>NC_136061.1:1491731679-1494131679 GCF_964261635.1 Lissotriton helveticus | reverse complement strand
CCCAACTACAGGTATAGATCAACAAATGAACATTCTACTGCACTGCCATCTGGCTTCAGAATACAATGCAGGATAGAGACTGCAGCTTGTCAAATTGTTGAAGATTCAGTCCTCATCAATCATGAAGCTGATCCCTGCAATATTAACCCCTTGGGCGCGGCCGCGATTCTGCGCCTGTGTGGCACTTCTAAAGAGTGGGCGGGATCATGACGGCCCCCAGCCGTCATCAGCACACGCCCACCGTGTTGCATGACGGACGGGGGCCGCCATCAGCATGGAAGGGGTTAAGTCATTGAACCTCTCTGGCATAGCCAATAGGTCTCGCTTTTGGGACCTTATAAGTGTTTAGCCATGCAACAGTTGATGTTGTTGCCCCAAGGATATTGTGCTGGATAACTAAACACTTATAAGGTCCCAAAGGCGAGACCTATTGGCTATGCCAATGCTTGTATTGAAAAAAGTAAACAAACACGTTTGGTAGCCCCTTCGTTCTGTGCCATTTGGCTTGTGGCTATGATCAGGCACTGTTACTATAATATCAACAATAATAACGTATACTTTGAAAAACAGACTTGAAAAATAATGAGCTCATTATAACTGTGCTCATTAGAACTTGTTGACATTAAAACCCATTAGGCCAATTAACATTCCATTAAAGGCTCGGCTGCTTCCTTGGGGCCATCATGGGGTTAATTCCTCCAGCTGGTAATTGGTCTGTATGTGCCAGAGATGTAACTTCACAGGCTGGAGTTACAGAAGGACTCTTTTACTCACTTCCGAGGAAAATAAACAAGCCTAATTGTGATCTCCCAAGGCACGCACCCACCCACAGCTAGCGCGAGAGAGGCTCCCTCCCCTGAGCTTTATAGCAGAGTAGAGCAGCCTTCAGAAGAGCGTGCTGGCTGCAGGCCTTCCAGCTGAACCGGCGCGAGGTCAGTGTGCAGGAAGTGAGCGAATGACTCGAGTCGCCACAGCTGTCCCAAGCTTTTGGGGCACCGGCATATCCTTCAAGATACCTCTGGATTTCACAGTAAATTAGTCTAACTCCTCTAAGGGCGGTGCGAAATTTGGAGAAAACAGTAGAAATAAATAACTTCCAATAGAGGAATACGTAGATACAGTTTGCCGGTACAATTTTGCACAAACATTTGTGGATTACTCGGAGTGCACTAAAATGAGCAGGGGAACGCAATGGACTGTGTGTGTTGCTAATTGTGAACTGCCTGCCTCGTGGATTAGGAAATAGGAATCATTTGCAATTAATAAAATATTTAGCTCGTTTATGTGAGGGATTTGCTCTCGAGGTCATACATTTCACGTCCCGACCATCGACACAATGAGGTTGTGTTATTTGTCTCTCCCTCTTTCCTCCGATGTTTTCTCATGCCCGTTTTAACAGACAGGATGGTCTCCTCTTTGATATGTTCCTAGGCTATGATTCGAACATGCCCCTCACACTGTTTAAGAGCAACACTGACAGGTTTGTATCTTATTAGGTCAGCGCACAACCCTGTGTCCTGGCCAATTTACTCCAGAGTGGACCTCATAACTTGGTGAGGTACATCAAGTAAAAGGAAAACGAGTGGCCATCCCTAACTGTGGGTTGTGCTGTACCAAACCCAAGCTGGACATTATATTGTTACGCAAACATGAGTTCAAGAAAATAGAGTGAACTGCACGAGCAAAAATCACTGCAAATGAAAATGGCACTCCTTGGGCCATTCACAAATACAAACAGAAAACTGTTTGCACTTCTGGGATGGTAGCTGACAAGGCAGTACCCAATATTGGGATCTAGTATCCAGGGCACTGGCCACTCCATTTTCACAAAGGGATGCCATACAGTCTAGGGCCATCACACTTCGCGCAATAAAGTCCATGTCCACAACTTCTTAGTCAGCAAGAAAGGCCACTTTATTAAGACAGGTTATAGACAAAACATCAAACCACTTCTTTATTTATTTATTTAATTATTAATTCAAATTGCTCTCAGCCTAACAGGTCATTCCTACCCACTGATAAACCCCCCACGAAGTTAAACCTAACCAAACCAGAAGCCCCTAACTCTTATGTATACCCCTTCCTTTCCTACAACTGTCTATTGAGGATGGACCAACCCGCTCCAGGCTGCCCACCCCCCACTAAAATCCGCCTACAAAGGAAAACAACCTGTCTTAAAGTGGCAAAAATAAAAAACAACTAACCAGCACGGAAAACACGGGAAAAAACAAAAAAGGCCTAAAGAAAAAAGGGGGAGGGTGGGTGGGACAGAAACGAACCTCTCCGCCCGCCTCCCTAGTGCACAGTGAACCCTTGCCTCGCGCTGACCCTAATTGCCCCACCTGTCCCTCACTAATCAGGACCCCACCTGTCGTGGCCATCTCCTAGCGCGAATCTACCCGGGGAGAGACCGTCTCGCGCACGGCTCTCCCCAGGTCCCCCCTCGTGCAATAAAGTCCATGTCCACAACTTCTTAGTCAGCAAGAAAGGCCACTTTATTAAGACAGGTTATAGACAAAACACCAAACCACTTCTTTATTTATTCATTTAATTATTAATTCAAATTGCTCTCAGCCTAACAGGTCATTCCTACCCACTGATAAACCCCCCACGAAGTTAAACCTAACCAAACCATAAGCCCCTAACTCTTATGTATACCCCTTCCTTTCCTACAACTGTCTATTGAGGATGGACCAACCCGCTCCAGGCTGCCCACCCCCCACTAAAATCCGCCTACAAAGGAAAACAACCTGTCCTAAAGTGGCAAAAATAAAAAACAACTAACCAGCACGGAAAACACGTGAAAAAACAAAAAAGGCCTAAAGAAAAAAGGGAGAGGGTGGGTGGGACAGAAACAAACCTCTCCGCCCGCCTCCCTAGTGCACAGTGAACCCTTGCCTCGCGCTGACCCTAATTGCCCCACCTGTCCCTCACTAATCAGGACCCCACCTGTCGTGGCCATCTCCTAGCGCGAATCTACCCGGGGAGAGACCGGCTCGCGCATGGCTCTCCCCAGGTCCCCCCTCGCGCAATAAAGTCCATGTCCACAACTTCTTAGTCAGCAAGAAAGGCCACTTTATTAAGACAGGTTATAGACAAAACATCAAACCACTTCTTTATTTATTTATTTAATTATTAATTCAAATTGCTCTCAGCCTAACAGGTCATTCCTACCCACTGATAAACCCCCCACCAAGTTAAACCTAACCAAACCAGAAGCCCCTAACTCTTATGTATACCCCTTCCTTTCCTACAACTGTCTATTGAGGATGGACCAACCCGCTCCAGGCTGCCCACCCCCCACTAAAATCCGCCATCCAGGAAAACCTTTAGAGTTTTCCTGCCCCACCCCAACAGTTAAATTGAACTCTGAGAGCACCACAATTGAACAGCAAGAACTTTGCAATTAAATCATGTAATTCTAAAAGATAAATTGATTGACCCATGCGAGAAAGGTGGACACCATCCGCACGAAATAGGTGCCATTCGAAACCTGCAAATGAGGGTGAGACAAAGCATAAATACCCAAATCTGTACAAAACAATCGCATAGAATGGTTCAGCTTCTTCCGCGCCTTGTCCATCGCAGAATCCTCCCGTGCACCAGTCCAGTGAAGTCGAGGCACGAATTCTGTCCAGCTCACCATGGTGCTCGCCCATGCGACTCTGAGTACCTCCAGATCCATTTGCATTGTGTTAATCAAAGTTAAGCCAGATAAAGAGACCATGTCGTTCTCGCCCAGATGAATGACTAGCAGGTCAGGCGGGCCCCCACCCTTAATACCAAGAGTAGCCAGCAAAGTAAACAAACCCCCCCAACGCATTCCTCCAATACCATGCCAAACAACCTCACGTGGTAAACCGGTAAGACCTAAAAATCGTCCACAATGTTGTCCTTCCGCAGCCACTGCAGCCCACCTCACGAAGGAGTGTCGAATAATCCACACCCTCCGTTTGAAGCCGGCCAGCCCGAGCCAGGGACCTAGTAGAAAAAGAAATGTCAACGAAGCAAAGATGTGCTACTTACTCACCTATGTCTCGCAACACCCTGACCTCCACCTCCCAATTCTCCGGATCGGAGACCAGTCCCACCCCTGCCGGGCAGCCTCAGTCGCCGCCCCAATCCTAAGAATGGGTACCAAATTGTGAAGACTCCAATCCCAGAGCTAACAAAACCTTCCATAACACAACCAATAACTGGACAACTGTAACAGGACTGCCATCAACAAGACAAAAGATCACACCAGACGTAAAAACACAAGACTTCAAAAACCACTCCCACACACACCGGGCAACAAGCCACAACACCACTCCTACCAAGAAAAAACCCCACTCACCCCTACCCAGCTGGTCCGTTTTGGAAGCGCGCAAACAGATGCGCAACCTATCTAGTTCAAGAACCACTGCCTCACTGGTCATGCCCACCCTGGTGCGTAAGCCCAAAAGCGCAGAGGCCCGAAAGGCCCCGAAAAAACAACCACACAAAACACATTCTAAATTTGAAATACTCAAACTCATCATAACAGCAACCCCGTAAGAGAAACAAAATTTGCTGGAGCTAATTCAAAAGTGACCGGCCGACGCAAACACCTGAAAACAGACTGCAGCCTACCCAGGCCCTTCAAAACCTTCTTGACCAACACCCCCCCCCCCACTGGATCTCTTCCCCACCGCAGCAACCCATAAAAAAGAGACCCCAGCCAATTTGCCAGAGATGGCAACCGAAAAACAGCAACAAACTCGCCACTCCAAATTCCAGACTTAGTTGCTCCGATAAGTTGGAACCCAACAGCATACCAATTCCAGAATAAGGCAACTTTGTGTGAGCAGACTGGTCCCCTTCACTTGAAGTCATTGTGTGAGCATCATCCCCTGTCCGCCCCGCACGAACGGCGGTAACATCCCCTTGTGACTTACCATTCACAGCAGCATGCCGCTCAGACAGCTGGGTAAGAGCAACTCGCTCACCAACATCCCCATCCCCAACACCAAGAGAACAAGTACGTTTTACGGGGAGACTCTCCCCTTGTCGCCGCACAGACCACCACCCTTCCTGACCCTTAGGCAACTGCGCCAACTGCTGCCTAAACACCGGAGGATCCCCTGGGCGTGGCTTAGTTGGAGACGTAAATCTCACTTTTGCGTGGTCCGCACCAGACTCCTGCAAAAAACGAACACATGGGATTGCCCCACACCCCCTTTCCCAATCCTTGTGGCGGTATACACCCGTTACAACGGATCTTTTACTCCGCAGACCCATTACAACGCGACCATTACTCCGCATACCATTACAACGCATTGCGCTGGGGGGCGCTCTAGGATAGGGAATAAGTATAATTTACTATCCAACACCTTCCCTAGGGTCCACGGGGACTGGAGTTAGAATAGTAAATTATACTTACCACTATCCAGCGCCCCAAGGCGCTATGCGTTGTAACGGTATGCGGAGTAAAAGTCGCGTTGTAATGGTCTGCGGAGTAATAGTATGCGTTATAACGTCATACATCCCTTGTGGCAACATTTCTAACCTCCTCATCACGTACTTCCCCTTCTTCCAAATCATCATCGTCAATATCCCAATGTAAGACATCATCCTCAACATACTTACCACATCCACCAGGAAACTCCCCATCTCCCACACCTCCATCATAATACTTCCATTGGATACCATCACTGCGCACTGCGCCCTGTTCCGTAAAAGAGGAATCCGCTCCAGAAACCTCTTCCGCTCTCCCCTCCCCAAAAACCGCCGTTGGGGCAGCCCGCAACAGAGTCCCCTGACCGCTAATGTGAAATGGCGGCATCGTCCCCTCCAAATACTTACCACATCCACCAGGAATCTCCCCATCTCCCACACCTCCATCATAATACTCCCATTGGATACCATCACTGCGCACTGCGCCCTGTTCCTGAAAAGAGGAATCCGCTCCAGAAACCTCTTCCGCTCTCCCCTCCCCAAAAACCGCCGTTGGGGCAGCCCGCAACAGAGTCCCCTGACCGCTCATGTGAAATGGCGGCATCGTCCCCTCCACACTTTGTATTCACATTAGGTTGCAGCACAAGCAGCGTTTGAAGAGCAACTTGCTCCCCCACAAACTCATCCCTAATACCAAGAGATCTAGTACAAAACTGGGAGACTCTCCCCTCGTTGCCAAACAGACCACCAGCCTCTGTACCGTTCGACACCGCAACATTCTCTGTTGAACAACTCAGGGTCCCCTTGACGTGACTTGACTGACGACGAGACTTGATCATGTGCATGGTCCGCACAGGACTCCTGCAAAATACTGAGAGAAACAGATTGCCCCAACCCACCCCTCTCAGTTGACTTAAACATGTGCAACATCCTCAATTCGTAATTCACCCCCTCCATGTTATCATTAGAGACATCCACAATAAGGTCATCATCATGTCCAACATAAACACCACAGCCCCTAGGCAACTTGCCAGCACCAAGTCCACCAACGTAGGAATGCCCTTGAATAAGTTCGCTGCGCACTGCGCCTCACAAACCAGAAGAGAAATTTGCTCCAGATCCCCTTCCAGAGCCCTCCGCCCCAGACTGAAACGCCTCCTGCTCAGCCCGTAACTGTGTACTGTCAGCCGAGGACCGACGTACTGTAGCTGTATCCTTGCCGTCGTATCCGCTCAAGCCAGACTGCACCGTACTGATATACCCACAAACCCCCGCCGCGGCAGTGGAAACAACCGCGCATGAATCACCCCCTGAAGCATGCTCGGACAAGGATACCGCAGCAATCATAGAGCCAGGGCCAACCACCTTGCTTCCCAAAGGAAAAGGAGTGGAGCTCGGTGGCAACACACCCCCACGCCCCACAACAAGCCGACGGAGGAAACAAGTAAACCAAGGGCCCCAGGCTGAACCTGCTGGGAGAGGGGGACAGCACATAAGCCCTGCCAATTAAGTGGAGAGACGTAGCGAAACCTGGCCAGCCTCACTACACACCGGAGAAACAGGGGCACGAGGGGGGGGGCATTGTACCCAGAACTAAGCCGATGCGACGCTCAGAGTATATCCATTCGCTTCCCCTCCCTAAGTATATATAGAGAACTCGAAACACTAGATATGCAGTAGCCCTCTGTACTCTACAATTCCTAAGGAACCCCTAGAGTATACCCATGTGCATCCCCTCTCATGGATACAGAGATAACTATAAGCACCAGCCTCCTCATTGTGCAACCCTACAGGCTGCACCCTCACAAGTTCCCTCTGTGCATCCCCCATGCAATTCATACAAAACTGAAAGTTATATGGGTATGTAGTTATTCAGCCATACACGCGTTTCCAGAAAGCGCAAACCCCACCCGAAGGCGCCAGAGCGCTCCCTAAAAAGACTGATACAGGAGGAGAACCGTATACGAGAACAGAGTACAAAAGCAGACGGTAAGTAACACGAGGCAAAAGCGACAAATTGAGAGAAAACAAAAATACATGGGTAGCAAAAGCGCCAGGAGGAAAAAATTGACAAATGAGCAGGTTACAAAGGAAAACCAAGAACAAGTAGAGGAATAAGACTGCAATATAAGCTAGACAACCAGGCACCAGCATAAACGTAACGCAGGCAATGTGGGCACCAGTGCAAGCATCGAAGGCAAACAAAATGCGAGAGGAAGCATACTGTGTGGTACAAGGGAAAAAAGGTGCTTCAAACCGGCGCAACAGTACCAACCTCCCCACCCTGCCGCGGAAAAGAGGAATCCGCTCCAGAAACCCCTTCAGCTCTCCGCAAACCACTTGGTATCGACACAGAATGCCACGCTGTAGCAGGTGTCTGACGCCTAAAGCCGCGCAGACCGGACCGCGCCGTCACCGAAGCGCCTAAAACCCCCATCCGCACCAAGAGGAGCCACCGCCGGAACCCCACCTGCGCCCAACCACACCCAGCTGCCGCCACACAAAGCCCAATGCCACCGGCCAGAAAAGCAAAGGGGCGCCCTCCTAGGCTTGGGGGAGGACACAGGAGGGGGGTCAATGGGGGCAGCCGAGGCGTCCCCAACGATAGGCACACCCCCGGAAGGCTGGGGAAAAACAGCGGGAAGCAGAGGGGGCACCAGGTCAACCCTACGCACTGGAACAGGATGGGGGCTGAGCTCCGCACTGGCAGCACGACTACCCTGGGTAAAGGGTGAATAAACATTGATCAAAAAAGCAACCTGCCCCACCACATCCTCAACAGGACCAGGTAACACCGCAGGAAGCGCAGGAACCACAGTGACAGTACAGGGGCAGGAGAAAGAAAAGAGCGTTGCCCAGTAAACACCCATAATGCCACTAAACCAGGCCTAGGGGCCTCCAAGAACGCAGTGTGGGCAGGAACAGAAGCAGACCGTACACGGGGCACACAGGGCAAGCCTACGGGCATCAAAACTCCACCCCCCTGCCTGCATCCAACAGTCGAGTCAGGCGTGGTGGCATACACAGGGAAAAAAAGCCACCCCCCAATGACAGGGCCTGCCACCGGAGCGCTCCCGCCAGACCCCCACGCAAGCCAGCAGCCCCACGGGGGGCAGGACATACCTGCTGCAGGGAGCCCGTCGCACCGGAGGGGGCTGGCAGCTGCTCCGGGTGAAACACCTCTTCCCGAAGACTCCGCCTCCGGCATTGCCGCCTCGCCATCATCCTCGCTGACTGCCTGTATGGAAAGGCAGGCCGACACAGCCCTCGCAACTCCACCAGCCGCCCTGCGAGCAGGGCGGGCAAGCCCCACCCAGGCCGCGCCAGAGACTCCAGGGCACAGAAAAAAAATAAAAATAAATAAATAAAAATAAAAATCCATTCCCAGCCTGGCAAAGGACTCAGACCGCCCTCCGCACTAACACCAACACCTCCATCCGCAGCGAGGAACAAACAATGAAAGCACGCACAGAAACGAACTTCTCCGCCCGCCTCCCTAGTGCACAGTGAACCCTTGCCTCGCGCTGACCCTAATTGCCCCACCTGTCCCTCACTAATCAGGACCCCACCTGTCGTGGCCATCTCCTAGCGCGAATCTACCCGGGGAGAGACCCGCTCGCGCACGTCTCTCCCCAGGTCCCCCCTGCCATCAGGGGTTCAGAAAAAGTAGCATTAGCAGGAAGGGAGCTGGTAGGCAATCTGGTTTCATCGGCCTGTTCATGTGAGAAGGGCATTGTCACTCTGCACTGTTAAGTGCTAATTGAAATGTGACACATTACTGGGCATGCACTTATCTCTCTGTATAAGTACCATCACCCCCTTTGAGAGATGATAGTCCAAAATGTCAGAGGAGAGCAGGTAGAGCAATGAAAAATTATGCAAATGCTCAATGGGGTGAAGAGCAATCTAGGTGGAGGAAAGGAATTATTGAGGGAGCTAAACTATATCTCATTTTTACATCAGAGGAGAAGGCGAAGGATAGAAATGCAGTGAAGCGCGAAGGGGAAGAGTCAGATACTGATTCAAGTGATGACATATTGAAAGAAATATTATCATCCTGACCACCTCCTGTGATGTACACTGACCCAGGAGAAATAAGTACTAGTGCAAGTCAGACTGTGCCTACTGCTCCAGTACAACTAGAACATACTCAATTGAACAACCTTTACAGGTTTTGCAAATGGCTTTGTCAATAATGAGGTGACCGATAACTGTGGTCCCCATTGACAGTGACTTGCTTGTATCACAAGAAACCCCTACTGCCCCACCCTCGATTGAACGAAGCCCATAGGTCATGACAACTACAGTGGTCGAGGTACTTACTACCCAGAATACACAACTAGTGCTGTGGAGACCTCAACAACATTTACAGGCTTTGATAGATGGAAGAGGATCCTTGGTCTTTACGACCCCATTGAATTCTAGTGAACTATCTGGAAATGCACATATTGGATTACCAGCTTGGATTGAGGAATTGACAAAGGAAAGGAGGGCAGAAGCTGCAGAATCCCTGAAGGGTGCACAAGTAAACAAGCATTTACAATGCAACGGTTTCGCCTTTGGAAAAGTTAGAGCTATTAGCAATGTAAAAAATTAATTTCATATCTCCCTATACTAATTCACCACTAATCCTTTTTGGGTTCTGGGGTAGCATGCTATTCAGTGAAAAGCAATTTGATGCCTCATCGGGGAAGTAAGTGCTATATACATGTAATTACAATATAACAGGGTGAATAAGTCGTATTACAGGGCAAAGTATTTCTCGTACTCACCGATTTCCACTGTGCATCGTCATCAGGATCAAAAGTGGGGGATACAGGCACGGAGATGCCCATATAATCCATGCTGTAGCCTATTGTGTGAGCACTCCAGCCTCTTCCTCTGCCTCTAAGAGTGGCAGCACAGATCCAGAGATGAGGGGGGCCTCCCTGGTCGGTAGTAAACCAGAGCTCGGGGAAACCAGCAGTCTTTCTGGGGCAGAACAGACACAAGAAGTCTAGGGGGTGGGACAGTAAATGCCTGTAAAAGGTAAGCTGCCTTCCTTGAGGGTGGGAGAGCAGACCCCAGAAAAGGTAGGTGTCTGCCTGCAGCCAGAGACCAGATCCCAAAGATATGAGGTGTCTAACTGGTATATGAAAGCAGATCCCAGGTAAGTGAGGCGTCTTTCTCTGGTTGGAGACCGAATCCCAGAGTTAGGAACTGCCTTCCCGTAGTAGGAGATCAGATCCCAGGGAAACGAGGTGTTCCAGTGGTGTCTTTATTTGGTGGAACAGCAGATTCCAGGGATATGGAGAGCGTTTCCACTGTGGAAGATTAGATCCAGCGATATAAGGCGCCTTCCTGGCTTTGAAAGACCAGATGACTATTCGAAGTGAGGAGTATTCCTGTTGGGGGGGGGAGGAGCAGATCCCAAGGGGTGAGGATTCTCCCTGGCAGTGGTGAAAGGACAGAGCAAGGATCCAAGGGAAGGCTGAGATCCGGTAAATGCAAGCATTCCAGGAGCACACAGTTCCAGATAGTGCTCAGATGCTTAAGAGAAAGTGCCGACGCTCCTGGCGGCCAGAGACCCGGTGGGCTCCGTCCCCCCTGAGATTGGGCGAGTACAGATGCTGCAGGGATGAGGGGAGCCCTGTGCCATTCATCCGGTGGGGACCCTGGTGCACTGCCTTGGGAACGAGATCCGGTGTGCTGCACTGCCTGCACAGTACGCAGCAGTGCCTGGTGAATGAGTCCTCACTGCCCCTGCGCTGCAAGGGTGAGGATTCTCCCTGGCAGTGGTGAAAGGACAGAGCAAGGATCCAAGGGAAGGCTGAGATCCGGTAAATGCAAGCATTCCAGGAGCACACAGTTCCAGATAGTGCTCAGATGCTTAAGAGAAAGTGCCGACGCTCCTGGCGGCCAGAGACCCGGTGGGCTCCGTCCCCCCTGAGATTGGGCGAGTACAGATGCTGCAGGGATGAGGGGAGCCCTGTGCCATTCATCCGGTGGTGACCCTGGTGCACTGCCTTGGGAACGAGACCCGGTGCGCTGCACTGCCTGCACAGTACGCAGCAGTGCCTGGTGAATGAGTCCTCACTGCCCCTGCGCTGCCTCGGCTAGCGAGTCCTCACTGCATTTTCCTCCCAGCACTGACTCAGCCCCGGGACAGCGGTCGCCGCCTTCACTCGAGCTGCGCTTCTCGCGGAGGCGTGCGCTTTTATTTGTCGGACAAGGTGTGTGTCCCGAAGGAGGGGCAGCTCTAAAGGGGCGTGGAGAGATCCTGGCAGTACGCACTGCCCGGGACTGAAGGGGGGGCAGTGGCAGGTGTCAACCCGGTCCTGTCCACCGCCCCCTCCAGGGACTCTCCTCCTGGGGAAATCCTGGTACTCGCCCGCAGCAGGCGCGGCGACACTGAACTTGACTTTCTCCGGTCAGCAAGAGGAAGGCAGGGCTGCCCTCAGGGCGAGGGTGAAGGAGAGCGCTAAAATAGAAGGGAGGGAGGGACACGACGAGGGAGGAACGCAAGGAGCCGCCGAGCTGGGGAGGGAGAGAAAAAGAAAGCGATTGACGGGAGAAAGAGAAGAAGGGAAAACGGAGCGACGGAAGAAAAGAAAGAGAACCAAAAACAAGCAACGGAGAGTGAAAGGGGAGGGGGGCGGGAACGGGGCACAGGACAGCGAGGGGGGGGAGGGCGGGAACGGGGCACAGGACAGCGAGGGGGGGGGAGGGCGTTAACGGGGCACAGGACAGCGAGGGGGGGTGGGCGGGAACGGGGCACAGGACAGCGAGGGGGGGGCGGGAACAGCACACGGTCAGCGGGAAGGGGGGCGGGAAGGCAAGGAAATGGAAAAACAAGCACTCACCCACCTGGACTTCCTCCAACGTCGGTCGGCCGCAGAATGAGAGCAACATGGCGCCGAAAAAAACAAAAACAACTCCGCCCACCGCCGCATGACTCCACAGAGGGAACGCCCAGGGAAAAAATCGAGGGAACGCCCACGAATCTGGTCCGTGAATGACGGACAGATCTCTGTTCCAATGGCTAGCCTACATTTATGGAGCTAGCCAATCGAACAGAGGGCGTATTCAAGTGCCCTTACTGTGAAGACTACAGATTTCTCTGGAGGCGGAGCTAAGAGCTCCGCCCTCCAGTGAAACCTAAAAAGGATAAACATTTAGATATTCCAAAATTAAAAATGTATCTAGAAGATTTAATTAGGGGATGTTTGGATTTTGATCACCTAGATCAATATAAAAGACCTTAACCTACTTTTTTATGTAAGGAGATGGGTAGGGCAGCTACTACACATAATTACTTGGCAGGAATAGCGAAGAAATATGATGTTGACCGTACCAATAATGTGAATTTACATCAAAATATTCGAGTTGAATTGGATGCCCAAGCCATTGAAAATATTAAACTTACAGGGATGTGAAATCATATAATTGAACTAATTAAAAGGAATACGCAGATGGAAAGATGTGGAGAAGCTAGAACTTAGATGGGTTAAGAAGCATGAAAAGAAAAAGAGGGAAACTGAAGCGAAGCATGATGTAGTGGGAGAATTGACAGAGTATCTATTGAGAGATGTACTTGTGGGTACTTATGCACATGTTCCATGGAATAGAGGGGATCTGACTGCATTTACAAACAATTTTCCAAAAACTGAGAGACAAGCCAGTGCAGTGGTACGATTAAGTGGAAAGGTTTATCAAAATTTCAAAGGCATTATAGAAGGATCTGAATACGTTCCTTGACATTGTAGTACCAGTAGATTTGTGGTCTGAGGGTATTTCTGTACAACAGCCAAAAGCTGAGCCTCTGAGAGTAAAGAGAACAGGTGATCCATCACCTTTAGTGATGGCAAAATATAAGGCAGTAATAACTTTCCTAAAAGGGAAGATTCCTCCCAAAGATATTGATTGGTTAAAAATTAAGAGAACGACTCAGGAACTGAAAGAAGCTGTTCATGAATATTATGAAAGATTCTTTCAGGGTTTCAAAAAGCGTAGTGGAAGCAAATCATTTCATACATCACGCAAAATGTTATTTGTGGGCAGTCAAAATCGCTAGATGAAGTCCTGCGTTATGCGAAATATTGCAGTGATGAATTGGACATGTAGCAGGGGAAAATTAAGGAGAAGTTTATGTTAGCACAGACAAAATTGGATCAAAAAGGATTTTGAGTTCCGTTGTTGTCTAGAGGGCAGGGAATAATGCTAGGAGTTCTTGCTCCACAGGCAGGATTTGAAACAAATCCAATTGAAATTTGAGTGTCTCAGGGATGAGGTGGAGGTGTTCTACAGGTGTGGGATCAGGAACCAATATTGCTGCTATGAAGAAGGTCACTGCTTGTCACATTTGCAATAGGGTAAGCCACTGGAAATGAGAATGTCGATTTCATCCTGAAAATATTGCAGGGCAAGCCCAAAAACCACAGGGGGTGACATGTCAAACAATGAGAATAAATCAGTTTCAAAGTCAAATGTCTGGTCAGAGTATGCAAGGACACATGGGGAATCCCCAAATGAATATAAATCAGTTACCAAAATTAAACCTAAAGCAAAATCAAAATGCCATGCTACAATCCCAGAACTTAACTCAGAATGTGTTAGGACAATTTCCTTTGTTTGAAACGGATGGGTTTGGTTCTGAAAATTAACACTCACGGTGCCTGAGAGAGGAAGAGGACTATGTACTTGGTGCAGCCCCAAAGGTAGAACAAAGTGGCCGCTATGGAGATGCAAATGTCTATGGTCACAATGTATTGTTTTTGGTCTATACAAGAGCTACCCAATCCACAATTAGAACCATGGAAGTTCCAGACTTACCTCTCTCTGGAAGAACAATCCAAGTAGTTGGGGTTACAAATAAACAAATGTCAAATCCAATTTCAGAAGAGGTTCCCGTCAAAATAGGAACCTTGAAAGAGGAACACCAATTTGCAGTTTGTGATTCGAGTCCAGTGAATTTATTAGGAAGGGGCTTATTGTGCGAATTGAATTGTACCATTTACTACACACCCGATGGTGTTACGTTTCAGACTCATGCTAGAGATGTTGATTTTAAATTAATTAAACAAAGCACTGAAGTAGGAATATCTGCCATGTTGACAAGATCTCAGAACTACAGTGAATGCTGAGGTTTGGGACATTACAGGAAAAGATATCGGACTCATAAAAAGTATAGACCCAGTCCATGTCCAAATAAACCAAATGCATTTTTCACAAGGACACCACCTTATCCACTGTCAGCAAAAACAATTGCTGGGGTACAACCGATAATTGAAGATATGCTTCATAAGGGCATGTAGAAGGAATTAATTAGCAGTCCACCCACTCCCATAATGGGAATTCAGAAACAAAATTGGAAGTATAGAATAGTACAGGAATTGAGAAAGATTAATGAAATAGGGGTGCCTTGTTTCCCATCATTCCAAATCATGCTACAGTGCTCTTCCAAATTCCATGTACTGCAGAGAGGTTTATAGTCATTGACCTACGTCAGGCTTTCTTCTCAGTGCCTTTGCATGAAGATAGCCAATTTTGTTCTCATTTGTGTCCCAACAGAGAACAATCATGTGGTGTCGTGTCCCTCAAGGGTATACTAAGAGTCCTTCCATTTTTAGTCAGATCTTAAACAAGAATCTTGAGTCTTTAGAAATGCCCTGTGAGTCTGCTTTTTTATAGCACATTGATTTGCTAATAGCTTCAGAAACTCAACAAGCTTCCATAAACAACAACATTGCATTATTGAATCACCTGGCAGAGAAAGGACACAAAGTTTCTCTAGCTAAACTACAGTACTGTGAAAAAGAAGTTCATTATCTGGGATATATTATTATGAAAGGAGTCAGAAAGGTGTCACCACAGAGACTGGAAGCCATTTTGTAAATGAATCCAGCAAGAACACAGAGAGAGCTCGGAATGTTTTTGGGAATGGTTGGCTACTGTCGAAAATGGATACCAATTTTTTTCCTGACAGCAAAACCGATCCTGGGGCATCGAGATGTGCCAGACCTAATCCCTTGGGATAAAGAATGTACAAAGCCTTCCTGGAGCTGAAAGATACATTTTGTCTTGCCTCAGCTCTAACAATGCCAGATTACACTACAGACTTCACTCTGTTTTGTAGTGAAAGCGATGAGTGCACACTCTCAGTGTTAACACAGATGCATGCAGGAGCCCGAAGACATGTGGCTTTTTTTTCAATGACCCATGACCATGTAGTTTCAGGACTCCCCGGTTGCCTAAAGGCAGTGGCCGCGGTGAGTGTAAGCCTGGAAAAGAGCGAAAACATAGTGATGGGACACCCATTGATTGTGATGGTTCCTCATCTGTTGAACTATTGCTTACTAGAACAAAAACACAGTATCTGACACATGATAGATTGAGTAAATATGAACAACGTCTCCTTGCACCTGAAAATGTTACCATTAGAAGATGTAATGTTTTAAAAGTTTCTACTCTTTTACCTGTAATAGATCAAGAATACAAAGATGATGATTTTGATCGTGATTACCTAAGTGTCACTGAACTATGCACAAAGCCACGACAAGACATTAAGGATGAACCACTGAATGAGCCTGATTATGTCCCATTTGTTGATGGTTCATGCTTCTGAGGTAATGATGGCACACTGGGGCGTATGCCGTGTGCACTATAAACAATGTGACTGAAGCCTCCTGGCTCCAATCTGTATTCTCTGCACAAGTTGCTGAATTGATTGCTCTCACCCGAGCCTGCAGTTGATCTGCACAATTTAAAATCACAATTTTTACAAATAGACAATATGTCTTCGATGTAATTCATTACTTTGGGCAATTGTGGATGCAAATAGATTTTTTAACCTCCTCAGGATCCTATATCAGAAATGGGCAACATGTAAAAAATCTATTGGAAGCATTACAGTTGCCAAGGAAGATTGCTGTTGTCAAGTGTCTGGGACATCAAACAGGCAGTGGATACGTTGCCATTGGCAATAGATACGCTGACTCAGTAGCTAGATACTGTGCCTTACTAGCATTCAAAACCAGTGGAGGTTTTACAGTATATGATGGTTTCACCGACAGAACTGATGAAGAATATGCTTTTGCAAAGATGATGGAAATAACTGACACTTAAGAAGAACTAAAGGGAGTGGATGTAACTGTAACACACTGAACAAAATGGGTAGATCAAGGCAGGTTGTACTAAGAATGCAAACAATATTTGTATGTCTGAAGATGGGAGATCAGTATTGCCAGATATCTTGTTGTTTCCAATGGCTAGTTATTCTCATGGGTACTCGCAGTTAGGGAGAGTTGCAAAGGTAAGGCTTTTAGACAAAGTTGGTTTAATCCCAGATTCCGAATAATAGTTGAGGAAAATCGCAGGAGATGCATCTCTATTTTTTTTAATATATATTTTTATTGTTTTTTTCAACAAAACACCATGTAAGTACCATACCAATAAGTCAAAGTGGTTTCGACAGCATCAATTATCATGCAGCAGTACCCCACTAGCATTTTCCACAGCTAATAAATGGCTCTTAACTCAAAGTTTCACAATATAACAATATACATCTTCAGGGCAAATAATATGCTGCAGTGGTATGATATGTCACATATTAATGTCCAGCAAGTCCACTTGTAGCAATCAAACATCTAATAAAAGAGAGTATAGATCCCCCCTCCCACCTACCCTATCCTGCTCCCGGTGTGTCCTATATTACAAATCATAAATAAAGAGTTTAAGCAACTCCTCGGTGAACTATATATACCAGTAATGTAGTAAAGTCAGTGAAGATCAGCATTCCCCCGTTCAAGAACAGCAGCGTCAGCGCAATGCTCACAAAGAATCTATCAATATACCTAGAACCCTAAGGGGAACCCACTGGTGTGCCTGCTGCTGAAGTGGCACCCGATTCTCTCTTCGGCGCCTGCAGGATAACCACAAGCGCTTCCCAGGCCCTCGCAGAGTCTACGTCCCTATCTCCTTGCATGCAACTGGCTAATTGAAATCTAAGTGTGCTTTCACATGTAGCCCATTTAATTTAGTCCATTTTCCATCTCGATGCACTGGGGCCCCGTACAGACTTCCAATGCGCCGTGATATCCCTCTTGGCTAGTAATAACCTAAACTCTAAGAATTTGCTTGTCACCTTCGTTATGGTTGTGTGGGTGAACCAGTGTAGCAAGCAAGTGCCAGCATCAGGTGTAAGTTGCGGCTCTGTGACTACGCAAAGAAGCGCTACTACATCCTCCCAATAGGCGCCCAATTGCGGACAATCCCACATTATATGTTTAAGCTCTGACCCCTCTCGATTGCAACGTGGACACTTCGCAGTGTCTGTGACAAAATATTTATTAATCCTGGCGGGAGTGAGGTACGCTCTATGCAGAATAAGTAACTGGACCAGTTGGAAACAGGCGTTTCTGGTGCTTTTCCACGCCCTCCTGACAATCTAAGCCCACGGTTTCTCAGGAATCTCCTTACCCAGGTCCAGTTCCCATTTCCGTTTTAGTTCCCTCAGTGGTAAAAATCCCTCCCCCGTCATGTGCCTATATAGGCACGTGACTGCCTTAAAGGTCCCCGCCGCCATCACTACATATTGACATGCCATGGACGTCCGTGGCTCCGACAACCCTTTTCGCCAACGGCGCTGAATGGCCGAGACACGAGCCGAATGAAGCAAGAAATGTCCACGAGGGAGACCATATCTATCTTGCAAGGTCCGAAATGGGAGGAGGACACCGTCTTCATACAAATCCCCCAGCATCTGTAACCCCATAGCCTCCCAGTTAGTCAGGGCAGACCAATCCCCTCCATGTGGGAGGATCATGCACATCGCCAATGGTATCTCCAGGGCTATGGGCGATCAATCATGGTTCTTCGCTGGCTCCGGTTCCAGCACAATCTGAACATCTGTGCCTCGCCAGGGAGTGACCCGAGGTTCAATGGCTGTTGAAGAATGATAGAGGATATTATCGATCTCGGCATCCCCATGGCGCCCCGACCATCTGGGCCCTGGAATTCTAATGCTACTGCTTGGGTGAGCCACTGAAGTTGAGCTGCCAAATAATATGTTTCAAAGTCAGGGACTGCTAGCCTGCCGTCTATCTTCGGGCGCATCAGCGCCTTAAGCGCAACCCGCCTCCTTCCAGATGCCCAAATGAATCCCACGATCAAAGAGTGAATCTGCTTAAATAACAAACCCAGGACCTAGACTGGAAGTGTCCTAATATAATACAGTAACCAAGGGCGCGCCAACATTTTAAGCAGCGCCACCCTCCCAGCTACCGACAGGGGGAGCATGCCCAAAAACGTCATAATGACCCAGAGGCTTCAAATAGCCCTGCCCACATTACCCTCCAACATATCAGCGAACGTATGGTAAATGTTAGTGCCAAGGTAGGTCAAGCATGTATATTCCCATTTAATCATGTTGGTATGGGTCGAACCGCCACTCACTGATATCACTGGGAAAAGACACGTCTTCACCCAATTCACTCCGAGGCCAGAAAGCCCCCCAAACTTGCGAAGTAATTCCCTTGCCCCTCGAGTGCCCCCACCATATCAGCCAGAAACATCAGTAAGTCATCTGCATAGAGCGATATAAACTGCTCAGTCCCATGCGCTGCAAGCCCAGAATACCTCCGACCTAGCCTAGCCTGTGCAGCTAATGGCTCTATGGCCAGCGCAAAAAATAAGGGGGAGAGTGGGCACCCCTGCCGAGTTCCACGGCCCACCGTCCATGAGGAGGAGACTCAAGCCCCCGCCGCACCCGAGCTGTAGCCGTATTATACAACAATTCAGTCCATGCCACAAAGGCATCTCCAAGTCCGAATCTATGCACAACGTGGAACAGATAAGGCCATTCCAGACTATCAAATGCCTTCTCAATGTCAACAGATAAAACGGCAGCGGATTCTGAAGAATAGGCGTCCGCCTCCATAATACGAAGGAGGCGCCTGACATTGATGGCGGTATTCCGGGTTGGGATAAAGCCCACCTGGTCCCGGTGGACAAGGTGTACCATATGCGGAACCAGGCGCGATGCAAGCATACTGCTCAAAATTTTATAATCAGTTGTAAGCATGGACAGGCGGCGGTATGCCGCTTTATCAGAAGGCTTTCCTGGCTTCAATAGCTGGACAATGACAGCCTCCCGAGTGGAGGTTGGTAACACTCCGGCCCTTCTAACCTCATTAAAAATCGACATTAATTTAGGGGCTAATATCTCTATGTACATGGAATAAAACTCTATCGGTAACCCATCCGTGCCTGGGGTTTTGTTATGGGCCATGCCCTTGATTGCTCCCCGAATTTCCCTACTGTTATTTCCTGCCCTAATAAGTCCTGTGACTTATCCAGTTGCGGCAATCTCACGCCTGCTAAGAACGTTCCTATGGCGTCCTCATCCAGGCTGATCCTACTCCTATATAATCCTGCGTAATATGTCGAAAACTGGTCAATAATTCCCCTCTGGGTATAAACTCGATCTCCAGATGGGCTTTCCAGCTCTAGGATAATTGTTCCCCGACGAGCAGGATTAGCTAGCCAGGCCAGCAATGTGCCTGCTTTATCGTCCTCCGCATGGGCACTTGTCAAATATTTCAAACAACGCAATCTTTCAACCTGCACAGCCACTGCCTCTCTGGAGTCAGACACCTCCGTCTGCCCCTCTGGATTCTCAGGTAGAGACCTCTCCGCCGTTCGCAAGCACTGCTCTGCTGAATCTATGTCCTGCAGCAAAGTCTTGGTAGTTTGTATTTTAGAGTCTGTATATCAAAGGTTATATTAGGGAGTGAGGAGGTGCATTAGATTATCATGAGGATGATGTAATCAGTGATGTCATCAGTGATGTTACTAACTATGTCATGAGTGATGTAATACATGAAGTCATCAGCAGTGCATTACTGGGGCACGAGTTAAACTTAGCTCAACTAACTAAATCAGCCGAATTTCTCTGGTTTTGTATGAGTGAAATGCTCAACTATAATGTCTCTGAAACCTGTGGTTTATTCAATGAATGTCTGTGGTTTTTCAAATGCTAATTTCTAACTATACCGTCCTTGAAACCTATGGTTTTTTCAGTGAATTTCTATGTTTTTTTAAATGATAATTTCCAACTATAACGTCCCTAAAACCTATGTTTTTTTCAGTGAATTTCTAAGGTTTTTTAAATGCGAATTTCTAACTATGCCTGTAGAAGTAGGACGTGCTGAAAGAGGAAGAAAGGTGCAGAAAGAAGCAAGAGAAATGCAGAAAGAGGCACATAAGTCCAGGAAGATAAAGAAAGGTGCAGAAAGAAGCAATAGAGATGCAGAAAGAACCAATAGAGGGCAAAAAGAGGCCTTGTTGCAAAGTCATCCTGTGCCTTGGGCACCCACCAACTTTTTGCTGACTGGTACTGGTGGTAACTGACTCTGACTGACCCTGGGCTCTGCCTAACTAGGCCCAGGCCCAGTGCTATGCTGAAAGACACTGAGTACAGCTAAAACACCTACATACAATAGGGTACACTATGGGTTGGGGTACCACTGTGATTGGCATGATCACCCCAGTAAGGCCCTAGTACATAATAGGGCAGGGGGATTAAAACTAACTAAGTCTCTAGCATACAATAGGGCATGGCAGTTTGAAGGCCAGCAGCCCTTTTCTGCACTTGCATGTTTGCACTGCTGAGCCGGAGGTCAGTTTAAAAGTATCCCTATGTGTGCAGAAAGAGGCAAGAGAGGTGCATAAAGAAGCAACAGAGGTACAGAAAGAGGCAAGAGTGGTGCAGAAAGAGGCAAGAGAAGTGCAGAAAGAAGCCACAGAGGTGCAATAGGAGGCAAGGGAAGTGCAGAAAGAGGCGATAAAGTTGCAGACGCAGGTAAAAGAGGTGCAGAAAGGTGCAAGAGCAGTACAGAAAGAACCAACAAAGGTGACGAAGGAGGCAAGAGAGGTGCAGAAATTTGCAAGAGAGTTGCAGAAAGAAGCAAGAGCAGTGCACAAAGAAATAACAGAGGTGCGGAAGGAGGCAAGAAGTGTACAGAAAGAGGAAAACAAAGTGTAGAAACAAGCAAAAGAGGTGCGGAAAGAGGTGCAGAAAGAAGCAAGAGAGGTGCACAAAGATGGAAGAAGGGTACAGAAAGAGGCAAGTGGGGTACAGAAAAAAGCAAGAGAGGTGTAGAAAGAAGCAATAGAAGTGCAGAAAGAAGCAACAGAGGTGCAGAACGAGGCAAGGGAGGTGCAGAAAGAGGCAAGCAAAGTGCAGAAGGAAGCACCAGAGGTGCAGGGAGAGTACAGAAAGAGGCAAGATAGGTGCAGAAAGAGGCAGGATAGTTGCAGAAAGAGGCAAAAAAGGGGCACCAAGAGGGGACAGGGATGCACACAGAGGCAAGGGAGTTACAGAATGAATCAACAGAGGTGCAGAAAGAGGCAAGAAGGTGCAGAAATGTGCAAGAGAGTAGCAGATAAAAGCAAGAACAGTGCAGAAAGAACCAACAGAGTTGCAGAAAGAGGCCATGGGGTGCAGAAAGAGGCACGAGAAGTGCAGAAAAAACAAATTAGGTGCAGAAAGAGGCAAGAAGGGTGCAGAAAGAAGCAAGAGAGGTGTAGAAAGAAGCAAGAGAAGTGCAAACTAAAACAACAGAAGTGCAGAAAGAAGCACAAGTAATGCAGAAAAAGGCAAGAGAAGTGCAGAAAGAAGCAAAAGAAGTGCAGGAAAAGGGAAGAAGGGTGCAGAAAGAGGCACGAGGGGTGCAGAAAGAATCATGAGAGGTATAGAAAGAAGCAAGAGAAGTTCAGAAAGTGTAGAAAGAAGCAACAGAGGTACGGAAAGAGGCAGGAAAAGTGCAAAAAGAGGCTAGAGAGTTGCAGAAACAGAAAACAGAAAACAGAAAAAAGCGGTGCACAAAGAGGCAGCACAATGAGGCAGCAGGGGTGCACACAGAGGAAAGGGAGGTACATAAAGAACCAACAGAGGTGCAGAAAGAGGCAAGAGGGATGCATAAATATGCCAGAGAGTAGCAGCTAGAAGCAGGAGCAGTGCAGAAAGAACCAACAGAGGTACGGAGAGAGGCAATAGAGGTGCAGAAAGAGGCAAGAGAAGTGCAGAAAAAGCAAATTAGGTGCAGAAAGAGGCAAGAGGGGTACAGAAAGACACAAGAGAGGTGCAGAAACAAGCAAGAGAAGTGCAGAAAAAGGCAAGAGAATTGCTGAAAGAAGCAACAGAGGTATAGAAAGAAGCAAGAGAAGTGCTGAAAGAGGCAAGTGAGGTGCAGAAAGGGGCAAGAGAAGTACAGAAAATAACAAGAGAACTGCAAGAAGAATACAAAAAAATGGAAGAAGGGTGCCGCAAGAAACAAAAGAAGTGCAGAAAGAAGGAACAGAGGTGCAAAAAGAGGGAAGAGGGGTGCAGAAAGAGCCACGAGAGATGCAGAATGAAACAAGAGATGTGCAGAAAGAAACAACAGAAGTGCAGGAAGAAGGAACAGAGGTGGAGAAAGAGGCCACAGGGGTGCCGAAAGAGCCAATGGGGCTGCAGGAAGAGGGGGTGGAGAAAGAGGCAAGGTGGTGTAGAAAGAAGCAAGAGAGTTGTAGAAAAAAAACAAAAGAAGTGCAGAAGGAAGAAATAGAGGTACAGAGAGAGGTAAGAAAGGTGCAGACAGAGGGAAAGGGGTGCTGAAAATAGCAAAAGAAGTACAGAAAGAAGCAACTGAGGTGCAAAAAGAGGGAAGAGGGTGCAGAAAGAAGTAACAGATGCAGAAAGAGGGAAGAGGGGTGGAGAAAGAGGCAAGAGGGAAGCAGAGAGAAGCAAGAGAGGTACAGAAAGAAACAAAAGAAGTGCAGAAACAAGGAACAGATGTGCAGAAAGAAGCAAGAGGCATTCCGAAAGAGAGAAGAAGGGTGAAGAAAGAAGCAACAGAGGTGCAGAGCGAGGGAGGAGGTGGAGAAAGAGGCAAAAGCAGTACAGAAAGAAGCAACAGAGATGCCAAAGGTTGGAACAGGGGTGGAGTAAGTGGCAAGAGGGGTGCAGAAAGAGGCAAGGAAAGTGTAGAAACAAGCAAAAGAGGTGCAGAAAGAGGCAAGAGGGGTGCAGAAAGAAGCAAGAGAGGTGCACAAAGAGGGAAGAAGGGTACAGAAAAAGGCAAGTGGGGTGCAGACAAAAGCAAGAGTGGTGTAGAAAGAAGCAAGAGAAGTGCAGAAAGAAGCAAGAGTAGTGCAGAAAAAGGCAAGAGAAGTGCAAAAAGAAGCAAAAGATGTGCAAGAAAAGGGAAGAAGGGTGCAGAAAGGTGAAGAAAGAAGCAAGAGAAGTGCAGAAAGAAGCAACAGAGGTGCAGAAAGAGGCCGGAAAAATGCAAAAAGAGGCAAGATAGATGCAGAAAGAGGCAAGGTAGTTGCAGAAACAGGCCAAAGAGGTACACAAAGAGGGAAGAGGGGTGTACACAGAGGCAAGGGAGTTACAGAAAGAACCAACAGGGGTGCAGAAATGTGCAAGAGCGTGGCAGATACAAGCAAGATCAGTGAAGAAAAGAACCAACAGAGTTGCAGAAAGAGGCAATAGGGGTGCAGAACGAGGCAAGCGAAGTGCAGTAACAAGCTAATTAGGCATAGAAAGAGGCAAGAGGGGTGCAGAAAGAAGCAAGAGAGGTGTAGAAAGAAGTAAGAGAAGTCCAAAATTAAACAAGAGAGGTGCACAAAGAAGCAAAAGTAGTGCAGAAAAAGGCAAGTGAAGGGCAGAAAGAAGCAAAAGAGGTGCAGGAAAAGCGAAGAAGGGTGCAGAAAAAGGCACGAGGGGTGCAAAAAGAAGCAAGAGAGGTATTTGAAAAAAGCAAGAGAAGTACAGAAAGTATAGAAAGAAGCAACAGAGGTTCAGAAAGAGGCAAGAGAGGTGCAGAAAGAGGCAAGAGAAGTGCAGAAGGAAGCAACAGAGGTACAGAAAGAGGCAGGAAAAGTGCGGAAAGGGGCAAGAGAGTTGCATAAACAGGCAAAAGAGGTGCACATAGAGGGAACAGGGGTGCACACAGAGGCAAGGGAGGTACAGAAAGAACCAACAGAGGTGCAGAAAGAGGCAAGAGGGGTGCAGAAATATGCAAGAGGGTAGCAGAGAGAAGCAAGAGCAGTGCAGAAAAAAACAACAGAGGTACAGAAAGAGGCAACAGAGGTACAGAAAGATGCAATAGGGGTGCAGAAAGAGGCAAGAGAAGTGCAGAAAAAAGCAAATTAGGAGCAGAAAGAGGCAAGCGAGGTGCAGAAAATAACAAAAGAACTTCAAAAAGAGGCAAGAGGAATACAAAAAAGGGAAGAAGGGTGCAGCAAGAAACAAAAGAAGTACAGAAAGAAGGAACAGAGGTGCAAAAAGAGGGAAGAGGGGTGCAGAAAGAGCCACGAGGGGTGCAGAAAGAAAGAAGAGATGTGCAGAAAGAAACAAAAGTGCAGAAAGAAGGAACAGAGGTGCAGAAAGAGGCAAAATGGGTGCAGAAAGAAGCAACAGGGGTGCCGAAAGAGGGAAGAGGGGTGGAAAAAGAGGTAAGGTGGTGTAGAAAGAAGCAAGAGAGTTGTAGGAAAAAACAAAAAAGGTGCAGAAAGTAAAAACAGAGGTACAGAGAGAGGTAAGAAAGGTGCAGAAAGAGGGAAAGGGGTGCAGAAAGAGGCACGAGGGGTGCAGAAAGAGGCACGAGGGGTGCAGAAAGAAGCAAGAGAAGTGCAGAAAGAAGCAACTGAGCTACAAAAAGAGGGAAGAGGGTGCAGAAAGAAGTAACAGATATGCAGAAGGAGGGAAGAGGGGTGGAGAAAAAGGCAAGAGGGAAGCAGAAAGAAGCAAGAGAGGTACAGAAAGAAACAAAAGTGCAGAAACAAGGAACAGATGTGCAGAAAGAAGCAAGAGGAGTACAGAAAGAGAGAAGAGGGGTGCAGAAAGAGGCACAAGGGTACAGAAAGAGGCACGAGGGGTGCAGAAAGGGGGAGGGGTGCAGAAAGAGGCACAAGAGTTGAAGAAAGAAGGGGCAGAGGTGCAGAAAGAAGCAAGAAAACTACAGAAAGAAACAACAGAGGTGTAGAAAGAGGGATGGGGTGGAGAAAGAGGCAAGAGAAGTGCAGAACAAAGCAACAGAGATGCTAAAAGGGGAACAGGGTGGAGAAAGTAGCACGAGGGCTGCAGAAAGAAGCAAGAGATATGCAGAAAGAAATAAAAGAAGAGCAGAAAGAAGAAACAGAGTAGCAGATAGAGGCAAGAAGAGAGAAGAAGAGTGTAGAAAGAAGTTGAGTGGGGCAGAAAGAAGCAAGAGTAGTGCAGAAAGAAGCAACAGAAGTACAGAAAGAGGAAAGAGGGGTGCAGAAAGAGGCCTAAGTGGTGCAGAAAGAAGCAAGATATGTACAGAAAGAAACACAAGAAGTGCAGAAAGAAGGAACAGAGGTGCAGAAAGAGGCAACAGGGGGAAGAAAGAGGGTAGAGGGGTGGAGAAAGAGGCAAGGGGTGCAGAAAGAAGCGAGAGGTACAGAAAGAAGGAACAGAGGTGCAGAAAGAGGCAAGAGGGGTACAGAAAGACAAACAAAGTGCAGAAAGAAGCAACAGAGGTTCAGAAAGAGGCAAGAGAAGCACAGA
The DNA here is from genome assembly GCF_964261635.1 of Lissotriton helveticus. Taxonomy (NCBI): domain Eukaryota; kingdom Metazoa; phylum Chordata; class Amphibia; order Caudata; family Salamandridae; genus Lissotriton; species Lissotriton helveticus. Next base: position 1,494,105,710 of record NC_136061.1, on the reverse strand, counting down.
ACAAGGGATGAGGGGTACAGAAAGAGGCACAAAGGGTGCAGAAAGTAGCAAGAGAGATGCAGAAAGAAGCAAGAGAAAAGCATAAAAAAGCAACAGAGATGCAGAAAGGGGAAAGTGGGGTGGAGATAGAGGCAAAAGAGATACAAAAAGAAACAAGAGAGGTGCAGAAATAAACAAAAGTGCAGAGAGAAGGAACAAAGGTGCAGAAAGAGGCAAGAGGGGTACATAAAGAAGGAAGGGGGATTTGAAAGAGGCAAGAGAGGTGTAGAGAGAAGCAAGAGAGGGGTAGAAAGAAGCAAGAGGCATGCAGAAAGAAGCAACAAAGGTATAGAAAGAGGCAAGAGGGGTGCAGAAAGAGGGAAGAGGGCTGCAGAAAAAGGCCTGAGTGGTGCAGAAAGAGGCAAGTGACATGCAGAAAGAAACAAAAGGAGTGCAGAAAGAAGGAACAGATATGCAGAAAGGGGGAAGAGGGGCAGAGAAAGTAGTAAAGGGTGCAGAAAGAAGCATGAGAGCTGCAGAAAGAAACAAAAGAAGTGTAGAAAGAAGGACCCGTGGTGCAGAAAGAGGCAAGAGGAGTGCAGAAAGAGAAGAGGGGTGCAGAAAGAAGCAGGAGGGATGCAGAAAGAGGTAAGAGATGTGCAGAAAGAAGCCACAGACATGCAGAAAGGGGGAAGAGGTGTGGGGAAAGAGGCAGGAGAAGTGCAGAAAGAAGCCACAGACTTGCAGAAAGGGGGAAGAGGTGTGGGGAAAGAGGCAAGAGAAGTGCTGAGAGAAGCAACAGACATGCAGAAAGAAGGAAGAGAGGTGCAGCAAGAGCCAGGAGGGGTGCAGAAAGAGAGGTACACAAAGAGGAAAGAGGGGTGCACAAAGAAGCAAGTGAGGTGTAGAAAGAGGCAACAGAGGTGAAGAAAGAGGCAAAAGGGGTGCAGAAAGTAGAAGAAATGTGCAGAAAGAAGCAAGAAAAGTGCAGAAAAGAAATAAAGGTGCAGACAGAAGCAACAGAAATGCAGAAAGAGGCAAGAGAGGTGCAGAAAGAAGCAGGAGTGGCTTGCACACCATTAATAACAAATTTAACAGCCACATTTAGCAATAAGTAACAGGTGACCATTCTAGGTTTACAAAGGACTTTCCACTACGCTGTAACACTTGTTGCTGTATTTTTGGTAACGTTTGAGCGGTTTGAGCTAGAAACAATGCTTTTTGTGTTCAAATCTGTAGATTAGGCAGCAGATGATGGATTATGTGGCTAATGAGGAAAATGTATAATTGTGCGAAAATTAGTGCACCCAAACAGTCACATAATTCCAGTGGCCCTGCTCATACCTCTGACTAGGTCCAGAAGTGCTCCTCAGTGATTCCTCTTTTTTGTCTCATTGAGTTCATAGTTTAGCTTCGATGGAAACAAGGAAGTCTAAACCTGAGGTTACCACTCCACAACACAGACTACCATACCACATAATTGCTCTCCATAACACATAATCCCATTCTACATAATTCCAATACACTAAATGCCACATACTTTCTAGCCATATAATTTTACTGTACAACATACCACATAATTCCACTACACACAACGTACATCCACTCCACTCTGAAAAACATTAGTAAAAAACTTTTACATTTACAATGAAAATAGCTCTAACTCTTGGAAATGCGAGACCTATTAAATTACAAATGTTTCTTTAACTGGTAGTCACGTTTGCAGAGTGGTGGAGAAAGAGGGCTGGGCCTCCAACCAATGCTCAGCAATTTGTTGCGCAGGACTTACAGGAGGTACCAGGAGGGTTTTTTGGCCCCCAAAGTCCCTCAGGAGTAAAGTGGACTTCATCCCCCAACCAGTACAGTGCCAGGTGACGCGTTTGCAGAGTGGTAAAGAAAGTGGGTGTGTGGCCTCTTAAGACCTCTTAGCAATCCCACTGTGTGGGACTTAGTCGAGGTAACAGGAGGCATAGTTGGCCTCCATGTGCAACCTTGGGGGCCAACAACCTCTCCTATTACCTCCAGTAAGTCCCACACAGCAGCATTGCTATGTTCTCATAGCAGGCCACACCCCCTTTCCCCACCACTCTGCAAACGTGCTCCCTGGTGTGCTCTTTGATGGGGATTAAAGTCCACTTCGCTGCTGGGGATCCTTAGGGTCCACCAGCCTACCTGATACCTCCAGTATCTCCAGATAGTGAAATTGATGATAGATGGACACAGGCCACACCCCCTTTGTCCACCACTCTTGGTAGGGGTATGAAGTCCCCTTGCCTCCTGATGGTCTCTGGGGCCTAACAAGCCCACACGATACCTCCAGTATGCCCCAACAGCTAGATTGCTGAGAGTGGTCTGAGGCCACCCCCCCCTTTCTACAGCACTCTGCAAACACGCGGCCTGGCGCACTGCTGCTTGGGGGATGAAGTCCACTTGTGTCCTGAGATCTTCAGGACACAAGAGGACCTAATTTCCCCACCAGCAGCGTGCCAAGAGGCACGTTTGCAGAGTTGTGGGAAAATTGGGCGTGGCCTCGGATCACCTCTCAGTAATCCCACAGTGTGGGGCTTACTGGAGGTACCTCGTGGGCTAGTTGGCTCCCAGGGACCCTCAAGATTCAACGGGACTTAATCCCCCAACTTAGAACACGCCAGGAGGAGCGTTTGCAGAGTGGTGCAGGGAGGGGAGGGGCCTTAGGCAAAATAACAGCTTTTCTTTTCACATTAAAAATTGGGCCGGATTTGCGCATTCAGCGCAAATCCGGACGTTTTTTTATAACATTTTTTAATGCTTTTTTGGGACGTGGGGGTCCTGGGCAGGCCTAGGAGGTCAGGGTGTTTCTACCCTGCCCCCTTTTCTTGTTTTATATTTTTTTTCTACTGTTTTCACAAGACCGCTGCCAACACATTATGGTTGGGAGTGTTGTCAGACAATCAGTATTAAGCTCAGTGGCGGTTTCTCTTGGAGGGCGTCGGGGCTCTGCCCCTTTAAATGATTCACAGTCAAAAGAAAGCTTCGAAGCAATACTAAACTGTTTCTTTAAAAAATAAAAACTTATTCACAATGCACATTAAATATCCTTACTGGGAGCTGCTGTACACTCCGACTCACCGTATTTATTGCTGAGATGATGGCAGTGACGTGATGCTTTCCACAATATGCCTGGGTTGGCCCAAACTCTTGAGTATTTGCCGGGCTGAAAATCTCACAGCCCTGAGGCCTGTGAGTTCATCAGCTCGGCAAAGACCCTGCATCCGTGACTAGGCTCCACCCCCTGATGACGTGGGGATAAAGTTAGCCCTGGGCGTTTAAGTCTCAAGCCCTGTGGTGCTAGGTCTCCATGTCAATCAGGGAGTGGAGCCACTGTCACCACACCCTTTTCCAACTCGACAGACTGCAGGGAGGAAGCCAAGAAATCGAGTCTGCACAGTTTGCCATAGGTTTTGAAGACACACTGCGCAGACTCGAAGTGTCTCTTGCTTCCCGCGATGCAGTTAGATGCCATTTGAGCTCTGGCATGTCCCTAGATTTATTGCCAGCAACAGACTCATGGAATGAAGGACAAAGTGTTACGCACTGTAGGTGCGTGTGTTTATATGAAGGAGTCTACATCGCCGACTCCTCTGTCTTGAAGCTTCCCTCCGTGTCACAAGGTGAGGTACACAAAATGTCAACTGGTTGATTTGATTTGTGGTAATTATTGAAGGCCTGGCCTGCTAAAATTAATGCCTTTTTCGTTGCTTGCATAATTATCCCCTCCTTCATGCTGTTCGGGTTTTCATAGAAAAAGAGGAGCTGATTTTATTGAACTATGTTTGTGGGATTTGCAGACACGCTTAAGGAGTTCCTATTCTGAACTCTATATAAAAATATCAGCTCCATGAGCCCAATGACATAAATACATCACTTTGAATCACTTGGTTAAATATTTGTAGCTCCCCATAAAGCATAATCATTTATTGCACAGTTGCACTCTAATCAATAAAGAGTTAAAATGTGAGGCTGGGACGGCATGTATATTGAAAACAATTTCCACATAGACAGAGCTCAAAGTTTAACCTGTGGCTACCTTTATTTTGCCACTTTGCATCGAGACACATTAGGTAAGAAATAATTGTACTGCACTTTAATTTCGAGCACCTGGATTTCTCTGATGGGGCAATGCAACAAGTAAACTGTGTTTATTTCTATCTCTTGCTCAGCTCTATTTGTCAAATGCAAATGCAGTCCTTGGATGTCTTTGGTGTGGATGTGACATCAACAGCCGTTATTCTAAATGGACACATGCTAAAGTGACTTAGCTATTTCTTGTAGCCTGCAGCTAGTATGTGTGAATAGCTGGAAAGCCCAGGCCTGAAAGCTGTGCCCTTCAGTGTCTAAGCAATATGTGTATTGGGTTGAATGTACCTGGGCAAGACAAAGTTAGGGATTTTATTTTGCGTTTGAGCAATAGAGTTTGTCCCATTTTATTTTCAATCTCTCTGACTAGGACCTTAAAGTAATATCAGATTGAAAAGACAACCATTTGTTTTCTTAGGGGATGATTGGATATTCTATAAAGACTTTTGATTTGTGTAGTTGATGTTCTTTATTGACTTTTAAAATGCTTTACTTTTGTCTTCTTCAAGAGCAGCTTGGGTACCTCAGTCTCCTGCCACTGCCTTGTAAGATGTTGTGAGCTCTTTCTGCACGGGCAGAACCCCACACCAGTTTGTGTGTGCAAGGTGTGTTTGTGCATATTAAAATAAAAAGTACTTGTTTTTATTTAGGTCTACTTGTTGCATTTTTTAAGTGCTGAACAGTCGGCATGCATGAGTAACTGCACTCGGTGTGTACCCTGCAGATTTGGGGAATGATGTGTGTTTACAAACCCTATTTGTTCAGCATATTGGGATCAGTATTAGCTTGGAGAGGATATTTTAGAGTATAAATTGTGACATTGCTATTTGTGCTCAGAATAATATTGGTTTATTTCGTTTGTGCGCCCACACACACACATACACACATTGTATACAGTATATTTGCATGTGACCTGTGCATGACTACAGTATGTGTGCATATTATTAATGTACAGTTATTTTGATGCTGTGCCTGTATATTTTATAGGGTTTGTACAGTCTGTGTGGCAAACTGTGCATGCACATTGCGTTTTCCCTGTTTGTGTTCATTGTCTGTACAGTATAGTGTGATTACATGTCAATGTTCCTAATTTTTCTAGTGCATAATGTAAATGAGGCTAGAATATAGTGGAAGCACACTCCATCAAGCTGCATCATTTTATCTCATTTTCGTTAAATAACATTTGCATAGGAAATGGCGACTAGCTTTCCCAAAAATTGTGTGCCCCCCTTAAGTGACTCCTACCCGAGCCTAGCCGCACCACTTTCAAACTTCACCAGCCGCCACTGATTAAGCTCATGCTCAGAAGGGTTTGAGAATCCTTCTCGGTGCTTAGATAACGATATTTTTATTTTTTGAATTTCTCAGCAACTACAGAACGGATTTACACCATTTTTTAAAAAATAAGCAAGCTTTCTGAATCAAGACCTAAGTTTTTGACAAATTTGGTGTTATTCCATTCAGCAGTTCGGGTTGTAGCTTTGACTAAAGTTTCCTATGGAAATTAACATGGAAAAAACTAGTTTTTGGGCCCCTCCTTTTTTCTCGGACCCTGCTTGACGAATCACCCCGGAACTTACAAGACTGGAGCTGACCTGAGTGAAACATTAGTTTTGAAAAATTCGTGAAGATTCGTCAAATGGCGCCAAAGATATTGGCAAAAGAAAAAACGCTTTTGGAATAGGAACGAGGTGCTAAATATAACATCCTACTGGCAATCACCAGTAGGTAAAGTATATATATATATATATATATATATATATATATATATATATATATTCACTGAAAAAACCATAGGTTATAGACCATATATAGTTAGGAATTAGCATTTACAAAACCTTGAAAATTCACTGAAAAAACCATGGGTTATAGACCATATATAGTTAGGAATTAGCATTTAAAAAACCTTATTTTACTCACACAAAACCATTGAAATTCCATATATAGTTAGTTGCACTAACTATATATCGCTCACCCGCAATCCACTGCTGATGATGTCACATATTACATCATTCATGACATGGTCAGTGACATCACTGATGACATCACTGATGACATCATCCAGTGACTGTGTGTTTCTGTAAAGTTTAAATATGTTTTACATATTGAAGAATGAGTAGATGTAGAAGTGTCTGGATGAAGGATTTAGTAGGTGCGTGACTGACTGTATGAGTGAGTGATTAAATGTGTCTCACTGAGTGCATGGGTTAGTGACTAAACTGTCTTAATTTGTGCATCATTATGTCTGTTGTTCTGTAAACTGCTGCATGTGTTGATCAGTAGCTATATGAGTAACTATATGGGTTATTGATTGATTGTCTAAGTATTTGTATGGGAGACTGAGTGTGTGTGTGGCTGGCTGGGAGATGCGTGACTCTGTGCAGATCAATGTGTTCTTGTATCAATGATTGTATAAGAGAGTAAGTATGTGTTAGTATATGTTTGAAAATGTAAGGTACTCTATGTTTAACTGTATAGATTAGAAAATGGAAGTGTGATTGATTCTTTACAGGACTGACTAGGTGTGTGAGTAACTCCATGGATGAGTGGCAGAGTGTGAGTGTCTGTATATGTGTATGAGTGCATATGATAGTGTTGTAAAGATGAGTGATTGTATGTATGAATGATTGTATGGGTGAATGAGTGAATGTGTGTGTAGACGTAGGAATCAGTGAGTGCGTATGTAGTAACTAGTATTGGTGTGTCAATGGTTTTAAAAATTATATTCTGTATTTAACACTGGGTGTAACAGAGGTTATATTAAAGTGTGAGGAGATGCATTGTATTGTCACATGAATGATATCATCAGTGATGTGACCATTGATGTCAAATGAGATGTCATCAGTGATGTCATTTGAGATGTCATCAGTGATGTCATCAGTGATGTCATTTGAGATGTTATCAGTGATGTCATTTGAGATGTCATCAGTGATGTCATCAGTGATGTCATCAGTGATGTCATTTGAGATGTCATCAGTGATGTCATCAGTGATGTCACTGACCATGTCATGAATGATGTAATATGTGACATCATCAGCAGTGGATTGCGGGTGCACGATATATAGTTAGTGCAACTAACTATATATGGAATTTCAATGGTTTTGTGTGAGTAAAATAAGGTTTTGTAAATGCTAATTCCTAACTATATATGGTCTATAACCCATGTTTTTTTCAGTGAATTTCCAAGGTGTTGTAAATGCTAATTCCTAACTATATATGGTCTATAACCTATGTTTTTTTCAGTGAATTTCAATGGTTTTTTATTAGCAAATATCAAAAGCTTTAAAATGTCAAGTACGTGGTAGGTAAAAACATTTTCGTGTTTATGCACGCTGATGTGCTTTGAACGCTGCCCCCCACCTCTTTTCTTTTAGGAGTATTCTCTCTTTGCAGATAGTGAAGGGTAGGTAACGCAGGCCTTTGCCCCCGTTGTAATCCGTCGTGCCTGCTTCCCTCTCCATTTGATTGATTGTTATCCAAGCATTTACTGTTTTGGAATTGCTTCTCTTTGGTTCATTCTCTATTTACAAACAAGCACAGAGTCGCAATACTCTGTTTAGTCTTTGCAGATAGTGAAAAATCATTAGAAAAAACAAAAGGAATCAAGCAAAATCAGTAGGCCACTAATGGGATCTCTTTTTGACCTCGCTAAAATAGAAACATTAGGAACAACCCCTCAAGAGAAATATGAAACTAGTGAGAGGAACCGAGCTCGACGCCATGATGGCTGCAAGACAGCTCGGCTCCGCCGCCCACCCCGCCCAAAATAACGACAAACCCTATGCAAATATTATAAATATATACAACACACCAGCAAAGTAACAGGGTAAAACGTTTTATTAAATAACTATTTACATGGCAGCCTGCTGCAACATCGATCCAAATACATGCCGCCGTTCCCGGGATTTCTCCCCGACTACTCTGCGGCCTACGAGATGGAGAGGCCGGGGCGTTGACTAGGCGGGGCCTCCGGCCGCAACCACAGCGCCAACGATCGCTGCTGACGGAGGGGAGCCTTGCCGATGAGACCACTGATCTGAAGAACCGCTGCCTGCGGTGCCTCCCTGAGCCGCTTGACGGAGGCCCCCGAGGGGCGGTGTGGTGGCGCGGACTCGGAGGGGGAGCTTGGCTCCTGCCCCCTCCCCAAGTCTTGTTGCCCTGGTGTGGCTTGAGATCGCCCCCGACATAGGCGGCCGGCTCCCGGGGTCCGGCGGAACTTTTTGCCTTTTGGTGACTCTTCCATTCTGGACCTTGTCCCACAATCCGTTTGACCTGAAGACAGGTCCTGCGGTGCCCTGGTCCGACCATCACATATACCTGCGCCAGGAGACAGCGTGGGGTGCACTGGAAGGGAGAGGCGGCGCGAACGAGCCTCCCCCACCTCCCCAGGTAGAGGTTTCACATCTGCACCCCAGCGCTTCACTCGACGTAGGCGGCCGGCTCCCGGGGTCCGACGGAACTTTTAGCCTTTTGGTGACTCTTCCATTCTGGACCTTGTCCCACAATCCGTTTGACCTGAAGACACGTCCTGCGGTGCCCTGGTCCGACCATCACATATACCTGCGCCAGGAGACGGCGTGGGGTGCACTGGAAGGGAGAGGCGGCGCGAACAAGCCTCCCCCACCTCCCCAGGTGGAGGTTTCTCAACTGCACCCCAGCGCTTCACTCGGCAGCTGAGTTACGCCCACTCTTGCGGCACAGTGCCTCTCTCGGCCAGCTGAGTTGCGCCTGCTCTTGCTATTACAGCGTCTCACCCACTCTTGCGGTACAGCGACAGGCGGCTGCCACGGAGCTCACGAAATGGCGGTCGGCTCCACAGACTTGGGCCTGGCCTGCAAGGATGGCTCTGGGCAACCCTGGAACTCGGACGCTTGACTGCTAGGGCATGGGCCCCATTCCCAAAAGCGTCCCCTCAGCCTTGAAGATTCTACAAGAGTCACCGGGGCCCCCGACTCCCGCAGACTTCCGGTGGGGAGCGACTGCCATGATTGCTCGTGGAACGGTCACGACGTAGCCACGGGGTGCTCTCATGCTGACGCCAGCTTCAGTCTGAAACATCCAGAAACACTGTAGTATCGCGTTGTCGCGTAATGCGTAATATGACGCGCCGCGTTAGCGCACCCGATGCGCGAAGCGAGGCGCGAAGCACAGCTTCCCGGAAGCGATCCGGGGCGCGGCACGGAGCGCGTAACGTAAGCATAACAGGTCATGTGACTTGTTAATAAAAATTTTCATTGATTCATTTCACTTTTGGTTTCCTAATGATGTAAGGCTAGGTCATGTGACCTAAAAATGACACTTTTCATTGGTTTAGAACTATTTTTTTGTCCCAAATTATGAAAACCCCTCCTTGTTTCCTCACTCTGACTTTCATCTTTGTGAGAGGAAGACCTACAGTGCCTCGCTCGGCCACCTGAGTTACGCCCGCTCTTGCGGCACAGTGCCTCGCTCGGCCAGCTGAGTTGCGCCCACTGTTGCGGCACAGTGCCTCGCTCGGCCAGCTGAGTTCCGCCCACTCTTCGGCACAGTGCCTCGCTCGGCCAGCTGAGTTCCGCCCGCTCTTGCGGCACAGTGCCTCACTCGGCCAGCTGAGTTCCGCCCACTCTTGCGGCACAGTGCCTCGCTCGGCCAGCTGAGTTCCGCCCGCTCTTGCGGCACAGTGCCTCACTTGGCCGGTTGAGTTTCGCCTACTCTTGCGGCTACAGCGTCTCACCCGCCATCCAGCTGAGTTGCGCCTACTCTTGCGGCCTACGACATGGAGAGGCCGGGGCGTTGACTAGGCGGGGCCTCTGGCCACAACCACAGCGCCAACGATCGCTGCTGACGGAGGGGAGCCTTGCCGGTGAGAGCCACTGATCTGAAGAACCGCTGCCTGCGGTGCCTCCCTGAACCGCTTGACGGAGGCCCCCGAGGGGCGGTGTGGTGACGCGGACTGGGAGGGGGCGCTTGGCTCCTGCCCCCTCCCCAAGTCTTGTTGCCCTGGTGTGGCCTGAGATCGCCCCCGACATAGGCGGCCGGCTCCCGGGGTCCGGCGGAACTTTTTGCCTTTTGGTGACTCTTCATTCTGGACCTTGTCCCACAATCCGTTTGACCTGAAGACACGTCTTGCGGTGCCCTCGCAATGCGGCCTGGTCCCTGAGTGTGTGCAGGGGGACGGTATTGATTGGATCAAGATGGCGGCTTCACACAAAGCTGACTCAAGTGTTGCTGCTGATGCTATGCAGACAAAAACTGGTTTTCAGTTTGTACATTCTTCAGGATTTTTCCATCCAAGGCTGGTTGAGAGTTTGTAGAACGATGGCTTCAGATTTTCAACATACTACTCTTCAACATTCTTCATAAATGTAACAATGTGAGACTCACTAGGAGAACGGCCGTTTATCTTTTCTTTCAAAATGCTGCCAACAATATTTAATGAATGGAAGACACCATCTTGTAGCATAAAGGGCTGCGTCAAGGGTGGTATTGCCCAGAATGTCTTGTTTTCTAGTGCTCGTAATGACGAAGCCAGAACTGCCGAAAGGGATTCTGCTCCTGCCGCTACTTATTGGAGACATTGGACTATACTCTGGACCTGCCTGGCCTCGACCAAAATGGCGCCAGTATGGGAGCGACTTGCAACTCCTTATGACGTTCTAGTTACTTAGCCTTGACGTTATGAGGGATGTATGCAGTCTTTGTGCACATGGCGGGCGGGGAAGGGTACTGACTAGGAATACGGACAACCCTATTGATGTCGATTTTTCATTATTGATTATTGTATTAATAAAGCTTCGAAATAATGTTACCCATGATACTCGCCCATGGTGTGCGTATGAACGATTTTATTGTAACTGATCCTGTTATACTTTCAATTATAAAATCAACCTTCACTGATCCTGCAACCGTTTGTCACGTTTCGTTTTTTCAATTAAATGGCTCGCTTGTTACATACTCCTATACCCCTGGCTTTTGACCCTTTCCTACGCGCGGTCTGTACTACCGCCCTCGGGCGATCTATGTAATGAACAGACTACCATTGCCGAAACACAAGGGAATGCATCTCAGAGAGATAAGTCAAGTACGTGGTAGAAAAAAACATTTTGTCAAAAATCCCATAGAGAAAAAATCCTAACTATATATACCTACTGGCGGTCGCCAGTAGGTATATATAGTTAGGATTTTTTCCCTATGGGATTTTTGAAAATTCTATGTCTAATAACTTTGGCGTTTGTGGACGGAATTGGCTGAAATTTTCTGGAAAATGGAACATTTTGTTTCTGAGCAGCCCCTGGAAATTTGGGGGGGGTTCGTCCAGGGGGGGTCGAGAAAAAAGGGGGGTCCCAAAACGTGTTTTTAACATTGAGTTTTCCATAGGGCGGTTGGCCTCACTTTTAGCCCGAACGGCTGAATGGATTTGCATGAAACTTGGCAAAATTGTAGGGACTGGTAGCCCGATGTGCCTTTTGTAGGTCTCAATATATGTGCTCCAGTGGATTTTGAGAAATTAACGTTTAAAAAAAGATATATATCTGTAAGCGCGCTCTGGGCAGCGCTCCGGTCCGCGGACCTTAAGCGTACCGGAACTTCGCGTAGCTAAGCTGATTGGCTCTCCGGTGTCTGTCAACATTCTAAACAGTCCGGAGCGGCCGCCATCTTGTCTCTCGGTAGGATTGAGAGACAAGAGGAGGCCAAAACAAAGGGGGAAATAACCATAAGGGGGCATACTAGATCCTCCCTGACCCCCTAGGTTTAATGTGGAGGTTTTAAAAGGGCCCCGCGGGGCCAAAAAAACAAAAACATTTTTTGTTTTTTTTTGCGTGGGGAGCGCCCGGTCCGCGAACCGGGAAGCGTTCTGGGCAGCGTACTGCAATGAAAAATGAATGATAGACTTTTCAAATGCTGTATGTTAATTGATTGTTGGTTTTGTTGAATATTTTTTATTTTCTTTATTTTTTAAGCATTTTTTTTTATTGTGATTGTGTTTCATAATTTATTAAACTTTCTAACATTTCATTGTCAGAAATTTCATAATTATCATTGAATATACATTGTAGTCTCTGAGGGTGTAAAATGTCCTCATTTTCAAGGAGGTTATCTACTGCTTGTACACATTGCAGTCGTTCTTTGGCAAAAGTTTCATCGAAAAATTCAATATCATTTTCATCATTGATTTCTTGGCTGCTCTCTTGCAGGACAATTTGAAATTCAACTTTCTGTTCGCCTTCCATTTTGCCTGAAATTTAGATTAAAAAAATATATATTAGTAGAGATAGGGCACTGTTGGGATTAATTTTGGGCAGTGTATAGCATCAGAGTGGAAGTAGGAATATAAAAAAGTGTATGTGATTTAACGTAAGTAAATTCATAATTATACAAGAGAAGCCTAACTCCAGAAAAAGTTTACCATATTAACTTATAGTGCACAATATACTTCAGTTTTAAAAATAAAAACTTACCTTTAGAAAGAAGTTGAAGGAATTAGTGAAAATCCTATTGAAATGTACACCAAGAAGTAGTAGTCAAAATGGCTGTGTTTTCTTCTCTTCCTTTATATATATTCAGGTATATAACCAATCAAATGTCAGGTAAAAAAAGTAGAAAATGAAAGTAACATTTTAATTGGTTGTCAATTCCAACACTTCAGATGTGTTTTGTGAAGTAATTTACCTCACGGTATTTAGAGAGGTCTACAGGCTAAATGGCTAAATGGAATTCCAATCAAATTTGTGAAAATGGTAGGGATTGGTATGTAGTATGAGCTAGTCTATATTTGGTGAAATTGTCTCCAGTGGCTTTTCTGTGAACTACTTTCCCACCTTTTTTGATGGTGCGCTTCCCAGGGAGCGACCCGGTACGCGAACCGTTGAGCGCCCCGGTTCGCGAACCTTAAGCGTAACGGGAGTCCACCATTTTGTGTTTCGGTCGAATTAAGATACAAGATGGAGGGCAAATAATGTTCAGAATGGGTAGAAGGGGGCACGGTAGACTTATCTTGACCCCCTAGGTTTTGTGAGGGTGGCTGAGGAGGCCCATATGTGCGAAAAAAAAACATTTTTTTTAAAAATTTCGCGAGGTTAGCTCCCGGTTCGCGTACCGGGTAGCGCCCCAGGGAGCGTACTTTGTTGAAAATTAGTGAAAAATGTTAGAGTAAAATAATAATTGTGAGTGATCAGATGTAGGGTAGCTCTGAGAAGAGCTTTTGGGTTTATGGTACATTTAGGTACTTATAAGTAGGTACCAATGCACATTCTTAAATTCAGAGTGAAAATTCTGTTGCCCTCATCTGAGAAGTGAACTCCATCTCCTCTGTAGATATCTTGCATGTAGTAACGCAAGTTATTGTTGTACAGGGAGCCCATTCCATGGTCTCTCATGTAAGCTGAAACAGATTTGTTTACATGCTTCCTCGACTTCTCAATTTGTGGACAAAATTGGTTTGACCACCTCCATTTCTGTCTTTGGCATATATTTGAATATACCAAGGCAGTCTGAGGAAAAAGTGCCATTAATTGCTCAAAGGTGTCCTTTAAAAGCATTTCCAGACCTACACCAGTCAAAGTGCCCAAGTCATTACCTCCACAGTGCACAATTAACAGGTCAGGTTTGGGCAAATGCATAAAGGTTTTCACCAATGGTATCAATTGGTGACATTTTAATCCTCTGTGGCCAAACCACTTAATTTCCACATCTTGTAAATTGAGGTTAGGTAAATTCCTGTTTTCAGTGTACCTTTGAGCCCAGTGAATATAACTATGTCCAACAATCCAGACAGAAAACATGGTGAGAGAAGGTTCTCCTGCAGTCAGATGAAGTGTGGCAATGAAATGGCAGTTGAAAAAATGAGAGTTTAAAATGAAAAAAACTGTGGAGTTTCTGTGTTCATGAAGCAGTAACAGTGATTGGTGGATTTTGATTGCTGAAAACAGAAAGTTAGGGTGCACGGATGAGTTATTTGAAAGATGTATTTTGAATGGTCAATAAAAAATCATTAAATGAAAGAATGCACTGGCTATGCAGGTGCACTGAGAGTTCAGAGTTCAATTGCAACATTGTTGTGTGAACTTGCAAACACCAGAAGTCTTCCAAGAGGTGGTTGCCATGCAGAAAAGGCAGAAAGGGCAGAGGGGGGAAGGGTTTTCATTTGAAAAAAAGTGAGGGAAGAGTTTTGATTGGGTGACATGAGAGATATGTGTGAAGAATTACAGCATTTCTGTGCTTTTGATAGCTGCAGACTCTGGAGTGCATACCTTTTGCTCTGCTGAAGACAAATTGGTGTGTTTCTGAGACTGTTTTCAAAATCAAAGTATTTGCTAAGGTGAGAAAATATTTCTTTAATTTAGATAGAGAATAGTGTGCTTTAAGGAGAAAATTATGAATTATGTGGCGCAAATTGCTTGTAAATATGCTCCCACCTGTGCAAGGAAAATTTAGATTTTTAATGTTTGTGTTACATAGCCATGTTAAAAGTGATACAAACATGCTGCAAAGGCAATTAAAAAACGCGTTTATGTGTCTTAAGGACATTTTAAGTAATTTTCCCATGTGCAGTGTTTTGAAATTATGATTTGAAAATCGTTTTTGGGGAAAAGGAATTGTTTTAAAATTTATGACAAGGACATAATGGTGTATGCTTCTTTATAAGGCAATTGACTGTCCCTGATGTTATTTTTCCCATTTTAATGTAAGACCTTTCTCTGTGGCGCAAATTGCTTGTAAATATGCTCCCACCTGTGCATGGCAAATTTAGATTTTAAATGTTTGTGTTACATAGCCATGTTAAAAGTGACCCAACCATGCTGGAAAGGCAATAAAAAAACACTTTCATGTGTCTTAAGGACATTTTAAGTAATTTCCCTGTGGGCAGTGTTTTCAAATTATGAATTGAAAATCGTTTTTGAGGTAAAGGAATGTTGTTAAAATTTATGTGCGCCATATGCCCCCAAATTTCTTTTTCAGGGGTGCAGCAGGGTGTTATTGAGACACCCCTACACCTTTGGAAAAATTCCTAATTTGCGATGAGCTAATTGCTAATTGCAAATTGCACCTTCTTTCATATGGGCGTCCTGGCGCATGGGAATGAATGGGTAATTTGCAATTAGCAATTTGCTCATCGCAAATTTGGAATGGTAAAGAATCGCTATTTATTCCTTAAAATTCGCTATTTTGGAAATGCAAAATAGTTATATGATACATATGGCGGTTGATGTCTAACAAGATAAGAAGCTTAGGGATACATTTATGATGACTGGCGCAATGAAGTGGACATCACTTACTTCATTGGTAGAGCTTTACATGTATTATGTCCTCTGTATTCTTCATCAAGCGTAACTTTAATCTGCAATCCTGAGTAGGCCTCACCTTAAACAAACCTCTGGATAGGCCACATCTTATCGTCATCCTGAATTAATCATTTAAAATGCTAGGGACAGATTTATGATAGGTGTATGCCTCTTTTACGCCACTTACAAAACACTGTCCATGGGGAAATGACTTAAAATGTCCTTAAGACACATGAATGTGTTTTTTTAAAGCGTTGGCAATTTTTTTGGGTCACTTTTAACATGGCTATGTGACTCAAACAGTCAAAATCTAAATTCACCATGCACAGGTGGGAGCATATTTACAAGGAATGTGCTCCATGGGGAAAGGTCTTATAATGTAATATGGGAAAAATGACATCAGAGACACTGAAATGCCTTATAGAGAAGCATACACCATTATGTCCTTGTCATAAATTTGCAAACCATTACTTTTCCCCAAAAACGATTTTCAAATCATAATTTGAAAACACTGCACATGTGGAAATGACTTAAAATGTCCTTAATTCAAAATTTGCTATTCCTTATTTTGCGATTGCAGTGAAGGATTTGCAAATTTTGCGATTCCTTAAATGCAATGTATCAAACAAAAAATATGTAAAAAATGACATTAAGGATTTGGAAACTACCACCAACTTCTAGTTTGTGGTAATTTGCGAATTCTTTTCAAAAAGCATTTTTTTCCAAAAAACAAAAGGTGCCATATGACGCCCATACATGCCCTTAGGGCATGTATGTGCGCCATATGCCCCCAAATTTCTTTTTCAGGGGTGCAGCAGGGTGTTCTTGAGATACCCCTGCACCCTTGAAAAAATTCCTATTTTGTGATGAGCTAATTGCTAATCGCAAATTGCAACCTTCATTCCTATGAGCCTCCTAGCCCATGGAAATGAATGGGTAATTTGCAATTAGCAATTTGCTCATTGCAAATTAGGAATGGTAAAGAATTGCTATTTATTCCTTAAAATTCGCTATTTAGGAAATGCAAAATAGTTTGATGGTACATATGGTGGTTCATCTGTAACAAGATAAGAAGCTTAGGGATACATTTATGATGACTGGCAAAATAAAGTGCAAATCACTTACTTCATTGGTAGGCCTTTACATGTATTATCTCTTCTGTATTCTTCATCAAGCGTAACTTTAATCTGCAATCCTGAGTAGGCCTCACCTTAAACAAACCTCTGGATAGGCCACACCTTATCGTCATCCTGGATTAATCATTTAAAATGCTAGGGACAGATTTATGATAGGTGTATGCCTCTTTTGCGCCACTGTGCGTCACTTTTATGATGCAGCGGCGGTGCAAAAGATTTGCTATGAGGCGACAAAATTACAAATTGATGCTTTTAGGCAGATATGTCATGGTGTAAAAAAAACGTACCACATGAAACCGATGCAGCAGTGATGCAAAAGATGCACCATGTTGCAAGACAGGCCTCACTTGGGGCCATATGTATCAAGCTATTTGGCATTCGCAAAGATCAAAATTCTGCGAATTTCGGCCTTTGCGAATGCTAATTAGACAAATGGTATGTATCAAACAAGTTTGATGCAAAATAAGGAATAGCAAAATTTGCTATTCCTTATTTTGCGATTGCACTGAAGGATTTGCAAATTTTGCGATTACTTAAATGCAATGTATCAAAAAAAAAATATGTAAAAAAATGACATTAAGGATTTGGAAACTACCACCAACTTCTAGTTGGTGGTAATTTGTGAATTCTTTTCAAAAAGCTTTTTTTCCAAAAAACAAAAGGTGCCATATGACGCCCATACATGCCCTTAGGGCATGTATGTGCGCCATATGCCCCCAAATTTCTTTTTCAGGGGGTGCAGCAGGGTGTTCTTGAGACACCCCTGCACCCTTGGAAAAATTCCTATTTTGTGATGAGCTAATTGCTAATCGCAAATTGCACCTTCATTCCTATGAGCCTCCTAGCCCATGTAAATGAATGGGTAATTTGCAATTAGCAATTTGCTCATTGCAAATTAGGAATGGTAAAGAATCGCTATTTATTCCTTAAAATTCGCTATTTAGGAAATGCAAAATATTTTGATGGTACATATGGTGGTTCATCTGTACCAAGATAAGAAGCTTAGGGATACATTTATGATGACTGGCAAAATAAAGTGCAAATCACTTACTTCATTGGTAGGCCTTTACATGTATTATCTCCTCTGTATTCTTCATCAAGCGTAACTTTAATCTGCAATCCTGAGTAGGCATCACCTTAAACAAACCTTTGGGTAGGCCACACCTTATCGTCATCCTGGATTAATCATTTAAAATGCTAGGGACAGATTTATGATAGGTGTATGCCTCTTTTGCGCCACTGTGCGTCACTTTTATGATGCAGCGGCGGTGCAAAAGATTTGCTATGAGGCGACAAAATTACAAATTGATGCATTTAGGCAGATATGTCATGGTGTAAAAAAAACGTACCACATGAAACCGATGCAGCAGTGATGCAAAACATGCACCATGTTGCAAGACAGGCCTCACTTGGGGCCATATGTATCAAGCTAATTTAGCATTCGCAAAGATCAAAATTCTGCGAATTTCGGCCTTTGCGAATGTTAATTAGACAAATGGTATGTATCAAACAAGTTTGATGCAAAATAAGGAGTAGCAACATTTGCTATTCCTTATTTTGCGATTGCACTGAAGCATTTGCAAATTTTGCGATTACTTAAATGCAATGTATCAAACAAAAAATATGTAAAAAATGACATTAAGGATTTGGAAACTATTGTGGTAAATTGGTGGTAATTTGTGAATTCTTTTCAAAAAGCTTTTTTTCAAAAAAACAAAAGGTCCCATATGACGCCAACACATGCCCTTAGGGCATGTATGTGTGCCATATGCCCCCAAATTTCTTTTTCAGGGGTGCAGCAGGGTGTTCTTGAGACACCCCTGCACCCTTGGAAAAATTCCTAATTTGTGATGAGCAAATTGCTAATCGCAAATTAAACCTTCATTCCTATGAGGCTCCTAGCCCATGGAAATGAATGGGTAACTTGCAATTAGCAATTTGCTCATTGCAAATTAGGAATGGTAAAGAATTGCTATTTATTCCTTAAAATTCGCTATTTAGGAAATGCAAAATAGTTTGATGGTACATATGGCGGTTCATCTGTAACAAGATAAGAAGATTAGGGCTAGATTTATGATGACTGGTGCATCACCAGGGATGTGTCAGTCATCCTGCGCCGCTGTTCCGCCACCCATGGTGTGCTGCATTTACAATGCGGGGCATCATGGGGCAAAAATGGCACAGATGCGTGATGTATCTGTGCTGTAAAGGTAGTGATTGCTGGAGTTGTATCGCAAGTGCGATGCAGCTCAAGCAAGGCTCAGGGGTGCCCCATCTCCACAATGTTGCGTCAAGACCTATGCCTGCTTAAAGCAGGCGCAGGGTTTTGACGCAGCTTTCTCCTATCTGATTGTAAATACGGCACACCATGGGTGGCAGAGCAGCGGTGCACGTTAACTGGTGCATGCCTGGGGATGTGCCATTTAACATAAATCTGCCCCTTTACATTTAAGTATGTGCAGGACACACAGAGTCGGTGAGGCTTATCCAAGGTTAAGAAGAGATGAGTCCTGTTCACTGAAAAATTAGACATAGTCTTCACCTGATCAGCATTGCTGGACATGGCTAAATAATAGCTGCAAAATATTACTCTTGTTAAACAATTTTACTATTATAATCTCTGAGATTTGTCTCTTACTCTGCAACATCTCATTGTTGTTATCTTTCTTTAAAGATAAAGACAACATCAACATGAGTGACAATCTGCAATCAGTTGATTTTGACCTCATCATTGAACTTGTAATTGAAACATCAGTGGATGTTGATCCATTGGATGATTTAAATCCTGAGGATGAAGAAGAGCGTGATGAGGATGCAGATTTGTCCGAATTATATGACATAGGGTGGGAAGCTGACCTGCTTGAGCCTATGGAAATATAAACATTTATTTTTAAAATGTATAATTAATGAAAAGTAAAAATGTAAACCGTTTAATTTAAAAATAAAGACACCTTCAAAAACAGGTTATGTGTAGTGTCTTCAATAAAATATTAAAATATGCTCATAAAATTAGATCAGATTCACATATAAAATAGCACAGGTAACATAAATATAAATGTCATTTCTTTTCTGCTATTTCTGTATTGTAAATTTGCCAAGGACTAAAAAATCTTCTATTTAAAATGTCAAGTAGTGTGTTAAGTTTTTGATCATTGTTATTGATTTACTGTTTGGTAATAATGGTTAATAACATTTTTTATTATATTTTACCACAGATTCAACTGCAGATCATTTCAAGATTTCACCATGCCAACAATAGAAAGACAGAGAAAGGCTGCAAAACGTCAAAGACAGCAGGTGAAACAAAATAAGCAGCAGTCCTCTAACAAAAATATTTGTCAAGTCACGAAGAAAGCACCGGGTAAGAGCACAAAATATTTCATAAGAAATATGTGTAGTAAAAAAAATATTACTACAGAAAATGGTTCAGTCCATAAAAAGAGAAGCAAATCAAATGGAAAGGAAAGGCCAATCAAAAATGTTACTGCTAGAGCAAGAGATAAGTCTGTGCATGATAGTAGAAGGAAACAACAGTTTAGGGACATTCGTAAACGAATGTTCCGCAACAGGATAATTGGCAATTTGTTAAAAAATATTAAGAAAGGTCAACAGAAACTGGTTTTTTATAAGAGAAAAAAAAAAGTTGAGAAAGTTATTGATCAGGCATTTGAAATTAAACGTAAGTTATTTATTTTGATAATCAATAGAATTAGGAAGCTAAACAAGGCAATTTATGATTTCAAAAGAAATAGTAGATGGAAGAGAATAGTTAATCGTAGTAATTTTTGTGAAGTTTTTTCTGGAGAATGGATGCATAGTTCAAGCTGTGAGGCATTTTTTAATGAGGAGAGTTATTTCCAGGATAATGATTTGGTGCATGCAGTTGACACCAGTGGTCGTGCTTATGAAGTGAAAGATGGTTGTCCAGTTGAAAAAGAAAAACTTGTGACAACAGAGACAGAAGAGGTGTTAGGTAATGAGGTTTTAGGAAGACGTGCTAAGGGTCCTGTGTACACCTGGAAGTGTAGTAGTATTTGCAGTGTGCGACAGGATTCCATCAATTTGCTTTGTGATTTTGTACGGTCATTTAATAAGAAAAGTTTGAAGCAGAAAATAAGGTTGTTGCAAGAATTAGATCCTTGCAGAGTGAGAGAAGTGACAGGTTTGCATGGTCATTCACTGGCTTGTCTTTCCAGGAGAGTATGCCAGAGTGTTTTTCATCATTTCAGGATGCTAGCAGTGCATCATAATAAAGTGAGGAAATTAGTTAGAATGTTGTATTATGCTAAGCAATTATGCTTAAACAATTATGCGCTGCTCTTTTGCATGGTTCTGAAATAGATGTGAAGAACATATGTGAAGAAATTGAGTTTTGTTACTTTGGAAGTAAAGAGGAGAATGTTGAAATTGACCCAGAAGAAGAGGGTAATGTGGAAGATAGTGTACAGGTTTCCAGTACAGATAATTTCCAGAGGGAAATTGC
Organism: Lissotriton helveticus; assembly: GCF_964261635.1. Lineage (NCBI taxonomy): Eukaryota > Metazoa > Chordata > Amphibia > Caudata > Salamandridae > Lissotriton > Lissotriton helveticus. The sequence goes on along the minus strand of NC_136061.1, from coordinate 1,494,084,735 downwards.
GACGTTTCAGGTGAAATCAAGTGAGAGGCCTAATTTCACTTGTGTGTGTTGTCGACGCACTTATTATAAGAATCAGACTAAGTTAGTGGATTTATATGCAAAAAGTGAAAGGGAAAATAATAGTGAATGGAAGGATTTTGCAACATACTTGATGGTAGAAAATTGTTTTGATTTGGGATTTGATCAACGTGTGTGTACTTATTGTTGTTGCAAATTAAATCAAAACCAGATGCCTGCTAGAGCAGTTCATAATAATCTGGAATTGGTTGAGATTCCTTCTGAATTGAAGGATTTAAATACTTATGAATCTATTTTGATTCAAAGTATCCATCCCTTTCAGGCTATTGTAAGAATGGAGCCAAAGACAGGGAAATTGCCTCCATCAGATTTACAGAGAGGATTAAAGGGAAGAGTTGTTTATTTGCCTCTAGATTTGAAGAAAAACATTAACACAATTGGAGTAGAAAAAGTGGAAGAGGAACCTCTGGTTATCTTAGTTAATGGGGTTCTGACAAAGAATAAGAAAATATGGCAAGATTTAGTAGATGTTAGGAAAGTTAAAAAGGCAACATTGTATTTGAAAAAAAATAATAAATACTATAAGAATGTATATGTTGCAGAAGAGGAAGTAAGTGAGGAAGAGGATAGCGATTTGTGTGCTGGTCAAATTGAGAAAGTAGAACCCTCTACTAGTGAAGAAATATATGAACATTATAGTGTTCATCCTTTGCATTCCAAGGAAGTCATGGGGAATGCTATTGAGTTGTTTCAAATGAAACAAGCCAAAGGGAGTCCCATTAGTGTTTGGGAGGAAAGTTTGGAAGCTCGGTGTTTCCCACAGCTTTTTCCAACAGGTCAGGGAGGAAGATATGATGAGCGACCTCATCAAATTCCTGCTTCTGAATACCGGACTTTGCGATTGTATGCAGGAGATGCTAGGTTTCGACAATGCATTCCCTATTTGTTTCATCTCCTGTTTGAAAGCGATCTGTCTGGACTGTCATATGCAGTGAACCACATCTTGAAAAGTGGTATACACATGCAAAACATCTCGGCAAGTGACTTTATGGATAAAGTCAATGTCCAAGACAGTATTTTGGATTCTCACCTGATTAATCTCATGGCGTGTCAGCGTGGTACTAATGAGTACTGGTACCGTCGTCATGGTGATTTAAAATGTATGCTGAGGAACTTAGGTACTCCCACATGGTTCCTCACTCTGAGCTGTGCCGAGTATGGCTGGGAAGACTTACTTGAATTTCTACGAGAGGCAAATGCTAACGTAGATAACATCGAATACAAGACACCCGGAGAACTGTGCTCTTTGGATCCAGTCAATGTATGTAGGTACTTCAATCATAGATTTGAAGCTATGATGTCTTTCATCATGAATAAGAAGAATCCACCTCTTGGAGAGGTGTTGGATTTCTTCTGGAGAAAGGAGTACCAAGCAAGAGGTGCTCCTCATATACATATGTTGCTGTGGATCAAGGATGCACCTAAATTTGGAACGGATCCAGAAGACTCAGTGATGAGTTTCATCCAACAGTATTCTACGTGTGCTGTTCCAAACGCAAAGGAGAAGAAAAGCCTAAGAGAAAAAGTTCTGCGTTTCCAAAGCCATCGATGTGGAAAGTACTGCCGTCGTAAATTCCGAAACAAGGACAAGTTCTACACCAAATGTCGTTTCGGCTTTCCACGACCGGTGATTTCTAAAGGAAGAGTAAACAGTTTGATGTCTTCGCTGCGACATAATGTCATGAAGAAATCACCTAAAAACACATACAATTTGAAGAGGAACGAAGAGTCCAAGTACATCAACGACTACAACCCGGTGATTTTGTCCATGTGGAATGCTAACATGGATATACAGTTTGTGGCTGATAACTGTATGGCTGTGGCTCGGTATGTGACGTCTTACATCACCAAAAAAGAGAAGACAGAATTGAAGGATATGTGGGAGGACATTTCCCATGAAAAGAGCCTCAGCAAGAAGTTGTACAGTTTCAGTCTGAAGATGTTGTCGCATCGAGAAATTGGAGCTTACGAATGCTCTGACCGGTTGTCTTCAGCAAGTCTCTATGCCAAGTCCAGGAGTATCGTTTGGGCGAGTCTTGGTCTTGCTGCAACGCGTAATCGAGTTCTGAAACCTGTGCGGGAAATTGAGTATTTGGCGGAAAAGGAGCCAAACAGTACCGACATTTTGAAGACCAACATGTTGGATACATATTATCCAAATAGAAGCAGTCACCTCGACAATGTTTGTCTGTATGAGGTTCTTCAAAATTACATATTCAAGAGGAACATCAAAGAAGATACTGAGAAAGGAGTGTATGCTGTAATAGGAAGTGAGGGATGTCTGGTCAAGCAAAGAAAATGCCACTTGGTAAACCATCGAAAATTGAGTGGCGAATCTCCTGAAAAAAAGGAGTTTTTCTATTTAGCACTTTTGCAACTTTTCAAGCCTTGGCGTGCAGAAGAGGAACTGCTTGGAGATTTCCTCTGTTACGAAGACTCTTTCAATGCCGCCAAGGAGACCATAGAATGTCCTGCTTTTCCCAAATATGTAGAAATGTTGAATGCAGAAATTGAGCAGGAAGCAATGATTGCAGCCGAGATTGCCAGAGACAGTTCTCAGGACAGTCAGAGTTCTGCTTCATTGAGTCAGGATCCACTAGGAGGACCTGTTATCGAAAATGAAGCTGCCACTGCCATGAATGAAGTGGAAAGAGCCATGGCACATGCTCAGGAGGATGCGGTTAACTTAGAAGAGTTGGAAAGACAACTCAACGTTGAGCAGAGGAAAATATATGACGAAGTTACCATGCAAATTGATCATGGATTAAGTCATGACAAGAAAGAGTGCTCATGTACGTCGTTGAAGCCTGTCCGACTGTACGTGAGTGGAGAAGCGGGAACTGGAAAAAGTTTCCTCATTAAAGCAATTTCATGCTATTTGCAGGAAAGGACAGAGTCATCGCTGTCTTGTGTTGTCACCGCTCCAACTGGACTGGCAGCACATAACATTAAAGGGATTACTTTACATCGTTTACTGATGCTGCCAGTGGAGCATGACAACAAATTACAATATCACAAGCTATCTGGAGATGCTTGTTTTGAAGTTTCAAGAATCTTGAGGAAAATGAAACTTCTTATCATTGACGAAGTAAGCATGGTTTCCAATGTCATGCTTGCCTTTGTGCATTTGAGAATGCAAGAAGTTCTCAAAACAGAGTATGATGTGTTATTTGGTGGCAAACACATCATTGTTTTCGGAGATCTTCTGCAGCTGACACCAGTGAAAGGGCAACCTGTGTTCAAAATGCTCACGCATGAAGATACCAGGAAGTGCCTAGGCAGCATTGGCAACGTCAATATATGGTTAAACTTCAGTTATGCTGAACTGCATGAAAATATGCGTCAGGCGAAGGATGAAGTTTACAAGACTATTCTACAAGATGTTAGAATTGGAAAAGTGACCGAGCATGGGAAAGAAGCTTTACATGCACGATTACTGTCAAATTTATATCCAGAACAAGATGTTGTGCCTGAGAATATTTTTCAGAAAATTACTGATAAGAAATCTGGAATATGTTTGATGCCAACTCTTGCAGAATGTGCCAAATTCAACAACAAAATGTTGCATTTAGAAAAGCAAGAGATTGTGAAACTGGAAGCTATTGACAGAGTAGAGCATATGGGGTCAACAACTATTTTGTCTGAGAATCTGAAAACAAAATTGGATTCATTAGAGAAGAGTATATCTAAAACTGCAGGTTTTGAAAAGACTCTGAATGTGTGCTTGAACTGCCGTATAATTTTAAGAAGGAATTTACATGTTGAAAGAGGTCTGGTAAATGGATCAATGGGTAATGTTGTTGATTTTGTAAAATACAGAAATAGAGATGGAATTGAATTTTTAAAAATTAAATTTGATGGCATTGAGGAAGTACAGCTAATTGGTCGTTGCTCTGCTAGATTTTTGCTTGTAAAAGACTTATATGTTCGCCGTAAGCAGTTTCCTATTTGCTTGGCATATGCGGTGACAATCCATAAATCGCAAGGTTTAAGTGTAGACTGTGCATTGGTGAATATTGGCAGTTCTGTGTTCAAGGAGGGTATGGCATACGTGGCATTGTCACGAGTTAGAACTTTATCGGGATTGTACTTGATTGAGTGTGATGTCACAAACATTTGTGCGGATCTAGATTGTGTTAAGGAATACAATAGGTTAAGAAGAGAGTATGCGTCACATTTGCCTCAGTATCCTTTGTTTGAGAAACGTGTGGTAGGCCGGAAACGAAGAAATGTGACCAATACTGGGGAGGTTGTAGCAAAAAGACGAAAAGTCGATTAACCTAAAATTACAAGCAGAAACAAAAAGGATTCTGTTGAAGATGTTGTTAGTTTTCAATTTGAAAACAGTTCTGGTGTCAACTGCTATGCTAATGTAGTGGTTAATGTTTTGTTTTCTCTAGAAAATGTAAAAGAAGAGATTGTGGTCAATTCTGATCAAAGATTTTGCAGTTTGTTAAATTCTGTGTTAGAGAAATGTAGCACTGATAGAAGAAACATAGAAAGTGTGTCTGAAATTCGAAATCTGTTAGACAGATGTTCAGGCCAAACACAATTCTCTCAAAATATTCAGCAAGATTGTCAGGAGTTTTTAATGTATATGCTTGATGTATTGCATGCTGAAGGTGTAGATGTAGATCAGCTGTTTGGGCTTTCTTATCAATGGCAGCATGACTGCGAGAACTGTATGGTATCAAGTACTACTAGTGTAGACTCAGAAAGATTTATATATTTAACTTTGCCAGACAGTAAATCAGTCTCCTTTAATAAGCTAGTAAAAGCAGCTGATCACAACATGGAGTGTAGCCAATGTAAATCTGAAATGATGTCCACATTATTTATACGAACATATGGCCAGTATGTCATTTTAATGTTCCAACGATGTAGGCCTGATGGAACAAAATTGACAACTTTAATTAAAAATTTTGTAGCTTCGCAGTTGTCAATATCAGGAAGGACTTTTGTAACTGCAGCAATTATATATCATGACGGCCCTTCAATAACATCAGGACATTATACAGCTTATTTAAAGTGTAGAAATGGCTGGTCATTCTGCAATGATTCTGTTTTAATTTTCAAAAAAAAATTGCCATATGACCTTAAAAACTCTTACCTGGTGTTTTTAAAACCAAAATTTTAGGGAAAGAATCTCGGGATGTGCTCTGAGGAATTTCAAGAAGTTCTCATGGCTCCTACACTATTTGGCCTTGAGGATAAGTGTAGTACAGAGACATAACTTTTTACCATAACACTGGACGTCATGGAGAAATACATGCACTTTGAATGAGTTCAGAAAAACTATTTCTTTTTATAAGCTAATTGAAGCAGCCAATCAAAACATAGAGTAGAGGGAATGTAAGTCTGCAACGCTGTCTACTGTTTTGCATTGCTTTGTGATTGAAAGTGATGTAGAGAATTAAATAATTGTAGTAGTCATAGAGTTAGTGTAAGTCTGCTTCATAGTAAGCAGTATCAGTGTCATAGGAAATGTAGAACATGACTGAGCAAGAAGGGGAAGATATTACTATTCCAGGATTGTGAAAATGATCTTCAACATTTTAATTCTGAAAGTTGCGGAAATGCCAAATGACGGGATTGGCTTACAAGAAATCCAAGAGTTATAAATGGGTCTGACAAGATTTGGCCTTGTGGAAACTTGTGGTAGAGAGCAAGAAGTCATTTATTGCGTGTAACATGTTTTTAAAAACGATGGAGATTTTCTTTCAGAAAGTGGCGGGCTGAAAGTAATAACAGCACAAAAGAGTGTAAGCTGTTCATAGGACATCCTTTGACGTCATGGAAAGTAAGTTAACTTTAAGGAGTTCTGAATTCTGATTTCTTATGTTGTATGGGTTTTTTAAACACAATCATTTTGATTGTGGTTTTTTTTCCCCGCTGTTATATGATGAATACCTTCAAGTCACTGTTTTTAGTGAATTTTGATACATTCTGAGAACAGCAAAAATAAACCATTTAACATGTATAATTAATTCTGTACTGTTTGCATTTATGATGTATATGTAGAACTGTGTAGGAGGCATGGAGAAGGTGAGGCTTCTGTAAGTGTCAAAGTTGTTGCATGCAGTGCTGCACTTCTGCGTATTCTTTCATATGCTAGACTACATCTGCACAATGAGATACCTAAGCAAAGGAAACACAAGTGATGTGATTGTGAAATGAGCAAAATAAATTGCACGTATTTCAATTACATCACCTGTGTTTCCTATCATTACGAATCACATTGTGCAGATCAAGTTTAGGTCTGTCCAGGGAAACATAGGAGGTTTGGACTTTGTTCAAGAGTGCAGTGGACATGACTCACTTCATTGGTAGACCTTCACATGTATTATGTCCTCTATTCTCTTCAACAACTCGAAATTTCATCTGCAACCCTGAGTAGGCCTCACCTCAAACAAACCTCTGGATAGGACACATCTTATTGGCATCCTGAAGCAATTATTTAAAATTTTAGTGTCTTGCGACACTTTTCTGAGACAACAGCAATGCAAAAGATGCACCATGTTTTAAGATAGGCCTCACTTCATCTGCATCAAGATACTGTTAGTTTAAAATGTATATCTTTAGGACTGTGTAGGGGGCCTGGAGAAGCAGAAGCTTCTGTAAGTGTCAAAGTTGTTGAAAAACTGTTTGTCCTTCAATCTTTTCCCTTGTCTTTTGTAATTTTTAAATACATGTTTTAATATTTTTGAAATGTTTGTTCTCTCTTTCACAGATTGAAAGTATAAAAACAAAAAGTGAGTAATTTAACGACAATTATAAGGTAAATGCTTTGTACTCTTTTCGTTACATTTCTATCACATTCACCTACTATTAGTTCCACTGCTTCATTTCTTTAACCCTCAGTTTCCTGCCTTTGCTACTTCCCTCATTCCTTTCTCTATTACCTACTTACTCAACTCCTTCCACTCTTTTTCTCAGTCCCTCTCTTCTCATAGTTCCTCACTCTTGTTCACTCACTCCGTCTCTATTACTCTTAGTGTCTTTGACTGATCACTCTATCACTACTTGTTCATAATGCTTTCTCTGTGTAGTTGAAGCACACTAAGGGGCATATTATGAATACAGCCAATAAAATTATTGCTCTTTTTATTGGCAGAAAACTGGTGCAAAAGTGGTTTTAGCGGCAGTTTTCTGCCGCAAAAGCAGCTTTAGCGACACATTTCTGCCAATAAAAGCTGCAAAACTTTTATTGCCTATGTTGATGATATGGCTCTATGTTACTTACATTTCTTTGCTGTTTCAATTAATCTTTTTCTGTTATTTTTTGTTTTCTGTTTTCTATTTTTTCTCTCTGTTATTCCTCATGTTTTAATCTTATTTTGAACATTCACTCACATTCTCCAAGAAACTCTTCTTTGTTAATGTTATACTCTCTTTTTTTTTCTTTCACTTCGTTATCTATTTTGTTTTTCACAATTATACCCTCTTCCGTCTTTTCTTCGGTAAATAGATCTATTAAACAGTATCTCTTCTTTACTCCCTATAGCTGTCTTTCTTTTAACATCACTCTCTGTTTACTTTCCTTATACTTACTCTTTTTTTTTTTGTAAATTTTTTTGGGTTAGCTCTCGGTCCGCGTACCGGGAAGCTAACTCGGGAGCGAACCAAAAGAAATAGAGCTTGCCAGAGTGCTAAACATTCTAGCAATTTTTTTTGAAAGGGAAGGTAGTTCTGAAAAGAACTTTTTTTTAAATATTTTTGTTGTTTTATATTTTTATTTTTTTTGGAACATTTTTTGTTTTTTTTGTATTTTTTGAACGATTTTATATTTTTTGGGGGTTTTTTTGGGGGGGGGGGAAACAACAAAAAACAGGCGTTGAAAAGGGCTCAACAGGAGCAAAAAAAAAATTACTGGGGGCGGTTAGGGCAATCATGGTGTTCATACGCCAGGTTTATAGCATTGATGCTCATGTTGCCACACGCTAACAACGCACGACAGTGCATACAAGAGTGTATCATGTGGCCAAAATGTTCTTGTATATTTGGCACAGTTTCCCGTGCCTCTTCTGGTGTTAATGAAATTGGTAATCTTGGTCTGGCCACAGGAGTTGGTCTTGGATTGTCCTGCATATCCCTTATTTCCGCCCGGCTGTAATTTAGTGGATGCTTCCTTGTCATGTGCCTGTGCATTGTGTGATTTCCGTAACTATATTTCTTGTCCGTCCCTCTTGATAATTGTTCTTTGCATATGCGGCAGGTGACATACCTCGCATTGACTTTTTTTTGGCCACGAGGGATCGAATAAAACTGCCAAATGAAACTGGCTTTCTTTCTGGAAACCCGGGGCACCTCTTCTAAGAACTGTGGTTCTTCTCCCTCCTCATCCATTTCTTCATCTTCCTCCTCAGTGTTGGTAATGACCTGGGGAGGTGGTCCTCTCTTCCCATGAGGAGGTGGAGGTGGTGGTGGGGGTCCACCAGCTGAAGCTACCAATGAAGCCATTTCTCATATAGTAGTAAAGGTCTTCCTCTCACAATGATGAAAGTCAGAGTGAGGAAAGAAGGAGGGGTTTTCATCATTTGGGAAAAACAATACTTCTCAACCAATGAAAAGTGTTATTTTTAGGTCACCTGACCTAGCCTTACATCATTATGAAACCAAAAGTGAAATGAACCAATGAAAAGTGTTATTAACAAGTCACATGACCTGTTATGCTTACGTTACGCGCTCCGGTCCGCGCCCCGGATAGCTTCCGGATCGCTGCGCTTCGCGCCTCGGTCCGCGCCCCGGGGCACTTCCGGGTGCGCTAACGCGGTACGTCACAAGACGCATTACGCGGCAACGCGATACGTCGCGTTTTCGCGACGCACCGCGGATCGCTTCCGGGGAGCTGCGTTTCGCGCCTCGGTCCGCGCCCCGGGGCACTTCCGGGTGCGCTAACGCAGTACGTCATAAGACGCATTACGCGGCAACGCGATACCGTCACTATGTTGATTTCTTACCGGTTCGCGGACCGGGTCGCGGCATTAAATTGAGCTAACGGGAAGCTTCCCGGTTCGCGGACCGGGAGCGAAACAAAAAAAATATTAAAATTTTTTTATTAATAAACATATAAAATATATTTTTGGATTTAAAGAAGAATACATTTTACAGCTATAGATATTAGCTTTTAAAAAACCAATGAAATTCACTGAAAAAACCATAGGTTATAGACCATATATAGTTAGGAATTAGCATTTACAAAACCTTGAAAATTCACTGAAAAAACCATAGGTTATACACCATATATAGTTAGGAATTAGCATTTAAAAAACCTTATTTTACTCACACAAAACCATTGAAATTCCATATATAGTTAGTTGTACTAACTATATATCGCGCACCCGCAATCCACTGCTGATCATGTCACATATTACATCATTCATGACATGGTCAGTGACATCACTGATGACATCACTGATGACATCTCAAATGACATCACTGATGACATCACTGATGACAACATCCAGTGACTGTATGTTTCTGTAAAGTTAAAATATGTCTTACATATTGAAGAATGAGTGGATGTAGAAGTGTCTGAACAAAGGATTTAGTAGGTGCATGACTGACTGTATGAGTGAGTGATTAAATGTGTCTCACTGAGTGCATGGGTTAGTGACTAAACTGTCTTAATTTGTGCATCATTATGTCTGTTGTTCTGTAAACTGCTGCATGTGTTGATCAGTAGCTATATGATTAACTATATGGGTTATTGATTGGTTGCCCAAGTATTTGTATGGGAGACTGAGAGTGTGTATGGGTGGCTGGGAGGTGTATGACTCTCTGCATAGATGTATGGGTTCAAAAGTGCATGTGGAAACAGCTGTATGGGTGGTTGACTTTGTGCATGACTGTATTGGTGAGTGAATAGATATCTCAGTGCTACATGTCAAAGTAAGTACATATGTAAAATACAGTACATGTGAGAGTTGACATATATAAATAACTGTGCATAAGAGCCAGTGAATGTGTGAGTGGCTGTGTGGATCATTGTGAACTTGTATCCAGGATTGTATAAGTGAGTAAATATGTTTTAGTATATGTTTGAATAAGTAAGGTGTGTTTAACTGTATAGTTAAGGAAATGGAGGTGTGATTGATTGTTTGCATGACTGACTAGGTGTGTGTGTAACTTCATGGATGAGTGACAATCTGCGAGTCTGTGTTTACACTGAGTGTATCTAAGGTTATATTAGAGTCTGAAGAGGTTCATCGTATTATCACATGAATGATGTCATCAGTGATGTGATCAGTAATGTCAAATGAGATGTCATCAGTGATGTCATTTGAGATGTCATTTGAGATGTTATCAGTGATGTCATCAGTGATGTCATTAGTGATGTCATCAATGATGTAATTTGAGATGTCATCAGTGATGTCATCAGTGATGTCATTTGAGATGTCATCAGTGATGTTATTTGAGATGTCATCAGTGATGTCATCAGTGATGTCATTTGAGATGTCATCAGTGATGTCATCAGTGATGTCATTTGAGATGTCATCAGTGATGTCACTGACCATGTCATGAATGATGTAATATGTGACATGATCAGCAGTGGATTGCGGGTGCGCGATATATAGTTAGTACAACTAACTATATATGGAATTTCAATGGTTTTGTGTGAGTAAAATAAGGTTTTTTAAATGCTAATTCCTAACTATATATGGTCTATAACCTATGGTTTTTTCAGTGAATTTTCAAGGTTTTGTAAATGCTAATTCCTAACTATATATGGTCTATAACCTATGGTTTTTTCAGTGAATATATATATATATATATATATATATATATATTCACTGAAAAAACCATAGGTTATAGACCATATATAGTTAGGAATTAGCATTTAAAAAACCTTATTTTACTCACACAAAACCATTGAAATTCCATATATAGTTAGTTGCACTAACTATATATCGCGCACCCGCAATCCACTGCTGATGATGTCACATATTACATCATTCATGACATGGTCAGTGACATCACTGATGACATCACTGATGACATCTCAAATGACATCACTGATGACATCATCCAGTGACTGTGTGTTTCTGTAAAGTTTAAATATGTTTGATATATTGAAGAATGAGTGGATGTATAAGTGTCTGGATGAAGGATTTAGTAGGTGCGTGACTGACTGTATGAGTGAGTGAATAAATGTGTCGTACTAAATGCATGGGTTAGTGACTAAACTGTCTGAATGTGTGCTTCAGTATGTCTGTTGTGATGTAAACTGCTGCATGTGTGGATCATTAGCTATACAAGAGGCTATATATGTTATTGATTGGTTGCCCAAGTATTTGTATGGGAGATTGAGTTTGTGTGGGGGTGGCTGGGAGGTGTGTGACTTTGTGCATAGATGTGTGAGCAGTTGATTCACTAGGTGTATGAGTTCAAGAGTGCATGTGGAAACAGCTACATGGGCGGTTGACTGTGTGCATGAGTGTATTGACGAGTGAATGGATATCTCAATGCTACATGTCATAGTAAGTACATATGTAAAACACAGTACATGTGAGAGTTGGCATATATAAATAACTGTGCATGAGAGCCACTGAATGTGTGAGTGGCTGTATGGATCATTGTGAACTTGTATCAGGGATTGTATAAGAGAGTAAATATGTGTTAGTATATGTTTGAATAAGTAAGGTGTGTATAACTGTATAGTTGAGGAAATGGAGGTGTGATTGATTCTTTGCATGACTGACTAGGTGTGTGAGTAACTCCATGGATGAGTGACAGTGTGTGAGTGTTTGTATACACTGAGTGTATCTAAGGTTATATTAGAGTCTGAAGAGGTTTATCGTATTAGCACAAGAATGATGTCAAATGAGATGTCATCAGTGATGTCATCAGTGATGTCATTTGAGATGTCATCAGTGATGTCATCAGTGATGTCACTGACCATGTCATGAATGATGTAATATGTGACATCATCAGCAGTGGATTGCGGGTGCGCGATATATAGTTAGTGCAACTAACTATATATGGAATTTCAATGGTTTTGTGTGAGTAAAATAAGGTTTTTTAAATGCTAATTCCTAACTATATATGGTCTATAACCTATGGTTTTTTCAGTGAATTTTCAAGGTTTTGTAAATGCTAATTCCTAACTATATATGGTCTATAACCTAAGGTTTTTTCAGTGAATTTCAATGGTTTTTTAATAGCAAATATTATAAGCTGTCGAATGTCAAGTACGTGGTAAGTGAAAACATTTTCGTGTTTATGCACACTGATCTGCTTTGAATGGTGCCCCCCCCCCTCATTTCTATTAGGAGTACTCTCTCTTTGCACATAGTGAAGGGTAGTTAACGCAGGCCTTTGCCCCCGTTGTAATACGTCGTGCCTGCTTCTCTCTCCATTTGATTGATTGTTATCCAAGTATTTACTGTTGTAGAATTGGTTCTCTTTGGTTCATTCTCTATTTACAAACAAACACAGAGTCGCAATACTCTGTTTAGTCTTTGCAGATAACGAAAAATCGTGTAAAAAAAAAGAAAAGGAATCGAGCAAAATCAGTAGGCCACTAATGGGATCTCTTTTTGACCTCGCTAAAATAGAAACATTAGGAACAACCCCTCATGACAAATACAAAACTAGTGAAATGAACTGAACTCCACACAATGATGGCTGCAAAACAGCTCGGCTCCGCCACCCACCCCGCCCAAAATAACGATAAAGAGCGGCTGCCATGATTGGTTGCGGAATGGCCACGACGGAGCTACGAAATGGTACTGCTCTCATGCTAACCCCAGCTTCAGTCTGAAACATCCAGAAACACTGTAGACTACCAATTCGATCAGTTCCGGTAGCGCCCCAATGTAACCCGGTAGAGAAGAACTAGCCCTCCCCTCTTTGACTGATGGTTCTTGTTGCCTGTCCCTTCTGTTGTCATTTAACAGAACTATTTAGCCTGCTGAAAGGGGTTGTGTTCCGACCGCTGGTTGGTGGAGACATTTTGACTATATTCTGGACCTGCGTTGTCGCGTAATGCGTCATATGACGCGCCGCGTTAGCGCATCCGGAAGTCACCCGGGGCGCGCAGCGCGTAACGTAAGCATAACAAGTCATGTGACTTGTTAATAAAACTTTTCATTGGTTCATTTTACTTTTCTTATTCTAATGATGAAAGGCTTGGTCATATGACCTAAAAATTACGCTTTTTATTACTTCCGAACATTATTTTTTCTTAAATATATGTTATAATGTTCCAGGCTAATGTACTTTCCCGGAAAATTTACAACTGTCCTGCAAGTAAAATATATTCTTTTTTCGAGAAAAAGAGCGTTTCTTCGTCCCATGACGGAGCCGTTGAGCAAAAGAGGGTCGACCTGCTGTCTTAGTCGCCGATACGCCTGAATATGAGATTCTTATCGATCACTTTATGTTGCAGGAATAGAAAACACAACAGCCCTTGACCATTTATCTTTACTGCGTTCCTTCGTATTATACCTTTTACCCTTCATGTAATTGGTCTGCTTTATTTCACTTGCCTTTTAATGATTCTAAAACAGTGACTATTATTAAAAACTTTACCAATGTATATACTACTACCATGTTTTCTTTTAAAAACCTTTATTGTGAAAATTTCATTATACAAATACGAGCCTATAACCACGTGGGCCGGCCACGGAGCAAACTGTAATCGTATATGATGAGTAGACATTTACACTGTAGAGGAACGTAACGGGCGGGCCATTAGGTTGCAAGAACTAAGGTGTCTAACAGTTACGGAATCGGTGGACGTACATTTTATAATTAAAATACGACAGGGCCAGTTACAATAAAATTATCTAGATATACATTTGCGGGCAAGTACCATGGGTGACGTTAATTCAAACTTTCAATAGTACAGTAATCAATAACACATCAGAACTTAATATCAATAGGGATGTCGAAATATTCAATCAATTCTCGTCCCCGCCCGCCATGTGCTTCAAAACTGCATACGTATCTCGTGATTTCAAGGTTCTGCAACCAGTACACAACAAGGAGTTACGAGTCCCATTTATTCCGGCGCCATTTTGGGCGAGGACGGGCAGGTCCAGGATATAGTCAAAATGTCTCTACCAACCATCGACTATGATGATGTTCATATGCTGTATTTATTAGAGTAACACTCATCTGTCCACATGAAATTAATTTGCCACAATCTAAACATGTCATTTTAATCTTTCCAAAGTTCTTCTAAATATTTGGGACCGTTTCCCTTGCCTCTGATGCTGTCAGTGCCACTTCTTTGATGAATGTACTAGCAGGTCAGGGGTTCTCCTCCAAATCTCTCTTTTATGCAGCACTATAATTAATTGGTGCCACCTCTCCATATGACGATGCATTGTATAGTTACCATAACTATATATTTTTTTGGTTCCTCTGGAGAGTTCATCGTGGCAGATGAAGCGTGTAACGTACCGGGCATTTACCTTTTTTTGCATGTACAGGAAAGGAAAAAATAAATCGAGCGTCCGAGTTCTAAGGTGTCCCAGGGCCATTTTAGTGGACCAGGCCCAAATCCAAAGAACAGGCCGCCATTTTGAGAGTCCTGTTGCAGCCGCCTGTCGCTGTAGCATCAAGAGCAGCCGAAACTCAGCTGAATGGCAACTGAAACGGTAAAGGGGCGCCCCACTACAGCAGACGAGCCTCCACCTAGGAAGGCCCGTTCACGCCGCCTCCCCCCCCCCTTCGGGCACCCCACGCCGTTATTCGGAGCAGTATTGTAGGATGGCCACACCAGTGCGGCAACTTGCTAGACATCACCTCGGTGGTAACCGAATCTCAACGCCTTGTGGTGTCTTCTATTCAGAAAACATTGGTATGCTGCCTTCGACCTATTCGCCGTAAGTGCGCACGCAACTCAGCTGCATAGCTTGCTAGACACCACCTCGGTGCTAACCGAATCTCAGCGCCTTGTGATCTCTTCTATTCCAAAAAAATTGTTGCGCTGCCTTTGGCCCCATTCGCACATCGGTCCGCTACTGACGCCATCTCACAGGCTAATGGGGCGCCCCACGCCGAGTTTCAGCATTGTAGGATGACCACACCAGTACAGCAACTTGCTAGACATCACCTCGGTGCCCTCCGGATCTCGGCGCCCCACTGCAGATGAAGTGCCTCTCAACTATGAAACCACCACGGTGACATCCGGATCTTGGCGCGTTGTGCTGCCTTCGGCCTATTCGCACATCGGTCCGCTACTGACGCCATCTCACAGGCTAATGGGGCGCCCCACGCCGAGTTTCAGCATTGTAGGATGACCACACCAGTACAGCAACTTGCTAGACATCACCTCGGTGCCATCCGGATCTCGGCGCCCCACTGCAGATGAAGTGCCTCTCAACTATAAAAACCACCACGGTGACATCCGGATCTTGGCGCGTTGTGCTGCCTTCGGCCTATTCGCACATCGGTCCGCTACTGACGCCATCTCACAGACTAATGGGGCGCCCCACGCCGAGTTTCAGCATTGTAGGATGACCACACCAGTGCACCTTACTAGACACCACCTCGGTGCCATCCGGATCTTGGCATCTCAGCGCCTTGTGGTGTCTTCTATTCAGAAAATATTCTTGCGCTACCTTTGCCCCATTCACACATCGGTCCGCTACTGACGCCATCTCACAGGCTAATAGGGCGCCCCACGCCGAGTTTCAGCATTGTAGGATGACCACACCAGTACAGCAACTTGCTAGACATCACCTCGGTGCCATCCGGATCTCGGCGCCCCACTGCAGATGAAGTGCCTCTCAACTATGAAACCACCACGGTGACATCCGGATCTTGGTGCCTTGTGCTGGTTCCGGCCTATTCACACATCGGTCCGCTACTGACGCCATCTCACAGGCTAATGGGGCGCCCCACGCCGAGTTTCAGCATTGTAGGATGACCACACCAGAACAGCAACTTGCTAGACATCACCTCGGTGCCATCCGGATCTTGGCATCTCAACGCCTAGTGGTATCTTCCATACAGAAAATATTGTTGCGCTGCCTTTGGCCCCATTCGCACATCGGTCCGCAACTGACACCATCTCACAGGCCAACAGGGCACCCCACGCCGACTTTTACCATTGTAGGATGGCCACACCAGTACAGCAACTTGCTAGACATCACCTCGGTGCCATCCGGATCTTGGCATCTCAGCGCCTTGTGGTGTCAGTCAGAAAATATTGTTGCGCTGCCTTTGGCCCCATTCGCACATCAGTCCGCTACTGACACCATCTCACAGGCCAACAGGGCGCCCCACGCCGACTTTTACCATTGTAGGATGGCCACACCAGTGCCACAACTTGCTAGACACCACCTCGGTGCCATCCGGATCTTGGCATCTCAGCGCCTTGTGGTGTCTTCTATTCCGAAAATATTGTTGCGCTGCCTTTGGCCCCATTCGCACATCGGTCCGCTACTGCCGCCATCTCACAGGCCAACGGGGCGCCCCACGCCGACTTTCAACATTGTAGGATGGCCACACCAGTGCGGCAACTTACTAGACACCACCTCGGTGCCATCCGGATCTTGGCGCGTTGTGCTGCCTTCGGCCTATTCGCACATCGGTCCGCTACTGACGCAAACTCACAGGCCAACGGGGCGCCCCACGCCGACTTTCAGCATTGTAGGATGGCCACACCAGTGCTGCAACTTGCTGGACACCACCTCGGTGCCATCCGGATCTTGGCGCGTTGTATTGCCTTCGGCCTATTCGCACATCGGTCCGCTACTGACGCCGCCTCACGTGCCAACGTATTTTCTCCGCATTTTATACCCTATGCCGCATAACAGGTCATGTGACTTGTTTATAAAACTTTTCATTGGTTCATTTTACTTTTGGTTTCCTAATGATGGAAGGCTTGATCATATGACCTAAAAACAACACTTTTCATTGGATGAAAACTTTTTTTTTTCCCCAAACGATGAAAGCCCCACCTTGTTTCTGGATGTTTCAGACTGAAGCTGGCGTCAGCATGAGAGCACCACCATCTCGTAGCTCCGTCGTGGTCATTCCGCGAGCAATCATGGCAACCGCTCCCCACCAGAAGCCTACAGGAGTCGGGGGCCCCCAAAACTTTTGATGAATCCTCAAGGCGGAGGGGACGCTTTCGAGAATGGGGTCCAAGACCTAGCAGACAAGCGTCCGATTTCCAAGGTGTCCCAGGGCCATTTCAGTGGACCAGGCCCAAAAAGGAAACAGCCTGCCGCCATTTTGAGAGTCCTGTGACAGCCGCCTATCGCTGCACCGCAAGAGTGGGCGCAACTCAGCTGAATTGCGGCTTTTGACACAGTGGACCAAAAACGGACGGAATGGCAACTGAAACGGTAAAGGGGCGCCCCACTACAACAGATGACACTCCACCTGGAGAGGCCCGTTCACGCCGCCTCCCCCGGGGCGCCCCACGCCGTTATTCGGAGCAGCATTGTAGGATACCAAAACCAGTGCGGCAACTTACTGGACATCACCTTGGTGCCATCGTTCTGCTGCCTTGGAACTATTCGCACAACAGTTTGCTACTGATGACCCACCCCCCGCGACGCCCCACGCCGGAAATCTGGACGTTGTGCTGCGTTGGGACTATTCGCACAGCCGACCGCTACTTCGTTGTTTTTCCCTAAAAATGTTTATATGTTATTACTGTTTTTGTTTTCTTGTATATATTTATAAGTTATTAAAGTTTTATAATCTTACTACTTTGTTGGAGTGCTATATATTTTTAATGTGACACATAATTGTAAAAACTTTGATGTACAAAGAGTCATCCCTGGAATCTTCCGCTTCAGGCTCGGTCCCCTCCCCAATCACAATACAGGATGGTTTTCAGATAATAGGAACGCGTCTGCTGTGACGGATCTCATCGAGTGTGGGCCTTGATCTACTATAACTCCTTTGAAGAGGGGTGATTCTTTACAGCTGGGGCCATAAACTACATCTGCAGGGCTAGCTGATACCCTAGGACCGGCCTGGACAATCGGACACAGAGGAAAAGGAGTGTCAGAGGGTGCGGTAGTGAATAGGGCGAAAGGGAGGTGTCGGGCGGGCACAGGGTGTGATTCTCAGGGAAGAGCAGCGCAGATGGGGGGAGGTTTATTACCCATGCATAAGACAGAGAGCGGGGGTGACCACTGCCTGGGGGAGATGCTTGCGAGGGTGGGGAGCCATGCTAAGGATCGACAGCGTGCACAGAGTGGGTCTGGTCAAGGCATCTAAAATGGCTGCCGTGCACAACCAAAGTGTGGCATTTGAAAAAAGACAAGATGGCGCAGACAATGTTTTTCAACACTTCCTGATTTCCTTCGAATCGAACGTTAACAGACGTTGGGGCATATTACCAAAGTTAAGCGATATTTATCCCTAACGATGCTTAGCAACGATTTTTTTACCGCTAAGCATCGTCAGAAATTATCGCAGATAAACCTTGCTATTATCAAGGTTTATCGCAAATACGATAAAAAACGACCGCAATGCATTAATATCGCTGAAAACTCTGCGATATTCATGCATTACCGAGCTAATGCTCTTAGCCATGTTATCCACCTCCCATTGGATAACATGGCTAAGAACTGCTCAGGGCAGGTGCTAGCTTTTGGAGATATTTGCGCTTATCGCGAATATTTCCAAAAGTTGATAATAGGAGATAGCGATGTTAGCGACTGGCCTACTAGCCGTCGCTAACTGGTGTTAGCAACAGCTAGGTAATACAGATATAATTTTATCTCCGCGAAGCGGAGCGCTGTTACAGATATATATCTTGTTTTTGAACGTTAATTTCTCAAAATCCACTGAAGCACATATATTGAGACCTAGCAAAGGCACATCGAGCTACCAGTCCCTACAATTTTGCCAAGTTTCGTGCAAATCCATTCAGCCGTTCGATTATTATTATTATTATTTTTTTTGCCCCGCGGGGCCCTTTTAAAACCTCCACATCAAACCTAAGAGGTCAAGGAGGATCTACTATGCCCCCTTATGGTCATTTGCCCCTTCGCTTTGGCCTCCTCTTGTCTCTCGATCCTACCGAGAGACAAGATGGCGGCCGCTACGGACTGTTTGCAATGTTTACAGACGCCGGAGAACCAATCAGCTTCGCAAACCTCCGTTACGCGAAGCAGAGCGCTGTTACAGATATATATCTTTTTTTGAACGTTAATTTCTCAAAATCCACTGGAGCACATATATTGAGACCTAGCAAAGGCACATCGGGCTACCAGTCCCTAATATTTTACCAAGTTTCGTGCAAATCCATTCAGCCGTTCGATTATTATTATTATTATTTTTTTTGCCCCGCGGGACCCTTTTAAAACCTCCACATCAAACCTAGGGGGTCAGCGAGGATCTACTATGCCCCCTTATGGTCATTTGCCCCTTCGCTTTGGCCTCCTCTTGTCTCTCGATCCTACCGAGAGACAAGATGGCGGCCGCTACGGACTGTTTGGAATGTTCACAGACGCCGGAGAACCAATCAGCTGCGCTTCACAAAGCTCCGTACCGCGAAAAGTCCGCGAACCGGAGCGCTGCCCGGTCCGCTGTTACAGATATATATCTTTTTTTGAACGTTAATTTCTCAAAATCCACTGGAGCACATATATTGAGACCTAGCAAAGGCACATCGGGCTACCAGTCCCTACAATTTTGCCAAGTTTCGTGCAAATCCATTCAGCCGTTCGGGCTAAAAGTGAGGCCAACCGCCCTATGGAAAACTCAATGTTAAAAACACGTTTTGGGACCCCCCTTTTTTCTTGGCCCCCCCTTGACGAACCCCCCCAAATTTTCAAGGGCTGCTCAGACACAAAATGTGCCATTTTCCTGAAAATTTCAGCCAATTCCGTCCACAAACGCCAAAGTTATTAGACATAGAATTTTCAAAAATCCCATAGAGAAAAAATCCTAACTATATATACCTACTGGCGACCGCCAGTAGGTAATATATATATATATATATATTACGCTCCATGGGGTTGTCCAAGTAGCGGGTAGCACCCGAGCCTGCGTGCGCCTTCCCCAAAGCGTTAGTTGGTATGGGCAGTTGCGTGTTTGAAAAGGCCCGACGCGTTTCGGAAATTTATTTTCCTCATCAGGGGCCAGCAGTAAAGTGCATGACGTCTACCATCTCCCTGTATGAAAACACATATTGTGCTTGTGGGAGATGTAGTCCATATATCCTGGATGGATGCACTCTCAAATTACTGCTCGTTCCAAGGCTCTACCATGAGCCCCAAACATCACTCCTGTCCTCATCCATCACGCAGCTCCACATACGAGACTCCTTGGATAGCGAGTCTCGTGGCCCCCGTTTCTTCGGGGTGGTGCAACCCAGCGGCAGGACCACCGCTAATGTATTACGCTCCAGGGAGATGGTAGACGTCATGCACTTTACTGCTGGCCCCTGATGAGGAAAATAAATTTCCGAAACGCGTCGGGCCTATTTCAAACACGCAACTGCCCATACCAACTAACGCTTTGGGGAAGGCGCACGTAGGCTCGGGTGCTACCCGCTACTTGGACAACCCCATGGAGCGTAATATATATATATATATATATATATATATATATATATATATATATATATATTCACTGAAAAAACCATAGGTTTCAGGCCTTATATAGTTAGGAATTAGCATTTAAAAAACCTTTAAAATTCACTAAAAAAACTATAAGTTTTAGGGGTATTATAGTTAGCTGGACATTTCACTCATACAAAACCATTGAAATTGCTCCTATATTGTTAGTTGTACTAACTATATTTCGTGCAACCGCAATCCACTGCTGATGATGTCACATATTACATCATTCATGACATGGTCAGTGACATCACTGATGACATCTCACATGACATCACTGATGACATCACTGATGACATCACTGATGACATCATCCAGTGAATGTGGTTTGCTTCGTTATTTAAATATGCATTATATATATAGCAATTTGCATTGAAGAATGAGTGGATATATAAAAATAAATATTTGGATGGAGGATTTAGTAGCAGTGTAATTGACTGTTTACTTGACCAATTTATAGTGTCTCACTAAATATAGTGGATAGTGACTAAACTGTTTGAATATCTGTATCACTGTGTCAGTTGTTGTGTAAACTGGTTCTTCAGTTGGTTACTAGCTATGTGAAAGTCCGTATTAGTTATTGATTAGTTAACTGAGTATTTGTATGGGAGAGTGAATGTGTGTGTGGTTCGGTGGGGGGGGGGGTGACTGCCCAAAGATGTGTGAATAGTTGATTCACTAGCTATATGAAGTTAAAACTACATGTTTTAACAGTTGTTTGGGTGAGTGAATAGCTTTATGGGTGTGGTGATGAGCAAATATATTTCTCAATGGTACATGTCCAACAAACTAGAAAAATAAAAGGCAGTGTATGTGTCAGTTGTTGTATATTAATAAGTATACATAAGACTCAATGATTGTGTGAGTGACTGTATGGATAACTTTATACTTGTAATAATGATTTTATAATTCACTAAGTATGACTTACTATCTAAATGAATAGATGTTTGTATAAGTGTATAGCTAGGTAAATATGTAAGTATGATCCATTGTTTGCATAAGTGAGTAGGATGACTTCATATGTGAACAGGATGTGTGCTGGTGTGTAATGTCGATTTCGGTGTATAAGTATTTTTGATAGTGTTCTATTGTTCATTAACAGCATGTATGAGTGAATCTCCAGGTAAGTGATTAGATGTGTGTATACATCTATGAATCACTGAGTGGGTTTTTAGATACTTGTATTGCTGTAACAATGGATTCAAATATGATACTCTGTATTTTACAAAGAGTGATGAAAGATTTTACTAGTGTATGAAAAGGTGTTTGTGATTGTCACGTGGATGATGTCATCAGTGATGACATCGGTGATGTCATTTGAGATGTCATCAGTTATGTCACTAACCATGTCATGAATGATGTAATATGTGACATCATCAGCAGTGGATTGCGGGTGCGCGAAATATAGTTAGTACAACTAACTATATAGGAGCAATTTCAATGGTTTTGTATGAGTGAAATGTCCAGCTACTATAACACCCCTAAAACTTATAGTTTTTTGAGTGAATTTTAAAGGTTTTTTAAATGCTAATTCCTAACTATGTAAAACCTTTGAAATTCACTGAAAAAACCATAGGTTTCAGGCCTTATATAGTTAGGAATCAGCATTTAAAAAACCTTTGAAATTCACTGAAAAAAACATAGGTTTCAGGCCTTATATAGTTTACGCATTACGCTTAGCGGTCTTTTCTCTCCCATCTAATAAAGCAGCAGGTGAGGATACACTTCCAATAGAATTATATAAAATTTGTGCAGATGAAATTCTCTCGTTTCTGTGTTTAGTGATTAATTCAATTGGCGATACAGGAAAGGCCCCGGACTCGTGGAAAACTGCCAAAATCATGTTTTAAAAAAAAAAAACACCTATGGACTGTGGGTCTTATAGACCCATTTCTCTGATAAACGCCGACGCCAAGGCTTATTCCAAATTGTTAGCAATGCGAATGGCACCCCTTATGCCATATTTGGTAAATGATCAACAGCATGGCTTTGTAGTAGGAAGGGATACTACTACCCACGTCAATATGGCCATCACAGCTTTTGATGTGGCTGCTACTAATCTCACCCCACTCGGTATGATACTTTTAGACGCAGAAAAGGCGTTCGACCGAGTGGGGTGGGATTATCTGTGGACGGTTTTGAAGCAGTTTGGCATTAAGGGACAATTCCTTAGAAGTATACAGGCTTTATATAGGGACCCTAACGCCAAAATTAGCTATGCCGGGTTACTTTCTTCAACTTTTGGGATGTTAAGGGGGATTCGGCAGGGGTGCCCGCTCTCACCCCTGCTCTTTGCTCTCTCCATGGAGCCGTTTATTAATGCCCTGCAAACTCAAGAAAAGATTGTTCCAATGCAGCATAAAGATAAAATCCTTAAAATAACAGCATACGCGGACGATTTAGCTATCTACACTACCAATGTGGTGGATGCATTACTTGGAATAACAGAGGAAGCTAAAAACTTTGGAGTTGTTTCAGGTTATAAATTAAACATTAATAAAACACAAGTCATCATGAACTACCAAGCTAATTCCGTAGTGTCAGGACTTTGTAAATCCGCAGTTTACCTAGGGGTTAAAATCTCTTCTAAGCCTAATGAAATAAATATACTAAACTATGAATCCTTACTAAAAGAGGTGACCACGCTGCTCAAAAAATGGCATAAGATCCCACTTAATCTACTTGGTCGAATCAATCTGATTAAGATGAACATTTTGCCGAAATTTTTATACTTCTTTCGCTCCATTCCTTTTCGGGTTAATAATCTATTCTTTAAAAAATTAGATGGAATTCTAAGTAGTTTTATTTGGGGCTATAAGAAGGCCAGAAGGTCTATGACTATTTTAAAACTACCACTTGAAAAAGGGGGTCTGGATTTTCCGGACTTTAAAGCTTATTTTTTTGCATCTTTCTTAGGCCGGCTTCGTAGTCTGTTTGGTAACAATCAATACTTTTTTTATCAGTTCATGCTTGGCACTAACTCAAAGCAGTTCTTGGCAAAAGTGCAAGATCCAAACTATTTTAAACGCGTAAAATTCAAGACGGCGAGAGATGCGGTACGTATCTGGAACTTGATCCTCAGTCAGTGCGATACTTCCTTTTTTCACACCGAGTTAGCACTCTGGGATAACCCGGGGCTTCCTGATATTTTTTGTGATAAAACTGGGCGGGACTGGGCCAAGTTTGGAATTAAGAAGCTAGGAGATTTGTATGGCACAGACGGATTCTTACCATTTACAACATTGCAAACTTTGTATAATTTGCCGGAGGTAATGATATTCAAGTACTTACAAATCAAGGACTATCTGATTCGTAAGATGAATCTGAAGCAAATAACTAGCTCAGCTATTTGGAGCTGTTTTTACTCTACGAAAAAGAAATCACTAATTAGTCTGGGATACAAATGCTTTCGCCTAAACAAATTAGACGACTGCCCTAGATTGGCGTCAAAATGGTCTGACGATTTGGGAACTAAAGTGACATCCCAGAATGTTTCAGATGCACTATATAATATTAATAAAGTAGTCCATTCTTCTAGTTTGAAATTACAACTTTATAGGACGGTTAGCCAACTTTATCATACTCCACTAAAAATATCCAAATGGAAACAAAATGCTACTAGTAGTGTTCGTAAAAAATGCCCTAAATGTGGTCTGGTGGCAGCTGACCTCACACATATGATCTACTCATGCCCCTTGTTAACTAAATACTGGTTAGAAATTGAAAATGTCTTACTCCAAAAGCAACTAATCAATACCTCAATTACTGCATCTTTGGTACTACTTTCTATATACCCTATGGGTATCATAAATAGGAGTTGGTTAAGTATAGCTTTGTCTTGCGCCAGATTGGTGGTAGCTAGGGCTTGGATTTCACAGAACCCACCTCATACGATCGAGTGGTGGAATCTTCTACATGAAATTTATACTATGGAAAAGGCACTGGCTAAGGGTAGAAGCTTAAAAGCAACCATACAATTTGAAAAAAATTGGGATAACTTCTCGTAAATCTTACTTGGATTTGTTCAATGGAATTTCTGTGTTTTGGATGACATTTTTGATCTTGTTAAGAATTTAAATTTATATTTATGTTCGACTGCGATTAGTTTTCTTCTTTTTTAGGTACCTTTTTCTGCTGAACGTTGATCTGTCCCGCCAACGATTAAACATTATTATTTTGTGTATGTATATGAAAATGGCTATGCTCCTGGACTTGCTTGTCAAATAAAAATTATTAAAAAATAAAAATAAAAAAAAAAGAAATTCACTGAAAAAAGCATAGGTTTCAGGAGTTATATAGTTAGGAATTAGTTTTTAAAAAACCTTTGAAATTCACTCAAAAAACTATAAGTTTTAGTGGTGTTATTGTTAGCTGGACATTTTACTCATACAAAACCAATGAAATTGCTCCTATATAGTTAGTTGTACTAACTATATTTCGCGCACCCGCAATCCACTGCTGATGATGTCACATATTAGATCATTCATGACATGGTCAGTGACACCACTGATGACATCTCAAATGACATCACTGATGACATCACTGATGACATCATCCACGTGACAATCACATACACCTTTTCATACACTATTTCAATTTGTCATCACTGTTTGTAAAATACAGAGTATCATATTTAAATCCATTGTCACAGCAATACAAGTATCTAAAAATCCACTCAGTGATTCATAGATGTATACACACATCTAATCACTTACCTATGGATTCACTCATACATGCTGTCAATGAACAATAGAACACTATCAAAAATACTCATACATCTATATCGACATTAAACAACAGCACACATCCTATTCACATATGAAGTCATCCTACTCACTCATGCAAACAATGGATCATACTTACATATTTACTTAGCAAAACACTTATACAAACACCACTCCTTCTATTCATTTAGATAGTAAGTCATAGTTAGTGAATTATAAAATCATTATTACAAGTATACAGTTATCCATACAGTCACTCACACAATCATTGTGTCTTATGTATACTTATTTATATACAACAACTAACACATACACTGCCTTTTATTTTTCTAGTTTGTTGGACCTGCAACTTTGAGAAATATAATTGCTTATCACCACACCCATAAAGAGATTCCCTCACCCAAACTGTTAGAACATGTAGTTTTAACTTCATATATCTACTGAATCAACTATTCACACATCTTTGGACAGTCACACCCCCCCCACCGAACCACACACACTTTCACACTCCCATACAAATACTCAGTTAACTAATCAATAACTAATATAGACTTTCACATAGCTAGTAACCAACTGTAGAATCAGTTTACACAACAACTGACAAAGTGATACAGATATTCACACAGTTTAGTCACTATCCACTATATTTAGTGAGACATTATAAATTGGTCAAGTAAACAGTCAATTACACTGCTACTAAATCCTCCATCCAAATATTTATTTATATATATCCACTCATTCTTCAATGTAAATTGCTATATATATAATGCATATTTAAATAACGAAGCAAACCACATTCACTGGATGATGTCATCAGTGATGTCATCAGTGATGTAATTTGAGATGTCATCAGTGATGTCACTGACCATGTCATGAATGATCTAATATGTGACATCATCAGCAGTGGATTGCGGGTGCGCGAAATATAGTTAGTACAACTAACTATATAGGAGCAATTTCATTGGTTTTTTATGAGTAAAATGTCCAGCTAACTATAACACCACTAAAACTTATAGTTTTTTGAGTGAATTTCAAAGGTTTTTTAAAAACGAATTCCTAACTATATAACTCCTGAAACCTATGGTTTTTTCAGTGAATATATATATGCTTGAAGGTTCGTTCCCAAGAGACAAACGAACAGCAGACCCAGGAGTGCAGGTGAAGCTTTTTTATTTCAAGTGATACAGCAACAACAGAAAACTGAAAAAAAAACATAGTTTTCAGGGACGTTATAGTTAGTTGGATATTTCACTTGCACAAAACCAGAGAATTTGGTCTGTTATAGTAAATAGAGCTAACTATAACTCGCGCCCCTGCAATGCACTGCTGATGATGTTACATATTACATCACTCATGACATGGTCAGTGACATCACTGATGACATCACTGATTACATCTGATGACATCACTGATGACATCATCCAGTGACTGTGTGTTTATATAAAGTTTAAATATGTTTTACATATATGCCAAGGTGTATTGAAGAATGATGTTGTGTGAACTGCTGCATGGTTTGGTGAGTAGCAACATGCCTGTCTATATGGGTTATTTATTGGTTGCAAGAGTATATGTGCCTCAGTGTTTGTGTGGGTGGGTGTGACTTTCTGCATACATGTGTGAGTAGATGATTCACTGGGTGTATGGGTCCAAGAGTGCATGTGGAAATAGGTGTATGGGTGGGTGAGTGTGTGTATGGGTGTGTTGGTAAGTGAATGGATGTCTCAGTAGTATATGGGTGAGTAATTACATATGTGAAAGGCGGTATATGTGAGTGTTGGACTATATAAATGACTGTATGTGAGAGTGAATGATTGTGAGAGTGGCTGTATAAATGAGTGTGTGCTTGTGTCAGTGATTGTATAAGAGAGTAAGTATATGTTAGTATATGTATGAATAGGTTAGGTAGTGAATGTTTAACTGTATATGTGAGTAAATGGCAGTGTTATTGATTTTTTACATAACTGGCTAGGTGTGTGAATAACTCTATGGATGAGTGGCAGTGTGTGAGTGTCTGTATAGGTGTATGAGTGCATATGATAGTGCTGTATTGATGAGGGACTGTATGGGTGAATGGTCTGCCACTCTATCACAAAGATGTTGTTATCAGTGATGTCATTTGAGATGTCATCAGTGATGTCATGAGTGATGTCACTGACCATGTCATGAGTGATGTAATATGTGGCGTCATCAGCAGTTCATTTCGGGCATGTGAGTTACAGTTAGCTGAACTAACTATAACAGGGGAATTTCTATGGTTTTGGACGAGTGAAATGTGCCTCTGAGGTAGATGTGCAGAAATATGCTACTTTAACTAGTAGTTGCGTTTTGCAGAGTGGTGGAGAAAGAGTGCTGGGCGTCCAACCAATGCTCAGGAATTCCGCTGCGTAGGACTTACAGGAGGTACCAGGAGGGATTCTTAGCCCCCAAACTCCCTCAGGACTAAATTGGACTTCACCCCCTATCCCGTAGTTTGCCACAAGGCACATTTGCAGAGTGATAGAGAGAGGGGGACATGGCCTCTGAAGACGACTTAGCAATCCCACTGTGTGGGAGTTACTGTAGGTAACAAGAGGGGTAGTTGCCCCCCGAGGACATCCTTGGCATTGTTAAGTACTCGTACCAGGCCATACCCACTTTGCCCACCCACTCCCTGGGACGCTCTTGGATGGGGATTGAAGTCCCCTTCACTGCTGGGGGTCCTTTAGGTGCCAACTAGTCTACCTTTTACCTCCAGTAAGCTCCACGCAGTGGGATTGGTGAGAGGTAGACAAAGGCCATGCCTCCTTTCTCCACCACTCTGCAAACGCACCCCCTGGCGCGTTGTAATTTGGGGGATTAGGTCCCCTTGAATCCTGAGGGTCCCTGGGGTCCAACTAGCCTACCAGGTACCTACAGTAGGCGCCAGAGAGCTGCCATGCATAGAGGTGTAAAAAGGGGTGTGGCCTGGACTACCTCTCTGCAACGCAGCCCTGTGGCGCTTACTGGAGTCTAAAGTTCTAAGGGTCTAAAGTTTCCTCTGGGAAATGCATTTTTCAACCTCTTTTTTTTTAAATTTCTCAGGAACTACTGAACGGATTTACCCCATTTAACAAGAAGAGGGGCATATTATCAAGGACAGGCGATACATTATCGCCGCTTTTATCGGCAGGAAACTGCCGATAAAGTGGCGATAATGGCCTTGATAATATGCTCTATGAATTCCAATCGAAGCCCATGTTAGATGTGAACACATCTAACATGGGCTTTGTTGGACCCGGCCTCGTGGCGTGGTCCGGCCCTGCTCCTCCGCACCTTGTGAGCGTAGCCTGCACCCCGAGCCCTGGTCGTACTGCCCCCTGTACGCCCCGACCCCGTAACCGGCCCCACGTATCCCGTCCCACTCCCCGGCTCCGAGCGCCTAAACCTGCATGCCCCCCAAGGCCCGGCAGCCATTTTCCCTTCCCGTGATCCCTGACTCCGGGGGCCTAGCGTAACCCCGGCTCCCAGTGAAACCCAGACTCCAAAGGCGCGCCAGTTCCAGCTGGGGGGTAAAGGGCTCCCCGAGTGAGATAAGCCAGGGAGTTTCGATGGCACCTCCGGCCTCCCCTGAGAGACCGGTTTCTGTCACACCTTTGGCCTTCCCGGTGGGCCAATTTCGATCGCACCTCTGGCCTCCCCGAGTGCTGGCTCCAGACCTGCTGGCGTCTGGGAATTCCCGGACCCATTTCTCAAAGGATCTTCCAAAGAGATCAAAGAGCCACCGCCGGACCTCGCCAACGACCAGCCCCCAAGGCATGAGACCTCCGCCTGCGAGGGTCCGGACATCAAAGGGGGAATGGACTATATCAGGGCCCGCCCGACAACTAGCGGGCAGTTGTATCTTGGACCTGGAAGCCCTGCTGATCGGATCGCGGCTGATCCTAAGAAGAACTCAACCTTGCCTCAACGAGCCCTGCTGACGGTGTCGCGGCTCCTTCTTCGTAACACGGAACTGAACCACCTGAGCCCTGCTGACGCTGTCGCGGCTTGAGCTTGAACTCGCACCATCGGAACCCTGCTGACGCTGTTGCGGCTCGACTATTGCAAAGACCTCGGAGCCCTGCTGACGCTGTCGCGGCTCGAGCTTGAACTCGCACCATCGGAGCCCTGCTGACGGTGTCGCGGCTCGACCATTGCAAAGACCTCGGAGCCCTGCTGATGTTGTCGCGGCTAGCCATCCCTAAGACTTCAGAGCCCTGCTGACGCTGTCGCGGCTCGACCTTGCAAAGACCTCAGAGCCCTGCTGACGCTGTCGCGGCTCCCCATGAACTTCTCCAGATCGAGCCCTGCTGACCTCGTCGCGGCTCGAGGAGTACTCGGGTCCGGCTGGACCATCGAGACCATCATCACGACTGAGCCGATTCGACGTGAGTGAAACAGCCAGTACGACCCCCACCTTCCGTATCCCCTGGCTCGAGGATTGAGAGCTGTGCGTGAGGTACGCCTCGTACTGGCCTAAAGGCTAAAGACTGTCCCGCTTCCCTCTTCCCGAACACTCAAGGACTTTTTGTGATCCCTTGATCAATTGTACATAAGAGTTCTACCTTCCTTTTACTGCTTATAAAGAACTTGTTATTACAATCCACCGGTTTGGTGTCCATTCGTAAGTGTGGTGTGAGCTCAGTGTGTACGATCCTAGATTCGAAGTCCTCCCCGGTGGGGACCTCACGATAAGACTCGGCAAGATCTTTGGGAGAGGTGGGTCCTGGGGTGGTCGGGTGAGCACAACCTGGCCCTCTGAGAGCGCCCCTTCTAACATTGGTGGCAGCGTCGCGATAAGAACCTATGTCTAGGGATCGTACAGGACTGACACACTACCCGAACGAAGAACAACCATGAGCCTCACGAACGACAAGACCACCTTCCAGATAGAGCTTCTGGAAGACTACACGCACCGAGAACTGAAGCAATTTTGCAAAGATCTCCATATCCCGACAACGGGATTAAGCACCAAAGAAGACTTTCAAAGAGCCCTGACAGCCTGGGTGGAGGCCGGAGCACATCCTCCCCTGCCGACAGAAGAAGGTGGGGAGGGAGGGCCACCGGCCGAAATCCGCACCCAAGAGGATGAGAGAGCAGAGTCCCCGACACGGAGTCCCAGCACGGAGAAAGGTCTGTCACCAGAAGAGATGACCGACCGAGAACGCGATCGAAACCACGAGCTGGAACTAGCCCGTCTGAAGATAGACGGAGAACTCAAGCTGGCCGAGAAGAAGCTAGCCATCGAGCAGTTACGACTGCAAGGAGAACTGGAGGAGAAGAAACTCCAGAGAGAACACAAAGGGAAAAGACTCCAGCTGGAGCACGAACGCGGCCTGAAGGAGATCGAACTGAAGGCCCGGAGCGAAGACAACCGAACCTCGGTGACCCGAGAGGCAGTTCCCCCGGCGGAACCCAAAGTCCACATCCCCAAGGACGTGGTAAAAGAATACTACAAAAACGATGACATCCAGCAATGGTTCAAGGCCTACGAGGTCGCCATGACCTCGCACCGAGTTCCGTGGACGGATTGGGGGGCCGGGCTGTGGGGACGATTCCTGAGCGAAGGGAGAGACACCCTACTCGACCTACCGTCAGCCGAACAAACCTCTTACAGCCACATGAAAGAGGCCCTCCTCACAAGATACGGAGTCACCCCAGAAATGTATCGGCAGCGGTTTAGAGACTGCAAGAAGATCCCCGGCACCACATGGGTGGAATATGTGAATTTCTACAGCCGGGCCTTGGAAGGGTGGATCAAGGGCAGCAAGGTGTCCACCTTTGAGGGGCTCATTGACCTCATTGCTTATGAACATTTGTCCACGAATTGCTTTGTGGAACTCCGACAGCACCTCCTGGACAGCAAGTTGGCTGACCCCCGGAAACTGGCCGTCGAGGCCGATCGCTGGGTGAGCACCAGAGTCCCCCGGGGGCCCGGGGAAGACTCTAGTCGAAACGAACAGGGATCTTCCCGCCAGAGGGGAGGGAATCAGAATAGACAGAGGGGGTCCCAGGTAGGGTCCCCGCGCAGTCCCCCCAGAAACCAGCCCGGCACCTCGCCTCCCACAGCGCGCGCAGGGTTTCCCCCAGCCAAGCCAGGGCCCGAGTCAGCCAAGCCTGCTTCCATTGCCAACAGCCAGGGCATTATGCCAATGACCCCCGCTGCCCTTTGTTCAAGAAGCCCGCCGCTGCGGGTCCCCCAGCGCGCCACATAACCTCGGTAGCCCTAGAAGAGGAAGGGGAGGAGGATTTCGAGGGGGCTGACCCCACCGCAATGATGTTAGTCTCCTTGGGTGATAGAGAGATGGTCCCCGGAGCCCCCCTGCCAGACAACACAGAGAAGTACCGACAACAGGTGACCGTCAATGGCCACCGCATAGGGGCGCTCCGAGACACTGGGGCCAGTATCACCGCAGTAAAATGCCACTTGGTTACCGAAGCCCAAATTATTCCCCACATCTCCTGCAGGGTGATCGCAGCCGACAACTCCGTCCGCACCTGCCGGATAGCTCAAGTCCCGTTCGAGTGGGGAGGCGTCTCCGGGGAGTTACGAGTAGCGGTCCGCACTGACATGCCCGTAGACTGCCTGCTCGGCAACGACCTGGAGAGCTCCCTGTGGAAGCGGGTAGAGCGAAGCACCCACCTGGAGATGGTGGGCCTGCCCGAATGGGCCTGTGTGAGCACCCGGTCCATGACCGCCCGGATGGCCACCCTCGAGAGAGTGAACTCTGAGACCGCACAACCAGCCCCCGAGGACCCCGAGGTCCCCGAGGCATCTGAAACCCCCGAGCTGTCCCCCGGGGAGAGCCCTCCTCCGATGTGGGTCCCCTCGGCCCTGACGTCGAACCAACCCCGAGCCTGGACGACCTTCCTGAGCTGGCCCAGTGGCGCCAGGAAGGAGGACCGTCCGAGAAGAGTTTTGCTTCGAACAGACCTCCTGTCCGTCCTTGGTTGGGCCGCGGCAGCAGGCCGCCGCCCAGGCCGCCGGTGACCAGTCCGGCTCCCACTTTGTTTATTGGGAAAACGGCCTTCTATACAGCGAACAAAAGTCTGCCGAGCTAGGGTCAGCCCGGGTGCTGGTGGTACCCCTACGCTTCCGCGGTTTCCTCCTGAACCTGGCCCACGATGTACCCCTGGCGGGACACTTGGGACAAGACAAGATGTATCACCGCCTGGTCACGCACTTCTACTGGCCCGGCATGCGCTCCGATGTGGAGGCCCACTGAAAGTCCAGCCCCACGTGTCAGTCCAGCGGGAAGAGCGGCGGAAGGCGCAAGGCCCCCCTCCAACCCTTCCCCGTGGTCAGTACCCCCTTTAAGCGGGTAGGAATCGATATCGTGGGCCCTCTCGACCCCCGGACCTCCTTAGGTCACCGATTCATCCTTGTCTTGGTGGACCATGCCATCCGCTACCCCGATTGTATGGCCGAAAAACATTAGAAACCGAAACAGATTATCCTGATAGATCACAAATTGTTCTTCTCTACGAAGCAGAGCTGAAATACATTCCTATGGCGTCAACATCATCAACATCTTCTAATTCCAATTACTAACATATAAAAAAAGAAGACTTAGCCCAGGCCTTTTACAAATATACGTACACATTTTTTTGGGGTTATTGCCTTTGGAAAGGCGCCATACGGATTTCCAACTTTGAAGATACTAATTGGAAGGATCATTTCTCAACTCAAATTCCCTGAAGAAGTCCCATAGGCACGAAACGCGTCGGCTGTTTGGTGCTTACGTTGAAAAATAAAGATTGAAAATACAAGAAAGACGTCATCCTCGCTAGTTTTATTAACAAAAAATTGTAATCAAAACAATTCTGTGGTGCACCTTTGCGTATGTTTACTTGTACTTAGTTCCTTAGGGAAAAGGCACAGTCACGGTTGGTGCCATACAGTGTGCGCACAAATCCCGATTGTAATTTGAGGGATAGTTACATTTGTTCAGGGGGGACAGGAGATCAGGTGCTGCCAGTAGAAAGGGTCCATCGTTATGGTTTAGCTGATCCTAAGAAGAACTCAACCTTGCCTCACCGAGCCCTGCTGACGCTGTCGCGGCTCCTTCTTCGCAACACGGAACTGAACCACCTGAGCCCTGCTGACGCTGTCGCGGCTCGAGCTTGAACTCGCACCATCGGAGCCCTGCTGACGCTGTCGCGGCTCGACCATTGCAAAGACCTCGGAGCCCTGCTGACGCTGTCGCGGCTTGAGCTTGAACTCGCACCATCGGAGCCCTGCTGACGCTGTCGCAGCTCGACCATTGCAAAGACCTCGGAGCCCTGCTGACGTTGTCGCGGCTCGCCATCCCTAAGACTTCGGAGCCCAGCTGACGCTGTCGCGGCTCGACTTTGCAAAGACCTCAGAGCCCTGCTGACGCTGTCGCGGCTCCCCACGAACTTCTCCAGATCGAGCCCTGCTGACCTCGTCGCGGCTCGAGGAGTACTCGGGTCCGGCTGGACCATCGAGACCATCATCACAACCGAGCCGATTCGACGTGAGTGAAGCAGCCAGTACGACCCCCACCTTCCGTATCACCCGGCTCGAGGATTGAGAGCTGTGCGTGAGGTACGCCTCGAACTGGCCTAAAGGCTAAAGACTGTCCCGCTTCCCTCTTCCCGAACACTCAAGGACTTTTTGTGATCCCTTGATCAATTGTACATAAGAGTGCTACCTTCCTTTTACTGCTTATAAAGAACTTGTCATTACAATCGACCGGTGTGGTGTCCGTTCGTAAGTGTGGTGTGAGCTCAGTGTGTACGATCCTAGATTCAAAGTCCTTCCCGGTGGGGACCTCACGATAAGACTCGGCAAGATCTGTGGGAGAGGTGGTTCCTGGGGTGGTCGGGTGAGCACAACCTGGCCCTCTGAGAGCACCCCTTTTAACAGGCTTCGATTGGAATTCATAGAGCATATTATCAAGCTCATTATCGCCGCTTTATCAGCAGTTTCCTGCTGATAAATGCGGCAATAATGTATCGCCTGTCCTTGATAATATGCCCCAGAGTTCTTTCTGACACAAGGGCTACCTTTTTTGCCAAATTTGGTGTAATTCTGCTCAGCAGTTCGGGCTGTAGCCGTGTCTAAAGTTTCCTATGGAATTAACACAGAGAAAACACGTTTTGGGACCCCCTTTTTTTTCGGCCCCCGCTTCCCGAATCACCCCAAAACATTCAAGATAGGAGCTGACCGGAGAACCACACTAGTTTGGAAAATTTTGCAAAGATTCCTCAACCGGCACCAAAGTTATTGGGAAATGAAAAAACTAAGTAGGCATGAACCCAAGAGTGTAGGTTAAAAGGCTTATTTTAATGAATCTGGTCACCCTCAACCCAGGATAACGAGAAATGCGTTTCGACTCCACAGGAGTCTTTGTAAATCTGAGAGACGCTATTACAAAGCAGATATATACAGTCATTCCCACATTGGGTTAGAGTTGACATCGAAGAAATACTTACAAGCACATTACATCGATGAATACCCTATGCAGTATAATCAAATATAATGACAGGAAAAACATCTAACATTTTAAACTTTGCATAATGCTAGTATATTGTCTACATATTTAACTGTGCATTTTGAAGACATGGGTGATGAAAAGTGCCCTTGAAATTTAAACTAACTTCCCCCAAAAACCAAAATGGGAACATTCTGTGCAGTTACATTTTGGCGCCCTTCACTCGTATACATCGCCTATTAATCTGACACATAATATGCTCAAAACTAAAATTAAAACACATGACCCTGCTGTTTAAAGCATTACTCAACATGGAACCACTTTTGGCTCGAGTGGTTTTGCCACACTTGTTGTTTGCCTTCTGGAAAAAAAGAGACCTTTTGACCTCTCTACCACGTGTCCGTTAATGCTTGCTTGCTGTTGCTGAAAGATTGCACACACACACACACACACACACACACTCAAAGTGGTTCACAAAGAATCAATCTCAAGAAACAGAATCACAGACACACACACAAAGGGGTTCACAGAGAATCAATCTTAAGATACTCATTGCCAGTTGTTATAAATGCACTTTTCTTACCTTATAAAACCATGTGTCAGTGTGTTAAAACGTCCATATCCTATACAAAGTTTGAAACTGTCTCATATATTAGAACTCTGTTACAAAGTAGCACACTTTAACAAATGTATAGGAGATTGGACACTGTGACAACGTTTCGATCTCTGTAGCTGCAAGTCAATGAGACCCTCTTCAGGAATGTAATTTTTTTCAAGAGTATGGTAAAATACCCCTCTTGGTTCTCCTACAGTTGAGAGTAAGTGTTGTAGAAAATGAATTCCAATATGAATGACCAGTGTTTAACAACAACAAATCATAAGATAAATGTGGAATAACTACCACAAGGACAAGTTCATTATTGAAATTGATAAATGCACATTTCTTCTATCATTCAACGGGCCAGTGTAGATTTACATTTTACGATATAGGTATCCTGCAATGGATTATATTTGGTAAGAGGCTGTCAAAGTTATATCCTCTATCTAGGTGTGTATATAAAAAGGTCTAACCAAGCTTCAATCGGTTCAAAATGCTGCTGCACACCTAATTTGGAACCTCCCAATAAAAGCATGCACCTCAAAGGCTCTGTCTACTTTCCACTGGCTTCCAGTAGAGAACAGGATAATTTTTAAGGCCATGTGCTATTGCAACGGAATTTTGTGGAATAAGGGCTCGTGCTATCTTCGCTTGATGATAACCACTTATACAACAGCACATAATTTAAGATCTACATCTTAGCCTATTTAGTCATGGTGCCAAGAATTCAGAAAGTCAGGATGGGAGCGTGATCTTTTGGCTATCTTGCAGCCAAATGGTGGAATACTATGCCAGTGACACAGAGCCATGCCTTGTGAAAGCGCTTTTCACAAGGGATTAAAGACCTGGCTGTTCTCATCTTTAAAATGGAATATATAGATCCTCATCTATGCTCTGTTCTCTCTAGCCCAGGCACAGTTTCTCTCTCTGCTCTCTTTCTGGAGTCCTAATCCTAGCGGGGGACACACACCCACTGTGTAACCAAGCGCTTTACAAATGGTATAAATGGTATAATTAAAATCAAAGTTAATTTAAACACAGTCATGAGACTCCCCTTGCAACACAGGTTGTTTTGTGATAGATAGGGGCCACCTGAATTGTTGTTCCCGGGCTCGGCAGCCATCTAGGGAAACCTACCAAACCCAGACCTTTCTGAAAGCGAGCCACTCGGGGGAGACCAAGAATGTGAAGCTTGCGTGGATCCCCAAGTTCTTCATACCCAGAATTTATTTAAGAGTTTCATATAGTGCTGGCCAGACCCAAAGGTATCAGAGCGCTTTACAATGTTTGTCGTGATGCAGTTGAACACAAAGTATTTAAAAAAACAGCACTGTCTCGTGTCGAATCCTTTTCAGGGTGGGGGGACAAACAAAGGAGCGTGTCAAAAGGCAGGTGATGTAAATGCCTTCTTATCGAAGCGTCTATATTCTGTGCTGGGCAAGATTCCTCTGACAGAGGGACTCTGTCTCGTTAGGCGGCAGTTATCTATTCAAATGGGTTCGGTTGAGGAAGAGGTCTTTGAGCTGACTTTGGAAGTTTATGAAGGAGGGGTTAGTCCTGATGTGGACTGGGATAGAGTTCCAAATTTTAGGCGCAGGAAGGAGCGTGATAAGGTTTTTTGTTTGCGAGATTTCGGGGGAATAAGAAGTAGAGTTTTAGTACTCCTGATATTCCTGGTCTGGTCTGCCTTATTGAGTTTGGAAGCCAAGTAGGCAGGTTTAGCAGTGTGAAGAGCGTTATGTGTGAGATAAGCAGTTCTGAAGTTGGAACGCATTTAAATTGGGAGCCATTTTAGCTCTCTTAGAGAGGGAGCGATGTGGCTGTATTTCTTTACTCTAGCAACCATCCTGGCAGGTGCATTTAGAGTAGATCTCAGGGGAGCTGAGTGAGATTTTGCCATGCCTGTGAGGGTTCGATTCCCATAGTCTAATCCAGACAGAACAAGGGATTGTGTGGCATGTTTAAGGTCATTGGGAGGGATGAACGTTTTTATTTTGTGGAGTAATTTTAGGTTGAAGAATGCGCTCTATGCAGTGTTCTTGAAATGTTTGTCCGTGTTTAGGTTTGGGTCCAGAGTGGTTTCCAGGGAATTTATGGAGTCGGCCAGGGTGGGATTGCAGATAAAGAGCATCAATGGTTTTTAACCATTCTGTGACTAAGGGGGTCTGATCTTTGTTGGATATGAGAAAGATTTCCGTCTTATCTTGGTTGAGTTTTAGGTGGTTGTGGGATAGCCATTGTTGGACTTTTCTTAGAGTGTCATTTAGTCTCTGTATGTCTCTGATTGAGGAAGTTTCTAGGTAGATCTGGGTATCGTTCACATAGAGGTGGAAGGGGATGTTGGCTTTTTTTAGTATGATGGTGAGGGGCTCTATGTAGATGTTGAACAGTGATGGGGAAAGAACTGATCCTTGAGGGACACCCCTGGTTATGGGGAGTAGGTCAGACGTGAAGTTGTTAATTTGTATTCATTGGGAGCAGTTCTGAAGGAAGGAGGTGAACCACTGTAGGACCACCTTGTCTGTTCCAATCTTTTCTTGGAGTACATTAATGAGCAGTTTGCGGTCAACCGTGTCGAAGGCTGCCGATAGGTAAAGGAGAATGAGTAGACAGCATCAGTCTGTATCGATTGATTTGTAGACATCATCTATGACATTCAGGATCGCTGTCTCTGAGCTGCATCCTTTTCTGAAGCCCAATCGGTGAGTATCCAGAAGGCTGTTTCTGTCAATGTGTTGAGTTGGAGGAGAACACATCTTTCCAGGATTTTGGATAAGAATGGGAGATTGGAGACGGGTCTGAAGTTATTGGGATTGTTTGGGTCAGAGCCCATTTTTTTTATTAATGGCATGCAATGGCATGCATTGTCTGATTTTAAGACAGTCTTCAATGACTCCAGTTCACAGGGAGCTATTTATAATCTTGGGCCAGAGAGAGGCTTGGATGTTTGTCTAATGAGATTGAAGAGTTCTTTGGGACGATTTTTTGCATTGTCTAATACACCACGGAAGAAGGCAGTTTCTTCATTCTTGATGTGTTTTTTATATGTCCTGCATTCTGTTTTGAGTTGGTCAAGGTGGGTTGTGGACGGGTTGTTCGGCCCGAGTCTTTCTGAAGCTCTGAGGTGCACTCTTTCAGAGTTTAGGTCTGTGGTGAACAAGGTTCTCGATGGGATGTCCTGACTCTTTTTTGTTTCCAGGGAGCTACCTAGTCTAATATAGTTGTCATTGTTGCATTGTAGTGTGTAGTGAGTTCAGTTGTAGAGAGGTCGCTTGTAGTGGGAGGAAGTAGCAATCTTACCCATTCTTCCAGGTCAGAAAGGGGAATATGTCTTAGATTTCTTGCCCAATGAAGGGATTCCTGTGTACGGGGTAGGCAATGAGTTGTTTGGCTAATGTGAAATAGAATGATGTGGTGGTCTGACCAGTCGACAGAAAGGATATGGTTGATAGTAACTGTATCTTTGTGGGCTATAATGGCATCAAAGATTGAACCTCTGTTATGGGTTTGCTCTGTGCAGTGTTAGATAAGATTATTATTGAGAAAAATTTCATTTAAGAATTGGATCAGAGTATTATTTTCATCATTCCAATGGAGATTGAGGTCACCTAGTGTTTTGTTGTTGAAGTCCAAGAATGAGTAGTGTGTTATCAGGTCAGAAAGGTGTTCTCCGAAAGTGGGGGTGTTGCCTGACGGATGGTAGAGGAGATGGCAGTATAGCGTTTTGTTGTCCTTTGTCTTAATCGTGGAGATTAGATATTCAAATATGTTATAGATGAAAGAGTCAGTTTCAGTTATGGAGATGTTGCTCTTGTGGATGATTGCAATACCCCTGCCACGATGGTGCTTTCTGTCTTTATTGGTGATTGAGAACCCAGGGGACACAAGCATGTCAATGATTGGGGCAAAGGACTCATTCAACCAAGTTTCTGTGATGAAAGTGATATTGATGCCATGGGTTAGGATGGTTTCTGCCAGTTCTGTTGCGTGTTTGGTTACAGATCTGCAGTTTATAAGCATGCAGTTGGTCGTTCCCTTGTTGTTGAGTTTCTTTGTGGGAGTTGCCATGGGGATATTGATGTTCGAAGGCTGGTGGCCTTGTAGTTCTAGGTCTGATGGGGTCCTCCCAAATCCAGTGATTACCTAGATCTTGGATCTGGGGTTGATAGTTGTAGATGAGTCATACGAGTTGGCAAGATCAGTTGCCTCTCTTAGGGACATTGCGGCACTTGTCCTTTTGGGTCTCTGAGTCTGGTTTATGAAGGGGGTTGAGTTCCAGCTGTGCCACTGTGCCTTGGGAGAACTTGAGTGTTGAATGTTGGTGTCTGTGAGAGGAGGGTGTAAGTGTTGGGTAGGCTCCAGGTGTGTGGTGAGGTTCGATAGGATTTTGTTTATGCCCTGTATTACAATCTCTAGTTGGCTTTCCAGCAGAGAAAGTCTCTGAGTCATATTCAGTAAGGAGGGGGTGGGGGAGTTTAGGTTCAAGATGTCCTGGGCGGGACAGTCCAGGGATGGAGAAAGCCTGTTAGTGGGAGTGTGGTTCACAGTGCCATTGGTACCTATGTTGCTCCTGTGGTTAGCTGTGGACATGTGGTGTGAGAACTTTAGTTGGGATTCAAACAGCAGTTTGTTGAGTGCTGTTGGAAGGTAGGAGTTGGGAGGCATTGACTGAGGGTCGGTTTCATTAGTTGCCTGTGGGGAAGAGTTTTGTGTTAGGGAAGGGAGAGGTGGGGGTCGCTGGGGGTTGGGAAGTCTTAGCAGAGACGTTCGTCCGAATTGTTCTGGATGAGAAGTATTTAGTGTGTGGGTAGAGGTGGAGGAGGAGAAGGTGGCGGAGTGGGAGAAATTGGAGTTGTTGGAATGGGTCTTGGGACTGTTTTGTGATTTCACAGGGGTGAGGTCGGTAGGTTGGGGATAGGGAGTTATAGTGTAAATGAGTGAGGGTGTTCCATAGCGTGTGGAATAGGGAATCAAATTAGTCTAGGTTGACGTTGTTGGCTTGAATCAAGACTGTACCGTTGCTGTAGATGGTCGCAGAGGTGTTGCCACTGTGCGTAGGACGGTTTGAGTTAGAGATCATCAGTTTGCAGTTGAGAAGGGTGCTAGTTGTTTTGAATATGTGAAGGTGGGTTCTGAGAATGGTAGTCCATTTCGCAGGTCGCTGGGTGTGGAAAATAAGATCCATTTTTTGTTGGCCTTTGGAAGAGCAGTGGAAAATATCAGCGAAGAGTGTCTTCGGGTGTTGTCTAATAAGCCTATGATTGAAGTTTCTTTTCGCTTTAAGTGAGAGATTGGGGGGGAAGATAATGAAGAAAGAGTTAGGGCCATGGGGTTTCAAGCATTTCTGCGCAGATGGGCATAGGGAACTTGATGTGGCAGGTATCATCTTGTCGCAGTGGGTGCCCTGATGTTGTTTGTGCTTAGATAGGCGGATTACCACCAAGAAGTCTCCCCAGTCTATTGGTGTAAGAGGGGCAGATCTACGAGGTGTTGGACGTAGGTGGTCAGGGACTAGCTCCGATATCAGTGGCTTGGCGAGTGGGAGTTTAGCAGAGTTCGTTGTAAATTTCTTCTTATATTATATTGTGTGTGGATCTCTTCCTGCATACGTAGTTGTGGAAAGACAGACTATGCGAAGATTAAGCGGTGTGGAAGAGGAGCAGAATTCCTTAGTATTTCTCTGCCCTGAGTCCTTTTTAGTTTCCCTGGTTTTATTGTTTCCATCCTGGTAAGAGGCCTCTTACTTTTTCTTATTTCTCAGCCTGGCATTAGTTTCCCTGAATCCTCAGTATAGGTGGAGGAATTAGTCCTTTTTTATTTCCTCTATCCAGGTTCTCAACCTGGCTTGTGGGAGAGGACTTAGTCCTTCGTAAGTTTCTCTGACTCCTCAGAGTAGGTGGGGGTTTTACTCCCCTAGGAATCCCTAGAAATGGTGTTGGTTCTCTGCCACCAGGCCAAAATGGTGGCACCCGTGCATCCAAGGGGGCAATGAGCAATCCATCCTTTAAGGGGGGAGAGGAAAGTCCTTTGCTTATCAGCAGTGCCGCAGGAGAGTCCCTACACCTCAGCAATAAATCAGTGACAATTGGAGTCAAGCCTTTTCTCTATTCAAGAAGACTTGCTCAGCACTCGGCCATCAGCATGAGTTAATTGATTTCTTGTAAAAGCGTTGGTAAAAGTAAAAGTATGCCCCCGGTCTTGAGGCATCATCAATCCGTGTAGAGGGCTGGCACCAACCACAACTGTTTCCCCAGGTCAGTGGGCGCCTGCGAGTGGGATCGCACCTGACACCTAGCTTGTTGTGCCTGCACAGCAGAGAGCACAGCACAGACCACAGCAGGGAGCACAGCAGGGAGCAAGTCCTCTCACGCGGCCCGCAGCTGCTGTCTGCTGCGCTCACACCGGCTCACCCGAAGGAGGGAGGGAGTACCGCAAATCCCATGCAAATGACAAATTTAGTAAAAAAATCATATTTTTCTCACAGTTCTGTGTGGGAAAGTAGTGGGATTCTACACAGCGATCCCCCAGGTCTCCTGATAAAAATGCTACCTCACTTGTGTGGGTGAGCTAAGAGCTTGCGACATGGAAGGGCCCAAGAAAGAAAGAATGATTATGCCAATAAACATTTGGGGTAGCAAAGGCTGTTGCCCAAGGGGCTGCTCCCCCCTACCTGGTGTCCAGTGGTGGATCCCTGCTTGGGAATCGCCCTTCTGTGGTGATCCCGAAGCAGGGATCCACTAGGGAAGGGTACCATTAGAGAGGCAAGGTTCTCCCTTTTCAAACTTTGCCTCTACCTTGTGTTTTGTTGCTCGGGAGCCAGATAGACCCACAAGCACCATAACAGTGAAACTGAAATGAGCCAATTGGCTCATTTCAGTTTCACTTTCAATGTAATGACATCAGCACGCCAGATGCGTGATCGTCATCACATTGAAAAAAAATGCCGAAGGAGGTTGGAGAAGCTCTTCCCCACCTCCCAAAGCTAAAAAGAAATGAAATCTCTCCACTGTTTAAAGCAGAGTGATTTCATGCTGGGGTGCCTTGGACGTAATGGTTACGTCCTCAGCACAGAAACACCACGGCTGAGTACGTAACTGCTATGTCCAAGGCATAGAAGGGGTGAATACTGCCTTTGCAACCCTGGACTCAGGTGACTAAAGAAGCGTTAAGAAGAGAAGGTAAACAGTGCCCTGCTGAGCACTGTTTACTTTCTGCAGCTCCCACTGGGGTATCACACTAAGGGGCTGATTAGGATGGCGGACGGACTTGCGTCCGTCCGCCATCCCAGAGGTGGAGGGACCGTCCGCATGGGCTGCGGCGGTCCCTCCGTGCAAATTAGGATGTGACCGCCACCCTGGCGGTCACATCCTGGATATTTAACATTGCGGCGGGTGCTGCTTCAAGCAGCACCCGCCTCAATGTTAAAAGTGCATGTTTAACATTTACATGCACAAAGCGGCAGGCACCGCGCGGTGCCTGCCGCTTTGTGCATGTAAATACTGGGGGGTACCATAGGTAACCCCCATTTGCACCCCCCACCCGCCTACACCCTGGGGGCCCGCAACGGGCCCCCAAATTCAAAAGTACACATGCTTTTCCACGGTGGAAAAACCGCAGCGTAAAAACATGTTTACAAATGCATCCTAATTTGGCTGGCGGTGTCTGATAGACACTGCCAGCCAAATGAGAGCTTTTCCGCCGCGGTTGTAATCCGACCGCGGCGGAAAAGCAGCGGACAGAAACCAAGACCCACCAGCCATCGTAATGCGGCGGTGGGTCTTTGGTGACTCCGCAGAGGATTTCCCGTCTCCTCCGGGCCGGAGGTGGCTTCCGCCGGCCCGGAGGAGGCGGAAAATCCTCCATCCTAATCGGCCCCTAAGTGTTTGGTAAAAGAAATGTCTTCAGCAGTGCAGCACTCTTAAGAATGCATCATATAATTAAACAAATGGAAAAAGACACAATTTTTAAATGTGTTTCCAGCATTCATTATTATGAACACATGGAAGGCAAGCAATGACAAAGCCAATAGGTCTTGTCTTTTCCAGTTGGTGTATTTTGATTTTTTAGCACTGTAAGACTATGCAACAAAAAGAAAAAGAAGACATGCATCCTAAATGTAGCACCATTTGCTTGCAATAACATTTTTTATTAAAATGAAAACAGTAATTGCATAAAATGTTAATATAACAGTACAAGTCATTCCTAGCAGACAAGTGTACATAGAAATGGTATAGAAACCCTTTTTAGTTACAGGTCACATCACAGGAAAATAGGACTCTTATCGGCGCAAAGAATGTTATTCCTGCAAATTACTGTAATCTGAAGACATAATTCAAACACAGATGGGTGACTAAAACATGGTAAAGCATAAAGAATGGAAGGAAAACAAGAATTGCAAAAGTAAAGTACTGGCCCATCATCCTTGATACTAAAGCGTACTGCTCTTTACGCAGCTGGGTATATGTGATGAGGCTAAATATTGGCACTTACAGCACAAGGCAGTCAATGGGTGAAGTAGGCTGACCCCTTGCTCCACACTATGTGCTACAGCAGGCAGAAGCAAGATGTGATTGACTGTTGAACAGACCAATGTATAAACAAAGCCTGTCTATGTTAGTATAGATTATGTGTTTGTCATTTATGATTTATTTTCATTACATGTGTGGCAAAAAAGTGAAAGCTGTCTCTAAGCCACACCTAATGATGTGTTGAACAAAACAATTACTTCAATGCTTCACAAATGTGATTGCTCCTTACAGGTGGCCATAAACCAAGTTTAAACAATGATGAGAAGTACATGAAACTAACAACACAGATCATATTCAATATAAGGTCCATATGGAGTAATACAAGTCGGCATGATAACAGTTTTTGTTATTTCTTTTTTGTGAATCGTGGTATATCAATACATTTCCTTTTTGAATTATTATTGTTATTTTATGCAAATGCATCATTGGCATTACTGTACTTTAGTATGCCAAAGAACTAAATTGGTTTGTATTTGTAACTGATTGATCTAACCCCACCAAGGTGACTCCATCATATTCTTCAGCTGAACCCTGCCATGTGAGTTAGGAGTTTCAATACCTTTTGGCTACAGCCTGCCCAGTCAAAAATGCCATTATGACCTCAGTCTTTCAGTAGAGCAGTATCCTCCTGTTATGTTGTCCTGTTATTCTGTGAACATTAAGAGCCACACACCATGGATTCATCATAGGACAGCATGGAATGTTGGGGGTGTCATCTAGAGTGTGGGGTTACTAATCTGATTTCATGAGGGGGGAGTGCAGCCCTGCATATTGGTTGGTGACATCATGACAAGGAATAAATACTTTTGATTACCTTCCTGAATGAGGTCTACTTCCTTTACAAAAGACTCAACACCTCCTGGCCTTCCTGGCCACAACAATCGGAGCCAGTGGCTTCCACAGGTGTTATTATCTTCTGACTGATGAATTTCTCCAAATCTTGGTCCACTTTGTCTTGTAATGCA
The DNA here is from genome assembly GCF_964261635.1 of Lissotriton helveticus. Classification (NCBI taxonomy): domain Eukaryota; kingdom Metazoa; phylum Chordata; class Amphibia; order Caudata; family Salamandridae; genus Lissotriton; species Lissotriton helveticus. The sequence goes on along the minus strand of NC_136061.1, from coordinate 1,494,039,844 downwards.
ACCAGAACCCTCCTTACTTTGGCCGCTGTGGTAATGCTCCTTTTTTAACTTTATACAATGTTTCTAGCCTTTCAAACATCCCAACTCCTATTTAAGCAGTAAGAGAAATTCAGACACAAAATGGAACTGAACTCAACCTCTTGTACCTATACCTGCGGTTCTGCATTAGGATTCAGAGTGACACCCAACATGTGTTGATGCAGCCAGCCAAACAAATCATCACATCTCTTTGATACATAGATTTTGCTAATCATATCTGCATGTTTTCCTTGAAACTAATGAGCATACGTGTCCTTGGAGATCTTAGTTTACTTTGAACAGGAGTTAAATTTAATCTTTAACTCAACGCCATCAATTTTTACAAAACCACTAGGATGCTATTGATGTGATCCTGCAAGTTGAAATACAATATGCTGAGTGATCTCTTTTATCTCCTTATTTTGTTCTTTTCTTTGTTTATTCCTAAAATGTTTTTAAAATGCCCTTTCTTTCCACAATCATAACAAGCCACAAATAGAGTCGGACATGTTCTTGCATTCACTTGGTGACCACTCCTCCCAAGGCAATAGCATTCCCCTGCAAATTCCATGCAGACTTCTTGTATTGCGTCCTTTGGTACATCTTTATTTTTTTTTATGATGCATAACATTTTCTCACTCATTTCAGACCCTGAGTTTGATTTACTTTTTGTACCTTTCAACACAGATACCCATTTAATGTTCCACGGTTTTCCCTAACAAAATCACTTTCTCTATTGGTGGGTCATCTTTAAGTCACAATTCTTCCCTAATCTTGTCATCTCTACATCTTAAAAATAAATTGATCCCTTATCTGTTCCTCAGTCAACCCCCCCTCCCCCCAAATTTGCAAGTGGACACAAGTTTCATTAAACTTGTAATATAGTATTCACTGTTTCCTCTCTACCTAGTTCTCGGAGACCAAAATGATACAGTTAATCAATAATGAATATTTACGCTCAGAACTTAAATTACTTCCACACAATCTTGTATATTTTCTTCCTCTTGCTCCATTTTATAGCTGGTTCTCCGGGGCTGGTCAAGAAAAACGGTGGTAGAGTCACATTATGCGTAATATATATTATTGTTATCATTGTTTTACACAGACTACGAATAATCACAGTACTTTGTGGCCCACCCAGAACAACTCCTATTATCACCATGCACCCTTTAAAACCTCACCCTCTACAATCCATAGCTATCCGTACTAAAGAACAGACCAGTAAAACTTTTTAGCTGTTCCAAAAACCCTGCAGCACCACGTGCCATTTTTTACCCTCCTTCAGAGTAACCAAGGTGTGCCTGTCATCATGCCAGTCTTCAAATACTACTGCAGCATATTGATGTCATCCACACTGAATTCCCTGCTGTTTGTCAGTTTTTATAGGTATAAACACAAAGTCCTGCACACTCAAATCAAATATAGCTAACAGTGTGATAATGTATATAAACAGAATTATGTCCAACGTTGGTTCTTGCAGTTTCATATATATCTCCTTTTATTCGGTCACCAAATCATTTGACAATTTACAGCCAGCCGACACGTGTTTCGTTGTAGGTCCGTACATGCACAGAAACTACAACTCTTCAGGGCTCAAAGGCTGAATCCTTAGTATTTTAGGGCCCGCGTCCGGTGATAATTCCAACCCGGCAGGGTAACCTTGTATTTGGATGACAACAGTATATGGCACTCCGATATTATTAAAATGTTGCCGAGGACACCAGAAGAACGCACACCTGTGCAATAAATAATGCCTGTTTCCAAAGCTCCTTGTGTAATCCGAGTCTTTCAAACCACATGGGTACCTGTGGTGTATCTTACTCTGAGGCCGAATCGCCCTCGCATCCCTGGCGTCTGCAACCCGGAAGTGGTCACTTGCAGACTTTGTGTTTATGTTCTAGATGTGTATTTTGCACATTTAAATTGAGGGGTTTGTTGGGTCCCCCCTCCCTGCTAGCACCATAAATTCTAAACTTGCAGAAGACACTTTGACGTTAATACTGTTAGAGCGCCCATAAGATCCCGTATACTTAATACCCTTTCTCTCAGGTGTTTATTTTAGTTTTTATAGGTATGTCAAATATCTGAGGTGTGCCTATCACCACCGCAGCAGGCACTTGTCTGTCTATCTCCTCCAATTTAACAGCAACTGACACAACTGACTGCTGCTGTAGAACAGGCACTGATGATCAATTTGGTGTGCCTATCACCGCACCAATGCAACACGTGCTGACAAGATTTGCAAAGTGCTGAAACAACCGCCAACTTCCACTCATTGCACTGATGTGTTTCGCAATACCAGAAGTTTAAAAAAAAAGAATCCCTTTAACTGGTGGAGGGCTTTCCTCAAATCTCCAGTACTACTTTGATATGCGGGTGGAGATCACACTAAACTACAAACAAAACAACAAAACCAACACTAAAGGCTATCAATGGCGCCCAAATCCTAAATTCACTGCCAGAAGTCACTCCGTAGCTCAAAACGAGCTCGCCCATTCATCTAATATGGCTGCACTCATGGCAAAATGCGTGTGTCAGCACAATGTCACTCTTCTCCTACCAGATGAATGTTTTTGGTCAACACACATGCAAAAAAGCCCTAAAATGGCCGCACGAACATCGCAGTGCATACTTTTGTCAAGAAACCGCCTCCTCCTGTCTCTTGGCCACAACTCCCGCAATGTACAGTACCCTATTTGCGTGCAACTCATCAGTAATGCAAAGCACTTTTTTTGCTTCTACTCCTGTAAACACCAGAACGGCCATGTTACGGTCTGGGCCCTAGGCCCACATAGCGTATGAAGGACCACAGGACACTAAGGTATGGTCCTGGAAACTAGCCCTGAGCACGTGCACTCAGGCTCTTTTATTTGCAGGGCAACCTGACTGGTGACGCCCGTGTTGGGTGGGTGAGGGGGTGTGTGTGTGGGCCAGCCCTCGGGGGAGTGGCTGGCAGAAACACTAGACTGTATCCAGCAAGACACAACATTCCTCCCAAATTTTATTAAAATGAAAAACAACAAACAAGAGTCCAACCTATGGGAAGGAATGAGAAAACAACTAAAATAAAAGAAGTCTCACAGTTCAGAGAAGTAGCTCGCAGGACAGCGGAGGACAGGTGCAGCTGGGTGCACCAGGACATCTTGGCACATGTTCATACTTTAACCAGGAATGTCTGGACACGAACACAGTGCTGATGCAGTCCGGACCTTTCAGCTTGGTGCCAGTTGAGTGATAGTCCACCTAAGTATTCTTCGTTGGTCTAGCGTACTCTTGCTGTGAGGCAAATGAGTGTCTTATTGTTAAAACTAAGTGCATCAGGAGCGTAGGTGGAGTCCATTGTAAAGCACCGGACGATTAGGTCACTTGATCCGCTGACCACAGTCTTGGCATTCTGTGACCTGTTGAATTCTCAGTTGTATGGCCTGGCTACTTCCTGGAATCCATTGGTGGTGCATAGTAAAGTCCATCTCTCACGCTCTGGGAGGCCCCTTGGATGAGTTGCCCCGGGACTGCATATGGGCTCTGACTCTGGAGCCACTGACTCGTCACTCGTGCAAATTTCAGGGGTGGATGTGTCTTGGTCAGAAAACATGCTCTCGCTACCAGGATCAGGATATGCACCAGTTAAACAGATGCTCACTGTATCTTCAGTTTGTCGCTTTGAATGGCAATGGTGCAGGACTCGTCATGGTATCTGATGCTCCAGGGGTGGTAGTGATGCACATGATAAACGATGGGGTGGCTGCCATGAGATGACTATACAACAGGTGGTGATGACTGGCAGTGATGTGGGGTGACTGGCGAACATTTGCCGTCATGATACTCATCGTACGCTCGGTGCAGCTCTTCTTATTTGGCATGTGTGTGTGTGCAAACAGGGAGGCTCTTTCCTTTAAGCAGCCGGCGACAGGCGGCTGGACGGTCACTGTGAAGAATGACGTCACCGCAACCCAGTGGTTGTCGTGTCTTAGAAGGTGCACTCAGGTGATGGTGCGAGTACTCGTTCTGGTTCCCTTTTGTGATATCTACTGCGCACCTGTGGTCGTCTGTTTTTCTAGAATAGGACTGTCACCGTCCTATATCTCTCCACTCCTTATCTTCTCTGAAATGTGGTGACAGGACACGTAATGCAGGTCGCTTCTTCTTGCAGTGGATTCTTGTTGCAGTGGAATCTTGCTGCAATGACATCGTGTTGCAGTGGCATGGTGCTGCAATGGCTTCGTGTTGCAGTGGCATCATGCTGCAATGGCATTGTGTTGCAGTGGCATCATGCTGCAGTAACCACGCAATGCAGGTCGCTTTAACACCTGCTCTGAAGATGTGGCGAACGGCCACGTAATACATATTCCATCTGTACATGCTCTAAAAATGTGCCGAAAGGGTCACACAATCTCACAGGGGCCTCCTGCTCACTCCGTCGTGTTCTTTGGACTCCGTATCTTCTCCCGTCACAGACCACTCACCGGTCCGGTCCTGTCAAATAGGACTGGGCGTCTTCTTGGGTACGTCAGCCATTTCAGGGACGGCAGTGGAGGTAGGTGTGCTTTGATGGATCCGTTCTGTAATGCCTTCCATACCCTTCTTCTCCTTGACAGAGTATTCCGGCTGTAATTTGGGATCATTGTGGGAGGTAAGTATCTCCCTTCTCTTGCGTCAGTTGTGGCGGCGCGCCATTCGGAGTGCAGGAATCTTTTCATGCCTGTCGAGGACCGCTGCACACCACAGTCTTAAGGCAGTATTGGAGGCACTCTCTGAATAGTCTCTGTCCCACTGCTGGGCGATGTTGGTGCAGGTAGGGTGACCACGATCTCTCTCCTTCCTGCGTTCGGGCCACACAGAACCCCTCTTCTGGGAAATCCTTGGTGCTTTGCTTCACCTCTTCAAAGAGGCCTCTCTCTCCAGGGCTCCTGCCCGTTCTGTCAGGTTCACTGGATCGGCTCTCTGCACACTTCTGATTTTGCCTTCTTTGTCCCTCTTCATAAGCACCCTCTTCTGGCGCTTTGAGTACCCTTTCTTCTGGCTTGTGGTGGTCTGTTTATCACTGGGGGCATGCAGCGCAATTTCCTCTCTTGCATTGGTGTCTCACAGCCACTGAGGGTTGCACGCACAGTGGACATTCTCCTTTCCACGTTTTGTGGACTTGCTGCCTTAACTGCTTTTGGCATCACTGGACTTTTAGCAGCTTCCTTGAACGGGCAGCTTTGAGCTTCTTGGGGATCTCTACTGGAGTATCCAGTCTTTCTCGCTCCAAATGATAGTACACGAAAAGGTGTGTGCGTGGCAGCTCTCACCCACCGATCCTGTGCTGGAGTAGTGTATGTCAATGTAGAGGATGTCCCTTCATGTACTCTTTGTGTATTTCTCTCTACAGGGGTTATTTGTCTCTCCCCTTCAACCCATGGCACTCTACCAGGGGTATGTAGTGCTTCCTCTGGAAGGTCTCTTGCTGAGGTGTCTTTCTATGAATACAGATAGTGTGTGGTACTTCTCATCCCAGTGGGCTGGACTTCGTGGGGAATGACCACTTTCCCTTTTCTTTTTTTCATTTAGTAGCAGGCAGCAATGCTCTTGTCTTGCAGAGCTCTGGTTGCTGTGACTCTTTGATATGGACAATGAAACATACTCTGCAGGCTTGCGGTGGTCCTGGTGTACTCCTTTTCATTTCAAGCTAGTTCACTAATGGCTCTGGGCAGATTAGTCCTTCATCACTGCTGTACTGTGTATGGCTTGCGGGCTGTGAAGATCCTTTTTTGATGTACTTTTTGTTTTGGAAAAAGTCCCTGCCTGGTGATTAGCATTTAAAAAGCTGGAATGGCATTCAATGACAAGGCTAACAGCTGAAACCGAGGTCGGCTGCATTCGAGGAACATGGTAGCATAGCAGTTTCTCCGGCCCCCTCCGGTGGCAGTTGCCCACATTGTATTAGTTAATTTATTGAGTTTAACAGACTGTATCTATTGACTTCATTGTCTTTATTGCTGCTCGGGCTGTGCTGCACTGTGAACTCACCTCTCTTTACACTCATGAAAAAGACGAGGGTGTGTGCTTGTGTGTTTAGCCTGACAGTCTTTCTCCTGCTGTGAGGTGATTTCCTACGCTATGCAGCCACCTTTTGTTTATGCTTGCTGGCCCTTAGATGTATGGCAACCACCAGTGAGTTTTTTTTCAGTGCCAGGAGTCACTGTTTTCCTTTCCAGTGCCACACCGATCAGCATCATGCAGTGGTAGACGGACCCCAGGGGGGGGGCGTACAACGATCTCTTGGCCAGGCTGAACTTTCCTTACCAGCTGCGGCCCTCGTTGTAAAGCATGAGGTGAGGATCTGTAGCAGCCCTACCGGTACTCAGTGAGTTTAACCTGCGATTATTGTGAGCTTTTTCTCATGCGGCCTCTCCTGCCGCTTGCCTGCAGTCCTGTGTCACCAGACTCCACTGGGACCCCTCAGCACACCGGCACGGCCTCATTTCCTTTCATGCCTGCCGGCCACACATGCACTCTTCCTGCTGGCGGGGCACAGATGCCGAAGACTGCTCGTGAACCACACACCTCCGGAGGCACTCTCCTCAGCCAGCAGCACACGCGGCACTCCTTCCCGGCGCAGTAAATGTATTGTTCCTTAGGCCATGTGGTCGGCACCACATGCCTCGCCAGTATCTTGGGTGTGGTTTGGTAACCTTGCCAGAGCACTTCGGAGCAGCCGCAAGCCACACACGGGTATTTTCCGCTCTTCACCCCCACCTCAGCAGCCTCTCACAGTTCACCCGCTGCACAGAGTTCACCCGCTGCACAGAGAATGAGCATGGAGGGCACTGTGCTTAAATGGTTTGCTTCGTTCCTTTCTGATAGATCCCAAATGATCAAAATAGCGGATAGTCTTTCATCTCCTTCGGCGGTGGGTCAAGGTATTCCCCAAGGCTCTATTCTTGCACCCACATTGTTCAATCTCTATTTGGAACCTCTGGGAAATCTCCTAAATACATTTGGGGTCAACTATCATCTCTACGCAGACGACACTCAAATCTACCTCAAGGTTGCCTCCACTGACGATCTCTCCGTCCTAAGCTCTACCCACGACTCCATTCAAAACTGGATGTCAACACATCAACTGATTCTGAATCCCTCCAAAACTGAATTCCTCCTCCTCTCCTCCTCACTTTCTCCTCCCCGGTTCAATCATGGATGGACCAGATGAATCTGTTGAACAATAAACCCATCATTGTTGACAGCGCAAAATGCCTTGGTGTCATACTCGACACAAAACTCAATCTACTCTCCCATATTAATTCAATTGCAAAGTCTGCCCGATACCACCTGCGCCTTCTTTGGGGGATTCGTCGCTTCTTCCCGGAACATGACCTTAAAACCCTGGTCCAATCGCTGGTCCTCTCCAGACTGGACTACTGCAATTCTCTTCTGACTGGCCTCCCCAAATCCCACCTGTCCCCCCTTAAGTCGGTTCTCCATTCAGCAGCCCGTTTCATTTTTGGGGCCAAAAGAAGCGACCACATCACTCCCATGCTATCCACCCTCCGCTGGCTTCCCATTGAGGCTAGAGCTATCTACAAGACTGCCTGCATCACCCACAAAGCCTTTCACTCCTTCTCTCCGCGCTACCTTGCGAATAAACTGAAACTCTCTGGAGGCTCTAGACCATCACGAAATGCGGAAAATCTACTGCTTGAACCTCCCACTTTCAAGAAGGAAAGATCGATGGCCCAATCCTTTTCAGGCTGCGCAGTGAGAATCTGGAACTCACTTCCGCCTCAGCTCCGGACCACCACCTCCTCCCAGGCCTTCAAAACTGACCTCAAAGTTCTCCTCCTTCAAAGACACTTCCAAATGTAATCCATGCCCTCTCTATTATCTGAAGGAAACCCTTCCATTTTAGAAAATCTACTAACTTAACTATGGAAGTGTCTTCCCAGTGTGTTCTTGTGGTCTGAGAGTCTGCCATTTTTTTGCAGTATTATTCTTCTACCTGTGTTTGGTACTCGTGTGTAACATGCACCCGTCACTTTCTCTTGTAACATACTGTTTTCTACCTCTTACTTTTGCTTGTTTTCGATACCTGCACAAGCGCCACCAGTGCCTACGTAACGTTTGTTCTTGTGCCTGAGTGTCCTCCATATATTGCAGTATTATACCTCTATGTTTATTTTGTACGCTTTTGTAACCGGCACACGTCACTTTTTCCTCCTGTAATGCACCGTTGGCTACCTCTTGTATTTTGTTGGCTCACGATTGTCACTTTTGTAATGCACCGTTTGCTACCTCTTGTATTTTGTTGGCATCCGATTGTCATTTCTGCTTCATTTAATGTAACGTTTGCTTTTGTATTTTGCTCACTTGTAATGTTCTCATGGAGCAGTTATGTTCCTATTGTGAAGCGCTCGGACACCTTCGGGTAAAGTCCGCGCTATATAAAAACGCATAAATAAACAGAGTGGGGGCAGGAGCCGCTGCCGGGGACTGCGGGGCATGGCTCTGGGGCTTTGTTCTTCACGGGGTATGGCGGGTGAAACTGTTCGCTGCTCCGCTTTCGTCCTCCTCCCGGTCAGGTTTTCTTCACTTTCCGGTTTCCCACTTAGGGTTCTCACCTTCTCTCCGAGAACTGCACCGACACTTTAGATATGGGGTGGGCTCCTGCTGACCACATGCAATTTGGACCACTCATCTTTTCACCGGTGGGGGTATCCTCTCACTATACAGCCTTTAACCCAAGGGCTCAAATCACACCCACCGGGTTTTGCAGGCAGCTTACATGCGGCTTGGGTTCCTGCTCATTTTCTTCACCCCGGGGCTCTTCACATGCCCCGAGCGTCTAATGACAATTTTCTCACCATCTGCAGGGGGTGCCCTTGACAAGGGCAGCTCACATTCCCCCTTCAAACCACCTACAAAACGGCGGCTTCCCCCTGGGTCTTTTGCGCTGGGAGGGACAGGCTGCAGGTCAGAGGGTGTGTTTTGGGGTGGGTATAAGAATGCAGGGGAGGAAGGAGACTTCCTCTTCCTGCATGCTGGCATCGTCGGGTGGGAGAATTTAGAAAAGGGCAGGAGTAGTTTCAGGCAGGGCCTAGGTACAGGGATGGTAGCTAGCCATTTCGGCGGGGCCCACTGGTCGGGGTATGCAACGGTTACCACGCATTTTTTAAACGCGGTACCGTTACCACGCTACTTTTACCACGCAAGTCGTTACCACGACTTGCGCTGGGGGCGCTCCAGGATAGTAAATTGTTTAATTTACTATCCAACTCCTTCCCTAGAGTCCACGGGGACTGGAGTTGGAATAGTAAATTAAAAAATTTACTATCCAGCGCCCCTCCACGCAAGTCGTGGTAACGACTTGCGTGGTAAAAGTAGCGTTGTAACGGTACGCGTTGTAAAAGAACGCGTGGTACCGTCATACATCCACTGGTCGGTGGTGCTTTGGTGTCGGGCAGGCGACGGAGTGCGGTGTGCAGGTGGCGGACTGCGGTGCAGGACGGGAGGGCCGACGTCTCAGCAGATCAGGTGAGGGAGGCCCTGAGGGTGCTGGGGCGGGCCAGCCGGGAGGATCTCCTCCGGCCTGGTGTCTTAGCGGAGGCGTGGTTGGGGCTTTCTTGAGCCCAAGGGCGGCCTCTGCGGGCATTTCAGCAGCGGTGGTGGCGTGTATGGAACAGCCACCACTGCCGGGGAGAGTTGTGGCGGGCAGGGGGCGTGGTGCGGCCAAGAGGGGAGCCGCACAGGGAGGCCGGCGCAAGAGCCTGCCTCCGCGCCTGGAAGTGTGTGAGCGTCCGGTGGGTGGGCTCCTGAAGCCAGAGCTGGCTCTTGGTGCCCCTGCATTGCGGCGATTGAAGCGAGAAATGGCAGCTGGGGGGGATGGGGGTGAGGGCCTACAGAGATGTGTTCACCCGGCGCAGATGACTCGGCAGCAGGCTGGGGAAAAGGGGGAGGAGGGGCCTAGCAGGATGCCCTCTGCTGATGACCTGCTAGAGGTGCACAGTGATGGAGGTGAGGCGGCATGAGAGGAGGCCGGGGGCCAGTGGGAGGACGCTCCCATGGACCTCTCTAGGGGATCGTGTTCCAGCACCCCTGTACATTTCGGGAGTGCCCTGGTGGGCCATAAAGCAGTTTTAGAGGCCAGGGGAGGAGGGGCACCAGCCAGAATGGGCAGGGGGACGCCGTGGGTTCATATGCAGGCCATGGGGCCCAGGGGGTACTGCCCCCCATTGCTCCCCAGGTGGAAGGCCATGCAATTGGAGGACAGGATCAGGGAGCAGCACCTTTTAGTGCAGGAGTCTGAGGAGCGGTGGGCTGAGTTGGAGGCGGCTAGGGCAGGGGCGGTCTGGGATGAGGAGAGCAGACAGGGCCAGGTGGAAGCGGGTAGGTGGCAGAATGGGGCAGTAGTGGCAGTCAGGACGGCATTGAGGCCCGACGGTGCTAGAGCCCGCCCAGGTTGGAGCGACCTGGGGGGTAAGGGGGGATACCAGCTGGCAGAAGTCAGCATAGGGGTTGGCAGCACGGCGGGCGCAAGATGGCCTCTGGACGCCGGCTTGAAGTAGCAGGGTGGTCCGCGGGGGCCTTCCCTCCAGCGCAGGAGCGGGCAACGGTGAGCAATCGTGTGTGGGGCGGGAGAATGGTGATGGTGTGAAGACGAATAAGGGTGTGAAGAGAGCGGGAGGTTCTGTGGAAGCCTGTGGAGGATGAACCGGTGTTGGAATTGGATTATGGTACAGAGAGTGACGAGCTGGAGGACGGGGATGTGAGGGATGACGATGACAGGATGGGAGGGTGAAGAGCAACAGTGGTCTTGGTGTTTTACAGGCCTCCCAAAAGAAGAAGGGCAAGGTGAAGGCGGAACCCACCAAAGCCAGCAGTTCTAAGGGACGGACGGGAGAGACGCAGACACACTTGACAGGTGAGGGGGCTTGGTGGTTGGCTTGGGACGAGGGGCCAAAAGGGGGAGAAAGAAGGCCTGCAGGTCGGTAGGTGTGGGCGATGGGTCAGTGAAGGATGTGGGAGGACGGGCTCAAGGTGTTCCTGGTGCGAGTACTACCACGGTAGGGGCAGGTAAGGCTTTGTCGACAGCAAGGGTCCAGACTGACAAAACGGAGGGGAAAGAGGACAAGAGTGAGAAGGGTGAGGACAAACACCAGAAAAAGCTGCCGTATATGGGTTTGGATATGCCGCTGGGCTTCCATTTATCGGACAAGATTAAGAGCAGGATTTGGAAGCACGAATACGTAGATGTGTTCAAGCTGTTTCACAGGGAGGTACAGGCGAAGGAGGGCTCCAAGGAGGAAGAATGGGAACTGAGGAGGAGACCCAGGGTGCAGGTGAACATGGAGAATTGGACGTCGGCGTTTCTTATTAAGCAAGTATTTATTGCGAGAAACACCTAGACAGGGCCATACCCTTCTTGAAGTACATGGATATTATAAGGAAAGCTCAGTTGCAATATGGAGGGTTTGCCTGGTTAAGTTACGATGAGGAGTTCCGGGCCCGGGTAAGTGTGAACCTGGAAAAGCCGTGGGGGGAAATCGATCAGGAGTTATGGATGCACTGGATGGGTTGACGCACTCGTCGGCATCCACACACACAGCCAGCGGTTTGCCGGTCACATACCGGTCCTTTCCGCCGCAGCCTGACCAGTCTGGGGTGGGAGGGTCTACCGCATCTACAGAAAACGCAGGTCAGCCAGCTAAGCCAGGTACCAGCATGACAGGTGCGTGCTGGAGCTACAACAGGGGATACTGCTCCTGGTACCCCTGCAAGTTCAAGCATGAGTGCTTCAAGTGTGGAGGACGGCATGCCCTCACACAATGCTTTACCTTGGTCATGCCTTCAGAGCAGTGGCAAAACTTGAGAGGAGGTGGACAATCTGGACAGAATGGCGCCTACACCGGTTAAGATTGAGGCGATGGCCCGTGGCTCTCGTGTTACCCGGACAGTGAGGCGGCGTTGAAGTTACAGTGGGGTTTCACAGAGGGTTTCTGAGTGGGTTATCAGGGACCTAGGGTGCGGAGATGGGCGGACAATCTGAAATCAGCCAAAGAATTGCCGGGGTGGTGGCGGCCAAATTGCAGAAGGAGGCTGTGGAAGGCAGGTTAGCGGGACCGTTATTTGACTGGCCTCTTGACGATTTGATCATCTCCCCAATGGGAGTGGTGCCAAAGAAAGAGGAGGGTGAGTTTCGCATGATCCATCACCTCTTGTGGCCGGAGGGACAGCCTGTGAATGATTTCATCGCAGAAGCAGACTCGAGGGTGCTCTATGCATTGGTGGATGATGTGATCCGCCTGGTGAGGGTGTGTGGGCCGGGGGCTGAACTGGCGAAGTGTGATATGAAATCTGCTTTCCACCTGCTGCCGATACACCCCACGGATTTCTCTCTGCTGGGAATGCAGTTTGCAGGGGCCATCTTCGTGGACAAGGTCTTGCCCATGGGGTGTGCGATTTCGAGATGTTTAGCAGTGGGCTTTTACACAGATTAGCGTGTTTGGAACGTGACTCACTATCTGGACGACTTCCTCTTCCTGGGGAAGGCCCACTCTGGGGACTGTGGCAGGGCCCTTTCAGAGTTCCAGGAGATGACACAGCATCCCCTTGGCACCCGAGAAAACAGCTGGGCACAGCTGCTGCTTGACGTTCCTGGGAATCAAACTGGACTCCATTCAATGGATAGCTCGGCTCCCCAAGGCGAATGTGGCAGAAATTCAGGCGTGCCTTTTGTGGGCGATTGGGGAAACTAGGATCGCGTAGAGGGCGGTGCAACAACTGCTGGGTTTCCTGAATTTCTCATGCAGGGTGGTGAGGGCAGGACGGACGGTCTGCAGACGGTGCGGCATGGTCATGTCGGGGTCAGTTTTACCACAACACAGGGTCTGGATTTCCATAGGGGTTCGGGCGGACTTGAGGACATGGTTGACGTTCTTGACTGATTTCAATGGGGTGTCACTAGATTTTGAGGATGAAAGGATGGTTTGGCAAATGCAAGTTTACTCTGATGCAGCCAGGCAGCAGGTTTTGGGATATTTTGGGATGGCAGGTGGTGCGCGGAGGAATTGCCGGCTCATTGGGCGAAGCAAGGGAGGAGCATTGTATTTCTGGAATTTTTCCCCTTGTTAGTGGCGCTGAAGGTGTGGGGGTCCGAGTTTCAGAACAGGTCAGTGCTGTTCCATGTGGACAATGTGACCGTGGTCGAGTTGGTCAACCGACAGAGGACAAGAGATCTAAGAGTGCTGCGCTTGTTGACAGCGTAAAGTGCCTACTTCCCCCCACATGCGAAAAAACCCAGTGGCTTGTTGAGGAGTTTCATGCTGAAATGTCTGAGATTGAATGTGGTTTTTTGAGCCAAGCATGTCCCTGGGGCGAATAATGACATTGCGGATGCTTTGTCTTGTTCACAGTGGCAGCGGTTCGAGAGACTGGCACCTGGAGCGGATCAGTTCAAGACCAGGCTGCCGGCAGGGAGAAAAGGGGGGAGGAGTATTAAGGGAGGCAATTACGTTTGACTTGCTGGTCAGATTGGTTAAGGTTTTGTCGCTATGTTGTCATGATGGTTTTGAGGATCAAGTTTTCTGTTTGTGCATGGTATGGATGTTTTTTGGGGCCTTTCGGGTCTCCAAGTTGTTGGGAATGAAGGCGGTGTGCGGCCAGAGGTACGAGTAGATCAGGTTGGATGCGGGTCACCTGGGGATTTGGTTGAGGCAGTCCAAAACGGATCAGTTGGGGAGGGGAAAATGGGTTTGGTTGTGTGAGAATGGTTGGGGGGAGTGTGCCCGGTTGCTGAATGAAGGTACTTTATGAGGACCACAAGGGCCACGTCTGGAGACATTTTTTGTCATGCGTCTGGGGCAAAGGTGACGGCAGCACAGTTGTTGGTGGTTCTGCGCATGGCATTGTCCCGACTGGTGGTGAGCCCGGCGGGCTTTGGGACACATTCTTTCCACATTGGGGCAGCGACGGGGGCAGCAAGGCTGGGATGGTCTTGGAATAGGATTCAGCGGATTGGCAGGTGGAAGTCTAGGTGCTGTGAGTGTTATGTCCGTAAATAGAGGTTTGGGCCTGGAGTTTATGGCAATGGGGTGGGGGGTATAGGGGCGATATGTGTTTCAGGATGTGTTACTAATGCCTTTTTTCTCATTGTAGGTTGCTTGGGTGGCCTGGGGGCCAAGACGGTCACATGGATTGTGGGGCATTCGTTTGTGCACTGGGCCTCCAAGTATGCAGAACAACAGGTGTACGACAGTAACCTGGGACTCAAAGGACAACATCCTGAGGTGCATTGGTAGGGAAAAAAGGGGATTCGATGGGGGCACTATTGCCCTGGTTCGCAAAGATGGTCTCTCAGAAAGGATGCCCTGATCTGTTAATAATCCATCTGGGTGAGAACGATTTAATTCGGCTGTCGGGTTTGGCTTTCTTACAGCTGATGCAAAGAGACTTGGAGGTGATGAGACAAAGACTGGCTGGGACTTGCATTGCATGGAAGGAATTTGTCCTTAGGAGGGTTTGGAAGGGGGCTATCAAACATGTGGCTGTGGAAAAGGCTCGACGGAAACTAAATGGAGCTATGAGGGTTTTCTGTGCGGAGAAGGACATTAAAGTGATAGCTCACCCTGGACTACGACAGGAAGAACCAGTACTCTTTAAGGACGACGGTGTGCATCTCTGACGATGGGGAACGCCTATTAAATGATGAAGATCAGAGATGTGGTCAGCAAGTTGTGGAATGAGGCGATATGGTGTCACAGAAATGCTTGAGGGGAGTGGGTGAAAAATGCACAGTTGGACCGGGGGGGGGTCTGGTAACCGCCCTAAAGGGGGTTCCCTGATTGGCGGTACTTGGGAGGGGTGTGGCAGTCACTAGCCGGCGCACCCAACCCTAGTGGGTGGAGAGCGAATGATGGGTGGGACTGGAGGCATGAGTGTAATGCCAGGTGCTACTGGGGAGGATGCTAAGAGAGGTCTGAAGAAATGGATGAAGAACAAAATGGGTCATGGAGTGGAATGGAAGGTGAGTCTGGAGTGTATGGAAGATAAGTTGAATGTTGGGGGTTTTGTTGTTTGTTAATGTTTATTTGGTTGTTGTTTATGTTGTGCAGCCTGGTCCTAATAAATGGCCTTTTAAGCTTAAAGACATCAGTGTGGCCTGTTTATTGCGCGAATCCCGCTCATCGCCAATGTTACGTTCTGGGCCCTAGGCCCAGATAGCGTATGAAGGACCACACAGACACTAAGGTATGGTACTGGAAACTAGCCCTGAGCACGTGCACTCAGGCTATTTTATTTGTGGAGTCACCTGACTGCTGACGTCCGTGTTGGATGGGTGAGGGGGGGTGTGTGTGGGCCAGCCATCGGGGGAGTGGCTGACAGAAACACTAGACTGTGTCCAGCAGGACACAACAGGCCATAGCGCCAGGGCAGAAATCGCCTCTCCACTTCAGATCTCTTCGGATTTGAATTCCTCATTGCACCAACTTGTCGACCTCACTCGCTCATGATCTCAGCTGGTACTTCGCCTTCTTTCCGATGTGATGTTGAGCTGCTCGTCCTATCAGCAATCTAGAGCTTGACACCAGTGTAACATGTATAAAGGCAGTGCCATCCACCAATCGTAAGTAAAATAATTAATACTTTATTTAAGCTTCTCATACATCAAGTACCAGTAAAACTGGCAAACTGGCACTTCAGTTACATTCCATATGCCATGCTCTATGTGACACCACATAGTAACTAGATGCAGAAGCATCTACAGCTAGATATCACATCCTTCTTTTATGAAAGACACAACACCTCCCTGTCTAATCATATTACATGTGCATGCCCCTCAACTCTGAGTTTTGGAAACAGGGGCTAGTGATTCTGGGGTGGAGGGTCACATGAAAAGCCTCAAAATTAGGGCTTCTTCATCTCAGGGCAGTGTTGCAGAATCCTACCTTCTATGCTAAAGAATACATTTTCTCACTCGTTTCTATGGTTACTTTCTTTATATGGGTCTACCTCAAATCATCTGCATCCCCTGCACATAGTCCAAACAGAGGTAAAGACATTAAAAACTGTGTCTGGGCATATAACTGCATATCCAAGGCTAGACTAGACCACACTGTTTATCAAACCATAAGCCGAAAAAGCCCTACGACATTTTAATGCAGGTTTATACGACCAATTTGGAATACCCAGCACTTTCGGCCTCTCGTGTTACTGACATTGGGCAAGCAGACATTTTGGCAATGCTTTTGTTGACCTTAAAAAGCATAAATCAACTACTGATACAATAGAAACTAAAATATAACTTTTGTAATGCATCACCAGCGCTGACGGCTGTGCCCTCAATCATATACCCACGCACCTTGTGATTTTTCACTTTTTTTCTGGGCATACTACAAGAGTTAAATACAATATGCATGTAATGAGTGACTTCTTATGAGCAAATCATGAGTTGGACCAGATGCTGCTAATATTACACCATTCACATTCAAAATGTATATAACAATCTCTGGTTAAAATTTCAGCCAAAATAGCTAACATATATGTACATCTCTGTGCTGGAGATTTTTATTCCCTCCCATTTAACTAGCAGAATGTAGGCATGTCATGGGGAGGCGTGCCTAACTGCCGATCATGACGGATGCGCCATAGCAGAGCTCCTGGGCCAGGCGCTGAATGATGCAATTATCAGCTGTGTGGGGGACATCCATGGCTCTAACTCGCCTCAGAGCAAGGGAGAAGGAGAGCGACATCACCGATCCACCCTGTCCTGAGCTGAATTGCGGAGTGGGCGCGAGCCGGCGGTTTATACGAGCAATAGGGTGCTGTGAGAACTGGTATCGCTGACAGGCCAAGACCTGCCTTTGAAGCCCCAAGATCCCCTGAGTAACATACCTGCCAAAACACAACAACAACCAGAGGAAAGAGGTGACTGAATGGCTGAGAATGAAGACTGCAGAACTGGTAAACAATAACCTCTGTCATGGTAAGAACATTGCCGCCATACCACAGCGATCCAGGGATTAGAGCCGGGGCCTATCCCGGGCCCGTGAACCACATACGTGCACAGGGAAGAAAGCAAGGGCCTACCTGCTGAAAAGGTCCCCCACTGCACCCAGACAGCGTGGGACCCGGGCAGCGGCAATCTCCATTGGCGCTCCCTGGGTACCTTCTCTCCTCGGCGGATGATCACTGAGGCAATTGGGAGTAGGTGGTGGCCTGAGGACATTGCTGGTGTGTTGCGGGCACCTCTGCAAGTGACCGGGGAGCCCTGGTGGCAATGGGCGCGCTGAACAGTGATCAGCGGAAACTGGCAGACACGGGCTGAACCCCTACTAAGTGGCTTGGGAACTGCTGGAGTATTGACGGTTGAATGCCACTCTGGGGGACTGGACTGGCCTACGTGGATACAAGAGATAAGGGCACTAAGCCCCGGGAGGTAAGAAATTGTAGCGCGGACACACACAGTGGGGGAGCCTCCCTGCAGTAGACTCCTCTCACACCAAGGAGCTGCTCCGGGAAGGAAGGAACAAGCCTCCCTTGTACAATCTTTACCGGCTTTAATGGATCCAGGCCTCAGACAACGACAAAATGAATATGACGTTCTGAGTATGCGGCAGCCTTGTATCAGTGATATCTCTGGTGGCACAGCTTCAATTAAGGCCCACAGTGACAGCGTAAAGTGCCTACTTCCTGACGCATGCGAAAAAGCCCAGTGGCGCAGCTCCAATTCAGGCTCACACTGACAGCTTAAAGTGTCTACTTCTCCCCCGCCCGCGAAAAAGCCCGAGGTAGTGGTGGGCTTCGGGGGGCCTATCATTACCACACTTCAACAAAGGTTGTAAAAAGAAACGAAGGCCCTCCACCAGCCACACGCAAAAACATGCAGCTACACCCACCTACCACTGCAAAGCAAGCAGACAACTAGCACAATAGCACATCTGACTCAGTGCTGAAAGAAACACGCAAAGTCGGCTCCCCTCCCCACTCTTATTGAGCGGGGGCCCTGTCGCCTACTTTGTAAGTTACCACCACAATGCTAAATCCCTCCCTGGTGTCCTAGAACTAAATCAAATATCATGGGTGAAGTCTATGACACCGCATACCACGAAATAGGATGTACAAGGGGGAAAACAATGGAACCAACAGCAATCTGCAACGCACAACAGGGTGAACCAGAAAGCTCAACTTCATTGCCTACAGTGGATTACATACCACCTACCAACATGGGTTCAATGCCGTATAAGCTAGACCTCATATTACACGAAATCCAGGAATCGAGGCTTGCAATTGAACAACAAACAGGCTCATTAACTATTGACTTTACACTACTAAAGGCCGACCATAATAAGTAAGCAGACACAGTGAAAAATAGGTAGCTCCTTAGAGCAGAAATCACCCCTCAGCAAAAAGAACACACAGACCAAATAGCTTAACTGCAACATCCATATTGTAGGCTTACCAGAACTATGTGAAGTACTCAATTCAACACAATTTATGGAAAAATGGCTACGAGATGTGGTGGCCCCAGAAGGGCTGACAGACCTTTTCTGTGTAGAAAGAGCACATAGAGTGCCTACGAGGAAACCAATTCTGGGAACGCCGTCGAGACCGGTGATCGCTCGGATAGTCAACTACAAGGACCATGATACGCTGCTCCGTAGAAAAAGCCCCTCTATTATATGAAAACCAGAGAATATCTCTGTATCCGGACCTCACCAAAGGGCTTCCTACCAAGCAGTAAAAACACAACTCTGAACCTTGAATCTTAAATATGCCTATTTTACCTAGCCCGCCTCAAAGTCATAGACAAGCTACAGTCATATTTTTGTGACGGCCCGGAAGCAGTGTATACCTGGGTAGAAGAGACATTTACATCTTGTAACTCTGAGACATCAACACAAGGTACCTCTCAGGACTTACAAACAGTGCTGGCAGGGAAAACTCTCCTGTAGTATTCTAACTAGTTTATTCTATAGAAGAGGACCCTTACAGTATTATTATTCAAATTTTGATGTGATATTT
The DNA here is from genome assembly GCF_964261635.1 of Lissotriton helveticus. NCBI lineage: Eukaryota > Metazoa > Chordata > Amphibia > Caudata > Salamandridae > Lissotriton > Lissotriton helveticus. The sequence continues at coordinate 1,494,020,827 of NC_136061.1, read as the reverse complement.
TCTGAACTTCCTGTACGAAGAAACCTGAACCCTGTACATACAACTAGAGATGTAGCAAAATACATGAGTGAATATTTTCTAACTGTATGTAAAATTCATATAGATGATGCACACAAAGATAACCTGACCTGTTCATTACACGAAAAGGAGAAATTGTTTCTAAATATGGTAGAGAAAAGAAGAGAATGTTTCCAAAAGAAATCAAAAGAAAAGAATCAGAAAACCCCTAAATGGGTTGAAAGCATAGGGAGCACCTCAAATGGTGGGGCTAATGCTGCTATGTTGCTGGATTTCGAAAAGAAAGGGAAACTGTCTTCAAAGAGAAAGAACTAGTTATTATAACAATATATTCATTGGTTTCAGTAAATGTGAACACAAGTACAAGGTAATTGGGGGTTGGAGTTTCAAAGATGGGTCAGAACCCGTGTTTCCAGGAATTTATTATATATGTGGGAACAAGGCCTATTTCAAATTGCCCGACCATTGGTACGGGAGCTGTTACTTTGGTATTGTCTTTCCCAAGATATAACATGTGGGGAAAATCACTGGAAGCACTAAAAGAACTAATGAATTAGTACGTAGTAAAAGAGAAAGCGTTGGTGAAATAGTAGGTGATATTTTTAGTGCATTGATACCTACAGTGGGAGTGGCTCTGAATACACACAGAATTTGCAAATTATCAACAGTAGTAGATCGGTTATCAACTGACACTGCGGGAGGTTTCCTAATGGTCAATACCGAATTGGCAGCGGTCAGATCAATGGTTTTACAAAATCGACTTGCTCTTGACACATTATTGGCAAAAGGGGGCGGAGTCTGCAGAATGTTGAAAGCGCAACATTGTTGCACTTACATACCAGACAAAAGTGTGGAAATTAAAGGGTATGTGAGAAACATTACAAATTTAGAAAAAGAGCTTAAACCACTGGAGGTTGATAGTGCCTGGAAGAGACTTACTGATGGTCTCTCCGCTGTAGGTAGTTGGTTTTCTAACTTAGGTAAGAGTCTTGTGAGTAAAATACTGATGCCAATAGCGGGAATAGGTCTATTAGTATTCATTATAATAATTTGCTGCAAATGTCGAAAACACAAAAAGAAATATTCTGTGAATAGGAGAGGAGTGAAAAAAAATGTTGATGAGCTTGAATTAGAAGAATTGAATAATCAGATTTACAAAAGGGTGAAAAATTCTCATCCTAATAAAGATACTGAGAAAAAGCCAAACAGAAAGTTTGAAGAGATTGAACTGGGTGAGATGTGAGAAGATGGCATCTGGTTCCATTAATTGTGATGATATAAAATATCATCAAAGAGGGGATTGATGGAGCAAGGATTCGCACGTAAAGCGCCTTGCTTGTATTCATGAACCTCAAATAACATTAATTAAACTAATCAACCTGTTTGTCTTATTAATTTGCCCTTTTTCGACACTTTGGGGTGTCTGAGCGAAGCTTGTCTATGTGTTTACTAATCCTAATATGCTTAGCACCTAAAATGGCTGCTGCTACGCTGGGATTTCTACTGCGCATGCGTCGGTCATACCCATGTGACGTGACATACTCGCAGTTCTGGTGGGAATCTGTTGCATCTGCGCATTAGAGCTAAAATGGCTGCTTTGTGTTCTCACATGCGAGAATCTTGCAGTGCTGCTTTTGCTATGCTGTTCGTTCTGCATTAACTCTAACGCTATAGTTATTATAAAGTTATGGGAATAGTGTAGAAATTCAAGGTATACAGTGCATTCATTTATTCTGTTTTTTAAAACTGTTTCTTTTCTATTTTATGGTTCATTACGAAATATGGCCTGCTATCCCTTGCTGTACTCCATCTTGTGTGAAACTGAGTCTGCGCGAGATCTGCGAGTCTCCACAGCAGTGACCTTTGAATTGAAGCCAAGGAGCTGACTGACTGAGAAGACGCTCCTGGGAACTTCACCTCACGAACCCCAGAGAATTACAATGTATTTGTAAATAGAACATTCATTGTTATATGAACTGAAGACATCATGTGAACCTAAGATTCGATGTGCGGGTATAAAAAGTCTAATAAGGGGCTTGAGAAGGCTCAAATCCTAGGTAGTGTGATGACCTGTCCTTTCTTTTGTCCAATCGAAATTGGGGATCCTTACACTTGCAACATTGGGGGGGTGGTACACTGACCTGGAAAATAGTACAACTAGCCTAGGTTTAGCTAGAGAAATTATCCGACTTGTCCGAATAGCTGACCTGTAACTGACCCAACACACTCAATAGCTGATCGAGAACAGAGGTGCTGTGGAGCACTTTGTCAGATAGACTCACAGACCCGATCGGGGTTTTGAGAACCTTAAGTGCGGGCGGAGCACTTTGCTGGGGAATTCGATAACCCAATCGGGGTTCTGACTGATAGCTGCAGAGAGGGTGTAGCACAGGCGTTGCAACTGAACTGCGGGTGCTGGTCTCAACTTTGGTGGTCCGGTTCTGATCCAAATCTGGGTTTCCTGTCCTGGTTTCCATACTGCACCTGCTGGCTTACTAGCAATCGCTTTTCTTGGGGTTTCTTCTGTCCTTAACTGACCCGTGGCCAGGGTTGGTCTCCACACCATTCTAGGTAAATATAAATCTGTGAGGGAAGTATACTTACATTCTTTATCTTTACCCTTTCCTGAAATCTTGCTAAAGTTATAATTGCATATGTTCCTTTTCTTTACCCTTCCCTTGTGATAAAGTACTGAAGTCGTAAAGAGCCTTTATTAGCATGTTCCATTTTTTCCCCTACCTATAGTTGGATACTAAAGTACTGTCTCTGAATAAATAGATGTTCCTTTTCTTTACCCTCCCTTTACTGAAACTAAAAAGGTTATTCTGAATTATTAGCCTGTTCCAATTTCTTACCCATCCTATAGGTACATGGTGAACTCAGTTTCGTCATTATAGTTTCATGTTCCCTCTTCTTACCCATCCTGTAGGAAACGATAAACTGTGACATTCTAGCATGTCCCTTATTTTCCCCGTCCTTTAGAAAACACCATTTCAAGTCTGATTTCTATACATTCATTTTCCAGTGTGTTCCTTGTTCTACCTTCCCTTTAGTCCTCTAAATGGTTGGCATAATCTATTTTCTACATGGTTATACGCTTTTCATGATTTTGGTTATCGATAGTTTGCTTGCTGTAAACCTGATGATTATAAGTCTTGAAGAAGAATAGATAAAGGTTTTCTAAACTTCCTGAGCTTGTGGTTATTACATGAGTGCAAATGTATAAATTGCTATTGTATTAGTTGACTGCTTATCTTTTCAGCTAGCTCCATGATCTTTTGTGGTCATAGGTACCAGTGACAAGGATTTGTAAGTCAAGTGTATAGGTAATAGTTAGGAACAAACTGGATTACTGGTAGTAGAGTGTAGGTTACCCGATTAGAATGAATATGGTGAATTAAAATTTATGGGCCCAAGTGTGCATGTGGTAAAATTATAGTCGGGTGACCTGCACGCTCTATCATACACATGAGACATAGTCTAAGTAAAGATGAGGGGCACCATTGGAGGGTGGTAGCAAGGCCGGACTGGCCGGACCGGGCATCGGGTATTTCCCTAGGAGCTGTGAAGGAAGGGGGGTATCGGTTTTGTTACTGGGGGCTGGCTCTGCAAAGTTCCTTGTATATCCAGTAGTTTTCAATCAACAATAAAAGCAGCCTCACTTATATTCAGGTGTGGTTCACCATTGTCTGGTGACTAATATACCTGCTGGAGCGAGAAGCGAATTTTGATTCATCTAAGGTAGCAAGCAGTGGGCATACTGAAAAACTGTGAAGTGCACAAGTGTCTCAACCTAAAATAAACTTATTTTGACTTGTACTTAGGTGGTTGTCTATTTACTTACTTATATACTATTGCGCAACCACCTCAGACGTGTCTGTAAAACTTACCTTTTGTCCTGAAGTTTTGTCCTGAATTTTGACCTTTTGTCCTGAATTTTTGTCCTGAATTTTGTCCCTTTGTCCTGAATTTTTACACTCACTGTCCTGAATTTGCACCTATGCCAGTTGGTCACCCTAGTTGGTGCCATAATGTTCAGGCGGAGTCTTCCCAGTCACTCAGGGTGCACACATAGCTTACCCTTCATCCCATATGGCCCTGGACATAGGTCTGATTGCGGTCATCTCACTGCCTAGCTGTGTAGAAGTAGTGTACAGAGCACGCACGCATGCACGCGGTGTCACGCCTCTATGACGCTCTCCCTTTCACACGTCGCTCGCCTTCAGGCCTTTCACAGCCAGCACCCTGCTGAGAAGCCTCCAGATCTCCCAGTTGGCTGGCCTGTCTCTGGTCTAGCTATTTCAATCGGCCTCTCCATACAAACATGTTGCTCACCTAAATCTGCATAATTGAAAACTATTTTATCTTGCATGCTTTCCCCTGGAACCAAGATGGTTGCATTCAATTATCTGGTGCCTTGTACACTTTTTAAAAAAGTGCAAAACTATAAGGAATGTTGCTCTGGAAATTCCAGGCCTTTGAGCCGCACTAAAGCCGCAGATTGCCTGAATAGCATATTTAATACTGAAATGCATTCGCGGAAACATAGAAGGGATTGGCACACAACACAAGTTACCGTAAACCAGAAAGACGCAGATAGCGAACATTTTCACATCTCATTTTGAACTCCTGCACTAGCTTCGAAAGGAACTCCAATTTCACAATTTATTCGCATATGGTTTCTTGCTCAAAGTCAAAGGAGTCATTAATCAACACTTAGTGCTGCTAATTTTCGCACCTTCTGCTTTCTCAGTTGACAGTGCTAAAGCTGACAATTTCGTATTTTTAATGGTGATAAGAAACAACTATTACAGGGCACTGAATACCTCAATAAGTTAAGTATGTGTTGTAAATCCATCATTCTCCTGGCTTTCAGTTTAACCCCGAAGCCCAATGGGTTTTGTGATAAGAAATCACATCATCTGGGTAATCTTGTTGAAGCCGAGGGAGCCTCATGGTACGAGCTTCCATGTAACAAGGATTCACTCTGACATATGCCCCAATCAGTCCAGAAGTGAGGTTTTTTCACAAAGACATGGGCCAAAGCCTCAGAGACTAAGTTAGATTTAGGCGGTAACAATGACTTGAGGAGGAAACGCTAACTAAGGAGAAGAATCCTCACCACCGGGGAATACCCTTGAACCATGTTAAGGTGAGAAATTTCTGCTGGTGGATAATGGATTTATGGCCACTTGTTGTCTGATTACTGTAGAAAGAAGGTGAACCCCCAGAGGGCAGTACTTCGTGCTCTAGCCGAAGTCCATAGTTGGTGCAGTGATTACACAGTGATCAATAATGCTGAATGTCAAGCCCAAATCCAATGATACATAAGCAGGTGTGATGAGATAATCAGACATTGTCATGTCAAAGTGAGGAAATTCCCATACTTGTTCCTAAACTCTGAGAGGGATTTCAATGAAGACTCTGGTAATGCATGAAAATACTACATAAACAGTGCCAGCCTTATTCAAAGTCTGCACAGAGAAATGTGCCAGGGATTATAGAACACCCAGGCAGTCTAGAGGGCACGGAGCCTGGAGATGATGGAAACGGGTCTGTGGATACTCAAGAGAAATGGCATAATAGACCGTTAACTGCACAATCACTCACACACTCACTAACTGGGGTTAAGGTTAGGTTCAGAATAAAGATGGCAGGGCCCTAATCAAGGCTGGTCATCACTCATGGTCTTTGCCTGGCAATCTGTCACTAGTTGAACTGACTCTCCGACTATACACCAGTACCAATGCACACTCGTATCCAACTTTTGGGACTGAAAAGGAATCTGCATGGTAACAGACATGTACCCCTGCCTGAGTGCCCAACTGTACGGTTGTCTGGAGCCTTAATGCAGATTTTTTTATCATAGGCGAACACGGACTATGCGTGTGCATCATGACATGGGCTCAAAGTGCTATCCTCATAGTAGTTGATGGGTACCATCTTCACCGAGAGTTAAACAGCACAAGTGCAGTGGTGGATGCATACTGTGTAGTGATCAGTAGTAGTGAACAGAACCTATTCACCCTGTGTCACTGGAGTGACGCTTACAGGCTCATTCATCTTTTTAAAAGTTCTGCTGCTGTGTGCTTAAGTCACCCATAGCCTACATCAGGTAGATGTGGAGTGCTGCACATCGTAGGAGTAGTTGTATGTGTGCCTGGGAAGTGTATGGTACAAGGATGGAGAAGTACTGTGCACTATACATGTGGTTAGTACATGAGTTGGGTATACATAAGAGATTTAGTGCTGTGCATTGCGTGCACAGGCACCGCATATGCAGGGTGTATGTGTACTTGCATGAAGTTTAATATATAAAGAGTGAAGAGTTATGCAGCGCACATAGTGAGTGGGTGTGCTGGCATGGCAAGGGTTTTAAAATAAGCACATCCTGGTTCAATATAGAAAAGCTTCAGTACTAAACACAGCCCACAGACTGAGTATGTTTACTAAATGCCTGTGTACAGGTAAATGTACAAGGCATAGAGATATTAGTGCTGGGCAGTAAGTGTGCTAAACGTGTACACAGAGTAAATGTACTTGCAATGTTACATTGCATGTAGGACACTGGGTCCCATTTTGAGAATTGCAGGGCTGTCTGGTAAAGACTCGAGTAGGAGAGGAATACCCAAGAAGGATTTGTGGATTGCTGTATTCCTGGGAGCTGAGTGGGGGCACACTGGAGGGGAGGAAGAGACTCCCTTTACATTTCAAAAGGCTGCTCTTTGATTCAGGTATGGATAACAAGGAAGGCGCCTGGACTCATCTCAGGAAGGGAGATGGGTCTGATAGGAGAATCATAAAGAGTAGGACTAGGATCCTGGGATTGACCCTTGGATGCACATATCACTGTGGCTCACATCCAGGTGTAAACTCTGGTCACTCCCATAAATTATGTTGTAGACAATCAGCTTCAGAGTCTTGCCTGGTGTGATAGACCTCTGTCTTGAAGGAAGATAAAAAGGAGAAGTGCCCTCTTCAAAAGAAGCAGAACCCTAATATAAATGTCAAAGATCCAGACCTTAAATTACATCTGGTGTCTGGAGAAAGACTATAAGAGGGGAGTTTAAGTCCCTTAAAATGTGTCATATGGCAAGCAGCAAGATGTGCTGTGTGTGGAGGTAAAGCTCTGCAAGGCTTCTGCCTGTGATCAGTACTGCGGCCATGGTCTGCTAGTCTCCCCAATGGGTGAGGGGACAGCACCCATGGAAACCAGGATCACCTGCCTTGGAGCCTGGAGCACCCTCGCCTGCCTGCTTGCCAAGACCAGTGTGCCCTGTGAGGAAGAGTAGAGCGTTGGTGGGAGCAAGGTTCGTGGGGAGTCTTACTGACAGGACTTCCTGAGCGAGGTGTGAGGAAAATAAGTGCACATTGATTGGGTCAGTGCCCTGTGCAGGAAAAGTCGGATGACCCCCATAAGCCAGAAGAGGGCCGTCATGACCTCAGCTGTGTGAAGTGCGCAGTGCGGGAAGCACCAGGTCTGCACAGCTGGGCCGCACTGACCTCGTATGCCAGAAGGGATCACTGGTGAACTTAACTGGGCCGGAGCGCAAGACTTTTGCCTGCTGAGTTTAGGGCTAACGCACCAAAGAGGCTGCACCCGATAGAGAGCAATGCAGCAACCCCATCTGCCAGAAGGGCATTCGAGTATCATTGTGGCCAACTGTTTGGGTAGTGGCCCAGATGAGAGGATTACTGTCCTAACCTGCGGGCCTAGCCCACCAACTGCTCCTGACTGTTTCCTCGAGGACTACAGGGAGCCTCTGACGGCGTAGCACCCTCATCGAAGCTCCAGTCGGAAGCCGGAGAACTTACCACCTCTCTTTGTTACGCGAAGAGCACATTTCCTTTTGTGTCCGCCAAGCGGGAGCAGCTTCAATCACTGGAAACCGACCAGCTGCCCTACTCAACAGGAAGAGTCTGTGCCACATGATGCTTCAGCATCCTTGCGAATGACCCAAATTCATGGTAACGAATCCATACTTGGTAGCACGCAAGGAGAGGACACTTGCTGCACTACTGAACACTGTCACACAGCTGGAGAGGGTAAGACTGGGCATTTAGTGCTGAAGGCACTGTGGCACCATTAATACTTTAGGACGAAATCCTGAAAAATTAAAAGGGAACTCTTAAGTACAGCCTAATAGTTTGCATTCCCACATGCAGCCACCAGTGAATGGGGTACAACCCTGAACACATTCCACAAAGGAGGGTGGGACAGGGATCTCTCTGACAACTACTAGAGCTCTGTTCGCAAGAGACACTGTGTTGTTGCTTCTAAATGTTGTATTCCTATGCATAAGTACAATTAGAAATAAAATACAACTTTTTCTCATAAAAGAAAGTATTAGGCTGTACATTGATTCATTACTCATACTATCTGCACTTTTAGTCATGAGTTGTGTTCACTGACCTGTATTTACATCCCCCCCCCTTAAGGAATCCTTGACTTGGCAACCCCACTACCACTGAGAGTCAAGTGCAGAAGCAGTACTTGGCCCATTTGAGCATGATCCATAGTAGTCCGGGCCCTGGGATATCAGGAGTAAAAGGCCTCAACCACCATGGGTGAGTCCAGTAGCACCTGCGTGTCCCATGGCCCTCTGAAAGGGGTTCTGACACCAACCCTCTTGTTTATTATTTTCATCAGTTTTGTTTCCTTTGTTCTTTCCAGTTAGTTCCCTGCTTGTTCACTTTATGCCTTTCTTCCTTTTGTTGGTGTGATTTGCCATTGTGTCTTTTTTTCTGTTTTGGTTTCTTTGGTTTTTCCAGTAAGTTCCCTGCTTGTACACTTTTTGCCTTTCCTCCTTTTGATCATGTGCTTTGCCTTCGTGTCTGTTTTCCTGTTCTGTCCTGTGTGTTTGCGGCATCATCCTGGGGCTTACTGCTTCATTCCAGGTTCGCCCAAGACTCATGACAGCAACAGCCGTTGCAGAAATGGGTAATCCTCATAAACATTAACATGATATATGTCCAACTCAGCTGGTCAAATATACTAAACTGCCAGCCTTTGTTTTCCAGGCGGTGTTTTTTATGACCTATCTGCACAGCATTACAAGAGCGTGTGCCATCCTTCTATTAAGAGAGTCTACAACAGTGAGTAGACTCCAGTCTGGGCTTTCTGTCTAATTCCCTTTCCCGGTTTTGCCCAAATTCTTATCACTGGCAGCAAGTTTACCTTCCCTTGTGGTTCTGCTCCTTCTGAATCTGACAAGAGTCCATGGGAGAGGAAACTTGCAATTGAAAGCAGAAGGCTTAAATCCAACTGGGGATGTTTAAGTAGCTGAATTGCATTTACTTTATCAGCAACAATGGTGTTTGACATTCTACTAACAATGAAATATCTGTCTTTGCCTATCTTGTTTGATACCTGTGGCTTCCTTCAATCAGGTTTTCAGATTCTTACGTTTTTTGACATGAAGCTAACCGTCTAATGCCTAGGGCTAGACCAACTCTTAAATTTCCTCTCCCCATAGGTTATAATTAGAACATTCCATCCACTTAAGGTTGAATACTCTAAACTACTCTGAATATAACAGGGAGAAACAGAACAGACATTAAAATGGTGGAGCAAACAGTTTATATCAGACACTACTTGCTGTCTGCTGCAACATTCATTTAAAGAGGGCTCCAAACAATAATTTTTTTTACCCTTTGAAGTAAAAACGGAAGCAAGCTGGCCAATAGGATGCACAGCTAGAGCGTTCTGTTGCCCTGACAACAAAACCCAGCGGTATCCTGCTCTAAATTACAGAAACGTGGTGATGACTGCAAGCACTTAACTCCTGAGCCCCCCTCAAATCATCATTGGGGTGGACTGCGGATTGCAGAGAGCTGTGGAGAATGTGATGATGCCTTGGAGAGATGGGGGGAGTTCCCCAAGGGGACTGGAGCCTCACCTCCATAATACTTAGGAATGCAGAGAAGCTTGACTACTGCGGTCTGTGCAGCCCATATTGCCTCACTGATGAATCTGTGGTCGGAGGCACCGCTGTGTGTCTGGTGAGGCGGCCTCCCAGGGAACCTTGTCTGAGGCCCATTGGCCCTGTATGGACTGCCGGGGGTCTTGAAGGCCACTGCTCCATTGGATTCGGAGCAGGATTGGAGTACCCATTGAAGCCATCGGGATGGAGCACAGGGAGCCAAACTTGGTGAGGTCTGCAGAGACTTATCATTGGCCACCATACATATGCCTTGGTAAGGAAGAGAATAGATTAAAAAAGTATCACAGACGAGGCGTCAAGATGGCGGTCGCACTCTAAGAGTGCTCCGGACCCCCTCCATCATCCGCCTTGCATCGGCCCACTATTACTAACCATCGACGTACACCTGCATCCAGCCTGCGTCGTCTTGACCCCTCGAAGGGCCTGCCTGGTGCCGGTGTTGCCCGTACTGCCCTCTGCTCTGGGCGGCCCTCCTTCAGCAAGATGGTGGCCCCCGTGCGGCCCGCTCCGGAGGCCTGAGCCCGGAGGCAGGTGTGCAGGGCTGCCCCCTTCCCGCCCTGCGCACCTGCGCTCCTTTGCTGGTGGCGGATGGTGCCTGAGGGGGCGGACTGAGCTGCAACCCGGGCCCGTGGGGTGGCCTCCTGCTCCGGTGCCCGCGGAATTGGAGGACTGGCTTCGAGGCGCATTGAGGGAGCTCGTGGAGCGGAGCGGCGCCTGAGGTTCCCCCGGCAGAGGCGGTGACCGGAGGGGGTTGCTGTCGGAGGTGCCGGGTGCGACGCTTTCCCTTGCCGGGCCGCTTCTGTTCCCACTGGCGGCCTGAGAGGGCGGGTCCAGGCCTGGACGCCCGCTGGAGTGGTTGACTGCCTGGCCCAGGGAGCCGTGCCTGCCGGAGTGGCAGGGGTGATGCCTGGAGCGGGGGCGGCCTGCGCTGAGGCCCGGATGAGGTGAGGAGGCGGGGGTTTGCTGTGTGGGCCCCTTTACCCCCCTCGCACCCTTTGCCGGCCGTGTCGGGCCGCAGAGAAGTCTAGCTCGTGCCTGGGGATGCTGAGGGCCTGTGAGCTGTGGTGCAGGTGGGCCAATCGGGCCGGTCCTGCAGTCCGGACTTGCCCTGCTGCCTCGTGGGCCCCATGGAGCCTCCATATGCGTCCCCCGCTGGGGCGCACCCCTTCTTACCGGCTTTAGATGTTGCGCCCTCCACAATTTTGGGGTGCTAGGTGTGTGGAAAGCACTGGGGGACCCGCAACAGCGACAGGGGGGCTGCCGGTCTCCATTAGAACTATCTCCTAGTGCAGGGGCGGCGGATAACTGCAGATGGCAGGCCCTGCTGGGGAGTGAGCTACCCCCCTTTACCCATCTGGATACCGGAGGGGGGAGCGCCCGACTGGAGACCCGTCGAGTGCCCTGGCCTACCTTAACCTGCGGACTGGAGGGTCCCCCTCTTCCCCCCATTGGCTGCAGGCTGTGAGCATGGATGAAGCTCAGCCGTCTGAAGATCAACTCGGACAAGACGGAAGTCCTCATCCTCAGACAATCCCCATCTGCCTGGGACGACTCCTGGTGGCCCATGACGCTGGGCACCGCACCGATACACACGGACCACGCACGCAACCTGGGATTCATCCTGGACTCCTCCCTCACGATGACCAAGCAAGTCAACGCAGTCTCATCCTCATGTTTCAACACCCTGCGCATGCTCCGAAAGATCTTCCGGTGGATTCCCACCGAAACCAGAAAGACGGTCACCCAGACCCTCGTCACCAGCCAACTGGACTACGGAAATGCCCTGTACGCAGTAACCACAGCCAAACTTCAGAAACGCCTTCAACGCATACAGAACGCCTCCGCACGACTCATCCTCGACATCCCTCGCCACAGCCACATATCTGCCCACTTGAGAAACCTGCACTGGCTCCCCGTCAGCAAGAGGATCACGTTCAGGCTGCTCACCCACGCACACAAATCGCTCCACGACTCGGGCCCCGAATACCTCAACAACCGCCTGTCGTTCTACACTCCCACCCGCCAGCTCCGCTCCACCAGCCTCGCCCTCGCCACCGTCCCTCGGATTTGCAGAATCACCACCGGAGGAAGATCGTTCTCCTACCTGGCAGCCAAGACATGGAACTCCCTCCCCGCACACCTGCGACTGACCCAGGACCATCTCACCTTCAGGAAACACCTCAAGACCTGGCTATTCGAGCAGTAGTGGCACCCCCCTCCCTTCAGCGCCTTGAGACCCTCACCGGTGAGTAGCGCGCTTTACAAATTGATTGATTGATTGATTGATTGACGCTGAAGTTTAGCGTGGGGCAGATCGGCGGCTGGGTCGGGTAGCGCAAGTGTGTGCCTGCCCCCCTCTTGCCGCCTGGAGGCCCGGGATCTTAAGGTTGGGGTCTGTGGATGGGCCCTGGAGTCTTGGGCCCACTATAGTCGATTGGAGGGCCGCCATTGCCTTGCGAGGAGTGTTACCCTGGTGAACGGACACCTCCCTCCATAGTGGAGGACTGGGAGAGGGATTGGCCGCCATACCGGGTTGCGGGACCGCGGCATAGGCGCTGCTGCGTGCCCCCTCCCCCCCAGTTGAGCACCTCCACCTGCCTCTTGGGAACATGGGCAAGAACCGCGCTTCTCAGGCCACTGCCCCCTCAACTCAAACGAAAATGGACCAATTCACCAAGCCTGATCGCGATCCAGCGGCTGGGGTTGTAGCGGCACCTGGGGCAACCAGAGGGGACCTCTCCACTATCCTGCAGGCGATCAGTGCATCGCAGACTTCGGGGGAAACCTAGATTGGTGAAGTGCGGGTTGATGTGGCTTGATCCGGCAAGACCTCCGTAAAGCCACGGCCCGTATTACAGAAGCGGGGTCCCGTCTTTCCACGGTGGAGGACGACATGGGCACTCTTAAATCCCAGGTGGCCCGCCTGCAGGCACAGACCGCGGAGTTACATCACAGGGCCGAGGATGCAGAAAATAGGGCCCGCAGAAACAACCTACGCCTCCTGGGTTTTCCGGAGGGTGGAGAAGAGACGCACTGACACCTTCATCGAGGCATGGATCCGGTCCTGGATCCCCAAAGAAAAGCTCTCCCCCTGGTTTGCGGTGAAGCGAGCTCAACGCTTCCTTGCTCCTAAACCCCCTCCTGGGGCTCCCGCTCGCCCCATTATCCTTCGAGTCTTCAATTTCCGGGACAGGAATACGATTCTGGAGGCCGCCAGGGTGCAAGGTCCAGTGCACTTCCAAAATTCCAAAATCATGGTCTTCCCGGACTACTCTAGGGAGGTACAGACACAACGCCGGTCTTACAACGAGGTCAAGCAGAAACTCCTCTTCCCAGCCCGCCTAAAGGTGTTTTCTCAAGATAAAACCTTTTTCTTCGATACTCCACAGGCGGCATGGAACTGGCTTATGGAAGAGCGGCCCCTCCTACCTGGTGCGGCCCCCCCACCCCGAAAACAATGGCCCGACATGGCCAGGAGGTGCCCAGGGCGCAGCGGTGCCGCACTGGGTCCAGACGGCTGTGCAACCGCCGGGGGAGAGCTCTCGGTTGCTGGGGGCACGGTCCTGGCACTCCCCGATTCAGACCGTAAGCCAGAGGGCCTCCTCCCCCACCCTGGTGTCCTCCCTTATCGACATGGGTAGCGCCCCACGATCAGGCGTTACCAGGCGGAGGGCCATGTCGGACTCAGACCTGTCGGGCAGTCCCGTGATCCGTGGCTCTGGTGGGGAGGAGGGGTTATGATCAGGGTTACAAGTTGTGTGCCTGCACTCTACCCTTCAGGACCTGAAATGGCGCACCTATCTCTGGCCCCGCAACGGGGGCTCTCCCTTGGCTCCGCTAGAGGATCCGGCCAAGGTTCACCTTCTCCCTGCCATCCTGGATTCAAACCATCTTGTGACTTTTTGATTATCCACTCCATGCTTATTCATTGTGGGCATGCATCCGTATATATGGAGGGGGTCAGACTCAGCCATGCTCCTGACTGATTGTTTGCTAACCGTTTTAGAGTAGCGAATCACCTTTTGTGGTGTAGTTAGTAGTTGGGGTCTTGGGCGACAAATGCTTCCACTTCAGAAGTGTAGGGTGGGGGGAGTTGGGGGGTTGGGAGGGCCGGGGGACCGTTGTTCCTCGACAGTTTGTTTTGTTTCGCCGCCTACGGGCCGCTGGTTGCAGTTCTTCTTGGTACCCATGTTTCTCTGACTGATCCACAGTTGACACGCAGACCACATCTTCCATCAGTTTGTTATTTTTGGCTGCCCACGGGCCGCCATCGGGGACTCCCTTTGGTAGTTAAGTTCCCCCTTCCTTGATTTCCACAGTTGACGAGCAGATCATCACCTTCCATGGCCCCGCTTCTGGGTTCGGGTTGGTGTTCCCCTCCGGGTGCGTAGGGTCCCAAGTAGTTATCCGCCCCTCCACAGTCCATTTCCCTAGATGACTTACACCGTCACTAGACCTATCCACATCCTCTCATGGAACGTCAATGGCCTCTTGGACCGAATTAAGCTCACGACTGTCCTCCGAGCTCCTCACCGCCACACGCCGGACATTCTCTTTCTTCAAGAGACGCACCTCCTGGGTACACAATGAAACTTCCTAGCTTGCTATGGATTTGACAGGGTCTGGCACTCTGGTTTTACATTGGGATCCCGAGGGGTGGCTATTTTACTTAGGAAAGGGCTTCCCTTTACCCTGGCTAAAGCCAAGACTGATGCACGAGGCCGCTATGTGGCCATCTCGGGAACCATCGATGTGCGCCCCTTGAGCCTCCTATGTATTTACATTCCCCCCACTCCTGCCTCCAACACTTCGCCACCTTACACAAGTGATCTCCTCCCTCCCACAGGGTCTTGTGGTGGTAGAGGGGGACTTTAACGCCGTTCTGCAGCCCCTGCGCAATACGACAGGGACCCCATCAGGAGCCCGTGTCGCCTCTGCGGAGCTCCTCTCCAGCTGGTCCTCGGCCCTTGGTCTCTGTGACCTCTGGCGGGTTTGGAACCCCTGTGGGGAACAGTACACCCACACGTCGGCAGCCCATCACACTCACTCCCGAATCGACCTTCTCTTGATGCCGGCCAAAGACTGCCAGCTAGTTTCTGGGGCTGTGATACCGCCCAGGGGGATCTCGGGGCACTCTCCCCTCTCCCTCCGTCTTGGATTCCCTCTGTCGGGCACCCGAGCGACTTGGCGGCTGAATGCCTGGTTCTTGCAGGACTCTGAGATGGTGGAATCACTTGGTCAGGTACTGCGTTCCTTTTTCTCCACCAATACAGGCTCGGTTCCTTCGCCGGGGACGCTATGGGGGGCGAGCAAGGCCGTTATCCGGTGGATGGCCAGGGGATTGGTCCACGCGAAACGGTCGGAGCAGACGGCCCAGCTCGTTCAGCTGGAATCCCGGGCGGCACAGCTTGAAGCTGCACAACTCACCACTGACGCGAGGGATTCCTCCCGACAACTAGCTGTGGTACGAGAGGAGGTCCGTTGGATCTCGTTAGAATCTGCTAAGATGCTTTGGCATTCATCGGTTGCCCGAATTTATGGGTGGGGTGACAAGAATGGCAAGCTCCTCCACAACATTGTGTCCTATCCCAAAGCCAACCGTATTATTCCAGAGGTCCGCTCGAACACCGGGACCCTCCAGGTGACCTCCTCTGACATTGCACAAACCTTTGCTGCTTACTACGCGACCCTCTACACCGCTCGTTCCTCGGGAGCTTCGCTGGCTGACTTGTTGGACGGGACTGGTACCCGACTGCCGTTTCTCTCTCCAGAGACTGCGGAAGCCTTGGACCGCCCCTTCACCCTGGAGGAAATCCAGGATGCTGTCTCGCTCTTACACCCCGGTAAAACGCTAGGTGCCGATGGGTATCCTCATGAGTACTATACGGCTTTTTGGGATATTTTGGCCCCCCATTTGGTGGATCTTTTCCGCCATGTGGCGGAGACAGGGTCATTCCCGCTCGAGTCGGATGTCGCCACGATTGTGGTTATTCTGAAGATGCAGCCGCCCTCCCTGAACTGTGCAGACTACTGCCTGATCTCTCTGATCAATACGGAGATCAAGATCTTCACCACAGGCTTGGCTAAGAGACTTCGGCCCCACCTGCAGGACCTTGTCCACCCCGACCAATGCGGGTTCATGCCTGCCAGGGGCACTCCCCACTGCATTTGTTGGCTCCACCTGGCTCTGGCCTACCGGGAGCGCCTAACCCCGTACTTGGCACTGCTCTTTTTGGACTTTGTGAAGGCCTTTGATACTGTGAACTGGGAGTATCTGCAAGATATGCCGGACAAGATGGGTTTCGGTCCCTCGTTCGGCCATCTGATTAGAGTTGTATTCACAAATCCCAGAGCATGAGTACTCATTAATGGGGAGCTTTCTGAGGCATTCCCGATCCAACGAGGTACGCGTCAGGGGTGTCCGCTCTCGCCACTCTTATTTGTACTGGCGTATGGAACCCCTGGCGGCCCTTATCCGACAAGACCCACTTATTCGAGGCTGGACCTGGGACTCGAGCCAGGTGGATAAGATAGCCCTATATGCGATGTACTGCTTTACTTGGTGGACCCAGATAGCTCTGGCCCCAGGTGCCTGGCGGCTCTTGTCACTTTTGAGTGGGTCTCCGGACTCCGCCTTAATCCGGCAAAGTCAACTTTGGTCCCCCTGCATCCCTCCAGAGACTGCTATGACTGGCAATCAGACATCCCCCTTAGAAGACACTCGGTCAAATACCTTGGCGTTTGGATAGCTCTTCTGCCAGAACTCGAATGGGCTTTAAACGTTACGCCTTAGGTCGTCTGGATGAAGGCGGATCTCAAGAAGTGGCAGAACCTTCCCCTTAACCCCCTGGGCAGGAGTGCACTCTTCAAAATGATGATCCTCCCCCGTTTTCTTTACATACTGCAAAACACTACTGTCCACCTCCAGGGTAGTTGGTTCCACGAGCTGGACGGTGTTCTCACCCGGTTTCTCTGGGGAGGGGCGAGACCACGTCTATCTCTGGCGCACTGTCGTATTTCCCCCTTTGATGGAGGTATGGGGGTAACCAATCTCCACCTCTACTATCTGGAATATGAAACTCATTGTCACCCATGATTGGTATGCAGGCGGCATACCATGTGGAACTCAGCACTTCGGACTTCCCGCGGATCCAGGTGTTTCTATATGGTAGCCCAGTGCCACAGGCCCTGCCCTCGGTCACCAGGACGGTGTTTCTGGCCTGGCGTACGGCTCTTCGCCACGTACGGTGGGACCAGAAACTCACTCGGCAGACGCCACTTTGGCACGGGTCCTGGATGCAGGAGGGCTCGTCCCTGCAGGGGTTCCGACGATGGGACCTCATTGGAGTTTCAGTGCTCGGAGATGTCTGGGTGGGGGACCACATTCACTCCTTTGCGGACCTGCAGCAGTGCCAAGCCCTTCCACACTCCCAACACTACAAGTACCTACAACTCAGACACGCCCTTCATACACATGTCCCACCACCTATCTCCCTTCCAGAGTTCAGCCCGCTGGAAGCTCAGGTGATGATGGGAAATCTGGGGAGGGGGGGAGTGTCCCGTATTTACCGGTCCCTGGTGAACAATGATCCTGCTTCCCAAGATTGGCTCAGGGCTCGATGGGAGGGATGGTTGGGCCCCCTAGAAGAGGCAGACTGGAGGGATGCCCTCATGGCACCCAAAACCCCGACCACATCCTCCAAGTTGCGCCTGGTCCAACTTTATTACCTCCATGCGGCATATCTCATCCCCGACATGTCTATTCCAGGCCCGGTTGAAATCCTCTCCAGCATGTACATCATGTGCCTCCGCCCCAGCCGATTTTTACCACATGGTATGGTGCTGTCCAGCGTTGGTGCCGTTTTGGGGGGGGGAGCGTGAGCTCACGCAGGCCCTGGAATGGGAGGTTCCCCATGTTCCGCTGCGTATGTTGTTGGGGGTGTTTGATGGCTTAGATGGCTCTAGGGCGGACAAGCGCCTGTTGGGGACAGCTGTGGCGGTGGCCAAGAGAGATATAGCAGCGCACTGGTCCCAGGCTAAGGCGCCTTCTGTAAAAGGTTGGAGGAGACGAGTGGACTGGTGTGGGATCCGGGAGGAGGCCCTATTCGAAGCCCGGGGATGCCCTGACTTGTTCAGTAAAGTGTGGAGTAAATGGTTCAATATGCTTCCAACAAAAAAGAAGGGAGTTCCCAAGAGGGCTTTAAGGATAACAGGCAGGCCAAGGGGTACAACAGCAAAAAAGAAACATGAAACCCTGCCCAGTTTTTATACAAGGTCCTTCTAATGGATCCTACTCTTTACATGGGAGGTGACAAACTAGAATTGGAGCCAGGCACATATGGATACCTTTAGAATCTTTTTATTGATCAGTTATTTAATCTGGTTCAACTAGATTTTTTGCTACAATATGCTTCCACCCTGATGATCTGCCGTTATTTTAGTTTATTCCATGTACAACTATACCTACCGTATGGACTGCCGGGTTATACATTGAAGGAGCGCCCTTCACTCTGTCAACTGTTTGTACAGTCATGCTTATCCTGATGATTACTTAACTGCCACCAATGAATTTATATGTTGTGATACAAAATTTCAATAAAATTGATTATCAAAAACAAAAAAAGTATCACAGAGTCATCACCCAACCTAATAGGGAGCGCTTTGCACTCCGGCCGCCTTCTCCATTAGCGGCAACAAGAGGGATCCAATGCTTACTTGACTGCTGAGGCTGCTGTACGTGGAAGCAGAGGAGACAAACTGTGCATGGTTCACTGGGTCCTAGATCCCTTCTTGACTTTGATGAAGGGGCTCCTGTGTCTGAGAAATACGGGTTGAAGACCCAGGGGAGTGGTGCCAGTGAGAAGGCTTGCTGACACAGGTGTGTGCATTGGATGGGCAGATGGATAGGGAAAGACAAGGCTGCCACAGCCTTGCATGGTGAATACTGTCACCCAATACACGCAGGGTTAAGCCCTTCGTTCCACCCAGCAATGTGCTGCAGGTCATCGGAGTGCTCGTATGATATAGCTGGAGAACTAATGAGAGTGGACCTACTGGTGGCCAAACATGGTTGGCGAACTGCATTGGCAAGCACAATTGACTCTGACTCAACTGAGGTCAATCTCCTCCATGTGGATTTGTGCACTGAGACAGAGACAGTAAAGACAGAAGAGCACTTGATTGGTGCGCTCAAAAGTAAAGTGAATATACTCAAGGCCAAGTTGTCGAAAATAATGGAGGATCTTAAGAAACTTGAGGACAGAGTGGAGGACAGTAAGAGATGCTCACATTGCAATACCATTGGATTTTGGGTGTTTCCAGAGGGGGGAGAGTACACCTTGATGGAACAATTTTTGGAGAATTTGATCATCAAAGTACTGCATCCAAAGGGCTTGACAAAGTTGTTTGCCATGTATAGGGTGCACAGGGCTCTGGAAGCAAATCCAACACGTGGCGCTCCACCTAGGGAGAAGATCTTCCATTTTAAACACCACAATGCCATCCTCAAGCTAGCAAGGGAGGTCAGAGACATCCAATTTGATAATCATAGCATAGCCATAAATCCTGACTATACTAGAAAGGTTTAGTCACACAAGAAGTCCTTTCTAGATGTGAAATGAAGGCTTCAAAGCTACAAGCTTATTGTACACGTTATACCTGGCTCCACTCACGGTGCTGGCAATGGAAAAACAAACTTTTTTGAGTACCCTATGGAGGACTGTTCATGGCTGGTATTCTGGACCAAAGTGCTTTGCATTGACCATGGGAGAGTCCATGCCCACTCAAAAGGAGACGGAGGTGAGAAGCGCTGGGCAGATTCTCAAATTCGCATGACTTGCAGGATCCAGGGGGCCAGAGAATGTCATGGTAGAGGAGGATGGTATACAAACAACAAAAGATGGGATCCTGTCTCTAGGAGATTGATCCCCTTGGACACCCCCTGAGCCCATGGAGGAATTGACATCGGCACTCTTGGTGCCTGCAGCGTGAACTGTGGACACTTGGGGTGACGGCTGTTGTCAAAAGGCAGGTGGAGAGGAGTGAAATGATTACATTGCAAGACTGTCAACTGATGAATCAGGGGAGAGGGTGAGTTGCCCAGGGAGTCACTTTGACACCTAATTAGGAGAGGGCATTTAGAGGCGTTCATATCTTGTTTCAAGACATGCATAAGTAGGGCAGCTGATAACTCAGCCTTTCGGTTTGGAGGCCCGGAACAGAGCAACGCTCTCTGTGCATTATTGATTGCAGGTTAGTGTTCTGCATTGGTATTTTCCTTGTTGGTAACAGTTCTTTAAAAGCAGTTCTAAACAGGGTTGTTGAACAGCCATGTCCTTAAGATATTGACAAGTGATTACTCGGGATGGGAAGGGAGGGAGGTGTGATTGTTGGCAGTTAAAACTAGCTGTGTCATGAATAATGCTTTTCCAGACTTTGATGGGATGGTAGGTAAAAGCCAGGGGAGACGCCATGAGCCTAGGGTGGTGGTCATGGGTGGGACCCTCCTCCCCAAATAAGAGCATAGAGTTACAAAAATGTCTACTTAGTACAACTTGATCCCTTGGAATGTAGGGGGATTGGGCGGCTATCTGAAATGAGACAGGGCCCTGTCATATCGTAGGTGCCATGAGTTGCACATTGCGTACCTGCAAGAGACCTATTTGAATGACCCCAAAGAACTGAAGCTCAAAAAGATATGGTGGGGACAACTGTACTCCCCCACCAATTCGGCATATGCCAGAAGGGTTTCAGTGTGGGTGGAAGGGCACCCTGGGAGCTAGGGTGGCCTTCCAGCCCAAGTACTCAGAGGCAGACTTGGAGGGACCCTACATCCCAATACAGGGGATGTTAGATGGGAGGGAAATTTGATTTATCTGCATATTGAATGGAGATGCTACACAAATCCAAACATGGTCTCTACACTGCACTAAGTGATGCTTAATACAACGAGCAGGGATATATGGGGGGAGCTGCACTCCACGTGTAGAGAATACTCCTGTCACTGATTGATGCATTTAGTAGACTGGATCATGCTCCTGGATCCGGGTAATTCCATTTTTTGGTACCGGGTGCAAGGTACCTTGCCCTGTTTTTATTGGATCACTGTCTACGATTGGTGGCATTCAAGGGAAGGACTAAAGGGAAGGACTTTTTCCTAGAAATTACCCCATGAATATTTTGGGATCTTGCATGTTGAGAGGACCTCGGTGAACATTTGTCTACTGATGTGGAGGCAAATTGGTGATCCAGGGACAGAGTGGGAGGCTTTGAAAGCGGGTTTGAGGGGTATCTGCCTGGGGGAGGTGCATGGGATCGAACAATAACTCCAGACAGAAGTTACACTTCTAGAGGCAAAGTTAGTGGACCTACAGAGGAGAGAACCTGTTGCACGGGAGGTTAGGCCTGAATTGGTAGGTGCTTGCACGGTTCAAGGGAATTATTGGATAGGGTAGATAACCTGACTCTGATAGACTACTGCCAACGTCTCCACAGGGACAGGCCTAGCAAATTGTTAGCCAGGATTCTTAACCAGAGAAAGATACACCCCGGTCCTGCTACTACGTCATTCCTACAGCACACTGACCACAACACAAGCCTCAGTTACTCACACATTCGGTGAACACCTATAGGACATGTACTAGAGTGTGGATCGGGCTACCCCTGAGGCCATAGCATCCTTCTTGGCTGGGATAGAACTCCTGCAGTTTCCTGAGATATTTCATGGGGACCTAGAAGAAGATATTACACTGGAGGAGATGGGCGATGCCCTGAGTGTGTTGACTGTCAAAAAAGCACTAGGGAGTGTGTAGTATTCTGATGTTATGGTTTCTCTCCTATGTTATCCTGGTAGTAGCTGCTCAGCCTGTGTGAGTGTTCTGAGTGGAATGTTTGGTGAATGGGCTATGAGTGGAATGCCTGTGTTACTGGATGAGTGAGGACAGTTGGTGGATGGGGCTGAGCAGGTAGCAGGCTGCTCCTGGTGGGGCTGTTGATATCAGCTTACGGGCTGCCCTAGAGGACTTATATACCTGTTAATGATCACTTGTCTATTTACCTGTATAAACCTACTTGGATTACAACATACCAGCGTGTCTTGTTTACTACATTAATTTTGGCAACGTCGATGGGATCCTCCCCGCGCTCTACAGTTGGTACAAGTTGCATGAAGAAACTTAAAGATGCCTTCTACAACATGTTGGAAAGAAGCGACAACAGGGAGAAGACTTCAGGCGCAGACAACAGGAACAAGACGCAACAAGCATGAGCCACAAGAAGCAATACAGAAACTTAAGGAGCCACAAAGGGAACACGAACAGCACGCCGAGCAGCCCCACCAGTGTCCATTTACATCGGATAGCCCAGTCCAAACGTGCTGTGCTGAATTCACCTGGCACATATGGACAGAATGTGTGCATTCAAGACAAGTAGGCATCATCTTTTTGGACTGGGCTGTCCGATGTAAAAGGACACTGGTGGGACTGCTTGGCATGCTGTTCGTGTTCCCTTTGTGGCTGTCCTACTCTTCGGCTGTCCAGCTATGCCTCTTTGGATCTATTGTGATGAGTGCCCTTCGTCGAGGCTTCTGCCATAGTTTTGTTGTGTCATCTAGCATTTGGATTGCTTTTTTCCAACCACATTTTTGGTCAATACAGTTTATTCATAGTTGAATTTCAGTCAGGATGTCGCATTGTGAAGATCAGCTGCAGATGGTTTTGTCTACACTTTGATGTTACAGGTTCTTTCTCTTCTATATAATTTTTGCAGTCAATTACTGAAAATGGTGTAGTCATGGGAGGATGTTCTACACTACATTGTCTCACTCGAGAACGCAAGTTTTTGGACCTACAGGTGGACAGTGTTTATTCTGCCAGAATGCTAAAGCATCACTAGTTGCTGCTTTGAAAGGTTTGGTTACACATTTTTTGTTTGTTTTGCCTGCAGTCCTTTCCAGGATGCAAGTATCATGCAGGTACTTTATACTATTTGACCATTTATTCATTGGTAAACCTGCTTTGAAAAGGAACTTGAGGAGCATGTCTAATAAAACTTTGTTTGAACATTTGTTCCTGAAGAGAAGCTGGTTGTGGACACTGTACAACACTTTGTTTGGTAAATGACAGTAATGTGTTCCCTACCCCAGATGTCACATGGTGGGAGTGTTGTCACAAGCCTTACATTGGGGGTTTGTGTAATTGACTTTGACATGTTTAAACTTGTTTTACAGATTGTTTCTGTGTTTTACATGGGGTATTGTTATATCCTAAGTAATACATTTATATGTAATCAGCCTAGGTCCTCCTAGCTACTCAGCCAGAGTGAGAGATGGCAATGGAATGTTGGTGTGACTGTGATGAATGGAATGCCTGGGTGCCTGTGTGGATGAGTGGTGACAGTTGGAGATGGGCTGAGCAGCTAGGCAGGCTGCTCCTGGTGGGGCTGGTCTAGGAGATGTAGGAGCTGGTACACGGCTGAACTGAGATTGATACTACCCTTAACTGGAACCAATAAAGAAGACATAATAATACTACAAGGCTACCAGTGTCTCTGTGTGCAAGGTACAACATTTATTTTGGTGACGAGCAGACCTGGACTCAAGCGTACTTCAGGACAGAATAGAAACCAAGAGACTACTTAAAAAATCCAGTAACCAGCGAAACCACAAGAAAATTAGGCAACTACATGATTGAGAATGGAGTAAAAGGCAATCCAGCCCCACCAGTATCCATGTCATCGGACTGCCCCAACCACAGAGTGTGTCCTGCCTGATCTTGTTCCATGGACTTGACTACAGGTATGGTCTGAATGTTAGGGTATGTCTGTTCTAAGTTACATCCTACCACTTCCTTTGATATCTGCTGTATGGATGTATCTATTGCGTAAAGGAATTGTGGCTGTACAGATTGGAGTTATGGTCTAACTCAGTGAAGGATTTTCACAGGTGCCACACAGGAACAGTATGGTTCTTCAAAGATTGGTGTTTTGGTTGGCACATAGAAAATACAAGTATTGTCAGTAAACACTGTGGAAGTAATGTGCTTGGGGAATTATCTACACCTATGTATTACTTCACATTTGGTCTTCCACTCAAATGGACCCTTGAAATTTACAAGTGCCGGGACAGATGTGGTCATCGAGGGTCCTGCGCTATGCTCCTTTTCATCTAAAAGTGGGCGCTACAGGGGAGGTGCCACCATAAGGTCTTTGCATTCACACCAACATGAAGATTTCTATCTGCTATGGTGGACGTTGCTTTTGAATTCTATAATGCAGGTTCAGCTGTGTATATTTTAAAAGAAGAGGCTTCTACTAAAGCCGGTCTGATGTTGTGCTTGTGTGGTGAAATTACAACTCATGGTCATCCACTTTACATATGCTGGCATGGGGGTAAGTTTATTTTAACTTCTTTGTGGTCCCTGTCTACCCCCTGGACTTTTGACAGTTCAACCGCCTCTCAGTGGTTGAAAATGAAGGTGTGCGCCATTCCCAGCTCGTGCGCAGCCTAACCTGCACCCTCTGTCTCCTGGTATCTTTGTGACGTTAGTCCATGGTCATTGTGTTCTGCTGCCTGAGAAGCCGGATGCACAGACGGTCCGGTAGCCATCCGGTGTATCGTCAGAAAACGTGCCGCCATCTTGTGGTAGTTTGCCAACCACGTTGCCAACCACGTCTTCAGTGCGAGTGCGCCATTTTCTGCGTGTCTCTGTTGGAATTTCTGCACAGTGAGGAAAAGTGTTCTTCTGATCTGCATCATTTGTACCGGGACTCCATTGCTTTTTCATTGCCATCCGTGTCAAACACTTCAACACGACCCACCTGGTTGTTTCTGCTGATGCCTGAGGAAATTCTAACTGACACGACAACAGCCATCTTGCAGCCTGCATTTCTGCACAGGAACTGTCGCACACCCAACCCCCCTGTTCTTTGCAGTTCAACTGAAAGCCATGAGAAATTCACATCCGGAGTAAATGATTTGTTTTCCATCTCCTGCTCCCAGCCTGGTAAACATCCTTGACACCGTGATCAGATTATCTGGACAATGGTCTGACTGCTGGGCCTTGATCAGGGTGATTAAACAATGACTTGAAAGACCGGGCTATGATCAAGGTGATTGAACAATGACCTGAAAGGCTGAGTCTTGATCAAGCCAAGTGAACAATGATTTGTGTACCAAGGCTTGACCAGGTCACCATCTACAAACGTCGTCTGGATCTGGTTATCAACTGCAAACACTGCCCTGATTGAACAATGAACTAACAGCCAAAAGACTGGAATGAAAAAGTATAAAAGGCTTGTAAGCTGCGGAGTACAGCAGCAGCCTCCTCTGTCTTGTTTCTGACAAGCTTGTGACTCTCTTCCATAGCCCGGGCTATTGAATAAATCTGGGTTCCTCCTGCAGACAAACGCTCCTGTGTCTCCTTTTACTAAGTATGGAAGGTATGGAAGACTTGGGCGGTTCCCCCGTGGCGAGACCCAGTAAGTGGGTTTAACCGGTTCTTCAAATGGCGCCTGAACAGGGACTCCACGAGCACGAAGAGCAGGCCCGGTGGATGTGAGCGGGTGCACACAGAGACTCCGATGGAGGTACCCTACCCGAGGGATTCTTGCAATCCGGTAAGCCGAACTAATCGCCCGCTGTTCCTCCCCACCCGGCCTGGGCCACATGACCGCATTCTTGCTGGAGTCCCCTAGCAAATAATGTCTGGAGCAGGACACAGCCCTACGTCTGCAGAAGAGAACTACCTCTGTAAGGTAAGGGTGCACTGATCACCCACCAAGTCTGTATAATTGTGTTATTGACTTTCGCAAAAGACAAACTGTTATTGACTTTTGCCAAAGCCAAGCAAGCGAGGTGAGTTTTTAGAACCCGCTGGTGCCTGTTCTGTATGATTATGCTGTTATTGACTTTTGCAAAAACCAAGCAAGTGAGGTGAGTTTTAAACACCCGCTGGTGTCTGTTATCTGTTTTAAGCATGCCAGTCAGTAGTAAGTACAAGCGATTATGTTGTTGTATGTGTATGCAGGACTCCCAGCTGGAGGCGGCTTGTCCGCTTCCTCCAGAAGGGACCCCTGGCCATACGATGTATGTTAAACGTGGCCCTTCTGCCATAATGTTTTCCTCATTCTGGGTAAAATATACGAAACAAAGTAACGCGGAATTACAGTGGCCACTTTATGGCTCCTTTATTTCCCAAGTTCTCGCCAACTTAGAGGAACAACGAATCAAAAGAAAAACGCGCCCGTCTTTGTTTAAATCTGTCCGATTTTGGAGGAAAGAGATAGAGCTGAGAGCTAGAAAGCGGAAGGCTCAAGAAAGAAAACAGGAACATATGTCAATGACCGACCACGCCAGAGAAAATGTACAAAATCAAATGACAAAATCAGTAGAAATAGCCGATAGGGAGCATGGGGCCCGGGTACAAAAATGTTATCCAGCTCGTGAGGAGAAAGGAAAGGGCCAGATGGAAGGGGGAGAAGAAGGTGATTCCTTGCTTTATACCATGCTAGAAAGCCCTCCTGCATATGCCCCAATGTGCCCTGCCCTGACGCCTCACAACCCGCATGTCCCCGCCACAGCCCACTCCTGCCCCCACTGCCCCTCTTACTGTTCTCCCTCTCACACCATCCCTCCCAATTTTTCCTATGACACCGACCACGCCCTCTAACCCTGTCCTCACTGCGGGAATGACAACAAGTCTCCATCTGTCCAACCCCTGCGGCTTTACCCCTACACACCCTTTTCCTGCTTCCCCGTGGTCTACAGTTAAGCAAGATTTATATAAATTGTTGAATTCCCCCCGACTGGCCTCCTTACGCTTTGCAGTCAGCTTTTCGTCCCTTCAAGAAAATTACCTACAGTGGCAACAGTGTGAATGTTGGATAAATAACAGGAATATTTATGCCTTTAAAGAAATATGGTCCACCTTTTCCTAGTGGACGATTATGGAACAGATCACCTGGGCTGAATACATGTGTACCCTGGTCATGCAAAGATTTGAGAATGCGCTTATGCAGATACCACCGGATTAATGGACCTTAGGTCGCAAATAAAAAGAGGCGATGTTCAGGGAGAGGGGATGTTTGGCGCTATGTCTGCTTTAATGGCTTACTGTGATATGACCGCTTTTCCCAATACCCCTCTAGAAACAGTTATGCCAATGAGAGAGGCGGCCCCTGCCTTTGTTAACGCACTTACCGATGCCCAAAATAATGGCAGAGGTGCTGTTGAGGCACACTGGCGCAGGCTTTGGGTTCATGTTCCTTGGAAAAGGTCAGAAGTAATGCAGTTAAAAGGACAATTACCAGATCCCCGGAAGAATCCGGCTGCCTTTTACAGAGAATTAGGTCAGATTATCTCTGCAGGTACTCTCGTTCTTGAGGATATAGATTTACTTTTTGGTCCAGTTGTTCCCACTGAAATTTGGGACAAAATTCAACATACTGACCATGAAGCGGCGTTGGGAGGTAAATGGGCTGACCTAGAGGCTATGGAAGAAGCAAGGGTAGGAGGGACTAAACCAGAAGCTGCCATCCTGACTTTGTCCGGTAAAATAATAACGTTTATGAAAACACTTTTGCCGGAAACTGTCATTAACTGGGATAAAATAAACGCCTGTAGGCGGCGAAAAGATATGAATGTGCCTGACTTCTTTACCCTTTTTAAGACAGAATACAAGGGACATAGTGGTTTGGATCCCCGGACCCCAGGTTTTGGCCCAGTGTTTGTCGATAAGTTTGTCAGCAACTTGCTTACGCCAGGGTAAAAGAAAGTTGAAAGTATGTGGTCTGCCCAAACTATGACTTGTATCTTGGCTATGGTACAAGTTTCAAGTTTCAAGTTTTATTTATTTGATTTGGTACTCCACTAAGAACCACAAATATTTCATGCATAATAATCCATTGTTTACAGCATTTTGTTAAAATTGTCATTCTAATACAAAGTTGAAAATGATTTTAAAAATGTATAAAAATTGTAGCAAACGAATTCATTAGGCGGAGCTTTACATAAAAGAATCAGTTCCTTTGCTGAGTTAATTCCACATTTGGTATAAACTGGTTGTAAAAACCTCTTTCTTGCCATTAGCACTTTCGCATTTGGGCAAATAAATATCAAGTTCTCCAAATCCTGCTCCCCGCCTTCACACAAGTTACACATAGAGCTTTCTTTTAAGTGCCATTTAGATGTTACGGTTTTTACAGGTAGTATCCCAAATCGAAGCAGAACAATCGATCTCCTGACCCCATGATTTAAATTAAAAGTAATATATTGCTGAGGTTTCTTGAAAACTATAGTTTCAGTAAGATTCTTATATGAGGACAGTTTAGAGCAATACAGCGAGTCGAGGTCGAAACTAAGTCTTGGAGTGAAGTGCTTTAAAAAAAGTTTCAACTGGGCTGGTGTCCAAGCTAGTAACAGGTTGATGTTAGTATCTGATAACTTAAAAGCAGCTGACGCATTTTTTGAGAATACATGTTTGGAGGAGTCGCAGTCAAATGTTTCTTTTTTGAGCAGAGATCGAAGCGTTCCTTCTTCCGTGTGAAGGAGATTATACACCCACCTGATGATGTTTGCGATTCCTCGGGAATAGGAACTAGTTAGTGAATACTCAAGGCGGAGAGCTTATACTGGTACAGCCTGCGACACCTTCGTTAACTTCCGTAGGATTTTTCCCTCTTTTAAATCCAAGAAGCTCCATTGGTTTATTGGAATATATTCCAGGGCATATGACAGTACTGGCGGGATCTTGGCGCTATATACCGTGAGCAAAGAAGAAAAATGCCTTTGTCCTGATGCTGCATATAACCTTGAAAGAGCTCCCGCATGCACATCAGATTTCCGGGTCAGATTCAGAGTGTGTGACCGATTTTGAAGAGACTTAGTAAAAATTCTTCCTAAATAGGTATATTCGTTTACCTCTTCCACTTATTTCCCCCTAAGGTCCAACTGAATTTTATGCTCTTTTTCCTTCCTGAAAATGAAACTATTTTTGTTTTTGTGATGTTAGGTATTAAATAGTTTTCCTCTGTATAGTTATGCAGTGCATGAAGGCTTCTTTGTAGACCGAATGGAGTTAGATCTAATATATTTATATCATCTGCATATAACATAGTATGTATCTTGTGGGAGGCTATTTTTGGTGGAAAGTTGGGTACTTGCTGAAGACATTGAGGCATATCACTGAGGTAAAGGGAAAACAATAGGGGAGCAAGAAGGCATCCTTGTCTAAGGCCGTTTGGGGTTGGGATGGGGCTAGTTAATCCCTTTTCTCTTCCCCTTTGGACCTGGCACCAGGTATCTGTATGCAGTGAGATTAATATACGTAATAGCTGATCCGGGATGCCGATTTTGCTAAGTTTTCTCCAGAGTGTTCCTCTATCCACTCTATCGAACGCGGTGGAAAAATCGATGAAAGCAGCATATACTGGCTGGGATTTAACTGTCACGTATTTGTCTAGTATGGTTTGCAACATTGCAATATTGTCAGTGACCGAATGCTTTGGTCTAAATCCTGCATGGTATAGAGGAATTAGTCCTGCTGAAAAGGCCCAGTTTTTAAGATGATTTAATACCGCTACCGTAAAGATCGTTCCTGTGGCGTCCAGAAGGGCTATCTGTCTGTAATTACCAGGTTGCAGCCTTGATCCCTTTTTGTGTATAGGTATGATGATGCTCCCTTTCCAAGATTTGGGGATTTCCCCAGTTTTAAAAATGTAGTTGAAGAGGGGGGATAGCATCTTGCTCCATTCTTTGGGGTTGGACTGGAGGACCTTGATTGGAATTTGGTCAGGACCAGTTGCTCCTGTTGTTCTCGCCTTTCTTATATGTATCTCGATAGAAAAGGGGGTAGATGTTACGTTATTTGATGGTTTTATTTCTAATTTCCTATCGTAATTATGGTCCGTTTTTGAGTTGGTATTTGTTTTATATAAATTAGCAAGGTAGAGTTCCCATTCTTTTGGGGGCACCGGGGTAGCTTGCAGTGATTTTTTCGTGCCAGATTCTTTGGCAATTATACTCCAATATGCTCGTTGATTGTTTTGTTCCGCTGCTATCTGCAGTTCCACCTAATTTTTGTCTTGGGTTATTCTCTTATGTTTTTCTTTTTCTCTCCTGCATTGGTTCT
This sequence comes from Lissotriton helveticus, assembly GCF_964261635.1. Taxonomy (NCBI): domain Eukaryota; kingdom Metazoa; phylum Chordata; class Amphibia; order Caudata; family Salamandridae; genus Lissotriton; species Lissotriton helveticus. The sequence continues at coordinate 1,493,990,742 of NC_136061.1, read as the reverse complement.
TCAGTTTATTAATTTCTACCTGTTTGGACGGTGAATTTTCTAGGAACTGTGCTCTTATTAATTTATTTAGAAGTTTTGTATTGAAAGCTAACTTTGGCTTTTTGTTTTGGATCTTTGATGATCTCGTTTGCATAAATTTTTCCTGTAGTGTTTGTGTTAATTTTTTTTTTATAACCAATTCAAAATGTATTATTGGGTTTGTGGAGTGCATTACTTGAAGAAGTTGCGTTGAATCGATTATGGAAATTATCTTATTAAGCGTAGCTGAATTCCAATGGATCCGCCTTTGTTTTGGGTTTACCATAACCGTGCTATAACTGTATATAATTTGACTAGCCGAACATAGATGTGTTTTCCATTCTGTGCGTAGTTGTAGAATAGCATGGTCGCTACCATGGACAAAATTAATTTTAAGTTGTGAGACGGACCCAAACAAGTCAAAGTTGCAAATCATATAGTCCAGCAATGTTGAACTACTATTTCCCTGTCTCGTATTTGAGGGAGGAATGTCTCCTTCCACATTGCCATTTAATATGATTCCATTTAACATTGGGAGCGAAGCTATTAGGATTTTTCCTCTTTTATCCGCCTTATTTCCTTTAGGAAATAGTGGTACAGAAAATTCCAGCGCCTCTTCTTTGTACCAATTTGCCCATTTTTGTAATTCCTCGTTGGACAATTTCCCATTAAAGTCACCCATAATGAGAAACGATGGATAGCCTTGATTTTCAATTATTTGTTCAATGCCCTCTAGTATTTCTATTGCAAGTGCATCCATTTTTACTCCAGGTGGGATATAAACATTAAAAATTAGTAGGTTTTCTAAGGATTCTGAAAAATTTGTCCCACACTTGATCTTTATACATTGATAATTATTTGATTTAGTTGGTATTATTTCTTGGGCCCAGTTGAATTCTTCATTTAATAAAATCGCTATCCCACCTTTCGCATGACCCCGTTCGACCCGTACTGCAGAGATATCATATACAAAGTAATTCTCTTGGTTAAAGTTTTCTGTAGTCCATGTTTCTTGTAGGGCCACTATAGCTGGATAGTCTCTTATTAATTCCTTTATTTTTTCTTTAGATTTTCCAGCTATGTTCCAGGAGGAGATCGTTAAGCCTGTGCTAAACAGGAGATTTTGAATCCTTGATTTGTTTGTTACTATTCTAGGTCTCAGAAATCCAATCCCATGACTGATCCCTCTTTGCTGTTTCTTTGTTGAGGGTGTTTTTACTCCAAATTTCTCTGTCTCCATTCTTTATGGAGATAAATATATTATCTGTAGCACGGTCTAAGGAATGGATCTTTGTGTTTGTCAGTTGATGCATTTTTTGAGATCCTTTTGTTGTATATCTCACATCTTGAACTTCGTGGTGTAATACTGGGATCAAATCATAGCCATGTTTTTGGAGAGTCTCACTCTCCATCAATATAATTCCTGGTAAGACTGGAGACCAGAATTCTACCATTACAGTCTTTGTTTTTTCTATATGCGGGAACATAACTAATTTAATTTCATTTCGCGCTAGTGATTGTAGCGGCTGAATCTTTTGGAGTGGACTGATGATTCGGTCGCGATTAAGTGGAGCTTCGTCAGTAGGGAATAATTCTGTGAATTGTAGAAAATTAGATCTAATCTCGGCTGCTTGTGGTTCTTTTTTCTGGGTATTTAAAAATCTTTTGGGGATCCCACTTAGTGCCGGACTTGCGGAGCCATGTATAAAATTTGTTGCAATTGGATTTAATATACTCTGTGGATTAGGATTTTTGCTTTGGGTTTTTGCCGGCGACTTCTGGTCCTTTATCTTCGGGATCTGGGGCAGATCAGTTCTTCCTTCATTACCTGATAAACCATTTGGTGGAGGAGTATTGTTCTGAAATTTAATTTTGTTAGCCTTCTTCTTCTTAAATCTTAACGCCTTTCTCTTTTTCAGTTTGATCTTCCTTTGATTTTGCATCTTATTTATGTTTTCTGGGTCCTGTATGTCATCATTAGTTAGGCCAGTATCGGCATTTACTTTAGGGTGAGATATTACAGGACTATTCAAATTGGAATTGGATAGTAGGTCACAGGGTGATGATGCGATACTGATTTGGTTTCATCCTTAAAGAGGTTTCTAAGTGAATATGTTTTAATGTCTTCCTGCTTGCCCTTAGTTTCAACAGTTAGTTTCTTCCCGGTTTGTGTGGCAATTTCTTTTTTCGAAGGGATTGGGACTTTTTTTGTTTCAGCTTTTGAGTTGTCACAGTTTGTCCCTTGACATTTCCCACAAACTCCTGTTATTTTTGATGATTGTATTTGCTCTTTTTTCATTATTTATTTCTCGACTAGGAATTGTAAAATTCCTAGTTGTGTGTCCAGGGTTTGGTCCGAGTTCTCCAATATGTTACCTAGATGGTTGAGAACTGATTCCAGGATATTTTGCAAGGTAAACAATGATTTAGATACTGGGGTGTAGTTGTTGGTCAGACCTGCAGTTTTGAAGAGAGAGAGATCTGGCGAATTTTTGAGGAATCCCTGTAGAGCTGATGGTTTTTGTGGTGTACTAATCTGTATATTATCATTCCCCATTTGGGGTCCCGTGTGAAATATTAAATCCTTGATGTTAATATCTGGGCAAGTGATTTTGTATTCTTGAGATTGTTGTATTTTGGATGAGTCCGGTATTATTGATCCTGTTGCCATTAAATTCAGAAGTGAATCTTCCTGGTCAGTTGGGATAGTTTTTTGCGCAACCTCAGGAGTTGTTTGGTTTGGAATTTGAGTTTGATGTACTCCATCTTTTTCGTCCACAATATTCCCTACTATTTCCTTCTTTATCTGATTTTTTAGTGTTTGCCCCTGGTCATCTGGGTTTAATTTTTCAAAATACTTTCTAATCCCTGGAGTTACTGCAGTCTTTCCATTTCTTACCATCTTGTTAGTGCTCTTTCTGAATGCCTCTTTAGTTCCCATCCTTTTCATGAAGATGGTTCTAGATCTTAATTTTTTTATAAGCCATTACAGTGTAGTAGAACCCTCAGGTTGGTTTTAATTGAAGGTAAAGAATGGAGAGTTGTTGCCTGGGGGACTTAACTGGGCGTATGCTTTATAAATTATCCCCTTCTGCCCCCTATTTTTTTAATCCAGCGTTAGAGAAGCAGCTCTAGCCCAATTCTGGTTGATACAGTCACGGAGGTTAAAGCTCCATGGGCCAGTTAGCCAGTGCGCCGCTCATGCAACACCAAAACTAGCACCCTGTTTCGCAATCTAAATCCGTTTCTTCTAGAGTTAAATTGTTTATAAAAAACATAAAAAAACATTAAAAAAAAAAAAAACAATTCCAGAGAGTGTAATACTCGGTGATTTTAAATCTTTCTTTTGCGAAGTTTCACTGGGCTGGAAGTATAACCTGTTAGTCTTACTTGTTAAATCAGCTCTCTTCGTGTTGCATTGCATGGGAACCTCGCATCTATTAGTGCAAAGTCCGGACCAGAGTAGCAAACCCAGCGGAGCGGAGTCGGCCACGGCCACAAAGAGCCGCGGAGCTGCCACACACAATCTGCCAGTGGTCGCTCACTCACCAAACAATGCCAGCGATCAAAAGCTCAAAGAAATCTGTCTCCGCTGGACGCCACTAGCTCCCTTACTCACTCAGTGAGTTGAAAATATCCAAAATGTCGGCGTAGAAGCAGGCGGAGAGGCAGAGAGCGACTGGCTCCTTCGCAGCAGCTTCAACAACACTGGCTGCGGGCTCTCTGCAGACTCTCTGAAAAGTCTGGCACTGGTACTCACCGAGTCTTTCAGATGTCCTCAGATGTACTCGGTAAATTAGTTAGAGTAGAATGTGCGGTGTAATCCTGCCGCATTAAGGAAGCGATCACGGCTCCCAAACCGCACCAGGTGATGACCTCGGCTCCCACCAAACTGGAGGCCGAGCCGCAGGTTCGGGTGCACTCAGCTGGCAGCCGGCGGGTCTCGCGGCACCAAACAGCCAGTCGCGGCCCCTGCCGCGGCACAGAGAGGCACAGAGAGGCTGGTAGCCTCCGAGAGTTGTAGTCCGATTGGGGGGGCCAAGTGGGTGCCAGACCAGTCCGTGGCTCTCTGGCAGTGCCCCCAGCTGCAGCGTTTTCTTCAGCGCTCTGTTCTAGATGCCCAAAACGCCAGCGGCAACGCCGATGAGGTCATGCAGCCTCTCGCAGCTCACTCTCCCCTCGCTGCGCTCCTCTCAAAACGTGGCACTGGAATGTGCTAATAGTAATTACCCTTGTATGTGAAAGTGTCACACAATAATTGCCCCTTCTTGGTTCCTAGCGTCCCAAAGCTTACTCCACTGCAGCCTCCGCCGCTTACCGTTGTCCTCTGCCTACTCTTGGCCTCCTCTTGGCAACTCACGTCCAGCGGCTTGATACCGCCGCCGCCGTCTCCGCTCACCGTCAGCAGCCACACGGCTCCTTGCCTGCTGAATCACTCCACTCCTGCCCCTCCAGCTTCCCCACCTCGCCTCGTTTCGCCTTATTTTGCTCACCCGCCTTCAGCCTTTCTGCAGCCGCGATCGGCCTCGCCAAAGGCAAAGGTAAAGACAAAGGCTGGCACACACGGGTGCACTCGGGCCAACCGGCAGCGTAGGGAACTCCCCAGGCGACAGTACGGGGGGCCGGGGCAGGTACGGGCAGCTTCACGGTGAAAAAGATCCGGACCCGGATCCGGAGATCTCCCGGGTGCTTCCGGAGAGCAGCACCGGAGCTGCCAGCCGCCAGCCGCAGCGCGGCAGAAAAGCAGAGCAGAACAAGGGTGGCAACAGCAAAACCACAGAGCCTGGATCGATATTTGCAAGTCAACTGACAATGAGATTTCACCACTGCATTGATAGCACAAATACCTTCTATGGTACAATATCACGATAATAGGGAGAATGAGGATAGAGACAAGGAAAGTAAGAAGGTTAGGGATCTTAAGACTAAGGCACTTCTGCAGCAGGCTTACTCTCCCAGAGGTCCCGATGCCTGTGGGAATTTCAGACCTCAACCCCAACTCCCTCCGAGGGTTCGCCAGTCTACCCCCTCTAGCCCTCAACGTACGGGAGCCCTCCAAACAGATCAGTGTGCTTATTGTAAGGGGTACGGCCATTGGATAGATGATTGTCCTGTGTTAGCTGAAAACATCCGAACAGGGAAGACTCGGTCTGGCGCTCCCAGGGAGGGGAGGCCGACTAGGGACCATGGCCTGCCCCATCCACAGGATAAAGAACGTAGGCCCAGGGATGACGCCCCCATCCAGCAGCACCCGGCCAATAGGTTTGATGGGTACGAAGCAACACGCACTTATTACAATGATGATTATGATGAAGTTGATGAGACAGGGTCCCACCAAGTATAGGACAGCCAGGAAAGGGGTATTACTAGAGTGCAAATTGCAGTGGATAAAAGGGGCCCGTATGTTCAAATGTCAGTTGTGGGGAACGATCAGAATTTCCTTTTGGATACTAGGGCCACCAGGTCTTCTATGCACGTCTGTCAGATCCGGAGGCACCCCGTTCTGGCAATATGAATGTCTCCGTGGGTTTTGCAGGAACACCTGTGACGAGCCCTGTCTCTGAACCCCTTCCTCTCAATATTGGCCCTGCACATGTTGACGCTCCCTTGGTCCTGACTACAGGTTGCAGTGAAAACTTGTTAGGCATGGATTTACTGAAAGCTCTGTATGCGACCATATCATGCAGTCCCCAAGGTGTATCCCTAACAATTTCTCCCACCACAGCTTCCTATATGTACCTGTCTGGTCCCCTCCCACCAGAATTGCAGTCTTTACCTTCCTCCCTCTGGGCATCATCAGACACTGATGTAGGGTGTCTCAACATATCCCCTCATGTGGTACGCATCCAGCCAGGTGCACTTCTCCCCCGCCTCTGGCAGTATCGACTGCCCGCGGAAGGAGAAATGGCCCTTTTAACAATAATATCTGAATTAATGGACAAAGGCGTAGTGGAGGAGACACGTGGCAATATCTATAACAGTCCCATTATTCCCGTTCTTAAAAAGCCAACGGAGATGCTCTCTCCCCTAAAATATACAGATTTGTGATTGAGCTGAGAGCCCTTAACAAAATAACAATCTCCCAATATCCTGTTGTCCCCGACATTACAGCCCTCTTAACGATGGTCCCCTCTGACGCCACACACTTTTCTGTCATACACCTGAAGAATGTTTTTTTCAGCATTCCTATACATCCTGACAGCAAAGATTTATTTGGTTTCTCCCTTGGTGGGTGGAGTTTTAGATTCTGCTGCGCCCCTCAAGGTTTCACCGAGAGCCCCAGTATCCATAGTCAAGCCCTAAAAAGTCAACTAGATACCTTGGAACTCCCTGATAATTCCACACTATTATAATATGTAGATGACCTCCTCATTGCTGCAAATTCTGCCCCAGCATGTAAAGAAGCTACTCTCTGTTTGTTACGCCACCTTGCCCTCCATAATCACAAAGTCTCTTCGACAAAGCTTCAGTTTTGTCAAGAGAAGGTGACCTATTTAGGTCATCTCCTCTCGAAGGAGGGAAGGCAGCTCACCGCTGATCGTGTAGCCATTATCAATGCTATGACAGCCCCACAAACACAAAAGCCTTCATAGGCCTAACCTCATACTGCAGACATGGTCAAACCTCATCTTGCCCTCACCACTAAAGACATATCAGACAGTTCCTTTCCTTGGACTAGAGAGCATGCGCAGGCCTTCCAAGATTTAAAAAAGGCTCTGTCTACTGCTCCAGTCCTCGGTTCTCCTCATTATAACAAACATTTTTTTCTTTTTGTACATGAGACAGACGGGTGCGCATGCGCTGTCTTGACCCAGATGTTCGGAGGTCACCATCGGCCATGTGCCTATTTTTCAGCCACCTTAGATCCTGTTGCAAGGGCTCTCCCAGGATGCCTACGGGCGACCGCTGCGGCCACCCTCATGGTCCGTCAGAGTGCGGTGATCGTCATGAACTCCCCCCTGACTCTGATGGTCTCCCATTCTTTAGATACCCTCCTTAATAACACCAAGACACAGTATCTCACTAGCGCACGACTCACAGGATATGAACTGACACTCTTTGTCAGCCACATTAACATCAAAAGATGCACTGTACTAAACCCCGCCACTTTACTCCCACTGGATACTCAGGATGCACGCTTAGACCCACATGACTGCATATTAAGGACAGAGGAAGAGACGAAGGGACGGGTTGACTTACAGAATACCCCGATAGCAGAACCAGAAGGTACACTGTATGTGGACGGATAATGTCTCACAGGGTAAGATGGTAACACCTCATGTGCCTACGTCCTCACGACATTAGGGCGAGTAGTAGAAATAGCTCAGATTCTGCAGTGCTCTGCTCAAGTAGCAGAATTAGTGACCCTCACCATAGCTTGTGAGTTAAGCAAAGGGATGACGGTAAATATTTATACTGACAGCCAATATTCCTTCGGGGTGGCCCACAACTTCGGGAGGTTGTGGAAAGAAAGGAATTTACTTACTTCCCATGGGACAAAAATTCAATATGGCCCCCTAATTCACCGACTGTTAGACTCCCTCACACTCCCCAGAAAGGTGGCCATTATAAAATATAAGGTCCATAAGAAAGTGACAGATGATGTTGGGAAAGGCAATGTCCCGGCTGACCAGACGGCCAGACAAACAGCTCTTAGAAAAAGGGAAGGAATGTATGTAGTAGGTCACGCTAGGTGGGTGGCAGACGAGGGCATGGTTGGAAACACAGTACAGAGTGTGATTGATATTCAGTCCCAAACTACTCCTGAGGAACTAAGGGTGTGGAAGGAGCAATTAGCAAAGGAGGGAATTGATTGTTGCTGGGTCCGTACGACTATGGAAAGACAATGGATGTTACCTGACAGTCACATGCTACCAGTATTTACGATGGCCCATGGTCCTACTCACATCAGTGCAAAAGGGATATGTAAACTGTTGGAACCTACATGGTACAACTCTAAGATACCAGCATATGCTGACAAGCTGGTTAAAACATACATGATTTGCCTAATGTATAACCCAGGAAAAGGCAAAGTTACTCCTAAAGGAGGATTCTCTCCTCCTACCTTCCCTTCTGAAGTGCTCCAAATGGATTACATCCAGATGGACCTATGTAACAATTTGAAATATGTCCTAGTGGTGGTCTGTACCTTCAGCCGAATGGTGGGGCCTACCCCGTCAAAGACTGCACCGCTATCACTACCGCCAAAGTACAATTAAAAGAGTACCACCCACGATTCGGTTTGCCCCGTTTGGTCTGGAGTGACAACGGGACCCACTTTACAGCCCAAATTATGGAATGTCTGTACAGCATTGGGTATAAAACAAAAACTTCATGCAGCTAACCACCCCCAGTCAGCAGGTCTAGTGGAGGTGTACAATGGCATCCTAAAAACTAAAATAGCAAAATAGTAGCCGAGACAGGTGTCACTTGGGTTGATGCTCTGCCCTTAGCCCTACTGTCCACAAGAACAACACCCCACACCAGAATAGGGCTATCTCCCAATGAAATTGTGTTTGGGAGACCTGCCAATATATGGTGTGTCCCGCAGCCTAAGAAACTGTCTGATGTTGGATACCCTGTATTAACTGTTTATCTGTACAGTCTGACTAATACCTTTCGTACTCTTTATCACCAAGTGCATGAGGCCATACCTGACAAAAGCGAGGGCCCAGGACATGTTATCCAACCTGGTGACTGGGTCCTGATCCGGAATTTTCAACGGACTAAGAGCCTCGAGCCCCACTGGACACAACCCCGTCAGGTGTTACTAGCCACCCCACCGCCGTGAAAGTAGAAGGTCGGAAGAATTGGGAGCATTTATCGCACTTCAAGCGTGTGCCTCTGCCCCTACCCTATGATCAGTGGGTGAGGGAAGGACTAGGAGACTCAGAAACAGAAACAGTCCCGACGTTTGTCCCATTCAGCGATGCCAGACTGCATTCTACATCTACGGAAGCAGAGAGTGACAGCATTCTGAAAGGAAGGGTGGAACCCTCCCTTAACTCTGCTCAACACCAAGAACAATTGTTTCCCGACCGTATTGTCCCTACTACCGACCGATACTACTTGCGCCCGAAGGAAGGCTTGCCCTTGACTTCGCCAAGTGCCTATAGGCTGTAGGGCTCTGATCTTCGAGTAGTGCTGGTGTGTCAGACTAAGGTACGCCAAAGGGCTCCTTGGCACCTGCGCCCAGTGAAGCAACCACCAATCACGGACAGCCACTCGAGGTCCCTGGCTTAGCACAATGGCTGCCGTCCAAAACACCTGAATCCAGAAACAATATGTTAGTCTACATTTCTTAAAGTATTTGCCACTCAATGGCAAAAGGAGGGCCAGAGGAAAAGTGTTCTTCTGATCGGCATCATTTGTACCGGGACTCCATTGATTTTTCATTGCCATCTCGTGTTAAACACTTCCACATGACCCACCTGGTCGTTTCTGCTGATGCCTGAGGAAATTCTAATTGACATGACAACAGCCATCTTGCAGCCTGCATTTCTGCCCAGGAACTGTTGCACACCCAATCCCCCTGTTCTTTGCAGTTCAACTGAAAGTCACTAGACATTCACACCCTGAGTAAATGATTTGTTTTCCATCTCCTCTCCCAGCCTGGTAAACATACTTGACACAGTGATCAGGTTATCTGGACAATGTTCTGACTGCTGGGCCTTGATCAGGGTGATTAAACAATGACTTGAAAAACCGGGCTTTGATCAAGGTGATTGAACAATGACCTGAAAGACTGAGCCTTGATCAAGCCAAGTGAACAATGATTTGTGTACCAAGCCTTGACCAGGTCACCATCTACAAACGTCGTCTGGATCCAGTTATCAACTGCAAACACTGCCCTGATTGAACAATGAACTAACAGCCAAAAGACTGGAATGAAAAAGTATAAAAGGCTTGTAAACTGCGGAGTAAAGCAGCAGCCTTCTCTGTCTTGTTTCTGATGAGCTTGGGACTCTGTTTCATAGCCCGGGCTATTGAATACATCTGGGTTCCTCCTGCAGACGAAGGCTCCTGTGTCTCCTTTTACCAAGTATGGAAGGTATGGAAGACTTGGGTGGTTCCCCCGCCGCCGAGACCCAGTAAGTGGGTTTAACCGGTTCTTCAACCACACAAGCAGCGGCGTTCCGGAAACTTATGCGACCTGGTTGTTGTGGTCTTCATCGATGGATTGTTGCTGTGACAAAGTCAAGAGAGGATGGTTGACGGGCAGCATCTTGTTATAGACGGGTGTGGCGCGGTGAAGTTCAAGACTGAGAGCTCACATCCTGATTCAGGGGCTCTACTGTTTTAGATGTTGTGTCAACTGGACTCTTTTTGTGTATTAAGGAAAAGAAGAGATATTTATTGTGTAAATTCATTTTTTCACTTTAGTTTGCCCACAATTTTGTTCTATATACCAAGCTACATGGGGAGTCACCACGGCTTTTCTTCAACGGACATACTTATTCTTCTGTTATTTTGGGGGCAGTTTCATTTCTGCTCGCTTCCATAGTCCGGATCACACTTTACAGCAGGAGATTTTTTTATTTACTGTGTGTGTTATGTACCTTGTTATTTTGGTCATGTCTGTTCACACAACTTATTGAGCATCAAGTTAAATTCTTGTCATTACGTGTAATAGTCTTCAATGTTTCTATTGCCATCTTCAACATGCTTCGGGTTACGTGCACTGTACGCTGGGAAAGTTCTGACCTAGCACAGCTCGGGTGAGAGATCGCTCACCGGCATGATTTTTTAAGTTTTATTAACCTCTTTTGTGTACTATTCGAAATGTACTGCCTTATGTGATGCCACAGTTTACGCTGTTTATTGGTTGAGACGTCCTAGTCTCCTAGTGGGTGGACATCACAGTTTATCCCTTACATGAGGGTGGTTCTAGTCTTGGTGGATGGTTTCCCACCTCTATATGTTGTGGTTACGTTACACTTGAGTTTTTGTGTTGTGATCAATGTGTGTAAGTCACCCTACGCCTCACATGTTGTCCTGTGTAAGTCGCCCTGCGCTTCAGGTGGTGTTGTGTGTGCAAGTCACCCTGCGCGTCACATGTTGTCCTTTGAAGTCGCCCTGTGCTTCAGATGTTGTCGTGTGTAAATTGCCCTGCGCCTCACTATGTGTACCCTCCATGTGGTCCATTTTGTGGTCCACATGTGTTTTGTTGTTTTGTTTAAGTCGACCTGCGCGTCACATGTTGTCCTGTGTAAGTCGCCCCAGGCTTCAGATGTTGTCTTGTGTAAGTCGCCCTGCGCCTCACTGTGTGTACCCTTTATGTGGTCCATTTTGTGGTACACGTGCATCTATTTTGGTGTTGGTTCACCCTTGTTGTCTGTTTCTGGCCTCGGGTGTTAGTCGTGGGGTGTTTCCACCCTTCACTACATTATGTTCTAATGTTTTTTTGGGAAGGATGGGGTTATTGCTTGTTTGGTATTTATTATTGCTTGGTAATTATTACTGCTTTACAATTTTATTCCTTCCTAAAGGTACGCAGTGTTTATACTCTGGCGAAATTTCTATTAGTTTCGCTTCTCTGCGTTTTAACATTGTTTGTGACTTAATAATTTATTTCACGTTTTGAAATGTCTTAATAATTTTCATGAGGGAGGATGGGGGACATTGATGCACATTTTTATATGTCATATTTTGCCCATCTTTTCTTGATTTGCATTGTTCTCTCTTTTGTGATGTTTTACTTTTAGTTGCATGCCTGAGTTTTGAACATTACCACTTTCATGTGTATAGTTGTTTTCTTTATAATTGTAATTTTTGTTTTCATTTTAAAAGGAAAGGGATAATTTTATATCCTAAGTATTACATGTATATGTAATCAGCCTAGGTCCTCCTAGCTGCTCACCCAGAGTGAGAGATGGCATTGTAATGTTGGTGGGACTGTGATGAATGGAATGCCTGGGTGCCTGTGTGGATGAGTGGTGACAGTTGAAGATGAGCTGAGCAGTTAGGCAGGCTGCTCCTGGTGGGGCTGGTGTAGGAGATGTAGGAGCTGGTACATGGCTGAACTGAGATTGATACTACCCTTAACTGGAACCAATAAAGGAGACCACTAATAATACTATAGGGCTACCAGTGTCTCTGTGTGCAGGGTACAACAGGTATGTTTTTGGGTTTTTCCACATGTACATTACGTTTAACCCTTACGCAGGGTTGGTTTTTATGGGTCTTATTCCACTACATTTGTTGCAAGCAGACATTTTCCTTGCGTGCGTAAGACACATGTGCTGCACTATCAATTTTGATGCAGGGTTGGGTTCCCTGCGTGCATAAGACACCTTGTGCTGCACATTATTTGTTATTTGTTTGTTGCAGGGGTGGGTTCCCTGTGTGTGTAAGACACCCTGTGCCACACTTTTTTTGTTGTTGCAGGGTTTTGTCCTTTTGTGCCTCCTCGCACAGAGTTCTTCCTACATGGAGAGCATATACATTTTTACACGTTGTCCCTTGGTTAAGTTGGGGGCAAGACATAGGGTTTCAGTCCCTTTAGTCCACATGACTGTTCTTCTTACATGAAAAGAATACATTTAGACTTACATTTATTTTCCTTATTTTAGGAGGGGGATGGGTATTCTGTATCCATCTTTCCTTCTTGTCTTTAGTTCCGTACCCTCTCGTGATGCGGTTTTCCCATCATCCCTGGGTCTGGACTTTTGACTCTTATGGTAATAGTTCATATGATGTGGGTGGTGTTTCCTTTCTCTTTGGGTTGTGGACTATTTACTATTGCTGTATTTTTATGTTTATAGTTGAATGCATTGGTTTTGTTCATGCTTCTGTTCAAAAGGGAAGAGGTGATGTAGTATTCTGATGTTATGGTTTCTCTCCTAGGTTATCCTGTTCCTAGCTGCTCAGCCTGTGAGAGTGTTCTGAGTGGAATGTTTGGTGAATGGGCTATGATATGCCAAACAACACTCTCCCTGGCACGCGTAAACAGACACACACAAATAGGGATGTGGCGTGGCTTGTTGACAACAAGAGGTAGGGACGGTAGGGACATGGCTGGTCTTGCAGTGAGTTGACGTTTCCTGTATTTGGCTAACATGGGCGCAGAGAGCAGCCCATCCAACCACCCTCACTTGAATAAGGTATATTTACCAGTGACCGCTGTGTTCATGGCATAGGGTGGGTGGGTTAAGTCTCACTGGACCTTGTCCTACAACAAGTTTTGTGATGTGATCCCCGCTGACAGACAGCTCAATGCTGCAGACAGTTGGCTCCTCTCAAAGGCATCATCCCTGTGCCCCCCCCCACCCTGTCCCTTCCTACCACTGCTCCGAGCACCGTTGATCTGCACCGGACATCCATGGCTCCCTGCTCCCACCTGAATGGACCATCTCAGCGCCAACTGGGGTTGCTACAAATGCGGTCAGTGCAAAAGGCTCTCACTGCTCCCCACAGTTCATGGCCATCCAACCACTCCAATGTAATTGTTCCTTATATGTGTGTCCACAAGTGTATGTGCATGTGTAGTTGCATGTGTGTGCAAGTAAAGTATGCAATGCTGATTCCCCTGTGGTACCAGTTCAGTGTGTGCTAGGCAAGTTTGCACATGTTATATCAGATTGTATGTGTGTGTGTGTGTTTTTGTTGCACTTTTTCGCCCATCATTGCATTGTGCATTTACATTGTGTCCCCATGAACCCTATGTGCCCTTGCACAGTGCGCACCCCATCGTACCTGAACTTCCCCACTTGCACCCTATTTTCTTCCTTTCTTCCCTAAGACCTCTTCACACTGTAAACCCATTTTTTTTTATTTAGTTGTTTAACAATGTTATATGGTGCCCCAGCAACTTTGGTTATATTCACACTTTAAAATAACCGGTAAAAGATACAGCAAGCAGTGTGCATAAGTGCCTTTATGTAATAAGTCTATAAAAAAGTTAGTGCAGTTGTACAGTGGAGTAACATCAGGTTTAAGGGAAGGCATGCCTATGCAAGTGCCTGTCAGACGAGCTTACAGTTATCCTGAAGAGCATGGGAGTGGGAGCAGTTCATAAATCCGCTTTGGGTGTGTGTGTTCCAGAGGAATGTAGTGACACCTTCAGTGCTTGGGAGGTCTTTAATTTAAACATTTCACCTTTGGGTCCTGCACCTTTGTATCCTGCACCTACTTTCCCATGTCCCCTACACTTCGCTCTTTGATTGTACTAGTGGTTTTAGATTCTGAACTAAGAAAAGCTACCCTTGCTAGCTTTGTTAAAGCTCAACAGCGGTACAGCATGGACAACAGCAGTGCAAGTTTCCCTAATAGAAATAACAGCTACAGGAGAGGCAGAAAGTCTGAATACCCAGTCACCCCCAAAGAACAGGTACCTATAACGTGCAGCAGACCGTCTTATCTGTTGGGAATTAGGACTGACTTCTGCTACCTTTGTGCTACATGATTTGTTTATTATTCAAGCTTGTGAACATCTGATCATTAGATAAAAAACAAACCCATTTACATTGGCAATTCTTGTTCTTGAATTGCGTTTTCTTGTTCTTCAGACCGTATGGGGGCTGGTCTCACTTTTACTTTGTTCTCTTTGATTCACTACTAGTGTCTATTTTTGGTGCTCTCTGTAAGAATGTCAAGGGGTACATATGACTGGGTGGGTAACCTGGTGCTCTTTAAGGTCATCATCTACTATTTACTGTTTTTTGAAAGTTGATACAATTGAATATGTAATGAAAAATGTGCTGTAAAATTCACCATTTTGGTCTGTTGTTTTCCAAAATTTTCTTGGAGGGAAACCCCCCCAACCCCTCCTAGTAGCGATCGGGTTGAGCTGGCTGCACTCGCTCGCTACGCGTCGGACGGGGGCTGGTCTGGCAAAATTTGCCAGGGCTGCTTTCAGTTCCCAGTCCGGCCCTGCACCTGACATTCTGCTGCAGGCCACAAACCTCCAGGGCACATATCACGGTGACCCCGCAGGCTAGCAACTTGAAGCCCGCGGTATCACTACAGAAACTTCTTCTTATTCTTTCCCAGAAATGTGTGCTCCAAACACAGTCTCAATCTTTTAAAGAACATAAAAAGAATTGAAACAGTTAGCAGTTACTGATAACATCTCGAATTTAATCTCGACGCAACCAACGTTAAAGAATTCTCTGAAGTAAAATATTTCTCTCATTTTCATCAAGCTATAGAATTTTCTGAAATATTTATTTTATTAGGTTCTTCTCTACATTACTCGCTCCCACACCTCCGCAAGAACTGACAGCCATGCTAAGGCTATCCGTCTGAGTGTGTAGCGATCAACATTTGACTGCACTCTGTGCAGTGAGCCCATGCTTCTGAGGAATTCACAACTTAATTAACAAGGAGCCCTGGTATGTTTTCCACAAATTATTTGACACACCTCATGTTTGCACAAGCAGTGGTAAAGCCAATAGGTCGGCCTTGGCAAACTGGTACAATTGTATTTTTTATTGCAATCCTATTCAGAAAAAAAGATAAAAGAAAACACACATGTGCTTATCAGTCACATAAGCCGATTTACTGGTGATCCTTTTTTTTTTTTTTTTTTTTTAAACATTTCGTTGTGCCATGCATTTTAATCTTTAATACTTGTGAATTCAACAACAATAAATATCCAAGTAATAAACCACTCAGGTTGTAGGAAGATAGGGTTTTACAATGAATCTTGAACACTACTAGCAACAACTTTGAAAAGGAGACAAACAATAAATAATCAGTTGACTGGGGGGCCAAAGTGCAGGCACATTAAATAGCTAGTATTTAAAGTTGATATAAAAATAAAAAAGCACACTTCCCCGAACCACCTTTGACAGTGAAAAGAAAGGATCTTTTATTAGGCAGATACCACAAGTGTGCAGGAGCTTTGTGCAATCACTCAAAGGGAATGGCGAAATATGGGTATAGCAAGCCACCTCATTGCCCAATGCGGTAGTGGTCAGAAGCAAAATTACAATTTACCAGACCAGTGGATGAAGCCCACTGACGAAAAGCCAGCCAATTAATGTATACAAATTATTATGTTTTGGAAATACAATATTGTGGCAGGAAAGCAAAAATTGTCGCAAACGCTAAATCTAAAAATGGCGTGGATAACATCAATCTTAACTGCTCAATGTCTAAAACGTCTCCATTTTGGTCCACATCATACATTCCTTTCCAATTGCTATTGGATTTATGTGTCAGCTTTTGTAACACTGTGCCCCTGATTACACATTAGATGGTACTTGGGAAATTATAAATTCTCCCTGGAATGGCAAATTACTGCATGGGCAGACTTTCCCCGTCGTAACGACACATACAATTTCAAGTACAAGGGCATTTATGTATGCGTGGACCGGATGTATGGTAGAATATAGAGAAAACAGTATCAAATGACATGAATAGTGTGTCAAACATATTTCCCATAAAAATATAGAGATTACATACTTTATATGTAATTTACCAAGATTATTGTGTCAAAAATATCATGGAGAAAGGTCAAAATATTGTTTTTTTAAACATATATTGCATTATAAATAATGTATTCGAAATAATAAAGTAGTAAATTTTTGTATTTCAAATCAATTGTTTTAATAAGTACTAATGTATATATGCATATATGTATATATAAAATCAACACATAAATGTAACCTAATGCAAATATTTAAAGTGATATAAAAATATATTTTAATAATTACTATGAACTAGATATTTAATATATATAGATAAATTAATATATAAAACATATATACATAAATTATTATATATCTGTATATATATAAAACAATTGTAATATTTAAACATTTTTAAAAACAAAAAAGCATAAACATGAAAAAATACAAAAACTTACACAAATAACAATTTAGGAGGACTTGGATTTACTAAGCAACAGTAGGGAAGGTGTTGGACTTTGTACGGATTATATTTACTAGTCCCATTTCAACTTAACCAAAATCAGAGAAAATGTTTGACTTTGGAGGGGTTAGATTTATTATTCCCACTCCAATCTTTGCAACAGTAGGGAATGCGCTGTACTACGGAAGGGTTAGATTTACTATTCCAACTGTAATCTAAGCAACAGTAGGCAAAGTGTTGGACATCGGAAGAGTTCAATTTACTATTTTAACTCTAATCTACGCAACACTAGGGAAAGTGTTAGACTTAGGAAGATTAGATTTTTTTATTTTCTTTATTAATTTCCTGTTAATAAACACAAGGCAGTTATTCTTTTTCATGGTATGAGTGCAATTCAAGACATATTGACAAGGCATTCAGTAACACAGGTATCAAAACTACGTTGAAAATGTTACAATCGGTGGGAGCAAGATGGCGGTCTGGCTGTAGGACCGCACAGCAGCGTCCTGTCTGAGCTCCATGAAAGTTACATGGAGTAGAGAGTTATCATCAGCGAGAGACTAGCCGAGGCTTCGTTGAAAAGATTCATTTCAGTGGCGTAAAGAAATCGCTAGCCTGGAGGCTCTACACTGCAGCGGGAGCGGCGATGGCGGCGATGGCGGCAGAAGTAAGAGGATGCTACAGATCCTTCTAGCGGGCTAAATTACATATAGATTGGCCCATTGGAGACGGTTGACGAGTGAGAGAAATTGGGAAGGCGGGAAAACGGTAACAGCAACCGGAGCGAAAGTCGGCTACCAAAATAATATGAGCTCACTTGCTACCGTTACGCAGCCTTCTCCCTATGAACGCGGCTTACTGGAGATCGGCTCATCAGCCTGTAGAGAACTGGTTGTTTTGCTTGGGTGGGCTGTCTCTAGGGCTACGCCGACAGTTTCTCAGCAGCAGTACCTGCAGTACCTGCGGGAGCAGAAGCAGGAGCATTGGCATAGTGACTTCGTGGAGCTCAGGGCAGGGCTCAGAGCGGAGCAGAGTGTGGAAACATCGACGGTGTATGGCAAGCCACAGGAGCTGAATTTGGAGGACCTTGATCACCTTAGCGGGGAGTTTGATTTCAACAGCCTGTGTCTACGATTGGGGAGAGCAGTTTTGGAAAGTTTGAACTTAGTGGAACTAGCACCGTTTGAAGACTCAGCCAATTTAAGACTAGCTCTGGAAATGCCGGCTAAGTCAGCTTCGTCAGCAGCTGCAAGAGCAAGACTTGCGAAAGCAGCTAGAGCACTCCGCGAGGCAGAACTGGAGGAACAACAGCTACAACAAGCTGGAGAAGGCAGTCAAAGCGCTGGTGTGTTCACTGCTCCTATAATTGGCGCCAAAACGAGGAAACAAGTCCAGAAGACACCAACCACTTGTTTACAACGCCAAGAGGTCTTAGCCACCAAGTGGAAAATGAATAGCACTTTAGAGGTAGCAAGTCCCGGTAACACGGTTATGGATCCACTCAGAAGAAAGCAAGGGGGCCAAGGGGGCCCGGGGTACGTAGGAAATACAGAGGATACCCTAATACATTCGCCTAGCATGCCTATCACGAGGGGCACTCCTCGAGGTTCTACTATCCCCGCAGCAACTAGAAAAAAGTGGTCCTGCCCCATCCCCTACACAAGCTACACCGGCGGTGAGTCCGGAGGAAAATGTAACTGTGAGTACTTTAAATGTTACTAATGGTGTTGCTGGCATTAACATTAACCGCCATTTAGATCCTAATACTGCTGCAACCGCCTCACCAAGAGCTATTAACATATCTCCTAACACTCAAAGTGATTCAACCTCTAAATTTTCAATGTCATTTTCTGGGACTGGTGAGAACATAATGGGGGTAGTGGATGATAATCAACCCCAAGATAATCAAGCAGCTCAAAACTCTTCACTACCTATGAAGGACTTAGCAAGTGGCCCTTCTTTAATGACGGCGATGGAAGAAGGCCATGCAAATCTTGACCCTCAATCATTATTGATAGACAGTAATGATGAGAATAGGGGAGCACCTGCAACCCAAGGATCTTCCCTTCCCGAAGCTGAAAAAGAAGGGAATATATTCTACTCTTTTTCTGATGAGACAGGAGTAGAAACGGGAGTAGAGGTGGAGACTGAGGACGGAGAGTCAGATAAAGTTAACTCTAGTATAGAGTATGATGAAGATGACCTGGAATATGAAGAAGATGGCGAATCCCTTCTTTTTACTTCTTCTGCAGAAGAGAGTATAGAGGAGGAAGCGCAAATAAATACAGTCAAATCTAAACCTAAACCCTTGTCCAAGATTAGACAACGAGCCCCCTGCAGCACAGATCTGTCTAACCAACATGTACTTCCCTCTAATGCAGTAGAAACCATCCAGCAGGCCATCGCGGCCCATAGGGAACAGACGGAGGAGGACAGTAAACGATCAAGAATAGCTTTACGCAAGATCCAGGGGGTGGTTAAAAAATTGACCAAAACCTGTAAATCAATTGGTGAAAGGGTTACGGAAGTTGAGGCAAGAGTAATGACTACGGAAAATGAAACTCAAGCAAACGTAGAGAAGATCAAACTCCAAGAAGCTGAGCTAATGGATATGAAATGGAAGCTCGAGGATTTTGAGAATCGTCAGCGCCGCAATAATCTACGCTTATTGGGAATTCCGGAAAAAATGGAGGGGGAGAATGTACGCGCATTTGCTATTAAACTATTCAAAGAGTCTATGCCCAATTTAACTAATTGGAACTGGGAACTTGAGATTCAACGAGCTCACAGGATGCCATTTAACCCTCCTGGCCCCTATCCACGTGCTATCCTAATTTACTTTGGGAATTTCTTATTGAGACAATCAGTGGCCGAGAAGGCTAGGCCCGATCATAAACTTACATGTAATGAGGTTTCTTTTTTTACTAGACCTGACTTCTGCCATGCTACAGTGGAGAGGCGGTGGCGGCTACGATCTTTAATTAAACCCTTTCAGGAAAAGGGGGCCCAGGCTTATTTAGATAACCCCGCCAAACTAAAGGTTGTATGGGCAGGGCAGGCTAAATTTTTCGTTTCAGAAATTAAAGCAAAGGCTTTCCTCGATGAGATTAATAGATAGGGGCTAGTAATGTTGTAAAATAGAATATATAGTTTCTCGCTAAGCTATTACCATCGATTGATTATTGCTTGATTATTATTATTTTTATATTTTTTTTTGGTCTATTGTTTAGTATGTAACTCTCTATTCCTATCGGCTTAACATGTACTATATTATTAAAATTGATATGGTAGCTCAGACGCTGCACTGCTAGCATCACCAGGACTCTGGTAGAGTCCGATTGCTCATTAATTGTAGGGGGGGGTCCCTAGAGGGGGAGGGACCTGCAGGGGGGAAGGGGGGTGGGCGGGGTTTGCGGGGGGGTTTGAAAAAAGAAAAGAACCTGATCCAGAGGGTGAAATCTTGTTTTGTGTAGATTCTAAGAATTGTATGAATAAAGTAAATAAAGTAAGCAACTGCATGATGAAGAAATCAAAGATCCTTGATAACTACAATGAAAGAAATAGAGAGTTTTCTATACATACCGATTCATTGACTAATGGCTAGATTGAAAATCCAAACCTGGAATATTGGGGGTCTATTGAACAGGGAAAAACAACGCCGATTGTGTGAATTAATAAAGCTTAATCCTGTAGACATTCTATGTCTACAAGAGACGCATGTTTCATGGGACAAAAGATCACAATTGAGGCTAAGAGGGTATAATCTGTTAGCCGTCTCTACCCAAACATCAAATATAAGAGGGGTGGCGATTCTCGCCAAAACTTATCTTGGTCAACCAATACGTGCTGCCTCTGATTCACATGGTAGATGGGCAATAGTGAAATTGCCAAACGGTTTGGTTATCTGCACGATCTATGGTTCTAATCAGGACGATCCGACAGTATTTTCACTACTCGAAGTTGAGCTTGCAACCTGGCAAGGCTCACTAGTGATCTGTGGAGACTTTAATATTTCATTAAAAACACATTTGTTTAACGACCACAGCAACCATAACCATAATCTGCAGAGCTATATGGGACGCAAACCCAAAGTATATAAGCCTATCAGGAGACTCGCAAATAGTTTGGGACTAATAGATATATGGGGTGTTAAGAATCAGCAGGACTCAGGATGTACATACTTTTCCCACCCACATCAAAAACATGTCCGTATAGATTATTTTTTTTCTACTAGGGATTTAGTGGCTCAGGCGGTAATTACAAAACATCCTAAGATTTTATCTGATCATAATGCTCTGGTTCTCACACTGACAGTTGGCAATTAAAGGCAGCTGAGACTGTGGTCATTCGATCGAAAACTGTTGGTCGATAATGAATACATTAAACACATAAAAAAATGGACGGAGGAATTCTTTGATATCAACCGCTTCAGTGCCTCCAGAAACACAGTATGGGATTCCTTTAAATCTGCTCTTAGGGGCGAGACCATTAGCTACCAAGCTAGAGCGAGAGAACTAAATAAGAATGATTTTAATGCTAAAGTAATAGCCTTGGCTAAGGCAGAGGAAGAGCATACCACAGCTATTTCCCATGGGGCAGATGCTACACAATCAATGTATTTAGTTACTCTATTAAAAAATGAGCTAAACAATAGTCTTAGTCAGAAAGCAGCACAGATTTACAGTGCTCATAGGAGAGATATTTATGAAAATGGGGAAAAAGTGGGGAGGCAGTTGGCGTTACACACCCGTCAAAGGAATGTTTCCAATCAGATCAAATTGATAACTGACAATGGTAAATCATATACGCAGGCAGATGAGATCATTTCGTTATTCCAGCGGTATTATCAGAATCTATATACGGAAGATTCTACCGTTTTATCAAATACAGAATATGAATTTTTGAATAACTTTGTCAATAACACCGAGGGTATAAAAGAATTATACGATACTACACGTCAGGACTTGGAAAGAGAAATCACCCTAGATGAGGTATTACTATCTCTAACCTCACTTACATCGGGCAAAGCAGCAGGTCCTGATAAACTACCTATAGACCTATATAAAATTCTGAGCCCTCAGCTGGGACCAATACTTCATGATCTGTTTTTAGGTATTCAGTGGAATGGGCTAACCCCGGATTCCTGGAATAACACAAATATAATTGTTTTCCCCAAAAAAGAGAAATCACCTCAGCAATTAACATCATACCGTCCCATATCATTAATCAACGCGGATTCAAAAATATACGCCAAGGTGTTAGCCACAAGACTTAGCAATGTTATTGAGCAAATCGTCTCCCCGTGGCAACATGGCTTTGTTCCTGGCAAAGGAACAACGGACCATACATCTAGAGTAATTGCCTTGTTTGATGCCATGACGGTCACGGGGGGCCGAATGTCAATGATACTATTAGATGCCGAGAAGGCATTTGACCGCGTCTCGTGGAAATTCCTGTGGGCAATTATGCAACTAAATAATTTTGGCCCCAACTTTATTAAGGCGATAAGATCAATGTACCTGTCTCCCAAAGCTAAAATACAACTGATGGGATTGGAATCTGATGATATCAGTATAACTAGAGGTACAAGGCAAGGTTGTCCCTGCTCCCCCTTATTATTTGCTTTATATATTAACCCTTTGATTTTAAAACTTATTGAGAGCCCTAGTATTAACCCAATTGTTCTTGGCCCGTTTTCTACTAAAGTATTAGCATATGCTGATGATATCGCGATCTTAACATCAAATCCGACTGAGGCTATGGAGGAAATTGAGGCTATAACTACAGAATATGGCATCTATTCTGGATACTCTTTAAATAAAAGGAAGACAATTGTATTATGTACTGACAACATCAACTTTAATGATCAAAGGAGAGCTGCAAATGCTACCTATTTAGGAATTGTTATTGCTCCTAATGTTAAAACCTTAATTAACCATAACTTCATCCCATTGATTCAAAAAATTACAAAAGATCTGGATAGAGTAAATGGGCTCAACTTGTCTATTATAGGGCGGGCTAATTTCCTTAAAATGAATATACTTCCTAAATGCCTTTACATGTTTCGAGCAATTCCACTCGCTATAGATCCTAAGATCTTAAAAACTCTTGAAAATGTTACAACCGTAAGCTTCCCTCTGATGTCTCTCAACATGGTAAAAATTACAAAAGAAATTATTAGACTGCAACTATTTTCCGATTGTGATGAGTTTCTTCCCTATCCCAGTACTCTGCCAAGCTGACGTGTGCATCCCCATCTGGAGCACCCTCAGGTTCCCCCGTCTCTTTGCCAATCAGGTATTGCTGGAATAGATTTCAAAAAGCCTTGGACCTGGCCTGTGGAGGAAGAAGTTCACTGTAAGGGTCCGTCTGTGTGTTGCAGTATATCATGTCTTTGGTCCATTCATCTGTAGTTGGTATTGGCCCCCTAGACAAACGAATCGCCACCCGCCTTTTGACAAGCAGTAAGCCAGTCGCCATCAGCTGCCTTACATCCTTATTGACTTCCTTGTCATACCCCATTAGGGTGAGGAATGGGTCTGGGGTGAGCGAGAGCCCAGTGATTTTGTTTAGAATATGAAATACTTTCTCCCAAAACTCCAGGATTTTAGGGCAGTTCCAGGCTACATGCAGAAAGCTGGCTACCTGCTCTGTGCAACGATTACGAGTAGCCGAGTCTCTCAATCCATATCCGTACAACCATTCTGGAGTGTAATATACCCTATATATATATCTAAAATGGATGAGGCAATGCCAGCCGTTCAGTGAGATTTGTCTGGTCACCTCACAGCAGTAGCGCCAATCAACCTCTCCAATTACCCGGGCCAAATCTTTTTGCCAGTCCTGTTGCACTCTCAAGTGTGGTGACCTTTTGTTTTCTTGCGTAATGCTGTAGAAACCTGCGACCAACTTAGCTGGGGAGGAAGTCTGGATAATAGGTGTTAGGGCGATGTCCTCTGCAGGTTCCTGCCGGCCATCTCCAAGGAGTGATTGTAACGCTTTAGGAACTCTGAGGTACTGAAACTGATCAAGTGTCGAAGGGTAGTATTCCTCAGCTAATATTTCATGCCATTATATCCCATTTATCCATGTATTTATATTATATCCCATGTGTGCAAAACTCCATCCCTAAACAGAATGCCTGCTTCAGTAATGCCCACCCTGTGTAAAGCCTCAGTTACTTCCCTCCCGTTCCCTGTCGGGAGCCAGGTGCACCATTCTAGGGGCATCAGAGGTGAGTACATGAGCACACCTGCTTGTCTATTCAGGAGGTTATGCCAGGCGTGAATAGTAGAGTTGAGGGAGTCCAATATACTGTGCCTGCTAGACGGCTTATTCAGTACTACTTGTGGCAATGTGTCTGGGTTAGCAGCAACTTTCTCTATTTGTAAATGTCGGTGGGCTTGAGAGCTGTGCAGCCATGTGTAGGCATGTGAGCGCTGGGCTGCCCTGTAATATAATTCAAGATCTGGGGCATTTAGAGCTCCCATGGAGTATGGTAAAGTAAGCGTTTCCCACTTAACTCGCAGCGATTTACCAGCCCAAGTTAATTTAATCAAAAGCGACTTAATCTTAGCAAATATGTGTGCCTGTAGACGCATGGGTATATTTTGAAATAGAGATAAAAATCTTGTGAGAATAACCATTTACATTAACGAAATCCGCCCCATCAACAAGAGGGGCAGCCTGATCCATCTGGTAATGTCCTCAAGCCTACCAAGGGCTTTACCGTAGTTTTCTGTGTGTACTACCGCACTTGTATACCTAAATAGCAGACTGAGTCGGTGGTCCACTGCAACAGAGATTTCAGATTTACCATTGCCATCACCGGGTTAATGGGAAAATTAAGGATTTGGCCCAGTTAATCTTTAGGCCAGATAACTGCCCAAAGTGGACCACCTCCTTGAGTACTGCAGTAAGACGAGTCTCAGGGTCCCTGACATATAGGAGCATGTTATCAGCATAGGCTGAAGCTATCAATTGGTAGCCTGGGAAGCTCACTCCTCTATGGCCATGGTACTCTCCGCCACCAACGCATACAGCAATGGGGACAGAGGGCAACCCTGCCAAGTAACTCTAGAGATGGAAATAGGAGGTGTAACTCTACTCCGCAGCTTAACTTTGTCTACTGGGGCTTTGTATAATACCTTTAAAAGCTAGAGAAAGACCTCACCTACACCTATGTGCCGCATAGGAGGATTAGATTTACTATTCTCACTACAACGTAAGCAAATTCAGGGAATGTGTGGGACTTCAAAGGGGTTAGGTTTAATATTCGTACTCCAATCTAAACAACAGTTGGGAAAGTGTTTGACTTTGGAGAGGTTAGATTTACTATTTGTACTCCAATCTATGCAACAATAGGGAAAAAGCTAGATATTGGGGGATTAGATTTACTCCAATATAAACAAAATCAGGGAAAGTGTTGCACTTCACAGGGTTAGATTAACTACACCCACTAAGATTTAAGCAACAGTAGGAATATGTTGGACTCTGAAAGGATTATATTTATCATTTCCACTCCAATGTAAACAAAACTAAGGAAAGGGTTGTTTTCCGGCGGGGTTTGATGTAGAATTCCCACTGAAAAATAAGCAAAATCAGGAAAAGTGTTGGACTTCGGACACAAAATAAAAAATAATACTAAATAAATCAAAAATATTGCATTTACATTTTTACCCCAAAAAAACGATACATTTCTTAATAAAAAAGGTATCTAATAAAAATAAAATAAATACATTAAAAAACACTAACCCCCACTACCCAAAAAAACTAAAATACCCACAAAAAATAAATTAATTTCTAAATAAAACAATAATAGCATTAAGATAGTATATACATGAAATAAATAAAATTAAAAACAATAACATATATGTATATATCTAATACATTTTACAAAGTTTATTAAATGCACTTGTTCATAAATTAAAAATGAATTAATGCACACGAATACTTAACACAACAAATAATCAATTAAATAATTTACATAATTTCTTACTAACTAAATATTTAATTACCATAATAAACCACTTAAAAATTATACTTTAAACAACGTCCCACCCTATTCCTCTGAAAATCCAAAAATCACATAGCATGTGCGAAAACCTGGTTGTCCCAGAGAATACCAGAATTTTCAATACTATTCTGAAGTAGCAAGGTGGTTGCTTTTATAAACTTTGAGACGGGACAATATTTATCGGTTGTACCCATGCTTCATCATGGTCTTTCTTCAAGAGTGGAGTGATCCAATCCTGCTTGAGAGACACAGAAAATGACCTAATGAAGCATTACTGTATAGCATTGTTGCAAATTTCTTTGTTGTGCTTTTGTGCTCAGGAACAATAGTTTGGCAAGTACGAGTTATATATTGACTGTGAAATAGTTTTGGACTTTATAACACCAATGAACTAGCACCACCGAGTGACTAAGAGGGGCTGTAGGACTTTCCAGCTCTTCAAAAATTTGAAAAAGTGCTTTGGTAGAATAAGGGCTTCATTGATTTGACAGGCACTACACTGAACCTTTGCAGCTGGTTTACCAGATTTTCAGCTGGATTTAATTTGAAACTATGGGCTCATCTGGATCTATTTCAGAAATATTAAATCTTATTTCCTCATTTGCATTTAAAGCATATTTTCGGCTCCCACAGTAAACCAAAATTGAAATTTAATGGATGTGTTTTGTTTTAAGGTTTTACCTGGAGCATATTTATCAGCATACGCTGCAAGCAGTTGGCTAAAATAGCTCCAAATGTCGTCAACAATACCACCAGAAAGCTGTTTGAGCCCTCCCTGAAAAGGATCTGATTCATAATGCTTTTGGTTAACATTCTACAGCTGTAATAGGGTAAATCTTTGGTTTGGAAAGTTTCTTAGTCAAAGTGCACCCTTTCAGAAGAAAAGTGAGCAAATGACAGTGAGACCAACCTGGAGGAGTTTTGTTGGGGCACTGAATAACACAATTACGAGACAACACCCAGTCTGAGATGTGTCCTTTAACATGGGGGGGGGTCCCCCTTAATCTAAAGATGAAGCCACTTTCGTAGCAGCTGTATCTTTCGAGTCTCTAAACCTTAACTTAAAATCACCAAGCAGGATTAGTTACTTACCTGTAATCCTAGTTCTCTTCCAGGGGTATCCTCATCAAAGTCATAAGCATTAGAATATTCCCGCCCATGTGCGGGACCCCGGAAACACTATATTATATGTGCCCCACATATATATATATATATACACATCTATATATATACATATATATACATATATATATAAAAACATGCAATAGCAGCCATAATAAAAACAGAGCTGAAATATGCTGTAAAGAATTTCCACCATACATGAGTAATAAGCATTAGAAACATGAGAAACAACACAAAGTTTGTTTTAGAAACTGTTTTAATGCTCAGAAAGCAGTAGAAATTCTCATAACTCACTTGAAGCATAGAAAAGCTCCCAGGCTGCATTTCAAACACACAGTCTAAAAAGACTGAAAAGCTAACCTGTAGCTGCATAGCAATAAACTGACACCGTGCCTTTAAGGCACCCATGACCCCCAGTATCCCATCATGCCTCAGGGGTGACAGTTAGGTCAGTTGTTCTTTTCGGAGACTGAAAATAAACCCAGTAACAGATAGGTTAACAATATCTCCTTATTAAAGAATTTCCTTTGCCCGGGGAGGCGGGAGGGTTGCTTATGACTTTGATGAGCATACCCCTGGAAGAGAACTAGGATTGCAGGTAAGTAACTAATCCTTCTCTTCCAGGGGATCCTCATCAATAGTCATAAGCATTAGAATAGAATAGCGAGCCTCACCTCATCTCCCTGCGGGCAAAGGAGGAACAATACAGTAATAACCATATTAAGCCTAGTAACCACTAAGCTCGTACAGGCCGTAGGTTACCCAAATAGATTCCTCAAAGAGGCTTGTCCTACTTGAATATCGGCCCTGGAATCAGATTCTAGGCAGTAATGCCTTGTAAAGGTATGAACTGATTTCCATGTTGCAGCCTTGCATATCTCTGACATTGGAATGTCGTGCAAGAAAGCTACTGTAGCGGCCTTCCCTCTAGTGGAATGAGCTTTGGGTGACACCAACAAAGGCTTGCCTGCAAGCTGATAGGCCAATTTAATGCACGAGACAATCCATCTCGCGATGGACCTCTTAGCCGCTGGAAAACCTGTTCGCATTGAACCATAGTTCACGAACAGTTGATCCGTTTTCCTAATCCCTTTGGTAATTTCCAAATAGAACTTGAGCACTCTATTAAGATCTAAGGAGTGAAGCGACCGCTCGGCTGGGGTTGTAGGATTTGGAAAAAACGAAGGGAGGGAAATGGACTGATTTATATGAAAATCAGAAATGACTTTAGGCAAGAAAGATGGATGAGCCCTTAGGACTACTCTATTGTGATGAAAAACAGTATATGGTTCTTTCGCACAGAGCGCTTGAATTTCGCTTACTCTGCGCGCAGAGGTAATCGCCACTAAAAAGGCCACCTTCCAAGAGAGATGTTGCAAGGAGGCCTTGTGGATGGGCTCGAAAGGAGGTGACATTAACCTGGATAGAACCAGGTTCAATTCCCATGGAGGAGAAGGATTTCGCACAGGGGGATACACTTTTTTCAACCCCTGGAGGAAGTCCTTAACCACTGGAACTTGAAAGAAAGAAATCTGATCAGGTGATTTTCTGAATGCTACTATGGCTGACAAATGCACTCTAATAGAAGCGTACTTTAAACCAGCAGTTGCCAGGGAAAGGAGGTATGGCAAGATGATGTCCTCCTGCCCTTCAGTCGAATCTAGGTGATGATCCCTACACCATAAGTAAAACCTTTTCCACTTGAACGCATGGGACGCTCTCGTGGAAGGCCTCTTAGCCTCTTTTAAAATGTTCATGCATTCAGGAGGCAAGTTCAAATGTCCATATTGCAGGACCTCAGGAGCCATGCTGTCAGGTTCAGTGATGGGAGGTTGGGATGCATTATCCTCCCGTTCATCTTGCTCAACAGGTCCGGCCTGCAAGGGAGTCGTCTGTGTGGACACACAGATAGATGTAGAAGGTCCGGGTATCACCACTGCCGCGGCCAATCCGGAGCTATCAGGATCATTTCCATGTTCGACCTGCGGAGCTTGGAAACTACTCTCGGAATCAGAGCCAGTGGAGGAAACGCGTAAGCGAATGTCCCTGACCAATCCATCAGTAGAGCATTGCCCTGCGTCCCTGGCCGGTGGAACCTGCATGCGAAGGCGTGGCATTTGGGGTTTTCGTCATCTGCAAACAAGTCTATGGTTGGACGACCCCAGCAACGAAAAAGCTCTTCTACTACTTCGTCGTTTAGCACCCAGTCTGGCTGATCTTCGAAGTGCCTGTTGAGTGCGTCTGCTTTTACGTTCAACTCGCCGGGAAGGTGCACTGCCACTACCGTGAGGCCTCGAGAGAGGAGCCAATGCCAGATTGCCTGAGCCTCTCGAGAAAGTGGGCGAGACCTTGTGCCTCCTTGTTTGTTCAGATAGAACATGGTGGTCGTATTATCCGTCTGAACTAGGACTGAGTTGGACTCTATCGCTGGAAAGAAAGCTTTGAGAGCCAGGAATACCGCTCTGAGCTCCAGCATATTGATGTGGTATGTCTGCTCCTGCGCAGACCACTGGCCTTGAATTTGAAGCGGACTCATGTGCGCTCCCCAGCTTTGCAGAGAGGCATCCGTCACTATAGACTGGGATGGAAGAGGTTGGTGAAACAGTACCCCCACCAGTAAATTCTTTCTCCGAGTCCACCATTTGATGGCATCTTTCGTCGCTTGGGAAAGTATGATACGATCTTCCCAACGTCCTGTCGCTTGGTCCCACTGATCCTCCAGGGCCTGCTGTAGAGGACGCATTCTCAGCCTGGCGTTTGGGATGAGAAAAATGCAGGACGCCATGGAACCCAGCAGGGATGCTACTTGTCGGGCTGTTGGAAGCCGAGACTCTAGCAGGAGTCCACATTTCTGACTCATGGAAAAAAGTCTCTCCTCCGAAGGAAACGCTTTTCCCACTTTTGTGTCCAGAACGGAGCCTAGGTAGTGGATGGACTGTGTAGGCCGCTGGACTGACTTCTCCAGGTTCACATGGAGGCCGAGCCTGCGCAACTGGTGCAGACACAGATGTAGATCGTGCTTTACCTGTACCGGAGATGGACCTTTTAGGAGCCAGTCGTCCAAGTATGGGTAGATGAAGAGCCCCTTCTTGTGAAGAAAAGCCGCCACCACTGCCATGCATTTGGTGAAGACTCGTGGTGCGGACTTGAGACCGAAGGGTAGCACCTTGTACTGGTAGTGTTTGTTCCCTACGACAAACCTCAAGTACTTGCGATGTTGATGAGCAATTGGGATGTGAAAGTACGCATCTTGCAGGTCCACCGAACACATCCAATCTCCGACCTGAAGATGCGGGCATATTTGGTGAAGCGCTAACATGCGGAACTTTTCTCTGACGATGACTTTGTTTAAAAGTCGCAGATCGAGTATTGGTCTGAACTTGTTCTCCTGATCTTTTTTGGGGACAAGAAAATATCTGGAGTAAACTCCCTTTCCTCTTTGAGCTAGAGGAACCTCCTCTATCGCTCTTTTTTCCAGTAGGACTTTAACCTCTCTTCGGAGCAAGCTTAGCTGGTGAGGGCAAGAGCTCTTTGGAGGAATGTTCTTCGGAGGCGCACGGAAACGTAGCCTGTATCCATTGCGCAGTATATTCAGCACCCACTGATCCCTTGTGATGCTGACCCACTCTGCCAGGTGTTGTGAAGCACTTCCTCCCACTGGAGTGGGTAACGGCGCCAGAGGAAGCCACTGCTCAGGCCTTTCCTCCTCTTGTGGTGTTAGAGGATTGTTGGTGACCTCCTCTACCTCTGCCGGGTTTGCCTCGAAACTGGGATTTCCCCTGGTTCTTATTTTGGGACCACTGAGGGGTTTGAACCCTCTGTTGAGCCCCTCTCCCCCTGTTGGTCTTGAAGCGGCGTTTGAATTCTTTCTTCTTCTCCAAACCCACCGCTTTCACTGTGTCCAGTTCCGTCTTCATTCGGGTCATTTCTTTGTCAGCATGTTCCCCGAAGAGAGCGGAACCCGAAAAGGGGAGATTAAGGATGCGATGCTGAGCATCCGGCTTCAGACCTGTAAGGCGCAACCAGGCCGACCTCCTGGCACAAACCCCATGTGAATAGGAATGCGCCGCAAGGACAGCACCATCCACAGCCGTGCTGATCATCTGATTCGCCACCAGACATCCTTCTGTCACAGTCTCTTCAAAATCCTGCTGGTCTTCTTTTGGCAGCTTGGATTTGAACCTTTCCATGGAGTCCCATAAAGATCTGTCATATCGACCCAGAAGCGCAGCAGCACTAGAAACCTTAAGAGTGGATGCCGCTGAGTTGCAAACCTTGCGACCCCAGGAGTCTTGAGATTTGCTGTCCTTGTCTGGTGGGACTGAAGAGGAACCGGCCACTGCATGTGTCTTCCTCGCCGCTGCCACAATTACAGAATCTGCTGGAGGGTCAGATTTTACAAAAACCGGGTCAGAAGAGGCCGGTTTGTATTTTTTCTGAATGCGGGCTGGCACCGCTCTGATAGCCGCTGGAGTTAGGAAAACCTCTTTGACAGGATTCATAATCCCCGGGACTAAAGGCAGCAGAGGACGGGAGATAGCTTTTTTGTGTAAAGTCTCAAAAATGACTGTCGTTGTAACCTGAGGGACAGACATTTCAATGTTCAGCTTCTGAGCTCCTCTTTGCAGGACATCTAGATACGTGCCAATGTCATCCACTGGAGAGGATCTGGACGTAGGACTGTCCGTCAATGTAGGGGAGTAGTCCCTCTTGGAAGACCTGGTAGAAGAGGTAGAAGAAGTAGACGGAGTTCGTCGACGTCTACGATGAGCACTGTGCCTCCTCTCCCGCGATCTTTTTGAACGCTCCTCCCGCCTAGGAGAGCGAGATCTGATCCGATCTTCTGAACGAGGTCCTTTTCTGGGAGATCGGGACCTTCTGGGAGATCTGATTGGTGTTCTCACAGGTGATTTGCGCCTGGGAGGACTACGCTTGTCCATCTCCTCTACCAGATCCTGAAGAGGAGACCTGTGCTGTGGGCTGGCATATTCTTGCATACGTTTGGCAGCCCCAGAATCTCTCCAATGGTCCAAAGACCTGTACCATCTAGGTGATAGTCTGATTTGCACAGCCGAAGGGTCTGGCCGACGCTCAGGAGATTTGCGCACAGGACTTCTGGACTTTGAAGATGCAGTTGAGGAGCCAGAGGACCGTGAAGTGGAATGACGGGAAGCTGACTCCGTTACCATAACCACATCTGAAAACCTCGACGTCGAGCGATCTTCCCTCGCCGTCGAGCGCCCTCGGGGAGTCGGCGGGTCAAACAATCTCGACTTTGATTGTCTATGCGAGGATCTACGGTCCCTCGACGTCGAGCGGCGATGACCCGCCGTCGACGGAGTTCTCTGTCTCGACGTCGAACGGCGATGACCGGCCGTCGACGGAGCCCTCTCTCTCGACATCGAACGACGATGTCCAGTCGTCGACGGAGGCTTCTCTCTCGACGTCGAACAACGATGTCCAGTCGTCGACGGAGGCTTCTCTCTCGACGTTGAACGACGATGTCCAGTCGTCGACGGAGCTCTCTGCCTCGACGTCGAACGGCGATGACCAGCCGTCGAGGGAGTCCTCTGCCTCGACGTCGAATGTCTGTGCGACGACGGCGGAGGGGTATTGGGCACCCTCGACGCCGAGCGCTGACGAAACACTGACGGAGACTGCCTCCTCGACGCCGATCGACTTTTTCCTGTCGACGGCGGAGGGGTCTTGGTCCTCGACGCCGAACGTCGTTTTTTAGACGACGGCGGAGGGGTCACACTTCTCGATGCCGGTCATCGCCTGGATGACGACGGCGGAGGAGTGACCTCCCTCGACGCCGGTCGTCGCCTGATTGACGACGGCGGAGGGGTCTTGGATCTCGACGCCGACCGTCGCCCGGTTGATGGCAGCAGAGTCACTTTCCTCGACGCCGGTCGTCGCCCGGTTGACGCCGGCGGAGGGGAGTTCAACGACGGAGGATCCTTCGACGTCGTCGACGTACCTGGTCTTCTTTTCGACGGCGAGCCCGCCGTCGACGGTAGTTTAGAAGAGAGATGATCCAATGGTGGTTCTTTTCTCAGCGCCGAGCCCAACGCTGAAGTTGAAGGGTGTGAAGACTTCTTTTTTGAAGATGTATGAGCCTTCTTGGAGCCCTTCTTCACCGGAGATCTTCCTCTTGATGACCTGTGAGCCAGGCCATAAATGCGAATCCTCTCCATGTCCTTGAGAGTTCTTCCTGACAGGTGCTCACAATGAGGACAGGTGCCTGGATCATGATCTTCAGGCAGACACAGGATACAGACGTCGTGGTTGTCTGATTTTGCCTTCTTGTTGCCACAAGAAGGACATTTGTCAAAGAGTGAAGGCATTCTCAAAAGAAAATGTTCACTAAACTGACTGAAAAAGACAGTATCTTACTTGACTAGATGTTAAATGTCAAAGTAAGAGCAAAAGTTGTTAAAAATGAAGTATTTTTCTGTCAAAAAACAGAAAATTAGTGGAGCTGTGTAACCAGGGTCCTTCTCTGAAGGAACCGGAAAGAACAACTGACCTAACTGTCACCCCTGAGGCATGATGGGATACTGGGGGTCATGGGTGCCTTAAAGGCGCGGTGTCAGTTTCTTGCTATGCAGCTACAGGTTAGCTTTTCAGTCTTTTTAGACTGTTTGTTTGCAATGCAGCCTGGGAGTTTTTCTATGCTTCCAGTGAGTTATGAGAATTTCTACTGCTTTCTGAGCATTAAAACAGTTTCTAAAACAAACTTTGTGTTGTTTCTCATGTTTCTAATGCTTATTACTCATGTATGGTGGAAATTCTTTACAGCATATTTCATCTCTGTTTTTATTATGGCTGCTATTGCATGTTTTTATATATATATGTATATATATATATATATATATATGTGTATATATATGTGGGGCACATATAATATAGTGTTTCCGGGGTCCCGCACATGGGCGGGAATATTCTAATGCTTATGACTATTGATGAGGATCCCCTGGAAGAGAACTATAATTATTTTGCTAATTTACATAGGAAGACGGCAAAGGTCTAAGAGGGTAGACTTAAAGTTGGACTGTGAATTTAAGGGTGATAACAAGTAATGAATAAAAATGTGGTTGCTGGAGGCATATTATTGTACTTTTAAAAGCATTGCTATGGGTTGAAGAGTAATACCATATTCTTAGGTCCTTCCCCATCCATGGCATTTACAGGGCATACAGTCTCAGAGCCCTTTGGTTATTCCTAACTGCTTATTGTTGTAAGCTTGGCCCAGGATCTGGGAGTGGGTGAGTTATATATATAAACATAAGGACTTTGGTTTCTGGCAACCACAGAAAAATCAAACTGTTGCCACCTTAGGGGCTAATCCTACATTGTTAACTCTTCACTATTCCTGGTATGGTCCCTATGTCCCTGTGGGTTCAGATTTCATAATGTCTGTACGCATGGCAAGAAAACAGAATACTGGGAGTTAGTTCAGTACCAGAGATGGCAAAAATTGAGGTATGTGCTCAAAAGATTTAAGCTCTGTCCAGTCCAAATAATCTCCTTAGAAGCAAATTTGCTTAGGGTATATTTAGAGCTCTAAGCTATCAATTAGATAATGTATTTATTACGTATATATTATTCACCTCTAAACATCCACTTTTGATAATATCCTTAAGAGGACTGGACACGTGAGTGATAGAGGGGTCAGATAGGCCATAGCATGACCAGATTGAGATACCTCTGACCAGGTGAGTGTGACTAAGTCCCTATTTACGCTGTTGGGCGGACTTGAGTTTGCCTTACACCGTTTTGCTGTGGGAACCGACCAACCATTGGTCAGCGGTTCCGAACACACTATTACAATGCGACGGCACCTGGTGTGGTGACAAACTCTCATTTCTCTATGGGAGCTTGTGCTTCAGGCGGTTTCCACCCGCAGCACATGCTCTCATAAAGTAATGGGAGTTTGTGTAAATCCCTTCACCGTGCGGCCGGCACACGGTGCCTGCCACATGGTGCAGGGATTTATAGAGGGTCACCATAGGTGCCCCCTTGGCCCCCAACTGGAGGCTGCAGGGAGAGCGGGCCCAGATAGGGGCCCCCAAAGTCACTTTACAACAGGTTTTCAATGTCAGAAAGCCCGACATGGAAAGCCTGTCCAAAACTGACATCATAATCCCCACAGCGGTAACACCATCCGTAGGAATTATGTTGCAGTTTCCGGCTGGCTGACGGGCTCCTTGAGGCCATCGGAAGCCAGCTGGAATGACTGGCCAGTTTGACTTCTGACCACCTACATTGTAATTAGGCGGTCGTAAGTCAAACCAGAGATGTCAGTTGGAAAGCCTCCGACCTGCTGTTGGAGGCTTTCCAACCGACATCCTAATGAGGCCTTCAGTGTCAACAGGATGGTCGATCCACATAATTGACCTAACAGTCAAGTCAGCCAGGACTAGATATTTATTAAGATATTTATTTTAAATCTAGGTGAGTAGTTCGTCATATTGCTCATGATCATCGAGTGATAACTGAAATGAGGGTGTTAATGGGAAAATGCCAAAGGAGCATGTTTCATTCCTACAGTCTGCAGAATACACCATGTAAGATAAACAGTTTGGGGGCTATTCACAAAGGTACACATACATGTGAATAAATCTACATGTGTAAGTTGACGCTTACACTTTACAGTAAATGTACTACTTTAGGCTATTCACCTTTAATGGGGTTATAGGCTTATTGTAAATGTATAACCAAATAAAAAATGTTATCGCATTAACTTAATTTTGAATTACATTTTAATCATTTTGACTTTAATACATTAGAAGTCTTTTCATGAGAGTTAAAGAAAATCACACTTAAGCTATATAATTTTGATTTATTTTGTAGTAAAATTAATAAAAGATCTGTAATACTTAATCTAAATTAATTTAATTATTTGTTAAATATATTAAAGTTAAAATTTAAAAAAAGGTTATGAACATATCTTCTAATGAACTAATTATGCTTGATTTATAAATATATATTTTACATTAAATTAATTTAAAAAGTTAAAATAGGTTAAGTTCATTTAGTTCTTATATATTTTAACAATAAATTAGTTTAGGTCCTATGGGACTTTTTTTCAAGTCCCTATTATTTAGTAAAGGAGAGTGTGTTGCAGTGCAGTGATTGCCTTGTGTGGTCGTGTGCTTACTTCCTGTATGAGCTGGAGTACATTTGCAATAGTTTTGATCCTTTTTAGATATAGCAATAATAGAAGTGCAGTTTGTGAATAGAATCGAGCTTACTCTTTTGTGGGTGGGAGTATGCCCCCCACACGCCCCTCCTTAACCCTCCGTAAACCCCTACTGACTACTCCCATAACCCCTACCATTTAGTAGTAAGTATTCCCCATTTTCCATCTACTGCCTCCATCCCTCTCACATTTACTAATAAAATGCACATGTCTGTGCAGAGATCTCTGCAAATATAAAATAGGAGGTGGAGGCATAGACCTTTACATGTAGGTTTGCGAATAGCATTTTGTAACAGGATAGTAGAACTATTACAGTATTACTAAACGTACTACAAAATTATGTTTGTGAATAGGCCCTAATAGGCTACATATGGGGCCTTATCAACCAGGCATGAATCAAAACTGCCAGCCTCCTGTGTCCCCATGCCTTGCCCTTGCCCAAATAAGTCCAAACCTGTGCAAACATACGAGGCTCCTCTATGTACTCTGGTGCAACTTAATGGTGCACTACTCACACACCATCTAATACTTCATCAAATATTAGTGGGAAATTGTGTTTTCCAGAAGTTAGTCTGTCTGACTTTCACCAGGCTCCCACCATATGAATCAAAAACCTAATCGTTTCACCAGAACGTAGCAAAGGCAACTCCTAAAAATGTCAATATAATTTGGAAATCAAATTCTTTCCAGTGAAACAAAGGTTCCTACCTTTTCATTAAAACCAAAAGGTGCCACAGAGACCCCAAAGTTGGAAATGATCTCTTGTCACAGTTTAAAAAAAAGAAGACGGAAAGCATAGGCGCTATGTACAAGCAGTGCTCTCATGTCGGCCTTGACGTACTTTAATGATGTGCTAACCATGCGCCATCAGTGGGTGGTAGGAAATGGAGTTCTTCAGGCCTGTATCTCTCTGACTCCTATCAATCCCCCACTGAATTAAAACACAGTCCAATTGATGCACCAGACCCTGCCTAATGTGATTCCAAATGATTTCAAACTAATTTGGGAATGCATTTCATGCCAGTAAAATATTTTGTAATGCCTTTCTTCAAAATGGAAAGGTGGGAGTCTACATTGTTGTAAATGAACCCTGAACCCAGTCAAAACAAGCACTGGCAAAGCCAGTAGGAATTGCTTTGGGACCTATTGGCTATATCAGTGCCTTTTGGTGATACTGTGCAGCAAGGCCACATCAATTTATAGGCGCTGCCATACGTGATGACATGCAGGCGCCTTCCAAATCACATGGGTGCCACGTCATGAAGCTTTTTTCCTTTACTTTCAGCTGTGTTACAAGGTGGGTTCCCTGTTGAGCAACATGGCTAAAAAACATTGACAAAGCCAATAGGTGAGACAAATTAGCTTTGCCAATGCTTGTTATCATGTTGATTATTTTTGGCACAGTGCACGTGGTCCTGCCCCTTTAATTTTTGGGGTACACAGCTGGATGTGCTGCGTAATATATGTGTCCTTCTTCCGTTGTCAGTCGATTGTTTATCCCAATTTGCAGAAATGTTTAACATCAGTCTTTGGTTTCAATTGCTGCTTCAATGTGCACTAGATGAACAACCACGGTTTGTTATGGATAATACTGAAAAATACAATGGCCTCCATATCAGGGGCTCTAACACAGTGGTTTGTGTGTTTGTAAAGCTGTATAAAAGGAAGTAGCTATTAACCGTCAGCCAGCAAAATAGTGAATAATCTCTGATGTTTAACTGACCACATGCTAAATAGTAGAGATGATGTACAATTTGATCAAAGGGTGGATAAATAGTGTGGAGGAGGTCTTTATTTTGCAAGTCATGAAACCAGGAACACCAGATTTAGGAAAACAGTTCCAGAATGAATAGGAATAACTAGACCAAGGCCAGGATGAGTATCAGAAGGACCAAAACAGCCAAGAAAAAGAGGATTTGGATCAGGACTGGTAGGAGGACAAATGCCTAGAGGAACAGAAGGACATGGAAGAGAAGGAATACGAAACTGAGCTGGAGGACAACTATGTGAGTCTAGGCCACATGTATCAGGAAATCCCCTTTGTAAATGGCTCTCATTCATGCTTCTTATGCTGCCAACCTTGATATACTGCAGCCTCTTGATGCCACATATAGAGCAGCAAAGAGGAGCTCAAGATGATATGAAGGCTCTGATGAGCTGAAGTGGAGGTGATGGAGGCTCCAGATAGATCGTCTTAGGTTTCCCAAAGAGGGATTCTTTGCGACCCCAGATCTTCCAGCTGACATTCCTTGTACATGCATGTGCGGTGGACATGTAGCAAGTATGTAGCAGTAAGATTCCTCATGTGATGAAAGTCTAAGTGCATGGACGAGTGGCATGTATTTTGCATAACATGATGAAGAGTAGATACAGCTTCCCTACACACTGGATGTGTTTTGACTGCATACTTAATGGATGGAGCGTAGAGACCTAGAACTGAAGTCAGGGAGAATAGAGAAAGGATACCCAAAAAAAGTCTGTGAGGTTCACTTTAGCGAAGAGCTTTCAATTAGCTCTTCCGGAGCCATGACATAGGCTTGATGCTAGGAGTAAGGTCATAGGTTTCTCTTGTTAATGGTCTCAAAGTTTCTAAGCAGCGCTTTCCTTTTGCTTGAACCTGATGACTCCTCAGGAAGGCTGATGACAGTCAGGTCCTGAGATCTCATGCTTTATTGTGTCCTTGTTTTGGATACTTCTGCTTCGAGCTAGCACTATTGCTACTACTGTGAGAGCTATCACCTAGTACAAAGGCTGTGTCTGCACTACAGCCAGAAAATTATAATTGAAAGAGAATCACCACAAATCAGTTCTGAAACCTGAATAGATGGTCCACATCACCTGTCTGGAAAATGAGTATTAAAATAAACTGTGAAATGATTGAGCTTTAGGTCACAAGAATGGAGGTAACAAAATGTCTTTGTTTAATTCGGTGTCTTATTTCTTACAATATTTATAATAAAGTTAAAAGAAAAATTTCTGTGAGATTCTTTTCTTCTTTGTCTTTCATTCCTGTATGTATTTCTCTGGTTTCTGGGAAAATTAATTCATATTCCAATGACATTCAGTTCAATTAATTATAGTCGCATTCCTTTGCTTGTGGCTCCTTGATGGAATACATCCTGTGATGGCTCGATAGAGTAGGGGGTATCGAAGGAAGGACTTTATACAATCACTCTATTTAGAATGAAACCTGGCTGTAAGCTAAAGGAAAAAAGAGAATTTTCTTGTACCCCCTGGGAGAGAATTCCCAGCTTGTAGGACCATTAGGTGTTTTGCTTTGCAAAAACAAACTCCATGTTTGTGAGTTCAAGTTTGAAAACTACATTTTTCTTAAAGGTTTGCTGTCCATCCATCACGTCTAACAATGCTGTTCTTCAAACATTTCGTGCATACCCAGGAATTGTCATGACAGCGGTTCCTGTGGAGAGTTGTCCACAGGGTTGAGGTCCCTCAGGTAGGCAGAGGCACTAGCTTCTG
This sequence comes from Lissotriton helveticus, assembly GCF_964261635.1. NCBI lineage: Eukaryota > Metazoa > Chordata > Amphibia > Caudata > Salamandridae > Lissotriton > Lissotriton helveticus. Next base: position 1,493,951,089 of record NC_136061.1, on the reverse strand, counting down.
CCTAGGGCCGGACTGGCCGTTTCGGGTACCGGGTATTTTGGACCCCTGGGAGTCCGTTATTGTTACCAGCAATATCGGTCTACTGTAACAAAAGCTGCAGCGGTGAGAAGGGAGTGGTGCTTCCAACTAGCAGCCCCCCGACCCCCCGGGTGCCGGCCGAGCTGTTTGCCAGGGCCTGTTTTGGCTCCCAGTTTAGCTATGCCTCTGCATTTCAAAGCAGTTAACTTTGTACTCAAAGCTCTATATCAGGCCCATAGTTTTTCTTTCTTCTGTCATCAGATTAGAATGAAGCCTCTAAATTATGCAGTATTGGTTGTTTCATAAGGGACCCTATGTAACTGTTTTGCTTTTGATATAATCACCATGAATATTAAAGGGCTCTAGGCCACTGGGATACATTTCTAGTTTTTGGTTTTCTTTTACAAAAAGTTTTTTTCACGTATTTTAGTCTGATTTGTTTTATTGAACTGAAACAGAATTGATAAGCTGCAGACAAAGAGGTGTTCTGGTAACATGGAGCCTTTTGGTATTGCGATATCTGGTCATAGTACATTCCCATGGCTTTGTGAGTAAGAGCAAGTACATAGCTGTACATCAGTAAACAACTTTAACTAAGCTCGAAAAGGTTCTAATCATCTTTATCAGTATGCACCTCTACAGACAAACATAAACGTAAAGGAGTAGAAGCATTTACGGTGCACAAGACAGATCCATAAATGCCAGCCATGTCACAATGTCTTGGCCCTAGGCGTAATGGAGTGGCATACTGTGCCATCTCTGTCAAAATAACTTGGAAGCATTCCGACATTTGGGACCTTCAGACCTATAAATTATTGTCTGCATCTAAGTCAGTTAAGGACTTCATGTTGCAAAATCACAGGTTTTGTAATCACCAAAGTGCTTATACTTACGTACAAACTCTTTCTATAAGTTGGAAAATTATTTCAACTTGTAAAATGATTTTGGCAATTGTTTCCAAATTGCAAAAAGAAGGGTTCATGAAAGGGGTTTCCTCCCTCCCTTTCCAATCAGAAGTGGAATTTATTGATAGTTTGTGACTGTAATTGCTGTCGGAAACCTTTGATGAGAAAACGACCCTGACTTGGGGTGGTAACTAATTTGCAAAGGGGAAAAGGTCCCCTTGTGTCCCTTTTCACTTTGAGAATCGTCTTGGCAGCCTCAGGGAAGAGATGTTTTCCACAACCAAAAACATTTTTTTTAAACCAACGCAATTGCTTTAAGGAACATGGGTTTCTTCAAAACAAAGTGCTTTACATTTTGGAATGCAAGCATAGAGATTATGATTACAGCCAAGCACACGGGGTCACAGATTTGCTCCTGCCTAGTAAATATTAATTAGTGAAGCCCTTCTGCAACTACTTGCAATTCAGTATTTATGAACATCCAAAAAGTACATATGTCAGTTTGTAAGATACAATTCAATCGGTAAAACGTATGTGCAGAATTTGCAACCATGGTTTGCAAATTAAATAACAATATTACAGGATCCTAACTCTCATAGGGAGATGGATGCCAATTGTAGTCACTCCTTGTATGCAGTTCTAGCTGGTGTAAGTACCTGTTGAAATCTGCATTGTGCATATTAAAATGAAATTTAAGATATTTAGACAGCAGCCTGGTAAAAGAGAAGTTCCTCTGCTATTTGCATGGCTACTGGCCAGGTTGTGCACACCGTCTGCTATTTAGACAGCCACCAGATAAATATTTAAAGTTTCTTTTCAACTTATGTGCAAAGACAAAGTGAATACAGCACATAATTTCTGCTAATTAGCCAGCTACCAAGTAAATATTGAATTTTCTTTGCTACTTGCCAGGCCACTGGTTAAAGAATTTAAAATGTCAGCTGTTTTACGAGCAGCCACATAAGTAATTAAGTTTATTTGCTATTTGCATGGCTGTTGGCCTTGTTGTGCATGACCGCTGTGTTGTCGGCAGCGTAATAATGAGTAAAGTATTTTTATTGGCTTGACTGCTGGCCAGATAGTACAAAACTTCTGCTATTTAGTCACTGGCCAGGTAAATTGTGAAATGTCCTTGTTATTTGTGGACCTTCCAGCCAAATAGTGCAGAATTGCTACTATTTAATCAGAGACCAGGAAATTAGTGAAGTTCTGCTATTTGCATGGCCACTGGCTGAACAGTGCAGAATCTCTACTATTTATCTAGTGGCCAGGTGAATAGTGACGTGTTTCTGCTGTTGCACACCCCCTGGCCCAACAGACAGAATCTCTTCTATTTAACCAAGGGCCTGGTGAATAGTGATGTTTTTTCTGCTATTTGCATAGCCTCCAGCCAAACAGTGCAGAATCTCTACAATTTAGCCAGGTAATTAGTGATGTTCTTCTGCTATTGCCATGGGTGGGCACAGGCAAAACAGTGGAGATTCTGTACTATTTAGCCAGCGCTTGTTAGTGTCTGCATTTGGGATGTGCAACCATGTGTAGACAAGCATTTGCAATGCAATAGGTCTCGCATTAGGAAAGTTTGAGCTATTGGTATTGTAAATGACAAATATTTTATTTATGTGTTGGTTTTGAAAATAGCGAATGAATAGCTTTGTCGTTTACAATGCCAATAGTTTTAACTTTCGCAAATGTGACACCTATAGCATTTGTAATGCAATATGTGTTGTATTTACGTGACTTAGATGTATTGATAATATAAATAACAATGGCTTTTTAAAAAAAAAATTAATACTTAAATAAAGTTGTTGTAATTTATAATGGCAGTAGCTTAAACTTTTGTAAATAACTTTTGTGAAGATTATGTTCAGTGTATTTTATTGTGACGAAAATCCAAGAACAGAAGTGAAATATTAACATCTTTTTGTGACATTTGTAATAAAGTTTGAAACATTGAGAGAACATATTTGAACCAGTTGTTGTTGAATTGTTGCACAGATTGATGCTGTGGCGTTCAGTGATGCTGTGGTAGCGCATAGGGATGTTGTGGTGCCCCTGAGTGATACTGTGGCGCCCCTGAGTGATGCTGTGGCTCCCCTAAGTGATGCTGTGGTGCCCCTTAGTGATGTTGTGGTGCCCCTGAGTGATGTTGTGGTGCCCCTGAGTGATGTTGTGGTGCCCGTGAGTGATGTTGTGGTGCCCCTGAGTGATGTTTGTGGTGCCCCTGAGTGATTGGTGCTGAGTGATGCTGTGAGGATGCGATAGATAGAGTGAGTGCGATAGATAAATAGATAGATAGAGGGAGGGAGGGCGATAGAGTGAGGGCGATTGATTGATAGATAGAGTGATGTCGATAGATCGAGTGAGTGCGATAGATAGACAGATAGTGAGGGCGATAGATAGATGGACATATAGAGGGAGGGCGAGGGCGATAGAGCGACGGCGATAGATAGAGCAGGGGCGATAGAGTGAGGGCGACAGATAGATATTGAGGGCAATAGATAGATAGAGTGAGGTTGATAGATAGACTGAGGGCGATAGAGTGAGGGCAATAGATAGATAGTTGTGTGTGGGGGGGAGTTGTGTGTGTGGGGGGATTGTGTGTGGGGGGTGGGGGGTGTGTGTGTGTGGGGGGGTTGTGTGTGTGTGGTTGTGTGTGTGGGGGTGTGTGGGGTGTGTGTGTGTGGGGTGTGTGGGTGTGTGTGGGGTGTGTGTGGGGGGGGGGTGGGGGGGGGGGGTGTGTGGGGGTGGGTGTGTGGGGGGTGGGGGTGGGGGGGTGGGGGGGTGGGGGGGTGGGGGGGTGGGTGTGGGGGGGTTGTGTGTGGGGGGTTGTGTGTGTGGGGTTGTGTGTGGGGCTGTGTATGTGTGTGTGGGGTTGTCTATGTGTGGCTGTGTTTGTGTGGGGTTTTGTGTGTGTGTGTGGGGTTGTGTGTGTGTGCGTGTGGGGTTGTGTGGGGGTGGTGTGTGTGTGTGGGGTCTGTGTGTGGGGGGTGTGGGGTTGTGTGTGTGTGTGTGTGGGGATGTGTTTGGGGGTTGTGTGTGGGGGAGGACGATCAACAGATGAGAGAGAAAGGAGAGGATGAGAGAGAAAGGAGAGAGTGAGAGAGGGAGGAGAGATAGAGAGAGAGAAAAAAAGCCATTTGCTTTGCTATACAATACCATTAGCAAAGCAAAAACCTTTAACTTAATCAAAAGCGAAACCTCAGGATTAACCTAGCGATGTTAGAAAAAGGTTAGGGCTACTTTGGATAAAAGGTGCTGGGGCCTACTGGATATTGAACAATGTTATCTGCCTGCCACACCATGCTTTATCCAATAGTAATTATTTCCCAGAAATCCCCCTTTTCACTGAAATTCTGAATAAGTTGAGTGAATATGAGGTCCCTTCTATGGGCAAACCTTCTTAACCGCTTCCGCGCTACCGCGTTTTCCCGCTGTACGCTGGAATTTCAAAAATGCGCTGTTTATGACAAAGCCAGCTCGTCATCCGCGTAGCGCAGGTAACGCCCATGACGAGCTGGCTTTGTCATTAGCGCGGAAGGGGTTAAAATAATAAGTAAATCTAGAAGTGTGAGATCCACCTTAATTGGCTTGAGCATTTGGAAATGTGGAGAAGAGGGGCTGCATTGCTTTATGGGAGAATCTATCTGTACCAGAGGATTTTAGGAGAAAGGTAGCTAAATAAAAACAAGCATTGGCAGCACCAACAGATCTCTCCTACGGGAGAACTTTTGTTTGTGGCAATGTGTTTTAGCCATGTTGCACACAAGAGTGGCTGCTGTTCAGCATGCTTAAAAGTTAGTGAGATGGGGTGCAGTGGTGTGGGCAGGAGTGGGTAGATTACAGTGGAGTAGGGTACAGTGGAGTGAAGAGATTGGGGGAGACTGGAGTGGGATGGATTGGAGGGAACTGGAGTAGAGTGGGGTAGATTGGAGTGGGGAAAATTGGAGCAGGGAAGGGTAGATTGGAGTGAGGTAGATTGGAGTGGAGTGGGGTAGATGGTAGTTAAGTGGGGTAGTTTGGTGTAGAGAGGGTTAAAATTGGAGTCGAGTGGAGTAGACTGAACTATTACAAAGTGGATTAGGGTAGCTTGGAGTGGGGTAGATTGGGGTAAAGTGGGCTTGATTGGAGTGGAGTGGCTGGTGCTTTAATAAGATTGAGTTGGCGCTGTATAAACCGGGAAAATAGAAAATAAAGCTGTTCCGTCCTTTTGAAGTACTTTGAGTATTGCTGTGACGACCTCTGCTAAGGGCAAGTGGTAAGGTTTTTAGGTTTCCCCTGCAACTGTGCCTTTTTCGGAACACATATATTATAGACAATTTCCTCATTTATCCTTGCAGGTACTAGGGTCAGGATTTGAATGGTGCAGCAGGTACAGCGACACAGGGGCCAAAAGATTTGGCACTGAACACTTATTATTGCTACCTTTTACTACTGAAGAAGGAGTCACAAGTGCAGTTACGTTGAAGGCACTAGGGTCATGATTTGAATGGGGCAGCAGGTGCAGTGGCACAGGGGCCATAGGGTCTAGGAACCCCACTGAATACCGTTATATTGTGATATTGGAATCACAGGTACTGTTTGGCAAAGGAGGCTCGTGCGCATTTGAATTCTTAACTGCATATAGTTGATGCACTTTAAAAATGGGCAACTAACGGTTGCATAGATAAAGTTAGCAAGATCTGGTATTTTTGCAAAAAAGAAGATCTAACTGTACTAATAGGATTGCCACGGCTCCGCCACCCATCGGAGAATAATGATAACAAAAGAAATGCATCTGCTATGCACGCGCTTTGGGTATTTTAGAAGGTCTCTGAAAAGTCTGAGAATTATGTTTGTTGCAAAAATGGAGTTGAGTGTCGGTAATTGGAAAAACAAACCTTGCATGTAGCCAAAGCAGACACATCAAAAAGCAATCATTGTTTAAACACTTCCTGGAACACCGAAGCAAGCTTTGTTTGCAGTACCAAAAAGCCATAATGCGCTGTCTGTATAAACAAAGGTAACTACAATGCCTAATTTAGGTAAAACATGCATGTCCCCAAGGCAGACAAATCAAAAAGCAATCACTGTTTAAACATTTCCTGATACAACATACTCAGAAGCATCCTTTGTAGTAGCAAAAAGCAGTCACACGCTGCTTGGTAAACAAAGCTAACTACGAACCGTAATTTAAGAACAAGATCTACTACGTCTCTTGTCCTGGAGGCATGCTTCTGGGGGAGGGGGACGACGATGAGGGAAGACGGGTGACTGTATATGAAAGCAAAAACAGGGGGGGGGGTGAGGGAACACTATACAAAACTGCCCCCAAAAAATAAGCATCGAGAGGCGTTTAGGCGTTACCAATGAACGTGGCAAACAGGAGCCAGACGGCACGCATTAAACAAAAAAATATATTAACTCGGTACTCGCCATTATTAAAACAATAGCACTCCTAATATGTGGTTTGACTGGTAAAGAGACTAAGCAGAGTGCGACATGCAAAGGTAGCGTGGTAGAGCAAATAGAAATGTGTGACGATATAGACAACAAGCCGTGAGCGTGCGCAGCAGAAGTCAGGAGTGGCGGCTGAGGCCGCTGATGCGGTAAGTGGGGCGGCGGCGGTATGTGTGTCTGTGTGCGCGTGTGTGTATGCCTGCGTGTGTGTGTGTGTGTGTTTGCCTGCATGTGTGCCTGCGCGTGTGTGTGCCTGTTTGTATGTGTGTGTGCATGCGTGAGTGTGGCTGTGTGTCCGCGCGCGAGAGGCTGACTTGCGGTGAATGTGGGACAGGGGATGTGCACAGCGCCGGGCTGGGCGTGCGCGCCCATGAGGTAAAATCGGCGAGGGAAAGCGCGTGCACTTCCCCTGTCCCACATTCAAGTAAGCAAGAGGTATACTAAAGTATACGAGAGGTTTCTCGATGCTCGACCTAAAAAACGATATGTCAGTGTTTTCTAACCACAGACATAGGACCTTTAACCAATAAACACTGGGGTAGATTTGCAAACATTTTCCACTGAATTTGCATCAGAAAACCAACACAAATATGTTTTATGTTATTTACTTTCAAGAGCAAAACTTCCTTTTAGGCTACTTTCCAGCACAAAGCAACACAAAGAAGTGCAAAGAGTTACTTAGCATCAAGGGGGCATTACACAGGTGGAACACGGGCATTCACATGCAACCAACCATTGCTTTTTGATACAAAACCCTACCTACTAACAATAGTAGACAGGGTTTTGCGCCAAAAATGTATGTCATTTAAAAGGAGGTGCTAAAAGGAGAATGTTTTCATTTCTCCTTTCTGTTCCTATGTTTCATGTGTGTTGCATTGTAGAGCACACATACAATGTAGGAAAGATTTTAAAACTGATCTATTGTAGTGTGTACTGGAAAGGGACACTTCCAGTACAAACCCTATGCTAGGCTCACACATACACCCTTGCACTATGGCACAAATGTGTGTGTGCGGTGCTGGGAAGAACAATTCTGTGCCAGGAAAGGGGAGGAGAGTGCCATATGCCTGGAGATATAGTGCTCCCTTGCTCTCTTCCTGTCATGCAATGCAGTGCATCATTTTGGCTGCTGCACTGAGTTGTGTGACACCTTTGTTAATCTGGCCCGTAGTCTTTTTCTTTTTGCCCATGTGAAGGAAACAAGCATACATACACAAACCTGATGGATAAAAGAGAAAAGAAGACTGAGGCATGGAAGAGTAAAACGCAGGACAGAATGAACAGTGTGTGCAACCTATTCTGGAAAACAAGGATGTAAACAATACCACTTGTAATTCAGACATGTAAAACTATTTGTTTTTATCATTTTGCCTTCAGTCTTTAATGACAGATAAATATAGTTTTAAATTGGATTAGCCGCCTCAAATGTCCCTGGTTCTCCTGTGAAGTCCAGCTGCCGAAAAAGGGGAAACATTCTCACCCAATGTTAATGTTGTAGATCTTTGGATAAGTTATCTTAAGCTTTATTGAGTGCACTCTTTGTGATGTGTGATTATATGAAATGTATATTATTTTATAAATAGATGCTGCATTAGGGCAAAAACATGCTTGGCAAATTGTGTTTTTTGTTGGTCACCTATGATGCTATTTTTTTCTGTCCATGCATACTGCCTTTTACAAAGTGAATTCTCTGTGCTATTTAAATTTAAAGTGCTAATTTTATATTTACACAATTGCGTAGATGGACAGGCCTTTTGGGATAGGGAGCAAAATCCCCCGGTAAAAAGTAGGTGCCCCTGACCCTTTCTAAGGTGTCTCCAAGACAATGATGTCCCAATACATCTTAGAACTCAGCAACCAGCATGGAAACAAGCGCTGACAGAAGAATAATCAATGACAAGGGAAGAAAAAAAAAGTGTCTTACTCCCAATGCGAATTGTGGGAGGACGTTAATAAAGTAATTAATCAGCACTTGCTACGCGCTCCAAGGGAAAGCAAAACATGCGTTGCCGAAGCGAAAGACATCCACTTACACATGCTGACCAATGAGAGGCAAGGAAATAAGAGTGACACTGAAGACAACAAATGGTAAGTGTTTTTTTTTTATGAAACAAAAAATCGTTGCTAGTGACGGAGCAAGAGCGGTGTCTCAGGTGGAACCTAATAAGTAGTTGCTAATGTGAGCAATGGAAGGATGCAAATCAGCCAAGTCAAAAGATGGTAAAGAGCATATGCTCCAAGGGAGGGACAAGCACAAGATGGAACAAGATGAACAAGAAAAGCCATTAAATAAGAAGCAAGAAAATGAGATTGACAATCAAGCCAAACAATGCTAAGCAATAGGCGAGCTTTAAGCCCACTGGAAATTCTTGGAAAGCCCAGAATAGATATTTTCCAACCTGTTGGTGTCTAGTATGTGAGAACTAAGATGATACAAAAGCATAGGCGCTGCATGCCAACATGGCATTTTTATGCTACCTAAAGCATTATGATGTTATGATACCCATATGTCAACAAGGGCTGTTTGGAGCTGAAGTTCTTCTAAAACATCCAGCTGTCTTCAGAATCTGATAGTGTACAACAAAAAACTAGTCACTTTAACTGTATTTATCGGACAGTTCCTAAAAAATGTCCAGCTAATACAAAAACTCAATTCTTGTCAGTATAGCAAAGTTTTCATGTTTTTCATAAAAAATGCAAGGTTGTGAGGGGGGATTGAAAGCAACACAAGTGTATGGGGAAAGAAAAACAAAGAACACGGGTGGGCTGAAGCAATGGGGAGAAGCATACAGAAAAACACAAAAAGGAGAGGCGTGGAGAAGCAGTTGACCAACAGAGAGCAACATCGAGTGCAGGGGGAGGGATATACATGAAGGAGACAGCTTGAAAACAATGGAGTGTTTCACACAAAAGAAAACAGTATTGCTTGAAAAGCAAGCAGTAGATGCAGCATTGTTATACGGTGTCAACTACTTTAGTGGGACCGTGGATTAGGTCAACAAAACTTCATAATAAATAGACTGCGTCTTTTTATATGATCAGTAAATGTTGGTTCAGATAGCTTGTTACAACCTTGAACATGAGCACTCTCATTCCCAAGGAATTAATGGAAACAGATCTAACCCTTTCATATGTCGTTCTTGCATGCCAAAAGTTTCACAAAGAGAAAAGACAATAATATATTTTTAAATGTTTATTGAAAAGATCTAATCCTTGTAAGTAAAATATGAACTGTGATTATTAGACAGATGAGACATATCGTTATAAGCATAATTAAAACAATGAAAAATACAAATAATTAGGAGTGGACGAAATTTCTGGGTACTCTCCTTTACGCTTGTAACATGGAGTTCTGACCAAACTCTGCCAAGCGCCGTGTGACAGAGTTTTTTCTTGTATACAGCTTGTGAACAGTACACTGGTGAGCGTGAGAGAGAATTGGTGTCTCCTAGCGTCATTTTCGGGTGCTAGGAGGACACCCTGCAAGATTTTCCCAGCGCAGCTGGCAGTGACTGTTTGCGGTAAAAAAAGCTGCGGCGCAAGGAGAAAATCTACTCTAACTGCAGCAATGAAGCAGCGCCCTCTGGCATGTCAAGCGGGGCCATCCGGGAACAATCTCCCGGCGCTAAAACTTAGCTCGAGCAGCACGGCATGCTGATTCCCACCCGCTGGCAGAACTCCCGAAATGTCGTGGCATTTTCATGTAACTCTGAGGAATTCCGCAGAGTGAAACTACGTGAGTTCCAATCACACCTCCAAGTTATTCAACCATGTTGATTATTTCTAAAATTACTCCTGTCTATCACTAACACCCCTACACTAGCGAGAGCATTATGGGAGTACCCTTCTGCCAGACCCAAATGGAATAATCAAACCCCATATCTTGGTGCAAGGTCTCTGGAAACCAGCCTCAGTGCATTAATGAATGCACTCTGTTTCAGTGTGCAAGCCCACACACATCTGCTTGCACGGCTATCTTCTTACCTAGAATGTATGTCAGGGTCTACAGAACTTTGATTCCTTTACAGATCTCCGCAGCATCCATGATAACTCAGGCATGAAGGGCCTCTTGCCTGAATTCAAAACAGTCACTGTTCAAATAATTAACCATGGATGCTCGGTTTGTAGCATTCGCGCAGCACACACTTGTTACAAGAAACAATAATTTCTTATTTCATGTTGGTTTGGTATGCTTGTAAGCTCTTGTCAAACTACCGCTGTTCGCACTGTAAAACCGGAGCTGCTTTGCACTTTCAGTGTTATGACATGAACTGTAAACATGCCAGTCCCTATAGTGCATGCTCTCTACCCGTGATCCCCTCCCAACCTCCCCCACCTGCTATACATTTATACAACCAGGCATAGACCGGCCCCTGGTCGAGTTTGCTCAAATTAAATAATGAAACTGCTGTGCTTTAGGTTCAGACTTTGAGCTGGGTAAATATTTGTTGACAGTTTTTTTAATGGTTTGTTTTTGTTTCAAATGATGACTTATGATGGACATCTCAGATTTTCTTATGCAGTGGCTCTGTTGCTGTGCAGGGTGGGACTGGGCGTAGGGGGCACCGGGCGTTTCCCCGGTGGGCCGCTAGGGTGGGGACCGGTTTTGGCCCCCTGGGGGCCATTTTTTTTGTTACCAGGGGTCAGAATATATGGGCCCCTAGTAACAAAATGGCCGAAACCGGCCCTCTCAAACTGCTCAGCTGCACTCCCCCTCACCCCAAGGGGTGCCAGCTGAGCAGTTTGCCAGGGCCGGTTTCGGATCCCAGTCCGGACCTGTTGCTGTGCAACTTTAACACTTGGTGAGTCATACCTGACAATGAACTTGTTGGGTGGGAGGTGCTGGGTTCAAAATAACTTTTCGGTTTAAAAGCAGGCAGAATTCCTTTGGTGTCCAGCAGTTTCATGCAACAATAAGTGTCTAGACAACTCTGGTGATTAATGCACCTGCTGGGGAGAGAGTAGAGATTGTCTAGTGGCAGGGTCAGCCTATTCTAAGGTAGAGCAAAGAGTTAATGTGCCTGCTACAAAGGTGTAACATGCAGATCACAGAATGGAGTGTAATTGAACAATGAGTTAGTTTCTTCCCAAACTTCTCTGTCAGTTTCAAAATGACCATTACAAAAGCCTGCCACAGTTTAGGTTAGGTGGGTGTCGATGGTTACTGTTGGAAAAAGCCCACGTAGACCACCACGTACACCACGTACATCACGTATACCACCACTACACCACTTAGTACAACATCACAAATAATGTAATTCGTTTAAAATTGTTTCCCATTTATTCACAGACAAAAGCTTGCTGCAAGTGAATATTGAATTGCCAAACCAAAAGTGAATACTCACGGTTTACTGCAGGAATTAAGACCTGCTTTACTTTGAAAGGCCTACTGAGTACAATGAATGCGGATCTAACATTTGGCCGGAAACAGGCCAATGACATGTAAGCAATGGACCAACCTGTGAGTAGGTGATGTGTGCTTCCTACTTGAATCAGCAGGGGTGCATTATTTGCCTGCTGCAGGAGCCTGAGCTTTAACAGAAGCATGCACAGATAGCAACTACGCAAGTCTTACTTTACCAAAGCGATACAAATTAAAAGAGGTACATTGGGACTTGCAGTGTTAGAGTCTCAAATTGAAGAGACAGCTGCTGCTAACACATTCGAGCACCAAGATAACTGACCTTGGATACTTTGATAGAAGCCACAAACTGATGGAGGATCCGGACCATCACTCAGTGGTGGCTTGCTGAGGGAGTGCTGTTGGGCAGGGACATCATAAGGATTTTGGGGGCTCTGGGCCAAACATATTTTGGGGCTCCTGTTCAGAACAACCTTGAATTTATTATTCAGCTCTTTCGTGCCCTCTTTGACCAGGTCACTGACAGTTGCTATATATTCTCTTGTATAGTCTTGCAGCAACCCCTTCCAAATGATCAGTGCTCCAATCAAGAATATTCATCAGAATTATATAATGGTGCTCCCTTCTGAGTCCTGTCCTTTTCTAAACCCTGGGTATAGGTGCAACTAGAATAAACAAGTAATATCATGATGATCTGTCTTCAGACTGCATAACTGTCTCAAGACCCTGTTATAAAGAGCTACGTGGCTTGGACGGCAATGTGGACGGTTGTCTGAGTCCGTCAGCTCCGGAGCCCTGAGGCCATTAGCGGCGATTTTATACCAGCCAAACAAGTTAGACCCAGGAACTAAAACAAACACCCAGCATCGGAACAACTAAAGAATAGAAGGACCTTAGGAAGAAGACAGGCGGTGACCCAGGGACAGAATATCGTCTGTTTTTGCTCACAGCGGTGCGAGAGGAAGGGGCGAGGCAAGATGGCGGCCAGGAGTTTCAGGCGGGGATAGAAGAAGGAGGTGAGCGCCGGCAGCAGCATCAGCAACACCCCGCAGCACACAATACCCCCCTTCACCCGCCAAGCACAGATCACCACACCAGACTCACCGCGCTCGCACTCGCACAACCAACTCCGTGCACCACAGAATCGCCGAAGAGAGACGGAGGCGCAAAGGGAAGCGAAACTGATACCAAAGCAGGGCCCGGCCATTATTGCAGACCCAACGGGACGATCGGGAGAGCAAGCGAGGGGAAAAGGGCAAGGGGTGCCGGAAGCAACGTTTACCGACACCCAAGTGCGCTCAAGACCCTCGCTGCTACCACCGATACCTACCAGGCCCGCATACAATACCCCAAACACAGGGCACACCCGAGGAATACGGGGGCAGAAACCGAAAGCAAACAAGTCCCATCTCAGGGCGCCGCCATTACCGGAAGTGGCCAAAGGAATAAACGGGGAGCAGGGAGTGAGAGCGACAAGCTCACTAGCAAGAACGAAACTAAAAGACAAAGAAACAGATACTGCCCGGGACCAAGTCAAACAAAGAAGAAGGCATAAAACAGACAAAATAAGTCAGAGGCGTAAACACACAACCGCACAAGGAAGTATGCCAAAAAGCTGCAAGGTGCCCCCGGCCGCCGAAAGGGTGAGGAGAAAGGGGAGAGGGCAACAAGCTGCAAGCCGCCAGCCACACACGAGGGACCACAAGTCTAGCGCGGAAAAGGGACAGAAAAAGCACAGGCCGCCACTAACCTAGTGGCGAAACCGGTCCTACCGCACAAACCCAAAGCCAAAGAGCCGCCTAGCACCAATATGAGCGCATAAAGAGCACAAGAGAGCTCAAGCTGAACAGGGGCGAGGACTGCAGGAGGAGAGAACAACAAAGGGTCCATAGCGCACACATCCCTAGCGCTGGCAGGAGCTAAAGCCAAAACGAGGACGAGGAAAATAAGAGAACCAAGCAGGTACAGGAATAACAACCCTACCCAGGCACCAAGAAGCAACCGACGAAAGGACTACCGTTAAACCAGAAAGAAGGCAGACTGAGCCACCTCCAATCCAGAAGAGGCATCCGAGAGATGGCGGGGCAGGAGGAGAATCCCGGCAACGACACTAAAAAGCATAGGAAAGAGCTGCCCGAATCACCACTCAAACAAAAGTGGGAAACAACTCTGGACACAATCCTAAAGAGGGTCAATGAGGGCAACGCAGTGGCCAAGCAAACAAAGGTCACGATTGACTATATGCAGCTGGAACTGACGGCAATAAGAGCCGATCTACACAGCACCAAAACCAGAATTGAGGCGGCAGAGAAGCGCATCAGTGACATGGAGGACATAAACATAACAAACAACAAAACTATAACAGAAAACTCCATGATCTCAAGAACGCTCCAAAGACAGCTAGCGGAACAAGATGATCGCGCCCGAAAAGGAAACATCCGAATTCTAGGAATACCTGAAGGCACAGAAGACAAAGCAGGCGCGTGCACAACCATGCTCGAGGAGATTCTACCACAACTAACTGGCCTCAATTTTGACAGACAATTTGAAGTAGACAAAGCATATAGAGTTCCAGCTACGAAACTACCACAAGGCAAAGGTCCCCGACCAATAATCTGCAGCCCTCTGAGAGCAAACCCCACGGAAGCAAATTTCACCTTTGCCCGGAAGAACCCGAACCTGAAATGGGAAAGCAATAAAATAATCCTCACACAGGAATTCTCGAGACAGACGGTCGAGACTAGAAAAGGCTTCCTATCGCTAAGAGACGCACTACGCAAACGGAACATCACCTTCAGTTTCGCCGGCCTGGCGCGCTTTAAGATCTCAGATAAATGGAAAACACTGATCTTGGACGATCCGAACGAACTAAAGAGGTACATCCAAGGTCCACCAGCAGAGGACATGGAAGCCAAGAACATAGGAGCAACAAAGAGAAGTGCCTCACCAGACAACGAAGGAAAGTCAGACTAGGACCACAACCGGTTGTCTGCAGAACTAGAGACTGTAAGGAAAGAAATTACCTCGACAGCAAACTACCTCACAACCTGTCTACCTCATAGAAAACAGAACCTACCTCGAAAACCCAGGTGGCGGGGAGCAAAGAACGGGAAGCAGCCTTTTGAACTGATATGCAGTACTGACCAGACATATCCTTTATGCTAACTAACCGGCCCGAACCAGGCTCGCGAGGTCTATTAACTGGGAAAGGACTTCTCACGTTTAACCTCAGGGGGACTCTGCAGCAAGGAACTTTGCTGTCGCACACCCACTCAGCAAAAGATGGGGGGAGGAGGGGGGGAGGGAGGGGGGACACGGGAGGGAGGGAGGTCATCAGGTACAGATATATGGGGTCTCTATGCCTACTACTTTTTCTATTCTTCCTTTTCTTTGCTTTCTGTCTTCTCTATGCAACTACTGCTCAAAACTAGAAGGGTCACACACACTGCTGCCAACCAACAGGGTCAGTCTAGGCCGCCAAAAGGTGGAAGGCGAACTATGGCAAACAAAGAGGCTAAGCAACACACCGACAAGAACGTCTATCAATAACATACACTACACAACAGGGAAGACCTACAACACTCAGAATGACTCATAAACGGCAGAACAACCTCGCAGCAAACCTAAAAGTAGTCTCTTTCAACGTTAAAGGCCTCAACCATCCAGTAAAGCGAAGGAAAGTCCTAGAGTACCTAGCCAAGCTAAAATCAGATGTGGGTGTCCTCCAAGAGACCAAACTGTCCGCAGAAGATATAGGACGCCTCAGAGCTAACTGGATAGAGCAGGCAATAGGCTCCCCGGCATGCAACAAAAAAAGAGGGGTCATAACACTAATAAACAAGAAGGCCAAACTAGTTCTAAACGATCCATACGCAGATGAGGAAGGGAGAGTCCTTATAGCAAGCCTGACCAGAGGGGAGGAAACACTACATATCGCCAACATCTATGGGCCAAACACAGACGACAAAGACTTCTGGGCAAAAGTAGAGGAGAAACTGAGCGCACTCCCAAAGGACGACCTTCTAATAGTGGCGGGCGACCAAAACCAAGTACTAGACCAGGCAACAGACAGACACCCACAAATACCTAGCCATGACACACAGGGGGGGAATATTCTCAAGAACATGTGCACCGGGCTCAAGCTAAAAGATCCATGGAGACTCCAAAACCCAGACGGAAGGGACTACACCTTCTAATCGCACCCCCACAACTCATACAGCAGGATTGACTACATTCTAATCTCGGAAACGCACACCCACCTTATAGATCAGACAGAAATCACACCAAGATCAATCTCAGACCACTCACACATCAGCCTCACGCTTTCAGGCAGACACAACGAGAAGATTGCGCGCAGATGGAGATTTAACGACAACCTCCTCAGGAACAAAGACAGCACAGCCGAAATAGAAGACTCCATAAAGGAGTACCTAGACCTAAACAACAAACCAGAAGCGGACAGGGGCACCCTTTGGGATGCCCTGAAAGCCACCGTCAGGGGGGAAATACTCTCCATCACTGGGCAGAACAACAGAGAGAGAAACAAGAAAGTCTCAGAACTAGAAAAAGAGATAAAAGACTTAGAGTTAGGACACATAGCCAACCTAAGGGACAGAAATACACTCACAACACTAAAAATATGAGCTAAACAAGATCCTTAGCGAGAGAGCAGGAACATGGCTGAACAAATATAAAGCCATCAACCTCTGTACGGCAAACAAAGCAGGGAAGGCACTCGCCTCCTATCTAAAAAGTAAACAAAGGCAGCACGGAGTAGCAGCTGTGACAGACTCCCACGACGAATCACAAACCGTGAATAAAGAAATCCTCAGGGTTTTCAAAGAGTTCTATGAGCAGCTATACAAGGAAGCCAAGACCCTAAACAAGGACGGTGGAGCAGCCCTCTTAGACAAACTATCAATGCCTACACTCACAGACACACAAAGAGAGACATTTGAATTAGGAATCACAGGAGACGAGATAGAAAAGGCAGTAACAAACCTCAAGGAGAACAAAGCACCAGGCCCGGACGGATACACAGCGAGATTTTACAAGCAATTCCTACACATAGTCAAACCCACAATGGTTGAGGTCTTCACAAGCTGCATCCAGAAAGGAAGCATGACACCAACCATGGCAGAAGCCAACATCATAGTGATTCCAAAAAAAGGAAAAGACCCACAACACCCCAAGAACTACAGGCCAATCTCCCTAATAAACATGGACTGCAAGATCTAAGCGAAGATCTTAGCGACCAGACTTAATACTTTCCTGCCAAAGCTCATACACTGCTCACAAGTAGGCTACCTCAAAAACAGGATGCCACATGATAACACCAGACTCCTGTGCCACCTGATAAATCACGCCTCTAAGGGCAACAACGCCGCTGTAGCGATTGCCTTAGACGTGGAAAAGGCATTCGACAGTGTGTCCTGGCCGTTCCTAGAGAGGTGCATGCAGAAGTTTGGACTAGGATCCAAATATAGGAGGATGGTGATGGCACTATATAGCGAACCCAAAGCCCGGATTGTGGTAAATGGAGGAACATCAGAACCACTCACCCTAGAAAGGGGCACAAGACAGGGATGCCCACTCTCCCCAGCCCTCTTCCTACTAGCCCTAGAGCCACTCCTAACCATGATAAGGACCAACAAACACATTACAGGCATACCGGTAGGCGACGAGACAGTGAAACTAGCGGCATATGCAGATGACATCCTCATCACCACGGAAAACCCGGCTAGGTCAATGACAGCTCTTATGTCGACCATAGACCAATATGCAGGCGCCTCAGGCTACAAACTAAACAGAGATAAATCGGAGTGCAAACCCCTGAATATACATACAACGCAAGGGGTGCTAGGCAACTCGGGGCTCACATGGCAGAAAAAATCACTGAAATACCTGGGCCTACCTTCGAAAGAGATCTCAAGACCACGCTTGATCTAAACGAAAAATCACTACTAAACAAAGTGAAAGCCAAGGTAGAAATGTGGTCGCCCAAATTCACCACCTGGTGGGGCAGAGTGGAGGCTGTCAAGATGATGCTGACGCCTATGGTGGCCTACATGCTTGACATGCTTCCACTATGCAACACAGAGGACTTCCACAAAAAGCTTGACAAGATAATAAATAATTTCCTATGGAGGGACAAGAAGCCCAGAATCAGCTTACAAAAACTCAGACTCAACAAAAACATGGGGGGCTAAACCTATCAAACTTCAAAAACTTCCACATGGCCGGTACAGCCAAACAAGGACTGTACTGGCTAACCCCAGAACAGGAATACACACCAGCGTGGCTAGCACTGGAGAAAAGAATCCTACAAGGCCTTGACCCCATAGCCCTCTTGACGGCATCCAAACACCCGGAGATCGCCAACAATCCCATACTCAAGAACACCAGGAATGCCCTCCTTAAGATCGACAAGAAGATGGACTAGCATCAAGAATACAGAGTGGGAATCAATTTGGTTCAACCCAAAAATAAAATACCGGGGGGAAACACTCAACATGCACACATGGTACAAACACAGTATGTCTACAACAAACCATCTGACCACCCTGGGAACACAGTACACTTTCGACACACTGAAGGATAAACGCAAACTGGATAACATCGAGCTATATATCTTCCTCAAGATCAAAGTGGCAATCACCAAGGCAGAACTCAACAAACTGACCCCAGCAATACTACAATACGCTGCCAACATAAACAAAATGGGACACCAAACTTCTCACCTTTACAAGCTACTGAGCCTAGGTGCGTCCAGACTAAACAATAAAGCAATAGAGTACTGGGAGTCTCACCTAGATAGACTAATAACTGAGAGGGAAAGATCCAACCTATGGACATCAACAACACGAAAAAAAGTAACTACCACCCTAGCACAAACCAAATTCTGGCTCATACACAAGGCATACTGGACCCCCTCACGCCTGGCGTCAATAGGAATAAGAGACAGCGACACATGCTGGAACTGCAGCAAACAGAAAGGAGACCTAGCCCACCTAATATTCCACTGCCCACGAGTTAGAGTATTCTGGAGCAGAATAAGCGACTTCATAAACAACACACTAGACATCCCCCTACAACTAAACTTCCACAGCCTGGCCACGGCCTTCATGGCACCAACAATCCAGGCTAGAGAAGACAGGGACCTCATAGACCTCCTACTTACTGCGGCGGTCAAGACGGTCCTGACCAACTGGAAGGACAAAGGGAAAGCTACGTTCAAGGCCTGGTTTAATTGGGTCACCTTCCTACGAGGAGCCGACACTATAACGTCCAACCACACACCCAGAACACACACAAAGCGAAATGTGGCACACTCTAGATAACTACCTGTCCTCACACAAACCACCCTAGGATGGCAAACACGAGGCCAAACACACCCTTCCCCGCCGCAGACCTGACCAATGTACCCAGACCCATGAAAAGTGTGTGACAGACCCTGCACAAGACCTTCTTCTTCCTCCTTTCTATCTTTCCTTTCTCACCACCGAGGGAGATACAGACAGCGGCTGCCATGTGTACAAAAAACACGGCCCACGAGTTCTTGTTGTACTTAGCTATGCCAGGCCTCCCCCTGGGGGCTTTTGCTAACTGTACCCCCTGTACGCTGTGCCCTGTATAAATAAATCTCTTTTTTTCAATAAAAAATTACTGAAATAAAAAAAAAAGAGCTACATGTGGGAAATGCACTTGTTCTCAAACTCATTGTAAACAAAGGTTTTGAGTGGTAATTGCCATGTATTTATATACTCACAGGCTGCGCTCGCATGCTTGCCGCACACAGCCTTGGCTGCAGCACACAGAGATCTTGCATCCCCGCACACCGAGGAAAAATTTTTGAGGGAACATTGGTAGAGGCTGCCCACAAATTCTAAAATCTATGGAATCTACATATTGGGCTCATCTTACTTCTTTGAAAGCCAGCAAAAGACTAACAAATTATCTAGAAACGTCAGACTACATGGGGAGTCTGACAGAAGTCTGATGATAGTTACTCACTCGATTTCATGTTCCGGTCACCAAAGTCCCCAGCCACCTCAATTACATGTCCAGCCTATTAATTTTTGCTAATGAGGAAGCTATGAATATGTCTGATAATACAAATCTCCAGATTATCTTAAATATAGGTGTATGGCCTGTTTGATAGAGGGATTACAAAACAATATATAACCCTTAGATAAAAAGACCTCTGCAGCAATACAATTATTCCAAGCTGTTCAGAGAAGCTCCTTTTTGGCTTTATTTCCAAGTTAAAAGTTAATGCCCTAATTATAATGCATGTGTTAGTCTTTTTTTCCACTGAAATATTAGCAAATGATCCCCTTGTGTATTGTCTTTCAGCTGCCCTTCACTACGATGGAAATCTCCAGGTTTTAGGTGTAATTTCTCATATTTCGATTTAAGAATGTTGGTCTCCATGAGCCAAGCTCCCTTTCCACTAATATCATGCTCTTGATTTTATATTTATGAACATGACCAGTACAACGTTAAAGAAGCATCCTATATAGAATTTTACTTATGACTGTGCTTTCTGAATTATCGGTGACGTCCCCGAATGTCAGGGTTGCCGTATACTGCATATTTTTACTGCCGTGGCCGTGGAGAAGTGTGGCTCAATGGTTAGAGCAGCAGACCCTGATGCAGAGGTCTAGCCCGGGACCAGGGTTCAATTCCCTGCCTCGGCGGGTCTTGGGCTCAAAATTCCACGGACCTGATAATTCTCGCCTCGGTGCCTATTCCAATCATGGAGTCCCACTCTGCAACTCTGGGCAATAGCTTGCTTAATCTCCACAACGGCCCCCACAACGCTAAGGATGCCTGGCCTCCACCTTGGGGGTGCCCAGGAGTGGACACCTCACAGGGAAAGCCAGGATGGGTTCCACAGCGGTATTCGTACAAGCACCTTGAGACCCTTACGGGTGAGTAGTGCGCTATACAAGTATCAATTTACAATTTTACTTTACCCACCGATATACTGTCTCTGCTCCTTCATCTCACCTTTGCAGTTTGCAGGTTCTTTTTCATCCCAGAATGCTCTCTTCTTTACTGTTTTTCTACGTTGTTCTCCCCCATGCCCCCTTTGCTGCTTTTCTCTCTCCTGTTCTGGATCAAAGTCTGATGATTAAAAATAAGTCCCCGAAAAACGGCAACCGCGGCTCAAATTAAGCACCTCCTGCAATGCATGTGCTTGTGAATAAGTGTGTATAGCACACATCTATAAAAAAAAGAACACTGTGCAGTATTCAAGGGAATAAAACACAGATACATTTGAGGCTCATGGAATGAGATACTGGAGAATGCAAAAAAACAGAAGGAGGAGACTTCAGCACTTTAGAAACTCTTCTACACATGTATCTTGTCCAGGTCTTTGAGTGGGCGGGTCTTACCGGTGCTCAGCACCGGCAGTTCCAAAAAGCAGGTCTGAGACGGGTCCCTTTCGGACTCTCTGTTATTGCCCTCATCCTCGGATTCGAGCTACCCTTCACTGCTTTCATGTATCTTTGAACGGACCTGTTACATTTCTTTCACAGTCTCATCAGTGCAGAACTGAAACATTGTAACTATTTTATACAAAAAAATGCCATTGTTGTTGGTTATTCATTTTATGCAACTAACACCCATTGACAAAGCCAACAGTCCTGGCTTGCTGTAGGTGTAATGTTTCTTGTTGTATTATATGTCTGGATGCAAAGACAGAAAGAAGCAGCAAAATACCAGTAGGGCAGCACATCATGTTAAGCAGAGATTCCTAGCTGACATGTTAAAGCCACGCCCTTATTTTTATCGGCCATGCCCCTTTGAAACCACCCACCCTCCCAGTTTTTTTCATCCCACTTAATAATAATAATAATAATGATCATATCTTCACACCACATTTGTAATCTAACGTGCAAGCATAGATGTGTACATTTGTTCGCACGTCTTTGTGTTACTCTAGGAAACTTTGTGGAACATCACACATTGGGAGCTGGAAATGACGCCAATTTACATGAGCGCTAAGCTCTTCTCGCCATCAAAGAGTGGCCTCGCTGCACCAGGCGATAAATAATGGAAAGCAGAAGGGGGCAGAACTACGGGGCACCATGCTGCTCGGCCTCCGGCTAAGGAAAGAAATACACTGCCCGCCGGGCTCCGAACAGTGGGATTAATAACGCATCAATTTTAATGCAGACTCGTTTTTTTCTTCTTCACGAACAGCAAAGTGAATGTTTGAGCATTTCGGCAGGGGGTTAATGAGCACTCGGATTAGCTATTCAGATTTTCTTGCACTGCTTCAATCCTTCCTAGGGAGGAGGCGGCCTGGGATTTCACGCAAAACATTTCCACAAATATATCTGCTTTTATATTGGCTGTGGGTAGGGGGAAAGGCGGCAGCTGTAAGCGTGATGGTGCGTGCCCAGCAGCCTGTACACGAGTCAATGTATGTGTATGTGTGTAGTTGCATTTTTTGTTCCTGGATGAGGAGGGGGAAAAACGTAACCGTGGAAAATGTGTTAATACCATCGAATAGTGACTCGAGTAACCAAATACACTAGCCAGACTGACCCTTTCCTACGTGATCTGGTCGTCACTCTTAACCCCACAAATCTCTGGGACATTTGCCAAATGTTTGCAGTTCAGCCATATGTTTTCAGCTCTAAACGAAAGAGAAGCTTAAGGCGTACTGCAGTGCTTTAAAATCTGCCACAAAACACTATAGATGCAAATAATGAGTGTGCCATCAAGAAAGCTATTCGCCGATTCATCGGGTGGCTTTGAATGGGCTGAGGACGCTACGGGGGAGCGGACTGGCGGTAGAAGATAGACAACTGTGCGCGCGCCTGTTTGTGGGAGCTTCGCATGGGCGTTCTTTGCCCTTCACTGTCAATTTCCATCTAACTTTCTTTCTTTTTTTTTTTTTTTACAATTTAGCACCCTGCTAAGAATAGAGCACTAGCCATAGAGTGTAGCTGAGGTCAAACAAACCTCGTTCTAATATTCCAGTAGTCACGTGACGTTCCTCTCCACGTGACATATCACCATGCAGCAGCCAGAGACTGTGGCAACAGACTCTTTAATATGTGCGCTAGTTCGCACATTGGTATTTGTGTCCACACCCAGCACATGGTCCAGACTGTCACATATGTCTATCACCTTCTCCGTTTCTAAACATTTTACCAGTATAGTGTTGTGGGAAATGGCAGGCGATATATTCGTGGGACAGGGGGAACAAATCGTTCCATTGACAAGTAACACCTTTTATGTCATATAGTCAGTAGTCAACGTGGGGGGAAAAAAGTAGGGGATCTGTGGGCGGAGAATCAGAGGGCGGGAATTACCCGTGGATTGGGTCAGTGGACAGAGTCTGAGGTGTGGCAGAAAGAGCAAAATATCCCAATTTTTAGTATTTGTTTCCCATTTCACTAACCGGTTACAGCTTTTTACGTTATTTAATTTAAACAATGGGTACGCATGTTTATTTAAGGTTTAATATGAGTTATTGACATTAAAATACATTTACAAAGTGGGATACGTTTCCAATCACAGAATGTCCCAAATATCCTTAAAAGGAGAATCGCAAACTATTTGTCTCCCAGCCATGGAGTTTCTGTCATCAGCACTTCACCTCCCTTTTTCCACAAGAGCAGTTCAAACATGAATGGCAAAATATCCTATTTTGCAAATGTCCACATAATTATGGCTCGGCCATATTTGCCACATAATACATAATTTGCTGCATAATCTGACGATTTTAAACTAATAAATTGTTTATAGCTCAAATGGATCAAAAATTACTAAACAAATTTGACTTCTGCTGCCCTTTGCAGAGGTTGACTGGTCACCTTTCTCACTGCTGCAATTGTATGTTCCACTGGTACTACTAAGGAAACATCTTTGCAGAGACTGTTAGCATGTGAAAAAATGTCAAAATAATAAAGCACCAGAAAATGTACAGCACCACTAATACCAGTGTAGGGTGTCTGAGCACTTTACATCACACATAATAAACAGAGACCATCAATCATGCGTGTGTAAATCACGGTATAGGAAATGTTACATAAGACAAAGGACTACAAGGTGTAGGAGTCACATGACAACCATACTAGTAGGCAGCATAGTTTAATAGTGATTGGTATGGAGAAACACAAACTCAGAATTTAAAATGTAATACCATGGTTGGGGGTTCTCTTTATTAATCAGAATTGATTTCTACCAAAATGAACCCTTTTTTGCAACATTAGACTGTGGAAAAAACCAATAACGCTCTAATTTATACCTTGCAGTTTGCATGCAGCTCTTACATCGCAGTTAATAGCTCACTGTTCTATGTTAGCATTTTAATTTATGAACTGAAAGTAACAAAAGGATCTCTCTGACAAAAGCAGTAGCCCACTGACCTATTTTCATTATGTGTAAATTGTAGTCTGCATGGTACATGTTCTTAGCAGCAAGCAAATTAACCCTCTGCACTTCCTTTCCATGAGTCAAAACGTCCACTAGACAAAACACCATTTGTCTCTACTAAGAACATTAATCACTGGAGTTATCATGACATTTTTATTGTTGCCAAAAATTGTTAGAGGCCAGGAAGGAGGCAGCAAGTGCTTTTAAAACCATACTATACTTGCAAACACGACGCCTCCATCTGAAGTCAGCGCCAGCCGCGGTCCGTGCAGGTAGCAGCGGTGAGTCCGGGTAAGTGAGGATTTTGAGGGACGATGCCGAAGGAAAATTAATTATTTATTTAATTTTCCCTCGCTATCGTCCCTCAAAATCCCCCCTTACCCGGCCCCTCTGCCCCACTGCTGTTACCTGCACGGACCGCGGATGGTCAGCGCCTGGTGCGGTCGCACTGCCCTAGAGCCACCCTGCTCAAGGGTCCTGTGACCTCAGTGACAAGAGTCACTGTCACTCTATGGTGTGCTGCTTCATAGGCCTGCCTGCAAGACTGGAGGTGAACTTCAGAATTAATTGTGGCGGACAGGCTTTCGAGGTTAACCCACACTTTCCACTGCTAGGGTCCACCTGCTGGTCCTAAAACACCAGGGCTTTTAAGATCTTGCAGGCCTTCTAAGGTCTAGCATGGAAATGTGCTACCTCAGGGGGAGTGGTCTGGCGGACTTGTCATGAAGGCTTAACCTAGTTCCCCAGTTCCAAATTCAGCAGCTCTGATCATAGTGCCACACCCTCTCCCCCACTGAACACTATACTGCCCCGCCGAGACAAACGTGCACTGTGCTGACCCGCTATAAACACCTAGATGTGACTCAATTCAAATTACAAAATTAGCAAAAGCAATATGCTGCCTAAAAAAAATTAACAACATCCTAGGAAAAGCAAACGCTCATAGGGAATGCAAGATTAAGTAAAGCATGTGAAAAGTAAGCAGGAACGACATGATTACCTTTTTCTTTTTACACTCATTATTCAGAAATTAATAAGTGGTTTTGCCTGAAAAGTTCAGGTCCATGACTACAATGCCCATTGCTTATATCCTTACAAAACATAAGCAGTATGGTTTAAAAAGACCACATTTGTGAACACACAGTCACTGTACACATTTTGTTTTCCAATTCACCCATGAAGCAGGTATTTCAGTACCTCCAGGAATAGGGCACAGTCTCACCCAGGGAAAGCAATGGAGTTGGCCTAACGGCTATGGCAGCTGACCTTGCATCTGGGGAACTGGGTTTGAGTCTCTGCAATGATGCTGAAAATCCTGTGATTGTGGCCAAATCACTTAGGGCCCGATGTAGGTAGCCAAATACCGGTCGGTAACGGCCAAAATTTGGTAAGTTCGGCCCTTACCGACTGGAATAAGAGTTTCGAGATGTATGTGGAAAAAAAGTGTCCGAATCGGTAAAAACCAGTCGGTAAAATACCGATTCGGTATTTCACGAATCGGAATATACCGAATTCTTATTTACCGAGTCGGTAAATAAGAAATGGGTATTTTCCAAATCGGAATATACCGAATTCTTATTTAGCGAATCGGTAAATAAGAAATGGTAAAAATGGCATATCGAGATGTAGGAAACCCCAAAAATACCGAATACCATGAAAATCGGTATTTAAGAGTCGGTATTTACCACGGAATGAAAGCAGGTGGAAACCAGGTGCAGGATATAAAAGAAGGCCCCAAAATGCAACAGTGCAACCACAATGGCGGCTTTCTACATAATGACAAGGCGGCTACGGATACAGGCAGCAGGAGAGAGGGTCTCGCTAAGGAAGGAGCAGGTGTATAGGCAGAGGATCACCCTTTTCCAACTGACTGAACCAGAGAGCCTGCAAAGGTACAGGCTGCACCCCAGAACCATCCTGGAATTGATCAGGGACCTCCACCCATATCTGGAACACCCAACCCCAAGAGCACACACCATCCCACCCCATGTGCAGGTGCTGCGCTGCCTACACCTTCTTGCTTCTGGGAGCTACCAGAATGTGATTGCTGTGGCAGGTGGGGTGTCCCAGAGCTGCCTGTCACGTTTCTTCAGGAAATTCCTTGACGCCATGATGCAGAGGATGGGACACTACATTGAGTTCCCTGACACACCTGCTGAACTAGCAAAGACCAAAACCAATTTCTACCAACTTGCACACTTCCCGCACATCATAGGCTGTATCGATGGCACACACATCCCACAATGCCCACCTGCAGCAACAGAACACATTTATAGAAATCGGAAGTCTACGCATTCATTCAATGTGCAGGTGATCTGCAACGCTGCCAACATCATTACCAACATTGTTGCCAAATTTCCAGGGAGTACCCACGACTCCTACATCTTCCAGAATAGTGGGATATACAGACGCCTTGTTGCTGGTGATTTTGGGGATGGATACCTGCTAGGTAAATAACTGTGAGACACCCTGATAGTCAATGCAGAAGGATCAATCATGAGTATGTGACTAATCATTATTTCTTTTTCCACCCAGGTGACAGTGCATATGCCCTGCGTTCATTTGTCCTCACCCCCTACCTGAATCCATCCACCAGGAGTGAAAGGCGTTACAACGTGGCACACAGAACAACACGTTGCGTGGTGGAATGCACTTTTGGACTGCTTAAAAGCAGATTTTGCTGCCTCCATAAGAGTGGAGGTGCACAGCAGTACACGCCAATGATCTGTTGCAAAATTATTGCGACCTGCGCCATGCTTCACAATCTTGCCACCAAGGAGGGCACAGAGGTAGAAATCACATATCATGAGGACATAGATGATGGGACAGAACAAGCCGATCACAATGCAGCAGGAGCAGCGCCAGCAACAGATGGCAGACTGAGACGCGTAGAAATCACAACCAGATATTTCTAATAGAGTGAGGAGACACAGGCATGTTTAGTTCCTGAAGCACTCAGTTTAATATGCACTACTGCACTTCACATATACCAGACCACATGAATCAAACAACATCCGCATTTCACACTGGGTGGCCAAAGTTCACATCACTGTGACCTGTCCTGTGTTCAGGATTATTTGTTAATGCCTGCGCTTACGCAGTATGGTGTGGGAGCTACGGGGCAGGGGGTCAACTTGCGCAGTGGTGCTAGGGTGTTCTGCATGGAGCCTCCTGCTCCGACGAACATCCTGTACAGGCGTGCTGGATCCACTCCTGCTTGTGGACTCCTCTGTGTCCCCGACACACGTGTTACCAGCAGTGGCTGTCTGCTGTGTCAGCATTACCTCCATAGCAGAGGTCACTCTCCCCATCCCCCTGGACAAGTCACTGCAGCAGTGCACAATGTCAGTCTGCATGTTCACTGACCGGCGGCATAGCAGGGTGGTTGCAGTTGCCAGCCGGTTGATGGCCTTATTCTGCTGCTTAAGTATGTGCCTATTCCTGCGCCTTTCTGTCTGGTCACTCTCCAGCATGTCACAGAGGGAACTCATGCGCACACCCATTTCCCTCACCCCCTCTGCCATGGACTCCATTCCTTTTGCCATGGACTCCATTCCTAGGGCCATGGAGCATATCCCCCGATCAATGTTTGACATCCTGCTGTTCAGGATGCGCACCTGTCTGTGCACTGCCATGATCCCTTTGGCCTGCATGCGCTGGATCTTCACCATAGTGGTTTCCAAACCAGCAAAGACTCCTTGCATATCCTGCCTCTCGTCTCGCTCACGTGCCCTACGAACACGGACACTTGCACGCACAGATCCTGATGACCCCTTTTGCCCTGCGTTGCCAGCCAGTGGTGGAGTGCTAGGTGTGTGAACCTCCACCTCTTCTTCCATCAGAGCTTTCTAGGATCCTGAGTGGTGGAACATCCTGCCTCCTTGGCCTCACATGCACAGAGGACCCTGAGGTTGGTGTTGTGGCAACTGCAGGTGCTTCCGGAGTCTGTGTCACAAACAGCAGGGGTGACAGTGGCTGTGCTGTGGTGTCTTCCTCCAATGCTGTGGGTGCCTGCGCTGTAGAAGTGTCCTCAGGGACAGTGCTGGGTCCTGATGTGTCTGAAGGCTTCTCCCTCGCAGCCGTTGCTCGTGCACTCGCCTCCCCTCCCTGCGCTGCACTGCGCGATGACTCTCCTGTGGGCAGACATGGACTATGATCACCTGTGTGTCTTCATTAAACACATTCCTATAACACAATTTCCTAAGCCTCAACTGCTTGTGTATGGGGAGTGTGGCATGGCATGCTGAATTCTGTGTTGGCTGCTTTGATGTATGTTCCTATGACTACGACTACCATGATGCATTGCTGGTGAGTACTGACATGTGTTCTGGATTGTGATTCAGTCACCCACATTGGGGAAGGGGCCAGGGAATGGGTGGGGATTCATGTCCATGCATCTTACCTTTTTTTCTTGCAGCTCTGGCTGAGCTGTTAGCATCCCCAATCCCGTGTATGCATTCCGGCTCCATGGTGGATTCCACCAGCTGCTCCAGTTCAGTGAGGCTTGGTGCATGGCCCTTCCCTCCACCTGTGGCTGAGGATTCTTTCCTCTGGGTTGCAATCTTCTTTTTGGTGGTGATCCTCAGATCCTACCACCTTTTTTTGATATCTTCAGTTTCCCGATGTGTGACCCCTAGGGCATTTACTTTGCTCTGGATCGCCAGCCAGGTGTTTCTTTTGACAGATTCTGCTACTTGCAGGGACTGTCTCCCAAAAAGCTGGCTGTAATGCTGCACTACCTCCTCCACCAGCACCTGGAGCTCAGTTGTGCTGAATTTTTAGCTTCCTTTTTCTATCACCTCCATCCTTCTGGCCTTCATGGTGATGCTCTGCTGGGCTCAGTGCAGCCTGCTCTTCTGTCTCCCCTCCAGCTCTCCAAACAGTTCTGTAGCTCTGCACCTGCATGGGTGTGGCCACCTCCAGGTACTGGGGTGTGGTACTTGCATCTGATTGGTTGATTTCTCAGTTGCTTTGTTGTGGGGTGTGGTGGGTGTCCCTGATTGGTTAACTGGCTCACATGTCTTCTATTTGAATTTTCAAGATCGGATTTTACCGATTCGGTAAATACCAATTCGGTAATCTCCGAATCGGTAATATCCGATTCGGTATCTCCCATTCATTCCTATGGGCCTGGAGGCCCATAGGGTTGAATGGGTGATACCGATTCGCGTGATACCGATTCGGATATTACCGATTCGGAGATTACCGAATCGGTATTTACCGAGTGTGGATTCCGATTGCTACCGATTCGGTATTTTTTACCGATTTTTTAAGCTACATTCCGTTTTCCAATTCATAAATACCGATTCAGTATGAATCGGTATTTAAGAACCGGAAAAATGAACTTACCTACATCGGGCCCCTGATCCCCCCGTGCCTAACAAAAAAATTAATGTGACCTCATGTAATGCAATTGGTGCTATGTAAAGCACTCTGATACCCGATTCGGGTCAAGTCTGCGCTATATAAAACTCTGAAAAAAAAATGTGTTCAAATTGAGACGAGAAAACAAAAGTTGTGCTTCACTGGCAAACTCTGTAAAGTGGGGCTAATGTGCTTAGGTGTGAAAACATTAATCTGGCCACCTTGCAACCACTCTGTCTTGCTTTAGTTAGTTGTTTTTCATATTTCTAATGTTTTTTTTCTCTCCACCCGAGGCTGCACTTAAAAATAGAAACATGTCAGAAAAAGACGATGTTTCCAGCAAAAGTGTTTTTCTTTTTTGGATCCATTTCACAGGGGAGCAAATAAATGAAAGGAGGAAAGAGAAGTTAATACCTGTTTCTTGATGTCTTGGTTTTCACTAAGCGAGGAGGAACGAGACAAAAAGAGAGGGAAGAGGGGGAACAAAGAGAGGAGGGGGTGTCAGCAGCCACCGCCAGAAGAACTGGAAACTGTCCTGTCTTCTCACGGCACAAAGGAAAAGGCAGAGTCCTTTTCCTTCTCTGCCCGTTCCGACTGTCCCGAAAAGCTGAGCCTCAACTATCAGCCTTGGTGATTTCTGCCGTCTGGGAGGCATGTTTAAAATAAGAAAGTAGGGGAACGGACTGTATGAAATTAAAGAAGTAGAGGTACTCCATGCCCTGCCGATTCCACCCACTTCGACCAGTGCATACAGTTGACTTCAGCGCTGTGCCTACAGATGCGCGCACCTGATTGGGTGCAAATACCTGAACGAGACTATCACAATAATTAGGAGACTCGTCGACAATCGAGGTTCCTTTTTAAGTAATGAATGCCAAATTCAGAAAAAAGGCTAATAAAGCAGGTTTACTTCCATCGATTTAAACAAAAATTTGGAGCAAATTTATATCTTTTGGAATTACCCATGAATTCCAAAAGTATCCCTTCAGAAGCTGCAACAGTCATAGCTTCTCAAACATATTCACAGCCGAATCACTTCACTGCACTATTTAAACATGTGGAAATGCTTACCAAAAATGCATTGATCTACAGAATTCGATATTCCCAGCCTACACCATAAGTTTCCTGTCTAAGCCTCCACTCCACTGTTTTTCTTTTCACGTTTCAGATTAATTCAACTGTTGACATTAGTGGCTCCAGTGCCAGTAAATTCTGGTCTCTATTGCACTACTAACATCATTCCCCATAAAAATGATGCCAGACAAAGGAGGTATGGGTCTTTGGAGTAAGTGGCTGCCGAGGGCCTAATTAGACTCTTCACGGTCAAGAGTGTGAAGCAGACCGCGTCCAAAGCCGCCCCTGGAGGGAATTACCATGAACCACTGCTGGACGGTCAGCCGCAGTTCAGCATAGGGCTAATATGGCGCTCAGCTGTGGTAGGCTTGTCGGCAGCAGAACAGCACCTGTCCTACAGTGATAAACACGACAGACCACATTCTGCCCTGCTGGATCATGCAAGAGCATAACACCAGTGAAAGCAGTAATGCCGTCTTCGAATGAATCATATCCTACAAGGTCATAAGTGAACTCCCCATTTTAATGATGCGAAGTGGGCTGCCATTGATACTAGGCACGGCAGTCACATGGCAGCACCTACCATGAAAGACATACAGTCAATGCAGACATAACAGGCATCTGAAATGCCACCTTTCCATATTGTGGACATTCTTCATGTACAGAGCATGACTTTTGGTGCATTGTGAGTATGTCATCCATCGAGTTCACTGCCGCGGAGCTGCTGTGCATGTTTGACTGCCCTTACCTACTGGCATGTTGCAATGTCCCCTAGTCCACGTAGTATAACATTAGAAGTTTACGTGTTTGCTGTGATCTTCACTTGTAATTGTGTGCCCATGATATCTGTGCATACTGCCATGTTTATGTGTGGTGTACTGCACAGTTATGTTCATCACAAGAGGTCTGGTGTATGTTCCTTCCTCTCCTGTCTCGCTCCTGAATATACAAGCTCGTACTCCTCAGCCGGATCTCTTCTACCCAATCCCTCAGGACCCTTCTACAAATCATGCCTTCCTCTCCTTCCCCACGCCCTTATCATTGTAACACATTACCCCTCCCTCGCCACTTGTTCACATGGACTTCTCTATGGCCATGTCAACTTTTCCATGATTGCCCCTGTTTTTTGAAGGCCCCCACTATCGGGCGCTGCCCCTGCTCTTTTGAACCGTAAACAAATAGAGGCCATCTGTCACTTTTGGACTTTCGTTCCACTCCAGGTTCTGAAAACAAAATGTTTTCTTTAGATAACCCTCACCCATCAGGGTTTTCCCTTGGTGGTATGCTTCATCATTGGGATATTCCCATTCCACTGTGGAACGGGGCGTGCTGCAATCCACGAGTTAAGTGGGAGCACTTTTGTTGTTGTTTCTAATAGATGAAGAGAATGTAAAGAAAATTGAAGAGGGGGAGTTGTGGAAGATTAAAAATATCTGTCTATTAGGAAACATAGTGCCTCCAGCATGTACAGTTAAAAAATGAGGAAAATAGTGGAATCTAATGGAATTATGTTCCTGAGTTTAAGAGGGCTATATGTTTCAAGCCCTACCCCAAGGCTATTTATCAGGACCCAGGATCACTACTCCCTGAGTCCACCCCTTTGAGCACTCTAGTTGAAAAGCAACAGTATACTGGAATAGTAAATAAAATAATAATTTATACATAGAGCACAGATTTGATGTTATATCTAGAAGATCTGTAAGGATATACGAAAGTGAAAGTTAGTCTGCCATGGTTCCTGGCCATAAATCTCAATCAAGAACAAAATCCCACTGCCTGAAGTATTTTATAAATGCGCAATAAGTCAAGGATAAAGCACAAGGGAACTACAAAATCCCATCCCCTGGGGGCAAAAGAGAGAGTGGGCAACGGGGGAGACAATTAAACACTAGACAGTTAGTGGAGTGAAACCATGATCATATGGCATATGTTATAATTTTATTAAGAATTTTTGTGTTTATATCAAAGTTGCATTTGGACATTTAATAAATACTACAATAAAAACCACAGCACAAAGATAAATAATTATATGTGTGAAAGGTGCCCCGACGCAACAAAACAAACAATTACTTCAGACATGCTTTATAATTGTTAGCCCTTCCCGTAAAGAACCAATTTTAAGCATGTATATCCAGTGCCAAGTTGTTAAATGATACTTTTGAAGCTACATATACGCCTCAGAGATGAACATAAGTTAGGCAATATAAGGTGGAGACATGTAGATCAGTGGACAGCCGCGCCGACTGACATTTCGGTGAACGACCCAGAGGTGGGTCACGCCTTCTTCAGAGCGCAAGAGTTTTGATGAGCAGGAGGTTATGAGCGCCTAGAGAATCGACACAAATGCCAGTTTCAAAGGAACTAATTTGGAGAAATGTATACAAACTTCAGTCTTCTGGAGAGCTATGCTCCCTTCAAGGAGCAATGGAAGATGATCAAGCGAAGTGGTGGAGAGGTCAGTAGAGGGACCTGTAGAGCACAGAAGAGATACACAGGTCTCTGCTCCTCGGGCCCGAAATTAAGAGGGTCCAAACTTCGTGATAGTTGGATGACAGGGACAGCCGGAGTAGATCGTCCAGATTAGCCTTTTCCCCGGGCGTGGGCCGGGTGCTGGAGGAAGAGCCGGATATCCCAAGGATGGTTCTTGGCCATGTTACACATATTATATTTGTATATTGCGATCATCGGAGAACATCACGTTTGTGAACCTCATGATATGTTTTTCATTGTTGATAAGTGTGAACACTTCTAGAGCTACCAAAAAACTCAACACAATTAGGCACACACACACATATGTATATATATATATATATATATATATATATATATATATATATATATATATATATATATATATATATATATACACATATATATATACACATATATATATACACATATATATATACACATATATATATATATATATATATATATATATATAGAAGACAAAGGACTGTCAGTGCAGAACATAAACATAAAAAGTAAATTAAAAGTAGACATATACATGTAGAATTCCTAAATCTGACATCATGAGTCCAAAACGGGGGGACGAGATGACTTTAGTCACACTCTGTGGAGAATGCGAGATAAGAAGCAAAGGATCATCATAGGCATATTATTGTAGAGACTGCTTGTGAGAGGCAAGTCTGTTATTGAAAAGCGGCTATGCCGTACTCACTATTCCAATGCTACTCCCTTGCTGGATTGCATAGGGACCACCTGCAGCTCCAAAGTTGCTGACGGATTGACACTGAGCACTGTAAATCCTGGAAGAGCTGCCGGGAAAACGTTGGCGTCCTCCTGTCTGTGAAAGACTAGGACGCCGATCGTCCAAGATGGCTGCCGGCAAAAGGAACCACTACCAGTTCTCGTACCCACAAATGATGGGTATGCTAGAGAGCACATGATACTTGGGATGTAACTAAAAATCGGATAGGAGTTGAATGCTTCTTCTTTTACTCTATAGAAACATTTTTTGGAGTGCATGTATAAAAAGAGATGTAATATTAAAAAATTAAATGTGATATTAAAACATGAAAAATAAGAGGGTTATATTGAAAATAATCAGATATATAGTGGATTCATTGATGTTTGTGCATTTTAGTGTAACCAATATAGACAAGTATTTTGAGATAACCATACTCTTCTTTCCTAATGATATCCTGCCCGTCTGTCAGAGTCCTGATTTTTTTTTGTAGATCCATTAAGGGAGAGTATAATATTTGGTATTAGATACCTGTTGCGTGATCTCCTCGTCTTATGTGTTGATGTCTTAAATAATTAACGCTCACGCTTTGTCAGCAGGCATTATTTGTTAATTATTGATTATTTTTTAGACTCCACAGTGCTTCGCTCTCTTCTTTAAAGTATGCAACGATCTTGCTTCCCTTAGTTCTCAATCTGTTTCAATGCTATGTTCTCCAGTGCCAAACCTGTGGCCATCATCAAACAGGATGGAGAGTAGAAGAAGAAGGGCAAATGAAGACCAGTGACATTTTTAATGCCAGTATTTAACAAATCTGCAAAGACATGTCGTAGCCTTATTTTGGGAAGAAACTTCTACATATCTAGTAAGAGAGGCAAAATTCCAAACTACTACAAATAGCCATGTATTACCCAGCTCTTCATTATTCAAAGTACCAACCTTCTATGTATAAAAAGCTTAAGATGGCAGACATCTTTCAAATGTGACTTTCATTAAATATATTTCTGGAGCTGATGACTTGGCCCTTAACCCACTGAGCTAGTCTGTCTGGTCAGAAGTTGAAAGGAGCAGCAAAAACACACAGAAAACATACTTTTTTTTTTTAGTTACTTATGATATGATGAACCTAGCACCGTGGAGCAGCAGAGCGTTTTACAGAGGATTGTAACATTTGTGTAGTCTATTTGAGACTAGATCCATAAACATAATATGTTCTTTAAATGGCATACAAAGTCCCTTTAACATAAAAGGTAATTCAGCAATAGTTAAAGCCAGCAGGATGCCTCAGTTAACATGATGAGATCTTAAGCCCATAAATTGAAATTCCTTGCTGATTTAGGCACCAGTTTTAAGTTTGGAGGAAAATTCTGATATTTGGGAATTGATGCTATGATGGAAAATCTGGGTTTTGCAGTAAACACTGCATCCCTACAGCTTCCCCATGACAAACTTGATACAGTAAACACACATTCTGTATTTAATTTCCCATTTTTGCCTCCAAAATCAAGAATAGGAAGTATGTACCCTATGTGGTAGACACCCACCTTGTATTATCAGCATTTACATGGTATGGTTCTGACATACATTAAATCAGGACACTGGTCATCTATCCAGCTTTGGTGTGTGAACCCAGTTGTTCTATTAAGATGTGTGATATAATATATGTAAATATAATGTAACAATCCATACTAATATTATAAAGAGAGAGCCCAAACCTTTTAGGCGGGTAATCTCAGTAACCACAGCACCAATCACAACACCCAATACAGCGTTGGAAAGGACAGTTGCAGCAGAAGGACATAGGCTATGCAGACGGATAAAAAAATGTATAAAAAACATTGCAAAAAACTACATCATCCAGAAGGCCGAGGGCCAAAATAACATCAAACAGGAAATGATGTAATAATGTGACTCACTATATTGAGACTGAGAGCCTGGAGCCAAATTTAACAAGGGATATGCTATCCTGAAACGCGTAGATTTGGGCCTGCCTGCTTGAGAAACTCCATGCTGTGAGGATTAAATAAAAAAGCACATAAGTGAAGACAAACGCGAGTTCGTCCCGTTTTTCTCCCAGCTGGGGGAATTGGTTGTGGATTTAAATGCGGCGTGGTTCTGCCGGGGGATTTAGAAACCGGCGAGAGAGCGCTGCAAATTCTGGCGAAAAGGAACCGAGGGGTATCAATATATATATATCTATACTAATATAATAAAGAGAGAGCCCAAACCTTTGAGGCGGGTAATCTCAGGAACCACATCACCAATCACAACACCCAATACAGCATTGGAAAGGACAGTTGCAGCAGATGGACATAGGCTATACAAGTGGCCACCATATACATTACAAAGGTAAAAGAACCTTAGGGGTAAAGTAGTCCCTTGGGGGCGTGGGCGTTGTGCTGTCGGCCATGGGGCGCGGCAAGCAAACCTTCACAGGACTCCCTTGTGGGCATGGGCATTGTGAGAGGGGCATGGACAAACAGCAAACACTAATAGGCGCGGCATTCACGGGGTGCGGGGCGCGCCATTCCCTGTCATTACTGGTAAAAGCGAAAACGGCATTGAAAACAAAAACCTTCACATTACTCCGTTGTGGGCCTGGCCGTTGTCAGAGGTGCGTGGCAAAACCTGAATGGGCGACGCATTCACGGGGCACGCCTCCTGGACGTTGTCAGAGGGGCGTGGCCAAACACCAATGGGCAAGGCTTCACGGGACGCGGCATTGCTACGGTGCTCACGTGGGGGCTCAAGCCACTCAGCCTAACAGTGGGGATCACAAAGCTTTGCATACTGCTCCGGTGCTCAGGCAGGGGCTCAAGCACCAACTTCAATAAACAGGTACATAACGACGAGTAAGCTCAATGATAAATAACGCTCCGAAATAATCTTACATTTTGTGATACTTACCTAATGCTGCTAACTGTTGTAACCAGTTCCCTTGTTTCCCCAGCTCTATGGTCCCTGTCTTCCTTTCCCCATTCCCCATTCTAGAATTTAGGTGGCTCTGACTCATTTGGAATCCTACAGAGTCAGTTTGTGCCTGGCCAGCAAGCGTTTGGCAGACTGCTGTTTGTGCTCAGATTAAATTATCTATTTAATCTACAGTTGTACTCCTGAACTTCATTTACCACATTTTGGCGACGCTGGTGTAGGCGTGTGCTGGCCAGGAAATAAAATGAGAGTAAGCTGAATTCTTTGAAGACAACAAGACGTTTTTGCCGTTTTGGGAAAAATTGACAAACAGCAGCAGCCATCGCTTAGCAACCCACTAAGTGCAGTTAATATCAGAAGTCCAAGAAGGAGAAGAAATCTACTTTCTTCAAATCTGGGGAATTTACCTGCCTTTCACCGAAGGACCAACGAACTGTGAGTAGAATTCATCGTTTGAAACGAGGCCCGCACTCTCCCTACGCCTGCATCATTCTTTCTCGCGCGTCTTTCACCTCTGTCTTCCAGCGCGATAGGAGAAAGGTCTGCACGTCACACGCGAGAAGAAAGGGCTGCGCGTCACAGTGACTGTTCGCGCTGAGCCCCAAGCCTCGCTTTCATCCGAATTCAAGCCTCTCTTTCATGCGAGCCCATTTTTGTTTTCGTCAATGCGAGTGGAGAGGGGTGTATCAGCGCTTTGCCTCACAGCATCTCTTCGCGCTGAGCTCCAAGTCTCGTTTTTCAACCTATACTTGGATTAAGGTCAGGCATATTTTATTCTAACTACTGTATTTTCCCCAAAGCTTCGTTTTATATATTCATACTGTTCAGAAACAAAATGAAGTCCTGAGACTCTGATTTCACAAGAAGCTGAGAAAGTATGTCAAAGTGAAATATTAATCAAATTTGTGTCGAAGTAAAGCCAGTCTTCAGAATCTTTTACAAGGAGATTTTTGTGCGGAGTCATACATCAATTTTCTCTCGCAATTTGGGTTTTGTGTGTTCATTATGGCCCAACAAATGAATACTCCTATAAATGTTATTCTTCCACCTCCTTTCCTACCTGATGCTGGAAATCCACAAATTCCGTGGGAAGATTGTTTCATAATATTTGACAATTACCTGGAAGCATTAGATGGGCAGGAATTTTCTGCAAAGCGGAAGAAAGCCATTCTGCTTAGCTCATTGGGCAAAGAAGGTCAGAGAGTTTTCCGATTCTTGCCAATAGCACTGCAAGCGAATGGGCAGGCTATGCCCGATGAGTACAAAGAAGCCATTGCTAGGCTAGAGGTAAGATTTTCTAAAGAAGAGAATCTGGTGATGTATCGTTATAAATTTTATACACAACACCAAAAAGAGGCAGAATCTATAGATGATTTTGTAGCACGTCTAAGGGAGCTATCTATCAAATGTAAATTTGGAGCCATGAACGATGAGCTCATAAGAGACCAACTAATGGTCCAGTGCACCAACAAGAAAATTAAAGAAAGGCTATGGGCTGCTAAGAACCCCTCACTGGAAACAGCCATGGAGTTGGCAAAAGTCATAGAAGAGACAGAGAATTGTATTAGAGTAATTGACTCTCATAAAAATAGCTCTTCACAGCAAGATGTCTCTGAAGTCTCTGTCAAAAATTCCAGTCCAGAGTGTGGCCATTGTGAAGAAGAATCCATTGCCGTTGTTAAAAACAAATCAAACTTTTTCCAAAGAAAGGATGTTTCCAACAGTAGGCAATGTTCTAGGTGTGGTAGTTATAGTCACTCCTCTGAAGCAAGGTTTTGTTTTGCTGCGAACAAAGAGTGCCTCAAGTGTGGCCGTTTGGGACATTTCTCAAAAATGTGCAGAGCCAAGACAAAACAAAGAGTAGCTGTTGTGCAAGACTACCTACATGAGGGTGCAAGTGAGAGGGACAAACTTCTGGTAGTCAATGATGATGTTGCTGTCAATGAAGAAAGGCGTCAGAACAGACCCAAGGCTCTTTTCCTCATAGATAAACACCAGGTTTACTTGATGGTAGACACTGGTTCTCGTTACACGATTATCCCTCAGGATTTATTCTTAGGTATTTGGAAGAACAAAGATCTTGCTCAAAGTGACATCAATCCTACTGGTTTCCAAGGAGGAAAGATTGACATAATAGGATACTTTGACTCTGACATTGTGTTCAAGAAGAGGTCTACTTTTGGTCGTGTGTATGTTTCGCTGGATGGCCCGCCCATTTTGGGATGGGTACACCAATACGACCTGTATATCATCATTAACCCCAGGGCAAAAAACCAAATTATGGTCATAGAGGATGAGAGCGTTGACAGTATTCTTGAAGAGTTTAAAGTTGTTTTCAACGATGAACTGGGTGAACTTAAAGGGTACTCTCATTTCATCAAACTAAAGAAAAACAGTATTCCTGTTCAACACAAACTAAGGAGGGTACCTCTATCCATAAGGGATGAGGTGAAAGCCCTTATCGATGAAATGCTGCAGAGTGGTGTGATTGAGCCGGTTGAGGCTTCGGCTTGGGTTTCGCCTGTTGTGATTTGTAAAAAATCGGATGGCAAACTGAGGTTCTGTGTGGACCTCAGGTCTCTAAACAATTGTGTAGTTGCTGACACTTTCCCTTTACCCAATATAGGTGAAATGGTGTCCACTCTTCAAGGAGCTAAGTTTTTTTCTAAACTTGACTTGAAGAGTGCATACCACCAGGTGAGACTACATGAGTCATCCAAGGAACTCACTACCTTTATAACTACGGAGGGTATTTTCCAATTCACCCGCCTCCCTTTCGGTTTAGTGTCAGCAGCCAGTGTGTTCCAGAGGATGGTGAGTGAGATCTTTAGGGGGTTGCACAATGTTATCTTCTTTCAAGATGACATTCTGCTGTTTGGCAACTCCATAGCGTGTCATAATCGTGTACTCAGGGATGTCTTACACAGAGTTAGAGACACTGGTCTCACTTTGAGAAAAGGAAAATGCTCTTTTCTGGTGCAAAATATAGACTATTTGGGACACGAAATATTGTCAGAGGGTGTCAAACCAAAAAAAGATTTGTTGGAGGCCATACGGTTGGTCCCTAGTCCTGCAGACAAAGACCAGTTACGCTCCTTCATGGGTTTGATTGAGTACTATTCACGTTTTGTTGAAAAATGTTCAGAGAAGACCATACCCATGAGGGAGTTATTGAAAAAAGGATGTAAATTCAGTTGGGGAGTTGAGCAAGAGAATTGTTTTGTCAGCAAAAAAAATGATATCTGTAATGCAAACATTCTAGCACCTTTCGACACCAAGAAAACTTCAACACTGTTAGTTGATGCAAGTGCCACCGGCATTGGTGCAGTACTCCTTCAGAAGCACAAAGAGGGTGATCGCCCCATTGCTTTTGCCTCACGTACTTTGTCAGCTTCTGAAAGAAATTACTCGGTCATCGAGAAAGAAGCATTGACAGCAGCATGGGGTACTCACTATTTCCGTGCTTATCTGTGGGGTGCAAAATTTATTCTAAAGACTGATCATAAACCACTTGTCCGCATCTTTTCACCAGGTGGTGCCACTAGTGGTTCTCCTAGGCTGGCTAGATTAGCTGCGAAATTACAGGAGTATCAATTTGACATATCACATTTACAGGGATGGAGGAACTTTCAGGCAGACTGTCTGTCCAGATTGTCCGTTGACACTCAGGAAGGGAACAAATCAGATTTTTGTCTAGAGTGTTGTGATGACAACATTGCTTGGATTGATGATGTTCTTCTTTTGGGAGAAGGGTCCTTTTCAAAAGATGAGTGGTTTGATGCCATGTCTAAGGACACTGTCCTAGCAGAAGTTGTTGTGTTATTGAGAGCTGGTTCCAGACGGGAGAGTTGTGTTAATGTCAGTGTGAGGCCGTACTTAAAGGTCATTGATGAACTTTCCTTATTCAAGGATAATGTCTTGATGCGCGGTGAGAGAATTATCCCGCCCTCTACCCTGAGACCTAGGTTAATTGCTATGGCGCATGAGGGCCATTTGGGACAGACGTTAACACAACACAGATTAAAAGCCAACTTTTGGTGGCCTGGTCTAGACTCTCAGGTTTCTTCGTGGATTGAAGCATGTACATATTGCAGGGAGAGTGAGAAGAGGCTGAAGGTTGCTGTTGGTTCAAGTATGGGGACAATAATTCATCCAGATTTACCTTGGCACACTTTGTGTTTTGATTTCATCGGTCCCTTGGAGGAGTTGCCTTTGTCCCAGCGTTTTGCTATAGTCTCTGTTGATCTGTTTAGCAAATGGCTTTCAGTTGAGTTTTTAAAGGACATCACGACTGACACAACCATTAAACATTTGAAGTTTTTATTTCAGCAAGAAGGCTCTCCCAGTGTTGTAGTCACTGACAATGGTACGCAATTAGTTTCGCAGTCCATGTGTTGTTTTTTGAATAGCTTTGGCATCAAACACCATAGAACCTCCCTCTATAACCCTCAGGAAAATGGACTGTGCGAGCGCTTGAACAGACTCGTGAAAGGCACCATTCAGATGGCCATCTCTCAAGGTGTTCCTGTCAATGATTTGGTACAGGAAATGGTTTATGCTCATCGCACTTCCACTCATGGTTCACTTAACAAATCTCCGTTTGAGATCATGCGGGGCAGGGTTCCCACCACTAAGCTGAACCCTTCCTGGATGAGAAACCTTGTCGCTGATGATGTACCTCACGAGAGTTTATCCGGTACTCAGTCTATTATGTCCAATATCCAAGAGGGCGACTTGGTGAAGGTGAGGCCTGGTAGAGTAACCAAAGGTTTGTCTAAATTTAGAGGCCCTTTCACTGTAAAAAATGTTTTTCCTCATTATGTTACCTTAACCAATGGTGAGAGTTGGAACCTGAGGAGAGTCGCCTTGTACAAAAAATTGGTAAATGTGATCCTGTACTTCTAAAAAAAAGTGTATTCAATGGGGGGAATAGTGGTTATATGTTTTCTTCTTTTGATAATTCAGGTGTTCCTACTCCCACTCCTGTCCAGAGCCACTGCGTTGGTGGAGGTGATGCTACTGATTCGCAATGTGGTGAGTTGGATAACACCACCTCCATTCCTCCTGTTACTGATTCTGTTGTTAATCCTGGCAATTCCAGGCACTCAAGGTTTCGCAAACCACCTGTGTACTTAAATGATTATTGTTGTGATTGATTTGATAGCCTTGTTCTCAATTGTACCTGTTCTTTATTTTTTCTTTTCTTTCTGTATTAATGAGGGAAGATGTGTTGTAACCAGTTTCCTTGTTTCCCCAGCTCTATGGTCCCTGTCTTCCTTTCCCCATTCCCCATTCTAGAACTTAGGTGGCTCTGACTCATTTGGAATCCTACAGAGTCAGTTTGTGCCTGGCCAGCAAGCGTTTGGCAGACTGCTGTTTGTGCTCAGATTAAATTATCTATTTAATCTACAGTTGTACTCCTGAACTTCATTTACCACACTAACCTCACATTTTACTTTTTTCCAATGACTACAATGAAAAGGCTTTCAGAGGCACAGTTGCTCACACTTTCATTATAAATCACGTATGTCATAGGGAGTGGATTGTAAGTGATGTGCCACACATTCTATTTCTGCCCCGGACAACGTCGGGACGGCCTGCTAGTAAGTTATAAAGCATAACTAATACCCATGGGATTGGGCTTCTAGACTTTATAAGCTTAAATCTAGTAGATCATGTGAGATAAGATACTGTAAAGTGTCAGATTTTGAGTTCTTTCTAAAAGTCCAAGAAAGACTTATGGTTCCTAAAGTTGGTGGTGAATGGCTACAAAATGTAGCTCTGAAATCTGCAAAGAAAGGCCTACCCTCCAATTTAGGTGATATTTAGGAACGAGAAGGTGACTAAAAGGATCATATCTCAATACTCCCATGAAGAGTAGGGTGTTAATCCACTTTTGGAGACTACTGGTACCCATTTTGCGGCTGGAGCTGGTGATACCTCTGATTTACTAAGTCTAGAAACTCAGTAGTGCATTATTATCACATTTTGATAAATCGTTTTGAATGTCATTGCAACCACACAGTAAAAGTGGACTGTTCAAACTGACCAATATATGTACAGATAGGATATCGGGCAATGACGTCTCAGACTATTTGTGTACAAATAAAATTTCAATGAAAGAAAAAAATTAAAAATAATATTTTTGGCTACCTCTGACATAATTTCAGCAACCCTAATGAATGTAGGTATTCCTATAGAGAATTATCAACTGAGTATTAATTGTATTATTTAAAAGTTCCAACTTCATTAACGAAACAATAAATCACTTGCCTTTGTTAAAGAAACAAACTCATCAGTCAAGAAATATCGCAACAATCCCATTATCATACTGTAAAAAATATAAAGGTGTTTGCAGGTCGGATAAAAAAAACATTTCTACTCTGTGGGGTAGTCCATCCCCCTGACCCCTACCAAGGTGCATCAACTCCGTAGGGTGGCACAAGGTGAGCAGTGCACATTGCTCTCACAAATGGAGTCTCATGATGTTAAGAACATTTTTGCACAAAGAGTGACCTCTTTTACCTGGTGATGAACTATGTGCACATTAGCCACAGCCTCATAAATCTGGGAAATGTAACATGACCTCACCCACCCTTTATTTTGGTGCAGCTACATTTTATTATTTTTGTTTTTACAACAAGGAGGGAAGCGTTTGATTCAATGTTGCCAGCGTTGGAGGTGATCATCAGTCAGAGACCTGCACATTCTTTTGTAACATGGCCCGTGACTGCAGAGCCTTTTTCTTTCTCCTATGTTACTCACCATCACCACTGCAATGCGATGGATGCACCTTTTTCTGGGTTCAGGTTTTCCTTCATTCATTGAGGCAATCACCATGCCATCAACACCCACAGATGGCAGTCTGTTCAGGCGGCCTTTTATTTTATTCCTTGAACAGAGACGATTTGCAGGTTCTTGGCGCCTGTGTTATCCGCACAGTTGAGCCACAGGGAGCCCAAGTGAAGTGTGAAATCTCACACCCAACATACCACTTTGTCCTCTCTTAGACATATTGCAATGTGAAAAAGTCCATTTTTTTTCTTGTCCCAGTCCTAACAACTTTAAGGTGCTTTCAACCACTCCCAGGTGTCACCTGGCTTCTCCAAACGAAAAAAAACAGAAGAAAAACTACCTTTTTTCTTTCCTCCATTACTATCCCCCTCGGGTTCAACCCACTATTCTTTTTATCTACAACAGACTTTACGCAGTGAATCTGGCTAGGCCATTTCTCCATATAGCTTTTTACTGTATGAAAGGCTGGGCTTTCAATATCATTATTTTTATTTCTTATTTTTACCACATATGTGCAGTATTGCTCCTGGTATTTGCTGGTTTGGCCACATTTGTTGCTTTTACCTCACCCCCAAGTAGGTACACTGGACCCAGCGGAGCTCACTGAGGGGACTGAGTATGGTATTGTTTTTCTCTGCCCTGTTCCTCCTTACTGTAGCATCGCTGTGCCTGACTCGCCTGTAACGTCAGGGTCAGGCATGGCCGAAAGGGGAGGAGCAGGGAACGTAACAGGAGATAGGGATCTGCAAGTCAGGAATAAAGATGTATTGGTGTCTGAGCCTTATTTAATATGAAGGACTCGAAATCTAGAGACGAGGGTGGGATGCGGAGACA
Organism: Lissotriton helveticus; assembly: GCF_964261635.1. Lineage (NCBI taxonomy): Eukaryota > Metazoa > Chordata > Amphibia > Caudata > Salamandridae > Lissotriton > Lissotriton helveticus. The sequence goes on along the minus strand of NC_136061.1, from coordinate 1,493,906,760 downwards.
CCACCCTTTAATTTGCATACTCAGCATACGCCGACAACGCACTGCAGTACCTGCTATAAATCAAGTATTCCACCATTGATGGAGCGGAGCGCGAGACTGCCAGCAGTTTAACTTTGAAGGACATTCTGGAGCTGGAGCTGGAGCTGGGGTGAGCCTCACTTGTTTCATAATCGAGGCTGGTGTGCAGAGGTCGCACTCTGCGGCCATTTTGAAGTCAGGCACACCATATCAGAGGGCCTGATCACTAGTCTGGCGGTCATCTTAGAGTCAGGCAAAAGAGGAAAAGCCTGTCGGTGCCTGCCAAAAACACAATTTGAAACCCCTGCAGACGCTGCTGCAAGTTACTGGAGTGGAGACTGAGGTCAGCTGTGCCTCATCATGTCTACACAACCTGACTCCTCACAAAATGCACTACCTGGCCCGGCACGAACTGCCCAACCCGGACCAATACTGATGGGGGTATCCTTCCAGTGCCCGCCTGAACCCCTGATGCTGACCTCCGGAAACAGCATGGGTCCTAAAATGGCAAAGGTAGATAGAAGACTTTGAAGACTATATGAAGGGTTCCCAAGTCAGCGATCCCGACCAACAACTCATCACTTTGCAAAATTTGGTGGGCAAATATGTCGGACAAATCATTACAGAACTACCACCGGCTAATGCCGCGTCATACACAGATGTGAGAGAAGTATTAAACAGGAAGTTTCTTCACAAACGAAACCTGGACTATGAACGCTACACCTTCAACCTCGCGTCCCAAGAATGAGATGAATCCATGGGTGACTTCATCTCTCACCTCAAGCGCGTGGCCCGCTACTGTAAATTTGACAATTTCAACACTAAAGATGCGCTGAGGTTAAGAATCATTGATGGTGCCAGTCTGAATCACTGCGCTGCCATTTGCTGAACAAGCACTACTCGCTCTACGACATCGAGGAGCACACGAATAAATGACCAAGCGGAAGAGCATGCTAAAAAGATGGAAGCTAGCAAGACGGAGAAACGTGAACACGCCTTCCGAATACAGTCTCAAATGAATTCAAGAAGCCAACTGGATCATCGGAAATCTGACACATTTACAAATTCGTCCCACAGCAGAAACAAGAGCAGTAACAATCGGAAACAACCGCTGCAATGCTATTGATGCGGCCAGGACTACCCCCACATAGGCCCCTGCCCAGCCCAGCCATCAGACAACAGTGCCATCGATGCGGGGGAAGATAACCACTCTGAAGCAGCGAGTCAAACCCATCTCAAGGAATCTGGGCCAACCAAGAGAAGCACAGGATTACACCGCCACGTGAGGGCAGTGCAAGGGAGAAGAGAACGCTCAACGAAGTCAACGAGATCCAGCACCCGGTCACAAGGTTCATATCGATCTCGATGATCAACTTCAAGAGAATCGTCCGCCCTCACTCCCATATCAGTCAGTCAGAAAAGTTTTATTTTGACTGTACAGGCCATAAAAGCACATAGAAAAAAAGGAAACAATGCATACATTGTGATACATAAGAAGGGAGATAAGAAAAAAAACACAACAAGAATACAATTTCATCATTATAAAAATTACATACATGGTGTCTACGTTTTTAAAATTGGAGTAGTCCAAGTTATAGAGGCTTTTGATAAATTCTTAGATTTACTCCCTGCTCGAGGTTCTGTAGTTTGATAAAGTGCAATGTACAAGGTATTTGTAGTTACTATATTCGTTTACAAGATAAAGACATCACAAGACAGTGATGAGTACGTATGCATGGTAGCGGACCCCGACCGACTAAAGAAAAACCCACGGTTACAAATTCAATTGGGAAATCACAACGCGAAGTTCGTCTTAGACACTGGAGAGTCGCTCTACTACATATGCACGAATGAGTTAAAAAATGATGAACCCGATGCCTAAGTTAGAACCAGCCACACAGCGTGTCTACATGTGGATGTCCAAAGAACCGCTGCTGTGTTTGGGACAATTTCGTACGTCACTGACCTACAAAGACAGGACAGTCCATGCGTAAATCCATGTGATAGAAGGCCCTGAAGCAGCGGACTGCCTTCTCAGCCTCCCAATGGCCAAACGTCTGAAGCTAGTAGAAATTCTATTCAAAGTCGACGATTCGCCTGACATCATCAGCAAGTTTCCAAAGCTATTATCCAGCCTAGGAAAACTAGCTCATTACAAAGTCTGATTGCACATTAACAAACAGGTGGCACCTGTGGCCGAGCACCATAGGAAAGTACTGTTCCACCTTCAACAAGCAGTGGATGACGAGCTCCAAGACCTGCTGAGGGCAGACATCATAAAAAGCTCAACAGGACCTACTCCGTGTGTGTCGCCGGTAGTAGTCGTGCCCAAACGAGGACAAGAAAATAAAGTGCGCTTGTGTGTGGACATGCGAGCCTCGAACACAGCCATTGAGTGGGAGCGGCATCCAGGCCCATATTAGCGACATGATCACTCGCCTCAATGGAGCAACTGTCTTCTTAAAAATTGGATCTCAACAAGGGGTACCACCAGCTCGAACTTCACGAGAAGTCTAGATACATCACCACGTTCACCACACACCAGAATTTTTCAGACACAAGCACCTCAATTTCGGAATCCCAGCAGAGATCTTTCAAGAGGTAGTACGGCGCGTAATATAGCACATTCAGGACTCATTTAATTTCAGCAATGACATCCTAGTGTTCGGTGAAACCCGAAACGATCATGACAAAGCACTTGATCGCGTATGTAATGCCCTTCTCAATGCCAACCTCACACTTAACCGAGATAAATGGGAGTTCCACAAGTCAACTCTATAATTCTACGGTCACATGATCTCCAAAGTCAGCATGAGACCTGATCCTGAAAAAGTCTTGGCGCTATCTGATACGCCACAACCTCAAGACGTCAGTGACATTAGATCTTTCCTAGGCATGGCTAGCTACTGTACCCGGTACATCAAAGACTATGCGACCATCAGCTATCCGTTGCGAGAACTCACAAGACAAGGCTAAAGCTTCCACTGGTCAGCAAAGTGCAAAACGCTTTCAATAAAATCAAAACAGCTGTGAGTTCTCTCATCAACCTAACATACTTCAACCCTTGGAGAAAGACAGAGATCACAGTAGACGCTAGCCCAGTCGGACTTGGCGTTATTCTAGCTCAGTATGATGACGAAGGAGAACAATACCACATTGTAGCATACGCTAGTCATAGCCTCACCGACACGGAGAAAGCCTACTCACAGCCTGAAAAGGAAGGCCTGGCGTCGTGTGGGCGTGTGAGAACTTCCATTTATTTGTAGATGGAAAACACTTCACACTCATCACTGATCACCAGGCTCAGATTTTGTTTTTAACACAGTTGTTTATTAAGTTTCAGTTTGCAGATGTATATACATATTCAGTAAATTATTTAGCACACAGCATAGCAACATCTCAATGCAGCAGTAGATAAAGGTATATCTGGCACTATGCGCACAGAGCCATCAGAGCAATGAGTGAAACTCAGGTTTCCTTTTTAAGTGAACCACATATCTTAAAAAACATTAACAAAAAGAAAAACAAAATAAAAAGAGCAAAAAGTCCCCCCTCCCTTCCCTGGTCCAGAGGTCCACACAATACAGTAGGGTTTAGGAAAAAAGGTTGCATACACTGTCTCAATTGTAAAAAAAGAAAAAAGAAAAAAAAAGGGAATCAGACTCCAGCAGGTGGAATAGGCAATAACATACATCCCTGGGCATCAACAATAAGTTATAACAGGGTGTTACTCAGTTCCAAGCGGGTCAGCCATAGGGGAAGGGGGGGGGGGGTTGAGGGTGATATGGTCACAGTTGGCGACACCGGGAGAGGAGTGAGTGAGTCAAGGGCTTTAAGTGTCTCTAACATTTGATCCCAATCCATAGAAATGGGATTTTTGCGGTGGCCTCGATACTCCTCCTGTCTAAGGATAGCGCTTTCTGCAGTGCCCCACCTGATCATTTCCGCCTGCCAGACCGCTGCTGTGGGGGGGGGTTGGGCAGATTTCCACCTCATGGTGATGAACAGTTTTGCCAACAGCACAGCCAGGTCCGCAAATTTATATTGCACTTTCAATTTCTTGGGGCGCTTATGCAGACCTAGTAGTCAGCTATCCGCAGCCATCCAGTCGGCAGTGCCTGTGAACTCTCGGACACTGTAACCAATTGTTTGTCAATAAGTTTGCAAGCGTGGCCAAGACCATAGCATGTGAAGGAGGTCAGCATCCTCCTCCTGACACCTAAGGCAGGAAAGTTGGGCGTCTGGATAAATACAGTTCAGTCGGTGTGAGGTCAGATAGGCCCTGTGAAAGATCATGTGTTGTATATATATTTAAATTTAGCATTCCAGGAGACTTTCTTGGGGAATTCCAATATAGTTGCTCAATCTCTGTCCATGAGTTCTCCCCCCAGTCCCGCCTCCCATTTCGCCTGGAGTGAAGTTAGCAACGTCCCTGAGTGAGCGCGGATCCCTGTATAAAGCCATCGGCTAAGATGTCGACCAGCACCCATCAGGTATGTAGCATATACAAGCTCATTTTTTGGTGTTCTATCCCGTCAGGGGACCAATGATGTTTGATGTAGTGGATAATGGTGGCGTAGAGGAGAAACAGTGTCGAGAGGACCCCCTGTGCATGGGTGAAATTGTCATGGTCCGTCAGAGTGCCTTCTACAAACAGCGTTCCAACAGTGGATACCTCCTCCTGCTCCCAAAAGGACACAGTCCACTTTGTTATTAAGCCATGTACGCCAGAGATCCCAAGGAAGGGAATATTAGGAGAGTACGGGAGGGTTTGTCGCATATAGTTAAGAGACATCTTCCAGTACACCAGCGCAGTCTTAAGCAAGGGGGGAGCAGTTGGCGGGATTTTAGCCTGCGGCAAAAGTAAAGCATGGAGTGTGCTCTGAGCAAGGAGACAATCAGTGTACCCAATCTCATGAATGTAATTGGCTGGCCATACAGTATGCCCTAAAGTCTGGCGTACCCAGTCCTCCCTCAGCAGGCCGAAGCTGCAACTTTGCCAGTCCCACTCTCCTGCGTCCCTTTCCCCAAATAAGGTCTAACAATAGGGAATCTAGCGTCTTGAAAATGCCAGGCGGGATAACAACCGGTATGTTATCAAAGAAATATAAAAGGCGGGGGAGTATTACCATTTTGGAGATGGCTATCCTGCCAATCACAGACAATGGAAAGGAAGTCCAGAAAGAGATCTGGATCCGGAGAGACTGTACTGTCTTCTGTAGATTACCATCTATCAGGTCCTGGGGAGTTCGATAAATTTGAATACCCAAGTATTTGAAGGTATCTGGGGCGGTCGTCAGCAGGAGGTCGCCAAAGACTATTGGGTCAGGGGCCTCCCTATGTCGCATAAAGAAGGCGTGGGATTTCTGGGCGTTAATCGTCAAACCCGATATCTGTCCAAAACTCTTAGTAGAGTCGGGACGGGATCCCGACTGGTCATGAGGTCCTTAAAGTAAAGGATAATGTTGTCCACATATGCAGACGCAATATGTGTCATGTTAAACGTGAGTACACCCAGGCCTATAGCCTCCTTGCAGATCTTGAGATGCAGGGGTTCTAGAGCCAGAACAAAAAATATTGGTATCAGGGGGCAGCCCTGTTGCGTGCCCCTGGCCACAGGATAAGAGGCAGAGATGGATGTGCCTGTCCGAGGCCGGGGCTTGGGAGAGGAGTACAGCGATTTGACCCACCGCTGGTATCCCCGTGGGAAACCAAATCTCTTAAGAGAGGACAACATATATGTCCAGTCAAGGGTGTCAAACACCTGCCGCATATCCAGAGAGATGCACCCGGCGGTGTCAGAAAGGGTTGCAGTGGTTTCCATCAGATAATGGAGGTGCCTAATATTGAGAGAGGTGCTATGGCCGGGGACAAAACCGCAGTGGTCCGTGTGGTTAAGTCTGGGAGGTAAGGAAGCAGGCGCTGGGCCAATATTTTACTGAGTATTTTATGCTCGGTAGCTAACATAGAACGAGGACCGTATCCCGATATGTCTCAGGGATCTGTTTGGCTTGGGGAGTGGAACAACCAGTGCTTGCACAGTTGTTTTAGGAAGTGTGCTCTTTTCTAGTGCTGTCTTGTAAAGAGTCAACAGGCGTGGAGTTAGATGCTCAGCATAAGTCAAATAAAACTCCACAGGGAGCCCGTCCAGCCCTGGCGTCTTATTCTTAGGGAGACTCTTAAGGGTTCCCATTACTTCAGCTTTAGTGATTGGGCCTCCAAGTCTGATTGTGCATCTACCGACAGTACGGGGATGGTGAGGTCATCCAGGAAATTAGTCAGGAGATCTTGGGACACAGAGGACGAGGCAGCGTAGAGGGACTTATAAGTGAAAAATGCCATGTTAATATCGGCCTGGGTATTAGCCACTGTGCCATCCGGGAGGAATACCTCCAAAATAGGGTGCGGTGTGGGGTATCGCGGACGAGACGAGCCAAAAGAGTCCCTGATTTGTCAGCCTCTTTATGTCTGTATTGGGTGTATATACTGTAATCTATTAAACGGAGTCGTTCATGGAGCTCCGCATACTGAATCCTGGAATCCTGCAATGGCGCCAGCCAAGTAGGGTCAGAAAGAGGCTCAGTTTCTAGATTGTTCAGGGAGTCCTCCACTGAGACAAGCTTCTGAAGTAGCTCATGTCAGTAGCCCCTATGGCCATCCACTTATTCATTGACTTAAATGCATCCCATTCAATTAGACATGAGGACGCCAAGCCTGTACTTCTGTGAAGTAATTGGTGACAGCGGCACCCAGAGTGTCCCGAAACACCCCATCTTCCAGAGTGAGTGGCCACAGTCTCCAAGTCGGGACTAGGGACTAGGGACAGGGACCTCCCCCATTCGAGCAGCATATCAAGTGGATTGTGATCAGATACATTTTCCCAAGGTACGTGGAGTCAATCACCTGGGATGACAGGGACAGGAAGCAGAAAATTCTGTCTATTCGCGTATGTAGTTGGTTTCGGGGGGAGTAAAATGAATATTCACAGTCAAACGGGTGTTGTATGCGCCGTATGTCACTAATCCCCCAGCCCAACGCCCAGGCATGTAGGAACTCCGCTATCTTAGTAGTCACTGCACCCTGCACTGGGGGATTGAGAGCGGTCCAATTGCACATCCAGGACAGAATCAAAATCCCCCTCCGAGGACCCAGGGGCACTGTAACCAGTCCATCAAAACCGCATTAAGGCTAGTAAGATAAGCAGTCTTTTCATAGTTTGGGGCATACAGGCTGCCTGAAACAATTGAGGTTCCATCCAGCTTACCCCGCAGGAGAACATAGCGCCCTGCAGTGTCCACCCTCCGCTCCAGCAGTTCGAATGGCAACCCATTCCTCACCAAAATAACTGACCCACGTGCAAAGGCAGAATAGTAAGTATTAGAGATTTACCCTTTCTATTTCCTCTGCAGTTTAACAACCTTTGAGTCCGTCATGTGCGTTTCCTGGAGTAAAGCTATGTGGGCCTTGCGCTTGTTCAATTGGGCATAGATGTGATGGCGCTTGTGCACAGATCTCATACCCCACACATTACATGCCAGTATTTTATACTTAGTTAAAACAGCCATGTGTCAACATTTGTGGAGGGAAGGGTGACCAGGGTGGCACCGTGAACACAATAAAGAATAGGGTGTGGACCTGGAACCAAAAATGACCCCTGAAAAAAACAATCCCCAATACTAGGGCCGGCCACCGAACTGTGTTGGTCCAAACTCAGATTAACAAACATTATGTCCAAACGGTTAACCATGCAGCAAATGCAACTGCAGGGGGGGCGGACCCAGCACCAAACATTCGCCGCACGACACACCCAGAAGTACATCCCCGCCGGGACTATGTAGGATGATGAACAATGAGGTATGCCGAACCTGGGAGAAAAAGGTTAGTCAAAAGGAAAAAGTTTTCCCCACATTATACAAATAATAGCAACATCTTGCTGTCTCTGAATCATAGTTATGAAAGAGTTGTAGAGGGCAAGCTCCTCTTCAGCCAAACAGGTCCTTGACCACCTGGGGAGTAATCGAGGGGAACAAAGGGTCATTGCTGCCAGATTCTGATGGTGTCACATCATTGTCTGATTGTTCCGGGGTGGAAGAGATCTGTGTAGGATCCCGTATGGCAGCAGCCACCTCCAGCGTAGATTCCTGTTCCAACACGGCCTGTTCCAGGGTTGGTTTCTGTGTAGAAGGGAGTGATCGAAGAGCTCCATCAAGACGGGGCCTAAGCCGGTTGAACTGCGCCCGTGCCCCGCACCCTTCGGTCGCTGCCATCCAGAGACTGAGCGAGCAAAGTGTGTTCAAGCCAATCGTTCGCCGCTTCATGGCAAACAAAGAAGTGGGTTTTCTGGTTGTGGATGATTTTTAAACATACGGGGAATAGCAAGGCATACTTCAGATTGAGGGCTTGGAGCTTCTTCTTGAGCGGCTGGTTAGAGACCCTCTGCACAGTGTAGCCCGGTTACAGGGAAATTCGGGTGTTTTCGAACAGTATCAGGGCATTTTCCCGTGCCTTCTGCAATAGGAGATCACAGTCTCTATAATTGAGTATGCGGGCAATAAGTAGTCTGTGAAGCCGACCTGCAGTCAGCCTGTCCGTAGGGATACGGTGTGCACGTTCCACACAGAAGAAGGCGGAAAGACCCTATGGGGCCACACTGACTTTGAGCCACTTCTCAACAAAGTGCCTTGCATCAGCACCTTCGGAGGGTGCCGGCAGCCCAATAATGCAGATATTATTTCGCCACGCCCTCCCTTCTGCATTGCTGGCCCTATCCAGCAGTATAGTCAGTTGTTCATTCAAGTGCGCCAGTTGGGCAGCATGATCTTTTTGTTGAGGCACAAGTTCAGACAGTGTGCCGGTGTGGTCCTTGACAGTAGTGGCGACGTTACCATGATGTGCTCACAGGAGATTTAGGACAGTAGTAAGCGTACCTATCTGGTGCTCGATGGCTTGGCGCGAGTCCCTTATCTCCTGTAGAATCAGGTCCAATTTGTCTGGGGGGGTGACAGGGCAGTTGGTGGAACGCAGCTGATCGAAGAAGCCTGGGAGGCCGAGTCCGCAGTCCCCCGAGGTGGATCCTCAGTGCCGGGCCCCTCCGGTTGCAATGGTGAGAAGTGGAAGTGAAAGGACCACCAGGCGTCTGCAGCAGTCGTCACACCCAACACAACGCTAAGGCTATGCACCACTGGGCAAGTGGACAGTTCGCGTGGAAGCAATCTGTAGGCCGCAACCAGGGGGAGGGAGATACTCCAGCCAGGAGCAACAGCAGGTGCCTGGGAGAGTGCAGGCGGTACTCACTGTGTCCAATTGGAGTCTATTGGTCCACGCCCACTCCCGGGGACTAAGCATGGGCGTAAAATCCGCTCCGCTCGCGGATTTTTCGGATTTTCGGCAAATCCGCAATCCGCGAACGCTCGCGAATTTGTCGAAAATCCGTGAATCCGCTCGCGGCGGATTTTTTGCTTGGTTGCGGCGCGCGGCGTGGTGCACGGCGTTCACTTTCCGTCATATTAGCGTTTGCCGAGTTGTTTTTCTTTGCGAGTGACGCGCCATTTTAGATCTTGCTGCGTGTTCCCGTGGGAGTTTGTCGCCCGCGAATACGTACTCGCGGCTTGCCACCTTGCACAGCACACCTCGCGAGAGTTCGCAATTGCGAACACGTAGTTGCGGCGGAAAGGAACAATCTCGCACTTGCGAAATAGAGATTTTGCAATTTCGCACAAGAAAATCACCAGCAAACAGGATAAACCTTCAGAAAATTATGATTTTTATCAGAATCACTCCTCAGGTTGACATTTGCATGGCCTTTTTTTTTTGCAAGGAGTCCATTTTGGGGGGGGGGGGAGGAAGGAAGTGCCCCACAGTCTCCAACTTCCTGTTCCTGTCCAGCAGGCTCCTCCCAGTGCTTTGTCCATCTCCTGGTCACTTTCATTTGGATCTGGAGCTGGAAGGATTACTTTTTGTGGGTGCTGCTGGATATTTGGATTTGAGGCCTTTTTGACTGTCTTTGGATCACTTTTGGATTAGAAATCAACTTTCACAAGTAAGTTTGTTTGGGGCATTACAGTTGCTGCAAGTAAAATTTTGGAACTTTTTCAGAACATTAAATAAATTATATTGTGGGTAGCCACAGTATCCAGTAGGACCAGGGTTGGTTAGGGGTGCATGATACAACTGTTTTGTTGAATTTAAACACCATTTAGGCCATGGATGGGCTGGGATTGTGCTGATTTTTGTCTTTTTTTTGGGACTGCTGGTGGGGCCCTTTGCCCAGGGGTGGTGAGTGTTGCATGGGCCTAGTGTTTCTGTGGGGTGTCTTCTTAAATGTAAACATAATTGAGGCCATGGATGGGCTGGGATTGTGCTTATTTTATTGTTTTTTGTCTTTTTTGGGGGGCTGCTGGTGTGGCCTTTTGCCCAGGGGTGGTGGTGCATGGACTGAGTGTGCCTGTGGTGTGGTCTCACTCTCTTTAATGTAAACATCATGGATGGCGTTGGATTGTGGTGATTTCTGGCTGTTTTTCTGTTTTTTGGGGGTGTACTGTTGATGTGGACTGGTCATGTGGGTGGTGGTGGTGGCCATCTTGAGTGCTGGCTGGTACAGGCAACATGTGCCTGGGGTGTAAGGGGCCATTTTGAGGAGAGGCAGTGTCTGAGGCCTGCACTTATTTTGCCTACTTTTCATCCATTATGCCCAGGGGTAGTGAGTGTTGCATGGGCCTAGTGTTTCTGAGGGGTGTCTTCTTGAATTTAAACACCATTGAGGCCATGGATGGGCTGGGATTGTGCTGATTTTATTGTTTTTGTCGTTTTTTTGGGCCTGCTGGTGGGGCCCTTTGCCCAGGGGTGGTGAGTGTTGCATGGGCCTAGTCTTTCTGTGGGGTGTCTTCTTGAATTTAAACATAATTGAGGCCATGGATGGGCTGGGATTGGGCTTATTTTATTGTTTTTTGTCGTTTTTGGGGGGCTGCTGGTGTGGCCTTTTGCCCAGGGGTGGTGGGTGGTGCATGGACTGAGTGTGCCTGTGGTGTGGTCTCACTCTCTTTAATGTAAACATCATGGATGGCGTTGGATTGTGGTGATTTCTGGCTGTTTTTCTGTTTTTTGGGGGTGTACTGTTGATGTGGACTGGCCATGTGGGTGGTGGTGGTGGTGGCCATCTTGAGTGCTGGCTGGTACAGGCAACATGTGCCTGGGGTGTAAGGGGCCATTTTGAGGAGAGGCAGTGTCTGAGGCCTGCACTTATTTTGCCTACTTTTCATCCATTATGCCCAGGGGTAGTGAGTGTTGCATGGGCCTAGTGTTTCTGAGGGGTGTCTTCTTGAATTTAAACACCATTGAGGCCATGGATGGGCTGGGATTGTGCTGATTTTATTGTTTTTTGTCGTTTTTTTGGGCCTGCTGGTGGGGCCCCTTGCCCAGGGGTGGTGAGTGTTGCATGGGCCTAGTCTTTCTGTGGGGTGTCTTCTTGAATTTAAACATAATTGAGGCCATGGATGGGCTGGGATTGGGCTTATTTTATTGTTTTTTGTCGTTTTTGGGGGGCTGCTGGTGTGGCCTTATGCCCAGGGGTGGTGGGTGGTGCATGGACTGAGTGTGCCTGTGGTGTGGTCTCACTCTCTTTAATGTAAACATCATGGATGGCGTTGGATTGTGGTGATTTCTGGCTGTTTTTATGTTTTTTGGGGGTGTACTGTTGATGTGGACTGGCCATGTGGGTGGTGGTGGTGGCCATCTTGAGTGCTGGCTGGTACAGGCAACATGTGCCTGGGGTGTAAGGGGCCATTTTGAGGAGAGGCAGTGTCTGAGGCCTGCACTTATTTTGCCTACTTTTCATCCATTATGCCCAGGGGTAGTGAGTGTTGCATGGGCCTAGTGTTTCTGAGGGGTGTCTTCTTGAATTTAAACACCATTGAGGCCATGGATGGGCTGGGATTGTGCTGATTTTATTGTTTTTTGTCGTTTTTTTGGGCCTGCTGGTGGGGCCCTTTGCCCAGGGGTGGTGAGTGTTGCATGGGCCTAGTCTTTCTGTGGGGTGTCTTCTTGAATTTAAACATAATTGAGGCCATGGATGGGCTGGGATTGGGCTTATTTTATTGTTTTTTGTCGTTTTTGGGGGGCTGCTGGTGGGGCCCTTTGCCCAGGGGTGGTGGGTGGTGCATGGACTGAGTGTGCCTGTGGTGTGGTCTCACTCTCTTTAATGTAAACATCATGGATGGCGTTGGATTGTGGTGATTTCTGGCTGTTTTTCTGTTTTTTGGGGGTGTACTGTTGATGTGGACTGGCCATGTGGGTGGTGGTGGCCATCTTGAGTGCTGGCTGGTACAGGCAACATGTGCCTGGGGTGTAAGGGGCCATTTTGAGGAGAGGCAGTGTCTGAGGCCTGCACTTATTTTGCCTACTTTTCATCCATTATGCCCAGGGGTAGTGAGTGTTGCATACTTGCATGTCCGTAGTCTTTCTGTGGGGTGTCTTCAATGTAAACATCAAGGATGGCATGGGATTGTGCTCATTTTTCTGTGTTTTGTCGAATTTTTGGGGTGTATAACTGAACTGATGTTCCTCTGTCTTCCATTGCTTTTAGGTGCACAAGAAGACTCAAGAGAACCACCAGTGCCAGGAAGAAGTCCTGCAGCGGTGTGTGCAGCATAACGTCACGCGACGTCACGTCTGGACACAGAACCCTCTGCAACTCGTGCAACTGCTGCCTGCTGACCTGCTCTGAAGAGGATGGCCCCAAAAAAAGTAACCCGTAGCTCCTCTAGCAAGAAAGGTGCCAGTAAGGAGCAGAAGAAGCAAGTTACCAAGGAGACTGGTGTGCCGCCCGCCCCTTTTTTTGGGAGTAAAAAAAAAAGTATGCCTGCAGCAGCAGCAGCGGGATCTGCTGGGGACCAAGCTGGCAGCAGCACCCCCGCTCCATTGGGCTCAGTGCCACCACCACCACCACGCCAACTTAAGTCCAAGCCCTTGAGTGCTGCAGAGGCAGCCAGTATAGTTGTTCAATCACCATCGACCAGTGATGTTGGCTCATCGCAAGAAAGCAGCAGCAATGTCCCTCAATCAACACAGGTTGTTGTAGCTCATCTGACGAGTGTTGAACAACCACAGCCGCAACAACAATCACATGTGCAAGTACAAGCCCAAGTACATGTGGAAGGAGAGGCAGCGCAAGGAGATGCGCGAGCAGAGGTGCATGGAGGGTCACAAGTGCCCACAATAGTTGTTCCTCCCGAAGTAGGGGCACATCAGGAAATCGACAATCAAGGCGAGGTATCATTTGAGGAAGCCACTCCTCCTGCTGATCCTTCATTGTCTTCCACAACCCTAGCAAGGAAGAGATCAAGGGTGGTGTCTACATCCTCTTCAAGCACACCTCCTTCTGATGATACGGATCAAACTTGGGAACCAGCACCACAGCCGTCTGAGAGTGAGGCACACCATGATCCAACAAAGGTACTTAAGCGTAAAAGGAAGCTCGTCCAAAGTCTCAGACTTATGGAGTGTGATGAGGCTCAACAAGAAGTGGCGGATACTGCTGCTGATGAAGACTCTGCCAACGACGACCCAGTCATCATAAAGGTCACTGCAGCCCCAGCGGGCATGCAGCAAACAGACATTTTGACCCTAGCCCGAAGAGCTGCTGCGCGTGATGATGATGATGATGATGTTGTCGATGAGGAGGCAGTGGAAACACCACAATCATTGGAGTTAAGTAGTACACCAACTCGTCCCGCTTCCATATTTCTTTCTGGCAAGAAGAGACCTGCGTCAACCTCGACCTTAATTAGTGGCGGTGAAAGTGGAAAACGTACAAAAGTTGGGCAATCCAGATCCTCCACTTCATCTGGCATTAGCTTCATGACCACCACCACCAGTATCGCCGCCTCCTCCAGGTCCCACAGACAATTCAAGTCCCCAGTTTGGGACTTCTTTACTGTTTGTCCCAAAAATCCAAAGTTTGCCATTTGTACCCTTTGTAAGCTTGCAGTTAGTCGTGGTAAGTCAGGTACCAACTATGGTACCGGCGGCCAGAGTGGTCATCTTGAGAGAAAGCACGCTGTCCAATGGTTTGCGCACCTAGCTGCGATCAAGAAAGGCCAAAATCAAGGAAACGTTGATGTTTCATCTGATGTTGACGAGCAGGAAGAAGACGTGTCAAACACTTCCCTTACACCCAGTACCCCTGTCAGCAGCACACCCAATGTGAGGCACACTAAGAGTGTTGGAGCGAGTGAGACACCAACGCACAAAAGTTCACCAGCGAGCAAAATTGGGTCAACGAAGTCATTATCAGCCCGTAAATGCTTGGTCCAGGCCAACATTAGAACAATGCTTACTTCAGACGTGCCATATGAACGCAACCACCCACTGACGCGTCTGTATAACACTAAGCTGGCTAAAATGCTAGCTGTGGACCTTCTACCTTTTTCTTTTGTAGAAGCGGTAGGTTTTCTTGAATTAGTTGCAACGCTCTGCCCTAAATGGAAGGTTCCGAGCCGGTTCTATTTTGCCAGAGTTGCGGTTCCAGCACTACATGAAGATGTGCTGCAGGCGATTGGGGCAGCTTTGCAGAAGAGTGCTGTTCACACAATACATCTGACAACAGACATGTGGACCAGTGGCCCAGGCGATGATTACATGTGCATCACTGCACACTGGGTCTCTTTTTCAGGTGTTATAGCAAAGCTAAACGCAGGTGTTGACCCGGACCAAGTTTTCAAAGCTGCTCGGAAACATGCAACACTAGCCATGTTTGGTTTGGAGAAAAGTCACACAGCAGAAAACCTTTTGGAAGAGTTTGACAAAAAGGTCTTGACAATGCTATCCCCCCTAAAACGCAAGATTGGTTATGTTTCCACGGATAATGGCGCCAATGTAGTTAAGGCCATGTTCCTTGGTGACCATGTTAGAGTGCCGTGTTTGGCGCACTGTATCAACCTGGTAGTTCAAAAATTCTTGAGTGATAAAGAGAGTCCAGCGTTCGAGGTAATGGCCACCTGCCGCAAAATGTGCAACCATTTCAGCCATTCTTTTAAGGCCCGAAAGCATCTGCGGAGACTGCTACTTCAACGTGGAATGCCAGTGAAAGCACTCATCCAGGAGGTGGCAACACGTTGGAACTCAACCTTCTACATGCTTGAGCGTCTGCATGAGCAGTATACGGTACTCGATCACTATTTCTTGACAGAGGCTACATCTCAGAAGGAGGACCTGCGGATGAGTAAGGCGCAATGGGCCATAGTTAAAAGCCTGACAGACATGCTTCGTCCTTTTGAGTTCTTCACGCGTGCAGTCAGCCAGGAGGACTGTAATTTGGGAAAAGCTATCCCATTGTTGTGCATACTGGAGCACCAACTGATGGCGGTTTCTTCTGAGTTTCAAAAAGATGAAAAAAAAAAAAACCATTTCATTTTGTCTGAGAAATTATTACATCGCCTACGTGGTGATGAACGTCTTAAAAACATCAACTCAGATCAGCATTACATTTGTGCTACTATTCTGGATCCACGCTACAAAAAGGCGCTGGCAGACAACGCATTCTTTCCTTTCGCTGATGCAGATGTTCAAAAGTACAAACATTGGTTAGCCTGGTCAGCCAAGAGGTTTGAAAAAGAACGGCAGGTTATTGAAGGAGAAGCCAGTACATCAGCATCAGCATCAGCAGGCCATCCGCAGTCACAAGAATCCACTTCTGCACCTGTGGCTGGGGCACAAGTGACCTCTCAGCCGTTAAAGACACCGGCAACTGGATCATCTGCACCACACACAATGACAACACTAACAGTGGCTGGGGAGGAGGATTGGCTAAGTTTGATGGGGTATGGTTCTCGAAAAAATGTCACAGCCAGCACAGCAAAAAGTAAGCAAAGTGGAGGAACAGTTGATGACCTTGAGTCGATGGTGCAGGACTATCTGAATGACTCAACAGTGGTCTTTCTTAATGAGGAGCCATTGCAGTATTGGCATGGCAAAAAACAATTGTGGCCACAGCTCTACAACCTGGCTATAAACTATTTGTCTTGCCCACTCGCAAGTGTGTCTTCTGAACGTGTTTTCAGTGCTGCTGGTGGCATTGTAACTCCCAAACGGAGCCGCCTCTCGCCCAAAAATGTGGAGCGGCTGACAATGATCAAGATGAATCAGCACCTCATACCACCAGATTACAAAGTACGAGAAAGCACGCCGCATGAAGACGAGGAGGACAGCAACGTAGATGAGGGGATTTTTTCTCTGTTCGGTGCCACTGACCTCATCCAGCCTGAATTCGCAGAGTATGATGACGAAATCTTGTTCTTATTCCCTGACACCGAGCCCTGAAAATGAGACAATCAATCAAGAACTTTCTTTTTCGTCCTTATTCACTTTTATTCCTGTGTGCTTTGTGTCTCTCTTTCTTTGTTTTGCACAGTTAATTTAATTCAAACTTTAATCACCTAATCCCAAAAACAAGACCATCATCAGAACTGTCTTCACTTGTTTGCTTATTGATTTGAAGGTGCCGCAGTCTACATTCCTCAGGTTCACAAGTTCTGAAGAACATGCTCCTCTATCCTCCTCCTCCAGACTGCGATTTCCCTCCAAGCAGAGTGCTGGATTACGCACAATGAAGAAAGACTCAGCACTTGTGGGGGTGTTGTACTTCTTTGCGGGTGAGTTGACGGTTTTGGGCCCATTGCTGTGAAGCTCTAATAATGGACAAAAGTGTTTTGGACCAAATATGAGGTGGAAATTTCTTGCCGTTTTTGCTGACTTGCTTGCCTTTGAGGTGCTCTTTGGCGGGGTTCCGGGGGTTTGTGTGTAATTTTTGGTGTCTGTCGAAGCACTGCTGCGACAGTCTAATCTTGATTGCATTTGCTTTTCAGGAAATCCGTGGTGGAAAACAGGAGTTATGATGATTGATGATGATGACGACCTAGCTGCACAGCGCCGCGTTTGGACCGAAGGCCGAGAGACATTGTAAGTATGAGATTTAGCTTTTCCGCTGTTTGGGGGTGTTGTGTCGGGGTTTTTTTTGCGGGTGGGTTGGCGGGTCTTGCCTGGGGCATTCCTGGGAAGGTCTAATACCGGATACAAGTGTTTTGGACAAAATCCATAAGGAACAGCCTTTTTTTTGCCATTTCTTCAGACATCTTGCTCAATGTAGCGTTTTGGGGGGCTTCCTGCTGTTCGTGGGTGGGTTGCGGCCGGGGTCTCTGTCGAAGCACTGCTGCGACAGTCTAATCTTGATTGCATTTGCTTTTCAGGAAATCCGTGGTGGAAAACAGGAGTTATGATGATTGATGATGACCTAGCTGCACAGCGCGTTACTTTGGACCGAAGGCCGAGAGATATTGTAAGTATGAGATTTAGCTTTTTCGCTGTTTGGGGGTGTTGCCGCGTGTTTTTTTGCGGGTGGGTTGGCGGGTCTTGGCTGGGGCATTCCTGGGAAGGTCTAATGCCGGATAGAAGTGTTTTGGACAAAATCCTTAAGGAAAAGCCTTTTTTTTGCCATTTCTTCAGACATCTTGCTCAATGTAGCGTTTTGGGGGGCTTCCTGCTGTTCGTGGGTGGGTTGCGGCCGGGGTCTCTGTCGAAGCACTGCTGCGACAGTCTAATCTTGATTGCATTTGCTTTTCAGGAAATCCGTGGTGGAAAACAGGAGTTATGATGATTGATGATGACCTAGCTGCACAGCGCGTTACTTTGGACCGAAGGCCGAGAGATATTGTAAGTATGAGATTTAGCTTTTTCGCTGTTTGGGGGTGTTGCCGCGTGTTTTTTTGCGGGTGGGTTGGCGGGTCTTGGCTGGGGCATTCCTGGGAAGGTCTAATACCGGCTAGAAGTTTGTTGGACAAAATCCATAAGGAAACACCAGTTTTGGCACTTTTTGTAAGTTAGGGTTCGTTAGGGTTAGCCCTAGCAGCAGGATTGCATGTGTTTAGGGGGGTTCTATTGCAACGCGGTTCTGTTGTTGTAGAGCACTGTTGGAGCGATGCTGGCTATGGATACTTTTGCTTGCAGGCAAGTGGTTTGAATACAATCCACGGTCTGTATTTGGGTCTACTGTTACTTTCAAAGTACGTTTTGTAACCATTTTTCTGCTAGGCATCGTTTTTGGAGATATGATTGGGTTCTTCTACATTTTTGCGACTGGCTTTAGTAAGGGTCTTGGTGGGAGCATTGCTGGGAAGGTCAAATTTTGTTCTAAAACACAGTAGTACACCCACCTTGAGGGGAAAGATCCGCTATAATATTTTGGCCATACTTATTGATCCTTAAAAAGGTGACTCAGACAGAGCACGCAATTTCAAAAATATTGTACTGTCTATTAGGGAAATCAAAGTGTCACTTTTTGAACCACACAGCGTACATACCTTTTATTTATTTATCAGTGGTATTGTAATAGCACTTCCTGTTTTCCGTTCAATAATTACAGGCCGGGTTTCAGTCAACATCCGCCAGGCAGGCAGTGGACAGGGTGTCTCTTCTGTCAGTGGTCACCACCACATTGATGGACGAAGCGTCAGCTGGAATGGAGGAGTGCCGCCAATAAGAGGAATTGTTTGCTGCATGCAACTTACTTACCAATTTCAACAGGACAACTCCAACAACATACGCAATACAGATACAGTATCCATTGTTGTCTTTTATTCTATGAGTGTGACTGCATGTGCTTACCTTTAGTTTGTAACCAAAGATTGTCTGTAAACTCTGTATCTTCAATTATTGTTTGTCCATGCTCTGCTTTTTTTTTCTTCTCTCAACAAAACCTACCCAAAAAGAAACCCCCATTCCCATCCATTTTACAAACCCTAACCCTCTTCCCCCGGGCTGTGTTGTTTTGCTTGATGTCTGACTAAAATGACATCAATAATTCCACACACTTGCTGGGGAGGATAAGGTGATAGCAGCAACAGGCTGGTGAAGGAATACGAGGATATCTTCTAGACTTACTCAGCTTCAGTACTATATCTTCTAGTAGTAGTAGCCAATGTCAAATAAATTCAACGCAAGTACTAGTTATACTTGCAATACTTTACCATTTGTTAGGCTACATTATGGCACTGTTCTAGTGTACTGTCACCTGCTATTTTCTCGATCGTACCGTAACCGTTGTAATGCTACAGTAAGGAGTACAAACAAGGTTTCGTTTTCTTTTTTTCCATAGGCATGCAACTGCCACTGTGTCACACCACTAGTACCACCGCAATGAGGAAATGTCACCCGCCCAGGAATGACAACGTTAATCCCCATTTCACCTGGAGCCAGCCCTGGGCCTAGCCCTAATTTCTAACACAAATTACAGGTAAGATAAGCGTTTGGTGGGAGGTAGTATAATGGAGTATTATTTCGGAGTAGACAAGAGATTGACGGTTGTACTACTAAAGTCCTACGACTGTTCAGGAAAACAAAGTTACTGTTACACCCCCGCCCCCCACCCACCAGACTGAAAAGCAGTAAAAAACAGGTATGGTCAGATAAAGTTGAAAAATATATTTATTTATCCCTAACAAAATAATCTCCCTCACCCACCCTAACCCCAACGATTGTCTCTGAAACGTCCCAAAACGATCCCAACTCCCAAATCCCACCCCCCAAAAGTCTATAAAAAAAGGGCAAGGGACACTCCACTACTGGAGGGTGCTGGTGCTGGTGCATGATGCGGCATGGGCATCATACTCCTTGCGGAGGGTGGCAAGCTCGGAGCGGAGGCCCTTAACCAAGGTCTTATACCTCAGGACCTCCTGCTCCAGGTTGGACATGCGGACTCGTAGGCGGCGTTGGCGTTCCTTGCAGCTCCTGTGGGGGGCAGCTGGTATTTCGGTTGCTTGGCGGTGGCGGTCGGCTTTCTTAGCCCGGCTCGGTCCCGCTGGCTTAGTCACGGAGGAGGATGCAGTGGTCACAGTCGAAGATGTTGCCCCGCTCGACTGCGTGTCCTCCTCCTCCTCCAGGGCCACCAGCCGCCGATACTCGGCGACTGTGGCCTCCAGCCTCCGTTGCCGGGCCAATCTAGCCTGCTCCCTCCTTGTTGTTGATTTGGAAGGAGCAACTATATGAAGAAAGAAAGACATAGTCTGTAACCAATGCTCCTTATTAATAACACAAAGTGATTGAGCCGAAAGTTGGGTCACAGAGTACAAGTAGCAAATTGAAAGCACAGTACATAACTATTGAGGACAGTATCTATGTAACCTCCCACTTCTGCATCCTTGCTCTAACAGTAGTGGTAGTTTAATGAACTAATTCTACGACCACTATGGACTTCCATTACAGTCGACTATGACAGTACACCAGTCTTATTCTTCTTCTTCTCTCTTGTTTAGGGAAATGGGTACGTTATCTTATGCAAGCCGGCAGAATGACATGGACACAGCACAGTGAAGTTGCACCCGAGAAAAAAAGTTGCACACCATGATGATGGAGACAGACTTGCGTTACTGTACCGGTCCAGTACATGCAGGTGGTGAAGCTATTACTTTTCTATTACGGGTGGCACTGAGAATACTCTGTTACAAGGGCTACTGCTTAATTAATTTACCTTTCACCCTACAGTGCAAATGAGTACTAGAAAAGGAAACTGAAGAAGCTAACTAATTTGATTATCTATCACTTCACATGGGACGTATTTAATGACAGATGAGATGACTTTAGGTGCTTTGCTTAATATTGAGTGAACAGTGATACACCCACACATGAATGACGTACTACAAGTAAACTAAAGTTATTAAGAGAGGTACGGAGTGTCCACCGTAATAACCAGATATATGCTGTGAATGCAAACGCAATACAAAGTACTGCTACTATTCATGGTAGTATTGGACACATTTACAATTTCTTTTCCTTGCCTTCCCTGCACTGGGACGGACGTGCGGGTGCGGTGGTACATGCTCTTCAAGGTAACACTTACTTCACCTGGCGACCATCTACTCTCTCTAGATACACATGTGCTATGTAAGAGTCAGAGAATACCATGCTCCAGGCATCCATTCAGTCAAAGTATACGCACACATACAGTTTCTGTTTCACCCACCCAGGCTGCTGTCCTTCCACCCATCCTTGCTTCATCATTGACCCAGCCATGCACCATACCATATTCTTTCCTTCCCAGCCACCTCTGGGTCCAAGCAAACACATATCGTTCTTCTTTGCCAGCCATCATACAAGTTCGCGTCCCACTTACTTACACCCTTCTTTCGCTTTTCGTTCATCCCATCCATCACGTTCGTCTAAGAACTTATTGGGATTCTTCTCACCAAAAACTTCACAGCTAAGTCGAAGTACATTTCGAGGAGGCTACTACCTGGTTGATTTGTAATTGTAATACACCCGTGCAGAAAGCACACTATGCAGTCTTCAATCTCAATAAGTAAGGAATATATAGCTTACCTGTTTCCGCCACCACCGTTTGATCCCCCACAGGAACGGCCACCAGCTCTTCTAACGCCGCCTCCTCCCCAGAGGCCTCCGAGTCCAAGTCCAACACAGCCACCTCCGCGCTGGCCCCGTCACCAGATGTTACACCTACAAAGTACATTTAAGAATGTTAGAATACACCACTCACTACTATATAATATTTGGTCTAGGAGAAATGTTAAAAAAACAGAATACAATGTAATAATTTGTGACTGTCTACTCCATAGTAAAAATGTCCCATTTTCCAGGGAAGGCTGTTGTCTTGCTGCACTTTTATGCACAACTGATGAATGCTTGCTTTTGATTTTTAACACGCACCACTTTTTCTCCTAACAGACAGAAGCTTGACTCCTGAGTCCTAAGAACACGACCAGGATCAAGTTCAAACTAGGTGAGAGTTCGGCTCGACCACAAGAAATGTGTCCAATTAATCGTCAGCACTAACCACTTTTCCGTTTACAGTTAAATAGTTTTATGACAAAGTAGATTTTAATAAATGTGTTTACTTTTAATAAAGCTTTTACACTTAAATAGACTCTGTGGTTTTTGTTCCTCTAGACTAGAGTGGATGAGCTAAAGGTTTTGGAATTTTTGCAAGCATGAGTGCCTCTGACACTTCTTGACTGTGCTGTGACTCCGTACTACTCTCTTGTCCTGCGTACGATAATCTAGAGATCATTGGGGATCTATTATCGGTGACTTCGGGAGCTGAATGACTCTGCCACACTATCTAGTCAGTAAGGAGACAGTGCATAGAGGTATTGCTGAATATAATGGGAGTCCAATGGAATTGCCAAATGTCCAATCTTAGTTAGCTACACAGACAGACTAATAAGAATAGTCTAGTAATACCACAGGGAGTCATATTCGAGGCAGGATAAGAATTTATATCCAGTCTACAAGAAGATCAAAGACGATTTAGAAAAAATCGAATGAGGAACGCTAGGAAAAAATAGGTACTGTTTATTAAAATGTAAACTTACTGGGGCCAGCAAAGGAGCCCTCGCCTGCCCGATCCTGGCCTGCATCCTCAGCACCCTCCTCCTGTGTCCTCTTGCCCTTGGGGGGAGCTGATGTACAACATGAAAGAAAGAAAAACCAGAAAACATGGATGAGATTTTTCAACCAAATCAAACATTTCAAAAGAACAATAACAACATATTTTGGAAAAATAGCAAATAGATAGACAACTATTCCACGGGATCTATCTCATGTGGTATACTACGTTATTCGTATTGCCTGATTTGCGGAACGTTGACTTAGAAAGTTCCTATGTAACTCAATAAACAGACTACTAAAGAGGTTTGCCTAGGCCTGGCACTGCAGGCAGCAGTGCGCAACACGTGACAGACAAAGTCCATCCTGCTTGCAGATCAGTGAATACTCAAACTATTAATCCACCCGCCACCACCGCCACTATTTCTTCTGATAGCCATGTGACTGTCTAAAGGAAGGACTGGACTTCAGTCTGTTGGGGCTGATTTATAAGTCCCTTGCGGAAGTTGCGGCTGATTTTCCTCCATTGTTGCGTGCCTTTTCTGACGCAGCGGCAGAACAAAAGACTCGCCATGGTGTTGGTGCGGCGTATATATTAAAAAAAAAACCACATATGGGCATATGGGCGATGCATCACGTTGTAAAGCCCTGCGCCATCAGGGGGCGTTCCGGCGCAAGGGAGGGCGTACCTGCGCAGGAACGAATCCTAAAAGTGGCTGAGGGAAATCTACAAGATGTCAATCAGTCATTTTTAGGACAATGATGCATGACTCAAACCCTGCGCGCTTGAAGCCGACGTACGGCTTGATGCAGCATTGGGGAGATAGGGTACCCCAGAGCATTGCTGGAGCTGCGCCATCGTTGGCACGCAACTCCAGCAATGCGCTGCCTTTACGGCACAGATGCGTAAGGCTTCTGTGACGTTTTGGGCCAATGGGTGGTGGTGGCATGGCACACAATTACTGCCGCATCCCTGCTACTTTGCAGGGATGCGCCGGTAATTGAAAATATGACCCTTACTGTCTAGCATTACGCAGTTCTTTTCTTTACAGTACACTCATACATAATTTCTCAGGCCAATGAAATGCTTCTGAACACAACATACAAAACAAAGAAGCATAGTAGCAAGCAAGGCTACTGAGAAGGAGAGCAGTGCACCTGAAAATGAAATGCATAGAAGATTTTGAAATATAATTTACCTCAATGTAATCGGCAGCATTATTGCTCTTGGTAAAGAACAAAGATTTGCAAATAACAGAGCAGGATAAAACAGAGTAGTAAATGTACTACTACTACTACTCACCAAGCCCGGGGACCTCTACGCCGAGCGCGTCCAGCAAGTCCCGCTCCCGGTCCATGACATCGGTCCAGCGGTGGGTGGCCTGGTTATATGTGCGCCGGACCCCAGAGATCTTGTACATGGCCCGGCACACCTTCTCCCACCGCTGGCGGCGCTCCCGGATGCCATAGCCGGTCGCGATCTTGCCGCCTCCCAGGATCGTCTTGGGGAGGCGGCGCTGGACATGGAAGATCAGTGCCGCCACTTCCTCCGCGCTGAAGATCTCCCTCGGGACCACTTGCTCCCCCCTTAAACGCCCGCACGGGAGCCGGGCACGGGGTGCGGGACCCTTCCCCTTCTCAGGGTGCTTCCCGGCTCCCTTTACCATGGTCTGGGCAGAAATAAACTTAAATGATAAAGAAGAAATAGAATAGTGAAGAAGAAAAGAAAAGAGTTTAAAAAAGTAGTTTAAAAGTAAATAAAAGCTGCAGAAAACACAAAAATATAGAGCTAGAAAAATAGAGGGTTAGATAATAAGTAAAATTAGATCAAAAAAACTTCAAACAAGCAAAGGATGGCAGAGATTGAGAGAGGATACAGAAAGCATGCCCAGAACCATAGCAATGAATGAGAAACAAGATGGCCGCGCCCGTTCACGACCGCGTGGGTAAGTTCGCGCGAGATTTTCCTTGCGAGTACGCGCGAAATTGTACTAGCGAGCAGCACACTTTGCGAGATTACACATAGCGGGCGGAAACGGAATTACGTCACGCCAACAAGATGGCCGCGCCCGTGTACGACCGATAGGGTAACTTGGCAAACGAATAGCTAGAAGCGCCTCGCGAACACGCGCAAGATCACGCGAACATACACGTCGCAACAAAAACAATTTTGTATTCGCACGTATTCGCGGCTTCCGAAATCGATCTCGCACGGATTCGCGCCCCAAATAACGCGCGAAATTGCAAAAAAAACGATTTTAGCTAAAATGAAAGCAATGAGCAGGTGCAAAAGTTCAAACTTAACATTAGTAACATTCAAGGTAGTGCTTCCTGATGGGCCCCTCCAGAGTTTGCAACAATTCTATGACCCTGCTATGACCCAAACAGCAGGCTCATAGAATAGCACCATAAAGGTCCTGTAAAAAAAAAATTTCACTGCAACAAAAAGCAAATTACAGATAAGGAAGGAAGCAGGTGCCAGCCAGACTGGAACTTTCAAAATTACTGACACATTAATGAAACACAAATTAATTGATGGCAGTTGAAGAAGGGCAGGTGTGCTAGCTTTTTTCAACCACCATAATCTACAGTGATAAATAAACCTAATAGGTGCCAGTGAGGATGTACTAGAGGGTGGCATGGGTGTCCCAGAGGGTGGCAGTGGTGAAACAGAGGGTGCTGTGAACCTGTGATGATAAACCAGACGTAGAAACAACATAGTCGCGGCCGTTGCAAGCCGAAAAGTAAGTTCGCAATTGCGAACTTGTCCCAAAATCGGCGCGAACACGCGCCAACACAAAAAACGGAAAAATCCGCAAATCCGCTAGAGTTCGCGGATCTTCGCGGATTGCGAATCCGTAAATACGCAAGTTCGCGGATTGCCAATCCGCAAAATCCGCCCATGCTTACCGGGGACAATCATGGGGCCCAGATCTCATGAAGCATAGCGCCGGCCCTCAATTACGACCGTTCGGCCGTGTGCGCATCTATTTTGCCATCGGACCACAGCACCAGCTCTCTGCACCTCCTGCCCGTGTCCAGCCGGCAGGGCCCCCCATCGTTCAGGGTCAAAGGGGTGTTCTCGGCACGTTGTAGAGTGGCTCCAGCCACGCAGTCCCAGGAGCACCAGCAGCAGCCCCAGGGCGGGCACCGCAGCCACTCCCAGTGACGCAGTTAACAGCAGCGCTGCAGCTGCACACCCGGTCGGCCGCCGGTCGGGGTCCAGGATACAGCACCCTTGCAGAAGGTAGACGGGGAGGCCACACAGCAAGGCACGCTGTGTCGCCCCCACCTCTCCAGAAGGCTCCCGGTAGGACAGGCAGCACTCCGCAAGTTAGTAGACCCTCGTGCGGAAGCCGGTGTGGGAGCTGAGGCTCTCCGCCCCCGGGGCTCCCAATGCAACAACGGTCCACTTCCCTGCTGTGGCAATTTGGTGTCAGGTGTGCGGCAGCTCGCGCGGTCCTCAGCTGCCGCGACGGCAGCACAGTGATGGCAGTTGGCTCCCCGGCGCCGGCTTCGGCGGCTCTCTCCACCAATGACACAGGTCCAAAGAGTGCTGACGATGTTCAAAGTCGCATCGAATTCGCACAGGCTCGTGGAGACATCTGGAGGACCCGCAGAATAAAAATAACTGAAACACAAGGCGTGTCTGCGCCCCGAAACCAAACGCACTGCGAAAATGTGCCACATTGGTGAAAAAATCGTTCCTTTTAAACCGCTTTCAACTTCTTTATTTATTCCTTGTACTCTTCTTCTTCATTTTACTCTTAATTAAACGTCCCCACTCTACATCATACGCCTTTTATATTCAAGTTTCTGCTGTTCTGACTGTGCCCACCCGGACCTCTAGGAAGAACAAGACTGATGCGAAGTTCGTCAGAAGGCAGTGTTTATTAAAATAAAACCCAATGCATTTCGGGCATGAAATGCCCTTCGTCAGGGGTCACTGTGAACAACAATAACAACAACAACCAATCAGTATTAATCATACTGCTACAACATATTGAATTACTCTTTTTGTAATATAACATTAAGTTTTACCCAGACTTCTGTTTCTTTGCAAGCACAAATTAGTATTACCTAACAATACAATCCTTGTTATTTCACTGTCCACCTCCCAACGTTACCAGAAAAATACTTTTCCAAGAGGATATCTCTCCCTCCCTCTTTTAGTCTACAACCGTTAATCTAACATAGCGGTAGAGCTGCGTGTGCCCCTGCCAGATGTCATCCCGATCTTTAACTGGCCTCATATTTCACACATTTAAATTCATTTTCCATTATACAGTAATAGTTTAACCAGTATTATTAATTGTCACTCAAATATACACACGCACCTGCCGCCGAAGTTTAAAAACCGCCCGTTCTTTTCTCAAATCCCAGGAATCATAATTCCTCCCACACTCCCTTGCGTTTTAAACCCCTCCCGATTACTCAGCTGTTCTGACTTTCCCTCTATCTCAGTGGACTACGAAGATTGTAAGTAGGGTAAATACTACATATCACATGATGCAATAAAATCAACCCACTCAGCTTAATGTTTACATTGTCCGACTTTGATACTGAAATAATGTCATTATGTGCACCGTGACATACGCCAAAGTTCATTTCCTTCGCAAATCCACACTGACTTGAAAACAAACATAGATGTTCTGACAATCGTGTGGGGAGTTGAATACCATCTTGTTTAACTCTTTTTTTCATCCGGCGGGTGCAATCTCATGGCTGGGCAATCATTACTACATTAACATTTCTAGGGGGGTGGGAATGCACACCTACTTTATACCAAGTCTTGTTCTGATTAATCCATGCGTATTCTGAATGTGCGTGCAGCTTGGTCAAAGGTGCCTTGCCCAATTGACACCTGGAAATAGACATAACTGAAAAACGGGGCGTGTCTGCGCCCCGAAACCAAACGCACTGGAAAAATGTGCCACATTGGCGAAAAAATCGTTCCTTTCAAACCGCTTTGAACTTCTTTCATTATTCCTTGTACTCTTCTTCTTCATTTTACTCTTAATTAAACGTCCCCACTCGACATCATACGCCTTTTATATTCAAGTTTCTGCTGTTCTGACTGTGCCCATCCGGACCTCTAGGTAGAACATGACTGATGCGAAGTTTGTCAGAAGGCAGTGTTTATTAAAATAAAACCCAATGCATTTCGGGCATGAAATGCCCTTTGTCAGGGGTCACTGTGAACAACAATAACAACAACAACCAATCAGTATTAATCATACTGCTCCAACATATTGAATTACTCTTTTAGAATAACAACATCATCAACACACAAGAACTCATATCGTTCAGACACATCAAGGACGATCTCACGATCAGCGCCAATGGATTATTACTGAGAGACAGGAGAATCGTCATTCCTCAACAACTGAGACAAGGAACTGTCAACCTAGCACACGAAGGACACAGAGGTGTAGTGGCCATGAAGAAAGTGTTGGGGGAAAGAGTCTGGTTCCCGTCCCTCGACCAGATGGTAGAAGCCACACTTCAAGACTGCCCGCAATGTCAACTAGTGGGACGTGACAAACCACACCCCGCTGCAAATATCTGACCTCCCAGATAGCGTGTGGCAGCAAGTAGCTGTTGATTTCTTTGGTCAGCTGAAGTCTGGGAAATACATCATCGTCATCATGGATGACTACTCCCGATCACTGTTCCCACCAAGGTGCGCGCGTGGGCGCGCGCTCACGATGGTCACCCGGAGCGCGCAGTGGCCTGGAATTAGCGCGCACACTGTGACAGAGACATCCCTATGAGACGCTGCTTTTAAAACGCGAGCGTCGCGAAATCCAGGCTGGAAGGAGAGGAAGAGACATGGTGTTGGAGGCGTGCCAAGCCCATTGTGCTCAAAGGGCTGCAGTTTCAGCCCCCGCACCCCACCCCACCCCCGTCATGTGTGGACCCCCCCCCCCCGCTGAGAAAGCTTCCAGGGCATACAACAGCCGCACCCGAGTACTTCAATGGTCGTTTAAAAGACCATTTGCACGTTAATGAACTTAGTAATTTTTTCACCCCTCCTTAGAGCCCCTGCACCTCGACACTTCCTACTTGCTGGAAGAATGAGCACCCCCCTCCCCCCCTCCCTTTGCAACTGCGTCGCAGTTTGATCTTTCATCTTCGTAGAAAACAGGGAGTCTTCACATCGAGTTTAATTCTTGTCCATGCCACAGCGTTACAGTACAGAGTGAGCTGAGGGGGGCCCTCTCGCATGGGAAAGACTGCCCCCCACTCCACCCGCCAGCGCACTGCAATACCTGAGATGTTTGTGCCCAGCAATTGATAAGTTGGAAAATGGGCATGATTCATTCCGCCTTTTATCATTCTTAGGCCGATAGATTGAAAGTCATTAAACCGGATCACAGCAACATCTGTTATTTAAACTCCGGTGGAATGGCAACATTTGTGGTTTCTCTCAACATGTACAAAATAAGTTAATTTTAAAAAGATCGAACTTTAAAACCAGTTTCGAGACACATGAACGAATACAATTTCTTGGCCACACACCTCTCTCACCCCAACAAACCCTGCCCTCCAGTCGCATTTAACGTGATCTATAAGTATTTTACAATACCACGTACCTTTCAGAGACTGACTCTGACAGTTTCAGCCCGCGCACCGCACCCCACCCACGTCGTGTGTGGACCCCCCACCCCGGCTGAGAAAGTTTCCAGGACATACAACAGCCGCCCCCGAGTACTTCTATGGTCTTTAAAAGACCATTTGCACGTTAATGAACTTTGTCATTTTTTCACCCCTCCTTAGAGCCCCTGCACCTCGACACTTCCTACTTGCTGGAAGAATGAGCTCCCCCCCTCCCCCTCCCCTCCCTATGCTTGTTTGGTCGGCCTTTTCTTTATAAATAAATAAAATATAAACATGCTTTGCTGGCAGCATTAGGAACATAGCTGAGAGGGGGTGAGGTGGTAAAGTTTGCTGGCACTCCGTACGTAACTCCAGTGGGTCATTTCTTTGAGGCAAACACATTGTTTTTCCTGTGTTGCCCCCTCCTCTCCCATCCCTCTCCATTCCTTAGAGGAACCTCCCTTCCTACCGCCATGCTTGTAGCTCTTCCCTCTCTAAATGCGTGTTTGTTTAGCCTTTCTGGAAACACGCTCTGCTGGCAGCATTAGGAACAAAGGTGAGCGGCGGGGTGGGAAGGCTAAGTATGCTGATGATCCTGCACGTAAGGCTAAGTATGCTGATGATCCTGCACGTAACTTCTCTTTTTTTCCACAGGAATAATTAGGAGACTAGAAGTAACAATGTCAAGAAATAAAAACACCACATCCTAATTTTTGAGAAAATGTTCAATGTATTCCTAAATTCTAATTTTCCAAGCTCCAAAGTCTTCTTTTTAATTATATTTTGTGGTCTCCCCTGTCCTTTAATATCTTCACATATTTTTAACATGGCACAATTATATATTTAAAAATATTAATAATAAATTAAAAAAGAAGACATTTCTAGAAAGTTAAGCCCAAGTAATGTTTGTATTCTGGGGCTTTCTGTTGCAGAGCCAGATCCCCCATTAATAGTTCATTATTGCTCAGTGTCAGTCTGTTCACTAACATCTTTATTATGACTTATAGTGAAGATATGGCATATCACACAGATCACCATAAAAAAGGTGGTCTTCTCTGGCAGTCACATTAAACCTTTGTTCATCCTTTTGCCTGTTCCTCTCTCTGGGCCTGTCCTTCTGTGTTATCCCAGTCCTGTCCTTCTGACTGTCTATGCCCCTGTTCTTCTCCTTGCATTTTCCTGCCTTGCCTTTATCTCCAGGGCACCATCTACCTCTGCCTGACTGTCCCACTTTGGCCCAGAGCATATTTTTCTTTTTCATCCTGTGGTTCGGTTGACCTGTCATTCTACCTGTTTCTGTTCCTCTGCCTTCTGCTCTTTGTTCCTTTCTTTAACTCTGTCACACTGCCTGCCTCTGTCCTTCTATCTTGATTTTGCAGCCTCTCTCCATACCACTTTCTCTGTCACATGGTTTGCTCTTGTCTGTCTCCTCATCTTGATTTCTGTCCCACCTTCTTTGTTTCACTTTATGCACCTGTATGTCTATCCTTTGGTCTGTCTCTATTCTCCTGACCTCTTCATGTCCCTCTGTTTGCAACCCCTCTATGAACCAGCAGAAGTTCCCCTGTATCACCAGCCCAACCTGAAGCAACTACAAATCCCAGATTCCTCGCCCCTTGAAGCAGCAGTGCACCCTGGAGCAACTTCACCTTCTGGAGCAGGAGCTACTGCGGAGCACCCCCAGCAGCGGGCAAAACCAGAACACTCTCAGCATCTGGTGTATTTATCACCCTGGAGCTCCCATGACCTTGTATATGAAGCTATACTTTCAGTGAGCAAGAGTTCAGACTGTGTTTGGAGAATCTCAGATCAGAGCCAACTGTACTCACTTATAGAGCCAGAATTAATCAGTTAAGACATATTGATACCCATTTATTAACTGATTTGTACAAACTTAAACCAGAAAAACCTGGACACATTGTGTCTTCCTCTCTTAAATTGTGTTATCAAGCATATTACTTATTTCACTAAAATCTTTTTTGTTTCATTATCGCATATGAAAGTACTCCCAGATATCCGAGTTCAAACTAACAGTTATACACAAATAAAGTTTTAAGTACTCCTCAATGCAGTGCTATAATGTACCTATCATTGTCAAAGCTTCCATATTAAAGAACAGTAGATGTAGCACTCAGGTTAATATGCAGCATGACTAAATATTTATAAGGTCCTAAAGGCGAGACCTATTGGCTTTGCAAATGCTTGTTTTATAATGATATGAATAAGACAATACGTTTGATGGTCCTTCGTTGAACGCAATTAGGAAAATAAAGACACCACATACTGTTGTCTTTACTAATAAGAATGTATTTCTACCAAACCAACCCTATTTATCATCTTTAGTATAGTGAAAGATAAGGGAAAAAAACGTAACTCTAACCTATACCATGCAGTCTGCACGCCGCTCAGACACTTCATAGGTTACTGTCCTATATCATAATTGTAACTTATGAACTGTAAGTAACAAAAGGTTTTCTACAACAAAAGCAGTAACCTACTAAGCTATCCACATAAAATACAGTTCTGTTATGTGTATGGTACATATTTTTGTAATAGGCATATTAACCCTCTGTACTACTTTATGATGAGTCAAAACTGCAACCAGACAAACATCTCCAGCAGAAAGATTAATCACGGGAAACCTTTACCTCGCAGTCTCAACAACGACCAGCCTTTGCAAAGCATTCACTACCCCGACTGCGTTTTACCACAAGTTACTTTAACCCAGAAGTTGTTACGACGACTTGCTGTAGGGGGCTAGTTTTTGGACTGGTGACAAACTATCTCTAACGGGAAAGCCAGACATTACTCCGTAGCTTGCCCATCAAATTGTAAATATGTTATGTAATTGTGTATATGTGTGATCTTGTATAGGCTCCTAACATTCCCCACCCTATGAACACTCCTTGAGCTGAGGATCTTCAGTAAAATCGTATTATGGTACCACCATTTGAGTCCTGTGCTTTTCTAAACCCAAAGTGTACTTGCCTGCGTAACCAATTCATGTAATTGCGTGTAGATCTAAATTGAAAACCTGCCTTAAGACCCTTCATATGGCGCTGCATGTGTGGAAATGCACTCTCTTTTCACTTTAAGCACAGGTTTTGAGCGATATTTGGCGCTGCACCCACATAAGCGGTCTGGTTCCCGGCGCACATAGCCTTAGTTGCAGCGCACAGAGACCCTATACTGCCGCACACAGAGGAAAAAAATTAGAGGGAACATTGCTCCCGATCCCCCATTGCGCAGCAAGTTTCTTCCACAAGAGCAACCGCAGTCATACATGTCATTGATGAACCATTTGCGGTGGTGGGGAATCCTCACGGTAGGGAAGACAGACAACGGGTCACCGTTCAACGGACATGAATTTGCAGGGTTTGCGAGTCACTTGAACTTCAAACACAGAAAGATCACTCCCCTGTGGCCCCCGGCCAATGGGATGGTTGAACGATTCAAGGCCACCATAACGAAAACGCTACAGCAAGCTAAACTGATTCAACACGACATTCAACCAGTGTTCAATGAAGAACTACGAGCATACAAGACCACACCACACAGCACCACCAATAGATGCCCAGCCACTGTGATGCTTGGAAGAACCCCACGCACCAGGCTACTGACTGTGGACGTCGTCATGCAGTCCATATCCCCGACCTCGGACCACGAGACCCTAGTGAATCTTAACAAGACCAAGAAAGCAAAGATAAAAAAGTATGCTGATAATCATCGACATGCCAAGACATCTGACATCCGAGAAGGAGA
Source organism: Lissotriton helveticus (assembly GCF_964261635.1). Classification (NCBI taxonomy): domain Eukaryota; kingdom Metazoa; phylum Chordata; class Amphibia; order Caudata; family Salamandridae; genus Lissotriton; species Lissotriton helveticus. The sequence goes on along the minus strand of NC_136061.1, from coordinate 1,493,873,994 downwards.
CTGGGTGCTGGTAAGGCAGGAGCGGAAAACCAAGGCCGACAATCAATACTGTGCCTAACCGTTGCAAGTTACGTGGCACAAAGGAACTATGTGTACAGCCGCCTCTGAGACTAAGAGGACAACAAGAAATGTGTCACACTTCAAGAAATGAAATCCGTCAGTGTATGCTCGAACAGAAGGACCTGAGTGGGGCACGGACAAATCAATCCAAGAGGTGGATGATCAAGAAGAACCCCGATTTATGGTGGATACAAATGAGCTGAGAGAAGGGCGTCTTCCTCGCCGACCACGGAGAACCATCCAGAGACCCACCCAGCTCATTGAAGAACTTTAAGAAAGTAAACCTGGAACACTTAAAATAAAAATAGGGGAGATGTAGCATCGCTGTGCCTGACCTGTCTGTAACGTCTGGGTCAGGCATGGCTGGAACAGGAAGGAGAGGAGCGGGGAATGTAATGGGAGATAGCGATCTGCAAGCCAGGAATTAAGACGTATTCCCAGTAGCTGGTGTCTGAGCCTTATTTAATGCGAAGGACTCAAAACTTACTTCCTCTCATCTTTCATTAGCACGAAGTGAAACAGCAGTGCACCATTCGAACCTCCCTTTGCAATGGTACAGGATGCGTTTCAGCCAGGGAAAAAAGTAAACTCCATTCCTAAATTGACTTGCAGTTTGTTTTGGGTGAGCTCGGAGGAGGTCAACAAAAGTGAAGAAAAGCCAGATAAGAAGCTCGAATTAAGCAGAGAGGGAAATGAAGAGTTCTTTACCTGACAATACGAAAGAAAGAGGTATAGAAGACTTAAATAAAAGTCAAAAAATATAAATAGCTAAAACACCATACGTCGGTTTGCTGGGCATCCCAGACTGGTTTTCGGAGTATAATCCCTTCTTCTGGCAATTTACAGCAACAGAGGAATTAAGTATGACTGCTTCTTTTCCCTTCTCTTCTCCCACATGAACATGCTCCCATTGGGTCTCCTAATTTCCATTGTGCAGCAAGAGGACGAAATGTCAGCCTCCTTTTTACACATTTGTCTTTGGTACAGGCATCAATTAATGCCCATGTGTCCTTTCAATGGAACATTTAAATGATCTAGTCAGACTTGATGATCCCTTGTGGCTGTCTGAGGACCAAGATGGAGCATTATAAGCACTCATCTTAGCAGCACTATGCTTCCAACTAGGAAAAAGCCCTGGGGATTAGGTAGTGCCACACAATGAATCCTGCTACTTCTTTTATTTTGATCAAATGCAGACATTTTTTTCACGTATTGACAACTTAGAGAAGGTGAGGATGCAAAACAATCTACCCCGAGGTTCGTTTTTACTCTTCCCACTGTTTTTTTCAACCTGGAATGTTTGTTTCTTCACCTTCTCGATTTCATAGTAACCACTTCCTCAATATGATTATGAAACACCAAATAATAATTCTCCCAAAAATGGGAAATTTGCGCTATAAAATCTACATCTACAATAAAAGAAAGAATTACCAGTATACGTTTGAGGACGCGTCAACAGTTTGAAGTCCATTCTCCTTGCCTGCCATTCTTAAGGCGGTACATTATTTCCTGCAGAAGGGTGAAATGATCCTGAGAAAGCAAATCTTCCTAGATTCCTGACTGAATTATATACTTTAGCCAACTATGTTTTTGATATTCCTGCTGAAATCAAAAGATAGCCCATATTGGCCAATCCACTAGAAGATCTGTTACAACGGGATCATGTCGCAAATGTCGTGGACAGAAGAGTTGAATCAGCCCTGAAGAAAAGCTATGGGGGGGGTCTGGCTACAAGGCCTGGTAATAATGCAGTTTAGTCCACTCAGTCTCTTGTTAAAGACTTCCAGACTATTGCAGCTGTGGTTCAAGCTGTTGATTGCTGCTCTGATTTATTGGCCGCTCTGGATCTAAAAGAAACTTCCTGTCTGATGTAACTTATGGTGTCCTTAAAGTCTCCCCTTTTGTCACTGCAACCAATTTATCAACTAAACACTAGATGTATTTGGGAGTTAGGAAGGTGCCAAGAAGGCAGATCTGTTTCATTCTCCTTTCTTGTGGAATACATTATTTGGGAGTCAACTTTAGTAATGTCAAGGAAGAGTTTCAAGGATCAAAAGGTTCCACAATATATAAATCTCAGCCTAAACCTGTGGAGTTCTTCCATCACAACACCTTCCGACGTCATCCCATATGTTCTACTTTTCCAGATGGTTGAGGTCGTTAATAGCTGTCTTCCTTTCAAGGCCTAGGAATCCAACAACAAGCCCCATTTTTTCAAAGAACAAGCAGCGATTCTGACTATGGTGACAGATTGACTATTGTGCCAGTGGGAGATCTAACACTACTATCAGGTCTAGGTGTTGGAAGTGATCCATCACGAGCAGAAATTCTTCCAGAGTAAGGTCTTGTGGCCACTCCTTGCCTCAGAGATCAGGGCCTTATTGAAGGGAACACTGGAAATAGTTCAGAAATAAGTCAATATACCTGTTTATTTATTTATTTTATTTATTTATTTTTAAGATTTGTAGAGCGCAACAAATACCACAAGTGGTGTCTCGGCGCTGAGTTAGCAGAAAAAAGGCAACACTCCCTGTAAATTATTGAGTAAATAGCCATGTCTTCAGTTTCTTTCTGAAAATCATCAAAGATGGGCTGCTTTTTATGTGGGTAGGCAAAGAGTTCCAGAGTTTAGATGCGGCCACAAGGAAGCGTCTGTCTCCCCATGTGACCGTTCTCACCCGTTGAATACATAGAGCCGCAGAAGAGGCTGATCTTAAGACTCTGTTAGGGACATATCTACACAGAGATTCCCTGAAAAACTCAGGTCCTAAGCTGTTTAATCCTTTGTAGGTTATACATAAAGCTTTAAATTTAGTTCTCTTTCTGACCGGGAGCCAATGAAGTTGGTGTATAATGGGGGAAATGGAAGCAAACCTTGGGGTTTTGGTCAGAATTCTTGCGGCTGCGTTCTGTACCATTTGTAGTTTATTAAAAACCTGCTCCTGGGCATTCAACAGAAGCCCATTACAGTAGTCCACCTTGGACAACACCAAGGAGGACATGAGGGTTTTTCCAGCCGATAAAGGAAGGAATGGTAACAACTTTTTCACCTTACGAAGCGTAAAAAAGGATGAGGATACCACCGCGTTGGCGTGACTGGTAAAGTATAACTTGTTATCAAACAACACTCCCAGATTTCTGACCTTCGGAACCGGGATAGGTGGATTACCCATCTCCGAAGGCCACCAAGTTGGAGACCAAGATGGCTGTAGCTCTCCAAACACCATTACCTCAGTCTTATCAGTGTTTAGTTTTAAGCAGTTCCTATCCATCCATTGACTAATTGCTCTCATGCCTGACTGGAAGTTAGCTGCGACCTCACTCCCGTTTTTTCTCACTGCCAGCACCTGTTCCCCAGCAGGGATCAGTATGGGGAATTATTCACATACATGTTTTGTACTAAAAGCCTCCAGAGATTACAGACTAATCACCTACTCCAAGGCGCTGAACCGATTCACAAAGAAGCTTCATTTGACAATGAACACATTGCAGAAGATAATCACTGTTGTCTATTCAGGAGAATGGCTATCAGCCACAGTCAGTCACAATACAGATCTTCAATTCACAATCCCACCATTTCATCAGATGCTCTTACTATTTTTACCATTTTCTTTTCTGGGGAACAACTGGGAGTTTCAGATGCTTCAATGCGGTCTGGCGTCAGAAACCCAGAATTTTCATTATGGTTCATCTGGTTGCTAGTACATGGATCATTGGACACCTCTGTCTAGATGACTAACTGGTTCATTCACCCTCGGCTGCAGAGAGAACTTGAGGAACACCATAAGAATTTGTCATCTCCTGCAACCACATCTGATCAACCTCCAGAAATTCTGCTTGTCTCCAACACAGGATCAGGAATTAATAGGTGAAAGATTCCAGACAAAGATCATAGCCGTTTTTTCCTGTTCTGAAAACAACGAAACGGCAACAAAGGCTATCCAGTCTACTGACTCAGAATTTTGCTTCAGCGAGGGACTGGCTCCACATCCAGGGAGACTCTGTGAGTTAACTTCAGTGGAAGCAGTGCTTAATTTGTAAACAAATAAGTGCCAGGGCCCTCATCAGGCATCCACTGCAGTCTAGACCACCCATTGGCCCTGCTAGCACTACCAATGACAGCACCAAACATGCCACTAATCATCACAGTCATACAAGTGTGACAATTCAGACTATTCCTAGCCCCCAAAAGCTATAAGATTAGCATGGGAGGCAGGAAATAGTCATTTTTAACATATGTTGAATTAGTAAACAACTGTTGTTGTGCTCACTGTAAATCAAACAGCCCCCCATGTGGCAGACTGTCACAAGTGCTGGGTCTGAGAATTAAGTGCTAGTACCAAGCACCAGAAACCACCGGCTCAAATTAAGCACTAGTGGAGGGTGAGAGGAAATCTAGGTGACTCCATATGATCAGGATTGACCATTTTGGTAACATTTGTGTTCTTTCATTTCTGCAGGCTTCTTCAGAATTTGTAGTGCAAAATGATCCTCTACACCCGCTTCCCCTGACTCAGAATCTCCTACCCACACTTGCTCCCATCCACCCAGGAATTCGAGAGTCTGGCTCCAGTATTTGGCAACATTGAAGCAGATACTTCCAGCAAACATGGAAAGAAGAGGTTCCTCAATCCTGCCCAGCACATCCAGTAATCACAAGAGATAAAAAGATGATATTAATCTGGGATGGAGTGCAACTCTGATTAACCCTGAGCTCTTGACCAAAGACTTTCTTCTGCGATGAATCATTCATTAGCATGAAGGACTCATTCGTACAAACAACATGGTGGCAAATTATTTCCTCATCAGTCAGGAACAGGCTCCCAAATGTTATCAACCTGCACTTTTATCATTAGGACATAAAATGAGAACCATTTTCTGTCAGGCAGCCTCTAGCATTCAAGGAGTGGACAATGTGGTGGCAGATCACATGATAAGGGTGATACTCCTGTCACACAAATTCATTATGGCTTTCCCCTTGTTTCTAGAGTTCTGTAAGAGATTAGGGACAAATTTACAAGGGCTTATAGCTACCAGAATGTCACTTTTTTGTTGTACTGGTGGAGATTACCCCTTCACCTTATTTACAAGGCGGCGTTAAGCCACATAACATGGCTTAACGCTGCCTTTTAAATAATGCCCCTTTCAAGCAACACTTAGAGTGAAAAGGGCAGGCAATGGGTGTTGCAGTGGCTGTTCCGCTGCAATACCCATTGCATTTTGACGCTGCCCCATATTTGCAAGGCTGGTGTAAATATAGGGCAGAGCCAAAAATAACATCAACGAGAAACTTAAACTAGTGCGACAAGGAGAAATTATTAATTTCTCCTTGTTTTTGCTGATTCTGTGTGTGCTGCACGCTGCAGCACACATAGAAAAAAAAATCACCATTGGTGATTGCTCATGTGTAGGAAGGTGACCCTACCTGCACACAAATGATTAAATAATGAGGAGTTGCAACTTCTATATGTGCTGCATTTTGCAGCACACAAAGAAGTTACAAATCGCCATTAGTGATTGTTTATGTGCAGGAAGGGACACCTTCCTGCACATAAATGATCAATTCCTGCAACACGGGCCCCTTTGTACTATGGTGCAATGGTGCCTGTGTTGATGTTAGGCAGCAAAATTTAGTACCAGCACTAGGGTAAACGCAGGGTGCGCCGTATTATTGCACATATGGCGCAACACTGCATTTTCAGAATGTTGGAGCACGGAGTTTCAAATTGTAACGTATACAAACTTATGTCTTGGAATGTGAAGCGTTTGAATAGCATGACTAAGCACTACAAAGTGTTGGCATATCTGAAGCGGAGAGGTGTGCATGCGGTGCTGTTGCAGGAAACCCACTTGAGTGATAAAGAAGAAGCAGCCCTGTGCAAATGATGAAGGGGAAATATGTTACATCATCAGCTTTTGCCAGAGGAACACTGATTTGGGTGAACCCAAGCATCCCTTTCCAGGGCACAAGTAGCATTATGGATACTGAGGAGCGTTATTCCATGTTGACGAGCAGGTTTGATGGCCAGTATATTTCTTTTGTCAATGTCTATGCTTATTATAGATCAGCGGAATTTTTTCGAGACACACTCGCAGATTTTGGCTCCCTTGCTGCCTCAGTAGAAACTCCTTATTGTTGGTGACTTTAACTGTGTTGCAAATATTGATCTGGCCTGCTCTCATTCCCCACTTTGGGCCTACCCAGCCATACGACTGGCTAGGAAGTGCTCTACTTGGCAGCGTCACATAGGGTTGGTGGATGGTTGCTGGCACCACCATCCAGAGGTACAGGATTACTCCTTCCACTCAGCCATGCATGAATTGCATTTACGCCCAGACACATTTTAATGTTCGCTGGATATGCTTGGGGTTGTAGCAGGTTCTAAGTACTTGGCTAGAACCGTCTTCAACCATAATCCTTTATTGTTATCATTGTGATCGGGTAGGGCACGGACCTGTTTACCGAGTTTGCAGCTTAAGATCATCAACTTTGAAGACTCTGCCTTCCGTGATACCAATGGGTGAGGGAATTCGGATATACTTTGCTGGGAAAGTGGGCTTGGCCTCTTCCCTGCTCATGGAGTGGGAGGCACTTGAGGTTGTCATACAGGGGCAGTGCTTGTCTGAGTCAGCGGGGGTGAGACACAACCTTCTCTGTGATATCATTAGCCATCAACAGGCCCTTAAGGACCTTGAACAGAGGCAGCCGGAGAGACAAGATTTGCAGCCCGAGCTGTTGGGGGCATATGAGTTGGTGGCGGAGCATGTGCAACGTCTTCGTTGTTTTGACTATAAGGCTCAAATGTTTAAGACACATACCGAGGGTGACAAATCAGGCCCATTGTTAACTTGGCTGCCTAACTTCTCTAGGCGCCCTGGATGAGGTGACACCTGGGGGGTGGGGGTGTTCCAGCCTGAAAACACAGGGCAAAATTAATCAGGCCTTTGCTGATTACTATTCAAGCCTTCACATGACAGGGACAGCGCCTCAGTAACAGGGGGTCCATGGATGGCTCACTGACCTCCTGCCCTATCGCCTAATGTAAGAGATTGTGGAGGGACTGAAAGAGGACATCTCAGAGGAAGAAACCCAGGCTGAAAACCGGTGGATGGCCCATGGGAAGGTGCTGGTGACAGATGGCCTCCAGGTTGAATTTTATGCTTTTTAGCTTGATAGTCTGCTCCCCTGAAGGTTGTTGGCTATTTTGCAGGATGGCACCTTACTTCCGGAGTAAGCATGATTCATGTTTGCGGATATCGAAAAAATGTTTGATAGTGTAGATTAGAGCCTCCTGCATGCTGTTCTGCTCCAGACGGGTCTGGGCCAGCTCTTTGTTGACTGGACCTTTCTGCTTTATATGAATCCAGTGGCGAGAGTTTGTACAGGCAGCACGATCTCTGTACACTGTGACATGGAGTGAGGCACCCAACAGGGGTGCCCATCAACAGAGGCTCTTCATTCAGTAAATTGCAACGGTGTTCAATATTATATGGAGATGATCCCTCAATACTACACAGAGATTACCCCTTCGAAGAATTCAACAGGTCCCTGAAGTACAGGGAACCGCAGTGAAAGATTCCCCGTACTTCAGGGACCTGTTGAATTCTTCGAATGGGTCATCTCCGTGTAATATTGAGGGATCATCTCCATATAATATCGAACGCCATTGCAATTTACTGAATGAAGAGCCTCTGTTGGGGTACTCTAATTATGAAGTGAACTTTATGAAGGGATAGTCTCCATTTCTTGACACTAAAGGAAACATTAAAAACTCTGATCTAGACGTTTACCTCAAGGGGAGGGTCGAATATCAGCATTGAATTTGGACATTAGAAGCCGTTATAAAGGATTGAGATTGGAGAACATGACCCATTAGAGACATTTGATTCGGATAAAGTTCAAGCCCTGAGGAAGTCATTTGGGTTATTCCCTACAGCGGCGAAACGCGTTGGGAGTGGAAGATTCGTTGACAATAAAAGAAAGAACAGAAGCCCATCTTATTATTGGTTTATTTTTGATACACTACCGTACTGTGATATATTATAATATGTGTGTGCTTCAACAATTGTGAATAGTTTAATCAATCCTTGATTGAGTCTTTTGGGGGATTGGGTGGTAGTCCCCAGGTTGAAGTCACCGCAGGATACTAAGAAATAATTTACGTATTGAAAAATAGTGTGAAAGCTGTATGAGTGCCTGAATAACCCTTACACCTATTTTGAAAATATGTTACACATACTCTGTATGCTGGCCTTTAATCCGTAATGTTGCCTTCCTGTTCATATAGGGTGTTTTTAGTTTGTGGCATTACTACTGCAATCCTGATTTGTAACTGGCCTTTTTTTGGTTCAGGGACACAGCTCATAAGCCTAATGTTGCACTATCTGCTCCTACTACCAACTCTTCTCTTTCTTCTTCGCCCCAGTGCTCTCTCCACCCCAGCTTTGAAGCTTAAGGACACTGACAAATGTTTTTGCCCGTAAAATCCATATCCCTACTGAGGGTACATAAGGGGATTTGCCAGAGGGTAGAGATGCAGTGCACTGAGGGTGCAGAAGCAGAGGGCTGAGATGCAGTGCAGAGTGCAATGAGGGTTCAGAGGGTACTAGAGAACACATGGACATTAGCAATGGATGGTGCAGGCGGAACAGATCCAAGACCATCGGAGGGTACAGAGTCGGGGACTGCAGAGGGTTCAGGCACAAAGAAAGTACTGAGAAAGGGGCACTCATGGGCAGATGGGTAGGTTACCTAGGGTGCACAGAGGAAGGCACAAGCTTACAGAAGAGTATCAGGGTACATAGATCTGTGAGGAAATCAGAGGTACTCTCTAATCTATCCTTACTCTTGCACTCTTTATCAGGTCCATCTCTTAATTCTCTCTTCCCTTACCCTTAGTATTTATTCAACACATTCTGTCAGGTGCCTTCGGCCCTTCACTCTCTTGTCTTTCATTAAAAGGTATACTCCATTTTCAGGTTCTCTGTCACGCCTGTCAGATATTTTGCACCCATGCAGGCAACTTCAATCTCTGCCCTGTACCATCCACTCCCACCACAGGTAACCTTCAACTCCTTTAACAATCCCTGTATTTCCCTTAGGGACTCTTCTAAAAATAGAATGCCTCCTCTCATTTACACATCTCAACCACCTGAGTCTGAAACTTCCATGTACCAACCATCCTACCCAAGTACCTTCTTTAAGGTGTGGGCATGGGAAACTCCCAAAGGAGAACACCCCAAAATGTACCTCAATAACTTGGCTACGCATTTGATGATTTAGAAACAGTGTTAAACGTCAATTTCATGAGCTAATATGTCCCCAAGTTAAAGGGACCTCCACACACATAAAAAATAAAATGGATCCAGTAATGGCCCAATCAATAATTAAGCTCTAGATCAGCAGAATAAGTTGCAAACATTTATTACAGAAATTCAAATAGTATGATGGGGTCAGCAATAAAGGCTGTCAGTAAAAATAGCATTACTGGATAGAAAAAAGTCAGAATTATTCCAAGTCCCAAATTAGCAGCACAATAACACAGCGTTGCAGTTTAAAAATCACTCAACAGTGCAGCATTACACTGTATGTGTCTTTTCTTGATGCATACTTGTCTTTTTCGATGCATAATTACCTCTTTCTTGATGCAAACCCTGCGGCATAATTTGGTCCTCTTCTGTCTCATAACTCTAGAGTTAAAGAACCTCACACGTGTAAGCAATCTGGAATGCTCTTGTTAATGCAATGCCATATTATAGGAAAAGGATCATTCGTCTTTCAGTAAAACAAGTCTCTGCATCTTTTAATGTTTTGTTTAATATACAGGTGCCTCTGACAAAAAGGGAAACCTTATAGTTACCTTTCAACAGTCTGTCAACTAGTACAACTTAATACATGCAAGGGCACCATCAATAGATTACAGATTGAAGCAATTTGTCATCATTTGCACGCAAAAAAATTAGTGTCCTTTAAATGTTTTTCATTAGCCCCGCCCTTAGTCCCGCCTCTAGCCCTACCTTCTTGTCACGCCCCTAAGCTCAATCTGATGAGTACCTGCACTTTTTAGGTCTCGTCCTTTACCATTCCGAAGGAATGGGAAATGGCGAGAATTCAAGTGCTCGAACTGATTGTCAAACCACCGCATTTTTTCGGGCCGTTTTCTTCGAGTGCACGTGGCCACAGGCACGCGCTTTTGGCCCATACACTTTCATGGCCATCTGTTCCTCAATGTCCCTCCCACCCTTCGTTTGATCTTGCCGCGAGTTCAGGCTAATGGCCCTCCCCCAGCACAGGGCGCGCATCGCGGCCGCACAGCACATCAAAGGGCTTCTCCTAGCGAGCGTGTGCTGTGCGCAGTGCTTAATTTGTAAAAAATGAAGTGCAGGTGCTCAAATGTTTGCCAGAGGCCACACCTACTTTTCTCTGGCTCCGCCCACTTCATCCACTGGCTCCACCCACTTACTATATTGACTCCACCCACATTTTCACTGGTCTGGCCACCACCAGTAAATTAATGATAATTAAAAAAAACACGTAATCCTGCGCCTGCGGCCCCCGCCGCCCCCAGGCCCTGCCAGCCCTGCCTCGCCTCACCTCACTCACCTGCCGCCTCAGCTGCCTGCCTTATTTCAAATTCGGCCGGCGCCGGCCTACCCCCAGGGCCAGGCCCCACCGCCCCAGGCCATCTTGTCCCTGCCTCCAGGGCAGCGCCAGCGCTGCTGTAGCAGTGGTAGGTAGAGTCGGTCGGTCGGGTCGACCAATCACAGTGTTAAAAAACCCGACTCACTGGTCTGGCCACCACCAGTAAATTAATCACGCTCACTTCACGCCACGGACCACGGTTCAATAGGCTGGAGCATGTGATTTTTAACAATCGAGAACAACACTCCTCACAAAGTGTACAACATCACACCTGAATAAAGCTGTTTGTGGCTGCATCCCAAAGCATGTTTGATGAGAGAGTGAAAATTGGAGCATCCATGGGCTTTCTACCAGCTGTTGTCTGACAATTCCAATTCCTGACAGGTAGCAAGCTGTGCCGTTGGATGAAGGGAATCTTAAACAGTTCAGATGTGCTCTCGGGAGGCCGCCTGCTTACCCTAATCACTTTGAAGAATCAACGGTATGCCTTGCAAGATACATAAACTCACCACACATGTCTCGCTATTTGTTTATGGACTTTAAGAATGCTGGTCTATAAAGACAAACGGATCGAAATATCAATGCGGGTATAATGTATAATTTTGCATATAAGCGTTGAGACTAACAATATACACCAATGAAAATATGCATAATTATTTGTACTTTGTGTTACTCAAGAGTATTCAAATCTGCATTTACTCACGAAACAATTAAAGTATATTTATTTCTAGCTTACAAAAGAGCATAACGAGGAAGGAAAAAACTAAAATCTAATTTACATTAGCGATAAGTTTTGAAGCTGGCAGTGTTAATCATAAACATTCCATATTTTTCATCGACCAAATTTCAGCATGTGGGAAAAATAATCCTGTATTTTGGCTCCATAAGAATCAGTGTTGGCAAGATTCAGTACGTAATTTCCTAGCTGGTGTCTTCTTTCAGTCAGCATGAATGTAGCTTCTCTAGTGCCATTTTTTAAATTCGAGCCATTAGTATAATCTATAATAAGGGCGTCAGAGCACGAGTGCCTCCGCTCTCATGTTATCCCTCGTTTATGCTCTACCTGCATTATTTTTGTCTTATTTAATTTTGTTAAAAGACACATTAAGTTTATGAAACTCTCCAACAGTGAAATGCTGCGTTCCTCTGGGCTAGCTCTGAGATTTCTAGAGACATACACATTTTCGCAAAGATATGAGGATTTAAATAAGCAATCTCACCCCACTGCCAGGCCTCTGGCCCTGCCCTGCCTCGCTCGCCTCGCACCCAGGTCGCCCTCACCTGCTGAGCAGTGACTGTGAGCACTCGCAGGGGTTATATCCAGGCTGTTTGTGTTGGCAGTGGCAGGGGTTTCTACAGGGGGCAGGGGTTACATCCATGCAGTTTGTGCAGACAGTAGCATTAGGGTCAATGGGGAGTGGGGATTACATCCATGCAGTTTGTGTTGGTAGGAGCAGGGATTTCTAGAGGGGGTTACATCCATGCAGTTTGTTTTGGTAGCGACAGGGGTTCCTACGGGGGAGAGGGGGAAAGGAGTTACATCCATGCAGTTTGTGCAGGCAGTAGCATGAGTTTAAATAGGGGAATGGGGATTGCATCCATGCAGTTTGTGTTGGTAGTAGCAGGGGTTTCTAGGGGGGTGTTGGCTGTGGGATGCCGCCGCTGGTCGACTCACGGCTCCTACGAGGGGGGGGTGGGGGCATCAGTGGCTTATCTGAGGCAGCAGGTCTCAGCGCTCCTAATTACATTGCCTTTTTAATCAATGCCCGAAGCGGTTCCAGACACTAGGTCATAGCAAGGGGGTGGGGGAGGAGTGGGGGTGGAGGAGCAGGTGGGGGTGGGGGGGCCCGGGGGGGAGGCCAGGGGTGCCTTCTATGCCAGTCTGTACCGGGTGTCATGCACCACGAGGGCTACCTGTGCTGCCACAGAGATATACCCGTCACGCACACCCCTGCAGTGTTTTTCTTGGTAATATCGCACTAGCAGCTTATTTATTGAAGGCATTGCAGCATTTGTATGGCGCTTTCTTACCACTAAAGAGGCTCCGCAGTCGCCGGCCGCTCCCAACTCCGAGTCGAGTCTCAGTCCCCGACTCCCCCACCAGCAACTTTGGAGTTTGGGCGGGCGAGGGAAGAGGTGCGGAGTGCGGACGTGCGGTTATGCAGGGGCGGGCAGCAGAGAAAATGCGCGTGCAATGCATTTGCATGCAATCTGCGCACGCGTCACTTCCTCTGGCGCGCACAGCCCCAACCCCCGCAGCAAAGCCCTGCCCAGTGCCTGCCCCTGGCCCCTGCAAGGCTGTAACAAAAGTTACAATTTACAACGGCAAGTCCCGGACTCTCCCGCCCAGGCGGCGCCCACTGGGGCCCTGATCCGCGCCGCGCCTGGGGAAGTGGAATTAATTTGTTCTTCTGAATCTTACTTCTTTTCTTTAAGTAACTCAGTGCCACTGCCTGACAGTAATACACAGCAGCGCCACACTCTGTGCCTGCCAGAGAGTCATCACCACGCACCAGTCAGTGCGCACGCAGACAGAGACAGCCACGAGTCTAAAAAATGAAAATGAGGCAGAGAACAGGTGCACTTTAATGCCGAGTGATAGACCCGGCCCCCATAATTAAGTGCCGGTGCTGAGCACCGGCAAGCTCCGGCTCAAATTAAGCCCTGGCTGTGCGGCTTCTCCTCCCCTAATTATGTGGCCGGCCGTACTTGTGTTTCCCGGCCGCTTCCTGGCCACTCTTGTATTTAATTAGCAGCAGCAGCATTTCTCCTGCGCCAGGCCACATCAAAGGCTCTGTGCCACTTTCACCCACACAGCAACACTTACAGACACGCAACGCCACTCACACCCACGCAAGCCCACTATCATCCACGCAACACCACACTCACCCACGCAACGCCACTCACCCAAGCAACACCACTCACACATGCAACGCCACTCACACATGCAACGCTACTCACACATGCAACGCCACTCACACATGCAACGCCACTCACACATGCAACGCCACTCACACATGCAACGCCACTCACACACGCAACGCCACTCACACACGCAACGCCACTCACACACGCAACGCCACTCACACATGCAACGCCACTCACACACGCAACGCCACTCACACACGCAACGCCACTCACACACGCAATGCCACTCACACACGCAACGCCACTCACACACGCAACGCCACTCACACATTGTGGGTGCAGATTGTGGGTGCAGATTGTGGGTGCAGATTGTGGGTGCAGATTGTGGGTGCAGATTCAGAGTGCAGATTCAGAGAAAACTCAGCAGCACCACCACCATTGCAATGCAATAGGTCTCGTTTTAACGCAAATTTAAGCTATAGGCCTTGTAAATGACAAAGCCTTTTATTTATGTTCCAAAAACCAGAACGCAAAAATAAAGGGCATTATCATTTACAATGCTAATAGTTCAGACTCGCGTTAATGCGAGACCTATTGCATTTCCAATGCTTGTTTCTCCATGTAAAGCACTGCTGAGGACCGAAACCTGCGGACACTGGAGTGACGTGACATATTGCAGGCTTGAGACCTGCACTGTCACCCATGCGTGCAATTAATTGCTCAGTGCACTTCAAACTGTTTCTCTTCAGGAAGCAAATAACAGACCCCTGGAACCCGTTCACCACATTACATGTTGGGAATACTGTGGCCACATATCGTGACACGTACAGGAATCTTTTTGTGTCAATTTACTAGGATGTCATTTGATTACATATTTCAAAATAAAAATAATTGAAATGTTCATAACGCCAAGAAGCCTGGGCATTGCTACACTGTGCCCTCGGAAAGCAGTATAAAAAAGAAAGAATGCATTGGAATCTAGCGAAAGCAAAGTTGTTCTTTTTTTTCCTTCGTTGGCCATCTTCTAAAATCAATTGATTCATCGGACAATTGGGAGGGCTCCAGGTAAAAGCAGGTGATCAGACTCGGCAAAATACCATGAAGGGACGATTATTTCTCAGCGCCACCGAGGTCACGCGATTTAAATGTGCTCGAATTCAGACACACACTGGAGACGTGTTTGCCGCAGCATTTAATGCGCTCAAGCTAACATCTGACAAGGTGACGGGAATAATGAATGGGACGGCGACAAATGTAATGCAACAAATATGATTTTTATCTTAGCTTTTCATCAAACACAGGCTCGCAGTTACTGCTCTGCTCTGAGAAAGCGGAAGTCTACAGTGCTAATGACAAGAACTATGATGTCATGGCGATTATACAGTGGAAACGACCATAAAAAACACGCGAAAGGGAACAGAACATAAGAGTGAAAAGTGGACGCTAACGGATAGCAATGTGACTGCAAGGCCGTACTTTCCACAGCCGGCCTACTTCTGGCTTCACAGACACGAATCCCTTACCTGCTGTCCATGGTTCACCATCCCTCCTGACCTGCCGTTGTCCTAGTCCTTGCACCTCCTCCGGCTAGGCCTCCACTCCCGAAAGTTATTCATCCCTAAAACTTCTAGGAACTCTTTCAGAAAACCTGACACCTTCGGCAGCAGTTCGTGACGTAACGTTTAACACCCTCCTGCTTATCCCGGGCGGGCCAGTTAACTTCCCCATAACCCTTTTTCCCTCCTCACCAATCCCAGGGCATAAACTGACCATCCGGAGATTAGAGCCCCGGGGGAGGTGCCTGGAATGTCCCCGTTCGGCAGAGCTAAAAGATGCACTTGTGGGCAATTCACACCAGGCTGCCCAGTCTGCAAAGGTTGACGTTGAATACTATTATTGCACGCTTTGCTAACGTTCCATAAACTCTTACTTGTTTAACAATCCTTGAGTAGTCTCCGTATAATCATTTGTTGTGATACACAAACGGCGATTAACTGTTTCACCAGTCCTTTTTAGGTCTCACCTCTCAATGCGCATGCGCATTGAGAAGAGCGAGACTATAGGGGCTTAAATAAGCTTTACCTAGACAGGCGATTGACTGGCGATTTGATGCTGTGCACGTGCGCTTTTAGGTCAATGCGCAAGCGCATTGACCTAAAATGCGCGTGCACATCATCAAATCGCCATCTGTTCCCCAGCAGCACTCCTCCCACACCTTTGAAGTGAAGCTTAGCTTCACTTCAAAGGCCCCTGCTGCTTCACACCCTCATCGCCGCTCCCCCCGCTCCGCCCCCTCCCCTGCCCGCCGTGTCGCATTTCTCCTCGCCCCTCCCCTTCTCTGCCTTCCCTCCGTCTTGTTTTCCTAGCACCCTCCCACCCCCACCCCCCTGTCCCCTACCAGCCTCCACTGAATGTTCCGATCTTTCTGTGAAAGTAACTGGGCTCGTGAGAAGTTACGCTTTTCTCCTTACAGTCCTAATGTGCATTGAGTGCGGCTCCGGCAGCTTCCAGTTCTGCAGCACTTCGTCTATTGCTTTTGGAAAGCTGCATTTCTGTAATTTTTGCTCTCCCCGCTCCGCCCCCTCCCCTGCCCGCCGTGTCGCTTTTCTCCTCCCCCTCCCCTTCTCTTTCTTCCCTCCGTCTTGTTTTCCTAGCACCCTCCCACCCCCAACACCCCTGTCCCCTACCAGCCTCCACTGAATGCTCCGATTTTTTATACCAGTCTCAGTTTTCATAACATACGTGGTGGCGGGGAAGAGGGAATGGCAAGCTGGCTTATATTTTTACATATTCTAAAATTTCCAAGTAACGGAAAATGTGTAGTATTGAAGCCCAACTTCACTCAGTTTTGCTCCTTTTTTGTATGTAAACAACTGAGAATTAAGCACAGATGTTGTGATATTTTTTTAAAAAATATATACGCATCGAGTCCTAAATACATTTTACACACCGAGCACGTGTCCTTTCACTACTGTTTCCCCCTTTAGCGTGCTTCTGATTTCAAGAGAAACTGGAGTTCTTTTACTTCTGCTTGTCACACCACTTAATGTAGTAGTACTCTGTGCTGCAGGTAAACCGCAGATGTGGCCTAACGACCAGAGCTGCCATCTAAGTCACGTAAATACAAAACATGTTGCATTACAAATGCTATAGGTGTCACATTCGCGAAAGTTATAACTATTGGCATTGTAAATGACAAAGCTATCAATTTAGCTATTTTAAAAACCAACACATAAAATTTATCATTTACAAGACCAATAGCTACAACTTTTCTAATGCGAGACCTATTGCATTTCCAATGCTTGTTAACAATATCGCCGGTCGCAACTCGCGGCTGTATACGGTTTGGATTTGCATTACATAGTGCTTACTAGCACCGACGAGGCATTTTGTTTCAACTGAAACTTAAAATCTCTCAATAAAATCTATCTGAAATAAAAAAAAGAAACTGAAACTATTTTAAGAACGGTAAATTATCATAATGAGACTTCTTTTCAGTATCCTGTCCAAGGTAGGACTGGCCTATGGGTAGAGCAACAGGAATTATGCCGTTATGCTGCCATGGCCTTTTCCTCGAATAATTATGTATTTGCCGCAGTTGCCATATAATCCTTCACCTGCTGCATAATCTGCAGATTTTAACAAAAAAAATGTTACTAGCTCATACGGATCAAAAGTTACAAAAAAAAGTAACGTTTGTTGCTGCTCAGTAAAAAGCCCTTCGCAAATTTTGACTTGTCATCTTTCTGTTGATTATTGCTGTATTTGGGAGGGCGGGGGGGGTGTCAAACTGGTGCTAATGAGGTGAATCTGGGCCTCAAATAGTGTTAATATGTGTAAAAATGTCAAAGTAATAAGGTAATACTATCACAAAAAGTGCTGCGTCATGCCACACAATTTGGTAAACCCTGCTACATAATTAAGTCCTTCCCTGTGGCATAATTCCAGTGGCCCATTCTATAGGTAAATCTGGCAGTGTCCAAAAGGGCTGCTGTTTTTTTGGTTGTCTGCCGGCCTGTATTTGTGGTCTGATGGGCCGGTTTTTCCTGGTGATTTCTCTGATGTTGCCACAAACATTGCCTGCAGCAAGCACAAATTAATGCAGTCTCCCATACCCTGCAGAAAGCTGATACAGCTTATCTTTACAAATTTGAAACAACTCTGATTTGGGAAATGTGGGCCACTTTTTAAACTGAGTTGCTAATGGGGGCCACTTTTAATTTGGTGGCCCGGACTATTTTGAGTGGGAGTCTGACTCAAACTCTGTACCAGAGCTACTCATACCTAAAACAAATGTGTGAAAATACTGCAAAATCAAAGCGATGACGTTAACTTTTCCCAGATTTTTTTGTCATGTTAGTCTGTTTTCGCTTTTAATCACTGTGATGGACAACTAGACTGCAGGGCAGGGTCTTGTTCAACACAAAAAGACTCACAGTAAAGGGCATTTTTGCAAGAGCTTTACAACCGTTTTAGACAGCATACTGCACAAGAACGTGGTTTGCTAATATTTCTTTTGCCAGGATTTCCTTTTATATGTAGTTTACAGGTTTTATGATACTTTTATAGCCCTGGTTGAACGATTTTAAGCTGGAGGATCAATTTGCTAGAGTTACTGTTGTGTTCTTAGATTTAAGGGGATCATTTGTTAATTTTGTCGCATGCCGGGGGATGTGCTGGGCACAGACCAGTCTTGCACCGGGGTGCTTCGTGCCGACAGGCTCAGGACAGGGTGGTATAGGTTAATTCAGGGGGAAGGGCGGGTAATTAGGCTACTACTATATAGGTGTCAGGAAGGGGGTGCCCATCCTCTAACTGACTTCTGGCACCACTGGGAGGGAGCAATTTTAAGCAGGATGGGAGAAGGATTGCCTGAAGAGCTGATGTGCACCTAGCCATTTTAGATCGGGAGAGGCAGGCTATGTTGGCGCCGAACATTGTGGTCATGCTGACAGCGCTTCATACTCTAGGTACGGCAGGTAGGGCCGACCTGTTCAGCCCTGGTGCACTTGACCAGGCCTGGCTCGGCATGTGGCATCTGACTCGCTCTGTGTCAGGTGGGATTGCCATTGGCGTGGCTGCCTGCATTCCAGAGCCGGAGGCCAGGAAAAAAGCAGAGGTTGGTGATGCAGCCTCCAAGCGCGCCTGAACTCAGAGGCCATGGAGCGTCTCTCAGGGAATGAGAGCAGGGGGCCAGAACCTGCTGCCCTGGCCACCGCACCTACGCGCCAACTGGTTCAGGGTTTACTTTTTGGCATTGGGCCCCTAGGGACCGACAGGCCTTTGTACCTGTTTGCCAGGCCTCTTTCTGGGGATACTAAGGCACGGGGACCGGCCAAAGGGTCCTGCCTCAAAAAAATCTAGGATTGTTGAGGCTGGGCCGTGCCACAAAGTGATGGGGGAGATGGACCCCACCATAGTTGCTGCATAATGACTTTGCGGAGAGTCTGGGGCCTAGGGCCACCCCTGCCAGTAAATGGCAAAGGGTGGACATTGAAGCACACATTTGTGAACAGTGCCTGCATCCAGGAGATGGAGGAGTGTTGGGTACAGATGAGCAAGGCCAGGGAGTCTTGATTTTCGCACTGGCCCTGCAGACAGGGAGCCCCAGGTTTTGGGTGAGAGTAGTCAGGTTCCAGGGGCTGTGGATCCTGGGTTGGATGGGCATTGGTATGGGTGCCAGAGGGTCAGGAGCAAGACCCAGGTTGGAGAGGGGCCAGAGTGGCTTGGGAGCCAGGTGGTGGACAAACTCCCGATTGGCGCAGCCTGGTGGGGGATGGGACCTCGAGACTTGCAAGTGTGCCTGGTAGATAGTTGTGAATGCCTGCAGGCACATGAGGGCCCCTGGATGTTGGCTCAAAGCAACAGGGGGCCCGCAGCAGCCTACCCGCCAACGAAGGCTCATGCGCACAGACACCGGGTGGAACAACCACATATGAATGAGTGTGACATAACTGTGCAGCTGAGAGGGAGAATGGCGTGTGGGACTGAGTGTGTGGCTGCCACAGGTGAGGATGAGCTGGTCCTTGACTATGATGAGGTCAGTGATGAGTGGGAAGAAGGTGAGCTGCGTGATCGTGAGAATGTGAGGATGCCACTGGGAAGTTCAAAAGGAAGGAACATTTGCTGAAGTTACACTTTTTGCCCTAAGTGGGATGGGTATGCCCAGACGTGGATCTCTTGCTCACTGTGCCACTGGATTTAAGCTAGTTTGGCTGAAGAGAAAAAACATACCCCAAAAAAGGTCCCAGAATGCTTGTTTCTGGTCAAGGGAGTACCTGGCTTGGCAGTTCAGTCTGGACTGTTCCCATGAGGCACAGGGTCAAGAATGATTTGCATATTGCTGGGTCCAAACTGGGGTGGCATAGTGGGCAAAACAAACAATGGATTTCACCCTAATCTCTTGACTGGGGGAGAATGTTTGAATCATTCAGCATTTCGTTCATCATTTGTTGCAGTTACACAAAAGGAAGGAACAGGCAACAGTCAAGGTTTGTGTTTTGCAGAAGTCAACGGTGGACAAGGGGAGGTTCACAGACAAAGGGGCTTGGAATAACAGCAGACTTTGCAAGGAGAAGAGAGATGTTGGTGCCTTGCCGGCAGGTATGGCTGATTGGGGGGTGATGTAGGACACTTAGAACACATGGGCCAGGGGTAAAACGTGCAGGTCTGTGGGTGTGGGTGATGGTGCTGTGGAAGAGGAAAGGGTTCTTGTAAAGGCCCTTCAGCGGTAACAACAACATCCAAATGGGTGGGTAGCGACATGAAGGTGGAGGGTAAAGGGGTTCGGATGGGCGACACTGATGGGCATGGAGGGGCTGGTGGGGAGGATGGGACTGTGAAAGATAAGCACAAGAAAAGGTTACCATATATGGTTTGTTGATGCCACTTGTGTCCCATCTATCTGACAAGGCTAAGAGTAGGATTTGGAAACACAAATACATAGACGTTTTCAAACTACTGCACAGGGATATTCAGGCGAAGGAAGGGTCTAAAGAAGAGAAGTGGGAGTTGACTAGGAGGCCCAGGGGTCCTATAAACATGGAGAATTGGGGGTCAGCATTTCTGATTAATGCCAGTATCTACTGTGAGCGACACATTGACAGGGCAATTGTGTAGCTCAAGTACATGGACATCATTCGGAAGGCCCAAATGCACTTCGGGGAATAGGCCTAGCTTAGCTACAATGAGGGATTCAGGGCACAGGTGAGACTTAATCCTGATATGCCTGGGGGGGAGGTGGATTCTGAATTATGGATGCAATGGATGTCGTCCACTCAATCTACAGCCTCTATGCATACCGCAAGTGGCCTGGAGGCTAGTCTTCAGTCTTTTCAGCCCTGCCCGCTCTACAGGGAGGGGGGTATGCTCAGAAGCCAACTGGACCAAGCATTGGTGCATGTTGGAACTTCAATATGGGGTTTTGCTCCCGACACCAATGCAAATTCAAGCATGAATGTTCCAAGTGCAGGGCAGCACCCCCTCACATAGTGTTTTACACTGACCAGCCTGGTGAAGCAATGGAAGGCAGCCAGAGGATGGGAGCAACAGTGTCATTCCGAGCCAAAGGGCCCCTAAATCAATTAAGGTGTAGGCCATGTTACCTTGGCTCTCCATGTACAGAGAGGCAGCATTGCTTTTCGAATGGGGTTTCACGTAGAGTTTTCGGGTAAGGTATCAGGGTCCTAGGAGATGCGGTGGGCAGAGAACTTGAAGTCAGCCAGAGAACTCCCTCGGGTGGTAGCGACAAAATTAGGTAGCTAAAGGTAGGGTGGCGGGCCCCTTCTTTGAGTGTCCCTGACTGATTTGATCATTGCCCCACTGGGTGTGGTGCCTAAAAAAGGGCTGGGGTAATTCAGGATGATCAACCACTTATCTTGACCGGAGGCTGTTTAGGTCAATGCCTTCATTGCAGAAGGAGATATCAGAGTGCTATACTCCTCTATGGGTGATGTCATTTGCCTAGTTAGGAACTGTCAGCAAAGGGCCAAACTAGCAAAATGTGACATAAAATCTTCCCTTTGGTTACTGCTCATATATCCTCCTGATTTTTCGTTGCTCTGTAGGTAATTTTGGGGGTTGCCATCTATATGGACAAGGTCTTGCCTATAGGTTGTGCCATTTCATGTGCATTGTTTGAGACATTTAGCATATTTTAGCAATGGGTTTTCATCAAAGGGAGTGGCAATCAGGAGATGGATTCACTATGTGAATGACTTCTTGTTTTTAGGCAGGAGAGCTTCCAGGACTTCCCTTAGGGCGCTTTGACAATTTAAGCTGGCTTTCGGGGGGGTCTTTGGCTCTCTAGAAGATGGAGGGTACTTGTGAGGCTTGACATTCCTGGGGATTGAGCTGGACTCTGTGCAAAGGATGGCACAGCTGCCATGGGCGAAAGTGGTGGAGATACAGGGTTTCCTTGCAGAAGTGATTAGGGAGCGGAAGATTGAGCTGAGGGAGGTGCAGAAGCTTCTTGGTTTTCTAAACTTTGCAGGCACAGTGATGAGTGAATCAGACTCATTGCAGACGTCTCAGCATGGCTATTTTAGAGGCGGTGCGGCCACATCACAGGGTGCGGATTTCTTTTGCTGTCTGGGCTGACCTTTGCATATGGCAAACCTTCTTGGATGATTTCAATGGTACGTCTTTGAGCTTTTTAGAGGAGAAAACAGTGTGGCTGGTCCAAATTTGTTCTGATGCTGCAAGAGCTCTGGGCTTTGTTCTGGGATGGGAGGTGGTGTGCAGAACAATAGCTGGAGCACTGGTTTAGTCAGGAAGTAGGCATCTCTTTCCTTTTCCATTGTTGGTGGAATTGTCAGTATGGGTCAATGAAATGATGAACAGGTAATGTTCCATGTGAAAAACATGATGGTGTTTTTTTAAACTTTATTTTTCATTTTACAAATACAAAAACAAATTGACATCGATACAGCATATAGAGGCATACCGTTGATACTATTAATGGTACACAGTACAGGTGGTAGCATCGGGGGAAGAAAGGCACAAAGGGGAAATATATCCATTCGTAAGCATAATACAGTGAAGAAGAAGCATGGCACATGCCACTGACTCTCAAAGTGTATATTACTGGGATTGATGCTCTCGTTCCTCACCATGGTTAGGGCCATCGTGTACATCTAACCCACTCTCCCTGCTGTCAGTTGTATCCTGAGAGGAAGGCTCCCCCTCCGTCAACCCAGAAGTACACATTTCACACCAAACCAGTAGGTCCGCTTGTAGCTTCTCGTCCCTAGGGGTGAGTTTCATATGGGCTTCTTCAGCTAGAGACCACTCTAGAACATCTTTGAGCCAGATTGTCACTTCCAGGCCCAACTGCCCCATCCAAGTTATAGCTACCGTGCGCCTAGTTAGCACCAGCATTAATTGTAGGAGCTTATAAGGGAGTTTCTTTATCTTGGGCTTTCGGACAGATGCAAATAGACAACTCAAGGGTTCCAGCTTCATCTGAAGGCCCGTGGCTGCAAAAATCCTGCCCACCACCTACGCCCAAAACTGCCTGACCATCGAGCAATCCCAGGCCAAATGTAAAAAGCCCACTTTCTCTGTGTTACACCTCAGGCATCTATCCCCCTGTCACATGAAATGCGTTTTAGGGATACCGGGGTTAGGTAGGTGCAAAGTTAAAGTGCGTTAGTTTAAATCTGGCATTACAGGAGACAGTGCGTGTGAGGGAGCCTATGTGTGCCATGGTTTCTCATCCAGCTGGACAGCGAGATCTCTCTCCCAGGCAGCCCGGGATGGCGGCACCAGGGGGCGGAATCCTGTTTCATAGCTTTGTAGAGGAGAGAGATTAATTTGCAACCGGTACCACACATGAGCAGGATATCTGTGTTTGTGTCAGAGTTGGAATGTCCTGGAACTGTGGCCAGGTAATCTTCACCACATCCTGGATTTCCCGATAGAGTGGGAATTGGCCCTGCCCGAGGCCAAAGTTCTCTTCCGCCTGTTCGTAAGTGATAAAGGACTCGCTGGAAAAAAGGTCAGCAAGAACTTCGCAGCCACCCTCCCTCCAAGGTTGAAAGGACATCTACCTTCCCAGGTCTATAAAGGGGGCTAGTATCCAGATCGAAAGCTCCCTGTGAAAGGGCGCTTTCCATAAGACTTTCTCGGCAAACCGCTGCCATATGCTGGCCATATGTCGCACTACGTAGGGAAGAGTTGTCTCTGACCCCCTGCCCTGCATCAGTGCTTCCTGCAGTGTCTGGGTGTCCACCCTGCAGGAGAGAAGGCATTTCTCCCAGTTGTCCGCGTAATAATATAAATCAAAGCGTGGAGCTTCCAGTCCGCGCTCTTCGTAGCTGCGTATAATAGTGTTGAGAGCTACCCTACTGCGCCGGCCCGCCCAGAGCAGGGATGTGAGGAGCATGTTCAGGGTTTTCAAGACTCGCGTTGGTAATGGGCATAGTGAGTTCTGGAGGACATAGAGTGTCCTAGGAAGCATCACCATCTTAGAGATGGCCAGCTTACCCATCAATGACAGTGGAAGGTTGTTCCAAAATGTCACCGACTGCCGCAGAGATGTGGTTAACCGGTCTATGTTCCGGGCAAGCGCCTGTGTCTCCATAGGGGTCACGTGTATCCCTGGGTAATGGAAACCCACCTATTCCCAGCGCAGCCCCAGGTCCAGGAGATCCCCCAGGGGCTCCGAGGCCAATCCTGCCAATGGAAAGATCAGGGACTTGCCAGGATTGAGTCCCAATCCAGAGACCTCTCCAAACCTATCTAATTGGCGCAGCAGTACAGGTAGTGCGTCTCGGGGAGAGGCCAAATAAAACAGGGCACCGTCGCATATAGGGAGATAACATGACTCGTGTCGCCCACTCTAATTTCCCACTATTCCATTTCTGCCCTGACTCAGATCGCGAATGGCTCTATGGACAGGCGAAGAGTAGAGGCAAGTGGGCACACCCCTGGTGAGTGCCTCTCCCCAATTGCCAGTATTCTGATCGCGCGCCCCCAAATTTTACTCTCGTGCGGGGTGCCGTGTACAAAATGTGAATCCAGCGATAGAATTTGGGACCCAACCCTACAGCTTGTAAGATCTTGAGAAGATACCCCCAATCCACTGTGTTAAACGCCTTGGCGAGGTCAATGGATACCAGCACCATCTGTTCCTCCTGATCGCGTACCTCATGCATGACATGGTTCAGCCAGCACAGATTCATAGCCGTGTTTTGTCCCAGCATGAACTGATATTGGTCCTCATGGACCAAGTGAGGCATGTATGGCACCAATCGAGTAGCCAAAAGCTTACAAAAAATTTTAACATCTGTGTTTACCATAGTAATCGGTCGATATGATGAGGTCTCATGAGCCTCCCCTCGGGACTTCAGAATCATACATATCTCCTCCTGTGTCATGCTTGGTGGGAGAACTCCTTGTTCAAATGCCTCGAGGTAGACCTGCAACAGGAGGCAGGGAAGCGTACCTGCAAATGCTTGATAAACTCAGGAGGGAACCCGTCCCTACCTGGGGATTTGGTTTATGGTAGGTGCTGCAGTGCGGATTGTACCTCCCCCAGTGT
The DNA here is from genome assembly GCF_964261635.1 of Lissotriton helveticus. Taxonomy (NCBI): domain Eukaryota; kingdom Metazoa; phylum Chordata; class Amphibia; order Caudata; family Salamandridae; genus Lissotriton; species Lissotriton helveticus. The sequence continues at coordinate 1,493,848,882 of NC_136061.1, read as the reverse complement.
TAGGGGTTCGTTGAGCTCCTTCTGTGCCGCTTTAAGGATAGACCGTAGAGTCAGGTCATGGAGGTAAGGGAGATAAGCTGTCTCACTGATTGCGGGGTGCGCGGCATACACTGTCTGCAGATGGAATTTTAGGACCTGCAGTAGCCCACCACCGAGTGGACCAGGCCTCCCATGGGCTCCCGCAGAGCCACAATCGTGGCAGGGGCGTATTCCCGCCAGAGAATCCGGGCCAAGAGACTATTTGATTTATCCTCTTCCCTATGGAGGCGCTGTCTGTAATGCGCAAGGGTGTATTTATCAAGCCTGCCCCAAATGTCATGGATGCCATGTTCCCTATCCTTCCCCTCTGTGTCAGGAGCTACGCAAGTCTGTACTTCCAAGAGGTGTTGTTCCTCCTCCTGTAGCTCTCGTTGGAGCTGCTTTCTGGGCCCCATATGTGAGGCTCAGGCAGGCCCCTCTCACCACCTCTTTCATGGCTTCCCACTTCCTGGCCTGTGATAAGTCCGTCCTGTCCCAGTTTAAATCAATATAGTCAGTTATGGCAGCCTCTAGGTGATGCTTCCCCACTGGGTCCTCGAGTACCTCTGCCTGTAACCTCCAAATCCGTGGACGACAAATCGGGCCCCCCCCAGTCAACCACACACGCTACAGAGGAGTGATCAGATAGGAACCGTGCTTGATGTGTCACCTCAAAGGACCTAGCTGTGTCTGGGTTTGCGATTAAGAACCTGTCTAAGCGATTGTGCGTGTTATGAGTGGGTGAAAAACAGGTATACACTTTCTGGGTTGGATATCTCTGGTGCCATATACCCTGGGCCCCTATATTCCCCATTACCTCTCAGAATTTCATCATCATCCTCTGCTTCGTGCCTTTGCGGGGTGGGAACCTGTCAAGGTCGGGGTCTAGGACACAATTAAAATCTCCCTTCCAGATCTGTTCCGACACCAGAACCTCTTGTAGGGACTGAAAAAAGTCTGGATCGTCTGTGTTTGGGGAATAAGTGTTCATTATAGCGGCATCTCTACCATCTAGCTTAGCTCTCAGGAGTAGATATCTCCCATTGATGTCAGCTTCTACATACAGGAGGGCAAATGGGGTCCCCGGGGCCACCCACACGAGGACTCCCCTGGCATAAGTAGAGAGTGAAGAGTGGAAAACCTGTCCACGCCATTTCTTCGCCAACTTCTTCGCCCCTTCGTCAATAAGGTGAGTTTCTTGGAGGCATGTTATCGAGACCTGATGTCTGCGGAGAAAGGACAGGACCCTGTATCTCTTGGTGTATGTACCCAGCCCCCCACATTCCAGCTTAAAAATGTAAACCCCATGGATGGTGAAGCAACCAAACGCTGTGTGTTCCCCGCCCCGAATAGCTAAATAGACCCTGTGCCCCACATGCTGTACATACAATACACAAAAAGAAACAAGAACAACCCTTTAAGAACACCCTCCCCCTCCCACGAGCAATATACTGACAACTATACATGCAGAAATGCTCTTCCCATGCTGGTGCCAGGACATGCAAAGCCGCCCCATTAGCCCAACAGAGGCCAAAAACTACTCTACAAAAGAATAAGAAAAACCCCCTTGGTCTCCCGACCCAGACCAGCCACCTCATAGCGTGTTTCAATGTCCCGAACTGCCCAGTTTTATACATGTGATCCAATAGAGCCAGATTGTTTGGCAACCCCCACGAGATGCATATGATATCTACATATATATACACATTCCTCCTTAAGTTCCCCAGAAGGAGTCACCCATAGGTACTATCTCAAAAGCGCTTCTCCAGAGTCCCTGTGAGTCAATAATCACTAGGCCACTAATATTCGGCCCCCTCTACTTCAACAGTAAGAATAAAGAAAAAAGGATATTATCTTGAGGAGGGGGCTGGAGTAGGCGTAAGTGAGTCCATGACAGTTTCTGGGACCACATGGGTGGTTGGAGGGAGAGTTTCTGGTACCAGTCCCACTTTAGGAGTATCTGCCACAGTCTGTGGGGGAGAGTCATCGGAGTCCGAAGATTCCACTCATAGGGCACCGTAGTCCCCCACCTTGATGCGCTGTCGCTCTGCCTGGGTGCGCCGACGGATCGATTCCTGCATCTGCCCACACGCACTCCCCTCCACCAACTACATACTCCTAGGGGACCTCAACTTCCACCTAGAGAACCACGCCGACAACAATACCACCACCCTACTGGACAACCTCGCCAACCTCGGACTGAAACAGCTGGTCAACACCCCCACCCACTACGCCGGACACACACTGGACCCGATCTTTTCCTCCAGCAAACACATCTCCTTCAGTCACACCACCAAACTATCCTGGACGGACCACAGCTGTGTCCACTTCAGCTTAAAAAAAAACACCGTACACCACCACGCCCAACAACCACCAAGAAGACAATGGAACCGAGTCACCACCGAACAACTCACCACAGCCCTCTCCCAGAACCCACCCACCAGCACCGCAGACCCCAACGAAGCGGCCACCAACCTCACGAACTGGATCTCAGACTGCGCCAACCTCCTGGCCCCCCTGAAGACCCAGGTATACAAAGACAACCACAAGAAAAACTCCTGGTTCACCCCCACCCTCAAGGACTCCAAAAAAGAATGTCGCACCCACGAAAAAACCTGGCGCCTTAATCAGACCGACGAGAACATGTCTGCTCTCAAGAACGCCACCCGCAAACACCACCAACTCCTCCGCGCAGCAAGAAAATCATCCTTCAAAGACAGGCTCGAAAACAACGCCCACAATAGCAAGGAACTATTCAGCATCGTCAGGGAACTCTCTAACCCCAATGCTGAAAACAACGCCATCCCCCCTCTCAGGATCTCTGCGACTCCCTCGCGGCTTTCTTTCACCACAAGGTCACCGATATTTACAACAGCCTCTCCACATCCAACACGAACCCACCTCCGGAAACCGACACTGACAACACCACCATCCACACCTGGAACCCAACAACCACCGAGGAAACCACCCGCATCATGAACTCCATCCACTCAGGATCCCCATCCGACCCATGCCCGCACCACATATTCAACAAAGCCAACAACATCATCGCACCCCACCTACGAGACGTCATCAACGCATCACTCACCTCCGCCACTTTCCCCGAAAACTGGAAACACGCCGAACTCAACGCCCTCCTAAAGAAACCTACAGCAGACCCCACCGAACTCAAAAACTTCCGGCCCATCTCGCTCCTCCCATTCCCCGCAAAAGTGATTGAAAAGATCATCAACACTCAACTCACCACCGCCCTAGAATCCAACAACTCACTCGACCCCTCACAGTTCAGTTTCAGAGCTAACCACAGCACCGAGACCGCCCTCATCGCAGCCACAGACGACATCAGATCCCTGACAGACAAAGGAGAGACTGTGGCACTCATACTCCTGGACCTCTCCGCAGCCTTCGACACGGTATGCCACCATACTCTAATACGGCGCCTCAACAACGCCGGCATCCGAGGCAAGGCCCTGGAATGGATCACCTCCTTCCTCTCCAGAAGAACACAAAGAGTCCGTCTCCCCCCCTTCAGAGCTACAGCCACTGAAGTCATCTGCGGCGTCCCACAAGGATCCTCCCTCAGCCCCACCCTCTTCAACATTCACATGACCCCCCTGACGAACATCGCACGCAAACACGGACTCAACATCATATCCTACGCCGACGACACTCAGCTCATCCTCTCCCTCACCAACAACCCCACCTCAGCAAGAACCAGACTACACGAAGGCATGAAGGAAGTAGCAGACTGAATGACAGACAGCCGGCTTAAACTCAACACCGATAAGACGGAGGTCCTAATCCTCGGCCCTACTCCCACCGCCTGGGACGAATCCTGGTGGCCCCCCCGCCCTGGGCAGCACTCCCCAACCCACCGACCACGCTTGAAACCTCAGCTTCATCCTGGACTCGTCCCTCTCCATGAACAGACAGGTCAATGCGGTGACATCGGCATGCTTCAACACCCTCCGCATGCTCCGCAAAATCTTCCGCTGGATCCCCACCGACACCAGGAAGACCATCACCCACGCCCTGGTCACCAGCCGCATGGACCATGGGAACACTCTGTACGCCGGCATCACTACCAAACTACAGAAGAAACTCCAACGAATCCAGAACGCAGCCGCACGACTCATCCTGAACATCCCCCGCCACCACCACATCTCCGGACACCTGAAGAAACTTCACTGGCTCCCAGTCAGCAAGAGGATCACCTCCAGGCTCCTCACCCACGCACACAAAGCCCTTCACAACCTCGGACCAAAACTCATCAACCACCTCCTCTCCTTCTTCTGCCCCCCTCGCACCCTACGCTCGACAGGACAAGCCCTAGCAGCCGTGCCCCGCATCCGCAGGGCGCTACCGCCGGGGGCAGGTCCTTCTCCTACCTGGCAGCAAAGACCTGGAACTCTCTTCCCAGCCACCTGCGCGCCACACAGGACCACCTCTCCTTCAGAAGGCAGCTCAAGACCTGGCTTTTTGAGCACTGACCCCCCCCCCCCAGCGCCTTGAGACCCCCACGGGTGAGTAGCGCGCTTTACAAATGCAAATGATTGATTGATTGATCTGCGATTCCTCAGAAGTCTGGTCCCCCAAGTATTCCGGGATCCCCTCTGTTCTCGCTGTGCGAGGACCTCCCCCTGATTTCGAGCCACTCCCATACCTCCTCCGGGGAGTCAAAGAACGGAGCTTTTCCGTGGGATATCACTTTGAGTTTCGCGGGGTACAGTAACATGTACTGTAGGTGGAGTTCACAAAGCTGCTGCTTAATGCCAAGAAAAGATTTCCTCTGTTCCTGAACCTAGAAAGTACAGTTCGGAAAGATGGATAATTTGGAGTTGTTATAGGTGAGGTCTGCTGCTTCTCTTGCAGCTTTCAGAATACAGTCTCTGTCCCGATAGATCAGGATTTTGTCAATGAGGGCCCTAGGAGGGGCCCACGGCAGAGGGACGAGCGCCCCTGTGAGCTCTCTCCACCACAAAGACCTCCGACAGACCTGTGGGGCATAGCTTGGTGCGTATCCAGTTCTCCAAAAATTGTTCCATATTGCCCTGTGCGAGAGCTCCGGAATGCCCAGGACCCTGCGGCAGGCCCTTCCCTCCGCTTCTTCCGCTCAACTTTCCAGTGCTTCAGTAGTGCTGGTGAGCTGAGAGACCTGTTGCTTCAGGGAGGCCACGTCACCCTGCAGCTGGACGATGTCCCCATCCGCCGTGGAGACCTTATCCGCCACTTTCCGCAAATCCGCCCACAGCAAGTTCACATCAATGGAGACTGTCTCTATTTCCTTTTCCAGGGCAGTGCGGGACCCCTGTTTCGCCTCTAGAAGCTCTGCTTGAGACGGCTCGTTGAAGGTGTCGCCCTCCCCTTCCAGGCCCATCTGACGGGTGATTTGTTGCATGGGGAGGCATTGTGTGGTATACTGCGTAATGGCGTTGGGGTTGGGGGCATGGGGTAGCCTGTCCTTACCCATGATACAGGTGTCAGAGGATCACTCAGGGGTCTGCAGGTGCTGAAATCACCCAAGTCCCACCCTATAGGGCTCCAGGCACCAGGTAAACGTCCCTCCCGCAAGTGTCTCAAAGATCGTGGGAGACCAAGTCGGGGGTCAGGGGCCGCCGTCCCCACCTAGCATAGATGGGGATCTCAGTCCAGTCGTGCTCCAGAACAGGGCCGACTAAGTGGTCTGATAAGAGATCCCAGGGCTGCTCACCTCAATATGGCCGCCGGTCCAGTGGTCGCAGGGTGGTTATCCGTTCCCCTCACTTGCCAATAATGGCACTTGCAGTACTACCAAATACTGAGATCGTCTCCGCAGCTGTCCCTAGGCAGGCAGAAAACCCGAGGGTCTCCACCGAGGGCAGGCACCCTGGGGTCACCAGGCAGGCAAAGGCAATGCGGCAGTTCGGACGGGCGTCCCTGCATTGAGCGCCGCAGAGGCAATCATCCCAGGGCAGGCTCAGCTGTCCTGCGTCATGGCAGCTGCCTCCCAGCCAGGTATCAGTATCACGTCACCCGGGGTCCCCAAGGTCCAAGGGGCCACCCATCGCCAGTAGGAAGGTCCACAGGTGCCCTGCAGGGGGAGGTCACAAGGCAGTCAGCTGCGTTGTGCCTTGATCGTGTGCGTGCCTCGGCCCGTCGCGGCCCACCACAGAGAGCCGTGCCCAAAAACCACCACTCTTTGTTGCAGGATACGCACCACAGCAGGAGGGGGGAACGCGACCACCCGATGCTCCTAGGTGGCCGCCGCAGAACACTGTCCCCCGGCACCTCTGCTCGTGGTTTGTGGCTCACCTCGGGCCGGCATAGCATAGCAGGAACACTGCTCACTCGGGGAGATCCCCAACGGCAGTGGACACTTCCTTTGCATGTGCCGGGGTCCCGGGAGCAGTCGGAGACAGGCCCGGCCCTCAGACGCACCTCAGGGGGACACCAGATGCCTCGCGGCACCCCCCGTAGATCTTCGCTCGCCCAGGGGCCAAATGACGACAGCTGGAACCAATACACTTCGGGAGGCCCCCGATGGCAGCGGGCACCTCCTCCACAGCTGCTGGGTTCGTGGGAGCAATCAGAGAGAGAATCGCCATCTCCGGTCTTCAGGCGCAGCTCAGGCGGATGTAGGCCTCATCCCCGGCCTTGCGTGATTTCAGCCCGTCAAGCAGGTAGTCACGGAGTCACAATGGCCGGTTCCAGGCCGTTGATCAGGCTCACCCTTTCCCAAGGCGCTCTTGTCGCTTGCAGGGTCCCAGTCGCTCACAGAAATCTATTGTGGGCGTCAGTGGAAAGGATATTAAAGGATGTTAGCTGCTGGCCGGTCGGGAGCCGAATGAGCTCACGCCCTGTCGGCCATGCTGCTTGGCCACGCCCCCCCCCCCAACATGATGGCGGTTGAACTGGTGAACAAACAGAGAGCGAGGGACTTCAGAATGTTGATGCTGCTGAGGAGATTCATGCTGGTATGCTTGCGGCTAAATGTTGTTTTCAGGGATAAACTTTTTCCTGATGCCAGCAATGATATAGACGACTCCTTATCTTGTTCATAGTGGCAACATTTATTTTGGTTGGCGCTAGGAGCGGAGTAGTTCAAGACACCATTACCTGCAGACTTCTGTGCCTAGGGGGAGTGAAAGTAGTGGGTCTGGTTGAGAGATCGCTGACTGAATGCAACAGGAGGAGCTACCGGCTGGCATGGAGCGAGTTTGTGAAGTTTGCGGGTCAATCACCGGAGGATTTGATGCTGGATCAGGGGGAGTGTTGCATTTTGCTTTTTCTTGTATTAATAAAGGTTCATCACCCACAACCTTTGCGGGCAAGTTGGCAGGGATTTAGTTCTGTGGCAAGCTGTATTGTGGTTTTGATCCTGCCAAGGATAAGAATCTGGGCAGTGTTCTAGGATAGATAAGAATCTGGGCAGTGTTTTAAAATGGTGTTGCAGAGAGAGGGATGCAAGGAGGGTGGCATTGCAGGAAGCAATTCATTTGAGCTGCAGGAGTTGTTGGCTGTTCTTCCTCTTTGTTGTTATGATCACTTTGAAATCACAGTATTTTGACTATGCATGATGTGGATGGTTATTTGAGGCTTCTGAGTGTCGGAGCTTTTGGGGTCCACTCAAGCTGTGGGGGTATTGCATGAGGAGTTGCGTTTGGGTTAGGGAAGGATGGGCATCTGGCTGCATCAATTCAAGATGTATCAGATGGGCAGGGGTTAAGTGGGCATGGCTGTGCGCAGAGGGTAGTCTTGAGTATTGTCCTGTGTGGGAATTGCGGAGTTTCCAGAAGTGGCCAGGTCGGGGGAACCTGTGTTTTTTTGTCATGAAGATAGTAGCAAGGTTACTGTTTTCTAACTGTTAGCAGTGTTGCACATGGCATTGCATAGGCTAGATAGGGACCCAGCCGGTTTTGGCATGCATTCTTTCTGGATTGGGGTGGCAACAGCAGCTGCACATTTGGTATGGACTTGGGCATGAATTCGACAGATTGGTAGGTAGAGTTTGAGGTGCTGGTAGCAATATGTGTGGAAGTGATTGGGTTTCTAGGTGGGATGTGGGGGTTGGGGAAGGTTTACCAGAGCGAATTACCTTTTTTCGTACTGCAGGGTGCGTTAAGTGTCCAGGAAATTAGACAGTGACCTGGATTGTTGGACATTTCATTGTGCACTGGGCCGTGAAGTATGCAGACCAGCAAGTATATGGATGAAATCTGTGACTACAGAGCATATGGCATGAGATGCTAGGGTGTGGTAAGGAGGGGATGTGCTGGGGTACTTTGTTGCCACGGCTGACTAAGCTGGTCATGCTCCTGATCCACCTGGGTGAGAATGACTTGGTTCTATTGTTGGATTTGACACTGCGTCAACACATGCAGAGGGACTTGGAGGCAATCAAAAGGAACATTTTTGGCACCTGTTTGGTATGGACTGAGTTTTTACCATGCAGAGTCTGGAGGGGGTCCTTGAAACATGCTAAGATTGATAAAGCTAGGAGGAAGCTTAAAAGGACAATGAGGGTTTATTGCATGGCAAATAACATCAAGGTTATAGTTCATGGAGTCATTAAGAAAGAGAAGCAGTGTCTTTTCAGGCAGGATGGAGTGTACCTTTCACACTTGGGCAACCCATATTACATGATGGAGTTGCAGAATGTGATGAGCACATTGTGGAACCAGTCGATATGCTGCAGGAGAACATGTCACTGATATGCAAAATGTGTGAGAGACAGGGGCAGGAAAACACCCTACGGAGTTTTCGTGGTATTTTGGGGAGGGTTGAGTTAAATGCAGGCATATCCACCTCTAGGGGATAGAAGGAAGCACAGGTGACTGAAAGCGGTGAGTGGGATGCAAGCAACGATCTTCATTGGAAAATGTTTGGTAGGGAAACTTAGGGAGTGACTGGGTATTTGGAATGAGCTCAGTAAGTAAACAAGCATTAGGAATGCATTAGGGCTCGGGTTTGTTTTAAGTTAGAGATAATGGCATTGTAAATGGCAATGTGTTTTAGGCACTCTGCACTACCACTCTGCACTCTGCACTACCACTCTGCACTCTGCACTACCACTCTGCACTACCACTCTGCACTCTGCACTACCACTCTGCACTCTGCACTACCACTCTGCACTACCACTCTGCACTCTGCACTCTGCACTAACACTCTGCACTCTGCACTACCACTCTGCACTCTGCACTCTCAATCTGCACTCTGCACTACCACTCTGCACTACCAATCTGCACTCTGCACTACCACTCTGCACTACCACTCTGCACTCTGCACTACCACTCTGCACTCTCAATCTGCACTCTGCACTACCAATCTGCACTCTGCACTACCACTCTGCACTACCAATCTGCACTCTGCACTACCAATCTGCACTCTGCACTACCAATCTGCACTCTGCACTACCAATCTGCACTCTGCACTACCACTCGCACTCTCAATCTGCACTCTGCACTCTGCACTACCACTCTGCACTCTGCGCTACCACTCTGCACTCTGCACTACCACTCTGCACTCTGCACTACCACTCTGCACTACCACTCTGTACTACCACTCTGCACTACCACTCTGCACTACCACTCTGCACTCTGCACTACCACTCTGCACTACCACTCTGCACTCTGCACTACCACTCTGCACTCTGCACTACCACTCTGCACTCTGCACTACCACTCTGCACTACCACTCTGCACTCTGCACTACCACTCTGCACTCTGTACTACCACTCTGCACTACCACTCTGCACTTTGCACTACCACTCTGCACTACCACTCTGCACTCTGCACTACCACTCTGCACTTTGCACTACCACTCTGCACTACCACTCTGCACTTTGCACTGCCACTCTGCACTACCAATCTGCACTCTGCACTACCAATCTGCACTCAGCACTACCACTCTCACTCTGCACTCCGCACTACCACTCTGCACTACCACTCTGCACTACCACTCTGCACTACCACTCTGCACTACCACTCTGCACTACCACTCTGCACTACCACTCTGCACTCTGCACTACCACTCTGCACTCTGCACTACCACTCTGCACTCTGCACTACCACTCTGCACTACCACTCTGCACTCTGCACTACCACTCTGCACTCTGCACTACCACTCTGCACTACCACTCTGCACTCTGCACTACCACTCTGCACTCTGCACTACCACTCTGCACTCTGCACTACCACTCTGCACTACCACTCTGCACTACCACTCTGCACTACCACTCTGCACTACCACTCTGCACTACCACTCTGCACCCTGCACTACCACTCTGCACTACCACTCTGCACTCTGCACTACCACTCTGCACTCTGCACTACCACTCTGCACTACCACTCTGCACTCTTGGAGAAGTGTGGCTCACTGGTTAGAGGAGGCAGACCTGGAAGCAGAGGTCAGCCTGGGACCAGGGTTCAATTCCTGGCTCAGCGGGGTCTTGAATCCTAAAATGTCCATGGACTCGACAATTCTCGCTCCGGTGCCTACTCGATTCACGGGTTCACACTCTGCGACTCTGGGCAATAGCTTGCTTAATCTCCACAACGGCCCCTCGCGGTGGGATGCCAGGCTTTCACCTTGCGGATACCCTGCCGGGGTTATCTCACAGGGGAATACCAGGACGGGTTCCCTAAGCAAGCGCTTAGAAACCGCTTGGTGATTTGCGCTATATAAATTCCTGTACATTTACTCTGCACTACCACTCTGCACTCTGCACTCTGCATTACCACTCTGCACTCTGCACTACCACTCTGCACTACCACTCTGCACTACCACTCTGCACTCTGCACTCTGCACTACCACTCTGCACTCTGCACTACCACTCTGCACTACCACTCTGCACTACCACTCTGCACTACCACTCTGCACTCTGCACTACCACTCTGCACTCTGCACTACCAATCTGCACTCGCCACCAGACACGGCGGACTCGTGGAAAATTAATGAAGTGACCTAGAGGGTGAGGATGGGATACTCCGCTACCATCGAGTTCGTAGAAGAACAAGATTACATACGAAAAACAAGCAGCACAGAAAGCATCACTTTCGCGATCGCAATTGTTTAAACAAGCAGCACAGAAAGCATCACTTTTGCGATCGCAATTGTTTAAACAAGCAGCACAGAAAGAGATCACTTTCGCGATCGCAATTGTTTAAAAAACCCAGATCTGATGCGTGTGATTCTCTACATTGCTGGCCGGCTGTTCATGCGCGCACACAGAGCTGAAGGGAAAAAAAACACAGCAGTGCACACGCTCCCAGCACCATCTGCCTTCAATTACCGGCACCTCGGACAGCTGGTAATTGAGGATTTATGTATTCTTCTGCGCGTGTCCGAACACTTTATGCAGGAAGTGGACATTGACAAATTCCTAAGTCCTATGGCGTGCTGCCTTACTTAAACACAGCCTTGCCTGGACCAATTACCATGCACATGGCAAAATACCACACGCAAAAAACGTGCGCTTTCTGTAATGTGGCAGCCCGGACCCCTTTCAGAATTCTTTTTTTTTTCTAATACATAAGAGCTCGGAAGCCCCGCCCCACTTCGTGGTGACGTAGGCCCGAGCCCTAAAAAGGGGTAAGAATGAAGCAAAGGATTTAGGTTTTGAAATGGAAAGTGGTGTGAATGGTGCACGGAGGATTGGAACTGTCATATTTATGAAGTTTGAGGTATTGTTGATGTTAACAAAGTTAAATAAATCACGCAACCCTGTCTGAATAAATGAACTTTTATGCAAAAGTAACACCGTGGCGTAGGTTATTGCACAATGTCGGCCCCCAGGGGAAGTGACAGGCACAGACTAGTCTTTCCCCAAGGTGCTTCATGCTGACAGGTACAGGACAGGGTGGGATAGATTAATTCAGGGAGAAGGGGTGGGTAATTAGGGTACCATGTAGGTGACATGCAAGGGCGTGTCCAGCCTCTTCCTGACTTCTTGCACCACCAGGAAGGAGCCATTTTAAGCATGAATGCCCACCCACCCTACCTGTTGTGGAAGTTTGGTGGCGTGGCTTTTTTCTACAGCGTGATGACAATTTAGGATAGGCTGCAGAGCGTAGATGGTATTTTTCAGGGTAGTGAGTTACATGCAGGCATATCCACCCCTAGGGAGTAGGAAGGAAGCACAGGTGACTGTAAGCAGTGAGCGGGATGTGACAATCAGGTTAAAGGTCTTCATTTGAGGATGTTTAGTAGAGCAAGTTAGAGTGTGACTGGGTATATGGAATGAGGTCAGTGAGTGAAAGGGGAAGAACAAATCAAATGATCTGGGCTTTGGGATGGAAAGTTGTGTGAGTAGTGATGGTGCAGGGAGGAATGGAACTGTCATGTTTATTGCCATATTTATGAAGTTTGTGGTATTGTTAATGTTAAAAAAGTTGAATAAATGTTGCACCTCTGTCCTAATAAATGGTCTTTTACGCTAAAGTAATGACGGGGCGTGTAGTAATTGCACGATTAAAATACTTCTGAGTGATTTACAGTAGTAGGTAAAAGCAGATATATAATGAATCTGTATTCCTACCCAGTTTTTCTTTATGAAAAGTTATCAGGTTGCTTAGGTGTGACATTTTAGTGTGTTTTGTGTGTCTTATGTGAACCATTTCAATGAGTGGCACTTTATCATGAGTAGGAAATAGCAGTTCTATCCTTGCAATGAGATACATTTCAAAGGTTACTTCTTTTGTGTAAGTTAACGGTTTAGAAATTCACTCAGAATACCAATGAAAGAATGTGTATACTTGTCAAGGTCTGGGAAATATAAGTCAGAATTGCATACTGCACTTCATCTGGCCAATACCACTGCTGAACAGCCTGATTCACTTGAACCAGGGGACATTACTGTACTGCTCAGAAATTTCAGCAAGTTCAGAGCATGGGGCCTCATTTAGAGATGAATGCTGACTGAAAATCTGCTGATCTGTGTGAAGCAAATGCAGTTGGAGGATTTTCAGCCAGTGGATATTTATGTCTGCCATATCATCAGTGAAGAATGCTCCTACAGCAATTCACCCCTTCCTTGACTATTACTAGTTAATTGGGTATAAGGCCCTTGTTGCCTGCCCATTCTTTGGTGTGTGGCATCACAACCACATCATAGCAGCCCTGACCACCTTACTTTTGTTGTTTCCAATAACATTCAAAATCCTTTTCCTAGTGCTGAAGGCACCGTGTGGTTGTACTCCTATCTATCTCAACAACAACCTTGCTATCTAGGCACTAGAGGCCAGCCTTCCTGACCTCATTCAGGACCCACTAAGCCAAGCACAGGAAATTCAGTGGTTAATCCATGTATGTTCTTCAAGGGATGACACTTTGTAACACCTTAGCGGCACAGCTCAGTCCCAAATGTGCCTCCTCGGGTTATGGAAAGGATTGAAAACTTCCCTTGTTTGCTGCACGAATGACTAAGAGAGAAAGTGGCACTGCATATTGACCCTGTGCCATATTCAGAATAGGGTGTGCTGCCCTAGTTTGAGCCATGGTGCACCTTTAACTGGGAATGCCAGGGTCAGACCTGATCAATGCACCCTAGTACAGATAATGCACTGCTACAAGGGCATCTGTAAACATGCACTTGCCATGGCAGCCGTAAAAGGCAACGTGGCACTTGAAGCAATCGGTCCATCTTTCACTTTGCAGGCAGCAATGTGACCTGAATTTCGAAAGGTGAGAGAAATCACCCACAAGGTGGGTGCAGTGACTGACTGCACCTGCCTGCAGGGAATGTCTGAGGAGTCCATGGAACCCTTTTTACCACTTTCAAGGGTCACACAATCTGTGGCTAAGAGACATGAGGATATTGTTTCATCACTGACTGGCAAATAGACATTGGCCTGTATGTTTGAGGTAAATTCTGGCACCCTCTATTAAAAAATCCCTATGCTTTTCCAAGGCTCTGGTGAACAAAAGTGTCAGTACATTAGGTTGAGCACAACGGCAAAATTAACCACCAAGCACAGGCCAAGTTGATATTATGCAGCACACTCACTAATGCTTGAGAAATGTGGTCCGTGACAGAAAGAAGCAATATTATGCTAAACCTATTACTGAAATACATTGTTCCCAAAGGAAGGTCAGTCGAATGCACAAATTCAGTCTACAAGAGGCTTTAAAGTTAGTCTTTATTGTTTCTCAGGATTTGTGTGATAGACCTTTATCGTAGTTTGTGAATGAAATTACCAACTTCTCTGCTGACAATTCCTTGTGGCCAGTCACACTGGAATTCCTATCGATACTTCAATCAACGTATCCAGAACTGGATACTTCTGAAATATTTATAACAAATGCATCCTTAATACGTCACAGCAGGTCACATGAGGATTATTTGCCATAAAACCATATGTTCTCAGGCTCAGATGAGATATTGGTTCTCAGTTGTGTGTTTAACCACTTAAAACAACAGTTGTGTGTTGGATGCTTTGAGGATTCGGGTGCATTACATGGTATGGCTTTGGGCGGAGCTCACCATGAAATACACTTGGAAAACTCTTTGATCCAGTCAGCTCGTTTGACTAAGCTCAACAGTGGGTAGTGGCTATATAAGGCTATGAGCAACAAGGAACTTCCTGTAAAGCAATTAACAGTACTAAATATTGAAATAAGAAAACCACACAACAAGAAAGAAACAGTACACCAATTTATAAAAATAGATTATATGTTTATGAATTTTGAGAGTCCTTGTTGAGCAAAATGCACTGAAGGGTCCTGAAGATACAGAATTTTAAAGATGTTATCACTTATAATTTTAACCAGAAACCTTTTGAAAGCTTGTAAAAGTTATCCTGCTTACTTTGGCCAACTTGTGTGACTAAATCCAACAGGATGAAGGTCTGGGGGACCAATGGAGTAGATTTGGGCAGTTACTAACCACCAAAGCATTTTCCAGTCCAATTACAAATTTTATGGCATGACCGCCATAGAGTTTAATGGAGTGGTCTTGATGCTGAGGATAGAAGAGAAAAAGAAGCTCAAAGATGCTATGGTTACAGTGTGGTCGACGGAGTTGCCTTTGTTGTGATTCCTCGGTCCACAGGTTGTGTGGGGCGACTTTGGCCACAAAAGTCAGGGTAACACGAAGCCCTCTTTGAGACCCAGAAAGGCCAGCTGCGGCTGGGCTACCGGTCTCTGTACACTGCGGTCCTTACAAAATCCTTTAGTGGGGACTAATGCTAATGTCCCTCTTGGGTGGCCGATCAGAACTCTGATGACACTCCTGGGTCCAGCGGACTCAGGTGCAACTTTTGGCCATCGAGGATCTGTCTCTTGGGGAACCCAGCGGCATTCAGCAGCAATTGCTTCGAAGTGGCTATCAACTCACCAGTTTGGGCTTCTTCAGATTTATTGTCTTGGTGCTTTTCCAGTAAGCCAACAACATGACCCTTGGAATCACTGCTTCGGTCTAGGGTTGTGGTGTCACTTTTTCCCAAGTTAGGAGCCACAGGCACAGTCCTAACTTCACTAGCCCAAACATGAAGCAGGTGCAATCCAAAAGATGGTGCAGCCTCTCTTTGTGCAATAGGGCAGTCTGTTTTCAGTCCCTTTTCCAATTCAGACATGATCTGAGGTTCAGGATGCCAGCGGTGCCATATTTAATTCAGGAAAGTGGCTCAAGTGGGCAACATAGTCACTAGCTAATGAGCTACCAGGTCCCCTCCCCTGTGATGATGATTTTCCAGCAATGTGCGGCATCTGACTTCCCCAGAGTGCCCTATTATGGCCACTATCAAGATATCTAAATCTCTCTTCAACTGTGAGGAGCTTGGTAGCCCGACCTACCCTAGAGGTGTGGCTTCCTGGGGGCTGTACACTCACGGGGAAACCAGTTTGGACTCTGGTTTTCCCTTACTATCCCTGTCTCTAGCCGGACTACCTAAACAAAGGGCATCACCTCTGGAGTGTTATTGCCATTTGCCCATTAAAGATGGCTTCACCTTTGAAGCACCCCTTTTGGGCTAACACCCTGAGTGACTTCCTGCAAGGGAGAGGTGACATCACTCCCTGCAGTGGGCTGCTATTGTTGTCAAGCCACAAGAGTCATTCACACAACTCCCCAGCAGACAGAAAGCTGTCTGTGGGCCAGCACCCATATGAGGCCACTGGACCAGCTGGATCGCAGAGTGGCAACTTTCTTAGAGTTGTTTTACTTCAATAGTAACATTATACTCATCCTGGGCACCAGGTCGGGTCTAACGCCACAATGAATTTGATACATCAAAGTATCCAGCTAAGCAGTGCCATTCAGAAGTTATACAGGCTGGGGTGCCAGCCTGTAACTCTGTATTAGTGAATGGGGCTACTACCTTTTCCACAGCAATACGAGAGTTTGAGGGGTTTTGCTGCAAAAACATATATAAAAATACATGTCCCACTTAATAATATATAGCTTCTTGGCTTGGGCTCTATAGGTCTTCCTTAGTGGTGACTTAGTTATATTGTTGAAGGAAAGGGTGGCTTTGCCAAAATGCTAATGGCAAAGTTGAACTGGCAGTGTGATAATTGGCCTTCTAGTCTGGAGTGGCAGGCTGGGAGTCATTTTGTACTTTGTCACACATAGGGTGGCCAAATCAGTTGTGCAGCTCTGGGTGGACTTCCTATCTTACATGCCCTTGGTACCCTGGGTGCCACATACTAGGGACTTATAAGTAAGTCAGTCCTTGCCAATTGGGGACAGCCAATTCGGCATACTTTGTAATGGGTAAGAACATTGGCACAGAACACAGGTTAGCAGGCCTTAGTGAACTCTCACATATGAAAAACCACCAGCTAGTAGCTCAAATGGGGGCAAAAAGTGTGGGGGGACCTTCAAAAAGCCAGTATTCATACGTCTGCTATTCTATGTCCTTGGGTATTTCCTTCTATTGTGTGTTTTGTGGCCTCACCAAATGGAAGATGATAATAGTGAGGTGTCATACAGGCTTTTATCACTTTTTGTTGAGAGGTTGTGCTGGTCATACCTTTCCCCAAATGTTTTTGCTGGAGAAAACCCACCATTATCATTTGCAAACTTGCATTCTTTTTCTCCATTCACCTGTCACCTTTAACGTGACATAGGCTTGGGATTCCCTGCTAGTACAATCCTCTGCTGACACAATACTATTCTGCTCCAAAAGGCCTCATAGTCTGTGGGATGAGTCCTTTTGGCACAGTCTTTGAAGTAGAAGATAGGATTCTTTTTGGCTACTCCTCAAAATTGGCAACTCTAGGGGGCCCATTATGATGTCGGGCGGATAGCCTCCGCCAGGCTGGCGGTGGCCACCGCTGGCCTGGCGGAGGCAATCCGACGACACCCTTACCTGGATTTCCCCCGCCATATTAGTATGGCGGGGGGACCGCGGCGGACGGAAAGACCGTCCGCTGCTTTTCCGCCCCGGTCGCCTTGCGACCGCGGCGGAAAGGGAAAAATATGGTGGCGGTGTCCAATGGACACCGCCAGCCATATTACGATGCTGAGCTATAGGTGCCTTTCCGCGGCTGAAAGGCAAGCGGAGTTTGCTGCGTGGGCCCCCTGCGGGCCCCCCTGGTGTAGGCAGAGGTGGAGAGGACAGGGGGGGTACCTAAGGTACCCCCCCACATATGCATATGCAAATGCGAAAAAGCATTTTTAGCATTGTGGCGGGCGGTGCAGAGTGCACTGCCGGCCACAATGCTAAAACTACAGGATGTGCCCGCCACTGTGGCGGGCACATCCTAAATCCCCCCCACGGGACCCCCGCCCTTATGGCGGGCGGTCCAGTTCTCCGATAGGGTGGCAGGCGGACAATGTCCGCCCGTCATCCTAATGGGGCCCTAGGACTCTTGTCTTGGCACTAGCCCTTCCTCAGCTCGATGGAGGGAGACACATGTTAGGCAGCCTCCTAATGTCCCACCTAGCAAACTTGAAAAGCTTTCTTAGCTGCACTAGTTTGACTCTTTCTAAAATGTGTGAGACTCACCCAATTTTTGGAGAACTTCTTTGTCAGCCCTTACCCATTAACCATCCATAAGAGCTGCTGCATCATCTACAAAGCAGTCACCTAGAACACTTGAGCCTACGTTAGATTCGAAGTCAAGCCTGCAACAGCAGCATTTTTACACTAATGCCCAGAAAATGAAAGTAAAGGAAAGCCAGACAAGGACTTTTCTTGCCATGCTCCAAGTCTTTAGAATACCACCCCCATCTGTCATACACTCACTCTCTCTCCTTCATTCCAGTAACGCATTAAAAGAACCTACTTTTTAAATGAGTACCTCACCACCAATGACCAAGTGCCTGCAAAGGTGCAAAACTGTGCCTGCAGGTGATATAAATCATCTGACCCTTCATATGCCACATACTGCTTGCCCTTTACTCTTCTCCTTATCCCTGCAACTGACAGGCCAAACTACCCTGCCCCTTTTGATTCAATAATTCCCCACCCTTCCACTATTTTTTCCTATCTACTAACCAGCAATGCAATCCACTCCTTTGAAACTAAGTTCATAAAGTCAATTTTCTAGATATACATACACATGTATGTCACAATCACACAGGCCAGACAGGAAATCAAAAGCAGCCCAGACAAAAAGGTCCAAACCAGCCCTACACTGCAGAAGGCAGAATGTAGAATTGGTTCAAGGAGCATGGCTGGGGGATGGCAGTCCACCCTTCTCTGATTGCAGCTCACCAGGGAAATGCCGGACGGTAGAAAGGCCAGGCTGTCCTTGTCCTTTTTGCTTCTGAAAGCCCCTTTCATTCTTTTTTTTACATTTTTTATTTCATTTTGCACAATAAAATTAACAATCCCCATTATTATTCGGCGTACCACATATATCATACATCACGGCATCCGCATGAGTTTTCCATTATATATTTACACCTGGCAGTAGATCATTATACGTTTAGCCCCTTACCCTCTCCCCCACACACAGTACCATTTATCGATGCCATCTGTTAAGCCCAACCCCTACGGTGCTTTGTTCACGGGCTATTGGCTGGGCTTGAGTCTACTCGCGGAGGCTCGCATAGATTCCTTTTGAATTCGTTCCACTTTCCTCAGATTCTGGACCATTTCTTAGGGCGGCCCCTGTGGGTGTATATCGCCTTTTCAGCCACCATTGCGACATCCGTATCATTACTCCATTGCTGGTATGTGGGGAGCACTCCGGAACCCCAATTCCCAGCTATATCTCTCTTTGCTATTGTCATCCCAAGCGTGGCCAAGTTTTACATTGCCAAGTTTAGGTCAGTGGGCTCCCAAGCGTTCAGGAGGCATCTCTTGGGATCCGGCGGAACCTCTGCCCCCCCCACCTGCAAGATCACATTCATTACTCGTTCCCAGTAGGATTGTATTTGTGGGCATTTCCATAGTATGTGGTAGAATTCCAGTGTATCCGCAGTTTTGCAGACATAATGAGTCAGGCGCGTGCCCCAGCTTATGTAGTGTAGTGCGTGAGTAGTAAATGCGGTGAAGCACCTTGAGCTGTATTAATTTGAGCTTAGACGGGATCGCTCCCTCCCGGGGCGAAGCCAGCGCGTCCTGCCAGTTCGAGTCCTCCATGTCTCCTAGTTGTGTCTGCCACCTGTCCCTTAGTGTCGTCGTGGGGTCTGGTTGGTTTTTCACTAACTTACGATACGTCTGGGAGATGGCCTTTTTTTGCACTTTATTTTATTTTCATTTTATTTTATTTTCACTTTCTTCATTATTTCCCTTCTTTCTTCGTAATCATGTTTATCATTACCATTATTTTCACTTTCCTCACAAATTTAAATTGTACTTCATTTATCGTGATTTGACTATGGGCGCCATTTTGGATAAGGGTAGTGCTAGCATATTTGTAGTCCGTTTTTTATGTTTACGACAAATGGAGGGCGGCGTACCGTCGCAGTTGTCAGCTTTTGTACTCAGAACCGGCAATCAGCTGTAATAGACACACGAGGAGCAGTCAGACGTATGGAGGGCAACGATAAAGCTGGAAGGTAGGGAGGCCCTTAAATCTTAAGTTTACTTTTAAACTTACTACTGATTTATCCATCCTAACGGAGGATCCTTACTTGGTTTTCAGACACCCCCTGAACATAATATAACAGACACGGAAGGGGAGACTATTTGTTCGTTAAAGGTAAGATAAAGAGGCTGTAGATTTAGATACGATAAGCGGACAACGATACTATTTGAATAGAATTGAACCTTGTTATTTTTATTATTATTTTTAGTGACATAAGAGGTTTATCTTCGCTTCAGGTCGCTACTTTGGATCACATAGTGAACATCTAGTGAGAGTAATGAGTTTGAGGTCGTCATTGAGTCTTTTTGATAAAAGAAAAGGCAAAAGTGTATAACTCCACCTATTTCAACAGGAGAAACGGCTATTTTTTACATATATGAGGAATATCATTTATCCCAGCAAGAGATTGAAGGTACCATACATGAACTTCTTAGGCACATCATTATGACGATGGTAGTCCTTTCATTACACTGGTGTTAAATAACACTATATATATAGCACACGGTCGGAGTCTTTCTCAATAACTTTGGTGTGAGGTTACTTTAGGGCTTTTATCTTTCATGATGTAGGCACCTTTTAGATTCAAATTCACTTCTTGGTCTTTTCACTACTTGGAACCTTTTCATTAAATAACTTCTGGTATTCGTGTTGTCGTTGAGCATGCAAAAACCCACAGAGATATGAAACATGTTGATTTCAATTGCATATATTTCTCTTTTATTGTAATCAAGGCTATCATATATCTTTGTTGTAGATTCGTAACCTGACTGAATCCGAGGAGTTGAACTACACAAACTTGTGGACATTGATAAACTAGATTTCCCCTGATGAAGTGTTCGGGAGGAACCCGAAATGCATTGGGTTGTGAATGAATTTTTTATGAATTCTGTTTTTTGTTTTTTGATACATTAACCAAAGTGTCATGTATACAGATAAATCTTTCTGACATTTTTGACATGTATTAACCTTGAATTTTGCTTTATGGTTTACATTGGATGTTTTGAAAATAAGTGAAAAATTGAAAAATATAAATTTGCTTAATAAATTGCAAAACGTTTGACTACTAAATTTAGGCCTTAGTGCCCTCAAGCTGTGCATTGCTTTCAGTCACGGGGTTTCCCTAGACTCATATAAAAGTGATTTTGCCCGGGGGACAGGTACTTTGCCCAACAGCATTGCACGCTAACAGTGATAAAGATTTACTTTAATTCATTACACTAGTGAGTAAAATAGGTGTGCAGATCCACATACATTTATACATTCTTAACCTTAAGGTACCACCCAGTGGCTCTAGCACCCAAAAATGGGGCAAGACATATCTAATCTTACAACCAATCAGGCAGAAACAAAAGCCTATTCAAGTGAAGAAGCGGATACTATATATGCTTTGGTTAAAGAGGTTCGTGAGTTCAGTTCAGCTACCGGATCTACAACAAATCAACTGAGACAATTGGAGTATCTTATGAAAAAGGAAATTAACCAGCGTTTACACGCCACCACACTGATAGAATATCACAAGGTCAGGAGGATAACCCGTGGATTGCGTATTGCCCTACGACCTATGTTGTTTAAGTTTGATAAAGCCTTCATGTCACGGTGGTACACCATTTTAAACAAATGTTCTTTAGATTTAATTTTATTATTGGTGGAGGAGATTTCTAATGCTTTAAAAGAACTTACACAGGACATTAACAAATTAAAGGATGACCTTTCCAGTAAACTGGAAGGAGAGGATTGGACAAAAACTTTGGAAGATATCAATAGGAATCTGGATATTCATGCACGTGAAGTACATGAGCGAAAAACCCGAAAATTCAGACGGGACACTATTGATTATAAACTGGATGAAGTTTATACGTGGGCTGACATCTATGCCCAGCGAAAAGTTCTCAAAAAACCAGGCACATCCTCATCAGCGGAGAGTGTCGCCACAGATCAAGACCTAACTATGCAAAGACCAAGTGCGGCGTCAGTATCTCAGACCTTAAGAAAAACTAGGGATGAGACACCAACCACTTCAGCAACTGGGCAGCCTTTTTTAGAGGCAGGCCAGATGGAAAAAATACCTCCGGACAAAACAGCCTCTGGAAACGGAGGACCCGCAGGGGACAAAACAAAAAAAGGTACACCAGTGGAAACGGGCAGACCCAGACGAGACTTGAAGAAATAAACACTGAAGAATCCTTGGTGATCAACATCTCACACAAAAGATTCAACCAAAAGGAATTGAGAATACTTAACAAGGGATTATCATTCGTACCATCACACACTTCAAATGCTCTGGAGACGGAAGTGTCCCTTTTTAAGTTCATGAGAAAGCTACGACTAAGATGGTTCTTTTCAAGTGGACCAACTTTGGATATACAAACAACTGAAACACGGTTCAAACAGAAAGTAAATTAATCTCGCCCATATCCCACAAAACTCTAGACAATTTTGAAACCTTGGTGAAAAAAGATTTGGAACAGGTGAAATATTCCACATCTTCTTATTCTAATCTTACTTCTGAGGATCGGAGAATTTTGAACAACATGCGACAAGATCGCTCAATAACTTTTCAACCAGCTGATAAGGGAGGAGCCCTGGTGGTTCTAGACACTGACTTTTACGAGCAAAGTTTTAATATGCATGTTTCAAATGAAGACACATACTTTCAATTACCACAAGACCCAATCAGAGAATTGCAACAGGTTTTGAGTACCATTTTGGAGAAAGGAGTAGAAATGGGAGTAATAACTGAGAAAGAAAAACAGTACTTGTATAATGAATATCCTAAAACTCCTTCAATTTATATGTTACCTAAGGTACATAAGGACATAAATAATCCCCCTTTCCGCCCCATTGTGGCAGGATGTGGGTCTATACATGAAGCATTGGGATTCTTCTTGGATTTCTATTTTCAACCACTTGTCCAGACTTGGACAACTTATGCGAGAGATACAACAGATTGTTTGCTAAAACTTGACTCAATTAAAGAAATTTTTACTCAGGATATTTTGCTTTGTACCATCGATGTGGTGGCGCTATACACATCAATATCCCACGAGGAAGGACTTGAAGCTACGGAATGGAGACTTCTCAATTCAGATTTACCGTGTGAAAAAAGTGTGTTCCTGTTGGAACTATTACATTTTGCTCTCTTCCACAGTTATTTCTGTTGGAAGGACCGATTTTATGCCCAAAGGACAGGCACCTCTATGGGTTTTCCAGGGGTACCTGCCTATGCAAACACCTTTATGGCGCATTTCGAAGTAAAACATATACTCCACCATCCTGATTGGGTAGAAAACACCCTCATGCTTATTCAATACATTGATGACTTTTTGGTCATTTGGAGAGGCCCACGTGTGACACTAGACAGATGTCTTCAGGAACTGAATTCATTTAACAGCCGGATACAGTTCACATATGATATTGATGAAAATAAAATACATTTTTTGGACATTGAAATTTTGAAAACCCCGACAGGATTGGCTACTAGAGTATACAAAAAGCCTACTGATGTAAACAGTGCACTACATTTCTCGAGTGCTCACCCTTTATCCTTAAAAAAACACCTACCTGTTTCACAACTTATGAGAATAAAAAGAATAACATCGGAAGAGGAGATTTGTGAACGATTGATGGACGACCTAGTGAGGAAGTATAGATCTAGGGGTTATCCAGATCTTACCTTGACTGAAGCGAGAAGGACGGTATCAAACAAGAAAAGAGAAGATCTATTACAAAAACAGAATAAATCAGGAGAAAAAAAGGAGGTGTTTGTTTTGAAATATTCATCTCAAGCCCCGAAGATCAAAGCGATCATCCGGAGGAGATGGGAACTGATTGAGAATGAACCTGATTTCAATGGGGTTATAACAGGAATACCACTGTTTGCCCATACTCGGGCACAGAACCTTCGGGAAATGCTAAAAGCACCAAAAACAAATGAACTTAAAACATATAAGGGGATGAGGAAGTGCTACAATTGTGGCCAATGTGGGAATGTCATAATTGGAAAGGAATTCCGACATCCAAAAACTGGGAAAGCAATCCCTTTAAGACATACGTCTGATTGCACAACTGACAATGTCATATATGCGATCAAGTGTCCTTGCGGACTGATTTACGTGGGCAGAACAAGCAGAAGAGTCAAAACTAGGATAGTGGAGCATAAGAGCCGCATACGGAACAAAAATATGAATTCCGTATTAGCAGCGCATTGGATTAATGCAGGCCATACTATTCCGCAATTGAGATACACGATCCTTGAGAGTATAGTACCACATACAGGTATGGACATTAACAACACACTTTCAAGGAAAGAAACACAATGGATTAAAAAGTTAGGGACCGTAATTCCTGGGGGTCTGAATGACCATTATGAACTTCTGTGCTTTTTATAAAAGCAACATCTTGTGACTTCAGAATGTGAGGGGTTAATTTGCAGACCTTTCGACTATACGATATTGCACTTTATTTTATTTTATTTTCATTTTATTTTATTTTCACTTTCTTCATTATTTCCCTTCTTTCTTCGTAATCATCCTTATCATTACCATTATTTTCACTTTCCTCACAAATTTAAATTGTACTTCATTTATCATGATTTGACTATGGGCGCCATTTTGGATAAGGGTAGTGCTAGCATATTTGTAGTCCGTTTTTTATGTTTACGACAAATGGAGGGCGGCGTACCGTCGCAGTTGTCAGCTTTTGTACTCAGAACCGGCAATCAGCTGTAATAGACACACGAGGAGCAGTCAGACATATGGAGGGCAACGATAAAGCTGGAAGGTAGGGAGGCCCTTAAATCTTAAGTTTACTTTTAAACTTACTACTGATTTATCCATCCTAACGGAGGATCCTTACTTGGTTTTCAGACACCCCCTGAACATAATATAACAGACACGGAAGGGGAGACTATTTGTTCGTTAAAGGTAAGATAAAGATGCTGTAGATTTAGATACGATAAGCGGACAACGATACTATTTGAATTGAATTGAACCTTATTATTTTTATTATTATTTTTAGTGACATAAGAGGTTTATCTTCGCTTCGGATCGCTACTTTGGATCACATAGTGAACATCTAGTGAGAGTAATGAGTTTGAGGTCGTCATTGAGTCTTTTTGATAAAAGAAAAGGCAAAAGTGTATAACTCCACCTATTTCAACAGGAGAAACGGCTATTTTTTACATATATGAGGAACATCATTTATCCCAGCAAGAGATTGAAGGTACCATACATGAACTTTTTAGGCACATCATTATGACGATGGTAGTCCTTTCATTACACTGGTGTTAAATAACACTATATATATAGCACACGGTCGGAGTCTTTCTCAATAACTTTGGTGTGAGATTCCTAAAGGCTTTTATCATTCATGATGTAGGAACCTTTTAGATTTGAATTCACTTCTTGGTCTTTTCACTACTTGGAACCTTTTCACTAAATAACTTCTGTTATTCGTGTTGTCGTTGAGCATGCAAAAACCCACAGAAATATGAATCATGTTGATTTCAATTGCATATATTTCTCTTTTATTGTAATCAAGGCTATCATATATCTTAGTTGTAGATTCGCAACCTGACTGAATACGAGGAGTTGAACTACACAAACTTGTGGACATTGATAAACTAGATTTCCCTGATGAAGGGTTCGGGAGGAACCCGAAATGCATTGGGTTGTGAATGAATTGTTTATGAATATTGTTTTTTGTTTTTTGATACATTAACCAAAGTGTCATGTATACAGATAAATCTTTCTGACATTTTTGACATGTATTAACCTTGAATTTTGCTTTATGGTTTACATTGGATGTTTTGAAAATAATTGAAAAATTGAAAAATATAAATTTGCTTAATAAATTGCAAAATGTTTGACTACTAAATTTAGGCCTTAGTGCCCTCAAGCTGTGCATTGCTTTCAGTCACGGGTTTTCCCTAGACTCATATAAAAGTGATTTTGCCCGGGGGACAGGTACTTTGCCCAACAGCATTGCACGCTAACAGTGATAAAGATTTACTTTAATTCATTACACTAGTGAGTAAAATAGGTGTGCAGATCCAAATACATTTATACTTTTTTCCACATAGTCAGTGAGGAGTCTGTCCTCCAGGGGCGAGGCCTCTGCTAATTGTGTGTCTGGGGGGATAACGCTCTTGAGCGCATGTCTGATTTGTATATATCTATAGAGTTCCGTCTCTGCCATTCCGTACGTTTCTTGCAGGTTTGCGAAGGGCAGGATCTCCTATTTTGGTAATACCAATGAGGTCCCATTTCTTGAACTCCTTGGTGTTGGCTAAGGTGCCTAAATGTCGGGTCTCCAAGAGGGGGGTGGCCTGAGTCAATACTCCCTCCCATCCCAACGCTCTTTGCGCTGTATGCCATATTTTGATTGTGTGAGCCGTCGGACCTGTGAGTGTGTTCTTTCTCTTATTGGTATAAAGGGCTTTCATCAGGTGATCAGTGGGCAGGACGTATTTATCCAGTTTGAATGCCGGTTCTTCCTGCGGGGCATGTAACCATTGGTTCATCACCACAAGCTGCGAAGCCCAGTATTTCACGTTAGGTAGTGCAATTCCCCCATCATACCAGCTGCGGACCAGTTTATGTTGTGCTATACGTGCCGGCTTCCCATCCCACAATAAAGTGGAGACTTCAGCTCTGATTGCTTTAAAATAAGAGGGGGGGACTGGCAATGGAGTATTTTGGAGGGCATATAAAAACCTGGGCAGGGCCATCATCTTAACGAGTGCTGCCCTCCCCAGTAGCGATAATGGAAGTGACCTCCAATGTTTAACATCAGTACGAAACTTTATGAGTGACCGCATTAGGTTTTCTTCAACAAAAAGTGTCACCTGTGGTGTAGCATAGATTCCCATATACTTAAACCCTCTAGTCTCAATTTGTAGCTCACATCCCCGTGGGAGCTTGGGTGTGGGACCATGTACAACATAAAGGAGCGATTTTGACCAGTTTATAGTGGTAAGTAGACATAATATCTAATTTTTAATATCGATGTGACAGAATATCGATCTTTTAATATCAATGGTAATATATATCAAAATATTTAATATCGACTACAAAAATATCGATTTTAGTATGTGTACTTCAATATCGAAAGTAAAAATATCTAATGAGAAAATATCGTTGTGTTAAAATATCGATAAAGTGTAGATTTTAGTAATATTTGTTTATTTTTGTGAATTGTTTTGTTTGTATTCAAAATTTGTAAATTTAATGTGTTTATAAAATGTAATTTTTTATGTTTGTTTAAAAATCATATATAATTTTAGGAGCGGGATATTGGGTTTATAGGGGATGAGGGTGGGGAGTGTTTTAAAAATGTATACATTAAAAGTAATATTTTTTTAAATTAAGTTAAAATTAGAAAATTTAAAAAAATCTATATATTTATGGAAAATATTTTAGGAGCGGGATGTTGGGTTTATAGGGGATAAGGGTGGGGAGTGTTTTAAAAATGTATAGGTACATTTTAAAATATAAAAAAAATATATATTCTAAAAATAAAATTTTGAAAAAAATGTAAAACATTTTAGGATTGAGTTGTAGAGTTTAATGTGGATAAGGGTTGTGTTTGATTGTAAAAAGTACATATTATAGGTACATTTTTCATATTTTAAAATTTTAAAAAAAGATTTAAAATTTAAAAAATTTAAAAACATTTTCATAAAATTTAGGATTGAGTTGTAGTGTTTATAGCGGTTAAGGGTTGTGTTTGTTATTGAAAAGTCGATATTATAGAAGCATTTTAAAATTTTAAAAATTAAAAAAAAAAAATTACATTTGGAAAAAAATAAATAAATCATTTTTATTGATTTGTATTGTTTAAAGTGGATAAGTGTGGATATTTTTTTTATAATTTAAAATTTTACCCAATATTTTAAAAAATAATATTACTTATTTAAAATTTTATTTTACGACTTAATTTGTAATTTTTTTAAAATTAAAATAAATATATATTATAATTTAGGAATGAGTTGTGGTAGTTATAAGGGATAATGGTGGCAATTTTTGGGGAAAAATGTATAATGTATTTAAATATTCAAATAAAAAAAAAAAATTGTTTGAAAATTGATTAAAAAATTTGAAAAAATTATAGATTTTTCAAAAAGTAATATATTATTTTAGTATATTATTTAATTTTATTGTATAAATTGAATTTTATTACTGTCCAGCACCTACCCCAAATTAATGTAGGCTGGAGTTGGAATAGTAAATTATATTTATTTAGTGTCCAGCACCTACCTCAAATTATTGTAGACTGGAGTGGGAATAGTAAATTATATTTAATTAGTGTCCAGCATCTACCCCAAATTAATGTAGACTGGAGTGGGAATAGTAAATTATATTTAATTAGTGTCCAGCACCTACTTCAAATTAATGTAGACTGGAGTGGGAATAGTAAATTATATTTAATTAGTGTCCAGCACCTACCCTAAATTATTGTAGATTGGAGTGGGAATAGTAAATTATATTTAATTAGTGTCCAGCATTTACCACAAATTAATGTATACTGGAGTGGGAATAGTACATTATATTTAATTAGTGTCCAGCACCTACCACAAATTAATGTAGACTGGAGTGGGAATAGTAAATTATATTTAATTAATGTCCAGCACCTACCCTAAATTAATTTAGACTGGAGTTGGAATACTAAATAATTTTTAATTGGTGTCCAGCACCTACGCCAAATTAATGCAGACTGAAGTGGGAATAGTAAATTATATTTAATTAGTGTCCAGCATCTACCCCAAATTGATGTAGACTGGCGTGGGAATAGTAAATTATATTTAATTAGTGTCCAGCACCTACCCCAAATTAGCGTAGACTGGAGTGGGAATAGTAAATTATATTTCATTAATGTCCAGCACCTACCCTAAATTAATGTAGATTGGAGTGGGAATAGTAAATTATATTTAATTAGTGTCCAGCACCTACCTCAAATTAATGTAGACTGAAGTGGGAATAGTAAATTATAACTAATTAGTGTCCAGCACCTACCCCAAATTAATGTAGACTGGAGTGGGAATAGTAAATTATATTTAATTAGTGTCCAGCACCTACCCCAATTTAATGTAGACTGGAGTGGGAATAGTAAATTATATTTAATTAGTGTCCAGCACCTGCCCCAAATTAATGTAGACTGGAGTGGGAATAGTAAATGATATTTAATTAGTGTCCAGCACCTACCTCAAATTAATGTAGACTGAAGTGGGAATAGTAAATTATATTTAATTAGTGTCCAGCACCTACCCCAAATTAATGTAGACTGGAGTGGGAATAGTACATTATTTTAAAGTAGTGGCCAGCACCTACCCCAAATTAATGTAGACTGGAGTGGGAATAGTAAATTATTTTTAATTAGTGTCCAGCACCTACCCCAAATTAATGTAGACTGGAGTGGGAATAGTTTATTATATTTAATTAGTGTCCAGCACCTACCCCAAATTAATGTAGACTGGAGTTGGAATACTAAATAATTTTTAATTGGTGTCCAGCACCTACGCCAAATTAATGCAGACTGAAGTGAGAATAGTAAATTATGTTTAATTAGTGTCCAGCATCTACCCCAAATTGATGTAGACTGGAGTGGGAATAGTAAATTATATTTAATTAGTGTCCAGCACCTACCCCAAATTAGTGTAGACTGGAGTGGGAATAGTAAATTATATTTAATTAATGTCCAGCACCTACCCTAAATTAATGTAGATTGGAGTGGGAATAGTAAATTATATTTAATTAGTGTCCAGCACCTGCCCCAAATTAATGAAGACTGGAGTGGGAATAGTAAATGATATTTAATTAGTGTCCAGCACCTACCTCAAATTAATGTAGACTGAAGTGGGAATAGTAAATTATATTTAATTAGTGTCCAGCACCTACCCCAAATTAATGTAGACTGGAGTGGGAATAGTAAATTATTTTAAAGTAGTGGCCAGCACCTACCCCAAAATAATGTACACTGGAGTGGGAATAGTAAATTATTTTTAATTAGTGTCCAGCACCTACCCCAAATTAATGTAGACTGGAGTGGGAATAGTTTATTATATTTAATTAGTGTCCAGCACCTACCCCAAATTAATGTAGATTGGAGTAGGAATAGTACATTATTTATGATAATAAATACATTTCATACAATTTTTGTACGGTTGGAATATTTTATTTTTTCATTAACATGACAAAAAATAAACAAAAAACATTAGTATTACATTTTTATTTCATACAGATATATTTAGTCATATTTCTCAAAATATTTTATGGTCAATTTAAATTTTTTAATTTTTTTTAAATAGTACATTTTATTAAAAAACATTTAATATAGATGTAAGTATTGTTTGAAATTATAACAAAAAAGTACAATATTTTCACATATTATATACAATGTTTCTATTGTTATACATGTTGGTTGTATATAGTATTTTAAAATTAATATTAATATAAAAACTATTAATATTACTTTTTTCAACATTATATTTAAATTAAGAAAACATTTTAACACAGGTTTATTTATATACATTTTGAAAAAACATTTTTACAGAATTTGGTACAATATTTCCAGATTTAAGAATTATAATAATAAATATTATATATTTTATAATATTTATTTTTATAATTTCACAAAAATATATAGATTTTGTTAAGTATTTTAATACAAGTAAAAAATAACATTTTTTTGACATAGTATTCATTTTTTATTCTGCAAAGGAATATTTTAATAGATTAAATAATATGTTTGTAATGTTAATCTTTTTCTTTAGTTTTGGGTCATTTATTTTGTAACCGCTTAAGGTCGTTTTGTGTCATTTGGATGAAGACGAGCTCGCGGTTGGGAGACACTTCACGTCGCTAAAGGTAAGGTTTGTTTTATATGTTTTAAGTATGTTTTAAATTAATTTTTATAGTAGTTTGGTACTGTTTAGTGTGGTTAGAAGTAAGTTAGTTGTATTAGACGTTTTGATATGCTGTATTTAAGTATGGTCGATGTACGTATTTTTAGCGTTGTTTAGGTTTGTTTGTAGAGTTAGTGTTTCGATGTTTATAGTACATTTAGGTGAAATCTAATGTTAGTATTACTGCTAGTAGGTGTTTATGTTTGTTTTTGTGTGGGTGGGAATGTATGTTTTATGTATTTTTGTTGCAGGAGTTTGTGATATCCGAAGGAGTCTTTTTTTTTTTTTAAAGAAGTGTTTGTTAGTTTTATTAACTAATGGATTTTTAACACTTCTTTTTTTCCTGGAGCGTTTAATCTATATTTTATAATTTTTCGGGTTTTTTATGGTTTTTCGACGGACCTTCATTGAGTGAATTATTCAGTTTTGGGACAGTTGTATTTTTTCATTTTTTATTGGGCAAACATTTTTTAAACTGGATTGTTTTGGTGAAAATGGATTCTACAGCCTTTGGGATATGGTTGGTAAGTTTTTTTAATTTTATTTATTGTGGGTGGGTAATGTTATTATGATTATTGTTATGTTTTATTTATTTCAAATATTATTAATGTGTGTATATATATTTTATAAAATATTACATATATTGCACACATTAATTATTTTTTAGATAAAATATATTATTGTGATTTACATTGTATTGTTTGTATTTTTTTAGTACTGCTTTTTTGTTTAGAGTAATTTAGAGTACTGTTGTGGCTATTATGTTGAGGTATTAATTGCCTTTTGTGCTAGGATACAACTTTGGTTGTTCTAGGTATTTGTGCATTTGCTTGGTTTGTTTAGATGTTTTTGGAGTTAGTTCAGTAATGGATTGTTCCATTCGGAACTCTTGATAGCTTTGTTCTTTTTGAAGGCATTTAATAAATTTTTATAAACTTGGTTTAGTTCTGCCTGTTGATTGGAGGAAGGCATTGAGCCAGCCTTCAACAGCGTTGTTTGTTTTTGATTCCCCATTTAAGGTGCTTCGGTAAACGTTCCACCAGGGTATTAAGAATTTAGGATTTCTCCTGTGGCCAGATCTATGGAGTCTACCTACCCATGTGTCTTCAAAGTAGTCTAAGAGTGGACTTAATTTAGATTCATTTTGTTTGTAAAAGGTGCTATCAATTAAAATGCTGTAGTGTTCTGCCACTTCTGTTTCTGGAACGTAAGCCAGTGCTGTTAATCTTTTATTTGATATGCAAAAGATGAATTTGTTGCATATTCTATGCTTAGGGTTGTCTTTTGTAAATGTCTCCATAGACACTGGTTAAAGTGATAATAGCAGCCTTGGATACAGGTATGGGGGTGTATTTTAAAAATACTTGAAAGCATTGCTTGTTCAAAATCAAGTTTTATTTTTTCAGGGGAATAGTCATTAGTTTTTTGTTTGATAGTGTTTAATAATTCCATATATGTGGAATTAGTTTTATTTGGTAGCAGTGCATAAAGTAGAGGTATATTGCAGTTTTGATATAGGCCATGTATAGTGTATAATTGGTAAAAAGGTTTGGGACAGATGTTAAAAGTCCCATCCATCATCCAATATTGGCTTTGCTGGAGTTTTATGAGATTAATAGCTGTGCTAAAAATTATCAGTCTTTTGTCATTGTTTTCGTTGTCGTAAATGACAAATGGTCGTTTGTTTAAAGTTATAGTTTGGTCAGGATTTAAATTTATATCGCTATATGTTCGAGGAGGTGGAGTGGTAGTGGTAATTGTTCTTTTGGTACCTGATATTGTTCTTTTTAGGGAAACTATATTTGGCATTTGGGTAGTGGCTGTTTTAGGTATTTGGGGAATCTTTTGTGTTCCCTAGTATAAAGTACTGTTGCTTCCCTAGTTGCTGCCCTTCCGTAACATTTGTTGGAGTAATATTTGCAACATTTCCCATTAACTTTCCTCCCAAATTGTTTCTCTTGGGTGTAAGTGTAACCCATGTAGCAGAGTAATAGTTTTCCTTTCTTGCTGGTAACAAATTCAGCTCCTTCTGTCATTTTGTTGTTTGTTATTCTATAAGAAATATATTTTATAGTTATGTAAAATATAGATGTATGTATTTTAAGTTACATTTAAAAACATTTTTATTGTACATACTTACATTTTTGGAAATTCAGTCTTTGATTTTGATGTCCTTTACTGTTTAGTTGTGGCCTGTATTTTCTGTGTTTTCTTTATCTGGAAAACAAAATGCATTTATTTGTGTTAATTGTTCAGATATATTTTTTAGGTTGCAGTTACAGTTTTTGCTATAAGTTTTAGCTTAGACTTATTTTATGTTTTTATAAAAATCTTTGGACATACTTACTTTGCTACTTGTATCTTGGTTTTCTGAGTTCTGTTCTCTGTTCTTTGTCAGTAGAGTATTCTGTAGTGGTGGTAGAAAATATAAAGTAGATATGCTTTAGTAATTGGATCATATTTGTTATTTTTTACATTTTAGCAGTTAGTTTCATTTAGTTTATTTTAGTTTCTTACTTTTAATTCACTGATTTTTAGGTTGAATCTTGATGTTCTTGTAGGTGTAGTCGAATTTATCCACAGTATTTTCTCCTGTTGTTTATTTTTTCATGTGGGTTGTTTTTAGTGTTTAATTGTTTATATAGTGGTTTGGAGTTAGTAATTAGTTTGCTATTGGTCAATTTATATTTGCAGTGTTTTTATTGGTTGGTTTGTATTTTTGAAAATATGTTTGGGTATTTACTTTCCATATAAGGCAAACGCTGATTAATATTTTGGTGAGATAATTTTATATTATTTATTAAAATAGTTTTAGTTAAATTTCTATCGTTTTTAATGTATTTTAATTGTGAAATGTAACTATATTTATAGTTTTTTATGAGATGTGTATTTTTGTGTTAATTTTATTTTTAAATGTTAAAAAGTAATATTATATATTTCTAATTGTTTTTGATATTTATAAATTAACGATATTATTGTTGTCGATAATTTTACTCTCGATAGTTTTTTACTTAGGGGTCGATTCCGATCCGGTAAAATCCCCGTCCGTACGAATCGTATCCGGAGCCGTTTCCGTACGACTCGTACGGACGCCGTACGACCGGACGATTCCGATCCCGATCGGCCGACCCGGACGCGATTCGTACGGTACACGTCGATTCGTACGGAAAAGCGCACGATCACCTACACACCGTACGGCGTGTACCCCCCATGATCGCAGGGGTACGCGCCGTACCCCTGTGATCATGCGGGGTACGTGCCGTACACCCAGCGTACATGGGGTACGCACCGTACCCCATGTACGCTGGGTGTACGGCACGTACCCCGCATGATCACAGGGGTACGGCGCGTACCCCTGCGATCATGGGGGGTACATGCCGTACCCGGGGGTGCGTTCCGTACCTGTTTCGGCGCGAACTCTGCGTTTACGACTGTTTTCGGCTCCCGTAGGAAAAGGGTCGTACGGCGCGTACCCGACACAAATCGTACTTGCTGGGTCGTAAAAACCAGCCGCGAACCGTAGTGATGTCGCGTACAGCCGGTTCCGAGTGAGACTCGTACGGAAATTTGAGTCGTACGGAGTCCTGTACGACTCGTACGGAGTTTGGCACCTGGTACGGATCGTACTTCGTCGTACGTACGGGATGTCTACGGGTACGATTCGTATGGGGAAAAAACTCTCCGTACGACGATTCGGAGCGCATTTTACCGGATCGGAATCGACCCCTTAGTGTTTATATTTTTTAGTAGTCGATATTTAAATATTTTGATATGTATGTTGTCGAATTTAGTGAGATCGATGTTTATGTAGGTCGATATTGTGTATCCGATATTTTTGTATGTTTTTAGTTATGTATAGGATGTCGATATTATTGCTTCCGATATTTTTGTGTCAATATTTTTGTAGGACGATATTGTGTCTTTCGATAATATGACAGTGATTCGTTTATAGTGTATTCTGACACCCTCCCGTATGCGGTACAGATATCCAGTAAGCACATCAATGACCGTACCGGGGACGACAAGTATATTAACACGTCATTCGCATATAACGAAATTCAGTCTTCCCAGTCTGTCTCCCATCTCATCCCTCGGATCATCACATCCTGTCTTATCCAGGCCGCAAGCGGTTCCAGTATGAGTGCGAAGAGGAGTGGTGACAGTAGGCAGCCCTGTCTCGTGCCCCTTTCCAGTGTAAACTCGCTTGAGAAACGGCCATTTGCTACTACCTGTGCTAGGGGTGCTGTGTATAGTAATTTAATCCATGCACAGTATTTTGGGCCAGTCCCTTTTATTCTTAGTTCCCTGCTATGAATTGAACTATTTACTTTTCTGATATGTTCTACCTATTCCATACTCACCCACATTCCACCTAGAGAGACACTGCTGTTCTTCCAGTTTTCCATGCTTTCACTGGGTGATGGTATGAATGATCACAGGACAGTGTTTACTCTTCTAGCCCACCAGTGAGATGAATTGCTGTCTATGTCTTTGTATCTGTCATTCAATGTGAGCCCAACTTACTTGTAAACATCCACTGCTTCCTTTTTATGTCCATTTTAGGACCTACTTTTTTATTTTTTATTCAGGACTCTACACAGTGATCGTGCTTTTACCAGCTCTGTCTCCTCCCACCTGCACTCATGCCCCATCCACAGATCACCCCCTACCCTATCACTGCTTTTCCCTTTGTTGCTGCTTTCTGTTTCCTTACCTCCTCCCACAATTCTCTGCTCGCTCCCTTGCACCTCCCGGTGCTTGCACTGTCCCCAAATCACTCCCT
Organism: Lissotriton helveticus; assembly: GCF_964261635.1. Classification (NCBI taxonomy): domain Eukaryota; kingdom Metazoa; phylum Chordata; class Amphibia; order Caudata; family Salamandridae; genus Lissotriton; species Lissotriton helveticus. The sequence goes on along the minus strand of NC_136061.1, from coordinate 1,493,813,225 downwards.
CCACTACCCCACCAGTGCTTTACACCCCATTGTAGTCTGTTTCGTTCTAGTGAGTTCTTCTGCCTTTCAAATGTGCTGTTAGTGTATAACTGACATGCTGATTGGACCATGTGTTCACAGCTATTGTTACTTGGCACACATGTAGTCTCTTTTTATTTTCTGCGCATGTGGGTACTAGGTGTGTGTGCATGTTTACAACAAAGTTGGTCATTCAGCAATGGTGTTAATAGCTGGAAATTCAGACCTCAAGTAAATCAGGTATGCTTTATCACAGGGCATACCAGAGCTTCTAAAGTGCCTGTGTTTCCTGCTGTAGTTGAATAGCCACATTTCTCTTTTGCTAAATTATTGAACTGTTTGTGTCTCACTTTGTTGCTTCTCATTTCATAGTGTGGGACTCTATAATCTTAAAATTTCTCCAGTCGGGACACTTTCTTACTTTTTCCGCATTCACTGGTGAAGTGTTTCCATGCGCCTTTTTGCTTAACTTGAATTCTCTTCAAAGGAGCCAGCCTGAGTCATGATGTCATCAAGGTATGCCTGACCCTCAGTGTCCATGGCAAAAGTAGTCCTTTTAATGTGGTTGATGTTGCGATGTATTTTCTCATGTTCAATGCTGTAAACCAGCCAAACACTGTGAATCTTTCTGTTTCATTTGAGCAGTTTAGTATAGCACCAACACCACTCAAAGGTATTGGAGTGCTTAACATTAGCACCAGTTGCTATTTTTTGTGTAGTTTTATACAACACCAGCACCACCAAAAGGTATTAGAGTGCTTTACATTAGCACCAGTTCCTTTCCACAAGGACCAATTTATTTTTGTAGGCACGGATTGATTAAGTGATTTGCTCAGAATCAAGAATGTTAAGCCGATGCTGAAACTCAAACTCGGTTTCCCAGCTCCATAGTCAGCAGCTGTGGCCATTACACCACATCCTCTCCCAATAGGATGCCACATTGTCTCCCTAGGCTCGGCCTCAGCTCCACATTTTCATGATTATGGCCAAATCACTTAATTTCCCCATGGCAGCCTGTATTTACTGTTGGTTGCCTGACCAGTTCCCTTCCGTTGCTGCTTGCAACTCTGCACTCTTTTGCATAGATCCCACCCTCCCAGACTCCTTTTCAAAACATTTTATATGCTGCTTTTATATAGCTCCAACACCACCCAAAGGTATTACAGTGCTTTACATTAACACCAGTTACTTTTCAAGAGGTCACTGTAAACTCAGGCTAATCACTTAATCTCCCTGTGGCAGCATGCATTTGCCCTTGGTTGCCTGTGAACCTCCCCTTGTTGCTGCTTGCCCACGCTGAACTGCTGTTGCACAGATCCCCTCTACCCCGGGATATCTACTTCCCCCGACTCAGATTTTTACATTTGTTCTTTGTGTGCAGCTTTATGTGACACCAACGCCACCAAAACTATTCAAGCGCATTACATCAGCACCAGTTGCTTTTTTGTGTACAGTTTTATATAGCGCCAAACACCACCGAAGGTATTGGGGCACTTTACATCAGCAACAGTTACTTTACACAAGTACATATTCATTTGTGTAGGGCCGTGGAGGTTAAGTGATTTGCCCAGAATCAAGCATGTTAAGCAGACACCATTACTCAAACCTGGTTTTCCGGCTCCATATTTGGCAGTTCTGGCCCTACCGCCACATCCTCTCCCAAAAGGATGCCACATTGTCTCCCCAGCCTTAGATTCAGTTCCACATTTTGTAATTTCAGGCAAATCACCTAATCTCCTCTTCACTGCTCACATTTGCTGTTGGTTGCCCGTCCACCTTTCATCTGTCGCTGTTTGCCCCGCTAAACTCCGTTGCACAGATCCTCTCCTCCACTAATCTGTTTTTCACATTTTTTGTGCAGTTTTATGTAGCACTGACCCGAATACCGAGAGGTATTCGAGCACTTTACAAAAGCATCAGTTTTTTTTTTTGTGAAATTTTTTATAGCGCCTACACCACCAGAGTGCTTTACATTATCGCCAGTTACTTTACACAAGGACACACATTTTTGTAGGTAATCGATTTCCCAAAAATCAAGGTTGTTAAACCGATGCCTAAACTTGAACTTTGCTTACCAGCTCCATATTCTGGAGCTCTGGCCCTTACACCACATCCTCTCCCTAGCCTAGGCGTCAGTTTCACATTTTGTGATTACGGATAAATCACTCAATCTCCCTGTTTCTAAACGCAAGCATTGGCAAAGCCAGAAGGTTTCCTCTGTGCGAAATCTATTGGTTTTAGGGCTTAACTAGACAGCCAGTGCACTGTCTTGAAGAGACGTGTTGTGTTCTGTCTGTGGGCTTACTGGCTGCCCATCTCCTACCACTGGTAAACTTCAGATTGGCTCCAATTTTCTCTAATACCACTCATCATGGCATAGAGCATCATGCCCTCTTCTTGAATTTGGCCCTCGCATAGTGCATGGGCCAAGTACATGTCTCCTTGCATTGCTCTCGGTTTGCACAGCTGTTTTTTCTTTATTTTCAAGCACTCCATAGGAGTACTTGTGTTTTCAGGCTGTCTCCCTTGTACACATACACATATACCCCAAAAATGCATGTGTGTGTACATAAATTAATGCATTTCTTAAAAAAGTTGTTAAAACATAAACAGCACTTGTTTATGTATTTATTTTTTTGCACGATGCAATGGTATTGGAGCGCTGGCTCCATCCTCCGTCTTGCCATAGCATGAACATCAGCAGAAGCGTGCGCGCTGGCCACGCCCATTTAGGCCACGCCCACTTCCACTTCCTATAAACATGTGCATGCACAGGAAGCGCAGCGGACGAGCGCAGCGGGAGCGCCGGTTGCGCGCCGAAGGCGCGCCTAAGGCAAGCCCGTCTGCGCCCGTCCGCGCCAGACCGAGCCCAGAGCCCAAACCGCTGGCCGGCCCCAAAACCCCCGATTACATACTCACAGGAAACCCTGCACCAACTCAGAGTACCGTTAAACGCTAGATGCATCGGACCTAGCAGTCCGGAAAACAAGCATGCTAGGTGTCCGAACTGCGCCTTCAGGTTTACGCCCTCCCACCCTTCCGAACCAGCTTGCTTGGAGATGGCCCTGCTGAACTGCAGGTCCCTCCCAAAGCACCAGACAGAAATTAACCTATTATTAACAGAGTCGGACATTGACGTTCTGTTCTTAACGGAAACCTGGCTTTCCACGAGTTCCAACCCGGATATTGTCCAAGCTCTACCTCCCGGGTACCTCATTGAAACCCTCAACAGACCGACAGGTACCGGAGGTGGAATTGCGATTATCTATCGAGACAGCCTTGTTTGCCAGTTTAAAGACAGTCCCATCCTAGATAGCGAAAATGTTCTCTTTTCCTTACATCTGCCGCCATCTACCACACTATCAGGGGTCCTAATCTACCGCCCCCCGGGTCAGGTAGGGCGCTTCATAAACTCTCTTATGGACGCTGTCTCCTCTCTGGCCTGTGTGACTCCCAACTTTACAATTCTCGGCGACTTAAACCTCCACTTCGATAATCAAGACAATAAACCCGCCGCAGATTTAAAAACCGACCTAATCTCCCTTAACCTACAACTTCTCAGTAACGATCCCACTCATACGAAAGGACATTTACTGGATCCCGTTTTCTCTAATCTCTCCAAACTTGCTGCTCAAACTCCCCTGCCCCTTCCCTGGTCAGACCACTTCTTGGTTCCTTTTAAACTCCAACTTCCAGGGAAGATGGTAGATATCCCTCGCCCACAGGCCCCGTCACGCCCATGGAAAAAACTAGACATAACCCTCTGGGAACGCTCTCTGTCCGCCACTCTACCTACAGTAGACCCTGATCCGTCTAAAGCTGAAATCCAGCTACAGAAATGGATTAGCGACTCCCTTAATACAGTCCTGCCACTCAAAACCCTCCCTTCCGCCAGGAAATCCTCCAAACTACCGTGGTTCACCGACGAACTACGCGAATTAAGAAAGAAAGGCAAAAGGTTAGAGCGCCAATGAAGAAAGAACTGGAGCACGGAAGACAAAAGTGAATACAAAATCCACATCAGGCGCTATAAAAACGCTCTTAAATCAGCCCAGGCCTCCTATTTCGAAGAACAAATAGCCTCAGCAGCAAATTCCGCAAAAGAGACCTACAGGATAGTTAAACTCCTCACCAAAATTCAGGACCCACCATCACCACCAGACCCGGACGGCGCAAAATGTAATCAGATGGCTGATTTTTTCTCTCAAAAAATCGAAAAAATCCTGACTTCCCTCCCGCCTGCCACGATCACATTAGGAAGCCCTAACCCTCTCCCCCGCCAAAACACACCGAGGCTATCCTCCTTCCCTCAAATCACCATCGAAACGTTTCTTAACGTCCTACACAAAGTCAAAAGCGGCGCCCCATCAGATCCAGCTCCGATCAGTAAACTAAAGCTAGTTGCTTCCACCATAGCCCCTCCTCTCACCAACCTGATCAACGCCTCCTTCCAGAACGGCTCAGTCCCGGCAAACTGGAAAAAACCCACAGTCAAGGCTCTCATAAAGAAACCGCATCTAGACCCCACAGACCCATCTAATTTCAGACCGATCTCACTGCTTCCGGCCATTAGTAAAATCGCCGAGCGCATTGCAAACCAACATCTCTCTGAGTTCTTAGAAACCAACCACCTTCTCCGTCAGTCCCAGACAGGATTCAGACCAGGGCAAGGGACCGACACCGCACTGTTAGCCGTAGTCGAAGAAGCCAGGGGCATATTGGACGTAGGAGGATCAGTGGCAGTGATCCTCCTCGACCTGAGTGCCGCCTTCGACACGGTGGACCATGCAACCCTTGTTCACCGTCTTGGGCTGATAGGAGTGGAGGACTCCGCATTAGCCTGGATTTCATCCTTCCTTGAAGACAGGTCGTTTCAAGTAGCAGATGGGCATTCCACCTCCAAGGCTCATGCACTCAAGTGTGGGGTCCCCCAGGGATCCTCCCTGAGCCCCACACTTTTTAATGTGTACATGGAACCTCTCGAGGATGTTGTCAAACCCTTTGGCATTAAATCAATAATGTATGCCGACGACACCCAGCTCGTCGTCTCCCTCAACCAGTCTGACAACGCTCTCCCCAATCTATCAAGTTGTCTCGAAAAGGTTCACCAATGGATGTGCGATTCCCGATTAAAACTGAATGGGGAGAAATCAGAAATACTCCTCCTGGGAAACCCTAAGAAAATCCCCACTCCCCTCCCCTGGCCACCATGCATGGGAACTCCGCCATCCCCTAAACCCGAAGTAAAGAGCCTCGGGATATGGCTGGACCAGGAGCTCAGTTTTAGGACTCAAGCTCGGAAAACCGCGGGAACCTGCTTCGGCCTTATAAAGATGGCAAGAAAAATCCTACATCTACTCCCCCCCCATTCCAGGAAGCTCCTAATGCAGGGGCTGGTGAACTCCAGATTGGACTACGGTAATGTCCTTTATCTGGGGGCCCCAGCCTCTGTAGTCCACAGACTTCAATGTGCACAAAATGCGGCCGCCAGAATCCTCACAGGAACCGCCGCAAGGAGCTCGGCCAAACCAGCCCTTAGAAGCTTGCACTGGCTACCAGTAAAGGAACGGGTCAACTTTAAATCCCTGTGCATAGCCCATAGAATTATGCACAACGAAGGCCATCCCATTCTGAGGCCACTTGTAACAAAACAACAGTCGAGTAGACAATTAAGATCAAACTCCCTTTCCCTCGCAAACGTTCCAAGAATCAGGAAGTCCAGAACAGGCGGTCGCCTGTTCTCGTACAATGCCCCGAGACTATGGAATGCCCTTCCTCTCCCCCTGAGGCAAGAACATAATCACCTCAGGTTCAGGAAACAACTGAAGACCCTACTCTTCCCCTGAGTCCTCCATCCTGACTCCTCACCCCACAGGACAATGGTCACTAGCGCTGGGATGCCCTAGGGTAGCTATGCGCTCTACAAAACCCAAAATCAAATCAAATCAAATCAACATGAGCCAGTGGTATTGTAGTGCTTGAAGTGCTCACCAGTTACATTGCTCAATGACCAATTCATTTTTGTCATTGATCCTTCCTCAATGAGGATTTTTTTTTAACTTTCATTGTTGCTTCCTCCCGCCCTCTCCCATTGTTACTTGCCCATATCCTCATCCCCTCCTGCTTCCCTCGTTGACCTGTCCCCCAACTACCTCCCTCATCACTGATGATTTAAAAAAGAATATTTGTATGATCCAATGGTATTGGACGACTTGCTCCATCCTCTGTTTTGCCATAGTCTCCCTTGTACACATGTACACATATAACTGAAATGCATGTGTGTGTACATAAACAAATGCATTTCTTAAAAAGTTGTTAAAATATGAAAAGCAATTGTTTATTTTTTTTTGCACGATCTGATGGTATTGGAGCGCTCACTCGTCCTCTGTCTTGTCAAAGCGAACACAAGCTGGTGGTATTTGAGAGCTTTAAGGGCTCACCAGTTACATTTCACAATGACACTTTTTTTTGTTACTGATCCTGCTTCAGTTAAGGTATTTTTCCCCTTCATTGTTGCTTCCTCCCACCCTCTCATGTTGTTAGTTGCCCAAATCCCCACCCCCCTATTTGCCTGCTTGACCCAAACCTCCACTACCTCCCTTGTCGCTGCTGCTTTTTTTTTTTTTGCACACTCCGATGGTATTATAGCTCTTATTCCGTCCACCATCTTGCCATAGTGCTAACACAAGCCAATGGTATTGGAGCGCTTTAAGTTCTCACCAGCTACATTACACAATGATTATTGCACACAGGGGAAAGCGTATGCGATATGTCACAAATCATAAACTGTTCAGCCGACAGAGATTAAAAAATGGTTGCACACAACCCCAGTTCCCCTGTTGGCAGCTATGGCCGTTATGCCACATCCTCACTTCCGTTCACAGCTCCTCAGCTGTTTCTCACTAATACTTTCACATTTGTTCAGCATACTCCATCAACACTAAACAAACATTGGCAAAGCCAATAGGTCTCTGCAACGCCGAGCTATTGGCCTGGTCAATGTGAATGAATTATAGCAATGTTGTCTAGCAGCATCTGCTGTTCAGCATGGGTGAAAGTCACTGAAAAAAGCGTTTTGGTGCAGTCAGTGCAGGCTACGTCATATCGCTTTTTCATGTTTCTAGGGGCAGGACAATAAACCCAACATGGGGGACGAAAAGACTAGGCGTCAGCTCAACATGCTGTGTTTCTGGGCTTTCAGTGGCTTTCAGCCATGCTGAACACCAGATGTGCTGCTAGATGAAATGGCTAAAAGACATTTACATTCACATGGCTAATAGATCGGACAGTGCCGAGACCTCGTGGCTTTGCCAATGCTTGTTGAATTATGTTACCTCTATACATGCAGTATGTCTGTAGCTGCAGTCTAATGCGTTCTGTATAAACTTCAGTAGCTACAGTTGCTCCAAATGTATGAAACTGTGAATCCTTCAATCTTTCTGACTCTAGTAAAGTGGTTGGGCAACCGCTGTGGTGTCCAGAACCTGCCACATACATTTTTCTAATGAACAGAATCAGGGACTGGGACAGAAAATAGGCCCAACACCAAAATACATGTGGTCCCCATTGCCGAATCAGAAAGCTATAAAAGTGACCCGCATTTGCAAATTAGAACAGTTTTGAACTTGTAAAATCTTGCTGTAAATGGATTTTGCAAGGTATGGGAGATTGTATCCATTTATGCTTGCTGCAGGCAATGTTAGTGGTACTATCAGGAAAATCAACAGTCAACAGCAGAACATAAAACAGGCCCAGAATAAAAAAAAGAAAAAACAGGCCCACAAAAAAATGCTCACCCATTGATCTGACAGATAAGCCCTTCAAGCACTGCCTGATTACCCTACAAGCCAATCCGACCATGAGCAGAACACAGCAGTCTCTGCCTGCTAAGTTTAATTACAGGAACTCAACCTCTTGTGTGTGAACCTCAGTTTGTACTTCAAGTTTTTTATTACAGTACCAATTTTAGTGGCCTTTGTTTGCAGTCATTGCGGTTTTGCACACATCTCTTTTAATACAGGAATACCATACAGTACCATGACATTTTAAAGATGACCTGCTTATGGCATCATAAAACGTTTACATTTCTCGACTTGCCCATTTTTATAGCAACCAGCATTGTATTGGAATTAGATGTGCATACCCTTGTGCTTCGTTTAACTCTACATGATCGTCACTGAAGCCTTGTTATCATTGCAGATTAGGGCTCCAATCTCAGACACTCCAGAGTCGTCCCATGCGACAGTCTCACTCTGAAGCATCCCATGCATTATTAGTGCTCAGAAAATACCTCAGGATTCATCCAATACATTGGGCAGATGCTTATTAAACCTGCATCCTGATGATGACCCTGTCTAAATTGTATGTTTAGAGGCCAAATGTTGACTTGACACAATTATAGTGTACTGTTTTAATTTGGATTCTGGAGCATTTCACTCTGTCGGATTTTATAACAACTATTGATGCATCCTGAATCAGTCACTATTTTATGTGCATAGATTGTATAGCACCATCTCACTTTACATTCACTTAATTTCCCTTTCACTGCGTTGTTGCCACCATATGGGATCACCTCTTTAATTACAAATTCATTGAAGTACAGAACTGCAATGATTTTTACTTTTTGTTAATTTTTTTTAAAAGAACTGTCCATATTGAGAAAGGGAACCAATCTCTGATGGCCTATATTACTCACTCCAAGATAGTAGAAGATCACACTTCCCCTTTAGAAGGATGAAAGACTGTCTTTGCTGAGATTTTAACCTATGTGGTCTAAGTTTCAAACATACCTCAAAATTGTAAATTAAACCAATGTGCAATGGGGAGAGGGGCTTATGACCCTGTAGACCGACAAACCTTCAAAACAAGCAGAAGATTTTGAACTACCGCGATCGGGACACCATCCTCTGTGCTGCACGTGACAAGGGCACCATCACTCACCAGGGTAACACACTCTCCTTTTACCCTGATTATACCCTTGCCGTGCAAGCCGCACGGAGAGAATTCCTCCCTGCCAAACTCATCCTACTAAACCACGAGGTCTCATATTCACTAGCTAAGGGTCCGCCAGGGCACAAAAACACTCATTTTCCCTGACCCCAGAGAGGCCCAGGCGTTTGCCAAGAGATTGGACAAGGATGCCTGCTCCTCCCCCTCTACGTCTCAACTCGATGGGACTGGCTGCCTCAGTGACAATGACTGAGAAGTGCACGCATTACTGGTTTACTGACTTTCTCCCTTTTGAATGATGTATGACAACTCTACTGCTTGGCCACCCTGCTCCTCTGCAGGGGTGTATGCCTGGTCCTGCCATGCCCTCACGGGATGATTCCCTCTTCTTCCAATGTTCTTCGCTCTCCTAGTTATGGGTTTCCAGGGTGGGTGGTCAACTCAGCCTGTTTGGGGGGTTGGAGTGGGTGCGGGTGGTTGGGGTTCTCTGGTCTGTACTTGTTATGCAGGGGTGGGGAGGGGGAGGCGGGGGGCTGCGGAATGTTTTACTCCTCTATTGAGGAGGCGATTTCAGTTTGCCGCCATGTTGTTGCTCGGTATTGTTCATGCATGCCTCACCATTGACACTGTACTGTGCTTATCGCTTTGGCCATTTGCATTTGACTTTGTAGGCTACGTTCCATTGTGCTCTCTGACTTGCCCTGCTCCTGTTCTCTGGGCTTGGTTTTTCGGTCAACCTGTTGCTCTCCTGGTCCCTTCCTCTCTCAGTATACCCCCCCTCTTGCGGTCTGTCCTGTTTTGGGCTCTCATTGTTCATTGCAGTGTTTTGTGCCCTGAGCCTTTCCTGCCCGTCAGTTGCTTGCGTGCCTCTCTGTTACTGCCCCGATCGCATATCTCCCCCATGGGCCAATCCAGGGTGTTTGCCGCCCCCGGTTCTGGGCCGCTTGCCGTTGCCTTCCTCCACCCCTAGTCCCTAGTCCGCCCATGCCGCGTGGTATGGTGTTCGTTATTTAATTCCCTATGGCTGATGTAGTATGCTGGTCCTGGAATATCCGGGGCTTGAATGATAACTGCAAAGCCCGCTTGATTCATGCACATTTACAGCGCCACAAAGTGGATATATGTCTTCTGCAGGAGTGAGGTTCTTTGAAATCTGAACCTGTGTTTAAAATATCATTATTCTGCTTTGATTTTGATATCAGAGAAACGAAAATGGCAAGTTTTATATGTGTGTGTATTTTCATCACGATACAATGATGAATGCAGAAGTTATTGACAAATTCATTCTGAGCCCACAGGTTCTATGTTGTGAACAGCAGCCATCTTAGGTGTTGCCCTTTACATAGGCATATACATGAGCCAATGATTCTGGTAGAGCAAGTATTAAAGGACACGTACCCCTTAGCTTGAGTTCTCCCTGACTCCCATTTGACCTGAACAGGCTGAATCTGCCTACGTGATGTTGGCCTCACCAAACCAGTCCATGCCCTCTAGTCAATCTATATTAAAGATCTGAGCAACTTGTTGTGTACATTGGCCTGAGCAAGATTAGAAGGCCGAATACAGTAGCCATGCCTGTTTATGACCCACAAGCATACCTTATCCTACATTTCTATCTTCCACACCTGGCTCTGTTTCTCTGCTTCTGGGCTTTTACAATGGGGAGGTGACCGTTTATATGATGGGGAGGAAACCAGTTCTATTGTGAGCTTCTCCGGCCTGCACAGGAAAATATGTGAAGTTTGACATATGTTCATGATGGAAGATGGGTTGGTCAGTTTGGGCAAGTAGAATGGAATTCATAATTATAGCCTGCTTTGTTATGGTACCATGGGAGCGACCTACAATGATGTGTTTCACAGCAAGAATGTGAGCCTAGGGCCAAACTTTTTGTATAAAAGGCCTGCCTGAGAAAGCTCAGGCAGGCTCCCTCTTTCAATTGTAAAACTACGGTTGGACGACGAAGCCTCATAATTAATTATAATAAAGATGTCTTTTAATTTTACAGATTGCCTGTCAATTCCTTTGCTGCTTTATTATGCAAACTGCTGGATAGATCCCTGGTGGGGAGAGTGAGTCATTTTCAACTTTTCCTCAAATGGCGCATCCAACTGTGGGCCTTATAATGGAGTGGTTATCTTCAGTAGTGTTTTGTCAAAGGATGGAAAAACTGCTGGGGAAGACAAGACAGAATTCTACCAAAAAGAGGTACTCTGGGCACAGGGTTTTCTGGGGGATTATCTGTCTCTGTGGCCCAGTATGTTTTTTTTGATGTTTCTGACTTAAAACTCTCCTGAAGTTGCCACTCCTGACTAAGGAACCCATTTTTTTTTTGCTGTAAGTATTTTTTAACAGACTGTTAGTGCAGTGGGGAATTGACAGTTATAATTTGGACAAATATTTGTGTATATGCAAATTGCAATTTGTATAGGCAGTTAATGAAGAGATATTTTCTCCATCTGCTTTAATTGAAGAATAAGTGGGTCGCTCCCACTCCTTTTTGGTTCTGAGTCCTTAGTTATTTATTGGTCGCGGAAATGTGACGCAGTCCTTGGTTATTTATTGGTCGCAGAAATGTGACGCAGTCCTTCGTAAGATTATCACTGGTTATTCTGGTTACGATAATCATTCGGTTCAGTTCGGGTATCGGTACATTTGGTTCGTTCGGTAGGCCTTTGGTTGCTGTGGTTCAGATTATCGCAGGTTGCTGTAGTTGGATAATCTTCCTCAGTATTGGTTCCTTAGTATTATTTGAACACTGCAGTATTCAAAAACCGTGGGTCACGTACATTTGCGTGTATATCGTTGGAGATAGCCCCATGAAGTCTGAAACCCGACTAGTGAGCGCAGATGCCTGGTCGCGGTATTTTGTTTTGTATTAGTATTGACTAGGTTGCAACAAAGGATTCCCGGTTGGAGGATTCGCGTCTGATACCTCCGGTTGGAACTCCAATTTATGAGCTCTCTCTAAAGGTCTGTGAGGCTGTCCCTTTTGCAGCCTTCTGGAAATCTGTTGAAGAATTAAAAAAAAAAAAAAAAACGAAAAAAAAAATAGGAACAAAAACGTTTTTGTTGTAAATATGGTTTACAACTAATATTGGCAGGTTATTTTTGAGCACAGTCTGTAGGCTGTTCCTTGTTTCTGTCCTAAGTGTTGACCTATGGGTTAAAATGTGTGTTTAAATGTCTATGTTGTTTGTGGGTTTTGTTGTAAATTGCGACGGCGCTATTTACAAGAAATGGTTAGAGCACGCTGTTTTGTGTGGCCTGAGTGTTTGACCCCCCTTCTGTCTTGTGTCTGGAATGAGCTCAATGTATGTATGTGTATGGGTCAGGTCCAATAGATGTAAATAAGGCTCCAAAGAAAAAAAAAATGAAAAAACGAAATTGCCTGTTCTTTAGATGCACGGAGTTAGATGTTCACAGCCAAGTCTTTTCAGCTGCAGTATATCTAATAAGAATGTTCATTCAGCCAGCACCTCTTTAGTTAAACACGGGTGGTGGAATTCTGCAAACAGTCCTTTTTAAATAAATATGGCGCAGTAATCTCACGCATTCTCAGTTAGGCAGCTGCGCCTAGGTTTGTGTGTTAATATGTATCTAAATAATAAACTAGGGATGTAGTGAGCGTTTTACATGTAGAACAGTCACAAATAGCAATAATTAGGCTACATTAGGAGAAACAAATTATTAATTATGAAAAATAATAATTAAAAACAAGTGCTACAAAAATCGTTTTTTAATATTTGTGAAGCTTAACACTCATACTATGACCCCCTAGCATTAAAATGTTTGATTTAAGTTATGTTGTACCACGAAAATGACCAAACACTTCTGTGCGCAATTTCCCTTACCCTAGGCGCAAACAAGCTCATTTCTATAAGGTATAAATAATTATTTTCAAATGTATGACTCCTAAATTTGATATTAGACATTCTAGTAATACCCATTATGCAAAAAAATTGTAGGATATTTATTTCTTAGTATCCAGAATGCAAAAGTCGATTTTCAGATAAATAGACTGTTTTGAATGGTTTCAGGGCCCCTTTTTAAAGCGTCACTTCAGTAAAATGCATACATTTAGGTCATAATATATGTTTGCAGGTTGTGCCTTCTTATGATTCAGCGAGTCAATGTGTCATAGAAATTGTTTTAAATATAGTGAAATATTGCAGGTTATGTGGAAGTGGTTAAACCTACTGGCTTTGTCAGCTTCAGTTACCACGAGCAGGGGACTGGCAGAACCTGTATAACGTGTTCCAGCAGTAGCGGCCGAGATGTTATCTTGCAAGGCTGTCTTGTTGACATTTGTGACCTTTGCTGTTTGTTGCTTGTAGCTGCTTTTCTGCGGACCCGCTTTGGACCCTGTTAGCGCTTCACCACTTGCGGAACCCGCTTCGCGGGTCCCGCTGCGCCCCAGAGGTTGAGGGCATATTTTCCATCTGCGTGGGAGGACCAGGGCTGCGAGCGTGCGGGGCAGGACTTCCATTCCCAGAAGCCCCTGCACACCGCGCCTCTGACCAGCTGGCCGCTCTCCCTGGCCGTCACCACGCCCCGCCTCCAATCCTTATAGGGCGGTAACTGACCTTGCGACGTGGGAGACCTTTGCTGTTTGTTGCTTGTAGCTGCTTTTCTGCGGACCCGCTTTGGACCCTGTTAGCGCTTCACCACTTGCGGAACCCGCTTCGCGGGTCCCGCTGCGCCCCAGAGGTTGAGGGCATATTTTCCATCTGCGTGGGAGGACCAGGGCTGCGAGCGTGCGGGGCAGGACTTCCATTCCCAGAAGCCCCTGCACACCGCGCCTCTGACCAGCTGGCCGCTCTCCCTGGCCGTCACCACGCCCCGCCTTCAACCCTACGGACCTTCCATTTTAGTAAAGGTTACTACCCGCTACGCGGGAGCGTGCGGGAGGGTGCCGGGAGAAGCCCGGGACAAGGGCGGGACCGTCTGTGGCCGTCAGTGGCCGAAGGAGGCCGGGCTGGGCCACCCCTTTTCCATTTACAGGCTTGTGTTTGTTTATTATTCAGTTCACATTTGTCTCCCAGGTTCTGTTAGCTATCTGAGGTCATAAGGGTGTTAACAACTATGGCGAATACCTTGAATAGCTCTGTCCTAGTGACTTCTGTGGGGGATGCTGAAACTGCGGTGATGGGGCCTTTAGATTCATATTTTAAGCGTCTGCCCCAAGATATCGATAGGGAAATTGCCTTGGCGGAAAGACGCGCAGGTCGAAGGTTATCGATCGAACTGATGAAAAACCCCCTTGAAAAACATATCGGACAAAGTTTCCCTGCATTAGTCACCCCGTTATCATCTACAGTATTGCCATTGACACAGGATACATTGTATGATATATCTGCATGTAATGAGCTGTTGGGTGCCTCTCCTATAGATATAGTGGTTACTGCCCCTTCTTCAGAGCATTTAAAGGGTTCTAATATTGCGTGTATAGGACAGAATGTTACAGCTAAAGCAATTGTTCAGGTACACGCTGCCAAGTCCAAAGAACGCACAAAGAGGAAGAGGGTTACAACTTCAAAAAAATCAATAGTCCCTAATCCAGCAAGGAAGGTCAGGAAATTGGCAATTAAAACGCCCTTAACCGATGTCCGAGTTGAACAACTGAGTGGGGTAATAAGGGGGGAGGAACCGGCTATTGTAATAGACTTAGAAAATCCTAAGATTCCGGCACCACTAACAACAGAAATAACTCCCCCCATTACAGATTCTCCGGGGCAAATGAGGATTTACCCGGATCATTTATTGGATCTGGAAAAACTTATACGTTCCCTCTTAAGTCCCCTTGAGACCAAACTGGAGAAGTTAGTAAAACAACTTGACCATCTTGAACAAACCAGTTTGGATAATTTTTTCTCAGTAAAATCATTAGTAAAGGCTCAGAATAAATCGGTCGAGAATGGGCGACAAAATAATCCAGTTGAGCAAACTTTGGGTGCTACAGGGGCTGAGTTGCCTTCCACTAAAGTAAGTGGGGTTTCTACTCAGCAGAAACAGAGTCTGAATAATAATAAAAAAAATCCTCCAGTACCCCGACAACCGGTAAAAAACAGTGGCCCTGAGTGTACTAATACCAACTGTACTAGTATCATGGCAAATAGTACTAAGGATAGTATGAGAAACGGTGCACCTGTGGCCCAGAAAAAGAGCTCCCCCTTGCCACCTACCATGGCCTGCGCCCAGGGGACACTGATAGACATAGTTAAAAACCCCGCTATAATTGTTGATGGTTCAAAAGGGCCGCTTGACGCCCAGTTAGTAAATAAGGGTGGCTATGTAGGAAATGGTAATCTCAAAACCGGTGGAAATAACGCTAGTTTGGCTTTGGGAAATAGTGCTCCTGTGAGCGTTGCTGCGCCAGATCACTGCCCACCAAAATCTTATGCTAATAAATTTCCATCTCGGACACCCCCGGTCCAACTTACCCCTGATTCCTATCCATATGTGGCCATTCTTACCAATGTTCCTCCTCTACCAGATGGCCAAAGGGAGACGTATGATATGTTAAAAAACAAAGCCATGCATTGGCTGCGGGTAAATAGACCCCTGCCAGGAGATGTGGATGGATTGATCATTGGGGTTAGAAGGGTCAATTGGATTGGGAACACTTTTAAAAAGCAGGGGGGTGAGTGTATTATAATTAATTTTCAAGATCCAAGGGTAGTAGGGATAATTACAAAACCTGGATGGAACATTAGCTTTGGTGGGATTGGCGTCGTGGACTTGACCTTTTTCTATCCAAGATCTCAGACATACTACCAAGGGGGGATTGAGCCACTGAGATGTATCTTGCCTCCACGGGTGGAGGTTAGCTCTTTCCCTGCTCCATTTTTGCGTCCACATGATGGCTATAATCAGGTTTATGGCCCTGATGGTGGCGCAGGGTACTTGAGACGGGGAAATTGCCAAAATTTACCAACGCACTACAACACAGCCCCTATTATGGATTTGGTTAACCGTTTTAATCCTTTATGTGATCTGAACATTAACGGTTGACTACCCATACTCCCAACGGCACCTACACTAGCTATACCCGAGAGGGTAACCTCTCTATCATGTTTATTTATGACCTGGAACGTTGCAGGTATAAGAGCTAAAAGATTGGACCCTACCTGGATACAATATATCTCTAAACATAAGGTCATAGCTCTGCAAGAAACATGGGATACTTCACTTTCTTTTCCCCTAGATGGCTTCCTAAGTTTTATAGTACCCGCTAGCACTAGTAATGCGGGGAGAGCAAAATGGGGTCTTATTACACTTTTTTCTTTAGATTTAGTAGGAATTTTTAATTTAATGAATTCAGGTTCCCCAAACATTTTAGCGATAGAATGGATAGTCTCACCAAGCTGTACCATATTAGTAATTAACTTTTACAATGCTTGGGGTGGAGCAAATGAATTGGAGCACGTGAATTGCTTGGAGAACCTGATAAATAAATACAGTCAAAATTCAAATACTCATTTCGAAATTTTCTTAATGGGCGATTTTAATAGCCACAAATGTGATTTGCTTTGTCAATCACTGGATGCAGATAGCCCGGATGGAGCCTGCATCCCTCATTTTGAACACACTAAGATGGGGGAGTCTCTTGATTTATTGTGTGCTAATTTTAATATATATGAACCGTATAAAACTGCTTCTAATGAGAAGGTCCCCACTTTTAAAGGTACGATTAAGGGGACGATTATTGATTACATATTTATGTCCATAGGCTTAATCTCTAAGACAAGTGACTATAAGGTTACTGTCTCACCCCATAGTGATCACAACCCTCTGTCAACTGTAATACACTGGAGTGACTTATGGCGCAGACAGGTGGATCAGCCCCGGGTTTGTGCCGTGGCGGTGCCCAGTGATCAGGGCAGACGGCTTAGATGGGGCATGGCTATGGAGGAACGGTTCATGGAAACCTTACTCCCCAAAATTGAGCAATCGATAGAAACTTGTCTTAATCAGACTGCCTCGAATCTTCAGGTTATCACGGCTTTTAATAGTATCTGTGCACTAACCTCCAAGGATCTTTTAAAACCCAAATCAAAGTACCCTACAATGCCCCACAAATGGTTTGATAGCAAATGCTCAAGGTCATACAGAGATTTGAAATTGGCTCTTAGGGCTAAGGAAAGGGATAAAGAGCTAATCTCTCGTCTGAGACGGGTTTATAAAGCGAACGTGAGGGCAAGGAAAGGCGAGATTAAGAATAATGCATGGAATGATTTACTTAATGTAGATGTCCTAAAAGACAGTAAGCATTTTTGGGAAATTATTAACCACCCCTTTTTTATAGGGGAGAATAATCTGAATACAGACTGTGTAATTCCCGATGAGAGATGGGTACAGCATTTTAGTAACATTTATGGGGGTGAACCATCAGTTTGCCCAATGACTACTGAGGTGGCCCATTGTGCAACCACAGTGACATTCACGGAAGAGTGTGTCCTAAAAGCCATTATGGATACCATTAAAAATAAGGCCCCCGGTCCTGACGGTGTCCCGGCAGACTTTTTTAAATTCTGCCCAGTAATCTGGAGTAAAGTACTGTCCAGAGTGTTTAGGGCAGCAGCCGAAGGATTCCTACCTCAAACATGGGCAACATCCATAATAGTTCCCATCTTTAAGAAGGGAAATCGCGAGGACCCCGGGTGTTATCGCCCAATTTCCCTTATCGACTCTACTTTTAAAATCCTAGGTAGAGTCCTATTGGTTCAATTAAGGGAAAATTTAGAATTGAATGGGGGACTCACGAATATTCAATACGGCTTTCGCGAGAACAGAGGGACATTGGAACAATGCTCCAATCTTTATCTTCTAGTCTCCAGGTATACGGTGGCCGGGGAGGGGTCCGTTTACTTGGCATTTATGGACCTTTCCTCGGCCTTCGACCTGGTGAATAGGAGTAAGTTATGGACCATTCTATTGGAGCTAGGCATAGAGGAGTCCTTGGTGGCATTTATGGCAAGGTTACACCAAGATCTCGAGGCAAAAATAAGAGTTACCAGGGATGGAAGGTGCACGGAAAGTTTTAAATCTGAAAAAGGGGTGCGTCAGGGTTGTATCCTGGCCCCCCTTCTTTTTACTATTTATATAAATGGCCTGGGGAAACACCTAGAAACAGGATTGGCTGACGTCCCCCGCGTAGGAGAAGTGCAGATCCCAGCACTCCTATACGCGGACGATGCCGTCCTGATAGCCCGCACTGGGAATAGTTTACAGACTCTTTTGGACCGTTTCGGTTCTTTTATGGAGAATCTAGACTTGAAAATCAATGTCTCCAAGTCCCATACTATGATTATTGGGCGCAAAGTAAATACGTGCCAGAAAAAATCCTTTATTTGTAAAGGGGAGATTCTTTCTAGGGTTCCAGTTTTTCCTTATCTGGGAGTCCTTTTTGACCAAAGAGGGTCTTGGGCCCCCCAGATTAAGGCAAAAAGTCTTAGCCTGGCACGATCCTCATCAGCTTTGTTGGCCTTTGCAAAAAGATTGGGAGCCAAACCAATGGAGGCGCTTATCAAAATATACAATAGTAAGTGCGTTCCAATTGCCATGTATGGATCTGCTATTTGGGGCTATGTAGAAACGGTAAAGCTCCAGAGGATAGAAAATGGTATTATTAGGAATATTTTATCTGTCCCTGATTCCACACCCACTTTCTCTATTCATGAGGAAATAGGTTTACCATATATCTCTGACAAATTAAAATTAGCCCCCCTCCTTTTTTGGGTCAAAACATGGCTGAACCCCGAGCTAACGTTAAACCACGCCATCCTTAAGGACGTCATTGCAAGGGATAACGCCATGAGAATCCCCTGGCTGAAATATATTAAATCTACATTATTAATGCTGGGGAGGCCGGAACTTTTTAATGACCCAACTAGCATTAGGCGAGAGGATGTCAGTTTGATCAAGCAGATGTTTCTGGAGAGGGTTCGTATGGATAGAGAAGAATTGGAATTGAGGAAACCGATGGTAAGGGCATATATTATTCTAACGACCTCGCCCACCATGGAACCCTATTTAAAAATTGTGACCAATCCTCTCCATAGACTTCTCTTAACTAAATTTAGGATGAACTTAATCCACTACTCTCTAGGAAACTTTCCGGTGTGGTCAAAACCTGATGATGGTCCACCATGTGGATGCGACCAATTTTCAGTTCAAGACACTCTTCATGTTATATTCTTTTGTGACTTTTATAGTAGCGAAAGGAAAAAGTATCTATTCCCTGTGTTGAAAGCGGCGGGCTTCTCTCAAGTTAGGCCAGCCTTAATCTTTCTTCAAATGCTAGCTGATACTTATACTATGTTTAGCGTTGCTTGCTTTTTAACTGCTGCATTTAGATCCAGGAAAAAAAGATTACCCCGGATAGACCTGTCTTAAACTTAAATTTGTTTTTAAAGGGAAATTTTAAACATTTGTAAACATATTTGTATTTTGGAGAAATAACCTGAGGAAATGTAATCACTAAGCAGAAAATTTTTGTAATGAGATGGAGTAATGTTTTAAAGAAATTGTATTTGTGTTTGCTTTATGTCTTTTATGATTTTAACAAAAATCGAATAAAGAGTATTTTGACTGACTGACTGACATTTGTGACCTTTTAATTAGGGCCTCGCCTGTGGAATGCAGCATGACATGGTTAAACATGCATCTGATGCTAACTTCAGCTGCCTCTTTGTATTTAAATCCCTGCCCCTGCCACGGTCCTGACCTGAGGTCACTTGAATAGCCTGACTTGCTCCGATAAATTCAATTCCTGCTCATGTTCATAATTTAAAAGTGTCTTCTTAAAGCATTACAAATTTGACATTAGCTGGGATGGGGTTTCTGTTTTTGAACTAAAATGAGCAGAGGATGCAGGGCACATGTACAGCAAATGATGATTGCATTTTAGCCAAAGAATAAATAATAGCTCCAGCATGTTCCCACAAAACGCTTGTTGTTCGGTAAATTATGTCATCAACACATTTATCTCAAATTAGAAATACGGCAGGGCTGACACAGCATTGCATCCCGCTAATAATAATAAAAGGAACACTATTTAATTTGAAAAACTGCAGCCTCATTTGTCAGTACCCTGAAGGATTCTAGAGCCCACACGTGGTTTGCATAGCTCCCAGTTGCTTTCAAAATGCTGCACACAAGCGCTTTATATGAGATGTAGTTGATTGTATATGATTTAAATCTGTAACCTTCATTCATTGCAGGCTGGCTTGTTCTCATTTGCCGCATTCACATTACATCTGCGTTAAAAGCGCACATCTGAGATAATAAACAAATAGGAAAGGTATTCCTCATGCAAAATTGTAGCACCTGCACTTCATGTCTTACAAATTAAGCACTGTGTAAAATGAGGGAACATGATTTAGAAAAGGCAAATGCAAAAGTGATTTCTTAAAAAAAAATATATCAAACATTCTGCTAAATGATCTGTAGAACTGGTATATGTGTGTCTCCATGCTAGGAACTAATGATTTTTTTTAGTTAAGTTTATTTGACAAAAAGAAAAACGAAGTGTTACATTGAGTTTTAGATAGGCAATAAGTAGAAGCCCTTCCCCAAAATTCTGCAACTTAAAGGCCTTAGGCCTGAGTGAGAATGGGCGTTTTTGCAAGGTACATGGACAAAAAGTTACAGGTAAATAATGAGAAGTTTTTTTTTTGTATGTCACATTGTGTCATGTTATGTAGTCTGATAAAAAGGGTTATAATTGATATTGTATTATGAGAAATGTGTGTGTTGTGTATCTTTTCTGCTTCTTCCTACAGATAATTCATGGATTCATTCACAAGACACGTGAGTTGGCTGGTTGAAGAGAAATGTTTTTTTTGCGTAATTTCTTTAAGAAAAAAAATGTGTGTTTATGTTTCATTTATACATTTAGACTTGACAATTGAGATTGGGCTGCAGGTTTATAGTAATACAGTACATGTGCCATGGTATTATGCATGACCGCTTATTCATATATGCTGTTTGTTTGTCTGGGCTGTTTTTTTCCTTGTGCTTGATATACAGCAAGTATATCTTATGGCTTGAGATGGCTTGATATGTGTATTTTTTTTATCCCCTGTGCTGTGAAGGAACACATATGACGATATGTGTTATTTCACAATAAATTGGATGAATATTGTATTAAGATAAATTTCACAGATATGGACCTCATACTGTGAGCGAGTAAGGCAGCAGTTTTTCTAGTGCATGCCTAAATTTGGCTGTAATGATATTTAAGAAAACTAAAATGATATACTGGATCAAAGTGTGCCATCCGTTGTTAGTCACTTAACTGCCCTTTTTCCTTAAGGACAGGCAGCTCTGCATTTATGTATCCTTGATTGGGCCTAAGGATGGAATTATAGATCCGTGACTAAAGGTGGCCTAATTTCGATATCGCATTTTTTGATCGCATTTTTTTTGATTAGCCTATGGATTAATTTTTTTTCTCTTTCCCTGAAGAGACAACTGAACATTAGTTGGAATTACCGTGTAGGGTATAGATTGTCAGCGGTAGAGTTACATTTCTGTAACATTGGTCTTTCATGTATCCCCGTGCTCTTGGTGCTGCGTCACACGCCTTAGGCCACCCAGGCAAACTCTTGTCCTTCCTATAGATTTTTCTTTTTGCTTCTTACCTGACCAATGTTGCATCATGTTTATTTATTGAAGATTTTAGCTGTGTTCTACGTCCATTTTCCCTTCTCCATCTTCCTTTCACCAGTCAGCCCATTTATTATTATGGGTGTATTGTTCATGTTCACACTTCTAGACTGCAGTGATGTATTAGGAACCCCCCTTATGCTACATACTATTCCCTTTTGTGTGACCAGACTGGTTCTCAAGAATTTTCTTTAGGCCTACTTCAAATGCCTTTTCAGTCTGACTGTCAGGATAGTGATAGCCTGGTTGATTGACCCAATACAAGTTTTCCATCTCAATAGGAGATATCCCCAGTTTTGTTTCTGCTGCCTCAAATTTTTTTAATTAGATGTGTTCTAATCATGCAGATACCAGGAATCTCTAGTTCTTGTCCTTTTGACTGCACAGTTGATCAGTAGCCTTTGTATTACATAGCGCACCTGATGCACATTGTTTTAAAACGGGACTTTTCTTCATGTCCTTGATAATGTGCATTATGTCATTTCTCTATTTGAGATGTTCTAGATAAGGAGTTTAGGAACACCTAGGCTTCATCATTAAGGAGAATATGTATTTACCCCATTAAATAATGTATCCCATTAGATAATGCCACTGTGTGAGGGCATCCATTTAGGTTCCCATGACGTATTGCCACTCCTTTGCAGATTACAGGCCACTTGCTTGCAGTCCTCTTGCCAAAAAAGCCAACCCATGAACTGTTTTTATATCTGACTTGAAGGAAACTAACAATTGTGTTACACTTCCTATATCACTAGGTTCTGCGGGAATCTTCCAGAGTCAAAAAGGAAGAATGTTACCCTGCAGACCGGTGATCAAGAAAAAGTCTGGTCCCCATCAGTAAACATGGCAGACGACTACAGACTTCTTGGCCTTGCAATTCCTGACAGCAATCAGCAGCGTGACAGCAATCAGCAGCGTGAACAGCAATCAGCAGCGTGGGCAGCGGTCATCAGCATGGACAGCGATCATCAGCGTGCCTTCAGTGGTACCTCCTAAGCAAGCCATTTGTTTCATCAGAAGGCGTTGTAAAAAGAGAAGAAAAAAAAAAAGGAGCTGATTTTCTGTTTTGCCTCAGAAGTTCAGTGCAAAGATGCGGAGGATCCCTGCTTCTGATGGCAGAACTGTCATCTACTTTGTTCAACTTGTTCAAACTGTCATGTGCTTGAACCTCTGACAGCGCGCGGTCCCCTGACCCCCCTTGGCCTGAGTTTTTGGCCTTTCCCCACACACACCTCTTTTTCTGTGCTCCAGCGGAAAGGCAGTGCACCTGAGAATATGAGTTTGGAAAAAGGCACTACATTCTGGTGCCCGTGAGAGAGCAGCTTGAGCGTCCTCTGACACTAAATAATGAGTGTTGGAGTCTGAAAGTGCTGCTGATCTTGCTGGCTTGTTTTTCAGTAGTGCTTGGATCTGCATGAAATGCTTTGTGCCCTTGATCAATGAAGGGCGCATCATCTGTAGTATCTGCCACGAAGAAGAGACACTGGTGCACTGCCTTGAGACATTGAGACTTTGTAATTGAGCTATGAGTGTTTGCCAAGAGGGCACTCCAACGGATACTGAGTCATGAAGAGCCTGAATGGAGAGGCCCAACGCGAAGAAGACACTGGAAGCGGATTTGATGGACAATAGAAGCCTACCAGTAGAGGCTTTGACGGACTCTGGGTATTTTCTGTGAGCTTGTCTAGAATTGGAGTTTGGAAACTAATTTTTGCAGCTTTGCTAGCATTATTTTAAAGTACTATTCCCTTGAGTTGAAGCAGAATAACGTCCACTTTCTGTGAAAGAGTACCCCCTTTTCACCTCAGAGCATTAATGAGAGTCACCACTGTTTCACTTGAACATATGATGAATTACAGAAATTCATAAGAATACCTAAAATGTACTAGATAATTTTAGGATTTACGTTTGCTTAGGGTTGTGGAAAATTATGATTCATTTGTAATAGCGGTCACTGCTTTGTTTATATGTTCCTAATGACGTGTTTTCTAGTGTGTTTTAAACATGGCGTTGTCTTTTATGGGTAGGATTGTTTTTTTTTTTTTTCTCTGCCCAATTCACATCTGCACCCACCTCCCACACCTATGTCTTTCTTCTACTTCTTTGCATCTTTCCAGATGTTTCCCGAACACGGATAGTTAGGAGATCAGAGTTTAATGATAATTCCTTTTGTATCGTTTTCATCAACACCAGTTAGTAGTTGGACATCACTTATTGTTGGGTGTGCGGTCTTGTACCACATACTACAGATAGAGGCACTCCCTATTTTTGTCCTGCCATATATGGCCTTTGTTCTACTACGTGTGTAGGGAGACCTGTCCCGAGAAAGATGCTAGGTAATAGGATTATGCTTCAGTAACATCTTGAGGACTTTTATAAAATATAGATCTGGACCAAGACTAGCGTGAGTATAGGTTATTGCCTATGTAAGGGCAAAAGGGGCATCTGAGGTTCTTTGAAATCTGAACCTGTGTTTAAAATATCATTATTCTGCTTTGATTTTGATATCAGAGAAACGAAAATGGCAAGTTTTATATGTGTGTGTATTTTCATCACGATACAATGATGAATGCAGAAGTTATTGACAAATTCATTCTGAGCCCACAGGTTCTATGTTGTGAACAGCAGCCATCTTAGGTGTTGCCCTTTACATAGGCATATACATGAGCCAATGATTCTGGTAGAGCAAGTATTAAAGGACACGTACCCCTTAGCTTGAGTTCTCCCTGACTCCCATTTGACCTGAACAGGCTGAATCTGCCTACGTGATGTTGGCCTCACCAAACCAGTCCATGCCCTCTAGTCAATCTGTATTAAAGATCTGAGCAACTTGTTGTGTACATTGGCCTGAGCAAGATTAGAAGGCCGAATACAGTAGCCATGCCTGTTTATGACCCACAAGCATACCTTATCCTACATTTCTATCTTCCACACCTGGCTCTGTTTCTCTGCTTCTGGGCTTTTACAATGGGGAGGTGACCGTTTATATGATGGGGAGGAAACCAGTTCTATTGTGAGCTTCTCCGGCCTGCACAGGAAAATATGTGAAGTTTGACATATGTTCATGATGGAAGATGGGTTGGTCAGTTTGGGCAAGTAGAATGGAATTCATAATTATAGCCTGCTTTGTTATGGTACCATGGGAGCGACCTACAATGATGTGTTTCACAGCAAGAATGTGAGCCTAGGGCCAAACTTTTTGTATAAAAGGCCTGCCTGAGAAAGCTCAGGCAGGCTCCCTCTTTCAATTGTAAAACTACGGTTGGACGACGAAGCCTCATAATTAATTATAATAAAGATGTCTTTTAATTTTACAGATTGCCTGTCAATTCCTTTGCTGCTTTATTATGCAAACTGCTGGATAGATCCCTGGTGGGGAGAGTGAGTCATTTTCAACTTTTCCTCAGGAGTCACACCTGTTGCCGGGGACCATCTCCAAGTTCCACTCTAGGGACTGGGGGGAATCCTATTCTGCCACTTACTCCTCGTACGCCAGGGGCATCTCTATCTTGATAAGGCGGGCCTTCCTTGGCAAACTGACAGAGTGATCCTTGATCCGGACGGCAGATATACGTTTCTTCATGGCTTACTATTGGCACAACCTGTTACGATTGCCGCGGTCTATTGCCCCAATAGTGACGACGCGGACTTCTTCAACCACGTTTGCCACCTCATTTCCTCTTGCGATCCTGCCGCGATCCTTTGGGGCGGGGACTTTAATGTCACCCTATCTGCGAATCTTGACCACTCGGGTTCCAATACATCTCATCCGCGCGCTGCTGTAGCCTTTTCATCTATTCTAAACGATAATGCTCTTTACGACGTCTGGCGCCACTTCTATCCTGATGTGCGGGAGGGCACTTGCTTCACTGGCGGGCGGGGCTGCTGGTCTCGTATAGATTTTTGTCTGACCTCCCCGGACATCCCTTCTTGGCTCCCTGTTGTGAGGCACATGGCACGCACCTTTTCTGACCACGCGCCAATCCTGATCTATTTCCGCCCTCCTCATTCCCCGCGACTGGCCTTTAAGTGGCGCCTTCCCTCTAACACTCTCCGGGACTCTGTCTTCTGTGCAGAAATCCAGACCGCGCTCACCAAATACTTTGAACTCAACGTGGGCTCGGTTGAGTCTGTTTCCACCCTCTGGGAGGGGTTTAAGGCCGTCATCCGCGGCCAGTGTATTTCAAAGCAGGCAGGTGTCCTTCGATCCATTTGTGCCACTTTGGCAAAGCTGGAGGGGGAAATCAAGGACCTGGACACCGCCCAGGCTACGATACCCACTACTGCGTCAGAAACACACCGAATTCTCCGACGAGGCGGGACGTGAACTGTCCTTCCTGGGCAGGGAGGGCTGGGCGCGCCGTTTTGGTGAGGGTGATCGCCCGGGACGTACTCTTGCTAACCTTCTTCGTCCACTGCGTGCCACTTCCTATGTCACGGCCTTGAGTGATGGTAGCCCGGACAGGACTACCTCCCCGGAGGACGTTAAGTTCCGCTTTCTCGACTTCTACTCACAGGTCTACTCCGCTGGCACTCCTCTGCCACAGGAGGACTTCGATCAATATTTCGACTCCATTGTATTGGTCTGGTTGGAAGACTACCACCGTAAATTCCTGGCTGAACCATTCTCCAGAGAAGAAATTTTGGCAGCCATCAATAGTCTACCCGGAGAAAAGGCCCCTGGTTTAGATGGCCTGCCTGCCTCCTTCTACAAAAATTCACCGATCTCCTGGAACCACATCTAGCTGCAATGAATAATGATTCGTTCGACACCGGCTCTTTCCCGCCTTCCCTGCGCGAGGCGCTGATAACCCTGCTTCTTAAGCCCGATAAGCCTTCCGGCCGTCACGACTCCTACCGCCCCCTTTCTCTAATAAACATAGATAACAAAATCTTTGCCAAATTGATCGCCTCCCGCCTCCTCTTACTTATGCCCACCATTGCTCTTCCCGATCAATCAGGTTTATCCCCGGAAGGGCGACTTCGCACAACCTCCATACAATTGTTTCGGTACTCCATCAAATTGATCCCAACCTACCAGCCGTGACTGCCCTGCTGGATGCCACAAAGGCGTTTGACATGTTGGAGTGGCCCTTCTTATTTTACATCTTGCCGCGTATGGGCTTCAGTGAACATTTTCTGTGCAATGTCAGACTCCTTTATACCAACCCCTCGACACGCATCCGCATCAAAGGCCAACTCCCTGACCATATTACCATTGCCCGAGGTATGCGTCAAGGGTGTCCGCTATCGCCCATGCTTTTTGCTATAGCAATGGAGCCCTTGGCCGCCAGGTTGCAGCAGCACCATACCCACAGGGGTATTGGTTTCTCGTCCCGTTCCCTGCTTGTCTCAATGTATGCAGACGACATTGTGCTTTATGTCCGTCATCCCCAAGAGAACCTTAGCCCCCTTGTTCGCGAGATCATTTGATTTGATGGGTTGATGGGCATCCAGGTGAACTGGAGTAAGTTGGTTCTTTTCCCATTGACTGACGCCACTGTGCCATTCTTATCTGTCTTTCCATTTGTGTGGGCTTCTGGCCCCACGCGTTATCTGGGCATTTGGCTCAGTAGGGATCTGGATGAATTGTGGAGATCAAACTTTGGTTGTGCGGTAGACTGGCTGGAAACCAGGATTCCATCATGGAGCCGGCTTCAGCTATCTCTGGCAGGCCGCACCGCAATCGCTAAAATGGTTGTTCTTCCAAAAGTCCTCTCCTTTTTTCCAAATATCCCCTTCCCCCTCACTTCTTATTTTTTCCGTAAATTACGCTCCTTAATTATCACATTGGTCTGGGCGGGTAAACAGCCAAGAGTAGCTAACAATATCCTTACTCTACCCATGTCTGCCAGCGGGATGGGTGCTCCTGACTTTAGGCTTTATGCCCTGTGCGCCCAGGCAAGTTTCCTGCATTTTTGGATTCACCCCTCCCATTATCAGCCTCACGCCGCCGTTGAGAAGGATATAGCTTCTCCTTGGCCACTGTCAACAGCTTTGTTTGCACCCGCGGTGCGCCCTCGGGCCGAGGTTGACACGGTCGCAAAGCTTCGATGGGACTGGTCTGGCCTGCGTCGGCTGTCTGACGTCCCCCTGCTCTCTGCAAACTCCATGCCCATAGTTAATCACTCGAACTTTCCTTCACTTCAGGCCTCCGGCATGTCCAGGAGAATGGCGCGCCTGGGCCTGACGAAGGTGGAGGACCTCTATCCGGAGAACACCTTCTATACGGTCCCTGGCGCCTTGGGCCAAAGGACACGCTCCTATTTTATCAGCTGCGCGCCACGTGCCAGAAGCTGCATCCCACTTTTCCTCAACCCCCACCTAACATGCCGGCTCTGGATTTTATCTATACCTACTCGTCCATGCACAAATTAGTCGCTAAACTATACGCCCACACTCTAGTGTCCGCCCCATCTCCTCTAAACGTGCTCGGGAGGCATGGGGTTCTGATCTCGGCACCGACATCTCGCCAGCCGACTGGCTCTATTGCTGTAATCAGACGAAGAAGTTATCCCCAAATTACCGGCTTTGGTTGATTTATTTTAAGTACCTAAATAGGCTTTACCGCACCCCGGTGCAGCTCCATAGGCTCGGGCTCACTCCCGGAGACAATTTTGTGCACTGTGCAGATCCTGCGGCGGATTTCGCTAATCTTTCTTGGCTCTGTCCCAGGGTCTCGGTGTTCTGGCAGGCGGTGTGTTCTGCCATTTCCGACATCACTGGCGCTGCCGTGTGCCCTGATCCACCTCTGTGCCTTCTTGGTTTTGTCAAGTTCTTCTCTGACACCTCCCGCCGCTTGATTGCGATGCTGCTGGTCCTTGCTAGACATAGGGTGGCTATGTGTTGGGGTCGCAGGCCGTCTCCCAAGGTTGAGAGTTGGCTTGAGGTTCTTCCTGGTGCCAGACTCTCCTGTTGGAGTTCTGGGATTTAATGCCTGCTAGGTCCCGTCCTGTTGACATCTGGGGCCCTTTGATTACCTACCTTCTTTCCCGTTCTCACCCCAGTGGCGCTGCCTCTCCCGCGCTCCCCGTCGGCCTTGGGTCCGCGGCAGCCGCCGGTGCTGGTCAGTGACTGCCTCTTCCCCCTGTAGCTGGTGCTCCCTCCCCTTATTCCTCAGCCCTTCAT
This sequence comes from Lissotriton helveticus, assembly GCF_964261635.1. Classification (NCBI taxonomy): domain Eukaryota; kingdom Metazoa; phylum Chordata; class Amphibia; order Caudata; family Salamandridae; genus Lissotriton; species Lissotriton helveticus. The sequence goes on along the minus strand of NC_136061.1, from coordinate 1,493,784,458 downwards.
TGTCTACAATGCTCTGTCTGTGTTTTCCCACGAGGGGGGACCTTGATGTGATGGAGCTGTGACACTCCTCTCATGATTATTGACTATGTTGATTATTGACGCCTATGTGTAATGGAACACTTGACCTGCTTTCCCTTTTTTGTATATTGCACTGCAATGTTGCATGATGTACTGTGTCTGACTTGATTTTTCTCAATAAAGGTTTTTCAAAATAAAAAAAATAAAATAAAAAAACCCTTCAAAACAAGCAGGAAACTATACCTGACGGCCGTCAAAATAGCAAATCAAAATTTTTCCACAACAAAATAGTAGAGGCCATTAACGACCCAAAATTGATCGTTGTGATAGTAAAATCGTTTACTGATCCTAAAGTTCTGCATAAAGAAATTCCCCTTCCCAGACCCTATGCAATGAAATTGCAAACTATTTTGATGACAAGATAAAAACCATTCAAAAGGATTTTCGAACAGTTATGATACCAGACCAACACTAACCAGGAGCTGGCCCTGTGGACAGTAGGCCCAATATGCAAGTTTTCCGACCAGTCTCATTAGAGGACACATGGTCAGCAACTGCAGCCTATAAATCAGGCTCTCCAATGGATGCCTGCCCCCCAATGATTTTACATCAAATGTTGCACATAGTCAACCCAGTGATTAACCATATTGTAAACTCATCATTACGAACTGGTATAGTCCCAGAAGACTGGAAACTTGTGATAATGAAACCCTTAAAAAAAAAAGAAAAATATAGACATCGCTAACCTATTGAATCTCCGTCCAATATCTTTGTTACCAATCCTGGGGAAGATTATGGAAAGATTAGTCTACAAAGAGCTTCCTAAATTCTTCGAAACCTCTATGCTATTCCATCTACGCCAATCAGGATTTCGCCCAAACCATTCCACAGAGTCCGCCCTATTAGAAATATGAGACACATTGACATTCATTGCAGACAAAGGAAGGAAAGCAGTACTGATCCTGCTAGATTTGTCTGCAGCATTTGACACTATCTCCCATGAGATACTTCTGGCACGAATAAACTCAAGTGGCATTTCAAATACCATCCTGCAATGGATCAAGTCCTTTTTGACAAACCGCAAGCGGTCTCATTGGGCACCTTCATTTTCCTTGAACAGTCTATTGCAGCAGGAGTACCTCAGTGCTTCTCCCTTAGCCCGCTTCTATTCAATATATATATGACCCCTCTCATCTCCCTCATCTCGTCATTTGGGATTGAAGTTACATCCTATGCCGACGACACCCAGTTGATCTTGTCCTTAGACAAAGACTCTACGTCGGCAGAAGCAAACTTCAAGCTTTGCTTCTCAGCAGTTACCCAATGGATGAAGGATAATCATCTCCGCTGCAATATAGACAAGACAGAGATTCTCTTGATGGGGAAATATAACCCCTTCCAACCCAGGATCTGGTAGCCGGATGAAGCCATAGCTCCTCCGGCTACGGTTGGAGCTGCAAAAAAATCAGGGAGTAGTATTTGATGCTGCCCTTTCTTTCAAACCTCATGTATTAAAAGTGTCAGGAACCTGTTTTGGTCTAGTTAAAACGCCCAAAAATTCTTTGATTTAATCCCCCTAATGGCTAGGAAAATAGAGGCAGTGGCGTTGATTCTCTCACGCTTGGACTACTGTAACAGCCGTCTGGCAGGGATCAATAAATCTACACTGAAGAGATTATAGTTGGTCCAGCACGCGGCAGCTCGTCTGGTCCTTAAACTCCCGCGCAGGGCCCCTGCATCGACTGCCCTAAAAGCTCTCCACTGGCTCCCCCTACACAAGAGAATTTTATTTTAAATCCTCCTAATCACCTATAGAGCAGCACACAAACAGGGCCGACCCTTCCTGTCAGCAAGATTCACACCCTATACCAAAACCAGGATCCTCTGATCTTCCTCAGCGCATCTTCTTAAAATCCCCCACTACACATGCAAAAACAAGGGAGGAAAATACGTTATGGTCTTAGGATCCAGAGCATGGAACCTTTTACCAGTCAAACTGAGATGCCTTGAAACAGAACATCAGTTTAAGAAGGACTTAAAGACCTGGATGAATCTGTTATTCTGTCATATAGGGCCCTCCTCCTTCACCATGCCTGACCTGATCGGGATAGCGCCAGGATGCTCCTTTAGAAGCGACAGTATGCGCTTTATAAGTTCATATTCAATTCAATTCAATTAAATATTTTACGGTTTGCTCTAGCCGTGGACTCTACTGTGTAAGAAATTAGGGGGCATATTTACAATAACTGGCGCCTCCCTGCAAATCAGCAGGGATGCGCCAGGTATTATGCGCCACAGCTCCGCCATCATTAATGCGCCGCATTGTCCATGGTGCAAAAACGGCACAGATGCGTGACGCATCTGTGCCGTAAAAGTGATGCATTGCTGGAGTTGCGTCGCAAGCGCGACGCAGCTCCACCAATGCCCTGGGGGCCCTATCTAGTTAATGCTGCGTCAATCCTTACGCCTGCTTCAGGCAGGCGCAGGGTTTTGACGCAGCATTGGCATAAAAGTGACTGAGTGAAATCTTGTAGATTTCACTCAGCCACTTTTAGGAGGCGTTCCTGCACCGGAACGCCCTCCCCCCCCGCACAGGAACGCCTACATGTGGCGCAGGGCATTACAACGTGACGCATCTCCCAGATGCGTCACGTTGTAAGTACCCCTGCACCATGGAGCAGGATTTGCGCCGCCGCTGCGTCACAAAAGTGACGCAACAGCGGCGTAAATGAGGCGCAAGGGGCTTGTAAATCTGCCCCTGGGTGTTTATTCTCGAGGTTTGTAGATGCACTGTAGCAAAAAGTGCTCATCAGTACATGCATCATTCTTAAGTGCTTTTTAAGGCTCTAAATTGGGTAATGGGATGGTGAAATCTTGGGCTGTTTAAATCTGTATGAAAAGCAATTGCAGCTTTAGCTGAGGCTCCGAGCCCTTGCTTGCTGAAACAGCAGCAATTATTTAAGGCCCTTCTCATATTTTTCAGAACCACAATTTAAAAAGCTCACTTGAAAGTGGTTGTATTTTACATGAACGTCTGTAATAGGTGCTATAAGGCCACTGCTTTGCATTTCATACCCCTGTACAAAAAATAATGAGCACCATTATTTTGGTGCCTGACCCAGAAACATGTTAAGCAGATTCAGGTCTGCCACCCAGCGGAATATAAATATATATGAAAAAGAATTCGTGAGTTGGCCCCTTGTTCTTTTTCTGCCTTCAGCATTCCTGAGAGCCGCACAGCTTCCGCAGGCTGGAGCTTTGTGGTTGTCCTATCATTTACCGAAGCTACCTGACGGATGAGCATTTGAACGGCGGACTTTGCCTCTGAAGGTCTATTCCGAAAGGAGGCAGGGGTCAGGCAGCGGCAGTGGCAGGCTTGTGGGGAGAGAGACTGCCTAAAGGGCTGAGATGTGGGAGGGAGGCAACTTCCGACTCGACTATGGCGACTCTACATCATTAAGAGGAGGGTGTCGTTTCTATTTGAATCTGTTCCTCAGAATGAATGCGCAGGTTTGTTTTATTAAATATACGAGTATGTGGGTGTATACTGGGAACTCGCAAACCTTGGACTTCTTGCAGAATTGCTGATTTTAAGGCCAGGTGGCGAGGTGACAAGAGAGATCTCTGAAGAAGACGTAATTCCGTGGTCTGAGAAGAAGTGTTTTCAGCAGTCTTTACTTGCAGTCACATACCCGAGCCATATCGTCGCGACTCAATACGGTGTATAATAATGTTGTGCAGATCCTCTTATGAACATAGACATAGAGGTGCCGACGCACAGAGCTATTTATTTGCGAATGTATGCCAAATTTACGTCAGCAAGTAGCTTTTTTTACAAGTGCCAAACTACTTTTGCAATTCACAAATGGTGTGTTTTTCGCCCTCGTGAAAGGTTTCATGTGTGTAAACGTATTCCTTTGGGAGGGTAATGAGCTTAGCTTAACAGGGCAGGGGTGCTCTGGAAGTTTCTGAAACCACACCAATTTACATATTTTTTAGTGTGTGAACAAACTTCTCTCTGAGCTCTTCCTGCCCTGGAAAATGTCACGCCTATGCCCGCCCAAAAGAGACACAGCACACAGAGCTCGCTAAGGGTAACTTGCTTTATTCCCTGCCAGGAAGCTACTGGCTTACAGGCTACTCGCTCCTCCTTATCCTGTCTTGTCCACTTCCTGTTCCTGGCTGCCTGACCTGTCTGGAAGGTCAGGCATAACGACATGACATCTCCCCCTTTTGTACAAAAGAACTGATGCTACATTTCTTCGACGAGTCGCCGTGGTTTCCTCACCAGGCGTCTGGGGCGAGTCTCTCTCTCTGGTGTTTGGCTGCGTCGCTCGGGACTGATAGTCGTTCTTGAATGGTGATGGTGTTGAATCTCGGCGTGATCTCTTGGACTAGCAGAGTCACTCGAGGTGTGTCCGGAGGAGGATTCCTGCCTGTTCACCGGATGATGTCTTTTGAAGTGAGATATATTTCTCGTTATCTGCTTGTGATCGGCCTTGGCAGTAATCATGGTTCCTTTCCTCTTGTGAACTTGTAAAGGAAGATTCAGGTATCGGCTGTCCGCTTTCGTTCGCCGGTCTCCTCTCACTATGACCCAGTCACCTTCACGGATATCATTGTCTTTGGCGTGTCGGCGATTGTCTGCATATGTTTTCATTTTCTGTTTCTTTCTTCTGTCAATATCAACAAGTGTTTCGTGGTCAACAGTCACGGTCTTTGAGTGAGGCGTGATGCTTGTCATGGGCACTCTTGTCCTCGGTGTCCTTCCCAGCATTAGTGTGGCCGGGCACTGGTTTGTGGTGTTGTGAGGAGTGGTCCGGTAGGCTCTCAGTACTTCGTTCAAAGTTTGTTGGACATCTCGACGTGTTATTTCTGCTTGTTGGATGGCTCTCTTTAGTGTACCCATGAACCGCTCCACCATGCCATTGGCTTGTGGCCACAGCGGAGTTATCTTGTGATGTTTGAAGTCAAAATGCTTCGCGAATTCTGCGAACTCATGGCCGTTGAACGGAGGCCCGTTATCGGATTTGACTCTTGCTGGAACACCCCATGCTGCAAAGATGTCGTCCAGTACTGGGATGACGGCTGTTGCTCTGGTGGACGCTATCATGTGTGCAAACGGGAATCTGGAATATTCATCCATGACAACCATGATGTACTGTCCTGATTGGAGTGGTCCAAAGAAGTCAACTGCTACCTGCTTCCACACCTCATCTGGCAGTTCAGACATTTGGAGAGGTGCTGGGGGTTCTTCACGGCTCACTAGTTGGCACGTCATACAGTCTTTTAGCGTTGTTTCCACCATGGAGTCGAGGGAGGGGAACCAAACTCGTTCTCTCAGAGTCTTCTTTGTGGCGTTCAGGCCCCTGTGGCCTTCATGTGCTAGGTTGATGATGCCTTGGCGCAGGCTGTGAGGAATCACGATCCTTCCCCCTCGCAAAAGAAGTCCATTGTCGCTGATGGATAATTCTTCATGAACACGATGGAATGCGGTGAGGTCGTGCAAAGGAGGATCTGAACCAGGTGCAGTGTTCAATGCTTGCCGCCAGGAGTTGTTGCGAACGTGGGTCATGACTGTTTGAATCAGCGGATCAGAGGCGGATGCATTCTGGATGGACTCTACGGGGACTGCCGGTGGACACGCAGCGTCAATGACGAAGTGAATGTAGTCATCCGCCAGAGATTCAGGTTTCGTAACAATCGGCAAGGGATGCCGAGACATATAGTCCGCGGGGTTTTCAGCTTTGCCTGGTTTGTGGACAATCGTGTACACATAATCTTGAAGTCTCAGACCCCATCGTTCGATGCGAGGTGGCATCTTGGCGTTGGGATTGCCGAAGATTGTGAGCAGGGCTTGATGATCAGTAATGATGGTAAAATGTTTTCCATACACAAACAGGTGAAAGTGTTCGCACGCCCACACTACAGCTAGGCTTTCCTTCTCCGGCTGGGAATACGCCCTTTCCGTGTCCGTGAGGCTACGGCTCGCGTAGGCGACTATGTGTCGCTGGTCAGAGTGTTCACGATATTGGGCTAGAATGGCGCCTAAACCCACCGGACTGGCGTCAACAGTGATTTCAGTTCTTTTACTTGTATCAAAGTATGCCAGGTTGATGGCAGACCCAACGGCTTGCTTGATTTCTGTGAAGGCTTTGGAGCACGCTCGTGACCACTCAAAGGGTTGTCCTTGACGAGTCAGTTCTCGGAGTGAGTAGCTGATGGTGGCGTAGTCACGAATGTATCGTGAGCAGTAACTTGCCATCCCCAGGAATGAGCGAAGATCGCTGACGTCCTGTGGCGTGGGAGTGTCGGCTAGCGCGGCTACCTTGTCGGGGTCAGGCGTCATGCCTTCACTGGAGAAAGTATGTCCATAGAATTTGAGAGTGTTTTTGTGAAATTCGCACTTGTTCGCGTTTAGGGTCAGGTTGGCCTGCAGCAGTGCGTGGCACACTCTGTCCAGTGCGGTGTCATGTTCGACTTGATCTTTCCCAAAGACTAGCAAGTCGTCGCTGTAGTTGAAGGAATTTGGGATCCCTTGTATGACCTTCCTGATGGTTTCTTGGAAAATTTCAGCAGCAGATGAAATGCCGAAATTCAGGCGCTTGTATCGGAATAGGCCTTGGTGCGTGGTGAACGTCGTGATGTAACGTGACTGTTCATGGAGCTCCAGTTGGTGGTAACCTTTATTCAGGTCAAGTTTGGAGAATAACGTGGCTCCGTTCAGTTTTGTGATCATATCACTGATGTGTGGCCCTGGGTGGCGCTCGCGTTCGATGGCAGTGTTGGGCGCTCTCATGTCCACACATAGCCGGACTTTGTTGTCCTGTCCTTTCTTCGGGACCACCACCACCGGTGATACCCATGGGGTGGGTCCAGACGTGCGTTCTATTATGTCAGATTGTAGCAGGTCTTGTAGTTCATCATCAACGGCTTGTTGCAGGTGGAACGGCACTTTCCTGTGATGCTGGGCAACGGGTGTGATGTTCTCATTGATGTGAAGCTTTACTTTGAAGTGAGTCAATTTGCCCAGTCCTTTGAACAGTTTCGGGAACTTTGCCACGATGTCAGGGGCATCTTCCGTCATGTACAGCAGTTCCACCAGCTTCAGTCGTTCTGCCGTTGGCAGACTGAGCAAACAGTCCGCGAAGTCGGGCCCTTCCACGACGTGAACATATGCTGGAATTTTTCTGTTCTTGAAGGTCAGTGTGGTATGGAATCGGCCAAGGCAAGGCAAAGGTTTCCGACACATCCACGTGAAGATGCGAACTGCCGCTGGCTCTAATTTGGGTCGATTCTTCATTTTCTGGTACTCCAAGGCACATATATAATTCAACGAGGCACCCGAATCCAGGACAAATTTCGCTGGATGCTCTCCTATCAGGATGTCTAGCTTCGGGTAACGTTTGAGTCTGTCCGGGTCGGCCACCATGCATATATATTCGTCACTGTCCTGCATCGTTGTAGATGAGGCAAACACCCTGCAGACGTATTCATCACTGTCTTGTGACACCGTGGTGAGCGCCGATGAGCTGTTGGATGAAGAACGGTGAGTCTGACGTGATCTCGTTGAGTGATGACGAGAGCGAGGCGTGCTTGTGGATCGGCTGTGTCGTTGGTGGGAGTATGTCGAGCGGGTGCTGGAGCCTGAGGAGTCTGATGAGTGACTTCCTTTTCTTGTCACGGCTCGGGCATGGTGCCGAGTGCTAGCTCGTGGAGTGGGTGACCTTCGGGTAGATTGTCTGGCTTGGCAAGCTATTTCAAAATGATTGTCCTTACCGCACCGGTGACATCGTTGACCAATGGCCGGGCATTGCCCTGAGTGGGGGTAATCTTGGCCACATCGGTAGCAGGCTGGTGCCGGCTTAGTATGTTTTGTTTGTCGTGACTCACGTGAGTCTCGCCGGGGTGATGATCTCCTGGGGCTGCGGTGATGCTTGCTTGTTCTATGTGCACTTGATCTTGGGCGGATACTTGTGCGCGATTGTAATCGAAAGGCTTGCTCTTTGTGGTCTTTGTCTTTGTGTTCAGGCTTGTGTGTTTCCATCCTCTTTGCGTGATCTTCTGCCTGGTCGTTAATCCTTGTAAGTTCTTCAATTTGTTCTAGGGTGTAGGGTTTCTTGAGAAGGCGTCTGCGTAGTGATTCTGAACGGCATCCATCTATGATGCGGAGCCGTAGCGCGTCTTCCGTCTTGAAATTTTCGAAATCACAGTGGCGCGTCATCCTCTTGATGCATGTGATGAAGTCGCCCATGCACTCCCCCTTTTCTTGGGACGCTAGATTGAACACATAGCGCTCGTAATCAACATTGCGTTTGTGGAGGAATCGCCGATCAAGAGCCGTCTTCACTTCATCATACGTGGCCGTGGCGATATTGGGCATTTCTTTGATTATTTGTGCTATTTCTTGGCCAGCAAGATTCCGCAGCGCAACCAGTTTGCGCTTGGAGTCCTGTACGAGGGACCCCTCCATGTAATCTTCAAAGTCCTCACTCCAGGTTTTCCAGGCAGGTCCCATGGTGTTTCCAGGCGTCAGCACCAGTGGTTGCGGTTGTCGCATGAATGGTGCTCCTATGGACGCAACTTGAGGCACCGTCGTCATGTTGGTTTGCGAGGGTGCGCCTCCAGTTGAGGACGTGCTTTGAGCATCAGTGTCTGACATGGTTAGCCTGTGGTCTGTTACAGTAGCTTGTAATCTCTTTGCTGAGTGAGGGTAGTCTTTGCTTGTTTCTGCTCTCTTTGTGGCACTTTGTATGAATTATAGTCTTCTTTTGTTGTTAGTGGCAGTCTTTGCTGGTTATAGTTCTTATTAGGCCTGAGCGTGAGGTGAAAAAGGCGAGGTTTCTACTTATTTTCTCATTTATTGTCCTTGCCTGACTCTAAGATGGCCGCCGTAATGGACGCGTGGGTTTACTGGGGGCTGGCGCCTGACTTAAAGATGGCCGCCATTGTTCTCCGGCCCCGGCAGCCTCTCACACGTGTGCAGGCCGCGCTTGCACTTCTGGAGCGGCCGCAGACGCTGCGGGACTCACCCTCGTGGTCCTCCTGCCTCGCGGTGATGGAGCGCTCGCGCTCACCTTGCTTCCGCTCTGCAGGCTCTTCGCGTCCCTTGGCGGGGGTGGAGCATTCGCGCCCGCTTCTGTTGCTCTGCTGGGCTCGCTCTTGCCTCCGGTTACTCTGCTGGGCTCCTCGCGTCTCCTGCGGTGGGTCGCCGTCGCGCGAGCACTTTCTTGTGTGCTCTCCTTCACTCCGCTCTATTGGTGAGCCAGGATGGCGCTGTCGGCGTCGGTCCGTTTCGCGCCTTTTCTCGTGGCGCTTCTGGAGCTGCCGGCTGGTCGTTTGGGGCCGTTTCTTGGCTGGGCTGCGTGACGCTGTGTGTGGGGATCGACTTATCCCACCCTCGTCGCCATTGTCACGCCTATGCCCGCCCAAAAGAGACACAGCACACAGAGCTCGCTAAGGGTAACTTGCTTTATTCCCTGCCAGGAAGCTACTGGCTTACAGGCTACTCGCTCCTACTTATCCTGTCTTGTCCACTTCCTGTTCCTGGCTGCCTGACCTGTCTGGAAGGTCAGGCATAACGACATGACAGAAAAGGTCGGAGTTCCTCAGGTCAGTGACAGGACAAAATCCTTTGCCAGCGGGGAGAAAGGAAGGGAAACATGCTGATGCCCGAGGGTGTTTATGGTGAAGGCGTTTAGCCACAGAAACAACCATTTTCCTAAAAAAAAAAAAAAAAAAAAAACGTCTAGAAGGTGCATTTGGTATGATATGAACACTTCTGTTTTCACCAAGAAAACCGAAACTTTCCAGAACTATGCCAGCAAAGGTGTAACTGTCTTGTGCAGGTTTTCAAATGCATGTGCAAGTGCAAGGCACTTCACTTCTAACTGCATAAGGAAGGATTACCCTGGCTGCTGGAGAGCACCAAATGCTCCATTATCGTGTTTCTTACCATGTCTGAGTCTTCTTTTAAGGGTTGTACTCATCCTCTCTTGGAGGGGAAGTTAAATGATGCTAAGTCTCACCCTTAAAGGACGTTGCTTCTTCTCTGCTATCGTGTTAAGCGAGCTGCTGGGAAGGGGACAGGGTTGTTGGGACAGGCATCTGCATTCAGTCCACTCAACAAAGGACCCCTGGGTCAAACTTACTTGGTAGTAGTGGTTCTCAGCAAGGCCTACCATTGCTAGGTGTTCTCCCTTCTCTGCACAGAGTCCTCAGACCATAGAATAGAAGTTAGCACAGAAACTGGAATAGAAAATACAAGATTTATTAAACCTCATGAGGTGGAACTACATTCACACAACACCCTTCGGAAGTGTATGAAGTAGCACACTGAATGGAAGGAGCTTGGTCCTTTTATACCCACACAGGGGCTCAAATGAAGGTGGTACAAGTACAAAATGCTGGTATTAGGTACATATATGGTCATACAGAAAATGCACAGTCAACAAGTGGAAGGAGCTATCAGTGGCTGTTTTTGGCAAACACATCCTGACAGTTACATTCTAGTGGCAGCTGAAAAGACAGCTGCAAGATCAACTGAGCATGTGCGAAGGTGGAAGATGCTAAATATATCTCGTCTCTAGGCAGATTTCAAGAGCAGTTAACAGAAAGGTAGGACAGAGCACATAGTCAACACGAGGTAGCACATGGCATACAAAGTGGCTGACAGAAATACAAAATGGGATTCCACAAAACGGGCAAGATAGCCTCTAAATATAGGATGGCTTCTGCTAACGCTAAACCGATCGCTGCCAATTTACAACAGATGACCCTTTTAGTGTTAGCTGAAGACATTCATTTATCTGGGGTAATCTAGATATGCATCCTTTACATCGATGCTCATTAGTTCAGTGATCTCTTTAGTAAGCATTTGTTGGGCTTTCATTTCTGCAACATTTCTTTTGGCAGGTGTACAAGCAGTAATGGAAATAGGTCAAAGCATGGGACCACATTGTATACATACACAGAATGTAAATAGTATCACCAATAGTATACATAGAACAGTCAGTAGCTTCCAGCCCCAAGTGATAAAGAGTGTCCATATCCAGTTCTTTCTGCTGTTCAATGCAGCACCCACAAAGAAGAACAATCCTAAGTTAAAATCGACGTATTGTTGTAGAGCAGTGTCAGTTTGATCGACTTCGTCCATACTTATTGTTCTCTTATTTCGGTTCTTAGAGTTATCATTATAACGTTTATAGTCTCTGTGATAAGATGCAGATGCCAGAAACACAGGGGGCAATAGAAAGGATACATAGCAAATCCCTGACCACCCAAGAGGTAGTTGATAATATCCCTTATTGCCACACACAAAGTAAGTATTATGCGAGGCTGTAAAACTGCTATTATTGGCACCTTCAATAGTCAGTACCACTGTACCCTCACTCCTTCCTACTCAAATTCTCCCAACACTACTAATACACAAATCTGCTTTAGCTTTAGTAACAGAAATCACAAATAGTCCATTGGTCTTAATAGCTCTCATATTCGTGAAGACATATGGTGTTGAAATATTGTCAGGTTGATATTCTTCCCATTCCCATTTAGTCCCTTTAGCTTGAGGATAACCATCTGTATCTTGATAGCATACTTTAATCAGACGAAAGTTAATCCCACCTACTGAAGGCTTTCCAGAAGCAAACAAAAGTGCATACCAAGTTTGACATGAACCAATATGGGAAAACTGGTACAAATGGGGTGGTGATGGACGGAACATCTGAACCAATCAAACACTCACACCCAGTCAACAGATCTGGGTTTAATCCATCACCGTTCTTCAGCCCACTCTGCCACCCCAGTTCAGACATGGCCATATGCAAATCAGACTGACCCTGTGCCTCATGGGAACAGTTCAGCCCGAACTGCCAAGCCATGCCTTCCCTGGACCGGAAACAAGCTTCCGAGGAACGGTTTCTGGCATTTCAGCCGTCTTCAGCCCGGCTTGCTTGAATCCAGTGGCAAAGTGAGCAAGGGACTCACGTCTGAGCATACCCTGCCAATTTATGGCGAACAAAGTGGTACAAATGGGGTGGTGATGGACGGTTATGGGAAAACGGCAGAGGAATAAAAGGTGTTGCTCCCTTTTTCTGGTGAGCAGGTATCATCCCACACACCCTACAGTTGGTGGGATTCGTGGCATTATGTGTATGATGCAACATTTGAATAAAAGTGTTGTTTAAGTAGGATTGTCGATGCTTCTGCTCGTGATAGGGAAGCGTGAAGCAGTGATGTTCCATTGGTACTGTAGTAGTGACAACAAAAAGCTGTCGAGCAGGAGCCACTTTCTCGACAATCAATGTGAATATTGCCATAACCACCAGAGCAACAACAAACCCTACAGCACAAATGATTCTTTTGTTATGCATTCTAGCAACAGCAATAATTGATCTTTCTACAAACTCGTTGAAACAATCGTTGGAGCTCTTATCCCTGGGCAGCTGTTGATTTCTTCACCACGGCCAAGATGGGTGTCACTACACTACGCAGGACTGATACCCCCCCATTGCCACATCGGCGTTCCGTTTCACTAACCCAGGGCGGAAGCTCAACCAGTCTTTTTCGGCAAAGCAGATTCTTTCTTTGGCCTCACCTGATTTCGGGATTCTCCAGCGATCGTGTGGTCCGGGAAGATTTCCGCAGATTCGTCAGGTGAGATAGCTTGACCTTTCTCTGTCTCCAGAATCTCTTGATGGTCGGTCAACACAGCAGGTTCCACCAAGGCAGACGACACACGTTTGCAGTGTGCGCTATGGACCCAGTTCTTCTTGTTCGTCACTCGAACTGCTGTCCTTGTTGCTAGGAGCACCTGCTCCGGTCCTCGCCACCTCGGTTCCAAACTGTTCGATCTGTCGAAGACCTTGACCATCACGTGGTCTCCAGGACAGAGTTTATGGGCCTCGCCTGTAGATCTGTCAGGAAGAGCTTCTCGAACCTGTTGATGAATATAGATCAAACTGTTGGTTAACTATGCCAAATAATCATTCATCAGAACACATGGAACATCATGTATGGGGCATGGCTTAGGAACACCCCAAATGTTCATTGGTCTCCCAAAGACCACTTCATATGGGGTAAGGTCAGATCGTGAATGTGGTACCGACTTATGGACAACAATGCCAAGGGTAGGGCATCTGGCCACTTCAAAGGCGTGGAAGCCAGTATTTTCGCCAACTTCAATTTCAAAGTAGCGTTGTACCTCTCCACTAATCCTGTTGAGTGTGGGTGGAAGACTGCATGGAATTTCTGCTTGATCCCTAATCCTTTCAGGACATGCTCAACAACTTGCCCAATAAAATGAGGTCCGTTGTCACTCACAAAAGTTTACAAACACCATATCTAGGGGAAAACTCCTTTAGAAGCACCTTCACTGTGGTGAGAGCAGTATTATCCTTTGTAGGGTATACCTTTATCCATTTACTGAAGGCACATACCACCACTAGGACGAATTTCAGATTATTGCAGCGTTCAAGTTGGATGTAATCCATCTGCAAAACTTCAAAAGGTACGGTTGGTGTAGCAAACCCTCCTGTAGGAGTTTGTGACCTTTTACCAGGATTATACTGCCAACAGATCAAACAGGACTGTACTACTCTTGTAGCTGTGCTGGCAATTTCAGGATGCTCCCAAATTTGTGTAGGCAATTTAGTTATTGCTAGAGCTCCAACATATGCCAGCCCATGTGCCATTTGAACCATAGGTTGTAAATAGGTTCCAGGCAATTTCCATCTATCCATGTCTTTGTTGCGCCAACAGCCCTCATCGTCCAATATTCCTTCTTTAGACCATTGGTCAAGTTCTGCTACAGAAGCTGATCTCTGTACATCTAACACTTCCTGTCTAGCATCATGCCATCGCTCAGCTTGAGACTGCACCACGTACATGGAAGTAGTGCTTCATTGCATTGAAGTCTTATGAGCTACGTGATCAGCAAAAGCATTACCTTGTCCTATCTTGTCAGTCACTTTCTTGTGTGCACTACGCTACACAATCGCTATCTTCTTCGGATATGTCAGTGCAGTCAAAAGGTTATGCACTAATTCTCCATGCATTATCTGCATCCAGTGGGATGTAAGAAAGCCTCTTTCCTTCCAAAGCAGGGCAAAATCATGGGCCACTCCAAAAGCATAGCGGCTATCTGTATAGATGTTCACACATAAGTCAGAGCTAAGCTCACACGCTCGTGTCAAAGCTATTAGTTCAGCTGCTTGAGCTGACTTCTGTGGTATGCGAGCTGTTTCCACTACTGTCTGAAGTGTCGTAAATGCATATGCAGCTGAGGTCGTACCATATGGCAACTTCAAACAGGACCCATCAACCCCACAGTTCCCCATCTACTCCTGGAAGGGGCGTATCTTGCAAATCGATGCAACCCTTTGTCTGTTCCTCAGTAAGGAATATACAATCGTGAGGCTCCTTTGACTGAGACTGAGTCGCAGGATATAGCAACAAAGTGGCTGGGTTCAGTGTCGCGCATCTCTTCAAGGTAATATGAGGTACTAACAGTGTCAATTCGTAGTCTGTCAAACTGGCTCTAGTTAAGTGTTGTGTCTTGGTCTGATTCAAAAGGGCATCTCCTGCATGGGGTACTAGCACCAACAGTTTGTATGACAAAACTATCCCTTCACTCTGACGTATGGACACAGCTGTTGCTGCAACTGAACGAAAACACCCAGGCAATGCACGAGCTACAGGATCAAGGACGGCTGAAAAATATGCACAGAGACACTGCTTGTCACTGTGTGTCTGTACTAGAACTCACATTGCACATCCATCTTTCTCATGTACATAGAGCGTAAAATTCTTCATGTAATCTGGAGTGCCTAAAGTGGTGCAGAACAAAGAGCTTGACGTGACTGTCGAAAAGCATTCTCACATTCATCTGTCCATGGGAGAAACACTGGAGTACCTTTCGTCAAAAGTGCTAGCAAGGGTTTGACAATGTGAGAAAAACCTAATATCCATTGCCTACAAAACGAGGTCAGACCAATGCATGCACAGACATCTCTATGAGTGGAGGGTACTGATGTGTCTAAAATTGCTTGAATGGGATCTGATGTAAGTGCACGGCCCTCCTTAGACAGAAGGTGACCTAAGTAGGTTACCTTCGGTCTAAAATATTGCAATTTCTTTCGTGACACTTTATGATGGTATGTAGCAAGAAAAGAAAGCAAAGACAAAGTACACTCTTCACACAGTTCAGGCGTATCGGCTGCCAACAAGATGTCATCGACATATTGAATGAGAGCAACCCCTTTAGGTTAGACGAAAGAATCAAGTTGTCTTTTCAGTGCTTGGCTATAGATACTAGGACTCTCAGTGTACCCTTGAGGAATTCTACAAAATCTGTATGATCGATTATTTAAAGTGAAACCAAACAAATATCTCCTATCAGGATGAATAGGGATCGAGAAAAAAAGCATTCTTCAAATCAATCACGCTAAATGTAGTCACTGTCGGGGGAGCCAAAGTAAGTAGAGTCGTTATGTCAGAAACCACTGGGTATTGTGGTATTACAATCTTATTAACGTCTCGCAAATCAATAATGAATCTGTAAATACAAGTATTAGTATCCTTTTTCAAAATAGGCAGAATAGGACTGTTACAAACTTTGTAAGGGACTTCCTCCACAACCCCCACTTTAATCAAATCATGAACAATGCGTATAAATGCTTCTCTGCCTTCCTGAGAAATGTTATATTGGGGCAAGCGCGGCAATGAAGCACCCTCCTTGACACTAATATGCACTGGTGGGATAACCATCTGTCCTACATCTGTGACTGAAGTAGCCCACAAAGTACTAGGGAGTGAAGCTAATGCAGTATCCTCTTTAACAAGACAAGATCTCTCAATTGTGGGGTAGTTGTCATTCAAAATAACACGTACTCCTTCAGGAGAACATCGTATCGTAGCCCTGAAATACTTGAGCATATCAAGAACCACAATATTGTCTGGTGTGTTCGGAGAAAGCAAAAATGGACATGGAGCAGTAAACTTATTAACATGGAATGCAAGTGGTTGTGACAATGGGCTAAGGGAAGGTGTTCCATCGAACCCTATCGATGTAATGGTTGAGCCAGACAGGGGAGCCCTTGGACTACTTACAACAAGGAGCTAAGGGGATAAAGAACAGGTCGTCCCCCTCTCACTATATCATATACAGCTCGGGACCTATTCCTGCAGTGAATATATTCCTCCTAATCCAGACCAGCTACTATCATTATGTAGATGGGACTGCGGCTATCAGTTTGCTGTCTCGCTTTATTGGATCTGGGTCACCATTTTGCAAAAAAGATACTTTAATACCGGTTGCACTGTTTTCCAAAGTAATTCCTCCTCTATTCAACCCTCCCTTCCCTTAAAGAATTACTTTAAGTAAGTGGAGAGGAAAAGTGGAGAGAAAAAGTGTGAAAGAGGAATGGTGGAGCCTCATGGGAGTAACACCATGGAGGCTAGCAGGATGGTACTCGCCTGCTGCCTAGGTTATCATCATCAGTGTCCACCACTCCAAACAGAGGAAGTGTGAAAGTGCACAAAGAAATGAAAAAAGATATAATGTGTGTGGTGCTAGAGTGTCAATTCCTGCCTGTACAACCAACCTGGTGTACCGCAGGTTTGGACCCAAACAAAGGAAAAAATTTGCCTAACCCTATGGCGCATTAGTCCCTTATTATAAACCCGAGCTAGACCCCAATGGCCAAATAATCTTTATTCTGTGCTGTGTGTCTGCTCACTTTAAAAAGCCGACATGTTTCGTTGCCCCTAGAAAACTTACGGCAACTTCTTCAGGGCGTGGGTCTATCACTCCACCCTGCACCGGATTTCATATGTCTGCCGTGATTAGGCACTCAACAGGCATACCTGTACACTAATATGGGTATGTGCATTAGTCACTTTCGCTGTTTCGTCCTTCGTACTGCCACCGTCAGCCGGGACCTCGTGTTGCGTGGAGCTTTGTCTCTGCATCAAGGGGGCCCTTGGAACCAATTGTTTATATAAGGCGCTACGAGTAGCTCCTGTATCAACCAGAAACTGATCAGTAGAACCCAAAACATATGCTGTAACATAGGGACCCCTCTGATCTACTGGAACCTCAACTGATTCCTTACCCCAGCCTAGGTAATCCTATGCATAAGCAGATTCTTGAAAATCAGACAGCACATAGTCGGTCTCTTGATATTGGTTCCTTCTATCAAAAGTGTTAAACCCATCCTGCCCACGTGTATTAGCATCAAACCTAGCACGATCATTGTGCTTCCTCTAGGCCCTGGATATCCTGAACGACTTCTCATTTGTCCCCGACCATGTGGACACTGCTGAGCACGCAGCACTGGACAATCAGAAATCCAATGTCCAAATTTCTTGCAGTACGCACACTGGTCGACAAATTCGAACGAGTATAGGAAGGAAAGGATGAACCATAAGATCCATGTCCACCTCTATCATTATTTCTAGAAGGCGGAGCCAACATAACCTTCATTTACAACTCTTTAGTCTTTTTATCCTCATTACCCTTCTCTTCTAATTCCTGGCATTCATAATACTGAGCCATAGTCAAAAGAGAAACCGGAGAAGAGGTAGTCCATGAATTCTCACTGGCCTTTAGGCGACTAGCTATTCCTGGCAAAAGGTTTGCGACATATTTATCGACAAACAGATGCCTACCATGTGATCTGTCAATGAGTGGTCACTAAAATCATGGAATGCCTCCTCAAATCGTGTAAAAAAATCTGAAACCAATTTATCTACCTTTTGCTTACACGACGCAAATACAGTCCAATCTATCTTTTTAGGGGGAATAATCATCTTTAACTTAACTAATATAGCTGTAGGGAGATCTAAAAACAATTTACACGGTTTCTGTGCAGGCTCCCGCTCTACATCCATTTGTTCTAACTCTTTCCATAATGCCCCAAAAGTTGCACGATCATAAACTTTACGCACAGTTCTGCACATGTCAGGCGGGAATATCAATCTGAAAAACAAATCAATATCAGGCAAAGTCATGGAACAAGAGCTAATAGCACCCTCAACTTCCTCATAAAAAGCTGCTGGATTTTTGCGCGGATCAGGCAATGCATTTTTAAGGGCCATAACATCCGCTCTATTCCAAGGAGTAGAGACCCAATTATATATAAAGTAACCCTTCGAATCGGCAGAACTTTTATCATCATCTGTTCCCTCGCCTCTAGGAGGAACATACAAAGGCACGGCTTCACGTATAGGTTTTGCATGAACTATCATAGTCTCATCTGTTCCGAAGATAGAAGCTTGTGCCACGCAGGTCTGAGATATTTGTGCAGCTGTGTCTGCTGCCTTTTTCTCCTCTCGCAAACGGACTGCCTCAACACGTAATTTAACCAAACGCCTGATAGAGTCAGCCACCTGAGAAATGAGAAAAATACCATCACGCATTTGCTTACAATCATTTGCTATATCAACAGGCTCCAATTCCTCAGAATGTTTCCTAAACCGTTCAACAACTTCTGCGGCAAACACCTCTGTAAAGTATACTTGCTCCCTTTCCTGCCAATTCTTCATGTCATCTAAAAGTTCAGAGGCAGAAGCAGTATTACGGGCGGCTTTAGGAGCAGCAGATCTAAACTCAGCAGAACGCGCAGTGGGCAACATAGAACGAGTTTCTCGCGCTTTATCCTGATCTGTAGAAGATTCCTCATCGGACTTATGAGGAGCCGAAGGGAAAATATACTGAGGTGGAGAACGATCTAATAACAAGAAATCATCTTGCGGTTTATTAAGGATAGGATAAAGGGGTAGCCTAACAGCGTATTGGCCAGTTACCTGTAAATGGCGCTCCCTATCCTCTCTCTCTTTTAGTTCTTTTGTTTCCTTGTTTTTTACCTCTACTGCTTTCGCATAAATGTTCTTTTGCTGTTCTTTTTCAATCAAGGCTTGCTCACGCTTCATTCGTTCACGCACTTCTTTCTCCCACATTCACACACAGTCAAACATATCTTTCTTAGTCTTTCCCTTAAACATATATTGTTCCACATACTGAACCTTTTGCAAATCAAATGACCCATGCATAGGCCAACACAACTCAGGATCTTTACGAGTGTATTTATTCCATAACGTGCTGTACATTATAGAAGAAATACCATACTTAATATACATGTCCCTATTAGGCGTCCCCTCCGGGGGGGGCGGTTGTGCTTCATCGAGTCTCAAACTGGTACCTCTACAAAAGCAATACATCCTACGAAGTGTGCAAGAGACAGGCATGCCAAAAATAGTGTAAAATATGCAGTATTATTATCAAAGTAGCGCTTAAGGTACTCTTCGTACGTTGCAACGTTCAAACAAATTTAAATAGAGAAAAATCTCCTCATTATCTGCCTATATAAAGTGCAATTTATATATACCTTACAAACAAATACAAATATTGGCCAATCCTTCAAATCAAAAGCCACAGTAAGTGTTACTAAACTACCTTACCAATCCAAGGCATCAAAAACCAAAAGCAAGTGCCGCAGAACGACTCAAATCAAATGGTGTCCAGGTTCCAACTGCCAAGTTCTCAAATCGACCAAATGGTCACTGCACAGCGAATCAACAGAAGAGATCTCAGTCGAGGACCGGCACCACCTGGATGGTCAGATCAGAAAGAAAGGAAAAACGCCATGGTTGCCAAGACTCGGGTCTCCTCAGGCAGTGATCGCGTCCAAAGCAAGATTCCAATCCTTCATTTCGACCAGTCCTTCGGGCATTTGAATCGCCGATGAGCCCCAATTTGTAGTAGTGGGCCTCAGCAAGGCCTACTAGTGCTAGGTGTTCTCCCTTCTCTGCACAGAGTTCTCAGACCATAGAATGGAAGTTGGCACAGCAACTGGAATAGAAAATACAAGATTTATTAAAACTCATGAGGTGGAACTACATTCACACAACACCCTTCGGTGGTGTATGAAGTAGCACACTGAATGGAAGGAGCTTGGTCCTTTTATACCCACACAGGGGCTCAAATGAAGGCGGTACAAGTACAAAATGCTGGTTTTAGGTACGTATATGGTCATACAGAAAATGTACAGTCAACAAGTGGGAGGAGCTAACAGTGGCTGTTTTTGGCAAACACATCCTGACAGTTACATACTAGTGGCAGCTGCAAAGACAGCTGCAAGATCAACTGAGCATGTGCGAAGGTGGAAGATGCTAAATATATCTCGTCTCTAGGCAGATTTCAAGAGCAGTTAACAGAAAGGTAGGACAGAGCACATGGTGAACACGAGGTAGCAAATGGCATACAAAATGGCTGACAGAAATACAAAATGGATTCCACAAAACGGGCAAGATAGCTTCTAAATACAGGATGGCTTCTGCTAACGCTAAACCGATCGCTGCCAATGTACAACACTCTCTCTTGGAGGGGAAGTTAAATGATGCTATGTCTCACCCTTAAAGGACGTTGCTTCTTCTCTGCTATCTTGTTAAGCGAGCTGCTGAGAGGGGGACAGGGTTGTTGGGACAGGCATCTGCACTCAGTCCACTTAACAAAGGACCCCAGGGTCAAACTTGTTTGGTCTTGAGGTCTGAATTGATGCATCCAAGTGATTTTACTCACTGAAAGGCAATTAAGTCCCAGTGCCGAGCACCGGATACCTCGGGCTCAAATTAGGCACTGCCGTGCACAGTAAAAAGTATGTACCCTTACACTGGGTGACCGACTACATGTAAAACTGAAATCCTGCCTTTTGGCTTGGCCCTGCAATTTCACTTATCTAGAATGTGTGCCGAGGCTTGGACCTGTTCATAGTAACACGAGGTCCAGAACCTGTGTTGTGACTTGGATGGGCCACCAAGCGTGTCTCTAGAATGACAGGGGACTACGGGCCATGTCTTGGGGTAATCACATAAAGCTGTAGTGGCACTGTACTGAATTTTTGGGAAGCATTAGCATGACCAAACCATTTTCTCTGTGTCAAATTTAAAGGAAGCCTATTGACTGCCCCTCATGTGAAAACACACTTTAATATGAACCCGAGGTCCTTGTGCTGACATTCTGTGTGTATGTCAATCATGTGTTTGTGCAGTGGATGTGTAGCACATGTGTGATACTAAGATTCTGTGGTGAGACTCTCTTTACTGGGACCACTGACATAATTTCTGAATGGCTCCTGGTTTAGTCTGGCACAAAATAAAGGCTGGATATAGTGAAAGTGCATTGTCTGAAAGTGTATTGTCTGTACTCCTGTACCTGGAGGGTGGAAACCTAGAGACTGAAGTTAGGGAGGATTGATATAGGGATACCTTTAAATTCAATGAGGTCCTTGTTAGCAGAGGACTGCAGATTAGTTCTCTGTAAGCACTGTCTTTTGGGGTATTGGGCTTCAATGTCTCTTTTTCAAGATGAGAAAGTTTCTAGGTTCCCGAATAATTATATTGAGTGCAGAATCATGTCAAGTTCTGATAGGCTTTTGATGGCCTTCATTAATAACTTGGCTTCTCCATTATTCAAAATTCAATGGGATATGATGTGACAAATGCAAAAATACGTTCGGTCATCCACAAACTATTGTCTTCGATAGTGGGGTCACTGGCAGTCTTCTGTACTTTGACTGGCTAATGAGTACCTAACACTTTTTCAAACTTGAGAATTACCTGTTCTGCAGAAGTGGTGGGTGGTCAGTATCTCAACTTCTGGAGATTTTGAATATTCGCAGGTGTCTACCATCAGGTAAACTTCCAAAATTGGGACTCGTCCATACTTAAGTATATGGTGAAATACCCTTAGTGAAGGTTTATTTACAAATTATTAATTCATTACACTCCTCAAGCTTGCAAAGGTTAATCAAAAATATAATTACAGAGAAAATGTTAAGGTGTTCACACACCCTAAGTTGAGATATTATAAAGTACAAAATGGAAAAAAACAGCATGTAAACAATGCAGACTCCCCAGAGTAAATGCTCCACATAGAAGCTAGTTCTAACTAAATTGAGAAGTGAAAGTACAAATGGGATTTCAAAAGGGTAAAGGAGGAAGGAGTCAGTAGACATTCAGAAAGTAGAACGAGTGTTTAGCATGAAACCTCACACTCTGGCAAATCAGAGGTAAAGAGATTTGCTCTTTTCAAAGTCAGGCAATGGTCAACTCTCTAACTGATATGGAAAAAGCACAATCGAAAGTCCCAGAACATCCATATCTCGTTTCCACAGTTCAGAACCAGTCACAAGTCGACATTCACCAGGAACAGGTAGCATCCCCAAGTTCCCATCCCAGCACAATTAGATACACAGTTGCTTATTGTTGAGTGTTGCATTCTCCTGGTACGCCGGGTACAAAAGTGTCTTCTAATCATTTTTTTCCCATCCTTATGCCAGCTTCTGATAGTCATACCTTAATATCAGTCTAGTACAAAATAATGAACCTTTCTCTAGTTTACAAGGAACCTGATAACAAACCAGCAAAGAAATGAGCAAACAGCTTACTGACAGTCTCAAAATGTACAGCATTTGGCTAAGGCTTAAAGTCAAGCTAAGTTTGCTTGAGAATCAAAATGTAAGCAAATTATAATGTTATTAACCATATGAAAGCAAGTGGTCATAATTATTATCATGAATATTCAATAGGGGAAATACATGTGTTATTTATCCACCCCACTTTATTACATCGTGACTCCTAAATGAGGATAACAATGTCATATGACAATGCATAAATGTAAAACACACAAGTTAATCAGTTAAGGTACATCGGATATATGATAACATGTGTTGGAAATGGTCCTTTTAGCGTGGTTACCTCAAACTTGTTGCCTTTCTCTTCCTATTTCACTGACCTTTTTGTTGGCTTTCGGACTCTGGGCACTTTATCACTGCTGACCAGTATTACATGCATGTGCTTTCTCCCCTTAACATGGTATAATTGGTTTACACCTGTTTGGCATATTTGATTTACATGTAAGTCACTTCAAAAGTGGTATACCATATACCCAGGGCCTGTAAATTAAATGCTACTATTGGATCCACATTCTGTCCATCATTGTTGTGTTTGCAGTTACCGCTCTAAGTGTACTGGGGATGCTCAGACGTGAGTCCCAGGCACTCCACACCACTGGAATCAAGCTAGCCGGGCTGAAGAGAGGTGTTACCTCGAAACCGGGCCGGTCCTCGGATGCTTGTTTCCGTTCTGGGAAGGACATGGCTTTTGTAGTTCGGACTGGACTGTTCCCATGGGGCACAGGGTCAGCGCTGATTTGCATATCGCCATTGTCTAACCCAGGGTGGTGTGGAGTGGAAAAACGATGGATTTGGGCCCAGATCTTTGGACTGGGGTGAATGTGTGACATTGATCCACATTCTGTCCATCATTGTTGTGTTTGCAGTTACCGCTCTAAGTGTACTGGGGATGCTCAGACGTGAGTCCCAGGCACTCCACACCACTGGAATCAAGCTAGCCGGGCTGAAGAGAGGTGTTACCTCGAAACCGGGCCGGTCCTCGGATGCTTGTTTCCGTTCTGGGAAGGACATGGCTTTTGTAGTTCGGACTGGACTGTTCCCATGGGGCACAGGGTCAGCGCTGATTTGCATATCGCCATTGTCTAACCCAGGGTGGTATGGAGTGGAAAAACAATGGATTTGGGCCCAGATCTTTGGACTGGGGTGAATGTGTGACATTGATCCACATTCTGTCCATCATTGTTGAGTTTGCAGTTACCGCTCTAAGTGTACTGGGGATGCTCAGACGTGAGTCCCAGGCACTCCACACCACTGGAATCAAGCTAGCCGGGCTGAAGAGAGGTGATACCTCGAAACCGGGCCGGTCCTCGGATGCTTGTTTCCGTTCTGGGAAGGACATGGCTTTTGTAGTTCGGACTGGACTGTTCCCATGGGGCACAGGGTCAGCGCTGATTTGCATATCGCCATTGTCTAACCCAGGGTGGTGTGGAGTGGAAAAACGATGGATTTGGGCCCAGATCTTTGGACTGGGGTGAATGTGTGACATTGATCCACATTCTGTCCATCATTGTTGTGTTTGCAGTTACTATTGGACATGCAGCACTGATTGTGCTACCCACAGAAGTAGCCTTTCAAACATGTCTCAGGCCTGTCACTGCAGGGCCAGTGTGTGCAGTTTACTGCCACTGCATCTAGGCAATTAAAACTACTTGCCAAGCTTGAAGCTCCCCTTTTATTACACACACGTCATCCGTAAGGTAGGGGCTAGGAAGCAGCCCTAAGGGCAGGGAGCTTTGTAAATGAAAGTAAGGACATGTACTGGTATCTTTTGTATGTCCTGGTAGTGACAAACAGCTTAATTATTTTTCACTACTGTGAGGACTACTCCTCTCATAGGCTAGCATTGGGAATTCCTTAAAACACTTAAGTTGTAATTCCTGGTTAGAAAGGAGTAACTAAATCATGTTTCATATATTTGGAATGGTAATGATAAATTCCCTTTATGGTAAAGTTGGATTTGACATTACTATTTTACAAATGCTACTATTAGAAAGTGTACAAATTGTGCTTCCAATATGTTTGGTTGCATCCCCCTGTTTGCACACTCCTTTCTGTTTCCCTTTCGGGAAACTAAATAATATCCACATGTTCAATATTCAAAGTTCATTTATTTTTTATCTGCTTTCAATTTGGTGTTCTTAATTGATTTATAAAAAAAACATCCTTGTATTAGATCAGCATTTCATACATTATTGTATTCCATAATGCTCCAATGCATTTAGAGCAATTAAGCTCTTCTTCAGGGAGCCACTCTGTTGAACAGAATAAATGCACACATATAAACACTTATATTTTGACGTATGTGTTGACATAAACTCATGTAAGCTAAATAATGATTAAAAAAACATCAAAAACATCAAAAATAAACATCTTTGAACGTGTATTGTATGCTTAATCCCATCATATACACATGTGATATAACTGTTTTACATTGTTCAAGGAAGTGATATAAATACACTATGGTGTATATCGCGAACTAAGTGACCAACCGAACATGCCGACAAGTTACTCACGGAGTTTGTTGACGTTGTTGAAGTTCGTGAATGGTATTAAAGAACGTTATAAAAGAACAGTATAAGTTATCGTTACCGTTCACGTTAATAACTAGATGCGCATCATGACTTTAGTCAAATTCAAATTCAAATTTTCTTTATTCGGTACTTAAAAAGATACCATTAAAGAACATGAAAATACATACAAACAATGTTTAAAAGCATTTTGAATAGCAGTTAAAAAAGTTTCGATTAAAAGATAAAAATTAAAAAAGGAGTGCAATGCATCGTTCATGATTCATCATTAGGGGTCTCCTGCTAACTTTTGTTCATTTTATGCAGTGATAGTGTGGACATTTATTTCCCTGGTATTCCTGAGTCTAATGGCAACCTTAATGAAGCTTATAACACATAACAAAGTATATGGATCTGGGGCTTTTTGTAAAAACATAAGGGCTACTTTTGCATGTTTCAATCTTTGGTTTTTCAAAATCCTTACTAAAAACTTCCTTCTAGGCTCTGAGTAAAAAGGACATAATAAAACAAAGTGAAGGGTATCCTGCGGAGACCTAGTGTCGCAGCCGCAGGTACCCTTCTGCTCTACAGTACGTGTAAAACCTGCGGGAACGGCCAATAAATGATGAAGGAGATTTAGGCGGAACCTCGTCATGTAAAGTCTTTCCTGCGCATTGTACATTACCACAAGATATGGTTCCATTCTATAATTTGTAGTTGTTAATGAGCCGTGGGCCACCACGGATGTTTTCCTATTTTCTGAGTGGGCCCTTCTGGCTGTTGCCCATGCACTAAAAAGACTTTTGGCCATGGTTTTGTTCTGGGCAGTCATCAACTCCGGCTCAGAGAACAGGTTCTTGCAGCCAATACATTCCATGGTGTCCTTTACGTATTTGAGCCATGGGATCTGCCCCCCTCTATCCCGACTCAGGCAATCCTT
This sequence comes from Lissotriton helveticus, assembly GCF_964261635.1. Taxonomy (NCBI): domain Eukaryota; kingdom Metazoa; phylum Chordata; class Amphibia; order Caudata; family Salamandridae; genus Lissotriton; species Lissotriton helveticus. The sequence continues at coordinate 1,493,758,521 of NC_136061.1, read as the reverse complement.
GATGATCTGTCTGCTGAGGCTGGCCTCGGGGTTTGTCCAAATCTTAATCCAGGCCAGGATAGGTCTAACCATAATTTTGTCCTCAATATATGGCTCGCCCAGTTCCCTATGCGTTATGTGTGAGGGGGTGCTTTGAGGAACCTTTAAAAGTTTTTAAAAAAATTTGTTTTCCTCAACTTGTATCTGGTGTACTTGGTTAGTTTTGCAACACCAGACTTCTGCTCCATATAACACCTTCGCACAGGAAACAGCCCTGTACAGGTTCAGAATCTGTTCTGGTGACCATCTGCCCAACCTCCTTCCATAAGCCATTATCGCACCCGTTGAGGCCACCAGTTTAATTGCGTGTTTTTCCGCCAGGTTTTTAAAATCCAGTTTCTCATCGAAGAGAACACCTAGGTAAGAGAAGGACTTAACTCTTCCTAGCCTGTGGGAGCCTATGCTGTGTGTGAAGGGCTTTTTTTAAATTTAGGCCTGTGGACATGACAAAGGACTTGTCCAGATTTGCTGAGAGGTCCAGTGAGCTCATAAATTTAACAAAACCATCGATTAGCTTTTGCAGACCCAATGGAGTGCGGGCTAACAGCACTGCGTCGTCCGCGTACAAGAGGACGGGTACCGAACGCTGACCAATCTTGGGGGAATCTACTCCCAGCTTTATAAGTTCTTGATACAAATTATTAATATATAAGGAAAATAAAAAAGGGGCTAAAATGCAGCCCTGCCCCACACCACTTGTGCAGGGGAAAGGCTCTGTCTTCATTCCTTCTTTATTATAACGAACTGCAGCTGTGGTCTACCAGTGTAGTGCCTTCAGTGTGTCCACTAGCCCATGATCCACCCCCAGGATGGTCAACAGGGCCCATAGCTTCTGTCTGTTGACGTGATCAAAGGCCGCAGAGAGGTCCATAAACCCCATGTGAATGGTCCCCTTAGCGGCAATAGTGTATTTGGTGGTAAGGAGATACAGATTTAAACACTGGTCAGTTGTGGATCTCCTTTCCCTGAACCCGTACTGAACATCTGTTAAAATATGATTGTCCTCTGCCCAGGATTGTAGATGATTTAAAATCACTCGTCCCAGAACATTCGCCGTGACGTCTATCAATGAAATGGGGCGATAACATTGGGGGTCGTCACGGCTGCCCTTTTTATGAATTGGGACGATAGTTGCCGAGGACCAAGAGCGGGGCAGTCCTGCCACTACTGCCTCGTTCAGTACTCTGGTAAGAATGGGAGCCCATAAATCAGTGTTACTCAGGTAGAGGTCGGGGGGGATACCATCAGGGCCAGGTGCTTTGTTTTTTGATAGTCTTTGGATAGCTGATTTTATTTCACCCAGCGAGAATTCAAGGCTTGTTGATACTGCTGGTTTTACACCTTCTTCTTGTGATGCTGACCCAGTGTGGTTATATAGATCACAATAGTGTTTATACCATTGATCTGGAAGAATGGCATTCACTATATCTGGCCCCCTTGGGTCTTTAAAACATGGATCGTTTATGACTCTCCAGAAAGCCGTCATGTCGCCCCTTCCTGCTGCTTCTCTTAGATCCTCCCATGCCTGATTTTGCATGTCTTTTTTACGCATTTTCAGGGTTTTTTTGTAATTGGATCTGCACCCTGCTATTTTGGCCTTGTCCTTTGGTTTATCAGTGAGGCAATTCTTAAGGTCTTTCAATGCCTTGGTGCAGTCGTGATCGAACCAGCGTGGGGTCGTGGGCCCTGTGGGTCCTTTTCGGGGGGAAGATTTCAATAGGGAATCTACTAGTTGGGCGATTTCTTCAAAGGCCCTAACCACAGATTGTCCACCCATATTTTCATCCAGGCATACTTGGATTTGTTTTTGGCCCTTCGATACAAGGTTAAAGTAAAACAGTTCTCCATTTGTCTTAGCCCACTTCAGCCTTCTTCCTTGAGCTGTCACCTGTTCTATGGCCTCGGGTGCACCCTCTGCCGTACTAAGGTTCATACCTTTAAAACCCAATACCAAAGGATTAAGATCACTAAAAGGGCTAATTTTAATTTCAAAGTTTGTAATCCAATTTTTGAGGGTTGGGGACGTCATGACGAAGTCTATGTAAGAATGGCAACCTCTGCCTTTGAAAGTTGGATTAGGTTCCCTTGTGTCGCTGATCATTATTAGGTCCATTATAAATGAAAGGTTATGCCTCTTTATAAATTTCTCCATCTCCCTGCCTTCAGTGGTGTGAGCAAAATGTGGCCCCTTTGCCTTCGTACACCGAGACCAGTCCTTGTTTATTGGTCTTAGTTTTTCACACAAGTGACAATTAAAGTCTCCTGCTAAAATGGTATATGGTGAACACTTAGCATGATTGATTGAGAGCATATTTTTGAGGAGAGCATCTAGTTCTTTCATGGTGTTATTTCTGTCACCTGGGCCCACTGCATTGTACCAGTTTATCAGTGTGATGTTTAAGCCCTTGTGGGAGAAGCCGATCGCTTGCATATTTGTGGAGTCCCAGCTCAAATTTGTCCAAAGACCCTGGATCCGCAGATCTACATATGTGATTAGACCACCAATAGCTCTTCCGGAGGGCGCCCTTACTGCGGGGACCCCAAAGCTTTTGAACCCTTCCAAATAAAATTGGTTGGGTTCAAGAGCCCAGGTCTCCTGGAGGCAGATGATGTGGAAACTGGTTATGAAATCTCTCCACTCCTTCACGATATATTTGGCTGCCACCCCTGCAATGTTCCAGGATATAACTGTTATGCCAGACTTGGACTCAACCTTCTTTGAGTCAGCCGCCATATTGCTGCTGACTAGTGCCTCCCCCCCTGCCACTGAGGGGTCCGTCCCATCTGGCAAGGGACCATTCCCTGGCTCACCTGTCTGCCCCGACCCCAATGTGTCCTTCGTGTCAAGTACTCTTGGTTCGACAGTTGATGCCATCAAGGCACAGACTGTCTCTACTGGGGCCGTAGGTGGAAAGCACCCTATTTCACGGGTTATTTTCGCTGGGCTGCCCTCGATCAAATGAAGTTGGCTATTACTGTTCCAATCGAGTCAATCGACATTCTCCAAGGCAGAGAACCTATTCCAGTGTGCATGTGTAACAGCCACAGGATCGTAAAGGGGGAATGGCTGCCATGAAGTCTGCCAATTGACTGCTCTATGTGGCCCCGGGGGGTGTGGGATTCTGTTTGCTCGAACCCTGTTTGGTTGTATTGGTCTGTGTGAAGATGGCAAGGGATAGAAGTAAGATAAGGGTAAGGGATATATGTTGGTATGTGGTCCCACCGAGGGAGAGTTACATATGTGAGTAACCACAGAGGTATCCCTAAAATTGATTGTGATAACATCCCCCGCGATGGTTTTCGCACCATTCCCTATCCACTGCCCCCTTCTAACAAACAGTATTTCCCCAGACATATGTGGCGGCAGTGGTTGGTTAGATCTTAGCCATTGTACGCACTTGTTCCTCAACTCCACTTCTTTTTCTCTTTTTCCTTCCTTAAGGGGCGGTTCACCCGTTAGCACAACCACGTATGGTAGTGCTTCCGGCGGTAGATTGATTGAATGGAACCGCACTCCCGTTTTAGCCCTTACTGGGGGTATTGGAAAAGGGGTCTGTGCTTGGGTGGGATTCCCTATTTTAGCGTTACTTTCCATATCCTTGCCTAATAGTGGGAGGCTCTTTCCTTGATTATTACTTGCGTGCGGGGCTGTACCATTTGCGCTGGAGGATGGATGATCATGATTTTTTGCTGTCGTTTTATTGGGTGGGGCAGCGCTTATGTTTTGTTTAAGAGGGTTTTTATCAGGCGCTGTCTTAGCGTTAAAGTCAGTCTTTTCAGCCCCTTGTCCAGCCTTATCCTGATTCCCTGGTATTGAAGTTGGTGCTTGTGTCCCCGATCTAGTGGGACCCAACACTCTGTTATTTATTATAGATGTTAACCTGTCCAATTTCGACATTAGGGGCTTAAGCTGCGCGCTAATCGTCTCCTCCAATTCTGCCTTTAGATCTGACACCATATTGGCTACCCAACAGGGTATGCCAAATGAGGTGTTGGCCACTGGGGTTGTGAGATTGTGATTTGGCTTTAAATGATTGTTCCCCCCCTTTTTACTACTCTGTTTGCCAGCACTGTTCTTCCTAGACCTCTGGGCAGTTTTACCAGGGTTTCTAGTTTGTGGGGCAGCCCGGGGTGACTGCTCTCGAGTTGCAGAGTCTGCCTCTCTAGCTGTGCTTTTGGGCGTGTCTGAGATTGGCTGTGCACATGGGAGATCTACAAATGAGGATGTTAGCGAAAAACTTGTATCCGGATCGTCTGTTACAGTTATCACCGGGCCATCCTCTGTATCCTGTATAACTACTGTAGGTGCTATCGATAGTCGCCTTTCGGTGTTTTGAATAGCGGTTGCCATGACCCCAATAGTCTGTTGCAGCATTTTGTCTATCGCAGTTAGAGTTGGTAGTGGCTGCGACTGTGGTGGGTCGACTTTCTGTCTGGTGTTGGATCTAAGCGTGGGCATTCTGTGTGTTTTGGTCCCCCTCCTCATGGTTTCATAAACGGTTGGTCGACAATACACACGGGTCGCCCCCCTCTACTATGTGGGCCTAGTAGTGACAAATATATTTGTATCAATAGTGGTCGGGTGCTGGAGTCGATGCCACTTCCGTCTCCCCTTGCGCTTTAAAGTGCACCAAACAAACAGACAGTACCTTCAGTATGACGAATCCTCGCAGGAGGACAAAAGTTGGTGGTATGGCCCAGCCCGGCCTCGGAGGGCCGTAGAGGGCCCGCCCTTTGCCCGGGCTTAGCCCGGCGCACACCCGCGCGCGTCCCGCGACGCGGGGGGAGCGTCCGTTGATGTAGCGCCTCCGGGCGCGCTCTGGCCGGATGCAGGAAGTGGCCGCTATGCTCCCTGGGAGCTGTAGTCTCTAGCTGCGGGATGGAAAGCGGTAGCGGCAAGACTTGCAGCGTTGGGGCCCCAGGAGCTAGCAGGCGAGTGACTGGTCCGGTGGGATCTCCCCTCTGTGTCTGCTTTGGCCCCCGCTCCACCGAGGGAGCGTCCGTTGATGTAGCGCCTCCGGGCGCGCTCTGGCCGGATGCAGGAAGTGGCCACTATGCTCCCTGGGAGCTGTAGTCTCTAGCCGTGGGATGGAAAGTGGTAGCGGCGAGACTTGCAGCGTTGGGGCCCCAGGAGCTAGCAGGCGAGTGACTGGTCCGGTGAGATCTCCCCTCTGTGTCTGCTTTGGCCCCCGCTCCACCGAGGGAGCGTCCGTTGATGTAGCGCCTCCGGGCGCGCTCTGGCCGGATGCAGGAAGTGGCCGCTATGCTCCCTGGGAGCTGTAGTCTCTAGCCGCGGGATGGAAAGCGGTAGCGGCGAGACTTGCAGCGTTAGGGCCCTAGGAGCTAGCAGGCGAGTGACTGGTCCGGTGGGATCTCCCCTCTGTGTCTGCTTTGGCCCCCGCTCCACCGAGGGAGCGTCCGCTGATGTAGCGCCTCCGGGCGCGCTCTGGCCGGATGCAGGAAGTGGCCGCTATGCTCCTTGGGAGCTGTAGTCTCTAGCCGCGGGATGGAAAGCGGTAGCGGCGAGACTTGCAGCGTTGGGGCCCCAGGAGCTAGCAGGCGAGTGACTGGTCCGGTGGGATCTCCCCTCTGTGTCAATGCTGTTACCTTTAGTTCTATTGCTAAAGCACTGCGCCTCCTTCTTAATTCCTTTCAATGATACCCATGACTTCTTTCCCTCGGCTGTGTGGCCGTACGAAATGTTCAAATATCACCCTCCTGTAGTTACGAGAACTTACTGGTTTGGTACGTCTATAAACGTCTCCGCTTGGCTAGATAACCCGGTAAAGTTTTCCGGAAATTGTGGTTCCGCGTTTTGTATGATTCCAAACGTGACACGTAAATGTAAAAATAGAATGGTGACTAAATGTCAGCGGCCATCTTAGAATGGTAAATAAACTCACGAGGTATTAAGAGATGTAAAAAAGGTGTGTAGTGATGTGTCCGTATTTTTGTGTGTAGTCTATGACTTCAGTGAAACAATATCACATGATGTATGATTCAACTAATATTAAAAATGACCACTGGACAAAACCGTAAATCAAACCTAACAACTACTTCGAACAAAACAAACTAGGCTGTGCGCAAGCAGTTTTTTAGATTGAAATATTACAAAGTGGACATTTCTCTGCTCTTAACTTTGCTCTCTGTGCCTGCAGCCTGTCTCCAATACATGTCTGGGCTGGGTGAAAACTTCAATTTCCTTCTAGACTGCCACAAACACAAGAGATTGGGCCTGACAGAGGACTCATCTGCACTCATCTGCATTCTGCTGGGGGCGAGGGAGCTCCCATTTACATCTGTATAGGCTGTGTCCTGTTCCCATTCAAAGGACTGATTACCTCCCACAGATAGCCAGACAGACAGGACTGGGATGAAAGGGGACCTGTGCACCTCAATAAGCTGCTTTGAAGTCACCCCTACTTCAAAGGCACATTTGGGTATAAGTGCTGGGACTCTGACCCTACCAAATCAGTACATTACTGGACCTGGCCCCTGACCCTCCTGGTAGGTCGCTCCCCCTCCACGCAGCTCCGCCTGTGTGCTCCTGCTGCCGCAGCCGAGTACCCGCTGGTAAGTGTGCTCTACCCCTGTTTCCGTGCCCCGCTTGTGCCCTCTGTGCCACTGTTTTCCCCCTCTCTGTGCCCCGTTTTTGCTCTTTGTGCCACTCGTTTTTCCCCTCTGTTGTGCCCCGTTTTGCCCTCTGTGCCACTGTTTTCCCCCCTCTGTGTGCCCCGTTTTTGCTTCTGTGCCACTTGTTTTTCCCCTCTGTTGTGCCTGGTTTTGCCCTCTGTGCCACTGTCTTCCCCCTCCTTTGTGCTCCGTTTTTGCTCTCTGTGCCACTCGTTTTTCTCCTCTCTGTGCCCCGTTTTTGCTTCTGTGCCACTCGTTTTTCCCCTCTGTTGTGCCCCGTTTTGCCCTCTGTGTCACTGTTTTCCTCCCCTTGCGCCCCATTCTGCTTTCTGTCCCACTCTTTCCCCGCCCCCCTGCCCACTCGCTGCTCCCGCCTCCCGCCTCCCAGCTGCTCCTCCCTCCCACCTCCCCATATATGCCGGATGCTGCGGCGCACCTCAGGCAAGCCCGTCTGCGCCCATCCGCGCCTGGACCGCGCCCAGCGCCTGAACCCCTGGACCCCGCGAACGCCACAACACCAGACTCCACTATAACGCCAGCACCCTCCACGCACTCAACGCCGGCCGAAACCACACCTGCTTCCAGGCCCCCCCGAAACGGACCCACGGACCCTTCTCCTGCCGCACCTGCAGCTTCACCTGCGACAGAGCCACCAAACCTACAAGGACTGGACACAACCACCACCGCTGCATACTCCTCAACACCCGCTCCGCACGCAAACACACCGTCGAGCTCTGGGATCTGCTCGACACCTCCGCCCCAGACGCAGCCTTCCTAAGCGAGACCTGGTGGAATGACTCCTCGGCGCCCGACATCGCCATAGCCATCCCGGACGGCTACAAGATCACCCACAGGGATCGCGCCAACGGAATCGGAGGAGGTATAGCCATCTTTCACAAGTCCACGCTCAAGGTCACCACCCACGCAGACGACACCCTCAACACCGGATCCACACCGACCCCAACACCACCCTCAGAGGAACACTTGTCTGTAGACCCCCGGACCCCGGGCTCAGTTCAGCGACTCCATCGCCGACCTCACCAGCACCCACGCACTCGCCTCCATGGACTACATCCTCCTCAGGGACCTGAATTCCACCTCGAGAACAACGACGACGCCAACTCCGCCACGCTGATCGACAACCTCGCCAACCTCGGCCTCAGACAACTCGTCACCGCACCCACCCACACCGCCGGCCACATGCTGGTCCCCATCTTCTCCACAAGCACCCCGTCGCCTTCGACCACACCACCGAACTCCACTGGACTGACCACCGCTGCATCCATTTCACCTTCAAGAAACCAACCACGCACCACCGCTCCCAACAGCTGCCTCACCGCTGCTGGAGCAAAGTCACCGAAGACCGGCTGATCACCACCCTCGCCCAGAACCCACCCACCGACCCCACCAACCCAGAAGCCACAGCCTGCAACCTTAGACAGTGGATCGACGACTGCGCCAACACCCTCGCCCCACTCAAGAAACCCTCCAACAGCCACGCCAGCAAGAGAGCCACCTGGTTCACCGACGAGCTCCAGACCTCCAAACGCGCATGCCGAAAACTGGAGAAGAAATGGCTCCACGAACGCACACCGGACAACCAAGCAGCCCACAAGGACGCCACCCACAGACATCACCACCTCATCAGATCAGCCAAGAGATCCTCCTTCAAAGACTGCCTGGAAAATAACGCACACGACAGCAAAGAGCTCTTCAGCATCGTAAAAGAACTCTCCAACCCCAGCGCCAATGCCAACAACATCCCGCCCTGAAAAGAACTGTGTGACTCACTGGCCATCTTCTTCCACCGCAAGATCGCTGACATCCACGACAGCTTCAACACCACCACCGCCCCGACTACACCAGACTCCACCTCCCCTGAAGAGGACGTTGACTTGACTGATCCCACGCGTCTTCATCCGCACTCCAAATAGACCGACCAGACGGCTTTTCCCTGTTGGAATTCCTTCCACTGGCTCATTGTGCCTTCGTCCTGCCCGGCGTTCTGCAAACTGCCTGCTTCGCAAGGCTTCATTCCTGCCTGCCAGGGTTCCCAGCATGCGTCCTCGTTACGGACCCTGATTCTTCTGCTCACACACTTGTTGTCCTGATGATGATCTCTAACAAATGAGATCGAAACGCTGTTGACTCCATTTTGCAACCAAAACTCCTGCATTGCATTTAATTAATTGAGTTTTGATGCTCTGTAGCCAATGTGATGTATTTTTAAATGTCACCAACCCTTCACTTCACGCACCTTAACTATTTTGTGGGAGCACCTGAACTACACACTGTAAATATATAAATATAAATATAGTCATTCTCCATTTATGCAGTTAATAAATGTGAGATCATTTCAACCTTGGGCCCCTGCATTAATGGCGCAGTAATTCCCTCTTGGACATTCCTTAATTTGTTTGTTCCTTTTTTGATCAATACCTTCCCTAGTAATGTTAGCCTAGGCTACCCGAGGACCTTGTGGCATCTCTCAGTAACATTGTTTTTCGCTATAATGCATTTCAATGTAGCTCAACAACGACGCAGTGACCCGACTGTTTGGAAAAGATCAACACATTGTGCTCTCCGCGTCATGCTTTGCTCCATCCAAGGTACTGTTTCAGTGGCACCTGCGTGAGTCTCATAGTCAGCCTGCCCTGCATTGCGGTCTCCTTGAACTTTGGATTTACTCCAGTCCCTCATGACCTCAAGTAATCTTTTAGCGCGATTGACTTCCAAGCACTGTTTTTGCATTTTTGTTTTATTCTTATCTTGTCTTCTACCAATTGGATTTTTTTCATTTTGGTCTTGTTTTACTCAGATAAATATTCAATATTTTTCTAAACCTGTGTGGAGTCTTTTTATGGTGTTTTACTTGTGTTACTACTGGGTTCATTACCTTGCAGACATTATCCCCAGACGCTGCCGCTGAGCTTTTGGGCTGCCTTCCATACCACTGCTGTAGTCGGGTTATGTGAAATAAAATAGTAGTTTTGTCGGGTGTAAATCAATTTCTTTGCTCTTCTTTATAAATAGTATTTCTTTACGTATGTTACAGAGGAACAATCAATGAACAGTTTGTAAAGACACAACACCTTTCTTTGAATTTTGAAAGAATTTTCTTATGTATAAGTTTTTTTGTAGGTATCAGTTAGGTATACACAGTGGCTGTCCAAGACAAAATGTGATAAATAATCACACACAAAGTGAAAAGTTATAGTGACTGGTAGTGTCAAGGGATGAGTAAGCTATGCAAGGATTACAACAGATAACATATTGACATACAATGATATAGAAAATAAATTATCATCAGTCCATTAGGGGTTCAATAGTCACAACGAACTGCGTTATTTTTCTTTTAGTGTTCTTCTCCTGGACAGATTGATATGTATAACGTCGACGTTTCGACCCTAAACTATGGTGCATAGTTATTTGCATCCGGAACAGGTCTTCATCAGGACAAAGAGGGACAGCCTGAGAGAGAGTCAATATATGATCTGAATGAATGTATCTCTTGACGCTTTGAAGAGCAAGGTGTCAGCCGACTACCTTCAATTGGTTTCCGTGCGATGGTTTAATTGGAAGATTCTCGTATTGAATGGGTACAATTTCTTCACCAGCCGGTGGAGATATTAAGGAAGTGGCGCGTGAGCGATCACTTGGCAGATAGGCAGAAGACGTCAGATTCAGTCTTTCAACGGCGATGAATGGCCGTCGGGCTGCGAACATCGACCCCTGGTGGGACTCGCTGTCCCAGGGTACACTGGCCCTTGATTCCCGCATTGATTGCAGCTGCCGCTGGGAGAGGCGTGGTGATCGCATTATTTAGCACTGCCTCAACCCCCGCGGCGCTGGACGCGCGCAGGGCAAAGCCCGGGCAAAGGCCAGGCCTGTCTGAGCCCTTCCGAGACTGCCTGAGGCTGGGCCACCCTACTTGGTCTTTGATTAAGGGCCCCATTAATGCTATCTGTCCCTTAGCATATAAAGCCAAGTTGAACAAGGGGGAAAAAGTAGGGAACCCCGTAGAGTAAAGTTGTAGTTTTTTTTAATCTACCAAAACGCAATTTTTTCTCCCAACTTAGTAACAACAGGCTTCAAAAACCATTGTGGGGTGGGGAGATCTAGAAAGCAAATAACTATGGGAAAACATACTCCCCCGCCCTCTAGGCCAACTACTAGGCAGAAAGCTGTCATACCAACCCCAATTGTTAAACCAACTGCTATTGATAAAATGTTACAGCAGGCAATAGAAGCCGTCTCCAGTGAAAAAGAACGCACTAAAAGACGCCTCTCACTGACCTCAATGATTTCAAGCATTTCCCCAACCAAGGAGCCAGAGCTATCCCACTTCCCCCAAACACCGGCGGCTTCTACTATGTTAGAACTATCCTGTGCTCAAGAATCCCCAGTTGGGGAAATTAACAATAGGAATGGTACGGGTGGGGGTGGAAAAAAGAGAGGAATACCTAGCAAGCAAATTGCCTGTAAGAGAGGGAAACAGGTGAAAAACACTCCTGTGGTAGTCTTAGATAATTTGGTGGGAGACCAAGCTGCTAATGAAAGTAGCCACAAACCTCTGGAACCCCCAGGTTGGGTATTACACCTGGCCACAGAGCTTAAGTCCCACTTCGAACAGCTCATAAAATCCGAATTCGAAGTGGCAATGAGACGCATTGGTAATTTAACTACAACGATGGTCTCGTGGGGGCCTAAAATCAATGCTATCTCCTAAACTATTGAATCTATCAAGCCATTAAACCACAGCTCTGCTTCCCTACAAAACCCGGAAGCCCCACCTACCATCCTATTACCACCTCCTCCTGAGGAGCAAGAAAAAACCGCTAACACGCAAGCGCGCACATGGACTCACCCAATCGGCCAACAAAATCAGACCCCAGTTATCCCTCAAAACAGACTGTCCCATCCCATAGACAAAGTACAAGAACTTAGGCCTATGGTAACTACTCCAGATCCTCCAATGGAACATCAGTTCCAAAGAATGTCTATCACTGATTCTCGGAACCCACCCCTCTCCAGGATGAGGGAAAAGAGCCCAACACTCCCTCGCATAGATCTGCCCCCAGCATCCACTCCCTATGTTGTTATATTAGCCGGAGTGCCAGAGTTGGAAAATGGCCGAGGGGAGTCCTATCCAGAATTGAAAAACAAAGTCACATACTGGCTAAATAAATATAGACCACTCCCCCTCTTAATACATAGTGAAATTCTATTTGTATGTAGGGTTAGCTAGCTGGGACAGAGCCGCAAATAAATCCTGGGGGGATTGTGTTCTGATTAATTTTAGGGACAGGAGGGCGGTCCAGAACATCCTGGGATGGGGACCTTCTAAGGAGATGGGTGGCATTCAAACACTATCCCTGGATCACTTTTACCCCCCAAGCCAGCTGGGAGACGGAATGGGTAGCGTGTACAGAAAATGGGAACTGAAAGCCCAGAGTGCTATTATGAAAAACACGGGTCGGCGATGTGAGGATATTATGTCATTTAACATCCCTGTGAGCAACAGATTTAGCTCCCTGGATCTGGTGGACTGACTAAATCCAAAAACAACAGTTGATGGACAGAATGCAGAACAATGTCATACAGTCACCCCAGTACAGAGATAGGGGTCTAAATCCATTGTTTTTTTGCACTCCACACCACCCCAGTTCAGACATGGCCATATGCAAATCAGCCTTGACCCTGTGCCTCATTGGAACAGTCCAGCCCGAACTGCCAAACCATGTCTTTCCTGGACCGTAATCAAGCATCCTAGGACCGTTTTCTGGCTATCAGCCGTCATCAGCCAGGATAGCTTGACTCCAGTGGTGTGGAGAGCATGGGACTCACGTCTGACCATACCCATCCCACTCGGGGTGACAAATGCAAAAACAACAGTTGATGGACAGAATGCGGAACAATTTCATACATTCACCCCAGTACAGAGATCTGGGCCTAAATCCGTCATTTTTTTGCACTCCACACCACCCCAGTTCAGACATGGCCATATGCAAATCAGCCTTGACCCTGTGCCTCATGGGAACAGTCCAGCCCGAACTGCCAAGCCATCTCTTTCCTGGACCGGAATCAAGCATCCTAGGACCGGTTTCTGGCTATCAGCCGTCATCAGCCAGGATAGCTTGACTCCAGTGGTGTGGAGAGCATGGGACTCACGTCTGAGCATACCCATCCCACTCGGGGTGACAAATGCAAAAACAACAGTTGATGGACAGCATGCAGAAAAATGTAATGAATTCACCCCAGTACAGAGAACTGGGCCTAAATCCATAGTTTTTTTGCACTCCACACCACCCCAGTTCAGACATGGCCATATGCAAATCAGCCTTGACCCTGTGACTGACTAAATCCTACATCTAAAAGCCCATCTTCCCTTACTGATCAGACAGTGGAACCCTACAATTGTGGAATAATTAAGAGTAGGGATGTACTAGCTGAGAAAACCCATGTCCCCCAACAATTTGTACTAACTTCGGTGGCCCCACTAAGATGAGCAGGGATTTGGACAACACCCTGATCAGGTTAGGAACCCACGAGCAGCTAGCATCAAGGGAAGGGAGTCAACAACAACATGAAACTCCAAGCCCAGAGGTTCACCAGTACTCTAAGATCTTATCCTGGAATATAGCGGGGCTTAGCATTAAAATGGACCCCCCCAGACTGGGGAGAGTACATCGATAGTCATCAGCTATGAGTCTTCCAGGAAGCATGGTCAAGGTTGGATTTGCATAGAGTGGGATATGCTACATATAGCATTCCAGCAGTACAGGAGCCCAGGGGGAGACCCTCAGAGGGTCTATGCACATGGGTTGGTACTCATTTGGGATGCAGTATCAAAATGATAGACACCCCTTCTCCTGATATCTTGTGCATTCTCCTCTCTTTTTTTAATTCCCTGAAGAAAGCAATCATTAACACTACCGTCCAGTGAGGCTGGGGCAAACATCCCCGACAATAGACTGCCTGGATACTTTCTTGCACACGCTACCTGAATATACCCATGTAATTATTTGCGGGGATTTTATTTGTCACTTTGAACCCTTAAATGGTATTGATAACTCCATTACGAGTGACGAAGATTCGGCCCGGTCAATTCCTGATTGTAATAGCTATTCAGCCTGGGCATGGACCCCTTTAGTCCTGCAGATTAATTAATTAACTTACAGTCACTCACTCAGGGCATGCAATGGCCGGCTTCCGTCCGATAGTCCGGGCAAATTTACTTTCAATAAGATAGGGCAGACCTCTACAATTGACTACATCTTGGTTGATGTAGAATTGTGGCACAAAACTATTGACTTGTTGTTCAAGACCAGATTTGAAAGTGAACACAACCTGCTGATACTTGAAATAGCCCTCCCCCAGCTTAAGGCTCCACAGAGTACACCCCCACAACAGTGCCAAATTTAATTGTAACGGAAGGGGGTAGAAGAGTGCGGTGGGGAACTTTTGTACAGTCACCGGAAAAAGTGGCCACACTTTATAAACAAATTATTCCTTTTTTAGAAATAGCATTTCAAGCACCTGATAACAGTCAAGGTCTAGAATTCCTGACTCTACTCAGCATGAATCATCAGGATTTGTTTTTAAAATTAGCTGAGCACTTTTATAATAATGAACATAGCAACAGACCTGACTCCAAACCCAAACATCCCTGGTACAACAATATGTGTAGAGACGCCAAAGGCGCTCTATTACTGGAGATTAAAAAAACGACAATCAATCCACTAAAATAAATAGGGCACACTACAAAAAAACCATAGCTGAAGCAAAAGCAATTTGGGAGTTAGACAAATGGGAAGCAATTAGAAAAGCCTTAGATAACCAGGATATGAGAGGCTTTTGGAACCTAGTCAAAACTGGTAAATCTAAAGGCAATTCTGCAATTGAGCCAAATCTGGGGAAAGAAGTCTGGAGATCCCATTTCAAAGCACTATATATGAGGACTGCCGATGGCGATGCAGTTCCCAGGGAAACTTTAATAAATTAAATTAATCTAACCAGTGGTGCACCTCCATGTACAATGAAGGAGGTCACCGCGGCCCTGAGTAAACTGCTCCCAGCTAAGGCACCTTGGCTCAACAGAATTCCTGGCGACCTATTTAGAAACAAGCAAGCAGTGTGGACACCTTACCTTTGGACACTGTTCAATGCCATCCTACTAGGTATGGCTATGCCCCCCCACTTGGGCACGGGCAGAAATCATTCCTATCTACAAAAAAGGCTCCCCGCTCAACCCGGCAAATTACCGTCCAATCAGCCTTATTGACGTAACCCAAAAGATATTTGCCAGGGTTGTTCTTGACCAATTGCAATCATGGATGGAGGAAAAGAATGTATTAACGCCTTTACAAGCTGGGTTTAGGTCTAAAACCTAAACTATAGACCAGATCTTTACATTGCAATTGATCAACTGGAAAACTGTATACTTGGAGGGTGGTAGCCTTTACCTAACCTTTGTGGATCTCAAATCCACATACGACATGGTGCAGCGGGACCAACTATGCGGCATACTCCATGATATGGGAGTACCAGCCCACTTATGCAACTTGCTTAAGTGCTTACATAATGATACGTATGCGAGAATAAGATACGGGAAGAAGAGGGAATTTACGGCTCCTTCCGGTAGAGAAAGGGGTGAGACAGGGATGTGTCTTAGCCCCGACCTTGTTCTCCCTCTTTTTAAATGGTCTTATTGAAACCCTACTGGCTGTAAAAGATATAGACTCCCCTAGGTTAGGAAACCGCAAAATACAAGCTCTAATGTTTGCGGACGATACGCTGCTGCTCTCCAAGTCACCATTGGGCATGCAGCGGGTTCTGGAAGCATTCTGCTCTTTCTGCAGGAAGAGGGATTTGGAGATAAAGCTCCAAAAGACAAAATATATGGTCTTACATGCAAGCACCACAAACTGCCCTCACCCCCATATGGAAGGTATGGCCTTAGAGAGGGTGTTCATTTTTGATTATCTAGGCGTGACACTCAACATCAAGATGGACTGGGGGAACCAGATAAAGAAAGGCAACCTAAGACTTACACAGTCCCTAGGGGGAATCTTGAAAGTGTACCAAAGTTGTACTCAGAAAGTGGTAGGCCCTCCGGCAGAAATATACAAGGTACAGGTAAGGGGAGCATCATTATATGGAGTGAAGTTCTGGGGACATTGCACAACTAACGTCCTATCTTTAACTGAGAATACTTTTCTCAGGCAATTGCTGGCTCTTCCGAAAAGCACTCCGTTGACACCATTACAAATGGATTTGGGTATTGGCCCCATCGCTGATCTAATTGTCTCCCGCCCACTTCTATTTTGGCGCCGTATGTGGAGTACCCCTGAGTTGGTAAATTATAGGGAGGAATTGAGGGACGTCATGACCATCCTGGGTGCAGGGAATATACCTTGGCTGTTCCACATCAGGAACACTTGCCAAGTATTGGAAAGGATGAATATGTGGCTGATGCCAGAAGAGACCTGCCCCTCTATTTCTAAAAAGTCCCTACTCTCTGTCTATAGGTAATATAAATGTACCACACAGGTTTCTGAAAGCCAAACACCAGTATAAACTGGAGTCAGCCCTGGATAGTATCCAGCCCCTCATTGCAAAGAAACTGTACTTTCAATTTAGGCACAGGGTGCTCCCGCTTAGAGCGTTCACTAATAAATGGAAGGGAGCCACCAAACTAGGATACCCTGGGTGTACTGTGATGGAAGAAACAGAACCTCACGTTCTCCTCTTCTGTCCTGCTTACAGTAGACCTGGGTCCAAATGGATTCTCCAGCTTTGCAGAAATGTGGGAATTAGACATCACACTGAGGCCCTCAGGATACTAAAATACGAAACGGACCCACTATATGTGTTTGCTACCTCTAGGTTCCTATTCATGATGTGGTGTATACGTAGCGTCATATAGATATGCTTTGCCTCCACACTGTGTTAAGTTAGCATGAGCTTACTAGGAGGTTAAACGCCATTTTACCTTTCTGCTGATTCTGCACATGGCACATATTGTTATAATAGCTTTGAGCCTAGTAGAATGTTTTGCTTCACACGTGAATAATATGTTTTGCTATTAGTATCAGCTTTGCTTGGTAAGCTATGTCTGTACAGTGAGTGCCGAGGCCTTCAAGGTTAGTTCAACACAGTGGTTGTTGTGAGGTTTGATCTTCGCACGTTCGAGACATAACATATATGCAGCTGCGGCCAAATTCTGGCTTTAGGCGCGTTTAATATTGCACTACACAGAGCATTAATACACACTTGATGATGCATCGCATGCAGAGAGCTGGTGGAAGATGATGTGATCCCTTACCACTAGGATCAAAGGTATGGGGCCGCCCTGCTAAAACCCAAAGAGACCTTCTTAGATATAATATAATGTACTAGCAAGGTTTAGGTGCTATTTAACCTTCTTCCCTCTAGCATTTTAACATGCTTTCTCCCTTTGTATTCTATGGGCTAGTAACTATGCTGATTACTTTGTTTCTTATAATATGTTTGCTTGTATTAGCTAAGATACTACGCCTGAGAACACTACATTAGAAAATAAACATTTCAAATGTGCACGTGTCCTTATTTACTCCTCGTTCTGGATTGATATGGTTGTATAACGAAAGAGTGTTCATGTGTTCCACGTTACCTGAGGTGTTCTAAGTCCATGTTCTGGGTTGTCTTAACATTGGGAGTTTGTAAGAACCAACGAGACACTGATTGCTAGTCTGGTAGGGGATTTTGGGTACTAAGGTGAGTTTTGGCACACCCTAATTCACTGAGGTTCCAAGTCTCTATGCACAGTTATGTGTAGGAACGGAATCCCTGCGACATGGCGCCCAACCATTGGTGGTCTTATTACATGACACTTGAGTAGTGCTATATTCAGTCCTTAACCCCTTCACTATTGTTTCCGGTTGACAGTGGTGTCGGACAAACCTACCTATACTTACATAGGTTTTTTTCAAGCTTGCTTCTTTAAAACGGTTTCCTTGGATTACTACCCAGTTGTGCTACGTAGTTTTCTTTGTACCTCTTTCGTTCTGTGTCACTATGGCCACGGTGGACATTCTGCAACATAGTCACATTGCGGTGCGCAATCATTTGCAGACTTATAATGTCCCCATGGATGGCATGGCCGTAATAATGGTGGTGAGTGCAGAGGTGGCTTACCCGTACAAAATGTTCTACTCGTGGGTGACCTTCCCGGCTGTGAACGCAAATACTAATGTGTTCGACACGTACACTCCCACTGCTGTGCCGCAGGAGTATGCTCCATATAGGGCACAGGAAGTTCCGATAGACGCTTGGCAGCACCGAGTTTGGTTTAATGGCGCCCTACCCCACTCTTTAACAGCTCCGAGGTTAGGTCCTTTGTCCATTCCTGGCGCGACTTGGCCTGTTTTGGCTGGATTTACACCTCATCCTCAACACGGGGCGTGTACCGTTGTTGAGTTAAGACGACTACATGTAGTCGCAATTAGCGTGATTAGGTCGTTGGTGCAATACATAACCCGTAATCTCCCGGGCGGGGCTCCAGGTGGTGCGGCGCTTCCTGCCGGACAGGGCGGAAGGAAGCTTAGTCCTGTAATGGTCAACGCTGTAATGGGCAAGCGCCCCCAGGATAAGGATGATTTTCCTTTCTGGCGTGCCGAAAAATGTGACCAGCTGGAAGCGGTATTTCCTAACACGACTCCTGGTGAAAAACACAGGATTCTGACAATTAGCATGCCAAAAGACTTGACCCCAGAAATTGGTGACTGTGAGTCATGGGGAAAAACCTTTGCGGCAGTTTATGTGAGGTGCTATGGCACTCCGTCTATAACTGTCCTACCGACGGTCATTAAACGTGCTCAGGATGAGCATGGACCTGCTGTTGAATTGGGTATGTGCCGGTGTGGTTCCTTTGATGTAGTTTACAATCTCATACTTGTGAATGTCAAACGAGATGCGGTGAACTTTCAGGTGTCCAATGCTTTGCAGGCGGTTCCCGATGCCGACAAACCCCGACAGTTACCAAGAATTATTGTGGCGGCTTATAAGACCGTGGGCCGCAATAGTGTGGGACTCAAGCCTTTCTCAATAAAAGAGAAAAAGCAACCCCAAGGGCCGAAGTCAGAGACTGACGAACAGCCCAAGACCAAAAAACAAAATTGGCTGAAAAAACAAAAACAGGGTAAACAACATCAACAGAAACAGGAGTCTCGTCCTGCATCTCCATTGCCTGTACCCACAGAACGTTTTATGACTTGTGGGGTCGCGCAACGATAAAATCACCTGATCGTTTTCAAGTTTCTGATCAACGCTCTCCTCACTCTTTTTAGGAATCATCGGCCTCATCTACCGGTGGTGGAGGAGGCGGCAGAGGTCGGGGTGGCCAGCAAGGACGCGACCAGCCCCGCCCGAAGGACGGTAAAGGCCAGCAGGATGATTCTACACCGAAGAGACCCTAGTTTAAGAAAAAGAAAGTCGCCGCTTTAACAGCGAGATATGCCACAGATAGTGAGAACGCAGCTTCGGAATCAGACATAGGCTCTGACCTTGCTGGACAGTGCGGCGAAGGTTACCATAGTGCGAGAGGCCCTGCGTCTGCTACTGAAGGTGACAGCGACTGACCGTTATGTTGTTGTAGAGACAGCTGACACTAGAGTAGCTCCCCCTGATAGACTTTTTGAAATAGTCCTTTTAGTTGAAGGTGACATACAAAATACCATAAAAGGGGTGTTTTGGGAAAATCTTACGACTACCTATGACATTTTGTTAGCGGAGGCTGACTGGCCCCCATCTTTTGTGCTCGCAGCTCCGAGAGGGGAGGAGGTAATCCTCTCTAGTTTCACGCACACTTTCTCGAAGGAGCATGCGCTGAATTTTGCAGAAGAGAGGGCTAAAGCCCTTGCGCCGGTTCTGTACCGTACACACTGTGGTTGGGATAAATTTTCCCAACACCACGAGATTCCTTTGCGGTCTATGCCACAGCCTCAACCTCAATATCCCATTAGGCGCAAAGCTAAGGCTTCCGTCGCGGAAATCCTTGAACAATTGGAATATCAAGAAGTGATTGAAACATGTGTGTCACCGATAAATAACTCTCTTTTTACTGTGACCAAACCTGACGGATCATATCGTTTGGTATTGGATTACCGGCATCTAAACTCGCATTGCCGTACCTGTGCAGTACAGAATACTCACGGCTCTGCCTTAGTGGATAGTCTTGTGCCTAAGATGTTTAAAACCACGCTTGACGTATTCCAACGGTTTTTATGCCCACCATTTGGATGGTCTAACTTCCCAATGGATCAGTTTTACGTGCGGCAGCGAACAAAAACAGTTCAAACATTTACCAATGGGCTATAAGAATAGTCCATGCGTATTTGCTGCCCGCATAGTCTCTCTCTTGGAGAGAGTAGTCCCAGATGCGTGTTCGTATGTGGATGACATTTATCTCACAGACGACGAACTTTGGGAACATCTGTGTCGCGTTGACCGCATAATTTGTAGCTTTGCAGACTTCGACTACAAATTCAACTTTGCAAAGTCTCACATGGCAGAGTACACAGTGTTGTTCCTGGGCTACGAGCTCAACAATGAAGGACGAGGATTGGCCCCTCACTTCTTGGAGAAATGCGCACAACTGCGCGCTCCGACAACTCTGAAAAAATTACAGTCTTTGCTGGGATTTTTGAATTTTGGGCGAACATACATTCCTGAATATGCCCAGCGTATCAAGCCTTTGTATGCTTTGATACAACCTACTTTTACCAAATCATGCTGGCTGCCGGAACACTCAGCTATTCTGTAATCTTTGCAGGCTGATCTGCTAGAATCTAAATTCTTACTGACTTGTGATAACCACACTAACCTGGTGATAAGAATCATCTCTGGGGCGGTGGGTTTCACTTACCTTTCTTTTAACGAAGGAGACACATTATCTATTGCTTACAAGTCACACTTGTACACGTCGGCTGAAATGCGATTTTCCACTGTGGAGAAAGTTTTAACAGCAGTGCAAATGGCGATTCTTAAGCAACGTGCTCTGTCACAGGGAAGACGCATGTTGGTTGTTACCCCGTTACCTGCATTAGAGGCAGTTACGAAAGCCAGTGTACCAAATTCTAAAGCTTTGCACCCTCGGTGGATACAATGGGCAGCATCATTGACATCTCCGGATGTCACCTTTATTTTTGATGCCTCCATACAGTCGCAGGAGTTTTTGCAATATGAATTCGTTCATGCTGCTCCTTTAGCTATGCGGCCTTTGGAGGATTTCCATTGCATCATATACACTGATGGTTCAGCGCAAGTTGCGCATGGGTCTAAGCACGCATACATTTACGCTTGCGCCATTGTGGTAGGTGCCATGGTGAACGATGAGTTCAAGTCCAGAGTCGTGCACACGCAGACTCTAGGGGACTGCACTTCGTGCTCTGATGCTTGCATTGGAGTACGCTGATCCTAGTGTGACGACTCTTATTGTGAATGATTCTTACTACTGTGTCCAGTCTTACAATGAAAACCTGTTCTTTAGGATTCAGAATGATTTTCGTGATTCCAAGGGTTGCACAATAAAGCATAAAATGATCTGGGACCGGGTGGATGAGCTTAAAGAGCAGTTGCCACTCGTATTTGTAATTCATAATCTTGGTCATCAGCGTGTGGGAGTTCACACAGTTGGCAATTCGCTTGTCGATGAGGCAGCAAACTCAGCAGTATCGACATATTTGGTTGCAGCAGTTACACGGTCCAAAACTAAGATTGATGATAATATCTTAGCAGCTGTTGCTGCGACTGAGAAGGGAAGTAAATATCCTAAGGGATTCCCTTCGAAGTATTCATACCACTTAAGTCCTGATAAAGTTCCTCATGTGAAAATACCTGACGTTGGGGAGAGATTGATTCCCAACGCGGATCGCAGACACACACTGCTCAAAGCGGCCCATGAAGGAGTTGCGTCTGTGCATGCGGGCATTTTGGCTACTGTGGCACAGTTACAACAGCGTTTCTGGTGGCGGGGACTGTACAAACAGACGCGTGATTATGTCCTTCAATGTGACATTTGCCAGCAGATTAAGCCTTCAACTGCTGCGCGTCCGCCCCAAATACAGTTGTTCATTTCTAATAAACCACTTGGTTGTGTTTATTTAGATCACTGCGGTCCTTTTTCTTCTGATACTGCGTATAAGTATATCTTAGTTGCAGTTGATTCATGCACACACGTTGTGTGGGTATGGCCTCACCGCAGCACTGATTCATGGACTGTCATAAGAGATTTGCGTGTCTTTGTAGGGTTTATGCCTGTGGTACTTTCCATTCGTATCAGGGTCCTGCTTTCGCCTCTAAGGCGTATAAGGATGCCATGACTTCGTTGGGGGTCCAAGTCACATTTTCGTCTCCATACAGACCTGAGGGTAATAGTGTTGTGGAACGAATGAATCGTGACTTAAAGCAATCTTTGACAGCTCGAGTTATAGGCACTGGCAGGAACTGGCTGGCCTATCTCAATGGCGTGCAGCGTGCTCTTAATAATCTCTCTAGAAGGTCTCTGGGTGGGCGGACCCCATACGAAATGCTATTTGGTATCAAGATGTATGTATCGGACCTTGACGGTCTAGACTCGGCGGCTGTTGCTGCCTCCTTTGACGTAGATGAACATTGCAATGTTTTACAGACTCTACAAGAGACGAGAGACAGTCTTGCAAAGGAACATTTGCCCTCCACCTCGGATGATGCGTTGTAGATCCCAGTAGTTGGCTGGCTACCCCAAGTTGGTGAATTGGTTCGGGAGAAGATCGAAAACAAGAAAGAATTTGGTCCCTCTTATCGAGCTCCAGTTCCAGTGCTTGGTGTGAAGGGCACAAGAACAGCCATTTTACCACCTCTTCCAGGTCGTAAGGAAAACAGGTATATCTCCATTGACAATGTCAAGATACACAGATTGGCCGATTCTTCTTAGTTTGACACCGGCAGGCTCATGTCCTTCGATTGTGAGAAATTCTGTTTTGGCCACGGCTTCAAATCCTGACCCTGAGGTTTCCTTCGAGATGCCTGCAATTTCTAGTCCTTTATTGAGTACATTACCTGGTACTAAACTTGATGAAACTGACTACACTTACCCAACTGACCTATCAATGCCTGATTTACAAACTCGCTTGTCCACAGAATCCAGATTTTCATTTGACTATGTTTCACACAAGAAAGCCTTCACGGATTACTGTTTATGCAAGATTATTTAAAAAACATTTTTTAATTCCCCCTTGGACATATATTTGGCTGGCGCTTTTTTCAATTTACCTTTTTATGTCAATTGGTTTTGTGTTTTATTTTTTCCGTATCGTCAATGGACACTATGTCGAAGAGATATGCATTCGACATCTCAATGGAACATTGGCACCCCATTCCTCCTCGCACACTGCACACAGATTGAAGAGAGACTTGGCTTTTGTTAACTTAACAGCTTGGCCTGTCCTGGATGGGATTGTATGGGATGCTGTTACATTTCAAATCCATGGCCCCACTGAGGTTATAAATGTCCCTAATGTGCTTAGAGTTAGCATGGGGGATGTGGTTAAACAAAACATACGTTCTGATGATTGGGATGTTCAGGCCGTAGAAGCATTGTTTTCTGATTTGAAATATTATGCTGCCTTTGATGCTGAAGAATTATATTTAGAATCTGCTAATTATGGTGATTTCTTTTGTTACCAGCATTTCGGCAATCACTGCCTACATAAAACTAATACTAGGAGGAGCAATGTCAATTATACACAATGGGAACATTGTCCAGCTCTTATACAAGGCAGTTCTGTTTCCTTTTTGAAAAAGTATGCTTATTTTACTGATTTTAATCAGTCCAATCCCAAAGCATTTTATTTTAAAATGAACGAAAAATCCACATCCAAAGTTAGACTTACCGATACTAAATTACTGTACTCGAAGTCCTTTCTAGACCAGCTAGCTGTAGGGGGCTACGAGTTGTGGAAGGAAACAGTTGACCTTAAATCTGTTTGGGGTTCTAAAAGTTGGCAGGTGCAAGGCATTGAGGCTTTGCCCTGTGCATGTCTCATCCAGAATCATATGTTGTTTTTGAACTCTACAATTTCACAGACAACTTGCTTTGGATTGGCTACCTCTAAAAAATTAAATGCTCCTTCCCTCCCTGATTTAAAAAAATATTCAGGTTGGGGTAATACTACAAAATTTTCGATCAGAGAGTTGCAACCTCTGTGGCTAAATTCTTCTTTTAACATATCCAGTTTGCATCCCAATGGCTGGTTGCTCTGGCACAGAAGTGCTGACTCGTGCCAACATCGTTTTCTGGGTTTGGCTCAAGGCTTTACACAGGTCAGGGTAGATCCCCGTTTTGAAAGTGACCATTCTGTGACTACCTATTCTGTAGGCAAATTATGTCAGAATTGGCTCAAACATTCTACTTTGGCCTCAGTTAAACTGCATTTATCTAAACTGACTGACGATGTTGATCTGAATGATTTCATAAAAGGCCCGGCTAAAGGTAGATCTAAAAGATGGATATATGCTGTTTTTAACGAATTCTGGAAGACATCCCAGATTGAGGCGGCTACCCGCCTTAGGGCTATTGATCAAGCCAATTTGGAAAAAGTGCTAGCAGTTGTAGATAATAGCATTAACACGCTTTCTTTCCGCATTTACACATCGGATAATATTGTGTCATCTGTTGTTGATATTGTGCAAGATGAAGTGTCTGTTTTGTACCATGGTCAAAATCAATTGCGTTCTGTTATGCAGTTTGCTTGGACCCTGCAGACTCTAAAAGGCCGGAAAAGTGCCATGGGATTACATGAATACCTCTTCCCTATTTGCTCCGTTTAATTTGACAGATAAGCAACGTTTACTTTCAATGAAGGATGCTTATTTTTCCATGTTACACATTGAACGATTAGAATCCTTTCATTTTTCTGTGGCAGAGGCCACTACTGCAACGTGGCTTATCCACGGGTTAATAACTCTACCGTTTCCTCTGTTCGAGTTTAAAAATTTTATGAAGTATTTTGCCATTGGTAGATACGAGCCTCTTGGTAGTTCCTATCTCCATGAAGCCTGGTCGCTTCCATTTACATATAGATGCCTTAGGGAGGGCAAGGAAGTTTATCTGAATGGTGAAGAATGCACTGAAACACCGGATCACTCATTAATGTGTAGACATATCCAATTACACGGCTCCTGTAATCATGACTAGCCTAATTTAGCCTGTGTTTTGAAAGGTACCCCCGTGCCCGCTATCGTTCCCACATTCACATTACTGGCAAATGGGAGTTATTTACTATTAAACAATGAGTATTGCTGTGGGTTAATAAAAGGCATTGCTTATGTCGTTACTGTCAGTGAGCGTGTGGTTTGCTGTAAAAATGTGATGTATCCACCCACGCATGGGAAACTGGATGTTTCCATCTGGTCGAGGATTCCGACCTTGAAAGCAGAGTTCAATAAGATAAGTCGCATAAGAGCTCTATTGTCCCAAAAAGAAGTTGCCCTCACATCTGCTCGTGAAACATTTGTCCTTCACGTAGCTAACACCCGCACAGAGGTGCATGCTTTATTAAATACTGACTTGCCATTACATTTCGGTGAATTAATTCACACATTCTTTAATGCATCCGCCACAACTGGGCTGGCGCACTTTTTTAAAGTGGTTAGCAGCGGCCTTGTGACTTCGTTTCAAAGTATATTCTGTGTCTTTCCTGCTTTCTTTCATTCGTTGGTGGATTTCCCATTTTACTGGCGCTGGCTGCCGGCGTTCTTTTGCTGTTTTGTTTTGTTTAAAATGGATGCACATCCTGTGTTTCAAGACGAGCTGTCACGACTGGCACTGTTTTGCAACAGAATGCTTGAATACTATGGAGCGCTGCCACTCGCCACCTTAGTTCAGCTTATGGATTATCGTTTTGATTTTCCTATTTTACGTGTGTCCAGCCTGTCTTTCATTGCCTGAGTTGCGATTTCGACTGGGCCCTGGATTTGTGTCTCTGCAATACGGTGTCTCCTGATGTGGATTATAACCAGCTCATGAGCCCCTTAGTTGCTAATGAATTGCTTTGTTCTGACAGAGGGATTATGTCCTTTGCAGCGATGCATGGAATACTGGGTCATTGGAATGTGTTCGCAGCGGCGCAAGATTTCTTGGCACACAGCTTCATTGAGAACCCACCGAGTTGCCCAGTGATGGTGCTAGAGGCTCCGGTAATTGAAGAGCAAGTATGTTCTTTCCCACTTTTACATTGGATGGCTGAATTATTTTCGGATGAGAACAGTGACTTCCTATTGGAAGCTGTTGCTGCTTATTGTGCATATTCAATGTTAGGATGAAGTATTTCATCACCATTAATTGGACAATGAACATTTTTTTTATTATTATTATTTTTCTGGCATATGACAATTTTCTCTGCCCCAGGCCTATTGACTTTGCCCAAGCCAATGACTACACTTTCTTGCTTATGAGATTTGGGGGTTTTTTTGGGGTGAAAATTTTTTACTTTTTTCACTTGCACAAATTTGAGCTGACTGTCGTTCTTGAACTCTGCATTTCAAAAGTTTGCCCCTTATCTTATCTTATCTTATCTTATCCGTGCTTGGATCAAAGGGAGGGTGTCATATAAATATGCTTTGCCTCCACACTGTGTTAAGTTAGCATGAGCTTATTAGGAGGTTAAACGCCATTTTACCTTTCTGCTGCTTCTTCACACGGCACATATTGTTATTATAGCTTTGAGCCTAGTAGAATGTTTTGCTTCACATGAGAATAATATGTTTTGCTATTAGTATCAGCTTTGCTTGGTAAGCTATGTCTGTACAGTGAGTGCTGAGGCCTTCAAGGTTAGTTCAACACAGTGGTTGTTGTGAGGTTTGATCTTCGCACGTTCTAGACATAACATACATGCAGCTGCGGCCAAATTCTGGCTTTAGGCACGTGTAATATTGCACTACATAGAGCATTAACACACACTTGATGATGCTTCGCATGCAGAGAGCTGGTGGAAGATGATGTGATCCCTTACCACTAGGATCAAAGGTATGGGGCCGCCCTGCTAAAACCCAAAGAGACCTTCTTAGATATAATATAATGTACTAGCAAGGGAGGGTAAGGTTTAGGTGCTATTTAGCCTTCTTCCCTCTAGCATTTTAACATGCTTTCTCCCTTTGTATTCTATGGACTAGTAACTATGCTGATTACTTTGTTTCTTATAATATGTTTGCTTGTATTAGCTAAGATACTGCGCCTGAGAACACTGCATTAGAAAATAAACATTTCAAATGTGCACGTGTCCTTATTTACTCCTCGTTCTGGATTGATATGGTTGTATAACAAAAGAGTGTTCATGTGTTCCACGTTACCTGAGGTGTCTAAGTCAATGTTCTGGGTTGTCTAAACATTGGGAGTTTGTAAGAACCAATAAGACACTGATTGCTAGTCTGGTAGGGCATTTTGGGTACTAAGGTGAGTTTTGGCACACCCTAATTCACTGAGGTTCCAAGTCTCTATGCACATTTCTGTGTAGGAGCAGAATCCATGCGACAGTAGGAGCATTCTAAAGAAAAATTAGCTGTTGCCAACTTAATTGTGTCGCCCACCAATCACAATCCTAAGCTTATCCTGTATATTGCTTCCTGATTTTGCTATTTGTAATGCTAATTTTGTACATTCTCCCAAATAAGGATAAACTGTAGAAATGTATCTTCTTATAATATCCTAATTGTTTTTACTTGAAATTTATTGAATCCGGTTTTAATGGGTTTATTATTACCAGCTAGTGAACCCCACTCAAGTCTGTAATGCATTGGGCTGACAAGTCAGAGAATAACACCCAAAATTGCACTATACTTTTCTTCTTTTAAACGATTTTTTGAACTGATTTTAATTATGTAAAATTGTGTATATAAGGTGCTTATAAATGTAATGCTATATTTGTATGTGCTTTTATGGCTGTACAGCCGAAATCAAGTTTTCTTGACTGACTACTGACTTGGGTTACTGTGTGTGTGTTGCACAAATACTTTATGCATTGGCTCTTTAGTTAAGCATGCCTGCTGTGTGCCAAACTACCAGAGGGCGAGCACAGGTTAATTTAAAAGTGTATATCTAGCTTACTCTGACTAGATTGGGGTCCATATTTCGACAGGGTGTAAACCTCTACCAACTAAAGACCCAATATCTAACAACATGTGAATAAAATATATGTAGAGTGCGAAGTCTAAATCATGCTGCTCCAGGTTCAAAGGAGTATTTTATTATTTTGCCTACTCCCTTAGCTTGACAATTTGATGGAGACCATGGTGTACGTTTGCACCCACTATAAGTCACTGGTCTTGATCAGCTGACACACATGAACAGTTATTACTATAGATTTGTATTTAATATTGAAAATTACATTGGGTTCTGAATTCTATCTCTACCTAAACACTTTTCGTCGACTACCAAAGGTCCATATGACCTGTGGGGGAGTATGTTTGGTGACTACACCAAGAGATTGGGGTTCAGAGACCCCCAATTCATCAAACTGTAGGACAAAACATGAATGAACAAAGCATGCAATGCTAACACTTTCTAGAGGTTTCTTTGTAAATGTCCCCCTGAGTAAAGTTTTCTGTCTTTTCCTTTCTTATCTTAATTTCTGGATATAAATCATATTCAAAATAAAGTGGAGATAGAGGGAAAATGCTAATGCTCGCCCTCAACAGTTGAACAAGACATGAAAACCTCTGGACCAGAGATCAAGAGCCTAGCTGTATTTATATCATAATATTCACAACACTCACTGGGGTTGGAATAAATGTGTTTAGTAGGAGAAAAAGAAAATTGTTCTTTTTCTTAGTGCCCCACGGTGACATGCTTCATCATTGGGGCCATCCCAGCCCTCTACAGACTGGGGCGTGCTACGACTTGCAAACTACGTAGGAGCACTTAAATCAGATTATGTGTGGTGCGAGAACTGTGATGTGATGGAGTGGGATAAGTGTAAGTGATTTAAAATATCTGCCTAGTAAGCTACAAATGATTTATTCTTGCTCCTAGGGGGTAGAATTAAAAACGGGGTAGAAAAATAGGGTGCCTAAAGGACAATGGGTTTAGGTGTACCTATTAGTTCCTATCTGTCAACATGTTTCGAGCGTCCCCCAAGCTCTTCCTCAGGACTACACAGGGACCAGCCCTGTGTTCACCACTCCTAATAATGCCCAAATGAGCTAATAATAAAGAAAATAGAAAATAAATCAATTTAATGCTGAAAAAAAAAAGCATGCATCTAGTACCTACGTAAGGAAATAATCACGTGGTATCTGTAAGAAAAAACACATACATTGTGGTTATAGGGTAGCAAGACCCCTTAGGATATGCACATATTTTTCACACACAACACATAAAACATATAATATATGCGGTAAACAACCTTTACAATGAAACTTTTACAACGCACTACCATTACAACGCGGTCATTACAACGCAAACTATTACAACGCATTGCGCTGGGGGGCGCTCTAGGATAGGGAATAGGTTAATTTACTATCCAATAACCTTCCCTAGTGTCCACGGGGACTGGAGTTGGAATAGTAAAATAAACTATTCACTATCCAACACCCAAAAGCACTATGCGTTGTAATGGACTGCGATGTAAAAACCGCGTTGTAAAGGCAGGCGTTGTAACAGCCTGCGTTGTAACGTCATACATCCAATATATGCGCCTCTTTGTCCATAAAAGCCCGATGGTGTGTATGTTTAAAAACATTTTGCTGGAAAAAATGTGGTTAGCACCTCGTGAAACTTCATGCATACTTCCTACACACAGAGCTGTTCTATTTACATACATGTAGCAGGGCCTAACTTTGCCACATGGACTCGGAGGGTTTGTATCCCATCTATCTGGTGGTTAAAAAGAAATGGGAAAAAATGCCGAGTTAGTGGTCGGTCTTTCCTTGAAATGGCGAGTGGTGGCGGCTGCGATCCGCTGTTAATGTTAATGTTAATGGGTGACTTATATAGCGCACGGCTACTCCAAGGAGTGTCCCGGCGCTTTCTGACCCATTACTGAAAAAAGGAGAAGGACAACAAAAACATAACAGAATTACTGATTAAAAAGCCAAGTTTTCAGGGCCTTTCTAAAGGCAAACAGGTTGGGGATACGGCGGAGATCAACGGGAAGGGAGTTCCATAATTTGGGGGCGAGATGTTTAAAGGAACGTCCACCAATTCTGGCCTTCTTAATGGGAGGCACCATTGCCAGGCCAAGATTTTCCGACCGGAGAGATCTGGTGGGCTTGTAGAAAGAAAGCCGTTTCTGAATGTAGGAGGCCCCTACCAAATGGAGTGCCTTATGGGCCAGTGTAAGAGCTTTGAATGTGATTCGCTTCTTAATCGAAAGCCAGTGCAGGGAGGAAAGCAACTCAGATGATCTGGCTTGCCGGGGTAGCCCGAAGATGGCTCTGGCCGCAGAATTTTGTACAACCTGGAGTTTGTGCAAAAGATAATCCGGCAAACCCAGGTAGAGGATATTTGAATAGTCAAGCCTGGAACAAATCAGAGCTTGTACTGTCAGCTTCCTATGGGCTAGAGGGAGCAAAGGAAGGAATTTACGCATCATTTTTAGCAGACCAAAACAGGTACCCGTGATCTGTGTTTTCAAAGCAAGGGTGTTATCAATTTTGACCCCAAGGTTTTTGGCGACCAAAGAGGAGGAGGAAGGGGGGGACATGCAAACCGGCCACCATTCCTGCCAGGGCGGATCTGCCTGACAGCCGAAGAAGAGCACCTCAGATTTATCAGGGTTGCACTTGAGGCTGCTTCGCTGAAACCAGTTGAAGACAGCCCCAAGGCAACCACGGATGCTCTCCCCGTCGAACTCCTTGCCTTTCTTGCAGGTGAAGAGGAGCTGGGTGTCGTCAGCGTATGATATGATCTGGGCACCCATTGACTCCGCCAGTACCGCCAATGGAGTCATGAAGATGTTAAAAAGGGTCGGGCTCAGCACCGACCCTTGTGGGACTCCGACATCCATAGGCGGCATCTCGGCGGAGTACGGGGGGGCCCAGACCACTTGTCGACGACCCGCTAGGTAAGATCTCAGCCAGCTCAACACCGTCCCTCTGAGTCCGATCTCGTGAAGTCTTCTCAAGAGGGCATCATGCGGGACGGTGTCGAAGGCCGCCGACAGATCCAATAACACCAGCATTGCTCTTCCGCCTGTGTCGAGAACTTCCTTAATGGCTTCGTTAACTTCCAAAAGAGCGGTCTCAGTGCTCAAATTGGAGCGGAAGCCAGATTGGGTAGAGTGGAGTAACGGAAGGAGTAGTGTCTAACGGAACCTGCGGGTTCTGGAAGCACACTTACTTGATTTCAGGATACTAGTGGCCAATTAACCTACTCTGTCGCCTCCGGACCGAATGTTAGCGAATTGGTGCCGGGAGGTCGCTTTTGTATTTCATTTCCGCATTCTCATTGTAATTGAGTAGACCGTGTGGGTTGCTCAATGTTCGGGACTGTTCCAGCGGCCATATTGGGTGTATACCGGCCGCGCTGAAATCAGGCGGGCCAAGTGATGGATGCACAGAAAATAAAAATAGTTATTCCGTTACATGGTTCTCTTCAGGCACCTCTCAATCGAATAATTTAGGGAAAAAGGTTACTCAATGTTCTTTCGGCTGTTTCGATCTGGGTGGCCAGGTACAGTGTCGGCCATTTTTGTAGTTTTTTGGCAATTTGATGCGAATATCGTATGATCGATATTGGTTCATAACAAGTAGGTTGCCTTCATAGAAAATCAATAAACATATCACGTTATACAGAGATTACAGGTACTGAACAGTGGCGCATGACCAGTTGAGGTACGAGATTCCAATTATTGGAACCCTTCAGTCTGTATGTCTATTAAAAGGTGGTATTTAATTGGGTCAATGCAAATAAGTCTGATAGGTGTGTCAGATTGCACCATCAGGTTAGACTTATTTTTAATTTCTCGCTGTCAGCGAGTTTTTTGTCATTGGGATCGTATTTAGAGACATGTGTGCAGGGAAATAGTTCATTGTGTAAATTGGTCCCATGGTATGTCATCATTTAGGCCATGGGTATGAGAACGCAATTTAGAAACCCAGCGTTGTTATTTCTCGAACAATTTCTTTTCCATGTGTGTGTGATTCTGCATGGTTTCTAGAACCACCCACCGCATGTCATTAGGGGTATGGCATTTTTCCAGAAATTGTGTCTTAATTTTTGTGTTGGAACGTTTGCACCTGATGCTGCTTCGGTGCTCCACAATGCGTGTGCTGACCTTCCTTGTGGTCATACCTATATAGTGCAGATTGCACGTACAGGTAATCATGTAAACCACACCTGTTGTGTTGCAATTGGAAAAAGATCTAAGGTCCCAGATGACTCCATTGTTACAGAGTACTTGTTTTGATGCTGTGGTCAAATGGCAGACACTACAATTTGTGCATGTGTAGTGGCCTGATGGTAGGGGGTGCAGCAGGTGTACAGTTCCTGAAGTGCCCTCTACTTCCTTAGGTCGTGTATGGACCACAAAATCCCTGAGGTTTGTACCTTTTCGGTGGGTGAACATCGGCTGCGCGAAATTCAGGCCACCACTGTTCAGTGTTCTCCAATGTTTTTTTTTTACAATTTTGGCTACTTGGTCAGATGCTACATTGTAAGTAGTTATACAGATTGGTCTCTTGTTTTTGTCAGTTTGATCTGTGGTCTTGTGTTCCAATAGGGCATCTCTATTGTTATTTGTTGCCCTTTTTTTAGCTTTTGATACTATGCGTTGGGGATAATTTCTCTGTAGTAGTTTGGTACTCGGGTCTTTCGCTTGAATGTTGAAATCTTGTTTTTCTGAGCAATTGTGCCTGAGACGCAAAAACTGCCCAAAGGGCAAATTTTCCCTCAGTTGTCTAGGGTGAAAGCTGTCGAATCTGAGTAGACAGTTCCTAGCTGTAGGCTTAAAGTGTGTAGTTGTAGTTAGTTTCCCCTCTTTAGCTTGAATGTTAAGATCAAGTAATACAAGTCGGGATCTGCTCTGTGTGGATGTAAATCTCAGGAAAGGGTGTTGTAAGTTTAACCAGAGTAGGAATCGGGTGACTTCACTCTCATCTCCTTCCCAAATGAGTAGCACGTCATCTATGTAACGTTTCCATAGGTGGATGTGACATAGATGGGGGTTGTCAGGGTGTAGTATTTTCTGTTTCTCAAGGTGGTGTACGTACAAATCCGCCACGCTCGGCGCGAAAGTACTCCCCATGCTCGTCCCATGTTTTTGACGATACAGGGTGTGGTGGAATTGAAAGAAATTTTCTGTTAGGGCTAGCCGGCAACACTCTAAGACCACATGTCTGGGAGTGTGGTATTGCCACGTGTTCTGGAATAAGACTTAATCTAGGATTTCTAGGGTCTCCTTATTTTTTTGCAGCATTAAATTGATTTATTTTCTATTTTCTTTATTATTAGCTCATTTGGGCATTATTAGGAGTGGCGAACACAGGGCTGGCCCCTGTGAAGTCCTGAGGAAGAGCTTGGGGGACGCTCGAAACATGTTGACAGATAGGAAGTAATAGGTACACCTAAACCCATTGTCCGTTAGGCACCCTATTTTTCTACCCTGTTTTTAATTTACCCCCTAGGAGCAAGAATAAATCATTTGTAGCTTACTAGGCAGGTATTTTAAATCACTTATACTTATCCCACTCCATCACATCACAGTTCTCCCACCACACATAGTCTGATTTAAGTGCTCCTACGTAGTTCACAAGTCGTAGCACGCCCCAGTCCGTAGAGGGTTGGGATGGCCCCAATGATGAAGCATGTCACCATGGGGCAACCCTGGTGAGTGAGGGGACACTAAGAAAAATAACTATTTTTCTTTTTCTCCTACTAAACATATTTATTCCAACCCCAGTGAGTGTTGTGAATATTATTATATAAATACAGCTAGGCTCTTGATCTCTGGTCCAGAGGTTTTCATGTCTTGAATATAAATCATAGCAGTTTGATTTATTTTCCACTGGTTGTCAGGCAGATGCTTTAATCCAGTTGAATAATTCCTAAAGTCATCATCAGGACTAAATCTGTATGCTGTCATTAGTTGTGGTTTGCGAAATAACAGGTCTGTGTGAGGGACAGTAATGATAAAAGTTAATTAGACTCAATCTATTCCCCCTTTTCTAGTTTCTTACTGGCTTATTGCTCTTTCTTCCTCCTTTTCCCTAAGGGCACCTGGTGGGGGGTATTTGCACCGTGGCATATCATGGGGATGGTCCTGGTGGGTGTTCCTGGCGTCTGTAGGGCACTAATGGTGCACGGCGGGGGGAATGTGGGTGGCCCCTGTTTTGACCCTATCATGACGACAAGCTTACCTAGTCCGCTGAAGATCTTAACACTCAACGTCAAGGGCCTCAATTCCCCTAACAAGCGGAGACAGGTGTGGCATTATCTCCTTCAGCAAAGCCCTGACATCATATACTTGCAAGAGACGCATCTACTGCAGGCGGACACTAAGCGCATGGCACATCCTAAGTACCCTCTTCAGTTCTGGGCTTCAGCAGATACCAAGACAGCATGGGTGGCAAAATTGTGCAGAGCTGGCATCAGGTGGGGGGGACCAAGCCCTTTCGGAGTGGGGATGGACGCTTCATCCGAGTGAGTGTGGAGGTTGGACGGCGTCGCTACACCCTGTGTAACATCTATGCCCCTAATCAGTCGCAAGACCTCTACCTCCGAGACCTCATACGAGAACAGGTGCCGCGAGGAGACCCCTTGTTAATTCTGGGGGGGGGGCTTTAATTTAGATTGGAATCCAGATGTAGACCGCAGTGAGGACTCCTTTAGTGGAGCAGGGGCCATGTCCTCAGCACTGCGTAAGCAGATTGAAGACTTAGGGATGCTGGATGCTTGGCGCTACCACTCCCCAGATCGAAGGGACTATTCGTTCTACTCACATGCGCACCGCTCGTACTCCCGGATCGATTATCTTTTTATCTCCCACGCCCTTTCTCGAGACACCCTTGGGGTTGTTATATCTGATATCTCGCTCTCTGATCACGCCCATGTCGAGTTGCTCCTGCAGGACCCAGATGTTGCCCAACCCTGGA
Organism: Lissotriton helveticus; assembly: GCF_964261635.1. Classification (NCBI taxonomy): domain Eukaryota; kingdom Metazoa; phylum Chordata; class Amphibia; order Caudata; family Salamandridae; genus Lissotriton; species Lissotriton helveticus. The sequence goes on along the minus strand of NC_136061.1, from coordinate 1,493,723,742 downwards.
AACAAGGTGGCGCCTGCCGCCGGGTATCCTCCGGGATGCAGGCGACATCGAAAGCATTAGAGATGCCATTGACTCCTACTTTGTTAGCAACGACTTACCGGAGACGCCCTTTCCAGTGGTATGGGATGCCTTCAAGGCCACGATACGGGGACATATTACATCACTCTCGATCGCACGGGCGCACGAAGCTCGATCGCTGGAGGACAGACTGGTGGGGGATATCAAGAAAGCGGAACTGCAGGACCAGGACCATTCCTCCCTTAAGTCAAGGAGGCAACTGGCCATCCTCAGAGGACAACTCAGACTCCTACGCACTAATAGAGGAGAGAAATCTCTACTGGTATTAAAGCAGAGATATTTCGAAGAAGGGGATATGGTTGTGAGGCTGTTGGTGGGACGGATGAGGGCACGTGCGGCCAAGGCGCATATCGCCAATGTCCACTTGCCGGATGGGACGAGGGCTACGCCGGAGAGGGGTAAGTGTGAGGCATTTAGGGACTACTACTCAGAGCTATATCGAGAGGAGGTACCGCCTCCGGAGGTAATTGAAGAGGTACTGGGAAACTATACGGGGACGCCTCTACACCCGCATTGTGCAAAGTCCTTAGAGGACCCTATCTCCCCAGAGGAGATAACGGCTGCCCTGCGGGAGCTCCCGCTGGGGAAAACCCCGGGACCTGATGGTCTCCCCCTGTCTTTCTATCGCATGTTCCAGGCTCAGCTACGGCCCCATCTTCTAAGACTATACAACTCCTTCACAGATGAGGTTGGACCATCCCCTGATATGGGTATGGCGGAGATAGCTTTGATTCTAAAACCCGGAAAAGATCCTACACTATGTGCGTCATACCGCCCGATCGCCTTGCTTAACACCGATTTGAAAGTTTACACCAAATTGTTGGCGGGACGCTTGGACCCCCACATGCCGGGCTTAATAGACCCGGATCAGGTTGGCTTTATCCACAACCGGCAGGGTGCGGACAACGTGCGTAGAGTTGCCCACCTCGTGGGCAAAGCACACCACTGGAAGATACTGGCCTGCCTTTTATCGCTGGATGCGGAAAAGGCCTTCGACCGGGTGGACTGGTCCTTCCTGCGAGCGGTCTTGCATAAATTGGAGATAGGTCAGAAGATGATCACCAGGATCATGGCGCCGTACCTTGCTCCGCAGGCCATGATCCGAGTCAATGGCCAACTCACCGCATTGTTTCCCATCTCTAGGGGTACCAGACAGGGCTGCCCGCTCTCACCCCTATTATTCGCCCTTGTGATAGAGCCTTTAGTGGGCAGACTGGATCAGGCAGAACCCCAAAATACATGGTATCCACATAGGGGGACGCGAGAACAAAGTGGCGCTGTTTGCAGACGACCTTATCCTTACGCTTACAAACCCTCGGGAATCCCTCCCGGAGCTAAACTCAGTGCTGTGCCTTTTTGAACGGGCCTCGGGTCTGAATATCAATTATACTAAGTCTTGGGCCCTTAACCTCACTATCCCGACGGACGAAATACCCCCTCTGGAACAGCTTGTCCCATACCGATGGGCAGCCCAACATATCCGATACCTTGGCCGCCAATTAACCTCCTCTCTAGATGGGTGGACACAAGTCAACTGGCGGGACTGTAGGCGCTCGGTTCTTGAAGCTCTGCGGAGATGGAAGCCACTTGTGCCGTCGTGGCTGGGCAGGCTTAAGCCATTAAGATGTCTATTCACCCCAAAATTCTATACCTTTTTCAGTGTCTTCCTACGCCCATCCCGCTGCACTATATACGTGGCCTTCAGCACGACCTTACCAAATTTATTTGGGGGGAAAAGAGGCCCCGATTTTCCCAGACCCTACTGGTGGCACCACGAGATAGGGGGGGTTTGGCCTGCCCTAATCTGGTGGACTATTATTGGGCAGCACACCTCCGCTTTATTGTGGAGTGGGGAGTCTATGAGAGTGAGAAGGGGTGGTTACACATGGACCGGGACGTGACTGGACGTACCATCTGGGACCTCCCGTGGCACCATAGGGCGGCACACTCTCGGAGCGCTTATATGGCGATGCCCACAAAAACGGTCCTGGAAATCTGGGATAGGATAGCGGTCCGCAGGGGCCTTATGACCTTCCCTTCGCCCCACACTCCGATTGAGAGGAATCCGTCCTTCCCACCAGCCTATCGCACGAGTGCCTTCGGCAAGTGGATGCAAGGAAACTGTAGGGTGCTTACGGATCTGTTTGAGGGGGGCTCCATCAAGTCCTTTGCCCACTGTAGAGAGGAGTTTCGGGTCAACCTCGAAGCGGGGATGCAATACGCCCAGCTGCAGCATTGCGTGGCCGAAGGTGAAACATATCGGGAGGCTACGCGCGCCTTCACCCCGTTCGAGCGGCTGGCCCGTTCCTTTACTGATTCGAAGGGACTGATCTTGCAGATCTACCGAATCCTACAACATCCAAAGACGGCTCCCATCCATCCATACCAACAACGCTGGCAGACAATATCAGGCACGGACATCACCCCGGCGCAGTGGCGTCGCCTGTGGCAGGACATTCCCAAAGTGTACCGTAGCATCCCTCAGCAGGAGAATGCCTACAAGATCATGACCCAGTGGTATTATACGCCTCAGCGCCTGTGCAAGATATTCCCTACTTCCTCTTTGACGTGTTGGAGGTGCAGATCTGCGACCGGGGACTTTATCCATATCTGGTGGGCGTGTCCGTTGCTGACCCTCTTCTGGAAGGAGGTTCTAAGTCACATCAGGGGGTCTTGGGGTTCCCTCTGCCTGAAGCCACAAGCACACTTTTGCTGGGTATAAAACCTGCGGGCCTAAGGGCATTGACCCGGAGCGATTGGATTCTGGCGCTTCACATGTTGGGAGCTGCCAGACAGCTCATAGCCTTGTATTGGAAAAAACCAGAGGCTCCTCCAATCGCAGCCTGGTTCGTGCGCCTATGGCATGTTATTACAATGGAACTCTTTACAGCTAGGTTGCAAGCCCGGGACACGAGCTTTAAGGCTGTCTGGCGACCCCTGGTTCGATACTTATGTACTGTGGAACATACGTGTCATATGCCTGCTAAGCTTCGGGCGCTGCGACTCTACGAGGATTCTGTGACACCCTCTGACCCCAATAGACTGCTGTCATAGGAACCCTGAAGCACTCAGACCTAGCCTCCAGGAGCGCGAGGACAGGCCTAATGTCCCATAGTCCTCTACCCGGGGTGCACACTTCTCCTCCGGATGCCCCTTACCCTTTTTCTCTTCCCGCTTTTTTTTTTTCTTTCTCACACTTTACTTATTCCATCTGTTTTTCCAGTTCTATCATCTTTACTCTGCTGCCGATGAGAGTTTGGACCTGAGCGGTCCGTCTGTTACTGTTACAATGGTTCCCAGTTCGTATTCGACCCTAGGGGTCGGGCTATTACTTGCACAGACTAAATACCTGAACATAAGACCAAAAGACGCGGCCGGCCCCAAGGGGTTGTAGGCGAAACGCTGTGTACAAATAGGACTGAATGAATGGCCTTCGGCAGCTATCACTGTGCTTTCAAGCAACGCGGCCGGCCCGGCATGGGTTGTAGGCTTAACGCTGTGTGAAAATCTGATCTGACGTTTGAAAATAAAAAAGATTTGAAATAAAAGTTAATTGGAAATTTAGGTTAGTCCTAAAAGATCCCTAATTGCCCATAATCTAGCATCTGGTGATAAAAGAGGGATCAGTATGGTGGGTGGTGAATCATAGCATGTGTGTCAGTCACCAACATTAGAAGATGGAAGAGGGTAGATACTTACCCCTTGGGAATAAGAAACATATATGAGTTTATAGAAAACATAAAATAAATTTGTGTTAGGTCCAAACATGAGTGATGTATTAGCAATAAAAAGTGATAGCATGACTGAGAAGCATCATTTCATTTAGAGTGAAGTGGTGAATTAATTAGCATGAAAAATGACAGGACAAGAGAACTGTCGCTGATTATATGAGCAGAGCAGCATAGCCGTAAATGTCTGAAGAATTAAAAAGTGTAAGTCAAGTATTTTAAGGAACAATTTACTTGACTGTGTCCCCACAAAGAATCTCAAGACCGTAAGATTACTAATTGTATCTAGCTCCTCAGTGTGATGGCATGCAGGACCATCACTATCCTTTTTGTTTGATCAAATAAGCCCTCACCATGAATTCACCACCTGCAATAATTGCTGTGGCAAAAATTTGAAGTTAAAAAGAGACGGTGGGGAGTGTCAAGTTGTCCACAAAACCGAAGAATATTCCCTTTGTGACTAGAAATCAGAACACAAAAATATACTATCTATTCTAAACTGTTAAAAGGACTATCAGATTTTACTCATGACACTTGACAACAGTCCCAAATAATACCGTTCTTGGATATGTGGGTTGTGAATTACCATGGTGTGAGTCCACTATGCGAGGCAACATGATGGTCTGACCTCCCAGGTGGTTGAAAGGTGCTTAGAATGAAGCAATAACGAAGCAAGATCCATCTCAATAGGTAAGCAAAGGGATAAGTGATGTTACTCCCCAAAAATTGTAGTTTCACATTTTTGTATGCCTGTCTGAGTTGGGGTTGAGGCTGAGATAATGTACAGTGTGTGCAGTGATGATATTTATACAGCACTGTGAGAAATGGGGGTCTCCAGTTGGCAATGGTTTGCACCTTTGTCCAAGTAGGGACCCTTCCTTCTAGTCAAGGTAAGGTAGTTACACTCCTAAAATAACCCCTGCTCACCCCCTTGGTAGCTTGGCACGAGCAGTCAGGCTTATCTCAGTGGTAGTGTGTAAAGTATTTGCATATAACCAACAGTAATACAGTGAAGACACTACAAAAGGACACACAACCAGTTTAGAAAAATATCCAATATTTTTAAATAACTAAAACAAGACCAAAAGGACAAATGTCCAACATACAGTACTTAAAAAATATGCACTTTGCAAGAAACCTTAAAGTTGCAGAAACATCTCAAAAACACAGTTCTTCCTAGTCGGTAGCTCCGTCCGGGGCTACTGCGATGCTGAAAATAACACAGTATAGTAGTTCCAGCTGACCACATCGGTATGGGCCAGCTAAAGCATGGACAGACTCTTGAACAGTAACTTTCTCGTTGCGGCTGGCACGTCTGTGCGAGCTTGTCTTGGCAATCCTCGCGATTGCGTTGCAAAATGGAAGCGGTGCAGGGTGCGGTGCCCTCACGATGCGCTGCCGAAAGCGGCTCGGTGACAATCGTCCAGACGGCATTGGTGAGACCAAGGCTTACGGTGCAGGTGAGGCGGTGCTCGATGTGGTGCTGGCAGACTGCGGTGCAGGCAATAGAGCTGGTTAGCGGGAGCTGGCGTCAGTCAGCCCACACGGCTGCGTGGGATGAGGCAGTGCGTTGTGAAACTTACGAGCGGTGCCCCCAACCCCATTGCGGTCAGGAGTGTCGAAGTCAGCAGGCAGTGACAGCATTGGTGAGACCTGGGTGGTAAAGTGAAACGAGGCAGTGCGGATCGCAGTGCCCAGAGGTCAGGGTGCAAGCAGTGGCTCAGTGTCGGTGGCGTCAGTCATCAACGCCAGTGAGACCAGGGTTGTGGTGCGAGATGAGGCAGTGCCTTTCGTGGGGCCTTAAGGACACGGAGCAAGCAACGGAGTCAGTTGCTTTTTCCTTCTCTATGGCAACTGAAACAGTGGTTCCAGAAGCGATACCTAGAGGTTGGTGAAGTCTTTGCAGTCCCTGAGACTTCAGAACAGAAGTCAAGCTCTACTTCAGGCCAGGAAATCTCCTCCCAGTAATCTAAATCCCATGTCTATTCAGTCCAGCCTTGACTCATCCAGGAAAGGCAGGACACACCTCAAACCCCCCCCCCTCCCCCTTAGTGGCTGTCTGAAGAGAATGCACATCCCCAACCCCTGTCACTCCAAAGCCAGACAGACAATCCACAACCCCAGCAGAGGCACACAGGATGGCTAAGCAAAAAAAATACCTACTTTCTTAGAGTGGTATTTTCAAACACAGAACATAAAAATCATCTTTACTGAAAGAGGCACATTTATATTCTGAGTTCAGGCATACTAAACTCCATCTTTCTATCTTGTCCCAGTGGAAAGTTATATTTATGAGATGTTATAAATAACCCTCCATTCTTTCATATGGGACAGATAGCCTTTCCATAGTGAAAAACAAAATGCACTGTAATTCACTACCAGGACATGCCACACACACCAGTACATGTCCTACCTTTAACATACACAGCACCCAGCCCACAGGGGTAACTTGGGCCTACCTTAGGGGTGACATATATGTAAGAAAAGGGAAGATTAGGGCCTGGCAAGTGGGTGCACTTGCCAGGTCGACATGGCAGTTACAAACTGTGCACAGACCCTGCAGTGGCAGGTCTGTGATACCTTTTCAGGGCTACTCGTGGGTGGCAGAACCAGTGCTGCAGGCCAACTAGTAGCATTTGATTTACAGGCACTGGCACATTCAGTGCACTTTACTAGGGGATTACCTATAAATCAAATATGCCAATCATTGAAACACAAGTCCATAATGACAATTTACAACAGGAGCACTTGCACTTTAACAATGAACAGCAGTGAGAAAGTGCGCAGAGACACTAAACCAGCAAAAACAGAGTCAAAACCGGGAGGTCAGAAAGCAAAAAGACAAGGGAAACACGCTAAAACATACCAAGTCTAACAAGGAAATATATTTTATAGACAAACGTAACACAGAGTGTCAAGCCAGTTGTAAATATGGCAATTGTAAACATGGATCTGACTCAATATTAATAACAAAAAAAACGAATTTGTTAAGTTCAAACTTTCTATTGTAAAACAAATTAATTGTGATATATAAGGCGGCATGAAGTCAAGTATACATGTGTAGATACAATGAATCATGAATCTACATGTACAAGGGACAGGTGGTTCATAAATAATGTCACTTTGAAGAGCTAGAGTTCCTCTCCTCCATAGCATTAAGCCCACACTCAGTGGAGTTTAACCTTTCAATCCATAGACATTCCTTGTGGCTATGCTTGATGGTATTGTGATAGGTGTCCTAACTACATCCGTGACTTGAAATTGAACATTGTTCTTACTGTGATTGTGTTCAATAAAGTGCCTACCACTAGTGATTTAAACGACTGTACTGCTGCATAATGCAAATTAGGGCCTTCTTAGAAGCTCAATACAACCATTCATTCTTTACATTTTTGTGATTTTTTTGTTAAAATGTGTTGTTATTTTGTAACAATTGGCATACACTACATGCACCATTTACCTTATTTGTAGTTGCCTATGAGTACTGATAATTCACATTTTATAGTGATGGTGGTATTGATAGGTAAAAGTCTTTACTAAGTTCTCTTTAAGGTTTTTAGCCTTTTTGATGGAGGGCGTTGGGTCTTCAAATTCAACCTCTCCAAATGTGCCAATGGGTTTTAATGGTTTTTCTCACACTATCCCTGGCTGGGTTGAATGCAGAAATGCAATTCACTTTCTCTTGTGAAGCAGGCATTTTCCTTTGGGACAAGGGGAGCCTCTTGGGTAGTATCAAGCTGTCTCTATGGCATGTTATCAATATCTTAGGGTAACCCCAGTCTTCTAGTTTGTAACCCAGTATGTTTACCTGACAAAAGTATTCTTCCATAAGTTTGAAGTTTTGTCATACCCTGAGTAACTATCTATAAAGGAGATTTTCCTTCAGTGTTCCAACGTTGCATCTCTAATATTGAAGAAATTAATTCCTCTCTATAGCTTTGTAAAAAAGACAGCTACATAATTTACCATACTCTGTTTTCACTGTGAGATCAAAGTAGTTCACCATTGTGTAAAATGAAAGCCACTGTTGCAGACGTTCAGCCATGTCAAATAATCATCTAGATGTTTCGCATTAGCTTGCCAAATTAGAAATATGATTATATACCTAAGCCACAGATGTATGTTAGTATGTAATGGATTAGACTCAGGGTAAATGTATTTCTCCTTAATATTTGCCATGTAGAGACATGCTAGGTTCAGTGCCAATGAAACACCCATGCCCGCCCCTTTGACAAATTCACCCTAAGAAACTCAAGCTGTTCTTTAAAAGGTCTAAACTGGTTGCCATAATCTGGTCGCTTTTTTATGTGCCAGTCTCTCAAAGGTAATGATTCCTTCTGGTAAGGCACTGGTAGACTGATTAAAAAGATGGTGGACCAAGACTAATCTGGCACTTAACTGGAGCTAATTTATTTTTCCTGGACCATGAGGGGGTAGTTTGGGCACAAATCAACTTAAGGGTAAACTAAAGTCAGGTCGGGGCACCATAAGCAAATTCAAACCCCAGGGTGCTTGAAGTAGATCTTTTATCACATTAACATATCCTGGTCCTGGGCCAGGCTTGCAAGTTATGGAATCAGAAGGCCAGCAGGCATGCCAGGCAACAAGGATATCATACAGGTAAGGGTGCACTCACCCATCCAGACACTGATAGTTAACTTCAGGTCACCAACAACAATGCTTCATCTTCTTCAAGAAACAAATATAAACACTCCACCACAAAAACTGATGATACAGACTAAGGCAGTCAGTCATATTTTTCATAATTTTAATGTGCTATCCCTGTGAAAAACGAATGGTTGTGCTGCGCTAAAAAACACATGAGCAGTGGTATCCCAAATCCTGGCAGTTTACTTTGAAGAAAGAGCAGACAAAGGAGATGGTGATTGCTAAGGTACCTAAAATCTTTTTATTATTATATTATTGTATTTTTTTTTATCTGGGTTTTAAAGGGCTACTTAAATGGGAGGCACAATACACAATAAGGGTGATGCAGGCTCCTTAGTAGCATTTAATTTACAGGTCCTGGGTACCCATGGTACCATTTTACTGAGGACTTGTATGTAAATTAAATATGCCATTTGGTGAACGCCAATTTCGCCATGCTTTGGGAGAAGAGTACAATCACTTTAGAACTTGTTGGCTGTAAAGTGCACAGAGTCCTAAAAGCCAACAATAACAATTTCAGAAAACAGGAGGGGTGAAGCCAAAAATCAAGCTTGAGGGTGACCCTGCAGAGAGGACTAAGTCCAACAGCCACCAACTCAGGCCTACTGTATTAAGCATAAGATTCCTACAAGACAACCGTCAAGCATACAATCATAAAACACACATAAATACAAAATTACAGTCAGTAAAGAATCCAAGGTTCTTATGAGGGGCTAACAAGGATTATCACAGTCTAAATTGTATACCCCCAACTTTGGTTACAACATACCTCCTGATAGGATTTAACACCTTTTTATACCAATAGAACCTTCAATGCTTAATGGCTTTAACATATGCTATTCATATTAAACATACTATACATATTGCCTGTGTCATAAATTGTAATCATGCATGTAACTGTGATCATTGAATTGACACCGTAACCAACTCAATCCTGTTGTGATGAGCATAAGCGTCCCCAGAAAGTCTGTATAAAGTTTATGGAAAATAATTAGGAGATGGCACTTATCTGTCTGCCAATTACTCTACAGTTTAACACACACTTCCGTCATTTTCCAGATCCTGCTCTATTAAAATAATGCTGAAGTAACGATGGCCAAAGAACAAAGAGCAACGAATAACTTAACTTTGTTACTTCATTCATTGATTCATTTTCACCCAGCTAACCATGCAGATTTCTAGAAAGCCTTCTTGAGAGAATGTGAAACCTTTTAAAGTACTAGCAGTCTGATCTGGAGTCATCCTGCTTATTAACTTTTAGTAAAATATACGTTTTAATACTTGTATCTGTAACATCTGTGAATAATGCCCATGATGTTTTGCCCCATGGATTTCCTTAGAAATAGTGATTCTGGCTTAAATGTTCCACTGTCCATGTAGCATAAGAAGCCAATTGCATTATGACACGCTTTTCGCTTGGACAATGTATGTGCATCAATTCCAAGGCTGTCTGCAGTTTGCAGACACAGGAAAAGTTGCAGATCGGCGCATATGGAGCATGCTGGCTAGACAGTAGTAAACCATTTGTGTATGCCCTGATTGTTATGTGCTGCCAATCTCTCCTGGGCACATGAAAGCATTTTGGCTCCTTTTTTGAAATGTGTTGACTAATTTAAAATCAACTTAAATCACAAGTGTCCTACATGGGTACAGGAGGGTGCATTTGCCCATTTTTTATGACTTTTAATTTAGTTGCATTTATATTAACTGTATGTGAACATACGGTATGGAGATATCCTGAAACACCTTTTCTGGACATATGGGAAAAGATTAGAGCACATATAGAATTAGTTACAAAAGTAACCTTGGAGTCTCTGATAGGCATGTAGGGGCAGATTTATGTTAACTGGCGCATCCCCAGGGATGCGCCAGTTAATGTGCGCCACAGTGCGCCACAGCTCCGCCACCCATGGTGCGCCGCATTTACAATGCGGCGCACCATGGGGCAAAAACGGCACAGATGCGTGACGCATCTGTGCCGTTAAGGTGGCGCATTGCTGGAGTTGCGTCGCAAGCGCGACGCAGCTCCAGCAAGGCTCGGGGGGTGCCCCATCTTAACAATGCTGCGTCAAGACCTACGCCTGCTTCAAGCAGGCGCAGGCTTTTGACGCAGCATTGGCCTGAAAGTGACTGAGTGAAATCTTATAGATTTCACTCAGCCACTTTTGCGAGGCGCACCTGCCCCGGAACGCCCACCCTGCGCCGGAACGCCCACAAGCGGCGCAGGGCTTTACAACGTGACGCATCTGCCTAGATGCGTCACGTTGTAAATCGTTCGTAGGGATGCGCCACATTTACGCCGCCTTGCGTGACGCAACAGCGGCGTAAACGTGGCGCAAGGGCCTCATAAATCTGCCCCGTAGTTTGGTGCATCAATTTCAAGATGGTGTGCTCCTGAACCACCTCACCATATATTCGGATGGCTCATCTTCACCTGACACTATACTGAACATCAGCTATTTACTAAACCTACATCCTTTATACTGGAGTGCTTTCACTCATACTTCTTTCAGCTTCCACTACTGCCATTATACCATTCTGCTTGACGGATGAAATATTTAATTTTGTACGTTCAATAAATCGACAATATGTAAATAACAGGGTATACGAACAAATGACCATTTTTCTTTAAGCTATGATTGGTATTCGACCTACCGTTTGTTTCCAGCCTTAATAAAGTCAGACAGGACGAAAAGCGTGTCAGCACCCTTGATCGTTTTATGTAACCAACTGTTCTTTCACAATGACTTCGTAAGTGTGACCACCTGCAATTAAGAACAAATACATTGAAATTAATGCACCAACCTACATGCCAATCATAAATTTCATTATTACGTTCGTAAAGAATTCTATGTGTGACTCAAACTTTTTCTCGTGTTTAGAGGGGACCGATCATTTTTAGGGATCCCACACACAACACCTAAGGTGGCAGGGTGTTTCGATTTGTTCAGAGGACCACTGTTTTATTTCTTGAGATTTAATTTAAATTGCTATGGTACCAGTGTATTCCTTTATTAATGTCAGGAACTTGCAATAGAATGTCCTTCCTGGACATATTTTGGATACCCATGTTTGGGCCTTTCCAAAATGTGCAGAGTGCTAGCATGTGAAACCAGTTTAAAATGTTTGAGAAGTAAAGTTGTGCAACAGAAACAGCCTTGTTGTTGGTTGAAAGCTTTATTCGATATGCAAGATATCTTGAAAGCATACATACATATAAAAACAGCATTTCAAAAGACAGTAAATAGATGTGTCAACATTATAAGTACTAAGACAATAAAATAGGATATAGCCCTAAATAAGTTAGCTAAAAAGTGAATTAAATTGAAATGGACAGTCTCTTGCAGCGAATCAACCATGAGCATTTTAAAAATTTGGAAACACCGCAAACAAGTGGAGGGCGGTATCAGTCAATAAAATATGTAGTGCAACCAGATGCCTACGTGTTCCCAAGCGTCTAAAAAGAGGTTTAAGCCAATACCGCCTAGGATTAATATAGTCCGGGCACTCAAAACAAATGGGTGCTACCGTTTCTGGCCTAGATTGACAAAGGGGACAGAAGGGCGATAGATGGACACCGGATTTCCATTTTGAGAGAAAGGCACCGATCGGGAGGGTGCCTACCCTGAGCTTGAAGTACAGGGCCCTATCAACTGGCAAGGTGATTAAGTCCAGGTAGGGTTCGTAGGCTACCACATCTTTTATTTCCAAAAATGCTGCAGTCATATTAGAGTGGTTTTGGTTCCTGATAAGTTTACCACAGACCCAGTCCCAATAAAGTTTTTTGAGGTCAGCCTTTGGTGGAGCAGATTTTGTAGTCCAACAGTCCCCCAGGCCCAGCTCTCCCAAAAGATTTTTGGTATCCCTCAGCCACTTGATCTTGGCCCAGCCTCCCGTGCTCATTACCTCTGCCAGGCCGTCGGCATAAGGTTTTAACTCCGGGACCCTCCATATACGGGACCAAAGAAGCAATGGTCGAAGGCGAGCCTGATCTTTAATGCTCTTGCAGCCCACATCCAAGAGTACCGGGACTGTTGGGGTGCTCAAGGGGAGGGCTAGGAGGTCCTTCAAAAACTTGTTCTCAGCCTTCGATAGGGACTCTAGATTGCAGTGGCCCCACAGCTCGGCCCCGTACAATGCTGAGGTTACGCCTCTGGCCTTGTAAATCTCGATAGCAGGTCTCACAAAGTGTCTGGGTGATGCTCGAAATTCCCTAAGCAGAGCACCCCCTACCTTTTTGTGGTTCAGGACCATCTTGACCAATTCATATTGTCAGTTATACGCAGCCCCAGGTAATCAAATTCGGAGACTTTCTCCAAGGGGACGGTGTTCAAAACAGGCGGGCGTCCTAGTCTCCTTGGAGGGTACAAAATCAAATATTTAGTTTTGTCCACGTTGATTACCAGACCTCTGGATAGACAAAAGTCCTGGAAGCGGGTCAATAGTTTCTGTAGTCCCTGTGGAGTTTTTGAAATAAGCAGAGTATCATCTGCAAACAACAGAGTAGGGATCCGTACTCCCCCCAGACAGGGTGCGTCCGCTGGTTCTTGCTGCAGATGCTCAACAACACCATTGACGTAAAGCGAAAAGAGGGTTGGAGCTAACACGCAAACCTGTCGGACGCCCCTACAAACCGAAATCCTGTCCGTTGTTTCCCCATTTTTCCCCCAACGGACCTGGGCATAGTTACTAGTGTGAAGTTTAATGAGTAGGGACAGAATATAGGGGGGCAGCCCCAGACCCTGAAGTACCCTCCAAAGTTCCTCCCTAGGGACCAGGTCAAAGGCAGTCTTCAGGTCAATAAAGGCCAAGTAAAGACTGCCCTTGCCTAGTTCCACGACCTTCCAGTTTAGGAGTGCTAACCTGTAGACCTGCTCAATGGTGCCCATTCCAGAACGGAAACCAGCCTGGAAATCAGATAGCACTCTGTTCTCGTCCACCCAATTGAGAATCCTTCCCAAAATTGCCTTTCCTGCCACCTTTTGCGTGGAGTCGATCAGGCTAATTGGCCTGTTATTCCCTGGGCTATCTCTGGGACCCTTTTTATAAATGGGGACGACCACCGCCCCCCTCCATGAATCAGGAACTGGGCCACCCTTCATAATATCGTTTAGAAGTGCAGCGAATACAATGGCCCAGTCAGATGGGTATGTACGCAAGAGATCTCCTGGAAGCCCATCCGGGCCTGCTGCTCTCCGCGGTACCACCCACTTGATAACCTCCTCTACCTCCCGTGCCGTAAAAAGATCGAGATTAACGTCCCCTACCGAGACGGTAAAGGGGGCTGGGTCATTTAAGGGGCCTTCTACTGGAGCGTATAAGGCCCCAAAGTGTTTTGACCAATTCTGGGGAGGGATGTTACATGGCCTCAGGGTCTCGTCGGGTCTGTTTCGGGAACCCACCAAATTCCAGAACCCTCTTGCGTCCTTACTTTTACTGGCAGCCAGTAGGCCCGCCCAGAACTTTTCCTCCCATTCCTTTTTTTGGCAATTTGGAGGGTCCTGGAGTAAGCCTTTCTGGCCTCCCTGATCTTAATATGTGATTTGGATTTGACTGCCTCTACCAGTCTAGTCTTCATCGCCCTACATGTACGGGTATACCATCCGTTAACTTTTATTTGCCTTTCTTGGGTCCCAAATCTTCTTGGGTGAGCAGTAAACAGGTTAGATAGGGCCTTGGTAAGGTCACTAAAACCCCCACAGGCCGCCCCCATCCCTCCTGTAGTGGTCCCCAAATTAAGTTGTGCTAGGGCTAGGAGATGAGTTATTGCTGCGACCTTCTCCTCAGAGAGGGCGAGTTTCGTCCACCTTATCCGTCTCCCACAAAGTGCTACTTGCGACTCGCCCAGATCTGCTGTGAAGGAGGGAGCCAAGCCTCCCCTTCCGGCTGTTCACCAGGATACTAGAGTGAGGGAAAGTAAGTTGTGATCACTTTCTATTGAGGGGACCACAACCATATCCCTCACCGAGTTCCACAGACACACATCAAGCAAGATGTAATCAATTCTGGATGTGTGATTGGGCCTATTGTAAGTGTGGCCCCCCCTTGTCCGACTCTGTCCTCCCATTTAGGGCCCTCAGGTTAAACTCCATACTGAGGGTATACACCTGCAGGGCCACCTCAGTCCACCTCTTGATGGGGGCTATTTCTAGAGCGGGAATCCCCCTCCTGGCATCCTCCTCATCCTGATCCTGGGTGACGCCCGAGCCCAAGGGCTCGAATGTACAGTTGATATCACCAGCAACCAGGATACAAGCCTTGTATGGGGTTGATCTTAAGAAGCCCTCCAGAAGTGCAATTGTTGGGGACTGCCTTCCCTCCTTAGTACCTCGTGCATAAATATTATAAATGTTTAAAATAGCGCAACCCCTGGAGTCCTTCAGAGTAATATTAAGGAGGTCCAGACAACCGGTCTGTTGCTCCACTATCCTACAATTCAGTGAGGCAGCAACCCAGATGAGGAGGCCACCAGAGGGGCGTCCCCTCCCCGATTCTGAGTATACTGCTGGGATAGAATAGGCCAAATAGCCCACCTTATGAGTGGGCTCCGTGCTCCATGTCTCCTGGAAAATGCATATGGAGGGCTCATGCACCGATGCATTCCAGTCGGGCAATGTCAGCTTCCTTGAAATTCCGGCTACGTTCCAGCTGAGGACCCTAAAGGATGGGTCCATCACAGCTGGGACGCTACCGGGTACAAGGTCATGACAGGGGGCCACCTCTTGGGGCTCCACCGGTGTTCCACATGCACCTGCGGTATCTTGGGTCTCTACCCTTACATCTAGTAATAAAGAGTGGATTTTAGTTGGGGATGGGGATAAGGACTGTACTATGGTAGAGGGTGAAAGCTCTCTCAACTCACCCTCTGCTGTCCCACCCTTGCCCTCAAGTCAATGTCCCCTGGAGCCCCAAGTCATCTCCGGCCATCCGGCTTGGGGATAGAATTGGGGCGCCTCAGAGTAACGTGGGCCTCCACCAGGGCCAAACCAAGACTCCCCAGTGACAGGCCTAAAAAGTTTGGCTACCGGCCTAGGGTAAAAATAAGTCAAATCCACTGCTCTAACACCGGGGCCGCTCACCTCTTGGTTTTGACCACAAATTATCTTCGCCACTCTGTTGTCCTGGAAATTGATAATAATACAGTCTCCCTCCAATCGCTTTTTGCCCTGTCCCACCCAACCTACCCTACGGACACTGAGGATTAATCCATCCACACCCATTGGAAGGGGTTTGTTTGTTTTTAACCAGTGGAGACTCTTGTTTTTTAGGGCCTGGTGGGTCTCAAGCTGATTAGCCTTCAGTGGTGAGACATTGACAAGCACTATAACATAGGGATGGCAATCAGGGGGGAGATTAACCGGAGGGCTCCGAGTGGTGGCCTTTGGGGGAGCAACTACAGTAGCGTCAGATGCCAAGTTGCGTCTGTCGACCTTAGCTGGAGGTGCTACCCCGGCCCCCTTGACATTGACACTCGGCTGTGCAGTTTGGCTGTTCTTAACCAAACTCGCACCTGCCGTTGTCTTTACCTGAGGTGTTTTCTTAAGTTGATTTTTAGAGACCGCGGGGGGCTTTGTTATAGTATGGGAAGTATGAGGGGCAGGACCTGGCTTAGAAGTGGAAGTGACCGGGGGGACTAGAGATGAGTCCCTGCAAGGTGTTGCTTCAGGGAGAATGGTTAACATTGGAACAACCTGCGCTGGGGCAGGGACTGCAGGCAATCCTTTTCCCATGTTCCTACTCACAGGATCCTCACTTGCTCTAGACTGGTGTTTAATAAGAGTCTTAAGTGAGAAAAAATTATCAAGGGTGGATTGTTCGAATTTATCTACTCTCGCCCCCAAACCCTTGAGTTGATCCATCAACGGGCCCAATAGGCTTTTAATCAGGTCCGTAATTCTTTTGAGGGAGTCGGGATCTAAGGGGACGGCTACCCTATCATGGGCATTGGAATGTACAAGCAGATTATCTGAAGTTGCTCCCACAACAGGAGGCTCCCCTGCCCTACCATTAGTCGTTTGAGCTAGGCCTTTTTCAGGTTTTAACCCAAAACCCCTTTGCCCTTGCTTTCTTGCACGCTTATGGAATGTGGTGCGACTAGCTTTGCGTGAGCTCATAACCCTTTTCCTTTTCGCCTGTTTTGTAGTGCCTTGAAACTGGGTGTGTGGTCGTTTATCCGTAAAAGGGGCCTGTTGTAGCGGTGGGGAAGTCTGGCCAATGGCGGGGCACGGTGAAGCTTGAGAAATTGTTTCCCCCGCCACCTCAATACCAGCCACCGCTGGCAATAGATCAGCAAGATTTTCTATTCTGTCTATACTTGCTCCTATTGCCGACAGCAGAGGCTGCGCTGGGGCATCTAAGGGGTGAAGAGATGGGACCCGTCCAGAAATTGGGGACAGGGCCTGGGCCACAGCTCCAAGGGAGGAGCGTCTAGCTGGTAGGTAGACCTCCGAGAGGCGACGTTCGGTCATCACGATCTCCTTCTCAATGACCGCTGCTACTCTAGTTATGAAACGGTCCATAGTTCCTATATTGGAACTCCCAGCTGCTCCACCCTCTCCGCCACTCCTGAGCAATTTCCGGAGCGGGTAGACATGGTAGGATATGCTCCCTCTGCCACAGTCACGCAACCTACCAGGTCCACAAGCAAAATGTGAGGGACGGGGCCCTGCCCAGCCTCTGTCTGCCCCTGACTGCCACAAACTGCCCGCCCTTTGCTCGGGCTTCGCTCGGCATCCCGCTCGCATCCCGCTGAGCGTCCGGCGTGATGGTTAAATTAGGGGCGTTGCAGGCGCGGTGGGCGTGTGTCTTGCTGGGGGCGCGGCCGTGCACACCTGTGCAGCGCAGGGACTCCTGGTCTTCTGAGTCCCTGCTAGCGCGCTCCCTCCGCAGCCTCCGGTAATTCCTCCCAGGCGACCAGTCGACTCCTCCTGCCCCTCGCCTCTCACCACGAAGCGGCACCCGCGAAGCGGCACCCGCGAAGCGGGTGCGGCGAGCAGTGGCGGGAAGCGGCGGACTCCTCACGGACAAGGGCAGACTGATGCAGCAGCTCCAAAGCTCCCAGGTAGGGTGTAGTGTTTTGGCGTAACAGCCTTGTTAAAATGGTGAGAGAAGCGTATGTTCACAGGGCTAAAGAAACACTTCTACATAGATGTCAAAGGTGCCCATCGAGCCCTGTAGTGACGTTTTTCTGGACAATGACAGTGTGTAGAATGGAGTCTTAGGTCTACCAGGGTAGCAACCCCACCGTGCAGCAGGAATGAATCAGACACCTCCAAATTCTACTTGGTTTGCACTGGAGACCAATGGCCAGATGTATCAATCGTTTTTCCCGTTCGCAAACGGGCCGATTCGCAGAACCGTCCTATTTGCGAATGGGAAATGGCCTTTTGGGATGTATCATCCCAAAAGGCATTTGTAAAATAGGGAATCGCAAAAATTGTGATTCCCTAGTCTGCAAATGCATTTGAGAAATCTCAATTTGCGATTTCTTATATGAAATGCAGGAAGCCAAAATTTGCGACCTGCCTTTAAGTTTAAGGAATCGCAAATTACCTCCAACTTCAAGTTGGTGGTAATATGTGAATTCCATGAAAAATGCACTTTATTGCATTTTTGAAGGTGCCATGTGGCGTACGTACATGCCCTTAGGGCATGTATGTGCGCCACATGTGCACACATTCATATTCCAGGGGTTCAACAGGGTGTCCATTTGTCACGCTTGCACCCAGGAAATTGCATGCGCAATTTGCGAGTACCTATTGGGTACTTGCAATTGCGCCTGCAATTCTCATTCATTTCTAAGGGCCTCAGCCCGTAGGAATGAATGGGAAGCCATTCCTTATTTGCGACTAGCAATTTGCGAGTCACAAATAAGGAATATGTAGAAATCGCAATTATTATTGGGAAACCTACATACATTGCATTTTGCGATTCCATAATAGTGAATCAGTAAAATTCGTTTTTATGGAATCGCAAAATCCAATATTGATACATCTGGCTCTAAATGTACTACCCTTTCACATAACACAGCTCAGCCACCAAAGCACTATATCACATTGAGTGAAAGGGATAAAACAGAACACTACCATATCTACTCAGATATGGTGCTGTTGCTCTTTCCCATAGTGAAGCACTTTAGGCTCTCTTGTGCCAACGCACACACCCTTGCACTTTAGTGAAAAGGTGAGTGTATGGTGTCGAGCATAGGTTTTGTACTGGAAGGGGCAAAGAGTTAGTAAATCTGGGCCTGCTTTCAGTACTCCCACAGGTACTTTCACCTGATTAGGAAATATGTAATATCCTATATCTAGGCAGAACCTAATGGTGACTGGATCCTCATGACTCTTCATCTGTAGGATCAAGAGTTGCAGTTATATTTTGCCCTTTGGACTGCAGCCTTCAGAGGACCAAAGACATGAAAACGCAGGAGTGTGTCAATTTGTAGGTATTGCCTATAGGCGCTTTAGCTGTTTGTTTTTAGGTCTCGCCTTCGGACACAGAAAACTATTGTTTCAAAAACATGACTTCGAGTGGGTACTGGGTCCGCCCATAGCTCATGAGTGGGTGGCTTCGTAGTGTATCTCAGGCCTCTGTTCTTGATTTGATGGCTTTCCTGCCTATTTTTGTGTTGGTCTCATCAATGAGCATTTCTGATTTCACAATGTTTCTATTGGAGGGGTTGTATCCTTCCACTGCACTATTTTCACACTCAAAAGTAGTCAGAATCATCACACCTTAAATTATTGTGGCATGCATACACTGTAAAGAGAAAGCAGGGATTGGTTTTCAATACAGCAGGTTCTTTTAATCTAGACTGACGTATGACTGTGAGGCTGACTTTAGAATTGTGTGTTGTTCCTTTGTTTTGGTTTGGATGCTAGCAGGGCCACATCATATTTATGACTGTAGGCTGCAAATGTTCGTTATGTGTCCCATTACCGCGCAGATGTCGGATTTTTGTTGTGTGTGGGTGTTCATTAAAGAATACGAAAAAGTAAAAGGGTTGAATTTAAGAATTATTCCCAGCCACTGGTAGTTATTTGGGCTGCAACCAGTCTCTCATTTGTTTGCCCGGATATATGACATTACAACGCATGCTTTTACATCGCATGCCTTTACAACGCGTTTTTTACATTGCATACCTTTACAACGCATAGCGCTTTGGGGTGCTGGATAGTGAATAGTTTAATTTACTATTCCAACTCCAGTCCCCGTGGACACTAGGGAAGGTGTTGGACAGTAAATTAAACTTATTCCCTATCCTAGAGCGCCCCCAGCGCAATGCATTGTAATGGTTTGCGTTGTAAAAGTTGCGTCGTAAAGGCACTGCGTGGTAAAAGTTGCGTTGTAAAGGATGTTTCCCGTTTGCCCACCATAACATCTCAGACCGGAACCAGGCATGTGCACATCACCTTTTGTCCTCCTCCAATGGAAACATCCAGCCTGCCCTGCTAGACCCCATCTGAACTGGAACACAAGCAATCCCAGGACAGTTTTGGTCTACTTGACGAGGGTCAACAAGGAGCAACGTGCTTCCAGTGGCACCCTGAGCACGCGACTGTGGCGGTGCCATCATTACCTTGTTTGCTGTTGTGTTTTACATCCCTCTACCTCTGAGCAGGCAAGGACAACAAATGCTTTCTTTCCAATCCTACCTTCAGTGTAACAAACGCTGTTGATGAATCTTCCTGACTGAAGGTATTCATTTGTGTGAGATTACTTGTAAGGAGCCCCAAAAATACTAGGGTGGGAGTTTGTGTGCAAATGACTCTTAACTTATACGTCTGTAAATTACAAGTGATCAATCCCTATACATGTTCAGATTAACATTTTCATTACAAAGCTAAATTATTATGCTCTTTTTAAGAATTGACACTTCATTTTAAGATGGCCATTCCAGTGGGAGTTTTTAGATGGTTGCGACGTTGCATGTTAGTCGTGCTTCTCTTTCTACTTCAGGCCTTACACACTCTCTCGTCTGCCCCACTTTTTCTTCCCAGACAATGGAAAGCATGATACTGTGTATGGTCTGTTAATGTTTCGGTGCATGTTTTGGGTCATCAGAAATTGAGAAAAGTTGAGGCTTTCCTGCGCGGAGTGGCGTTGATGACCCACACCTTTACCATACAAACAGAATAACTCAGGGCTTTAAGTTGAGTGAAGAAACTGTAGTGTCTCTCAAAGGGTCGCTGGCCAATGTAATTAAGGGCGTGACTTAAAAACATGTAAGATAAAAATGTGTACTTAGCAAAGAAGCACAACTAGAGGCAAATTTCGGGGGGGGGGGGGCTACTAAAAATGTCGGGGGGGCTGACTCTTCCAGCAATATGCAGAGTGGAGATGCAGGGGCTCTAAGAAGGGGTGAAAAACAACAGAGCCTCGTTAACACATAAATGGCCTTTTAAAGACCTGTGAAATACTCAGGTGCGGGTGTGTGTTTGCCTGGGAAGCTCTCAGCCAGGGCTGACACACACGACGGGTACGGGGGACGGGCGTTGCACGCCTGACTTAGCATAGTGTGCCGACTGATTGGTTTGCTGCTTCTGTCATTGCAATCACATTTATAATACAACAAGTAGCAGTACACCAACAGCAAGCCAAGACTATAGCTTCGTTCTTTATAATCTGAAAACCCTTCAGTGCTGAAGTGATGAGACTGTGAAATAAGTATACCGAGGCTATTTGAAGTTGCATCGAAGGTGTGGCACTGCTGCAGAGTTAAGATTTTTTTTTCTCATCCTGAAAGTGAGGGCATAAAAAGGAGAGCCTCGATGGAGACCCGTCTCAACAACAGCTTTTTACAACTGCCTGGTGCTGAGGACCGATAGGACCCTGCCCACTTAAAACACTGGAAGTAGTGGACAAATGAACCCCTCCCCCGTAAAGGAAGGATGCATGTTTGTATTTGTGCGCATCTGGTGTAGGCATTCTTGGACTAATCCTTCTCTCCTCTTCGACTAATGCAGAGACAGTGCCCATGTGCCGTTTGTGACCAGGTACAGATTGGCACTGCGGGCAGATGGACATCGGCCGAAGGGCCGGTATGCCAGTGCCCTCCGTGGGCCGGTTTTTAGGTTTCGCCTCGTCGAAAGCTGTGCCGTGCAGCTTTTCGGCGCAGGCGAAAACTTTTGAGAAGAGTATGTGGCTTGGTCACCGCCTCTCACTTCCATTGGCTAGCTCCATAAATGGAGGCTAGCCATTGGAAGTGAGATCTGTCCGTCACGGTCCGAGGCAATTCGTGGGCGTTCCGGCGATCTTTTTCTCATCCTGCCCCTTTTCGCACGTCATGCGGCTGTGGGCGTGTGTTTTTTTTTTCTCTGCATGTTTTGGCCATTTTGGACGTGTCTTTGGAAGTGGTGGGCTGCGCACTGAGGGCGCTGGCCGATGTGAAACCCTAGGACATTGTGATGTGCGAGCCCGAATCTCATGGTGAACCGTAAAATAATATTTTTTCTAAGAAATAGAGTGGGGTTCTGACTGTGTTATGAGTGTGTGTGTTGGGGGGAGGAGGGTTGATTTATTCGTATCCCCCTGCGTCGTCGCAGCTGATATTTAAGGCTTGTTGGGCAAAGTCATGCAAAGACGTTTACTTAGAAACTGCGTCACAACAAGAAGTTAATGAGCTTCGCCGATATCGTTTGATGATTCCATGTATCCCCTTTGTTTATTTTGTGTCTCGGGCAAAGAGAGGAAATGCCGGGCATTGAATAGCCTGTGTTTTCGGGAATGCAGAGAGATGGCGGGATGGGTGAATTGTTCAGTCAGATACGCGCCTGCTCCTTAAGAGTACTGACACCAAAATGGGCGCAGGCACCAGGGAGGCGGCGTCGGGGAGGGGTAATGACAGAAAGGTCTCTTTCAGCCCAGCTCCTTAATTAGATGCAAGGAACAAGTTGGGGGAGCACATCTGGATCCAATCCGGAGCCCCTTTGATGGCATGAAATGCTCCTTCCCCGGATCAGGGCTGGAGGTTCTGCTGAAGACCTGCGCTCGCTCCCATCATGGGTTCTGCATCCCTCCTGTGGTGGCCCTTCGACGCCGTTCATCATACTCTCCACCTTAATGGCGTTAAAGACAGCGCAAAAAACACACCAACGAGCACAACTTGACGTTTTAAGCAGCTTTAGATTGTGATCCAAAATATTCTTCAAAGTCCACAGTTTATAATAAAATATTTGGAGCAAAAAGGGTGCACTTTTAATTAAACCTTCCCTCAATCGCGTTGGATAACGACTCTGTAGTAGATAACAAATAAAATAAACACAAGTGTGATTGTTACACGAATTGTAATATAGGCAGGATTTATCTATTTGAGTTAAAAAGGCAAACCCTTTTGTCATTCAAAAAATAATAATGTTGTCTCGAAGCACAGCCTTAAATATTTACATAGCTAAGCACTAACGGAACTGCGTCTTTGCGCCTTAACGATTCTTGCTTTTGTCACCCAACGTAACAGTACTCATAATATCTGCTATGGGTGAAAGCTGAGTAAACGTATTCGCAGATATCCCAAGCAGGCCCTACACCCACCAATCTATCAAAGTCCATTTTATTTCGGTCTTTTAAAATGCACTTTTCTCCTCTGTTAAAAAGCAAGATCTTTTTGCTTCCTGGGGTTCAGTTCAATTACGTGTTTTCCTTTATTGTTTTGAAACTTAACAGGCTTTGGTTACCTTCCCAAGAAACAGACCCGTGCTTGTTTTATTTCCCCAGTTTCTCTGCTTGTAGCCTGGAGCAAACGGTGCAGGAACAGAGTAAAAATGTACCGAGGTTGGGTCATTTTTTTCTAAAATATGTCTCTGCCTCTCCAATTTAAACATACAAATGATGTCGGGAACATGGGGGTAAGAAATGGCTCATGTTGACAGTCCCATCATCCGACGGGCAGATTAGCTTTCCTGCTGACAGTTCTGTATTTGCGCCAAGAGCCTGTTATTTCGAGGGCGGGTGTGTGCTTCATTCAGCAGCAGTAGACAGCTGGGTTCCTTCGCGTTGGCCCTGGTATTCTCAAGTTGGAAGTCACCTCCGACAATGGAAAGCTGCATTACTTAGTGTCAATTCCATTCTCCGATGACTGGTATATCAGGGAAGTGGCTCTGCCGTGTGCAGCTGTAGTCGGAGGTTGTGTTGTATTCCTCTTCCAAGAAGCATCTGTATTTTGCCGTGATCAACTCCTTTCGACCCAGAGCAGCTGTGCGTAGCAGTGGGTTTGGCGGTGGCTTGCTGTGGACTGCAGTGGGCACGGACAGTCCCCGACTAACAGTTGCACGATTGGCAGCAGTAGTGTCCATAGCAGTTGCATTTCACTATTGGCACAGATTTTTTGTTCTTTCGCCCTGCTTGGCGGGCCTGAGAGAAGCCAAGGCTGGTTACTTGTGGACTCTTCTCACACAGGTGTGTGCTCCACCCTATCCCCGAAGCTGGAGCGCTGGACCATGAGTTCCAGCTACCCCCAAGTTCCGGACAGGCCGGCCCCACCAGAGCGTCAGCAGCTATTTTGACAATTGTGTACTGCGCTGGAGTCATTTTGGGCTAAAAATAAAGCGTTAAATGGCGGGTCCCTATTTTATGTAATTAAGTGTAACATTATATCATTTTCTTGAAAATCGGTGTAGTTACTCAAAAGCAACAACTTCGTCATGGCCATGGGCGTCCGCAGAAATGTTTCCAGGGGGGGCAACATTTTTACTTCATCACCATCCCTCCGGCATGATTGAGCACAAGTATTAAATAAACAAATAAAAAATCTAATAAGACAAAGAGCTTAAATAACAAAAGAAACCCATGGGGTGGGAGAAAAATCATGTGAGGCTCCACAGCAGATTACCTGGCAACCACAATGAAACAGAGGAAAAAACAAACAAGCAATGGCATAGCCAAAAGGTCTCGCCATTGGGACCTTATAACTGTTTAGCCATGCAACACTTGATGTTGTTGCACCAAGGATATTGTACTGGACAACTAAACACTTGTAAGGTCCCAAAGGGGAGACCTATTGGCTATGTCAATGCTTTTTTTTTTAAATGACAAGCAGTGATATAGGGCTCCGGCTGCCACTTAGTTCACCACATCCCACGTAGATGCTGCAGCCATCTTTGAATGGTTTTAAAGCCAATTCAAAAGTTGTCACCAGTGTATGTTAATCCCTATCTCAACTGTGAGACTGCTCTACTGCTTCCAAATTCTATTAAATACAAATTATGTAAAAAGAACATCCCTTTCTGAGCTACACAGCTCATCCTACCCACGTTTCATGCGCAGATTTGAAATACTGATGGTTTGGGCTTCCCGGAATTCAACTGGTTGAGAGGTGGACAGGTGTAGAGAGGTAGAGAGAGAGAGGTGTAGAGAGGTAGAGAGACAGAGAGAGAGGGAGGTAGAGAGAGAGAGAGAGGTAGAGAGAAAGAGAGGTAGAGAGAGAGTGGTAGAGAGGTAGAGATAGGTAGAGAGGGGTAGAGGTAGGGAGAGAGAGATAGGTAGAGAGAGATGTAGAGAGAGAGGTAGAGGTGTAAAGGTAGAGAGAGAGGTATAGAGAGAGAGGGAGGGGTAGAGAGAGAGGTAGAGGAGGAGAGGTAGAGAGAGAGGTGTAGAGGTAGAGAGAGAGAGTGGTAGAGGGACAGGTAGAGAGGTAGAGAGAGGTAAAGAGGTAGAGAGAGAGAGGTAGAGAGAGAGAGGTAGAGAGAGAGGGAAGAGAGAGAGGAAAAGAGAGAGGTAGAGAGAGAGGTAGAGAGGGGTAGAGAGAGAGGTAAGAGAGAGAGAGGTAGAGAGAGAGAGGTAGAGAGAGGTAGGGGTAGGGAGAGAGAGAGGTAGAGAGAGAGAGGTAGAGAGAGAGGTAGAGGTAGAGAGGTAGAGAGAGAGAGAGGTAGAGAGAGAGAGAGAGAGAGAGGTAGCAGAGAGAGGTAGAGAGAGAGAGCGGTAGAGAGTAGAGTAGAGAGAGAGGTAGAGAGAGAGGTAGAGGAGAGAGAGAGGTAGAGAGAGAGAGGTAGAGAGAGTAGAGGTAGGAGAGAGAGGTAGAGGGGAGAGAGGTAGAGAGAGAGGTAGAGAGAGGTAGAGGTAGAGAGGTAAAGGTAGAGAGAGAGTGGTAGAGGGAGAGGTGGAGAAAGAGGTAAAGAGGTAGAGAAAGAGGTAGAGAGAGAGAGAGGAAGAGAGGGAGGTAGAAAGAGAGGTAGAGAGAGGGGTAAAGAGGGGTAGAGAGGGTTAGAGAGAGAGGGTTAGAGAGATAGTTAGAGAGAGGTAGAGAGAGAGGTAGAGAGAGAGAGAGGTAGAGGTAGAGGTAGGGAGAGAGAGGTAGAGGGAGAGAGGTAGAGAGAGAGGTAGAGAGAGGTAGAGGTAGAGAGGTAAAGGTAGAGGGAGAGTGGTAGAGGGAGAGAGAGGTGGAGAGAGAGGTAAAGAGATAGAGAAAGAGGTAGAGAGAGAGGTAGAGAGAGAGAGAGAGAGAGAGAGAGAGGAAGAGAGAGAGGTAGAAAGAGAGGTAGAGAGAGAGGTAGAGAGGGGTAGAGAGGGTTAGAGAGAGGGATAGAGAGATAGGTAGAGAGATAGGTAGAGAGAGAGGGAGAGAGAGAGGGAGAGAGGTAGAGAGAGAGGTAGAGGTAGGGAGAGAGAGCGGTAGAGAGAGAGAGGTAGAGAGAAAGAGAGGGGTAGAGAGAGAGAGAGAGGTAGAGAGAGAGAGGTAGAAAGAGAGAGGAAGAGAGAGAGGTAGAGAGAGAGGTAGAGAGAGGTAGAGAGGTAGAGAGAGAGGTAGAGAGAGAAGTACAGGTAGGGAGAGACAGGTAGAGAGAGAGAGGTAGAGAGAGAGGTAGAGGTAAAGAGGTAGAGAGAGAGAGGTAGCGAGAGGGAGGTAGAGAGAGAGAGAGCGGTAGAGAGAGAGAGAGGTAGAGAGAGAGAGTGGTAGAGAGAGAGAGATAGAGAGAGAGGTAGAGAGAGAGGTAGAGAGAGGGGTAGAGAGAGAGGTAGAGAGAGAGAGGTAGAGAGAGAGAGGTAGAGAGAGAGAGAGGTAGAGAGAGAGGGGGAGAGGTAGAGAGAGAGGGAGAGAGAGAGAGGTAGAGAAAGAGAGTTAGAGAGAGAGAGGTAGAGGTAGGGAGAGAGAGAGGTAGAGGGAGAGAGGTAGAGCGAGAGGTAGAGAGAGGTAGAGGTAGAGAGGTAAAGGTAGAGAGAGAGTGGGAGAGGTAGAGAGGGGTAGAGAGGGATAGAGGGGTAGAGAGAGAGGTAGAGAGAGAGAGGTCGAGGTAGAGGTAGGGAGAGAGAGAGGTAGAGAGAGAGAGGTACAGAGAGAGAGGGGGTAGAGAGGGAGAGAGGTAGAGAGCGAGAGATAGAGAGAGAGGTAGAGGGAGAGAGAGCGGTAGAGAGAGAGAGAGGTAGAGAGAGAGGTAGGGAGAAAGAGAGGTAGAGGTAGAGAGAGAGGTAGAGAGAGAGAGGTAGAGGTAGAGAGGTGTAGAGAGGTAGAGAGAGGTAGAGAGAGGTAGAGAGAGAGCGGTAGAGAGAGAGAGGCAGAGAGAGAGAGGTAGAGAGAGAGGTAGAGAGAGAGGTAGAGAGAGAGGTAGAGAGAGGTAGAGAGAGAGAGAGAGAGCGGTAGAGAGAGAGAGAGGTAGAGAGAGAGGTAGGGAGAGAGAGCGGTAGAGAGAGAGGGAGGTAGAGAGAGAGAGATAGAGAGAGAGGTAGAGAGAGAGAGGTGGAGTGAGAGGTAGAGAGAGAGAGGTAGAGAGAGAGAGGGAGAGGTAGAGAGAGAGAGGTAGAGAGAGAGAGAGGTAGAGAGAGAGAGGTAGAGAGAGAGGGGTAGAGAGAGAGAGAGAGGTAGCTAGAGGTAGAGAGGTGTAGAGAGAATGGTGTAGAGAGGTAGGTAGAGGTAGAGAGGTAAAGAGAGAGACATAGAGAGAGAGGTAGAGAGAGAGGTAGAACCACGTAGAGAGAGAGGTAGAGAGGGGTAGAGAGACATAGAGAGAGAGGTAGAGAGGTAAGAGAGGTAGAGAGGTAGAGAGAGAGAGGTAGAGAAAGAGGTAGAGAGAGAGAGGTAAAGAGAGGTAGAGAGGTACAGAGGTAGAGAGAGGTAGAGCGATAGAGAGAGAGGTAGAGAGAGAGAGAGGCAGAGAAAGAGGTAGAGAGAGAGAGGTAAAGAGGTAGATTGGAGATCCTAGCATTTCCAGAGCATTAAAGGCACTACTCATTTGTAACATCATTCCTTTCACTGCACATCCTGCTTTATCTAAATAACTAGGGCCCTTATATACAAAAGGATGTTGTGGTCATAAAGCTTACAATTTGCAGCATCACAGTGGTTGCTACTGATGGTTTTCACCTCTTCCTAGGGCCCCTGCAGCTCCACTCTTCCTTAGCTTGAAAAATGTGCCCCCCCCCCACCTCCTCCGAAATTTGACTCTAGGTGCGCCTCTGCTTCAAGCTGTGGGAGCAGCCAGGGCCGGACCTTCTCTCTTGCCCTTCAGCAGCAGTTTTCCCTCTCATCAAGCCGGACCGTCATTGCAAGCGCTTTCTCACGCTTTTAAAATTGACGGCCCTGCAGACAAACACCACTGTCTGTGGGGGCTGTCAATAGTGACGGACCGGTGTTCCAGGGGGGGTCAAGTGCCCCCCCTTGCGCTCCCCTGCGGACGCCCATTTGCAAGAGATTAAGCTATTGGCATTGTAAATGACAATGCCATTTATTTATTTATTTTCAAAACCAACACATAAATAAAAATGTTGTCACTTACAATGCCAATAGCTCAAACTTTTCAAAAGGCGAAACCATTGCATTGTAAATGCTTGTTTTTTCTTTCCCAATCCCAGCCCACAGAAGGCACTGGGCAGGGAGAGTAAAGAAACTTCGCTGGAGGGGCGTGCAATATGATCCCCTTGAGCGACGATAATCTGTGGCCTCTCCCTGACCCCCTGCCTTGCCAAGCTATGGCCCTGATGGGGGTCTGGGGAGCAGGTGATGGCTTTGTCACCTCACCCACAGTACTTCTTTTTCAGAGCATGGTGGGTGGGGTATGGGTTTATGATGTGGCCTCGCTGTGGAGCAAGGTGATGTCGTGACTTGGGCCATCTTCACATCAGCCCCCTCCCCTATGGACGGCCAAGCAGCTGTGTTTAATGCTTAATCCCCTCTACTGCTAGGCCACTGACCTGAGGCAGTGGAGGGCTGGGGAGACTTGAGAAATTTAGTAATTCAAGCGGGCCTCGCACTTGTTCTGTTGCTCAGCTAATGGAGGTCTGGGGGGGTTAATAAGTAAACTAAGGGGCTTCACTGTTCTCCTGCTCATGGTGTTGGCCATTGTCAGTTTGGTACCAGAGACCTTCCCAAGAACAATAGCTTCACACTTTCATGCCTTGCGTGTGCATGGGCATATGTGGCCTGAAGGTCAGAGTTGCAGAGATAGGGGATCAGGTTCGAGTCCTGGCATCTGCACTCAACATCTTGTGATTCTGGGCATATCACTCAATCTCCCAGGCCCTTAAGTAAAAAACTGATCTGTGCTCTGTAATTGGTGCTGATAAATAGGACTCAAATAGCCCTGGGCTGAGTTTGCAGGATATAAAACTGTCAAAAGGAAGAACAATAAAAAACAAGCATTGACAATGCCAATAGGTCTCGCATTTGGGAGAGTTAGAGCTATTGGTGTTGTACATGACAATGTGTTTTACTCATGTGTTATGGAGTGGAGGTATGTGGTGTGGAATTATGTGGTTTGGATTGGAATTGTAAGTTGTTGAATAATGTGGTATACAATTACGTGGCATTGTGTGCAGTGGAATTATGTGGATAGTAATTATGTGATTTTGAGTGTACTGAAATTATGTAGAATGTTATTGTGTGTCAGAGTGTAATTATTTGGAATGATTGTGATGTGTTGTGATGTTTTGTGATATGTTGTGCCATTTAATTGTGTGGAGTGTTGTTGAATTTTAAGGCATGAGATGGTACTGTGTGGTGTAGATTGGATGTCTGTAGTGTGTTGCGTAAATCTGTTTTTGAGTTGCATTATGTGGTGTGTTGCTGAATTGTGCGGAATGATAATGTGTGGAGTGGAATTGTGTTGCGCGGAACTGTGTGGCGTTGAGCAAAATTATGCTGATTACAATTATGTGGTATGATGTGGAGTGTATTTATGTGTATTGTTGCTATGTGGCATCAAATGAACGTAAGCCACATTGCCTTCCTGATACCAACAAAACAGTTGTAAAAATGCAAAAACATCAATAAGAGTGAGGGCTGCCTTCATGCCACAGAATCACATGCTTAGTTACATATTGTATATTGTATTTATATAGCGCTTACTACCCCTGACGATGAGTGGAAGCGCTATATTATGAGTAGCAAGCTACTCTGGAACCCAAGATTAGAGGTTAATAGTAGATTAGTAAACTTTTTTTCTTTGTACATTAGTTGCACATCTTTGCAGTTGTACTGTACAGCGCTGTTGTCTTCTCGTCCGCACAGATACCAGTGACATAAAAAATGTGCATACCATGACCGGAGACATTGCTGTACCGTCCTGCAACATCTTCATCTACAAAGTGTGCTTCTGGAAGCTACAATACAATTTTTGCGGGGGGGGGGGCAGAGACGCCATCCATGTGCACCCCATGAGAGCACTATTCTGGGCTGCAGTGCCGTCTGTACAGATACCATGAAAAGATATGTACTAGGAAAGCAGTATGTAGTGATGACACAGTAGTGTTTTGTACT
Source organism: Lissotriton helveticus (assembly GCF_964261635.1). Taxonomy (NCBI): domain Eukaryota; kingdom Metazoa; phylum Chordata; class Amphibia; order Caudata; family Salamandridae; genus Lissotriton; species Lissotriton helveticus. The sequence continues at coordinate 1,493,693,586 of NC_136061.1, read as the reverse complement.
GGTGCCATTTCATCCACATGAGAAGGATGAAAATTTTAGTTGACTCCAGGTTCCAACCCCCACAAAGTGCGTTTAACCAACTGAGCAATCGTCCGAAGTGAGAAGGCGTAAGAGGTGAACGGGTGGGAAAAAAAAAGTAAATTAATCTGTAAATAAAAAGAAATACAATTCCATGTAGTGCGAAGTGCTTTTCATAAGGTTGAGCAGCTGTTGGCAATTGTTGCCCACAGAACGTGCTTCAGATTTGGTGCTACAGCTTGTGTCTTACACATGGAGGGCATGTGAAGAATTGTGAGGGATTGTTACTCAGATGGAATATTTAAACCAATATCACTGGTTGTCTGCAGGTCACTTGAACTATGATTCTGAGATCATAGGGTGCTTATTGCTTCTATTCTGTGTGGCATTTGATAGATATTCTCTTTGGAAAAGTAATGAAGGTTCACTTAGCAGGTTTACATGTGTTTGTCTATGACCATAAAGTATGACCTATATCTCTTACACACATTATCTACTTACCTCTTCCTCATTCTATAGCTACGGCCCAGTAGAACTGGGGATCAGTTTTTAACTAGAGTAGTGCACACAAAGACAGAGGGGATGGGGGACAAGGCGGCAAAGGGTACTTATGTTCAGGGAAAAGTGCAACATTTTTGAGTGAGCTAGATTTCTCTTTAGTGTTTTGCAAAATGTTTTTATGGCTGATATGCAAAATGTATTTCTTTACTGTTTATCATTAGAGGTTTTATTCTCCAAGGCAGATGTTCAGAGCTGCTCTTCCTTTTACTGTTCTATCCAGAGATTCCAGTCTTACCCTGTCCCCTTGACTTTGTACTAGATTTCTGATTTATTTGATGATCAAAGTCAAGGATATAGCTGGTTGGAAAGAGCATCTGACTACATTGTGCAGGGCGTTAGGACTGCAAGTAAGTACTCAGTTTTCAGAACTGCAGTGCTCCTAGTCTTTATCACTGTTACTTCCTCTATAAGCTTTAAAATGCTTAATTTACCAAACATTTCTCTACAAATGAGACCTGTGAGAGAAGCCAAATGGTGTTTCATAAAAGCGCAACCCCCGCGAAAGTGGGCCACTTTTTTTGGCAGTGCTCGGTCCAAATTGTGATCCCAATCCGACCCTGTTTGTGACACCTTAACGTGTTCTTCCCAGTTTCCTGGCGAATTTGGCCAAAGCAGCCATCGATTTCATAAAGAGCAAGCTTCTGTTTTTTACAGCTTGGAAGCATGTACCCTTGACATCAAATAAGATGCCTAGGTAGGGAAATGACTTGGTAAAATCCACCTTACTATCACCAATTAACATGTCACTGCTTTTGGCGCAACCTCTCCCACGCCACATGATGAAGGTTTTAGTTACATTTACTTTCAGTCCTAAGTTGGTTATATGTTTTGCATAAACTGTAAGAGCCCTTTGAAGTCCCAATTGTGTCCTTGCCATCAACACTGCATCATTCGCGTAGAGCAGGGTGGGAAGGGGGCAGTTATTTATTTGTGGTACGTCCAGACCCTTTTCCACCATTGTGCGTTCTAGGCCATTGGTATATAATGTAAATAGAAAAGGACGCAACCCTGTCTAACCCCCTTCTTCACGTTAAACTGTGCAGTGCATTCACCCTTTAATCCATACCTGACTCTTGCAATTGCGTTCCCATAAAGATGTCCCAAGAAATGGATGAGGGTAGTTTCCACCCCCATCTCAGTTAAGATGTTCCATATTTGTCATGGACCACGCAGTCAAACGCTACTGTGAGGTCAATAAATGCGCAGTATAACCTCCCTTGTTTAGATCGCGTGTACTTCCCTATCATAATATTTAGGTTTAGTCCTTGTTCCAGTGTGCCTAGCCCCTCGCGGAACCCAAATTGTAGATCTGAATGGAAATCTAATGTTGTTTTTTCTTACTTCCGCACAATGCTGTTCATTAGTGTGGCACTGGGTCCATTTTGTACTGCAAATGTGCGATTAGATGTGTTTAAATTTCTATAGTCTGATACTGCATGGCATGAATTGTACAGTTTCATTACGGGAAACATGGCATTATTTATTGATGAAGTGCAATTTTCTATTAAACCTTGGTATTCAAGTTGCTCCAGGATTTCCCTAACTTGTTTTTAAGCTTCATGTTTTATTGGGTATTGTCTTTGGGGTTGGGGAGTTGATTTTAGCAGGATCTTGTGATGAGGTGACTCATCATCCCACCCCACATGATTGTGACATATTGCCGTAGCACACTCCTCTGCATAAGAATTTTTACTGATTCTGCAACAATGTTAGAGTAAGCCAGATAAAATAACAGTTTTCCTGTATGGGTATTCCATAATGAACTCAGGTAGCCAGTCTTTTTCAGCCAAAAGAATATCGTGCCCGTATGTCAGGCTCTCCCAAAAGAGAGCCTTGATATTCCTGGGTATGCCCACCACCAATTGGAGTACAATTTTGTTTAAACAATGGATTATCCGGTGTTTCCACCATGTATGTGCAAAGGCCGCCTGAAGGGTTTACTCTGCCGAAAAACAGAAATTGAAATGATTACAGCCAAACAGCAAATTTTTTCTAAAGAAACCCCAAACCTCTAAACAAGGAATACATATTTGTGTGCTCTACACCCTGAGGAAGCCCCAGGCTGATAGGGCCAAAGTGAAGGGGCGAAACACGTGCTGGCTGCAACATGAACTTGTTTCTTTTGGGACTCATGAGTTGCTTTTGTTCTGAAAGACTCTGAAGCTTAAAAAGATTCAAGCACCATACTATAATCACAGAAGAAATACATGGAATTATTTCCACACAAATTACGACTTTTTCTACTTGTCCTGTCTCGAAGTTTTGTAAAAGTAATGAAGAAGGGGTCGCCCATTGCCAAGGACAAGAAACCTACACCAAATATTCTCTATTTTATGCAGGCATGCTAAAGATCTGGATCCGTTATCCCCTCTTCTTTTCCTCAGATATAGTTCCACCATAGTGCAAAACAGTGTATAAATGCAGTCACATAAGACACACTGGTTATCAGGTGTATTCCTACTATGCAATCCCTACTCTATGCAAGTCTAAAGTATGTGTAGGTTTATGTGTCTAGATCAATAATTCCCCTACATGATGACCCAATCCCATTGCCTGGTGGTAAAGAATGTAGGACCCTGTCTTGGTCACAAACTGTACACCCCTCATAAAGATGTTAGGGAATTGCTTGCGGAAGCCTCAGCATGCAGGGACCCCTCAACATCACCTGAAGTGTCTCCTCTGTTAACTCCTGGAAATACTTCTTTATTTATGATAAAAAGCATCATTGTGATGTATATGCAGATTAGTGTTCTTATGGGTATGCAGATATCACTGTTGTCCAGTTGCTGAAGATAGAACGACATTTCCAAAACATGCGCAATGGCCTTGTATTCAGTGTTTGAGGCATCATGATAATGTGGCGTGAAGCTAGACGTGCAAACAAAAGCAGTTTCAGACAAACATATCCAACATTGTCATGTACACAAATATGTGCAAAAAGTCACAGTGAAATATTATTGTGCAGAAAGAGGACTATGTGAGAAAATGTGCAGCAGTGCTAAATGGGCCTGACCTGGGCACATAACAGTGGCTGACCAAAGAGGAATTCAGAGACTTGCTGAAGGAAAGGATCACACAGCATTTTGAAACCAACATTGGGACAGTAAACTTTCTTGTTAACCTATACGAATCCCTCAAACTGTTAGCAAGAGGTAACAGGATAGATTATATCAATCAAATTAAACATGACAATGCTGTAAAATTCCCTGGTTTGAGACAACCCTCCTTGATCTGCAAGACATTTGCTGCATTATTGCCATCAGACGAGAACTTCTAAGAGCTAGGTCTCACAAAATATAATTACTAACAATGACTTAGAGAGGAGGCAAAGAGGATTTAGAGTGCATAACGTAGCAGAGCATGTCAATATAGGGGCAAGGCGGAGACAATCCTATATTGCTTAAGTCGGAGCGACTAGTTGAGTAGGCGTGTTTGTGGTGACAATGCAACATTTATAATCAAAGGCAATAGCTCAGTAATTTGCTAAATACTATTGGAAGCTCTACAAGGAATGTAACACCCAGGAACAGCTATCCATCTTTATAATTGTTTTTCCTGTAAACAGACTTTCACATGAATAGTGAGGTGCCTTGAAAAGCAACCAGTTGGTGGTGGAAATCTCCGAAGCCCTCAGCCAGATCCTCACAGGGAAAACCCTGGGCTGTGATGATTTTTCAGTGGCTTTTTCTAAATTTTTTTTGATATCTTTTGCCCAGCCTATGCTCGAGTTGATAGAGTGGAGAACTCCCTCAAGACAGGTCTGAGGCAGTCATTGTTAAGCTTCTTAAGCAGGGCCCACTGCCAAACTGGTGGACTTCAAAAATACCTATTTTGCTCGTTAGTGCGGACTGAAGATCCTAGCCACATCTCTGATTAATCGCTTGTTAACAGCCATACAAAATCTTATACATTGTGATCAAAGAACATTTGTGATACAATAATCCATACATCATACCATTAGATGCTTAATGCTTCACCTGATTAGCAGCCCTTCCTTTGGCTATACTCCTAAATGACTTTAAACAGCATTCAACCTTCATTTGAAGTTTATTTTATTCCTGTACCAGAAATGATCATTTATGCCTGCCTCATGTACAAGGGACTCATAAATGGAGTAGAAATTAATGCAAGGCTCTCTGACTCAATATCCATCGGGTGTGGTAGCTTGCAGAAATTCCCACTTTTACCTTTTCTTTTTGTACTTTTTTGTACTAGGGATTCAGCCACTAGCAGCAAATCTTCATCTGGATAAGGTAGTGACAGTTTTTAGAGTGGACCCTGGAACTGGAAGAAAAAGTATCTTTGTACACTGACATTCTTCTCCTTTCCAGCCGAGTCAGCCCAGCAGTCAGGCCAGAGGGTGGAACCGATTGTAAATAAATATGGCATTTTCTCTGGCATTTTGGTCAATTTCGTGAGGTCAAATATTTTCCCTGTGACACTTGTGGCAAATGTGGAGGAATGGGTCCCCACTGCCTTTCCAGGCTAACCTTATGCAGCTTTTAAAACCTGGGGAGCTGTATTGACAGAGACTAAGCCAAAGACTGGGCACGTAATGTTCTTCCTAACTTCAAAAGGCTGAAAATAACCCTACAGCACAGGAGTCTAAAAACTCTATCTGGTAGGGAAAAAGAGGCACTTGTTAAAATGATGGCCTTGAGATCTTCACATTTCAGACCCCATATTCCTTCTTTAAATGCATCATCTCTTGACTGGTAGAGGTCTTGCGGAGATACAGCAATTACAGATTGCCACCAGTTAAGTGTTACAGATCATCATTCGATGGGGTGGACATGACAGACTTTACTTTATACCACTGTGCAGCATACATTACGTCATTAGTGACTGACTATATGGCTCAGATTCTGATCTGACATATATATAACAAAGTTTTGAGCCTTGGGGGAAAAAAAGCATCCTTGCGCCTTCTGTTTGGAAGAAGATACTCTACAGACACCCCTACGGCCTTCAAAGTGTTAGGCGAGGTTAGGGGAGTTGCAATATTGCTGATGCAATGAAAGGGAAGCCTAATATGCAGACTCTGCTGCACGACTCATGTGGGCGACTGTCTTAGCAAGATTCGAAGGATGTGATAGACATGGGGACCCTACATTTGTGGCAGTAGTGGCTCCAGATATCCACGAAGGGCTCAGTCTTCTCCAGAAACAATTCTAGTGGCACACATAGATCCAACATACCCACCCCCTTAACCAATCCCCTTAACGCAACACTTACTACATCTATGAAGGCTGGGGGAAATATGATGAATGAAAATATCCAAAGTTTATAGGTCACTAGTGATAAACTTAAACAAAACTTTCCACAGTCTTCTGCAGACTTGGCAGACTGACAAAGGTCCCATTAAAGATGCCTTAAGCCCTCTTTGGAGACTGGCATATCATTGAGATACTCGCTCATTCAAATTGATTACTTATACAAAATCTTTTACACACGATAATGAATATGCCATAAGCATTCAGACTCCTTTACAAGTCTGAAATGCCACAGAGAAGAATGGAATGTTCTCCATATTGTCTGGAGATACAGAAACATCTATAATTTCTTGGCGTTGCAGGTCCTCGCTGAATAATTTTATCGCCACATCATTTTTCCTTCTCAAACTGTAATGTTAAACATTTTAGTAAACTGGTGAATAATGGGGGAAGGTTTTTATATACATGTGTGTTTTGCTTGCAAAAGAGCTATATTGCACAGTGTTGGCAACAGGAGGCCCTAGATTGAAAAAAATGAATGAAAAACGTACGGTGCGTGTAGCTACTCCAGGGAATTTCCCGGCACTTAGCCTGGTCAAACGTGAGGCCCGGATAGATACTTGTAGGCTACTGGAAGCACCAATATATGAGGCACATGGATGTCCACAAAACACCCTAACATATGGGGATAATGGCTGCAAAACTGAGGCATTTTAGGCACAGGAAGCTCATGTCTGTGATGCGTAGTGTGTGTACAAATATTCATGGCTTTTTATGTATGTGCCAGATTCTCTAATGGCGTATACGGAATGAATAAAAAAACTTTAAGGGACAATTTTGTGATGTTTTGATTTCTTTCTCGACTACTGTAAAACAACAATAAAAATGGTTTATAACAAAATAAAACAATGTTAGAGAAATGATTGGCCTATACAGCTTTTGTTGTTCTTGTTGCATATCGAGGGGGGGCGGCAGCTAAAGAATGTTTTTAGACTGTGGATCAACAAAGCAGGGTCACCCCAACTGTTATTTATTTATTTACTTTCCTTTTAGATAAACCCTATTTTTGGCTGTTATTGAACTTTGTACACTTTACTAACCCTGGGCGTAGTTCGCGTAGTAGCGAACTACGCAAGCTACGCATAGCTATGCGAACTGCGTAGTGCGGTAGGGAAAATGCTGTTCGCACTGATTGCACAGTGCCGGATGCTTGTCCGCACTGTGCAATCATTGCAAACCACATCTTGCACAGTGCAAGCGGCCGTTTTCTGCCCCTCGAGTAGATTTCTACTTGAGCAGCAGCTTTTTCAAGGCGGACTGGTAGTTTCTCATTGCGAGCAGTCCCGAGCATACGCGACCACTCGCAATGAGAAACCTGACCTCCCGCGTTGAGAATCTCGCTGGGAGGTTTATTTTCCACGCTCGCGATCGGCAACTTGATGTTGCTGATCGCAAAGGAGGAAAAAGTCTCGCTGGGATGTTATTTTGCTCGCTCGGGGTTGCCAACTTGAAGTTGAGGATCGCGAGCAAACAAAAAAATGCCCGCTAGTCTACACGTTTTTGCACTGTGCTACGTGCAATTTGCGTAGCGCGTAGTTGGCAAAATACACGCGCTCCGCGAGCGTAGCGTAGTCCTATGCCCAGGGTTACACTTTACCCCTGCTAACCATTGGTAACCTGCCTGTGCTCCTCCATTCAACATGTTACAACTGGCATCCACACGATTGGCATATTTAACTTACGTATAAGTCCCTAGTATATGGTACCTGGGTGTGCCCAGGGCGTATACGTAAATGCCCAAAGTGGACTAAAGCACCCATTGTGCCATCCACTATAGTGACAATGTAAACATGACCTCGGGCCTGCCAGTAGTAGCCTAGCTGTACAGGTTTTCACCTCAAATTGGACCTCCATAAATCCCTTTTTTGACAGGCCCAAACCTTCCTTTTATGTATTAATATGTCACCCCAGAATAGGCCTTAATGCCCATAAAGCAAAAGACACACAGATGATGGACGGAATGCAGAGCAAATCAAACATTCACCCCCCAGTCAAGAGATCCAGGTTAAATCCATCGTTCTTTTGCTCACAATGCCACCCTAGTTTGGCCCAACCATATGCAAATCAGTCTTGACCCTGTTCCTCATCAGTCCAGTGAATGTTTGACATTGTGCAGCAATCTTTTCATCAATTGTTCTTTTTGCATTAATGTCCACGAAGGCAGGGTGTATGATGTTTAAAAGAAGAAAATGGAAAAGTTTAATGTTAAACATGTTCTTATTGTGAAAAAGCCCTCAAAGCTATTTTCACTGCAGCAGATTTGGTTGTTTTATAAGAAACCACTGGAATGCAATACTACATACTAAACCTGTATCTCAGGAATTAGACTAGCTGGAAAAATAATGAAATAACTATTTTTAATAGTAACTAAAAATCCAATGTATTTATGCATAGCAGAGCACTTCTAGGGGCACTGACATGAACAAGGTCATAGGTCACCTGCTAGGGACAGGAGATACACAGTGAGCATAGGTAGTCTACTTCAAGATGACCTTTGTGTATAGCCCAAGCACACACATCACAAGGGCATACCCCATGGTCGTTCTTTCACCTCATGAACATAATTATAGCCCAGGTTACTGGACATCAGGGCAGCCAGCCTCTTAGCATTTTCTCGTGCCCTTCAGAAGTTACAGTTCACTTAGTCAAAATTATCCCAAAAACTGAAACAAAGAACAAAACACACAAAAATATCAGGTGAATTAGCATGACCATGTGCCCCCAGCTAAATAAATCTGAAGCATTCAGACTCTTCTCTTACAAGTCTCAAATGCCACAGAGAAGAATGGAATGTTCTCCATATTGTCTGGAGATACAGAAACATCTGTAATTTCTTGGCGGTGCAGGTCCTCGCTGAAGAATTTTATCGCCACATCATATTTACTTCTCACACTGTAATGTTAAACATTTTAGTAAACTGGTGAATAATGGGGGAAGGTTTTTATAAACGTGTGGCTTTTGCTTGCAAACGAGCTATATTGCACAGTGTTGGCAACAGGAGGCCATAGATTGAAAAAAATGAATGAAAAACGTACGGTGCGTGTAGCTACTCCAGGGAATTTCCCGGCACTTAGCCTGGTCAAACGTGAGGCCCGAATAGATACTTGTAGGCTACTGGAAGCACCAATATACAAGGCACATGGCTGTCCACAAAACACCCTAACATATGGGATAATGGCTGCAAAACTGAGGCATTTTAGGCACAGGAAGCTCATGTCTGTGATGCGTAGTGTGTGTAAAAATATTCATAGCTTTTTATGTATGTGCCAGATTCTCTAATGGCGTATACGGAATGAATAAAAAAAAACTTTAAGGGACAATGTTGTGATGTTTTGCTTTCTTGCTCGACTCCTGTAAAACAACAATAAAAATGGTTTATAACAAAATAAAACCATGTTAGAGAAATGATTGGCCTATACAGCTTTTGTTGTTTTTGTTGCATATCGAGGGGGGGCGGCAGCTAAAGAAAGTTTTTAGACTGTGGATCAACAAAGCAGGGTCACCCCAACTGTTATTTATTTATTTACTTTCCTTTTTGATTAACCCTATTTTTGCTGTTATTGATCTTTGTACACTTTACTAACCCTGGGTGTAGTTCGCGTAGTAGCGAACTTCGCAAGCTACGCATAGCTATGCGAACTGCGTAGTGCGGTAGGGAAAATGCTGTTCGCACTGATTGCACAGTGCCGGATGCTTGTCCGCACTGTGCAATCATTGCAAACCGCATCTTGCACAGTGCAAGAGGTCGTTTTCTGCCCCTCGACAAGTTCCTGTCCCCCTCCTACCCTCCACCCACATTGCTCAATCGAAGAAACACATAATAATCTGTGTGTGTGTCTTTGCGTGGTGCGAGCAAGATTCAATGTACGTCTTCTGCAACTGAAAAGCCAGGACAAGGGGGGCGAGGAGGGGCTTACCTAATTGTTCCTGGAAGCTTCGGGTTGCTTTGGGAACCAGCCGGGAAGGAGATCCTAATGCAGAGGCAGCCACGAAGAAGTGTTGGAAAAAGGGACACGAGGTGAAAGCAGCCAGGGTCAAGAAAGACAGCTGGGTCCAGTGAAAGGCAGCAGTGACTGCGCAGAACTCCGTGGAAATACAGCCTGCATTGTCGAAGGTGCTGGTCCATCTTTATGGACAAAGTTTGCGGCCATTTCCTGGTGTGCATGCTGCAGTCTCTGATTGGAGGACAGGCATTAAAGACGTAGCCACATTATGATTGGCTTATTTTGCCCTGTCCTCCAATCAGAGAGGTTTCTAAGATGTAAATATTTTGAATCCAAAACGAAAGGTAAACGTTTTGGATTCGAGGCAGCAGCGAGGCAGGTGAACGCGCGACCCCCTTCCAATGACTCCACGCCCCCCTGGGGGTCGCGCCCCATAGATTGAAGACCTATGCATTATACCCTGTACAACACATGCCATTACAATGCATACCATTACATTGCATGTAAGGTAAGTGTTGGATACTATAGGGGTAATAATTACTATTCTAACTCCAGTGAGTGCCACAGTAGGGTAAGTGTTGGATAGTGTAGGGGTAAAAATTACTATTCTAACTCTATTGAGTGCAACAGTAGGGTAAGTGTTGGATAGTGTAGGGGTAAACATGACTATTCTAACTCCAGTGAGTGCAACAGTAGGGTAAGTGTCGGACATTGTAAGGGTACTGTGCGTTGTAATGACTTGCGATGTAATGCCTGCATTGTAGTGACATGCATTGTAATGACATGCATTGTAGTGACATGCAATGTAATGGCTGCGTTGTATTGACATGCAATGTAAAGAATGTTGCGATGTAATGACTGTTATGTAAAGGTAGTGTGATGTAATGACTGTGTTGTAAAGGTTGTTTCCCCTGTTTAGCATATCTTGTAGCCTGAACTACAGGGTCTAGAATTTCTAGGCGATGGTCATGGCATTGCTTTGAGACATGTTCGGTGTCCTTCCTCATTTCATCCTATACCACAGGCGAAAGAAGACCAGATTAGGATCAAATTCAGGAGCAAGGCAGGGTTTATTTGTAATCCCTGGCCTTGAGCATTCCACCTGCATGTTAGATCGAGGCCCTTGTCTTAAGGGCAGGCAAGACACTAATTGGTAAACTGGGAGATTTGTGGATTGGGGGAACACTATGTGGACCTGTGCTGGGCCACAGGGTTTTGCCATCAAAGCCTACGAAGTTGGAGGATGAAAGAATGAGGGAAGCATCATTGAGTTCACAAAGCAGTAGGGCTGGCAGTGGATCCTCATCAAAGTAGGCATATCTTCTGCAGTGAGAAACTCCGGTGTGACCGCTTGCATGACACCTCGTTAGAGGTATTAAGCACTAGATCAATAACATTTCAAATAATTGTTGCAGCGCTGTACCTATAATATTTTTTTCACTCAAGGGTAACAGTGCAGGCTGGACATTGCTGTGGGAAGTCTGCGATAGGCCAAATGCAAGAAAATAAACTACCTCCACTCCTCAAAGCCCCTGTTTTAGTAGTAAAGGAATACCATTAGTTGGAGTGGAGGGGTACCTTCATAACTTTGGTGCTACTGCATCTACTGCACTACCTGTAGTTACGACCCTAAGTTAGGGGGACAGGCAGAGACCTTGAATGTTGACATTCGAGGGGCTAGCACCTCACCCAGAAAAGGGTTGTAAAAATTCGCCTAGGGGAAGCTGTTTAAAGTTCTCCAGTTTTATGCAGCTGTGGAAGCAGTCTGAAGGTGGGGCAGGGAGATACTCCTACAACTCCTCCTAAGCAGTTGCTTTCAGGACACCAGTTCGCCAGCTTGTTTTTTGATTTGGGATGGGGAGAAGGGAGAGACGTTGTTTTTTCATATCAGTCTGTGGTCTGAACTTCATTTTCTGAGACTTAATAATTTGTATAGCAGTGCAAAGTAATAACAATGGCATGCAGTATTTCACTACATCAGTGTGTTAAAGGCAGAATGTTAACTTTGAATTGTTGAAATATTTGAATGGCAAATTATTAACCTGATGATGTTGAACATGTGCAGTTTCTTTAGTTGAAATTCCAGTTGATTGTTTCCAAATGGTTTCTGCCATATTTTTGGGGATATTCCATAATTTTCATTGGAGAATCACAAATGATTCCATAGTTATTTTGGAACCTGTTATTTGTGTTCAATTGTATTGCCCGCTGTTGTTTTTTTTAACTAGTAGAATTTCCTATGTGTTTTGGATGGGCATACACACTCTAATGACCAACATGTTATACTGTGTAATTGCAATCTCTAGAAACTATTTGTGGCAGGTTAATTGAAACCTACACTGTTTACAGTGAAATGCTATGGTATGTTAATCAAATTGTATATACAAATTCGAGTTGCCAATGTGAAACAAAAATGTAATCTCTATATAGGCCTGTGCCGATTATAATGTAAAAATTCGTAGATTGATGAAATATTGGATAAGATCATTAGTATGGGTAGCTAATGACCTGAAACTTTAAATTATCAAGCCCACCCCTGAGATATAACATTTTGGAAAATGCAAGGGTTTTCACCAGTAAATATTGCAAATTTACATTTTAACTCTGAAGTAAGCATTTGGGAAGGGTTTATTTTGCTGTCTTCTTAAATTCTACCTGATAAACACTGATGCTGTTATTTCTTTAATTTGTGTCAGCAAATCTCAGACTACATGTGAGGGTCGGTCCAGGGCCTTCAAGGTGAGTCGATCCAGAGGGACTGCTCCCGGTTTGCAGAGGCTAGTCCCGGGGAAATCTGCCTCGTTTACAGTGAGCCTTGGGTCATTGGGCTGGCCTCTTTTCTGGTCTAATCCTCGCACAGATATTAGTGGAACCATCAATTGCATTATTTGGCCATCATTACACCCACGTTTCTGTAATCTGGTCTCTGACCTGGATGTATGACATTACAACGCATGATTTTACCACGCATGCCTTTACAACGCGGTATTTACAACGAATACCTTTACAACGCATAGTGCTTTGGGGCGCTGTATAGTGAATAGTTTAATTTACTATTCCAACTCCAGTCCCCGTGGATAGTAGGGAAGGTGTTGGATAGTAAATTAAATCTATTCCCTATCCTAGAGCGCCCCCCCAGCGCAATGCGTTGTAATGGTTTGCGTTGTAAAAGTTGCGTCGTAAAGGCACTGCGTGGTAAAAGTTGCGTTGTAAAGGATGTTTCCCCTCTGACCTCATAAACCGCGCTGTTCCATGTACAGCACTACATGTCTTATAAAGCCCTGCTACAACAAAAATGTTCTTTCAAATGTACTGCTGTACTAATTGAAGCTAGGTCTGCGTGTAACCGTAAGAACACGAGTGTGCTGTTAGCTGAACCTTAACAGAGAGTAAATAGCATGAAGGAAAATGATGGAGGGGCACAGTACCCTGGATGAAGAGCAGAGAAAGGAGATAGAGCCCCAGGCCAGCCACTAAAGTAAGGAACAAATTGAGACAGTGCTTCCCTTAGAAACTCAAAGAGGGCCTTGTTGGAAGGGTCTGATTACTTGTTTGACTCACCCCTTAAGGTGTGGTGCATAGTGTAAGGGGTGAGACTACAGTTTCTATTATTCAAGTGAGGAAGTTTCTAGGCAGGGCCTTTCCTTTGTGCGCCTGATTACTGCTACAGGAAGGTTGAATGGCAACCAGATGCAAATCCTGACACTTCATTGTGCATGTATTGTGGGTGCTCAAGATTAGACATAGCCCTAGTTCTACCTGCCCTGAGAAGCATTACCTTACACGAATTCACTAAAACAGCTGTTCTCCTTCATCCCACCCTGCACCATCAGAAGGAAACAGGAGGCACATCTCTAGTACAAACATTTTAAGTACAAAATTCCTGTTCTGTGTTTTTCCTTCCATCGGATTTTATAGGAAAACAACACCATAGTTATTTTATTACTATTTACTCACAGGTGATGGTAATGTGTGTTGTGTACTCAGTGGCCTCGTGGCTAACAATGATATTATACTTCTTTCTACAGGGTTTGCATTCCGTCTCAATAAGTCCCCACAACATTCCTTAAATTATGCATGAAAACTGACTTTGACTTAAAACTTCCAATTCTTGACACATCTTTTTCTTTCAGATGACTCTCTCCTTTGTTGTTATCCTCTGCATGCCTCCTCTCAATGAGCGCAGCCTACCCTAAGTCACATGAATGTTTGCCTCAAGCCTCATTATTGAATCATTACAAATTGCGAAAAAGATTAGGTTGTCCCCGAGCACTAGTAAACAGTTTCTGAAAAATCTCTAAGAGAAAAGAAGAACTGAATCAAATTCTTTCTTTTTGCAAAGTTCTTCAAATAGTTCTTTTTATTTTCTTTTTATTTACTTTTCTCTTCACACATCAAATGATCTTCATCATATTCTTAATCTTCATAATCCAATGATTTCATACAAAATGTAGCCAACAGCACAGGAACAAATGCCAACACGTGTTTCGTCACGGGAAATAATCACCCAATGACTTCTTCAGGGCATAAAGGTATTTTTTCTTTTTCTTCAAAGGCACAACAGCCAAATCCAAAGGTCAACTATTCCTTATATGATAATATAAACTCTATTCGTTTTCACAAGTCAGAGTTGTTCAGATGGAATTATATATTCATTATATCCGGGAGAGTACTCCCCTCGACATCAAGTGGGTTCCAAGCTCGTTAATTACAAATTGCCCCCCTCCCATTTCTCCTTTAAAGTTTATACCACTGAAACCTAACAATACATAATCTACTATAGCTCATATATTAATCTCATCAATCAATGCATAAATTCACATACCCAATACCACAGCTAACTCCCAATAACTTAATCTACCACACAGAAACTGGAGAAAATGCATGGCTTGGTTTCTGTACGAGCACAAGACTAATCACAATAACTAACAATGACAAAAAATATACTAACCCTGGGTCCTGGAGCAGCATGCTGCCCAGCATAAACTGCTCTCATACCTCTTACGGGGTAGCAAGTGCTATATAAATTCAGTTACAATACACTGCAACATATACCACTCCTGCCTCATACTAATACCAATTCCATAACACTCAGTGGTTGGTCAGTCAATTTTAGTTCATACAGATTTCCTCGTACTGCTTGACACTCTCACATAGAACAAAACTGCTATGGGTCATGTCCATCACCCAGTACTGACCAGTCCACGGCATTAAACCATCCTTCAACAACATAACCGGCATGGAATAATTGAAGATATCTGCCACATGCTGTTGGTCAAAGGAGGACTTTAATTTAGTCCAACACTGTGGGTCCCAACTCGCTACAGATTATGGCTGCTTTTGACTTCTGACAGTGGCAATCAGATATGGAATGATAGTAACAAAGTCCATCCCAGCAGATCTGTGATCCACTCCCTCCAACCTGTGCCTGCTCAGGATCATACATTTTAAACTTTGACTAAGATATCAGAGAATGGACAATACAGTGCACAAAACCGCTCAGTGGACTATGAAAATAGGAAATACCATAAAAGACTTGAAGAGCAGCTCAAAGGTGCCAGCTTACTGAAAACCATAAACTACGCATCTATCCCTCACACTTCTTCATCCATCTCACTGCTAAGCCCTGCATCCCTTAACACTATGACCGCACCTCGGGTGTCATCACGCACAACATGGAAAGATTTCCCTCATAGGATCAAAACAAAGACAACATCCTTACACCCACACACCCTACATGCGGTAGTGTGCTACCCATGTAGGCATGCACTTCAGAGCGCCACCTAAGGGTAGTAAGTGCTATATAAATGTTGCAATACAATACAATATAAAGGTAAACACAGAGCCTCAAATGCGCTTGCTGCTGTCAGGATGAATCGAAAAGGAGGGCCGCTAATTACTGACCATGTTTAGGTACGGTCATCTTCTATTGACAGAAATGCCTATAGTATCGGAAGGAAATCAACCTTCCAAATGTGCATGCCTTTGTATTGGTGTAAAAGTAGAAACATTCCTATGGTTTTGGACATTTTTTTAGTTTTGATGTTAAATCCTTCATTTTAGCTGATGGAGGACAATGATAAGAAATTCCACCACAATCTAATTCTAGCTTGACATCGGCATATCACACTAAAATCAAAATTGGTCTTTAGTACTTGCCGTCGTCAAATGCGGTTCTGGTACAAAGTGAACATATCAAAGAAGAACAAAAGCCTTAAAAGACGCTTTAACATGATTTATATGGTGCTCACCCAAGGAAGCAATGAACACACTTTTAATAAAGGGAAACGCTAGACTATAATACATGTGTGTTCTTTTAGTAAACAAAGGACAAACCATATCATAGCAGCTCAACTGGGAATAATTAATTCGTTTTTAGGGCTCTGGCAAAGTTTAAAATGTACTTTAAAAGTGCTTGAATGGGCTCTGCCTGGCCGGAAAGTTCTGGATTGATGTCATGTGGGTCTTGACCCAAGTGATTCAATACCTTTGAGCTGGGAGGCTACATGATCCTGGGGCACAAGCTCAGCTGTTATTTTCAGAGGTTCCATGTCGGGCAATGTATCTCTTAAACTCTCACTGGGACATTAGTAAATTAAATAAATAGGCCAAACGATGGTATCTGGGTTACGGACTTTGTTGGGGGTGCTTAGAAACCTTTTCGTAAATATTTCTACCATGTAGTTTTTTATCTCAATCTTTTTTTCTAGTATTATCGAAATGTCTATTAGGTTTTTAAGATTTGACATAGAATACTAACGGCTGTGTGATATATTTATGAAGGATTATGATTAACTGTCCTACTCTCATCCAGACATATTTTCATTACAAGAAACAGAAGGAAACGACAAATTAACTATCTGATATGTACTTTAAAAAGCCATGTTGGACTTGCTTTGGCACTGGTGAAATATGCAGAAGAAAGTTCCAGATTTGACCCATTGGGCTGAAGCCAACATGAACCCTCTCGTTTTGTGAATCTGACAAGACAAAGGCATTCATCTCTGCTGTTCCTCAGGGACCGGATCTAGCGAGGCAATAGATGTTTAAGTTTATGGTGATTAGATTTTTAAAACGAAAAACCATTACATTCCACAAACATAGAAGAAGGATTACAAACCCGCATCACCCGAGGAGAATAGAATAACCTAATTGACTACACTCACCAACATAGAAAACATAGACAATGAGGCACTTAGGTTATTTAAATTCAACGTTTATACAGAGTATCATCCATGTTAAATAAATTACTTTGTGATAAGAGCTGTTAACTAGTCCTGCACCGGAAGACATATAAAATATTCTCGTTTGTGTTCAGTCGAGCTTGCACAAAAGCTAGGACATGTTCTGAATGTACTGAAATAAACTGGAGTATATGATGAAAAACATGGGCAGACTCTGAAAATCTGGGAAGCCTGGCGGCCCTATTTAACCAGCCTATCGTGGTGGGGAGCTGGAGTTTAATTATCTTCACTCGTTTCAGTTCCGTTAGGATTGCAGTCTGTGGTGTTGGGCCCTAGGCCCAAATGGTGGAGTAAAGCATGACACAGGACACCAGTTAGGGATAGCAGATCTGGCCACGAGCACGTGCGCTCTGGCTCTTTTATTGACAGCGTCACCTGACCCAGTGACGTCTGTGGTGGGTGGGTGTTTAGTGTAGGGTTACATAGAAAACAACTAGACTGTGTCCTAGCAGGACACTACATTCCTCCCAAACTTTAATGAAAGGAAAAGCGAATGTCCAACCTGCAAGAAAACAGAACAAATAACATTTGATAGCCCCAACCGACCTTCTTCAGGCGATCAGCGGGGAGAATGTTGAAAGTTCCAGGACTACAAAGTCAGTCAGATGAGCTTCACCTCGGCGGTGTACTTCAGATCATCCTTGTATTGCTGTGTTGACGCTTATATACAGTGTTCATCACTTGGAGCATTGGGAGCAGAATGGGTGTGACCCTTGAGGGGTCTCGCAGGTGTTCCTAGTTCAGTGGATGACAACGCTTGTTGGTTGTAGGAGACGACTATGGCACGAGAGGTCTTTCTTTGGATTTGCTGCTCTTGATGCCTCCACATCTCCGTCCAGTCAAGTAACTTCCGACTTGCCTTCCTTGCCAGACTCCTCTCTCACTGGAGCCTCGAAGACTGGCCTCTCCTGCTTGGACTCTTCTCTCACTAGAGACGCTGGGAGGACCCTCTTGCCGGACACGATGGGACCGGGTGGGCCGTGCGGGCTTCGCATGAGCCGCGCAAAGGCGTCGCTGCCGAACTGCCAACGGACTCACCGCCAAGTCTCTCATGATGCCCTCAGGGGTGTTGATGTCATCCGCCAGGATGGTCTTGCCGTTAGGACATGGGTTCAGTGTCTTCACCAGACCGTTTCTCGGTGCCAGGTGGTTACCTGGGGCCTTCATGCTTCCTGTTGCCTGTTGTGGAGCTGCCGCTGCTGCACCTCTCCCATCCGGATTCCTCTTTCACAGGACATGCGGCCGAGGCCCTTGTCCCCTGGACTGCCACTTGATCGCGTGGGCTGTGCGGGTCGCTGCGGAACTTCGGACATGGCCACAGTCGAGTCTTGTGTAGTCCACAAGGGTTGATTGTCTAGTGCTCGGGTATGCTCTGCTTCGGCAAGCTTCAGGTTCACGGGGCACCCATGCAGTTCTTCAGTGGTTGGTCTCCTCGAATGCAGGTTGTAGGGATTACTGGGATCCACACGGATGTTGCGATGTTCCTTGGCCAGCACCGATGTTCCTGTGTGCTGACTGTTGCGATGCTCCTTGGACAGCACTGATGTTCCTGTGTGCTGTGGTTCTCTCTCCTCCTCTGTGGAGTGATGTTGTGATTCTCCATTCTTCCTCTTCGTTCTCTTCCTAGACGCGGTCAAGTCTTCTTTCTTGTTTGCTCGTGCTAACCAGGCTTCTCCATGTAGCGGGCCCTCTACATGTCGTCCCCGTGGTCTTGTCCATGTGGTAGGACACTGTCTTCACTTGGCTTGGTGACTAGACCTGTCGTCGTATCTTCTCTGTTGTTGCTTTTCTTTCCTTGGTGACCAGACTGGGTGGTCGGTTTTCATCTTGGGCATGAGTTGTCATGCTGTGCTATTCTCTTTGTGGTCGCTATTCACTGTCACGGTGTTTTGGCGTTGGCGCGCTTTGTCTGCGCGGAGGAGGGTTGCGTCACCGCTCCTGGTGCAACTCTGGTGCATGCTGCCATGCGTGCTGACGATGGCGCTCCGGTTGCTGCGAGACATCGCTGTCTCTGTTTGGGGACTTTTGTGCTCTGTCCCGTGGCATTGGCGTGTCGCTGTGCAGCGTCACTTTGGCGCTCTTGATTCCTGGCACGTTCCGGCGCAGTGCTGCCCGGTCCTGGCGTGCGGGTGTGGAGTTCTTGGGCGCCTGTTGCTAGTCGTTGGGTACTTGCTGCTTTGGCTGTTGTCAGGGACTTGCTGCTTTGGACCGTTGGCGGGAGTAGTTGAGGCTGCGGTGGGCGCCTGTGGCCACAAGTCGTCGCTGCTCTCTCCGTCGTTTGATCTCGGCACTCGTTTTCCCTTGACGTTCTTCCAATGCTTGGCAGTCGTTTCCTCCAGACGTTCTGGCAGTGCTTGGATGCTTCGTGAGGCATTGGTGCCTCTTCCCACGTCGCGCTGGAAGTGGCAGCTGCCGACTCCTTGCTGGTGTGTGTGGGTGTCTCCTGCGCTGTTGCGCACTTACTTGCTGCGTGGGATTATATGCTTTTCTGGGGGGGGCGTTACTCAATCCGTTGCCCCTTGCTACTGTTGACCCACCGTGGGTTTGTGCAATGCTTGTTCTTTTGTTGAATGGCAGGTGCACTTTTTCTTTTGGCCACTGGGTGGCAGTGTTGCTGGATGCTTCCCTCTAGCAGCAGCCTGCTTCGCCCCGGGACGTTCTTTCCTGGTTGCCTGCCCACTTCACTGTCCCTGTTACTCTCGGGCTACACTGGGGGCTGGAGTCACGCTGGGAACAGGACTTCAAGCTGTCTTCCTGGTGAGTCCGGTTCCTGTATTTGTTTTAACCTTTGGGGGCAGGAGGGCATGGCCGCTTGCAGGAGTGTCATTGTTCTGCCAGGGGGGGGCATATTTGTTTTGGCGCGAGCGGCGCTCAGCTTCTCTTTGCACTCACAGCCCACCCCTGCAGCTCCTCATTGCACATGCTGCGCGGGGTGGGGGAAAGTCGACATTGCCCTCGGAGCCTGCTAGCTCTGTCCGGAGCCGTCCTGCTTTCACTTCTCTTCGCCCCCTTACCCGCGGCAGCCTTTTGCAGTCCTCGCGCGCGGGGGGGGGGTGTTGATGCTTCCCTCAGGCGGGGGGGCGCGTCGCTCCTGTCACTCCTCCCTGGGCGGGGGCGCTCGAGGCAGGCCGCGGGTGAGCTCCGCCGGCTCTGCAGTGTCTGTCCTTTGCTTGGGTGCCACCGGCAGGCCGCGGGTGGGCTCCGCTGGTCTTGCCTTATACAGAGTTTATTTTCGGCCGCGTTGCACGCAGGCCATGCGGGTGGGCACCGCAGTTGTGCAGTATAAGAGGGGTCGCTCCTGGCATTCGTGGCCCCCTCCGCTCACCTTCGGCCGGCCGGCCCGATGCTCTGTCGCGGTCGTGGCGGGTGGGCTCCGCCCGGCGCACCTCTCCGGTGGGGTCACTGCTTCGCGGCCGTCGCAGGTGGGCACCGGGCGGTCCGCTCGCACCGGTGGTGCTGGATGGTGGCGGCCGACGCGGGTGGGCTCCGGTCAGCTTGCTGTGGGCCTCCCGGGCGCTGCGGGGCTCCGACGTGCCCACAGGATTCTCAGCGCGTCGCGCCGTGTTGCAGGGGGTGCCCTCTAGGCGGGCAGCTCTCTCCCCCTTCAAACGATGTTTTGGGCAGTGGCACGCGTGGGCTTCACTACCGGCCTCGTCGCCAGTGTGGTGTTGGGCCCTAGGCCCACATGGTGGAGTAAAGCATGACACAGGACACCAGTTAGGGATAGCAGATCTGGCCACGAGCACGTGCGCTCTGGCTCTTTTATTGACAGCGTCACCTGACCCAGTGACGTCTGTGGTGGGTGGGTGTTTAGTGTAGGGTTACATAGAAAACAACTAGACTGTGTCCTAGCAGGACACTACACAGTCCAGAGACGTTTTAAGCCATGAGCAAAGTGGGCTCTGGCCCAGAGCCACAGACATTCAGGGGGCCCTTCGATAGAGCCAGCTCGGTTCTGCAGACATTTTGCGTTATGACCCTGAATAATTTGTGAACAGATTGCTTTAAAGGCCGTTTTCATTTAATTTATTTTAATTTGGCTGATGTGTGAGAGGCTATTACAGACATGTTTATTTGTCATGCAATATTTATAAAAAAAAGTTATTTTTAGACCAAAATAGAACCTCGCATATGAGAAATTGGAGGGTGTCACATCACAGAGATTATTTGCAGTAATATTAGTGAGCTGCTGCTGTGTTACAATAATCAAAACACACATCACTATCCCTGAACATTAGATGCAAACACATTTAGAATTTGGACAAGTGTGCCTGTGCACTGTTAGTGACCTGTTCAAAGACGTCATCCAGCTGAAATTAGATCATACATTTAAAGCTGTTCCGAACAGGGAGCCCCTAAATGCGTTTGGCCCCTGATCCCCAAAATCCCTAAGATGTACCTGCACTATTCTCAAAAGTGAAATTCAGATGGCTAACACGGTGAATTGACTCACAGTTGAAAATATATTTACTGCTAAAAAAACAGTCAGAGTTAGGAAGGAGAAGTGAAAGATGTGCTCTGATAAATGGGGGAATTTAGATTTTTAAAAAACACCTGAAAATGACGATCACTGAAATTTTTTACTGTTTAGATCATGACCTACTCCTCCTAGGGTGATACATAGCCAGAAGTGCTGATTGAGAAATGGCACGTACAATTGTGTCAGGTGAAAACTTGTTCGTGTGTCTGCTTTGCAGAACTGATATTTCATTCTATTGGTTCCCTAGTAACAGATATTCATTCCGTCAATCACTTCAAAATATGATTGCTCTTACATTCCTAATCCTCAGTACATTTAATATGCCATGTACGTCTACCTAACTATTGATTATCCTCTATATACATCTAACAGTTTTTTGCACTTTCATTCAATTATACTATATGACTGTTGGCCATGTGTCATATCCTGCAATTAAAACAAAGGAAACTGTCTTAATTAGTGACTTGCATTAAATTCACCATTTTTTCAATTGGATTGTTGTTTGTAGTGATGTCATGCCAATAAACCAAAAAAATTATGAACATCTTTCTGGGCGGAAAATCTGTTTTTTTAGAAACAGGCATCCTCCACAGAATTCTAGAGGAGTCCAGAACTAGATTTGAAGATGTTATCTCAACCAATGAAACTAAGAGTACTCCCGAGTTTCTTCCGATCACAGTACATTAAAGTATCCCCAATGCCACCTCTTGTATTTATTGGTGCATTAGCAATCCATTTATTTCTTGTAGACTTGCGAAAATCAAGAACAATCTGAAAAAATGTTAAAATCTTCACTTTTCGTTATATTCAAGGCTAGTTAAAATTCCATTGAGCAGGTTCAAGTATTTTCAATTTTCCAACACCACTCGGTATTCAGCCAGGAGAATCAGTGTCAATTATCATGAGTCTATTGAGCATTGCAAGTCTTACTAGGGTAGGTATCTGCTGATCACTTAAATAAAAAATCATGGTCGTCCACAGCTGTTAAGGGAGGAAAAATGGTAGTGGAATTACAGATGAGGTTTGTGAAGCAAAAATATTGAGTCTTCAGGAACACCATTTATTTGGGCTTTTTCTTTGTGCTAACTTGATATTAGGTTCCTTCAGCTAAGAACAACAAACTCAATAGGGAAGTGAGATGTCCATGGTGGGAAAGTTTTAAGATGAAGCAATGCACCTTTGTGTTCTTTATCTTTTTTTTACACTTAAAAAAATGGGTTTATTTAGACCATAGTCTAAAAACATTATCATAAATATATCCTAAAATCATAACCAATGAACGAATGATAAACAAAAAGCATTTCAATGTACGCACAAAATTTAAAAGACAATCAATTAATATGAAGTGTTGTGCCACCCTCATAATCTCTTACAATTTGTCTGGCAGCCCTTTCAGGGACTCCCATATTGCATTTAAAGCTCTCCGTATTGCACATACCACATTTAAAAATCTCATGTTTATCAACAGGCAGAGGGCTTGACCCTGATTATTAATCTTATAAATAGTAAACACAGGTTTTAAGAACTCTTCTAATTCATCTAGGAACCACAAACAATCCGAAAAAGTATGCAACCCACTACATTTTACTTTCAGTCCTCAACTACACAAGCCCTGCTCATCGCTCATTGCTGCTTTGATCTTCCTATCTGTGTAAGATGGGTTTAGCCCGACCCTAAATTTTAGTGTTCCTAAGCTCGGGACTTGGCAGGGCCTAAACATATGGGAACATATCATTATTGCTCAAGGCTTTAAGCAAAACTGGGTGTACAGTTTACTTCCTAGATAGTGCAGGACATTCTCTCTCGCGCTTTAGCTTACAATGGCTCATAGCTCCTGCTTGGGGATTGGTTGCCCAATTTCCACTGATCAGGGACTAATGACAATTTAATAAAAAGTTTCTCTAGCATGCATCTAACAAGGGATGCCTAGTTCAGTTTGCTTTTCTCTAACTCCATTTTAGAGGTGTGATATTTAAGGATTACCCTCTCCATTCAATATCTGCCAAAACTTCAGTGTAGCTTGCAGCCCATGGTAACTTCAGGCAGTAAGTTGGCATTCTGCACTTCTGGCCTGGATCATGCTTGATGGTGAAAGTGCAAGAAGCTGTTTCACACATTTACACTCCTCAAGATTCCAAACCAATTTACCACCCAAGGTTAACACTTCCACCTTCTATTGGAATTGGGGGTGAACCATTGCATTAGAGGCCAATATTATAGGGCATAGGGACGTCCCTCCATACTTCCGACTGAACAGTTTAAGACCCTATACCGAGGATAATGCCGCTGATTTAAATGATTCTATGTGGTCTTTCCAGTTTAACTTAATATCAGACAACATACCCAGGAATTTATGTTTGTCAACCACATCCACTTTATCCCCTACCAATTGCTAATTAAAAACGCCATTTCCTTTCCCCAGCACCATTATATTAGTCTTATCCAAATTTACTGTAATTTTTTTCTTGAGCAATAATCGTGGAAGATATCCACTTTTACTTCCAGACCCAATTTCTTCATGTCCACTATTACCAGATCATTGGCATATAGAAGGCAAGAGATATAAGTCCCACCCATTTTGCGGCACAGGCCGCGAGCTGTTGTGTAGCGTATTTGGTAGATGGGACAAGAATAAATGAAACAATCGGGGAGCTAGAACACAGCCCTGCCGTAGGCCATTCTTTATCTGCATACTCTTTGATAAGGTCCCACAGTTTTCTAAAATCACACAAGCCTAGTTCTGGCTGGGCAGTTTCTGAATATGTAAAAGCAACTGCTTGTTGATTCCGAGCCACCCTAGCATATCCCACAGTAATATATGATTGACCTAATCAAAGGCAGCCCGGAAATCGGTAAAGCAACAAAAACATCTGCCTCATAACTTAACTGTCTTCTTTGCCATTGCCCATAAACTAAGGCAGTGCTCTATTGTTGCAGGGCCTTCCTTAAGGTCACCTTGCTCCATCAGAATACCATTGTTTTACTTTACCCATTTAACTCAACAATACTTTGGCGAATACTTTCTCCCCAACATCTAGCATACAAATTAGGCAATAATTCCTTAAGGTCACCTTGCTCCATCAGAATTACATTGTTTTACTTTACCCATTTAACTCAACAATACTTTGGCGAATACTTTCTCCCCAACATCTAGCATACAAATTAGGCAATAATTCTTGGCCTGTGTGGCATCTTCCTTCTTATATATTGGCCTAATTATTGCCCCTTTCTCACGCTCAGGAGAACATCCAGAGGCCAAAATGTTATGGAAGATGACGTAAAAGAGAGCTTGTCCACCAGTCCACATTATTTTTTTATTATAACTGCCAGTAGGTTGTCTGGGCCTGACACTTTAGGTAATTTGAGAGACTGGATGGTTTCTTTCATCTTCTGGAGCTAGAAATATGATTCGATATCCTCATCAACCTTGACAGTTCTCTTCATGTTTTCATCTACACTGTTACTACCATATAGATCACTCAAGCGGTTGATCTAATCATCTTCACCTACTAAACACCTAATTTCCCCCTGCCCATTCCCATCACACTCTATCCACCAAAACTTCCTAATGTTATTTGTGCCTATCATTTTAAACATAGTTTGCCAATTGTTGGTTGTGTACTCCAATTTCCTTTTCCTCAGTTCATTTTTGTACTCAGGTTTTGCCAGGCGGAGGCTTTCCATTGTTACCTTGTGCGCCTTTTCCTAAATAATCTTTCCCTATTTGGCATCCTTGGAATTTCTTCAGCATTTCTATTTGCCAAAATTCAGGTAAAGCATTTAGAGGGGTCTATTTCTGAAAAACTATTATCTATCATAGTCTGTATGTGTCAGATTAAAAGAGGCCACAGTTGGGTCTCTTTGTGTGCAGGTCAGAAATGGAAAGATGCGTTTTAATGTTCACATGCAAAAAAAATCTGAATGTCTGAAGAAGGAATAGTGAGGTACTAGAAGAGTGTCTTGATCAATGATAACACCCAGTCTTTTTACAGATAGGATCAGAGTAAGATGCCATATGCATGACCTGTGTTTTGAATAAACTCCCACAACTATTTACCTTTGGTTGTGATTAGCTTAAATATAATGCTACCTTACAATTTATTAACACATTCATGCGATTATCAATGCAATTGGTTGTAGCTGATGATAATTTGCATATCATAAGTACCAATCAAACTGATAAGGTGTGAAGGTGGTAGATCTTAAATAACAGGAAGGGCAACATAGAACCCAACAGGAGACAGTTTCATATACTGGTATGCATAGTACAATGTTGATTACTGAAACATGGGGTTGAAAAAAAGATGTTACACATTGGTGGGCAATGGTCACAAACCTATTTAAGGAGATTGTGGCAATTTCACCTATATTGAAAACTACAAAATAAATTCCTATTATTCTGCAAGGTCACGAAGACCAGCTGGCATTACAACCCACGACTCACTGCAAGAAGAGAAAATTGCTTGCAAGTGGTTGGGAGAGATGAATGACCACATAATAAGACTGAGAATGCACCATCAAAATGCTATTAAAAACATATCTAGATAGGAAGAAACAGACCTGCAGTTAGATGTATCTTACGGACTAAGTGGTGGCTGTTTAGATACCAGCCTTATTCATATAAGGGCGGTGATGGACAAGGTCAGTGCAGCAGCCCTGATTCTCCTCCACCTATCAGGAGCTTTCGAAACTGTGGATCACAGGTTGCTGATACAACGCCTGGGAGCACTAGACATCAAGGATTCAGCCCTTGCGCTGTCACTTCTTTTCTAGTAGACAGAACACAATCAGTAGCTCTGGATCACTTTCAATCGGCACCTTATACTCTGCCCTGTGTGGTTGCAGAGAGCTCTTCCCTTAGCCTAACTTTATTTAATATCTATGCGTCTGCGTTAGCGCCATTGATTCAAAACATTGGCTTCAACCTGACTTCATACGCTGACGATACACAAATTGCGGTCTCAGCGCTCAAATATGAACCATCTACTTCGCTATGCTTTCAAGACTGCATGCGGGAGATAGGGGCCTGGATGAGCTAGCACTGCTTAAAGCTTAAAGCTCATCTTTGAAAACACGGAGGGAATAATAATTAACAGCCTCTCGCCAGCTTGGTACTCCTCTTGGAGGCCAGGCGAGGTAGGTAATCTGCCTAAACAAGTAACTAAAGCTAAGAATGTGGGTGTGCTGATTGACAATAAATTGACATATGCAAATCAAACCAATGCAACAGTCTCATTCTCCTTTTTTTGTAATTAGGAAAATAAAGGAAATTTTTCCTTATCTGCCAGACAATATTAGGAAGACCATTATGATGGCATTAGTATTATCAAAATTAGATTACTGTAATGGTCTTTATATAAATATCCAAAGTCAACACTTAAAAAAGCTGCAGATGGTACAACAAGTAGCCTCTAGAGTTTTGTTACATTAACCCCAAATTGCAGTCTGTTTAAAAAGAAATGCAAAGACTGTTTTGACTTCTAGTGGGAAGCACCATTAAGTTCAATGCCTTATGCCTTGCTTATAAAGCTTTAAATATTTTGGGTCCTGACTTTCTCAGAAATCTCTTTAACTGATACCAGTCCCCAGAATCCTACACTCCGCTGAAGCCAAACTTATGGTTACTCCCAGATTTAAAAAAACTAACTGGGGTGGACAAAGTCTGATTTACAGAACAGCTAAGCTGTGAAATACTCTTCCCCTGCATATTAGATCCTCACCCTCACTGCTCTCCTTTAGGAAGGAGCTCAAAACTTGGCTTTTGCAGAACTAGTTTCATTCATGTTCTTCTAAGCCTAAGTGCCAAGACATCTCTGCGTATTCGTGCGCTTAATAAGTTACAATAACATAACATTCATGCTTTCATAATAATAGATGTGAGTAGGTCTGCGAGAGGTGAGAATTTAATAGGAGCTTGTATTTGAAGATTGGTATCTGGATGTTTGGGTACTGCTGTAAAGATGGAGAGGCAAGCATCATTCAATAGGTAAAAACCATGCAGTTGATGGTAGGCACATGTCTCAAAGATTACTCCTTTGTAAGGAGGTGAGAGGTATTCGTCAACTGTCAATCTTCAGTATGAATTTGCTTGTACTATCTTAGTGACTGAGTGCAATTTTAGATGCTAAGGGGAAGCAGGTTTACTGCCAGGAGGGGTCCTTTTCCAACCTCACTGTAGCTAACTTGCAGTCATCATTTTAGATTTTGGACAGTTACTTCTGTGGGCTGCTGCTACATGAATATGTTTTGTATGATGTTCCATATATTATTTTCTGATTAATGGTCAATAACTAGTTGTGCTGTTGGTAGGAGGTTTTGACTAATTGGGTCACATCAAGAGCACCACTTCCACCTCCAGTGGTTCCTCTTTAACGTTGCTACTTGTAAACTAGATTTGGACCACTGGGCAGTTTCCCTTTCAGCAAATGGTGTAATTGACTTTAAGCAAAATCACTTTTTCAGATGTGTCCAAAAAAGTACCAAAGTTTAAGATCATCATGGCATCGGCATGGTAGACCTTTCATGGAGAATTGACATACAAAAGCCTGCTTAGATTCGATAGGGAAAAGGAATTGCAATATGGCTGCCTTCTATCACAGTAATCCATGGATTGTACTGAATAGCTTCACTGATATTATATCTGAGGCTATTGGTGTAGTTTCTTCCACGTTTACACTTGATAGAGCATCATGTTATTCTGGAAATTGTGGGGGTACACCATAATCACAGATAGTCAGCACCCACATATATAACGGAATGTATTAACGTGTAGGCATTAGAAATGTGGTATTAAAAACAGTATATATTAGAGTGAATAGAAATGTAATTACGTTATTCATGAAGACCAATGTCATGTTTACCCGAAAATGTGTTTAGATGATGCAGAACGAATTAGTTCACATATAAGGAGATACATGGGGGGCGTGGCTAGCTGGCCACGATGGCGGTCGGAGGTCGTTAGAGCTCCGGTGCTGCCGGGAAGCCATTATCCTGCGACGGCGGCTACGGAGCTGAACATTGCCCAGGAAAGGCTGCTCATGACTGCGCTGCCCTCCCGGGAGCTTTGAGCCGAGTTTAGAGCCTCCGGCGGACAGGGAGACGGTGCGGCAAGTCCGGGCGCTGTTGCGGCCTAGTCCCTGGTCGAAAGCCGGGGCCTCAAGTTTGTGGCCGGCCGGACCTGCCCGAGACCTGATGCGGCCTACGTGGGGCTGGAAGCTGCTCCGCGGTGACCGGAACTACCTGCGGAGACCCGACTGCACGGAGAGCCCCCGAGGCGATTGAGTACTACGAGGACGGGCCGGCGGAGCCTGATAGAGGAACGGACTACTCCGGATTTGGCCGCGGACGGCAGCCGGGCCGTGGCGTCGCCTCTTGCTGCCTCGCGGAGGACCCGCCTGCCCAGTGAGGTACGAGGGGCGACCCTGCATCTGGCGGGATTGGGGAAGCCGACCCTGCGCCTTTGGCGCCCCCCCCTTGACTGACCCCCTGCCCTCCCCCCTGGCCCAAGGGCCTCCTGGATGTAACTTTGGAGCCATCTTTGCTGGAGGGTTCTGGGGACGCGGGGGCTGGCGCTGCGCTACACCGGCGGCCCCCTCCCTGGGCTCCCCCCCTACCCCCTCTCCATCTACGAAGAAGGCGCTTGCTGGAGGACTGAGCTTGCGGCGCCCTGTTGATTCTGCTGCGTCGGCTGGGGCAGCGGACTGAGCACAGGATTCCTACGGGTCAGCCGAGCCCGGGCCGACCGCCCCGGCCCCTGATTGTGAGGATCCTCAATTACCGGGATAGGGACACGTTACTTCGACAGGCCCGGCTAAAAGCTGTCATAGAATATGAAAACAAACGCATCTCACTTTACCCGGATTACACCAATCTAGTGCAGAAACAGCGGTCCTCATACTATGAGATTAAGAGGAAACTCCAGAAAGCCAGGCTCCGCTACGCCCTACTGTTCCCGGCGCGACTCAAAGTAATCCATGACAATAAGACCCACTTCTTTGACAGCCCTACAGACGCGGAAGAGTGGCTGGAAGTGATGGACATTGAACGAGATGTGACCCAGACTCAGGGATCGATGTCCAGTGGAGCTAGAGACGGAGCGGCCCCGAAGACTGGCGGACCGGATATGGGAGGCTCGGAATCGAGGGGTCGGAGGCCTCCGGCCCACGAGCAAAAACAGGGTCAAGTGGACGCCATTGCGATGGTGGGTTCCTTCAGAGAAGACCGAGAACAAGTGAATACGGACACGGAAGACAGCACTGTACACTCGGATTCTGAGAACAGCCTGGTACTTTTCCCGAATGTGACGCCCCGAGCGGCGGATGAAATCTTGGACACTGCCTTGGAATAATGGCTGCCGTGAATGTACTCTGACTCGCTGAGTCCCTCTGGTATCCTTTTTACTCTTGTGACCTTCATGAGGCTCCGTAGGGGGGGGGGAGGAGGGGAGGGAGTGGGGTGCGAGGGACCCTGGGAACAGGAGACATGCATGTTGTTTTGCAGTAAATGAGTGCTCTTGCATTGTTATGATCCTGTCTGCTGCCCCCTACAGGGTGAACTGAACTAGGCCACCACCCTGACTTATCACTGACATTTCTCACTGGTTCTGCAGGATTGAAAAGGGGACCCCCCCTCCCAAGTGAAGGCCGGTAACAGTGACTGATTATAAGTAATGTCCCTCCCGGCGGCGCCGTTTGAGCAGGCGACACCGATTGACATGGTCCATTGGATGTGGCTTCAGTGCAGCAGACCCCCCAAGAGCGTATGCATAGTTCATTGTTTGCTTTTGTTGTCTTGTTTCATGTTCGGCACAGCTGGGTTCCGAGGCTGCGCCTCCAGAGTTGGGGTTTGGGGATGGGAGGGAACCGTCTTCTGGTCACCGTAGCGACTGCACACACTGTACTATATTTTGTTATCTATTCGAACATCGGTATCTGATTATGGCTGACACGAAAGGGAAGTATAGGCTGGTTACGTGGAATGTGAGAGGATTAGGGGCGATACAGAAACGACACAGAGTGCACGCCTTCCTGCTCCACCAGGGAGCACACATTGTGTTCCTCCAGGAGTCCCACCTGACGCGGCCCGAGGTACACACCCTGCGGAAGAAATGGAGGGGGACTGTCTTTTCCACAACATATTCTGCCTTCTCTAGGGGAGCTACGATCTGGGTGCGCTATGGTGTCCCTTTCGTGGAAGTAGACAGGAAGACAGATGTCCAAGGGCGATACCTTTTGGTTAAGGGCACACTGGATGGGGTGTTGGTGGTCCTGGGCAGTATTTATGCCCCAAATCACGACCAGGACAGATTCCTCCCAATAGTGAGTAGGGCCTTAGCAGACTGGGCGGACATCCCCTGGATCCTGGGTGGGGACTGGAATATGATACTGGACACGGGGCTAGACAGATCGCACCCTCCACTTCAAGGGGCTGGGGTTCACAAATTGTCTGACTCCTTTCGAGTGTGGCTCCAGGGGTGGGGGTTGGCAGATATGTGGCGTACACTATACCCGACACACAAGGAGTACTCATACTATTCCCCACTACATAACTTGCATACACGCCTGGATAGATTTGTTTGCACCAGGTCCCTGATGGCGCACTGCTCGTCCTCGGCCTACCTCGCCAAGACGTTTTCGGATCATAGGCCGCTAACGCTAGACTTGAACTGGGGCAGGATCCCCTCTCCGGTGCACACCTGGAGGCTCAACCCATCACTACTTGAGGATGGCCCGTTCCGTGCCCACATGGAGAACACGCTAGCAGACTACTTCAGGGATAACTGGGACTCTGCGTCCTCGAACCTGGTTGTGTGGGACGCTACGAAGGCGATGGTGAGGGGTGCTGCGATTGGCAGGCTGGTGGGTGCCAGGCAGGAGGTATATGATAGACTCCGTACGACTGAGGGCAGGCTGGCAATGCTTGAGACCGCAGTGGGGGCGGACCCTGAACGTAGGGGAGATCGCCAATTGTGCAATATTGAGCATGCAGAGCTCTTGGAGACCCTAAGGGTAATGGACTACAGAGAATACTTGCGCCGGCAACAGGCGGAGGCGGACAGGTCGGGTGCGCTGCTGGCTTGCCTGATTAGAGACACCCCTGAGACCCCGGTAATCACGAGTGTCAGAGACGACACGGGCAGGCAGGTAAATACGCAGATAGAGGTCAATAATGTGTTTAAGGCCCATTTGGAAAGACTGTACGCCCCACCCCATACTGATACTAGAGATGCCATGTTAGAATTCCTGGATGAGCTTCCGATCCCGGTCCTCCCCCGAGATATCCAGACGATCCTAGCGGGGTCTGTTACACAGCAAAAAATTAAAATAGCCATCCACTCTTTAAACCGAGGCAAGACCCCAGGCATGGACGGTCTGCCGGGTGAGTTTTACCAAACTTACTGTGATACGCTAGCTCCTATTCTAGAAAAGATCTACAAAACAGCGTACGAGACTGGCCACCTACCGGCTTCGACTATGCAGGCCTTGGTCATCTCGATCCCGAAGCCCGGCAGGGATGCGCTGGACGTGAGTAACTATAGGCCTCTGTCTATGCTCCCCTCGGAGTATAAAATCCTTAGTAAAATTATAGCCCTGAGACTACAAGCCCACCTCCCTGGCCTGATCCACTCAGATCAGTGTGGCTTCCTCCCGGAGAGGAGCACCTCTCAAAATACGAGACGTCTCCATGCCCTCATGTCCACGACCCCCCCGGACTTGCCGCAGGCTGGATGTATAACCCTAGATCTGCGGCAGGCGTTTGACTCCCTGACCTGGGACTTTATGTTTGAAGTTTTACATCGCTTTGGTCTTCCTGACGCCCTAATCAAATGGGTTCGTCTACTATATACACCAACCCAACGGCCCGGGCGCGCACCGGCCGACACACGTCGGACAGTTATGGCGTGCACAGGGGCACCCGACAGGGTTGCCCACTGTCCCCGCTGTTATTTGTCCTTACGCTAGAACCCCTAGCAATTGCACTCCGGACTAGGGCGGCGGGGATGGGAATTCGGGTTGGGGACACCCATAATCTGGTTTCCATCTACGCTGATGACATATTGCTGTTCCTACGAGACCTGCAGGGCGATCATACCCCCCTGGCGCATACCTTTGAGCGGTTTGAACGGATATCGGGCCTGGCGATTAACCCCGGGAAATCACTGGGGTTCTTTTTCCGCGACGGGCAACTACCCACCCACATACAGTTTGGGGAGCACGAGATCCAGGTGGCCCCGACTACCTTCAAGTACCTCGTCATTAATGTTTACCGGAACCCTGACGATCAAATTGAGGGTAATGTGCGGAGAGCAATTACTGGCCTCCGCGGTAGTGTGAACTTCTGGACGTCTCTGCCTCTGTCCGTCATGGGCCGGGTGGCACTTTCAAAGATGGTCCTGCTTCCCCGAATCCTGTATTATTTTGTGAATCTACCGGTCCTTCTGCCACAACCCATTTTTACCATGTTGAACTCGTTATTGATCACCCTGGTTTGGGGTTCGGGGAGGAGACGGATAAGCCTCAAGAAACTACAACTGTCTACCAGACAAGGGGGCCTGGGAGTGCCTGATTTACGTGGCTATTACTACGCTAGCCAACTACAGTGGCTGGCTAGGTGGGTGGCGGGTAGAGACCTTCACGAGATTGCTTTCACACCACAAGAGCTGGCGCGAGGGGCTCTCCATTCCCTTCTGCTGCCTGCGGCCAAGACTCCGAGAGACTGCCACCCCTTATTGTTCGTGGCATTGAAGTGCTGGCGGAATGCACTTAAATACACGGCAGGGACCCCTCCTTATGCAGACAACATCCCTCTACTGGGCCTACCGACTCCACAGGGACCCCTGACGAGACGTAGATTACAACCCTGGATAGATGCTGGGGTAGACAGGGTTGGAGACTTATTTGGGGACGACAATTTGTTAGACCATGCCACCTTTACACAATCCACGGGAGCCCCGCAACGGCTGTATCTCCTACACGCCACGGTCTCCCATTTTGTGAGGCGCACTTGGGCTACACAACGTACTAAACCACCACAACACGAATTGGTCCATCTTCTTCACTATATGGGGTCGGGTGGTCATCTAGTAAAATGGCTATATGTAGGCATTAGAGAACACGCAGCTGGATCCCTCACCCCACTTAGGGAGGCCTGGAGCACGGACACAGGAGAGGGAATTACAGATGGGGAATGGAAGATCATCCTCGGACATCCCAGGAGAGTGTCCAGGAATGGTAAATTCAAATTTATACAAGCCATGGTGCTACATAGGGCTTACCTCACTCCACAAAGATTGCATAGGATATTTCCCACCGTCTCCCACTGCTGCCCCAGGTGTCAGGGTGATGACGCTGATATTGTCCACATGCTGTGGGCGTGCCCGAGACTGCGCACATATTGGGAGACAATCCGGCACGCACTTCACACCATAACGGGTATGCAGGTCCCGGCGGGCGCTTTACCCTGCCTGATAGGGAATCGGAAGAGACCCAAGGCCTGTAGGGCACAGCTGAAATTTACAGACCTAGCCCTCTTGTTGGCACTCCGGACCCTCACTATGAGATGGAAGTCCCTTAGGCCCCCAGCCATAGAGATGTGGAGATCCGATATACTGAAGTGGGGGAAGGCGGAGGCAACGGAATTGCGTAGGGAAGAGGAGAAGGGCCACCGGAAATACCCTGTAGCACAGGATTGGGATCGCATGCTGTTGGAGTTGGAGGATGAGGACCTGAGTTTGCCCGGGGAGGAGGGTACCTGAGTGCTCCTTGGAGATGGGGGGAGGAAATGTGTGAGGCCGACTGCCTAGATACACTGGTGACCACACCTATGCCCTGTACGGTCCATTCAATCCGTCACATCACTATTAGACGAGCGTTATGAAACTGTACAAGGGAATGACCAGAAGACGGGAACGGGGTGGGGGGGGTGGGAGGGAACGGGGAATGGTTGGGCGATACAGTATCCTACTGACATGTAATAAGTGATATATGATACTCTGATTTGATATCTGGAACTTCACGAATCGTGCTGTATGATTTGATGTATGGAGCACTGCGCCAAAAATATGTTACAGAAAACGGAAAAGACTGACAGTATGTTAAAAGAAATGTATAGCAAAATGTAATATCTGATCCAGTCACGAATAAAGAGTTTTAAAAAATATATATATATAAGGAGATACAATAGATTTAAACGTGTATCATATTAAAGTCTGCACGTGTAGTTTTGCTTATTATGTATGTAGGATATTGAATCACTGCTTATAAAATGCTTTTACAAATATGTGTTTAAATTTGTAAGGCCTAGTGGGTTCTCTTTGCTTTGTAATACGAGGCCTATTTGTGATTTCTTATTATAGCTGAATATCGTAGGCCTGAAAAGTATTTTTCCTTGGAAGGCTCTTCTTAGTCGAACGTAGTTAATAGTTTTTGTGTGCATGCAAGGATATTCTGTTCGCATGCTTCTTGCTGCAGGTGCAAGGACATACATCTCGTTAGGCAGAATAACGCTTTGTTTCAGGAGTTATGATGGTAGGAGAAGCCGCCATGGGAGTGTACAGGAATGCAGATATGATACTTTCAGCGGAGAAGGTGCCAGGGACCCGAGCACACTCAGCGGTTTGGACAAAGTCAATGTTTCGATGGAAAAGTAGGGACAGAAGACCTGTCTGAAGGGGCGTGCCAGGGGAGTATTCTACTGGTTTGTGATTTTGTATTAGGGACAGTGCCCCGAGGGAGGAGAGACAGAACAAGAGAGAAAGAGACTGGGAAAGGACAGGATAGGAGAAGGAGCATCTTAGAACGAGTTCAAGTGAGTGTACTTCTGAGGAAGTCCTCACTACTGACACCTTTTATTCTCTTGCCTGGAATGATGCAGAGTAGGGATGTCACCCTAGCTATAGTGTAGGGACAGATTAATTAATGTTCCTTTTCAAGTGAATGAATTCTGGGATAGAGGTTAGAGCTGTTATCGTTTGCCTAATGCTTTTAGAACTGACTATTCTTCTCATTCTGAGTCGGATGAGACTTCTGCGTATGATTATGCGTGTATTAGTGCCCATTTACTTCCTTAATCTCCTGATGAGGTATTTGTATGTGCAGTTATTTTTGGCTTTCTAATAAATCCCTTAACATTTGATTTTGTTGTCAGTGACCTTTTGAGCCTGAATTATTTGGTCATTTGAAAATTTCAAGTGAAATGGTTTTCTCCCCTTTACACTTCTTAGCAGATAAAAAGATCCAATTAGTCAAGGATTCTTAAATGTTGGTAAGATCAGGTTAAAGATAAGGTAAGAATCCAGCATTATCAGTTGGTAGCAGAGACGGAGGTTTATCCCTAGAGTAAGGGAGATCTAGATTAGGATAAGAGATTCCCAAGCTCATAGAGTTCAGGCGATGGTTGTCCAGCAGACTGGGGTGGAGGATGGAGGCGTTTGATGGAAACAGACGGAGAGTGACCATATGACGAAAGCTGCAGTTTGTGGCAGAGTGAGTATGAACACAGTTATGTTTTGTTAGAGTGCGTTGCTGTTTTGATGGTGTGATGTCTTGCAGAGTTGGGGTGAGTGTTGAGTGATTGTGAGAAAAGTCTGTGAGCGCGCGCAGCCCGGGAAATCTTAGGCTCGAGGAGTAGCCTGAGAGATTGTGGTGTAGAAGACACCCAGAGAGTAATTGTCGACCATTGATTGGGGAGTCGTGAGACGTCATTGGCTACCCGGACCAAGATAGGGGGAGCAAATGTGTGAGTACGTGAGTAACCAACGATGGACGTGGGTTGCTGTATGTGGAACATCAAGCTTTTGAAACCTATCAATTGAGGCGATTATCCGGTCAGACGGAGGGTTGCCAGATTGAGGTAGACAATTACACAAGACTGTGAACGGACAGTCAGAGAAATAACTTGTTTGGTTGTTTCGTGGGCAAATGGTTATTTCAGAGTATGAAAGGGACGTGTGAGTGAGTACGAGAAAATTGTAAAGGAGGGGAACTGCTGCGAGCGGAGGAAAAGTGACGTCAGAGGGTGCCGCGCTGCAATAGGTTGGTTGGTGTGAAGCCGCGCTGGCATTGGTGAATTCTCATCAGGAAGTAAGGTGCGCTGCAAAAGGAGGAAAGTGATTCCATCATGAAGTGTTTTAAAGTTTTACGAGATATGTGTAGAGGAGAGAAAAGGGTGGTTACTCGAGGAGGAATCGCAGGTTCCACCTAGTGCAGGGATAGTTGGGAGACTCTTACCGGGAGGGATGGGAACGCAGACCCCAGTGAGCACGGAGGTAAAGGGAGTCACAGATGTTAGGAGGTTGCTGGATGCTTTTACGGTATCGGTCACCATAGGTCCCATAGTGTCAGTGTATGATCCAGGTCAGACGAGAATTGGGAGTTCATCACAGTCAGTAGTAGGGGAGAGAACTAATGCTGAAAGGAATGGTACAGTGAGCGGGATAGCTCAATCGCCGAGGCCCATAGAATGGATGACGCCATTGCCAGCCACTGAGGACTCGTCAAGGGGACTGATGGAGATAAGGGCTGCGAGGCCAAGATCCCTAGCTGATTCAAGATCAGATCTAAGACCCCCCAAAACTGGGTAACGTCCCTACACCCAGTCTTCAATACGCGGACGACATTGTGCTCCTCGCTCTAACACCAGTAGGCCTGCAGCGACTCATCACCAAACTAGGAGCTTATACCACCAATGCCTAATTAACCATCAACCATCAAAAAACAAAAGTGATGTGTTTTGCCAGAAGAGTTAAATCCAAAGCTCATCGCAAATTTACCTGGTACTTGGACGGGCAACCCCTGTCCCCAGTAGACTTCTACAAATATCTAGGTTTCACTATAGACCGTAACCTCAACTTCAATTTACAACTGGGGCAAGGCCGTACCAGAGCTAAACAACTGCAGTTCGCCTTCAGTGTCTTAAAGAAAAAACTCATGGGGTGCTCTACAGGCCATTTGCTTAAAGCCATTTCAGCAACATTTTTACCCTCAATTTCATACGGCTCGGAAATTTTTAACACGAAAGACGTCATCACCTTAAACTCAGCACAATCAACTCTCTTTAAGGCCCTGTTCTCAATCCCCCGACACATTTCACCATCCCAAATTCGTCTTGAGTACGGCCTGAGAAACCAGACCCCCGATAGACAAGGGGCATTAGCAAAATACTACTGGAGAATGAGGGACGCAGAGGATAACACCTTAGCACACCACTGCTGGAAGGAAATTGAAACCCAATCCAGGCTAAGTAATTCAACGTTCAACGTTCTGAAAGACTCCCTCGCGGCACAGCAAGTCGAGGAGGCCTGGCTTACCCTCCCCACTTACTCCAGTTTCAAAATCGTAGTGAACAACGCAATTAAAAGGACCTCCCTATTAATGGACAAAACAGCCGTCTCAAAAAAAACCACGCCTGGACCGTGATTCAAGGCTATCAGCGGCTGAAATCTCAACCATATTTACTTGATCATTTCTCCCAGGAGAGAAAACAGTACTTAACGTTATTGCGGCTGGGGTCATTTCCATCAAAAGATCTGACACCAAAATGGAAATACCCCTGGCAATCCAAGGAATGTCGCTTATGCGGAGGTCGGGACGAGTCCCTTTTACACTTGCTATGCATATGCCCCTCCCTGGCAGCTACCCGAAGAACGGTCCTCCGGGAAGCCTTAAGGAAGGAGAAATACAGACATGCAAAGCTGCTGTCATCCAATGCCTTGGGGGGTCATCAATCCAACTGTCCTGTAGAGCAATAACATTTCTCGAAATGGCAGCAAGAGAGCTGGATAAAAAGGAAACCATTCACTAATTTAATCAGTTCCAGCATACCCATCAACGGCATTGTCTTAATGTTTTAAATTCTTCTGTTTTAAAAAATTTAAAATGTATTTTTATTTAAGGTGGTTCCCCACCCTTTTATGATTTTTTTTTAAATAAAATAAAAGTATTCATGACATTGACATTGAAAAGATCAGATCTAAGAATTTGGGAGCCAACTGTGAGGAATAGGAATGACAGGATGACAGAAGTTTGGGATCACAGAAATGAAGGGAACAGACCAGTCCTTAGGGATACAGTCGAAGGAAATAGATGTAAAGAACGGAGCAGGGGAAGCGAAGAATTGAGTGGTACATCTAGTCAAGGGACTCTGAAAGCGGTTGTAATAGTAAAGATGCTGGATGTAGTGTGACTGAAGGCAGAGGTAGATGAGATAATAGAGGGAAACTTGCATCTTGAGAGAGTGGAGCATTACGAACCAGATGAGTTACTGTGTGTAGCAAAGGATATGACTCGAAAAGCAAGGTGGGCACACAAGAAACTGTCTGATTTAGCGAAGAGGAATGAGGTGGATTTGTCCAAAACAAAGATGTTACAAGGGGGTCACAGGTTGCAGTACAGTGATCAGGAACTAGAATAGAAGAGGGTCATTGGATTTAGGACTCACATTTGAGAACTGGTTGTAGGGATCCACGCGCAAAAAATGCTCGATAAGTGGGAAGAAAGATGGTCCAAAAAGAAGAGTGTTGAAAGGAGCGTAGGAGAGACGCCGCCTCCAGGAGGAGGGATGCTAGGAGTAGAAAATTACCCGTTGTGAGAGGTAGCTAGTGGAGGATACATGTATGTGCCGTGGAGCAGAGGTGACTTGGCAGTGTTCACAAATGACTTTCCTAAGCTGAGGGAGAAGCCAGTTGAATGGCACAAACAGGTTGATTGCCTTGTTAAAATTTCGAAGGTGTTGTGGATTGATTTGAACACACTGTTTGACATTGTAGTTACGAGCGATTTGTGGGCAGCTTGTAAAGTTGCTATTGATTGAACCAGATAGGGATCCTGGTACGAATGGTCCTTCACCTATTGTCATGAAGAAGTTTGAACAGGTGATCACATGGCTGAAATCCAAAATAGCGCCACAGGATATTGATTGGGCAAGATAGACAGAACAGTTCAGGAACCGAAGACATTGCATTGGGTATTATGAAAGACTTTTGCAAATCTTTAAACAATACAGTGGGCTAGACACTTTAGACCCCAAAGATATGGGACCATTTGTTTCAAAGTTTGTTTTGGGTATGAGACCAGAGATTAGCCTCATGATTCATCAGCACTTAATCTGTTGGCAGAACAAGCCAGTGGATGAGAGACTGAGATATGCAGTTACTGCAGTGACAAGGTGGACACAAAACATAGAAAGCTTAAGGATGAGCTGATGTTAGTCCAGATGCAAGCTGCTGATAAGGGACTCCAGATGCGGCCAAATGGAGAAACTTTGGGAAGAAAACAGGGACACAATCAGGGAGGAACTCAGAATGGTCAGGACCAGGGAAAGGCAAAATCGATTGACCCTAAAACGGGAATGCATTTGGCGATACTGAAAGCATGTCATTTTTGTCAACAGATCGGGCACTGGAAATGCAAGTGTCCATTGAACCCAGTAAATCTGCTGCAGCAGGAGGTAGAGACAGTGCAGGTGCCTGAAATGGTTAATACTATGACAAGGCCAAGATCGATAAAAGGGAGGATATTGGTTCCACAAGCACAGGTTCCCCAGCCACCGAGAATCCCGCAGGGGACTCGGACGTACCAGCAGATGCCTCTCAATTCCGACCCATTGGCCTGACGGTGCCTGAGGGGGGAGGAAGACTGCACTCTTGGGGCTGTCTTGTAGACCAGAGGGGACCGTTAGTAGAAGCTGATGTTGACAGTCATCCTACCGCCTTTTTGATTGACACTGGTGCTACCCGTTCCACTGTTAGATTTGCAGTAGTTCCCAACCTACCCTTCTCGGGACAATCAATCCAAGTTGAAGCAGTCTCGAACAAGAAAATGACATGCCTGACTGAGCCGATCCCTGTAAGAATAGGGACTGTCCGAGATAGACACCAGTTTGTGGTATGTGACTTAAGCCCAGTCTGCTTGTTAGGAAGGGACCTCTTGTGTATACTCACTGCACCATCTATTGCACCCCCAAGGGAGTGGAATTACAGACAAATGATGATGATGCCGCCTTTAAAGTTGCAAAACAGCACTTGTGCGTGGAAATGTACCCTGTGGTAACTGTGGAAGAGCTTCCACTGGACTTAAGGGAGTCAGTCTCGTTAATGGTGTGGGACTTCACAGGAGAGGATATCGGGCTGATCAAGGGAGTTGAGCCAGTTAAGATCCAGGTAAAGCAGAATGGGGAGTTTCCAAGAACCCCTCAGTATAACCTGTCACCAGAAACCATCACAGGGATAAAACCTGTAATCGACTCTATGATTAATCAGGAAATCCTATGGGGCAGTCCATGCAACTCACCTATTATGGGATTGCAGAAAACAAGTGGAAAATGTAGGATTGTGCAAGACCTGCGAAAGGTTAACGCAATAGTTGTTTCATGTTGTCCGGTGTTACCGAAGACATCAGTGATATTGTTTCAGATTCCATGTAAAGCAGAGTGGTTCACGGTGATTGATCTGTGTCAAGCCTTCTTTTCGATACCACTTCATGAGGAGAGACAATTTCATTTTGCCTTTAAGCTGGAAAACCGTGTGTTAACATGGTGTTGTATCCCTCAAGGGTATACAGAGTCCGTCGATCTTCAATCAGATCTTGAATAAGAATCTTGAGACTCTCGTGTTGCCGCAGAATTCTGCTCTCGTTCAAAACATTGACGACCTCTTGGTCGTGTCCGAGACTGAAGATACTTGCAGGATTGCTAAGATTGCCTTATTGAATCATCTGGCAGAGAATGGACACAAGGTGTCTCCAAACAAGTTACAGTATTGTCTGAATGAGGTGCGATATTTGGGTCACCGGATGGAGAAAGGCAAGAGAAAGGTGTCATCTGATCGAATTGAAGCAATCATGAGAAAGACTGTGTCTACCACCCAGAGGGAGGTCAGAATGTTCATAGGGATGGTTGGCTACGTTCGCCAATGGAGCCCCAACTTTTTGCTGAAAGCTAAGCCTTTGCAGAGGCTGACGCACAAGGATATGAGTGATCTGGTACCATGGGACAATGACTGTTGGAGTTGAGAGAGGACCTATGTCGTGCTCCTGCTCTGGGAATGCCTGACTACAATAAGCCTTTTTCCTTATTCTGTTGTGAACGAGAAGGTTGTGCATTGTCAGTTTTAACTCAGGATCATGAAGGTGTCCGTAGACCAGTTGCCTATTTCTCAGATACTTTAGATCCAGTAGCTTCAGTGTTGCCCGGATGTCTCAAGTCCGTTGCTGCAACAGGTGTCAGTATTGAAAGGTGTGAAAGCATTGTGATGGGGCATTCGCTAATTGTGTATGTTCCACATTCTGTTGAACTGCTCATGACAAGGACAAAGATACAGCACCTGACTAACAGTAGACTCACACACTATGAGCAAATTATACTTGCTGCGGAGAATGTGACTGAGGAGGTGTTGTGTTCTGAACCCAGCTACATTGATGCCATTACCAACAAGCATTTACAATGCAATAGGTCTCACATTAATTAAGTTTGAGCTATTGGCATTGCTAAATATTGCAACACCATTTGCAACAAAAGTCTATAAATTGTAGGCCAAAAAAATGTGTACTTATTTTTGTAGCAATGGTGGCATGATGCGCCTTAGATGAATATGTTTAAAAGTAAAGTGTGCGATACTGCGATTGCTACAATAGTTAATTGTGGATGCGTTAACAGTTGATGTGTTCACTGATGGCTGGTTGTGTGTGTGTCTGGTGGAAGTGTGCACTGCCTGCTGGTGGTGTGTGTGCGTGGTGGAAGCGTGCACTGATGGCTGGTAGTGTGCCCGCCTGGTGAAAGCGTGTACTGACGGCTGGTGGTATGTTTCTGATGAAAGCGTGCACTAATGGCTGCTGGTGTGTGTGCCTGGTAAAAGCGTGCACTGACAGCTGGTGGTGTGTGTGTGCTTTGTGAAAGCGTGCATTGACAGCTGGTGGAGTGTGTGTGCCTGGTGAAAACGTGCACTGACGTCTGGTTGTGTGTGCCCGGTGGAAGCGTGCACTGACTGTAGTACTGAAAATTCT
This sequence comes from Lissotriton helveticus, assembly GCF_964261635.1. NCBI lineage: Eukaryota > Metazoa > Chordata > Amphibia > Caudata > Salamandridae > Lissotriton > Lissotriton helveticus. The sequence goes on along the minus strand of NC_136061.1, from coordinate 1,493,651,070 downwards.
GGACCCGTGTCATAAACATCGTCGTATCATGACGATTTTGGTATCAGCAGACAGAGAATGACGAGTACACTATGTACGAGCATTTTCGTCACATTCGAGAGGCGAGATCACCCTGAAATCAGGGACCTCGTCCTGAACCCTCGGGTTCCATTTTGTGCATGGCAGTCATTTTGTGGTTGCCCTCACATAGGCCGATGACTAAGGCCAAAACGAGTCTTAAGGACACATACAACTTTGCTGAATTTTGTGTGACCTGGGCAAGTTGACTCCACTGCCTAAAGCCAAACCTGTTCGGCCAGTTCCTCTCCCAGTGGCCGATCGAGATTAAGATCAAGGCACAGCATACCATAAACCTTTCATTGCATACAAACCATGCCTAATCTTACACACACCTGTCTCTGTTTCCTTCTTTATGACCTGCTTTACGAGGAGGAGGTGCCCGATTTAATTAGGGGTCCGTCCGATATCTGATGAAAATGTTGGGCCTTGCCGGGAAATTGATTGTGGGCTGGACAAACTGAAAATGGGCTTGTCATCATGAATCTGCTTTTTCTTTGTCATCAAAATATGTGAATGGTCAACTGTAAAATAAGGAATGTTTGCCTAAAGCATAATATTTTGTATAAAAAGGGATGGCTGGCTTTGTAAGGTTGAGCAGTCTCCTGAGAATATACACCGTGTTGTACTTCTAGGATACCTGTTACTGGCTGCAGCTAATAAATTCGATCTTTGACTTCACCAAGAAGACTCTGTGTTTCTGTAGTCTGGGACAGGAAGGACTCGAAGTCTTAGGGTGTGTTCCCTGCCACCGCTGGGTTCTTAAAACCCCAGTACTTCAGTTGGCGCCCAACGTGGGGCGATTTCAGCGGTACCGGTCCAAGCCAGAGGTTCGTGAGGAGCTTCGTGTGAAAATTTTGGAGGAAGGCCAACCACTTCATCGACCCCTGTATGTCGTTCGTGGTCCGAAAGTCTTTGCTGCGAGGTTCCCCGCTTCCGGACGGCTATGAAGGACTGCTGCCCTGACTATCGCCCTGTCTTGGACCCTTTGATGATTTGTAGAGCGAAACGATAGACGAGTCTTCTGGTGACGTCATCGATACCTCAGTTAAGTATGAGTAGAGCGTCTCCCAGTCCTTAGTTTGGTTCTTAGTTTGGGTATCCCCTTGGGATCTTTGATTTGGAACTTGCAAGTACCAAAGACGAGGGACTCGTGTATTCACAAGACTATCGTATTTCGATAATCCTTTGAAGTTTGAAGCTAGACTAGAGAGCGAAGATGCCTGGTCTTAGCAGACATGGAAATGTGTTTTGTCTTGGTTGTAACAGGGATTCCCGATTGGAGGACTCGTGTCCCGTTCCCCCAATTGGAACTCCAACTTATGAACTCTATGTAAAGCACAGCGTGGGCCCCATCACGTATAATGAAGTATGGATTCGATACACCAGGAAGGATGGTGTTTTAAAATGGCCCCAATATGGTAGTTTTGACACAGAGATATTAGATAATCTAGAGGTTAGACTCTTTAAGAAGAAAGCCCGGCCGGCGATGTTTGACTCTCTCCGCCTATGGCGAAAGGAAGCCAAACAGAAAGAAATTAAATTAGCTAAAAGGAATAAAAGAGAAAAGGGCATCTCGATAATGCAAGCTGCTATGCAATATAAAGATGATGAGGAAGAACAAGCGAGTGAGCAGTTGCACAGGCAACGTAAAATGGCAATCGATAAATGCTATCCAGTTTTGTCACCTCTCCAGCAGGATACAGCAAAGGAACTTGAGAAAGATCCTCTAATGTCACATTTATTGAATTCGCCACCCCCCTATGCGCAGAGTGCTACTGCACCTCCGCAACCTTTAGTTGTGCAACCTCCGATTGTTGTGCCTCAGGTTCTTCCACAACCGCCAGCTCCTTTTCAGTTGGCTCCTACTGGTACGGCTCAGCCTCCTCAAGGGCCGCTGACTTTGCTACCTGCTCCCTCTGTACTTCCTACAACCTTGCCTACTGCATCGACTACCTCATCTGATGTTCCTCCTGTTACTGTTACTGCGTCTGCATCTGCATCTACCTTGCCTCACTCTGCTTTTCCCCCTGTTCTTTCGTCGACTTCTCCTTCTGTTCGACAGAGAATGACTGACACTGTTGCCAGTCTCCTATCCCCTCTTTTTGGGGCAGCAAGTATGACCCCTGTTTCAACGCACAAACAGTTGCGTAGTCAACTGCCCGACTCTAGAGAGCGGGAAACATTAGATTATTTGGCACATAAATGGGTTACAGACCCCACAAGATATGAGCTAGAGTCTGTTATGGATGTCTTCCATCAGTGGGAAGCACCGAAGCAAAGATACTTTTTGATAAAATGTGTACTTTTCTTTTTGAGGATTTGGAGGATAATGATTTGGAGCCCAATCCACCTGAGTTGTGCCGTGTACGGTTCGAGTTTGCAAAAGGAACGATAGTGGGTTCCGATGTTGGAAGAGCAGTTGCGACATTGTTGTCATTTAGGAAGGAGACTATCTCTCGGTCGTTGTTTGAACCTGATCCCTCTGTTAGGAGGAAAGCGAGACAGTACCCAATGAGAGAGGTTCCTCCGGTATGGAAGGAAGTCGTTGCAGCTGATGTCGCTAATCACGTCGATGCTGTACCAGCACATTTTCAGCGTGTTTTTGTCCATGTTCCTTGGAAGCGAGCTGAAGTTTTGGCCCTTAAGCAGACTTTGCCTGACCCCCGTAAAAATCCTGCAGGATATTATAAGGAACGATCTCAGACTGCAGACTCATGCATTATGAATTTAGCCAATATCGACATGTTATTTGGAAATGTTGTTCCACAGCCTTTATGGGGTTTGATTCGTCACACAGATCATGCGCAGGAGTTAGGTGATACCTGGGCTAATATTGCTACTGCAGATGGCCGACAAGTTGGTGGTGCTAAACCTGAGCCTTTAGTTGCAGAACTACCTGGTAAAATCGTTACTTACATGAAGACTTTAATGCCTGCTATGCGAGTGAATTGGGACAAATTGTCTGCATGTAAGCAGAAGAAAGAGGAAACCGTGTCTGATTTCTTCACCAGGTTTGAGGAGACGTTTATCGACCACAGTGGTCAAGATATGAGTACAGAAGGTGGTCAACGGTTGTTCGTTGACAAGTTCGTACATAATTTGCTTCCTGAGTTGTGTAAAAAATTGAAAGATTCAGAGAGTTCTTGGGCCGTTTCCTCATCAGCACAGATATTGGCTACTGCGCAGTATTACGAAAATAGAGATAAGGACGAGAAAGATAGAGTAGAAAAGAAAACTAAAGAGTTAAAGACGAAGGTTCTTTTACAGCAAGCTTATCTGCCTCGTGGTGGTCAGCGTGATTATCAGCAACCTCAGCAATTTCAGAGAAACTCGCAAAGGTTCGAGTTTTCTCAACCACGCTTTCCTGTAGGCCCTAATCAGTGTGCATTTTGCAAAGAAGAAGGTCATTTTAAAAGTAGCTGCCCTGCTTTGTTACAGCGTATGAATGGTGTTTCTAGCGCACGAGGTCGAGGTGCTCCACAAGCGCCTAGAGGTAGAGGACGTGGAAATTTCCCCCAGAACGCGCGTTCTTTTCCGCCTCAGAATTCAATGAATAGTTTTGATCAGCAGAATAACGCGTCTGGTGGGACGCCTGAATACTATGCTGATGACTACTATGCAGAAGATGAGAATATGGAAGGTAATGATTGCTAGGACAGCCATAGACAAAGAGAGGGAGTTGTTTCAGTTCCAGTGGATCAGAGTGGACCTTATGTTGAGGTGATTACATCAGGTGTGTCTGAGCCTTTTCTGTTGGATACTGGTGCTACAAAGAGTTCTATTATACACTCTAAACTCCCTGGCGCACCTTTGTCTGGCGAAATGAATGTTTCAGTAGGTTTTTCTGGCGCCCCGGTTAGGAACCCAATTTCTAGTCCTGTGTCCCTTTCTGTTGGACCTTATGAATTGGAAGCACCCCTTATTTTGACAACGGTATGTGGTGAGAACTTGTTAGGATTGGATCTGTTAAAAAGATTGTATGCAACCTTGTATTGTTCTCCTTCAGGAGTACAACTTACACTAGGTAAGAAAGTGGTCCCCCCGATGTATTTGTCGAAGGATAAACTTCCGACAGAATTGTCGCTTCTTCCTGATATTCTTTGGGCTACTGGCCCTAATGATGTGGGTCTTTTGGAAATACCGCCATATGTTGTGACATTAAAAGAGAATGTTAAAATGCCACGTATTCCCCAATACAAGATCTCTAGTGAAGGTGAAAAAGCGTTGCTAGCGATCATTTATGATTTGATTGAAAAAGATGTAATTGAGGAGACAAGAGGCAACGTTTGCAATAGCCCGGTTTTGCCTGTTTTGAAGCGCACTGCCCTTTCCCAGCTACTTGTTTACAGATTTGTAATTGATCTTGGAGAGGTGAATAAAATTGTTGTGCCACAGTTTCCAGTTGTCCCTGATATCACTGCCTTATTAACGATGATTCCAGCTTCCGCCACTTGGTTCTCAGTGATTGACCTGAAAAATGCCTTTTTCAGCATCCCAATTGCCGAGGAGAGTAGGGATATTTTCGGCTTCTGTTTAGGAGGACGAAGCTTCCGGTTCCAACGCGCTCCCCAAGGCTATTGTGAGAGTCCATCAATATATAGTCAGGCTTTAAAAACACAGCTTGATACGATTGCTCTACCTGATGGCGCTACCCTTATTCAGTACGTTGACGATTTGCTAGTCGCTGCAGATACTGAGGAAATTTGTAAAGAAGCAACATTGTCATTGTTGCGTCATTTGTCTGATTTGCATCACAAAGTGTCCCTTTCGAAGTTACAATATTGTCGACAAGAAGTGACCTACTTAGGCCATCTCTTATCGAAGGAGGGAAGGAAACTGACCCCAGAAAGAATTCAGGCAATTGCAAAATTGAGTGTGCCAAGGACACAGAGAGAAGTGCGTGCTTTCTTGGGTATCACGTCATATTGCAGACAATGGATACCGAATTTTTTTTTACTGGCCAAACCTTTGGTGGCATTGACTTGTAAAGATACACCGAATCCCCTTCCATGGTCTGAGGATTGTCAGAAAAGTTTTACCGAATTGCGTGATGCATTGTGTTCGGCTCCTGTGTTGGGTACCCCCGACTACAGTAAGCCTTTTACACTGTATGTCCATGAGAAAGAAGGTTGTGCATTGTCAGTGTTGACACAGTCTTTTGGGGACAAGCAACGTCCATGCGCGTATTTTTCGGCGACTTTGGATCCGGTAGCTAGAGCGTTGCCTAGCTGCTTGAGAGCCACAGCAGCAGCAGCAGTTTCTATTTGGCAGTCTGCTGGTTTAGTGATGAATAATATGTTGATTGTAATGGTTCCACATGCAGTGGACATTTTGTTAAACAGAACCAAGACACAGCACTTAACTAGTGCTCGATTGTCAGGTTATGAGCTGACACTTTTAGCGAGTCATGTGCACATAAAAAGATGCAACACGTTGAATCCAGCTACGTTGTTGCCGATTGTAGCAGAAACAGGTGTTTCTGAACAACATGATTGTTTACTTAAGACAGAGGAAGAAACGAAAGGGAGAGTAGATCTCAGAGACACTCCTCTTGTGGAGTGTGATGGTACCTTATGGGTGGATGGTTCATGCTTCAAGCTACCGAATGGTGATACGACTGCAGCATATGCTGTTACGACTTTGCATACGATTGTTGAAGTTGCACGTATCCCACATAATTCAGCTCAAGCAGCAGAATTGATTGCACTTACAAGAGCGTGTGTGTTATCAAAAGGAATGAAAGTGACCATATATACTGACAGCCAGTATGCATTTGGTGTGGCTCATAGTTTTGTACGATTGTGGAAAGAACGTGGGTTTCTGACTTCGCATGGAGCCAAGATACAGCATGGTCAGTTGGTGAATGAGCTTCTTGAGTCACTTACTTTGCCGTTGCAAGTTGCGATTGTAAAACGCAGTGCACATAAGAAGGTTACTGATGATGTTGGTCGTGGCAATGCATTCGCTGATGAAATCGCAAAAGAAACAGCGAGGGATGTGATGAGTCAAATGTATGTTGCAGGCCCTGCGAGATGGGTTGGTGACATTGGGATATGTGAAGATACGATAGAGAGTGTGAAGTCTATTCAAGCTGAAGCTACAGAGAAAGTGTTGAGTGTATGGAGAGAGAGTACGGGTAAATTGGATGCAAATGGTTGTTGGGTTGAATTGTCAGAACATCAGCGATGGTTGTTACCCGATGCATATGTGCTTGCAGTGGTTACAATGGCCCATGGAATGGCTCACATCAGTGTGAAAGGGATTTGTAAGTTGTTGGCTCCAGTATGACAAAATGCTAGAATCCCAAAATGCGCAGAGAATGTGGTCAAGAATTGCATGGTGTGCTTGAAATACAATCCTGGTAGGGGAACCCCAACTCCAGCTGGTCATTTTGCGCCTCCAACGTATCCGTTCGAGGTTTTGCAGCTAGATTTCATCCACATGGAAAGGTGCAACAATCTGAAATACGTACTCGTTGTTGTTTGTGCCTTTTCGAGATGGGTAGAAGCATATCCCCTGAAAGACAACACTGCCTTATCCACAGCTAAAGCCCTTGTCAAAGAGTTTTTCCCTAGATTTGGTTTGCCGAGAATGGTCTGGAATGACAATGGGAGTGAGTTTGTGGGTCGAGTGATGAAGAAAGTATGTGAAGGGTTAGGAATCTAGCAAAAATTTCACGCTGCAAATCACCCCCAATCAGCTGGATTAGTAGGGTGCTATAATGGCACTCTGAAACTTAAACTGGCCAAGATACAAGCAAGCTCTGGCCTTAAATGGCCCGATGCCTTACCATTAGCACTTCTATCGACAAGAATGATTGTGCATTCACGAGTGGGACTTAGTCCATATGAAATCGTGTTCGGCCGCCCGGCCAACATATGGGGAGTGCCTAGACCGACAAAATTCAGTGAAATTGAACACCCTGTGTTGCTTGATTATTTGTATGATTTGACGGCTAAATTGCGTGTTTTACACCAACAGGTTCACGATACTCTGCCTCAGGTCTCTGAAGCTCCAGGACACACTATTGATCCTGGTTCGTGGGTCTTGGTGAAAAATTTCCAGCGGACAAAGAATGATCAGCCCCGCTGGACCGGCCCTCACCTAGTCCTTTTGTCAACAAGATCCGCCGTGCGAGTGGAAGGCAAGAAGAACTGGATCCACGGCATACACTGCAAGAGGGTCCTTTTGCCTCTGCCGTACGACCGGTGGGTCCAGGAGGGTATTGCTGACTCTGAGACTGAGACTGTGCCTCGTTTACTGCCTTTCAGCGATGCACGTGTAAAAGGAACAAAATCTGAACGTGAAAGTGACAATCTTTTGCAGGAAGCTGTGCCACCGTCAATTCGATTGGACACTACCAAGCCTGAACTGTTGTTCCAAGACCAGACATTGTCTGGAAAGAGCCGTTATAGTCTGAGGCCGAGAACTATGGACAAATAAAACCTTTTCTTTGCTATTTTTGAAAGTGCAGCTCTCTCATCTGAGAAACTTTTTTATTTTTGTTTTTCGAACCACCATCCGGGTTCAGCTGTAGGGTCGCGGGCGACAAGTCTTTGGAGTGCAAGCCGAAGACACAAGGTCGACGGTTCTGGTTGGTTCTTGGGCGTTTCCCTTGGACTGACAGGCGCATTCCTTAGCACGGAACACCCTACCTCCGCGAGAAGCAAGGTTAGAGGATGGAGTTTTTCGAGATGGAAAAACCTGCCAAAGATATGGACTTTAAAACCAAAATGTGTGTAATGATGACCAGAAAAAGCTTTTTGATATTTTGCATTTTTATGTTGCTTAGTGTAATGATGTTTTAATAGGATATGTTTTATTTTATTTTCGAGTGACATTTGCACCAACTGTACAGCCCATGCCTCCTTCTACTGTTTCCTCACATTCTTTTCACCCTTTTTCTGAACATGAATCCGTTAGGAGATTAGAGTTTATCAATAACTCTTTCGTTCAGCTTTTGCACCAACACCAATTAGTAATGAACACGACTAACAGTTGGGTGTGTGGTCTTATGCCTCATACTACTGATAAAGGTATCCCTTATCTGGTCCTGCCATTTAGCTACAATGGTTCTGTATGGGCATACAGAACGATGTTTATCTATGCTCATGAAGTCCACCCCCTACGTTCTGAAAAAGATAATCCAAAGAATAGTGCTCTAGTTAAGGGTATAGTAGATATGATTAGAGAAGCTATTTCCTATGAGACTATCCCGAGAGATGAGACACTAGCCTATATTGGATGGAACGTGACCGGATATGGAGTTACTCTGAGTGAAAACCAGCGAGCAAAGAGATCCTCCCCGATTTGGATTGTACCCCATCAGGGTCACCTATGTCTGCAAGGAAATGGCAAGAATCCCAGAGCTCAGCTAGGAAAGAGTATCTGCACGGAGACATATGTCTTTGCGTCTCAGACTTCCCCTTCGTTCCTAGCAGCTAAGGGTACCTATTTCATCTGTCATGATAGAGCCTACACATGGTTGCCCCCTGACTTCTCGGGCACATGTTTTGTTTCGTTCCTGTTGCCACCCACCTACACAGCTATGGCAGATTACCATAAGACAAGGATAGTTAGAGGTGTCTTCAGTAAAGAAGACACTGCGGGACAAGAATTTGGAGACTTCTTTAAGGGTTTTCTGCCGTTTTGGGGACCTATGGTTAACAGCAGGAACATAAGGCAATTGACGAGGGTGGTTGAATCCACCATAGTTGAAACTGCCGGTGCCCTTAGTAACTTGACTGCTGAGCTCCAGTCGGATCGCCTTATGACCCTTCAGAACAGAGTTGCGCTAGACGTCATACTTGCAGACCGAGGTGGGGTATGTAAAGTGATCCAATCAAGTTGCTGTATTTTCATTCCCGATAACGCTCCAACAGTGTACCAGGCCATTTCCAAACTGCATAAAATCTCTGAATCAATTCATGTGGATAACGGAGATTGGTCGGGGATGGGGTGGTTCTGGGAACTGTTATCGGCCTGGGGATGGAAGATTCTGATGGTAATTGGGATGACATTAGCCATTCTTTTCCTGTTTTGTCTGTGCGTACAGTGTGCTCCTGCAATATGTGGCCTCTGTGCTACATCATGTATAGGGAAACCTGTATCGAGGGACGAACTAAGTAATAGGATGATGCTACAGCGACATCTCAATGATTTTATGAATATAGACCTGGACTTAGATTAGCGTGAGTGTAGGTTGATTGCCTATGTAAGGGCAAAAGGAGGGGGCTGTAGTACTGAAAATTCTGCACCCGTGTCATAAACATCGTCGTATCATGACGATTTTGGTATCAGCGGACCGAGAATGACGAGTACACTATGTACGAGCATTTTCGTCGCATTCGAGTGGCGAGATCACCCTGAAATCAGGGACCTCGTCCAGAACCCTCGGGTTCCATTTTGTGCATGGCAGCCATTTTGTGGTTGCCCTCACATAGGCCGATGACTAAGGCCAAAACGAGTCTTAAGGACACATACACCTTTGCTGAATTTTGTGTGACCTGGGCAAGTTGACTCCACTGCCTGAAGCCAAACCTGTTCGGGCAGTTCCTCTCCCAGTGGCCGATCGAGATTAAGATCAAGGCACAGCATACCATAAACCTTTCATTGCATACAAACCATGCCTAATCTTACACACACCTGTCTCTGTTTCCTTCTTTATGACCTGCTTTACGAGGAGGAGGTGCCCGATTTTATTAGGGGTCCGTCCGATATCTGATGAAAATGTTGGGCCTTGCCGGGAAATTGATTGTGGGCTGGACAAACTGAAAATGGGCTTGTCATCATGAATCTGCTTTTTCTTTGTCATCAAAATATGTGAATGGTCAACTGTAAAATAAGGAATGTTTGCCTAAAGCATAATATTTTGTATAAAAAGGGATGGCTGGCTTTGTAAGGTTGAGCAGTCTCCTGAGAATATACACCGTGTTGTACTTCTAGGATACCTGTTACTGGCTGCAGCTAATAAATTCGATCTTTGACTTCACCAAGAAGACTCTGTGTTTCTGTAGTCTGGGACAGGAAGGACTCGAAGTCTTAGGGTGTGTTCCCTGGCACCGCTGGGTTCTTAAAAACCCAGTACTTCAGTGGCAGGCGGTGTTTGTGCCCGGTGAAAGCGTTCACTGACGACTGATGGTGTCTGTGCCTGGTGAAAGTGTGCACTGACGGTGTGGTGTGTGTGGTTGTGTGTGTGGTTATGTGTGTGGTTATGGTTGTGTGTGTGGTTGTGTGTGTGTGTGTGGTTGAGTGTGTTGTTGTGTTTGTGTGTGTGGTTGTGTGTGTTGTGTTTGTGGTTGTGTGCGTTGTGTTTGTGGTTGTGTGTGGTGGTGTGTGTGGTTGTGTGTGTGCCTGTGGGTGTGTGTGTGTGTGTGGTTGTGTGTGTGTGGTTGTGTGTGTGTGGTTGTGTGTGTGTGGCTGTGTCTGTGTGGTTGAGTGTGTGTGTGTGTGTGTGTGTGTGTGTGTGGCTGTATGTGCACACGCCGCACTATTGATAGGTACGCCCCTGCCACTCCGATGTGTGCTCACAGCACATGGTTAAACCCAGCAGCCCAGACACACTTCTATGGCACGTAGTGCCTCCAAGGGCTTGTGTACATATATAATTTAAGCATTAACCCTTCGGAGTCGCATTCTACGCCTTGAAGCATATGGATTGGTGGATAAGTACATGCATGAGTGACGTATTAACAATTGCAGTTCTCATATACACGCCTAGAGATGGACTGTATACAGTTTGCCCTGTGTCACTGTCTCACCCGAAATATTTCTATATAAAATTAGAAGCTGTAAACAGGATTCAAACCTGCGTGGGAAACCCCCATGTTGAGATGAGAGACACTTTTGCTGGGTGTCAGCAAGAGAATCAGAGGAGGAGGTCATTGGGGTTGTGGGGGGTGCCAAAAAAACAGTTGCACCGGGCACACCAGTGCTAAAGCCGGCCTGGTGATCAGATTTTGAAAAACAAATGCTGGAACATTTCACAAACATAGACGTAGAACTACAATTTCACACCAACAGAGGGTCATAGAATAACAAGACAATGCTCACCAACAAAGAAAACCCAAACAAAGAGGCATTAAGGGGAATAAATAAAATGCAACTTTTACCCTGTCTATCATCTGTGTATATTAAATTGGATTCTGAAAAGGCTGGTAAATACTCCTGCAGTCCAACAGATAAATACTTGCCTCCCTCTGTGTACAGTAGACCCCTTTTAAACACCGGGGCATGTGCTGAATATAGTTAAACCTGCCAGGACAGATGGAGGGAAAACAGGAATGCCCCGCAAATCGGGGAGGCTTTGTCACCGTACGGAGAGGGATCTAAGTTTTTGTGTTATACAGAAATGGCTTATTGTGGGGATATGTGATGTGGGTTTCTGAGAATTTCTTTCTCCATTTACACTCTGTTCTTCCTTCTCAGTGCCACAGTACTTTTGGGGGGGGAGGTAATAACAGAGCGTCCTGGTAAACAATACTGTTTAGTGCGGTATCACATGCCCTTCCTTCCATGGTTCCCCTTTTTAGAGCTGTAAATGTGAGAATGTGCATTATTTTCCTTTTACAATTTTCACCAGATTTTCACTAGTGAATTACAGGAAACGTGTGTTATTATTACCGCGTGTTATTGCCGCACATACAATTAAAATGGGATGTGGAATGAGCTGTTTTGTACTGATGCAATTCTAGTCCGAGTTGAACTCTCACTTTGTAATGCACAAAAGGGGCGTATAATTTTTTTTGATGAATGGTATATAAATGTGGCCCTGGTATTTGCACGTGCTCTGAACACACATAGCTAGGCACCACAGTCACCATGCTTTAATCCTAATTTCGAAAGCTACCCTATTTGAAAGGTGCCTCCCCGTCACACGTGCTAAATTGTCTCTGCACAATCTATACTCATGCCTTCGTCAAGTGTTTTGTTCCTGCTATGGTTAGTTTTGCACATTCACAACAATTTAATAAATAATTTCCATACCTACATTTTTAAACAGAGGGTAGGGGCCATTTTGAGCAAATCCTAAAATATATTTGTCCCGGAGTTTGGATGGCTGTTAATACGAAGCTATAGCCTATTCGTAACTGCTCCTAATAGTTATATTTAAGGGAAATAAGATACAAATATGTAAAGTGATTTCACCGCGAACACACAGATTGAGCAACACAGCACTGGAACATTACCCTGTCATATAGGTTTTAGCCACATGACTGAATGTGCGCATTTTAAGAAGCTATGTTTTTACCAACCATGGATTTATTCAAACTACTCAATACTCTACAAGCCGAAATATAATTGAGGAGTAATTGTTTAGTTATAATTTCGTTTCCAATTGTAGAACCGATTATAGCGGACCACAATAGCGTTACAATTTGTAGCATGTATGTTTCTTGTATTGATCCAGTGAAAGATGAAAACAATTGTGTACAGCCACAAGTTTTAATTACCCCTATCTCAACATTCATACATGTACTCACGCAAACATCTTTTTGTGAGTAAATCCATTCCCATGCGCGAAATCAGTCTAGAAAAGTAATTTAGCACTTGTAAATAATACTATTTGCACGTGTACCTGAGAGTTGACACGCACAAACAGCTTTGACAATGCGGCCCAGCAGGTACGGGCCCCTCCCATGGTGGAGAATGGGCCGAGACAGAGGAGGCGGTGGTGGGACCACCGGCCGCTGAGCAAGCCATCGCTTTCGCAATCACTATTGTAAAAAAAAAAAACACGCCCCCGAGTGGTGTGCGCACGCCACTGCGAGCATATGTTTTCAATTATCGCGCCCGTGTCTGGGCACGATAATGGAAAAACATATGGGCTTTGGTGCGCGTAACAGACACCAATAGGCCATAAGCGGAGCTACGCGACCGCTTATGGCCTATTGCGTGTTCTGTTAAAAAACAACACGCACGCAAAGCCCAATCAAAATGGACCGTAGGAAATGTACACGCACAACCGTGTTGAATTTCCAGGTCCATTTTGAAAACCCGGAGAAAAGGACTCTCGCTGCACAAACACTGCTGCCCAGTGGTTTCCGCTAGGCGCGAGACCTAAAACCGATTGATGAAGATTGTGAGGACCATGACTGTCTTGATGTGACTGAACTTTGTACCAAACCGAGACCTGACATTGTTGATCAACCACTGTCTGACCCTGATAAGATTTTCTTTATTGATGGTTCATGTTTAAGAGACAGTGTTGGTCAGTTGAGAGCAGCATTTACTGTATGTACCATCACAGGAGTGGTTAAAGCTGCATGTCTAGAAGGAGTATACTCTGCACATGTAGCCGAAATCGTTTCTTTGACTCGTACCTGTCTGGCAGCTGATCAAATTTGAATCACCATTTACAATGATAGCCAGTACGGACAGCTATGGTCACAGACAGGTTTCATGACATCGTCTGGATCTCCTCTTCGGAACGGGGAATTTGTGAGGCTACTATTGGAAGCCTTGCAGCTCCCGCGGGAGATAGCTGTGGTGAAATGTGTTGCACATAGGAAGGGGACAGTTTTTGTCTCTCTTGAAAATAAATATGCTGATGAAGTTGCACGCCTTTGTGCTGAACAAGGTTGTATTTTCACTGGAGATTACACAGGAGAGAGCCAAGAAAGAACCAAGTTCAACATGATGTTAGCCATGGCAGACACTTGGGATTAACTCAAGTGCCTTCAGGATGTAGTTTCTGAGCAGGAGAAAAGTGTGTGGATGTGGATCTGGATGTGATAGAGGGGATGTTGACATTTGGGTTTCGAGTGATGGTCGGGCAGTGTTACCTGATGATTTATTGAATCCGATGGCAAGACAAATTCATGGTGCGGTACATTTAGGTAGAGATGCAATGGTGCGAGTGTTCAGACAGACCTGGTACAATCCACAATTCCGTGCAGTTGCACAAGCTGTATGCTAGAGGTGTGTCACTTGTCAACAAATGAATGCTGGAAAGAAGACTGTGGTTACCCAGAGTCACATTGGGAGGTCGGGGGCTTTCAATAGGATGCAGTGGATTTTATAGAGATGCCTAAGTGCAATGGATTAAGGTACATTTTAGTGGTGGTATGTGTGTTCTCGAGATGGGTGGCGGCTTACCTAACACGGAGGTGTGACACTCTCACAGTAGCTAAGTTGTTGTTGAGGGAGCTGATACCTAGATTTGGGTTTCCGACCTCTTTGAAATCAGATAGAGGAACACACTTCCACAGTGAGATCATGAAGATGCTTTGCACAGCTTTGAATGTAGACCAAAGACTCCATTGTAGTAATCGACCAGCGGCTTCTGGAAGAAGGGAGCAAGTTAATGGGACTTTAAAAGCTTGAATGGCAGAAGTGTTTTCGTCTACGTCTCTGAAATGGCATGATGCTTTGCCATTAGTGCTAATGTGCCTTCGCAGTACGCCAGACAGGAGACCAGGTCTTTCACCCCATAAAGTATTAATGGGGAAGGCAATGAGGTTACCCGCAGTGCCATCGACAGCTTTAATAAACATCACAGATGATCTTGTCCTTGATTATTGCAAGGGACTCGCTGATGTGGTCCATTCTGTGTCTCATCAGGGGCAGGCTGCTGCTGTTCCAGCTTCAAGCGACCTTTGCCACGACCTGTGTCCAGGGGATTGAGTGCTTGTCCGAAAGCACGTGAGGAAGAGTTGTTTGGATGTTCGCTGGGGAGGCCCTTACAAAGTGATCTTGGTGACGAACACTGCAGTGAAGTGTGGAGGACTGCCAAATTGGGTGCACGCTTTGCACACCCGCAGAGTTTCAGCACACTTGGAAGAAACAGCTCCTCTCCTGAATGAAAATCCAGCAGAGGTGGCAGGGCCAGTGGAGGGGACAAGCCAAGCTGTGAGGGTTGTTGAAGAAGCTGTTTGCGCACCAGGCCAAGCTGAGGAGGGTCACAATAACAGTGACACTGACATCGCTTCAGAAACAGGAGGTTGCTGTGAGAGTGGTCCAGTATCAGTCTCAGCAGAAGGGAGTGGCGTACAGGGTGAGCGAGAGGAAAGCAGAAGAACTCAAAACGCAGATTAAGTTTGGCCCGAAAGGCAGAGGTGATTGAATCTTCAACTGGTTTCAGAGGGGGATCTTGTGCCTGTGTCTGAAGACTCTGAATCAGAAGAGAGCAAAGAAGGGCAAGCTTGTGGAAGTCTGGGAAGATCAAGATCAACAAGAGTGCCTAACCAGAGATACGCTGCTCCAGAGTGGTCATATGTTGTGACTGATGCCAGCAGTGTGGAGTTCCGGGAAGCTGAAGGCAGTGACAATGGTCAGCAATAATCCTAACGTGAAAATAGACGTGGTGTTGTTGGTTCCAGGACTTGAAATTGATGGAGTACTGACCCTCACGGTTCCGAATCCTCCAGTTTTGAGCAGAATTCATCACCTGATCTTGAACAGGTTAACGTTTCCTACGTTTGGTCATGAAGCTCCATCTCACAAAGTGATTGTCCTTCGTCTTGAACTTTTACAGCATGTTCTAAAGATTATTGGAGCAAATGTTATTTTGGATTAAAGGTGAAATTCATTGTGAATAAATTAAACAAAGATAACCTAGGTCCTAGCGGAGGAAGAAGAAATTTAGGGACTCTCCGTAGAGGAAAGAGAAGGGTTAAGGAAGTCTTTTTCAGACTGTTCCAAAAGGGAACTGAACTTGAAAAGGGGACTGCCAGCCTTTCCTAAGTTTTGTTCGAATTGGTTTGCAAGCAACTGAAGGAGGAGAAAAGAGACTCCTGAGTATTTGTTGCTGGAACTGGGAACTTGAGGACTTCCTGAGACCATGGAGGATGGAAATCCAAATCGTAGGTCCAAATGTGTAATAGGTACACTTGTAGGTGGAGTGATATTTTCCATAATTCTAGTGGTCGTAGTCTCATATTTAGTTCCACATGAGCCGGCAGTGGAGGTTCAGGCAGACCCTGCACCTACCACTTCTAGCCAGAAAGAGGTCACCGTAGGAGCTGAAAGAAGTGTGCTACTAGAAGAGAGTCGTAGATTTCATGTACACCTTTCTAGAGGTTATTTTAGGCTTAATGCATATGCTAAGCTGCTATACGAATATACTGGTGCCATGGACGCAGAAGATTGTTATGTGTGTATGCGGTTACCTGCTTCAGTGAACTAGGGTATCCAATATCATCACCTTCCACTGACGTATGGTATTTCATGTAGCTTGTTGCTTAGTATCTTTTATGGAAGAGGTCCGTTTGAGTATTTCTTTTCTAATTATGATGCAGTTTTTCCTGAAGTACCAGATTACAAGCATTTGAATAAGTATGATTATTAAAAATCAGAGGATAGACTTAGAAAGTATTTTATCCCGTTGTTAGAATTGGATACAGCATATGCCCATCGGCATAACCTGACTTGTTCATTAACAGATGTAGAGAAAAAGTTCATAAACCAGGTAGAAGATAGATACAGAAAACTAACAAAGTTGCGAGATTCAGGGGAGGGTGAGATAGATTGGACTGATGAAGAGAGATTGCATAAGTCAAAAGGGATTTATGGCCCATAGCACTAGATAAGGAGCAGAGAGGGAAGTTATGTATAAGACGTTACCAGACTTATTATGAGAATGTTCCCGTGGGGCAGACAATGTGTGATCATGTTTACACTTTGGAAGATTCTGCAAAATACTTTTGCAGGGCCTGTACAAGTGATACCAACTGTGTATTATGTTTGTGGAAAAAATGCTTATATTAGGTTGCCTGCCAAGTGGTATGGTACGTGTTATTTGGAGATCATTTTCCCAAAAATATATCATGCAGAAGATTTGGAACTGTTAGAGGGAGGGAAGCATTTGAGAGTGAAAAGAGGTGACAGTGCGGGAGCAATAGTTGGAGACATTTTTGGTGCAATGATACCAGGTTTGAGTGAGATCTTGAATGATGTCAAGATTAGAAGGTTGGCGACTGTGGTTGATGAGTTGTCAATTAACACAGCCAAATCGCTGGTGTTGGTGGAAGGAGAAATGTTGTTGATAAGGACCATGGTTTCGCAAACTCGTCTTGCTTTAGATGTCCTTTTAGCAAAAGAGGGCGGAGTCTGTCAGATGTTGACAGTTCAGGAATGCCGTACCTATATTCCAGACAACAGCAAGGATCTGGAGAGGTACATAAGTAACATCACTACGATTCATCATGAAATTGTGGATTTAACTGAGGAAGGAGTTTGGGAGAAAGTTGGCAAAGGGTTTGGTCGAGTGGGAACTTGGTTTGCAAATTTGGGAAGAGGTTTCCTTGGTTATGTCTTGAAACCTCTTATTATAGATGTCGTTTGTGTGGTCTGTTTGTGGGGTCTTGTGAAAGCTTGCAAGTGGTATAAGGCCAGCCGCACTGAGAGGTCACTTAGCGCACACAAGAAGAATGGAAAGACTGCAGGACAGTCAATATCAGAACCTTAAGAATATGGAAAGACGCAGACGAGAAAAGATGGCAACAAGTTCTGTTTAAGTCGGTTCCTTCTCCAAGGAAGTTGTGTGAAGGTGTGTCATCAAAGGGGGGAACTGATAGAGCGTCATGTTATTCTGGAAATTGTAGGGGGAGCACTATAATCACAGATAGTCAGCACCCACATATATAACGTAATGCATTAACGTGTAGGCATTAGAAATTTAGTACTAAAAATAGTATATATTAGAGTGAATAGAAATGTAATTACGTTATTTATGAAGATCAATGTCGTGTTTAACCGAGAATGTGTTTAGATGATGCAGAACGAATTAGTTCACATATAATGAGATGCAATAGATTTAAACGTGTATCATATTAAAGTCTGCATGTGTAGTTTTACTTATTATTTAGGTAGGTAATTGAATCAATGCTTATAAAATGCTTTTAGAAATGTGTGTTTAAATGTGTAAGGCCTAATGGATTCTCTTTGCTTTGTAATACGAGGCCTATTCGTGATTTCTTATGTTAGTTGAATATGGTAGGCCTGAAAAATATTTTTCCTTGGGAAGGCTCTTCTTAGTCGAATGTAGTTAATAGATTGTGTGTGTGTGCAAGGATATTCTGTTCACATGCTTCTTGCTGCAGGTGCAAGCTCATACTTCTCGTTACACACAATAACCCTTTGTTTCAGGAGGTAGGATAGTAGGAGAAGCCGCCATGGGAGTGTACAGGAATGCAGATATGATATTTTCAGCGGAGAAGGTGCCTGGGACCCAAGGACACTCAACGGCTTTGGACGAAGTCAGTGTTTCGATGGAAAAGTACGGAAAGAAGACCTGTCCGAAGGGGCATGCCAGGGGAGTGTTCTACTGGTTTGTGATTTTGTATTAGGGACAGTGCCTAGAGGGAGGAGAGACAGAACGAGAGAGAGAGAGAGACTGGGAAAGGGCAGGATAGGAGAAGGAGCATCTTAGAACGAGCTCAAGTGAGTGTACTTCTGAGGAAGTCCTCACTAATGACACCTTTTATTCTCATGCCTGGAATGATGCAGAGTAGGGATGTTACATTAGCTATAGTGTAGGGACAGAATAATTAATTTTCCTTTTCAGGTGAATGAATACTGGGATAGAGGTTGGAGCTGTTATCGTTTGCCTGATGCTTTTAGAACTGACTATTCTTCTCATTCTGAGTCAAGTGAGACTTCTGCGTAGGATTATGTATGTATTAGTGTCCATTTACTTCCCTAATCTCATGATAAGGTGTTTCAATGTGCACTTATTTTTGGCTTTGTAATAAATCCCTTAACATTTGATTTTGTAGTCAGTGATCCTTTGAGTCTGAATTATTTGGTCATTTGAAAATTTCAATTGAAATGGTTTTCTCCCCTTTACACTTCTTAGCGGATAAAAAGATCCAATTTGTCAAGGATTCTTAAATTTTGGTAAGATCAGGTTAAAGATAAGGTGAGAATCCAGCGTTATCACACTCAAAACAGGTTGTCTGAACTGTGGTGTATACAGATTGGCTAGGAAGTTATGCATAGTGCCTAGAGTCAGTTGATCTCCTCCGACAGTGGTAATTGTGAATGGACTATTTACATATAAATGGTGAAATTAGCTAGGCAGTTGGAGAAAGATGCTGAAAGTTCAGGTGGTTGGTAGATTACTTGGAAACTAAATGAACTGCTGGCAGGCAAATCCAAATGACAAATTAGGGATTAACAAAACATATGTGTTCTTGTGGTTTCAGTTAATCACAAATGTTACTGCTTCCAGAATGACTGTCTACTGCCATTACCAGTAGAGAAATTGTAGCAAAAATGTGTATAACCTGTGGCTACATGAAGGAGAATGTATATCATATGGAGGTCAGCCAGAGGATTGATAGTGATCATAATCCCCTCTGCATGGTTATGTTTTGGGGAGACAATATTGGTAAGGAGGTTCAAAATGAGCTAATTACTAAAGAACTAGTCCCCTCTAACTGTAATCGCAGGATCAAATGGAATGTGGTTAGGTGTAATGAAGGGACACTTGAGAATATTAGGGTTCTAGTTTCGGCTGCTTCATCTGCCCTGGTACCAGTGAATCAAATTTCACTCCAGCTTCAGGGGCCGGTGTTGGCAACCAAGTATAAAGACCTGATAGGGGAGATCAGTATGTTTTTTTCTAAAAAAAACAAGGGTGGCCAACTGACTAAATGTATGCAAAAAAAGGGGAACCCTTGGTACACTGCCTCCTGTAGAGGGAATAGAAAAGCAATTTCATTAGCTATTAAAAATAAGGATGCCTCAGCTGCTAGATTAGCTAGAAATGAGTATCGCATTGGTATTTCGAAAGCCAAAAAAGATTGGGAAGAGGAACATTGGCAGGCTCTAAAGGAAGCGGCTCATGGGAAAAATGCTACTGCATTTTGGAAATTGATTAACGTCATTGATAGACGAGGCGCTGAGCCTATTCCAAATCATATAACTGAGTCCCAGTGGCATTCCCACTTCTCGAAATTATATGGCGTAGGCTCCTTGGAAGTTGAACTAGCATCTACTATAATAGGCACTGACTGTTCGGTCCATCGAAATGATGGCTTCACAGATGTATTCTTTACGCCCCGTGAGGTACAGGAGGCCATTCTTAAAATAAAACCGGGTAAGGCACCTGGCCCGGACGGAATCCCGGGTGATTTATTGTTGTTTAACCCACTGGTTTGGGCTGATTTTATTGTAAATGTTTTGAACCTCATTCAGATGGGCCAGCAAGTACCGGACTCATGGAAGGGTGCTGAAGTTGTCACCGTTTTTAAAAAGGGTGAGAGAGAGGACCCTGCCAACTACAGACCAATTAGTTTAATTGATGTTATCCAAAAAGTAGTTGGTAGGGTAATTGTAAATAGGATTGAGGGCTGGCTTATGGAAGAAAATATTTTGTCCCATTTTCAGGCTGGTTTCAGAAGTAATGTAGGGGCCATTGATCAAGTTTTCAGATTTTGTGCAGTTTTTTGGAAAACTGTGTCAATAGCCAGAGGGAGCCTTTATCTGGCTTTTATTGATCTTAAAACTGCTTTTGACGTAATACCCCGTGTTAAACTCTGGAATGTCCTATTGGATATGGGTTTCCCACCCTATCTGCTAAATCTTATTATCAAACTCCATGAGGGTACTTATGCGAAGATACGCTGGGGGGTGCAGGGGCAACTCACTAAGAGTATACCTGTTAACAGAGGGGTGCGGCAGGGGTGCGTGATGGCCCCTACTTTATTCTCCCTCTTTATAAATGGGGTGGTGAAACATCTGCAAGAGATACCAGCCGACGCCCCAGTTGTGGCTGGGGAGAAAACGCCATCGCTCCTCTTTGCCGACGACACCCTCCTTTTATCAAAAACCCCCACAGGCCTTCAAACCCTTCTTGATCAGTTTAGTGTTTTTTGTCAGGAACGGGGTCTCACAATAAACACAACTAAAACTAAACTAATGGTTATGACCGCCAAGAGGAAATATAGGAATATCCACTTGACCTTGAATGGATCTCCTTTGGAGGTGGTCGAAGAGTTTGATTACCTTGGTGTTAGGATTAATAATTATTTGAAATGGGAACCCCATATATATAAAATGCTTTTAAATCTTAAAAGGGTTTCCGGCACTATTTTAAAAAACCAACGTCTCTCTGTGAGTAGGCCAGTTGCCCCTGCCTTATCTGTTTATGAGGGTAAAGCAATTGCCTCAGCTGTATATGGCTCGGAACTGTGGGGCAATGAGAATACCAACAACCACGTCCGATCAGAGAACAAGTTTATGAGGGACTTGGTATCACTTCCATCCTCTACACCACTCAAACCGCTATTCTTAGACCTGGGTAGAAAATCTATTCGGGATATCCTCCAGCTTCGTCCCCTCTTATATTGGGTCCGTTTGAGGAGGACCCCAGAGTTAGCTAACTACGCCTTAGTGTTAGATGAAATGCTAAAATTAAATACTTCAGGCAAAATTAAGTGGCTAAATGCTTTAAAACATCTTGTAGCAAGTGTGGGTTTAAGAGACGCTTGGGTATCCCAATCACCTCCACCAAAACAAGTGGTGAAAAAATTATATTGGGATTGGATAGAGGCCAAGGCACTACAAAACCCAAACTGGGGTCATTTGACCGAGACTTTTTTGACCCATAAATGCACCTTAAAATTGGAATTGTTTTTGGATTTTATTCAGATTCCTCGGGAAAGGACTTTATATCTTAAATTTAGATATGGAACATTGCCCCTCAAAACTTTTACATCTATATGGAATAATAGGAGGGAAGAGGATATAAAGTGTCCAGGTTGTTTAAATCCCGAAGAATCATTGGGCCACTTTTTCTTTGCCTGTAAGGCATACATCTTACCTAGGAAGAAATGGTTAAAACCAGTACTAAAGAATCTTGGTGTTAGAGATTACAAATCAGCTTTGCGTATTCTTATTTCCAACACCTCTCCCATGGTTATTATTTGTGGGGTTGCAAAGTTTTTATCTTGTGCATGGATCATTAGGACTAAGATTTTAAAAAATGTTCATCAAGTCAATTCTTCCACATAATTCTTATATGTATTTTTGTAAATAATGAACTGTTTTTTATAATTGTGTGTATTATATGTTTGTACTTTTTATGATACATGTGTCGAATAAAAGTATAATGACTTGACTTGTATATCATATGTGATGGACTCACATAAGCTCTAGGGACACAATGATTTTGCAAATATAAGGTCAATATCCAAGTCAGGATGTCAGTTTAAATATCTGTTCAGTGATACAAGGAAGAACCTCAGTTTATGACTACGCATTTCATTTTATGGTGTGTTGAAGGGGTGTCCGAGTGATTTTAAGATGAATTTACTCAGTTGGGTGCAGATAACTTCAAGACAGGATAAGGAAGGAATGGGTTCCATCTATTTATGTATGTAGATGCAGGATATGGCTATGATCAACAATTGTACAATATGGCTGCAAAGGGTCCTTAGAACTATCAATGAATATTGTTTTTCTGTATTGACCGAAGCAGCATCTTGACTCGGATCATGCCACCTGCATATTAGATAGGTTTTCTCTGGGAGTATTACATTTCAGTCATATGATTAAGCTTCATTGAATAGCACTCACAGAACAAATATATATGCTAGGCGTATTTCTATGCATTTTGAGCCCTTTGAGGCAACTGACCGTTTTCTAGTGAGAGCCCTGGTCAGTTGGAATGACGTCTTTGATCTTTGCTTTGCTGCTTGCTATTTTGCATTAAAAGCTAGTTAGAGTCCAGGCTTCCTGAAGTATGCGTTTTATTTTTAACAACTTGAACAAAAGAACTAATTATTTAAACCCTCTAACTGATTTAGTTAGTATTTTAGGAACACATTAAGACATGATGAGAAAAATCAGGTCTCTCAAAACACTATCATAGAATTTCAAAGTAGCAATTCTATTCCACATGGCTTCTCCATTTTGCATGGGCAGTCAATGAAAGCACCTGTGCAGTACTCATAAATGACCTTACAATTGCAGAGCACAACCTGCACATCCAAGCTGCCTTTATTCAGACCAGATGGGCTGCTTCAGAGTCAGTCACCAGGTGCAGGCATGCACAGTGTCCTTGGCTTGACAGTGTCCTTGGCTTTTGTCTCCAAGGCAGACAGTCACTTCCGGTCCTTTTGTGTTTGCTAGACCAGTAGCCGGTATCCACTTGTTCCCAGCTGCAAGTTCAATCCTTGGTGCTGACTGCAACGTGTTTAACTTCCACTGGAGTGTTCTTACTCTTGACAATAGCTCTCATTGAGTATAAATTGTCTCTGTCACTCACTTCCCGGTTCTAACAAAGAAACATCACACAATCGAGAGCCAGACCAGTGACCAATGGTCAACTGATTTGCTTCACAAGAAGAGGTCTTAGTCAGCCCTGCAGTGTCTCGTCTGTTTCCAAATTCTGCATATCATAGGTCTGTTTTGCTGTCCCCTCCATATAGTCAAGCAACCAGTGGCGTTCGGTCATTAGGGAGCACTCACAATACGGGGCTCAGGTGGGTAATAGGCCACACACGCTTCCTGCAGCCATTTCCTTCTGGTAGGGGTTCTGTATCCTGCATCTTGAAGACAACATCATCAGATATAGCTGCTAACTGAAGTGGGAGGGGGGGGACATCCTACTATGTTTAATTTAATTTAATTTAAAAAAGAACTTATAAAGCGCACGTACACTGAGTCAGTTTCATGGCGCTGGTGAGGTCCCTAAAGGAAAAAAAAAAATAAATAAATAAAAGAGCTAGAGATGATAGGATAGCTAAGTGCCAAAAGCCTGCTGGAATAAAAATGTTTTTAGTGACCTCCGGAACTCCATGTAGGAGGAAGAGAGTCTTAAGGACAGTGGGAGGCCATTCCAGAAGGTGGGAGCGAGCACAGCAAACTTCTGCCCTCCTGCCCGCTTCTTTTTGAACCGGGGCGTTGTTAGTAAGGCTAAGCTAGAGGAGCGGAGGTCTCTAGAAGGAACATAGAGAGAAATAGCCGAATTAATGAAGGCTGGGGCTGTACCCGCTCGTGCTTGAAAAGTCAAACACCCCAACTTAAACCTGGCTCGTTCTTTTATAGGGAGCCAATGTAAGCTCTTGAGTAGGGGAGTCGAGTGATGGGACTTAGACAGGCCAAAAACCAGGCGGGCCGCCTGGTTTTGTATTAACTGTAGGCGCTGCAAGGCATATGCAGGGGCTCCATTGTAAATGATGTTTCCATAGTCAATCTTTGACAGGACCATGGCCATCAGAATTAGCTTTAGAGCAGAAGTGGAAAAAAACCTGGCAATTTTCCGGATGAGTCGAAGTGTAAAGAAACAAGAAGAAACCACCGAATTAATGTGTGAATGAAGGGTTAATTGGTTGTTGAGAATGATCCCAAGGGTTTTAACTGAACAAGAAGGGGAGGAGGGGGTCCAAGTGAGGAGGGCCAGAAAGAAGAGGACCAGGGATTGGCAGCGCCGCCCGTCGCCACAAGTTCCGTTTTATCCGGATTAAGTTTTAACTGGTTGGTGTTCATCCAGTCTCGGATAAATAGCATGACGGACTGGAAACTGCCAACCCCTGAGGGGGAGGAAAGGTCAAAAATAAGTTGGAGATCATCTGCATAGTTATATACAGTGACCTCCATATTCTGTAAAGCAAAAACCAGGGGGAAAATGTAAAGATTAAAAAGTAAAGGGGAGAGAGCAGAACCCTGAGGAACACCACAGGTGACAGTACGTGGAGAGGCCGAGAAGGTGCCGAGATGGACTGTCTGATTACGATCCTTCAGGAACGACTCGACCCAGGCAAATGCAAGCCCCCCGATCCCCGCCGCCCTGACCCGTGACAACAAGATGTTATGGTCCACGGTGTCAAAGGCGGCGGAGAGGTCCAAAAGGACCAGAATCTTGGGGGTGTTTGCGTCGAGTCCTTCCCTAAGTTGGTCCATGACCGAAATCACCACCTTCTCGGTGGAGTGTCGAGGTCGGAAACCAGCTTGACATGGGGCCAGGTAATTACTGTCCTCAACAAAGGTGCTCAGGATTTGAGACACATGCGTCTCCGCCACCTTGCCCAAGTAGGGAAGCAGGGATATGGGGCGATAGTTGACCAGGGAGGCAGGGTCAGCCCCAGGTTTCTTTAAAATGGGGATGATGGTAGCCGATTTAAAAGCAGTAGGGACAAGACCTAGGATGAAGGTATTGTTTAAAACGGTGAGAGCGGGGACAGGACAGGCCAAGAACACCTGGGCCAATAATACGGGCCGGGCACGTATCAGAAGGAGACCCCGATTTTACACGTGACAGTGAAAACTGTGCTGTGTGAGTGGTCAGTTAAAAGCTTTCTAAATGTCACAACTAGTTAGGGTAACAAAACATTTTCAATCCTTTCCTCCCATGGAAAACTAAGGCTGTTCTCACTTAAACTAATTTGATATCCTCTGCCCCTAAATCCCCATAGAACCCCAGGCCTGAACCATATTTCTTTCTATCTGATTGCCCATATTCCTATGGCCTTTCCCTTTAGAAATGGGCTACTTATTCCTCTAATATCTCTGATCTTGGCCTACCAGGAAGGTGCACCCACCGTTAGGCTGCAGGCCCCTGAGGGTTCTTGCAAAAGGGAAAGCCCAACTCTTCTGCAGCTCCCTTGTACAAAAAAACAGGCAGGCTGAGAAATATTAGGGGAATCATGAGAATAATTGGATTTATCTGCGTGAGGAAAAACATTAGATAAACATAATGATAAAAAAACACATTAAAAAAAATTACGCTTCTATAAAATTAAAAGGCTCTTCATGGAATCACGCTAGCAGCACAGTAGGGATGTGTTATATAAGATTTCATACAGTGGCACAAATGATGTTATGGGTCACATGATCATGCGTTGCAGGTCTGGCTGAGAACACATGGATTACAGGCAAACTTCCATAAAGTATATGAGCCAACAAGTAGCAGAAGGCCTCACAAGCATCTGACGCCCAAGAGGGGGGCTTAGGAGGGTGGAGAGTGGTGTTTGAAGAAACGCCCATATAAACTGTACCATGAAATAGAAGGGAATGAAGCGCACAATGGTCAAATAGTCAAAGTAGCTTTATTCGATAACAGGTAGCTTAAAAGCACTACAGCCCCCAGGACCCTTTGCTCTGCCCTGCAGCCCCGCCCACCTACCCCAGCTTCCGTGCCCGGAAGGCACTAAAACCACCAGCACTTCTCCCGCATTGCAGGACTGTGCGCGGGACAAGCCCGGGAGAAGGGCGGGCCGTCTGTGGCGGTCCGGGGCTGGACGAGGCCGGGCCGGGCTAACCCCCTGAAACTGTAACTACGGACTGGGACTATAGATAAGCTAAGTGAACTGTTGGCCTTATTGACTTTTGTACATATAATTTTTCATTCTAGCTCCGGTTTTAGTATTGGGACGACTGGGAATCCTCTCCAATTGAAGATAGCTGATTCACATTATGAGTAAATTCAGTCGTAAATGGGGGCAGGGGTAGGGGTAGCGGGGACACTTGATGCCTATCTCCATCGGGCAGAAATAGCAGTGGGTAAAGAGATTGAGCTTGTAGAAAGGAGGCTCTCAATCAACCCTATATGCTCACTTTTGAATCCGGGTTTAAATTCCGTAAACAGAGGCTGTAATGCACCGCAGGGCTCCCCGCAGGCTCACTTACCCCCTCCGGATAACGATACTGTACTGATCGCTAATTTGACTAATCTAACATGTCCCCCCATAGTGAGCCCCCCACCTTCCCCTCCTATCACCCGTACCAGGCAACTAAGGGCTACACTAGGCTCCAAGAGTCGGGATCCCCCAGGGAAAAGGAAGGCGAATAGCACCCCCAAAGGAATTAGACACAGTGCAAAACAGGCCAGGAAAGGGAATTCCACATCTGAGTTGGGCTTACAATACGAGACAGTAGCAAGCCAAGCGATTGCCCCCGTTATTTCAGGTGGGAATAATCCCATTACTTCTGACCTAGATGATACCAGGGGGGTCCTCAATTCGGTGCTACTCAACCAATTGGAGGACAGGCTGAGAGCTTTAATCTCTCCTGTTATGGAAAAGTTGGTTCTGATTGACCATAGACTTGGGGCTCTTGAGGAGCTTCTACTTAAAGACCGATCCTCTCACACTGTTATACAAATCCCTAATGACGGTCCAAGTCACGATATAATACCAACTAGGACAGGCCCCAGTAAAGCACCAGCGGCTCAAGCTGTCTTAACTACTAACACCAAGGCCCCGGTCACAGCAAATAAAATAGGAGCAATGTCAAGGGCCAGGGGTCCAGTTGGGAGACTTGATCCCTTGACTAGCGGTTCTATCAATGAACCACCTCTCCATCTCCCACCTGAGGCATGCCCGTACACCATTATACTGGCTAATGTTCCAAAAGTCTCCAATGGTGCGGTAGAGAACTGGACGTCTCTCAAAAACAAAGCCCTCCACTTCTTGAACACTAAAACAGTTCTGGGACAACATCTCTTTAAGAACTTTAAGATGGCAAGAAGGGTGGCCTGGGTGGGGAAAACCAGGAAAAATTTGAATGGGGATTGTGTTGTGGTGAACTTTTCTTTCCCTTTACTGGTGGATCACATACTGAGACAGGCAGGATCCTATAGGATACACAACAACTCTATTAATGTTCTCCCATTAGGCTTTTTCTATCCCCCTACCAATGTACCAGGATTGACCAGGCAAGAGACTAATGCACAGGTTACAAATGAATTTAGCATTCCAAAACAAAATAGATATGAGTCACTTACCAACCTCAAGGAGATCGACTGATTGGATCATCCAGTAACAGATGAGCTCACTATGTCTAGTGGGACAGTAGCAAACAAGGGGCCCCTTGTATCAAGTCCCCCAGCTAGGGTCACCCATGTAGGGACCAGGATCCTTAGTTGGAACATCGCCGGGCTAAACACCAAGGTAAACGATCCAAAGTGGAGGGTCTGTCTCACTGAGTGTGATATCATCGGGCTGCAGGAAACCTGGGACATTAAAAATACTTCCCTCTTGGATGGGTATGCAGCATTCTGGTCACCAGCAGTTGCTTCCCTTATGGGGAGGGCTAAGGGAGGGCTTTTAACCCTTATCTCACTAAGAATTGAGGGTATCTACACTAAGGTGGAGACAGGTACACCTTACTGTCTGGCTGTCCAAATTTCAACTAAGCTCGCTGGTATTTGGCTTATTGTCAAATTTTATAATTCCTTTGATAAAGCTTTTTTTAATGAACACTTAGTCAGTCTATATGAATTTTTGGAACTGTATAGTAAAAATAATACAAACTGTTATTCGGTTATAGTGCTGGGTGATTTTAATGTTCACTGTTGTGATAAAAATTGCTTTGTTTGGGACAGCTTAGGACCAGCTGACCAAGAGAACATAAACTTCGAACATTCCATACAGGGTTCCTATTTAGAAGAATTGGTGGCAGAAAATGACCTGATTTATCCGAAACAAGCTAAGGGGGAAGTCCCTACTTTTAGAGGCAAGGGCTCCGGATTAATCATTGGCTACATCTTTGTCAGCTCTGCTGTGGCAAGCAGGGTAAGCCAGTATAGCGTCTCCTGGTCTATAGTGATCATAATCCGGTACGTTGACCTTGCTAGATGATCTAAAGAAAAAAGAAAAATCTAACATAACAGTTGGTATGTTAGATATTAGACCCACTGACCAAGCTCGACGATTGAAATGGTGCCGGGTGGTGCCCCATGAGTTTCACGACAACTTGCTGGCTAAAGTTGGTCATGAAATGTCTATCTGTTTAACAGACGGCAAAGTGGATGAGGAGGTCCTGGTGGCCTATACTAAAATTTGTACCCAGATTAATAGAGACCTTAAAAAGTTAGGTAAGGGCCAGAAAAGGACCGGGGAGAAATGGTTTGACTATAATTGTTCAACAGCCCACCGGAAGCTGATGGTAGCATTGAAATCTACGCCCCCCGATAAAGCGGAGATAGCCACCCTTAGGAAATCATACAAAATGGCACTATGGAAGCGGAAAAAAGAAATTAGGGAGATGCCTGGAATGAGATCTTATCTATTGACGTGGTTAATACCAGCGCCAAATTCTGGGCAGTGGTCAATAGGCCCTTTTTCCAGGATACCAGTAATAGTGAGCTTGATTGTGGTATACAGGAAGAAGGCTGGCATAGTCATTTTAAACAGGTTTATGATGGGGAAGGGAAGCCCGTAAACTTAGATCTCAATATTGAAGAATACACCCTGTCCTTCACAGAGTTAGAGGTATCAGAAGCAATAACCCAAATGACGAGTAACAAGGCCCCGGGACCAGACGGAGTGCCGGCAGACCTCTTTAAATCAGATATCAAGACATGGACAAAGATACTGTATAATGTCTTTGTCAATGCCTGTCAATTGGGCCTGCCAACCACATGGGCAAAATCCGTTATAGTACCAATATTCAAGAAAGGTAATAGAGGGGACCCGAGTTGCTATAGTCCGATATCACTTATTGACTCTTCTATAAAGGTACTAGGAAGGGTGGTGCTAAGCCAACTAACGGGATGGCTGGAGGAGACGGGAACACTTTCCGTAGCGCAGTATGGCTTTAGAAAAGGGATGGGCACGATAGATCAATGCCTAAACCTGCAGTTATTAATAGAGAAATATACAGTGGCGAAGAAGGGAGCACTCTTTTTGGGATTTATGGACCTGTCCTCGGCCTTTGACCGAGTGAATAGGTCAAAACTGTGGTCCATTCTCCTGACCCTAGGAGTAGATAGAAACATCGTCCACTTTCTAGCGGACTTGCATAGGGATTTATCCGCCTCCATGAGGTATGATCAGCAGGGTAATTGCACTGAAGGAATACCCATTGCCAATGGCATTAGGCAGGGGTGCATCCTGGCGCCACTGCTCTTTACATTATATATTAACAATTTAGATTCCACCCTAATTGCTTCTTGTAAAGATATTCAGTGTGCAGGGAAATGCATGATCCCCGCACTGCTATAAGCGGACGATGCCGCACTTTTAGCCAGAACGGCGGTAGGACTCCAGCTACTTTTAAACTCCTTTGCAGCTTTTATGAGATCATTGGATTTGAGTGTAAACTTCTCCAAATTACACGTAATGGCCATTGGACAGAGAACCTTAAAAGTCAAAACTCTTTATTGTGAGAGGAATATACTTACCAGGGTCTCGACATTCCCATATCTAGGAGTCTTATTTGATGACTAGGGTACATGGGGAATCCAAATTTTAGCAAAAAACACGTCCTGAGCAGAGTCACATCGGCTGTCCTAGGTTTTGCTAGGAAATTAGGTGCGAGGCCAATGAAGGCCCTTTTTCAAATAAATAGAGCTAAGTGTATATCGCTTGCAATGTATGGGGCTGACTTGTGGGGCATCAAAAACACGAAGGCCATTCAGATGGTTGAAGATAGGTTTCTTAAGAACATT
The DNA here is from genome assembly GCF_964261635.1 of Lissotriton helveticus. Lineage (NCBI taxonomy): Eukaryota > Metazoa > Chordata > Amphibia > Caudata > Salamandridae > Lissotriton > Lissotriton helveticus. The sequence goes on along the minus strand of NC_136061.1, from coordinate 1,493,620,673 downwards.
CTTTCCGTCCCGCAATCAACAGCCAATTACATCGTCCATCAGGAATGTGGAATTGGCTTTGTTGAAGATGTAATCGCAGTGGCACCACTGCTGAAATGGATTTAGTGTTAAATCATGACTTCCTGAAAGACTGTATGACACTTGATCGTGGGCATTGTATTCCCTGGCTTAAATATGTTCAGAAGTTGTCAGATAAGCTGGCTAGACCGAAACTATATAACTCTCTGGAAAAATTACTGAGGGGAGATATAAAATGGGCCAAGGAAACATACCTGTGTATAGCTACCATGGCCAGAGAAGAGAGAGAGCTGGAAAAGGCAACAGTAAGGGCTCATCAGTTGCAGAAAACTACACTGTCAATGGAACCATATTTGGGTATTGTCACAAACCCTAATCACCGATTCTTATTGATTAGATTTAGACTAAATCAATGTTATTCCTTCTCGGTGATCAGTCAGGCTGGAAGAGGGTTGAAGACCTTGGGGCTTGTACCTGTGACAACTTCTCTGGGCAGGATACTATGCACTTTATGTTTTTTCTGTGAGCACCTACTGACATCAGGAAGCGTTTTATTTCCCCAATTTTAGCTAACAAAGGCTTTATGCAAGCTAGGTCAGCCTTCCTCTATCTGCAAATGTTGACAAATGAATGGGAAATTTTTAACATTGCTAATTTTCTTGCCGCAGCCGTAAGAACTCTAAGGAGAATAACCTAACACTATAAAACTATGTATGTCTCTTATTGCTGTGTTAAGATGTAATCAGCACAAACTGTTTTATTCATTGTTTTTATATGTATATATCTGAGCATTATTTGTTTCTTATGTATCATGATTTTATATTTGCTGACATTAATTGTCTTTTAGTATGCTTTTATGGTTTGCACATAAACCGAATAAAGTAAATTTGACTGACTGGCATTATCAAACTTACATTCATCATTATATATAAAAAAGAAGGTACCAGTTATCAGAAATCATCAATTTAAAAATATAAAAAAATCTTCAGGTGAATACGTTCATTAAAATCTCATTACCCATACACAATAAAAACAGGCTGTGACAAATAACACTTGTGACACTCCTAGAATTAAAAACAATTAAAAACTATTCCGGCACTTCCCGCAAAATGCAAGCATTTTCTATTTTTTCCATTTTGTCTTGTAAGTGAGAGTCGTGATATAAAAATAGCAATCCAGTATGAGCAGCAAAGAACATTAGCTAAATAATAAGATCAAAACATGGTAATTACATGATAGTTCATTGGGAAACCCCTCGCAAGATTTTAGATCTTATATTCCAAACACAGCCGAGATAGTTGGCCACTCCACAGACAAAAAGAGTCTGTGCGTCTGACTTTAAAATGCGAAGCACAGTGTCATGTTCATATGTGCCCAGTTGTCTAGAGAAGGGCTTTAGCCATCTCATTCTAGGGCTTTTATAGGCTGGGCAAGCGAACATTAGGTGGGCCATACTCTCAGTCGGCGCTTTGCAACAAGGACACCCCGCTGATGGTTGCTGTGGGGCACTCCATTTTGCAGTAAGCTTGCAGACTGGGAGTGAGCCCACCCTGAACTGTATGTACAGTGCTCTGTCTCGTGGTGTCCCGATAAAATCTAGGTAGGGCTCTAAAAGGATATGGTGCTTATGGGAATACAATTCTTTCGTGAGCCTTCCTACTCTTGATTTGCTGTGCTCCTGAGCATCAACCCAGGTCCAGTAGTGTCTTTTGAGCTCAGCTTTACTGGGTGGGTTTTGCGTATCCCACGATTCCTTAAGGCCTAATGCAAAGAGCATTTTTTTTTAATTAGTCACCCATCTAATCCTTTGGCTACCATCAAGGGCCATAACTTCTGTAAGTGCTGCGACATAGTTGGTAAGCTCAGGAGTCCGACACAAACGGCCCCAAAATAACAGAGGCCGTAGCCTAGATACATCTTTAAAACAGCGCCTACCCATGTAGCTCATCCGTGGTTTAAGTGGCACATTACGGGGAAGCATCACTAGTTCTCTTAAAAACTTGTTTTCTGATCTAGTGATACTGTCCACATTCCCAAACCCCCATAACTCAGCACCATAAAGTGCTGAGCTAACCACTTTTGCTGCATAGATTGTAAGTGCCGGGGCCACAGGTCTAATCTGCGAGGAGCGGTGTTCTCTGGCTAATGCTCCTGCAATACGTTTATGATTTAGGAACATTTTGTCTATCTATGTGGTGAATCCACTGTATTTTTTCAGCTAGCCTTATTCCCAGGTAGTCGAAGGTTGCAACTTTTTCCAAGCGGATTCCATCTAGGGTGAGGTTGCCTTTATATGATCTGTGAGGGTTAAACACCATAAAATTAGTCTTCGAGGTGTTGATAATCAGCCTCCTGGTCTCACAAAATAGATGGAATCTGTCTAGAAGTTTTTGCAGCCCCGCCGGTGTCTTAGATATAAGAAGCATGTCGTCTGCAAAGAGAAGGGTGGGGACCCTGTCTCCCGCCAGGGCTGGGGCATCAGATGGAAACTCTTTAAGAAAGCTAACCACCCCATTCATATACAAAGAGAACAGGGTGGGTGCCAAAACACACCCCTGGCGTACTCCTCTATTAACTGGGATCCTATCTGTTTTCTGACCCTGGGACCCCCAACTTACTTGGGCATAGTTGCCCTCATGCAGACGAATTAACAGATTTAACAAAAGAGGTGGAATTCCCATTTCTCCCAGCAGGTGCCACAACTGCTCACGAGGGACCAGTTCAAAGGCAGTCCTTAGATCTATAAATGCCAAGTAGAGACCGTCTTTGCCAATTAGGACCACCTTCCAGTAAATCAAAAGTAGCCTAAATGCTTGATCTACTGTCCCTGTGCAGGCCCTGAATCCCGCTTGATATTGGAAAATAATATTTTCTTCATCCACCCAGTGGTGAATTCTCTACAATAACACCCTGCCAACTACTTTCTGCATGGCATCAATCAGGCTTATTGGGAGGTAGTTGGCAGGGTCTTCCCTAGCACCTTTTTTAAAAATGGGTACCACCTCGGCTCCCTTCCATGACTCTGGTACTGCACTACCCTTTACGATGGAGTTAAATAGAAGCATAATGTAAGTTGGCCAATTGCGGGAGTCCGCAAGGAAAAGATCTTCTGGAAGGCCATCGGGTCCCGGGGCTTTTGCTGGGACTACTTTCCTTATGGCTGTCTCCACTTCTTCTAATGTAAAGAGATCGATGGTGCTCAGAATGGAATTAGCGCCTAATTGATCATAGAATCCTACTTGGGGGGTTAGATTAGTCTCATAATAAAGGCTCCCAAAATTATCATACCAATCCTGGTTCGTGATGTGGTTAGGAATTAGGTCTGGGTCTTTGTTGTCAGACCTCCTGACCAAATTCCAGAAGAGGTTTGTGTCTTTAGATGTACTTGCATTTTTTAAGTTCAGCCAGTGGGACTCTTCCCACTCAAGCGAAGCACGATGAACAGCAACAACGCCCGTATAAAATGTACCATGAAATAGAAGGGGATGAAGTGCACAATGGTCAAATAGAGAAATAGACAGGAGAGAACGGTGACACAGAAGGCACAGTCCTTTGCCCAAAGGTCATGAAAGACGTTTCTTCATGATCGTAGGCTGTTCCCAGAAGTGGAAACTGCATAGTGCAAGCGCAAACATGCAGTGGGGGACTATGAGTGCACCACCTTAAGGTAGACAGGACTATGGGCAGGCTATGCTTGCCTTTTATTGTATTTATTCAATGTCATATTTTCATAAAGTGCGACCAAACCTGAATACAATGTCCGTGTAATGTGCACGTACAATAACACAGGAGAATGAAAATCTTCTTAACGTGAAAATGGAGGAAAAGTAATTAGCATAGACTGGTTTACTAGAGAGGAATCTTGAAGAAGATCACTTATTGAAAATGAAGATGACAGGGAAAAGCAGATATGGTAGGGGAAGCAGCGATGGGTTAGAGGGGTAAATATTGGCAGGAGAGGGCTTTATCTATGAGAGTATAGAGAGGCATATTACAGGGGCAAAAAGGGGAAGACGTTTTGATCGAGAGATAGGCAAGAGAATAAAGGGGCAATGAACAGGAAAGGGTAGGACAAAGGTGAAAGGTGAGTAATGGTACCCAATATTAAGAAATGTGTTAGGTGGCCTCAGATAACCAGAAAAGACATACCAAATACAGAGGAGGAAGACAGTAAAGGAAGGGATGGAAAGGGAAAGCAGAGGAAGAAATAGGAAAGCATTCACAGGCTCACAGTATTGTATTGTATTGTAATTACATGTATACAGCATTTACTAAGCAAACACAAGGAGAAGATGGATGGAGCGGTGAAACTTTTCAGATACTCACCCCCAGTCACAGATCTGGGTTGAATCCATCATCGTTTTAGCTCACTTTACCACCCCAGTTCAGATCAAGCAATATGCAAATCAGTCTTGACCCTTTTCCTTATGGGAACAGTCCAGCCCGAACTGCCAAGCCAGGTCTTCTCTGGACCAGAAACAAGCATCCTGGGACCGGTTTCGGGGTGACATCCATAATAAACCAGGCGAACTTGAATCCAGTGGCAAATTGAGCAAGGGACCCACGTGTGGGCATACCCTGCCAACTTAGGGGGAACAAAGCAAACACAAGGAGATGATGGACGGAGCGCTGAAACTTTTCAGACACTCAACCCCAATCACAGATCTAGGTTGAATCCATCATTGTTAATTCTCTTCGCCACCCCAGTTCAGAACCAGCCATATGCAAATCGGTCTTGACCCTGTTCCTGATGGGAACAGTCCAGCCCGAACAGCCAAGCCAGGTTTTCCCTGGACCAGAAACAAGCATATTGAGTCCAGTTTCAGGGTAACACCCTCATCAACCAGGGTAGCTTGAATCCAGTGGCAAAGTGAGCAAGGGACCACGTCTGGGCATACCCTGCCAACATTCGGAAAACAAAGCAAACACAAGGAAACGTGGCGAAGTGAAATAAAGAACGATGATGGATTCAACCCTGATCTGCGCAGCTGACTCAACAGAGCTGGGAGCTGCTTGTTGGCGCAGAGGCAAAGAAAGGGCTGGGCCTAAAAGGGCACGTCCGAAAACGGCAGGGAGCCCGTCGCAGCCAGCACAAGTAGGCCCAGAATGACCTTGTTGGCCCCAACATTCGGCGGGTCTCACTTGACCTCTGGTACAAAGGTGAAAGACAGTCGGCATGTAGGTGTCCGGGAAGGGCCCAAAGGGTACAGTCTGCCCCCCCGCATAACCAGAAGGGAGTTAGGGGTGGAGGGGTTACTAGTGCCACTCTAGTGGAGGTGCTTAAGGGCAATGGCCACAGGAGTTTTTTTCAGGGCACCAAAGTAATGCATTTTGATGAAGAGAGCCTGGTAGAACGCGAGCTAAGGGAGGATGATGAGAGGGATCGGGGGCCACTCTAATGTTTTGCCTAGTGTGTTACAGGGGCCAGCAAGGGAGTTGTGGCCTGTGGTGAGGCTAGCAAGAGCAACAGAAGGGACGGGGCCACTGGCAAGGTGGACTACAGCATTACAGGCACCCTCCTTGGAGCTAGGTAAGGCCAAAGGCACGAAGGGCAAACCTAATATGGTCTCTACTGGGATAGGTGTGGGGGAGCCGCAAGAGGAAGGGGAGGTTAGGTTATGAAATGTGAAGTACTTCACGGACATATGAGTTGGCGCCAATGAGGCAGGAAGTTTGGGGAGGTATAAAGGTAGAGAGTAGTGCAAACACGGAAAAGGATACAGGGGAAGGAAATAATAAAGGGAACAAGAAAGAAGGCCCAGAGAGTAAGGAATTGAAGTTTAAGAAAGTTCCTTACATGGGGGTGACAAAACTGTTGAGGGTACACCTTACGCTGGCCACCAAAGAGAGCATTTGGAAAGGGGGATATATAGAGATGCTTAAGCTAATGCATATGGAAGTTAGGTCTTAAGAGGGATCCTAAGAGGAGGAATATGAATTGGCCAAACGGCCTGAGATGCCACTGACAATTGAGAATTGAACGGCGGAATTCCTGATCTATATAAGCGTCTGTTATGAGAAATATCCGGAGAACTGCGTGGCTCTGTTTAAATATATGGATGTCATTAGGAAGGCGTAATTCACATGAGGGAGATATGCGAGGGCCCAGTGGGATGAAGAGTTCAGGACGGGCCTGACATGGGATCCCGAAGCAAAATGGGATGAGCTAGACACTGACCTGTGGCAACACACGATGGAGGCGGCAAAAGGGAGGAAGATAATATTCACAGCCAGTGATATGCCAATAGTTTACCGGCCCTTTCAGGGCGGACCCACCTGGGAAGGGGTCAGGGAACAGGAAAGAGTCAGCCAGGTGCCAGAGGAGCTTGCTGGGACTTCTATAAAGGGCTGTGCATGCACAAATATTGTAAGTTCCTCCACAAATGTTCAAAGAGTTGGGGACGACACGCCCTGGTCAATTGCTTTGGGGTGGGGGGTACCATCAGGGAGGAAGCCATTGGCAGCAGCCAGGAGGGAACGCAGTGGGACACCAGCAGCAGTTTGTGGGGTCTCGAGGAGGTATGGTAACACAACAGGCTGGGTCTAAGGGCTCATACTCCGGTTAGGGTCGACAAATTGGAGTTCTGGCTGCAGCACTATGAGTGTCACGAAGAATTGAGGGTCTTGGGGAAGGGGTTTCAGATGGGTTTTGTGGATTAGGAGATGTCAGATAATTTACTCTCATCCATGGAACATAGACAGGCAGTACAGGACGCGCTTGACAAGGAGGTGCGAAAGGGTAGGATGGCGGGTTGTTTCGAGAACTGGCCTATGGAGAATTCAACCATATCCCCAATTGGCGTAGTTAGTAAAAAAGAGGAGGGCAAATTCAGGTTGATTCAGTATTTTTCATGGCTGGAATGTGGATCGGTCAACTATTTTTTTATTTTTTTTATATCCTAATTCTTCAACAAGTCAGCATTTACAATAAATCACAGGCAGGAATACATGTATCACACAAAAACAATAAGTTATAAATAAGAGGAGAGAAAAGAAAAGACCCCAGCGAAAAACATTAGATACATGAGAATCCTCATTCCTAGATCTGGTCTAAACATTACAATATAAGTCCCCATATAGATTTTAATTTATTCAAAGCTTGTGTTACCCTTGTATTCGCCAAAGTATGTTCCATTGCATACATCTCCTTCATCAACATGCACCAATCATTAATATTTGGAGAGTGCGAGCTGATCCAGACTCGGGCAATCACCAATCTAGCCATTACCAACAGAATCAGTAATAGCCGGTTCTGTCTATAACTAAACGAGTCAGGCCCCAACACAATGTCCCTGACCGTAGGGGTAAATTCAATCCCTAACTTCTGAGAGCAGATTTGGCCTAGCTGTTGCCAAAGATCAACAAGCTTAGGACATTCTACAAACATATGTCTCATATTTGCAGCAAAGAGATCACATTTAGGACATTTCATTCGCATACTAGCTGTGCCCATATTGGCCCATTTGACTATTTTCTCTGGTGTAGGAAGGAAATGGGTACGTGGACAAAGCATTGCCGATGGGCTGCTCCATTTTGTGTGCACTGTTCGAATGTTTCAGCACATTTTTTGCAGTGGCTGTTGTCCTTGCGCACCGGACACCGGTTGGTGACACACTACTTGGATGTTTTTTTCTTTGTGGGTCCCCCTAGCTCCGCGGGCTATCAGGAAGTGCTGGAGAGATTCCAAGAGCTAATGGGGGAGCTTGGGTTGCCGCTGGCACCAGGAAAGACAACGGGCCCTAGCAAGGAGCTGTCATTTTTGGGAATCGAGATCAAATCAGTGAAAATGGACACACGCTTGCCACAGGATAAGAAGGACAAGATGTTAACATTGCTGCGGGACATGCTGCCTCGTGAGAAAGTCAAAGTAAAAGAAGTTCAGGTCCCTTTGGGTCACCTTCACTTGTAGAGCAGTGAGGGCAGGTAGGACATTCTGCAGGAGGTTGGAACGCACTTTGTCAGGAAAACACCTACCTCACCATCACGCCTGGCTATCAGCTGGTGTCAAAGAAGACTTGAGGATGTGGGGTGTTCATTTAATGGAGTTCCACTAGTGAGGGACAGGGACTTGGAGTGGGATGTGCAAATCTTTTCAGATGTGGCGGCTAGCCTGGGTTTGGGCTGTTCTAGCAAAGGAAGTCGTGGCCAAACCATGGCCAGCATCCTGGCGTAATGGTGGCCCGATCATTGTGTTTTTGGAGTTTTATCCCCTGGTGTTCACAGTGATGCTGTGGGGGGAGGAGTTAGCACACAAGAGAGTGCTGTTTCGGTGGAGAACAAGGCAGTAGTGGGAATTGTAAACCGCAAATCCACCAAGGATGAGCGGGTGCTGACCTTTTTGAGAGTCTTTGTGTTGGGATACTTGCGTTATGATATTACTTTCAAAGGTTTGCATTTACTGGGTGTGGACAATGAAATCGTGGATGCTTTCTCGATTGCAGTGGGAGAGATTCCGTGGGCTGGCGAAGGATGCTGACAGGACCCCGACGCCCATGCCTCAGCAACTGTTGTATGTAGACAACGTCGGATGTTACAATTGGTGGTAGGGTCGCTTGTGAAATCTACAAGAGCGACATACATGTTGGCCTAGAGAGAATTTTTGGGTACGGGTGCACAGTGGCGGGATGTAGGGTGGCTGCGAGCTGAAGATGTAATACAATGTATCTCAGACATTATTGACAGAGGCCTATCAAGGATCACCAATGCCGGTAAATTAGATGGAATTACATTTAGGGGGAAGCTGGTCTGGAGCTATGCCCCATCTGCCGCGGAACTGGGGTGGAGAATCATTGAGGGTTGGGCACGGAGAAGGGCTCGGTGGCTAGGAAGCCAACATCATGGCAGATGTCTCACTGATTGCTAGCGGTGTTGCTGCAAGTAGGCAGAGACTATGAGGGAATGTGCCTGTTTTTCACTTTGATGGTGTGAATGTTTTTCAGGGCTTTACATGTTTCAGAACTGCTGGGGAAAAAGGGGGCAGGGGCGTCCTTTGGGAGGACGTAGTCATGCACAGCAGCTGGGTGCAATTATGGTTGAGTTGTTTCAAGACAGAACAGTGGGGACAGGGTAGATGGGCTGTGTTAGAGGTGTTTGTGGCCCAGCCACCTGCCCCCTTTGGCAGGCATTGCAATGGTCAGGTTTTTTCAAATAATCAGGGGGAGGGATCTTCAAGCATACAGGGGGGAACAGAGTGACATCATATCAGTTGTTAGCAATAAGCGAAAGCTCTGCAACAATTGGGGGTAGAAGGGTCAGGATATGGGACACACTTCTTCCGAATCAGCGTAGTGTCAGAGGCAGGCAACAGGGGTTGGCGCAAGAGGAAATTATGCGACTTGGCCGCTGGTAGACACAGTGTTATAGGAGTTATCTGAGAGGGTTGGGGAAGGAATTGCGCGCGGTAAGCAGTAATATGTGAAATTTACACCATTTTTGTCTTTTGCAGTTTCAGTATCCATACCAGACAAGAAAGAAATGGCTATTTGGGTTGTGGGACCCTTGTCTATCAAATGGGCGCAAGTACAAGCCGGGCAGAGCTAATTGGGGCAAACTTTAGGCTTTAATGAGCGTTTGCTCAAAATTACTTGGAACAGGAAAGGAGGCATGTGTTGGAAGGAGCTGGTCCCAAGTTTGTATAGCATATTGATGGGTGGTCGGTGCCCGGATATTCTGGTCTTGCATCTAGGAGAGAATGATCTTTGCTTTGCTGATGTGGAGCATGAAAAAAGATTTGGCTCTCATCAAAGAGCAGTGAGCAGGATGTTTTGGGTTGTGGACAGAGTTTGGGCCCCAAAAGGCGTGGAGAGGGGTGGTCAAGCTTGTTGCAATACATAGGACAAGACAGAAAGTGAGCAGTGAAATGGTCCATTTTAGTAGGGGACTCAGTTTTGGTAGAATTTATCACTCTGAGATTCATTTTGACTAGGTGGAGTTTTTATAGGGGTGATGGAGTTCACCTATCTAGTATGGGCATGGATCTTTACCTGTTAAAGGTCAGGAAAGTTTTGGCCAGAACTTTGAATGTGCAATGGTAACAGAAGAAGATGCAAATTTTGGCAGCAAGGGGGGGTGGGCAGAAAAAGGGATGTGTGCACTCCCCTTTTTCAGGGTGGCGGGGGAATACGAAGTTTGCCAGGGGTTGGCAGAAGTTTGGTTGGCATTGAAAGTTAGGAACCATGGGCACGGAAAAGGTAGGCAGGTAGTTCAAGGTTCAGTTTTGGACATTTGGTTATTTACAGTTTCATAATTGCAGGCACAGGAAGTAGGTTTAATAGAATTGTGTATTTTTAATTTCAATACATTGTAATTTGAGTAATGTGTTAATTGCAGGGTGGGGCAGGTTGCGGGGGATCGTAGGGGTGGAGGTGGGATCAGGTGGTAGGTTATTAGATGTATTGCAAGGTTTTAGTTTTGTAAGCAAGTTGCCAGGTTATTTTATTGTAATGTGTACCTGTAAAGCAGCCTTTTACGCACAAAAAGTGGTCAGTGTCTTGGCTGCATCCTCTCTCCCAAAGAGGTCATACAGCAAGACTCCTACAGGGATATTAATTACTTTCTTAACATCAATGTTTTATTTTACCAAAAAAATCGAATATTTGAATTGCTGCAGTCACAATTTATCTTGCTACAAAGCATTCATTTTAACCGTATGTTAAAAGATAGGCAATATTTGCAAGAATAGAAAACGGAGAGCAGCAGTGCCAAGTGAGATGTTCACAACATTTTAAAGAGTGTTAACAGTTTTATTGCTGGAGGATAAAACATTGAATTTAAATTTCCGAGGTTCGAAGCCATTAAAATTAGAAATTAATTAGCGCCATGCACTATATTAGGGGTGAGCAGAATTCTTTAGTATGTTTAATTTGCTTGGAAAACTGTATTGCCTATATCATGCTTTTTAAAGCGATGCTACAACATAAACTCGCAGGCTTCCAACTACAATTTTACACACTGGAAGAAGAATGGTTGCGTATGTCAACATTTTGACGTCTTTGCAATTAAAACGATGAGGTTTACTGCTCGAATAATCATTTTGTATTTGGTCTTTAAATGCTATAATTTACATGTCAGTAGGTGCATAATGATAATGACCGATAAAGAAACTGTGACACTATCTGCAAGTCTGGTGAATCTGAAAGCATGGTGTGGATGATGCACAGTCAGGTAAATACATCTTCTGACTGCTGTTTTGAACTACACTGATTTGTCTGTTGCTACGCTGGTGGTTGTGGTCCAATAAGTTCAGCACATACTGGACTGTGCTTTAATGTAGTGTGTGCTGATATAATATTCGTTCATAGTACTGTAATTGTATTTACTTCCATATCTGGAAATAGGTGTTGCTCTGTAGTTAGGCATCATGCCCTATGCTGCAGTCCATCTGTGCATGAAATGCAACTCGTAACAGAGTGCAGGCATTGGAAACATGCCCACCGTGGTCGTCATTTTGCTATGCCCTGCATCAAATGCTAGATTCAGAGTTTTGCCTCTAAAATAACAGCAGTTTTGGAAGACGGCTTCAGTGCTGAATGTCTGTGTGTGCTGCAAAGTAACCATTGCCTGTTGGGAACATGCAGACCAGGGTTTTTACTCAATTACTGTGATGCATTGAAGGTGTGGTGGTCCCTTGAGTCTTCCTCTCACACAAAATGGGCATGTGCTCACTTCTTCACGTGGTGAGCAGGGTTTGTTAGTTGGCCTTGCTATTGAAGCTCTTGCCCTTGGCCAATTTGCTCTTGTTGTGATGCTCAGCTTCATATGTACTATCTTTGTATTGTGCTTCTGTGGTAGCAGAAATCAGCAGCAATAGCTATTTTGCTGCTGAAATGTCCTACTGGTATTACGGGGCCAAGTGATGACATAGGATTAACATAGCCATTTAAGTCGGTTGCTTGCTTGCGGCTTGGCATCTAACCACTTGATAGACAAATCTGTGGACCATCAAACCCACAAATGCGACAATTACTATAAGAGGCATTTCATGACCTCACCACCTGCCTCTTCCTCTAAATGTTTATTTGGCCACATGGTCTGCCCCATCACATACTGATTCACCACTCAACAGTGGGACCTGGTCCTCTCCAGCTTTCCCTAAACCACACAAAAAGTGAAAGTGCAGGGAGGAAGACAGTCGCCAAGTACACTGTTCCCCACACAAAAAAACTTTGGGGCAGAATCTATTTGTCCTCATCACCTTCCCAGTATTCCAATTGGGTGTAAAAATCACCACTATCTCACTACACAAAAAACACAAAACTATCAATGTGGTAGACAGCTACTGCACCTCAGTTACTGTGCCACCTAAGAAAACAGCACTTGGTAGGGGGGGCCAACTCACACCACATTTTTGCCCACAGAATGGTCTATTTCAACATGACCATTTCTAGAATATGCAGCCTCTGCCCTCATCTCCTGAAAGCACAAATTAAACTGTCCCATAAAAGTAACAGTGGGGCAGGCAACGCTTTATGAAATCATTCGACCTGCATATCTCCAAGAAAGCTTGGTATGTGGCCCCTACAATATGAGGCTGTCTTCCTTCCTCACAATATGAGTAGCGGGAAGTGCAGCCCTGGCTCTTGTCACCTGTCCCTTCTTCATAAGTACCGTCTGAACTGTGAACAATGATGATGTGAACAGCTACTGGCACCGCATCACTTAATACCCACCCCCACTCATCCACAAAATTATCACTGGGCTAGGAATCCACTGACCTCATCACCAACCTCTTCCACAATAAATGAACATTGTGGCTACACCCTGAGCTCCCTTACAGACAGTGTTGGGGAGGCCATATTGTAGCTAAACCTTCAGGCCTGCCCTCACATTGCAGGCACAATTGATTAGAGCTGCTACATGCACATCTTTCTGTTGGAAAAGCAGTTTTCCTAAATGCCAGAAGGGCCCATTGAGGACGATCAAATTTGACACGGACAAAAAAATAAAACCTGTTCATGAACTGGATTTTTTGAGACAGAAAACACGAATGGGGATGGGTGGAATGCCTAAGCAAATCTCATCCACTGTGTTGGAACCGGAGGTCTCTGGTTGGCACAGGTATGCACTTGTGACAAGCAGGGACCCTCAGCTCCACGTCAGGGCAAGGGAACTACTCCTTGGAATAACCCCTGCTCACCCTCTAGGTAGTGTGGCGCGAGCAGACAAGGCTAATCTTCAGGGCGATAGTAAGTTAAGCATTTATGATCACACACAGTAAACCCACTGACCCACCACAAATGGACACCAGTCGTATGGTTGCATCAAAAATACGTATACTTTATATAAAAGACAGATTCAAGCAGGATTATCACAAGACCAAATAACGTTTAGCGATTTGAGGCCACCAGATTATAATAGGCATCGTCCATAATCTGGTGTCTTTCCCCCTGTTAAATAAGCATACGTCAATCCCCTGTCCATGCGACGGGACTTCTAAGCAGAGCACGGTGCACTTTTTGCTTATTTGTCCTTTATATTTGTATCTCCGTATTGCCTACCTTAAACCCCTTTTTAAAAAATACTCGGTGTCCACTGTTAAAACTGCCATGAGGCTTTTATTTGCCCTTGATGTACCGGATGTGTGTTTTTTTACAGCAACTTTTATCTTGAAATCTGTGTCCTCCAGGAAAAGTATGGAATTTATACCCCAACTGTGAATGTACTGTTTTTCCGTAAACTAGCTGCTATTGATGATTAGTTACCTTTCCTTTTTCTGTGATAATACTGAATTCCTAATTTTAAAATATTACAGCTGTTGTGTAATTTTGATGCAATTTCTTGTATGCTTTTATGATGGGTTTTTTAAATGATCGAATAAAGCTTTGAAATGAAAAAAAAAATGATTATAATAGGCAAGTTCAGTCTTTGAAAGTTCGTTGTTTCGGCAAGGTACAGTGACAGGGAAATAAGAACGTTGCGGACCCTGGATCCGATATGAACTCGGGACGGAGTTCAAGTGTACCTTGCTCGTGGAAGTCCGAGGCGTTTCAGGCGTGGCTAACCGTGAGGGCGGACTCCGGACGAGGCCGACGGTTCTCCAGAGGATCTCTCCGACTCGGTCCCCCTCGAGGAGCGAGGCGGGGGAGCAGGACTGTGGAGGGTTGCGGCGATCCGGGGTCGATGCAGCTCACGGGGCGAGGCGCCGTTTAGGCCTGCGGGACGTACTACTTCTTAGCATGCCGGGTCGTACTCGTGGATCTGTGAGGGGCGTCGCGTTCTATGGCAGACGGGTGCAGCACCAGGCTTCCGGTACCACGGTACGGGGAGGCCTTTCTTGAGGTGCGGCACGGGTCTTGGTATGCAGGAGGGCAAAGCGAGACAGTCGGGTACGTTACGACATACGGACCGTCCAAGGCTATGAAATGCGTTCCGTGCAGATTCCGGCTGGAGAAGATGAGAGGTGCACAACGCGCTCCGTTAGCGGCGAGGTGACAGGAGAGCGGGTGGCCCGGCACTGAAGCGGAGAGCGACTCAGGGATGAGCGGGGCTCTCTACGGCGGGGGGACAAGGCTCCGAGCTGTCACGACCTGGGAGGGGGCGAAGGCACCCGAGTCACAACTCCGGCGAGGGAATAAGAACTAAGGCCCACCAGCAGACGGGCACAAGCAGAAAGAACCCAATGGTCCTGGGGTTCCATTCAGGGGGCAAGCTCTCAATCAATATCTTGGAGATCGTTTCAGGCACAAGTCTACAAAGTCCTCTCTGGTCCTTTCCTCTGCGTTCTCAGCAAGGCACCACTGCAGGCCAAGTCTTACAGGATACATGCTGGGTTCCGTCCTTCAGCTTCTCTTGGTCCTTCTAGTCAGGCAGAGGTTCGTCGTGGTCAAAACTGGATCTGATGTGTAAGGAGCGGAGCTCCTATATTTATACTGTGTTACTTTTGTCTTTGCAGGCCAGGGTCTTTGCAGGCCAGGGGGCCTGAGCCTGGTTCAACCCGGTTTTGGAGTACTCTGTTTACAGGATGCTGCCGTCTTATTTCAGGGCGCAGGGCAGAGACATCAGACGCTCCACAGGAGGTGGAGCCAACATTGTGGTGGTGGAGCACAACCCTATTCAGAGTCAAGGACTACTCCGCCCACCCATCCTGGAGTAAGCACCCTATTTACCACCTGGGGGCCCCAACTGTCCCCAGGAATCTTCCAGCCCTGTCACTCACACAAACCCAGACAGCAGATACACATCCTGGCAGAGGCGGGCTGAACAGTAAAAAGTAAAAGTAGCATTTGCAAACACAGGATATTAAAATAAACCTTACTAAAGGACGTATTTTATTATTCTGAGTTCAGGCATACTAAACTCGCCGTGCTGCCGTGTTCCCTGAGCCTGCCGGGACTATAGCGTGTAATGGTTCTGACAGCTCGTCTTGGCCTATGAGAACAGGTAGCCCTTCAATAATGAACAACGAAAAGGGCTGTAATTCACTACTATGACATGCCACGCTCTAGGTTTTTCCTACCTTACGCTTACAATGCACCCTGCCCGTAGGCCTACCTTAGGGATGACTGACATGAAGGTTAGGGAAGGTTCCGGGACTGGCAAGGGTGGATACTTGCGCAGTTAGCGTGACAGTACGAGACTGTACGCGGGGTCTGCAATGGCGGACCAGAGACACATCTTACGAAGCCGCTTCTGTGGGTGGCGCAACCAGAGCTGCAGGCCCACTAGCAGCATTTGTATCTACAAGCCCCGGCACTCCTCGTGCACTTTACTGGGGACTGATAGTAAACCAAATAAGCCAATGGTGGAAATCAATTATACACATACTTTACATTGCGAGCACTTGCACTGCGGCACGGATTGGCCGTGGCGCAGTGCCCTGAGCATCGAACACCAGCAAAACATCTGAGGCACATCAGCAAAAAGTGGAAGGGAGACTCACGCCAAGGTGCCAGGTCTAACACACTGGCAATCACTTTGACTGCATTCCAGTCCATTATTTATTTTTTGCCCACTGAGCTACTCAAGATAAGGAGCAACCAAATGCTCATCATTCGTGTGCCTGCTCAAATAAGAAATCTTCCCTGAATTGCAAGGTACGTCTCCTCCGAATGGGAACACAAGCTGTGCTAGAGTAGATCAGTTTTATTGTGTCTCAGGAGTAAGCAACATGTTGATTTTTGTGGCGCAGGAAATACGGGGCCCACATCTGGGCATACCCTTCCAATTTGGGTAGCACAGAACAAAAACGATGATGGAGGTACTCATCCTCGGACCCACCCCCACTGCCTGGAAGACTTGTGGCGGCCGACCACATTGGGAACAGCACCAACACCCACCGACCATGCACGCAACCTAGGATTCATCCTCGACTCTTCCCTCTCCATGGCTAAGCAGGTCAGCGCCGTCGCCTCCTCCTGCTACAACACCCTCCCAGGATCTACAAGTGGATCCCGACCAAAGCAAGAAGAACGGTGACACAGGCCCTCATCAGCAGCAGACTGGACTACGGCAACGCACTCTACCCAGGAATCCCAGCCAAACACCTACGATGACTACAACGCATCCAAAACGCCTCCGCCCGACTGATCGTCAACGTGCCCCACCGCAGCCACATAACCCCCCACCTGAGAGACCTACACTGGCTCCCCATCAATAAGAGGATCACCTTCAAGCTCCTCACCCACACACACAAAGCCCTCCACAACGCTGGACCAGCCTACCTTAACCGCAGACTCAGCTTCCACACCCCCACCTGCACCCTCTGCTCCACCAGCCTCGCCCTCGCCACTGTCTCCCGCATCCAACGAACGACCTCCGGCAGCAGATCCTTCTCTTACCTCGCCGCCAAGACCTGGAACACCCTCTCTCCCCACATACCGCAGACCCAAGACCTACTCACCTTCGGAAGACTCCTCAAGACCTGGCTCTTCGAGCAGTAGCAGCACCCCCTCCCCATAGCGCCTTGAGACCCTCACGGGTATGTAGCATGCTCTACAAGTACTCTGATTGATTGATTGGTTGATTGATTGGTTGATTGATGGGTAGAATTCTTGCAAACGTCTCAGCGACAGCCAATTGCTTGGAACCGCTTTCCAATTCATTTCAGTTTTCACCCACTGCGTCATGCCATGTGGAACAGTAAGACAACTTTTTACTTCGGAAATTTCGAATTACTTTGGTTACCTCAATTTTTTTTGATTGTTGTTATCTCAATATTTTTTGGTGTCTCATGACCGAAGAGGACAATCTCTTTGTGATATTGGAGGTGCTGGAAAGGAGTTTGCTGGTGCTTGATTCTTTCTAGGCCCAGGCAAACTCCTTAATGAAACAGCCCACTGCTCACTTCCAGACAGCCTCATTAGCATGCATTTGACATTACCTATGCTCCACATGCATATGGGAAGGACCGGGAGGGGTTCTCTGGGCCCTCCCAAGTCTTTCACTCAATTGGGCTGATGAGTAGGGATACAAGAGGGGATAAAGGAATGTATCACTGCCCCATCTCCTATCTAGCCACACAGGCTCAATTCACTTTTCCAGAAAATGGGGAGGGAGGAAGCTGGGAGTGAGAACATTTGGAGCAGTACAGCCCCAACTAATCTGCTCCTACCACCCCACCCACTCCAACAACATAAGACTGACCAAGAGGGTGAGGAGTTATAGTGGAGGGACTGTCTCTCACAATGCTTCTCTATCCATGAGTAGCCTTGTGAGACAAATAAGATGTTTGTCAGTGTCCCAAATAGATGCCAGGAGCTATTTGGATTTTTTTCTCTTACCCTAAGAAAAAAATCCAAACAAACACTGGCACCTTGCTGGAACACTGATTTGTGTGTCTCTCCCCTTGTTTAATTAAACTTAAACTATTCTAGGTTCTGATTATCAAACAGAAACACACCCTAATAAGGAGCCAAATGCAGGTTGAATTTTTTTGGGCCCAAGATGAACCATATATATATTTATAACTTGAGTTGTTTTCAAATATTTGCACAAACATTGCAGTACAGATTTGCCCACATATTCAACGAGCAATGGAATCAGAATCACATTGTGCCTTGCACTGTAGGTCATCAGTGCCAATTAGTACAATAGTCTCTATTATTTGCCCTCGTGCTCGACACCGGAGAACGTGACAAGGCATATCTTACTATGGCCAACAAATAAGACAGCTCCAGTGGGAGTGAGTTTTGCCAAACAGAAAGCCATAACAATAAATGAATACATTTGTCGGCAGCAACAGGCAACCAGGCGGTGTTCACCCAAAAGATCCTTGAGCAGTAAGCAAGGATAAACCATGCACATGGGTGAAGCCCTCTCAGTCTTTGAGCAAGGTAGCACCACACATGGGTCGGCTGGATGTGTAGTGTATGCGTGAGGCAGTTAGTGTTAGCGACTCAAGCTGCAGAGGCAGACAGGCAACCCATCTGTTCCACAAGGGTGGCTGGGGGTGCTAATAATGAAGCAACTCACTCCTGCCCCCCATGTTCAACTCAGACACACGACCCATCCCACACTCTGTGCGGTCTATGTTTGTTCCTTCCCAAGTGCATCGCTCAGCCATAAGTTGTATCTCAACTCAATCATTCAATTAATTCAAAGGTCCCTCCTGTCACAACTTGCTCCCTTCGTTTTTGTGTCCCCCACCAGGGCGCTGAACTGTGGGGTTCTCCAGTGTTCTAATAAGCTTCCAGACCCTACCCTTCATATACATACTGACTTTCAGCCATTTGGACTCTACTTGGAAATGGCCATCCATTCCCAATCCATGCCGAGTTTTGTGGAAGCCAGCCTGCTCATGCTGGAAACTCCATTTCCTAGAATTCCCTGCTCACTGCTTTGTCTCCACCCCAGCAGGCCAAGGATGGGTGGAGGAATTCAGCTCACCTGTGGCTGGGTGCTGCTAGGCTGCTCACACCTGATGCATGTGATTACTATGATCTCTTTTAATCCCCAGCTCCCTTTGGGCCAAGGTTGGTCATTGTAGCTGTGTACCAGTGAGACCGACCCTTGTTTCCAGGGTTTCCTGACCTTTAGTTATTTCTTGTTCCTGAGTTACAGCAGTTTTCTTTGGTCCTGAACTAGCACTGCCTGCAGTACTACCTTGACTCCTGAGCTTTAGTAATTCCCTGTTCCCGAACTAGCACTGCCTGCAGTGCTACCTTGACTCCTGAGCCTTAGCTTAATTCTTGTTCCTGCTTCAGCACTCCCCTCAATGCTACTTTGTTTTCTTGATTCCTGAACCTGCACTCTTCTAGTATACCCTTGTAGCCTCCTCTTCTGTATATCCTTTCCGGTTCCTGCCTTCCTTCCCATTTCCTTGTTTCCAGTTCCTAGTTTGCTGTCTTTCTATTCCTGCTATCTTGCCTCTAATTACCTTGTATGTTTGTTACTGCTTTCTGCCAAGTGTGTCCTGTGATTTCCTTCCTTTCCAATTAAGCACTCCTCTTTGCTAGCTCCTTGTCTATTTTGCTTACAGCTCACAACCTAGGTGGTGCTTCTTGTTTACTGTGAGTATTGTCTTTGAGTTACATTTATAACATTACAATAGGTATCAGCTCCACAGGCCCTGCCTTTGCATACATATCCTATATGTGGGTATTTGCTGTCAGTATCTCTAACAGCAATTGTGGGTGAGGAAGTGTGGAGATCCAGAGTGCTTTACCCCACATTTTCTTTATTGTTAATGTTGTTTTTATATATGTCTTGCATATCCGTCCTGTGTGTAGTTTTTCTAAATGCTATATCTCCTCTGAGGGCCTGTCCTTTCTGAGCCTAAACTCTCTTATTCTCTTTGGATTCCCTTTTCATTTGACTCACTGTGTGATCTTGGGCAGCTCTGTACCCAATTTTCTGCCTACTTTGTCTTCCCTGACACAAGCCAGTGTCCCGGACTGAGTCCTGACACCTCCCTTGTATTGGCAATGGAGTCCACCATGCACAGGAAAGCCCATGCCTCCCCCTCCGACCCCAGTCGACGCTCCAACATGTCACCCCAGGCTTTTAAGTCATGTTTCGCATTTTCATAGTTGCAAACCAATTGCAAATGGCGCTCCTAAGCTACTGCCCACTCACTCAGATCAGCCCTACATTTGTACAGATGGGGGGAGCGGGGTACACCCAGTGTATAGCAATGCGGCTCTTAGCTAGCATGAGTCCCAGGAGAGAAAACCTGTGTTGCATTTGAGCCCAGACATTTGGGGATCTGGAGCATGCCCAGGAGACAGAGCTCAACCCACGCCTCAACTTGTATGTTCACAGACACTTGCAGCGCTCTCAATATTTCCGCCCAATATGTCCGGGGCCGGTCACAGCACCAGGTCATATGTAGGAAACCTGTATGTTCCACACTATACCGGGGGCACACCGATTGGCAAGCAGCATTGAATAGTGACAGCATCTGGGGTGTCAGATACATGCGATACAGGTAAAAAAAAACCTGTGTGAGTTTAAAGCACGCAGTGCTAGCCACCTCCTGAACCTGTGCGAATGCCCGTCTCCACTCACTCTCTGTGATGGCAATGACAGATCAGTCGCCCATCTATCACTTAGCTTTCATACATTGACTCTCCAATGTACTTTCAAGGCCATATATATGCAGGAGATAGTCGCCTGAAGGACAACAAGCTTTGCGTCTCCTTGGGCTCGTCTGGGAATGTTGTTCGTATTTCGCAGGCCATGTTTGATATTTTAGCTTGCTGAAGGAAGTGGCCATCAGGTACCTGAAAACACTTCTTTGCATCCTCAAAGGACCACCAAAGTTACCAAGGGAGTACCCCGGGGCTCCTGCTTGAGTTCTACCCTCTTTAACATTTATGTAACTCCCTTGGCAAAACTAATGAGGACCCTGGGGTTTAGGCCCATCTCTTATGCGGACGACACCCAGCTCCTACTCACCTTTGACAAGTCTAATCCTAACATACAACTCACCTTCTCGGAGGGTATGACAACCATCGCAGCCTGGATGAGAGCTAACTTCCTGCAATTTAACGCCAAAAAGTCGGAGGTCATGTTGTTTGGAGGTGCAGCAATAAGCTGGCCCCCCAGCTGGTGGCCGGAGGAGCTGGGATCTGATCCCACTCCAAAAGCAGTGGTCAAGAACCTAGGAATCCGGATCGACCAGAATCTTACACTTGAAGCACACGCCACTACCACTGCTGGTACCTGCTATCACACACTCAGTCTTCTTAGAAGAGTGTTTCTCATGCTACCTTCCACCACGAGAAAAACACTGATGCAAGCTCTAGTGTTAAGCCTTCTGGACTACTGCAATACACTGCTAGTCTCAGGCAGCAAGGCTTCCTTCAACAAACTGCAGGTAATCCAGAATACAGCAGCCTGGTTAGTAGAAAATGCCACCCCCAGAACGGTCTCCACACCACTTTCTCAACAAACTCCATTGGCTCCCAGTGGAAAGAGGGTGAAATTCAAGATGTACTGCAGTCTTGTAAGCCCTTAATGGCCTGGGGCCTACCTACCTATCGGACAAACTTTTAAAATACATATATCTTGTCCTTGTTGGTAAAATTCCATACTGGCAATTTTGCCCAGGTGAGGTGGTGTGCCCAGGGTCAGAAGACCGATCGAACTCCTGTGAATAGGGGTGTCCACCAGGGTTGCGTCCTTGCCTCCACTCTGTTTTCCTTGTATGTGAACGGAGTGGTGGAGCATTTGTTGGCAAATCCATCTGACGCCCCCTCCCTGGCGGGCAAGCGGATACCAACTCTCCTATTCGCGGATGACACCCTCCTTATCTCTAAGACCCCTGTGGGCCTCCAGAGCCTTTTAGATGGTTTTCAAACTTTTTGTACCTGCAGAGGGCTTATAATCAGCACGGATAAGACGAAATATTTGGTGCGTAACCCCCCTAGGAATCTCGGGTGCCCTCCGGCTTTGAACCTTGTACCGTTGGAAAGGGTGGCGGAATTTGATTATTTCGGTATCCGCATTTCAGACAAAATGCAGTGGAACCCTCACATTCAGAAGATGTTGTTGAGTCACAAAAGGGTAGTGGGGGCACTGTTAACACCTTCGACGCTGATGTCGAGCTCATCTCGTCATGAAGTACACCTCTCCTACGCTCATGAAGAGCTGAGCTCGTCATGAACGCATAGGTTTCCGTTTGCGGTTAGCGCACAGCGGAAATATGCGCCGCATCGATGAGGTTAAAGGAGCAGCGTACCTCCACAACTAAACCTATAGCTCCGGTTATAGATATATATAAGGCGAGGGGAGTTAGCGCGGCCCTTTATGGGGCTGAACTCTGGGGTACTTATAATCTAGACCAGTTAACTAGGTCCGAAAATAAATTCGTGAAGGACCTGCTGGCCCTTCCTCAGAGTACACCAACACTACCTATCCTACTTGATATGGGGTGCCACTCGATTAAAGATCAGGCTTTACTCCGCCAGCTATTGTTATGGACCCGCCTATGGCGAGTCCCAGAACTAGCCAATTATGCGGATGGGCTGTCGGAAGTAATGTCAATGTCAGGTTGGTCCAACATCAAGTGGCTCAAAGACGTAAAATCCTTGCTTGTAGAACTGGGGCTTGGGGATGCTTGGGTTTCTAGATCTGCCCCCCCCCCCCCAAAGCTGTACTCAAGAATCTGTACTGGAGTTGGGTTTCCAGTAAATATTGTTCTGACCCTAAACAATGTAGGACTACTGTTGAGTTCCTTAGGTTCAAAGACATGGCATTGCGGGAACCTTATTTTGATATAATTCTAAAGCCTTTTGATCGGGCCTTGTATTTTAAATTTAGGGCAGGAACTCTTCCAGTTGGTGAACTGACCGCACGATGGAAGATCCCTTCCCAAAGCTCACCTTTTTGCCTATTTTGCACGACTAGAGTAGAGACTGTTGCCCATCTCCTTTTTGAATGTCCGGCACACAAAGCACCGAGAAAGAGCTGGCTCAAACCAATATGCAGAGACTTAGGCACCAGGCAACATGTTGTTGCAATGCGAATTTTGAAGTCAGACACTCGGCCCTTGCTTGTGTGTGGTTTGTCTAAATTTTTAAGATGGACATGGTCCATTAGAACAAAAAGGCTCAATGAAATTGTTTAATTGTGGTCATTATAGCCAGACCTTTTTTAGACCTTTTTAACTTAATTTATTATGGAAATTTTAACTTATAAAAATGTCTTGAATGTATAGTACGATTGTTATATTTTTGCTTTGTTGTACTATGTCTTGCTTTTAAAGATATGTTTTATCGAAATAAAGCCTTTTCTACTACTACTGTTAAAATACACCCCCTCCCGGCTACTTCGATCAGGTTCCAAGCTACTCCTTTGTACTCCAAGAATCAAAAAGGCTCGGTCGGGTGGCAAAGCTTTTACTTACCTTGCCCCGACCTTCTGGAATGAGCTCCCCCGCCAATTACATGACTGCCAGAGCCTTCCCCTTGCCAGGAAACAGTTAATAATGTATCTCTACTAAGATCCACTTGCCTGACTGTAACATGCTGTCCTAGCGCAGAGGTACCCCTTACGCCGTGATTCGGGCGCTATATAAACTAATAAAAGAAAACAAACAAAGGAAGGACCTGTTAAGGTATAGATCACATGCTGTCACTAAGCGCCCTTCATGCCTCCTTGTGAGGTCCATCACATTCTGCATTTGAAAGAACCCTTGAGTAAAACGAGGGTGACTGCCTGCTCTCAGGCCCCTGTGAACTGACATACCGCAAATGGGTAATCCTAGGGGGTCCACATGCCCATCATGAGGATTCGCGGAAGCTCCACCCCTGTGCCCCAGTCCGCCAACAGTGCCTTCTCAACATGTTGTGCATGACTCTCAAAGATGCCAGGAATCTACGCTGAGTTGTTTCCCCTGCTTTTTTTAATTCATCCAAGTGCTTTCCCAGTTCCCACTGTGTATCCAAAGTGACCCAGGCTAAGTCTGGTCTAATCTCAAATGTGAAGTCATTCCCCCTTAAAGTCTTCAATTTCAGTGCACCCAAGAGTATTTTTTCTTTTAGGGCATATGTTTGAAAATTAAGAAGGATCTTCCACGGCTCCACTGTATTTGGGGTTTTTCTAAAGGGGTCCCTATGTGCCTGTTGGATATCTTTCCCGTTGATTGCCTCACTCTCCTCCATCTGAACCGCCTCCTTTATTAAGGAGACCAAAAACATTTTCAAATCATCACCTTACTTTCCCTCCACGACTTTCGAAATACTCAAGTTATTTCTTCTCAAGTTATTTTCAAGTTGTTCCATTTTCTCTTGTGTTTCCTGCTCTCCTCGCTATAATGTTTGAACCTCACATTTACTATCATTTAGATCTTTTTTCAACTCCCCAACATTAGCCTCTAGTGTTTATGTTCTTACTGTCAGGTAGTCTATTTTCTTCTCTAGAGCCTCCCAAAAGTTACGTATCTCACCCTGGGTATCCTCTGATATTGCGAAGCCCTTTCTGATGTCCCCAGTGAGTCAGGAAAACTTGGTCTCTAAAGAAGTGTTTGCACCCCCACCTTTTTTTCCTCTGCCTCTCCTACAAGGTCCTTTAGGGTTCTATCTAGCTGAATATCCTCCCTATATTTATCTAGCACCCAAGCACCTCTGGCTTTACATGCGGATGACTTGGTAATCTTCTCATCTGATTTAGAGGCTGTATTATTGGCCACTATACACATGGCTTCAGACTTTGGTAAAATATCTGGGTACCTGGTTAATGAGGGGAAAACGGAGATTATGGTTTGGAATCAGAGGAATCAGAGGAAGGATAACCTGTTGATCAAGAATGAGAAGAAGTATCTGGGTCTAAAAATTGTGGAGGATATAAACAAAATCCTCGAAATAAATTTGGGTAAGATATCTAGAGAAATTGGGCAGCTAATGAAGAATTGGCTACACCGCCCCCCTAACGATCTACGAGAGGGTTAATCTGATCATAATGGGGATGCTGCCAAAAATCACATATCTCTTTAATACTATCCCCTTACATTTGGAGAAAGCAGCAATAGATAGAATACAACAGACAATAAACAGCTTTAGTTGGGCTCATAAGGTGATTCGAATCTCATGGAAAAAGCTGCAGAGAAGACGAGAGAAAAGGGATTATCTTTACAGGATATTCAATACTGTGCCTGGGCCTTCCAGATCACAAACTCCAGAATGCTCTTTAATACACCTGATGGCTCAAATGTAGGAATTATGTAATTGGCAATGATAAAAGAGAGTAAGATGGGTATAGACAGTTTGCCCCTGAAATTTGTGGGCCCAAAATTCTTTATAAAAATCAAATTAAAAGTGCTTCATGCATTTGCCAGAATGTGATGCATAATGAGATGACACCCTAATTTAGAGTATTACTCCTTCTCCGCCCCCATTTGGGAATCCCCAGGGACTCCGGAATGTGTTACAGATAAACTGGTGCTATCAATGAGAAATGCCGGGATACTTGTTTTTGGAGAGATCACTCTAGATGGTCTGCTAATGGCTTGGAGTGATTTAAAAGACCTCCCGGGGGACAAAATGTAACGTTTTAAATATATGCAAAGGAAGAGTTGGGAACAGATTCGGAAACAACCTTTGGATGTCGGAAATGACTTGGAAGAGCAACTTATCAAGAAAGCCAGAGGTAAGAAAGCAGTCTCCTTTTGATATTGGAAATTACTAGACACCATGGATGAAGACTTTATCCTGGCAGCAGATCTATGGGGAAGATGCTTGCCGAGGGGCGATTTACAACATACGTGGCAAGTATAGATGAGCATATTATTTTCCATTGTCAAGCTTGCTTTTTTAAAGGAAACCACAAATGTTGTCTCCACATGGCATATATAACACCTGAGAAGTTGTCAAAGATGGGAAAAGGAAGATCAATAACATGTGCAAAGTGTGGGTTGGAAAAGGCTACAGAAGTTCACATATTTTATCAATGCAAAGTGTTTGAGATTTTGGGAGGAAGTAGAACTGACACTCCCAGGTATTTTTGGGGTACAAATAAAGGCCCTGTAGAGGCTCGAGGAGTGGGGCCACATGCCCCTCCCCTAAATATAAGAATGCCCGCCCACCCTGGGCAATAGTGCACCTGTTTTTTTTTTTTAAAGGCGGGAGAGCAATTTTTTTTTTTAGCAAAGATGAGGATCCACGGATCACATACGGGTCTGCGATGGTGAATAAAACATTTTGTTTTTGATTCCGTATGCAGGAGTGACCCTCAGGGACACCGCCACCTGTCCTACTCTGACCCTAACATGCCTTTTTAGGTCTCGCCTGAGCCAACACGCATGCGCTGCTCTGCAAGACTTTTTGTAAGGGGGCTTCAAAATCTGACCACACGCTCCTGCGTGTGGTTTGTTTTTGGTCAGAGGCTATTGGCCTTTGCGTGTGTCTTTCTAAGAAACACAGCACGCAATTGTGCAAAGCCAGGTGCATGTCCCGCCTTTGCTCTGCCCACAGCGTATAGCTTGCGGTTTCCCGCACAGGCACCATCTGTTTTGAATTATCGCGCACAGACTCGTGCGCGATAATTCAAAACTGATGTCTCGCTGTGGCGCGCGCACCACTCGCATGCTTGTTCTCCCCTTCCTGCTCTAAATTTCGTATGAGTGACCATAGTTTACTATCCTTAGCTCTGAACTTGAATTTAACAAATAATTACGTTATAAAGGAGCCTTAAGAGATAGCATACTCAGGCAATACAGGTATACGATTAAAGTGGAACAAAGTAAATCCTGAATCTTTTTTTACAAGAATTAAGGAGGCAGTTTATCTTCAGATGAAGGCTCAACCTTGGCTATTACTAATTACATCACTCTTTGTCAAAGGTGTCTGAGTCCTTGTCAGTCAGGAAATCTAAGAAGAACTATAAACATGTGGATGGTTTGATACTGCATGTGCATCTGCGCATTGTAATGTTAAAAGAGTGTTTAGGGCTAATCCGAGAAACACTGACCCAGTAAAACTTGCTAGAAGGTCCTATTAATAAGTCCTTGCACTTAAAAAACAAGCAAGCAACAAACAAAAAGAGGGTTGGAATGAACTGGAAGCTGAGGTACAATTAAATGACCAATTTCAGTTTTGGGAAGTGGTGAATTGTACTTTTTTATTTAACTGATTTTTAGGCTCCTAAGCTAGAGTGTCTAGTTTCCACTGATGCTTGGACATCACATTTTGCTAAAATTTTTGATGCAGGCAATGCCGTTAATGCTCCCCATCAAGAGATCCAGGAGCTGGTGACAGGCAAGTCTGCGGCAACTTTATTGAGCTCTCCCATGGTGCACAAAGAAGTGGTCATTGCTATTAAAAACAGGCCAGGAAGTAAAGTTCCAGGGCCAGATGGTGTTCCAATGGACCTTTTCAAGGCAAATATATACTTTTGTAAGCCCCTTATCACAAACGTTTTACGTGCTTCAATAAATGGCCACCTAAAATGGAGAGAAAACGGACCCTAGATGATACAGACCTATCTCACGGCTAGACTCCACCTCCAAAATACAATGGTGGGTCTTTCTTTCTCAATTAGAAACATGGGTAGAATCAAATAAAATTATTTTCCAAATCCAGTATGGTTTCAGCCCTGGTATAGGCACAATTGTGCAATGTCTCAACCAAACTCTAATAATCGGGAAACACGTCAAAGCCAGGAGGTGCCTTCATTTATGGAACGTTCTTGAGTTTTTGACAGTGTTAACCACTCGAAAATTTGGAGTGTGAAGGAAATTATGAGAGATGACCTGGCACTTGTTGACTTATTAAAAAGTATGCAGTCCTGCACCTTGATTAGAATAATCTATGGACAGAACAGGGAATGTACTGCTTCAATTAATCCTAATAGAAGGGTATGACAGGGATGCATTTTGGTGCCTCTTCTATTTCTTCTTTATAGTAATGGCCTGGATCAGTATTTAAGTAAAAAAGGGAATGGGTATGCCTCAGATCAGTTCACAACTGGTCCCTTGTCTTTAATATGCGGACGATGTAGTACTTTCTGCACAGTCAATGGGCTCCATTCACTTATGGAGTCTTTCACACCATTTATGTCTGATGTCGACTTAAGTGTCAATGCCCTTAAATCATTCACAATGGCAATTGTACCTAAAAACACAATGTCCAGGAGGTACATGATGAAAGGATCTAAGATTCAGAGAGTACATGTTAGAAATTAGGTCTCTAGTTGTCAAGGGTTTGCACTTTGAGCAAGTAGGGACCCTTCCTTCTAGTCAGGATAAGGGAGTTACACTCCTAAAATAACCCTGCTCACCCCCTTGGTAGCTAGGCACGAGCAGTCAGGCTTATGTTAGAGGCAGTGTGTAAAGCATTTGCTCATCACCAACAGTAATACAAAGAAAGCTCTACAAAAGGACACCAATATTTGTATATATCCTAAACAAGACCAAAAATAATATAAATTCACCATAGAGCTCTCAGAAATCTTCAATAATCAAAATAGACTTGAAATACAGTTCCTTGAAGTCGATAGCGCCCTCTGGGGCTACCACGGCATCGTGAACAACAAATCAGAACTGTTCTGGCTGACCGCGGCATCGCGGGTCAGCTACAGTGTCCGGAAGACCTGCAAAACAGAACCTTTAAAAATGTAGGGCGTCGGCGAACTCTCAATGAGTCCCAAAGGGCCAGCGTCCACAGGTGTCGGTTTCAGAAGTCGGTGCAGGAGTTGTGGGTCCGTTGAAGTCACACGAGTTGCAGATCAAAGTCCTTGCGGTTGAAGTCGGGAGCTTTGGCGTTGGCAGGCGTCAGGGCTGCGGTGCAAAGTGCAGCAGTGCAAAGTGCAGTGCCACCAGGTCGTGGTGCAGGCAGTGGCTCGGTGTCGGTGAGATGAGGGCTGCAGTGCGAAGTGATGCAGAGCTCCTCACGGTGCTGGCAGGTCACGGTGCAAACAGCGTCGTCGTCATTGCTGATGCGCTGTCATCAGTTGACGAACTGGAGTTGATGGCGCCGGCGTCAGTGGGCCAAGGGGCGATGCGGGATTAGGAAGGTGCATCATGTAACTTACGAGTGGTGCCCTTGAACTACGGTGCAAGCAGCAGCGTCGATGTTGGCTAGGAGCGGCGTCATTGTGGATACCAAGGCGACGGCATAAACCGAGGAGGTGCAGAGTGTGGTGCCCACAGGTCACGGTGCAAGCAGCGGCTCTGTGGTGGCATCAGTGGGTGTCGTCGGTGAGATCAGGATTGCAGTGCAGCGTCTGGCGTGCCCTCTGTGGTGCCTTCAGGACACTGAGTCGGCAGCAGTGACATAGACGGCATCTGGTTGCTTTTTCTTCTTTTGCGGTTTTGTACCCCCCCTTTTGTACCCCTTTTCTTCTATTGCAGCACAAAACACACAGTCCCCAGTGATGATGGCAGAATAACTTGAAGTCTTGAACAGGGGGCAAGCTCTACCTCAAGTTGTTGTAGAAACTCACAAAAGAAATTGTGAAAGTTCAATCAAGTTCTTTTCACTGCCCAAGACAGAAGCAGCCACTGCAGGCCAACACAGCCAAGTACACAGCAAAGTGTTAGTCCCGCCTCACAGCTTCTCCAGCTCTTCTTCTTGGAAGTCTTCTTGGTTCCAAAAAGTTCTAAAGTTCTGGGGTCTGGGCCCCAATATTTATACCCCAAATTCCTTTGTACTCTCAGGCAGAGAGTGTCTGTGCTTAGTACAAACCAGTTCTGTGCTCTCTGGCTCAGCTTCCTGGCAGGTGGCGGAGACAGCATTGTGGAAGGCAGAACAGGCCCATTCAGGTGCAAGGAAATCTCCCACTACTTTAAATGGAGACAGGTTTATGCAGCCTAGCCCTGACCAATCAGACTCTCTGGAGCCACGGCACATCCCCGGCCCTATCACTCCAAAGCCAGAAAGTCAATCCACATCCTAGCAGAGGCACATAGGATGGCTAAGCAAGAAAATACCTACTTTCTAAAAGTGGTATTTTCGAACGCAGAATGTAAAAAACACCTTTATTAAAAGATGCATCTTTAGGTTCTGAGTTGAGGCATGCTAAACATTATTTTCCTATCTGGTCCCAATGGGAAGTTATATTTATGAGATAATATAAATTAACTCCCATGTTTCCTATGGGCTAGATAGCCTTTCAATAATGAAACACGAAATTGGCAGTGTTTCCCTATCAGGACATGCCACACACATCAGCGCATGTCCTACATTTTAGATGCACTGCACCCTGCCCACAGGGGTACCTTGAGCTACCTTAGGGGTGACTTCACATGTAAGAAAAAGAAAGGTTAGGGCCTGGCAAGCGGGTGCACTTGACAAGTCGACATGGCAATTACAAACTGCATGCAGACTCTGCAGTGGCAGGTCTGAGTTACCTTTTCAGGGCTACTCATGTGGGTGGCACAATCAGTGCTGCAGGCCCAATAGTAGCATTTGGTTAAAAGGCCCTGGCACACTCAGTGCACTTCACTAGGGGCTTACCAGTAAATCAAATATACCAATCATGGAAACACCAATCCATTATACAAATTCCACAAAGAATATACACTTTTCCACTGAATAGTAGTGGTAAAGTGCCTAGAGTCCTAAAACAACAACAGCAGGTAAGGAAAAAATAGGAGAATAGGAGGAAGAAGGGCTATTTCCACAGTACCCATTTCAAATTATTTGGGCATACCTTTTGACGGCCACCTCAGCTGGGCCGACTTATGCAGTGCAAGAGAGCACCAATTTGTGAAACACATTTTAGCAATTTCAAACTCAGTAGCCACGGAACAGTGTTTCAAGTATTTTACTGATGCTGCCCAGCTTGCACAATTACTTTTATGGCTTAATATAAGACTTGTAGTTAAAAGATTGTTTAGCTTTGAATAGAGTTAGTGAGATCCCATTGCCGAAATATATTAAGAAAGGACGGTCTTTGAGCAACAGGGTATTCCTAATTTTTATGTTAACCCTTTATGATTACAGCACGGTCTAAAGAAAGTGTAAACAATATTTTCAAGGATTTCACATTCAAAGTCTGTGCACAAAGGGTTTAAAATATGCAAATGGCTATTGCCCATTCTAAATTGATTACAATTCTGGGGACAAAGCCATACATTGTATTAATAAAAACTCTCAGAATAGGTTTTATTTAACAAGATTTAGATTTAGCATCATTCACTTGCTGTGTGCTTTTCCTATACCAGGGATCGTGGGTTAAGACCCTCCTGAAAGGTTATTTTATGCAATCTATGCATCTTTATGTAAAAAAATGTATACTTCCCATTTTGAAGGGTAACAATATTAGACATTATCTGCCTCCTCTAGCCTTTTTCAAGAAATTAGGCCCTGCCGGAGTATGTTATACAGTCCTAAATTATATAAGGAGTGTCTTGATTGTTAGGCGTAGGTATGCCATTTGATCTGCCTTTTAGGTCTTGCCTGACCCAGCGCTTGTGCTGGTCTTGCAAGACCTTAAGTAAGGAGGGCTTCAAAAAATGCTACCGCCGGCTACAGCATGCAGTGCATGTGCGTGGGCGCGTGTGAAAGCAGAAGTGCCATATGGCATTCCTCATGCTCATTAAGCGCATCGCTCGCGCGGACGATTACTTTCACTTTCGTCACTTTCATTCTGGATCCTCTGCTCCTCGCATTCCCCCCTCCCTACCATCAGCACCTATTGTATGGGCACTTTATATTTACAAAAAGCACTCGCTACATGCAGCGACGTTGCTTACATTTTAATTATTTTTATTTGTACAATGCACCCACAGCGCGCTTCACAGTTAACCTGGCGGCTGCGTGCCTTTGTTTTGTGCTGCTGCATGCCGCTTTAACTTTAATTTCGTTTATTTGTACAATGGGTAATCGCCCCTCGCTCAGGCAGCCAGTGTCCAGACTATGTGGCATGGTGGCCCTCAGGCACGCTGCTCCACGGCCACTGCTCGCTCCCGACGACACCACCCCCGAGCTCAGGGAGCAGAGCAGGCGCATCTCACTCCAGTATTTTAAAGGGAGTGCTGCCTACGCATTCGACATTAGTGCCTGCGAGCACAACTTCATTTCAGATCTATTTTTAAGTCTGACTCAAGCAGCGAATTCGTTAACAAATATAAAGCAATTCTGAATCAAAGCAGCAGCCCGGAAAGTGCAGGAACGTCTCAGAGCAGATTTCGTGCTTACACAAGATATTGCATCGACCTCCTTAAACCGAGGATTTAAAGGCTAAGCCTCACGTACTTTGTCTCATCACGGGCTCCAAGCTTTTCTTCTACTATTTTACTCGGATTTAGACTTGAGACGAAGGTGGGGGTTGGCACACATTCAGCTCAGGGCTTTTCGAAGCCTTCTTGAATACAGATGTCAGTCTTATTCCTTCTGATATTTCTGGGAAGTTTATCGCACAACAGTGTATGCCCACTCCTCCCACAGCCCAGCGCTGTGTGTTTTTTTACCAGAGAGGAGAGTTTGTGTTCACTCCAAGCTTCTCACCCTTGTGTTTATCCGGGGCATTTACAGCATCATCTGGACAAGTTCAGAAAAAGTGTCCCCCCTCAAAAAAAAACAAAAAAACGAGAAACTCATTTACCAGGTCTTACGCCCCTGGAGTGTTCTAAAAGGCTGCATGCTGGGTCACATGGTCTGGGACTGCCGGCCACCCCCCCCCCTTTAACATGCACACTACAGTTATCAAAACTTATCAGACCAACACAGAATTCTTTGGAAGGCAGGGGGTCTCGTGACCCCCCGGCCGTATTTATTAAAATATGAAACAAAATTAAAAGTGAAATAAAATAACATTATTTACATAAATATTAAATGCAAAATTCAGACATTAGATTTACATCAAGTTTAGACAGGTATGATGGGCTAACCTTAACAAATGTCTAATACAGCGTGTTTCCTAACCGAATCTAACATCCTAATATCAATTTTGCATTCTAATAAGTTGTGGTCCTACGGCAAGGTCGCTAACCGGTATCAGATCCTTTTACAGGCTACGCTCTCATGTCCGAGATGCGCATGCGCAACAAGGTCCCGTTTACCCTCGTGCGCTCCGTGAACTCCATTTAACCATAACAGGAGGGCCCTTACACTCGCGCCCTTTGATGATGTCATAGTGTATGTTAGGGGTGGCTACCAGCCTGAGGAAAGCGTGACTCCCTCCCCGCACCCTTCGAAGCGATGGATATCCTGCCCCTGAAGTTCTGGGAGAGACCAGTGGCCCCTCCCCCTGGGCGACCCCTTTCGTGAATGGGGCCGCCCCCCCTAAGGACCTTAAATTGCTGCTCACCGATTATGACCTTACCGCCCGACCCATATAATAAATAACACATTGTTTATCTAAGAGGGGAAAAAGGCCTAAGGAAAAATAGTTAATGCAGCAGCGATAACATAACCAAATCAAGCATATTAGTATTAACTTTGCCTGTAACCTGGGAAAAAGGCCTAAGGAAGAAAAACATCTATTCTTACGACGTTGCATACCTTAAACAGGATACAAGAGCCCACAGCGGGGCGAGGAGCGAGCCTGGGGAGCGCGGGCACAAAGAAGCCGCTTCCCGCGCTCCCCAGGCTCTTAACCCCTTCTATGCCAGCGGTCCCGCCCCCCGACCCGGACGCGAACAACTGCTTCCGGGTCAAGGGCGGGATGCGCTGACGAATCATATCGGGTGACCGGGGGGGCGGGCCCAGCCATGTGTGCGTGGGGGCCGAGCGGCCCCCTTTCGTAGAGGGGCGTCACCGTGCTGCTGCCCACCCTGCTCATTGCCTCGTAGATGAGAAGGGGGTTGCGTTTTTATTGCGGGTGTTCCCGCTCCGTGCTGACAAACATCAGTCCCACACTTTTGTTTGCTACACCTCGCTGGTACTCCTGGTTCCATAGCCTGCATTCAACCTTGCAAAAGGCTGGGCGATTACAGAACGCGGGACTCCCCGCCTCGCTCCACTTTGGATGCTATTTTCACCTCTCGGGAGAATTCCTCTTGCCACCCCAACCCCACCACTCCACTCCCGGCAGCTAAGGCGCCAGCATCGGCGCTGCTGTTTACTGGTTTTTTTATGCTGCCGCAGTCTCCACCGAAACAACATTTCCAAACAATTGGGACTTTTCACACCGCGTCAGACTTCTTGGCGCTGAGGAGACCTCAAGAAAGGAGCATTTCTTCCTATCTCAAATCTACATTTTTCGTACTGTTGAGAACAGTTACCAGTTGTTTACTACCTTCACACTCCCACACCCACACATTCACACATCTTTTGTAAGTAAACAAACAATTACTTCACTTACAATTCCCAATTGGCCGTGTTTCTGCACAGGGCGCCGCCGGGAGATGCAGGCTGCGGTGGGAACGTTGCCCCCCCCTGCCCGCACTATATCCAGCACAACTCGTGCTTGTTACAAATAGAATCCAAACATGCATCTTTACCTTTGTGTTCTCACAAGTCCACATAACATTTAAAACATTACTATAGTGCTGCATTGGTTTTCTTTCACGTTTCTGTGCCCTTACTTGACACACAAATGCATTATGTTGCATTTAAATGCATTGACTTGTTTCCGATTAACTACAGGCCCTCCTGATTTTTGACAACATACGCTTTTAGATACAGTAAACACCGTCCTTTGTCCTCCTTTAGTATGTGTCCGCACAGTGCACTGCTAGAACATACAGATTGCATTAGGGACACTGGCCAACAGAACTCTTGCTTTTTATCATTATAAGATCCAAGCTTCTTTCTTTACTTCTATGTCCTGAAAAGTCACTTTAACTTTTCAAGGCTGTATTCAAATTATTACAGGTTGCGGAGCCTTTTAGTAACAACCAAATGTGTTATATTGCAATACATGCATTCACTGTCTATGTTTAAAGTATGCCAGAATCCCTGTGTGATCTTAGTTTAAAGTAAGAACAGGCCTTCGTAGTTCTAACAATACAATAATTATTATGCGTATTTGTGCAGTTGTAAGCATTTTTAGCATAGTTAACAAATCTATGCCTGTAAGCCACCGTTTCCAATAATGACTGCTAGTCACTCTCCTTTACCTAATCGCCCTCGGTATCAGCAGAAACTTGTATTACTTCCTCAAAAAAAATAGCAATCTCTTCTTAACTTATGTTTCACTACTCACTATAACTCCATGTGCTACAACCACAAGCATGTTCAGCCTACATCTCAAAGTTCTACTTAAGGTGACCAACAAACAGTGCTTAATGTGGGCACAGTTAAGTGCCGGGCCCTTAGAATAGGGACATCACAGTTTGCAACACACATTGAAACTGTCAGCACTGCCAATAACACAATGTACACAGCTACTAACCATCACACTGCTACAAGTGTGACAATTCACACTAGTGCAGGCTCCAAAGCGTTACCAAAGGTTTGGATGGCAAGTATTACTTGTATTAAACGTGTACTAATAACTGTTTTACTGCTCAATTTAAAAGTAGCAGCTGTTCCAAGTGCCTGTACCAAATATTAAATGCTAGTGTTGATCACCTAAAACCGCCGGCTCAAATTACGCACTGTCTATCCAAACAACTTTTAGTAGCGTTTCTGACAAAATCTAGGGTTGGAAGTGAGAAAAATTAAACACAGGGGAAAAAATAATTTAAACACTACGGGGCATATTACCAACGATTAGCGATATTTATCGCTAACGAGGCTTAGCAACAAATTTTTTATCGCTAAGCATCGCCGGAAATTATCGCAGAGATAACTTGCTATTAGCAAGGTTTATCTCCAAAGTGATAAATTTTCCGGCGATAGCGTGAATATCGCTGAGAATACAGCGATATTGACGCATTAGCGACAAAGTGGTCTTAGCCATGTTATCCACCTCCCATTGGATAACATGGCTAAGAACTGGTCTGAGCAGGCGTTAGTTGTTGGAGATATTGGTGCTTAGCGCAAATATTTCCAACGCTACGCCTGCCTTGTTATTAGGCGATAGTGACGTTATCGACTGCTTTCAGTCGCTGACGGGTTGGGTACGCCCACTTTGCATGTCATTAGCGATAAACATCGCTGACATGCAAAGCGGGCCCCAAACTGCTCGCTATCTCCTAAAAGCTGTTGCTAACATGAGTTAGCGACAGCTTGCTAATGGGGCGATAGAATTATCGCCGCTTAGCGGGCGGAAGCGGCCGCTAAATTGGTGATAATTGTCTATCGCCCCCCTTGGTAATATGCCCCTACATTTCTTATATTCTCTCAAATCCAGTTTTTACTAGCTCAACTTTATTTACTCAAACAAACACAAATAAGGCATACATTGACACATCCTTTGCTTTTAAACAATTACTTTATTAAAAACTTTCCATTCACTGTGTGTCTGCATGGTGCACCGCTACAAGATGCAGGCTGCAGTAGGGACACTCCCGCAGTCCTATATCCAGCACTGAACGTGCTTCTTTACCTTTGCGTCCTCGAAATACCCTTAACTTTAATAAGCATTTGCAATGCAATAGGTTTCGCATTTGCGAGAGATTTTTTTGTAAATGACAATACCTTTTATCTCTGTTTTTTTAAAACCTGCAAGCGGTGTGTTAACACGTACTTGCACTTCTTGCCCTAGCTTATGAGAAGCAAGGCTGTCAGTAAAAGAGGCGAAGTTACTGCAGCCTTGCTTCTCGTAAGCAACAACTATAAATACAAAGTGCATGTTTACGCACTGCTTGCAGGTTTTCAAAACAAATACATAAAAGGCATTGTCATTTACAACACCAATAGCTCAATCTCTCGCAAATGCGAGACCTATTGCATTGCAAATGCTTGTTACTAATGTTTTTGTTCACATATTATTTACATTTGATTTCAATTTATGAAGACATTTTAAATATGATGAGTGTGTGTAATCTTTTTATGATTTTAATGATGTTATACTGTGAGATATTTTTATTTGTTCTTTTATGGTCTGATGTAGGCCGAAATAAAGAAACTGAACAGCAAGAAATGCAGAATATTAAAACATAAAATAAGACATATTTTCGGAGAATAGTGATCAGTCTTGAGCCTTGCAGAATCAGTTGAAAGGTGTATCTGACAGATGTTCGGTATCTAACATTGTTATGTTATGGTACCAGTATTTGCAAATTGCTCTTTACCTCAGCCTTACTTAATCTGGGCACTCTTTGGGCATATGATACTGGGATTTCTATCAGTCTGTTGTGTATGACGGTTTAGCTTTGTTTAGTTGAATGTGGTAAGTAGAGATTTGTTAAATATCTTGTTTGGTAACGTTCTTTGGTGCTTACTGTGAAAGTAGAATGAGTATTATACTGCTAAAGAGCTTTGTAGAGTATACTAAGTATCTCTGGAGATTACCTATCAACCAATGACAAAGTTTATATAATTTCTATTTTTAAACACATTTTGAAGTGAATGGTCTGTTACCTTTTCCAAAATTGTTAATTGACATGTTTCTAAAATGAAAGATTGTAGCTTTTATTTTTATGATCAATTTGGTGTATTTATAGGGCACATACAATGTATATAAAGGCACATCAATAGTAACAACTCAGGGAGAAACTAATACCAAACAACAAAACTACATAGAGATTAAAACCATTTTTCTTATATTTTTAATAATATTCTTTATAAAAACATATTGCAAATATACACAATTTAAAATTAATTTTCTGACACAGAAAATATAATACAATACTAAAAGTAAAAAAAAACAAAATTTCAAATAACCATAAGGAACAAAATTACATTCAATATTTTATCAGTATAATGTAAATTATTACAACCACAAAGGAGGAGAGTGGCAATCAATAATTACACGACGCGCGTTTCGGCGTTTGAACCAACGCCTTCATCAGGTGCCACACAAATATGTCTGAAATACATAATTAAATCAACATAAGAAAAACATATAATCATTTAATTATTTATAAAAACAACATAGTTATGCACATATTACAAAACCGTCTTATTGTTTGGCAAGAAGTGTATATAATTCAAACCTCCCTACATGCTATAATATATAATCCTCATAAGACAAGATACAAAGCTTATACATATCAACATTTGAGCAGTTGTTGTATCTATTCCAGAAATGGAGAGACAATGAGTTTTCTAGAACTCGCATCAGTCAATGCTGAGCTAGTGTGAATGTTTAGAATACAAACACCCAACATGCTATCAAAAATTATAAAAAATATTCTAAATATGAAAACATCACAAAGGGCATATGTACTCCTGGGTCTGATTCTGTGAAGTATGGAGAAATACTATTGCAGTTCTATTAATCCTAAGGCTGGGTAGGCGATGATATATACCCTTTATTCCTAGTTTTAATCACAGTCCATTTCATTATGTCATATCATTTAATATACTCACCAAGGAGCCGAAAGTTATTATTCAACCATCAATGATACGGTGAATTAATGCCTGTTTCCAAATCGAGCATTTAACATTCCGCTCTAAGCGTACTTAACAGTTTTCCTAGGTGGAGAGAGAAAAAAAAAAGGGGGAGTTGTACCCGACAGTGCCTGTATTTAATGCAATCTAGCGATCCAGTCCAAAAGGAATGATATGGCTGCACTAATAACTGAAAAATACCTACCTATCATTAGAAAGAGGGATTATTGAAGCCGCTTGATGAATAACCACATGGAAATACAGGACGCTAATTCCCTTTATCCCTTTCCTTCGCTGTATTATTTTCTTGTTATTAAAAACGAATCTGCAAAGAAATGAAGAAAAATGGGTGCCCCAAAACGAGAGGAGCATGTTTTATTTATTAATAAAAAGAAGCAGAGAATGTTGCCCATTTAGAGCTGGTTGCTTAACAGATTTAGGAAGCAACACTTACGATTAAAAATGAATATGTAGCATTTATTTATTCCACCCGCACGTTAATGATTCATGTCGGCGGTCGTCGGGGTCATCGATTCAGCAAAGACTGATGTGTCTCTCGCCTTGATCCCGTCAGAATCTGTATTTTTACAAAATAGAAATAGGGACATAATGGGTCCAAACTCTATATTGTGCACGAATAGGCAAACTACATGTCCCACGTAAATGGGTCTTACCGATAAAAAGTAGATGGCAGAGCTTAGTCGGCGTTGAGGATGGTAACTGCCGAGAAGAGCGGTCAGCGTTCTGCGGCCGTTGAAAGGATAATCAACGGCAGTAAGGCTCAATTTCCTTTTAAAATACCTAATGCGAAGTCACATGGTTTGTGACTTCAAATCCTTAAAGCGCCAAGGCGCTTAATATAACGATCGAGCAAAAAGATCCCGTCCAGGCGGAAATATCCAATCCAAATGGGCCATTTATTGTCAGTTATATAGAAAAATAGGTTAGAAATGTAAATTGTAAAGATTTTCAATTCTAACGATCGCACCAGGAAACCAATTAATAATGACAGTATATAAAATATTACTCAGAAGGGGCACAGGAATGTGCAGCATGTTATAACCATACAATATTTCTATTACCGTTTCATCTTCATCGATGGAATTGTCAATTAATAATGACAGTATATAAAATATTACTCAGAAGGGGCACAGGAATGTGCAGCATGTTATAACCATACAATATTTCTATTACTGTTTCATCTTCATCGATGGAATTGTCATGAATTGTGTGATATCCAATTAATTAATTAATTAATTAATTATGTGCTTATATAGCGCTGGAATCACTCCCGAAGGGGTACCTCCGCGCTTCGACCGCTGCGAAACCCTTCCTGGCTTCCCTGAGAGATGGTCCCTTAATGGGTATCTCCAGGGTGAGACCAGGCATCCCCGGCGGTCTGGTGGGGCCGTTAGTGAAGATGAGGCAAGCTAGTGCCCAGAGTTGCCGAGTGTGATCGCTGATCAGAGTGGGCACCGAGGCGAGAGAATTATCGAGTCCGCTGACCCTGGTCCAGGAACCTGCCGTGTCGGGAATCGAACCCTGGTCCCGGGCCGTCCTCTGCTCTCGGGTCTGCCGCCTCTAACCAGTGAGCCACACTACTCCATAATCATTAATCAGAAATTAACAATAACTCACAATTGCTTAGCTAAAAGGCAATGAGAAGTGATCTGATATATATACCTAATCTGACAAGAAGTGGGGACAGACTATGATGTATTATTCTGTATTATTAATAATGCGACAAATTCACTTAGAATATCGCATTCTCCCACGGGAGCTCATTATTTAATCCCTGTTTAAAAGTGTTGAAGACAAAAATCCAGAAGACTTCTCGTTTCTTTCTGATGGCGCATCCACCTTTACTATCTGGAGTTCGTATTTTTTCAAGGATGCGCCATTTGAAGTCATCTGAACCATGATTTTTTTCGTGAAAATGTTTCACCAAGGCTGCTGTAAAATTTTTTGTTTTAATGGCTGATCTATGTTCAGTCAAACGTGACTGTATTGACCTACAGGTTTCTCCGACATATCCAAGGCCACACCCACATTGGATAAAGTAAACCACATTCGTCGTTTTGCAGTTCCAGATATCAGTTGCCTTTGTAGTAAATCCATTATGTACAAAATCAGCACCTCCGATGATATTGTTGCATGATTTGCAAGAGGAACATTTGATTGTTCCACGTATTGGAACATTATTCAACAAGGATCTTTGACTAGCTCCAATGTTTGTTGCTGCTGTTCCAAACCTGGAATGTACAATCTTATCCTTGATATTTTGATTCCTTTTGTGAGCAAACAGAGGTTTTGCAAGGACATTCTCTGAGGTGGGGTTACAATTTAAAATATGCCAATTGGCATTAATGATTTGTCTCACACGTTCATTCATAGTGGAATGGGTAGTGACACAGACAAGTGTGAGACAAATCATTAATGCCAATTGGCATATTTTAAATTGTAACCCCACCTCAGAGAATGTCCTTGCAAAACCTCTGTTTTGCAGCAACAAACATTGGAGCTAGTCAAAGATCCTTGTTGAATAATGTTCCAATACGTGGAACAATCAAATGTTCCTCTTGCAAATCATGCAACAATATCATCGGAGGTGCTGATTTTGTACATAATGGATTTACTACAAAGGCAACTGATATCTGGAACTGCAAAACGACGAATGTGGTTTACTTTATCCAATGTGGGTGTGGCCTTGGATATGTCGGAGAAACCTGTAGGTCAATACAGACACGTTTGACTGAACATAGATCAGCCATTAAAATAAAAAAATTTACAGCACCCTTGGTGAAACATTTTCACGAAATAAATCATGGTTCAGATGACTTCAAATGGCGCATCCTTGAAAAAATACGAACTCCAGATAGTAAAGGTGGATGCGCCATCAGAAAGAAACGAGAAGTCTTCTGGATTTTTGTCTTCAACACTTTTAAACAGGGATTAAATAATGAGCTCCCGTGGGAGAATGCGATATTCTAAGTGAATTTGTCGCATTATTAATAATACAGAATAATACATCATAGTCTGTCCCCACTTCTTGTCAGATTAGGTATATATATCAGATCACTTCTCATTGCCTTTTAGCTAAGCAATTGTGAGTTATTGTTAATTTCTGATGAATTGGATATCACACAATTCATGACAATTCCATCGATGAAGATGAAACGGTAATAGAAATATTGTATGGTTATAACATGCTGCACATTCCTGTGCCCCTTCTGAGTAATATTTTATATACTGTCATTATTAATTGACAATTCCATCGATGAAGATGAAACGGTAATAGAAATATTGTATGGTTATAACATGCTGCACATTCCTGTGCCCCTTCTGAGTAATATTTTATATACTGTCATTATTAATTGGTTTCCTGGTGCGATCGTTAGAATTGAAAATCTTTACAATTTACATTTCTAACCTATTTTTCTATATAACTGACAATAAATGGCCCATTTGGATAGGATATTTCCGCCTGGACGGGATCTTTTTGCTCGATCGTTATATTAAGCGCCTTGGCGCTTTAAGGATTTGAAGCCACAAACCATGTGACTTCGCATTAGGTATTTTTAAAGGAAATTAAGCCTTACTGCCGTTGATTATCCTTTCAACGGCCGCAGAACGCTGACTGCTCTTCTCGGCAGTTACCATCCTCAACGCCGACTAAGCTCTGCCATCTACTTTTTATCGGTAAGACCCATTTACGTGGGACATGTAGTTTGCCTATTCGTGCACAATATAGAGTTTGGACCCATTATGTCCCTATTTCTATTTTGTAAAAATACAGATTCTGACGGGATCAAGGCGAGAGACACATCAGTCTTTGCTGAATCGATGACCCCGACGACCGCCGACATGAATCATTAACGTGCGGGTGGAATAAATAAATGCTACATATTCATTTTTAATCGTAAGTGTTGCTTCCTAAATCTGTTAAGCAACCAGCTCTAAATGGGCAACATTCTCTGCTTCTTTTTATTAATAAATAAAACATGCTCCTCTCGTTTTGGGGCACCCATTTTTCTTCATTTTTTTGCAGATTCGTTTTTAATAACAAGAAAATAATACAGCGAAGGAAAGGGATAAAGGGAATTAACGTGACGAAAAGCGTCCTGTATTTCCATGTGGTTATTCATCAAGCGGCTTCAATAATCCCTCTTTCTAATGATAGGTAGGTATTTTTCAGTTATTAGTGCAGCCATATCATTCCTTTTGGACTGGATCGCTAGATTGCATTAAATACAGGCACTGTCGGGTACAACTCCCCCTTTTTTTTTCTCTCTCCACCTAGGAAAACTGTTAAGTACGCTTAGAGCGGAATGTTAAATGCTCGATTTGGAAACAGGCATTAATTCACCGTATCATTGATGGTTGAATAATAACTTTCGGCTCCTTGGTGAGTATATTAAATGATATGACATAATGAAATGGACTGTGATTAAAACTAGGAATAAAGGGTATATATCATCACCTACCCAGCCTTAGGATTAATAGAACTGCAATAGTATTTCTCCATACTTCACAGAATCAGACC
The DNA here is from genome assembly GCF_964261635.1 of Lissotriton helveticus. Lineage (NCBI taxonomy): Eukaryota > Metazoa > Chordata > Amphibia > Caudata > Salamandridae > Lissotriton > Lissotriton helveticus. Next base: position 1,493,577,911 of record NC_136061.1, on the reverse strand, counting down.
CAGGAGTACATATGCCCTTTGTGATGTTTTCATATTTAGAATATTTTTTATAATTTTTGTTAGCATGTTGGGTGTTTGTATTCTAAACATTCACACTAGCTCAGCATTGACTGATGCGAGTTCTAGAAAACTCATTGTCTCTCCATTTCTGGAATAGATACAACAACTGCTCAAATGTTGATATGTATAAGCTTTGTATCTTGTCTTATGAGGATTATATATTATAGCATGTAGGGAGGTTTGAATTATATACACTTCTTGCCAAACAATAAGACGGTTTTGTAATATGTGCATAACTATGTTGTTTTTATAAATAATTAAATGATTATATGTTTTTCTTATGTTGATTTAATTATGTATTTCAGACATATTTGTGTGGCACCTGATGAAGGCGTTGGTTCAAACGCCGAAACGCGCGCCGTGTAATTATTGATTGCCACTCTCCTCCTTTGTGGTTGTAATAATTTACATTATACTGATAAAATATTGAATGTAATTTTGTTCCTTATGGTTATTTGAAAAAAAAATTTTTTTACTTTTAGTATTGTATTATATTTTCTGTGTCAGAAAATTAATTTTAAATTGTGTATATTTGCAATATGTTTTTATAAAGAATATTATTAAAAATATAAGAAAAATGGTTTTAATCTCTATGTAGTTTTGTTGTTTGGTATTAGTTTCTCCCTGAGTTGTTACTATTGATGTGCCTTTATATACATCGTCTAATTCCCTGTCTCACAAATTATCGTATTTAACAGGGGGTCCTTGTTGCTTACATTATATTTATAGGGCACATATCCAGCTCTAGAAGGGAGTGGGACACTGGACATGACAAGATGGAGTTGGATAGGGATCCACACAGTACATGTAGATATGATCCATGGATCGTTTAGAAGAGCAGAAGGCAGAGGATCATGGGGAAGGCGATTGGTGGTAGTTGTTAGAAGAGGCTTTTGTTGTCTGAGATGGGCTTGGGCACGGAGTCTTGTGCTCTTAAAAACATTCACTCGGATGACCCATGAATGAATGGGTATTGACCTGAGGGATATAAGGGATGGGTAAGTCTAATGCGAATGAAGAATGTGATCTTTTTTCCCTCGGTACATTTAGAGTGTGACTTTTTAAAACTGTAAAGTGAATGCGGTTGTTCTGGATAATAAATCAACTTGTATATGTTTGGTTAAAATCCTGGAGCCATTTGTAATCATCAAAAGAGGTGTGCACAATCATGGATACTACACACAAATAGTTTCGTTTATACAGATTCTGCTTTCGAACATATAGATGGTGAATGCCATTTGAAAATATATAGATACATATAATTTCCAAATCCAGTAGCTTCACGATACACAACTCTGAGATGTCTTCCTGAATTCATACCTGTGAGGGAAAGCCAATAAATTCATAAGGAGGTCTTTAAAGACCAGAAAAAGCAGGTAGCTAGGCAAAGCCGGCATCTATTCTCTTTTTGTGAAAACGGGAAAAAAGACCTCGTCTGCTGAAGTTAGATAGCCTCAAATCGGAGATACTCGGACTATTTGAAACAAAAACTAATATGGTTGGTATTGGATTGTAGTATTTATAGAGTCAAATTGACTTGTATTGATGTTCATAGCATTATACATGCACTTTATACTGAATTGTATATTTTTATTAATTTAGTTTTGGAGTTTGGATATTCATTACCTGAATTGTGTCCTTGTAAGAGGTGTTTTGTGGTCATGAAGTAAAGACAACCAACCATTGTGCACTAGAAGGACACCTAATTATACACAATTAATTTTACTCTATATGATGATACATTTGAAATGATTGACATGGTATTATAAACTGAATTATATTTGGGGGTCATATGTACTAAATGTAAGTAAATGATTTCATAATCCCCTTTGAAAAAGAAATAAAGCAAACGTTGAAAACGGATTTATATTTAAGAGTGGTAAATGAGCCAAACTCCTTTTCTCTATTCACGACAGAAGCATTTTTTTAACAATGTCACATGGAAGTGCCCTTGCTTTTGAGCTGAAGGAGCAGCAAGGATATGTGTGGGGAAGAAATTCATGTGTTTCAGAATACTGTATGTGAATCAGTTATTTGTTACTTTTATACTGGCTACAACTGTAACTTTGCTTGGTTTTACTCATTTCAAAAGGCAATAATCTCAAAGGAAGTAAACAGCATTGTAATGTTACAAATGAAGAGGACAACTGTTTAGGTGACTGATCAACAGCAGTTGAAGAAATTAGTTTTCAAAAATGAAAAACACATGGCGGTCTCAGACACCTGAGCTGGAATTATGCGAGAACTTTACTGCTTTTCACTTGGTGCCTGTACTTTGCCGAGGTCAGGATTCTACTTTGTGTGGGTCACGGGCTGCCCGTTTTGCTCTTTGAACTGCCGGTGTGCCTTCCCCCATTTGTCTCTACACCCTGGTGGGAATCAGAGTCCCAGGGTGCACCGCTCTGTCCAAACTGGCCACAGCTGCCATGGGGAAGGCGTGACTATCGTCCTATAAAGCGCTGCCTCCACTCCTGCAGCGCGGGAAACTTTGCTGCTTTTCACTTGGTGCCTGTACTTAGCCGACGTCAGCCGACGGGCTGCCCTTTTTGCTCTTTGAACTGCTGGTGTGCGGTCCCCCGGTTGTCTCAACACCCTGGTGGGACTCCGAGTCCCAGGGTGCACCGCTCTGTCCAAACTTGCCACAGCTGCCATGGGGGGAGGCGTGACCATCGCGCTATAAAGCGATGCCTCTACCCCCGCGGCACGGGACGTGCGCGGACCGCAGGCGAAGCCGGGTCAAGGGCGGGCCCGTCTGAGCCCGTCAGTGGCTAATTGAGGCTGGGCTAGGCCTGGCTATTGACACTTGGTTCTTGGGGAGATTGTGTTTTACTATATCTGTGTGAGCTGCTTGGTATTAGGTACAAAGTTAACCACTACCCATATCTTGCTAGGGCTGTGTATTCCTAGAGGGGTTTTATTATGAGTAAGCATAAGACATTAGCAGGGCAGGGAGTGGTGGGGATGTTAGATGCTTTTCTGACCAGATCTGAGTCTGCTTTAATGTATGAAATCGCCTTAACAGAATGCAGACTCTCGCTAGAGCCCATGGTAGTGATGACACAAGTTTCACCCCTTGTACATGAACCTAACATCATCCCTGCGCATACCTCAGTGGTACCCTCCTCATCTGATCCACAGATTATTGACATAGATAATGTCAATTCAATTGGGGTCGTGGAGTCGAGTATTGGGTTAAATATACTGAATATAAATACTAGGGGTTTAAAAGTGAAAATTGGTCAAACGAGGACCCTCCCGCCACCAGCTAAGAAAAGAATGGGGCAGGGTTATAATGATCTTACCAGAATCTTCACAGATTGACCTGTGTGTCATTCAGTTCTGAAGGTTCTGAATTCTGGAAAATGTTAGCTGCTGTTTCCTGCTCGCAGTGGGTAGGACGTTATCTTCTACTTGTCAAATTAACTTATTGAATAAGCCACCAAATTGGTTATCCTTCTTGATCCAGTTCTTCATTTCACAGGGTACTTCCAGGCAGCCCAATACCCGGGTAAAAAGCTCAGGTCGTAAATCAGTGTCTGGGGCGGACGAGTTAAATCATGAGCATGTACTCACATCTGATATTAAGACAACAACTAGCGGTCCCTTAGTTTTGGACCGAGGAGAATTTTGGAGCAAGATGGAGGAAACACTTCTAGCGTAACAAATATGCTATCTAATATGGAAGGCAGGTTAGCAAACATAGAAAGCTATATAAAAGGTCCTTCCTTTGTTGTTTTGACAGGCAAGTGCCATGTCGTATCTAACCACACTCCCTTTTCTCATACAGAAGAGAGTGTGCTAAACCACCCACCGGGTATTGTTACCAACGGGGAATTTTTCGCAACAACAAGTGATTAATTCTCCATCCCTGCCTAACAATGTAGCGCTTCCCGTACCCATGGGGTCGGGTATAGTACCCCAGTTAGCAAAACAGGTAGAGGTTCCCCGCTTCACTCAGAGTGGATTTGTGGGGCAAGCCAACTTAAGATCTGATTCTAACCGGGTTCCTTCAGGCAGAGATGGTCTTAGGGTTCAGACCCAATCTAGCACAGGCTCCTCAAAGTACTTATGTGGCTGTACTCTGGGCTCAAAAGTGCTACACCTTCCTCTAGACGCTACACTGTATACCGTGGTGTTGGTGAATTATCCTCCACTGCCACATGGAGAGGTTGAGCACTGGTTCACCTTGAGAAATAAATCCCTGCACTTCTTGACTGGGAAAATAGGAATAAATACTAGGCTTTTCACTGATTTTAGGATGGCACGGAGGATTGAGTGGGTTGGAAAATCAAACAAAACCTTGCCTGGTGATTTAGTATATGTTAAACTATTACTTATATATATGCAAGTACCGATGTTGAATACTTACCAAGAATATTGTGAAACATTATTTTTGTGAGTAGAGGAGCAGGCTCACAGTGGAATGCACCTTCATAATAGAGCACATAAGAAAAGGGTAGCACACCCATGCATGAATCATTTTTTTTGAGTTCAACGGGGTGTCCTTAATCCACGTCCCTTGGTCCACACCTTTCTTCGAACTCTGTGATCTCACTTGTACATTATTCCTTTGAAACCATTTCTTGTCATTTTTTTTGCTCTCCATTGCGATCGTGACCGACTCTTATACGGGCATTTCTATTTTCACTTGCCATGTTGTAATTTAACTATAGAAGATCCCCATTATGGTTATGTCATTATATTTGACATACCAATTATGACTCGATATTGATCTTGCCGTTTTCAAATCCGTGATTTCACATTTGTTGCTCCAAGTGGAGGTGGCGCGAGCAGTGGTGAGTCTTTTTTCATGACTCTCGTGTTAATCGTGACCAAGACCAGGAAATGTTATGCTCTAGTCCTTTTTTCAACGCAACCACGGCCGGCAGATGGTTTATAACCACTTCTGGGCTACGGATCACGTGCCCATAACAAGGAACACAGTGGCCCGTGGGGAAGGTGTCCTGGCATACTTGCTGTTGCGGTAAGATTGAAATGCCCATATTTTCGTATTTTTAAATATCTCAAGTGAATTGTTTTCCCGATAGCGATTAGTACAATACATTGATCTAGGATCTGTTGTTTTCAGATCACCTTCGTCCGAGGAGTTATCCGTTCCTTGTGTGTGTTCCCCCTACGGCGCCTGATTATACAGACTGCCTCATTCTGGTACCTTTTTTCTAAATTCTACAAGTATCTTTCTTACGCTAACAAGATGTTCTGCAGCCTGGCTCAGGTTTGATTTAACGGGCCCGGTGTTGTTTTCTGTTTTCACTGCTACGGCTTAACTGAACAGACTACCTGTTTGTTTCTCACGACGCCACTTGAGTTCTTATTTGGAATTCGGGGTTCACACGTGCTACGAGGTCTTTGATACCGCACGTCCGGTGAGATTGCCTTTATTTTAGTCCCCTTATGTAGTGAAACATGTACACACTGACCTGACTGTCATATATACAGCCTGAGGAGACTCATGAAATCTCCCATTTAGTTTTTTCCTTCCCCTCACCATCAGATTCTTTCAAACAACCGAAGCAGACCTTTTGTCTTGGGCCCGGCCAGGTCGGAATTATCACCAGCTGAGCGGTGAGCATTTCCTTTTTTTCTCTTTTTGTTTCACCTTTTCCTTCTCATCTCTCGGTTTCTTATAACCCTCCCCCACTCCTTTCCATTCGTCTCCACACGGTACAACCTACATGTGTGTTTACCTTTCTGATTTTTTACCGGCCCGTCATCCTGGACTTATTATATTACCCGTTTTCGGAAACCTTCCTCTTTTTTCATCACCTCTTCCCTTTGTTGTTTCTTCTTCTCCTCTTACAGACAACCCAATAATTAATAATCTTCTTATACAGGCAGGATTGAATATCCAAATCTATGAGACTCAATTGTGGTGGTTCTTGCACTTCCGATTGGGGACCTACATGGTTAGGAGCCTATTATACTCTCACACGGCACCCGTTGGCTTGGCTAACATTGACGAGTGGAATGGTGAGGTGTCGGACAGGGAGGCTGGTGCGGGCGAGTGGGGGTCCGGTGCTGAGTGGATGTGTACGGCCGCATTGCGGCACCGGTGGCCCCCCTACATTGCAGAGTCTTGGGCTGGAGCAGAGCGCGGCTACTGATCGCTCCCCTGTGTCCCCCATTTTATACCGGCCGCAGTGGGGACTGGGCCCACTGCGGCCCAGACAGCCTCATTTCCACCGGTGGGATGGCACACAATACGAGGGGGTTGAACACCAGTGCTGGCCCCTAGATTGTTGGGGCCGGCCTCCCGGTGGCGCGGTCCCTGCTCCCTGTGGCCCACCTACACATTGGCTGAAACTCTGGGGTTCCACTGCTCCCTGCGACTTCAGGCTGCTTCTTCTCCTGACCAAGCTTGTGTTTGTGACTGGAGCCACTTCAATCCTGGCTCTTCTATTTGATACAGCATCCTGCCAGTTGACTGGACCGCCTGCCGTGCTTACCTGCCTCAGGTGATGTACAGGGTCCTTGGGTCTGGCGGCCTACTGGGCAGCTCAGCAACACTTCTTGTAACGGAGTAGCAGTCTTTCAGGGCCCCTGCAGGGAACCACAACCTTGGGCTGCGCAGGCTTGGTGGGAGATATCAGTGCCTGGAACCAGGTTTGCTGTGGTGATCAGACCTCGTTGTGCTGAGCCAGTCTTTCTCAGCCCTCCCCTTCTTACCATTGCCCTGTGCTGCACACTTGCACCGGCCCTCAGACAACAAAATACATAGCAATTTTGCGCACTGGTGGCTTTGTCAGACATCCCTACATCCCCCTACGACCTCCATGGAAGTCTTCGTAGAAATGCTGCTATCAGACCTATTTGGGAGGGACTCTTTCACACCGGGATTCGTGGTGGAGCATGCTCACCTATCATTGGGGCCGCGGCCCAATCCTGGCTGCCCCCCCCCCCGACCCATCATTGCACGTTTAATGAACTTCAGAGACCGCGGCACAGCATTACGTCTTGCACGTGAACTTGGCGACACCACCTGGCAAGGGTCTAAGCTATTATTCGTTCCTGACTTCACTGTTATGGTGCAGGACGCTCGCAGGAAATATAATGGGGTCAAGGCTACCCTGAGGAACCTGGGTTTAAAGTACAGCATGCTCTACCCGGCCAGATTGAAAGTGGATGTTGGGGGCCGAGGTCGCATATTTGATTCTCCCACAGAAGCACAAGAGTTTTGCCATATGTACAAGCAGAATACCAAGCACTCTGGCCTGGTGGATGGGTGTCCCTCTCCACCACATAGCGGACCATATGCTAGTGATGAACTGTTCTCTACCTCTGCTACAGGCTAACATTATTTGGGAACTGCATATAAGAAACACAAAATGGGGAAAATGTGTACTATTTTTCTGTGAGATTTCAGTTTAATGGCCGAATTACGTGGTGTTGCCACCCTTCATGGTGTATACCGTGTATTGGTCTTTGCATTTATGGAAGCACCTTTTTGGGGGCTTAGAACTATGCTGTATATTTCTTTGGTGCTTAAACTTCTTTTTCTGGTTATGGGGCAGCCTCACTTTTGGAGTAACGAGGCTGGGTGGAGGGGGGGAGTTGCGTGTTGGTTCAATGTTACTATGCACATGAAGCAACAGTCACAGTATGAACTTTTTATTACTTACCGTTACGCTACTTTGCTTCACCTAAAACACATGTCTGATGATCCAGTTAGGTAATGCCGCTGGCCCCTCTGGCCTCTCCGTATTGTCTTGTAATGTAAGGGGATTGAATGACAACCGTAAGCGGAGACACGTTATACATTATTTAATGAGACATATGTTGATATCGCTTATCTACAGAAAACCCATCTGCCCACTACAGATTCAGCTCAATTTGCCACGAGTTGGAGAACACATAGGTACTTCCCTTACTATAGCAATTACGCCAGGGGCACAGCTATCCTTGTACATAGGAGAGTCTCTTTTAGCCTCCAGCTAGTGAAAATGAATATAGAGGGTAGATATATCATAGTCACAGGTTCATTAATGAGACACCTCATGACCCTTGTCTGCGTCTATGGCCCAAAAACTGACTCACCCAAATTTTTTCAGGCACTGCAGGCCTAACTGGCTAGATTAGAACCAAGCCTAGTTATGATTGGAGGGGACTTCAATTTGCTCTTAGACCCGACATTAGACAGCACTGCCAACACCCCAGATGCCAAATCGAGAATGTGATGCACACTGCTATTAATATGTGAACAATACACTCTACAGGACATCTGGCGCAGGCGCAACCACACTCACACGGATTACATGCACTACTCCAGTCAACACAACACATGGACCAGGATTGATTACTGGCTAATATCTCCAGGTTGTGCTGGCTGGTTTCGGTCCATGAAGACGCTGCCCAGAACATTTTCGGACCATGCCCCCGTACAACTCAACCTGCAGATCCCCCATCCGGAGGGGTACGAGCGGCGGTGGCGATTCCACGATGACCTTTTCAATGCAGAGGTGCGCAGCACCATTGAAGACTACTTTGCCCTAAATCCAGGGTCAGTAGATACATGGGCGGTCTTGTGGGAAGGATTTAAGGCATACCTAAGGGGAGTCTGCATTTCAAAGCACGCCTGTATACTCAGGGATCTCCGGAACACACTTGCGCGCATAGAACGCAAACTCGCTGACACAGATAGCTCACCAATGCACACAAACGACACAGAGAGGGATGGGCGACGTTTAGCTCTCCTTACCGAATTTCAGGAGACATCGGACCATGAGGTCTTACATTAGCAGAAATACCAGATGGCTAGACACTATGGCGAGGGTGAACGCCCTGGTCGGATGTTAGCACAGATGCTTCGCCCCCCTTACAATAAAGCCTATATTACTGAAATCAGCACCTCCACCAATAAAACACTTGCGTCCACAATTGACATTCGGGATGAGTTTTTGACTAATTTTAAAGCCTTGTATACAACCAAGGCTGAGAGCGACCCCACTGAACCGGAGGACTACCTGTCGGAAATCGCACTGGTGTACTTAGAAAAGGACATGCAGGATTTTTTAGCAGAGACTGATGTCATCGAAGTCATAGATGCCCTACGAGGCTCATCTGCCCCTGGACTAGATGGGTTTACAGGCCACTTCTACAAGGCGTACAAAGACGTGATGGCACCGCAACTGTTAAAGGTGTATGCCGAAGCGCTTGAAAAACAGCCTTTACCTCCCACATTACGAGAGGCAGTCATTATTCTTCTCCCCAAACCAGGTAAATACCCCTCCCATTGCAGTTCAGACAGGCCCATTTCGCTCCTAAATCTAGATTATAAGATATTAGTGAAGATTATAGCTAAGCGTCTCTCCCTGCTGATGGAGTTTATTATCTCCCCGGCCCAGTCGGGTTTTGTGCCCCACCGCTCCATTTCATTGAATCTTTGTACGCTTTTTTCAGCCTTACACGGAATTGATCCGGAGGTACCCGCAGCGGCTATACTCCTAGATGCGGAAAAAGCCGTCGATTCACTGGAATGGCCCTTTTTCCTCTCGATAATGCGTCGGATGGGTATGCCCATGGGGTTTATCGCCACCACTACTCTCTTATATACCAAACCAACTGTGAGACTTTGGCTGAACGGCACCCTGTCTGAACCGTTCTCCCTTTCCCGCGGTACCAGGCAGGGCTGCCCGCTGTCCCCGCCATTGTTTATTCTGGCCATGGACTCTTTCATTTGCCATTTCAAGGACAGACATCTACATAGAGGTCTACAGTTAAACACTGCCCCCCTATTGGTGTCGCTCTATGCAGACAATACTATTTTGTATGTTAGACCCCAGGACAATCTGGAACCCCTAATAAGAGAGATAATTAGATTTGGCCACTTCTCTGGGCTGAATATTGGCATACATTTGTGATCTTTCCTTTAACCACCAGCACATGCCCATGGGGCTGCGAGTTCCTCCTTGGATGGTCCGGAGACTCGGTTGAATATTTGGGCATACACATACATCTAGACACTGATCAGATTCTCAGCCTAAACTACAGGCGAGAGGTTGATGCCTTGGAGACACAGATAACACGCTGGTTGTGTTTACTCCTTTCTATAGCTGGCAGGTTTGTACTCTTAAAAATGGTGGTACTGCCCAAATTCCTGTACCTCTTCAACAATATCCCGATACCCCTCACCAACGCCTTTTTTTCAACATTACGAACACACCTCATAAAATTGGTGTGGGGAGGGAAGTTTGCGTGGGTCCACTGGCAGGTTATGACCCTTCTATATGAGCGAGGGGGATTTGGGGTCCCAGACCTACAGCTTTACTATCTGGTAGCCCAATGTGGCTCTGCTTATGCCTGGTTTCACCCAGATGCACAGATCCCTTATTTACGCCCGGAGGCAGACTTTGTATTGCCCGAGAAACTGGCCATGGTGCTCCCAAAGGGGGTTCCCAGAGACCCAAATGATATACAAACTGTATCTACTACCAGCTGGGCATGGAATAAACTACTTCGGTACGTGGGCGCACCCTCCTTTTATTCATTTGCTCTTCCCTCCCTAATCCGCCCTGGTTACAGATTACAGGCAAAAAATTAGTTCACCTCACCTTAGCCAAGTTCGACATCGCGAAGATGGGTAACTTATTCCCCGATGGTCATATCCTTTGCATTAAACAAAGGAATTGGAGAGAGGGTCCGAGGGAATATTTAACGACCTAGGCACAGTTATAATCCCCCTATTAGACTATGGAAAACATAAAGAATAACTGTGGGTCTAGAGATGTAAAATGACTAAGTGTGTGGAAATGGCTATGTGTAAGCTTAGAATATAAGCAAACTACTGGACAGATACCTATTGTGAGTAAGTGTCCATCAGTTACTTTTCCTGTACCGCCCAATTCATCATATGGTCTACTTCACAGTAAGTAGGCCGAAACAACCAACTCCAAGATGTTATTGGGAGATGGTTGATATTGGTGAGGTAGTTTATAGCGTGGTAGCTAGATGTTGTTTGTAACTGAAAGCAGTGCAAAGGTGATTGGTGAATTGTGATGAAAAAAGGTGGTGTTTCTAGTAAAATTGGATAGTGAACGCAATATACCTTTATTCTGAAGCAGTGCACTTCCAACAATAAAAACAAATAGAGTGCAAACAAGTCAGATAGTTTTAACAAATAAATACTGACTGGGTTATCTGGTCGACATGTTTCTGAGGACGTTTAAAGGTCCACATTGGTACCTGCCGCTTCCTCAGGACCCATAATTAGTTGCTACTGCTTATGTGATAGATAAAAAACAATCGTGAACAAAATGGTAAAGGTCACCTGTTCACATCTGGATTCCCTCCTGGTAGAGTAGAAGAATTCCAGATGTCGAGTTGCCATAACACACACACATAGACAGCAAGAACAAAAATAGGAAAACATATCATCATTAATATGAATAACCACCATAATTCTTAACGTGATGTTCTTGCATGGTAATTGAATTGAGTATTATCAACACAACATAGGCTCACCTTTAATTCAAGGGGGAAGTGCTTCCGCCTCACCTGGCAAGCAGCTCAGGATAATGGAGCCCCGCTCTATAGTACCAAAAATTATTAAAAAAAATATATATTAAACTTGTGATGACCTGTGTGGTCGCCCTGCAGTTAGACATTCAAAGGGTCAAACAGAAGTAAAGGGATCGGCGTGTGTTTAATCTTGACTAAAACATCGGCCTATTAACTCTTAAAAGTAAGAGTACAAGTTATGAAAGATCTTATTGTGCGCAAAGACTGTCTTGTTATTAAATGGAATCCTGGTTACTATTCATTGAAAGAAAAACCAATTCATCACTGCGCCCAGTTCGTGTTGTCATGTAGAGTGATGCAGTTTCTTTTCATTTATTTTCAGGCTATCATGTACTTTACACGAAGCGTTAATTTAAGAAAGTCGTTGTCCACTGTATGCAAGGCTCTGAATATTGGGCCTCTGTCGAAAAACGACTTCAATTGTATTTCGAATTTGAAGAGAATGCAGCTCGGTGCTTTAAAGTGCATTTCTATTTAAACGCTGCCGTTTATGAATCGTGACCTGGCAATGAACCCATGTGGTGATCAGAGGCCAGTCACCTCTCACCCTTCAAATACAGAGCTCAGTTCTTACGCACATTCAATACACCGCGTAAGATGTAGTTTAAAAGCATGAATCACTTCATGCTCGGGTTAGAAAAACAAACCGCATTTGTACTTTGTAATGTCAGTTTTAAACTCGGGTGCGTGTAAATGCGCACAGCAGATCTTTTTAGCGCTTTATGGTGGAAGTTTGAAACTCGAGTTGATATCAAAGTACTAGACAGGAACTGCATTTCTAGCGCGCATTTAAGTAGAAGTCCCTACATGTAATGTTCTCCTTACCTCTCCGTCGGTACTCCTGGCAGCCTTCTGGGCTGTTTGGGGAGGTACCGCGGCAGAGGTTTGTGGCTTCCTTACTGAATATGGCTCAGTTCCCATTGGATGTCTCCGCCCACATGACCCCGCAGATGTTTCTGGGAGATGTAGTCCACAACATTTTGTCCATTCTAACTGACCATGTGTATGATTTAATTTCATCCTGAATATTAACACATGATGGCCAGCGATCTTAGAATCCATAGTTCCCTTATGGAATAACAACATGAATATCTTAAAGCGAAATTATACCAAATGAAAGGCCAAATTTTTACATGAATTAGCAAGGCAGGGGTCAGAAGAATATTTACGACTACCTCACTTATGTATAATTGCGTTGTAATTTACGATAGACAACAGCTTAGTTGTTACACAGTGAGGTCTATCATCTTATGGTGATATGTCAAAAAAGGGTATTTTTGTTCAGTTACACAGGACGTAAGTTTGAAACTATCATTTCATAGTGACATCCAAGGGATGTCTTCATTCAGGCCTGCTTTGTCACAATTTAACTTGTAGACCCATTTTTGCTCTATCATGAAGAGATATTTAGACACGTCCGTTATATGTGCCGGGATATTAGGCTGTTCCAACACAGTCCATTCAAATTCAGTTGGTTTATGCCCTGCTTCTATGAAGTGATTTGTTAGTCTGGTAGCCTGTCTATTACACTTAATTGTGCTCTTATGTTCGGAGATTCTTGTTCTTATTTTCCGAGTAGTCATCCCGACGTACCTGAGTGAACAGGGACAGGTAATTAAATAGATCAGTTGACTACTATTACAATTGGTGAAACGTCTTTGTTCCCAAGGCCGACCTGTCCCTATGTCGATGGTGGTGGAGCGTTTAGTCTGGGGGCAGGCAGCACAGTTTCCGCAGGGATGGTGTCCTGTTACGGGAGGCATGTTCCATAGTGTGCCCACTTGATGGACCGCTCTTGTAGGTGGTCTGGTGTGTACCAACTGATCTCTGAGGCTGATGCCGCGCTTGTAAGCAAAAAGAGGGCGCTCAAGGGAATCAGTTCCAGTATTTAGAATTCTCCAATGTTTTAGAATGATGCGCTGAATCGCATTAGATCTTGTACTGAATGTATTGACGCATGTCATTCCGTTGTTTGTCTCCTTCAGGGTCGCAGGTTCTAGCAGGGCTTCCCGGTTATTGTTAGCTGCTCTCTTTTTTGAGAGTTTGATCAGTTTTTTAGGATAGTTCTTTTCTTCAAGTTTATCTTCCAAATCCTTGGAATGTTTGTTGAAAGCCTCCTTGCTTGTGCAATTCCGCTGTATCCGTAGAAATTGCCCAAATGGCAGATTGTCACGTAGTGACTTAGGGTGACAGCTGTTATATTGTAACAGGGAATTGCGAGCCATAGGCTTCCTGTATAGCTCAGATTTTAGACCTTCAATCAATCAATCAATCAGGTCATTTGTAGAGCGCACTACTCACCCGTAGGGTCTCAAGGCGCTGGGGGGGGGGGGTGCCGCTACTGCTCGAACAGCCAGGTCTTGAGCTTCCTCCTGAAGGAGAGGTGGTCTCGGGTCAGGCGCAGATTGGTCGGAAGTGAGTTCCAGGTCTTGGCGGCCAGGTAGGAGAAGGATCTTCCTCCTGTTGTCGCTCTTCGGATGCGGGGGACGGCAGCGAGGGCGTGGTTGGTTGATCTGAGGAGGCGCTTGGGAGTGTAGAAGTTGATCCGGTTGTTGAGGTAGGTCGGGCCTTGGTCGTGTAGGGCTTTGTGCGCGTGGGTGAGGAGACGGAAGGTGATTCTCTTGTGATGTTGCTGTAATTAATAGGTCTAGGAAAGCCAATGAATCATGATTGTACTCAACTGTGAAGCGCAAAAATCCATTGCGGTTGTTCAACCATTCATGAAAGGCTAGAAGAGACGGTATAGTGCCACGCCACACCACCAGTATATCATCGATATACCTCTTCCAAACCCGTACTGATGTTAAGTACGGGTTCCCAGTCTGCAATACGTGATCTTGTTCAAATTTGTGCATATACAAATTAGCCAGGCTCGGCGCAAAAACGCTGCCCATGCTAGTCCGGTGGGAGAGGTGTGGCGCCGCGGCCAGGGAGACTGACGCTGGAATCTGGGGATCAGGGTTCGATCCCCGGCGGCAGGTTAGCCCAGCACCATGTGACTCTGGGCAATAGCTTGCTTAATCTTCCCGACGGCCCCCAGCGCCTAGAGACCCTTACGGGTGATTGTGCGCTTTACAAATGTGGATTATTATTATTATTATTATAGTCCCAGATGTTTGTAGGTAGCATTGGCCCTCAAATTCGAAAAAATTCTCTTTCATGGCTATTGTAGCCAGATCCATGATCACGGAGACGGGTGTTATAGAGTCCAGATCTTGTTCTCTTAGTAGGGTTTCTATAACTTCTAATGTTTCGTTCTGGGGGATGGAGGTATACAACGACTCCACATCGAAGGATACTAGGAGGTCTGTTGTGGAGTCAAATTCTATTTCAGGCAACAGTCTCAGCAGATCTTTTGTATCTTGTAGATAAGTGGGCATGAGTTTTACCAGTGGTCTTAAAAAGGTGTCCACAAAAGTCGATAAAGGTTCCAACAATGACCCAATGCCGGAGATGATGGGCCGGCCTGGAGGGGGTCTCTGCGCTTTATAAATTTTAGGCAGGACGTAGAAATATGGTTTTATTGGGTGTGGAGTTTGCAAGAAGGCAGCCTCATTGGTGGTAATCCATCCTTCTGCTAATGCCTCCTCTGCAATGTGTCCAATGATCATAGTTAGTCTGGCCGTGGGATCTTCTTTCAAGAGCTGATAGGATCGTGTGTCTCCCAACTGTCGTAAGCACTCTTCCCTGTAAGCTGTTGTATCCATGAGTACCGTCGCACCGCCTTTATCGGCTGGTTTGATTGTAATGTCCAGTAGTTTGCTTATATTCTAAGCTTACAGGGACAGGAACGAGCACGGGGGCAGCCTAGTAATTAATTTGAGCTCACGGACCCTCACACCACTGGAAGAAAAGGTACTCAACCGAGTCCTTGGATTTGTCAAGACATACGCAGGAAACCCATTCCAAACTCAGATTGAAATCTCCAAATTTTTCAGGAAGGTGAGACTCCACTTTTTCTTTTCAAAGGCTGACAGTGAAGAAACGGGAGTCCTTAACACCAGACTTAAAAGACCATCGGCGTTTAGTCCTCTGGCTGCGACTGTGCCAGCAAAAGTAGTAACGTTCGAAGAAGCGGTACAGCATGACATTCAAGAATTGTTCAAACAAACCCATAAACCCTTCATGAACATTCCAAAATCAGAACAAGAGGCATTGAAGGCCTTGATGAATGACCAGTCGATTACAATCAAACCAGCCGATAAAGGCGGTGCGACGGTACTCATGGATACAACAGCTTACAGGGAAGAGTGCTTACGACAGTTGGGAGACACACGATCCTATCAGCTCTTGAAAGAAGATCCCACGGCCAGACTAACTATGATCATTGGACACATTGCAGAGGAGGCATTAGCAGAAGGATGGATTACCACCAATGAGGCTGCCTTCTTGCAAACTCCACACCCAATAAAACCATATTTCTACGTCCTGCCTAAAATTCATAAAGCGCAGAGACCCCCTCCAGGCCGGCCCATCATCTCCGGCATTGGGTCATTGTTGGAACCTTTATCGACTTTTGTGGACACCTTTTTAAGACCACTGGTAAAACTCATGCCCACTTATCTACAAGATACAAAAGATCTGCTGAGACTGTTGCCTGAAATAGAATTTGACTCCACAACAGACCTCCTAGTATCCTTCGACGTGGAGTCGTTGTATACCTCCATCCCCCAGAACGAAACATTAGAAGTTATAGAAACCCTACTAAGAGAACAAGATCTGGACTCTATAACACCCGTCTCCGTGATCATGGATCTGGCTACAATAGCCATGAAAGAGAATTTTTTCGAATTTGAGGGCCAATGCTACCTACAAACATCTGGGACTATAATAATAATAATAATAATCCACATTTGTAAAGCGCACAATCACCCGTAAGGGTCTCTAGGCGCTGGGGGCCGTCGGGAAGATTAAGCAAGCTATTGCCCAGAGTCACATGGTGCTGGGCTAACCTGCCGCCGGAGCCGGGGATCGAACCCTGATCCCCAGATTCCAGCGTCAGTCTCCCTGGCCGCGGCGCCACACCTCTCCCACCGGACTAGCATGGGCAGCGTTTTTGCGCCGAGCCTGGCTAATTTGTATATGCACAAATTTGAACAAGATCACGTATTGCAGACTGGGAACCCGTACTTAACATCAGTACGGGTTTGGAAGAGGTATATCGATGATATACTGGTGGTGTGGCGTGGCACTATACCGTCTCTTCTAGCCTTTCATGAATGGTTGAACAACCGCAATGGATTTTTGCGCTTCACAGTTGAGTACAATCATGATTCATTGGCTTTCCTAGACCTATTAATTACAGCAACATCACAAGGTCTAAAATCTGAGCTATACAGGAAGCCTATGGCTCGCAATTCCCTGTTACAATATAACAGCTGTCACCCTAAGTCACTACGTGACAATCTGCCATTTGGGCAATTTCTACGGATACAGCGGAATTGCACAAGCAAGGAGGCTTTCAACAAACATTCCAAGGATTTGGAAGATAAACTTGAAGAAAAGAACTATCCTAAAAAACTGATCAAACTCTCAAAAAAGAGAGCAGCTAACAATAACGGGGAAGCCCTGCTAGAACCTGCGACCCTGAAGGAGACAAACAACAGAATGACATGCGTCAATACATTCAGTACAAGATCTAATGCGATTCAGCGCATCATTCTAAAACATTGGAGAATTCTAAATACTGGAACTGATTCCCTTGAGCGCCCTCTTTTTGCTTACAAGCGCGGCATCAGCCTCAGAGATCAGTTGGTACACACCAGACCACCTACAAGAGCGGTCCATCAAGTGGGCACACTATGGAACATGCCTCCCGTAACAGGACACCATCCCTGCGGAAACTGTGCTGCCTGCCCCCAGACTAAACGCTCCACCACCATCGACATAGGGACAGGTCGGCCTTGGGAACAAAGACGTTTCACCAATTGTAATAGTAGTCAACTGATCTATTTAATTACCTGTCCCTGTTCACTCAGGTACGTCGGGATGACTACTCGGAAAATAAGAACAAGAATCTCCGAACATAAGAGCACAATTAGGTGTAATAGACAGGCTACCAGACTAACAAATCACTTCATAGAAGCAGGGCATAAACCAACTGAATTTGAATGGACTGTGTTGGAACAGCCTAATATCCCGGCACATATAACGGACGTGTCTAAATATCTCTTCATGATAGAGCAAAAATGGGTCTACAAGTTAAATTGTGACAAAGCAGGCCTGAATGAAGACATCCCTTGGATGTCACTATGAAATGATAGTTTCAAACTTACGTCCTGTGTAACTGAACAAAAAATACCCTTTTTTGACATATCACCATAAGATGATAGACCTCACTGTGTAACAACTAAGCTGTTGTCTATCGTAAATTACAACGCAATTATACATAAGTGAGGTAGTCGTAAATATTCTTCTGACCCCTGCCTTGCTAATTCATGTAAAAATTTGGCCTTTCATTTGGTATAATTTCGCTTTAAGATATTCATGTTGTTATTCCATAAGGGAACTATGGATTCTAAGATCGCTGGCCATCATGTGTTAATATTCAGGAGTGAAATTAAATCATACACATGGTCAGTTAGAATGGACAAAATTTTGTGGACTACATCTCCCAGAAACATCTGCGGGGTCATGTGGGCGGAGACATCCAATGGGAACTGAGCCATATTCAATAAGGAAGCCACAAACCTCTGCCGCGGTACCTCCCCAAACAGCCCAGAAGGCTGCCAGGAGTACCGACGGAGAGGTAAGGAGAACATTACATGTAGGGACTTCTACTTAAATGCGCGCTAGAAATGCAGTTCCTGTCTAGTACTTTGATATCAACTCGAGTTTCAAACTTCCACCATAAAGCGCTAAAAAGATCTGCTGTGCGCATTTACACGCACCCGAGTTTAAAACTGACATTACAAAGTACAAATGCGGTTTGTTTTTCTAACCCGAGCATGAAGTGATTCATGCTTTTAAACTACATCTTACGCGGTGTATTGAATGTGCGTAAGAACTGAGCTTTGTATTTGAAGGGTGAGAGGTGACTGGCCTCTGATCACCACATGGGTTCATTGCCAGGTCACGATTCATAAACGGCAGCGTTTAAATAGAAATGCACTTTAAAGCACCGAGCTGCATTCTCTTCAAATTCGAAATACAATTGAAGTCGTTTTTCGACAGAGGCCCAATATTCAGAGCCTTGCATAAAGTGGACAACGACTTTCTTAAATTAACGCTTCGTGTAAAGTACATGATAGCCTGAAAATAAATGAAAAGAAACTGCATCACTCTACATGACAACACGAACTGGGCGCAGTGATGAATTGGTTTTTCTTTCAATGAATAGTAACCAGGATTCCATTTAATAACAAGACAGTCTTTGCGCACAATAAGATCTTTCATAACTTGTACTCTTACTTTTAAGAGTTAATAGGCCGATGTTTTAGTCAGGATTAAACACACGCCGATCCCTTTACTTCTGTTTGACCCTTTGAATGTCTAACTGCAGGGCGACCACACAGGTCATCACAAGTTTAATATATATTTTTTTTAATAATTTTTGGTACTATAGAGCGGGGCTCCATTATCCTGAGCTGCTTGCCAGGTGAGGCGGAAGCACTTCCCCCTTGAATTAAAGGTGAGCCTATGTTGTGTTGATAATACTCAATTCAATTACCATGCAAGAACATCACGTTAAGAATTATGGTGGTTATTCATATTAATGATGATATGTTTTCCTATTTTTGTTCTAGCTGTCTATGTGTGTGTGTTATGGCAACTCGACATCTGGAATTCTTCTACTCTACCAGGAGGGAATCCAGATGTGAACAGGTGACCTTTACCATTTTGTTCACGATTGTTTTTTATCTATCACATAAGCAGTAGCAACTAATTATGGGTCCTGAGGAAGCGGCAGGTACCAATGTGGACCTTTAAACGTCCGCAGAAACATGTCGACCAGATAACCCAGTCAGTATTTATTTGTTAAAACTATCTGACTTGTTTGCACTCTATTTGTTTTTATTGTTGGAAGTGCACGGCTCCAGAATAAAGGTATATTGCGTTCACTATCCAATTTTACTAGAAACACCACCTTTTTTCATCACCATTCACCAATCACCTTTGCACTGCTTTCAGTTACAAACAACATCTAGCTACCACGCTATAAACTACCTCACCAATATCAACCATCTCCCAATAACATCTTGGAGTTGGTTGTTTCGGCCTACCTACTGTGAAGTAGACCATATGATGAATTGGGCGGTACAGGAAAAGTAACTGATGGACACTTACTCACAATAGGTATCTGTCCAGTAGTTTGCTTATATTCTAAGCTTACACATAGCCATTTCCACACACTTAGTCATTTTACATCTCTAGACCCACAGTTATTCTTTATGTTTTCCATAGTCTAATAGGGGGATTATAACTGTGCCTAGGTCGTTAAAGTTTCGCTTTAAGATATTCATGTTGTTATTCCATAAGGGAACTATGGATTCTAAGATCGCTGGCCATCATGTGTTAATATTCAGGAGTGAAATTAAATCATACACATGGTCAGTTAGAATGGACAAAATTTTGTGGACTACATCTCCCAGAAACATCTGCGGGGTCATGTGGGCGGAGACATCCAATGGGAACTGAGCCATATTCAATAAGGAAGCCACAAACCTCTGCCGCGGTACCTCCCCAAACAGCCCAGAAGGCTGCCAGGAGTACCGACGGAGAGGTAAGGAGAACATTACATGTAGGGACTTCTACTTAAATGCGCGCTAGAAATGCAGTTCCTGTCTAGTACTTTGATATCAACTCGAGTTTCAAACTTCCACCATAAAGCGCTAAAAAGATCTGCTGTGCGCATTTACACGCACCCGAGTTTAAAACTGACATTACAAAGTACAAATGCGGTTTGTTTTTCTAACCCGAGCATGAAGTGATTCATGCTTTTAAACTACATCTTACTCGGTGTATTGAATGTGCGTAAGAACTGAGCTTTGTATTTGAAGGGTGAGAGGTGACTGGCCTCTGATCACCACATGGGTTCATTGCCAGGTCACGATTCATAAACGGCAGCGTTTAAATAGAAATGCACTTTAAAGCACCGAGCTGCATTCTCTTCAAATTCGAAATACAATTGAAGTCGTTTTTCGACAGAGGCCCAATATTCAGAGCCTTGCATAAAGTGGACAACGACGGGGCGCTAGGTGGCGCCGGACCAAGATGGCCGCACTGTTGTGAGGCTCTCGCCCAGTCGAGCCCCACTGCCATCCTTCATGCCATCCTGAACAGCCCTAGCTTCTCCTGCTCACCGGCATCTTAATCCCCTCATCGCGGGGACTGCTCCGGTGTCTGCGTCTGCCGCGCCGAGTTCCCGGAGCCGGCTCTACACGGCCTGGAAGGTGACAGCGGCCCCTCGCACACATCCGGCCCCTCGCCTGCTCGGGGGACTTCAGTTGCGACAGCCCGAGGCCTCGCGGCCTGGACGGAGGGTCCCCTCCCCCCTTCCTGCGCGGAGCGGGATCCGGCTGCCTGCTGCGGGCCGCCTCAGAGCTAAAGTGCGTGTGCTCATTTCCCGGATGGTGTGCCAGATCTCTACCGGACCCCCGTGCCTCCTGTCGCATTGCTGACTGCATGTGGAGCCACTAGCGAGGTACGGACGGAACACAGCTGCCTATCCCCGCCTGCCCTGCTGAGAGGGACGCACTTTATTGGCGATTGCTGCGCCGCTTACCTGAAGAGACGCCCGCTCGGCTGCCAAGCCTGTCCCCAGTGATTCCCCTCTGCACTACGTGGGGATCTCCCGCTCAGCCTGCTCTCTGGTGTGCTGGTGCCGACTCTGTGGGGCAACACTCCTCACCCGCCATCTTCCCGCCTACACATCCGAGCGCAGCCATCTTGGGCGGGCTTGCTCCTAGCGCTGATCCTTCGCCCCTGACGCACAGTGGTGCTTAGAGGTACTGGCTTCCAGTCTTCAACGCTCGCCCTAGTAGTCCACTGGTGGCAATCTTCTTCACTCCCTGAACGCCTGCTGTCCATCCACGTCGCCAACAGTGCTGGTTCTAGTGGGCTCCGCTCAGGCACGTTTGCGTCCCTCTCCTTGTTTCTTCTCCTCGGAGGGCTGGCGACCATTTCTGCTGCTGCGCCCCGGACGCCACTTCGAACCATGGGGCGCAACGATACTAGGCAATCGAAAATCCCATTTGAATCAAAAAAGACTCCCAAAGTGACGTCGGAGGCGGGGAGAAGCCCATCTGCATCGGCCCCCCCAGAGGAGGACTGGAAAACTCTACTGCTGGGTATGAGGCAAAGCCTCTCGTCCATTGACTCCAAGATTGATACCATCAATACCCGTATGGACAGCGTAGTAACGAAACTCGAACTCCATGATACACGGCTTCAGGAGGCTGAGGAAAGGATATCGGGCTTGGAGGATAATGCCACTTCCTCGCATCGCCAACTCACGCACATGGACAAACTGCTCAAACTGATAGCGGACAAGAACGAGGACTTGGAAGCGAGATCGCGCCGTAACAACGTCCGAATTTTGGGCCTTGCGGAATCTACCAACACGGGGAAGATGGAGGTATTTGTTGAAAACCTTGTCACAGACTTGTTTGGTAAGGAATCCTTCTCCCCGCATCTCATAGTAGAGCGTGCCCATCGCTCCCTGGCTGCCCCCCCTCCACCGGGCCTCCCTCCCCGGCCCGTAATAGCGCGCTTCCTCAACTATAGAGACCGCGATGCAGTCCTGCGCCGGGCGAGGGAATTGAAAACTGTGTCTTATGAGAACACAACGCTCTCCTTCTTCCCGGATTTCACTCCAACTGTCCAGGAAGCCAGGCGCAAATTTGCGGGGGTGAAAAAGAAACTGCAGTCCCAGGATATTTCTTACGCCATGCTGTACCCGGCGAAACTAAAAGTCTTTCATCAGGGTAAACACCATTTTTTTCAGAACCCACAGCAGGCCGAGGACTACCTCAAACACTGCAAGAAGGCCCAACAGAGAGAGGTATTCACCTGCAGACGATCTAGATCGCCCTCCCCGCTGTCACAGCAGGACTGACAGTACATGCTGGCCCACAAGTCGCTTTTTTCACTTTGATAGGATCCCGATGAACTGGACATCGATGTACTGTGGTGAGATCTATGCTTTATTATACCTATGGCTGGACTGAATGAACTCTGAGTGCTCACTAGACCACCTCCGTCCCGTTGAGCTAACTAGGGAGACCTGGTTGTAAGCGGGTGAGAGTAGGGAGGTGGTTGGCAGGTCTGAAGCCCCTAGCTCGGACCCCCTATGGGTATTCCCCTATGTTCCTCTCCCCTATTGCGGGCTGAGGTCTCCGAAGCCGTCTTTTCGGCCTTTGTTGTAGGTTGGGTAAAGTTATGGGCGGGTGGGTGGGACAGTAATGCACGGCGAGTTGGGGTGGCCGTTGTGGGCGGGATGTTGCTCTTGATTTACACTGTTAATGATGCTCAGTTTTCGAGGGTGTGGGGGGGTGGAGGGACGGGCGGGGTGGCGGGGTGGGAATGTTTATTCACTGTCCTGTGCACTGTTGTTAGCCGACTTCGTGTCATGCTTAGCTGTACACGGTTATACCTGGTAGAATGGGTGACGTGAGACAACCGAACTCTTTGCAGCAATTTAACCTCATGACATGGAATGTTCGGGGGCTCAATGACCCACGCAAGAAGAGGCAAATTTTGGGTTACCTAGATCGGCACGGGGTGTCCATCGCTATGCTTCAGGAAACGCATCTACGGCCAGACGGATCCCCTATGTTTGCTACTAGGTGGGCCTCCAGTAGGGTTTTTTCCTCTTACTCTAATTATGCCAGAGGGGTTACAATCCTGGTTAGACGGGGGATTCGCTTTATACCTGCTGGCACCGAATCGGACTCGGGTGGGCGCTACTGCATGGTGTGGGGGATGCTTTATTCACACACAATCCTTCTTGCATGTTACTACGGCCCTAACACAGACGATACCTCATCGCTCCTTACCTTGTGGGGCAGGATTCAAACCCTTGGTATTAACCATGTCATATTGGGAGGGGACTTCAACACTTCCCTGATGCCCAACCTGGATAGGTCCCACCCCCAGGCTCTCCACTACACGCATTCCCAACGCACACTGTCCGGACTGGTCCGGGACCATCACTATATAGATGCCTGGAGGCACCTCCACCCCACTCTCACTCAGGGTACTCACCACTCGGCGATCCACTCTACATGGGCCCGTCTAGATTATGTGTTTCTCTCGGCTGGCCTTCTGCCTTGGTTAACGGATGCGCTACACTTGGCCAAGACTTTCTCTGACCACTCGCCTGTACTCCTTACCATGCGCATACCGGTCACTGTCTCCCCCTATCTGGGTTGGCGCCTTAATCCTGCCCATCTTACAGACTCTGCGTTCAAGTTTGAATTAGAACAGGACATTCTTGACTTCTTTGAGCGTAACACGGACTCTGTCGCGTCTTTCACCACCGTGTGGGAGGCCTTCAAGGTCACGGTCAGGGGCTGGTGCATTGCGAAGGGTGGGGGCGTCCTGAAATCTCTAAGAGAGGACTTGCGTAAATTGGAAGCTGAACTCCAGTTACTCGAACGGGACATGGCCAGAGACCCAAGTGATCCCCTGGCCAAGGCTCATCTCAGGGGCAAACTTAATGAATACGCTGAAGCGGCCGAAAAGGAATGCAAATTTCTGGGTAAACCGTACACCGCCCGACTCTATGGAGAGGGAGACAGGCCCGGAAGAGCATTGGCCTTGGCGGTCAAACCTATTAAGTACCAGAACTATGTCTCGTCCCTTCTGGACGAACAGCAGACTCCTCAATGCGAGCTGACGGAGCAGATGCGCATTCTGACGCAGCATTACTCGGCACTGTACACTTCACACCGGCAGTCCACCCTCGACTTGCAGTCATACCTTGACGACACGGCTATCGCTTGGCTTGGCACCTCCCAGCAGAAGTTCCTGCATCACGAGCTTGAGCTAGACGAAATCAAGGACGCCATCATGTCTATGAAATCTGGCAAAGCGCCGGGTTCGGACGGGCTTCCAATAGACTTCTTTAAGGCGTACATTCACGTCCTTGCCCCTATTTTGCAGCGAGTCTACTACTCCGCCCTGGAAGAGGGCGAGTTGCCACTCACGATGCGGGAGGCACTCATAGCTTCCTTGTTGAAACCTGGGAAGCCACCAGAGCACTGCGATTCCTACAGACCTCTGTCGCTGCTCAATACTGACGTGAAAATCCTCGATAAAGTGCTTGCGACACGCCTGAATTTACTGATGGAACGCCTGGTCCTACCAGACCAGGCTGGATTCGTCCCCAACAGGGCGACATCCCATAATTTAAGGACCCTGCAAGCGGTACTGCAGGACATTAACCCTAGGTGTGAGGCGGCAGCGGTCTTTTTAGACGCAACGAAAGCTTTTGATTCCCTTGAGTGGGACTACCTGTTGGCCCTTCTGGAACGGATGGGGATTCCTTTCTCCTTCCTGGGATGGGTTAGACTGCTGTATTCCAGACCCCAGGCCTCGGTGTTGTTGAATGGCTCTCGCTCAGCCCCATTTGAGATCCACAGGGGCACCAGACAGGGCTGCCCGCTCTCTCCGGTCCTTTTCGCGATAGCCATTGAGCCACTGGCGGCCAAACTCCGGCAGCACCATAATCACCGATCCCTGATCTATCCGGCCAGGCAGTTGCTCATTGCCCTGTATGCGGACGATATGACCCTCTACATCGACAGGCCGAGGGAGAACCTTAACCCTTTACTTCGAGAGATAACCAAGTTTGGAGCCATATCGGGGATACAGATCAATTGGTCTAAATCGGCCCTCTTCCCTCTGACTGACAAAACCGTCCCCTTCCCGTTGGATTACCCCCTGATGTGGGAGGCCGACGAAATAAAATACCTAGGCATCGTCGTGACCAGGGACCGGGATGCCCTTATCAGAGCCAATTATGGCACTGCAATCGACAAGATAACTGACACCATTACTAGGTGGATTCACCTCCCCCTTTCGATGGCGGGACGCATCTCCCTTATAAAGATGGTCATTCTCCCCAAACTTCTTTACCTCTTCACCAACATCCCATATTCTCCGGGTGCCAACTTCTTTCGAATGCTGAATTCGCAGCTGACCCGCCTAATTTGGGGTGGAAAGCAGGCCCGGCTTGGTCTCAAGACACTGATGTTACCATTCCACCAGGGCGGGTTTGATGTCCCGAATTTCCAACTCTACTACGACTGCGCCCAGGGGCACTTCGCCACCTACTGGCTACACCCCCCTCCCTTCATGGCTCACCTCGCGGTGGAAGATGGCTATATGCGGCCGGTTAAACCGTCAGGGTACCTCTACACTCCCGCCCGTCCCTGTGAACGCGACCCTACCACGGTTGAATGTACCGTGCGAGCCTGGAACCGCATTGCGGCCCGGCTGGAGGTAGACTTTCTATATTCGCCGCGCATGCTCTTAGCACACGATCCCAGATTGAGCGTGGCGTGCGAAGAAATTGGCCGTCAGCTTTTGAGGAAATACGCGATGCACACCTGGGGAGACCTATATCTCGGGGGCCAATTTCGCACCTCGTCCCAGTTCTTTGGAGACACAGCACCCTCTGTTATGGACTCCTTCCTGTACACCCGCTTACGCCAAAATGTCCGGACGGCCACACCCGATTTTCCTGCGGAACCGGACTCGGTAGCCCCGTTACATGCTCTCCTGCAGCCCGAACCCCCGAAACATGTGGTATCTATGCTCTACACCAGCTCCCGGGCCCCCCCATCCCCCCCGACGCTCAAAGCGCGAGCAGACTGGGACAGGGACCTCGGAGACCCACTGACGGATGAGTTGTGGGAAGAGAGCTGTTCGCACACATCTGCGGTCACAGGCAACGCGCGACTCAGACTAGCGCACTATAAATTTCTGCACCGACTCTACCATACCCCTGCTAAACTCTTTCGCTTCGGGTTGCGCGATAACGATAGATGCCTGCGCTGTGGCTCCGAGGGGGCGGATTTTTTCCACCTGTCCTGGTTATGTCCGGACGTGGCTTCGTACTGGACGGATATATTTCAGGCACTGGGGGACATGACGGGAGTGGACACCACGCCTTGCCCTAGGATCGCACTACTTGGTCTCCTACCCTCTTCAGTTAAGAAACACCGTAAATTCCTGGCATTGGGTTTTCTGCTTGCTAAAAGACATGTAGCATGTCGTTGGGGTAGGGGCCGTGCACCCAAATTTAAGATATGGCTCTCCACGATGACAACATGGCAGGAACACCTGCACGCATATGCTGATCTGCTCCCCCCGAAGTCGCGCCCTAAGGAGCTTTGGGCCCCTCTGACCTCGTATCTCCTTTCACTCCCAGAGGCGGTCGAACCCCGAGTGGCCGATGAGGACCCTGTTGACTAGATGTACCCCCATCCCAACACCACCCTTCCCCTCCCCCCACTACCTTGGCCCCTCTACTCTCCTCCTCCCTTCTTTGTCCTACTGGGCGCTGCCCCCCCCAAGCACGTAGCTGCGCATCTCATACAGGTTGGAATCACATTGAGAATCTGAACACACACGGGTAGGTCACTACTTCAGCAGTAACACCCAGCCCCTCCCTGCCCCCCCCCCATTCCGCACAACGCTGCCTTGCGGTAGTTAACCCCTCTTACAGATGCTGCCATACCGAAATACCCACGCCATGGTGAGAGTCACCGAGGTCATGACCTATACATCCGGTACAGGACAGGGCTTGCTCCCCCTCCCCCCCCCCCACCTTCCTCCGCCTGACTGACGGATCTGCACCTAGATCCACGTACTTCTTCCGCACTGTTTAGAGCATCAATGTTGGGACTGTTATCTTTGTTGATAGTTCGTATGCATTATCAAAAAAACGAACCCTCATACCGTATTGCTGTTTTTTGTACATGGCCAGTTTGTCACATTGCTGTCCCACTGAGACATGATTGGACTACTCCTCCCAAAATAGCCGGCATGGAGGGTAGATGGGGATTTGCTGTGGATATATTCTGCCTTGCTTCATCGTTACTGTTTTCATGACCCCATTCGCCTCTATGTCAAAGTGCATATGTAACGCTGCCGGCCTGCGCAGGACAGGTTGTAGGCCATTGGCTGTGTACAATCTATTGCTCATCAATAAAGGTTTTAAAAAAAAAAAAAAAAAAAAAGTGGACAACGACTTTCTTAAATTAACGCTTCGTGTAAAGTACATGATAGCCTGAAAATAAATGAAAAGAAACTGCATCACTCTACATGACAACACGAACTGGGCGCAGTGATGAATTGGTTTTTCTTTCAATGAATAGTAACCAGGATTCCATTTAATAACAAGACAGTCTTTGCGCACAATAAGATCTTTCATAACTTGTACTCTTACTTTTAAGAGTTAATAGGCCGATGTTTTAGTCAGGATTAAACACACGCCGATCCCTTTACTTCTGTTTGACCCTTTGAATGTCTAACTGCAGGGCGACCACACAGGTCATCACAAGTTTAATATATATTTTTTTTAATAATTTTTGGTACTATAGAGCGGGGCTCCATTATCCTGAGCTGCTTGCCAGGTGAGGCGGAAGCACTTCCCCCTTGAATTAAAGGTGAGCCTATGTTGTGTTGATAATACTCAATTCAATTACCATGCAAGAACATCACGTTAAGAATTATGGTGGTTATTCATATTAATGATGATATGTTTTCCTATTTTTGTTCTTGCTGTCTATGTGTGTGTGTTATGGCAACTCGACATCTGGAATTCTTCTACTCTACCAGAAGGGAATCCAGATGTGAACAGGTGACCTTTACCATTTTGTTCACGATTGTTTTTTATCTATCACATAAGCAGTAGCAACTAATTATGGGTCCTGAGGAAGCGGCAGGTACCAATGTGGACCTTTAAACGTCCGCAGAAACATGTCGACCAGATAACCCAGTCAGTATTTATTTGTTAAAACTATCTGACTTGTTTGCACTCTATTTGTTTTTATTGTTGGAAGTGCACGGCTCCAGAATAAAGGTATATTGCGTTCACTATCCAATTTTACTAGAAACACCACCTTTTTTCATCACCATTCACCAATCACCTTTGCACTGCTTTCAGTTACAAACAACATCTAGCTACCACGCTATAAACTACCTCACCAATATCAACCATCTCCCAATAACATCTTGGAGTTGGTTGTTTCGGCCTACCTACTGTGAAGTAGACCATATGATGAATTGGGCGGTACAGGAAAAGTAACTGATGGACACTTACTCACAATAGGTATCTGTCCAGTAGTTTGCTTATATTCTAAGCTTACACATAGCCATTTCCACACACTTAGTCATTTTACATCTCTAGACCCACAGTTATTCTTTATGTTTTCCATAGTCTAATAGGGGGATTATAACTGTGCCTAGGTCGTTAAATATTCCCTCGGACCCTCTCTCCAATTCCTTTGTTTATTGTAGTTCTTGAGCAGCCGTGGCTGCGGGTCCTTTTAATATTAAAGTGAGAACTTTGTCTCTCTTTTCCCACATCTACGACTGGTGTGGAAAATTTAGCTGTGTTGGCTTTTGTTATTAGCTTTGCAGTGCATGCAACTCCGGGGTCATTAGACATAAACACATAACAATACTTTATCTCTTAAAGAGAGTATGGCGACTAATTTAGGCCTAGCATATGATGAGACAGAAATCCAAACCATCCTTGAGGATAATCCAAGTATGCTCAACATGTTACCTAAACCCCAAGATATTAGCGAAGATGGGTGGCCTAAAATCTTGATACTAAAAAAAGAGTCATTCCCGTATTTGCATCCATGGGATTACTATGGCCGAGTATCTCCGGGGTAATGGAGCCCCTTCAGGATTAATAGTCACGAATTCTCCAAGGCTCTTTCTGGACGATGAGGACTTCATAAGAGATTGGTACCTCATCGCCTGGAAATGTACGAGAGATTGGCTCGTACTAATTATTAAAACTGCAAAAAAAGCTGCAGATAAGCTTATGGTGGAGATCCAGATTTTGGAGGGACAAATAAGAACCACTATCTCGGGTAAATTATTTACTAAACAACAGGATGAGAACAATAAAACAAACAAAGATTTCAAAGACAATGTGCTATTTTCTAAGCTTGAAAAATGTAAAAAGGATCTAGCAAAATTCTCAAAAGAAAAGATTTACCCTTATACAAGTGCAAACTATGTCCCCACACCATTCAATCGCAATGGTAAAAGAGGAGGTTCCACTTACGGAACATCTTCATCGGAAGATAATTCCAGTGACTCAGACTCTTCCAATGCTCATAATCCAGCATCTACCAATAGAGGAAAAGGCAACTGGAGACAAAGGAGGGGTCAACACTACAACCAAAGTCAATTTAACCCATGGTGGCCTCCAAACCCGTGGATGCAAGGACAATTCCAATTCCCCCAACAGATGGGCCCTTTTGCACCAGGACCTTTTCCACCGGGTCAGAATATGCCTCCTTTTTTAGGGTTTGGCCGAGAGAGATCGCGTGGGAGACGCCGGGCTCCACAAGGCCAAGTACAGTGGAATGTCCCCCCGCAATCGATGGACCTCCGGAGCGGCAAGCGGATCCCACAGGACCAAGCAGGAACGAGCACGGGGGCAGCCTCGTAATTAATTTGAGCTCACGGACCCTCACACCACTGGAAGAAAAGGTACTCAACCGAGGCCTTGGATTTGTCAAGACATACGCAGGAAACCCATTCCAAACTCAGATTGAAATCTCCAAATTTTTCAGGAAGGTGAGACTCCACTTTTTCTTTTCAAAGGCTGACAGTGAAGAAACGGGAGTCCTTAACACCAGACTTAAAAGACCATCGACGTTTAGTCCTCTGGCTGCGACTGTGCCAGCAAAAGTAGTAACGTTCGAAGAAGCGGTACAGCATGACATTCAAGAATTGTTCAAACAAACCCATAAACCCTTCATGAACATTCCAAAATCAGAACAAGAGGCATTGAAGGCCTTGATGAATGACCAGTCGATTACAATCAAATCAGCCGATAAAGGCGGTGCGACGGTACTCATGGATACAACAGCTTACAGGGAAGAGTGCTTACGACAGTTGGGAGACACACGATCCTATCAGCTCTTGAAAGAAGATCCCACGGCCAGACTAACTATGATCATTGGACACATTGCAGAGGAGGCATTAGCAGAAGGATGGATTACCACTAATGAGGCTGCCTTCTTGCAAACTCCACACCCAATAAAACCATATTTCTACGTCCTGCCTAAAATTCATAAAGCGCAGCGACCCCCTCCAGGCCGGCCCATCATCTCCGGCATTGGGTCATTGTTGGAACCTTTATCGACTTTTGTGGACACCTTTTTAAGACCACTGGTAAAACTCATGCCCACTTATCTACAAGATACAAAAGATCTGCTGAGACTGTTGCCTGAAATAGAATTTGACTCCACAACAGACCTCCTAGTATCCTTCGACGTGGAGTCGTTGTATACCTCCATCCCCCAGAACGAAACATTAGAAGTTATAGAAACCCTACTAAGAGAACAAGATCTGGACTCTATAACACCCGTCTCCGTGATCATGGATCTGGATACAATAGCCATGAAAGAGAATTTTTTCGAATTTGAGGGCCAATGCTACCTACAAACATCTGGAACTAGCATGGGCAGCGTTTTTGCGCCGAGCCTGGCTAATTTGTATATGCACAAATTTGAACAAGATCACGTATTGCAGACTGGGAACCCGTACTTAACATCAGTACGGGTTTGGAAGAGGTATATCGATGATATACTGGTGGTGTGGCGTGGCACTATACCGTCTCTTCTAGCCTTTCATGAATGGTTGAACAACCGCAATGGATTTTTGCGCTTCACAGTTGAGTACAATCATGATTCATTGGCTTTCCTAGACCTATTAATTACAGCAACATCACAAGGTCTAAAATCTGAGCTATACAGGAAGCCTATGGCTCGCAATTCCCTGTTACAATATAACAGCTGTCACCCTAAGTCACTACGTGACAATCTGCCATTTGGGCAATTTCTACGGATACAGCGGAATTGCACAAGCAAGGAGGATTTCAACAAACATTCCAAGGATTTGGAAGATAAACTTGAAGAAAAGAACTATCCTAAAAAACTGATCAAACGCTCAAAAAAGAGAGCAGCTAACAATAACCGGGAAGCCCTGCTAGAACATGCGACCCCGAAGGAGACAAACAACAGAATGACATGCGTCAATACATTCAGTACAAGATCTAATGCGATTCAGCGCATCATTCTAAAACATTGGAGAATTCTAAATACTGGAACTGATTCCCTTGAGCGCCCTCTTTTTGCTTACAAGCGCGGCATCAGCCTCAGAGATCAGTTGGTACACACCAGACCACCTACAAGAGCGGTCCATCAAGTGGGCACACTATGGAACATGCCTCCCGTAACAGGACACCATCCCTATGGAAACTGTGCTTCCTGCCCCCAGACTAAACGCTCCACCACCATCGACATAGGGACAGGTCGGCCTTGGGAACAAAGACGTTTCACCAATTGTAATAGTAGTCAACTGATCTATTTAATTACCTGTCCCTTGTCACTCAGGTACGTCGGGATGACTACTCGGAAAATAAGAACAAGAATCTCCGAACATAAGAGCACAATTAGGTGTAATAGACAGGCTACCAGACTAACAAATCACTTCATAGAAGCAGGGCATAAACCAACTGAATTTGAATGGACTGTGTTGGAACAGCCTAATATCCCGGCACATATAACGGACGTGTCTAAATATCTCTTCATGATAGAGCAAAAATGGGTCTACAAGTTAAATTGTGACAAAGCAGGCCTGAATGAAGACATCCCTTGGATGTCACTATGAAATGATAGTTTCAAACTTACGTCCTGTGTAACTGAACAAAAAAATACCCTTTTTTGACATATCACCATAAGATGATAGACCTCACTGTGTAACAACTAAGCTGTTGTCTATCATAAATTACAACGCAATTATACATAAGTGAGGTAGTCGTAAATATTCTTCTGACCCCTGCCTTGCTAATTCATGTAAAAATTTGGCCTTTCATTTGGTATAATTTCGCTTTAAGATATTCATGTTGTTATTCCATAAGGGAACTATGGATTCTAAGATCGCTGGCCATCATGTGTTAATATTCAGGAGTGAAATTAAATCATACACATGGTCAGTTAGAATGGACAAAATTTTGTGGACTACATCTCCCAGAAACATCTGCGGGGTCATGTGGGCGGAGACATCCAATGGGAACTGAGCCATATTCAATAAGGAAGCCACAAACCTCTGCCACGGTACCTCCCCAAACAGCCCAGAAGGCTGCCAGGAGTACCGACGGAGAGGTAAGGAGAACATTACATGTAGGGACTTCTACTTAAATGCGCGCTAGAAATGCAGTTCCTGTCTAGTACTTTGATATCAACTCGAGTTTCAAACTTCCACCATAAAGCGCTAAAAAGATCTGCTGTGCGCATTTACACGCACCCGAGTTTAAAACTGACATTACAAAGTACAAATGCGGTTTGTTTTTCTAACCCGAGCATGAAGTGATTCATGCTTTTAAACTACATCTTACGCGGTGTATTGAATGTGCGTAAGAACTGAGCTCTGTATTTGAAGGGTGAGAGGTGACTGGCCTCTGATCACCACATGGGTTCATTGCCAGGTCACGATTCATAAACGGCAGCGTTTAAATAGAAATGCACTTTAAAGCACCGAGCTGCATTCTCTTCAAATTCGAAATACAATTGAAGTCGTTTTTCGACAGAGGCCCAATATTCAGAGCCTTGCATAAAGTGGACAACGACTTTCTTAAATTAACGCTTCGTGTAAAGTACATGATAGCCTGAAAATAAATGAAAAGAAACTGCATCACTCTACATGACAACACGAACTGGGCGCAGTGATGAATTGGTTTTTCTTTCAATGAATAGTAACCAGGATTCCATTTAATAACAAGACAGTCTTTGCGCACAATAAGATCTTTCATAACTTGTACTCTTACTTTTAAGAGTTAATAGGCCGATGTTTTAGTCAGGATTAAACACACGCCGATCCCTTTACTTCTGTTTGACCGTTTGAATGTCTAACTGCAGGGCGACCACACAGGTCATCACAAGTTTAATATATATTTTTTTTAATAATTTTTGGTACTATAGAGCGGGGCTCCATTATCCTGAGCTGCTTGCCAGGTGAGGCGGAAGCACTTCCCCCTTGAATTAAAGGTGAGCCTATGTTGTGTTGATAATACTCAATTCAATTACCATGCAAGAACATCACGTTAAGAATTATGGTGGTTATTCATATTAATGATGATATGTTTTCCTATTTTTGTTCTTGCTGTCTATGTGTGTGTGTTATGGCAACTCGACATCTGGAATTCTTCTACTCTACCAGGAGGGAATCCAGATGTGAACAGGTGACCTTTACCATTTTGTTCAGGATTGTTTTTTATCTATCACATAAGCAGTAGCAACTAATTATGGGTCCTGAGGAAGCGGCAGGTACCAATGTGGACCTTTAAACGTCCGCAGAAACATGTCGACCTGATAACCCAGTCAGTATTTATTTGTTAAAACTATCTGACTTGTTTGCACTCTATTTGTTTTTATTGTTGGAAGTGCACGGCTCCAGAATAAAGGTATATTGCGTTCACTATCCAATTTTACTAGAAACACCACCTTTTTTCATCACCATTCACCAATCACCTTTGCACTGCTTTCAGTTACAAACAACATCTAGCTACCACGCTATAAACTACCTCACCAATATCAACCATCTCCCAATAACATCTTGGAGTTGGTTGTTTCGGCCTACCTACTGTGAAGTAGACCATATGATGAATTGGGCGGTACAGGAAAAGTAACTGATGGACACTTACTCACAATAGGTATCTGTCCAGTAGTTTGCTTATATTCTAAGCTTACACATAGCCATTTCCACACACTTAGTCATTTTACATCTCTAGACCCACAGTTATTCTTTATGTTTTCCATATCCTTTGCATAACAGAAGACACCTGATTCAAAAACGCCCCTTTTATGAACCTTCAGTTCAGTGTTGCATGCCGCTCTACCCTCCTACCCAGTGGAACCAGACTCTTTCGCCCCACTAACACTGATCATTGAAAAAGAAACTAGTGCACACCTCATCTTGAGACTTTATAAGGAATGCGCAAACATCAGGCCAGCGAGGGATGATAGAGTGCATAAAGAATGGGAGGAAGACCTGAGTCGAGACATTACTGATGACCAATGGGCCAAGTGCTGGGCGGTAACGTGGGAAGTCTCACTCAACAGCAGTCATAAGCTGCTCCATTTCAAATTCTTGTGCCGCATTTATTGTCCGGCCAAAACACACCGGATTGGCCCTCCAGCCCTCATCACTGTCTGAAATGTAGTGCCCCTCACGCAGACTTTGCACAGTTATCGTGTTGTTGCCCTAGATTACAGAAATATTGGGAACAAACACATTCAGTCCTGGGTACCATGGTTAATATTACCCTAATACCCACGCCAGAAGTGGCATTGTTGAGATACACTGTGAATTTCACCAAGAAAGTCAGACGGTTTGTGTCTTTGTGTTTATTGCTGGCAAAAAGAGAAGTAGCATTAGCGTGGGGCAGCAGGAAAGCTCCTACTCTACAGGGCTGGCTACATAGTCTGGTGTACTGCAGTAATAACAGCGACGTTTATGCCATCATAATGCCGAATGTGTCGCACCCCAAGGACATCTGGGGCCCATATCGGGCATATATAGAATCCCGGCAACAGGACACTGGCTCACAATTGACTAGCGGCCTGGTGCCGGAAGGCATGGGGTGAGACGAAGGCGGGTAGGACTCAACACTACAAGACACAACAAATACTTAACCAGTGCACACCTTTACATGATATCTGGCAGAACGTACACCCGCAGAAGGGAGACATGGTTAATGGGGCTAAATCATTAGAGCTGTTCAACTAAAGTATAACTAGTCAGATGTAACCAAGATACTCAATCGCAACTGTACGGGATGTGTTAATATCAAAGGTGTAACAAGAAGAACATTGCATAATGATGTGACAACGTTAAGTGAAGATATGTGAAAGCGGGACTGACTGTTATGTATATTTACGTATTAAAGTATCATTGTTTCTGTAATGTGCAATTATGAAAAACTTTGAAAATAAAGGTTTTTTTTTTAAAAAAAACCTTGGTCCGGTCTATCCTAGATAGGGTGGGTAACTGGTCGGTTAGAAGCAAGGGGATTAGTGTTGTTCCTCTGGGTTTTTTATCATCCCCCCAGTTTTATTCAGTGCCTTAGAGAAGAGGGACTGTCTATGGATCCCCTACACTATGCTTATGCGGTGTCTGTATATAATTATGTTGAAGCTCTCAACAATATGGAAGACATAGATTGACTGAGCACTCCAAATTTACCCCCTGATTTAGTGGGTGGGCTTATTGAGGGTCAAGCTGGGGTTTCTGTAGAGCAGTTTATTAGGCCAGTTAGCGCTAATTTAATAGAAACCTTATCCTCTCCACTGACTATATCAAAGCCACTGGCGAGAGACAATAGCAGAGTGTTTCTGGCATTTCAGTCTGAACCTGGTAAGTCTTGTATTAGCCCGCGGGTACCGCCTTGCATGGAACACTCTTCCCCGCTGAGTTGGGAGTAATAAGTTCTGTGCCCACCTCCATAACCTCAATCTGGAATATTACTTCCTGGAACATCGCTTGGATGTGGAGAAGTGCGGCTCAATGGTTAGAGCGGCAGACCCTGAGGTAGAGGTCTGGCCCGGGACCAGGGTTTAATTCCTGCCTTGGCTGGTCTCGGCGGATCATGGGCTCATAATTCCTCGCACCTGATTTCTCGCCTCGGTGCCTACTCTAATCATGGGTCCCACGCTGCAACTCTGGGCAATAGCTTGCTTAGTCTCCACAACGGCCCCCTACAGCGCTAGGGATGCCTGGTTGCACGCTGGGGATGCCCAGGAGTGGACATTTCACGGGGAAAAACCAGGAAGGGTTCCCTAGCAGTATGAGTACAGCGCCAGGACACTCAGGAGTATCAGTGCGCTTTACAAGTACGGCTACATTTACATTTACATTTACATGCGCGCTAAGACTCAAAATCCTGTTTGGTGTGAGTTTATTCAGAACGTTGATATTCTGTGTTTGCAGGAAACATGGTGCATAGAGCCACATCAATGGTTTTAAGACATTTAATACCCAGGCGGTAAAGGGTCAAACTTAAAAGTTGAATTACATAGGCAGCCTAGATCACCACGCAGGGTTAGATTGGAAAGATTGGAATATAAGAGGGCTTTTGCTGACAGAAAATGCAGTTTGAGAGACGAAGCCTGGAAAACTCTGCAATCTGCGGCCCGCCAGAAAGATAATGTGGCTTTCTCTCTCTTCAGGTGAGAGTCCATCAGTTGAGATTGCCATTTCAGAAGATGAATGGGTTGAGTTTTTTTCTAATGTGTACAAAGACCAAGGTGATTTTGACTTGCTACCGACCGTTACCTTATTAAACTGTCAGGTTAAGATGGACTTGCAAGTTACACTGGAAGAAGTACTTAGAGCCCTCTCCCAGAGCCAAGGTGGTAAGGCCCCTGGTCCCGATGGAGTGCCAGTGGACTTGTTCAAATCTAATGTTCATTTTTGGGGCCCTATAGTAACTCAAGTAATCAATGCCACTGCTAGAACGACACTACCAAAGACCTGGGTGGAATCAATCATAATCCCTATTTTTAAGAAGGGGAATCGTCATAGCCCTGGGTTTTATAGACCAATCTCCTTGTTGGACTCAATGGTAAAAGTGGTGGGACGTGTTCTTCTGAAACTCCTCCAAGACTGGGCGGAAGATAATAAGGTCCTG
This sequence comes from Lissotriton helveticus, assembly GCF_964261635.1. NCBI lineage: Eukaryota > Metazoa > Chordata > Amphibia > Caudata > Salamandridae > Lissotriton > Lissotriton helveticus. The sequence continues at coordinate 1,493,540,428 of NC_136061.1, read as the reverse complement.
TCAGATCTACAATATGGCTTCCGGGAAGGGTTAGGCACCATAGAGCAGACTTTAAATCTGACGATTTTAATTGGAAATTATACAAGAGCAAAAAAGTGAAGATTATACTTGCCATTTCTTGACCTCACCGCAGCCTTTGATTTGGTGAGGCATGGAAGACTGTGGGAGGTCCTCGTAGCCATGAGTGTGGATCATAATATTGTCACTTTTTTGCAGCGCTTGTATAATGGTGCCTCTGCCAGGGTCCGTTATGGTGTGGATGGGGAGTGCACAGAAACTTTTCCCATTCGGAGGGGTTCGGGCAGGGCTGCGTCCTGGCCCCCTTCCTTTTTAACTTATATATAAATGGACTGGGAGATGAGATGCTCAGATCAGGCCAAGATTTCCCACAAGCCGGTGCAAGATCTATACCCACCTTTCTTTATGCGGATGACGCAGTCTTAATGCCGCGCACACAAAATGGCCTACAACTGGACTTAGACAGCTTTAATGTGTTTCTGACTGACTTAGGATTAGGTATTAACATCTCTAAGACCTTTGTCATGAGTTGCGGCCAAGGGGGTCAGAGGGGTAGGGTGAGGGATATGTTCTTGGATTGTAGGAAGATAGCACCAACCAAATCCTATGCATATCTCTGCATCCTATTTAATCATAATGACGCGTGGGCCTCAAACGATATCTACAAAAAAACTTGTGCTTATTAGAACAACCAGTGCCCTTGCCACCTTCGCAAAGAAGCTGGGTAGGAAGCCGCCAGGGGAGCTCCTGCAAATTTATAAGGCAAAATGCATCTCAGTAGCGATGTATAGGGCAGGGGTGTGGGGCTTTGCTAAGACCCACCCTCTGCAACTTGTGGAATATTATTTTCTACCGTACATCTTGTCTGTTTCGCAAAGCACGCCTTCCTTTGTTTGTCATGAGGAGTTGGGTTTTCCTTACATATCGGACATTATTAAACTTGAACCAATACTCCTTTGGCATAGGATATGGTCCAAGGAACAGACCCAGTTAAATAGAGAGATTATGTTGGACAGTCTGAGATTGGAAGGGGCTTTGCAGATCCCCTAGGTCAAGTTTGTACCTAGCTTCATGAAGGATTTAGGACACTTGGAATATTTTCCAAACCCTAGTTCCATGTTGTAGAATTCTAGAAAGGCCTTAAAATTTGAAGGTCTCCTACTGTTGGGTATATTAAGAATAGCAGGCGAAACTTCTAAATGCTGTGTGGTGCAACATCAGTTAACACTCACCTGCCCGGGGATGGAGTCGTATTTATCCTTTGTACCCGGCAGTTTTTATAAGATTTAGATTGGGCATCGTTCCCAGATTAGTGACAATACCTAAAATGAATGATTGGTCAAGAACTCTGAATCTATGTCCTTGTGACTCTCAATCTGTGCAGTCCACAATTCATTTAATTTTTTATGTAAATTTTATGTGACATTAAGGAAAGTATAAATACCGACTCTTTTAAAATTCCAAGGTCTTAGACAATGTCGCCCAGCTCTCATTCGACTCCAGTTTGTGGTGAAAGAACACATTGCCTGGTGGATAGCTATGTACCTGAAGAAAGCGCTACGGCATAGGAAAAGTATGATATCGGTTGATTTTCAATAGTTGGGCTTTTATCCATCGTTGTCGGTGGTTTTAATTATATAACATTTTATAGTTTTTCTGAATTTGTAATGTTTGTCTTAAGTTTGTATCCTAGTGTAATATGTGCAGTCCACAATGAAATTTTAATGTTTATTTTATGTGCTTTTATGATTGTTATATGAGCAGTCGAATAAAGCTTTCAAAGGAGAAGATGCCAGACTTTTATGATACCCAGATTAGATACTGTCGCAGGGATTCCATTCTCATACAGAACTGTGCATAGAGACTTGGAACCTCAGTGAATTAGGGTGGGCCAAAACTGACCTTAGTACCCAAAATCCCCTACCAGACTAGCAACAGTGTCTCATTGGTTCTTACAAACTCCCAATGTTTAGACAAACCAGAACATGGACTTAGAACACCACAGGTAACGTGGAACACATGAACACTCTTTCGCTATACAATCATTTCAATCCAGAACTAGGAGTAAATGAGGACGCGTGCACATTTGAAATGTTTATTTTCTAATGCAGTGTTCTCGAGCGCAGTATCTTAGCTAATACAAGCAAACATATTATAAGAAACAAAGTAATCAGCATAGTTACTAGTTCATAGAATATTAAGGGTGAAAGCCTCCCTTGCTAGTATATTGTATTATATCTAAGAAGGTCTCTTTGGATTTTAGCAGGGCAGCCCCATACCTCAGATCCTAGTGGTAAGGGATCACATCATCCTTCACCAGCTCTCTGCATGTGAAGCACCATCAAGTGTGTGTGTGTATGCTCTGTGCAGTGAAATATAAAACAGGCCTAAAGCCAGAATTTGTCCGCAGCTGCCTGTATGTTATGTCTAGAACCTGCGAAGATCAGACCTCACAACAACCACTGTGTTGAGATATCCTTGAAGGCCTCGGGACTCACTGTACAGACACAGCTCACTAAGCAAAGCTGATATCAGAGCAACAACATATTATTCTCGTGTGAAGCAAAACATTCTACTAGGCTCAAAGCTAAAGCAACAATTATGTGTCGTGTGCAGAAGCAGCAGAAAGGTAAAATGGCGTTTAAACTCCTAATAAGCTCATGCTAACTTAACACAGTGTGTAGACAAAGCATATCTATATGACACCCTCCCTTGATCCGAGCACAGATAAGATAAGATAAGGGGCACCTTTTTGAAATGCAGAGTTCAAGAACTATAGTCAGTTTAAATTTGAGTAAGTGGGGAAAAAAAAATGTTGTCACCTTAAAAAACAAAATCTCATAATCATGACAGTTTAGTGTTCGCTGCAATCGAAGTCAATAGGTCTGGGGCTCAAAAAGTTTTTCATAGCTCCTAAAAAAAATAATAAAAAATGTTCAATGTCAATAAAAGCATCGACAGACCTCAGCCTAGCACCGAATATGCAAAATAAGCAGCAACAGCTTCCAAAAGGAAGTCACTGTTTGCATCCGAAAATAATTCAGCCATCCAATTCAATAGTGGGAAAGAACATACATGCTCTTCAATTACCGGAGCCTCTACCACCATCAGAAGACAACTCGGTGGGTTCTCGATGAAGCTGTGTGCCAAGAAGTCTTGCACCGCTGCGAATATATTCCAACGACCCAATATTCCATGCATCGCTGCAAAGGCCATAATCCCTCCTTCAGAACAAAGCAATTCATGAGCTACTAAGGGACTCATGAGCTGGTTATAATCCACTTCAGGGGACACCACATTGCAGAGACACTAATCCAGGGCCCAGTCGAAATCGCAACTCAGGCAATGAAATACAGGCTAGACACATGTAAAATAGGAAAATCGAAAAGATAATCCATACGCTGCACTTAAGGTGGCGAGCGGCAGCGCTCCATAGTATTCAAGCATCATGTTGCGAAACAGTGCCAGCCATGACAGCTAGTCTTGGAACACAGGATGTGCATCCATTTTGAATAAAACAAAACAGCAAAAGAACGCCTGCAGCCAGTGCCAGGAAAACGGGAAATCCACCAAATAAGTTGGAAAAGATCGAATGGAAGAAAGCAGGAATGACCCCAAATATATTTTGAAATGAAGTCCCAAGACCGCTGCTAACTACTTTAAAAAAGTGTGCCAGCCCCGTTGTGGAGGATGCATTAAAGATTGTGTGAATCAGTTCACTGAAATGCAATGGTAGGTTAGTATTTAATAAAGCATGCACCTCTGTGCGGGTGTTAGCTACGTGAAGTACAAATGTTTCACGAGCAGATGTGAGGGCAACTTCTTTTTGGGACAATAGAGCTCTTATGCGACTCATCTTATTGAACTGTGCTTTCAAGGTCGGAATCCTCGGCCAGATGGAAACATCCAGTTTCCAATGCGTGGGTGGATACATCAAATTTTTACAGCAATCCACAAGCTCACTGACGGTAACGACATAAGCAATGCCTTTTATTAACCCACAGCAATCCTCATTGTTTAATAGTAAATAACTCCCATTTGCCAGTAATGTGAATGTGGGAACGATAAAGGGCATGGGGGTACCTATCAAAACACAGGCTAAATTAGGCTTGTTTTGATTACAAGAGCCGTGTAATTGGATATGTCTAACACATTAATGAGTGATCTGGTGTTTCAGTGCATTTGTCAACTTTCAGATAAACTTCCTTGCCCTCCCTAAGGCATATATATGTAAAAGGAAGCGACCAGACTTCATGGAGATAGGAGCTACCAAGAGGCTCGTACCTACCAATGGCAAAATACTTCATACAATTTTTAAATTCGAAAAGAGCAAACGGTAGAGTTATTAATCCATGGATAAGCCACGTTGCAGTAGTGGCCTCTGCCACAGAAAATGGTAAAGATTCCAAACGTTCAATATGTAACATGGAAAAAGAAGCATCCTTCATTGAAAGTAAACATTGCTTATCAGTCAAATTAAATGGGGCAAATAGAGAAGAGGTATTAATGTAATGCCATGGAACTTTACCGGCCTTGAGTGTCTGCAGGGTCCAAGCAAACTGCATAACAGAACGCAATTGATTTTGACCATGGTATAACACCGACATTTCATCTTGCACAATATCAACAACAGATGACACAATATTATCCAATGTGTAAATGCGTGAAGAAAGCGTGTTAATGCTATTATCTACCACTGCTAACATCTTTTCTAAATTAGCCTGATCTATAGCCCTAAGGCGGGTAGCCGCCTTAATCTGGGATGTTTTCCAGAGTTCGTTATAAACAACATATATCCATCTTTTAGATCTACTTTTAGCCAGGCCTTTCATGAAATCATTCAGATCAACATTGTCAGTCAGTTTAGATAAATGCAGTTTAACTGACGCCAAGGTAGAATATTTGAGCCAATTTTGACATAATTTGCCTACAGAATAGGTAGTTAGAGAATGGTCACTTTCAAAACGGGGATCTACCCTGACCTGTGTAGCCTGAGCCAAACCCAGAAAACGATGTTGGCACAAGTCAGTACTTCTGTGCTAGAGCAACCAGCCATTGGGATCCAAACTGGATATGTTAAAGGACGAATTTAGCAAAAGAGTTTGCAACTCTCTGATCGAAAATTTTGTAGTATTACCCCAACCTGAATATTCTTCCAAATCAGGGAAGGAAGGAGCATTTAATTTTTTAGAAGTAGCCAATCCAAAGCATGTTGTCTGTGAAATGGTGGAATTCAAAAACAACATATGATTCGGGATGAGACGTGCACGGTGCAAAGCCTCAGTGCCTTGTACCTGCCAACTTTTGGAACCCCAAACAGATTTAAGATCAACTGATTCCTTCCACAACTCGTAGCCACCAACTGCTAACTGGTCTAGAAAGGACTTCGAATACAATAATTTTGTATCTGTAAGTCTAACCTTGGACATGGACTTTTCTGTCATCTTAAAATAAAAAGACGTGGGATTGGACTAAATTAAAATCAGTAAAATAAGTGTACTTTTTTAAAAAGGTACTCGAACTGCCTTGTATAGGAGCCGGACAATGTTCCCATTGTGTATAATTCACAGTACTCCTCCTGGAATTAGTTTTATGCAGGTAGTGGTTACCATAATATTGGGAACAAAATAAATCACCATAATTAGCAGATTCTAAATACAAATCTTCAGCATCAAAGGCAGCATAATATTTCAAATAAAAAAACAATGCTTCTACGGCCTGAACATCCCAATCATCAGAACGTATATTTTGTTTAACTACATCCCCCATGTTAACTTGAAGCACATTAGGGACATTGATAACCTCAGTGAGGCCATGGATTTGAAATTTAACAGCATCCCATACAATCCCATCCAGGACAGGCCAAGCAGTGATGTTAACAAAAGCCAAGTCTCTCTTCAGTCTGTGTGGAGTATGCGAGGAGGAATGGGGTGCCAATGTCCCATTCAGATGTCGAATGCATGTTCTCTCTTTGACATAGTGTCCATTGACGATTTTGAAAAAATAAAATACAAAAACAATTGACATAAAAAGGTATATCGAAAAAAGCACAGGCAAATATATGTCCACGGGGGGAATCAAAAAATGTTTTTAAAATAATCTTGCATAAACAGTAATACGCGAAGAGGTTGTTGATGTGTGTGAAACAGTGTCAAATGAAAATCTGGATTCTGTGGCCAAGCGAGTTTGTAAATCAGGCATTGATAAGTCAGTTGGGTAAGTATAGTCAGTGTCATCAAGTTGAGTACCAGGCAAGTTACTCAATAAAGGTCTAGAAATTGCAGGCATCTCGAGGGCAACCTCAGGCTCAGGATTCGAAGCCGTGGCCAATACAGAATTTCTCACAATCGAAGGACATGAGACTGCCGGTGTCATATTAAGAAGAATCGGCCACTATGTGTATCTTGACATTGTCAATGGAGATATACCTGTTTTCCTTACGACCAGGAAGTGGTGGTAAAATGATCTTGGGCCCTTCACACCAAGCACTGGAACTGGAGCTCGATAAGAGACCAAATTCTTTTTTATTCTCGATCTTCTCTCGAACCAGTTCTCCAACTTGGGGTAGCCAGCCAACTACCGGGATCTGCAACGCATCATCCGAGGTGGAAGGCAAATGTTTCTTTGCAAGACTGTTTCTCGTCTCTTGTAGATTCTGTAAAACATTGCAATGTTCATCTACGTCAAAGGAGGCAGCAACAGCACACAGTCTAGACCGTCAAGGTCCGATGCATACATCTTGATACCAAAGTGCATTTCGTATGGGGTCCACCCACCCAGAGACCTTCTAGGGAGATTAATAAGAGCACGCTGCACGCCATTGAGGTGAGCCAGCCAGTTCCTGCCAGTGCCTATAACTCGAGCTGTCAATGATTGCTTTAAGTCACGGTTCATTCGTTCCACAACACTATTACCCTCAGGTCTGTATGGAGACGAAAACTTGACTTGGACCCCCAACGAAGCCATGGCATCCTTATACGCCTTAGAGGCGAAAGCAGGACCCTGATCCGAATGGAAGATACCACAGGCAAAAATCCCTAAAAAGACACGCAAATCTCTTATGACAGTCCGTGAATCAGTGCTGCGGTGAGGCCATACCCACACAAAGCGTGTGCATGAATCAACTGCTACTAAGATATACTTATATGCAGTATCAGAAGAAAAAGGACCGCAGTGATCTAAATAAACACACCCAAGTGGTTTATTAGAAATAAAAAACTGTGTTTGGGGCGGACGCGCAGCAGTTGAAGGCTTAATCTGCTGGCAAATGTCACATTGAAGAACATAATCACGTGTCTGTTTGTACAGTCCCCGCCACCAAAAACGCTGTTGTAACTGAGTCACAGTGGCTGAAACGCCTGCATGCGCAGACGCAACCACTTCATGGGCCGCTGTGATCAATGTATTTCTGCGATCCTAGTTGGGAATCAATCTCTCCCGAACATCAGGTATTTTCACATAAGGAACCTGGATCAGTGCCTTAATTTACATCTGATCATTAGCAAATATACTATAGTGAAAAAAGGGGCCCTGTACATGGCATTCATGGATCTCTCCTCAGCCTTTGACCTGGTCAACAGGTCAAGGCTGTGGGGAGTCCTTCTGGAAATGGGCATAGAAAGATCACTGGTGGGCTTCTTAGCCGATCTCCACCAAGGATTGGAGGCTTCGGTTAGAGTAACCAAAGACGGTAGATGCACTGAACCCTTTAACTCTCAGAGAGGAGTGAGGCAAGATTGCATCCTTGCCCCTCTCCTTTTCACTTTGTACATAAATGCACTTGAGCCGGCGCTTACCACCCTGGGGTCTGACGTTCCGCGTGCAGGAGAGAATAACATCCCGGTCCTCCTGTACGCGGACGACGCAGTCCTCTTGGCACGAACAGGTGTGGCCCTTAACAAACTATTGGCTTCCTTTGGGGACTTTATGACCTCGCTAGATTTAAAAATAAACACACATAAATCACACGTTATGATTATGGGACTTAAAGGCAGGAAAAACAAAACCATAACTTTCATCTGCACAGGAATGGAATTTCAAAGGGTTCCTTCCTTTACTTGCCTGGGTGTGCTATTCGATGATATAGGCAATTGGGGCGCCCAATATAAGTCCAAATCAAACGCAGTTACTAGATCTGCTGGAGCCATCTTGAATTTTGCTAAAAAAATGAGGTCACGTCCAATGAATGCTATTCTTAAGGTTTACAATGCTAAATGTTTGGCAATTGCCATCTATGGGGCCTCAATATGGGGATACACAAACCCAGTCCCCATTCAAAGGGCGGAAAATAGGTTCTTTAGATCATTACTTTCCGTCCCCCAGTCTACCCCTACTTTTACAACTCATTCAGAGCTGGGTACTGGGTATGTTACAGACATCATAAAATCTGCCCCTATCATTTCTTGGCTAAAAACTTGGCTTAATGATGAAATTTCATTAAATCACATAATCCTCAAAGACTGCCTGAGCATGGATGGAGCCTTAAAGATCCCATGGTTGATGTATGTAAAAACAATGTTAACCCAGGTGGGACGTATCGATCTCTTTAACTCCCCAGATGGCATTCAAAAGGAGGATGTCAAGATGATAAAGACATCACTGATAAACCTCTTTACAGCAGAGCGGGAGGAAATAGAGCCTAAAAAACAAGGGTTAGAAGAAATTTTACGCTTAAGACTGTTCCAGGCCCAGAACCCTACCTGGTATTTGTTAATAAACCATTTCATCGCTTTCTTTTAATTAGATTCCGTTTAAACCTGATTCACTTTTTGTTGGGCACCTACTATAGATGGGATACACCTGATAACACTAAGCCATGTGATTGTGATCAGTTTTCATCTCAGGACACTTTACATTTTATTATGTTCTGTGACCATTATGCTCAAATCAGGAGGAAATATCTTGTTCCAATCCTCCGAGAGGCTGGCTTCTTACAGGTGAGGCCAGCGCTCTTATTTCTGCAACTTTTGCACAATGCACGAATCACTTTTCATGTTGCAAACTTTCTAGTTGCAGGAGTCCGTATTAACAAAATGCTTAGTAAAGGAAACAAAGGATTAATTATAAACAAAATATCTTAATGTATTTTTAATAGATATTCTGATCTTTTAAATCTCTTATATGAAATTTTTTCTACATTGTACTGTGATATAGAACTTGTATATACTATTTTAAAATTCTTATGTAAACTGATGATTTGATGTATGATACATTGTGTAGATACATTATGTAGTTATTTTTTGTCTTGTGTATTTCTTGAACTGTATCCTGTGTCTTTTTATGATTGTCAAAAATCGAATAAAAGTGATTGACTGACTGGGTCCACATAAGGAACCTTATCGGGACTTAAGTGGTATGAATACTTAGAAGGGAACCCCTTAGGATATTTACTTCCCTTCTCAGTCGCAGCAACAGCTGCCAAGATATCATCATCAATCTTACTTTTGGACCGTGTAACTGCTGCAACCAAATATATCAATACTGCTGATTTTGCTGCCTCATCGGCAAGCGAATTGCCAACAGCGTGGACTCCCACGCGCTGATGACCAAGAGTATGAATTACAAACACGAGTGGCAACTGCTCCTTATGCTCAGCCACTCGGACCCAGATCATTTTATGTTTTATTGTGCTACCCTTGGAATCACAAAAATCATTCTGAATCCAAAAGAACAAGTTTTCATTGTAAGACTGGACACAGTAGTAAGAATCACTTAAAATAAGAGTCGTCACACTCGGATCAGCGTACTCCAATGCAAGCATCAGAGCACGAAGCTCTGCTAATTGTGCGGTGCGGTCCCATAGAGTCTGCGTGTGCACAACCCTGGACTTAAACTCATTGTTCACCATGGCACCTACCACAATGGCTCAAGCGGAAACGTATGCGTGTTTAGACCCATGCACAACCTGCGCCGAACCATCAGTGTATTTGATGCAATGGAAATCCTCCAAAGGCCACATAGCCAAAGGTGCAGGATGAACAAATTCATATTGCAAAAAACTCCTGTGACTGTAAGGAGGCATCAAAAATAAACGTGACATCCGGAGATGTCAATGATGCTGCCTATTGTATCCACCGAGGGTGCAAAGCTTTAGAATTTGGTACACTGGCTTTCGTCACTGCCTCTAATGCAGGAAACGGTGTAACAACCAACATGCGTTTTCCCTGTGACAGAGCACGTTACTTAAGAATCGCCATCTGCACTGCTGTCAAAACTTTCTCCATAGTGGAAAATCGCATTTCAGCCGAAGTGTACAAGTGTGACTTGTAGGCAATAGGTGCTGTGTCTCCTTCGTTAAAAGTAAGGTAAGTGAAACCTACCGCCCCAGGGATGATTCTTATCACCAGGTTGGTGTGGTTATCACGAGTCAGGAAAAATGTAGATTCGAGCAGATCAGCCTGCAAAGATTGCAGAATGGCTGAGTGTTCTGGCAGCCAGCATGATTTGGTAAAAGTAGGTTGTATCAAAGCATACAAAGGCTTGATACGCTGGGCATATTCAGGAATGTATGTCGAAATTCAAAAATCCCAGCAAAGACTGTAATTTTTTCAGAGTTGTCGGAGCGCGCAGTTGTGCGCATTTCTCCAAGAAGTGAGGAGCCAATCCTCGGCCTTCATTGTTGAGCTCGTAGCCCAGGAACAACACTGTGTACTCTGCAATGTGTGATTTTGCAAAGTTGAATTTTTAACCAAAGTCCGCAAAGCTACAAATTATGCGGTCAACTCGACACAGATGCGCCCAAAGTTCATCGTCCGTGAGATAAATATCATCCACATACGAACAAGCATCTGGGTCTACTCTCTCAAAGAGAGAGACTATGCGGGCAGCAAATACCCCAGGACTATTCTTATAGCCCATTGGTAAATGTTTGAACTGTTTTTGTTCGCCGCCGCATGTAAAACTGGTACATTGGGAACTCAGACCATCCAAATGGTGGGCATAAAAACCGTTGGATATGTCAAGCATGGTTTTAAACCGCTTACGGACAAGACTATCCACTAAGGCAGAGCCGTGAGTATTCTGTACTGCACAGGTACGGCAATGCGAGTTCAAATGCCGGTAATCCAATACCAAACGATATGATCCGTCAGGTTTGGTCACAGTAAAAATAGGGTTATTCATCGGTGACACACATGTTTCAATCACTCCTTGATATTCCAATTGTTCAAGGATTTCCGCAACGGAAGCCTTAGCTTCACATCTAATGGGATATTGAGGTTGAGGCTGTGGCATAGACCGCAAAGGAATCTCGTGGTGTGGGGAAAATTTATCCCAACCACAGTGGGTACGGTACAAAGCCGGGGCAAGGGCTTTAGCCCACTCGTCTGTAAAATTCAGCGCATGCTCCTTCGAGACAGTGTGCGGGAAACTAGGGAGGATTACCTCCTCCCCTCTTGGAGCGGCGAGCACAAAAGGCGGGGGCCAGTCAGCCTCTGCTAACAAAATGTCAGAGGTAGTCGTAAGATTTTCCCAAAATACCCCTTGGATTGTACGTTGTATGTCACCTTCAATAAACAGGACTATTTCATGAAGTCTATCAGGGGGAGCTACTCTAGTGTCAGCTGTCTCCACAACAACATAACGGTCAGTCGCTGTCACCTTCAGTAGCGGACGCAGGGCCTCTCGCACTATGGTAATCTCCGCCGCGCTGTCCAGCAAGGTCAGAGCCCATGTCTGATTCCGAAGCTGCGTTCTCCCTATCTGTGGCATATCTCGCTGTTAAAGCGGTGACTTTCTTTTTCTGAAACTGGGGTCTTTTCGGTGTAGAATCGTCCTCCTTTACTTTACCGTCTTTCGGGCGGGGCTGGTCGCGTCCTTGCTGGCCACCCCGACCCCAGCCTCCACCACCGGTCGATGAGTCGTGAAAAGAACGAGGAGAGCGTTGATCAGTAACCTGAAAACGATCAGGTGATTTTATCGTCGCGCGATCGCGCAAGTCATAATTACGTTCTGGGGCGCAGGCAATGGAGACGCAGGACGAGACTCCTGTTTCTGTTGTTGTTGTTTACCCTGTTTTTGTTTTTTCAGCCAATTTAGTTTTTTGGTCTTGGGCTGTTCGTCAGTTTCAGACTTCTGCCCTTGGGGTTGTTTTTTCTCCCTAATAGAAAATGGCTTGACACCCACACTATTGCGGCCCAAGGTCTTATAAGCCGCCACAATAATTCTTGCTAACTGTCGGGGTTTATCGACATCGGGAATCACCTGCAAAGCATAGGACACCTGAAAGTTCACCGCATCTTCCTTGACATTCGCAAGTATGAGATCGGAAACCACATCAAAGGAGCCACATAGGCGCATACCCAATTCAACAGCAGCCTCAGGCCCATGCTCATCTTGAACAAGGAAACCATTTTGAAAGAATCAAGCTTGAAAAGACCTATATAAATATAGGTAGGTTTGTCCGACACCACCGTTAACTGGAAACAATAGTGAAGGGGTTAAGGACTGAATATTGCACTACTCAAGTGTCATGTAATAAGACCACCAACGGCTGGGCGCCATGTCGCAGGGATTCCATTCTCATACAGAACTGTGCATAGAGATTTGGAACTTCAGTGAATTAGAGTGTGCCAAAACTCACCTTAGTACCCAAAATCCCCTACCAGACTAGCAACAGTGTCTCATTGGTTCTTACAAACTCCCAATGTTTAGACAAACCAGAACATGGACTTAGAACACCTCAGGTAACGTGGAACACATGAACACTCTTTCGCTATACAATCATTTCAATCCAGAACTAGGAGTAAATGAGGATGCGTGCACATTTGAAATGTTTATTTTCTAATGCAGTGTTCTCAAGCGCAGTATCTTAGCTAATACAAGCAAACATATTATAAGAAACAACGTAATCAGCATAGTTACTAGTCCATAGAATACAAGGGGAGAAAGCATGTTAAAATGCTAGAGGGAAGAAGGCTACAAGACACCTAATTCTCACCCTCCCTTGCTAGTATATTATATTATATCTAAGAAGGTCTCTTTGGGTTTTAGCAGGGCGGCCCCATACCTCAGACCCTAGTGGTAAGGGATCACATCATCTTCCACCAGCTCTCTGCATGCGAAGCACCATCAAGTGTGTGTGTATGCTCTGTGCAGTGCAATATAAAACGCGCCTAAAGCCAGAATTTGGCCGCAGCTGCATGTATGTTATGTCTAGAACGTGCGAAGATCAGACCTCACAACAACCAGTGGTGTAACGAAACTTGAGGGGCCCCCCCTGCAAAGCACATGGAGGGGGCCCCCCTCGCCCTCGGTGTCCCAGCCCACCACCTACCACGTTGCCCTACCACAGGTCAAAATTCAGGACAGGAGCTCAAAATTCAGGACGTAACTTCGGGACAAAAGGTACGTTTTACAGACACATCAGAGGATGTTGTGCAATAGTATATAAGTAAGCACATCCATATCCACACATATTCAACCATTTGCAAACCTGTCCATCATGTATCCTTCCATCTATCATTTCACTCATCCATCCCTCTATCCACCCTTTCACTCATCCCTTCATTATCCATCCATCCACCCTTTCACCCTATCCATCTTTACACTCATCTACTCTTCCATCCATCCATCCATCCACTCATCCATCCAGCCATTTACCCTTTCACCCATCCAGCCACCCTTTCACTTACTCATATATCCTCCCAGTCCCTCATCCTTCCACCAGTTCAGCCTTTCAGTCATGCATCCATCCTCCCTTTCTCTCTCCATCGACCCTGTCACTTGGCCATCCTTCCTTCCACTCATCCACCCACCCATCCATCTACTCATACACTCATTAATCCATCTATTGACCCTATCACTCATCCATCCTTTCTCTCATCCCTTTATCCTTTCATTCTTTCACTCATCTATCCATCCTTTTGCCCATCTACCCTCCCTTTCACTCACTCATCCATCCTTACATCCACCCTTTCACGTATCCATCCATCCATTCACCCTTTCACATATCAATTCATCAATCCATCATTTCACTCATCCATCCACCCACTCGCTCATCATCCACCCTTTCACTCATCCATCCACCCTTTCACTCATCCATCCATCCTTTCACTCATCCATCCACCCTTTTATCCATCCATCTACCCTTCCACCCATACATTCATCTATTTACCTTTTCTCTAATCCATCCTTCCACTCACTCATCCATCCATCATCCTCTCTCATTATCCATCTATTCAACCTCATTTAACCATTCACCCTTTCACAAATCCATCCAGCCATCCACCCATCCCTTCACCTACTCACTTGTCCACTTTTTCATATTAATTATGAGCTGAGCCTTTGTCTGCAGAGTTGCAGACAGAAGAGGCCCATCAAGGACTTCACCATAGTTTCTAAAGCAAGGGGTGGGGTTCGGTGGGGGAGGGTTCACTATGCCTCTGCACATAGGCAATCTGGAAACTTGCCATGAGTCATGCATGATGCACAGTGACATGGTGTTGTTTCTGGGGCTTTAAGTGGGATGAAAGATATTGAGGGTCTCTCCAAAGTGTGTGTTCGATGTAATTACGGACCTGGCTAAAAATACCTAAGCTAAAAATGTGTGCTTAGTATAGTGTACCACTCACCTCCCCTGGTGCTCTGCAGCTAAATTGAGTGCTGGTCTGGCATGTTCACTTCTTCCTCTGACAGCCTTCTTGAGCATGAGATGTTTGAGGCCGAAATTTCTTCTCAAAATGTTGACCTCCTTCACCAAAGCTAGGGTAGGCTAAATTGGGACCTTTTAGGATAGTACAAATTCTGCTCAAGATTGTCAATCGTGATTGCTCTCCCACTTATTTCCTCACCCAGGAGGTTGTATCTGTACAGTACTTGGAAGCATTCCTCCTCTTACAAAGATGGACAGATACTGCTTATGTCACCAATTTCTTTTCTGACCCATGTGGCACTGTTTTACTGATTTGGAACCATCTCTCTGTTTACCCCTGTTTTTTGTCTACACACACAAAGCACCTCACTGCTTCTCTCTATAGGTTTATGCCGTGTAACTGCCTATATATTTTAGTTTCCCTACCCCCCCTGACTGGACTACACATGACTGTAATGTAGACCATGCAGGTAAAGCTCTACCTTTTCCCCCTGACACTTTCCACTTTCCTTCTCCTTCTACCCACACTCGATCCAGACTTACAAACCTTTATAGCAGCAGTGGCTGCTCCACAGGGGGCGCCAGGGCATTGGCCCACCACTCTGGCACGGTTTGCTTAGAATGTACATCTTTTACATGAAAACAAATGATCTCATGGATCGTTTATTTGAATGTAAAAGCTATAATATCACATTGCCAGCACCTGCGGCTCGACTGGCTGTATTGCGCATGTGTCAGGCGGGGGCTGATACAGCCCAGCCTCACACATTCACAATTCATATCGGACAGGCTACACTGGCATAAGGCAGTGAAGCATGCCAGAGAACAGTTTTTCAGGGCTTGCCTATCATGCCCCTTCCTACCCTATCAGAAGTCGGAATAGAGAAATAAAGTGCACCTCGTTACCTGCTAAGAAGCTTGTGAGCCTGCCTCTGTAGTGCTGTTACTAGAAGCATCTGCAGGAGAGGCTTAAAAAAGAAGCAGATGGAAAACAACTTTTAGCACAATGCATGCGATCAGCGCACGGAACCATAATTCATTTTTTTAATAGAGGCCCCTGTGCCGAGCCCGAGGCAGGTCACACCATCCGTGGTGTGTGCTCACTGTTTATAGGCTTGCTGCCTTGCCTCTGCTATTGCTGAGACTAGTGAGGGGGCCCCTGGAGTGTGGGGGGCCCCTGCAGGGGCCTGTGTTAATAACCCCTATAATTAAAGGTGAAATAGAGAAGCGTCACGTCACCGTCCGTGGTGTAGGCGCGCACAGATTATAGACTTGGCTCTGCCGAGAGAGAGGTGGGGGCTGGAGCATGGGGGCCCGGAGCGGGGGCCCCTGGAGCGTGGGGGGCCCCTGTGGGGGCCTGTGTTATTACGCCCCTGTTATTTAATGTTTAAATAGAGGCTGTCACCGTTCCCTGCCATGTGCGCACTGTTTAATTTAGACTTGCTGCCTTGCTTGCAGCAGTCTTCCTCTGCTGGGAGTGAGGGGGCCCCTGGAGCGTGGGGCCCCCCTGGAGCGTTGGGCCCCCCCGCACTGTGGGGGCTGCGTGGGCCTGTGTTACACCAGTGACAACAACCACTGTATTGAGATATCCTTGAAGGCCTCGGCACTCACTGTACAGACACAGCTCACTAAGGAAAGCTGATATCAGAGCAACAACATATTATTCTCGTGTGAAGCAAAAACATTCTACTAGGCTCAAAGCTAAAGCAAAAATTATGTGTCGTGTGCAGAAGCAGCAGAAAGGTAAAATGGCGTTTAAACTCCTAATAGGATCATGCTAACTTAACACAGTGTGTAGACAAAGCATATCTATATGACAATACTTTTGTAGACACTCAATCTGAACATAACTCATTTATTTAGTCAGTGGCTGTAATGAAAATGTGGTGTGGGAACGATCAACCTTTCCTTAGATTATTCCACTCATCACTGATACACCTCCTGTACTGCACCTTCGTTCTTCGATGAGCAGTGGGGGAAACACTTCCTCATGAAGGGTTCTTTGAAGCATAACAAGAAAGTACTACTGATAATATTATTACTATTATTATTATTATTGTTATTATTATTATTATTATGACGAGTATTCGTGTATTCTTATTCTTATTATTATAATAATATCAACAATAATAATAATAATTATGTTATTATAGGTATTGTTTGTATTATGTGTCTAACACGAAATAGTATAATAAAATGAATTTTCATAAAACACACAAATTCTAAAAGAAAAAAGAAAATATTGTTTTAAAATAAAATAATAATAATTTTGATTTCATATAAGTTAAGTTGAAGGTAGCTTACAATGTTTAACGTCAGCGCTAGCTTAATGTGAATGCTCTATACTAAGAGAAATAATAACGTTCCTATAAGATTGCAATTCGATACTTGGAGTGATAGGGAAACATTCAAGATGAGAACTGCTTTTAACCACAAACTGATTTCATAATTTTTTTTAGACTAAAGATAATGTATTCAAAACAAAACGTCAAACTTCAAACATGGTGGGTGGTATGTGATGCAGGCTGGAGGTAATGGTACATTGGTATGCAATGGCACATTTACAGCATCAAGACAAAAGATGATATCACACTTCAGCTATATCAGCCATGTAGATTGTGCATATGTGTAAGCACTTTTGTATTGGACTAGTGAGGAATGATATTGTGTGATTTGTATAAGTTGGGAAATGGAAGGGGGTTATCAAATACCACTGTGATGTTTGATGCATCTCACCAGTTAAGACACCACAAAGTGAGTGTTTGTTAGTTCACAAGGCTATGTGTGTCAAGGTTGGTCCGTCTGTAAGGCAGTTAGATGGTACAGTAATACATACACTCACCTCTGCCATTGATGGTGATCAACAGTTTAGAAATTTGAATCCAATAAAAGCCACCTCAGCATTTGATTCTTTCAAGCACAGTAAATTGATTACTATCAAACTAGGTGTAATGACATCTAATGTGTGTGTACCTCCATGAGCTACTAATGAAGAATGGGCTTGTGTGACTTTCTGAAAAAGAGGTAATCTTTTCATCTTAACACACGTGTGTGTTATATGAAGGAAAATGCAAATGTGGGAGTATGATCACAAATAGGTGTCCAGATGCATGTTTGCCCTGATGCTGGCAAAAGCATACTTGTGAGCTTTTGGGTGTACATGTGTGTAGTCGCATTAATGGGCATACGTCAGCCAGAGAATGTGTGAGTGAGGATAAGTGAGTTTCTGTGCATAAGCGTGTGTAAAAATGTGTCTATGACCAAAATATTGAGTTTCTATATATAAAAAGTAAAGATCACAAAAATATCGGAATATTCACTATGAAAATATAGTATGATGTATTGTATAGTAGAAAATCTAAAATATCTACTTGAAAACAGGGTTAAACTATTACTGTTTAATAATTGACAACTTATTTGCTTCTAAAATGTACTAATTAAATGTAATTAAAATAAATTATTGTTAGAAAATATATATGCCATTTAGTACTTTGTTAAATAAAAATGAAAAGAGAATCTAAAATGTAAAATAAAAATTAAACATGCAATAATTTATAAAAAATAAATATTAAAAAAGAACTTCTAAAGAAGAATAGTTACTGTTTACAACAAATGCATTAACTCTTACCATTTAAATGATATAACAATAGCATATACAATCTAATATTTCATTTAATTTCATAAATCTTTATTCAAATTCCAAGAATTCATAAAAGCACATTCACAATTTTACAATGGCATTATAAAATCCTTGTTAAAATGTTATTAAATAATAGTAGACATCGGACAATTGTAACAAGATTGCTATAAAAAAGGGAAAATCAAGGATTATCCATCATTTTACGGGCTCGGTGGCAGTTCTCAAAAAAGTGCTTGTACGAAAAACTATTTCTTCATTGTCCAAAGAAAACAGCATCTGATACGATTCCCCCAAAGAAAGGGGTCTATGGGCCCGATGTAGGTAGGCATTTACTGGTCAGTAACGGCCGAATTCGGCCGTTACCGACCGGTAAATGCCTTTTCCAATGTAGGGGGCATGTATTTACAGATTCTGTATTTTTACCGAATCTGTATTTACCGAATCGGTAAAATTACCGAATTGGTAAATACAGACTCGGTAAAAATACTGAATCTGTAAATGCAGATGTAGGTGGCGCTTTAAACAGTGCCACAGGCCCCTAAGAATTCGTTATTTACCATGTAATACTATTGCATGGTAAATAACGAATTCAGGTGTACATGCACATCTGTGCATGTACACCTGTGCCATGTGACACACAGACATGCCCTTAGGGCATGTCTGTGTGCCACATGGCACACAAGCCTGACATTGGGGTGCTACAGGGTGTCAAAGTGACACCCCGTTCCCCCTGGCAGTATTCGGTATTTACCGATTCGGTAATTACCGAATCGGTATTTGTCATTGGTTCCTATGGGCTTCAAGGTCCATAGGAATGAATGGCAAATACTGATTCGGTATTTACCGAATCGGTAAATACCGAATCTTACAGATTCGCTAATTGAAAAAGAAAAATTACCTACATCTGCCTACTTCCAATTTACCTACTCTTAAATACCGAATTTGTATGATTCGGTATTTAAGAGTAGGTAAATCGAGATTACCTACATCGGGCCCTATGTTTTTTTTAAAAAGGAGTTAAAAACCATTTTACATATTTTAAATAATATTTACAAAAGAAGAAAAAGTGCAAGTCAGTTTGTGCGCTCACTCCATCACAGGGTCATGGTGTATTTTCTAAGTTTCGCCGATAGCCTAGAGGAAAACCCAACAAGAATCTTACAGTTCCCGCCCTTAATCGAAATAGGATGCTTCTTTCCCAATTTACCATTGGTAGGGTGAGATATAGTGGTAAAGGATACCTATGCCGTTCCTTGCCCATATCGATAAAAACTGTCGATTTCTTGGATTCCTTGCTGATCCTGTCTAAGTTATAAAGTGCATAGAGTGCTTTTTTCAAATCGTTCTTATGGAATGAGTCGGCTTTGGTTGGGTCTAAAAAGAGGCTACCTTTATCAATGCTACATAGACTCTGATAGACCCCCGAAAGCCAGGGAATATCCATTCCTCTCTCGCACTTGAGGCAGTCATTTATAATTTTTGCGTTAGGGTGGAGGATTTATTCCTCCAAACTTAGAGCCAAACTAGCGCAGGACGAGCGCTAATAAAATCACAGATAAAATGTAGGTTGAGTTCCTTATGGCAAATATACTCAGAAGTGGAGATCGGTACACCCAGCAGCTTTCTGCAGAAACAATTTTCTTCCTGTTGAATGCACCGATTCTTCACCAGGCCCCATATCTCAGGCCCATACGTGGCTACTGGAACGCATTGCAATTTAAAAATCTTTAAAATTGCTTCAGTTGCACCTCTTTTCTTCGGACGGGGAGACTTAAAATTGAATTGATGGCCTTTGAGAACTGGCTCGTGGAGAGGCCCAATCGCCCAGTCCACGAGCCGTTCGCAGCAAAGACCATCCCCAGATATGGAAAGGTACGGGTGGAAATTAATCTGTCATTCCCTACCAGTATAGAGTTGAGCTGGCGTTTCCCTGGTCCGCATGACATAATGAATGATTTTTTAAAGTTCACGCGTAAGTCCAGACCGTCCATGTACTCAACAAAACTTTTAAACAGGATATGCAGAGAATTTGGAGTGCAGCCCATAAGGACTGCATCGTCTGCGTAGAGGAGTACCGGTAACGATTTACCGTTGATTTTCGGGACGTCTGGGGTAAACTGTTTCAGGGAATTGCTCAGCCCATTAATATAAATAATAAAAAGCAGGTTGTGCTAAAACGCACCCCTGTCTGACTCCCCTTCCTACCCTGATTGCACCCGAGACCTCCCCACCCATGCCGATCCTGACTTCTGCTTTAAGATCAGTGTGTAAAAATGCCAGGAAATGTACCAGGGATTCATCCAGTCCATAGTCCAGTAGGATAGACCAGAGTTTAGACCTAGTGACTAAATCAAAAGCGGATGATAGATCCATAAACGCTAAATAAACAGGGGAAGATCAGGCGATGTTATATTTGCTGATAACCAAATTAAGGTTTAAACACTGTTCTATTGTGCCGACCTTGCTTCTAAAACCCAATTGGCATGGGTCTAACATACCTCTTTCCTCTGTCCCATCTAAAACTCTATTGTATAGGACTCGACCCAAGATCTTCAGTGTATTGTCGAGCAGGGAGATTGGCCTATAGTTAATTGGATCTGATTTATCCCCCTTTTTGTAAATTGGGACAATGATGCTCGTGGCCCAGGTGTCGGGCATGGGGGCTTAGGGTAAACTATTAAAAACATTCAAAAGAAGTGGGGCCCAGAATTCTGGTTTCCACTTTATTATATCTATGGGTAGCCCGTCGGGGCCGCGAGCCTTATTACCAAGGCTCTGTGCAATCGCCTCTTCTACCTCCGACAGCGTAATCTGTAGACAGCATAAGTGACCCTGCACATAATGATCTGAGCCATGTAATGGTGTGGCATACATTTTAGAAAGGTGATTCTCCCATGAATTGCTGGAAATAGTACAGCTGAGTGGTGTTAATTGTTGGCCCATATTACGCAAGTCCCTAACTGCGGACCAGAATGAGTTACCATTCTTTCCCCCAGCTGACTCCGATAGTGCTTCCCAGCGTTCACCCAGGAGAGTACCCTTCCTCTCACTTATTATTTATACATCTTCCTTGCTGTCCTTACATCTGCAGGGCACCTAGGTTTAGAGGTTAAGGCCTTTTGTTGGTTCTAGTCTCCGAACAATTATGATCGAACCATCTCGGTTCTTTATCATCCTAAGGAAGTGGCACTGACATAAGGGATCTGATCGCAGAGCAAAGTTTAGTGAAATCCTCAATTACCCTTAGATGGTTACTTTTAGTTGATAGGCATGAGGTAATCTAACATTTAAAAAAAACAGCAACTATATATATATATATATATATATATATATATATATATATATATATATATATATATATATATATATATATATATATATTACCTACTGGCGATAGCCAGTAGGTATATATAGTTAGGATTTTTTTCCTATGGGATTTTTGAAAATTCTATGTCGAATAACTTTGGCGTTTGAGGACAGAATTGGCTGAAATTTTCAGGAAAATGGAACATTTTGTTTCTGAGCAGCCCCTGAAAATTTGGGGGGGGTTCGTCAAGGGGGGGCCGAGAAAAAAGGGGGGTCCCAAAACGTGTTTTTCCCATGCAATTTTCCATAGGGCGGTTGGCCTCACTTTTAGCCTGAACGGCTGAATGGCTGAATGAATGGATTTACACCAAACTTGGCAAAATTGTAGGGACTGGTAGCCCGATGTGCCTTTGCTATGTCTCAAGATATAGGCTCCAGTGTTTTTTACGAAAATTAACTTTGAAAAATATATATTGGGCTACATTGGGCTATATATATGTTGGAGCCCAAATGTAGCCCAATGTAGCCCAATGTAGCCCATTGTAGCCCAATGTAGCCCAAAGATGGCCACCAGAGACAAAAAAAAACAAATGTAGCCCAAATATCAGCCAGATGTAGCCCAACTATAGCCCAATGACAGAATGTCCCACAGTCCTACTTATTACAAAGGTATGGCACACCTGAAGCCATCTTGATTGGAATAAAGTGGTAACTCTTAAAACATTTAATTTAAAAAGGAACAAAATGAGGGGGTTCATTTTGCCATAGAAAGTATGATTAGCGAATATATGACGAAATCCCGCATACGATCAGTCCGCAAAAAAAATCCCGCATGTACTATTAGGCCGCAAATTAAAATAACGAAAACTTTTAGAACGAATATGCCTTTAGCATACACTAAACAACTAAACTACCCTAAACCCTAAAACACTACCCCCAGCATGACCCTACACTACACAAACAGTACAACACTACCCTAAACCCTAAAACACTACCCCCAGCATGACCCTACACTACACAAACACTACAACACTACCCTAAACCCTAAAACACTACCCCCAGCATGACCCTATAATACGCAAACACTACAACACAACCCTAAACCCTAAAACACTACACCCCAGCATGACCCTACACTACGCAAACACTACAACACTACCCTAAACCCTAAAACACTACCCCCAGCATGACCCTACACTACACAAACACTACAACACAACCCTAAACCCTAAAACACTACCCCCAGCATGACCCTACACTACGCAAACACTACAACACAACCCTAAACCCTAAAACACTACCCCCAGCATGACCCTACACTACGCAAACACTACAACACTACCCTAAACCCTAAAACACTACCCCCAGCATGACCCTACACTAGGCAAACACTACAACACTACCCAAAACCCTAAAACACTACACCCCAGCATGACCCTACACTACGCAAACACTACAACACTTCCCTAAACCCTAAAACACTACCCCCAGCATGACCCTACACTACGCAAACACTACAACACTACCCAAAACCCTAAAACACTACACCCCAGCATGACCCTACACTACGCAAACACTACAACACTACCCTAAACCCTAAAACACTACCCCCAGCATGACCCTACACTACGCAAACACTACAACACTACCCTAAACCCTAAAACACTACCCCCAGCATGACCCTACACTACGCAAACACTACAACACTACCCTAAACCTTAAAACACTACCCCCAGCATGACCCTACACTACGCAAACACTACAACACTACCCTAAACCCTAAAACACTACCCCCAGCATGACCCTACACTACGCAAACACTACAACACTACCCAAAACCCTGAAACACTACCCCCAGCATGACCCTACACTACGCAAACACTACAACACTACCCAAAACCCTAAAACACTACCCCCCAGCATGACCCTACACTACGCAAACACTACAACACTACCCAAAACCCTAAAACACTACCCCCAGCATGACCCTACACTACGCAAACACTACAACACTACCCGAAACCCTAAAACACTACCCCCAGCATGACCCTACACTACGCAAACACTACAACACTACCCAAAATCCTAAAACACTACACCCCAGCATGACCCTACACTACGCAAACACTACAACACTACCCAAAACCCTAAAACACTACACCCCAGCATGACCCTACACTACGCAAACACTACAACACTACCCAAAACCCTAAAACACTACCCCCAGCATGACCCTACACTACGCAAACACTACAACACTACCCAAAACCCTAAAACACTACCCCCAGCATGACCCTACACTACGCAAACACTACAACACTACCCTAAACCCTAAAATACTACACCCCAGCATGACCCTACACTACGCAAACACTACAACACTACCCAAAACCCTAAAACACTACCCCCAGCATGACCCTACACTATGCAAACACTACAACACTATCCTAAACCCTAAAACACTACGCCCAGCATGACCCTACACTACGCAAACACTACAACACTACCCTAAACCCTAAAACACTAGCCCCAGCATGACCCTACACTACGCAAACACTACAACACAACCCTAAACCCTAAAACACTACCCCCAGCATGACCCTACACTACGCAAACACTACAACACTACCCTAAAACCTACAACACTACCCCCAGCATGACCCTACACTACGCAAACACTACAACACAACCCTAAACCCTAAAACACTACCCCCAGCATGACCCTACACTACGCAAACACTACAACACTACCCTAAACCCTAAAACACTACCCCCAGCATGACCCTACACTACGCAAACACTACAACACTACCCTAAACCCTAAAACACTAGCCCCAGCATGACCCTACACTACGCAAACACTACAACACTACCCTAAACCCTAAAACACTACCCCCAGCATGACCCTACACTACGCAAACACTACAACACTACCCTAAACCCTAAAACACTAGCCCCAGCATGACCCTACACTACGCAAACACTACAACACAACCCTAAACACTAAAACACTACCCCCAGCATGACCCTACACTACGCAAACACTACAACACTACCCAAAACCCTAAAACACTACCCCCAGCATGACCCTACACTACGCAAACACTACAACACTACCCAAAACCCTAAAACACTTCCCCCCAGCATGACCCTACACTACGCAAACACTACAACACTACCCAAAACCCTAAAACACTACCCCCAGCATGACCCTACACTACGCAAACACTACAACACTACCCAAAACCCTAAAACACTACCCCCAGCATGACCCTACACTACGCAAACACTACAACACTACCCAAAACCCTAAAACACTACACCCCAGCATGACCCTACACTACGCAAACACTACAACACTACCCAAAACCCTAAAACACTACACCCCAGCATGACCCTACACTACGCAAACACTACAACACTACCCAAAACCCTAAAACACTACCCCCAGCATGACCCTACACTACGCAAACACTACAACACTATCCTAAACCCTAAAACACTACACCCCAGCATGACCCTACACTACGCAAACACTACAACACTACCCAAAACCCTAAAACACTACACCCCAGCATGACCCTACACTACGCAAACACTACAACACTACCCAAAACCCTAAAACACTACCCCCAGCATGACCCTACACTACGCAAACACTACAACACTATCCTAAACCCTAAAACACTACGCCCAGCATGACCCTACACTACGCAAACACTACAACACTACCCTAAACCCTAAAACACTAGCCCCAGCATGACCCTACACTACGCAAACACTACAACACAACCCTAAACCCTAAAACACTACCCCCAGCATGACCCTACACTACGCAAACACTACAACACTACCCTAAACCCTAAAACACTACCCCCAGCATGACCCTACACTACGCAAACACTACAACACAACCCTGAACCCTAAAACACTACCCCCAGCATGATCCTACACTAAACAACCACCACAACTCTACACTACACTAACACAACACTACACTACACAACACTACACTACACTACACAATCACTAACCCACGAAAAAATTAACACAAACCCACTTACCTCTCTCGTCATCGTGGTTTTCACAACGCAAATGCATTTACCATACATGCCTTTAAAACGTAATTCTTTGTAAAGGCATGCGCGATAAATGCACATGCGTTTTGAAAAAATGCGGGATAATGGTATGCGAGGTCAATGACCTTGCGGGATAATGGTATGCGGACTGAAAGTCTGCGGGATAAAAAATGCGGGAAAATGGCTGCAAACCATGATTAGCAGCAGACTTCCCTGGTGAGCACTAGCTTTACTAAAGTGATCTAATGAGCAACTAGATTGCTAACATTCAG
The DNA here is from genome assembly GCF_964261635.1 of Lissotriton helveticus. Lineage (NCBI taxonomy): Eukaryota > Metazoa > Chordata > Amphibia > Caudata > Salamandridae > Lissotriton > Lissotriton helveticus. Next base: position 1,493,514,523 of record NC_136061.1, on the reverse strand, counting down.
AATTTATGGCAAATATGTGACACATCTGAATGCCTTCTTGATAGAACCAAAGTAAACAAGCATTGAAAATGCAATAGATCTCGCCCTCGTTTAAGTTAAAGCCATTCTGTTTGTAATGAGGTGGCTTTTTAGCTTTGCTTTTATTAGTGTTTTTAAAACTTTCATGTAAATAACATGCATATGTATGCATATATGTATATGTATGCATGCATTTATATTTATATAGATATGCAGATTATATATGTTTATATATGTATATTACCTACTGGCGATAGCCAGTGGGTATATATAGTTAGGATTTTTTCTCTATGGGATTTCTGAAAATTCTATGTCTAATAACTTTGGCGTTTGTGGACGGAATTGGCTGAAATTATCAGGAAAATGGCACATTTTGTTTCTGAGCAGACCCTGAAAATTTGGGGGGGTTTCGTCAAGGGGGGGCCGAGAAAAAAGGGGGGTCCCAAAACGCGTTTTTCCCATTCATTTTTCCATAGGGCGGTTGGACTCACTTTTAGCTCGAACGGCTGAATAGATTTACATGAAACTTGGCAAAATTGTAGATATGGTTTGCCCGACGTGCCTTTGCTATGTCTCAATATATGTGCTCCAGTGGATTTTGAGAAATTAACGTTTAAAAAAATATATATATCTGTGACAGCGCTCCGGTTAGCGCCCCGGTTCGCGTACCTGACGCGTAACGGAACTTCGCGAAGCGAAGCTGATTGGCTCTCTGGTGTCTGTCAACATTCTAAACAGTCCGGAGCGGCCGCCATCTTGTCTCTCGGTACGATCGAGAGACAAGATGTGGTGAAAAACGAAGGGGGAAATGAAGGAAAGGGGGCAAGGTAGACCACTCCTGACCCCCTAGGATTGATGAGGGGGATATTAAAGTGCCCCGCGGGGCAAAAAATATATATATTTTTTTTTTGTGATTTTATGCCGTAGAGGCGCGTCCCGGTATGCGAACCGGGCAGCTCACCGGGCAGCTCACCGGGCAGCTAACCGGGCAGCTAACCAGCAGCGTAGCTGTCAACATTGTAAACAGTCCGGAGCGGCCGCCATCTTGTCTCTCGGTAGGTTCGAGAGACAAGATGTGGTGAAAAAAGAAGGGGGAAATGAAGGAAAGGGGGCAAGGTAAACCCCTCCTGACCCCCTAGGATTGATGAGGGGGATATTAAAGTCCCCCGCGATTTTTCGCGGTAGAGGCGCTTCCCGGTACGCGAACCGGGCAGCTAACCGGCAGCTTAACGGGAGTCCGCCATCTTGTGTTTTTGGAGCGTCTGGTTCGCGTACCGGGTAGCGTCCCGGTAAGCGTAACAAGGGGAAAACCAAGAGAAACAGTAAAAAAAAAATTAAGGGAATAGATTTCCAGCAAACTTGGCAAAATTGTAGGGACTGTTTGTTTGATGTGCCTTTGCAAGGCCTCAAGATATGTGCACGTGTGGATTTTGTCTAATTAAGGTTAAAAAAAATATATATATCTGTAAGCGTGCTCCGGCACGCTTACGTTACGGGTTTTGTTTGCGCTGCAGAGCCGATACGTCACGGTTATGCGACGCGTCATGAGGCGTCTCACGTGGCTACGTGATACGTCACGTAATAAAGAATATATTTTACAGCTATAGATATTAGCTTTTAAAAAACCAATGAAATTCACTGAAAAAAACATAGGTTATAGACCATATATAGTTAGGAATTTGCATTTACAAAACCTTGAAAATTCACTGAAAAAACCATAGGTTAGAGACCATATATAGTTAGCTGGACATTTTATTGACATAAAACCAATGAAATTCCATATATAGTTAGTTGCACTAACTATATATCGCGCACCCGCAATCCACTGCTGATGATGTCACATATTACATCATTCATGACATGGTCAGTGACATCACTGATGACATCACTGATGACATCTCAAATGACATCACTGATGACATCACTGATGACATCTCAAATGACATCACTGATGACATCATGACACACCAATACCAGTTACTACATACGCACTCACTGATTCCTACGTCTACACACACATTCACTCATTCACCCATACAATCACTCATACATACAGTCACTCATTATTACAACACTATCATATGCACTCATACACTTATGCAGACACTCACACACTGCCACTCATCCATGGAGTTACTCACACACCTAGTCAGTCCTGTAAAGAATCAATCACACTTCCATTTCCTCATCTATACAGTTAAACACAGAACACCATACTTCAGTGACATCACTGATGACATCACTGATGACATCTCAAATGACATCACTGATGACATCTCAAATGACATCCCTGATGACATCATGACACACCAATACCAGTTACTACATACGCACTCACTGATTCCTACGTCTACACACACATTCACTCATTCACCCATACAATCACTCATACATACAGTCACTCATTATTACAACACTATCATATGCACTCATACACCTAGTCAGTCCTGTGAAGAATCAATCACACTTCGATTTCCTCATCTATACAGTTAAACACAGAACACCATACTTTTCACACATATTCTAACACATACTTACTCTCTTATACAATCACTGATACAAGTACACATTGATATGCACAGAGTCACACACCTCCCAGCCAGCCACACACACACTCAGTCTTCCATACATCCACTCATTCTTCAATATGTAAAACATATTTAAACTTTACAAAAACACACAGACACTAGATGATGTCATCAGTGATGTCATTTGAGATGTCATCAGTGATGTCATCAGTGATGTCATTTGAGATGTCATCAGTGATGTCATCAGTGATGTCACTGACCATGTCATGAATGATGTAATATGTGACATCATCAGCAGTGGATTGCGGGTGCGCGATATATAGTTAGTGCAACTAACTATATATGGAATTTCATTGGTTTTATGTCAATAAAATGTCCAGCTAACTATATATGGTCTCTAACCTATGGTTTTTTCAGTGAATTTTCAAGGTTTTGTAAATGCAAATTCCTAACTATATATGGTCTATAACCTATGGTTTTTTCAGTGAATATATATATATATATATATATATATATATATATATATATATATATATATATATATATATATTTAACGATTCATATAATTTCAATAAACACTTCAAAACACATCCTTGATATTCATGTAGCCACTAAATATATTTTAAATAAAAGTTTATATTTCTACACATTGTAATACATTACTTAAACGTGGAACAAATATGAAAGAACGACAAAAACCCCCACTATAATTACATTTTAAAAATGTATAACAAGTTAAATTTGATGTGGGAATAATATTTGTTAATATGACTCCAAGACAGCAAATATTGACAAAAGTGCATATGTATATCTAGGGAGAGTGGAACTAGAGTTACTATCTTAACTCCAGTCCCATAAACATAGGGAAAAGAGCATATATTTGGTGGGGATTATATATACTATTCCCCCACTACGCCCAAAAGCAATGAAGACTTTCGGTTCTACTAGTCGAATTTTCTCCTCACAATAACAAATAAATATCTCAGTTCCCCATAGGTACACCGGTGCTTCTCAGACTGAGGGAAGCGGCTTCCTCTTCTGTAGGGTGGCGGAACGACATCTGGATAATTTTATTTTCTTGGGGATGTTAAATATCAGAGGCAGGCACTTGAGAAAGCAAGAAGGCGGCCGCCTCGACGGGCAGTCTGTGTGTGGGCCGCACTGACATGATGGAGGTACTTGGAACATAGCGCTGACATCTGCAAACCCCGCGGGTGGAATCACACACATGAATGAGTAGAAGCAAAATCTAGGAGCCTTTATGCAATTCTCAATCCTAAATCAAGCTATTAACAGCTCTAGAACCAACTGTAAGCGAGCGGGATGAATGAAATGTTTCCAGCTGCTGTTAAGAAGTTTCTAAAAAAGGACGGTCGTAAAAACAGAACCAGCGTCGTTGAACTTGCAGCTTCTACGGCAACTTTAGTTTCAAGACAGAGAATTGCAAATATTTATAAGACGGCACTGGTATTCTCTGGCACGGTAAGAAAACTGAGGTGCATGTAGCATCAATGTGCTGCACAGAATTTAGGGAATAATTGTGACGCCACACAATCTACAATAAAAGGTTTACAAGACAAACAGATTTCACGCAGAAAACCACAGTGTAGTTAATAAAGCTACAATGACACGTGGGTCACGGCCACGAATAAAATTAAATGTGCGATAACATTGCAGTTAAAAGAGGTAGAAAGTTCTAGAAAACCTTTTGTTTGCAAACCACATATTGAAATCTGTTGCTTTTACAAACCACTTGATTTGATCAGTTAACATCAGATTGCAGTTCAGAGACCCCTCGTAGTAGTATCGATTTAAACTTTCAGTGTTTAATAATGCCCATTTCTCATGCATCTCCTTGATGCAAAAGATAATAATTACAAAGGCGCCAGTTAGTACAGTTTTTTCCCATTTCATAGTCTTGTTTTAAAAAAAAAGATGGATTACTTTAATTCAACTTAGCCATGTCCATTTTTTTCAACCACTCCAGGTTAAAAGGATGAGTTGGCCTTGCCAAGATACTGATGGAGCTCTTTCATTTTAGGGGTGCATTATGACCATGGATAGTACGCATCCACATATATATTCATTTGTCGTGATAACAATTTGTCATTAAGTCGTATTTAGCAATAACATATGAAGGTGTAATGGTAGGAAAAGTATTGTGCCATGCCAAGAAACGACGAAGCACTGGTGTTCTGATATCGTAGTTTATAATGTTTGATGCCATTTGTCTGGTGAAATTGCTCACATGAGATGTAAAGCATTTTTGTTTTAAGTATGCGCCATAGTAAAGTTGCACTTAGATGTCATTAATTATGTTTAACGTGTAGGATTTCATAAGTTGCTTGCAATGAAAAATGAATTTGATGTGTATGCAATAATGCAGAAAGAAAGACCTAATTGAAATGTTCACCCATGTGTGTATTTGAAAGGCCTATGTGTTTCACTCTTATGTTGGCCGATTTCTGTAGGCCTGAAATGCATTTTTCCTGGGGGCTCCCGAGTAGGGTTGTTAGTAAAATTCATGTGCATGTTGGATCTTTTCTGTTCTCACGTTTCTGTTGCAGGTGGAGAATGTCGTCTTTGTTAGTTAGAATAACATTTTTTGTTTAGGAGATTTAGGTTCGGGGAGGATGCGATACAAATTGTGAGGAGAGCTGATAATTGGAAGACAGTGTTCTTTCTCACTGAGGGAGGCCTGTGAATCAAGGTCATCGAGTCAGGTGCAGGGAGCACCGACACAAAATGGAAAATCACCCACGGGAAGTGTTCAGCGAGAAGAGGGGATCTGTGGGCGTGTTTTTTGCATTTTTTGCCTTTTGTATTAGGGACAGTGCCCCAAGATGGAGTTAGGAGAGGAGGTGAGAAGATCGAAGGAGAGAAAAGGAGCATCTTAGAACAAGCTCCGTAGCTTTTGGCTACTTGACTCATACAACGTGAGTGTACTTCTTAGGAAGTCTTCATGCGCTGACACCGTCTTCCTGATCTTGCCTGGGAAATGCTAAGGAGGGATGTCTAGATAGTGTTAGTGTAGGGATAGACTAATGCTCTTTATTTATTCGCACAGATGAAGAAGGATCTTGAAATGGGGGCAATAATTGCCTACGTTCTGCTTCTGGAAATTGTCCTTTTTATGATTCACCGCATAAAATTAGCCCGTAGGTTTGTATTTGTATTAGTTCCCATGTATTTCTACAACCTCGTAATGAGATGCTTATACATCCAATTGTTTTTGGGTTGTAATAAACCCACTAACTTGGAATTCGAAGTCTGTGATTCTTCAGAGTCATGGTTCTTACATATTGTGGTCATGTTTAAATGAGTTTTTTCTCCCCTCTACACTTCTCAGCAGGTAACAAAGGTCCATTGGCCATGAGTTCCTTAGTAACTTGGTAGGAAGGAACTTGGCCTCATCAATTCTAACATGTGAATTTCAGGTAAGTCACTGAGTTTCATGTCTATTAGACAAAAAAAATGCAGTTATCAACTATGAACCAAAGTCTCCCTTTGGCACCACACAAGTCAAAAACATAAAAGAGAAAACAATATCATATTTACATCGTATAATCTAAGAGAAAGCATTCAAAAAGTAAACAAAAAACACAGCAACCATTGCCCCAGATCAACCTGCCACAGATTTCCCAGACTAATCTGTAAGGCTTTTTATGGGCGGCCAGAAGCCAGGCATTTTATGCATTTGTACAGGAAGCTAAAAGACATCCTTTATAACAGCGACCAGCAGAAAGCTCAGCTCAGTTGAGAAGACGCGCATCTTGCTCTTGTCAGTTGATATTGAGTAATATTCTTTGCAAAGTAACCTGGAAACAAGCCATGCAAATATTAGATCATCTAAACAGGCAACACTTTACTCACTGAGCTATGTTAACTATCACATTCAATATATTACATTTTTGTTCTGTTATTGTGTTTGTATAGCACACAAAGTGCCACTGGTATGTTGCCATTTGCAATTCAGGGCTAACTCTCCAAATATTTTGTTCTACGGGGTTTCCATTTGATACTCGAGTCCCATCCGGCTTGTGATGTGCTATCAGCAATGTTCGTGGGTCTGGTCTTCTTTTCTGTTAAGAGCTTTGTCTGAATGTCTTCCGTTTAAGGATAGACATTATGGTGCATATTGAGAGCTTTGCGTCATGCTTGCACCACGCAACGTGATACATGCATTATGAAACCTCTATGCCGAATTTATGAAGCCACACAAAGTCATTTTGTGTAGCTTTGAATGTCTTAAAAAATCTGGCATAAGGCAACACAGCACAAATCGCTGTGGTGCCTTATTATGCGCATGGGAGGCGTTCCATGGATGTTGAGATGGTAGTTCCCACGCAGCACCCATGCGTTTTGATGCATTACCAGATTTACAAGGTCTTGCTAACCTGGTAATGCTCCAAAAAGATACGCTGCCCCAGGAAGGTGTACAAGGAGAAATATGTTTATTTCTCCTCATTTGTTCTCGGATCATCCTTTTGTAAAAGCCACTGTGTCCAGCCGAACAACTTTTTAAAAATGACTTTAATTCGAAGTAAAGTAAAAAATTCTTTGCATTTAAATAAATATTTAGTTCTAGATATCGCGTGCCACAGTTTCAATGATATGTCAGGGTACTAAATAAGATCAACACAGATTAATATTTGCTTTCATCCACTAAAATGTATCACCCAAAAAACATGTTCTTTCTGGACCAATCGGGCCACTTTTTTAATAGCAGCTGGTACAACCATAAATGTCTTATTTTCTAGATCCAACAAGGCATTAATATAATTAGGGCTCCCGGTTTTCCGTTTAAACGGAGTTTTACATATAAATACAGACGGAAAAGTATTTTTCTTTTCTCTGTACTTATATGTAAAAACGGCAAAATACGAGTATATTTTGCCACGCTGCCGTGGTTCAGAGTTGCCGTGCCACGGCCCTGTTCCGATGCTGGGCATTCCTTTCAGTGACGTGCTGTGAACCTATTTGCTCAGGGTCTTTTAGTGACGACTGTGACCCTGAGCCAATCCTGATCGTCACTGTGTGGGTGTGCTTCACACATCCAGCCCCGCACTGGTAACTTTGCCCAATGTATGAGGCCTCGGGGGACAGATCATTATGCCTTGAAAGCCGCTCCTGCCTCTCCCTGTCCCTCTGCAGTCTCAGGCTTCTGCCCACCCTCCTCCCACCCCACATATGAAGCAGCAGCACCGGGTTCAGTTGGATAAGGTAAACTGTAGCATTATTCGAAGGAGTGCCCAGGAGAGAAGATTTTAGACAATTGATTTCTCAAAGTTTTCTTCTGAGGATAATCATGAATTCGAAATAGTTTTCCTACAATTCAATTTCGAGACAGATTAAGAGCGACCCTGAACGCTACCCCCTTCAAAGCCTCTCCTGCCTCTCTCTCTCCCTCTGCAACCTCGGGCTCCTGCCCTCCCTCCCCCACCGCACTTATAAAGCGGCAGCCACCGGTGTGTTCGTATCCCCTTATCACGTGTGGTGTCCCCTAGATGGGAAAGTGTGATGCTTTTATTTCAGCATACATACCTTGGTGCGAATAATAATAATCATACCTCATTTAATGCAGCAACAATCTCTGTCAAAATTGGGCATATAACACTTTTAAGTGCACTGGTAATTTCTCGATCCTCGACTTTCATCACTCCATTATCAGAAACGGCCAAAGAAAACTTTTTCTGCTGAAAACATCACAACAACATCAACATTGCCTGTTGATGGCATCAGTGAAAGACAATGGTAACCCTGGCCCGCTGAAAGCGTCAGAAAAACAATGTGCAATATATTCCTCAGTAATGAAATCCGAACCCTCTTTGAAATTGTTTTCAGGCGTCCAACACCCATTGGACTCAAAGGGCTTCATGTGTGGCAACCCGGGATGAGACATCTTCCTGTGCACAGCCGCACCCGAGATCTTCACAGGTCTTTAAAAGACCATTTGTATGTTAATGAGGCCTTTCTGCTGTTTCACCCCGTCTAAGAGCCCCTGCAGCTCCACTCTGCCTATTGCTTAAGCTTCAGCCCCCCCAAAATGTTTTCTTAGTAATGTGGCTCTAGTTGCGCCTCTAATTGTTTTTGATAGCATTACAAAGAGCTGTAGAATGTGCTCCATTGATGACATCACGCACACACTCTGCCTGCTGATTGCACTCCCTGGGAATGACATCCCTGCCACCCTGCTGAATTTATGAACACACTTGATGGCATCACAGACTGTTTTGAAACGCGTTTTCTGTTAACCACATAACCAGCAGCCCCTGCAATTCAGTAATGTGCACTTTGTTAATTAATTCACATTCAGCAGTTTTAATGAATTTGCTGTGAATGTCACACCGCAGTTTCCCATAAGCTCAATCGCATGAGCCTGTATCCTGGGTCTTGTGGGTGAATAGATGAATACATGTAAGAATTTCATTGTATATCCCAAGCAATAGGCTCTCAGGCTGTCCAGCTGTGTTTGCAGAATGGGTAAGGAGAGTGGAATGAGTTCTGGAATGATTCTGAATGAAATGATTTTGTAGCATCTTTTCTGTCAGTGATGTATGGTTGAGGCAAGCCTGTTCCTGAGTACGAGGCCTTTTGAAGCAGTTGACTTTTTGCTTCTAAGTTCAAAGTTTTTTGGTGCCAAAAATGGGAGATGAGCTCAAATCAGAACATGGGGTTCTGGATTTACGTGGTAGTGTCTAGGGTCGATGTGAGGCCGCTATTAATCTGTCCCCTGAGACCTGAGTTGCAATGGCGTTTTAGCTTGTTGTTCCCTCGGCTCGTGTCTATGTGGAAGCAATTGCACATGTATTTTTGGGGACGTGTTTGGGCTGGAGCCTTCCCTCTGTTCTGGAAGCTGTCCATGCTGCAAGTCCCCATTACGCATGCTGTGGACCCCTGGAAAGGCATCACAAGTTCCCTGTAGCTACATAAGGAGAATATTCAATGTACTATTTTCATATTGTTTGACAAAGGTATATTTGTTGTGCAGTTTAGCCCTAATGACTTTGAATATGTCTTAAAAAGAGTGCTAAGCTACAGTTCTAATTTCATTTTTTTATAATATGGAAGCAGCATGTTTCAGCTTTTTGTTCCCTCTGTGGCCAGGTCCTAGTAGTCTTCATTTCATTAATAAACCAGAAAGAGCTTCAATCTCCTCAAAGTCTCTTGAAATGCACAAGTGCTTGTACTACAATGGCAAAGTTTTCAGATGAATGTATTGTGTTGACCAATAACAACCGAGCGCATGTGTGCATTGTCAATTTAAATAAATGTGGAAAAATACTAGCTGTAGCGTTGTCTTTTGCTTGGGGCAAAAATAAATGTGGATAAATGCAGATAAAATGGTAAAAAAATAAATATGGATAAATACAGACGGAAATGGCCCAAAAATAAATACCATAAAACCGGGAGCCCTAAATATAATGTACATCAAAACAGTATAAACATTATAAGATTGCTTTCTGGTAAAAGCTTATTAGGATTACTTTTTGCCATCAAAGTACACAAAGGGAGGACAACCAAATAGGGTAGAAGATATTGGATTGGATACAATAATTAAATCCTAATTTGACAAAGAATGATATATAGAACTCATCAGGTGTCCCTGACGTTTCAGATCTTCCACTCCCATGGAATACATACAAAGATAACAAAACAAATGATAGAACCCCAGGATTCTAGCTCAGGAATCACTTTGTCAAGATTGTCAGACCTCAATCTCTCTCTTTGAGGCAGAATTCAAACTTCTTTAAGTTCATCCCCTACTACATAGGTGTGCACTCATCTAGCATAATGCCAGTTTGCCGTTTCAGGCAGGACTACTACCTGGAACAAATGGTCTGAAAAGGAGGTCAGCTTCATAGACCAGGTTTCCAAGATGGAACCCTCGAGTCATTTTAGTCTTTTGCTGTGGAATGTGATTTGCTGGATTTAAAACTCTGAAGATACCACCAACTAAGGGATAGCCTGTATAGCAATCTGCAATGCTATCCAGTTACTATTGTGGACTTCCCACTAATGCAACACCTATAACTGTGGGTTTAACACCACAGGGTTGTGTCGGACTTCTATAGTGCACTTGCTGCTGACTTAAACTCCAAGCCTGGCCAATGCATTTAGAGATGGCATTGGCAAACTGTATTGAAAAATGAATACTCTCAGGATGACTGGTCCCTGATACTTCTGGACCATGACAAGGCACTGATGGAATCCAAACTAAATTACCTCTATTTAAACCCCTGCACAACTAGTATTGTAAACTATAAAAACATCTCATGGCCAGCCTACTAAACCACTCTAACTGCTATAGGGAGATGTGAACAGGGGTGTGCGGGACACTGCATATACTGTGAAACTACCTCACACTGCAAATATACTGGAGGGCAGTCTAGTCTAAGCTCACAGGCACTGGTAGCACCACCATTTCCTCATTGATTTATTGGCAATCCTCCATGACACCACTGATGTTGCCAGTCTAACTTTACGCAGGTAGGTGGGAGGCGGCGACCTTAGTGAAGGTCAAACTATGCATACTTTGACACCAGCTCTTACGTACCACACCTACACTTGGAAAGCAGACGACGTCCTTAGTGAGGCCCACGCAGTGCATACTTTGACCCTGGCTTTCACCCACCTCATTTACCCTTATCATAAGATTGTCTGAACTGCTCAGGATCATTTACTGTGACATCACTGTGCACAAGATCAGGGATCACCTTTGACAATATTGGGATACCTTCCTCCTGGACCAGGCCCACAGCTGGCTTGTGGTTCATAAATGCCTGTTATTCACAGCTACTTCTTTACCTTATTGATATTTCATTGATGCTTACATATGAATGGGCCCTCAGCCAGGACTGTCAAGTGTGCACATCAGTTGACTCACTCTCTGAGCTCACTGACCTCAATGTCTGCTAACCATAGAGACTATGCCATATTCACTCAGCTCCCCATCTTTAGACATAAAATCTTATGATTGTCAGTTTTCTATATTGCACCTATTAAGAAAGAAATACTACTCTTGCATCTCTCGATTGATTGATGTTGTATCTTCTCTGGGCTGTGTACCTTGGCTTCTCTACCCCCCTCCCCTATCTCAGTCATTGCCCTATTCACCCCATTCACTGCTAGGATTTGTAACACCAATACATGAATACCAATGCTTAGTTTCTGATAAATCATTACATCATGTTTTTCTTGCTTGACATATCTCTAAGAAAGAAATGATGCAGAAAATCCCACACAGTCAGGACTATAAAGAATTGTTTTGTCACAAAAAAAACAAGAAACAAGTACTGGAATCAGCCACATAGAACCTATCTGTTACAGATAGCCAACTGTTTTATATACTCCTATGAAAGGCAGCACTAGTCTCAAAGAGGTACATCACTAGAAAGGCCTGCTCATTTGTGAAGACTTTTCCTTGATACGTAAGCCCAATTTAACTATGGCCTGGTACTTGGAAAGGTCTAGATATAAAGGCCGGTTGCATGGAACCGCCCACTATCTTGCATAACCCCTCTGAATACTCCAATATCCCTCCTGATTTCAACAACCTTCACTGTGCAACCACAACTCTCCCATCAGATATATGTAAAATAAGCCCCACCAGCCTCACAGTGTCTAAATCTAGCCTGGCACAGAGAAAGACAATAGGCCTCATGTTTCATCCCAGAGAGGTACCGCTGCAACGTGAATTTGAAGTTAGACCTTAGTGATAATAGACCAGTGTAAGAGACCAAAAGGGCACACACCAGGGTGAACCACAACAACAAAATTAGCAGACCAATAGAACCATCAAATTCAAATAGTGCTATAATGATGACTATTTACACATAGTAGATAATACATACCAGAAGATAATACAACAAAAGTATGTGTAAGGTTACCTTAGGAATAAGGAGTATGTGCTTCAAATGTTCTCCTGATTCTCCTGATACCGTCACTCAGTTAATTCATATGCACAGCAATGCATAGCAAATGTTATGGCAAAACGCACTTGAAGATAAGTGAAGAGTATAACCAAGGAACAATCCACCCAGTATTTAATTAGTAAAGGAATAAGTGCTGGGTCTCAAAGTTTTAACAAGAAACCCACGGCCGGCGCTATCAAAGTTTGGAATCATGGATACCAAGGCTTCATAGTTTTGATTCCACCTCATGCAGCTCCTTTTTAAAAACATCTTTTTTATTGGTCCTTTATTTAACCCTTTAAGTGCTGCCGTCGGCCAACGGTCGTCACGGGCACTACCTCCCCAGTGCTGCGTGCGACCGCTGGACGTCCAGTTCAGCACTGGATAATGGACAGCGCAGCACTGGGGAGGTTTATTTACGAAGCTGCTAAGGTGTTAAGGGTCACCCTCTTTCACGAGTATATATGTTGCTATAAGTGCATACACATTTGCATTGTAACCAACAAAAGCAAACAAAGGAAGACAACAAATGGTACATGTGCTCAGCGTGCATGACAATCCCATTCATATTTGTCAAAGGATCCATCCCTCCACACTCGACCCCACTAATCCTCTAGGCAAGTGTCCAATAAGAAAAAGGAAAAAGTACATTGTTAGTTATTAACCATGGAAACATCCAGGCCCTCTACTGTAGTGTAGTTCCTATCTTCCCAATAGGCTCTGCGCATTGGAATAATACCTACAGCAGTAAAGGCCTAGGCCAGACGTTAACTAGGTCTACTACTGTCGATACTAGACTTAAAGTTTTGGGTTTGCCAGCTTAGCTCAGAGTTCACTAGAAACTTTCTCGAATGTTCAAGGAGGAATTAACTTCCCTGATTAGACAAGAAGGGATTTAGTTTCTGACAACCATAGAACATGACAACTTTGCTCTCCCCTAATCAAGAGTCAATCTCGAGAGTCGTGTGAACAAAAGGCAAATTATTTTACTCAGTCAGTACGTGCATTCTTAGTCTCATCAGAATGTAGAGAAAAGGAAGAGACGGGCGTGTTCAATAAAAAGGTGTTATTTATTGATCAGTCTCTTTTCTCATACAAGAGAAATGGATCGATATTATTGCAATACTTATAGTTAAGTAAAGTGCATACATTAAAAGCAATAGTATAAAATAATACTGTAAAAACATTGATATGGTTTCTAAGCCATAAGATGTTTTAAAATGAATAAAATATATTACATACACATATACATTTGACTAAACGTACTCAACTGGTGTTTCTAGATACGCCTACCCCGTGTACCTGACCTAAGTCTAATACGTGGGCGGGAATAGATAGTTACAGTTTAAGTTAAGTTTGTTTTTGCCAAGTGAATAACTAAAGAATTCTCTGTGAGGGGTTATTCAGTTCGGTACCTGGAAGTTAGGATGAATGAGGAATGGTATCTCTCTCTCTGGTCTCGATATTCCAGGCTGCCTGCGAGGGCTGCCCAGAAACGCCGGTGCTGGATTCTCGGCAGGAGAAAGCAGCGCGTCTCTCAGCGCGTCAGAAAGGCGGGGCTGCTGCCAGCGGGGTCTGCTCTGCTCTTCGCTTCGGCAAGTATGGCTGCTCCGTCTCGTCACCACGCGTGTGTTTGCATATGGCAAGATCGGTAATATTTATACCTTTAAGGTGCCGAGATTGACGTAAGGATGGACATAGATACGTCAATAAGGATGTCATACGACTTGCTCGTTAGCACATTCTTTTACTAAAGTTCTCGGTGAAATCAAAACAATGGCCGCAGGGTTTTGCCCAGGTTGTCATAGGTTTGATTTGTTATGAGAACTCCGTATGCCTTATCAGGGGCTGGAGGAATATCGCTTGTCTAATTAGATCGCAAGTGTTATGACCTAATCAGATAACACGTTCCTGTGCCGTAGTGTGACTGCGTCAGATAACGGTATCTGCATCATGGGGGTTTTCTGCCTCATGGGCTGACTGCTAGTTAACTTGTTGTTTTTTTTAACTAGAATAGGGTCAGGAATAGGGGGATCGATTCAGAACCTATAGGAATACATGACACCCACTCCACGCTAACTATGGACATATTTACTAATCTAGGCATAGTATAACATAGTACAACATACTATAGAGTAGTGTGTATACCGTACCACCCCAAAATACATAAATGCATTTTGAAATTTTCAAATATACTGAAAAATTGCAGACATATATATATGGTATGCACTCAAGCTGTAGAAAAATGCCAAAGTAATCGCATTTGTATACATTATTGCTTATTTGGTATATGAGAATTACACATGAAATGGTTTCTTAAATACAGAAAAAAGTTTCGAGACCATTCCATCACAGAATAAAATATCTATGAACATGCCAGCGGGCAGCTAATGTCTATAAGTTATCTAAAATTTAGAAACCTTAGTTCTCTAAGAATAGTTCTTACTTTAAGCAGAAGATAGTGTCCCGAAAAAGATGCAAAAATATTTGGGGCTGCTGGAAAAACTGCTGTCCGTGAACTGGAGCGAAATTGTTCATGTGACTTTATTTTTAAAGTTGAAGGCCGAATTCAGGGAACGCCGTGTGCGAGCTTGCTCAAAAGTCTCTATTTCTGTTCGGGTGAGAACATCATATCATTTAGGCTTTCGAAGAAACTGTCAACAGCTTCCTGGGAAAGTTCCACTAACTCGGAAATAGGTGTAATCATGCATTCTTGCGCATGATTGTCTCCATTGACATTCTGATTTGCATTACTGACAGAAGGTCGTACCTGTTCGATGCTGCTTTCATCTTGAACTTCACTACCCATCAATCGTAGTGGTGAAGCTTCCACGAATGCCGTCATCAGGATTGGTAGCCTTTGAGGGCAGCACAAAGCATGAACCTTGATCGGGCTCAACAATGTTTCTGCATCCATCGGCGCATCCGATTGTAGCGTCAGACAGGTGTCTAACACGCATTCTTCTCCGCATAGCAGACACCTCAATACAGGTAAAACACATCTTTGCCACATTGGTCGAAATGATAGAAACCAAGTCATGTTCAGGTCTCTAAGCCGGGAGAGTCCCAGGATTTTTGATATCCGGTCCCGGTATCCAATGGCTAGGATTGTTTCTTCCCTTGTCGCAAGAGATTTGTCTGTGACATGGGTTGCCATAACGAAAAATAAGGACTAAGAATAGGATTCCTGCAATTAGTCCCAGGATCAGGGGAAGTCCGCCAAAAATCGAATGGACGAAATCTGGAAAAATACCCAGTATGGCTTTGAATGGTGTTAATGCCATCGAAAATACTGTCTTAAATACCTTTGAGACCCCATTGGTATCAGAAATATTTAAGATTTCATTCAGGATTTCCGCGAAATGTACGGGGGAATTAGTTGATAATAATGTATGTATCTCTGCAGTCGTCCTTGCGACTTGTAGATCATACGTTTCTTTTGATGACGAGAGCCTGGTAGGCGTCTGAAGAAGGACTGTTTTCATTCTGCTTAAAGTATCTATTCGAATAGAAGTAATTTTCAAATCGGGCCATGCCCTTGCCTCCCTGTCTGGGAAGGAGCTGGGGAACAATGAGCGTCCACAGCACTTGACCTTCGCAGTAGTAGTTACTAGATAAGGAGTCCCGGGCATAAGACTACAACATCTACGGTCTACAATAAGAATGTAACTCCCATTATAGAGTCTTTGAAAGAATGGTTCTATTTCTGTTGCAGGTGCGCCTTGCTGGTGACATGAAAGGTTGTATGAATTCCCTTCACAGGCTCCATGCAAACTAATTCCGTTACACAGAAGTGTGCCACTTAGTGACATCGCACAATTGTTGCCACTAAGAAACACTTTCTGTCCTTTATTACTGACACATGCATGTGAATAGGGCAGGTTCCATGTTGTTTTAAGGTACCTCTTTCCTAATTTCTCGTACATGCCAGCCTGTATATATTTTTGGCAGTATTGAAACCTGAAGGTTGAGATTGGAATATTTATTATCCCATATATTATCCATTCACTGACAGGTCGTTCTGACATTGTCATTGGTAATCTTTCTAGTTTTTCAATGCTCAAGATTGTATAATCAGCACCCTTTTGCGCCATACTGATTTGTCTATCAGTAAGGTTAAAGATTTGGAATAGTGACGTTGTGTTGATTAAACGCCAAGGCACATAGCCTGAACGCAGATTTTGTAACGTCCAGCCAAGCTGTACAATAGAACGCAATTGTGACTGACCGTGTTGTAATAACAGTAAGTCTTGCGATAATATATCGATTGCTGACGACACAATGCTGTTCAAAGAAAAAATTCTGGAGGACAGAGTCATTAACCCATTGTCCACTACAGAAAGTGATTTTTCCAAATTAATACGGTCAATTTCCCGTATTCTCTCTGCTGTTTCAATTTGAGTAACCTTCCAGGCCTCATTGTATGCTGCATATACAGAGGCTGCTATGAAACGCTTTTGACGCTGTTTGCGTGGTCCCAAAGTGAAATCACGCAAGTCAGCACCATCAGTAAGTAAAGTTAGGTGTTGCTTAATTTCTGCCAGTGTGGAAGTTTGTAGCCATTGAAGGCATAATTTGCCCACACTGTAGGTGGTTATTATCCCTGGGTGATGTCTTTGAGGATATCTAGGGTCTGGCCTGGTCATTTTGAACCCCTGTGTTTTGTTCAGGAATCTGTCTTGACAGTTATTAGTATCTGTGGGCCAGATCAACCACTGTTTCCAATCAGGATGTGTTCTGTTTTGGTTTAATATATGGTTTACGTCTATCTCTTCATCTGTATCAGAGTTATTGCTAAACATTGTTGGCTTTGGAATAGACGGTTTATTTAAATCTTTGATTTTGGCTAAGCCAAGACAGGTGGTCTGTTGAACAGTGTCATTTAAAAATATCATTTGTTCTGGGATCATGCAGGCTCTAAACAAAGCTTCTATACCCTGTACTTGCCAATCTTTTGTACCCCAAACACTTTTCAATTCAACATTTTTGTCCCAATAATCAAATCCAAAAGTATTCATTTGTTCAAAAAATGAGTCTGAATATAACAATTTTGTGTTGGTTATCATGGTTTTGGTTCCTGTCTTGTTCGACAATTTAAAATAAAATGCTTCAGCATTACTTGTGTTAAAACCTGAAAAATATGAATATTTGTCGTAAACGGTTCTTGAGTTCCCTTTGGGAGGTGTTGCACAATGTTCCCATTGATTATAATTTAAAACATTTCTAGGTTGTGCAGATCTATGTAAAAAGTGGTTACCATAGTGGTTATAGCAATACATACTGTCATAATTTGTAGAACCCTGCAAATAATCATGTTTGGTAAATTTAGCAGACATTACTAAGTCAGACATCATATTATTAATGCTTTCGAAGTCCCAATCATCAGCAAATGAGTTTGGTTTTGCAAAGTCACTCAATGAGATCTTAATTTGGTGTGGATATTTCAGGATCTCGACCGGACCATAAATTTCATAGTCAGTGTTGTCCCAGGCTACCCCACCAGGTATCAGATTGGCTGTGAAGTTGGCTGAAGAAAGTTCTCTTTTCTCGACGTGTGAAGATGTGTGTGGTTTGAGGATCAAGTTGATTTTCTGACTTGCTGTGTCCATTTTAGCATATTTTCCCTCAATGAAGCGTCCCAAAGTAAGTACCATGATGAGCCAAAGTATGAGAATAAATGCACCAAAACCCACCCAAAATTCAATCCATGGGGAAATCAGATATGTTTCTTTCAGTTGTCTCAAAAGTTCCTTAGCTTTGTCTTTAAAGGTTTTTGATGATGGCTGTGTCTTTGATTCGCTGAAGCCCTCAGAGGAATCATCGAAGTTTATGAAGTAGCCGGATGCAGTTCTGTCAATTGTTCCAATTGGTTCAGGATTTCTGTTTCTTGCATTTTCACTTGGTACTTCATTATAGAGTGGTGTGTCTCTGCTAAATGTTTTTATTTGGGTTTTCAGAGGTCTTAGTTCTATTGCATTGTTGCATAGTCCTTGTTGTTCTTCTGTAGGCGTTTCGAATGTGATGAGCCTCTTCGTTAGGACCTCTGTACTGGTAGCAAACCTTGGTGTTCTGCTACTTATTGGGAGTCCACTTGGCCTACTGTTTGTTATCGGCCACATGTTGTGGTTTTACCAGGTCGATTGATACAACTCGGTTCTCCTTTTTTCCAGCAAGTGGCGGTAGTACAACTGATCTTGTCCCGTTGACAGACAAGACAGGAACTGCTTTTCTGTAAGAAGGCCCAAATTCCTTCTTTACCGCGATCTTTTCCCTGACTAGATCCCCGACTTTTGGAATCCAGACAGGTCTTGCTGGGACAGGTGGTGGTTCTTCAGTGGTTGTTGGCTGTTGTTTCAACTTTATGTTGCTCAGGTCTTTTCTTGTTTTGTTTAAGTCCTGCAAAATAGCCAAACGGTCTTTGATATCAAAGCTTTTTTCTTTCACCACTGAAGTCTGACTATCAATGTCAGAGATCATCATCCTAGTTCCAAATAATAATTCGTACGCACTGAATCCCTTCAGAGAATTTCTTGGCAAGTTATTGAGACTACGTTGGACACTTATTAGATGTTTGACCCACCCAGCTCCCGAACCTAATACCTTCGCCGTTATAGATTGCTTTATGTCACGGTTTTTTCTTTCAACAATTCCGTTCCCCTCAGGGTGAAATGGACAAGAGTACCGCAATTGCACGCCCATGCTGACCATGGCCTCCTTATAAGCCCGAGAGCTAAAAGCAGGACCATTGTCCAAATGCAGCATGCCAATTGCGTATGTGCCGATAAAGACTCGCAAATCTTTTATAACAGTTCTGGCGTCAGCCGTTCGCTGGGGCCACATCCATATGAATCTTGTGCATGAATCCACTGCGACCAAGATATATTTATAGTTACCATCCCTTTGTAAGGGACCGCAGTGGTCTAGATAAACACATGCTAATGGTTTATCCGAGATCAGAAGGGGTGTCTGAGCTGGACGTCTCACCGTTGATACTTTCATTCTTTGACATATTTCACATTCTAGAACATAGTTCCTTGTTTGTCTTCTCATTTGTGGCCACCAGTATCTCTGTTTTAATAATGATACTGTGGCTGAGACGCCAGCATGTATAGAAGCAAGCCCTTCGTGTGCCGCTATTATTAGTCCTAACCTATGTTCCATGTTTGGAATTGCCCTATCCCCCACTCCAGGGATTCGAGCAAAAGGAACATTGTTTGCATCAGTTATGTATGAGTATTTTACTGGAAAGCCTTTAGGGAGTGGTTCTATCGAATCCTTTTCTGAAGCGCTGACAGCTTGTAATATTTCGCTGTCTATTTTTGTTTTTGACCGGGTGATGGCAGCTACGGAAGCCGTTTGCACAGCTGCCTTCGCGGCCTCATCAGCCAATGAATTCCCTGCAACGTGAACGCCATCACGCTGATGACTCAGTGAGTGTGTCACGTGAGTCTTTGGTAGCTCTTTCTGTAAAAGAGCTATTTGTTCCCAGAGCAGTTTTTGCTTTATTGGTGCATCTGTGTCATCTTTGTAACCGTTTTGAATCCATGTCTGCAAATCGCTGTTATATGATTTGACGCAGTAATATGAATCTGACACTATAAGTGTCGGGAATTCGCGATCCGCATTATCTAGCGCCATTTTCAAAGCTTATATTTCAGTTTGTTTTTCTGAATTAGTTTCTACTGAGTGTGATTTTGTTAATAGATGTTTTAGTTTACCTCCGCGCCACACTTCTTTTGTAATCTCACATGTGGGGTTGTATGCTTGTTCTCCCCAAACGGACGGTTGAGCATGTCCGTCTGTATAGATTACACAGGCGTAATGTCGTAAAGGCAGAATGTCGATTGGCAGAGGATATGTTTCTTCATATTCTAGATTTTTTAATTCTTCTAGTTCTGGATCAAAGTAGTAGTACACTTTGTCCGTTGTGATTGAATTCACCCATTGTATCCATTCCGGATTCAATGCTGTTGTTGGTAAATTACACGGTGTTGTTAGTGCCTCAAAGGCTGATTTTGCTGTTCTGACTGTGATATGTCTACCGTCCGCTTGATCTTTTTCTCTAGCTATTGCGGTTTGAACTGCATGAACAATTTTTTCTTTGTTGCTGAATTTCTGTTCAGCTTCTGTGTACAAGTGTGATTTGAATGCAATTGGTACCTTTTCTCCCTCATTAGAGGTCAGGTATGTGAATCCGCATCTCCCTGGGATGACTCGAATCACAAGATTGCGTGTGTTATCACGTGTTTCTAATTTTGTTTTAATTAGCATGTCTGTTTGTAAGGATCTCAAAATTTCTGTGTGTATTTGAGTCCAATTGGATCTTTTAAAATCTGGTTTGATTAGATCATAAAGGGGTTTGACCCTTTCTGCGTAATTTGCAATGTATGTTCTTCCGAAATTTAGGAAGCCTAGAATCGACTGTAGGTTTTTTAGTGTTCTAGGTGCTTGGAGTACGGCACATTTCTCTAGGAAATTGTCAGCCAGGCTTTTGCCTTCGCTTGATAATTCATATCCTAAGAACAGGACTGTCAGATGGGCAATTCTGGATTTTTTAAAGTTGAATTTGTAACCCTCTGCAGCGAACCCAAGTATTATGGTGTTCACTCTTTTCAAGTGAGTCTCCAAGTCATCATCTGTTAAGTAAATGTCATCGACATAAGATAATGCTTCATCATCATATAGTTGAAGTAATTCTGTTACTCTCGCTGAGAATACCCCCGGGCTGTTCTTGTACCCCTGGGCTAACCGACAGAATTGTTTTTGAGTGCCATTTACTGAGAATGCAGTTAAATATCTGCTCTCTGGTGCTATGTTTTGACAAAAGAATCCATTAGAGATGTCTAAGGTTGTTTTGTATTTTTTGCGCACTATGTTATTCATTAGTGCAGCACTGTGTGAGTTTTGCACTGCAAAAGTTTTGCAACATGTGTTAAGGTGTCGGTAATCCAAAACTAGACGATATGAATTGTCTGGTTTGGAGACCGGAAACAAAGGATTGTTCATTTGTGAGGTGCAAGTTTCAATCACCCCCTGGTATTCTAGCTGATCTAGTATTTCATTTACCTGTTTTTTAGCTTCTTGCTTAATTGGGTACTGCCTTTGTGCAGTAGGTTGTGATTTTAACTGGATTTTGTGAGGAGGAGAATCCTCATCCCATCCCACGTGATTTTTATATAAAGCAGGTGCTAGAGCCACTGCCCACTTTCTGGCAAATGTGTATTTTTTATGAATTGGAATTTGATTTGAGAAGGCAGGCATAATTACTTCTTCGCCATGAGGGCACTCCCTGACAAACTCTGGTGGCCAGTCTTTTTCAGCTAGAAGGATGTCATAACCCTTGGAGAGATTATCCCAAAATAGTCCCCTTATTTTCCTAGTCTTATCTCCCTCTATACGTAATGTTATCTCGTATATCTTGTGAGGTTTGCTAACCCATGTGTCTGCAGTTTCCACTTGAAGATATTCATTCGTGTCCACTGTCTCCAGATGATTCATAAGGACTTTGCGAGCTATGCTCACTTCTGCTGCGCTGTCTAGCATTGTCTGAGCCCACTCCCCGTTTTTCAGTTGTGTCCTCAGTATTCTCGGCATTGTTAACTACCTTGATACTGGCTACCTTCTTTTTTGGAAATTGTAATTTCTTTTTTAGCTGAGCAGGTTCCTTGTCTTTGGACTTGGCGTGCTCTTCTCTTTGTTCTGATCGTCCTCTTCTTTCCGATTTCTGCGAGGAAGTCTGAAAAGATTGAGAGGGACGTGTATCAATGTCTTGATATCTATCAGGCTTTTTTATATTATCCCTATTTCTAAGGTTATATCTTTTCCCAGAGGGGTCACTCTGAGGTGACCTGTGTCTTTGGTTCGGAGATTTTTCTCTTCGCCTAGGAGACCTTCCTCGGGACTGGAATTTCTTTTCTTTGGGATTGGATTGTTTGTTTCCATCCCAGTTCTTTTTTGGTGAATTATTATTAAAAAATATTTTTTCTGGACTTTCAGTCAGTTGTGGTTTTACTGGTATTCCACCTAAACTGTCTCTACCTAGTTCCTCATAGGATTTTTCTATGATTCTGGCAATTTCAGCTGGTTGGTCTGCTATATCTGTCTCTTTTAACCTCTGGCGGATCGCCACGTTTGCTGCTTCACCTTTTATGTTGGCTAATAATATAGCCGAGACCTGCTTGAAGTCTTTCAGTAATTTCATACCAAGAGTTAAAGCGGGTTCAGGACCATATTCATCTTGAATTTGTTTTAGCACATCTGGTATTACCGAAATGGATGGAACACCGTGCGTTTTTGTGTAGATGGAAGCAAAGACTGTACCCCAAGTGTCACAGTCCTCTATGTGTGGTGCGATTCCCATTGGGAGACAGATAGTCAGAATCCTGTGCTTTTCTAGCGGGGTGGTGTCAGGAAACACCGCCTCAATTTGGGTAATTTTCTGTGCCAACCAGAATGGTATTTGTTCCCGTTTAGCCGGTACTTTACCTAGGCAGGATTGGATGTTCTGTGGTGTAATTTTATTTGTGTTCCCCTGATGAGGGGTCAGCTGTGGAAGTTTAATCGCTGGCTGAATTGTTGAAGTCCGCATCACTTACTGAACTAATTGTCTATGAATTTTTATTAATTGTTTTAGCTGTGTTAACAGGTTAGCTGCAGACATCCCGTCGATGTCTGGATGTGGTGTGTATCCGGCTAGGACCGGCCACGTTGCTCCTGGTCTACCTAAAGGACCGAGCCTGGTGATGTGATTATTATGTTTTAGGGCGCCATCAAATAAGAGCAAATGCTCTTGGAATTTGAGTGGTACTTCCACCTCCTCGAAAGGAGTGTACTCATTAGGAGGTTCCTCTATTTTGTAATAGTGGAAGTACTTTGTTACAGCATTTGCTGCTGGAAAATGTATCCATGAATAGTATACCTCTGTCTGCCGATATTCGTGTGCCTCAATTACGAATATGACTGTGCCACCTCTAGGTGTCAGTCCATTTTCTATAAGTTTAAGGGTTATAGATCTCCTTTTGATGACTGGGATGAGTATTATATCCCCTTCTGCATCTAGTGCTGCAGCATCAGCCGCTGCGAGTTCAGCTGCTAATCTAACTGCCTCTCTTTCTTCTTCATTTTCTGACATTTTACTGTCCTGAAGGTTATTTCTTTTGTTTGCAGATCAGGTTTCTTATGGAAACAAAGATTAGATGCACAATATTTTGGTACTGTTTATCCTTCAACGTTGACTATACCAAGAACCATACATAGGAGTTCCCTCCTGCGAGGTCTGGCGGATATAACCTTTCACCCACTCCAGACGTCTTTGGAGTATTTGGGAAAAGGGGTCTGAGTGAGAAAGCACGACTGAGTTACTCTAAATGTCTTACGTTAGTTTTATCGCCCTTTCCAAACGCGTTGGGCGCCATGTAGTGTAGTTCCTATCTTCCCAATAGGCTCTGCGCATTGGAATAATACCTACAGCAGTAAAGGCCTAGGCCAGACGTTAACTAGGTCTACTACTGTCGATACTAGACTTAAAGTTTTGGGTTTGCCAGCTTAGCTCAGAGTTCACTAGAAACTTTCTCGAATGTTCAAGGAGGAATTAACTTCCCTGATTAGACAAGAAGGGATTTAGTTTCTGACAACCATAGAACATGACAACTTTGCTCTCCCCTAATCAAGAGTCAATCTCGAGAGTCGTGTGAACAAAAGGCAAATTATTTTACTCAGTCAGTACGTGCATTCTTAGTCTCATCAGAATGTAGAGAAAAGGAAGAGACGGGCGTGTTCAATAAAAAGGTGTTATTTATTGATCAGTCTCTTTTCTCATACAAGAGAAATGGATCGATATTATTGCAATACTTATAGTTAAGTAAAGTGCATACATTAAAAGCAATAGTATAAAATAATACTGTAAAAACATTGATATGGTTTCTAAGCCATAAGATGTTTTAAAATGAATAAAATATATTACATACACATATACATTTGACTAAACGTACTCAACTGGTGTTTCTAGATACGCCTACCCCGTGTACCTGACCTAAGTCTAATACGTGGGTGGGAATAGATAGTTACAGTTTAAGTTAAGTTTGTTTTTGCCAAGTGAATAACAAAGAATTCTCTGTGAGGGGTTATTCAGTTCGGTACCTGGAAGTTAGGATGAATGAGGAATGGTATCTCTCTCTCTGGTCTCGATATTCCAGGCTGCCTGCGAGGGCTGCCCAGAAACGCCGGTGCTGGATTCTCGGCAGGAGAAAGCAGCGCGTCTCTCAGCGCGTCAGAAAGGTGGGGCTGCTGCCAGCGGGGTCTGCTCTGCTCTTCGCTTCGGCAAGTATGGCTGCTCCGTCTCGTCACCACGCGTGTGTTTGCATATGGCAAGATCGGTAATATTTATACCTTTAAGGTGCCGAGATTGACGTAAGGATGGACATAGATACGTCAATAAGGATGTCATACGACTTGCTCGTTAGCACATTCTTTTACTAAAGTTCTCGGTGAAATCAAAACAATGGCCGCAGGGTTTTGCCCAGGTTGTCATAGGTTTGATTTGTTATGAGAACTCCGTATGCCTTATCAGTTGCTGGAGGAATATCGCTTGTCTAATTAGATCGCAAGTGTTATGACCTAATCAGATAACACGTTCCTGTGCCGTAGTGTGACTGCGTCAGATAACGGTATCTGCATCATGGGGGTTTTCTGCCTCATGGGCTGACTGCTAGTTAACTTGTTGGTTTGTTTAACTAGAATAGGGTCAGGAATAGGGGGATCGATTCAGAACCTATAGGAATACATGACACTACTGTAAAGGAGAAGGATGCAGCTTCTCAGTTGCCTACTCCCTAGCTGTGTTCCTCAAAACCTTTAAGGTTGACCCACCTCCCTCTCATACTTCTCCGACTGTTGCCCCTGGGAGACAGTGTGTGCAGACTGGTGACTGTGACCCGCGTTTGCTACCTCCATCCATCCCCATCTGCAGGGCCTCCAACAGCATGGCCCAGACTGCTAGATCATCCTGCAGATTTCTAATATAGGCAATTGAGTTCAATGTTGTCCTCCTGTAATGCCCACTTAGTAACGTATTTCGCCCATAGGGCCAGCAAGGGGGCCCTTGTACTCAATCATCCTATAGCCACCCTTCTTTTGGCCAAAATAAGGGGCAACTGCAAGAACCTCCTTGGCATCTTACCCCCTTTGGGTTGCTTGCAAATACCCAGCAGAAACATCTGTGGCGACATTCCAATCGTCAGTGTTGTAAGCGTGTGCAATTGCAGAAGCACAGTCCCCCAGTATGCATATACCCTGGGGAGCTCTCATCAGGCACTCCCAGTCTCTTTACCTCAATCTTGTAGGTTCTTTTTCATCCCTGCTTTCTCCCTTTGTCACTGTTTTCCTGTCTTTCTATTCCAACGTCTTTCACTCTTTTTTGTTTTTTTCTCTCTTTCTCAGCATCAAAGTCTGTTAAAGGAAAAATAAGTTTGAGTTGCCAAACATGAATGGCAGTGGACCCCAAATGGGACCACAGGCTCAGATTTATACTGACTCCACATAGTAATAAGAAGCTACTTACAAGGCTTTAGGTAGAACGTCGAAAATATGCAAAAAGAATATAAACTAGATGAAAAGACAGATCACCTTACATGTACTGAAGGAGTGTACTGCCAGCAAGCCAAACAACACCTTCAACTGATTAAACACTCTTCAATGCAGAATTGAATGGAGTCTAACACGCAACTATGGAAATGCTGTAAGTGTGTATTTATTACCATTGATGCAAGCATGACTCTTAAATGTGAGTGATGGCATGATGATGAATTGTACGCACATTAATTAATGTAACATAAAGAAAAGTAAGGGAATTATTAGACCTACCCTATCTGAATTACATTTAATTATGACGAATGTTTTTTCATGCTGAAGACAAAAAAAATTCCTGCTCATCACATTGTGACATAAATACCGTTGTTGCTTTAATACCTGGGGCGGCTCCTCCACTAGGGCGGAGGAGCATCGCTCCACTGCTTTCTCACTGCGCGAGAAGCAGAAACATAAAATGGTAATAACTTTTAGTTATTACCATTTTATGTTTGGTTGCAGGCGGGTGGGAAGGCAGGGCTGCTCTGCGAGCAGGGCTGGAGAGGAGTAGTTTGCCTATTCTTGAGTGCGCAAAGACTGTTCGGACGGCCCTCTAGGGCCACCCAAACCAGTCATGCGCACTCTGCCCTTCTCCATGCAGGTTGCAATGCAGCCTGCATGGAGAACATGGTCTCCCCATAAGCCCCTGGCTGGGCGGCGTCCTGAAAAATCACAACACTGTTTGCAGCGTTGTGATTGGCTTAAGGAAGGGAGTCTGGCTGCCTGCTTCCTGTTCCTGGTGGGGGCAGGAGAGCAGGAGCAGAGAAGACGCGGGACCCAGCCAGCGGAAAGGTAAGTTTCATTTTTTCAAATTATTAATATTAAATTACCCCCCCCCCCATGCAACCTCCATGCCCGCGTGCCATCCCACCAGCGAGCCATGCAGGCCACAACTGATTAATGCTACGCAAAATAAATATTTGCATGCTGCATGAATTGATCATGTGCAACGTTGACATAAATGGAATATGGATTTGACAACAACTGTCAACTTATAAGCCATATGCCACTGGAAATAGCATTTTGTGTAACCAACGTGAGTTTTTGTATGTATTTCACTTCATGTGGTAGGACGTATGAATATCACAGGAGTACAATGAATAGAGTTTTAAATTAGAACTGATTTAAAGAATTATGTCTCCATTCGATTCCTACAAATTGAGCTAAAGTGGCTTCCCTTATTAGTGTCAATTTAATATCTGTATACAACCAATTGAAAATTGAAAGGTAACCAGTTAACATTTACAAGTGTCCGCTACTGCACTGCACCACAGAATGGACTACACACTTTTGTGCTGAAATATGCAAATTATGCAGCAGAGAATGGAATATGTGGCTTTCCTGTAGTTCCCATAAGACATATACAGGATCTGTTCATTTAGACAACATACACTGTAGGATCGGTGTCAGACAAACTCTGATCCCCCCCACTGGGTATGTTGGCCCTTTTTGTATCAACTAGCTCAGAGTGCCACTAGAATCTCTCTTACCAAGGAGAGCATAGTTCTTGGCAACCATCGAACCTAACAACCCTGATCCCTCAGGACCGTGGAAACAATATACTACCTTACGCTCAATCACTCGCGCTTACTTAGTCTGTCTCAGAGAAATACACAAAATAAACAGGCTGTGCATTTTCAATAAGAATTTATTGAACAGTTGTAATTCTGGTGTAAAATAGATGAGCTGCAACAACCGCTAGGCAGTATAAGATATAAATGATTAGCAGTATGATTAGCAGTATGATAAAGGTAAATGGATGGTATAGTTCTACCATCTTACTATAATCATTAATACATACGAATATATAAAACATATGATAAAAGATGCATACTCCTATGATGCCTTCCTAACTAGATGTACCTAAGTGTACCTAGCCTGTGTGTAGGTGTTAAGCCAAGAATCAATCTAGGATTTAGTCAGCCCCATTACCTGAAGTGAGAGACTGTGAGACCCCATCCTGATCTAGAGTTGGACACCCCACGAGGGATGTTAGACCACTGCAAACTGGAGTGCCTGCATTCAGGAACCTCAGGGTCTCTGGTCAGTGTGTCAGTCGGGAAGTCTCGGTCTCCTCTGTCTTATCTTAGCAAGATGTGATGTATATATACCCATAGGTCTCCCGGGGGTCGTACCTTGCTGTATTACTGTGTCGGCCTAAAGATGACACTGGGCATGAACTTTGTACATAGATTTTATACAGGAGATGGTAGTCCTGCTATGCATCCAAGAATCCTCATGCATAATATATGAGATTTCGAACTAGGGAAAACCTGCATTCTGAATGCAAAGTAGTATCTAGGTAAAAGGTCAGTCCCTGTAAACAGTGACAGGTGTAATGTAGGGAGATAATATAGCTGAAGGGTAATGAGATTTCCGGGGGCTATATTACGGTACCTATATGGAATATAACATGGCAAGTGTGCTAAGCTCCTAATTATGTGAAAAAGCTGTGGTTGCACAATCACGTTTATCAGGGATGGCGAAAGCGTGGTTAGATGGCGCAAGGGAGGGTGGTGGTTAGTTTCTGCTACAGATGCCAATACTGGAAGAACAGACAACCCTACTAAAAAAAGAAATGAAGTCTAACAACTGTATGAGCATTCCTATATTGCTTATATGTTTTCAAGTTCTCATTTCTCAGTGAGAAAGAGGTGATGGCATTTTTTAATGTTAGTAATGCATTTATTATACTTTCCCCAGCTCTGTTGACCTGTTAATACACATACTGGACTATTGAAACCTGGCATGTGTTACTCCAGGCTGATCATGTTTTTCGTATGTTAAGCTTGTGGGACGGTACCTGCGTCACCAGAGATGTACAACAATATTTTCTTTTATCCAGGAGATGTGGGTCTTTCAGGTTGTCACAAATACTACAAGAATTCCTTAATAAAGTAACACCTAAAACTGCACTTGTTGGCCAGGTCATATCTAGACTACGTTTTGGTGGCTCCAAAGAGAATTAACTAGTCAGCAATCAGTGCATTTCAAGTATTTGTGCGAAACAAAACTAATGGATGAAATTAGAACAATAATAAGGCTCCAAAGGCTTCCATAGTCTCCCAAACTAATATCATCAATGCCTTGCTTTGACATGATGCAGGATCTCAGATAGTTCATATTGTTTGACAGGATTATACAAATGTTAGATGTCAAGAAAGATAACTTTTGATGCAAGATACTTTCCAGCAGCCCACATCTAATTTTATTCATATTTTTATACTTTACAAGTCAGTTGTTAATCTGAGATATAACAATGCCTTGGGGTGATGATATATGAATTAAAAAGAGACATTGTTTTTTACAGTACCACCTCAGAAATTCGGGTTGCATATCTTTGTGCCCATTATGCTAATAGCATGAACTGGTATTGTAGAGATGTGTGTTGAGGCTAGGCGTGGACCTTACCTGAAGAGCCCACGACATGGCTTCGTCAAGACGATATGGTCCAGCCCCTTAAACCCTACCTTCTTACTTGAGTCCTGTATACACCAAGGAAAATAGATAGGGACTGGGGGGGCGGCCCAGTTTTCTATGGCGTGATTCTTCACTTCGGGAGTATAGCTGTCAAACCTTAGATCAGCTGGCTGCCTATAAGAGTTCAGGATTAGCGATAACTTTTCACAGTGAGGATTTGGCTGGGCTTGTATTTTTTTGGAGTATAATCTTCCTCTAGTAATTTGCTATGATTGCTTTTGTGTTAAAATCTTCACTTTGTAAGAGTTGTCAGAAGTAGTTTTTTCTTGTTATTCCCAAATTTTAATGCACCTCGTTGAGGTTTTTCTAGAATTAGTGCTAGGAAGTCTTTAGCGCGATGCTACAATATCTATGGATTTCAAATTCTTGGATAGTAACTGTGATGAAGCAAAGCTTCGCATATTTTGCGGCTTGCCGAAGTCATGAACCTCGTTTATGTGTAATAAGGTAACATAAGTATGTTCTACTAACGTTTATTTTTGTTTAGGCAAAGTTTATGAAGCTTGCCTACGTGTATTTCTAATACACTTACCCCGTGTACTTTAACATGGCCGCCGCTTGTATTTTAGTTACTGCGCATGCGTCAGCCACACTCACGTGTCCTGACGCATCTGCAGAAGTGGAGGGAAATTTATGCGCATGCGTAATTCATAGCTGTGCTTATCATGTGGTACTGCTCGTGCCACTGCTCTTGTGCCGTATCAATATAGCTAACATTTAGAACGCATAAGTTTATTTCTTGATGATGAGTTAAAAGTACAAACCCTGTGATGTGTTTTCATGATGACATTATTATGTATTAATTTGTTTTCGCTTACTTTTCATGTACCGCGGGGAATGGGGGTCTGTCTGTACTGAAAGCCATCTTGGAGGTCCCTTCTGCGCAGATGCGACTTTCCGGGGACCTGACAACCTTGGCTGATGGAACTTAGCCAGCTGGCAGTAGTGGGCAAGATGATCCTGAGAACTGACCTGCAAGCTCGGCTGAACGGAGTCACATGACCCTACTACGTTACAATGTTAAATTGTCATTGTGTTTCTGCACAGTTTCTCCTGGGAACCCCAAACCTGCTAGGCGGTACCCAAGTATGCTAATGAAGGCTTAAAATCTTGTATTGTGATTGGTGTGTTACCCAAATCCTACCTTAGGACCAATCGAAATTGAGGGATTCTGACACTTTGCAACATTGGGGGGTGGTACACTGTCCCCAAACTGTATATCTACCCTGGGTTCACCTAGGGAGCCGTCCGACTTGTCTGGTTTAGCTGACCTGTCACTGACCCATCGTACTCAATAGGTGACTGAAGATACAGAGCGCAGCAGAGCACTCTGTCCGAATTTGACCATAGACTAAGGTTCTACTGAACCTTAAAGTGCTGGCGAAGCACTTTGCTGGGAGTTCGCTGACCCAATCGGGGTCTTGATCGATAACTGCAGAGCGGGTGGAGCGCAGGCGTTGCTTCCAAACTGTGGGTTCCGGTCCTGTCCTGAGCGGTCCTGTCCTGAGGGTTTGCTGTCCTGTCCTGAGGTCTTGTCCTGATTCCTAATCCGAGGGTATCCTGTCCTATCCGGGGTGTCCATTCTGCACCTGCTGTCCTTTGAGGGGTATCCTTCCTTGAGGGTTTCCTGTCCTTAAACTAACCCGTGGCCAGGGTTTGGTTATCACACCTTTCTAGGTAAATATTGCTCCGAACCTCTTAAATCTTGCACCTTCTGAATTTCTAACTTTTGCTTTAATAAAGTTCATCATTGCATATGTTATATTTTTCCATGTCTTTCCGCAACTACTGAAAAGTCAATTTCATATTTCCATAAGTTTGTTCCTATGTCTTCGCACATGTTAGAAATTATATTTTGCATTGCAGTTTGTCATTTCCTGATATGGTCTAGAACTTCATTGCCTAGACTGTTTAAAGGCCCCTTTACCTTAAGCGAAGCGTGTTACTCTTTATAGGCCCTCCTATAGTTACACATGCATAAATTGTCCATGCTTAAACATTTCTGAGATTATATAGTATTTTTCCATTTTGCATTCCATATTACATTTGAATGATTACCTTGACTTTATTTCTTTATAGCTATATAATTTACGTTATCTTGGTTATTGATTGCCTTATTTTACTGTACCTCATGCACGAAACAAATGAACTTTAGATAAACATTTTAAAACTTTCAGTTGTCCGTGGTCATTTCAACAGAATTTTGAATGTTATTGGTTGGGTTTGTATTTTGCTGCCTTTCCTTTACAGCTAGCTCCCTGATTCATTGTGGTCATTAGGTACCCGCATCGGTGGATGGTAAGTCGGGTGCACTGAAAATTAATAGTAGGGAACACACACACAAATTGGTAGAGCTCGTGAAGTCACCTGATCGATGTATATGGTGATTTGAAAGTATATGGGCCCTGAAGCCGGAAACGGCGAAAACTATTGGTCGGGTGGCCTCGCGCGCTCTATCAGTTTTACTGGTAGCCAGAGGATGGTTAGGGACTAGTTGAGAGTAAGGCAGGGATTAGTTGGACTAGTTGAGTCGGAAGCTGCTAATATATTGATGCTGCTAGAAGAGCGGCTGTTCTAAGAGACCTGATCATTCTCTTGTGAATACGCTGTTTTGGAATTCATGAATTGCTGTATTGTTATTATTCTTGTTCTTATATTGTTATATGTACTAATCCATGCATTTGTCAATCGTTTAGTTTCTTGTTGTCCGAACTCCCCGGGGAATTGAAAGGGCAAGTGGTGAATAGAATCCATTGTCCTGAGGTCACAGGCTCGAGGAAAGTTAGGTGCAGGTTAAGATAACCGGGAAGCACTAACTAGGGTTTTCTGAATACATGTGTGAATAAATGTCAGTAACGGGGTTCATTGGCAAAATTCCCATAGTGGCGTAACCTGGTAAGGGTCACATCGGAAGAGTAGCAGGTTCCTCGGAGCTAGCGTGAAAGCAAAGGGGTCCGCTGGGAAACCTTAAACTCGGAATATATCCCGGAAAGAAGTGGATGAGTTTAGGGGAATAACAGGTTCACCGATGTTAAAGTGAAGGGTAGGCGGAAGAGATCTACTCGCAGCGAGTGAAAAGTAAATGGAAGTAGTTTACTTGCAGTAAAATAATTCTTTCTCTATCTAGACACTTGAGCACTGTGGCGAATGTGTATTTGTTGTAAAATAACCAAGCACTGAGCACTTTAAAAGAAAGAAAGTTTCCGTTACCTTGTGAAGGGAGGGAGTCAGTCGCGAAGCGCCTCTGACGTCACTCTGTGCCGCGCTGGGATTGGTAGAAGCAGCGGGCGGGTAGCGGAGCTGGAATTGTAAAGGAGGGGTGAGAGCCAGAGCGTGGGAACTGTCTCACGAAGGGGTCGCGCACCCATTGGCGGAGAATATTCAGAGTCGCGCACCCATTGGTCGCACGGATTTCCGAAGCGCGTTCTGATTGGAGGTAATTTGTAAACAAAGTTTAGCGTAGAAGTCGTATGTGGCACTCGCAGACTACAGGAACTCGACCTGATCCAAGGCACCTAGGGTTTGAAAGGGATCAGTGGAAAACTAATAGACACGATATTATGTACGGAACAAAGAGAAAATTGTCCCTTGTAAGTAAGGTGAAAAATTATTTTAAAACGGACAAACCAA
Source organism: Lissotriton helveticus (assembly GCF_964261635.1). NCBI lineage: Eukaryota > Metazoa > Chordata > Amphibia > Caudata > Salamandridae > Lissotriton > Lissotriton helveticus. The sequence goes on along the minus strand of NC_136061.1, from coordinate 1,493,481,330 downwards.
TTAAATCTAGGGAAGGTGTTCTTGTCCCACCACCTAATACTCCTGCCTCATTCATGATGTTTGACCGAGGGTACAATACCTGTGTGTGGTTGGAGAATTGGGTGAAGTACACAAAAGATGATGGAGTATTGGCATTTCCATTAGATGGGACTTTCAATGGTAGGATCCTATTTAATTTAAGGACTCGGATGAACGAATTGCATCCCAGACCGAGACTAACGCAGTATGAAGCATTAGAGGAATGGGAGATTGAGGCTTTTGAAAGAGAAAGACCCCGAATGGACAAGGGTTTGACCAAGTGGTACCCCAGGCTGAAACAGGAATCCAGGGATAAAAGGATGAAACAGTGGAGGCAGAGCATGATTGTTGAGGGTTTGTTTCCCATGATGCCGGCATGTCATAACCCTGTAGCGGGTGAGAAAAGTACTGAAAAATGTAAACATTGGGGGGCCCCGGGGGAATCAGATGATGAATTGATAGATGACATCTGTACCAGGAGTCCGCCACCTTATAATGAGGGAACCCGACCTTCCAGTGTAGGAGATGCTCCCCGACGCCACTTCCTCAAGGAAGAAGACAGGTCCCTAGGACTGGGAGGGGGTGGTCAAGGGTTACCCTATTTTGAGAAACCCGAACCGACGGAAACAAGGGATATATATCCCAAAGTGCCCGCAAGTCAGGAAGAAAATTACTCACGTACAAAAATGTTCCTTCCCAGACCATTGTATGAAAAAGAAGAGAAACCATCGAATTCAGGACTGCCTTTTGTTCAACCTCCATATGAGGAAGAACGCAGGTCCTTTAACACTGGAACTTTATTCCCGAAACCAAATTATGGTGGGGGACCAAGTGAAACGCATCCTACTGCCCCGAGTTTTACTCCTCCTTTGACCCCACAGATATTACATGACACGACTTTAAGAAGGATACTAGTGGAAAAGGAGCAAGAGGCTCTAGCTAGACAAAGGACAGAAATAATTCAGAAAATCTCCCAGTTAAATACCAGCCCTGAGGCATTGACTATTCCAGTAACTATTGGACCAGTGGTCCCGTTATACGGAAATGGTCAGGGAAATCCGATTACTCCAGTTATGACCCCAGTCATGGCACCACCGAGACAGGAACCGATAATCATAGATGATCAGTCCAGTGAGTGCGAGTCTGAAGTTGCGTTCTTGGACTTGCCAAACAAACCGACCGGAAAGGGAATGCAGCAGAGGCATAACCCTTTTAATGCGAAAGAGATTAAATTAGAATCAGCAACAGGCACTAGGAATGTCTCTCTGGTAACTCCAGATGAAATTGAGAGTTGGAGTCGTGAATTAGAGAAACAGACTCCGCAAACGAAACCTTTAGACCTCTACAAACTGAGGGTAGAAATAGAAGAATTAATGGCAGGAAATGTGGGGTTGGATCGATTGAATACCTACTCTGAAGAAGAATTGTCGTTTATATGTAAAAGCTTTACAAGGAACACCAGAGTGCTCCACGAAAAACTGACCGAAACAGCAGTTAGTATGGGGGTAGATATCTCAAAATCCAAGCCCTTACAGAAACCGTACAGAGCAGACTTCTCAGACAAAGATATAGAGCACTTGAATGTGGCAGGAAAAAAGCTGCAGATTAAAGAATTATTGGGAGTACTGCAGAAATGGGGAGATGTGGAAAGATGGAGAAGCAGGTGGGCGAAAAAGAGGGAAGAGGCTCGCTCCCGACAAGTGACTCCTGAATTTGCTTTAAGGGAGGTGGAGAAACCTGAACAGTTATGCCCCATGCGCGAAGTACCTGGAGGGAAATATGTGCATGTCCCCTGGTCTAGACAGGATATTGTGTCCTTTACGAACGATTTTCCAAAATTACGAGAGAAACCAGTAGACTGGTACAGGCAGGTGGAAAGGTTCGTGAAGGTACAGAAATGTCTGTGGAAAGACCTGGATGGGTTTTTCGACATTGTGGTTCCGGTAGATTTATGGACCCAGTGTAAAATAGCCATAGACTGGCCCAGTGAGGAGTACCCAAGAAATAAGGAAACAGGGGAGCCATCAAAGGATGTCATGCGAAAATATGAGCAGGTAATTCAGCATTTGAAAGAAAAGGTGCCCGCAAAGGAAACTGATTGGACAAAAATAGATAGAACAACACAGGAAAGGGACGAGACAGTGCACTCCTTCTATGAGAGGTTATTGCAGGTATTTAAAACATACAGTGGTATTGATAACATCGATTTGAAGGACATGACGCATTTTATTTACAGGTTTGTAAATGGTTTAAGACCTGAAATTTGTCAGTGGATAAAAGATAATAAAATCTGCTGGCATACAAAGAAAATGGATGAGGTCCTGCGGTACGCCAGGTAAAAACAGTTCAGGTGCCTCGAGCACCCAAGCAGGTATACAGGGGAAAGCAAGCAGAGGGTGAGGAAATAGAAGTTTGGGAAAGCGGTGAGAACAGAAATACAGCAACTTCGCAGTATCTGCTAAATGATACCTTCCTTTGTAATGATCAGGACTGACGGGGCCTGAGAGGGGAGGACGAGGAGTGCGTACTTGGCGCTTCCTTGCCGGTAGACCAGTCTGGACCATATATTGAAGGAAAGGTTGACGGAAATGATGTCACCTTTCTGTTGGACACTGGCGCTACCCGTTCTACTGTAAGAACAGTGGACGTTCCAAACCTACCCCTCTCGGGAGAAAATATCCAAGTAGTGGGTGTATCTAATCAATTGATTAGTACTCCTGTTACCGAACCAATGGAGATTTCAATTGGAAATTTTAAACAAATGCATAGGTTTGTCGTCTGTGACACCAGTCCAGTGAATCTACTGGGTCGTGATTTGCTGTGCAAAATGAACTGTACCATCTTTTGCACACCAAAAGGTGTTGAAATACAGACCCCGGATGAAGATGGCATTTATAAATTATTGTTACTTAGACCTGACTCAGAAATTAAAAGATTGACCCTGCGGGATTTGCCCCAAGAACTCCAGGAAGCGGTAAAGCCAGAGGTGTGGGATTTCACTGGAAAAGATGTGGGATTAATGAAAGATGTGGACCCCATACAGATAGCCATCAAGGACAATGCAGTATATCCTAACACTAAGCCCTACCGAATGAATGCTGAAGTGAAAGCAGGTGTCACTCTGGAAATACAAAAATTATTAGAAGGAGACATCATACAGGAAGTGATGAGCAGCCCATGCAACTCACCGATTATGGGCATCAAGAAGCCTAGTGGCAAGTATAGGGTAGTGCAAGACCTAAGAAAGGTAAACAAAATTGTAGTTCCTTGCTGCCCTATTGTCCCGAACCCAGCAGTGATATTGTACCAGATTCCTTGGGATGCTGAGTGGTTCACTGTGATTGATTTATGTCATGCATTCTTTTCGATACCCCTGCACCCCGACAGCAAATTTCTTTTCTCATTTGCCTTCGAAGGTCACGTGTATTGCTGGAACCGGGTCCCTCAGGGGTATACAGAGAGCCCTTCAATCTTTAATCAGATCTTGAAAAAATGTCTAGAGACTTTGATCTTACCTGGGAACTCTGTCTTAGTGCAGTACATAGACGACCTTCTATTGGCGTCTAAAAGTCATAGGGACTGTGTAGTTGACACCATTGCCCTACTAAATCATCTGTGTGAGAAAGGGCATAAAGTGGCCCCTGACAAACTACAGTTCTGTGCAAAATCAGTGAAATATCTAGGACACCAGATAGAAAAGGGTGTCAGAAAAGTCACATCAGAAAGAGTGAGAATAATTCAAAAGATGCAGTTGCCCCGTACTCAAAAAGACGTCAGAATGTTCCTGGGAGTACTAGGATACTGCAGGCAGTGGATTCTGGGATTTGCAGTCTTAGCCAGGCCTTTGATAAAAATGACCACGAGAGGAATGCCAGACATTGTAGAATGGGACGATGAAAGCCTAATGGCTTTCACAAGACTGAAAAACTGTCTGTGTACAGCCCCTGCGCTGGGAATGCCAGATTATTCCAAAGAGTTTGCCCTATTCTGTGACACTCGCGATAATTGCGCATTGTCAGTCCTGACTCAAGAACATGGCACGACCAGAAGGCCTGTGGCCTATTTCTCTGCCACCTTGGACCCAGTAGCTGCTGGGTTACCAGGCTGTCTGAAAGCAGTAGCTTCTACCTGTGCAAGTTTGGAACAGAGTGAGTCCATAGTCATGGGACATCCTGTGACTGTGTATGTTTCACATGGAGTGGTAATTCTATTGACCAGAACTAAAACGCAGTATCTCACCCCTAGTCGGCTGACTAAATACGAGAGGATTCTTGTGGGTGCAGCAAATGTAAGCATTGTTAGGTGCGGTATTCTGAATCCTGCCACTTTACTCCCCGACTCCCTGGAAATGGAAGGTGGGGATGATGATGAACATGATTGCATTGATCTGACAGAGTTCAGCACAAAACCACGCCCAGACATAAAAGAAACGCCATTGCCTGAGCATGATAAAGAGCTGTTTGTAGATGGTTCCTGTCTAAGACATGAACTAGGAGGCCTGAGTGCTGCTTATGCAGTAGTCTCTTTAACAAAAATTGAAGAAGCAGGTTACCTATATAACATCAAGTCTGCACAAGTAGCCGAATTGATTGCTATGATAAAAGCTTGCAAAATTGGGAAGAACATACGCATAACAGTGTATACTGACAGTCAGTACTGTTATGGAGTTGTGCATGACTTTGGCCAATTGTGGCTACAGAGGGAATTCCTGACTTCCTCAGGTACTCCCATTCGGAATGCAAAAGTTGTGCATGACCTTTTAGAGGCCATCCAGTTACCCAAGGAACTGGCAGTGGTAAAATGCGGTGCTCATAAGAAGAGCATGGACAAGGTATCACTGGGAAACGATTATGCTGACCGAGTGGCCCAATGGTGCGCCAGAGATCGGTATATCGTAAATCCAAAACGAGGGGGGCCAGAAACCAGCTGCCAACTTCAGGTGTTTGAGGAAGTGCCTACTTGGGATGAAGTGAGAGAGTGGCAGGAGTCGGCTCCTTGGCAAGAAAGAGAGAAATGGAAGGAGGATGGGTGTAGACCGAGACGTGTGGATGGTGTCATCTTGGGCCCAACTGGTATGCCTGTATTACCCCGACACTTGCTTGGCACAATGGCAAGATTAATACATGAAGGATCACACATTGGTAGGGATGCCATGATTCTGGTATTTCAACAGACTTGGTATAGTAAGAAGTTCAGGAAAGTAGCAGAGTCCCTCTGCCAGAGGTGCCTGTCATGTCAACAGATGAACCCAGGCAAGAGGACAATGGTTGAACTGAGCAAAATTGGGAGATCAGGGGGTCCCTTTGTAAGGATACAGATTGATTTCATCACCATGCCCCGTTGTGAAGGGAAGCGATATGTCCTTGTCATTGTTTGCGTATTTTCCAAATGGGTAGAAGCTTACCCTACTCCCCAAAGTGACGCACTGACAGTAGCGAAGTGTTTACTAAAAGAACTGATACCTAGATTCGGGGTGCCATTCATTATTGAATCAGATAAGGGTGGACATTTCCAGAATGAAATACTGGCTGAACTCTGTAAGGCCTTTGGAATAAGGCAAAAACTTCATTGTGCATACCACCCAGAGGCTTCTGGAATAGTGGAACAAGTAAATGGAACTATCAAAAACAGACTAGCAAAGCTGACAGATGCTACTGGCATGACCTGGGTGAAGGCCCTGCCCCTGGTCCTGATGGGACTGAGAAGTGTTCCTGACCGCAAGACAGGCCTAAGTCCCCATGAAATCATTATGGGAAGAGTGATGAGACAAGCATGGGTGCCAGGAAGCAAACTGTTGAGTATTACTGATGATTTGGTGCTTGAATACTGCAGAAGATTGGGTGACCAAGTGCGTTCTATCTCTCGCCAGATTGGAGACGACGGCATCCTCAATCCAACGACTCCTCTCCACAGCTTGGTTCCAGGAGACTGGGTCAAAATAAAGAAGCACACTCGATCAAACTGTCTGGCACCAAGGTGGGGAAAGAAACGCCAAGTAATCCTGGTAACAACCACTGCAGTGAAGGTCGCAGGTATTCCCCAGTGGATCCACGCTGGACATACCCAGAAGGTATTACCAGACAAAGAATTTGCAGAAGAAGGGCAACCAGCAGAGGACTCTGCAGGAGCCAGACCAGAAGCAGCTGACACCGAGCAGCCCAGCACCAGTCAGGCTGCAGGGACAGCAGACGTTGGCCCAGGAGTAGTTGACTACGAACTGCCAAGAATCCAGCCTGCTGAAGAGGTCCAGGAAGCTGAGCCAGGAGTAGCTGATGACGAGCTGCCAAGCATATGGCCAGAAGAATGGATACCGATGATTGATCTGACTGAAGATCCTATCAGAACAAGAGAGCGACTTAGTGAAGGTAGAGAGTGGACTAGTCAGGAAAAGCAAGGCACAGGCGAAGAACCTCAGCCGCCTGAGATTCACATCAAAACTGAGGAAGGAGAAGGTCAGACAGGGACAGAACAGGTGTTCGATACACCTCCACTAACTCCTGATGCGGATAAGGGACTGCTTAGACATAGAGTGATAGTTCGAGCAGAAGAAAATCAAGAGATCGAAGTGCTTGAACAGGATCAGATAGGGTTAGAAGAACGGGTTCAGGAAACAGAAACAGAAACAGAAACAGAGACAATCGAAAGCCAAAAACAAAATATTCCTGAACTAGGCCAGATTAGTAACCAGGCAGAAGAAATTGATGATAGCCCTGGAACTAGCGAGATAAGGGAAGAAGAAGAAGAAAGTGAAGCAGAATTGCCACAAGCTAAAGAGAATAAGAGGATAAGAGAAGAAAGTGAAGTCCAAGTACCAACTAAGAGACTAAAGAAAAGAAACAACCTTGAGCCTAGGTTCGTAAAGAGACTAAGGCTAAGGATAAAGACGGTGGAAGAAAAACGTGCAGAAGCAAGGAGAAGTGCACGGATAGCAGAGCAAGAAGAAAACTCTTCCAAAAGAAGGAGTGAACGAATAAAAAGACAAAACAAGAAATACAAGTCTCCTGAATGGACACTCGTTTTGGAAGAACTTGAAGATCTTGATATAACTGACGTAAGCGACGGAGAGCCCGTCCCTGAGTACTCTGCTGAAGAAGAAGACGAACCACCGTGAATTTGCACAAAGTAAGCTAGCTGTGTAAAGACACAAAGAGGGGTCAAGAAACTTCTTCTGAGCCGAAATGTCTGATTCAACTGTGAATGGTAGACCAAATTGCAGTCGTTGCAAGACGTGCTGCAAGGTGTGTATATGTAGTATAGTAGTACTGATCGTAATATGGATAGGACTAACAATCTTTATACCCTTTACTGTAAGTAAAGATACTAACATTGTCCCTACTGAAATTGTAAATACCGACAGTGAGGAGTTGACAACACAGAGTGTAGCAAGACATGAGAAAGCACTGAGACAAACAAAACGAGACTTAGCAGCATCAGATGAGGGAGGACTACATTATCATGGAATTAAGAACAGGACACACTTAAATGTTTTTGCAAACTTGTTAATACACTATGTAGAGACTATGGAAATTGAAGATTGCTATGTCTGCATGAAGCTACCTACTTCTGTGGCTGAAGGCGTGACATACCATCACTTGCCATTAACATATGGAATCTCCTGTAGCATTTTAGCTAGTTTATTTTACAAAAGAGGACCGTTACAGTACTATTACTCTAATAATGACGTAATCTTTTCTGAACTTCCTATACGTGGCAACTTGAATCCTGTACATACCAAAAGCGACACCATAAGATATATGGGAGACTACTTCTTGACTATAGGTAACATTGACATAGCAGATGCACACAGAGATAACTTGACTTGTTCTTTGCGTGAACAGGAAAAGATGTTCCTGAACATGGCAGAGAAAAGAAGAATTAAAATACAAAAGAAGGCTAATGACGAAAGTCAGAAAAAGCCAAAGTGGGCAGAGAACATGGAAGGCACCTCAAATGGTGGGGCGGGACCTGCTCTGTTGCTGGATTTTGAAAAGAAAGGCAAGCTATGTCTTCACCGCGAGAAGACTAGCTATTATAATAATGTTTTCATTGGTTCCAGTGAATGCGAACATAATTACAAGGTAATTGGAGGTTGGGGTTTCAAAAATGGGTCAGAGCCTGTGTTTCCTGGAATTTATTATATTTGGGGGGACAAGGCTTATTTCAAATTGCCGGATCACTGGTATGGAAGCTGCTATTTTGGCATTGTTTTCCCGAAAATATACCATGTGAATGGAAAAGCTGGAAGCAATGAAGACACTAATGGCTTAGTGCGTAGTAAAAGAGAAAGTATAGGTGAAATTATGGGTAGTATTTTCAGTGCACTGATACCTGGAGTGGGAGTGGTTCTGAACACTCACAGAATTTGCAAATTATCTACTATAGTGGATGTGCTGTCTACTGAAACAGCTCATGGATTTCTGCTGGTCAATACCGAAATGGTTGCGATCAGATCAATGGTTTTGCAGAATCGACTTGCTCTTGACACCTTATTAGCGAAAGAGGGCGGAGTCTGCCGGATGTTGAAGGCGCAACATTGTTGCACTTATATTCCGGATAAAAGTGTACAGATCAAAAGATATGTGAAAAACATTACTAATTTGACAAAGGAACTCAAACCACTCGAGGTTGATAGTGCCTGGAAAAGACTGGTAGATGGTCTCTCCAATGTAGGTCATTGGCTTGCTAGTGTAGGTAAAAGCTTATTGTTCAAGATACTGATGCCAATTGGTATTATAGGTCTTATTATATTTCTCATTTTTATCTGTTGTAAATGCCGCAAGCGCACCAAGAAGCACGAGGTAAATGCAAGAGGGTTGAAACGGAGTGTGGATGAGATTGAATTAGAGGAAGTGAATGATCAGATATACAAAAAGGTGAAGACTTCTCACCCTACTAGAACTGAGAGAGAAAAGTTAGAACGATTGCTGGAAGAGATAGAACTTTATAAAGTGTGAAAGAAAGTTGGCATCTGGTTCCATTTTTTGTGATGATAGTAAATATCATCAAAGAGGGGATTGATGAAGCAAAGCTTCGCATATTTTGCGGCTTGCCGAAGTCATGAACCTCGTTTATGTGTAATAAGGTAACATAAGTATGTTCTACTAACGTTTATTTTTGTTTAGGCAAAGTTTATGAAGCTTGCCTACGTGTATTTCTAATACACTTACCCCGTGTAGTTTAACATGGCCGCCGCTTGTATTTTAGTTACTGCGCATGCGTCAGCCACACTCACGTGTCCTGACGCGTCTGCAGAAGTGGAGGGAAATTTATGCGCATGCGTAATTCATAGCTGTGCTTATCATGTGGTACTGCTCGTGCCACTGCTCTTGTGCCGTATCAATATAGCTAACATTTAGAACGCATAAGTTTATTTCTTGATGATGAGTTAAAAGTACAAACCCTGTGATGTGTTTTCATGATGACATTATTATGTATTAATTTGTTTTCGCTTACTTTTCATGTACCGCGGGGAATGGGGGTCTGTCTGTACTGAAAGCCATCTTGGAGGTCCCTTCTGCGCAGATGCGACTTTCCGGGGACCTGACAACCTTGGCTGATGGAACTTAGCCAGCTGGCAGTAGTGGGCAAGATGCTCCTGAGAACTGACCTGCAAGCTCGGCTGAACGGAGTCACATGACCCTACTACGTTACAATGTTAAATTGTCATTGTGTTTCTGCACAGTTTCTCCTGGGAACCCCAAACCTGCTAGGCGGTACCCAAGTATGCTAATGAAGGCTTAAAATCTTGTATTGTGATTGGTGTGTTACCCAAATCCTACCTTAGGACCAATCGAAATTGAGGGATTCTGACACTTTGCAACATTGGGGGGTGGTACACTGTCCCCAAACTGTATATCTACCCTGGGTTCACCTAGGGAGCCGTCCGACTTGTCTGGTTTAGCTGACCTGTCACTGACCCATCGTACTCAATAGGTGACTGAAGATACAGAGCGCAGCAGAGCACTCTGTCCGAATTTGACCATAGACTAAGGTTCTACTGAACCTTAAAGTGCTGGCGAAGCACTTTGCTGGGAGTTCGCTGACCCAATCGGGGTCTTGATCGATAACTGCAGAGCGGGTGGAGCGCAGGCGTTGCTTCCAAACTGTGGGTTCCGGTCCTGTCCTGAGCGGTCCTGTCCTGAGGGTTTGCTGTCCTGTCCTGAGGTCTTGTCCTGATTCCTAATCCGAGGGTATCCTGTCCTATCCGGGGTGTCCATTCTGCACCTGCTGTCCTTTGAGGGGTATCCTTCCTTGAGGGTTTCCTGTCCTTAAACTAACCCGTGGCCAGGGTTTGGTTATCACACCTTTCTAGGTAAATATTGCTCCGAACCTCTTAAATCTTGCACCTTCTGAATTTCTAACTTTTGCTTTAATAAAGTTCATCATTGCATATGTTATATTTTTCCATGTCTTTCCGCAACTACTGAAAAGTCAATTTCATATTTCCATAAGTTTGTTCCTATGTCTTCGCACATGTTAGAAATTATATTTTGCATTGCAGTTTGTCATTTCCTGATATGGTCTAGAACTTCATTGCCTAGACTGTTTAAAGGCCCCTTTACCTTAAGCGAAGCGTGTTACTCTTTATAGGCCCTCCTATAGTTACACATGCATAAATTGTCCATGCTTAAACATTTCTGAGATTATATAGTATTTTTCCATTTTGCATTCCATATTACATTTGAATGATTACCTTGACTTTATTTCTTTATAGCTATATAATTTACGTTATCTTGGTTATTGATTGCCTTATTTTACTGTACCTCATGCACGAAACAAATGAACTTTAGATAAACATTTTAAAACTTTCAGTTGTCCGTGGTCATTTCAACAGAATTTTGAATGTTATTGGTTGGGTTTGTATTTTGCTGCCTTTCCTTTACAGCTAGCTCCCTGATTCATTGTGGTCATTAGGTACCCGCATCGGTGGATGGTAAGTCGGGTGCACTGAAAATTAATAGTAGGGAACACACACACAAATTGGTAGAGCTCGTGAAGTCACCTGATCGATGTATATGGTGATTTGAAAGTATATGGGCCCTGAAGCCGGAAACGGCGAAAACTATTGGTCGGGTGGCCTCGCGCGCTCTATCAACTGTACGACACAACAGTGTCAATGGCTTTTAAATTCTTGGTGGTAACAGGCTAAGTTGAATACATGGTGTCACTTATCTGTTGAATATCATGTTGTTTCTTTTTCTTAATGTTCTTTTCTTTCCTTTTTGCTAGATGACCGTTCCTCCTGTGGATGACGTGCTGATAATGTGCACTGGGATCACTGACATCTTGCAGGTAAGTGGAGATGCTGGATAGGCCCTTCTTCCTTGAAGGTCTCAAGACAAAGCAAGGTCTACTTCTTAGGTGTGATTTAAATAGGGCCGCACCCAAGATGGCCACCAACATTTGCAGAGCTCTGGTAAGATCTTGGCAAAGAATGGCGATCAGTGAGTTACGTAAAAAACAAATGAACAGTGCATCTGGCATAAAGCTGATAATTCTGCATAATAGAGTGAAGATATCCTGTGTTGGGTATAATGTCAGTACCGGGGATGGAGATCCATGGGATACATAACGGTGCTGGGGGCTGGGATACATGAGATGCACAATGGTGACAGGCAGCTGAGATTCATGATATGGGTTCTGGGGGCTGAGATCCATGATGTACACAATGGTACTGAAGGGGGAACACCAGCTAGAGAGCACAACTTGTCAGGAACTCCTGTCACACTATCCTTGGCTCGCCATGTATTATTTGCCAACATACATGTGGCAAAAAGATTAATTATGTTGCAGTAATTCAACAATGAATTACCTGTGACCAGTGGTTTCTTTCATTATTCATTTGTTGTTGTTTTCTGTGACCAATGCTTATTTGTATATTGTTTTCCGTTTTAACATTTGTTTTTCACCAATGCTTGTTGGAAGTAAGGAGACCGGAGAGTATGTGCATTTAAATGAGACAGCTGTTCTTTGCAGCTTAAACATGCTTGGCAAACTGAATTGACACATTGCCAGAACATACCCAGATAAAGCCCAGGATCCAGGCTATAAATAGCCTTGCTCTACAAAGCACTCGTTGCTTGGCTTTTTAATTCCAGCACATCTTTCAAGGATTCCACAGAATTTATTTTATTTATTTATTTGAAGCTTATAGAGCGCACAGCTACCTCCGACGGAGGTGTCCCGGCGCTAGAATTACATGATTATCCCCATAAAGAGAGACCAGAATCAAATCATACAGAGGGTCTAAGAAATCGCAATAGATCTTGCCCGATCCTACCGCTTAGTGAACAGCCAGGTTTTGAGTTTGCGACGAAAGATAGGCTCAGATTCGCAAAACCTGAGATCAAGGGGGAGACCGTTCCAGAGCTTGGCGGCAGTGACGGTGAAGGATCTGCCGCCAGTCCGAGAAAGCTTGAATCTAGGAACCATCAGCAGACGCAGATTGTTGGATCTGAGATGTCTGACTGAGGCAGAAATTTTGAGACGCTTTCTCAAATATAACGGGCCAGTTCCATGTATAGCCCGAAATGTCAGGATCAGTATTTTGAAATCAATGCGTCGTAGAATGGGGAGCCAGTGAAGCTCTTGTCGATAGGCTCTGACTGAAGTACGGGCAGGGATGTTACCGATAAGCCGGGCTGCCGCATTTTGGACTATTTGCAAGCGATCAATGAGGTAGAGGGGGGCACCTGCATATAGACTGTTGGCATAGTCTAAATGGGTAGTGATAAGAGCCTGAACCACAGTTTTACGAGAAGATTGAGGGAGGAAAGGAAAGATTTTCCGGAGCATACGTAGTTTGGAGAAACAGGACCCTACTACTTTGTTGACTTGAGCACTTCCAGACAAGGAATTGTCAAAAGTGAAGCCAAGATTGCGAGCTGCCTGCACAGGAGAGGGAGGGGGATTCAAGATGGGAGGCCACCAGAGGATTGCAGGAGGGGGAGATTTCTTACTAAAGAAAAGAACCTCCGTTTTATCGGTGTTCAGGGCAAGATGATTAGCTGACATCCAGGTACAGATGTTTCCAAGGCAGTTTCTAAAATTGGAGAAGAGGGAGTCAGAATGGTCTCGGAATGAAAAAATAAGCTGAGTATCATCAGCATAGGAGACCACCCTGACCCCCCAGGACTCCACTACTTTGGCCAAAGGAGCCACATAAACATTAAATAGTAGTGGACTCAAAGCAGAGCCCTGGGGCACTCCGCACAGGAGAGGTTTGTCCTCGGATTCAAAAGGGTGCATCATGACCCTTTGAGAGCGACTAGACAAGAAAGAGGTGATCCAAGCCAGCACTGTCCCACCGACCCCTAGCTGTTGAAGGCGGGTGGTAAGTATTTTATGGGAGACAGTATCAAAAGCCGCGGATAGGTCGAGGAGGACCAACATGGCCTCCTCGCCCCTATCCACTGCTTCCCTGATAATTTCAGAGACTTCAAGCAGTGCGGTCTCAGTGCTAAAACCGGACCTGAAGCCGGACTGAGAGTCATGAAGCAGCTGGTTAGACTCTAGGTACACTGCCACTTGTTTCTGTACCACCTTCTCCAAATTTTAGCAGGTTTAGGCAGAAGCGAGATGGGGCGATAGTTGCTAAAAAGTAAGGGGTCGGCACCAGGTTTTTTCAATATGGGGACAAGCCTAGCCTGTTTCCAAACTGAGGGAAAATGACCATGTGACAAAGAGGAATTCCAGATGGAAAGAAACGGGTTCACTAGAATAGGGGCAAGAATGCCCATGACTTTGGCCGGGACAGGGTCCAGAGGGGAACCAGACTTAACATTGCGTAGCAAAGCTAACGCAAGGTCTGGAGTTAGCTCAGTGAAAGAATTAAAGGAGCCTGCATCATTCAAGTCTACAAGGAAAAATTCCCCAGAGCCTTCTCCTCTTCAGCAAGCACAGTGACCTCAGCCTGCAGGCATTTCTCCCATCTTCAAGTTTAGACTGAGTTCAAGGACATTGCAGAGCCCTTGAATCACTTCAATCATTGTTTATTTTAACTTAGTCTCCTTTCCGCTTCAGTTGTCTCTGTGTTAATTGCTTGGGACTTTACAGGCTTTTTGATGAGTGAACATTTTGGGACAATATTGATCTTGTTAATACTATCCTTTATGAGGACAATAATTATTTCATTTTTATGGCTATTGCCTAATGTAAATGCACATGTTACTGGGCTGAGAATAGGCAATAATTATTCTTATTATTTTAAAGTGTGTAACCCTGTTTGTACACGCATTTGGCAGTGTATGCGCAGAGAACTGATCCTGTACAGGTCGCCTGGTTTAGGCATACATGTTTTTGTTTGTTTTGAAAGTGACTTTATTTAAAGGCGCAAGTAACTCCCTATAAAGGTGCACCATCCCCAAGTTGTTGGAGAATGCTGGCAGCGTATTAAGGACCCTTTGGCCAAAGCATGCTATGATTGACATTAGGAAACTTCTTGCACACATTAAGGTGAGATCATAGGATGGTATAAATCTATTGCATAAAATCTCATGTTATGATATAGATAACTTAGCCTAATACAATGCCTGTTTATGTTATAGAAGCAAAACTGTATATACCATAGTGCTTACTGAGAGACGAACTAGTTGACAAGGCATCACACAAAGAAAGGTAATGTGAACATTAACCCACATGTATGTTTTACATGTAGTGCAACAAAATTGGGGAATGCATGCTTATGTGCTTGTGTATTTTTTTAGGATATATCTCAAGTAGCTTGCCCAGTATCCTTCAAGAACCTGGCTGGCCCAGACGGCACATCCTCCTTTTGGTGAAGCATGAAGCGTAGCAGTCTCTCTCTCTTTGTCTCTCATCCCAAATCCCCTTCCCCCTTTGGGCACCTGCCAGGGCTCCTGTTTTATCAGCAGCACTGAGAGGTGCTCAGGGTGGTTTGAGGAAAAGTCATCGCCACTGCAAACGGACCTGCTTTTCAGGTGAGTGGCTGGACTCACATCTCACATAAAGCCAAGCCACAAAAATTAAGTCTGCCTGGGCGATGGATACCCCCACAGAAGACGACACCATGAGCATACAAGATTTGTCTAGGCTAGTGTTAGGCTTACAGCAGGAAGTCGCCATGTTAAAACAAGAAAATCACATGCTAAACAGCGAGTTGCAACAATATAATCCACGGGAAAATCCTTGGGTGACCACCTCAATCATGACTAAACCAGTTGTTCAACCACAGTGCTTTTCTTTCACCCCATCAGGTACAGAAGGAACAGGGGCGACACAACCTGTACATGTCAGCGTCACCACTCCAAGTCCAGTCCCATTGGCTCCCCCTAAAAGGTTCTTTGGCGACCAGACTAAATTTAGTATTGTTCGGAACCAGTACCAATTACATTTCCTTTGAGGCATCATCGGGAAAGGCAGCTGGTTTACAAAGGTGGCGTTCATCTTGAACTATCTAGGTGGGACGGCGGCCACGTGGTCAATACCCTTTGTCGAAAGGGATGACCCGATTCTGCATAACTTTCGTCTCTTCAAGGAAACTATGCAAAAACTCTTTGCAAGACACCAATTTATTCAAGCAAGTGGCAATGAGCTTTTGAATCTGCGTCAAGGCACTAAGGACTTATTGTCTTACATTATATCCTTTAATAGGCTAATTGCTGAGACAATATGGCCAGATGAAAAAAAACCATCACTTTTTTGATCGTGGCCTTCGGGATGATTTAAAGGATGTACTTGCCCAAATTGTTGATTTGCCGTCTAATTGTGGTGAATTTATTGACTTAGTGGTCCGCTTAGATCATCGTTTGGGAGAAAGAAAGAGTGAATAGACTCGTGGTGAAAATGAAATGAAAACCATTTTTATTAAGGGCTAACAGCTGCCCTGAGGCGTCCAGGCGCTAAAAGCTACCACCAATGCTTTCAGAGGAAAAAAGAGCAAGGGGACCCTATTGATTGAAAAGAAAGGTTTTGAGCTGCTTGCGAAAACTCAACAAGTTGGAATCAGCTATAAGATGGAGCGGTAGGGTGTTCCATAATTTCGGAGCTTTATAAGCAAAGGAAAAGCCTAAAGTTATTGTAGTTAAACATGAGAAGAAAGAAAAATCAAATTCCAATCCAGCCAACCATACCAAGCCCATGCAGATTGAGAGAATTAGGGGACCTTTATCCAAGGAAGAGAAGGACAGGAGACGGCATCTCAATCTTTGTTTATACTGCGGGAAGCCTGGGCATTTCACCCGAGAATGTTTGACCAAGAATGCCTCCAAAAGGGCGGTCGCAGTAACTGAGTCCCCTCTCCCGCTTGTAGAATTTAAGCAGTCGGTAACAATCCCAGGCCCGATAAGGAGTGAGGTCCCCGTATCGAAAAAATTATTTGGCCTCTTATAATTTTTTAGGAAACACCATGACAACTACGCCTCGCCATTTAACTTTAATTGTCACATTGCTTTTCTCTACTCAGACTAGAAAGGCTATTCCCATATTGTTGGATTCTGGGGCTCCCGGAAATTTCCTGGACATAAGCCTAGCTAAAACTTTAAACATCCCAACTGTCAAGAAAGAGGTTCCTGAACCTGTGCGTGCCGTAGATGGTTCAGAATTATCGTCAGGTTTAATACTTTTCCAGACCTCTCGTGTAATCATGATCTGTGCTGATGGGCACATTGAACAGATCCAATTCGATTTAATCGACACCCCTGTGTTTGGCGCCATACTTGGAATACCGTGGCTCCAATTACACAACCCTAAAATTGATTGGTGCCAACGCACAGTGACATTAGATTCTGCACATTGTTGGAAGAAATGATATTCACTTGATCAACATCCTATAACACCTTTGCACTGTGCCTCCGTGCTTGAAAATCCAACCTTGGTGCATGAGGAGAAATCTGAAATCACTCTACCTCAACAATACAACGATTTTCATAATGTGTTCTCTGAACAACAGGCAACTCAGTTACCACCCCCACCGGTCGTACGACTGCCGTATTCATTTGCTTCCCAGAGCTACTCTACCTTGCAGTCGAGTATACGCCTTGTCTGAACCCAAGACCCAATATTTGCGCGAGTACTTGGACGATTTATTACAGAAAGGATTTATTAGACACTCCCCCGTCAGTTCACCACTTTTTTTTGTCCCGAAGAAGAACAAAGAACTTCGCGCCTGTGTAGATTATCGCGCCTTAAATAAGGTAACGGTAAAAAAACGTTATCCACTCCCCTTAATACCAGTACTATTAGATCAGGTTCGAAATTCTACCATATTTACCAAATTAGACCTGAGAGGTGCATACCACCTAATTAGAGTAAAGGATGAGGATGAGTGGAAGGCCGCATTTAGGACTAAATTCGGTGTGTTTGAATACACAGTGATGCCTTTCGGTTTGTGTAATGCTCCTGCTGCATTTCAATATTTCATCAATGATGTGCTGCAGTATTTCCTGGATATCTTCGTAATAGTATACATAGACGATATCCTGATCTTCTCCTCCACCACCGAAGAACATGTAGGACATGTCCACACTGTGTTACAATGATTAAGGAAACATCAGTTATTCGTTAAGTTAGAGAAATGCGTCTTTCATGCTACCCGCATTTAATTTTTGGGTTATGTCATTTCTCCCAACGGAATAGCTATGGATGATTCCAAGGTTCAGGCCATTTTGAAATGGGAAACACCCGGATCACAGAAAGACATTCAGAGATTTTTAGGCTTTGCCAATTTTTATCAACAGTTTATTCCTCAGTTCTCTTCCGTGGTGTCACCCATTACCCAGCTCCTCAAAAAAGGAGTTATATTTCATTGGTCCTCAGCAGCAGAAGCAGCATTCCGAAAACTCAAGCGGGCCTTTACCGAAGCCCCTTTATTACATCACCCAGACCCTTCCCAATCCTTCTAAGTGGAGGCTGATGCTTCTCAGGTTGCTGTTGGTGGTATTTTGTCCCAGAGAGATCCTAAATCAGGGCATTTACATCCAGTGGCCTATTTTTTTTAAAAACTCTTGCCGGCTGAGCAAAACTATACAGTGGCCGAACGAGAGCTGTTGGCCATCAAGCTTGCTTTTCATGAATGACGTCACCATTTGCTAGGAGCCCGTCACACTATAACCATTTACTCTGATCACCGAAATTTGCAATTCTTCCAGATTGGCAAAGCATTAACCCCAAGACAACTACGTTGGCATTTGTTTTTCAACAAATTTGATTTGTAATCACATTCAGGCCTGGAAAATAACAGCAGAAGGCAGACACGCTGTCACGATTACATTTTCCAGCTCCACACAAGAACACTGACCCACCTTCCACTATTATTCCAGAACACAAGATTATTGCCATATGTGCTCCCAAAGATTTCTTAGAACAGGTCCAGGTAGCGCAGCAAAAGGAGTTCACGCCTCCTCATACCGTTAAACAAGGAGACCTGTTATATCATGATAACTGGTTATACATTCCCACACAGGAATTGCGTGAAACTGTCCTTCACTGGCATCATGAAAGAGCATTTGCTGGTCATCCAGTGGTAAAGAAAATGATAGAATTATTGCAGAGAGACTTCTGGTGGCCCACCTTCCTATCGGATGTTAAAGAATATGTCAATTCCTGTCCAATCTGTGTACGATCCAAACCTCTTCATGTTGCACCTGCTGGTCTTTTACAACCAATGCCCATCCCACCTGCGCCCTGGCATACCATAGGCATGAATTTTATAACCTGTTTACCCACATCAAATGGTTATTCCATCATATGGGTGATTATAGATTATTTGACAAAAATTGCACACTTTGTTCCTTTAAAACGCATGCCCTCGGCTAAGGCACTCACTAACCTGTTTGTACAAAATGTGGTCAAATTACATGGATTACCAACATCGATAGTGTCCGATAGGGGTTCACAGTTTGTTGCTAGGTTTTGGCAAAGTTTTTGTTCCTCCATGAAAATTGATGTTTATCTATCCTCCGCTTATCATCCTCAAACGGATGGTCAAACGGAACGCCTAAATCAGACATTTGAGCAAAAACTGCGCTGTTTTCTTGCTACCATGACCACCGAATGGGATATGGTTTTACCACTAGCCGAATTTGTGTATAATAATTCAATCCATTCAGCTATTGGAGTTTCACCTTTTTATTGTATGTTTGGTTACCATCCCAGAATGCTCCCTGTGTTGCAGTCATCTGTTGTTAATTGGGTCCCAGCTGTCCATGAACATCATCGCCAACTAGTACACATTCAGACACAAGCTAAGAAACACTTAGAGTCATATCAAAAGCAGGTAAAGACACAAGCAGATAAACATAGACTGCCTGCTCCACAATACGCAATAGGAGACCAAGTATGGCTTTCAACTAAACACCTACACATGTACGTATCTCGTAAATTAAACCTAAAATACCTGGGACCATTTACCATCACCAAAAAGATCAATCCCGTGACGGTGAAACTAGAGCTCCCATTAGATTATCGGATTCATCCAGTTTTTCATGTTTCTTTACTACGACCCTACTCTCCCACTACTCGGACAGGACCACCTCCCCCGATTACGGTACAAGGAGAATGGGAGTTTGAAGTGGCCAAGGTTTTGGATGCAAAGAGAATCCGGGGAGTATTGCATTATTTATTGGCATGGAAGGGTTACAGTGCAGATGACAATACTTGGGAACCCGCATCTTCAGTACATGCCCACGATTAGTGCAACAATTTCACATTCAAAATCCCTCTATACCCCGACCACTAGCAGGACTTTTGAGAGGGAGGACTGTCAGGAATTCCTGTCACACTATCCTTGGCTCGCCATGTATTATTTGCCAACATACATGTGGTAAAAAGATTAATCATGTTGCAGTAATTCAACAATGAATTACCTGTGACCAGTGGTTTCTTTCATTATTCATTTGTTGTTGTTTTCTGTGACCAATGCTTATTTGTATATTGTTTTCCTTTTTAACATTTGTTTTTGCCAATGCTTGTTTGAAGTAAGGAGACCGGAGAGCATGTGCATTTAAATGAGACAGCTGTTCTTTGCAGCTTAAACATGTGCTTGGTAAACTGAATTGACACATTGCCAGAACATGCCCAGACAAAGCCCAGGATCCAGAACATGCCCAGACAAAGCCTAGGATCCAGGCTATAAATAGCCTTGCTCTTCAAAGCACTGGTTGCTTGGCTTTTTGATTCCGGCACATCTTTCAAGGATTCCACAGAGCCCTGCGTCATTCAAGTCTACAAGGAAGAATTCCCCAGAGCCTTCTCCTCTTCAGCAAGCACAGTGACCTCAGCCTGCAGGCATTTCTCCCATCTTCAAGTTCAGACTGAGTTCAAGGACATTGCAGAGCCCTTGAATCACTCGGAAGAGCTAAGTTTTTAATCATTGTTTTAACGTAGTCTTCTTTTTGCTTCAGTTATCTCTGTATTAATTGCTTGAGACTTTACAGGCTTTTTGATGAGTGAACATTTTGGGACAATATTGATCTTGTTAATACTATCCTTTATGAGGACAATAATTATTTCGTTTTTTTATGGCGATTGCCTAATGTAAATGCACAAGTTACTGGGCTGAGAATAGGCAATATTTATTCTTATCCTTGTAAAGTGTGTTACCCTGTTTGTACACGCATTTGGCAGAGTATGCGCAGAGAACAGATTCTGTACAGGTCGCCTGTTTTTTTTGTTTAAATCTTTTTATTAATGCTTTACAGGTCAAGGCCCCTGAGGGGGGTAATACGTCAAACATGTATCCATTGTGTCACACATTGAAGGGTTATATAAAATTCACAATTAAAGTCATCTGCATCGTGTTGATGTCACCCCGCCCAGCACAAAATTGTACTCAATTGTCCGCAGAATTGCAGGCTCGGGATCTAATTATATCGCGGTATGGCATTGTACGGCTCTTCCCTAGAGCTGCGTGCTGGCGGAGGTTGGTGTGAATGTCATCCCCATGCGTGTTTATGTGAACCTTTATCTAAGTGGCAGTTGCAGTAAGTGAAATGTGCGTCGGTGTCCAAACTACCGACTAAAACGAGGGCTGGAACTGCAGGGAAAACTGTTCCTAGATCCATGGGCGGTGGGAAAGTGCGCGGCGGGCTGGCTAGGGTCAATGGACATGGTGGGCAGAGGGTGCTAGGGTCTGTGGTCCAGGGGGTTGGGAGCGCGAGGACTCTCGGAATCAAATAGAGTATTCTGCCAGGGGTGGCGGGCCGTGGCTCCAGGAGGGATCAATGCTCATTCAGTCCCGTCTGGCTGGCTTGGAGCTCTGGCACCGGACAATTGACTAGGGGGGTTGGGGTGCTGTGGGGAAGCTTGGGCGTGAGATGGGGAAGGTACTGGTGCGTCGTCTGGGGCTGTCTCCTGTCTAAACTGTATGAGTAGCTGTGCCCATTCCAGGAAAATGGGGTGCTTGTGCGTTCCTTTCACTTCCTCTTCTCGTAGGATGTCCTCCTCTGCTGCCCCCCACTTGCCTACTGTTCCTACCCAGGCTGCTTCCGGGGGGCCCGATGGGGTTCTCCAGTGCATAGCGATAGCCCGCTTCCCCAGTAACAGAGCGAGGGATGCAAATCGCCATTGCAATTTTTAAGACTTCTGCCTTCTGTATGTCCCTAGTGCACAGACTTCCCAGGAATCAATGTGCGGCAAGCAGACCAGTGCGAGGAGTGTTTGGTGTACCGTGGCCCAGTATTGTTGCAGGGAGGGGCAGTCCCAAAACATGTGCCGGAAGTTCGCCTCCGGCAATGCACAACGTGGGCAGTTAAATTGTGTGTCAAGGTAGTACCTGTGTAGCTTATCCGGCGTGAGGTAGGCCCGGTGGAGTATGTTAAATTGTATGTTTTTGAACCGTGCGTTTCTGAACACCTTCTTTGTGTATTCCAAAGCGCGTGTCCATTCCGTGTCATGGAACACCCTACCGACGTCGTCTTCCCAGGATTGGCGTACATTATCTAGGGAAGCATTTGTTAATTCCCTGATGGCCTTATAATGCCATGTTACTAGGTGTCTGCCAGCTCCCATGCAGAGTATCATGTGGAGCACCGGGTGCATGGGCGGTTCACCATCTTGCAGATTCCAGAACGGTCGCGTGCTATATAGGAGTTGCCCGTACATAAGGAATTGTCCTCGCCGGAGGTCATACCACTCAACCAGCTGCTCATAGGTACGCAATTGCCCTTCGTGGAACAACACTTCCATCTCCGTCACGTCGTGGTCGGTCCATGTTTGTAGGGCTCTAGTAGTGTAATGTTTGGCTCTGCGGGGGAGACCCACCAGGGGTAGCAGTGGGGAATAGAGTGGCCGGTCTTTGGACAGGTCGCCTGGTTTAGGCATACATGTTTTTGTTTGTTTTGAAAGTGACTTTATTTAAAGGCGCAAGTAACTCCCTCTAAAGGTGCACCATCCCCAAGTTGTTGGAGAATGCTGGCAGCGTATTAAGGACACTTTGGCCAAAGCATCATATGATTGACATTAGAAAACTTCTTGCACACATTAAGGTGAGATCATAGGATGGTATAAATCTATTGCATAAAATCTCATGTTATGATATAGATAACTTAGCCTAATACAATGCCTGTTTATGTTATAGAAGCAAAACTGTATATACCATAGTGCTTACTGAGAGACGAACTAGTTGACAAGGCATCCCACAAAGAAAGGTAATGTGAACATTAACCCACAGGTATGTTTTACATGTAGTCCAACAAAATTGGGGAATGCATGATTATGCGCTTGTGTATTTTTTAGGATATATCTCAAGTAGCTTGCTGAGTTTCCTCAGGAACCTGGCTGGCCCAGACGGCACATCCTCCTTTTGGTGAAGCACGAAGCGTAGCAGTCTCTCTCTCTTTGTCTCTTATCCCAAATCCCCTTCACTCTTTGGGCACCTGCCAGGGCTTCTGTTTTATCAGCAGCACTGAGAGGTGCTCAGGGTGGATTGAGGAAAAGTCATCGCCCATGCAGTCCATGCTGGACTCACATCTCACACCACTGCAGGAACAGCTGACTCATTGCGCCTGAACAGAATGTGGGGACAGGGATGGTCTAAGAGAGGGACAAGGAGAGGGACTGTTACAGTTCTCCCCTGTAAAAGTGATGCCCAAGCCAAGAAGGACCAGATGGGGCTTGTGCAGATATCAGGCATTGAAGGCGTGGACCAAGTGAAATGCATGATGAACATTGGAAAGTGGTTCCCACAACCGTTCCTTGGAACCAAGCCCTTTCCAGTTTATCAGGTAATAATACTTACCTCTAGTTTACTCGGAGTCCAAACGAGCATGGAACCTATATTCCTCATCGTCATCTATCTCTACAGAGGGTAGAGGATTCCTCAACTTAGTATCTGAATTTACCTTCTTAGGTAACACAACATGGAATACAGGCTGTACTTTCATAGCAGCAGGTAAGGACAATTATATCAACACCGGGTTCAATACTTTAGGGATCCTATAGGGGCCTAAGAAACTGGGTCACAATTTATTTTTAACATGAAGGTGTAGGTTTTGTTGTGGATAACCATACCTTGACCCCTATGAAAAGGGTTGGATTAAGGGCCTTAAAGGTTTCTTTGACCTGGACTATGCGGAAACAAGCTTAATTCCATATTTGGTTTAGGTTTGAATGGATTTCTGTACTGCTGGGGTCTTGCTGGCAAGTGATCATTCCCAGGGCACAATTCGGGGAAGGTATCCCTGCAATCAATAAATAGAGGATATTTCCAGGGATGCATGTTCTGAATTATTATCTGTGAATTACATGGCCCACAAGAAATCAGACCAATCCCCTTCTAAGGTAAGTAGCAAACAATGTAGGTATTGTTTCATGGCCTGATTAGTTCTCTCCGCCTGACCAATGGTTTATGAATGGTATGACAGGATAACCGCACATCCATATCTAAAGGCACACACCACATGGTCGATAAGCGGGAGACAAACTGTGTGCCTCGATTGGCGATCAAAACTGAGGGGAATCTGTGTAAGCATACACATGGGACATAAAGATTGGGGCTAATTCCACAGCTGATGGAAGCTCCTTCTAGAAGGAATTAAATGAGCCATCTTGAATAGATGATTCTCAACAGTGGGAATGGTAGTGTGTCTCTATTTAGTCCTTGGGAGCTCCATCATGAAATCCATCTACACTGTGGAATGTCTTCAGTGTACTGGATTTGGATGTAGTAAACCAATTGGGGTGAACGGGAGGTTGACCACAAATGGAACAAGTGTTTTCATAGTCATGTGCATCTTTGGACATGGATGGCCACCAGAAGAACCACTGTAAATGGTTTGAGGTTTTATGAAATCTTGCATGGTTTACTAAGAGAGAATCATGACATACCTATAAGGCTTGTCTTTGACTGGCTGTTGTCAGCAATTGCCACCAATCATCCTTTAATAATAGTCCATTGTGAAACTCAAATTCTGGATATTCTGTAATGTATTGTTCTTTGGTCTTTGACACTCAAGGGTTTTCATAAGTTGGTTAAAAATGACGAAGTACAACCACTTCTTGGAAATAGTTGGGTGATAAGATGGGTTGTGGGGCATCAGGAGAGTTTGGGTGGTCTATCACCCCAATCAGAGATAGGGTGTCATCTTTAGCATTTTCGTTTTCCTGGGTGATATGTTATCACAAAATTATAGTCATTAGAAAATGCAGCGTCCACTTGAGTTGACATATAGTAAGGGTGGAGAAGTGTGGCTCACTGGTTAGAGGAGGCAGACCTGGAAGCAGAGGTCAGCCCGGGACCAGGGTTCAATTCCCGGCTCTGCGGGGTCTTGAGTCCTAAAAAATGTCCATGGACTCGACAATTCTCACTCCGGTGCCTACTTGATTCACGGGTTCACACTCTGCGACTCTGGGCAATAGCTTGCTTAATCTCCACAACGGCCCCTCGCGGCGGGATGCCTGGCTTTCACCTTGCGGATACCCTGCAGGGGTTATCTCACAGGGGAATACCAGGACGGGTTCCCTAAGCAAGCGCTTAGAAACCGCTTGGTGATTTGAGCTATATAAATTCCTGTACATTTACATTTACATATATAGTAAGGGTCTACACCAACTGAAAAAATTATAGGTTCCCATAGTCAGTGTAGATGGTGATAGGATATTTACCCCACAGTAGGTATTGGTGCCTTCTTCAAAAACTGCCTTGATTGCCATAACTCTCAATCTGCTATGGAGTAATTCTTTTCAGTTGGGAGTCGTTTTTGAGAGAAGTATGCTATGAGATGAAGTTATCCCGTTACCATCTCTATTTGTTGCAGTATGCCTCCTACAGTAGTCTGAGAGGCATCTGCTTCGACTATAAAGGGACTGTCAGGATGTGGGTGTGACATTATTGGGGCCATGGTGAAGTATCTCTTTAGTTATTGGAAGGCTCGTTCAGCTTCTGAATCCAAATGAAATTTTACCCCCTTACACAATAAGTGAATGATGTGTGTGATGGTACTGGAGAAATTACTGATGAATCACCATTAAAAATGTGTGAATCTTAGGTAGCTCTGAATTTGCTTCAAAGTTGTGGAGGAAGGCCAATTTAGAATGAATTAGAATTTCTTAGTGTCCATGCTTATTCCTTCTAGACTGAGGGTGCAGTCAAGGAATTCCACCTTAGTAAATGAAATACTATTTTTTCCAGTAGTAGTAGTAGTTCCAATTTTGCATATGTGTAG
The DNA here is from genome assembly GCF_964261635.1 of Lissotriton helveticus. Classification (NCBI taxonomy): domain Eukaryota; kingdom Metazoa; phylum Chordata; class Amphibia; order Caudata; family Salamandridae; genus Lissotriton; species Lissotriton helveticus. The sequence goes on along the minus strand of NC_136061.1, from coordinate 1,493,455,693 downwards.
GTGTTCTCTGAATCTTAGGAGAATGGCACAAACCTGATGGATGTGGTCTGATATGGAGTGTGAATAAATGGGAATATCGTCTTTAAAAACAACACAACGCACATCAAGACATTCTCAGAGAACTTCATCAATAAAAACTGGAAGGCAGCATGGGCATTGCAGAGTCTAAAAGGTATAACCTGGTATTCAAAAAGACCAAAATTGGTCCTAAATACAGTCTTCCATTTATCACCATCTCTGGCTCTGACTGGATGGTACCCCTCCATGAATTCAGCTTCGTAAATATTACAACATCCTTAACTTGATCCAATAGACTGAATCCAGGGCAGTGTGTACTAATGTTTGCCTGTTTTGTCATTCACAGTGCGGTAATGTATAGAAGGGTTAAGTCCACCCCCCCTCCTTTTTTTAAGGCACAGAAAATAGAGGTGAGCATACAAGGGATTTGGAATGTGAGATGTACCCATTCTATATATATATTCATCTAAGTAGTTTCTCAGATGGTTGTTCTCTTTTGTCATATACAGTCTACAAGAAGGTAGCCTGAACACTGGGACCAGGTTTCTGCTGTCATAACTATAGGGGGAGGCAAGCACATCAACTAAATCAGTGTAACTTTCTGGTAGACTACCTTCATTTGCGAACTGTTAATGTTAGTATAGTCCAGTAACTCTTGATAACAATGAGTCCTACCATACTCTGACCTTAGTTCTACTTTCTGTGTGACTCAGGTTATCTGCGGTTTATGTGCTGCATTGAATTAACCTGGAATTTAGTTCCTTTCCATCTACGGTCCTTACTATCTTGAGTTCATCTTTGTTTGAATTTGAATACCTAAAGTAGCTAGAAATAAAATTTCCAGTGACCCCCAGAGTTAATTATGGCTCACACCCTCCAAGAATGACCTGATGCAGATTTGAGAACTACAGCTATACTCATGTGGTGATAAGAGACACAAGAAGACATTTTCGAGGTTAAAATAGAAGACTAACCCATCAGGCTGACCTCAGCTTCTACCGAGTAAACTCATTTTCTGCTGGTTTCTGTGCTAGTCACAGAGATAGATGTGATCCCAGGTTTACATTCATTTTGTTTCAAAGTACTGTGGTCAGCAGTTGATGAGTCTCGCATACACGTAACATGCATCTGCAAACCATGCTACCAAGTAGGTGATTCTGGATCCGTCTGCTTCTGTGGGTGCTAAATATTCAAATGTGTGAGAAAGTGATGCTTTGCTGTCGGAAAGGCAAACCCACACAGCTATCAGCCCTCATCCTTATTTTTTTTAGGATAGCGACTCAAATGTTACAAGCAGCTGAGGATCATACCTGTGGTTCCACGTCTGGCAGCAAAGGGCTTCAACAGCCATAAACCTAGAAGACTGATGCCAAATATATTGAAACAGCAGCACGTGGCACTTTTCAGAGAAGTGGGAAAAACTATTGGAATACCGTAGTAATTCCGCACACCCGATTTGCAAGAAATTCAATCATGGTAAAAAGAAGGAGCCCGGGAATAAAGAAGGTTCAGGACAGAGGACCTGATTACAATCTTGGCAAACAAGGTTACTCCGTCACAAACATGACAAATGTCTCGTCTGCGAAATTACAATTCCATTATATTCTATGCAATTTGTATTACGGGGACAGGATATTCGTCACACTTGTGACGGAGTATCCCTTGCGCCAAGATTGTAATCAGCCGCTAAGTTTTATGTCATTCCCTGCAATACACAGTTCGAAAGTACCAAAGACTATGCATTAAGGAGAGGCACAAGAGGAACCATTGATAATAACAAACTGTTTTATGCCCCTGTGCTGTATATATCGATTGCAACTCCCCCTGAGCAGAGGAATGAAAATCTGTATCAAATTTCACAAACCTGATTCTAATGCAACTGTAATTGTAATGATTTTATCTATTTGTAAAATAAAAACCTTTCTATCTGTTTCGAAGGTTTAGTGGAACATTCTTTAATGAAATGGCCAGTCTTGCTGTGGTAAAGGCATTGATATAGTTTCCTGCACTTTTCTTTTTCCTCTTTAGTCAGAGGCTTCCCAACCCCTCAAATTTGCATTGGTTCAGCAGAATCTACAGGTTTTGAGACTTCTCCCTAGGGTTCATTACGGCCTACTATAAGCTTATTTTCTGCAGCCCTTCCTTTCTCTGATCAGCGTTCCCCAAGAAAGTGATTCAATTTCACTCCAAGTCAATGAAATTGTCCATCACTTCAGGGGGTTCTACTACTTGTGAGGTTAGGTCTTTAAATTTGCGTGTATTTCGCAATTGAAGACAGAGATCCTCTTTTCCTCTGGCTATTCAAAGTTTTTGACTGGGCTATTGTAAGTGGCTGTGTAATATAAAAGATCTGAGGAGTCTTGTTTAAGGTTAAAAAGCTCATTATCAGCAGATTGAAGAAATGTTTGGTGGGCATAATATATTTAAATGCAGCATAATTATAAAACAACGGATTGTCTTATTCCACCAAAGGACCACTGGGAGGCATCCTCCAAGATAAGATAGGATGAAAGCAACCTTAAAGGTTATCATATTCGAATGCTGTGGGTCTGGCCATGAAATGAAGATGGCACTGATTTATAAATATTCCAAACTTGTTATTACCTCGAAAAATGCTGGGAATGGGACAATGGTATAGGTTGTTGTGTAACCAACGGTATTTGGGTTGGAGCAGATGAACTAGTCTCTGGCAAGGCAGGCACACCACCTGAAAATTAAAAGCTTATCTGGTTTAATCACTGGTTTCGTGTTGGGCTCAACCAGGGGTGGGAGAGAGAGTGCATCGATCCCCAGGGCCAGTTTGTGATGCTACTGGTTTTGCAGAGCAGTGACATCTCGTCTCAAGGTTTGGTTCTCTACATTTCGTTCTTCATATAAAGAAACCTTTGTCACCACACTTTCCTTTGCAGCAACATCATCATATTTTCATTCCAGATTCAGAAGGAATCACTGAGACTTTTCTTTTATTCCATATCCTTCACCTTCTACAACCACCACAAACCCCTTCAATAAATAACACACATTTGCCTAAAATATTGATTAGCCTTTCCTGACATGAACCAGTTTCTTGACTCTGACCCAATCCCCACCTCTCACCTTCCAATTCCTCACAACAACACCACGGGGTTTGGAGTTTCCAAACAATACCTTGCACACAATTAGGACTTTTCCAATTACATCACTTCTCACCAACATGTGATCCATCCACTCCTGGTTAAGATTAATACCACTACTCTCCTCCCCATGAGAGTAAATGGTGTGGTTCTCTGCTGTATGGTTCCGTTAACCCACAACATATCCTTCAAAACAGATGTTCATCTCATATTATTTACCAAAGGTGGTTGCCACTGATCCTTTGACACTCCGATGAACCTCTTAACTATTACTCCTGGGATGGTAAAGAGACTTTTTTCTGTTTCGAAGACACAAAGCTTCCTCATGTCTGATGATACAAATTGGGTACCGTTATCAGTCACCAAATCATCAGGATAACCTTCTCTCTAAATAAACACTTCCAGTAGAAACCAGTAACCACACAGGTACACACACATCAGCAATCTTGTCCACATGCCACTTCAACTAGTAATCAACCAACACCAAAGCAAACTTGAGTGTTCTTCCAAAAACTCTAAAAGGACCAGAAATATCTAAAGCAACTTTGTTCCACGGTATAGCCAGAGACTCAACAGGTGTGATGGTCGAATGAAGGCACAGTTACTTGATCTTTCCCAATGAGAGCACACGTGTTACATTTTCTTACATAACATTCCGCTGCTTTGTCTAGCCCAGGACACCAAAAATCCTCTCTTATTCAACACTTCAAATACCTCCATGACCATTATGTGCAAGACAGAATTATCTTTTGCTACATATACTTAGGCACTATCAACAATCCACATCATCTTAAAATTCCATTGACCGCATTTAACTTATCAGCAACTCATCCAAATGGAATTTGTTCTTTATTTAAACTTCTCACATTGGGCCATCTACTTCCCACAAACCCTTTAACTTTATACAAAGTCTCATCACTTTTTGGGGAATGTGCCATTGCTCATGGCACAATGCCCCATTCAACATTTCATTACCAGCACTTACAATACAAACTAACTTTATCAACTTCATCCAGTTCATTCAACTTTTCCTAATCCTCTCAATATGTAATGTCAGTCTGGACAGACAACCAACAAAAACAAAGCTTTTTGCACCTGATACATGATCAAGTCCATATTGGAATTGCTGAAATGGATATTGCCATTCAGCAATACCAGGAGTAGCTTTTCCTCCCTGCAAGTACTGGACAAATCCACTAGCGGTTTGTGGTCAGTTCATTAACTTGTTTCTGCATCAAAAGTTTTTTAAATATTCCACACCCTGTCAACCATTCTGTAAGTATGCTCTACACCAACAAAGCTCTTGAAGTAAATGCTATTATTTTAGTTACTATCTTTCTGCATCAATACTGCTCCTAACCCAGAATTATTGCCATCTTTCATTACTATACTCACATCATTGGTGTTAAATTATTTTAATGGTTAAGAATACATTTGATCCTTTTCCATTTGATCACAAACATTGCACATTTATTATCCTATTCTTACTTGCCGTTCTTCTTCAATGATTAAAAAAGGACAGCTGTTTTGGCCACAAACTGAGGAACAAATTTAATCAAACACTCAACCAGTCCAAAATAGAATCTTAGTTGATCTTTGTCCCTTGACAAAGGTGCATCTTCGATAGCTTTTAGGATTTTCAATGTTTGCTGAATGCATTGGCAGACACATAATGATGATGATAATCAACCCCAGACTGAGCAAGCTTACATTTGTCTTCCATCAATAAGGTAATTCCACATTTTTTCAGCATCCCCAACACTTTTTCTAAACTAGCATTATATTCACCAATGCCCTTGCCATATATCAATATGTGTTCTTGAAACATCACTCATTTCAACCCTTGGAACAAGACATCCATTACACTTTGGTACATGGGGGATGTAGTTGCTAATCAGAAAAATATCTGAATATAATGGAATGCACATAAATGTTGTTAGAAAAGAAGTAACGTGATGTAACTCTATCTGGTCTTGTGCAGCGAAACATACTTGATGTGAAATCAACAGCATTCTTAAAGGTTGCCAATATTTCCTTGATATTGGGTAGTGGTTAGAGATCCACCAAAATGTTGCTATTAATATCACGGTGGTCCAACCACAACCACAATGATTTATCAATCATGCCTAATAACGCTAATGATGATAACAATTTCATAACGCTAAATGGTTTTAATTATAGACAAACACAAGTTATATAATTCAGCTCTTAGCTCCTCTCTTGACATAATGGTACTTTACGCTCCTTGTGTACCACTGGCACAGTATCACTCTTCAGAACAATGTGATGCTGGAAACCTTGACGTTTCCCTAAACAGTCCCAAACAAATCTCAAGGTATCCATCAACCCACTCCATGCTGACATTGTTTCTTTCCACTGTCACAGCACACAAACAGATTGCAAGCAATTAGTCTTTAGTAATCACTATCTCAGGATGATTAAGATAGCAGATCATATTGAACTCTCCCTGTTCATCCCACCCAATATGGACGTTTTCCTCTTCTAATGTGCTTTATTTCTACAATTTATGCTGCATTCACACTACACTCCCCTTCTGTCACCTTCAATACATAATTTTCAATATTCACAACCAATAGGTAATTTTCAATAGTCTCTACTGATCCACTTGCCAATGCCTTGACTACTACCTGTGAAGCTGCCTGTAAATTATATTTGCTTGTGATACTCGCTCTACATACTTGTGCATAATGACCTTTCTTTTTGCATTTAAAACAAACTTGGTCCCAATCTGGACATTGTCTCTAATTACATGTAATGCCTTACTACTGCAATTAAAAAAAGCAGTCTCATTATCTTTTTACATTCAAAACAAACTTGGTTCCAATCTGGACATTGTCTCTAATTACATGTAATGGCTTACTAAGGCAACGAAAAAAAGCAGTCTCATTACTTTGAGTGGAGGAGTGTGGCTCAATGGTTAGAGCGGCAGACCCTGATGCAGAGTTCTGGCCAGGGACCAGGGTTCGATTCCCGCCGGCGGGGTCTCGGGCTCAATTTCCTCGGACCTGTTAATTCTCGCCTCGGTGCCTATTCTAATCACGGGCCCCACGCTGCAACTCTGGGCAATAGCTTGCTTAGCCTCCACACCGGCCCCAACAGCGTTAAGGATGCCTGGCTTCACCCTGGGGGTGCCCAGGAGTAGACACTTCACAGGGAAAGCCAGGAGGGGTTCCACAGCGGTATGAGTATCAGCGCCAGGAAACCACATAGGCGACACCGCAAGGTGACCGTCTGGTGACAGTGCGCTCTGTAAGTACCATGATATTTACATTTACATTTACATTTACTTTGACTCTCATACTTTGAAGCAGAGCCTACTGGTCACTGGTCCTGCTTTATTCTACTTTTCCTTGCTATAGTTTTGTCTATGTTACTCTTGTGAATAAATGTATTTTCCCTAACTTCTGTTCTGGTTCCAATGGTCAGTAATCCTTTCATGTAAGCACACCACCTCCCCGCTCTCACACCACCAAACTCCATTGCTGACCGCCCGCTGGATTACAAGTTGCAATCTGGGTGGGTGGTCCTGCGGCGGCTGGCCCACGGAGCTGCCTTTCAAAGGCTCATAGAAGAGCCGTAGAAATTCAGCACCATTGAACGGAACAGCACAACACTTCCAGCACAGCATGAACTGTAAAGTCCATGCTGAGCTGGAACTGGCGGGTGCAGAAAAACAGGGGGTACACCATGTGCTCCCCTGCATGCATCCCTGTGCACCGAGGCTCCTAAAGTTTCCTCACCACATCCTTTTCATGGCGGGCTCACCATCATGAAAAGGAGGGAAATGAGGAAAGTCATTATGTGCTTGGCAGTGCCTATTGTTTTAATCACAAATTTCAGAAATCAAAATAAATTTTTTACTGAAAATTTGATTTTTGGTGCCCGTTTCTGAACACAAATTGATGACCTCATGATCGTGACTTTTTGAAAAACTGAGATTTTACTATGGTACGTTTGTTATTTTCAGCTTTTTAACCCTATTAACCATTCCAGAGCTATCTAACACTCCCCTAGGTCCAGGCACCTGTCATAGAGCTTCCTTTAGATGGGGATGTTTTCTTTTCACACACATTCCTTAAAATTTCAAATGTGATTGGCAAACATTGTGCTTCTAGAAATACCATTTTAAAATGCTAAGATATACAAAAAAAGTTAAACAATCAAGCCCACACACCACATTCGTATATACTAATATCTGAAAAACTACTGAATGGGATTACATCAAATTATGGAAAGTATGCTGTCTGAGTGAGGTTCTAGAATCATGACAAGTAGGTTTACATTTATTCCCAGGTTTTGCTGTAGCCATGAGCAAAATTTCGTGTTGGAGAAAAATGGGAAACCATAACTACACAGTGGAGACAATCATTGCTCTTCTCTACATTCAACAAAGATATTAAATAGTGCATTATAAGCTGCACATCTGCATATATTATACCTCTACATATGTACATTAACTCTTTAAAAACCGCAGAAAAGACATGGTTTCGGAAACAAATGAAAAATCACTGAAATGAGTTAGTTATAGTTACCTACATAAATAAAACCAATGACACTGCCATGAAAACCATATTTCACAACCCTAACAGAATGCCAATAACATCACAATATTTAAATCAATACATAACAGTATTTAAAAACACAAAATCATTACACAAAAACACATATCTAAACAAAGAAACGTTTCTGTACCCATAGTGAAAATACTGATTATGTGAATATTATGATGAAATGTAGTCACCAATGCTGTTGTCAATGTGATTTGATAAATTATGGGTGAGATCATAAGCACTGCATTAGGGTTGTGAGATACTTTTGTGTAGCTCATCATATTAGACACATTTTTTGGTGGTTTTGTTTTCATTTTGTAACCACAACCTTACTCCGAAGCAAATTTCTGAGCTTCTTCTTAACATATGTTAATGTGTTATAACCAGAAGAAACCATTACTTATGCTTAACACTTTTTTGAGTGGATTTATATTTTTTATCTCTTGCTACAGTGGTTCTTAACCTTTTAATTCCTATGGACCCCACTGATTCATTACTGGAATCCTGGAACCCCCACTGAGTCATTATTTGAAGCCGAAAACCCCTAGCCTAAGCAATTTTTATAATTTGAGCCTTAAAACAAAACACAAAAATACAAAAACAACTATAGACCAAACAAATTCTCAAATATTGAAATAAATAATTGAATTCACTGTCAAATATGGAAAACGTTTTCAAATTTCTATTGTGTTTCTTTATTTGAGCATACTTTATTAATTTTCATTTATTATTTTGATATTATTTAATTTTGTAAAACAGTCGCAAACCCCCTGAGTAGACCTCAAGAACCCCAATGGGTCCTTGGATCACAGGTTAAGAACCAATGACTTTTATCAATGTCATTCCTGGGAATATTGGAGTCATATTACTAGCGGAACTCTGTCAAGGTTTAAGTTCTGTCAGCTTTCTTCCTGGTGCAAGAGTCAACGCTGGCCATTTTTGGGAGATAATAGTATGGAAAACGAACTACAAGACTTAGCCTCTAGGAAGAAAGAAGTGGCGCAATGGTACAATCACCTTTTGGCAGCAACAGACTGAAAGATGGAGCAGCCATATCGAGTCTAGGAGAAATACTTGCCGAGTGAGGAGCTGGAAACCTAATGGCAAGTATCTCTAGATATTCTTTACCCACTGATTAAATCTGCTGCACTCAGAAGAAACCACTTTTTCACACTCCACAGGATCTACTGGTCCCCACTTAAGGTATCCAGGATAAAGGGTGGTGGAAAAGCCAGCTGCCTGAAATGCGGCCGCCAGAATGCAGATGATGTCCACGTATTTGCTTCTTGCCCTAAGATACAAGAATATTGGACAAGTGTGGGTAAGACTATTTCCAAGGCCCTGGGCAGCGTTGTGGAGGTAAGCCCATTTCCTATAATATTTGGCATTGTTACTGCATTGGGGGGAGTATAGGACCGACAGGGTTCCAACAAAAACTGGTGTTTTACTTGATACTGCTGGCCAAGAGGGAGATCTATAAATTGTGGCGCCAGATGATAACTCCCAATTGGAATGCTTGGTGGAACTCCGTAAGATATTTTAGAATTGTAGATCAAACAGTAAATGCTTATAGAGAAAGGCCAGACAAGGGGCTGTTTTGGAATCTTTTGGATGATGTGGCTTCTGGTTGAGCCTAGGGATAGGACAATAATCCAATAATTAAAACCTCTGGTCAGCTCAGGTTGTATGTTACGGGCATTTCCTGTAAAGAACATCAGCTGAGAGTGGAACCACCAAGTTAATATGCAACAGAGGTGGTACAGGTCGAATGGTTTCTATAGCTACGGAGGTCATATGAGAGGAGAGAAAAAAAAGAACCAATGACTAACTACATTCGCCTGTTTTGCTCCCCTCTGAAGCAGTATAAGGTGCCAACACCAAGACCAGTATCCAGCAAAAATGTCAGGAACACCTTAGCCTGGTAAACAGGCTACTCACATCATCAACCTGGGCCTTGACAACAGCACTTGAGATTTAAGCAGACATGAACGACTACAGCAGTAGAAGCATAGTCTTAAACTTTACATTATGGCATGGCTATGCTACAGACTTGGTTGAAAAACTACATTTATAGCATTATAACTTCATAATGGCATGGCTATGCTTCAGACTTGAAAAACTCCGTTTATAGTATGACATGAAACGGTGCTTGCACTGTGCATCATTTTGCATAAAAGGTTTTTGAACTATTTTTGTTACCATGGTCACAATATAATTTTTACAGTATCCTGCAGGGTCTTTAATGGTGTCAAAAGAAAAGAGAATATGCACACTTAGAGGTCTGTGTTAGTTAGGTGAACTTTAAATAGTCAATTGTCGGCATGTCTATGTGCTGGGTGCTGTTAATTTTGGGGTCAAGCACATGGACAAACCTCTCACTGCCCCTTTGTTGCTCCAAGTCCTTCAAATTGATCGAATCATGGTGGGGACATTAAATATGCACTTCTTGATGGTGATGTGCATTTGATGCACCCTCTAAAATCACCAAGGAAAAGGCTATCAAACAAAAGCACAATTGAAAGGGTCCTATACTTTATTGAGCAACAGAGTCCTTATAGAATTGTCAGCTGTGCAAGTAAGTTGAAATGTTCTCTCGCTAGCAAGACCTAGAATGGAGAGAAGACAGATGGCTTTTCAATTGGTTTTATTGTTTGATAATTGTTTAAAACAAACCCGGTTGCCTCTTGGAGCATTTGAACTTACAATATGATTCTGCCAGAATACCCAAGTTCTTTGCAATGAATTTGGTATGTCACAAACTGGGAGCTTTTTAACCTTCAAGAATAACAATAGGCTTGGCAGCATCCTAATTTTCAGGAAGTGGGTATTTCATAAGGTGGGAACCAAAAGTCGTTTACATTTAACAACAGCTACAAATTTGGAGCAGCATGATTTTGGCTGCACTCTTTTATGTTCTAACCGTGCCATTTTATACGTACACATGATCTTACGTATTTGCGTGATTTATTATCATTAACATAATGTAGTGTACTTGAATAGATATAGAAAGTGAAATTACTCTGTAATCTCGACATTTATCTGAGTGTGCATACTAATGTTTTCCTCATCATATTGCAATTCTCAGATATTTCTGCACTTGTGTGGTTTGAACAATAGTGTTAACTCTTATATAATGTGGTACTCCTCTTAATAGTATTCTGCATGTAATTTAATAACTTTATATGAATCTATAACCATGCATTTAAACATTTGCTGAAATGCTTGCCATGTTAACTTGACCAAAGGCCTTAGCATTTGGATTTTATGTTTAACCTTCAGCATGAACGTTGGCTCGGTGTGCAGTGTTTTTCTCTCCTCTGGAGGTGCAGTTGTATGATCTCATGGATAGAGAAAGGCACATTGTGTATGAGAAATACTGAGGTTTGGGAGGAGTACTTTAGGCAATCATGAGAAGTGGTAATGAGCAAAGGGAGGACTATTGTCCATGCTGAATTTTGAGAAGGGAGGAATCCAAGGACATTCTGATGTGCAGGCCAAAGGAAAGGAGTTCCAAGTGTATTTGCTAAGTTTTACCATGTGAAGGTGAAAGGTATTGAGATGTGATGTATAATTCTCAAATGTTCTTTTGTGGATTTAATGGGTGATCACACTTCAGGTTTAGTCAGATTCCCTTTAGAATCAGAGGAGTACAGACCTCTTTGCTTTTTTCTGTTGTGTGATGTTATGCTTTGTAATACTGCTGATTTCATAGAATATCTACAGAAGTCTCTGTAATTCTGAAACCTTCCTGCTTTACTTGTTCTAATTAGGGTTTCCCCAATTAGTGCTTCATAGAGTAGGCTCTATTTAGGTAACTTAGATTTTCTCATGCCTAGGCAAGAGGAATGCAAATCGTATTCTGATCATCAGATCCTATTTTTCATTTTCTGCATTGCCATTACTGAGTTTCTCGTATGTTTCCTGTTGACGAGACTTAACTGTGTTAGACAATTTGGCTGCCATTAGTGATTCTGTATTTCACCATTGTATTTGCGATTAGTGTACATCAGCTTGGTTTTGAATTGTTAAAAATACATCCTTAATCTAATTTACCGCCTTTAGGTCCTTGCTGGGTAACAAACTTGACGACTCTGTAAACTGAATTTGTGGGTAATGTTAACTTCATTTTATTCTTTGGGCTCCTAAAAAAGGTCAGTTGCAGGGAAATTTGCTCAGTGCTCTAGGACACTCATTGGAAATGCACATATAGCAATAAATGTATGATCATGTTAAAAAACAAAAGGTGCAATCAGTCAAGCTATTGTACATCATAGAAAGTCTTACATTCCAGTGTCAATTAAATTAATTTCAATTTGTACTGTGGTTGAATTATTAAGCATGCTACAGGATAAAAACAAATTGAACAAATCGTAAAATGGGTACAGATTGGTGTGGGTAGATATGGGTCTTGGGTCCCGTAAAGTGAGATTGTCTTTAGTCCAATAAAGTGAGATGGTCAGAGACAAATGAATGATAATACTCCATGTACTTTCTCCTGCGTATTATGTTAGTGAGGTAAGTTTGGATTTATGGACATTGGACACAAAAGAATTTCCAGTAAATTTCGAAGGGCATTTTACCATACAACAAAAAATAGGCTGTAATGGAAGTGAAAGGGTTGAATAGAAATTAATAAGTAAATAGTAATGAAACGGAACAATTAACTATAAGTATAACTTGTAGCAAGGAAAGTAGAACAAAATAAAAACAAAAAAATCAGAAATACTATTAATATGAACTACCAGAGACAGAAAATACAGGCCAGACATGTCTGCAGATATGCTGTGAACAAGGAAGGCAACTTGAAGATTGTACGGTTAGTCGGTAATGCGTTTAAGGAAATGAATAAGTATTATGAGACGGCAAACACATTTAATGACAGAAATAAGTATTATACACAATGCCCCAGGAGTGCACCAGGCATTTGCACCAGGTCTTTGCACCCTGGGGCACAATGATATTACAGAGGGGGGGGCGCAAGCAGTTCAGCTCCTCCTGTAATATAGAGAATGTCAATGCTACATCTGCAAAGCGTAGTTCCAAGGGAATGCAGTCCTTTGCATGGTGACTTCATGCCCTCATTTGTGTGGAGATGTAGCACTATGCAAATGAGGAAATACTTAGCCTTTGCACCCACAATATATCACAAATGCAGACACAGAGGTAAAAAAGACAGTTAGTGCATCCTTTGAAGGTCCCCATTATGAGGGGCACACTGGGGTTTGCGGGACTGCCAGGCGTCCCCTTGCAAGCAGTCACTGGCTGCACCTACCAGCAGGCGAATCTCTGCCCCCTTTGAAATGCAGGCCGGGTCATGACCCACAGTGAAAGGCAAACCGATGGCTTGAAAGAGCAGGTACTTCTTTCACTAATGTGCGGTTTCCAGTGCTAGTGCAGGTACATGCCTGCATTTGTAACAGCTCACTCACTGTAATAGGGTGTCCGTCACAACCAGTTGAAGGGGCCCTGTGGTGTAGACCTGGGAAGTGCCGTCTATATGTATGGGCTGCAGAGTGCATTAACAGAAAAAAATATTTTGAATGTGAATTTCGTTCAAGGATACAATTATAATCATTTGCAAGATGTCTGTCAATGGTAGTTTCACAGTAAACTTACAAATTTGTGCAAATTGTCTTCCAATATCAATTTGAGTTTTGCTTTAGACATTTCCCAATTTTCAGCCATTGAGGTCAAGTAATCACCTGAACATATAAAGGCCTCACTTGTGTTGGCCCCAGGCCCTCTTTGATTTAAGTTTAAATAATTTATAGTAGCTTCATTAAATAGACCTTAGTGCAACAGTGACAGGCATGTAATACAGATAATAAATGATGTGCACTACATATACAGTTATTTGCGTTAAAAAGGTATACAGATAAGTATAACAAATAGATTAAAATGTAGATTGAAAAGGAGAAATACCCAGATAACAATAATTTACAGATTTTGTCAATATATCTCATATGAAATGCATCCACACGCATTCAGGCATATTTGAACTACTATACATTTCATACATTTCTTTGGTCTACTAAAATGAGTACAATAAAACTATAACATCAATCACCCCCCCCCCCACCCCCATAGTTACCCCCTAATCAAGTAAGTCCACTTTAATTTATCATCGCATTTATGTTTTCTTCTCAGGTACAGGGTCTTTTTAAAATATATGAGCCGTTCCCTACTATTCTCTCCTGCAGACTAGATGTCAAAGTCAGAATGTCAGTAAAATGAGAAACTGCTGCTTTTCTTTTGACCAAGGAATAGTTTTGAGGCAGCATTTTGATCTGCTTGCCATTATTGGTAGGGGTCAAAGAGTACATTTTCTTAATACATTTACAACCATGGCATTACAAAGTTCTGGGACCCACGGGCACACATTTTTGGTGACAGGCAATTATTTGACTTTGACCCGAAGCAAGAGTGGAACAACATGCAAGTTGGAAAGAACAAGAAAAGAAAGACAAAGCGTAGCAAAGAACTTGCAAGAGTGAGACAAAGGGGCAGGGAGTGTCTGGTGATGGATGAAAGTGGCATAAGGTAGCATAGAGACACAGCAGCCTTGGTGTACAGCACCCAGACCTTTGGTAGCGCCATCCGCAGGCTTGTGACTAAAACTTTGGTCTAACTCTTGTTCTTTTACAAATTAACCACTATATAACTGTAAGCATAGTTTGCATCAATGAAGTCTGAAGAGGGCTCCTTGACCAGAGCACTGGTGTAGGGGTTACAATTCTCCATCACCCTTAGGTTCCCTTTTCTTCAACCACTGGTCATGTATGTCCATAAAGCATAAAGGGCCCAGCTTTTTGAATGGAGAAGTAAGCATCTGACAGGGAAGAACCTCTGTTTATTTCACACTTACCAGATTAGACCACTTAGCACACATCAATTATTTTACAAGTTGAAGCCTTAAATAGGTGGAATGCAGATTGTAGATGCTCTTGCGGTATGAATCAAGATGATTACACTTTTAGTAGTGCGTCTCTCTTTACAGAATTACTTTTAAACCATTATGGTGACTCATACCTGACAGCCAACTAAATTGTTAAACAACTCATTTGCAAATATGTCGATTTAATACATGTTAATGGAAAGGAAGCAGGGGAAACATCTATATAGATATAAATTATTTTTTGTTCGTATTTTTTCAATTAAATACCCAAATTTAAAACATCGGACATGAAACGAGCAAGGTAAGATTGCTTTAAACCACAGAGAATGTGTGTTTTCAGGCATGTCTGTTATTCCTTTATGTCTTTGGCCCACCAAGGAGACTGTTCCTTCAGGGACAAGAACAGCAGGTATTCAACATGAACAGTCAGTAAATGAGCACCTATTGATGCTAATATTTTATTTCTGTTTTTTTTTGCTACAAAACAACTAGGTGTCAAGGAAATATAATGTATCTACTGTATATGCACATGCCATTGTGAATTTAGTGAGGGGCATGAATCACGAGAGGCAAGCCCTTCACCTTCCTGATAAATGACAATAATTAGCATATTACACTCTGCACATCTGCATATATTGTTATATGCTATGAAATCATTCATGTGCATTTGTTTAGTTAAAAAAAGGTATGTAAAAAAGGCATGATGCAAGGTACAGTACGGTTAAATCACATTCAAGAGATGCTTATTAGGAGAGTTGTGTCCATGTGTACAGTAATTGTAACATGCATCTGTGAGGCATTAAACAGTGCTGTTCTCATGTCAGTTTCTCTCTACTATGGTAAAAAATAAATAATAAATGTGATGTTTGCACTGTAGGAATAAATGTGTGAACGTGCACCTATTAATAATG
The DNA here is from genome assembly GCF_964261635.1 of Lissotriton helveticus. NCBI lineage: Eukaryota > Metazoa > Chordata > Amphibia > Caudata > Salamandridae > Lissotriton > Lissotriton helveticus. The sequence continues at coordinate 1,493,440,185 of NC_136061.1, read as the reverse complement.
TTCCTCTAAGTAATGTGTTATTGGATTTCATTCATTTACTGAGAGAGAAGATAGAGAAAAAAGCAAGTGTGAATGTGAGTGTGCGTTTGTGTGAGTGTGTGTGTCCCACGGAGGGTCTCATTAACAAAGAATTGGCATAGGGCAGTGCCACAAATCATTCTGCAGTGCTGCCATATGCCACTTCAAAAGGTCAGGAATGTACTGTATTTACAAGATACAGTGCATTCCTGTCCTTTCAGCCAGTGTCAGCGCACAATTGCCACCGAGCACCAACGCAAGTACCCTTGCATCAAGGTGCAAGGCTGTTTGTGTTGTTGTCATGATTGTGTTTGTGCAGGAAGGGGCACCTTCCTGGACAAAAACAATCACAAGAGGCGTTTTCCTCGCTCTATGTATGCTGCATGCAGCACACGTGGAAAGAGGAAAAAAAACTAGGAGAAATGTACACATTTCTCCTCTTTACACCTGCTCTGGGGAGGCGTACGTTTTGGATTATACCCCAGGTTTACGTGATGTTGCAAATCTGAGACAGCGTCAAAATCCATGGGTGCTGAGTGGTAACACCCACAGCAACGCCCATGGAACGCCTCCTTGACATAGCTGGGAGAAATTAGCCCAAATTTAGAAAAACTACTTACTCACTGTTAGAATTACACTTTAAAAATGCTTTGAATGCTGTAGAAAAAGTTACGTTAGGAAATGACCCGTAGGAAAAAGTGTAAAATCATAATCCAAGTAAATAAACTGTGAAAATACATGAGTTAATCACATGTAGAGTTGGGAATGTTTTTAGAATGTTTGTAAATTAATGCATGTTTTCAAAAGTTTTGCACCAGGCAACTATTTCTTATTGTGTATTTGGGCCTTGTGTATTTTAACAAGGCCCAAAGTCTTTTCACTCGACTCTTTCTCACAGTCACATGAATAAGACATTTAGTAAAAATTGCTAAGCGTTAGTGACATCCTTTAGAATTATGCAGACTATAACATCATGTTCATCCAGCTACTCGCCCCATGTTAGATCATATGTTGCATTACAAGGAGCTTATTAAAACTGCTTGTGTTAAAAGATGACTTGGAGACTTTAATGAATGCTGTTTCCAAACAACATTGATAGTTGCTTTCCTAATACTGAATAGCTATTGTTCACAGATCAACCTCATCATACATCCTTTAGCTTAAATAAGAGAGTTCTCATTAGAACTTTCGCTCATGTAAGAAATGTGGTACCAAATGCACGGATCTTGGCGACGATAGTACAGACTGTGGGAATTGGTAGAAGAAGCACTGTATGACTGATGACCCCAACTTGTGAACTATACTCATTGGATATCGATAGAGGACGCATATAGAATAGTTACAAACGTTTTAATCTATATTAATGAGTGTTACTAACTAGTTTAGTCAGATAAACACTTTTCACTTTCCATACACCTCATTGGCACCTAATTTATTTTCTAGTGATTCTGCTGCTGGATCTTTCCTTGCTCTGAGATTCTTCTTTAGGGAGAGTTAATTTTCTTTAACTTTTCCCTGAGGTCATTGATTCATTTTCATTTCTGACCTTTGGATTATTAGTGATCAATGCTACTGCAAGGATCGCATTTTTATTTACAGTTGGTACTGCAGCTGTACGGAACTTGGCTGAGTTCCCAAAACTACTATTTATGAGAGGTTCATCTCATACTCGCTCTTCTCCAGAGAAACTCTTCCTGGGTTCTATTTAGAACATGTCCTTTAGTTAGTTTATGGTCTTCTTTATGGAACACTGTGTATTTTTCTCATGCTGACTTCTAACCAAATCTATTTTATATTTCTGTAAACTTACTAAACTGCATAAAGATAATTTGACATTTTAACTTTAAGCTAAATAAAGGTTTTCAAGAATGATAATCATAAAAGTAAACACAATTAAATACATTCATAAATTTGTCCTAAAATGTATAAAAAACAACAGTAAAAACATGTAATAAAAGAGAATATACACATTTAAAAACAGATAAAATGGTGTTTTGGGATACTATATTCATACCAATTTAGATAGAGTTTTCTTTTCTCTTATAGCACCCCAAAAAAATAATGAGACAGCAGTACAAATATGGTCAGGCTCAAAGCTATATAAAAACTTGTAAGCTACCTGATGAACTAAAACATTTTTAGATTGTAGTACTGGGCGCAGTAAGCATTTCCTGGGAGTGCAATAAAATTTACTAGAATAAGATAAAGTGCATTGTTTGGGCAGAGTCTCCATCACAGAGGCATCTAGGAAGTCGATAAGACAATGTGTCTCTTTTTGGGATAGCTACTAGATGCTGTGCAATGCCTAGTTGGAGCCTTGTAAGATGAAATCTTTTTTGGACATCAAAACCCATTACAAGATATCCCTGCAGCCCAGGATGCAGAGGTCCATCAAGGAATGTTGTTACTGACACTTTCTGTTTCTCCTTGATTTCTTTCATGGCTACTCATTTATTCGTAATAATGGTTTTGAATAAATTCTTTCCAAGCTGTAAAATATTAGATGGGTTCTTAATTTTAAGATCTGCATCAATTTCCTGCAATAACCTCTCAACCTGAGCCAACTAGGGGATTTTCTAATAATGCTCAAGGGTGAGACAGTCGGTAATGACTGCTCTAGAAAGGTTCGTACCTTTTTTGCTCCAGATGTTGCACCTGCCAGTTATCACATTCAGATCAATTATATCCTCCATAAAATCCATAAAATATATGTCTAATTACCTATGGGTGATTATGGAAGGTATTGTACGTGGTACAGAAAGAAGCCTAACCAGGAAAATATTTTCTTGGATTTGTAGTGTAGTGTTTCCCCTTATTTATTTATTTTATTTATTTATTTATGCGATTTTTAAAGCGCTGCAATTACCCATAGGTGTCTCGGCGCTGTGAGCTAAATCTGATACCCGTAATGTAAATCTCTAAAGCAGTATTTTGTGTATTTTATGAATAATCGAGTCATTGAGAAAACAACCATGTCTTTAGTTGCTTTCTAAAGATAATCAGCGTAGGACTGGATTTTATGCTAAAAGGAAGGGAGTTCCATAATTTTGCAGCTGCGATGGTAAAACGTCTGTCTCCCCAGTTGACTTTCCTTGTTCTGGGTATATGAAGGAGATGAGCAGTATTGGAACGAAGCGTTCTGGGGGTTGATAGAGGCTTGAGTGAACTCCTAAGAAATGCAGGTCCAGTATTATTTATTGCCTTATAGACAATACAAAGGGACTTGAATTTCGTGCGACTTCTGACCGGAAGCCTATGCAGTTGATCCAAATATCTAGAAACAGAGCTAAATGTTGGAATGCCCAGTAAAACTCTAGCTGAGGCATTCTGTATCATCTGAAGTTTGGAGATGACCTTTTCTTGTGCATTGAGGAAAAGGGCATTGCAGTAGTCAGTGCGTGAAAACACCAGTGTTGAAATTAGTGTTTTTCCTGTAGTTGTGGGAAGATATGGAAGAAGTTTCTTTATTTTCCTTAAGATGTTAAATGATGATGAAACTACAGCGTTCACATGATGGTGGAAAAGGAGTTTATCATCAAATATTACTCCCAAGTTTCTGACTTTACTGACTGGTTCAGGTGGAGTGCCCATTTCCTCCGGCCACCATGAGGGAGACCACAAAGGCTGAATCTTACCAAACAGCATTACTTCCGTCTTTGATGAGTTAAGTTTTAGACAGTTGGAAGCCATCCAACTGCTGATGGCCCTCATGCCATCTTTGAAGTTTGCTGCTATCTTGGGACCGTTTTTATGTATGGATAATACCAACTGGGTATCATCGGCATATGTTGTTAGGTTGATGTTATAGGCTTTTATTACCCTCGCTAAGTCCGAAACATAGATATTAAAAAGGGTCGGACTTAGCGAGGAGCCCTGTGGAACTCCACAAGGAAGGATGAAGGTAGGAGAGGTGAATGTGCCTAACTTAACTGCCTGTTTGCGGTCAGCCAAGAAGGATGTAATAAGATCTCTGGCTTTGTGTTTAATACCGATGGCTTCGACACCGCCGATCAAAGTAGAGTGATCGACCGTGTCGAAAGTCGCCGATAGGTCCAACAAAATCAACACAGCCTGTCCGCCGTTGTCCATCGTGGTTCTTATTTCATCTGCCGCCTTGATCAGGGCAGTTTCTGTCCCATGACCTTGTCGGAAGCCGAACTGAGTATCATCTAAAAGGTCGTTGCTTTGAATGTAATCAGACAGTTGTTTATTCATGACGGATTCAAAGATTTTAGCTGGGAACGGCAAGGATGCGATGGGACGGTAGCTGGAAGGTAATAAAGGATCAAGCGATGGTTTTTTGAGAAGTGGTTTGATTATGGTGTTTTTCCAAATGGTTGGGTATGAGCCTGTTGAAAACATGACGTTACAAATGTGTGTCAGTGCTAAAGTAATGATGTCTGGGATAGTGTTGAGTATAGAAGGGTGACAGGGGTCCAATGGGGAGCCAGATTTGATTGACGAAGTTAATTTATGGATGTGTTGTGGATGTATCTTAGTAAATTCCGTTAGAGCTATTGAGTTCAAGTTTGTTTGTGTGTTAATTGGTTCAATGATATTGAAATTTGGGGTGAAATCCTTAAATATAGATGTAACCTTTTCAGAGAAGAAGTCAGCCAGTGTATTACAGAGAGTTTGAGAAGTTTCGATGGGCGGGTTAGATGGTTCAGCAAGATGGTTTACTACTTCGAACAGTTTCTTCATGCTGCATTTAGCCTGATCTATTTGGGTGGTATAGTAGATGTTTTTTTCTATAGCTATTCTCTGCTTATAGTTATGAAGTGCAGCTTTATATATTATTTTATCTGATTAATTATAATGTTTGCGCCAATGGCGCTCTAAATTACGGCAGTGTTGTCGTTGTAGTCTAAGTTGTTCAGTAAACCAAGGGGCCGAGGGGGTTTTCCTATTGTGTTTGGATGTTCTGGGTGGAGCTAGTGTTGCGAATGCCCCTTCCAGAATGGAAGTGTATCTGGTGGCTGCAATATTTGGATCAGTTTCAATATCTGTGCCCGCAAAAGCGTCAGGAAGAATCTGTGCGAGATGAATATGATCTAGATTTCTCCAGTCTCTAGTAATTTGATAAGGGTTCTGTGATGTGTTTTTACATGCCGTTGTTTTAATTTTAATGTCAAATAGGATGGCGGAGTGGTCAGACCATGTGAGGGGTAATATTTTGTTCATGGTGATATATGGATTGTTGGTAAAAATACCATCAAGCGTGTGTCCTGCCTTGTGTGTTGGAACCGTTATCAATTGTCCAAGTTCCACAGAGGAAAGATCATTGAGGAGCTGATCGGTGTCTTCATCAGTCAGGGATTCTAGATGGAAATTAAAATCACCTAATACGGTGAAATATTTATGTTCAACAGCTAACTCACTCAGTTGATGAAGTTGTGATAGAAATGCCATGCGAGAGCCTGGGGGTCGATACAAAAGGGTACCCGTAAATGTTTGATTGGTAGCAAGCGTAACAGTGGATGCAAATGCCTCACAGCTCGCATGCTTTAGATCAATAGCTTTAACACGGAGGCTGTTGCGGTATATTATTGCAATCCCTCCACCTTTTTTTGTTGATATGCGATCCTGCCTATGGACACAGTAATCTTCTGGCATAGCAGCTTTGAAGTCTGGTCCTGATGCATCGTCTCCCCAAGTTTCCGTTAGAAACAGGAGGTCGATAGCATAAGTATTAAGCAGCTCTAATATGTCAATTTTATGGCAAGGAAGCGAGCGAACATTTACAAGTGCCGCTTGTATTAGTTTCTGAGGAGTCGATATTTCCTGAGTGTTTGTTTTACAGAGAGTACAAATAAACGGGCCTCCAATAGGATCAGCATATAAGCATGCCGGCGGGTCATGCGCCTTGCATAGAGTGTTGTTTAAGGTAATAAGTTCATTAGATGAGTAAACTAACCTTGATGACTTAAAAGGTGCAGGGGGAGTGGCCCTGGGCTCGGTCAAGGCTCGGACGGGCGCAGACGGGCTTGGCTTTGGCGCGGCTTCGGCGCGCGCCAGCCCGCTGCACCGTCTGGCCATGACACACATTATGTCGGGTGAGGAGGGCCGGAGTCCGGCGCGACTAGAGCGCTCACCCCGCTACTCCCAAGATGGCGCCCACCGCCGCCAGACGCCTGAACAAATCGTCTAAATCGGTAGGAGTAATGAAATGAAAGTGTGTCAAGGGTGTTAGAGTTCCTATCTTACAATTCCCAAATTATCCTGGTATTAAAGCCCCCAACGAACAATTTGTAGATCGGTCTGAAAAACTTCCTACAGATATATAAAAGCTTCTAAAATAGTGCGATCGATTTTCTCATTTATAGGTAGCAAACGGTAAGCTCGCAGCCCCAGTAGAAGTCACCAGGGAGAGCTTCTAAGGCCCCCCCCAATGTGTTGCTCCATAAGTAGCTACTGGAATGCATTTGCTCTTATAAAGTTGAAGCATTTCTTAGATAGGTTTGTTTCCAACTTTTCTTGCAAACTTGACCAAGACCTCAATTTTCAATTTTGCTAATTTCAAGTGAGGGTTTCATTAACCAGAATTTGAAAAGAGAATACCCAAATAGGAGAATTTATCGTCTTCTAGTAATTTATGGCCCCTGACTGTATTTTCTTTTTAGGCCTGCCACTTCCACATACCATAGTATAAGTCTTAGGTAGCCTCTCATCATTGACTGATCGCCAAATCTAAATGCCATTGATGTTTTGATTATTTTGAAAGAGCTCTATTTTGCCTACGGAGTAAAAGGTCCATTGATCTTTCTGAAGCCGCAACGATTCTCCACGGTAAAATTGGTAAGTGGGTGTGATGGAGCGAGGTGGCAAACACAAACTTTTGTGTACCCCTCTCAAAGTTAATGTCCCATAACGATAATATTCACTAATTGCATGTTTTGTGAAAATAACCAACCATAGAGTAAAGTGCATACATTATTTTCTTTTTATTACACATGGGGATACTCATTTTGCTTGCATGTTACAATAAAACTAGCTAATATGTATTGTCATGGTGTTGTGAACTAATGTGCAGCTTAGTTGTAGACAAACACAATTTAAATGTGCTTATTGTATAAGTTTTATGCTAAGAAGTGGTCAAAATTGTAAGTATAAAGCGCATTTATGTGGCTTATCTGCTAGGTAACAACTAATGGGAAATACTAGTATGGTGGGAGGTAAACAGAACGGGTTTTAATTCGATAATTAATATGAATTTGTGTTTGTTTCTGTGATAGTTCCAAAAGTGGCCTCTGAGGTCTAAAGCGAGATGGACGGTCGGGTAAACTGTGAGCAAGAGTTGGACAGCGCAGGCGCGCCAAAAGCCTGCAAGTCAGAGTGAACTGCTTGTGCTCGAGGAGGTTCAAGGCTGCAGTGGCCCGGAACCTAGGATGGGTGCCAAACCTGGACGACTGAACGTTGTGATCATGAGAATTTTACTTGATGTTGCCACTCAAGGAAGTGGCTAGGCGAAAGACTGTCCTAAACAAAGACCCTTTATTTTTTCACTGAACCATCGAGAAAATGATGCTGTAATGGTGAAGAGATGTTCACCCACCCCGATTTTGTCCAATCAGAAGCCTAAAAAGTGATGGTAGCTACATTTTAGATAGATTAAGTTAGGGATTTAGGATATAAAAACCCCTGGTTTTGACTAGAAGGGGTCGCCTTTCCAATTTCCATCGGAGATGCTGCCAGTTTGCTGACCGATTCCTGGATATAAGAACTTTAATGCTTTTACTTGTTTGCTTTGCAGGATTGAAGGATAAGATGAGGGTGTTAGTTAGGGATGTTAGGAGAAAATGATTTTGGAACTATCTGTTCTCTACTAAACTTTTACTGAATTCTAAAAATGCGACTTTTTCTGAACTCCAAATAAATGATAATTTTTTTAAAATAAAGTATAAGATTTCACTGAATAAAGAATTTACTAATGCATAAATGTCAGACATAATAAAGTTTTGCTATTAATAAAATTGGGAAATGGAATTTTAAAAACTGGTCTTGTGATTTTCCTACGTCTAATTTTCATTCTAGTAGATCCATTGCCACTATGGTGGTGTGTCGGAATAATTAAATGTTTGAATAGAACCATGGTAAAGTGTATTATTCTGTAGGTGTAAATAATAAATAGTTAAATAGGTTTAGAAGCTCCACCAAATGTTACAGCATTTCTCCATTGCGATTCACCAAATCCTTGAAGCCAAGTGTAAGTGAACAGGGTAAATGCGCAGTGTTATGGGCCCCACTAATGCATGATTTGTGTGTTTTTAAGGTTTCAGGGAAATGGTGAGTATTGATTAGAAATGATTTCTGGAGTCGCGCTGTAGCAGTTATTACTTGGTAGCAGAGTAGTGGTTACTAAGGAAATTAGCTAGGGGTATGTATAAAGTACTATATAGAGTTTGATGTACAGAATTATGACTAACATCTGATGAGTTTGTATTATGTTATATGTGGTCCTGGAAAGGCTTCATAGAGTAGGGTGAAGCCAGTGCCTCCGTCTGCAGGTGGAGGAAGTGTGGCAAGGTAGTCGCACAGTGAATTAGTCTGTTTCAAAAAAGCAGTATTGCCGAATACTTTGGTGGTATCGTCGTATATCACTGTTTAGGGACTTTAGGTGTGAAAGGATAAATATATAGTGAGGACAGTCTATGAAATTTCAGCTTTCAAGTATAGGGATCATTCTGTGCTTCCCGATTAAAACTTACTGCTGGGAAAGTAATACATCTTAACCCGAGCTTGATTGAAGGGTAAAAGGAGTGGCGTCTCTTTTTGCTAACAATACAGGAATTTTGTGGTGGGTTAGATGGACGCGCTGCCTACTGATAACAGAGAGTTCATGTATATATGAATAGGGTTTTCCGTATGAATGTGTGTAAATGAAATTGCAATACGCGTTCAAGTGAAACTCTGGGATTGTCTCTAAGGAGGTGAAAAAGATCTCTGTTTGTGCTTTCCTAGAGAAACAAGTTCGTTATTGCCTGATAGAAGGGTAAAGCCAGTAGTGTTGCTTTATCGGCGAGTCTAAAATTCTGAGGAGATAAGCGTCGTCTACTCCGGTTACAGAATACTGGTGCGATTGAAAATTCTATCACTTTATTAGCGAAACAGATTAGTGGATTTGTTTTTGGTGTAAATTACTAACTGATTTTGTAAAATATCTTGTAAATACGGCTTCATGAAGAAACCCTGCAAAGGAGGGGTCAATCGGCGCTGCAGAAGCCGGAGCGCTGGTGACGTCAAAAGTGTCGCGCTGGGATTGGTCCATGTGACTGAGACAGAGTAGGAGCTGATAGGTTCATCACAGAAAGCAGCAAAAGCTATTGGTTAAGCACTCTAGTGACGTATCGTGTTCTAACTGGTGCATTAGTGCGAACGGGGCTGTGATAGGTTGGTGTTACGGAATCAGCAACAGAATAGTACGCGATCTTTTGAAAAGAAGGAAAGGTTACTGAAAATGTCATACTACTATTATGATGATAACAGGAAGAAATCTTCATGGTTCAAAAAGCTGAAAAACATGTTTGTAAAAGACAAAGAAGTAGTTACGAGAGAGGGAAAAGTACTCCCTTCACCGAAAACACCTGCTTCCTATATGTTGACGAAATATGGTTACCATACGTGTGTTTGGTTAGAAAATTGGGTATAGTATACGAAGGATGATGGTGTGTTAGCTTTTCCAGAAGGAGGATCACTTGATGTGGCAATTTTGGGAAACTTGAGAGACAAAAGGATGAAACTTGAACCGAGACCTAGATCGACTCAGTTTGAAGCACTAGTTGAATGGGAAGACGAGATGCATGAAATGGAAAGTGAGAGGTTGAGCAAGTATCTTAGACCAAATGGTAGAGGTAGAGATTTATGGAGAGAAACACATGAGACTAGAATGCGGAGATGGAGAGATGGTAGTATGTGCGAGGGCATGTATCCAGTCAGATTGGCGGAAGAATATGAGGGACGAAAAAGTACGGAGAAGAAAAAGAATACTCAATTAGGAAATCAAAGCTATGGTGAAAGTGAATCAGAGGATGCTGTTTTAGAAGAAATATTAAATAGGAGACCACCCCCATATCAGCCAAGTTCCTTATGGACTACCCCAAATGCCCCGATTTTCCTGAAAGAGTAGAAACAAGATATATTCCGAGCACACCAATAGGAGAAGCTAGAATTACAGGTACTCCTGTACAAAGTAAAGATTCACACAGAATTGTGTTAAGTCCGGAAAGACGAGCTAATGAACAGCCAAGTATGTCTGATTATGAACGTTCTGCATATGAATTGATTCAAAACCTTACTAAAAATATGGAAGCTGTAACTGTACCAGTAACGATAGGACCTGTAATACCAGTATTTGATGATCAGAAAATAAAAGAGCCGAGATTAACCATTCCGTTACAACAAAGCCTACAGAGAGCAAGAGAAAGTAATTATTCTGATTTGTCAGAAATAAGGCAGAATACGAGTGTAAATCCACCAGAGTTAACTTTTAATAAAAATTTGACATGCGGATTCCCAACAGGAGCCGAATCTGAATCTGCAACTCCAGAGAGGAGTACAAAAAAAATAGATTTAACACAAACGCCAATGGGTCCATCAGATAAAGATTTGAGTGAATGGATAAAAACGTTGAAATTAAAAGAGCAGGAATCAAAAGTGCTGGATGTGGCCAAATTAAAAATAGATATGGAGGAATTAATAATTGGAACAATTGGGACATTAAGATTAAAAACTTACCAGAATGATGAGCTCATGTTTTTATGTAAAAGTATTACATGGAGAGCTAAGACAATGTATGATCAGCTAGAAGAAGTGGCAAGTGAATGTGGAATAGAATTTTCTAAAATAAAATCATTGCAGAAAACCTATCGAGTAGATTTTGCAGAAAGAGACATTGAAAACATGAACACTGCAGGAAGAATCCTTCAGATAAAAGAGTTGATTATGTTATTACGCAAATGGGGTGATGTAGGTAAATGGAGAGTCAAGTGGGCAAAGAAGAAAGAAGAAAATAGTGATAAATCTACTCTAGCTTTCCCTATTAGAGAAAAAGGAAAAGTGGCAACTGAATTCCCTATTAGAGAAATTCCTGGAGGAGGATATGTGCATGTGCCCTGGAGCAGACAAGATATACTGAACCTGCTACCAGCGCATCTAGCTGCCGCGCTTTTTACCTGCTAGTACTCGCTATAATTTTAAGTCTATTTGTATCTGCATTTTAGATCCCGCAGCGCTTTAACGCTTACCTTGTTAGCGCTCACCTTCTTGGTCAGATCTCCCTTACCATTCTTTGTTCTGTCGGCGTCCGTAGGCCGGGGAATCTTTTGAGGCATACCGGCACATAATTGCTCACTTCCTCGCATTCGGCGGGGTTAGACAGACTTAGTCGGGTCCGCCATCTTGGGTTGGGTAGTGAGGCGAGGCACTCCGCGGCCATCTTGCGTAAGGCAAGAGGCTAGTAGGCGGTCCTCCGCTCAGCGTAATAGTACATTAGGATGGATAGATCGACGCGCAGCGGGCACGTCGTAGGCGCGCCGGAGGTGCGCCAGAGGTAAGCCCGTTTGCGCCCGTTCGCGCTACGGACGCGCTTAGGGCCGCTGCCTCTGGCCCCTCCGGCCCACTTCGTATCGCCTACTCTCGAGCGGAGCTACTTAGGCTCAGACCTTGCCAGAACCCGGCTAGGCAGCCGACTAACAGGCGAATTTCCTGTGGGTTGCTTAATGTCAGATCCCTCTGCAAGCACTACACGGAAATCGCCTTCCTAATCGAATCAGAAAAACTCGATGTCCTGTTTCTTACAGAAACGTGGACCCGGGAGGACTGTGAGGTTGAGTTGGGCTTAGCCTGCCCCTTAGGCTATAAAATCAGCCATACCCCTCGTCCACTCCATCGGGGAGGGGGAATCGGGTTCATTTACAAAGACTCGCTGACCCTCTCCCAGCTAAAGATCCGAGAGGTACCTGGATTCGAACTGATGGGTTTTACAGTCAAACAGCAGGAGTTGACGCTTTGTTCGGGTGTCCTGTGTTATCGTCCCCCGGGACTGGCACCTTCCATATCGCTCCTTACTGATCTGATCTACGAACTCTCTAGTTCCCATTCCAAACTACTGATTCTTGGTGATTTTAATTTGTGGGCAGGTGGTTCACTGGACAATGCACTTCTCTCCCTTAGTCAAGCCTGCTTGGACATTAAATTGGAACAGCTGGTGAATGCCTCCACGCATCGGAAGGGTCATATCCTGGACTTGATATTTGCGGACCCTCTATGGGTTTCAATGGAGGATATTAAGTGCCAGTGCTGGACAGACCACTCTCTGATTCTGTTCTCTCTTTGTTTAGAGGACCACACCTTGCGTGAGGTAGGACTACCGCAAGCTAAGCTAGAGAGACCTTGGTCCCGAATCCTTAAAACCTCTCCACTACCAAATATCTTAGGTAGGGACTTTAAGCTTGGCAATACAGCTGAAGAGAGTTATACTCTCTTCTGCCAGTCTATCTCGAGCTCACTGGATCAGTTGGCACCCCTCCGGAAGTCACGAGGGAGGGTAAATCGAGCTAGCCCTTGGTATACGAGTGAATTACGCCAGCTTAAACTCGACTGTGAACGTGCAGAAAGGGCATGGAGAAAACAGTATTTAGAGTCGGAGAAAACTGTGTTCCGGACCGCCATACATAAATACAAGGCCCAGATCAAGATGGCTAAAGCGACCTATCTTGAAGCCACCTTGAATCAGGCCTCAAATAAGGCACAGGCCCTTTTCAAAATCGTTAGGGACCTTGCCCACCCTACGTGTGTGGCCAGCTCCGTCCCCTCATCGCAAGCCCTTTGTGACTCACTTGCTGATGCTTTTGAGGAGAAAATCTGTAGAATCCTGGAGGGTCTGCAGGACCCAGCTAATTCCCCCCCTGGTTTGGGAGCTCCGGAAGTGATGGCCGGTCGATCCCCGCAGAGGGTTATTCACCTCTGTTTGGAAGCTCCGGCCACGCCTTCCAGTCGACCCCGTCCAGAGAGCCGGGCCCTCAGTTTGGGAGCTCCGGTGAGTGAGGCCAGTCGACCCCAGCTGAGTGGTTCCCCCCTTCCCGCTCTGGACCAGGCCCTCAGCTTGGGAGCTCCGGTGACTAAGGCCAATCGACCCCAGCTGAGTGGCTCCCCCCTTCCTGTTCTGGACCAAGCCCTCAGTCTGGGAGCTCCGGTGACTAAGGCCAGTCGACCCCAGCTGAGTGGCTCTCCCCTTCCCGTTCTGGACCAGGCCCTCAGTCTGGGAGCTCCGGCGATTGAGGCCAGTCGACCCCAGCTGAGTAGCTCTTCCCCTCCCTCCTTGGAGCAGGCCTTCAGTCTGGGAGCTCCGGCGATTGAGGCCAGTCGACCCCAGCTGAGTAGCTCTTTCCTTTCCTCCTCGGACCAGGCCTTCAGTCTGGGAGCTCCGGCGAGTGAGGCCAGTCGACCCCAGCTGAGGAGCTTTTCCCTTCCCTCCTTGGAGGAGTTTGGCAGCCTAGCCCTTACGATCTCATCTGGCTCGCCTCTCGATCCTCTCCCTCCAAAATTCTGGAGGTTGTTTCAGGAGGAACTTTTTCAGCCTCTGCATTCCATCTGTTGCCAGTCGTTCGAAACAGGAACTGTACCGGGTTGTTGGAAGAAGGCAGTGGTATCCCCGCTCTTAAAAAAATCTACGCTTGACCCTGCTTGTCTTTCCAATTACCGGCCAATTTCCCTGCTTCCTTTTCCAGTCAAAATCATGGAAAAATTGGTCACCCGCACTCTGTCCGGCTTCTTAGAAGGGAACGCCTGGCTGGATGAGACGCAATTCGTCTTCCGCCCAGCCCATGGGACGGAATCCGCGTTAGTGACCGTGTTAGACAATCTGCGGGCGCGAGTCGATAGTGGTCGAGCAGCCTTTTTGGTGCTGCTCGACATGTCGGCCGCGTTCGACACGGTCAGCCATCCTACCTTAATATCGAGGCTGGAAGAGTGCGGGATCAAAGATAAGGCCAGGGACTGGCTAATTTCCTACTTGGACGACCATCAGCAACGGGTCTCGCTCCCTCCCTTTAGTTCAGCGGAGCGGAGAGTAGGACAAGGAGTACCTCAGGGCTCAGCCATCAGCCCGATACTCTTTAATATTTACCTCCGCCCCTTAGTCCAGCTTATTAAATCTTTTGGGATCTCCGCATTTAATTATGCGGATGATACCCAGCTGGTCTTTTCACTCGAGGGACAGGATGCAGTCCCGCTGGAGACCTTCCATCGGTGCATGCAGGCTACAGCGGAATGGCTGCGCTTGAACTCGTTACAGTTCAATGGAACTAAGACAGAGGTCCTGCACTGCTCTAACGATCGAGTTCCCAGAGATCTCCCAAACGACTTCTGGCCCCAGTCATTTTCAGATTCAGTGTCAGCCGCACCATCGGCGCGTAATTTGGGTGTCATTTTTGGGCCCAACTTGCAGTTAGATCTGCACGTAAACAAGACTACGTCAACGTGCATGATGCTTATCCGCATGCTGCGCAAGGTTTTACCCCTCCTCCCTGAGCAAGCTAGACCTGAAGTAGTGCGGAGCACCATCTTGAGTCGACTCGACTACTGCAACGCACTACTTCTGGAAGCCCCGGTAACACTTCTGGGCAAGCTCCAAAGGGTACAAAACCTTGCTGCCAAACTTGCCTTATCCCGCCCCTACTACAGTTCCTCTACGGCCGCGTTACAGGTACTCCATTGGCTTCCGGTCCATCTACGTGTCCGTTACAAAGCAGCATGTATTGTGTTTAGAGCTATCCACGGCTTGGGCCCGATCCCTCTGCAAAGAATGTTTGCCTGGTATCTTCCATCTCGAGCTCTTCGGTCCTCTTCATCTAGGCTACTAGTAGTCCCGCGGTTCCAGAGAGTGAGGATGGGTGGTCGTTCGTTCAGAGTAGCGGCGGCCAAACTCTGGAACTCCTTGCCAATATCCTTAAGGAGTCTCGAAGATCTCTCAGCCTTCAGAAAGGCATTGAAAACGTACCTCTTCCCTAGGACAGGCTAGCTGCTGAATTCGCTGGATCAAGGTTCAAAGCGCCAGGATGCCCTTGGTGGTGACAGGCTTGCGCTATATAAATATACCACAATACAATACAATATATTGTCATTTACGAATGATTTCCCCAGACTGAGAGAAGAGCCAGTAGAATGGTACCGGCAGGTTGATAGATTTGTAAAGGTGTCAAAGGTACAGTGGATTAATTTGGATGGATTGTTTGACATAGTAGTGCCAACAGATTTATGGACAGAATGTAAAATATCTGTGGATTGGCCAAGGGAAGAGTATCCCAGAGATGGGAAAACAGGAGCCCCATCACCAGATGTGATGAGGAAGTATGAACAATTGATAGTGTGGCTGAAAAACAAAATACCTCCAAAAGAAACTGATTGGGTAAAGATAGACAGGACTACCCAGGAGCCGAAAGAACCTGTGCATTCATTTTATGAAAGGTTGTTGTTAGTTTTCAAACAGTATAGTGGTTACGAGGAATTAAATGAGAAAGATATGAGCCACTTTGTGTATAGGTTTGTGTATGGATTGAGACCAGAAATTTCAGATATGATTAGACATAGTATGATGGATTGGCAGTCGAGTTCAGTAGATAAGGTACTGAGACAAGCAAAATATTGTAGTGAGGAGATTGATGCAAAACAAAAGAATTTAAAAGAGAAAGCCATGTGGGCACAAGTGAAAGTAGCAGAACAGCAAGTAGCGCAGATGGAGAACAAGAATGCAGGGGATCAAAGTGGGTTCAAAGGCAAACCTAAATTGGTAGGGAAAATTGATGAATTAAAAAAGAAAATGCCATGTTTTAATTGCGGCAAGATAGGGCACTGAAAACAAGAGTGTAAATGTCCGCCTAGAGTTAATGGGGAACATACATCATTGAATCCGCAGGTGCAGTTTGAGGTAAATCAGCAGCAACCACAGCAACAGCAGATAGCAAATCAGCAAAGTCAGGTGCCGCAACCACCACTGCTATACAGTGGGAATCAGCAGAGATACAGTGCAGAGACAGGATTCAGCGGAGGTGAGCAGGTAAAAAGACCGCAAAGAGCAAGTGCGTGTCCTCAATATTGGTTGCAAGAAGAGAATGGCAGTGAGCCGGATGAAAGTTTCTGACGGTGCCTGAGGGAGGAAGAAGAGTGTGTACTTGGAGCCACTCTTGAGGTAGATCAGTCAGGTCCATTTGTGAGTGGAAAAGTGAATTATGTGGAAATAACTTTCCTAGTGGACACTGGTGCTACCCGTTCTACTGTTAGATCAGTGGAAATTCAAAATCTTCTTCTCTCGGGTGATACAATCCAGGTTGTAGGTGTAGCTAATAGGCAAATAAATACTCCTTTGACAAAACCAGTTGAAATAGAGATTGGGACATACAAAGATATGCATCGGTTTGTGGTGTGCGACAGCATTCCTGTTAATTTGCTAGGTAGGGATATATTGTGTAAAATGTACTGTGCCATATATTGTTCACCGGATGGCATAGAATTGCAGACTCCAGATAAAGACAGTTTGTATAAATTGACAAAGCTCATGATTGAGGCAGAACAAGATAAATTGTTTCCTGTGTTTGATAAAGAGAAAATTCCTGTTGAACTGAAAGAGGCAGTAAAAGGAAGCGTGTGGGATTTCACTGGAAAAGATATAGGTTTAATGAAAGGGGTTGATCCTGTGAAAGTGTCCATAAAAGAAGGTGTGAGTTACCCGAATATACCTCAATATAAAATAACTGCAGAGGTAATTGAAGGAATTACTCCACTGATTGATAAAATGATTGAGGAAGGAATTTTGCGAGAAATTGAGAGCAGTCCTCGTAATTCACCAATTATGGGATTGAAAAAGCCAAACGGGACATTTAGAATTGTGCAGGATTTGAGAAAAGTTAATAAAATTGTTGTCCCATGTTGTCCAATCGTTCCGAATCCAGCAGTGATTTTGTACCAAATACCACATGATGCAGAATGGTATACAGTTATCGATTTATGCAATGCATTCTTTACTGTTCCATTGCATCCAGAAAGCCAACCAATTTTTGCGTTTCGTTTCCAAAATCGTATCCTAGCATGGTGTAGAATCCCGCAAGGGTACACTGAGAGTCCATCGATTTTCAATCAGCTGCTAAAGAAATCATTAGAAAATTTGAGCATGCCTGGAGAATCTGTGTTAGTGCAGTATATTGATGATTAATTGGTTGCATCAAAAACAAAGGATGCCTGTGTAACTGATACTGTGGCATTGCTGAATCATTTGGCTGAGGAGGGACATAAAGTGTCTCCATCAAAATTACAGTTCTGTCAGAAAGAAGTACAATATTTAGGTCACAAGATTGCCAAAGGAATTAGACAGGTTACAATTGAAAGAATTAAAATGATACAGGGAATGCAGCCACCTAAAACTCAAAGACAGGTAAGAATGTTTTTAGGAATGGTAGGTTACTGTAGACAGTGGATAAGTGTATTTTCATTGATTGCAACACCATTGCAGAGACTGACAAAGACAGACATTAGAGACCCGACCATTCTCTTTGTTCCCCACTCGTTCGTTTTTTATCTCCGCTTTGTTCCGCTGCGATCCCAGCACGGTTAGCCTCTTTCAGTATCTCTTTAACCGCGTGTGGCATTCTTAAGTGAGTCAAGCGGGTCCGCAGTGGGCATCCAGGGTCCAGCCTCTCCTAGCCCATTGATTTAGGCACAGCGCAGGAGAGTGTCTCACAGCGGTCTAGTGAACCGCCGCCATCTTGCCTCGAACGAGTGGGGAACAAAGAGAATGGTCGGCGCCTAACCTGATGCAATAATAGACCCGTCCTCCTCA
Organism: Lissotriton helveticus; assembly: GCF_964261635.1. Taxonomy (NCBI): domain Eukaryota; kingdom Metazoa; phylum Chordata; class Amphibia; order Caudata; family Salamandridae; genus Lissotriton; species Lissotriton helveticus. The sequence goes on along the minus strand of NC_136061.1, from coordinate 1,493,422,337 downwards.
TCCTCATTGGGGGGACCACAATCGCTACTTCATCTTATCGCATCAGCCCTTGGCCTTACGCTGTTAAGGCTCTTCATTCAATTTCGCGCCGTCAGGAAATCACAAGACAAGCCAAGCACCCTTGATATCGATCTTACCGTGCAGAGCGGGCTGAGTAGGCTGATGGCTCCAAAGAACGCAGCGGCAGTGGCGGCCGCGTCTAAGACCCGGGCTGCCAAGCAAGCGCTTCAAGATCAGAAGCTGGCAGCGAGGCGCGCCGGCTCCTTAACAGATGAAACCGCGGGCTCTGATGGAGGGATGGCTTTGACCCAGCCAAAACAACTGAAAGGGACTAAAATCACCGGTATCCCGGGCTCGGGCCCCTCGGTTGTTGACCTACTCCGGAAGACGCCGGCTGGAGCTGCAGCGTCTCCCTCTCCCTCCGCCCGCCACGCAACAAGCGGATCTCTGATTGCAGCGCTGCCTGTGATCCTCGTGGCGCCTTCCAATACGGATTCACTGGGGGTAGCTGCGACCCGCTCTAAGCCTCTCGAGGGAACTTCTGGCAGTATCCCGGTTACAGCTTCAATTACAGCTGTAGTAGACCCCGCACCGCTACCATTGCAAGGCTTGGGAGTCTTGGTGGGGAGCCCTGGAGTCCCTGCTGGTGTGATTGATGAGACAGCAGAAGGGAAGGCTCTAACGGTGCCTGCTACGTCGAAACCACATCCACAAGCTGCATCAACATCAGCGGTCCTGACAGAGGTGGATGTAGTGCCTCCGGAACCAGGTCTGGTAATAGCTGTGCCCACAGCATTTATTGTTAATAGTTCACAAAAAGTACAGACACAAGTACAAGATGACGAGGATGTTGTATCTACAAGCGACACAAACGACACAGCTAGCCCAGCTATTATACCCAAACCGATACAGGCTGAAACTCTACCTGAAACCCTACCTGTCTCATCTAATATGGCTAGTGAGGGGGATCGTATAGAGTCACTCCATCCCGCACACATTATAACTCAGACACAAGGTACTTTGGCTGTAGGCATATTATTGGGCGATGAAAACCTAAATGGAGAGGGGCCAGTAGCGCCTACGCCTATGCCGGACCCTGCTAATGGAGCTGGGATCACCTCTGATACAGACCTGGAACCAACAGAGTTCTATACTATCTCCGAAGGCCGCATGGACCCTGGGAGGGATCAAGGATTGGACTCTGATTTATATTCCCTATCCGACTCACACTCAGGCTCTGGCACACATTCAGGCTCTGGCACCAGCACACAAGATAGCGATGCAGATGCGGATGAGCTATTGGACAAAACCACAATGGGGAAGCACACAATGATTAAAAAAAAAAGAAACCATCATGGTGTAGCAGGGCGTATCCGGGACTATGTTCCTGCGACAACCTTTATCTCTCAAGGGCCTTCCCCCTCGAAGGAGCAGAATGCTACCTTAACAACGGTAATGGACACTGTGTTACAGGCGATTGCCTCCCATAGGGAGCAAACCTCAAAAGATGGTCGGAAGGCCCAGCAAGCTTTACAGAAGGTGCAAGGCGTGGTACGAAAGCTCTCCAAATCTGTAGCGGCCTCCAATGCAAGAATGGCAGATATGGAAGACCGGATAGTGGTTAATGAGGCTGAGGTAACGGTGGTGAAAGAACAGGTTGATGCCCATGAGGCAGAGCTGACCGATGTAAGGTGGAAACTTGAGGAGATGGAAAATCGCATGCGCCGCAACAACCTCCGGATATTGGGGGTTCCGGAGAAAAGCGAAGGAGACAATATACGCGGTTTTGTTCTTCAGCTCCTCAAAGATACATTTCCCGAACTATCTGCTTGGAATTGGGACTTAGAAGTCCAGCGTGTCCATAGAACCCCGTTTACACTACGGGATAATAACTCACAAAGCAGATACCCCAGAGCAATACTGGTGTACTTCGGCAACTTTCTTTTGCGGCAAACTATTGCAGAGAAGGCGAGGCCAGATGCACATCGGTCTCGAGGTGACATTTCGTACTTTGTTAGGCCGGATTTTTGTCACACAACTGTGGAGCGGAGATGGCGGCTCCGTCAGCTAATCAAACCCTTTATGGACAAAAATGCCAAAGTCTACTTAAATAACCCTGCTACGCTTAAAATTGTATATAAGGGGCAGGTAAAATTTTTTACCTCTGAAATCAAAGCGAAAGCCTTCTTAGACAGTCTGACCTAAATATGGGAATATGAGATAATGATTACGATCAGGGACTGGTGATCTGTGATTACTATGGTTTTTTTTTTTCTCCCTTAATTCCCGGCTGGCGGGCTATGACTTATAACATAGAAAGTGTTACCATATTTAAAGAGGTTATCTGGTTCTAATATTGGCGCCTATCTTTTTCTTTATGCTAATCGCCTAGGGCAAGAATACAATGATGCCTTTATTACTACTATATTACTACTATATTACTACTACTATACTACTATATTAATCTATTGTTTAACACTTATGGGTTTCTTATGTCACTTCAGTGGGCATAATAAGGCTTTAGAATGGTTAACCTTTATTATATTCAACTTCTTTTAGTATCTCTCCACTAGCCATATATGTGCTAACAGATAAACATGAAAGTAATAATATGGCACAACGCGAGGGATGTTTCTCCATCACTACAGACTCTGGCTAGAGTCTATATGCCTCAAAGGGTGGTGCTTGGGGGGTGGGGGTTGGGAATGGGGGTGGTGGTTGAGGAGGGGAAGGGGGTGCAGGGGGTGAGAAAGTGCAAAAAAAAATATTTGGCAAACACGGACACAAGTTGAAATGTACACTAAATCTACTGTTCAATGTAAATGTAAATCAGCATAATCAGCACAATCAGCATAACCAAAGCAATAAGCAAAACTGTACTAAACAGCTTGAGAATATTAGTGTTGCAAGGTTCCTATATGCTAAATCTGGGCCAGACTTTCATGTCGACAAATGGGGAGAATAAGCTTATGCACCTGGAATATTGCAGGCCTTAATCATAAAAATAAAAGGATCCAGCTATATCAATTGACACGTCAGAACCCAGTCGATATAATATGTTTACAAGAGACACATATACCATACGCAGACAGAGATTTACTTGATTGATTCAAATACTTTATTCGGTTAAAAAAAAGAAGAATAACCATAAAAGTAGCATGAAAAGGTACAATTTACAAGGGGTTAAGTAATTATTATTTAAAATCACAAATGAGAAACATCAAAATTAAATACATATATACAACATAAAGAATTAATTCATTTGAATTGTTTTACGACACTTAAAAACTGATTTTAAAAATTCGGCAAGTGAGGCTACCATAAAAACAGTTTCCATTTTCTGGCACTCTAAAAACGCTAAGCGACATCTATATACATTTAGATCTTTGAGAATAGGGATGATAAGTTTCCTTCGGAAGAAAGTATAAAATTTACAAAAAAATAGTATATGTATATCAGATTGTGGGGACACAGAGATTTACTTAAAATACCCGGTTATAATCTCATGGCTACTACATCACAGACATCAAAAATTAGAGGGGTAGCCATTCTAGCTAAACCTACAATAGGCTCTCCAATTCGTAAACTGGTCGACAAATATGGAAGATGGGTCATTGTTCAGCTGCAGCTAGGTATTACTATTTGTGTAATCTATGGCTCCAACTTAGATGACCCAGATATTTTTCGGGAACTTGAAATCGAACTGGCTTCTTGGGTTGGTCCTCTGATTTTTTGCGGGGACTTTAATATTGATATGGGGTTGCCCCCAGAGAACGGCCCGCCTGTAAAGTATAAAGGGCGTAAACCGAAGGTATACAGCGCATTAAGGCAGATGATGAAAAGCCATAATTTAGTTGATATCTGGGGGCTGTTTCGGGGAGCAAACACAGATGGTTTTACATACTTCTCTTTTCCCCATAATAAATACGTTAGAATCGACTATATCATGACATCTATAGAGAAGGCGGATATTATCGAAATAACTAAATCCCCGAAAACAATATCAGATCACAATGCGTTGACCATTACTTTCGATACTGCTAGCATGGCCAAGCCACAGAGTCAATGGACCTTTGATAGGAAATTATTGGCCAATCAGGAATATGTAACGTATATAAAATCATGGGCCCAATCCTTTTTTGACTGTAACCAGTTTAGCGCGTCCCGCTTAATAGTATGGGATTGTTTTAAAGCAGCATTGAGGGGAGAAACCATTTCATTTGTAGCAAATAAATGAAAGAACGAAAAACAAACCAATACACAACGTATGAAAGAACTCTTGATTCTCGAGACTTATCACGCCACCCAAATAAATCAGGCTCAAAGAGGTCAAGCAGCCTCCACTTCAGATCCTGGAAAAACTCTAAACAAAATAACGATACTTAAAAACGAGATCAATAGTATGCTCATTCAAAAAGCTGCTGAAACCTATCAGGCAATAAGACTAAGCTGTATGAAGCGGGAGAAAACGTGGGGAAGCAGTTAGCATTACGTACCCGACAAAAACAGTCATTGGGCAATATTAAAAAGATAGAATTCGAGGGTAATGAACATACAACCCCTAAAGAGATTGTAGGAGCTTTCCAGAAATATTACCAAAAGCTTTACGATAGCGATATGTCACACCCCAACAGTGACATCACAACTTTTTTAAATAACTGGCTCCCAGATCAGGGTATACATAAAACTATTGACGATGCGACCAAGGCCAATCTTGATAGAGAAATCACGCTCACTGAAGTTGAGATCGCTTTAACTGAGCTGGCTAACGGCAAAGCGGCTGGGCCAGACAAAATCCCACTGGATCTCTATAAAATTCTTGGTGATCAAATAACTCCCCTTCTGCTTGATCTCTTTCTTGGAGTGCAATACCACACAATTCCTCCAGAGTCATGGAAGCAAACAAATATAATAATTTTTCATAAAAAGGGCAAACCATCTCACTTACCTTCTTCATACAGGCCCATATCCTTGATCAACTCCGACTCGAAGCTTTATGCTAAGATACTCGCAAACCGGCTGAGTGGGGTCATCGAGCATCTTGTGTCCCCCTGGCAACACGGTTTTATCCCTGGCAAAGACACCACAGACCATACGCGGAGAGCCATAACCCTATTTGACATTATGGGTGCCACGGGGGGGGGAGATGTCGATGATCCTCCTCGATGCCGAGAAGGCATTTGATCGAGTATCATGGCAGTATCTTTGGAACATTCTGAAAAGTAAGAACTTTGGTAACAACTTTATTAATGCCGTTAAAGCTATATATTCCAACCCCACAGCCAAAATCACCATAGGTAGCAATGAGTCGGAGTTTATCAAGGTTCAAAGAGGTACAAGGCAGGGGTGCCCATGCTCCCCGGCTCTATTTGCCCTGTATATTGATCCCCTCATTCAGAAGCTATTAATGTCACCCGTAATCCAACCAGTCATTACCGGGTCTTTTGCCACGAAAATCATGGCATATGCAGATGATGTCGCTGTTATAACTACAAATCCCTCTGAGGCAATTCCCGAAATTGAGGCAATTACTCAGGCATTTGGGCTTTATTCAGGGTACTCTTTGAACAGTGACAAAACGATGGTATTAGCCACTAATAATATTCACTACGAAAGTGTACTCAGGGTAAAACAAGCTACATACCTAGGAGTATGCCTCTCTACGGAAGTAAGCAAGATTAGCGATTTAAATTACTCCCCTCTTATTGATAGAATTAAAGTAGATCTTAGAAGGATAGATAACCTGCATCTGTCGATAATTGGTAGGACCAACTATGTTAAAATGAACTTATTTCCACGGGTGCTATATTTTTTTAGAGCAATCCCTGTACTACCTGGAGAACACTTTATCAAGAGTATTAATTCCCTTATCTCGAAGTTTATTTGGAGTTATGGGAAAATAAGACGGGCTCTCCCTCTGCTGGCGCTACCTAAAGATAGGGGCGGCCTAGCTATACCAAATTTAAGACTATATTTTTGGGCAACACTAGTGCAATATATGGACCCACTTTTGACCGCGAAATCCGGGGCGTTAACCACTCTAGCCCCATATATTCCATCGATATATGAGCTTAGTTTGGGGGAGAAATATAAGGGGCTGTTTTTAAGACAGGTGGAACCATCATACTACAAAAAAATTAAACTAAAGACAGTATTAGATGCGCGAGCAGTATGGAAAGCTATTTGTAAATATATGGATATTCCTACATTTACGAAGTATACACCACTATGGCACTGTAAGATTATTCCCCCCATCTTTAATGACACTAGATCTAAGAGGTGGGAGCTCCTGGAATTAATACAATAGGTGACTTTTTTGGTCATAGCATTCCATCATCTTTTGACTCCTTTCAAGAAAGATACAATGTTCCAGTCTGCGATTTTTAAAAATGTTATCAAATATCGTCCACCATCTGCAATATTACACCAAAAATTCTATTAGATAATATACCGTTATTGGACAATATAGGGAAAAACTCTACAAGAATTGGGGTCTTATATCAGATGTTTATGACCAATATTCCTGACGACCTCGAACGTACGGAACAATCCTGGGCATTGAAATTAGCAAACCCCAATGTAGATATTGATCTCTCACTAGCTCTTTCAGCAAAGCTCTTTATAGCCTCTAACTTAAAGGCCCAATATTATAAAACTATATACAATTTATACTATACACCAGCAAAATTATTCGCTTGGGGACTAAGAACTGATGACAATTGCCCTAGATGTAAACAACCACTTGCAAATCTCTTGCATATGTTTTCCGAATGTCCTTCACTAGCAATAGTTAAAACTATGATACTAGAGTACTGGGCCCAAATTTTTGGGCATCCGGTAAGAGACTCTATAACGTTGCATTTATTAGGCCATGATGAATCCCTGGGTCATAATAGGGAAGAACAGGCGGTACTTTTCCTGGGGTATGCTGTACTTCGGATAATATTAGCAGCTAGATGGAAAGATGTAGACCCCCCTACCTTTCAAATGTGGCTTAGTCGATTTATGGCCATCTATAAACAGGAAATTGCAATTTATGCCACAAGAGGTAGGAAAATGAGGGCAATAGGTAAACAGCTGTGGGAGCCCATTACTAAATGGTATGTCACTGAAAGTGGAAATCTCGATTTGAATGTATGATTTGTTTTATCTTCCTGCGCTTCCTTTCGTTATACATTCCCCCCTTATGGACTATATGATTTTATGCTTTGTTGGCTCAGAATAATGCTGCTAATTGACATGGATGAAAGGTATATAGTTTTGGTTGTCTTTACTCTTACTCCATTATTTTTTCTTATAACTGGCGAAAGACTATATCTTAGATACTATATATATTGCAACATATGACACATATTCAAGGTGTATCCTGTATTGTTTACTTTGATTTACTTATGTTATTTGTCTGAATTTGCCAAATAAATAAAAAAAAAAAAAAAAAGACAGACATTAGAGACCCTATTGTTTTGACCAAAACAGAGATGAAAGCATTTGAACAACTAAAAACTAAATTGTGTGAAGCACCAGCTTTGGGAATGGCTGATTATGAAAAAGAATTTGAACTGTACTGCAGTGAGCGAGAAGGATGTGCTCTGTCAGTATTAATTCAGAGTCATGGAAGAATGAGAAAACCAATTCCGTATTTCTCAGCTGTTTTGGACCCTGTTGCGAAGGCTTTGGCAGGTTGTCTGAAAGCAGTAGCAGCAACCAGTGTAAGTCTAGAACAAAGTGAGGGAATTGTGATGGGATTTCCTGTGAGGGTGTATGTACCTCATTCAGTGGAGATTCTCCTCACAAGAGCAAAGACCCAGTACATGACTAACAGCAGAATGACTCGTTATTAGAAAATAATTTTGGGAGCTGAAAATGTGACAATTGCAAGGTGTGTGAATGTCAACCCATCAACACTGCTACCCGACACTATTGAGGCAGAAGTGAAAGGTGAGCTTGATCACAAGTGTTTGGATGTTCTGGAATATTGCACAAAGCCTCGTCCAGAAATCAAAGATGAACCTTTGCTCGAATCAGATTTTGTAATGTTTGTGGATGGATCATGCTTGAGAACAGAGAGTGGTGTTCTAAGCACTGCATATGCTGTCTGTACAGTAGCAGAAGTGTTGGAAGCATCTTATCTGAAAGGAATTCATTCTGCTCAGATAGCGGAGTTGATTTCTTTGATACGAGCATGTGAGTTGGGAAAGGAGGTGAAAGTAACCATAATGACTGATAGTCAATATGGTTATGGGGTTGTTCATGATTATGGACAGCTCTGGTCCCAAAGAGGCTATTTGACCTCTGCAGGAACACCCATTCGGAATGCAGAGTTTGTGAAGACATTGATTGATGTGATACAGTTACCTGAAAAGTTGGCTGTGGTAAAATGTTCTGCTCATAAGAAGGGTGAGGATTATATCACCCGAGGTAACAGTTATGCAGATGCAATTGCAAGACATTGTGCAAAGAATCAAATTTCAATCAATCGAGAAAAAACTGAAGAACATGTTCCAAGTCCTTTAATGCTAACCACTGTAGTTGAGACCTGGCAGGAAGTGAAGCAAATGCAGGAAGAGGCAGGAACTGAGGAAAAAGATATCTGGTTAAAATCAGGTTGTAGACAAAGGGAGGAAGATGAAATTTGGGTGGGTTTACAAAGATGAAAGACCAGTAATGCACGATAGCATGATTTCAAATATGGCCCGAATGTACCATGGTCAAGCACACATTGGCAGAGACGCTACGATTCGTCTCTTTAGACAGACTTGGTATAATCCAAAATTCAGAATGATTGCTGAAAGTCTGTGTCAAAGATGCTTAGTCTGTCAGCAATTTAATCCAAACAGAAAAACTGTTGTAAACTTGGGAACCATAGGGCGGGAGGGTGGCCCATTCACAAGAGTTTAAAGGGATTTTGTTGACCTAACTCCATGCAACAGACTTGGATATGTTCTTGTGATAATCTGCTTGTTCTCTCGATGGGTGGAAGCTTTTCCCACGCGGAGGAACGATAGGATAACTGTTGCTAAAATGTTCTTGCGTGAGATAATACCGCGGTTCGGGTTCCCAGTGACGATTGAATCGGACAGAGGCTCGCATTTTCAAAATGAGTTAATGCAGATGATCTGCGAGGCTCTGGACATTTGCCAGAAGCTACATTGTGCATATAGACCTGAGGCTTCAGGAGTAGTTGAGCAGGTGAATGGAACAATTAAAAACAGAATTGCAAAAATGTGTTTGGCAACAGGAATGAAGTGGCCTGATGTTTTGCCACTTGCCTTAATGACACTGAGAAGCCTACCTGACAGGAAAACTGGATTAAGTCCACACTAGATCTTGATGGGCAGGGTGATGAGACAGGCCTATGTACCAGTTAATAAATTGTTAACCATTAATGATGACATCATACTGGATTACTACAAGAATCTGTCTGATGTGGTAACTTCTGTGCTCCACCAGGTGGGAACTGAAACAAATTCCAAAGAGAAAACTCCAGCTCATGATCTAGTCCCTGGGGACTGGGTAAGAGTGAAAGTTCATCGCAGAAGGAATTGTTTGGTACCAATGTGGCAAAGACCACGTCAAGTTATCTTGGATGATTATGGAAAGACTCTCACTGCACTTTATGTCCTATGGCCTTTTTTAACTGTATATTTTATTGTATTTTAACTTTTTATAAATGCAACTGTATCTACTTTTATGATAATTTTTTTATCGAATAAAGTATTACAAACTGTTATCTTGGTCAGTACTACTGCAGTCAAGTGTGCTGGATTGAAAAGGTGGGTTCATGCTAGTCACACCATCCGTGTGCCTGAACCTGAATACCCATACGACGGTGAAAGTACAATTGACTCTGATTCTGAGGCTGAACCAGAAAAGGATCCAGATACTGAAGATCGACAAGAACGTCGACATCTGGAAGTATCAGAAGCCAGTTCTGCTTCTGAAGGTGAAGGTGAAAGGGAGATTGTTGAAATACCAGATTCAGAAGGTCAACTTGAAGGTCGAGAATCGGTAAAGACAAGCACCAGTAAAGACGCAAAAGAAAGTGAAGAGAGAGCTGTTGAAAAGGAGAAAACCGAAACACAAACTGAAAACTCTGGAAGCAGGAACGGAAATCTTGAAACTGGGGAAGAGGAAATAACTCACGACAAGGATGAGATTCCAAGTACCAGTTATGAAAAAGTTCCTAACAGAGTAACAGTAGAGAAAACTAAATCTGATGAAGACAAAGACATTGTGAAGATCATAATAAATGATACAGTAGAAGACACTGAAAGTGAAACTGATGACAGTGCAGATGAGACTCCATTAAGAAAAAGCACAAGAAAAAGAGCTTGGAGAGTGGAGCATAATACTGTAGAGCCAAAGACTAAGAAAGTCTGCAAAGGAGATAATTGGCCTAAAGGAGCAGGAGGATTGAGATTCCAAATATTGAACACGACAAAAGAACAAGAAGAGCAGGTAAATGAGATTACCAGCCAGAAAGAAACGTTGGGAAAGGCCAAAAAGAGTAAGACGTCCAAATCAGAGATACAAGTCACCTTAATGGACATATATTGTTCTTCCACCAATTGTTGAAGTAAACAGTAGTCAAGAAAATCTGTACGACCCAAAATCAATTGGGAAAAGTGAGTAAGAAGGTCATCTAAGAGAAAAGATAGGTGCTCAAAGTATATGATATTAAAGTAAAAGGTCTGAAGTCCTGTGAGACGGTTGATGTAAATATAGGAGAGGTCGGAGTTGGCACAAGGTTGAAGAAAATTTGTTAGAAAATCTAATTATAGCATAATTTAGAATAGAAATTGACACAAGGTCGAAGAAAACTTGTTAGAGTGTTGTCTATTGTGAAATCTATAGGTGACATAAGGTCGAAGAAACGGTGTTAGGGAAAAAAGGCAATGAATAACCACAAGACAAAATGTTATATTTTTAGAAAATGGTGTAGATGTTTTACTATATGTATGGGGTTGTTGACTATATTATGGGTCATTTTAGCTATTGTGATTCCTTTTCAAACTAATTTAACGAAATTAAAACCGAATGTGAGTTCAAGTAAGCAAATTGAGAAAGAAAAAGTGCATAAGACTCATGTGTACAAGCCAGTGTTGCATCAAGATAGGTCCATTAGTGATTACACCAAAAATACTTTTTCAAAGTTACTGCTTGAGTACATTAGAACAATGAATGTTGATGACTGCTATGTTTGTGTGAAATTGCCAGCATCAGTGTCAGAAGGGGTGACCTATCACCACCTTCCACTTACATATGGAGTTACGTGTAGTGTAATTGCAAGTTTGTTTTACAAGACTGGGAAACTGGAATATCATTATTCCAATGTGGATGAAATATTTGCAAAATTAAGAATTGACAATACTTTAAACAAGAGAAAATATGCAGAGGTAATGGGAGAATATTTTCTAGAAGTAGATGAGTTAACGTATGAATATGCTTTTAATCATAATTTGACATGTAAAATGAGAGTTGAGGAAAAAGCATTCCTGAATATGGTTGAGGAAAGGAGAATTGCGTATAAACGAAATGAGAAAACGAAACATGCAAAGTCAAAATATTATACATTTGATGATGAGAACATTGAAGACAAGAATGTGAATGTGGTAATAAATATAGATGCACCAATGTTGGGAAAATTTTGTATTGGAAGAGAAAACTCAATGTATGACAATTATTTTGTGGGTGCAAGTCAATGTGAAGATACCTATAGAGTTATAGGGGGTTGGGAAACTTTCCTGTTTTTCCTGGAATGTATTTCATTTGTGGAAATAGAGCCTATTATAGACTTCCAGACCATTGGTATGGGACATGTTATGTGGGTTTGGTCTTTCCTAACATTTTCCATGTAAATAGAGGTACTATTGGAAAGCATTAGATTGGTAAAGTTTTAAGTAGAAAAAGAAGAGAAACTGTGTTAGAAATAATAGGTGATGTATTTGGAGCACTGATACCAGCAGCGGGAATTTCGTTTAATACAAATAGAATCAGAAAATTGTCTACAATAGTTGATAAATTATCAACAGACACAGCAGGAGGATTCCTGATGGTCAATACTGAAATGGTTGCTATGAGAGCTATGGTTATGCAAAATCGACTTGCCCTTGATATAATTTTAGCAAAAGAGGGAGGAGTCTGTGGGATCTTGAAGGTGCAACATTGTTGTACTTATATCCCAGATAAAAGTCAGAATATTGAAAAGTATATTATAAACGTTACAGATTTGCATAGAGACATTGAACCACTGGAGGTTGAAGGTGTCCTTGTAAGACTGGGTAAAAGTTTCTCAGCAATTAAGCATTGGTTTCAAGAAATAGGTAGTTCAATTATAGGTAAGATACTAATTCCAATAACAGTAATAGTGATAGTGATCTTCTTTATAAGATTATGTTGCATATATAAAGGTAGGAGAAATTTTAGACAAGCAGTGAAGAAAAGAAATGAAGAAAACTTGGCAAGAATGAGAGAAAAAAATGAAATAGAAATGGAAGAAATAAAAGGAAAGTTTTTCAAAGATTCAAAAGAGAAAGAGACAAAAGTATACATGATACTAAACGAAAGAATTTGAAACATGTTCTGCTACATTTTCCAAAATTTTCAGAATTATTTGGTGATAGAATCACCAGATGAGGGAATTGATGGAGCGAGGTGGCAAACACAAAATTTTGTGTACCCCTCTCAAAGTTAATGTCCCATAATGATAATATTCACTAATTGCATGTTTTGTGAAAATAACCAACCATAGAGTAAAGTGCATACATTATTTTATTTTTATTACACATGGGGATACTAATGTTGCTTGCATGTTACAATAAAACTAGCTAATATGTATTGTCATGGTGTTGTGAACTAATGTGCAGCTTAGTTGTAGACAAACGCAATTTAAATGTGCTTATTGTATAAGTTTTATGCTAAGAAGTGGTCAAAATTGTAAGTATAAAGCGCATTTATGTGGCTTATCTGCTAGGTAACATCTAATGGGAAATACTAGTATGGTGGGAGGTAAACAGAACGGGTTTTAATTCAATAATTAACATGAATTTGTGTTTGTTTCTGTGATAGTTCCAAAAGTGGCCTCTGAGGTCTAAAGCGAGATGGACGGTCGGGTAAACTGTGAGCAAGAGTTGGACAGCGCAGGCGCGCCAAAAGCCTGCAAGTCAGAGTGAACTGCTTGTGCTCAAGGAGGTTCAAGGCTGCAGTGGCCCGGAACCTAGGATGGGTGCCAAACCTGGACGACTGAACGTTGTGATCATGAAAATTTTACTTGATGTTGCCACTCAAGGAAGTGGCTAGGCCAAAGACTGTCCTAAACAAAGACCCTTTATTTTTTCACTGAACCATCGAGAAAATGATGCTGTTATGGTGAAGAGATGTTCACCCACCCCGATTTTGTCGAATCAGAAGCCTAAAAAGTGATGGTAACTACATTTTAGATAGATTAAGTTAGGGATTTAGGGTATAAAAACCCCTGGTTTTGACTAGAAGGGGTCGCCTTTCCAATTTCCAACGGAGATGCTGCCCGTTTGCTGACCGATTCCTGGATGTAAGAACTTTAATGCTTTTACTTGTTTGCTTTACAGGATTGAAGGATAAGATGAGGGTGTTAGTTAGGGATGTTAGGAGAAAATGATTTTGGAACTATCTGTTCTTTACTAAACTTTTACTGAATTCTAAAAATGCGACTTTTTCTGAGCTCCAAATAAATGATCATTTTTTTAAAATAAAGTTTAAGATTTTACTGAATAAATAATTTACTAATGCATAAATGTCAGACATAATAAAGTTTTGCTATTAATAAAATTGGGAAATTGAATTTTAAAAGCTGGTCTTGTGATTTTCCTACACCTAATTTTCATTCTAGTAGATCCATTGCCACTATGGTGGTGTGTCTGAATAATTAAATGTTTGAATAGAACCATGATAAAGTGTAATATTCTGTAGGTGTAAATAAAAAATAGTTAAATAGGTTTAGACGCTCCACCAAATGTTACAGCATTTCTCCATTGCGATTCACCAAAGCCTTGAAGCCAAGTGAAAGTGAACAGGGTAAATGCGCAGTGTTATGGGCCCCACTGATGCATGATTTGTGTGTTTTTAAGGTTTCAGGGAAATGGTGAGTATTGATTAGAAATGATTTTTGGAGTCGCACTGTAGCAGGTGTATATTAAGATTGAACCATCATGGTGAGTCCTTGGGCTCCTGCAGTTTCTGGTAGCATAATTGACGGTTTAACACCCAGAATATAGCTCAAAATGTAGCCCCTTAATAGACAAAGGAGGTACTTTGGTCCTTACAACTCCTTTAGGTTCTTATGAATTACCTGGAAGTGGAGACAGAGGATTACCAGCTTGGATTGAGCCAGTGGCTTGGGAAAGAAGGGCAGAGGCTACAGAACTTCCGAAAGATGCAGAAATAAAAAAGGATAAACCTCTAAATAGTCCGAAATAAAAAATTGATCTGGAGGAATTAATTTAAAGGATGCCTAGATTTTGATCATTTGGATCAATATGAAAGATCTAAATGTATCTATCTGTGTAAAGAGATTACTCAAAGAACAGTTACCACATATTATCATTTGGCAGAAGTGGCAAGGAAATATTAAGTGAACTTACATCAAAATTACAGGGTAGAATTAGATGATCAAGCAATTGAAAATGTGAGAGTTACAGGGATGCAGGTCACAGCATGGAATTGATTAAGTTCATTTGCAGATGAAATTAGAACTTAGATAGGCAAGAAAGCATGAAAAGAAAATGAAGGAAACCAAGGGAAAGCAGAATGAAGTAAGGGAGTTGATTGAATATCCATTAAGGGAAGTAGTTAGAGGTGCTCTGCTTATGTACATATTCCATAAAAAAATAGGTGACTTAATTGCATTTAAAAGCAATTTCCCAAACTGAGAGACAACCCAGTGCAGTAGTAGGATCAGATGGAACGGTTTATTAAGATTGTGAAAGTGTTATGGTAACATTAGGATACATTGTTTGACATGGTGATTCCCGCAGATTTTGCAAGTTATCTGTACAGTGGCCAAAGGCTGAGCCTCAGAGAGAAAAGGGGACAGGTGCTCTGTCACCATTAGTGGTGAACAATTAAGAGGCAGAAAGAGAAAGAGAAAATTCCTCCAAAATATATCAATTGGCTGCAAATTAAAAGAATGACTCAGGATGAAATGATTCATGAATATTACGACAGGTTATTGCAGGGTTTCAAACAGCACAGTTGAAGCAATATCCTGAAGAGACGGATATGGGGATTTTTGTGTCACAATTCGTTCAAAGGTTGAAACTTAAAATTAGTTAACACATTACGCAAAATATTATCTGTTGGCAAACAAAATCTCTTGATGAGATTCTGTGTTATGCAAATTATTGCAGTGATGAATCGGACATGAAACAGAGGAGAATTAAGGAGAAATTCATGTTGTCTCAAATGAAGTTAGCTCAGTAAGGGTTTCAAAATCCATCGTTGGCTGGAAGTCAAGGTATGATGCAGGGAGTTGTTCCTCCACAAGCTGGGTTTGCAGCTAATTCAAACGGCAAGCAAATGTCTCATGGAAGAAGAGGAGGTGTTCCCACAGGTGTGAGATCTGCAACAGATGGTGTGGCCTTAAAGAACGGTACTGTCTGTCACATGTACAATAGGGTGGGGCTTTGGAAAAGAGAATGTTGATTTAATGCTGACATTATTACAGGACAAGCACAGAATTCTCAGGGAATGACAGGTCTGAGAATGCAGACACGACAAATGCAAACCCCAATTCACAATGACAGTGCCTGAGAGAGGAAGAGGATTGTGTACTTTCCGCAGTCTTAGAGGTAGACCAAAGTGGCCCAAATGTAGATACTAACTTCTATGGTCATGATGTGACATTTTTGATTGACACAGAAGCTATGTAATCCACAGTTAGAACAGTGGAAATTCCAGACTTACCTCTTGCAGGAAGATCAATCCAAGTAGTTTGGGTTACCAATAAACAGATGTCAAATCCAATTTCAAAATTTCCAGTCAGAAGAGGGACATTTGAAGAGAAACATCAATTTGTGGTTTGTGGTTCAAGCCCAGTGAATTTGTTAGGAAGGGACTGGTTATGTAAACTAAATTGCACAATTTATTGTATGTCAGACAGTGTTGCTTTCAAACTCATGATGAGGATGTCGGTTTCAACTTGATTATACAAAATTCTGACACAGGAATGTTTACTTTGCTAACTGTTGCTAAATTGCCGGAAGATTTTAGACCTACTGTAAATGCTGAAGTCTGGGATTTTACAGGAAAAGATATTGGACTCATAAAAGGCGTAGAACCAGTACCGGTCCAAATAAAGCCAAATGCAAATTTTCCAAGAATGCTGCCTTATCCATTGTCAGCTGAAACTATTACTGGGATACAACCGATGATTGACGACATGCTTCAGAAAGGCATTCTGAGAGAACTAATTGGCAGTCCTTGTAATTCACCCATAATGGGTATCCAAAAGCCAAATGGAAAATATAGAATAGTGCTGGATTTTAGAAAAAATTAATTATACCGTGATGCCTTGTTGTCACATTTTGCCAAAACCTGCTACAGTACTTTTTTTTAATTCCCTATACTGCAGAAGGGTTTATTGTAATTGATATGTGTCAGGCTTTCTTCTTAGTGCTCCTGCATAAAGATAGCCAGTTCTTATTTCCATTTGTGTTCCAAAATAGAGCAATCACTTGGTGTTGTGTCCATCAAGGGTATAGAGAAAGTCCTATTCTCAATCAGATTCTAAAGAAAAATCTCACAGATGCCAATTGACTCAGCTTTAATAAAGTATATTAATGATTTGCTGATAGCTTCAGATATGGAAGAAGCTTGCAAAAATGATACAATTGCATCATTGAATCCCCTGGCAGAAAATGGACACAAAGTGTCACCAGGTAAACTGCAGTACTGTCAAAAAGAGGTTCATTATCTGGGACACATTATCATGAAAGGAGAAAGGAAGGTGTCACCAGAAAGAGTGGAAGCCATTTTACAAATGAATTTACCATGAACACAGAGAGAGCTCAGGATTTTTTGGGGAATGGTTGACTACTGTTGGCAATGGATACCAAAATGTTTCACTGATGGCGACGCGTAGTGGGCAAAAGAACGATGGATTTAACCCAGATCTTTTGCCTGGAGGAGAATGTTTGCATTGTCAGCCTTCCGTCCATAATTTGTTTGCTGTAACACTTTTCGCCCTAAGTGGGATGGGTATGCCCAGACGTGGGTCCCTTGCTCACTGTGCTACTGGATTCAAGCTAGCCTGGCTGAAGAAGGGTAACATACCCTGAAACCGGTCCCAGGATGCTTGTTTCCAGTCCAGGGAGGACCTGGCCTGGCAGTTCGGTCTGGACTGTTCCCATGAGGCACAGGGTCAAGACTGATTTGCATATGGCTGGATCCAAACTGGGGTGGCGTAGTGGGCAAAATAATGATGGATTTAACCCAGACCTTTTGACTGGGGGAGAATGTTTGCATTGTCAGCATTCCGTCCATCATTTGTTTGCTGCGAAGTAATGAAGGCACACTAAGAGCAGCATATGCTGTGGGTACTATAAGGATGTGATTGAAGTCTCGTGCCTCCAATGTGTTTCCGCACACGTTGCAGAGTTAGCTGCCCGTACCCGAGCCTGCAGTTTAACTGCTCATTTGAGAGTTACTATCTTTATGGACAGTCACTATGGTTTTGTTGTAGTCCATGATTTGGGGCAATCATAGATGCGAAAAGGGTTTTTGACTTCCGCAGGTACTCCTATCAGTAATGGACAACATGTGAAGGATCTGCTGGAAGCATTGGAGCTGCCCAAAGAAATTGCTGTGGTGAAATGCGCAGGACCAAACAGCCAGTGGATACATTACCATAGACAACAGATATGCTGGCTCTGTAGTGATGCTTTGTGCCCTTTTAGCAAGTACAACAAATGAAAATTTCCCAGTAAATGATTTTACTTGCAAATCTGATGAAGAGAGTGCTTTCGCAATGATGATAGACCTAACTGATACTTGGTAAGAATTAAAGAGAATACAGGAATCTGTGACAGAAGCTGAACAGAATGGCTGGATCAGAACAGGCTGTACTAAAAATGCAAAGGATATTTGGATGTCGGGATGGGTTACCAGACAGCGTGTTGCTTCTAATGACCAGGCATTACCACAGATACACACATTTATGGAGAGATGCAATGGTGAGGCTTTTCAGACAGAGTTGGTTTAGTCCCAGTTTTCAAATGATTGATGATAAGAGTTGTAGGAGGTGTCACATGTCAACAGCTGAATGAAGGGAAAAAGACACCAGCCAGAAGAACACATTTAGGAAGATCAGGTGGTCCTTTCAAGATACTACAGATGGATTTTATCGAGATGCCTCTTCGAAATAGGCTGAGGTATATACTTGTGATAACCTGTGTATTCTTCCAATGGGTGGAAGCCTACCCAACAAGGAGAATTGACAGTCTTACTGTAGCAAAACTGTTATTGCAAGAAATAATGCCTAGGTTCGGAATGCCTGTCCTTCTTGAGTCAGACAGAGGGACACACTTCAATAACGAATTGATGAACATGCTATGTGCTACAGTACAGATTGAAGAAACGTTACACTGCAGTAACAGACCAGGAGTATCAGGCATTGTTGAACAAATGAATGGAATAATAAAGTCCAGGTTGGCAAAAGTATGTGCTTCAATATCACTGAAATGGCCAGATGCATTACCAATGGTACAGATGAGTGTTCGATGCATTCAATGTAGGAAGACAGGACTGTATCCACATGAAATACTCATGGGAAGAGCCATGAGGTTACCTGTTGTTCCAATCAACGTCTTAGTAAATATCACTGACGATATTATTATGGACTACTGCAAGGACCTCGCAGATGTGGTTTGTTCTGTCTCTCATCAGGTGTCAGCTGCTACACCAGATCCTCATCACAAACAGTGCCACAAATTCAACTCTAGAGATTTGGTCTGTGAGAAGTTGGCCTGGTATATGCTGTCCACTAAATAAAGTGGTCACCTTGTACCAGTCCAAACAACCCTTATTGATGATTAGGTTAAAGACAACCTTTATTGAAAGCTATCCTAGTGGTAGCTATGGAGAGCAGCCTTCAGGCTAAGTCTTGAAGGAATGTAAAGCAGCTTGTTTTACCAGATCAAAACCTCATGAATGTCCAAATGAAAGGAGAACCGCACAAGAGATGAATAACATATATGTATTAATTACTAAACACTCTCTACTAACCACTTTATGAGATTAGAGCACAAAGCACACAATATTAAGTCACTAGAACGTCAGTAAATAGCACAATACACAGCGGGCTCCAGGGGAGACTGTACCATATACTAAGAAAGTGGTATAACAATTACGACTTAACTAGACACAGTGCATAGAGCACATAGAATCGCTGGGACCCCAAGGAACCACCCAAATTAGTGACACAGGAGACCCACAGAGGACGGGTGCAATGTGTGAACACAGGCGCGAGTTCCGCACAATCCTATGGGAAAGTCGCGATTGGAATTTTAAAGATTAAGGACACTTCGGAGAGGACTTTAAACAAACCCTTTCAAACATAGAAGGTTCTATTGCCAGCGCCCTTGAGAGTACCAAGATACCCGTGTTACCTATTCAACAGCCAGACCACAACGGTATCAACTCTGAAATACCGGAATCCGACTGGGCTAACTATTTAACAACTCACTTTAACACAAGCGACCCTGCAATGAAAAAAGCCAAAGGGGTTGACTCGGAAGAGGGAGCTCTCCATCAATTGGACAAAACTGTCACACTTACCAAAAATGCAAACCAAGTGCCCGAAAAGAAAATAACTGGGCCCCACACCCCAACAGAGGACGAAGCCAGTCCTATGATAGTTGAGTCTAGAAAAATCGAGAATGAACTATCAGCTCAGGAAACAGCAGACACTATCCTTAAACAAATCTCCAAGGGAAAACTTGAGGGGGCTCCAGGACCAAACGGGATCCCTCCGATACTATACAAACAGGATCCAGCTTTTTGGAGCATTACCTTGACTCCAGTATTCAATGAAGTAAGGGAAACAGGAAAAATACCAACATCATGGAGTGGCTCGATAATAAGCCCAATATACAAAAAAGGCGCGAGGATCGATCCAAGCAGCTACCGTCTGATTGCCATGATTGATGTAGAGGCAAAGTACTATGCAGGCCTCATCCTGAAGGATCTAATAACATGGGCAACAAAAAAGAACATCATTCCAGCTACACAGACGGGCTTCCCGAGGGGCCAGGGCACCCTAACAAACATCATGGCGTTAACCCTATTGTTCAACGCGGCAAAAACAGCAAATAGCTCCCTGTTCGTGTGCTTCATTGATTACAGCGCCGCATTCAACCATGTAGATTGGCACAAACTATGGCGGAAGCTGAGCTCATGGGGAATCCCAGGCCCCCTCCTACAGCAGCTGGTAATGTTACATACTGACACTTGGGTCCAAATAAAACTGGGATCTGGCACACACCTATCAAGAAAAATAAAGACCAGCAAAGGACTAAAACAGGGCTGCGTCCTAGCCCCAACGTTGTTCAATCTCTTCCTCGCGGACCTTCCCGAAGAGCTAAAGACAGTTACCTCACATGCAGCTCGGTTAGGAAATATTACGCTCTCAAATCTGCTTTACGCAGATGACCTGGTCCTCATCAGCCGGTCTCCTATTGGCCTCCAAAACCAACTGGATAGAACTAACACATTTTCGAAAGCAAATTCCTTAACAATAAATCTGAGCAAAACCAAAGTCATGCCAATGAACCACAACAAAAAATGGAAACCCGTATGGTTCCTGGACAATCAAAGATTAGAACTGGTGACCTCTTATAAATACCTAGGAGTCATAATAGAGGGTAATGGCTCCTTCAAGCATCAACTAGAGGCCATTCGCCGGAAGGGCATGACTTTCCAATTATCAACAAGGCCCTTGCAGAAAGTTCTCCCTGACAGGACACTAGCGCCACTCTTACAGGTAATAAAAGCTCGCCTACAGCCTATGCTCTCCTATGGCAGTGAATCAATGCGAGGTAAAGACGCAAGTGTAAATGTAAATGTAAATGTATTGGACTTGTAAAGCGCACGGCTGCCCGTAAGCGTCCCGGCGCTTGCTTAGGGAACCCGTCCTGGTATTCCCCTGTGAGAAACCCCGGCAGGGTGTCCACAAGGTGAAAGCCAGGCATCCCGCCGCGAGGGGCCGTAGTGGAGATGAAGCAAGCTATTGCCCAGAGTCGCAGAGTGTGACCCCGTGAGTTGAGTAGGCACCAGAGCGAGAATTGTCGAGTCCGTGGAATTTTGAGCCCGAGACCCGCCGAGGCGGGGAATCGAACCCTGGTCCATGGTCGATCTCAGCTTCCGGGTTTGCCGCCTCTAACCACTGAGCCACGCTTCTCTAAGTACTTTAGACAATACTATCAGTTGTGCATATAGGGCAATCTTCCACCTCCCTAAAAACTCTTTGCCCGCACAAATTCGTCTCGAATTTGGACTGCAGAAACAATCTGTGGAGAGGAAAGGCCAATACATAAAAAGCTGGCGCAAAAGACGCCGAGCAAGGATCCTTAAACGCCAACCTATGGATTGAGCTCACCGTCAAAGAAATCTCACCTGCAAGGGCCTACTTAACAAACTCACTGGAGAGCCTAGGACTAAAAACGCTCTGGGAAACAGGAACGGATTTTGGGACCTTTAAAAAAGCAGTGTTGAAAGTCATCATATTGGTCTCCTCCCTTGAGGATAGAGCCACCTTATCCAAGAGAGTGCACGGATGGGTTGTGCTTGAAGGGTACAGAACCACAAAGCCACAAGAGTATCTATCAACGGGCCTCACACAAAAAACAAAAAATAAGTTCCTAAACATGCGCTTAGGCAACATACCCATAGCACGTCATCTGGCACCATGGAAAAGGCCAAATTCATCAAACGCATGTCGACTTTGCCAATCTGCGAAGGAAGATCTTATACACATAATCTGTATTTGCAAAGCTCTTGTGAACATAAGGCGTTCCATGCTTCGGCCCATATGGAACCAGAAGGGCGTAAAAACCTGCAGGCAAGCAGTGATGCTCTGTTTTAACCCTGAAGAGACCCAGTTAAACTGTAGAACAGTCAAATACTTCGAAATAGTGGCCAAAAAACTAAACGAAACAACATTTGGGTGGAATAACCCAATCGCATCCGGAGATTAGCAGACTTCACTAATGGCCTTAAAACTACAAGGCCCACAAGTAACAAAGCCACGGCAATTATAATAAAATATGAAATCACTCATAAGACTAAATGAAAAGACAGCTGGGTGCAACAATTAATCATATCAGGAGAACAGCGACTTCTCCAACGGCCTTACAACCATAAGAAAAACAAGTATTAAGGCCATGACCAACAGGAAAAAGATTCACCAATTCACTATAGACTCTTGTGATTTTATCAATGTGCAACACCTTTTTGTAAAACCTTTTTTTTAAGCAGTCAACGACTTTTTTTATCCATTGCTTAACATTGTGAGTTTTTATTAACTGTGCAATAAACAAATTTCAAATTTCAATTTCTATTCCAGAGGAGCCAGATGCATAGGGGTCAATTGATGTCGGAAACCTTCGTTGTTTTCAATGGCGTGATGCGGAACAGTGCTGCTGCCGGGAAGATGAAAAGTGTTCGTTGGGACCTAAGCCTGCTTCTGAGGTGAGAAGAACCTGAAAGCAGAGAGGACAGAGTCTGGGTCACTTCAGTGTGACCAGAGGCACAATAGACAAATGCCCACCAATGTTGGGAGTTTAGGTGAGATGATGCAATGCTTGACTCTGCAGCCACAGGAACCAGGAGACGTCGACGATGACCAAATTATGGAGGTGAGCTGTCCCACAAAGGATGTCGAGTGCTGGAGGGTCAGTGTCCAGGCTGAACACCAACAAGCCTTGGCAATTGCAACCCATGGGGGCAGAGTAAATAAGCTTTGATGAGGACCAGCAAGATCCTGGGGACTCTCCAAGCAATGGAGAGCCAGGGCACATCTGGAGTCCACTGAAAGTCAAAGTTAACTTTACTGGGACCCACAGGCCAACAGACCAGGGATCGCAAAGGGACCTCGAGCTGAATCACAAAATACCAGCCCACGGAACACTCATGCACTGTAGGTGGGAAATCTTCAGTGGAATTACTGCTTGGGTTCAGGACTACAAGTAGCCCAAAGGACAGCCTCAGGGATTGCCGAAAAGCATATGCTGCTGCAAAAGTGTACAGTGCACAGGGGTTTGGGTTGCCCGGTCTCCACGAGGGATACGGGTCTCAGGATTGCTGAGAGTACTGATCGACCTCGGGGACACTCAGGAACCCACCTCCTGTGTTGCAGAAATCTTCAGAGTCCTCAGGAGTGTGGAAGATGCAAACCGTTCAGATGCGTTAAAGGTGCCTGCCTTGCAATGGAGTAGCTCCTTTACTCCAAGGGAGATTCTTCAGTCATCCAGCGTAGTGTAGATCGTTGAAGTACTTGGTTTCTGTAGCAGAATATAGTCCAGGTAAAATCTAAAGTCCTGTAGTCAGGGGTTCCTACTTTATACCAAAGAAAGGGGTGGGACAAACTCTGGGGGCCCACCTATGGGAGGGTCAGGACAGAGGGGTGGCTACACCCATGTCCTTTGTCCAGTTTCATGCCAGAACAGGAGCCAATGGCTCCTGCAACCGGTTTGAACTGGGCTATGCACAGGGACACCAAATGTGCCCCCAGATCAGACTTCAAAGCACCCACCCAGCCCCAATACACGAATTCCTGTCTGGGAGGTGGTCACACCTCCCTGTGCCAGGATACTTATTGTCAAGCCTTCCCCTGCTCGAGTTTGGCTCAGCAGCAGGAGGGCAGACTCATGTTGGTGGCTGGCAGCATCCATTTTGATGCCCAGGTCGAGAAATCTGGTATTGGGTGTCACATAAGTCCCTCTGGAAGGATGGAATCACCAGTTACTGGTGTGGAGGTATGATTCCAAGGTGTTTGACACCAAACACACATGTTTCTAAGCAGCCATTTTAAAGTTAGTATTTACCGCGAGGTTATAATTAGGCTTTCCTGTTTTCAGTTTCTATTCTTGGTAAATTCTGGTGGTGTTTTTTCAGTGTTTTCCAGTGACTTCCATACCTTAAAAAAACAGTGCTTTTCAGTGGTTACTCATTTTCGCGTCCAAAAAATCAACTGAAACAGTGTTTTACCGGTGTTAGTGGAACGCTTCACTTTTATTATTACTTTTTCGGTTTTCTTCAGAAATGGTATACTGCTCTACATTTTAGAAGTTAATACAGTCATGAAATACTTTCCATTGTCCTTTGATTCTGCAGCTCAGATTTAACAAGCATTTACAATGCAATAGGTCTCGCATTTAAGCGAGTGTAAGCGATTGGCATTGTAAATGACAAAGCCTTTTATTTATGTTTTAAAAATAAAAATAAAAGGCATTGTTATTTGCAATGTCAACAGCTCAAACTTGCTTAAATGCAAGACCTATTGCATTGCAAATGCTTGTATTAAATGTAAGCGTGAATTGGTCACTCAGCGTTTGTCAATAAATATACGTAGAGAATGTATTTAAATGCTATGATGAAATTGCAGTGTGGCGGAAGGGGCATATGCAAGTAAAAAAATGGGGTTAAGAAAAAGACGTCCTCGAGCAAAAAATAATAAGCATGTGGGGCTTTGTTTTTGCACTTTATTTTTTTTGGCCAACAGTGATGTTAGCTTTTGCTTTTTTGACTGTTCTCCAACAGGATTGTGTAGCAAGTGCTGAAATGCAATAAGGTACTGTTAGGTGCACCATGCCAATAGGTCTCAACTTTGGGACCTTATTATTTAGTTATGCAGCACAATATCCTTGGTGCAACAACATTAACTGTTGCATGGCTAAACACTTACAAGGTCCCAAAGGCCAGACCTATTGGCTATGCCAATGCTGGTTTTTAAACCCATGGTCTTGTTGCTTGCCTCGTCGTTTTCTGGCTGCCGATATACGCAGAGTGTTATACATGGAGATGTTACTTTTGAGCCAAAGTCAAATGTGATGTAACACAACATACATATACAATCCCGCTGCCTACCTCATTTGATCCCAACACTAATCAATAACACATTCATTTGTGAATCTCAGAAAGAAAAAAACGAAAATAATGTATAATTGTACACAAATAAAACTACTCGAATGTTAAAAATACAGCAACACTTTGCAATTTACGTGGTGCTTGTTTGTGTAATTAGCCATATTTTTAAAGCGGAAAGTAGCCAATGTAATCACATTGGCCCAACTCAACAGTGCTAATTTGTATCGACTTCAGAAGGATGAAGGGTGGAATCCGCCTTGTGGTGCTTGCTGCTGTGGCCTGTAGGCTAACTCCAGAACCCGTGTGGGAGCGTTTAACTGGGCTTTCTTTCTTGCCTGTGTGGCAGTTTGCATTCCTATCAATAACAATTACAATCCCTTAAAATGTTAGTTACATTTAAACACTCACACTTAGTTGCAGGAGCACTGTTCGTTTGATTCCAAATGTGACCATTTCTGTTCAATCATAAAGCAAACCCTCCTTATTTTTAAATCCTCTGCCCCATGGTCCCAAGACGGGAAGGGGGAAGGGAAGTTGGTAGAAAATTGAATTTCCTTTCATTAAGGTTAGCGGTGCCACACATCGAAAGGGGCGCGCTTTTGTTCCTGCCTCTGATAGTTCTGCGCAAATACTTCTCCTTAATAGCCCCCTGCCAGGAAGTGTTAAACCTGCCAATTGCAGACAATTAGAGGCTGGCTCACCAGCGAAATGCAGGCAGGGTGATGACTGATGCAAGGCCTCCGAGCTAAAGGTGAAGTGTTTGCATTACTTTTGTTCTTTTGGCTTGCAAATGTGCAAATGTTTTGTGTTTCGTTTAAATGCAATGGGGGGGGGGGTTTAAATCCACTGGTCAGGCAATTGCTGAATATTTCAGCAGATAATCCTTCCAACATACAGTGAGTGCTGAGCCTGTCAGGCAGAAGGCAACTCTCTCCTCACACCAGGGGGCCAAAGCAAGGCCCTGTAGCCCCTGCAGTGCCTGTGGGGGGGAGGGGGTGCCGTCTTCCCTATGGTGGACGGGGCCCTCACACACACCTTGTGACAGTATAATCTGTCTAGATAGGAAAAGGTCATTCTGCCGTCTGCCTGTAGCCTATGTGTGGAAAACGTCAGGAAACAAAAAAAGCTGCACAATTGTAATTTATCGTGGCAAACTACGAGACCAGAAGAGAGGGTGACCCTGCGTCTCTCTCTCCATGAGCATATGAGGAGGGAGAAAAACAGAAAGTGAACTGGCGGGGAAAACAGGGGAAGGGAAACGAAAGACAATAAGGAAACACCAACAGAGCACAGAAAAGGAGAGAGGTATAGTGTCTGGTGTGCATGTAAGCGAAAGAGTGACTGGTACCGTAAATCCGTGTCCAGGAAAGCCTTCCAGCCGGTATAGTTCTAAAATCAATGTCAATACACACTGTCTGTTAAACTTCTGTCAGCCCCCCCCCCCTCCTGCCCCCCCCCCCACCATCTGCGGTCATTACCGACAATATCTCTGTTTTAGCTCAATATAACAGAACAAACGTTATTAAGATAAGACAGCAGTTTGTAAATAACTTCAGAGATCCCGGCCCAGCCCCTCCCCAGGACGGAGGCAGTTACTCCTTGAACCCAGGAGCAAAAACCACTTGAAGTTTCACATCAGTCAAGATGGGGAACTGCAGCCTGGGCGAAACCAAAACGTGTTTTGAAAATGTTTCCATTGCTGCTCACAGCCTAAGGCAATCTGGCCCAATACCTCCAATGACAGTATGTAATAAAGGTGTATGAACCAGAAGTGAAGGATTCCTGGAAGGTTTCCGGCACTTCATGTGTAAATGCTTCAGTTACTGTGATGTGATTACATGGAATAATGCCACACACACACTAAAAAGGCCCAAAAAATGCAATCAAACTCTCTCACACACTACACAGGGGATTTTGTTCGCAGGAAACATCTCCTTCACTGCTCCCTGTTCTCCATAACATTCTCACAGACTGCACCCACACGCACACTCCTGCCACATCTGCACCTCCAGTGGCCTCACAAGGAGTTGTCCAATAGCAAAGCGAGAGAGGGAGAGAGCGCACGTTAGGGGAGAAAAGTTATAAAGCTGCAGGCGAGGAAAAAGCTGTGCCAGGAGCTGAGAGATCAGATATAGCCCGGGAGTGGCGCAAGAAACGTAAGCGTGCCGCCTCTTTCCCCAGTGCCCACCCCTTTTGCCCACTTCTTTGTTAACCACATCAAAGCCCTGCTAATTAAGTAAATGGTCTTTTTAAAGACCTGTTAAGTACTCGGGTGCGGCTGGCCTCAGTAAGACAGCCGAGCACAACAGCTCCTCTCCCCCCAAGTGAGCCAGGCAGGGGGCCTGGTGTTGCTCTGGCCCTTGGGCCATTCACACCACGGGCCATTCACAGCACGGCTCCCCATGTGTGGACTGGCCCAGAAGCACTGTTTCCCCCGACACCTCCTCGCCAGGCACCAGAGTTTATATTGCTTTGGCTCCCTCAAGGGGCCAAGTGCTGCAACAGCATGAAAATCAGTGACACTCGGTTTAAACAGGGTCAGCTGATTTTCATCCTGTGGGGTACTGTCGTTTAGAATCGGTTTAAACCGAATTCCGAACAGCCTAGTTATAATGCACTTAAATATATATGGTTGGCTGCATCATCATCACAAGCTTTATTTTGATACAATGTCTTAAAAGCAACACAAAACAAAAATATCACCCACAAGACTACATATAGGTTAAAAAGTAAAAAAGTACAATGACACAAATACAATGAATCATCATAAAATCGAGTTAAAACTGGAAAATAATTCATAACTTTGAAATACACAGCGAAAACTTCGAAGTGCTTTAAGAATTGGCAATATTTAAAAAAGAGTAAAATGCTTGTACGCGATAATGTTTCCAACAATAAATGTTAATAAATTATAAAATTGGCTGCTGGCTGAACGAATAGAACTACTACATCTTCTTCGCAAGTGCTTTTCTTCGTGTCAGCCACGCTTGGCCCAGGAACTTTGCCATACAACAAGTTATAAAAGGTCTGGTATCAGTTCTGAGAATTCGGAGTGCAACATGATGATCCCGTGTTCCAAACTGCCGGCAGAGTGGGCTCAACCATTTTTCTCGCGATAATTTGTACGCCGGACAGGCAAACAAGATATGTGCAGTGCTTTTCACAGGGGCCAGACAGCTGGGGCAACCTTTTCCATTATTGGTGGACAACGTTACCGTCACCTCCCTTACTGGGAGAGAGCCGTACCTGAAGTGCATGTAGAGTATTTTATTTCTCTGCACTTTAATTAAATCCAGGTAGGGTTCAAAGTATCTACTTTGCTTGTGTAGGTAGAACTCTGTTGTCAATTTACCCATAATAGTTCTTCTAATATGGCGTTGGTCCACCCATTCCCAGTAGAGGCGTATAAGTGTCTCTCTCCTTGGGGGTTCCTGACTGTCCCAGCAACCACTGAGCCCAATAGCCGGTAGGCTGCATCACAAACAACCCCGTAAAATAGGTTCCGAAGGCTGCAGAGGGGCTCTGCTCATGCAGGGGCACCCTCTCACATAAAACCCAGCACCCTACCTTCAGGATTGCTAAGGCCTGCCTTAGGGGTGACTGATAGGTTTATATGTGCAGTGATTTAGAATAGATATCGTGAACCTATATCTAAGTAAGGGGTGCCTGCACCACCTTACACAGGCTGCAGTAGCAGACCTGTGGTGTCAGTTTGAGTGGTCTCTCAGGGGTGGTATAATACATGCTTCAGCCCCTGGAAGGCCTCTGGGGTACCTATGCCCTTGGTACATGGTGTATCATATACTAGGGACTGTTAAGGGTACCCCAGATTCCAATCTGGAGTGTACCTAAAGTACATGCAATCAATTTAAAGGAGAAAGGAGCTAGACCAGGGTCCTGGATAACAGGATCCCAGTCAGTCTAAGTCGAAAACAGTGATACATCAGCAAAAGGTGGGGGTAACTATGAGAAGCAGATCCTACTCTCCTACAGAGAGGTACAAAAAGAGGCAAGAGAAGTTCAGAAAGAAGCAACAGAGGTGCAGAAAGAAGCAAGAGAAGTTCAGAAAGAGGCAGCAGAGGTGCAGAAAGAGACAAGAAAATTGTAGGTAGAGGCCAGAGAGTTGCAGAAACAGGCAACAGAGGTGCACAAAGAGGGAACAGGGGTACACACAGAGGCACGAAAAGTACAGCAAGGACCAACAGAGATGCAGAAAGAGGCAAGATGGGTGCAGACAAAGGCAAAAGAGGTGCAGAAAGAAGGAAGAGGGGTGCAAAAAGAGGCAAGATGGGTGCAGAAGGAGGCAAGAGAAGTGCAGAAAAAAGCAAAAGAGGAACAGAAAGAGGCAAGAGGGGTGCAAAAAGATGTAAGAGAGGAGCAGAAAGAGGAAAGAGAGTTGCACACAAAGGCACGAGGGGGCAGAAATTTGCGAGAGGTGTAGAAAGAAGCAAGAGAAGTGCAGAGAGAAGCAAGAGAGGTACAGAAAGAAGCAAGAGAGGTGCAGAAAGAAGCAAGAGAAGTACAGAAAGAAGGAAAAGAGGTGCAGAAAGAGGCAAGACTGGTGCGAAAAAGGCAAAAGAGGTGCAGAAAGAGGGAAGAGGGGTGCAGAAAGAGGCAATAGGGGTGCAGACATTTACAAGTCAGGTGTAGGAAGAAACAAGAGCAGTACAGAACTACTAACAGGTGCAGAAACAGGTAAGTGGGTGCAGAAAAAGGCAAGAGAGGTGCAGAAAGAAGCAACAGAGGGGCAGGAAGGGGATGAATAAAGAGGCAAGAGGGGTGCAGGAAGAAGCAAAAGAGGTGCAGAGAGTAACAAAAGAAGTTCAGAAAGAAAGAACAGAGTTGCAGAAAGAGTCAAGAGGAGTGCAGAAAGAAAAGAGGGGTATAGAAAGAGGCACACGGGGTGCAGAAAGAAACAAGAGATGTACAGAGAGACAAGATAAGTGCAGAAAGAAGCAACAGAGATGCAGAAAGAGGAAGGAGGGGTACAGAAAGAGGCAAGAGAGGGGCAAAAATCAATAAGAGTGGGTGCTCAAACAAGCAAGTGAGATGTAGAAAGAGGCAAAAGAGGTGCACAAAGAGAGAACAGGGGTGCACACAGAGGCACAAAAAGTACAGAAAGAACCAGCAGAGATGCAGAAAGAGACAAGATGGGTGCAGACAAAGGCAAGAGAGGTGCAGAAAGAGGGGTACAAAAAGAGGCAAGATGGGTGCGGAAGGAGGCAACAGAAGTGCAGAAAAAAGCAAAAGAGGAACAGAAAGAGCCAAGAGGGGTGCAGAAAGATGTAAGAGAGGAGCAGAAAGAGGCAAGAGAGTTGCACACAAAGGCACGAGAGGGCAGACATTTGCAAGAGAGGTGCAGAAAGAAGCAAGAGAAGTGAATAAAGAAGCAAGAGAGGTGCAGAAAGAAGGAACAGAGGTGCAGAAAGAGGCAAGACTGGTGCAGACAAAGGCAAAAGAGGTGCAGAAAGAGGGAAGAGCGGTGCAGAAAGAGGCAAGAGGGGTGCAGAAATTTACAAGACAGGTGCAGAAAGAAACAAGAGCAGTACAGAAACTACTAACAGGTGCAGAAACAGGTAAGAGGGGTGCAGAAAAAGGCAAGAGAGTTGCAGAAAGAAGCAACAGAGGGGCAAGAAGAGGGAGGAATAAAGAGGCAAGAGGGGTGCAGGAAGTAGCAAGAGAGAAGCAGAGAGTAACAAAAGAAGTGCAGGAAGAAGGAACAGAGTGGCAGAAAGGGGCAAGAGGAGTGCAGAAAGAAAAGCAGGGTACAGTAAGAGACACACAGGGTGCAGAAAGAAGCAAAAGATGTACAGAGAGACACAAGATAAGTGCAGAAAGAAGCAACAGAGATGCAGAAAGAGGGAAAAGGGGTGCAGAAAGAGGCTAGAGAGGGTTGAAAAGAAATAAGAGGGGTACACAAACAAGCAAGTGAGATGCAGAAAGAGGCAGTAGAGATGCAGAAAGAGGCAAGATGGGTGCAGACAAAGGCAAGAGAGGTGCAGAAAGAGGGAAGAGGGGTACAAAAAGAGGCAAGATGGGTGCCGAAGGAGGCAAGAGAAGTGCAGAAAAAAGCAAAAGAGGAACAGAAAGAGGCAAGAGGGGTGCAGAAAGATGTAAGAGAGGAGCAGAAAGAGGAAAGAGAGATGCACACAAAGGCACGAGGGGGCAGAAATTTGCAAGAGAGGTGCAGAAAGAAGCAAGAGAAGTGCAGAAAGAAGCAAGAGAGGTGCAGTAAAAAGCAAGAGATATGCAGAAAGAAGTCAGAGAAGTGCAGAATAAAGCACGGAGGTGCAGAAAGAGGCAAGACTGGTGCAGACAAAGGCAAAAGAGGTGCAGAAAGAGGGAAGAGGGTGCAGAAAGAGGCAAGAGGGGTGCAGATATTTGCAAGAAAGATTCAGGAAGAAACAAGAGCAGTACAGAAACTACTAACAGGTGCAGAAACAGGTAAGAGGGGTACAGAAAAAGGCAAGAGAGGTGCAGAAAGAAGCAACAGAGAGGCAGGAAGAGAGATGAATAAAGAGGCAAGAGGGGTGCAGGAAGAAGCAACAGAGGTGCAGAGAGTAACAAAAGAAGTGCAGAAAGTCGGAGCAGAGTTGCAGAAAGAGTCAAGAGGAGTATAGAAAGAAAAGAGGGGTACAGAAAGGCACACGGGGTACAGAAAGAAACAAGAGATGTACAGAGAGACACACAAGATAAGTGCAGAAAGAAGCAACAGAGATGCAGAAAGAAGGTGGAGGGGCGCAGAACGAGGCAAGAGACGGGCAAAAAGAAATAAGAGGGGGTGCACAAACAAGCAGGTGAGATGCAGAAAGAGGCAAAAGAGGTGCACAAAGAGGGAACAGGGGTGCACACAGAGGCACGAAAAGTACAGAAAGAACCAACAGAGATGCAGAAAGAGGCAAGATGGGTGCAGACAAAGGCAAGAGAGGTGCGGGAAGAGGGGAACAAAAAGAGGCAAGATGGGTGCAGAAGGAGGCAAGAGAAGTGCAGAAAAAAGCAAAAGAGGTACAGAAAGAGGCAAGAGGGGTGCAGAAAGATGTAAGAGAGGAGCAGAAAGAGGCATGAGAGTTGCACACAAAGGCAGGGGGCAGAAATTTGCAAGAGAGCTGAAGAAAGAAGCAAGAGAAGTGCAGAAAGAAGCAAGAGATGTGCAGAAAGAGGCAAGACTGGTGCAGACAAAGGCAAAAGAGGTACAGAAAGAGGCAAGAGAGTTGCAGAAATTTGCAGGTGCAGAAAGAAACAAGAGCAGTACAGAAACTACTAACAGGTACAGAAACAGGTAAGAGGGGTGCAGAAAAAGGCAAGAGAGGTACAGAAAGAAGCAAGAGAGGGGCAGGAAGTGGGGTGAATAAAGAGGCAAGAGGGGTGCAGGAAGAAGCAAGAGAGGTGCAGAGAGTAACAAAAGAAGTGCAGAAAGAAGGAATAGAGTCGCAGAAAGAGGCAACTGGAGTGCAAAAAGAAAAGCGGGATACAGAAAGAGGCACAAGGGGTGCAGAAAGAAGCAAGAGATGTACAGAGAGACGCAAGATAAGTGCAGAAAGAAGCAACAGAGATGCAGAAAGAGGGAAAAGGGGTGCAGAAAGAGGCAAGAGAGGGGCAAAAAGAAATAAGAGGGGTACACAAACAAGCAAGTGAGATGCAGAAAGAGGCAATAGAGATGCAGAAATAGGCAAAAGAGGTGCAGAAAGCAAAAGATAAGTGCAGAAAAAGAAAGAAAGGTCCAGAAAGAAGCAACAGAAATGCAGAAAGAGTCAAGAGAGGCGCAGAAAGAAGCAAGATTGGCTTGCACACCATTAGTACTAATTAAACACCCACATTTAGCAATAAGTAACAGGTGACCATTCTAGGTTTACAAAGGACCTTTCACCATGCTGTAACACTTGTCGCTGTATTTTTGGTAACATTTGAGCCATTTGAGCTAGAAACAAGGCTTTTTCTGTTCAAATGTGCAGATTAGGCATCAGATGAAGGATTATGTGGCTAATGGGGGAAATGCGTAATTGTGCGAAAGTTGGTGCAGCCAAACAGTCGCATATTTCCAGTGGCCCTGCTCATACCTCTGACCAGGTCCAGAAGTGCTCCTCAGTGATTCCTTCTTTTTTTGTCTTGTTGAATTCATAGTTTAGCTTCTATGGAAATGAGGGAGACTAAACCTGAGGTTATCACTCCACAATACAGACTACCATACCACGTAATTGCTCTCCATAACACATAATCCCACTCTACATAATTCCTACACACTAAATACCACATACTTTCTATCCACATAATTTCACTGTACAACATACCACATAATTCTACTACACACAACGTACATCTGCTCCACTCCCAAAAATATTTGTAAAAAACTTTTAAATTTACAACGCCAATAGCTCTAACTCTTGCAAAGGTGAGACCTATTAAATTACAAATGCTTCTTTAACTGGGAGTCACATTTGCTGGTGGAGAAAGGGGGCTGGGCCTCCAACCTGCACTCAGGAATTCCGCTGCATAGGACTTAAAGGAAGTACCAGGAGGGCTTCTTGGCCCCCAAAGTCCCTTATGAGTAAAGTGGACTTCATCCCTCAACCAGTACTGTGCCAGGAGGCGCTTTTGTAGAGTGGTGGAGAAAGGGGGGGTGTGGCCTCTGAAGATGTCTTAGCAATACCACTGTGTTGGCCTAGTAGAGGTAACAGGAGGGGTAGTTTGCCCCCAAGGACAATCTTGGGGGTCAAATACCTCTCCTGTTGCCTCCAGTAAGTCCCACACACATCAGCATTGCTAAGTTCTCATAGCAGGCCACACCCCCTTTCCCCACCACTCTTAAAATGTGCTCCCTGGTGCGCTCTTGGTTGGGGATTAAAGTCCACTTTGCTGCTGGGGGTATATAGGGGCCAACTAGCCTACCTAATACCTCCAATATGCCCCAGATAGTGGGATTGCTGATAGGTGGACACAGGCCTTGCCCCCTTTGTCCACCACTCTGCAAACGCGCCTCCTGGCGCACTGCTGCTCGGGTATGAAGTCCACTTTTATCTTGAGGTCCTCAGGACACAAGAAGACCTCATCACCCCACCAGCAGTGCGCCAAGAGGCACATTTTCAGAGTGGTGTAAAAAGGGGCGTGGACTTATACCACTTCTCAGCAATCCCACTGTGTGGGGCTTACTGGAGGTTCTTGGTGGCCTAGTTGGCCCCCAGGGACCCTCACTAGCAACGGGGACTTAATACCCCAATGCAGAGCGAGCCAGGATGCACATTTACAGAGTCATGCAGGGAAGAGGCAGAGCCTCTGGCAAGTTGCAAGTTTCTATTTTTTTATGGGAGGGGGCCACATGGCCCTTCCTTCCCTGGGCCTCTTCTGGCCTCAGGGACCCCATCCTCTGGGGCTTGGCCAGCCCTGGGGGGTGGCGGTCCCCAGGGCTATCAAGGGCTCCAGGAGGGGGGCTGCATGGCTCTCTACCCAACATGTAAATAACCCCGGAGAGGTGGTGGTCACCGGAGCTGGGGGTCTGCTACAGACCCCCGTATTTACATAATTAGTGCCCCAGGGAGGTGGTGGTCCCTGGGGCAGTGTGGGGGGAAGGACCCCCCCACACTTACTTTATATTAATAAAGCCATGGGGAGGTAGCGGTCCCCGGGGCTGTGGGAGGGCTGCGAAGCCCCCCGCACATCATGATCAATGCCCCGGGGAGGTGGTTGTCCCCGGGTCAGTGTGGGGAGTGGCAGGAGCCCACCCACACTTTACAATTTTGATTAAAGCCCCAAGGAGGCGGTGGTCCCTAGGGCTTGCGGGGCCCATGAGGCCCCCTGCCCATAATCATCAATGACCCTGGAAGGTGGCAGTCCCCAGGGCAGAGCGGGGGCCGGAGCCCCTCACGCATTAAAAAAAGCCCCAGGGAGATGGTGTTCCTGGGGCTGCGTGCCCCCCACATATAATTATCTAAGCTCCGGGGAGGCGGTGGTCCCTGGGGCTGCGAGGGGCTGTGTGCCCCCCGCATATAATTATCTAAGCCTTGGGAAGGCAGCTTCCCCCGGGGCTGCGGGGGCCCCTGAAGGCCTCAAATTGCACAGGTTTTGGGGATCAAAGCATTGATGACCGCACAAGTCCTAACATCCCTGTTTATCAGATCCAAAAGGTGCAAAGGGGCTTGAGGCACAATCCCCTATACCTCCAACAAATGAGGAGCCGGTCGTAATACAACCGGCTTTCCCAAAGCTACAAAATAGTAGCCCTGCGGGCCCCCACTACATAGATGGATATTGCCCCAGGGCCTGGCCCACCGGGGTCTTATAGAAAACGAAGCGCAGAAGAAAAAACACAGCCGGATTCGCACACCCATCACAAATTCTGCCTTTTTTAATGCTTTTTTGGGCCCATGGACTAAATACGTTGGAAGAATGGAATACAGTTGTGTAACCGCTCCTTAGTCACCACCACCTGTATTTTTGATGTCATCATTTTCATTGGAGAAGTATTTTGTATCTACCTTTTAGACTGTTAAATTTCCCATTGCACCATCTATTCTAATTGCTGACCATACATGGGTAAATTGTATCTCTCTATCATTTATTGCTCCTATCTCTCCTTCAACTCTTTTGTTCTCTATCTACACTGTACACTGGTCGACCCTTGCGTCCCCTCCCAAGAAGGAGTCCGGGCCTCCCACGCTACTCTATGCGCATGCGCATATTTAACGCGCTCTAGTCCCCCTTGCAGGAAGCTGGGCTGTCTTTAACTTTCGCCCCAGCCACGGCACTCCAGCACGGGAAACATCACTTACAACGCAACTTTTACCACGCAATGCTTTTACATCGCAGCTTTTACAAAGCAAACCATTACAACGCATTGCGCTGGGGGGCGCTCTAGGAAAGGGAATATATTTAATTTACTATCCAACACCTTCCCTACTATCCACGGGGACTGGAGTTGGAATTGTAAATTAAATAATTCACTATCCAGCGCCCCAAAGCACTATGCGTTGTAATGGTATGCGTTGTAAAACTCGCGTTGTAAAAGCATGCGATGTAATGTCGTACATCCCTCCAGCACAGATTCTGCAAGATGACAGAACAGCTACCCGTCCCGCACAGTAGACCGACTTACTGCGGTCTTTCCCAAGTAAGTCACTGACCGCTCGGATATGGTGTGCTTCCTCACTCCTTCCTGCATCGTAATAAGGGACAATCCATAGCGAAGTTTCTGCCAATGAATTGCTTTCCCGCTCCGGCCATGAGTTGGCCCTTGGATTTATCCCCATTACAAAGCCTATCATTTATTCTGGCATGTAATAGGAGAGCAACTCGATCCCTTCTTTCCTGTCTCAGTCACTGTGCACCACCTGACTGCCTTCACATGCACGAGTGATACCTTACTCACACTGAACATCCGACTGTCTTTACTTCTCGCATGATAACGGACCTCTTGGCTTGCTGTGTGCGCCATACCTTTCCATACATATGCGTGATTGAATACACCATCTTCATGACCTGCATTGTTTCGTGCTGTAGTAATTCTTTCATCATTTTTTGGTTAATTCTTTCGCTTATCGTTGCATGTACAGTCACAATTAATGTACGCAATAGACACAACTATATACCTAGGGAACATCCCTTAAACTATGTTTTCTCCTCATCCATAGATTCCTCTTGCTCACAAATCTTGTCCTGATGATGACCTCAAACAGTTGAGATCGAAACGTCGTCAACCTTTTCACAACAAAAAACTCCTTTTCTGTTTAAAATTTAATATGGAGTTTTTGATAATGTTGTCAATACAATGTATTTTTTAATGTCACCCTCACTCGTCACATCACGCTTCTTCTACTATTTTGTGAACACTTGAACTATTTAAAAAAAAAATTGATGTACTATTTATGAAATAAATAAGTGTTATCTCAATACTATTGTGTGTCCCTTTGTATATTGCAAAAAGGTCTTATATCGCTAATTTCTGGCAATTACTAATCACCATTTGCCACATGTCTATTGATAAATACCCTTTAAAGTGCAACAGCTCATGCTGTTTCAGGACCCTTTTGTCCTTATATGTACCATTGTTTTCTGACACCACTGGGTGCCCCCTCGGAGAACTCACAATGCTGACTATGTTGAGGGCCACAGGGAGCCTGTGGCCCCGGTTGGATCCCAAGCCAACGCCATTCTGCGTGCTGGTGGGAGCGGACCTGTTTCCTTTGCTTCTGGCCTGGGTGGGAGCAGCATTTATTTACTTCTCCTGCTGGACGGGTGAAAAGTTCTATTCCCTGGAGAGTGCAGGAAGGGTGTGCCCGCATTCTCCAGGACAGGGGGCAACAGTGACCCGGGGGGGGGGGGGGGGGGAGGGGAGGGTCTCAGGGACACTGTTGAGTATTAGGCTGCGGGAGATGGGGTGCCCAGGGCTGATACCAGCTCGGAAGGGTGGTGTATGTTCCAGCTTACCTTTTGAAATGAATGCTGCCCCGAGGAATGGGCCCCATTCCTGGTATGCATAGAGGTGATGAGGTTTCGCTGCCCCAGACAGAGTGTTGTATCGATACAATATATAATGCATTCGAAAATAACAATACCCTTTAATCATCTTCACACCAGAAAACAATAGCCCCTCATTGAGCAAAGGGATTCCAGTATGTGCACGCATAGATTTATTCTCAATATGTTATAATGGTGTTAGGTGATAGACAAAATTCTGCAGTAAGTGTTTTTTTATTGCCACCCATGGATCAAAAACACAAGTGAAGGTGCAGTGGCTTAACTTACTCAAATAACAATACCCAATTAATGTAAAATAATGATTCCACTGTTTGTCTTTCACAAGTCATAATAGAAAGTGATCAACTGTGATGAAAAAATACCGTTCACAGGTTTGCTGTAGAGAAAAGTATCATTATGCTTATGTGCCCTGAGATATATATCTCAAACCTATCTTGGAAGCAGTGGACCAACGTACATTTAGGCTGTTGATGTGTTGATTCAAATTCATGTAAAAATTGCAAGCAGGGTGGGTCCTATTTGTGTTTAGCCCTTAGACCATAAACCAGGTTGGTTCTCCTAGGTTTCTTAATGGGGGCATTATATTAACCTCATATATTCCCGCAATCTACCCAAAGGACAGGAAGTCCACGAGACAACTGGGACCTTTTTTTTTTACAAAAGAATGATGGTGTGAGGGTGGCGGCCTTACCATACCCCTAAAGGACACAAAGTATTTCTGCCCCCCCAGTTGATGATAAGGGGTTGACCCCTAATCAGCCCACAGAGGTGGCACAATGCTCAGTAGGCACCAGGGATTCTTTTCTACAAAATATTATGGGTTAAGTTGTGACTCATCAATGCATTGGGTTTTACCCTCACACCCTAAAGGACACATTAGTATTTTCTGCTCCCATAAGGTCTACAACATCCTCAAGCCCACGGAAAAAGAGGGGACATCTGATTTCTTTGGGGTAGTTTCGACATGGGCTGGCAGATTAGGAGCAAATCCTAAATTGCCATGGTGAATGGTTGACCTACCTGGGCTCTAGGTCAACTAGCAACCAAGGAACCCTACCAGCCATGGGCACTTGTGAAACTTAGAGAATCAGGGTAATCCATGGTGGTGTGGCTTGTGTGGATCCCAGCAAACTGTAACTACCCGGATCTCAACTCAGTTTATGGGTTATACTCATGTGTTTTTTTTCCTCTATTGTGTGGATCCCAGCACGTTTGCTAACCAAAAATGCCCTGTGAATGTGAAAGGAAGGGTAAAAAAGGCAATTTTCCCATATTTATGTGACATAAAATTCAGAAAATTCCAGCTAATAGCGGACGTCCTACCTCACTGTGTTCCCACACTTTTACCACTGTCCATGTGTGAGAGGACTTAAAGGATGTAATTGGAATGGACCCAAACTATAAGAACATGCCATTGAAACCACACTCACTTCATGCAGTTCAAGTTGTGTCCGGTTCTTGACATGGACAATGGGCCCAGCCATACAACTAGGCAGCATTTTTATTGGAAGAAATATGAGAAGGATTGGTGGTAGTAATCAGTGGTGTAACAAATGCCCACAGTCTCCACAGTGCGGGAAGTATGCTGGCCTGAGAGCTCCTGAGTGAGTCCGGAGGGGGGACCTCCCTGTACTTTGCAGGGGGGCCCCCTCGGGTTTTGTTATGCCACTGGCCGTAATTTGTGTATCCCCACCGATTTTGGACCATTCCCTCACAAAAATGAGAGGAAAATGTGTCATTTTTGCTAAAGTTGATATTTACAGGGCAATCCAGGTAGGAAAACACAGTACGTTTCATGCAAGTCACACTGCCAGGGAATATTATGGGTGTCTAGTTTTCAGAAATGTCCGGGTCTGGCAGGCATCTCTGGGTTTCAGCCGAGTCTGGACCCAAATACCACACTTACTCACATTGCAAAAAATGGGGCCTTTGGGGCACTGGCAATCATCCCAGCCACACAAGTAGGTACCATTATTATCAGGAGAATTGGGGGAATACAAAATACTAGAGCATTTGCGATTATAAATACATTTCTCTCCATATTTGGCTTTCAAATGTAAGCTAATGTGCACCCAAGAAAATATTTTAAAATATGCCCTCTGAATCAGATGATGGTATGGGCAACTCCAAATTTTGAACTGTATAAATAACTAATATTCCTAAACTCAAAATCTTGAACAGATTTAAAAAGTGTATAGGTTTTCTTCACAGGCATTTTTTATTCATTAGAATTCACCATATTAATAGATGCATGGTCAGTACGCAATGAAAAATCAATCACTATAAACTGCAGCTAAGTTGTTGTTTCTGGTTATCAAGTG
The DNA here is from genome assembly GCF_964261635.1 of Lissotriton helveticus. Taxonomy (NCBI): domain Eukaryota; kingdom Metazoa; phylum Chordata; class Amphibia; order Caudata; family Salamandridae; genus Lissotriton; species Lissotriton helveticus. Next base: position 1,493,382,432 of record NC_136061.1, on the reverse strand, counting down.
CTTTTCGATAACCAACAAACTCTATATATCACTGCAACCATAAGGGTCTTACAGTCATAATGGTATATTATGTTTGTAACTCTGCCACCGGGGCAAAAATGTATTTTTTTTTCCTATTGTTTTCACTATTTTTTCATTTCCATCATCAGTTTATTTGTGAAAACCATGAGCAATGTACACAAATGACCCTTTCCTGAATGGTGAATTGTGTCTACTTTTTCGAAAAATATAGCTTGCAAGGTTCACCCGTGGGTTCATATATACAAAACAAAAGGATCCACCCTCAGATTTATGTAAATAGCCTTGTCCTTCCAGATTACGTAGGTTTCCTACAGTGGTGGAGAAACACACAGTTTTTGTTTAAATACCCCTTACACACCAAAAAGGGCCCTTGGTGTCATGCTTCATCATAGGGTTCTTCCCGCCTCGCTGCGAGACGGGGTGTGCTACAACCTACCACTATGCGGAGCACTGTTTTTGTAAAAAAGACTATGTGTTGTGCAGGAATGTGAGTGGAAGGGTCAGGAGTGAATGAGAAGTTAAAATTTAAAAATACCTGGCTCGTTGGAATAACAAAACTTTAATATTCCTTGAGCTGGTATTATTACAAGTGGGGAAAAGGAGGTGTTTTGTCTTAATGAGCAGTCCCTCCTATGTCTGTCAATATGTTTCAAAGCCCTCCCCTGGCTTCTTCTTCAGGACCAAGAGGATCCATTCTACACTCACTGTATAACACGGAGTGATATCTGTAAGGTATCTAAAAAGTAGTGTATATACATGTAGTATTTACTACATGAAGAGCATGCCAAATAACCATGCACTGTATACAATACCTAAATAGGTATACTACTTTATTATCTGGAAGAAAAAACGGCATAATATTAAAATGCAAGACATAATCATCATCCATCATGATAGGTGGTGACCTGCAAAAAAAGTGATATGTGATAATATACTCCTTATCCGTATACAGTGTAACCTTAATAGGAGGGATGTCCACTGTTAAAAGAAATAGATACTACAGAGACAAACACACATTGAACATAAAACACACATGCTATATCAAAGGACTGTTGTTGGTGAGTCCAAAAGAAGGTGAATGCATTCTTAGAACCAAAAAGTACTTATAACATTCATATGAAACAAATGTCGTGCCAAAAGAGAGGTGTAATAGGTATTAGGGTTATCAACCTACTTGATTCCTAAGGAGATGATGCCCCATGAGCCTTTTTTTTTGTATTTCTTTTTATTGAAACTTTTAACAACATGAACAACAAATAACAATCAAGGCAATGCATTCAATCGAATGGCGAACCGGCCTGCGGGGAGGAAAGCACAAGAACATAATACAATCATTGACATTGCAGGATGGGAGGAATGAGGGAGACAGCAAGTCCGGAGACAATCAAAGCAACATGATAGCAGGAATGTCGGGTCAGGGGGAGGGAGGATCCGCCACCAATTGTGTGAAGGGAGGTGTACATATATCTCCCCGGTAGGAGTTCCACTGACCCCAAATCTTAGCCCACTTGCGGGGCCTACAACGGGCCACATACACCGTCTTCTCCCTAAACATACACCAGTCCATATTCTCCTTCCATGCCAGAACTGTGGGTGGTCTCTGGGAGCCCCACAACTGGGCGAAATCCCTCTTAGCGATCATATTGTCAAGGGTCACCCACTGAGTCTGTGACAAATCATAGTCATTCGGTTCCCAAACATTCAACAAGCAGCGTCTAGCTTCAGGCAACAACGCAACACCCGTGACCTCTTCCATTACTGCATGCACTCGATTCCAGAAGCGAACAACCACCGGGCACTCCCAGAGTATGTGAAGAAAAGTGCCCAGAAGGCCACAACCACGCCTGCACAGCTCATCCGAGGCATAACCCATACGGACCAGACGCGGACCGGTAACATAGATCCTATGGAGAATCTTAAGCTGTACAAACCTAAGGCGGGCCGGAATTGCAACCTTTTTCGGCGAGGATATGGCCAGCTGCCAGTCCTCGTCATCTAGCTCCAAACCATCGCCAGTCCAGGCTTCCCTGAGTCGCTGCAAAAGGTCGGTCCTATCATTAATCAGCTTTTTGTAGATAAGCGAAATCGTACTGTCGGGAACGTGCCCATTCAGCACCCGATCTTCAAGCAGTGACGCCTCCGGAACCACCGTGCCCGGCGGGAAAGCCGCCATCAGCGCGTGTCGGATCTGAGCGTATCTAAAAAACTCCCTGTCACTCAGGTCATACTCCAATCTCAACTCGTCAAAGGTTTTAACTCTACCCTTGGTCCACACATCATTCACCCTGCATATACCAATCACGACCCATCTATCAAAGCCTTTCGTCTTCCATAGGGAGCCCAGCCTCTCGGAAGCATAAAGCGGAGTAGCGCGTGTAAGTCTATTCTTCCATCCCATGGCATCATTCGCACGATGCCATACCTGCACCGCTATCTTGGTGGGGCCAGTGAGCAGCCTCCCTGCGGATTTCGTGTAGAGCGCCCTGTTGTAGTCACCACCAGGCAGCAACCATCTGTCCATTTCGAACACGGGGTTCGACGCAGGATCATACGTGCCGTGATTAATCGCCCCCAGTTGGGAGGCCCAGTAGTAACGCTTAATATCCGGGAGAGCGATTCCACCATCATACCAAGGAAGTGTCAACTTGGCAAGTGCTATACGGGACCGTTCACCCCATATCAGTTGTCGCTGCAAGCTTTCAATCTCCCGAAAATAGCTGGCCGGGATGGTATCACAAGTATTTTGTAAGGCATATAAAAATCGGGGCAGTGACATCATCTTAAATAAAGCCGCACGTCCGAGCGGGGACAACGGAAGTCTACGCCATGCCACAACATCGGATCGCAAGCGCTGAAGCAGGGGCAGCAGGTTACGTTCATAGCGAACCAAAGGATCCAAGGTGATAAACACGCCCAAGTATTTGAAACCCGCGTGTGCCACCTGTATTGGACACCGACGCGGCAAGGGAGGAGGAGCTCCCGATATAACGTACACGCAAGACTTGGACCAAGTAATCACAAGGCCAGAATTTTTACCGAAGGAAGTCAAGACATCAAACAATACCACTAGCGACTTCCGAAGCGACGTGAGATATAACAGGATGTCGTCAGCGTAAAGCGATATCCGGTCCTCGAAATCAGGGGTCCAGCGTACACCCTTCATTGACGGCTCCCAGCGCAGCCAAGCCGCCAAAGGTTCCAAAGCAAGAGCAAAAAGAAGCGGAGACAATGGGCACCCCTGACGAGTACCCCTCCCGAGAGAAAACGAGCCAGAAACACGACCGTTGACAACCACCTGGGCCAAGGGGTCTTGATATAGTAGTTTCACACAACTGATGAAAACATGGCCGAAACCAAACTTGGCAAGGACAGCCCAGAGATACGGCCATTCCAGTGTATCAAACGCCATTGTGGCGTCCAAAGAAGCCAAAATGGCCGATTCACTCAGTGAGGACGCTCTCGCAAGGGCGCCATGTAGACGCCGGAGATTCAGCGCCGTGCTCCGGTGCGCAATAAACCCGGACTGATCCGGATGGATCAGGTCGCAAGACAACAGAGATTAAACGGTTTGCAAGCACTTTTGCGAGGATCTTAGGCTCAGCGTTTAAGAGCGAGATGGGCCTGTAAGACGCACAGCAATCCAGCGGCTTCCCTTTCTTGTGAATCACGACGACAGACACGAGCCTTTGATCGGATGGAAGGGTACCCGCGTCTAGCGATTCTAAAAACATCGAGCGAAGATGCGGTGCTATTTTGTCTGGGCGCAGCTTATAGAGTTCGATGGGAAGTCCATTCGGACCCGTGGCCTTTCCCGATCTCACAGAGCGGATCGCGGTCGCGACCTCCTCAACCGAGAGTGTCGCGTCCATCAGTTCCCTATCCAGATCCGACAAGCAGGGCAAAGCAATGTCTCTCAGAAGCAGATGCGAATCCTGTTCCGGTCTGTCCGATACAGGGGAGTATACGGTTTGAAAATACTTAGAAAAACACTCCACAATCTCGACCGGGTCAGTCACTCTCACTCCATCCGCCCTCTCAATCAAAGGAACCACATGACTAGCCCTCTACTTCTTGTCCAACCAGGCTATCAACTTTCCGGCCTTATCACCCACATCATACAAACGGCCCTGCTGCTCTCTACTCATCACCTTGGCGGCATCAGTGACCAACGCCCTATAGTCAGTTTGTTTGAGGCTAAGAAGGTGTAACCTTTCCTGGGTAACATCAGATTCCAGCTCTCTTTCTATGTCTGATATCTCAGTTTCAAGTCGGACCACTGCCTCGCACTTTCGTTTCTTAGCGTTATTAATTAACGATAAGGTGTGGCAGCGTATGACCGCCTTATAGGCTTCCCCTAGTGAGACAGACGATGACACAGACCCCACATTCTCCACAAAATAATGGTCTAGTGATTTGATTAGTTCCGTACGGATCTTAGGGTCACGGAGATACCAAGGGTTAATCGGGGCCACCCGGCCCTCAGTTCCCGGTCCTGCTTCCATGACGAGCCATAAGGGGGAGTGATCTGAAATACCCCTAGGCAAATGTCTAATTTCCTTAACAAGTGTGGCCTGCGTTGCGGGCATCAGGATATAGTCAAGTCTCGAGAGACTACCGTGTACACCAGAGTGAAAGGTATATTGTAATTGTCCAGGGTGTAGCAGCCTCCAGCAATCTATTAGTCCCAGAGTGTCGAGGAAGCCACCCAGCCAGGACTGGGACCTCCCAAGATCCCTGGGCGGGTAGCGATCAACATATCCAGAGACCACTGAATTAAAATCGCCGCCCACCACAAGGATGCCCTCCGGGAGCCCCAGTATCACCCTCCCCAGGTCAGCAAAGGTCGTAGTCTGGAGGCCAGGTGGGACATAAACGGAGAGCAGAGTGACGACCTTCCCCTTCCACCGTCCCGTAATGGCGGCATATCGCCCCCTGTCGTCAAGGATGACAGCATCGATCTCAAGGGGGAGGGAGACTCTGATCAAGATACCCACCCCCCTAGAGCCAGTAGTGAAGCCGGAGTGTGCCAGGAGACGGTAGCCCCTACGGTTCATAGCCTGGCACGTATTGCCCATCAGATGCGTTTCTTGTAACAGCACAACATCAGGGGAAAGACGTCTCAAAAGTTGTAACACCACACCACGTTTTATCCTGTCCCCAACCCGTTAACATACCAACACAGTAATTTTAGCCCCCTACCCCCATCCCAAACGTATTCGCAGCATCCACCCCACATTAGTCGCGACAGCCAAGTCCAAATGTCCATCAATATAGTGCCTTGAAGGAAACCAAACAACAAAAACTTCCCCCCCTCCCCCAAACCTACCCAAGAAACAAAACCCCCCACCCTGCACCCCGGGGCTCGTCCGGGGCTCCCTCTTTGAATAGCGTCCTTTCCTGGATACCAATGCGCATGCGCGGGCGGCCGCGCATGCGCATTTCTCCCGAGAAATGCGCAGGCGCGGCCGCCCGCGCATGCGCATTTGTTTCCATGAAAGGACGCTATTCAAAGAGGGAGCCCCGGACGAGCCCCGGACGAGCCCCGGACAAGGTAAGTGCTTTATAATTGTATTTTTCAGGGTAGTTGCTTAAATAATGTTTCTAGGGGAGAGCGGGAGGGAGGCGGGTGGCGGCCGACTCGGCTACGCACACGGAGTGGGCGTAGTGTTGCCGGCTACGCTGTCTACGCAAAATGCATAGAAGGCAACACTACGCCTACTTCGTGGGCGTAGCCGAATCGGACGCCCAGGGTTAGTCAACATTTAAGTTGTCTGAATTCTCAGGGACACCCACAATACGGACGTTGTTCCGCCTAGAACGACTTTCAAAATCTTCCAAACGACGCGAGAAGGAGTCATTAGAGGACCGTAGATCGCGGACCTTCATTTGTAGATCGGAGACATCTGTCGTGAGGCTAGAAGTCTTCAAGTCCAGGGATTTAACCTTTTCGTTCGTTTTAGCCAAATCCGCCCTGATCAAGGTGACATCGATCATCACTGTATCCAGTTTTTGCGCCAGGGTCTCATACTGCACACCAATTGAAGCCTGCATACTCGCAATGGCGCCCATGATATCGTGCAGAGTCGGGTCTTCGTCCGCCGTAGGGTCGTCTCCCTTGTCCGCTGGGGGCCTGCCCGTTCCACCGGGGATCCCTTGGGATGAGTTTATCGGTCCATGACATTAGATTGTATGGAGCCCCCACGGTGAACAGCCTTGGTCTTCCGCTTTTCAACCTCGGGCCTGCCGGCCATTTTGAAAGCTGCGCCCCCGAGGGGACCCCGAGATCTGGTGAAAATGGCTACGTCAAAATCACCCACAGATGCTCGACCAAAGTACAGCGTGTTCCAATTCACACACCGAGCGGTGATATACAGTCTCGGCCCTAGAGTGGGACCGTGAAGTGAAGCAATCCGTGGGCGGCGGGGCCAAATCCGCTGTGCAGAAGGGCACGGGCCAAAAGCGAAACCGAAAGCCAAGCCCAGGATCGAAAGTAGGATCAGGGAGACCGCTGTTGTTCAATTACGACCAAGCAGTTCGTCAACTCGAGCCCGGGGCAGATCCGTGGAGCAGGCCAGGAAAGTTCAGATCACCATAAAATCGGTTCTCTTGGACCAAATCAAATTTTGAAAGCAACTGTCATATCAGCTGGGTTTCATCTGCGATGGTCAGTAGTCATATCCAGGATTATGGTCAGGATAAATGCCGGAGGTGGCGAAGGTCCGGGAGCCCTGTGCTCACACGACCATCTCGGTTGCGCGTGAAACCCCCATGAGCCTTTTAACGGGCGGGAAGGGTGCCTATAGTCACACTCTGAAGATACAAAAAAGAGGAAAATAGGAAAAAACTGGTTTAAATCAAAATTAGGTCATGTCCTCATGTAACATACTAGTGCTGATCAGCTATGCCGTAATTACTACTCCAATGACACGGTCTCACTACATCTGGCCTCCAAGCGGCTCCTTGGAACAATGGAACTGCGTGAGGTGAGTCCTTAAGTACACTGGCTTATTGGTGTTCTTGTCGCCTAATCCGGATTTAATCTATTGAACCTGTTGCAAAAACCCCGGAAGTAGACCAAACGATCTAATAACTGTGGCGGGGACTACCAAAGATTGTGAAGGCTAGTGTGCCAACCCCACTGATGTCTTGGAGTTCCCTCGCTTCCTGTGGATGCCACCGCAATGGTGTCCCAGCATTTGTACTCGTTAGTAAATCCCCGGAAGTAGTCGGAATACTTCCGGCAGGGCGCGCCTTGAGATGTGAAAGGAGGCTAGAACGTCAACCTCTTGTGTGTATGGGAAGTGAAGATTTATCACAGTTACTGTACTATATTGCGACCACTGGGCAAAGAAATGTTTTCTTCAATCATGAAGCACAATATCATACATTGTCAGTTAGACAAAACAAAAAATTAAATCTCCAATGTGTAAGAATACAAATAAAAGGGACTGGTGTCCCTAGCCAGTCCTCGCGTCCCGCAAATTCAAAGAGAGTGTGAGGCACCTAGGTGAACAGTGAAGGAGAAGGAAAGTGGTTGCCTTCCCTATTCCGAAGGCATATTTAGGAAAACTGGTAAATGTGAGGTGCCTGGTTGTGTAGGTCACACACATCGTTACTTTACCGCATACACAGGATGAAGCCTAAAACCTCTATGGCCATAAAAACACCAATGTTAGTGATCATCAGGCTACTGGAATGGGCAAAGTTATCCAGTTAATTAATCCTTCACATGCCGTTTCTTCTGAGGGGTCTCAGGAAAACTGACTCCAGGGTATGTCGCCATTGAGGCCATCAATGTGTGTCCCCAACCGGAACACCCACCGGTGTTCCTTCTCAAAGAGCCCATTTTTGCCATTCAATTGTTCAATTGCTGTCCACTTTAGGTCCTCCACAGTACGTTCAGTAGTTAGGTAGTGGGTTGACATCTTGGTTGTGGTCTTCCTGCAGCGAATGTTGCTCCTATGTTCCCCAATGCGAACCTTGACTGGTCTTGTCGTCATGTCTATGTACTCCAGGCCGCATGGGCAGGTGACCATGTACACCACATTCCCGCTGTTTCAGTTTATAAAACTTCTTAGTTCCCATTCGGTACCTTTCCTAAATTTATTGTGCCTGCTTCAACTGGTTAAGAGGCACGTACTGCAGCTACCACATGGGTGGTGACCCAGCACCGGTGTGAGTAGAAGACTTACAGGTCTTTTTTGTACTCCTATTTGTGGTCTGTGTGGACAAATATGTCCTTGAAATTTCTTCCTCTCTTATGTGCGAACATTGGTTTCGGGAGGTTGAGTTTACAGCAATTCATGAGTCTCCAATGTCTATTTACAATTTTAGATACCTGGTTCGAGTAGGTGTTGAATGTGGTGACACAAATGGGCCTTTCCTCACATTCACCAGGTACCTTGTCCTCCAGTAGGGCGTCCCTGTTATTCTTTTGTGCTCTTTCATTGCTTTGTTAACCCCTTCGGCGCGCATGACGAGCTGAGCTCGTCATGAGTCGTGCCGCTCGCACGCTGATGACTAGCTTAGCTCGTCATGTAACGCGGCTTTTGGAAAAAAGCCGCGTAGCGCAAAAATAACCGCTGCACGCATGCGGTTAATGATCCCTGTCGGGTAATTGCATTTTTTATGTTTTGTCTGTAGGTCGGAAGCTTCCGTTTTAAAATCTTTGAGCTATGTACAATTCCTCTGGAGATGGAGGAATTGTCCGTAAGGGAGATTATCCCGTTGTGGCGAGGGTGGAAGCTATTATACAGAAGTAAACAACTCTTAGCCGAGACTTTGAAGTGCATGGTCGTTTTCAGAGTTCCTTCGTCCGGATATATGTTCAGATCCAGAAAGATCAGGTTTTCCCGTGAGGTTGTGTTTGTAAATTTAAGAAAGTTATCTTGTTGATTGAGCCAGATCATGAAGGCTTCTGTAGATGGAATGTCCCCTTCCCATACCACCAGGACGTCATTGATGTACCGTTTCCATGTTCTTATATTTTGAAAAAACAGGTTACTGGAGTCCAAGATTGTGTTTGTCTCTAGGTGGTGTACGTAGAGACCAGCTATGCTGGGAGCAAAAGTGCTCCCCATGCTGGTCCTGTGCTTCTGTATATAGAATGGGTCCTCATACATGAAGAAGTTCTTTGTGAGTGCCAAAGATACACACTCCATCACCACATTGCGTGGTGTTTGTTATTCCCATTCAGTAAAAAAAGAGGACTTCTTCAATTATCGTTAATGTCTCATCATGGGGAAGGCTCGTATAGAGACTTTCCACATCGAGTCCTCCGAGGAGGTTTTTCTCAGGATCAAAATCCATGTCCCGGAGTAGTTGCAAGATCGACTTTGTGTCTTTTAAATAAGTCCCAGTTGCTTGGACCAGAGGATGGAGGAATGCGTCGGCGAATTTAGATGGAGGTTAAAAAATGGAATATATACCCAAGACGATGGGGCGTCCTGGTGGCTGTTAAAAATGTTTATGAATCTTGGGTATAGTATAGAAACACGGGGTTCTCTGGGATTTTTTCATGAGAAACTCCGCCTCCTTTTTGGAGATCCAATTATGGGACATTGCCTCCTCAACCATCGCGACTATCCGGATTCGAATGGTTTCCGTAGGGTCATCATGGATGATCTCATAGTTCCGAAGGTCTTCGAGGAGTTTTCTACCCTCATTATTGTAGGCAGTGGTGGTCTGGATAACAATAGCCCCGCCTTTATCGGCTGGTTTTGATGACAATATTTTCATTAGTTGATATTTGACGTATTGCCTCCTTTTCTTCTCTGGACATGTTTTGGAAAGTCGTCGTCCCCTGCGTATAGATGTTTTTCATTTCCTCCATTACGGCTTTCTCGAATGTCAATAGTTCTACCGGTATGGCGGAGTCCGGGGGGACAAAGGTAGACTTGACCCGCAGGCCTGTATCATCGCCGTCTCCTTCTGGTTTCTCTTGGTCTTTGAAGAAAGCTCTTAGTTTTAATTTGCAGATGAACTCCTTCAACTCTGCATACAAATTAAATTTGTCTATTCTGTTGGTCGGTACAAAACCCCGTCCTCTTTCCAAGACATGTTCTTGTGCCTGTGTTAATTCACAATCTGTCAAGTTCACCACTAAGTTCCTCTCCTGCTGGTCGACGGTTGGTTGTTAGTTGCACCTGTCATACTCCTCGTTGATACCTGTGGTGTCTCGTCCTCTAGGGTGGACCAATGGACATTGTTGTCACTTCGGTTCCACATCTCTTTCCACCACAAACTGAACGTGGATTAAAAAGACATAAAATGGAAAAAATACATTTTGGCTATTTTCTTGGACTCCCTGCAGCAAAATCCATACCTCTTGGCACTTTTAGAATCCCCAACATGTGGGAAAAAGAGATGCAAGTTTTACCTCAATACCTTTTCTAGAAAAAAAAATAATGAAAGCTTAAGCACAAAGGCCCTCACACGAAAAAGACTCAGCACGCAGGGTGGGGGAGCCTCAGAAGCTATGGAGCTAATACAATTGTTCTTGTAAGGAACATGAACTCTGGCACTAAATACTCCAACAATCATTGCCACAAGTTAAATGCAGAGGTCTACGATTTAAGTGGACGACGCTAGAAGGCATTCTGTGCTCTTCACAGCCAAGCATCTGTGACAATTTTATCATTTTCATTTACATAACTGGCCGGGTCCATTAGAACTATGTAAGTTAGTGTAATGACTGTGTTTGAGCTCTTCTGAGAATATGAGCACTGCGACACTCCATGATTGACGTGCACATGTAAACAGATAGTCAATACATTAAAACCCGGCTTTGAGTGCGCTGATTACCCAGTAATGATATGTATATGCCAGCGGCATTTTTCGATGTGCTGTTACTAATAACATTCCTACACATCAATATTAATGCCACAGCATGAATCTACCTCCCGCGTTGCTGCTTCTGCGCGGAGAAAGCATTTATAACTGTGAATCAGTGTATAAACTAAAACAAAGAAATTATTTGGAAAAATAAAAAAAATGCTTGTGAGCCCATTGCTGTTTTTGGAAAAGTACAATGCATCAGTTCAAATTTAGTTGTATATTTCTAAACTGAAACGTCATTACAAAAATATAGCACCGTCATTTATATCCTTTAGTAAAGTACGTGCACTTTTCTCAAATCAAACAGCATATAAAATTCATTCTTTTGCAAGGGGGACGCTGTGGCTTGCACATTACTTAGCAAGGACTTAGTCAGGGGGCAACTCCCACCATAGACTAGGATAATAGCATGGCACAGGTGATAGTCTGATTATTACAGATGATAGTCTGATAATTACAAAGTGTATTACAATTATTATATGGCAGTGTGGTGCATTTATTTTCACACCATAGAAATAAACTGTCCCAAGTAGCCTTTAGGTTCCATCAATTTCCCATAAAGACCTACACTTCTGATCACCCTCCTTCCTGCCCAATACGTTTTCCTTCTATCAACTATCACACTCTGTCAGACCAGCAACCCGATTCTGTCTACTCATCACCAGGACAAGACGTTCAAAGTCACTGGTGGAGGCTGTGCATTTTCGCCCCCAGTGGCCAAACTGTAGAACGTTCTTCCTTCCAGTTTGTGAGCAGAAACACATGCACTCTTCTCTGTAAACGCCAGTTGAAACATGGCTTTTAAATAAATATCTTCCAGACATTTCCCCTGGTCACTGTTGGATTTAAGGTTGTGTGCTTCTAAAGTGCCAATCAGCACCTGTCTATGAGCGCTCTACAAATATATTACATCATAACATGTAACGTAACGTATTTCTTAAAATAGACATATAAAAGCATTGTTCTTCTTTATTTAAGCCTCGAAAATTGTTCTCTATCCTTGCATTATATATTATATCCCTGAAAACAACAATTAAATTAAACAAGCATTGGCATAGCCATTAGGTCTCGCCTTTGGTACCTTTTAAGTGTTTAGCCATGCAGTAGATTTCCAGCACTAGAACTACCACTCACAATGAAGTGATTATGTACTGACTTCTGGCCCTTCTCCGAGTGGAAGTGGATGTTCAGAGCATCTTGAACAGAAACGCAAAATGGAGGGTATCTGCGGAATTTGCACAGCAGCACGTACTTCATGTAAATTTAGCAAAGAAATAAGAGCACACTTATCAGGAAAATGCATATAACTGGCAGTTTTGTGGCGGTCTGTTATCCGAGCATCCTGATTTTAAGGCCACCCTTATGTCCAAAAAGAATTGATATTAGCATTGGTTTTTTTAGTGACAAACCTTAAAAGTTGTACTATTATATCAGAGGAAATGGCATCTATGTTGTTAAGTTTACTCCGTTGCTGGTGAGTCTGGAGAAGAATGCAAAGGGGATTCACAAGTGAGGCAGCTGAAGCAAACACACTCTTGTAGATTGCTTCAACAACAAGCATTTACAATGCAATGGTCTCATCTTTGTTAAAGGTAGAGCTATTGGCATTGCAAATGGCATTTTTTTCATTTTTCGTTTTTTTAAAAAACATAAATAAATGTTATTGTCAATTACAATGGCAATAGGTGAGCATTAGAGAGTAGTAGAGAGTATTAGCAGACACAGAGCCCCACACACCCACACAGAGCCCAACACACACACACAGAGCCACACACACACACACAGAGCCACACACACACACACACACAGAGCCCCACACAGACACACACACAGAGCCACACACACAGAGCCCAACACACACACACAGAGCCCCCCCACACACACACAGAGACACACACACACAGAGCCACACCCACACAGAGCCCCACACAGACACACACACAGAGCCACACACACAGAGCCCAACACACACACACAGAGCCCCCCCACACACACAGAGACACACACACACACGCACAGAGCAACATACAGACACACACAGCCACACACACACACACACACACACACAGAGCCACACACACAGAGCCCAACACACACACACAGAGCCCCACACACCCACACAGAGCCCAACACACACACACAGAGCCACACACACACACGCACAGAGCCCCACACAGACACACACACAGAGCCACACACACAGAGCCCAACACACACACACAGAGCCCCCCCACACACACGCACAGAGCAGCATACAGACACACACAGCCACACACACACACACACACACACACAGAGCCACACACACAGAGCAACACACACACACACAGAGCCACACACACACACAGAGCCACACACACACACACAGAGCCACACACACACACACACACACAGACTCACAAACAGAGACCCACACACACACACAGACCCCCCACACACACACAGACCAACACACACACACAGACCCACACACACACACACACATAGACCCACACACACACACACAGAGACCCACACACACACACACACACACAAACAGACACAGAGACACACACACAAAGACCCACACACACACAGACACAGACCCACACACACACACAGAGCCACACACACACATAGAGACCCACACACACGCAGAGACCCCCCACATACACAGAACCACACACACACACACACAGTCACACACACACAGAGCCACACACAGAGAGAGCCACACACACAGAGCCACACACACACACACACAGAGAGCCACACACACACACAGAGAGCCACACGGAACCAGGACAACTTGCAGAGGACACACAGGGACTGAACCTCCAACACAGATAACTATCTGCAAGAAGCGCCTAAAGTTGCTTTCAGAGGGAGCCCAGGTCAGGTCAGACTCCCCCTTCCTCCAAGCACGTTCAGAGACAACAACCAAAATGTGATAGTGCACCTCCAAGAAGGGAGATCAATCCGGCGAACAAACACTCTGTCAGCAGTGTATACCCCACCATTCCTGAAGCCTCTTCCCTTCAAAACCCAATCACCTAGAACTTGCACATTCCCAGTAGAGAGCCAGAGCTGGTGATCCTCGAGTGGAGGGTGTCGTGCTAGCTCACAGAGGGGCCCACAGCTGATCATCTCAAAGTAATGGCCTAAAGGAACGTCTAGGAGTCACCCTGGGCTAGTGCATCACCAATCAGAGGCCTAACTCTTAGGCACCCTCAAGCAGCGACTTAGAGCTGGAGCATCCACACCCTGTGGTACATGGCAAATCATCAAAATGCTGGCACCAATAAATACAGGATAACCTTCTGGACTGGATCGTACCTCCAGCAGGGGACAAGGGAAGGATAAAACTTCTAAAAGCCAGGTTGAGAGAATGCCAATCGGAGGAGCTGGAGAAAGATACTTTATGTGCAAGAAGAAGAGACATAATAGTTGCCACTGCCGACACCCCTCGTCCCCCAAAAAGCAGCCATCGTCAGCAAGAAGGAATGGCAATAATAACCCCCTTCAAGCAAGGAGGCAGGGCATGGTAATTCACCTGCAAGAAGCAAGGGTAGGATAACCCTCCATGACAGAGCTGGAAACTCGGAGTCAGAGCAGGTAAAGCCTCATCAGGAGCCAGGCTGGACCACCCTCGGCAGGGTGGCATGGCCTGGACATCTCCCAGCAAGGATGCGGGGCAAGAGCACCACCAACCAAGGCCAAGATCAGCAGCTTTGTCTGGGTGCTGCTGCAGCCTCCAGTGGGGGCCCAGATCTGAAGCAGGCAGGACCCCAGACCTGGAAGCCCTTTTCCCACCCCAGGGGCGTCAGGGTGAAGTACCCCAGCTATGGGCCCAGGGTTGGGGCATGTCACAGAAATGAAGCACCTTCAGCGGGGGCACAGGACACACTTGTCAGAGCCCCTGGGGCTACAGGAGCGCCCCCCTGACTGAGTATTCTATGTCTCCCCCTACAGCCCCCGGTGCAGTTCTACTTACCCCCGCCGTACCCCAACACTTCCCGTCAGAGCAACATTCAGCAGCTGATCCGAGAGGCGGGGTCAGGGCAGGCAGAGGCGTGGCATCCGGCGCGTCTCCCGGGAGACAGGCGCAGGCGTTATCATAGAAACAGGACGGTCCTCCTCAGGACACTAGGCGAGCTGGCGGCCATCTTCAAATGGTGTCATTTGTAGTGAATGACAAGCGTACTAATGAAGATATCAAAACATTTTCTATAAGATATTATAATTTATCGGATAGCTTAAAAACGAATATATTTCAGTATCGTAAGAAAGGTGATGATTATTAAAATATTTAAATTTTCATATTTCAGAATTTCACTTGATTACAAAACTATTATATCCAGTATCACACAATAGAATATGTTTATTATTTTGACAACGTCGTAACTGAGCAAAGTAGATACAAGACCGTGTGAATGTGACCGTCGTTCCTTTCAAACCCAAGATGGAGCCAGAATGATATTTTATTGCGATCAGGTGACGACTTTTTCGAGTGCCTGGGCGTGAAGACAGAGCCCAGCAGCAGCGGCAGCCAGGGAGCGCATCGGCCAAGACGGGAGGGGGAGAGCCCAGGAGAAAGGAGAGGAGAAAGGTGAGAAAAGGGGTGGGGGGAGAGGAGGCGACATCATTTTTGGATGCTAAGCCCCGTCCTTTGCAGACTGGGGGCCATGTTTTTCGAGGAAAGAAAGAAAGGAAAAAAACACGCCCCTCAATCTGAAACAGACGGGGCTTAGCTACCAAAAATGACATCACAGAACCCTCTTCTCCAATGGCTGGCCCCCGTTTAGGCAGCCAGCCAATGGAGAAGAGGGGCGGGTTCAAGCCTCGCTACTCCGAGACATAAGATCTCGCCAGCAAGACTGTGCATGCGCAGCCTACGCTAGCCGAGACCTAAAAAGGAAAAAATATCACCTGAAAAAGCAAGTAGAGGAATGACACAAGTAATGCATCTATGCTCCAGGGGAACGAAAAACACACAAAGATAAAGGAAGCCTACAGATACTGATGCTTACAAATAGGAAGCAAGCAAATGAGAGTGACAATGAAACCAAAAATGTGCATATTTTCAGAAATTATAAGCAGATGTTTGGAGAAAATCGGTTACATTTTTTAAATATACTTAAAGCGGATGTTTGAGTGATAAATCATGCACCATTTGAGAGACATTACTAATATCCGTTGGTGCCAGTCTTCCATGAACCACGAAGAGGCATCCCAAACCAATAAAGCCTTTTTATAGTACTGCTGGCAAGGAGACCTCTGCTGCTAATCGTACCTGGGGTAGCTACTAATGCAATTTTGGCTGAAGTGCTTACTATTATAACACTAACAATATTAGTACCCAGGGGTGATTTTCATTGAACATAAGTAGCTCTTAGTTCTTATTACAAAAAAGATTGGTGATCCTTGAGTGGAAGATATTTTTATGTTCAGTGTGTGCAAACTATTTTTTGCACCTTGTTCCCATAAAATCTCAGTTGTCAAGTGGCCCTTGGCAGGTGTTATGCTATGAAGAGTGCTTTTGTATAGCACTGTCCAACCATTTGTATGGTTCTGGGCACCCGTTGTAGTTTTGGAATTCTCATTAAAGTCAAAGTGATCTGTTGATATTTTGTGTGCGTTTTCTATTGTTTTTATGTGTCATCTTAGACAGTGGACGGCAACGTTGGAATGCCCTAATGTATACGCTAGCTTTAAAGTACATTGGATAGTGGTGACGAGAACAACTTACGGATCTGTATGGAGCATTAAGTGCACGGATGTGGGTGCAAAGGACACTGCCACATTTTTATAGTCAGCTGGGACTGTATGGTTTTCAGGGCTAGATGAAGATGTCGCACATGACATCGGGTCACTTGGTAGCTACGATAAAAGATCTATGAAGTGGGAGAGATGCAGCCTTCTTATATAGTAGGATGGCTAGGCGTCCCGGATTCGCATCTTCAGTTCCAGTTTTCACCAGTTGTCTTGGAAAATTTAGCTAGCACATGTCCCGGTTTTCAGAGAGTTTGGTTGAAAACAGAGCGAGGCATGTTTTTGTGTTTTTTTTAAGGTAGGATAGTTACCAGCTCTTATAGGAAAGCCATTTAATTAACATACATGATATTGGGTTTCAAAGTTGCACCTCATTTATTCTCTTAATTCCTTATTGTCTTTGTTTCTATGTTGATGAGCACTATCATTTAAGTCATTCTGTGACCCTCGAACGAAAAAATGTAGTCCTATTCTTGCCAAATATCCTAGTTTGGGGGGTGTCAAAGTCTGGCCACCCTACCTACCTACCCATACATAAATAAATCCCTCCACAGATTTGTAGAGTGGTAAATAGTCTTGTCTTATTTGGACATGCTACAGCCAGAGGACAAGTGGTAAGTGACGCGCATCCCTCACACGGGACCCTTACCTAAATGTACGGACTAGGTGCGCAGGCAACTGAGGAGAGTGGGTGGGGTCAGGGTGGATGAACAGGAGAAAGAAGCGACCACTAGAAAGAGGAGAGCACACGGACACATTTGCTGTTCACTTTCAATAGATAACCGGAACTGCGGGTCTCCCTTAGTGATTTCGGTGCACGAGTTCAGTCCTCCTTCATAATTCTGCATGCCTTCTGCGCAGCTGGTAGTTTCATTGCATGTGTTTATTAAAGCACCTAAAAGCCCGCACGTATGGGGCAGTACTGCGCTCTGCACATTAAAGGTGGCTGTTCTATTCAATATATGTGGGCCACTCCTTGAATCTATCAATATTGTCTCCTCGCCGTGTGTCGAGTTCTCAGCCACCCAAGACCCAACCCCTTCCTTTGCCGCTCTAGCGAGCACATGTTGATTTACACAGCATAGTTACCATTAAACCAGCATAGTTACTATTACCCCCCTTTGCTGGTTCAAGGCACCTGTGATATGCGAAGGGATCTGCTCTAGCCTCCCAGGGTGCGCTGCGCCAGGCGGCTACAAGTCAACGCTGTATTCGCCCACTCCACAGTTGGTTCACATCACATGCATCCTTTTTCGGCGTGTAGAAAATTACGGCCCCTGCGCCTTGTAGGAGAGTAGGGTCTGCTTCCTATGGTCACCCCCACTTTTTGCTCTGATCCACTGGTTTTTCTACTCTAGTGTGGCTGTGGGCCTGCTAATCAGACCCACAGCCCAGCTGTTCTCTCTCTAAATTCATACCATGTACTTTAGGTACATATCCAATTGGGTATTGGGTCACCTTTGTGAGCCCCTGTATAGTGTACCATAGGTACCCAGGGCATAGGTGTATCCAAGGCCTACCAGGGGCTGCAGCATGAATTATGCCACCCCTGGCTGACCATCCAAACTGACACAACTGGCTGATCAGTCAGCTGGGGCAAGGTTGTGTAATCACCCCTTGCTTAGGTATAGTATCCCTATACCTACCATTATTTATAGACACATATACACCTATAAGTCACTCCTATGGCAGGCCTTAACAATCCTGGAGGCAGAGTGCTTGGTTTTATGTGAGATGGTGCTCTAGCATGAGCTGAGCCTGTCTGCAGCTTTCGGAACCATGTCCTTATAGCTGTTCTATGATATAGCCATACCATATACTCTTAAGTGCATTCTAATCCTCGCGGTTAATGCTAACTTTGGTTTGGCTTTATCAAAACATGTCTTGTTAGGTGTCATACACTTTGGAATACTACCTCTCCCCGCCAGTTCTGGCGGCGGGGGTAGCATTCCACCCTTCTAGAGGGAGAAGACATGTAGTTGTAGCTTTACCCGGTTAAAGTTAAATAGAGCCTCAGCATCACAAAATGGATGCTGCTGCCACAGACACGAGTCTGACCTTCTGCTGCTGGACGAAACTCCGGCAGGGGAGGCCTGGACAATAGGTTTCCTGCCTTGGGAGGTGCGAGCACCTTCCCAGACAGGCTCTTGTGTATTGGGACAGGGTGGGTTGAATGAAATGAGACACTGCCTGGGGCACACAAGGTGCCCCATGCATAGCCCGGTTCAAACCAGTTGCTGGGGAACTCCAGCCCCAGCTCTGGCATGAAACTGGACAAAGGGAAAGGGGTGTAACACCACTTCCCTGGTCCCCCCCATAGAAGGGACCTAGCAGGTAATCCAGCCCCTCAAATCAGTATATAGGTAGGAGCTGAGTCTAGAGACTTTAGATTATCCTGAACTGAAACTCTGAAACAAAACTCTGGACCTTCGACATTCTACTGCAACTAGAAGACTGAAGAATCTCACTTGTGGTTAAGAAGTGACCACCCTGTGCAAACAGTCACCACCAGTAACTTGCCGGTTTGCTTTGTTGCCGCTCCCGACAGAACCCAACAACCTAGCGATGCAGCCTCTGGACTTCCAGACTTCTCTGACTCCGACCCACATTCACAGCAAAGCTGAGACCCATGGCAGACACGAGAGACGTGGGACCGGACATCCTGCAGTACCTGCTCTAACTGTGTAGCTTCTGAGGTGTCCTCGAAGTTGTGCATTGGAGTTTGAGAAGCCCCAACCCCGAGCAGTAAGTTCACCGAAGCTCAGCCCTCCACACTCCACGAGTGCCGCGTGGGGCCTGTGCCTGCATTTCTCTTTGACACGTCTTTGCAGTTGCTAGCCTGTTGGCTAGTGGCCCTCCTGAAGACACCATTTTGAAACAACACCACTTGCCTGGTTGCTCTGGGCTTGCTCCTGCTTTCCTGTGATGGGGAAGCTCCTCAGACCTAGCTGGTCTGAACAGAAGCCGATCATTTCTTTCTGCATGGGTTGCCTTTGCCAAGGCTTGTTGACTCCGATCCGGAAGCTGACACCGCCAACAGCGAGATCCTTTGTGGGACAGTCTGTATCCAGCTCCTGGTTGTCGTCAACGCCTCCTGGTCCACGTGACTGCAGAGACAAGCTTCACAACATCACCTGATTGCATCTCGACATCGCCTGGTTCCTTCCTGGTTCCTTCCTGGTCACTGGCTAGTGACCCAGACTCTGTCCCCTCTGCTTTCAGGTTCTTCACTTCTTCGATCCACCCTTGGATCCACCCGGACATCTTCCTCCTGGTCGCCTGCAGCATCTTCTTGCAGCTCTCCATCGGATTTGACGACGAAACCCGACACGACTTCACACCTATGTACCCGGCTTCCCTGGGTGAGGTAACTTGAGTACTCCGGTGCTCCCGTGGGTAACAACTATCCAAGTGTCCCAGTTTAACTGGGTTTTCCCGTAGTCCATCCGGAAGTGTCCTAAATCAACTACTTTGTGACTTTTACGTTCCCATTGACTTTCTATGGTAACAGGCGTGTGTGTTTAGACACTGCACACGCATCCTGTGGGTCTCCTACTTCCAGTCCTTTGGTTGATTAGTGTAGCCCCAGCGAATCCCTGGGCCCTAGGCCTATTCACCTTTCCTAAAGTGGTTCTTATACCACTTCTTTAGTATATGGTTCGTGAGGCCCCTAGGGCAGAATTGTATTTGTGCAACTTATAGTATGCTTATTGAGTAACTTGTGCTGTATCTCGAACTCTGACCTCATAAAGAGTGCAGAGGGGTTGTGTTAGTAATAAATACATATATATTTGATATATACCTTGTGTGGAGTCCTTTCATCTGGTATTTAAGGGGTTATTATTGGTAAAACAATTGACTTCACATGCTCTCTGAAGTGTTAGCCTAAGACTGCTTTGTCCATGCTACCACTAGCATAGCTGGTCTATAAGGTTGACTTTACAACCTTCACCATAAGGGTTGTTTGGACTGGTGCAAGGTGCTCACTAGAATAGTGAACATCATATACCAGGCCAACTTCTCACACGCCTGCTCTGCATCGCAGCACAACGCGGAAGGGAGAAGCAATACACGCAGAAAGTGGTGCTGCAGCTGCATTGCATGGGGCTCCCCCGCCCGCAGGCTTCTGGCTGAACGAACGTGTTAGGGCGCCCCTTCCGTGGCCCCCGCCAAGTATTCTCAGGGAACAGGAGCCCAGTGTGTTCTGGTGGAATGGGCGACAGTGTGTATACGGGTCAGATCAACCCCGTTTATAGCTGGAAAGAAATGGCACAACCCTCAGGGCAGATATGTTGCATTGACAGGTACATAGGAGGAAATGACAGTAAAGCTATGCTTGGCTTACATTCTGCCAAAGCTCCATGGAGACACACTGCTGGCACAGAGTACCTTACTTACTAGACATGCCATGGAGGCTCCAGATTAAATCTCAGACGTCTGTACGGGGTACTGCATATGGTCCGGTAGAGACAAGGGGATGAGGTTGTGCTTCACTCGCTAGACGTGTCTATGGCGTTTGATAGTATTGAATGGCAATACATGTTCTCTGTACCGGAGAAGATGGGTTTCGACCCTTGCCTTTGGAGATGGGTCAGACTTTTATGTTGCAACCCGCTACCACGGGTGTGTGTCAATGGTACAGTGTCTCGATCGTTAGTACTGTGTAGGGGCATGAGGCAGAGATGCCCGTTGTCCCCAATGATCTTCACAATGGCAATCGAACCCTTGGCAGCCTGGATTAGACAAGGACCTCCTGATATCAGGCAAGGGGGGGCGGCAGACTGGGGAAGAACATGTCTCACTCGATGCTGATACTATATTCCTACTTTGCCACCTGAGTATATTCCACAGTGGCTAGGCCGCTCCACTTGTTTTGGTTGCTTGGTAGCTACTCAGTGTACCAAATCAACTGGAATAAGTGCCTCCTGCTTCCTCTTTCAGGTAATGCCCCTCCCAGACTAGTTATAGACACACCCTTGATGATGAAGAATACATTTGAATACCTCTGCATCATTATCTCTAAAACACCTAATGAGTTCTTGGATAACAACCTTCTCCTGCAGATTCAGAGACTCGGAGGCGATGTGGCACACCGGAGAAAATGTTCTGCGTCTCTGATGGGCAGAGCAGTTTTGTTTAAAATGATGGCCTGGCCTAGCCTCCCATACGTTCTACAGAACACGCCTTATAAATCCCTCCGGACTTTTGTAGGATAAAAGACAGGAGCTGCACAGGCTCCTATGATATGGAGGAAGTTCCACAATCCTGCTGTACAAAGTACAGAGATGAGTCTATGAAGGGGGATTAGAGGTCCCAGCTATAAAAAAATACTATTGGGCAGCACAGCTAATTACGGTGAATGCTTGGGTATATGCGGACCGGGAGGAACTGACCTATTGAGTGGACCGTCAAGCTATGGGCCGCCGCATACAGAGACAGTGGTTTGGATATGGCATGAGGCTAATCTGTTCTTGCAATGTGAGGGCAGACTGGTAAAGAAAACTCCCCTCTGAGACAGAAGCCTAGTGTGGGAGATGTGGAACCTAAGGTGTTTCCATAATTGGGACTCCTGGGAATAGACACTCTGGGATATATTTGGAGGAATCAGGCAATGATTACCTTTGATGACTTGAGGGTAGAATCCAGCATGTCAGAAACATATATTCCGTTACTTGCAACCAGGTCATGCGTTACATAGACACATATCAGAGGGAGAACAGCTATTGGAATACACACCCCTGGAGGACAGGCTCCTGATGGACCCTATGGTGGCGAAGACCACCTCCCTAACCTATACAAAGATCATGAATAATTTACCTGACCTCCAGGGGACCCTGTGAGAGGCCTGGGAAACTGATATCGAATTGTTCGAGGACAACTGGGCTGAAGTACTTCAGAGTCCCAGAGAATCAGCCATACAATCACGCTTTTGTCTTATACAATTATGAATTCTGCATAGGTCTTACTCTTCTAGAACACCTATGCATCGACTGGGACGATGTGACACTGACGAGTGTGCTAGGGGCTGCGGTGTAGGGGGATCAATCTTTCATATTCTGTGGGACTGTCTCGCCCTTCAGAAATATAGGAGAGATTACAAGGGTTTTGTCTGAGGTAACGGGCCTAGAGGTTCAGTTTGAGGCGTGATGGCACATCCTTTATTGAACGGGAGACGTCGTGACCTGGCCCAAATACCACAAGATTTGGCTCATGGTCTCTGCAGTGGTAGCTAAAAAGAATACAGCCAAGGCCTAGGGAGCAAACCGCCCAACGAGAGTATCTGGTTGGGAAATAGACCGAGATTGGTGTAGTCAAGCCATAAAA
The DNA here is from genome assembly GCF_964261635.1 of Lissotriton helveticus. Lineage (NCBI taxonomy): Eukaryota > Metazoa > Chordata > Amphibia > Caudata > Salamandridae > Lissotriton > Lissotriton helveticus. The sequence goes on along the minus strand of NC_136061.1, from coordinate 1,493,359,500 downwards.
AATGTATACTAGAGCAGAAGCTGATCGAAAAAGTGGCAAAAGATCTGGGGCATGTAGTAGGGATATAGAGGGTATAGACCGTGTATTCTGTAGACTCGGAAACAGTATGAATGAGACTTCATCATTTAACTGATATGTATCGTAGATTAACTCACAATGTATTGCTCATAATTTATAACCTGCACCGGTAAGCCGAGGTAAATATGCTTGCAATGTATAATAGCATCCATAATCTGTGTCAAAAGTGGACATTAATTAAACAGAGCAAAGGTCGAATTAAAAGATTCACAAAAAAAAATACTGACGGTATTACAAACCAATACGATAGAAGCAATACAGGGCAGAGACTAGGCTCTAATTTTCCAATTGCTGGCAGAAGCAAAAATGGTCCTACCTGTGACATGGTAACGAGCAGCGTCCACTAAAATAGGCACGTGGTCCATTAAGGTATGGGAGACCATGGCAATGGAAAGGCTAACGAGGCACCTGAAAACAAATAAATATGACTTTCTGAGGATATGGGTGCCAGCGCGACTATCGAGGACTCATATGTCCACTACCTCCAAGTGCTGTGCACCTGTTTCATTGAAAGTCTCAGATGCCTGGGGCCACCGAACAAACAACAGAAAGGGAAATTCCAGAAACGGGGCACCAGATGCACACCGACTCGCAAGTGCGAAGAAGGAGAACATCAGTAGCTGTGGGTGGAGACCTGAGTTGAATCAAGAGAAGGGAAGTTGACGAGTCATACTTTGGATGTTGATAAAAAAAGTGATGAATATAAGAGCACTGACATCTCAGAAACAAATGTATAAGCGACATGAATGTATGCACAATACCTAATAAAAAAGACCTTTATGAAACCCAGGGTTGGATTGGGATTGAAAATCGGCCCCAGCACACAAAAAAAAAATCGGCCCCCATTTGCATAATGCCTTTCCTCAAATCACTGCTTCAGCGTAATTGCATTAAAAAGTAGGGGGGGAGGGGCTTAAAAAAATGCACGCATTAGCTTACACTAGTGAAACACACCTGAAAACAAGTGAGGCCACTTCTACTGAGGCCCCCTGCCCCGCTCAGTATGTGCATACATTAATGGGCCGGCCAGAGATACAAAGGGAGTGATACCTCTGCCTGTTGCTAAACAGGGGTTGGTGGGGGGGGGAGGGGGGTGGTAATGAGCACCCATCTGCCTGCAGAAAGGCCACTCAGACACCCATTAGGCCGCTGGCTGTATTCCGAAAATAGAGACACCGCCAAATCGGCCCCAGACTGCTCAAAAAAGCAGCCCACAGCAGGAACTCAGACACTGGCCCCTCGGGCATTGCCCGAGTGCCCGCGTTACCAATCCGAGGCTGATGAAACCTACACGTGATGTGCTACGATCATGTTATTTTAAAGCGCACATACATGAACGTTTCTTGGAGTTAGTTAACAGAATAATGACATGCTACGCAATTTCAACACACATATTAAAAATTCAACATTCCAGGTTCGAAGCATTTCTACAAAAGAATCAAAAGTTGTACGGCTCGAAGAAGCACAGGCGGAGTTATATACAATTTGGCCGCTGCAAGATAAAGATAACCCCCCCCCTCCCGCCCTGGCTAACCTGTAATAATGGACTACTAGAAACTTTGCGTTTTCAAAACGCAAAGTGCAAGTGGGGCCATTTCTCGCCAACTTAGTCGTAAGAAATACGAGGTACAACCCATGGGTACATATACGCACATTAACGACTTCTTTGATCATTACTTTTACTGGCTCGAAACCAGAGACCCTTCCGACCGATTCCTGACCTGATCTTTATTCATTGACCTGAGACATAGATACCTCATCTCAAGCACAATGCAGCAAGATAAATAAAGCACATTTTACATGATAAATAGTGAGTGAGAGCTTATCGTAGTAACAGTTCATTTCCAAAACAGTTATCAGATCTGTGTAACACTTCATGTACCTTGAAGAGGTTCTTTCTAGTGCTGCCTGGCTTGCTGTGCCCTCTAACCATCCTTTCATGCTATGGTTTGGCAGAGATTTCCAGTGCCTTAAAATGAATGAACTCACTATCACCGCGCAACATAAAAAAACAGTTGAGGTGAAGAAAGGTTTACCAAGAAAGAACATTACCTTTTCCTCCCTTTTTCCTCTCATCAGTCCTATATTCAAATTGTGTTTTTGCATTCCATCAGATCTTCTTGAACGCTTTTTGGAGTCCCTTCTTCAGTTTTACCTTTTTGGTACTCCCTTGCCCTTCTTAGAAGGCCCACAAAAGGTGTCCATAGGCTGTTTTTTACCTGGTGAAATGGAGTTCTCTAAATCAAGCATGGACAAGGAGCCTTCATCCAATGCTAGTGCTGCTCAACTTCAGCGGTACTAGCATTTTTGTGCTACCGGGAGAGGAGGCGGGCATTGCTAGGAAGTGAATGCCTTCACAGAAGTGCTTCTCGGAGGGAGAGCTGGTCGGTGATCTGGTGCCGTTTTTAGGTCTCACCTACACAGCGCGCATGTGCTGCATAGGCAAAAGACCTTTAGCAATCGCTTTGGCTTTTCAGCCAAAAACGTGCACGCGTTCCATTGCCTTCAATGGCAACGCGTGCACGTTTGGCGATTCCCTTGCGGGAGCGAGCAGCTGGCACATATGTTATCAATTAACACCTTGCTACTCGCTCCCGCAAGGGAATCGCGCAGGCCCCCTCCTCTCTTCCCTCCCCCTGCAGCTGCATGAGGTGGCGTGCGCTTGTTTAGTTTAGCCTGATGCAGGAAAACTTGCAGCAGCCACGTGACCCCCACAGAAGCAAGTATATGATGTTTTCCACCTTCCCTTTGTAATTTTGGCCTCGTGTTCTTCCTTCCTTTTCACTTAGTCCTTATATCTACTTTCCTACTGCAAGATGCGTCAATCAGACCACAAGCTGTGTTAACTCCATCACTGAATCTTTAGTGTTCACTCCGATGCTTCCAGTAGTTACCATTCTTGTCAGTGATTTAAGAATAATAATTATTTTTAATAAAACTGCGAAATTCCGCTTTATCCAGCCTGCTGGGGGTAATCTGCTAATAGCGAGGATAATTGCCTCCTCTCTCCACTGTGATCAGATGCACTGCCTGCTGCGTGAACGCGTTTGCTGGGATTAACCGGCTCTCTGATAGCTCTACTGTGTGTTCTGGGGCTCTGGGAGCTTCAGATCACCGCAGCCTGCTCCAGGCAAAGCTCTCTTTGTGAGGACAACATTCTCAATGCTGATGCTGAAGGCTCCTGACTGTCAGTGAGGGTCTCAGAAGGTCCTGCAATCTCCGAGCAGCCCTGTGCTTACATATAGATGACAGCGAAGACCTGTCCCAACCAACAGTATGCGTTTGAGTCCAGAAAATACAATATCTGACCGTCAGATCGAAAACACAAGCCACAACATAGAACATATTACCCAACATATTCAGATTGAAGTTTAATTGTTAATCCCATAGTCACTTAAAACCTCTGCAATGATATACAGTAACTTAAAATACAAAATACAGTTTCTGTGACTGCTGCTAGTAGCCTCCTCAAATAAATTAGTCTTAGTTAAAAGCCCCATGCAAAAGCAAACAAACCCCATGCATAAAACAAGCAGTAAACGGCTAATGTACTACAGATGATAAAATACTTAAAAATTCGACTATACAGGTATGCAACACAAGCAATAAAACAAATCAGAAAACAGCCTAAGGGTGCAGTCAGTGTTGTTTGTCTCCTGCTCAAAGTAGTGAGACGGCAAGAGACCAAAACGTCCCCTGAGTTAAAGTGCAAAGGTAGAAGAGATGCCCCCAGGGGGCCAACAGGGCATGAAAGGGAAGGCAGGCCTCTGAGGGTGACCAAAGCCGAGCAAACCTTTCCCCTTGATCGGAGTAGAACAGTGCACATGATTAGTTTGCTGCTGGACCCAACAGGGCAGTTCTCATGAGAGATATCATGCTGCATTTTCTTTCCCACCGTCAGCAAGAATTTAACAAAACAGTAGTTCAGCTGTGGGTCCCATGGATCAAAGCAGGCCAGCGCCACCTGCCTCTGTGTGCCTATGCTTCTTTGGTTAAAGGGGACTTTTAACAGCTGTCTCCTTTCGCGCTACGCAAGAACAGACCACGCTTCTTTCCCAGAGCTGCATTATCTGCAGGTGTCAGGTAGGCGCTCCCGCTGCTAGGGGGAAGATGCCGTTTTGAGGGCAACAACCCCAACCAGTACCTTAGAAACTGCTTCCTAACAATGACTGGGTTCCCAGTGTCAAAATATTTTTGTGGTGGAAGAGTCTCATAGTTATTTCAATGGGCTCTGCACGTCAGTGAAGTCTTATCTTTGGCAAGCGAGCAGATTTTTAGTGACTTCCAAACTAGCTTCTTGATGACCTGATGGCTAGTAGATGCGTCCCAAAGCTGCATAAACCCAGTGATAGTTAGTGTTTCCTGATGGTAGGTTCTTGCTGGCGACAAGTCTCATCCTGCAGCTCCTTCCAAATGAGATAATTCAGTGTGTTGGGCTCCGCGTTCCTGATTTTAATCCAACAGATTAGGTAGGCTTCCCACCTATACAGGGTCTGTTTTAGCAGGCCAAACACCGTCCCAATCTGTTGCGGGGAAGTAAAGCAAGGAAGTGAAAAGATGATTTTGTATGAGCATGCCATTATGTTGACCAAAACTCGAGCGTCTTTGCCTCTTAGAAGTTATCTCCTGAATGAAATCATCAATTCAAGTTTGGCCTGTATTACTCAAAGAAGGGGTGCCAGTGAAGGCCTTGCAAATTTCCTTTCGAGGTTTTTAAGTGTTACAGCCAGAGTTCACCTTTCCTGTTGATAGCTTCTTTCTGAGTGACGTAAGAGCCATTTTTAATAAAAATTGGCCCTAAATATTTGTACTCTTCTGTATTTTCAAACCGGTACCTCCCCAGAACCATGTCAGAGCTTGTTTTAAGGTCTCGCCTGAGCCAGCGCATGGGCTGATCTGGTGAGACATTTAGTGAGTGGGGGCTTTAAAAATATGACCACAGCTTTTTGGGTGGCATAGACCGTGCGGTTATGCACACAATGACGAGCGGAGGCACCATCTGGCTTTCCTCTCTCGTCACGGTGCGCGCACATCGCACACCACTCGCCAGCAGACATGCCTCCGCATGGGCGCACACAACTCCCGGGCTTATCCTCAAAAGGCTTCCTGGGCTGGCACTCGCGGCACCCTTACAGCACGCTATCACTTTCGCACGCACCACTCACGCTCTCACCAGCCACTTTTAGCACCCCAGGTGCGCATTGTTAACCATACTTTTGGTCTTGACCTGCCCACTTCTGGTTACTGTGCCACCACTACAAGCAATTTGCTACGAACACTTCCCTGTCCCAGATACTAGGTGTAGTCGACTCGGGCGCCGCTCCGCCAACCAAAATGGTCTTTTTTCGTTTCACAAGCCAAATCCACTTATTGGAAGAAATGTCATGTTGAACTCCGAAAATTTTGACGAATAATAGATTGACCTGCATCAGGAAAGCCGGTCATACACCAATCTGACAGATCTATTAGTTGAAGGGTGCGTGCCGATGTTACAACAGGATTGTGTCAGTTCATATCAGAAACCTCCTTCTTGAAATGGGTCTTATTACCGGCGTTCGTAGAGAAGCAGAGCAGTGAGCGCCCTCTCTCTCTCTTGCACGACTGTCCAGCCTCACCGCCCACCTCCTCATTAAGTCCACCTCTGACCTTTGCCTCTTGAACGAGTGTCCAGCGCCACCAATCAGTCTTTTGTACTAGTGTCCAGCGCCACTATCAGCTGTCTGTGCACGAGCGTATCATTTCACTAAAGTGCCCCCCTACAAGATGGCTGATGGTTACTTGTGACTGAGGAGTTCGGAGCTTCTTCAGCTGACACTTTTCACCCCTCTCCTTGACAAAAAGAATGTGTTGGTGACTGTTGGTGTGTAGTATACCCAAGGCCTCTTGCACAAGTGATTGATGTCCTTTGCACGGTGCCTAGCTTGCAGTAGTGATGCTGCTCCTCGAACCCTGGCATCTGCGCTTGGTGCTTAGATCATGTGCCTCTTGGTGGCTCGACCAGCCTTGGATACATCTCTGAATAAGGGAAATATTGAACTGACAGCCAGCTCTTTAACTAGAAACCTGACCTCGGGGTTCAACTTCCCCAACACACAAACTTGGGAAATGGCGGCTGGGCTTTTCCCACAAGACTTGTGATGTTCTCACAGCGACTGTCAATAAAACAGAAAACGAGAATTATGAGCTATTTGCATTGCAAATAACAATGCCTTTTATTTTTGTTTTCGTTTTTAAATCATAAATACAAGGCATTGTCATTTACAATTTCAACAGTATCAAGACTGTATTAATATTTGGAGCTTGTGAGTGAATCTAAAATTGAAACCTTTCTCTTAACTTCAAACTAAAGCTGTATTTTTGTTTTACATATTCATGAATTTCCGCAGATCCTAGTTTCGGTAGATTTCGGTTTGGTAATCACTTTTTAGGTCTCGCGCCTGACGCGATACACTGCACAGCAGTCTTCGCACAGGCGAGAGTCCTTTTGTACGGGTTTTCAAAATGGTCCTAGGAAATGACAGCGCTCGTGCGTGTTCATTTCCTATGGTCCATTTTGATTGGGCTTTGCCTGCGTGTTGTTTTTTAACAGACCACACAATAGGCAGTCTCATAGCTCTGCCCATGGCCTATTGGTGTCTGTTACGTGCACCAAAGCCCATATGTCTTCAATTAGCGTGCCCAAACACGGGCGCGATAATTGAAGACATATGCTCACAGTGGCGCGCGCGTGCACCACTCATGGGCGTTTTTTTTTCCTCTGCTTGAACGTTGGCAAAGGCAGTGCTCTGCTGGAATGCGCCCTCACTGTCCTCCCTGACAGCAGTTGTCTACTCAGTCAGTGCAGAGAAGAAGGGGCGGCTCGGGTTTCTGCTGCCTATAGAGCGCATACAAAAATAGAGTTAATACAAATATAATTTATAATGTTTTTGTTGTGCTAGAGTCAGTGTTCTCAAGTCACGTTTTTCGTCCATGAACAATAATGTAAGTATTTCCCAAAAAATACTTGTGCGCTGAATAAATCGTGCTTCTGAAACATCCATCATGTCACATTAGCAACTTACCATCCACCTAGCAGTTGCCCATCGTATCCTATTAATATTTGTTTTCACAAAGACAGAGCAAGTGTCCCATCCGATTAGCAACCTTCGCTTCACATTAGTCAAAACAAATGAAAATACAACGCAACAGCTATATGATATAATTTGAAGGAAAATTGCTAATACTCGAAGACTGTCGTATTATATTTAATGTAGGTTGTGACTGTGGCGCCCATTTGCAGTTCACTTTCAACAGTCCATAAAATACATCAACAGGGCATCAGCTAACATGTCATCATTTCTGCGTGGTACCAATAAAGCTTTTCATTATAAAAGGTTATGGGGAGACAAGCATGGCTGTTCTCCCCAACCTTCATGCACTCAGCCTTTCACCTAGGGTAATATAACACAGCATCACTCTGCCCTGAGCAGCCAAGGCCATGAAGCCCTTGCACCAATGAGAAGGGGCCTGCGTCCTTCCGCCATGGACACTCTAAAGTGCAATGTTCGTCTCTGCACTCACCCTGCTGCCCAAGGCAAGATAACATAAACTTCTAGCAGCATAAGAAAGGGGGCAGTGCCCGACATCCTTCCGCTCTCAGGGGTACCGTACACTTCACCACCCTGACCTGCACTCTTTCTCTCACGCAGAATTACATACCAGAATTTCATACTCCCCTAGCCACCCGAGACTCTGCACACACACTGAGGCCACCTAGGACAAGTTCCTACACTGTAGCAGTCTAGCCTGGTCCAAATTAAGCTTTGATGAGTTCTGATGGAGTGCTTTCAGCATGCTTGTTGGACCTCATCCTCGAACCCATACACCTCTGCCCTCTCTTACGTCATAGCACCTAGGGAAATGAATGGGAGAGTGCAAGTAAATCCAGCTCTGACTCCCACCGACCACTCGCATCACAGGGAGGGGCAGCGTGATGTCATAAGTGGAGGAGGCATCACTACTTACTCCCCCGGGACTCTACAGGGCCTGTGCTTTTAATTTACAGTCTTTCATTTTAAGCCTCTGACAGGCCCAGATACCGTTACAAGCTAGACACTCGTGAGACACACACACACACCCACGCACACACACACTGATTCCACCTCACTCGATTTTAACATGGGGTGGCATGTACTTTTCAGAAATAAAATAGTCCCTCGTGTTCCAGGGGGGTCAGTAGCATTAGGTGAGAAAATGCATCCATTGGGGCTGAGGCAAGGCATGATTACCAGAGCCTCTAGCCCATGGCTGAGATAAGCTGGCTGAAGAAATCCAGGGGTTGAAACAGGGCAGACCCAAGGCCCACTGCATGTAATGTAAGCTATAGGTTTGTTTAACATTGTCCCTGTAAAAACCAAGACATTAAAATAGAAATGGGATAAGAAACAACGACTGAGCTGGCACAATTACAGAACGATTATAGAATAGTGATCAAAGGTAAGAAGACGATATCTGGTAGTGAAAAGCAGGACAGTCTGTTTACACGCAAAGAGATTGAGTGCACCTCAAGATAAATGTCATTTGTATGTTCATGTCGCGAGGTCTGTGATGGTCTTGGGTGAACAGTGTTCAAGGGATCCATAAATATCATTGGTTTCTGCATAGAGCATATGCTGCTTGCTTCCAAAGCCTTCCAGCCAGAGGCATGTGAAATATATCCTGGAAGTTATGTCAACTGTGACTTATCTGTGGGGAGCATTTGAGTCAGCTGAGTATCCATAGTGGATGATGGAGCAGCCAGATTGAGGGCAACTACTTGCAGCCACCCACCTGGTAAGGCAAGTAAGGGACTACCACCGAAAAGGTTAAAATTGGGAGAAACAAGACCGCTTTCACGCTCTTCTTTCAATAAAGACCCATACAGTACACAAGAGCCGCACCGGTGTGCTACTGATGACGGGTATTTCAGCAGAACACTACAGCCCTCCTTCTCTGGCATACATCAGACGGCATCACGAGTTCAGGCAGGTGCCCTGCTGCGCCAAGACATAATTGGAAACCTGATTGGGAATTGTACCTGATGCATTTGGGCGCATTTGTCAGTCCCATCTTTGGCATTGTATATTTAAATCCGATTCTGGGCTGCACAGGCGGAAGGAAAGCTATTGAACATCTGACAACCTGCGAAGACGAGGAAATCCTTCCGAGAATTAGAATGATAGATCAGTGGCCAAGGTTACTTATCATGCTGTATGCCAGTAATTAATTTGTAAAAACATTCAGTGCCAGGGCTCTCGTCAGGAGGCAACTGCAGTTTGCACCACTGATTGCCCCTACCAGCACTGCAAATGATGTAACAATACAACTATTAACCATCACACTCCTCCTACAAGTGTGGCAATTTGGACAATATCATGCCCTCAAAGCTAGTTTATTTTGAGAGGGAGAGTACCTGCATTTTTCAAGACAGACATAATACTTTTAATTAGAGAGTACCGGCACTTCTCAGGAACAAGCAGTACCTGCACTTCTATTTTTCCATTTCAAGCACCAGGAGTACTGGCACTTTGAACCATCTGAAAGTCTATCCTCACCAGGCACCAGTATGCCCCTGGTGATGCCATTGTGCAAACTGTTGAAAGAGCAAGTGTCCCGTTTCGCCACTCAATTGTATGAGACTTCTATATGAAATGTGTGCCTTTTGCTCAAAAAGTGACAACTACAGAGTAGCCGCCACCTTTATTTTGCATAACACACCTACAAGTACAGATATCACAGGGAACATCCTACGCCCGCTTTTTCGGGATCTATGACACCCCCCCCACCCTCTACCCATCCATGCGTTGTTTATTGATTTACGGCTTGTGGTGCACTGGTACATTATGCCAGGGTCTTAATGGTTGAATGAAAGGCGTGTACAACCTGGGTACCGCGTGTTTAAATGCTCGTGGACTGGCTCCACATTTCATCCTAAGGAGACAGACATGAGCCTTTTCATTCAATAGATGCTGATGACAAGCCATTGGCAATGTAGCCCAGATTCACTGTGCGAGCAGGGCGCTGAGCATTCACACTGATCCCTGCTAGAGTGATGTGAGTGAGGTCTGAGTGTGTGAGGTGCACATGGCATAATATAGAAAAATTGCTCAGCGAGTGAATGTGCCTGCGGATGAGAGTTGTGCACAACCTGTGAGCCATAGCATCCACAACCACACTCACACACACACACACGCAACCACACACACCCACAAGCACACACAACCACAAGCGCACACATAACCACGAGCACACCCACAACCACACAACCACAACCACACACAACCACAAGCACACACACAACCACACACCCACACCACACACCCAGAACCACTCACCCACAACCACTCACCCACAACCACTCACCCACAACCACACACCCAAAAAACACACACCCATAACCACACCCACACAACCACACCCACACACACACGACACACACAACTACACACACGACACACACAACCACAACCGCAAACAGACACATCCACAACCACAACCACACGCACAAACACACAACCACACACACAACCACACACGCAACCACAACCACACAGCATCAGTGCACAATTTCCACAGGCACACACACCACTAGCCATCAGTGCACACATCAATTATTAACGCATCCACAATTAACTATTGTAGCAATCGCAGTATGGCACACTTTACTTTTAAACATATTCATTTAAAGCGGAGCATGCCACCATTGCTACAAAAATAAATACAATTGTTTTCGGCCTACAATGTATAGACTTTTGTTGCAATTGGTGTTGCAATATTTAGCAATGCCAATAGTTCAAACCTAATTAATGCGAGACCTATTGCATTGTAAAGGCTTGTTTTTTAGGTCTTTGGTAACCTAAGAGGAACAGAGCCTTACGAACTTCATCGTCATTCTTCCCTCTTCTGTCAGTGACAGTGTTTCCGTGGCTCTGGGGCGGAAGAATGTCACTATCTGAAATTAGCTGCGCTTGGCAGCCACGCGCTGTCTGAGGTAAAAATCATGGCTGTGGGTCAGGCACTGTAGCCTTTGAATACTTTCAGACTAGCCGAATTGTCTTGTCAGTGGCTGTTCTTCTGAGTGTTTGACCTGTAGTCTGTTAAGGACACCAGAACGTACACTGAACTTTACTGAATGACAGAAATTATCAGAGAAGAATACATTTCTCCAGTGGAGAGCAGCAATTCACATACCTTTTATTTGTATATATTCCTAGTATCAGCCAGTTCATATTTGGTAAGGTGAGATTTTTTATTTAATTGCAGCTATATAGGGATCTGAACATTTCTTGACTGAGCCCTTGTTCTGGAGGTGCGCTACCTATTGTCACATAATGCATACATGTTATGCACCTACTATTCTTTGAACTGTAAGGCATGTCACTAGCACTTATTGTTTCTGGGGTATAAAAATTAGTGATGCTCTGCTATCCAAATTTGCTGTGTATTTTGGAAGGTGATTGTAACTTTAACTTATGTCATACTCCTTCTCAAGACTTCTCAAATATAAGTACCCACCTGTAGCAGTTTACTGTTTTACTGTTGTGTAGTTGAAGGCCTATTTAGGGAGTTTGTTTCAGCTACTACTATTATGCATTAATAACAGTAAAAACAAGCATTGGCATAGCCAATAGGTCTCGCTTTTGGGACCTTATAAGTAGTTACTTATGTAGCACAATATCCTTGGTGCAACAACATCAACTGTTGCATGGCTAAACACTTATACGATCCCAAATGCGAGACCTATTGGCTATGCCAATGCTTGTTTAAATGCAATACCAGAGTTAAATTCTGCCTCTGTGGTACTTGTTGCATTGGTTCATGCAGAAAGTGTCTGAATACGGTGATTGCTATGTAACGATGTATGTTTACATAACAATCATGTAAAGCCACTGAAAAGGCAAGGAGCCGACAGCAGTGGAGGCTCGTCCACTATAGCAGAAGAGCCTCACCTCACAATAAAAATAAAATGATAATAACGCCAGGTTATTATCGTTTTACTTCTCCCTAGTGGTTTCCGGGTGTGGGGAGGGGCATGGCTGGGCTGGGCTGGGCTGCCCACAGAGCAAGTGAGAAGTGGTGGCACTTCCCAAGTGCACACAACTGATTGGCCTTCTATCTTGGCCCGGCCAAACAGTCCTGTACACTGTGCATGTTCCCCACCTGGCTGTAATACACAGCCTGCTGAGAAACATGCCCAGCCTCGCATTTTTCGTCTGAGCACTGAGCCACGGTGCTCAGACCAATCACAAGCTGCATCGCAGCGTTGTGATTGGCCTAGTGCAGGGAAGGGAGCCCAGGTGCTTTCTGTTCCTGCGTCTGCAAGAAGGACGGAGGAGATGCGTCACCGGTACGGTAATTTGTTTTTCTTTTCGTTTTTAAGTTTCTCTCTCTATATTTTTTTTTAACCTCCCGTATTCTTCCCCCACTTCCCTTTGCCCCACCACTGATGCCCGATTGCAGCCGCTACTGGTAACTTCCCTTTGCCACACCACTGATGCCCGATTGCAGCCGCTACTGGTAAATAGAGACAAACATCCTTTTCCTGTTCTCCTTTGAGCTCAAGGTCTTGTTCACATTTGTGGTCGCCTAAAAGAAGTAGACATTTACTAACAATTGATTCTTACTGCCTTGCACCAAAGTGGAACTACTCAGGGTAATCGCGGATACAGTCCCAGCAGCACTGTAAGATTTGGGGAGCAAATGTTCTGTCTTTCACATATCAGTGAAAGGGTGAAACAAGCAAAAACACACTCATTTTTGCTTCTAGCCTAATATCAGATCTAATTTAGGACTGGCCTCAGTGTCACATCCCTGGGGGACATTTCTAATCTTTTTTTTCAAATATGAGCAACCTTCAACTCATGACTACCCCCTCGTCATTCCATGGGATTAGTAAAACAATGGGAATGGCATAATCCAGAAAAATTAACTTTCACAGTGGTTATGTCATTTCAGATGATGGATTAAGGACTAGCTGATGAAGTTTTAGTCCATGCGATGCTCGAGAATCTTGGTGGGCATCTAGATTAGTGGGCAATATGACTCTAAGGGGCCTCGAAAAGTAGAAAGGTGTATTCTGAGTCAAGGGTATGTATGCAAGAGTATATGTGGCATATGTAGCTAAATGCCTTTGGCAGTAATTCTCTACTTTGTATGACTTCAAACAGGATGAAGCAGATTACTCAGATGTTCTGTCCGGTATGCAGGAGGAGGTTGAACATTTGTCTAATACTATTCTGTGTTGATCGCTTTGCTGGAAGTTCATCTAAGGCTTCTAGATTTACCATCTGGGTGAGAGATTGGAAAATATGCAAATGAGAGAAATCTATTGTTGCATATTTCCTTTGGGGGACAAGAAGTTGCTTGGAAATAAATTAGTTAAGAAACACCATTTGAATATCTTAAATATGCCCTTCCATGTCAGTCGTATCCAAACAGGATAGAGTGACGGTCAAATATCAGTATGGGAAGTTTGGTTCTTCTTATTTAAAAATGACAGGTTCTATAAAATTCCCTGCCGAGGGTAAAAAAATGATGGTCAGAATCAAAGTGGAGAAAATGTTCCTGCCTGGAGGGCTTGTCTGCCAGTAGATGCCCCAGTGAATGGCCGCCTTTGTCTTTTCCTATCTAAAGGGATAAAATCAGTGTCCAATCATTGGGTAAAGAGTGTAGTAATAGTGACTCAAGGTCATCGTCTGGAACTCATATCTCTTCCTCTAGATACGGGGTCCGGTTCATTACTTGACCACAAAATTCCATCAAGCAATCTGCACTGAGGAAAGGCATACAGAAACGGGATGCCCAAAAAAAGCCTACTACGCCCATTTCAGAGGAAGATTTAAACTTTGTGTCTATTCAATTGAATTCCTAGTTCTAAAGGGGACCGGAGGCTTCAGAATGGTAATCACCCTAAAATGTCGAAATCAGTGGATTCTATCTACAATTACCTTTCAAAATGTTGGCTCTTCAAGATGTTCCAACAAAAGCTCTTCTCGGAGATTTTCTTTCATTTTTTAAATATTTATCTTTAATTAATTGTACTGCCATGTGACTTGAACACTGCTCCAAGGGTCTTCACAATAATACTGGCACAATTGGTAGGGAAACTACATCTAGAGGGGTTCTATGTACTTCTGTACCTCGACAACTGGCTGATCATCAAGGCCCTTTGACAAGTAAGCAAAAATGAGTGTTTGCAAAGTACTAACTTTGCACGGTCTATGTATCAATCTGGCGAAATCATATATAGTTCCTTCTCAGTCTCTGAAATTCATTGGGCATTTAGAACAGACCAGGCTAGGGGTTTCCTTACAGATTGGAGGTTATTAGCCCTTCGATCTTCAATTTATACCTAACATCAACCATCTTCAGCTCCGATCAGACACTTGTAAAGGGTAGAGGGACACATGCACTTGCCTCTCAGGGTTCCTGCCCATCTTCATTTTCTACTGAAATGGTGATTCCACTCTCCACATTTGATCAGATTCATGTCCTAATCCTAACCCCTTCTTTAACATTGTCAACAGATGCTAGCGTTCTGAGTTAACAAGCAAGTTTGAGTATAAGACTCCCGGTTCATGGTCGAGACCCAAGTCATTTCTTCATCTAAATGACGGAAAATAGAAGCCTTATGGAAAGGTTTTCTGTAGCAGTCATATGGAGAGATTTTCTGACCTTCGCTCTCTCTTGTACTTCACTACATGAATCTTGTTGTTTGGGTAGAAAATACTGTGGCCAAGGCACATGTCCACGAATGGGAGGAACACATTTTGTGGCATTGACAATGGTGGCACGACAGATGTTTCGATGCACATAAATCCATTGCATCCCTGAAAACAGTTCATATCAGTGGAGAACATGGAAAAAGTGAATTTAACAGCAAATCACTATAGCAGAGTTCCTACATTCACAGAATGTTTCCATCTCAGAAAACTGTTTCTCGAGATATTCAGGAGGCTTGAAACCCCATGCCTAGATATTTGTGCTACTACAGACAATCAAGCCATTTCCAAACTTTTTTTCTGATTCAAGAACTTGATTATATGTTGGAATGAATCACTACTGATCTAAGTGGCTCAAGGCCATATATGGATTTTTGCTTCCATTCGTCTTTTGTCCAAATTTATGAACATGGGAAAAGCAGATGTCCAGTTGATCATCCCCTACTGGAAATGACAAGTGTGATTTCGTTTTCTCAGAGAACTGTCCATGAGACATTCATCTGTGTTACTACTTATATCATTCCCTTTGAAGAATCCGGCACTGTATCTTGCCTATTTGCCATGCCTTTAAGTAGATGAATAGCTTCTGAAATGTATGCACACCAACATCTAGGGCTGAATGCATATTTAGCTAAGGTAGTTCAACACTCTAAATTATTCGGTACACTGTAATCTCATGAACATCACTGGTGCTCTTTCCAGTTATAGTCTCTCTCTCTCTCTCTCTCTCTCTCTAAAAAGTTGCAGCCTCTGTCTTGGCCTTCACATAAAATTCTTGTTTTTTTATTAGATGATTTCTGATCAGGGTTGGCAGCGGCAACCTTAAAAGTTCTGTGGGTTGCTACCAAGGCCTTCAAGGAATCATGGAGCTGGTTAGAGGACATTGCACATCTGGTTTCATAACTAATAAAAGGTTTCCTTTTTTCAAACCCTACAAGGAATATATTTGTGCCTTTCAGGGGTTTACCACTCACACGAGTACCCCCTTTATCTTATCTTTAGATTTTCTTACTGTGAAAGGTTTTTATCTGGTTGCCATCAAAACTGTGTCTGATTGGGAGATCTAGGTTCCCTTATTATTATTCCACCCTATTTCACACTTTTGCACGATTCATTGGCCTCAATATCCTTTACCACATTTTTGTAAAAGGGTGTTAACAGCTTTGCATTGGAAAGTGGAGGTGGCTCTTCCAAGGGTCCCAGAGGGCCAGGAAGGTGTTCAACTAAAAATCTTGATTGACATGAGACTGGCGTATTCCACTTCACTCCTATGACTGAGATTCACAAATGAGAATAATTGTTTGTCACATTTAGGGCAAGTAGACAGGGGGAAACACCTTCTACTGATACCCTGAATAGAAGGTCTGATCTCTGATTCTTCACGAATAGGATATTCAAATGTTTCTCTCTCTCCCTTTGTCAGGGTAGATCAATTACGGGATTTCCTGCTTCTTGATGTGTGCAGGGCAGCAACATGTGTCTCCCTTTCTACGTTTCTAGTAGATTATGTTTTGATGGTTTCAGATTTTGAAAGCTTGGTGGTAGGTCAGTCTGCGATTGCTCAGGTGGGACTTGATTGTATCAGTAACATGTGATCTGTTCTTGCAAGTAAACTTTAAACTGGGGATTGCATTGATTCCGGTGTATTGCATTGATTCTCATGATTTGTGCTCCTTCAGCAGTTGGCTTTGGGGTGTCCTCATCTGAATATAGGAATTGTATGCGGAAGATGGGGTGCATAATGTTTGCGTTACTTAAGAAAATCTTCCGTACTATTTCTTAATCAGTGATGGGTCTGAAGAAGGCATGTTTATAGGATTCTTTAACAAAAAACAGGAAGATGCTAGGGCATGAATATCTTTTACTGTCCCTCCCAGAAGGCAGAGCTGCGAAAGGACAAAAGAAAGGTGGGACTCCAAAAAGCTTGAGGCTTTCAATAAGGACTGGCATGTGGCAGATGTCTTGTTTCATAATAGAAACGGTATGAGGAATAATGGAGAAAAAACAATGAAGAATATTTTAAGTCATCTGACCATTACTTGCAACCTCTACTTCATAACTTTGCAAACATGTCCGTAAAAAGACACTTAACCGTTCAAATCGTCCACCCCAATAAATAAGACCAGGGTCCGATGATGTCTTTCTGCGACCATTGAAATCTGCGATTTCTGAAGATGTCATGAGGTACGACTCCTGCTTTACCCAGCTTAGCAGGAGGATATAGCAGGAGGATATTGCAGTCCTAAAAACCTTTTTGGGTGTAAGAAGAGGGAGTGCAAATCTGAAAGAGTGTCTACCCACCCATGACTTAAAAGGAACCCGTATCTGGTTTTGTGAAACATAACTTCTCTGCCACTTGTCATCATGGGGCCATTAAGTGTTTCTCTGAGGTGAATATAAACTTCCTGATTGCTGAAACATACATACTTTTTCAATATAAACATTTCCTTCAGAAGCCTCATTTCCAGTACTGCTGTGAGATTTTCCACTAATTTTTCACGGATGCATAATGTTTCCTATTTGAGTTTCGCATAACTTACTTTTGCATACAGCATGAGGCTCACCAATATTAACATCTCGTTCTGCTACACCTCCTGCAATTTGATTCACAGTATAACCTACTGTTTCTAAACCATATTTCTTGCATTAACTGTAATCATTGTGTTACTCTAAGTACAAGCTGCTTAATCTGATTAAAAACGTGAACATCTATTTCTCTTCTGACATACTTCCATATATTCCTTGATGCTTTCATGTTAGACAGAAGCTCTGGTTTTCCACTCCTGGATTTAGTTGCCAGCATCAGAGCAACTAGAATTAGATCTGAGCAATCTCCTCTAGAAAGAACCACTCTGGTTTTTTATTTTCTGTTGTTCCAGAGATGGTTGTTATTTGTTAGGCTGCGCAGCAGTATAAGAGTCAGCAAACTTTGATGAGGAATAATACTCCTCCCTTTATTTGAGTGTGTAGTTTGCACAGACTTACCCTGCTACTCCTCTTCCATCCCACAAGAGGTTCAAAAATATCTAGAGTTGTTGTAAGGATATTTAATCAATTTTAAGATGGTGTACCGAACAAAAACATGAATTATAAAAAATAACATTATTTTAACAGAGTGAATTGTATCCCTATAAACAATAACACACTGTAGTATAATGATCGTTGTTGCAATTTAATTAATTTTGCAAAGGTCTTAATGGGTGCTTAAACCGCTTCCCACCTTGCTACCAGTGGTGTCATCTAGACAAATATAACACTTCATAGATGCACACTCTTGTAGCATGTATTAATTAATAATAGGGCCGACCACATTTATATCACTGTGTTCATTTTCATATAATATTGGCAAAAATTATTGTCCATATCAGAGCACCTGAAATCAACTTAAATACCAATAGTATATACGCAATTTTTCATTTTAAACCATCTTTATTGGGGGTTTTCAGTACATTGATCCTACAGCAATCATGCCAAGCATCACAATATAGGAGTAAAGGCACATCATTATGTAACATAGATGTTCAATGCCAACATAGCCCTGTGATTGAAGATCTTATAGCAGGTTTGAAACAAGAATATCAAATAACAATCTTGAGCCTATCCTCCTCTCACATGAGGAAACATGGGGGCTAAGCGCTCCCTTTAGCCATGTAGGACTATGGACTTGCCACTCCACCAATCTACCGGTATCTAGCCACTGTCTGTTAATAATGGCGCTTCTGGGGTGGAGAGCCCAACCGCTGCCATGAAGGGGAAACCCTACCCCCAGGATCCACTCAGAGGAGCTTTTGCGGAGGGAAGACGTTCTACCAATCCCTCTGGGGAGCAATACACTATACAGAGCCAACATCACTCTCCGCAGTTCCTTGCAGCTCTGCCAGAAGCGTGTCCCCCTCTGCGGCAATGGGGGGCCTCCTCAGTCCCCACACCTCCTCCAGATGAAAAGCCACCGCTTCCACCTCACCGGGCCACCAACCCTCACTGCTGTGCCACGCTCGGGAGCGCAGTGGCCTTCCAGTGCATCACAACTGCTCGACTGGCAAGCATCAATGCGTCGCCCTCTCTTCTATGCCTTTAGAGGCGCAGTAGGCAACTGGCTGGGTTGTCCAAGTCAAAACATAGTGTGACACAGGCAAGGGTTTGCATAGACCTCCGCCTATAACCTGCAGGCACACGGGCAGCTCCAGGACATATGTAGCATATCGGCCACAAGGGATCGGCAGCGCCGGCACCACTGCATAATATATTCAATGTAATCCAGCTAGCATTAGGAAGGCTCTGTGCAATATATTGTGCTGGATATATTGGAACCGGGTATGGCAAGAGACCGTGCATGGGTAACCCAATGCTCTTCTCCACTCCTTTGCGAACAGTGCATGGGCAATATCCCGTTCCCAGGTGTGCCATAGCAATGCCAATTGATTGTATGCATTAAGAAGAAGGCTTTTGCGAGCCAGGAAATCAGTCTGCATCTATTTCCCATGGTGCACAGGGTCTGGATCAGCAGGTGTGGAGTTGGTTCTGTGTCCGTAATGTCCCAGAGGTGCCTGTGTGTTAGGAACTGACCTGCTGGGAGGTCCATTTGCTCCAACAGTAAGTGAAATGGGATAATCGCTCCTTGTTGGAAAAGCCCGCTTATCATTCCTAACCTCACTGTCTCCCAGATTTCTCCTCCCACCAGGCCCACTGCAGCCATAAAGGCACACATGGAGTGTAGGGGCAATTCTGGGACATACCCGGGAATCCTTGGCAACATATGCAGAGCTCTGTGAAGACTCCCCAGCGTTACCCGGAAGAGGCTGAATGAGGACTCTGGCAACCGTGCCAGGAAGAAAGATTCCCCATATAGGTGAAGAAGTGTGGAGCAGTGGCCAGGGCAGCTGATTCCAGAACACGGGGGCTCACTTTTCGATCCCCGGCGCCGGCAGCAGGTTTGCCCAGCCCCTTGTGATCCTGGGCATGGCTCTCTTAATCTTCCGGATGGCCCCCAGTGCAGGGACACCTCGCCTGAGGTAGCTGCGCACTTTACAAATGCTGGTATTATTATATTATTATTATTTTTATATCTGGGTCTGTGCCCTAGCCTCCGTCTCCACCGTCTCCACTCTCCGCACCACCTCCACTAGACTGTAGCCTTGAGCCACCAGGCAAGCCTCTGGAGCTAGGCTACCAAGTAATAGTGCTCAAACACTGGGGCCCTCAATTCACTGTGCTCGGGCGGCAGCTCCAGTATGGAGAAAGCCACTCTGCATTCCCCTTTGTTCCAGATCAATCCACCCAGCATCACATTCAAAATGCTGAAAGTGCCGCGGGGAAAATGGAGGGGCAGCTTCACAAAGTAATAGAAGAACCTGGGCAACATCACCATTTTTGCAAGTGCCAACCGGCCCTGTACTGTGAAGGGAAGGGAGCACAAAAAAAGGACTTGTGACGTATGGAAGATCGTAATGCCCAAGTTTCTGAAGGTCTGCCGCTTTCACCGAGCAACATGAGCCCCGACCCTGACGACCTGTGCAGGGCAATTAGGATGTAACAGGAATAAGCAAGTCTTGGCTCAGTTAATGCCCAGTCCCAAGGCGGCTTTGAAGAAGTCTAGGATATGTGTGATGTCAGCAATGCATGCTTGCACGTCCTTGATGTACACAAGGACATCAGCAGCATATAGTGAAACAGTGTGAAGCTTGCCTCCAACTGGTATGCTCCAGGCATGTCCAGACTGTTGCAGCCATTGTGCTAGTGGCGCCATTGCCAGAGTGAAGAGCAAGGATGAGAGGAGGCAGCCCTGGTGCATGCCCCTACATATCAGAAACAACTGTGAATTCTGTCGCCCTATTCAGAATCTTGCTGTCTGCTCTGTGTAAAGGAGTTTGTTCAACTGGAATAACCTGTCTGGAATACCTATCCCCCACAGCACCTCAAAGAGGTAGTCCTAGTTGATGATCAAACGCTGTCTCGACATCCAGGATCAGGCATGTCGAGTAGGGTCAGCGGGATGGGCCTCCTGCAGCGGCCTATGCAATCTCCAAATATTCAGCATAGTAGACCTGCCCAGTATAAAACAGTTCTGGTCCGGGTGTATCAAGGTGGCCATTTTCTCAAGCAACTATTATCCAAACAGTGGCTCTTGAGCAACACTCATACACTGTATAGTTAGATACTCATAAAGATAAGTCACAAAAACAAGAACAAAATAAGAAAAAGGCCTGATAAGAACATAATATCGTGAATAACCATGTACATAGTATAAATAACTTTAATAGTAAGCAAAGGGCTCAAAAACTGTTACAATCATACAGAATCTATAATGACACAGGACATGTAAAAAATCAAAAACGCAATGGCAGAGAAAAATATATATACAGAAATCAACACAGTGTACAATTAAACAATAATGTCCTCTAGGATTCAGGGCATGTTGGAAGCGTCAACGGCGTTTCAAAGGGTCATCATCAGGACTAAGAGCTTCAAGAGTGGGAAGCAACCACTTAACAAAGTTGTCTAAAGAAATAAGAACATGTACATGGTATTTATAATTGATAATGCAATTCAAAACAGCTCAGGCCTTAATCAACACCAAAAGTATGTGCTCAAGAGTTTTGGGATTGGTGAATAATCAAAAAAGAGGTTTATGATTAAGGGAAGGGGAAAGAAATGTAGAACTAATCAGCCCAACAATTACACCGATTGTAACTAATTGAGAGAGAAGTGAAATATCAAAGGCTGTGAAAACAACAGAAAAACCTTGAAAAGCTGTTCGTCTTGTAACTCATCCTCGTATCCAAAGCTCAAACCCCTACTCAACAAAGAGGTTTCCACAGATGATAACATGTGTTTGGAAAGAATAAAAATTGGTATAGTATTTGGTGAATTAGCCACATTCACTGTATCACCTATTGCGGGGGGCCCCACTGATAGAATTTTCGGTGGGTTTGCCGTTCTCCCGCCTGAAAAGTCCAATGTTGGGGTGGTGGAGGACGGGTTTTCCCCCGTCCCCTCCCCCTGCCTAGGGTGACCAACCGTCCGTAAATTTCACGGACAGTCCGTAATTTTGGCCGTCTGTCTGTTGTCCGTGAAGGATTCTTTAACGGACGCCGTTTGTCCGTATTTTTAACCGGGCCCCAGTCCCACCACCCTAACGCCGGCACAGCTTGCACCCACCTCCTTTCTTGACTCTGCTGCTGTTCCAGAGCTCAGATACCCATCAGCATTGGAGAGGCACAGCGGGATGGCACCCCTCACACCTCCAGCCCTTGATGAGCTGTTAAGAGGTGCTCGAAGGTGACTGAGAGGAGGGGCTGCGGGTTCAGGAGCAGGGGCATCTATTCAGATGCAAACAGCACTGAATGGTCACGTCTCTGCAGTTTAGAGGGGGCTCAGACATTTCATTTTTACCCAGGGCCCCAAACATCCCTGACTCCGCCAGATTACACGGAGGCAGCACGTGGTTCTCTTCACAGAGCTTAATTACTGTCACTAAATTGTAAGCAAATCTCGTTTCTTCAAACATGCAGTCTATAATGTAATAAAATAAAGAAAAGGCACAATCGCACCCACACTGATTAACAAAGTATGGAGGACAATCAGTTCTCTTAGAGTATCTCCTGTAAATACTGTACATCACAGTGGGGGATGACATTTTGGACAGAGAGCCTGTCCTCGTTGTCTTGTGCAGGAGGGGGCGAGGAGCCCAAGATGATACTAGAATACTGCATGCCCACCCCTGTGCCCACCCTGGTGGATCCTGTTCCCCCTCCTGTGATGGCTCCTGTCCCCCCTCCCCCTGCCTGTGATGGCTCCTGTCCCCCCCTGTTATGGCACCTCCCCCCCCGCCTGTGATGGCTCCTGTACCCCCCCTGTGGTGGATCATGTCTCTGCCCTGGATGGCTTCTGTCCCAGTCCTGGAATGGCTCCTGCAGCGAGGGTGAAGTTCTTGATGGGCCTCTTTTCAAAAGGGCTCAGCTCAAAATTAATATGGAAAGGTGGGAGAGTAAGTAAGTGAAGGGATTGGCGGATAGCTGGATGAATTAGTGAAAGGGTAAATGGATGAATGAAAGTGCGAAGAGACCTGATGGTGAACCTGCGCTATACAAGAAATAACTAACATAACATAACATAACAATGAAAGAGTGAATAAATGGATAATGAGAGAGGATGGATGGATTGATGAGTGAGGGAAAGGATGGATGAGAGAAAATGTAAATTGCTGGATGTATGGGTGGAAGGGTAGCTGGATGATGGGTGAGGAGAAAGATGGATGAGGGGAAGGATGGATGGATGAGGGGAAGGATGGATGGATGGATGAAGGGGAAGGGTAGGTGGATGAGGGGAAGGATAAATGGATGGGAAGGATGGATGGATGAGGGGAAGGATGGATGATGGATGAAAGGAAGGATGGATGAGGGGAAGGATGGATGGATGAGGGGAAGGATGGATGGATGGATGATGAGGGGGTGGGTGAAAGGATGGATGGATGGATGATGATGGAAGGATGGATGGCTGGTGAAGGGATGGATGATGAGGGGTGGGTGAAAGGATGAATGGATGGATGGATGATGAGGGGAAGGATGGATGGATGATGAGGGGAAGGATGGATGGAAAGGTGGGAGAGTAAGTAAGTGAAGGGATTGGTGGATGGCTGGATGAATTAGTGAAAGGGTAAATGGATGAATGAAAGTGCGAAGAGACCTGATGGTGAACCTGCGCTATACAAGAAATAACTAACATAACATAACATAACAATGAAAGAGTGAATAAATGGATAATGAGAGAGGATGGATGGATTGATGAGTGAGGAGAAGGATGGATGAGAGAAAATGTAAATAGCTGGATGTATGGGTGGAAGGGTAGCTGAATGATGGGTGAGGAGAAAGATGGATGAGGGGAAGGATGGATGGATGAGGGGAAGGATGGATGGATGGAGGGGAAGGGTAGGTGGATGAGGGGAAGGATAAATGGATGGGATGGATGGATGGATGAGGGGAAGGATGGATGATGGATGAAAGGAAGGATGGATGAGAGGAAGGATGGATGGATGAGGGGAAGGATGGATGGATGGATGATGAGGGGGTGGGTGAAAGGATGGATGGATGGATGATGATGGAAGGATGGATGGTGAAGGGATGGATGATGAGGGGTGGGTGAAAGGATGAATGGATGATGAGGGGAAGGATGGATGGATGATGAGGGGAAGGATGGATGGATGATGAGTGGGTGGGTGGAAGGATGGATGGATGGATGATGAGGGGAAGGATGGATGGATGGATGGATGATGAGTGGGTGGGTGGGTGGATGGATGGGTGGAGAGTGGGTGGGTGAAAGGATGGATGGATGATGAGGGGGTGGGTGAAAGGATGGATGGATGGATGATGAGGGGAAGGATGGATGGATGGATGATGAGTGGGTGGGTGGAAGGATGGATGGAAGGATGGAAGGATGGATGGATGGATGGATGGATGATGAGGGGAAGGATGGATGGATGGATGATGGGAAGGATGGATGATGAGTGGGTGGGTGTATGGATGGATGGAGAGTGGGTGGGTGAAAGGATGGATGGATGAGGAGTGGGTGGGTGGATGGATGGATGGATGGATGATGAGTGGGTGGGTGGGTGAATGGAGGAATGGATGAGTGGGTGGGTGAATGGTGGGTGGGTGAAAGGATAGATGAGTGGGTGGGTGGGTGGATGGTGGGTGGGTGAAAGGATGGGTGGGTGGATGGCGGTGGGTGGATAGTTGGGTGGATGGATGAGTGAAATGATGGATGGATTGATAAGTGCAAGGGTGAATGATTGGACATATGAGTGAAAGGGTGGATGTAAGGATGGATGAGTGAGTGAAAGGGAGGGTAGATGGACAAAAGGATGAATAGATGTGTGAAGGAGTGAAATGATAGATGGATGAGTGATAGGGTCAATGGATGGATTCATGAGTGGATGAGTAGATGGATGGATGGGTGGGTGGATGAAGGGATGGAAGGAAGGTTGGCTAAGTGAAAATGTCGATGGAGAGAGAAAGGGTGGATGGATGGATGACTAAAAGAGTGGATGGGTGGAAGGATTAGTAAGTGAAAGGATGGCTGGATTGGTGAAAGGGTAAATGGCTGGATGGATGAGTGAATGGATGGATGGGATGAAGAGTGGATGGATAAGTACAGATGGATAGGGTGAAAGGGTGGATGGATGATGGATGAGTGAAAGGATGGATGAAGGGATGGATGAGTGAAATGATAGATGGAAGGATACATGATGGATAGGTTTGCAAATGGTTGAATATGTTTGGAAATGGCTGGGCTTACTTATATACTATTGCGCGACCTCTGATGTGTCTGTAAAACTTACCTATTGTCCTGAGGTTTTGTCCTGAATTTTGACCTCCTGTCCTGAATTTGTGTCCTGAATTTTGACCCTTTGTCCTGAATTTTTACACTCACCGTCCTGAATTTGCACCAATGCCAGTTGGTCACCCTACCCCTGCCTTGTCTACACTGTCCCAAAAAAACATTATAGGCAGAAGTCGAAGGACCCTGTGCTAAACTGGCACTGTTCTCAGTTTAATTGCCAGATGAAGCAGAGGACTCAGAAAAATATATGGCCATATTGCGCCGAAAGCGGCCCCAGTTCTCAGTTTGATTAAAGTGTGTTTGTCTAGGCTGAGAAAAATAATCAGCAAGCAAATAGGGATGTGATTTCGTTGATCAAAGGTAGCGATATCTTTTTGAACCTTGTTCGTTTTTTTAACACGTTCAATAGATTCAAATTCAACGATGGTTTTGTTGACTTTTTCTAAAGCAGCTTTAGCATCAGCTACAACATTCCCTTCATTAAGCCTTTTTTCCAGATCAGCAATAATTTCTAATTCACGTTTACTATGCTCCATGGCTGTATCAATTCCATGTACCAACCAATGACGGGAGCCTGTGACCCCAATGTGACTGAAACCTTTCATAAATTTTGGGTCATTAGTAAAAATAACCGGTACATTACGCACCTGTTGGCCCATAGGTATATCATCTTTCTTAAGGTATTCAGTCATCATTAGAGCATGTAAATTAGTTCTAACATTTTTCTTTCGGCATTGTTCCAACTCATCAAGTAATGCTTGAGCTTTGGTTACAATAGGAGTGGACTGTGATGGTCCCAACAAAGATGGACCACTAGTAATCCTAGAAATGTACTCCTCAGAGTATAAAGGTACATTAACATTGGCCATCCTTAATATGGATTAATGTCAAGGCAACAAGGCCCTCACAGCTAAAAAGCTGTACTACAATCATTTTCAAACCACAGGGGCAACCCTAGAACAAGAGCCAGGGGCTATAATAACTATTATCCAAACAGTGGCTCTTGAGCAATACTCATACACTGTATAGTTAGATACCCATAAAGATAAATCACAAAAACAAGAAAAAAGTAAGAAAAAAGCCTGATAAGAACATAATATCGTGAATAACCATGTACATAGTATAAATAATTTTAATAAGAAGCAAAGGGCGCAAAAACAGTTACACTCATACAGAATCAATAATGACACAGGACATGTAAAAAATCAAAAACACAATGGCAGAGGAAAATGTATATACAGCAATCAACACAGTGTACAATCAAACAATCGTGTCCTCTAGGATTTAGGCCATGTTGGAAGCGTCAACGGCGTTATACCATCTTGGGTAAGAATTCTCTCTTTTATTTACAAAAACTGATCCTGCAGGTTACTACTGAGGGTAAACTAGCAGGTTTTCTCAGTTCCAAAGAATTCGATTTTTTAAACACCAAAGTACCACGCACTCCAGTGTTATATACCTTGCCAAAGGTGCATAAAGAAGTTCAAAATCCTCCGGGTCGACCCATAGTTTCTGGCTGTGGGTCGGTCCTGGAACCGCTGTCTAAATACATAGATATATTTATCAATGAGTTAGACCCTGTTACCCGTAGATATGTATGTGACAGTGGTGACATAATTTGCCAATTGGCCCAAATGCATTTTGACCCTCTGACTGAGTTACTTGTGTGTTTGGATATAGAATCCTTATACACGAATATACCGCAGAGAGAAGGGATTGAAGTGATCAGACAGGCTATAGATACCCGTCCAGGGCCTGTGACTGTCCCTACTGATTTTATAATCAAGTTATTGACCATCTCGCTCACCAGGAATTACTTTTAATTTGATGGGATTTTCTATTTACAGACAAAGGGTACAACTATGGGGGCTTCTTATGCCCCCAATTTTGCTATTCTCTTTGTTGATAATTTTGAACAGGCATATATTTACAATGAAGACGAGATCGCAGTCAAGGCAACTACGCTTGCGGTGTCATTGATTAAGTTCTCGAAAAATCTGTCAGGTCCCATTCTGTCACCCCTTCTGGAAGTCTTGAAAGCAAAAACAGGCCCCACTCTGTCGTATTGCATAGGGATATTTAAGGGCAAATTGAACACCGTTCTAAATCAGCACACGACCAAAATTTACAAAAAGGTCCTTCGGTTGCCATACTCTGCTTCCCCCCCACAGATTAGACTAGAGATGGGGTTACTGAACTATGATGCCTCCAGTATTGGGGTATTTCTTAACCTTTGCCACAAACTAAGACAATCTAACCCAGGCACACTAGAGTCCCTAGTCTGGCTAGAAATAAGTGCGAAAAATCCTGGAGGAACATTTGGTCGTCTTTTTAAGGACTACATTCAACAAATGTCAAAGACGGTCTCTGGGCCCTTAACCCCAGTAAGTCAGCATTCAAGCTTGCAATTAAAAAATGTATAAGAACGCTATCACTTACTAGTGACAAAGCGTTGTTTGTAAAACGAAGTCACGCATGGGCAGTTATTAATTCTTATAATCGCCTAACCCCTGCCTCCTACCTCTCCAGCCCTTACTCATTGTATCTAAAACGTAGTTTCACAGCAATAAGAATGGGCGATTGGCGATTTTTGCAAAACCTACCCGCCTGGCGTCATACGGAGGAGGATACAACATGTAGAGGGTGTGGCGAAGCACCAGAAACGCTACTGCACGTGGTCTGCATCTGTCCAGCATTTGATTTTCAACGTAGGTTTAAGTTGAGGGGGGAATGAAATCGGCTGGGTGTTCGGTCCTGCAGGCAAGCTATCATTGCGGCTTTGAGCCCAGACAACACAGACCTAAACATAAGGCTGACAAACTTCATCCAGCAGGCATATCGCAATTTTAAACAAAAGTGACCAGCTATAGCTTTCCCCTAACCTTTTTTAAATTAATCAACGTTCTTCAAATAAATAATCTCAAACCATCAGGTAATCAGAGTCAAGAACAGCTAAATAGCTTTTTAGGACCATGGTTTGTTTTATGTAATCACAGATCAGGGGATCAGTTTTAATAATATTTGTAATTAAGAGACCAAGGAAGATGATTATGCATGCTTCTGCTGTGTATTTGACTGTCCGTATTGTTTTTAATACTTGTAAACAACATGAATCGGGAATTTCTCTTTTAAAGATATTTGTTTATATCTAAATAAAGATTATTTTTATTTTACTACAATGAAGACGTGAATCCATATTTCTATCCGTTCGCCATTGGCGCCGATATATCGACGGCATTTTTTTTGTTTGGACTGGGGACACCTCCCGTTTACAAGATTTTTTGGTGTGGCTTAATTCTTGTTCGCCAGATTTGAAATTCACCTCTAATGCCAGTAATGAGAGTGCTGATTTTCTTGATTTAACCATCCTCCCTTTTGAGGGTAAACTGGCCACTAAGCTTTTTACCAAACCTACGGCCAGAAACACACTTTTGGAATATACCTGCCATCACCCTCGTGGTCTGAAGGATGGGCTACATTTTGGTCAGTTCCTGCGGGTCCGCTGGAACTGCCAATTTAGGGAGGACTACTTCAGAGAGGCTTAAATACTTGCCCAAAAGCTCGAACATCGTGGCTACCCTAGGCGACTCGTTAAACGCTCTTTAAAAAGGGCATGGTACAACCATTGTGAATTTCTTCTGATTCCCCGTACTCCTAAAATATCTACATGCATACCATGTGTTACCACTGTTGGTACTAAAAGTAACCAAATTACCAAAATAGTGAAACGACACTGGCCGTTGGTACAGGCGGTTGGAATCTCTAATGAGTTACCTCTCTTTTCATTCAAACGAGGGAAGAACATACGCGATCATCTAGTCAGAGCGGCTTTACCTACCAAGGTATCCCCTGATTTAACAACGCTATGGGACCTTAATAAAATTGTGGGCCATTATCGTTGTGGAAATTGTTTAACCCCTTCGATGCTGGCCCGTTTCCGCCGCTGTGCGGTAAACAAACGAACAGGGCGGGCCGTGACGAACCCCAGCCGTCATACGCACACGAGCACCGCGGAGCGTGATGGCTGGGGTTCGTCACCAGCATGCAAGGGGTTAATGTGTGATTCCACAACTAATACCAAACAATTTGTACATGGCAATGTGAAATACGATTTGCGGGACCACACCAATTGCAATTCACAAAATGTGGTCTATGCCATTTGGTGCCGGTGTGGTCTTATCTATGTTAGTCAGACCACACAACGTGTTAAGACGCGACTATCTCAACATAAAAGCCGAATTCGCTGTCTGAATGAACACGCACCCTTAGTAACACATTTTCGGGAGTATGGCCATACTCCATCAGATTTGCGATGGCAGGTTATTGAATTGATCAAAAGCCCCCCTAGAGGTGGCGACATCGCTAGAAGAGTTGATCAAGCGGAATGTCAGTGGATATTTCGCTGTGATAGCATTAACAATGGACTCAATAGTCTTGACAAATGTACTGCTGTACTCTTCGGTTAATGTCTGTCTTGAATATGTATGACTTTGTCTCCAGTTTCTGTAATGTTGTCACCTTCAGACTGATATATCAATGAAGTACCATTCTTGACATGGATATTATTTTCCGATTGAAAAATGGAATGATATGTGTTAAGTGAAACGTTTGGTTCATCTTAATAATGTCTGTTACAGGCTATTATGGCTTTTTTGCTGAGTCAATTATCTAACTGAGAAATTTACAACAATTGTATTAATATGTTTCGTTCCATATGTGTTATATTTGATCTTCATGTAATCTGTGTTGATTTATTTCTATTTGCAATTTTTATTATTGTGGGATGAAGACTCTGTATCTTGTTTTGACATTAATTTGTATAATGCATACACCAAATGCACAGTATTGTGTGTACCAAGGATATAATTTGCTCTACTCATAACTGAATCTATTGGGAGGATGATTTCAAGCTAGGTCGAGTTATTGGTTGTAAACTGATTATATGTAGTGTATATGCAAAGCCTGAAAAGAAGTGTTGTACGATGTTTTTAAATTGCTGCTCTTGGTGATGGGTTTCTTATCTGTTTCTATTACTTAACCTGTTTCAACGTGGGTGCCAGATTTCTTTTGGGTTGACGAAAATTCTTACTTTTATTTTTAGGCTTTATGATATAACTTCAACATCACGATGGTTAACATTATTTTAAATAACCCTATTCTGCCGTTTTATGAGGTCGATCGGGCTTTCCTGTAGATCGATTGCAATATGTCTGGTGCGGCGATCAGTCCCCTTTCTTTATTAATGGTGGTACGCTTATAAGGCGACGTGCGTCATTTACTTTGTTTCCCGCAGAGTTTGAATTGTCGGTCTGTTGCATGATGGAGATCGCACACTGAGTTTCGTCTTGAAGTAAGTTGGGGTCTGTTTTGGGTTTGTAAGCCATTTTTTAAGTTCCCCTTGGCCCCTGGAGCCTTCTGCCATTAGCGTAATTTTGATTTTGGCTCATGTCATTTCACCCATCTGCGCATTTTAGTTTTTGGCAATGTTTATTGTTAGGGGTTAGTTCGACCGCTAGGGTTCTTTTTAGCCCCTGCCGAGTTTCGATATCGGTGATCCAACCGGTTGCTCACATGTATTGTTAATCTTTCTGTGCGGGAGACCTTTCCAATTCCCCCTGAATTTATGTCCGCATTAATCTTTTGACTTGATTTGTATGTTTACACGCTCGAGTAACTCTTGTGTCTAAGAGGTTTTCCATTACGCAATATTTATGTTTTCATTAGACCTAAGAAGGGGATTCTTCCTCCAAGAGGTCGTTTCACTTCCTTAATATCTCAACTGCTTGTTTTTGCAGTTAGGTTGGAATTGTGACTCGACTTAATTGTGTTTTTTCTTGGTTTCAGTAATTAATTTTGGACGGCCCTGATGTTGCTAAAAGATATTTTCCTCACCTGAATTTTGCTCTAGTGGTGGTTTCCATTGATGTCTGCCTTGGCGACTCTACATTTAATGTATGAGTTTTTGAATTTACAGGTATGAGTTTTTGTCTCTACCCTATATCTAAGTCTCCAATTCTTGAGTCTGGCTGAATTGTACAATCATATTTTCTCTCGTTTTTAGGACTCCCCTGTTCCTAATAACTTTCATTAAATAAAAAAAAATCTTGAATACGAGGAAGAGTTACAAGGTGAACAGCTTTTCAAGGTTTTTCTGTTGTTCTCACAGCCTTTGATATTTCACTTCTCTCTCAATTAGTTACACTTGGTGTAATTGTTGGGCTGATTGGTTCTACATTTCTTTCCCCTTCCCTTAATCATAAACCTCTTTTTTGATTATTCACCAATCCCAAAACTCTGGAGCACATACTTTCAGTGTTGGTTAAGGCCTGAGCTGTTTTGAATTGCATTATCGTTTATCAATACCATGTACATGTTCATATTTCTTTAGATAACTGTGTTAAGTGGTCGCTTCCCACTCTTGAAGCTCTTTGTCCTGATGATGACCCTTTAAACAACTTTGGGATGAAACGCCGTTGACGCTTCCAACATGGCCTAAATCCTGGATTACATTATTGTTTGATTGTACACTGTGTTGATTGCTGTATATATATTTTCCTCTGCCATTGCGTTTTTAATTTTTTACATGTCCTGTGTCATTATAGATTCTGCATGAGTGTAACTGTTTTTGCGCCCTTTGCTTCTTATTAAAATTATTTATACTAGGTATATGGTTATTTATGATATTATGTTCTTATCATGACTTTTTCTTATTTTTTTCTTGTTTTTGTGATTTATCTTTATGGGTATCTAACTATACAGTGTATGAGTATTGCTCAAGAGCCACTGTTTGGATAATAGTTATTATAGCCCCTGGCGCTTGTTCTAGGATTGCCCCTGTGGTTTGAAAACATTTTCTCAAGCAGGCATGCCACTAATACTTTGCTTAGGATTTTATAATCACTGCCCACCATGGACAGCGATCTGTATGAAGTGACCTCCTGCCACAATCTCATGGATGGTGGCAGGTTCCCTCTGCTATGGCAGTCAAGTAATGTTCCGACAGCTTGGGACTAGGAGGGACTCATAAGTTTTGTAGAATTTGCTGGGTAGGCCATCGAGCCCCCGGGTTCTACAGGTAGAGGAGGCACGAATGGTACCCTGTATCTCCTGCAACTTAACGGGGGTCATCCAGGGTTTCCCTAAGCTCAGTGGGTATCCATGGCAGCGTGACCATGGGTAAAAATTCATAAATTGCAGACCCAGATGAGCAGACACAGGGCTGCAGAGGGCCTGATTGTGCCCATAGAAGGTGCCATGCATCGCCTCCTGAATACTGTCCCCCGAATTGGGGGAGCTATGGATACAGGTAATCGGGTTAATGTCTGATGCATGCCTTAACATCCACGCCTGCAGTCATTGTTTGCCCCCCTGCACATGCATCTTAGTTTAGTATGCCTTGTAATCTAGGAAATGCAATGACTCAAGCAGCCATACATGGCGATCCAGTATATCTAACAGTCCCACCCGCGTGGTGCAGTCCGATAGCATCTCCTCTCAAGGCATCCCAATGAAGTCTCCACCTGGGTGAGTTCCCGGCTGATGTTGCCCCATGCATCAATAACTGACTGAGTGCAATGGCTGCCGATCACTGCTTTCAACTCCTCCCACTTCACCAGGTGTGTGGAGGCTCTATTACTATTGTCAGTTATGTAATTAGCTACTATCTCGTGGACCATTTCTCAGAATACCCGGTTCTTGATCGCAGTGGGCTGCAAGTGCCATGTGGGCATCGGCGGGGTGGGGTCCCCCATGTGTTGTGTCGTAATAGTGGATTGTGGTCCAACAGGGTCTTACATAGGTATTCCATACCTGTTGCCTTAAACTGTATAATACGATGGCAAAGGATGCAGTCAAGTCTGACATAAAGGTCATGGGGCTGGAAATAAAAGGAATATTCTCTGGTGATCGGGTTCAAGGTCATCCAGCTATCCACCAGTGACAATGTGTAAACCATTGCATGACGTGGGTTGTTGTGAGTGCTGTATAGGAATCAGTAAGGTGGGATCGATCAAAGACTAGATCCAGTACTCAGGCAAAGTCTCTCCCAATGATCCACAGCAGGTGGGACCACTTGACAGCAGTGACAAAATGCATGCCAGAAACTGTGGTTGGGCCATATTAGGAATGTACACACCGCCCAGTAACACCTCCAGTTCAGTCAGGTTCCCATCCATGAAAACGCATTGCCCCTCTGGGTAAACCTCCATTCTTGTACTTTGAAAAGGTACTGCAGGGCATATCCAAATTAACACCCCTTCCCCCCCAAGCCCGAGTAGGTTGTGCCAATCCATTTAACCCTCCAACGCTTATGCAGTGTCTGATCCTCCCTCCAAGCAAGCAATGTGTGTTTCTTGCAAAAATGTATTGGTGGACAGCATGGCGCCTTCTAAGTGGCCATGCACCGAGCATTCCAGGTTAGAAATGATACTCTACCCATGGTGATGCCCATAGTAACGGGAGGGGCACAGGTGGGAAAGGTGGAACCCGACCCCTAGCAGCTGTGGGC
This sequence comes from Lissotriton helveticus, assembly GCF_964261635.1. Taxonomy (NCBI): domain Eukaryota; kingdom Metazoa; phylum Chordata; class Amphibia; order Caudata; family Salamandridae; genus Lissotriton; species Lissotriton helveticus. Next base: position 1,493,325,840 of record NC_136061.1, on the reverse strand, counting down.
TGGCAGTCCTCAAGAATAATACTGTGCATTTATGAGGGGAGACTCAGATCGAACAATTAAACACCTTTTCTAACTCCCGACCCTAGGGTGGCAGAGAAACATCTGGCTGCCCAAACAGTTAACGTAAAACATCAGGCTAATGGGTCCTGTGCAATTGCAATTCAAAAGTCATAGGGTTGCAAAAGTGTGGGGGGGGGACATAAGCATACCAGAACCCTTAGTGTCCAAGTATGGCAAAGTCCAGCACGGGGGCCCGTCTGCATTGGCGAATTGTCCAACCCCCTTGCCTGAACCGTCGTGGGGGGGCATGTGTAGTAGTCAGCAATAGGTGGGTCTTATAATTTTGGGAGTGACTCCATCCCACTGACTGACACTAGAGCATATCATCAGGCGTCTGGGGTTTGACCACAGGGACTAGGACAGAGGAGACATTGTGTTGCATGATCACTGACTCAACCGAAGATGAAGCATCTCCCGACCCTTCAGTGAGACCTGCGGGGTCCGGATCCCGGAGGTGAACTGCCACCGCGAGTACTGATATTGGCTAATGCAGTGTCTGTGACAGCGTGGGGGGCGGCGGGGATGCCAGCATCACCTCAAGGTGCATTTCAGGGATCTCTGTTGGCAAGTGTCAATATCCTCAGACAAGGTATCCCGTCGCAATTCAACCCAGTCTCATGCATCGCTCATTTCTGTAAAGTTGTAGGATTTTCAACCCTTTTAGTTTTGCGGACACTGAAGTGAGTATCTAAGCCAGGTCCCTCACAACTAGCGCTTTACTCCAAAGAAGGATGCTCTCCTGCACTGAACCATGAGTGTGTAGTTTGGGAACAATAGAATTTTATAATTGTCGAAAGGGAGGGGGCCCAGATGCCTAGCAGCCTGCAGCACTGTGTATCTGTCCTTAAAGTTCAATATCCTAGACAGCATCAGCTGCTGTGGGGGACCCGGTTGGGGGGCATTTTTGCCAGAACTCTGTGTACATGCTCGACGGTAAAGTAAGGGGACATACCCTCAAGTGTGACCCACGCAGCATGCCATGGGGCTCTCCCCTCCACTCCCTCTGGAAAACAAATCAATCTTATATTGTTTCACTAGGAGTGACCCTCGAGGTCCTCCAGTTTGCCCTCTAGCTGCCGGACCCTACTGGTGATAGCCCGAGCTGCTAGGCATGGGCCTGGCAACTGCTGGGCACACTCTCTGTCTCTGGCTTAGGCCTTACTGTAACTCTGCTGGGGGCCCCCACTGTCCTACAACTTCTCCCTTCTTGGCTTACCCAACACCAATTGTGAGCTCCCCTGTACATTGCAAGGGGGAGCAGGGCCTGGGCCACATTACTGACCGCCACCAGAGGCCACCGCTGTCGGAATTCCCTGTGGCGCTCACCGTACACCCTGGGGGGAAAGAAACAGAAGAGAAGAAGGCTCTTGGCATCAGCTGCCACCCGCAGCTCCTGCCGCTCTCCTGCGGGCCCACTGACAACGCAGCCTGCATGCTTCAGTTCAGCAGCAGCACGGACCTCCCAACTGCGGTGAGCAATCCTCTGGTTCAACCCAAGCACACCTGCGGTCTTGCATTGCACCCCGCGGCTGCCAAAGGCCCCAGACAGACCCAGGGATCAATGATACTGGTGAATTTTGGAATCTTTGCTCTGGAGCCACACCAGGTCATGTCCGCCATCTTGCAGCACGCAGCCATGCCCCAAACAGTATATCCACGAGTCTTCATTTTTCCACAATAATTCATTCTATTAGAGCATGCTGTTCAGCTTTAAAGTAGCATTCTGTAGCGAGAAGTCAGGAGTTAGTACTTAAACTCCCAACTGCTCGATCAATTTCGTTTTGGTGTTCCCTCAACTTGCTCTACATAGTTAAAAAAATAAAGCTCAGCTATTGTAAAGTGCTACTGAGGCACTATTCTGACAAGGACGTAGGCCATGTTGGAATGGTAAAGTCAAAAAACCCTAAAATAGCTGAATCTCGCCACGATGCATTTGTGTTCATGTGTCGCAATGCATGCTTTGAATCATACAGCAGCAATATTGGAATTAACCATTAAAGATAGCCACCATAAGCACTCATGGGTGCACATGCAGCATTATGTATGTGCACATAAGCATTACTTGAACTTGTGTCGTGACATACGGGTGGCCATTTGGGTTTTTATTCTATTTTTTACTTTTCTCAAAGTGCCCGCAGTCATGTTGGAATAGTAAAATTATTAGTAAAATAAAAAAAACGTGTGTGGTGTTCCAATGCGACCAACTGTTAGCAAAGCCAGTAGGTGTGCACTTGCCTGCTAATGGTGACACTTAATGGTTTTTCTAATGTTTGGTATATTAGGGGCTTAAAGAAGTCTTAATGATTCGCGATGGCTGCGTTTTAGGTTTGGCTTGGCACTGCAGCTGTTGCTAGACCTCATGTGACCACTTAAAGAAGCAGCTTTGAGAGAGGTGTTTAGGTTCTGTCCACATGTCGATATTGGTACCCAAAAGTTTCGATTAGGAAGAAGGTGTGTGCTTTCACTTAAGAAAGAGTGCTTGTGTTGCAGTATTTTCCTTGTGAGAAGGCACAGGACCTGAGTTGGTTATGGTGATAAACCAGTGATCAGAGCTGATCTGTTTAGTTTGAATATAATGATAAAGGCAGTAGCCCTGACTTGCTTATTGTGAGAACCATATGTTAAGTGCAATGGGCCTTTAAGTGTGGATTGCTTTTAACTTGTTTTAAAGGCTGTTAAATGGTATTTTGTTACATTAAATCTCAGAAATTACTATCGCAAGAAAGGATTTTGCTTTCGTTTACATCCTCAGAAAAATGTTTGGGGTAGAAGATTTGCACACGTAAATCCTGTTCGGTCCTCTTAGGAGAAATTGTCTATTGTTTTGACACTGTAATTTTGTAAATACTTGCCATTTTATTACTGAATACAAGGTAGTTCCCTCATTGAAAATCATGTCTTCAATAGAGGAGCCAAAATTACTATCACAAGAAAGGATTTTGCTTTTGTTTACATCCTCAGACAAATGTTTGGGGTAGAAGATTTGCACACGAAAATCCTGTTCGGTCCTCTTAGGAGAAATTGTCTATTGTTTTGACAACTGTAATTTTGTAAATACTTGCCATTTTATTACTGAATACAAGGTAGTTCCCTCATTGAAAATCATGTGTTCAATAGAGTAGCCTTGATTTGGCTATGGCGACAAGCCAATAATTAAGATTATAGGCTGAATCCATCATCTGTGATAATAAATTGATAAATACTTATTTAAACATTGATGGGTTTAATACATAAGTAGCAGGATAAGGGAAAGTAACCTTTCTTAAAGAAATATACGCACTCCTTGATTTAAGTCTTATTGCAGAACACGAATGATTTTTTTTCTTCATTCTTTTATACCGAGTAAATGATTAACTGTATTTACGTACACATATACTGTACACAACAAAGGCTGCAATTCAGCTTTGAATGTAAAATTAAGATATGAGAGAGCTGTAACATCCCTTCCTGTGGTGTCCTGTCCTGTGATGTCACGTCCTGTGAGGTCATTCCTTGTGCACTTTTAAATCACAAATAGATTTTCTGCACACTCGAGCAACAGAGATGCACATAACATTTTGTGAATCCCTCTTAAATGTAAACAGACAAAAAAAACAATACAATTCACTTATCACATAAGAAACACCCTAACACAGTATTACAGATACAAGCACACACGTACACAAGTACAACGTTGTTTTGCAATGCGGTTTCTTATAGAGTGAGGTCCTAAATTTTGAGATCGTCTGTTTTCAGATTTAAAAAAACATAGTCAATTCTCCCCCAAACGTTTTTTATTGAGACACTCATCTTTCAGCATGTTAATTAAATATGCTCGGTGTCTTCTTGCAAAGAACTACAAGAACTACAAGAGGCTTTTCATTTAAACTGTGCATTAATCATTCAAATGCGGAGGGTTTCTAGTTCATACAAGTAGCACAAGAGGTGTAAGCTCAGTAGGAAAGTAATTGATGAGACCACCGCCCACTTCCTGCAGTCATGTGGATGGCTGCATCTCAGCAAGTGTGGGGCAGCCAGGCATCCAGCTCTCCCTATAGAACAACGAAGCAACTGTGGTAAATTTGGACTGTTTTGATAATATAAAACCACAGCCCACTTGGTATCCGACTTCAACCAAACTCCATTTATTTTTAGGTCGCAGCCTACCAGACAGAGCAGCTGTCTGGTTCAGTAAAGACAGCTTGGGACATTCAAAAAGTTGACCTAGGAATGAATGCATTCTGCCTGTTGCTTGCCATTGGCTTTGTGGTTTGTAAATCATGGTTTCTTACTTTCTATTTGCTGGTTTTATTTGTTTTAGGCAGTCCAGCTTGAGTTTGTACTTTCCTTTGCTCAAACCTTCCCGTGCTCTACCTTATTTACAGTATCCTTCCGAGTGTTCCCTTTCAGTAAACAGGTGTTATTTACAGTATCCTTCTGAGTGCTCCCTTTCTGTAAACGTGTGTAAATCTTGTTCTTATTTCCTAACATTTGCTAATCATTCAAAGGTGGAGGTCAAATGTCAGACGCTGTCTAAAGAGGGCGCTTGTTTATGTTTCTTTCTCTGACTTCAAAGTGACAGGATTCATGTGCCTGACTTACTGAATACTGAAGGTAGGAAAGTGTTTTTTAAAATAGCACACAACAACAATTAAATCAACTGTAAGTATTTCAGAATTTATCAGAATTAGGAGCACAATTGAAGCACATTTGTTGTTAGTTCTGAAGTGTGTTGGAAACTAATACTTTAATATGATCAAAAGAAATCATTACACTAGGTGATGCAATTTCTACACATTTTAGTTTGTGCACTGTATAGTTTTAGTAGTAAAACTGTATGGTTGTGCAAATAGTATGGCCATTTCAACTGAAAATACGTTGTCTCTAATGACTGTGTGCTACCACACCCTGAATACTCCATTCTCTGCCGTTCCACTCTACTTTGCACCACTCCACTCCACACCACTGCACTCTACTCTGTACCACTCCACTTCACTGAACTCTGCACAACATATACCAGATGCACTTCAATTTGCTTGATCAACAACAGGTTGCAACCCTCAAAACCTCAATACTCTTCATATGAGTCTAACAAGATCATAAAGGAAATCTCAATAAAATGTCAGGCCTACTAGCTTTGCCAAGGATGTCACCATACCATTGAATAGCACAGCATATATCCATATCTTTCAACTAACATTTCAACAGAAAAGCTTATTAGGGCCCCCAGCACACCTGTGCACCTTCTGTGGTGCCCTTGCCTTCCTAGGGGTGGCACCTTAATTATGCATATTTCTCCTTATCCTGGAAATGCTTTTTGGTTGATTTGTTGTTGCCCAAAGCAGCAGTGTCGACTACAATTTAAAAAATATGGTGGGGCACGATGGTGCCAAACTCACCATATATGTCGAACTTCTCCCCAGCGTTTCACGGGCAGGAATAGAACGACTTCCTTCCTGCTCAGTGGAATGCAAATCCAACCAGTCCTGTAGCTGCTCTCATCGTAGTGAGAGCAGCGTTGGGATTAGTGGGAGCAGACTAACCCAGCCCTCATTTTGAGGCTGGGGCCATTCCAGGAATCCCCCAGCAGTGTTACAGCTGAAGCATTGCTGGGTCTACAGTGCGCATGTCGGGCTGGCCGTAGTTAGTCAGCTGGCCAACCAGACATGGGCACTGAAAGAGGCAGCAGTAATCCTACAATAGCAGGATTCAGCCCCACCACCTGCCTCATACTTGCACTGCACACAGAGCAAGCTGGTGGCAAAATAAAGTGTCATTATTATGATATTATATTTTTGTGTGTTTGCCTGCTGCTCCCGCAGCAGGCAGAGCGATACTCCTCTGCCCTCGTGGTGGATCCGCTGCTGCAAAGCAGACCATATTATGCAGCCACCTAGAGCCAGCACATTCTTCATTATTAAATGTGGCAGCTGGCATTTTTTTTTTTTGCATAAGTGTGGTTCTCTGATGCACAGTTCAGAGGACTAAGAGCACCTAAGCAAACAACTAAAAAAGCTGCAGTCAGAGTTGTTTTAAGATAGGGGCGAACTGGCCCAGCCTTTCAAGGGCCCCCATGATAGCGCAAGCTCTGTTCTGGAGAGTCTTGCCCTGATTACCTTGAACAATTCTTAAACAGATTGCTGTAAACGCTATTTTTCTTCCATTTATTTTTAATTTTTTAATATTTTTATAATTCTTTGTATTGGAAAAAAAAGGCATGTAAACAGTCAAAACACCACAAAGCTCAAAGGGCCTGTAGAGCATATGAGTACGGCAGCAATAGTCCATGGTACAATACATTCCAGATGTCATCAAATAACCACACATTATAGCAGTGCAACCGCATCCCTCTCTCCCCCCCCGGTGGTTCACATATATCTCCGCAAAAAGTGTTCCATAGCCCACATATTTGTGACCATTTCATTGGGCACCCCCTAGAAACATAGATAGGTACCCCCGTCACCATGCACCAATCCATGTCCTTAGCCCAGTCGCTTATGTTGGGTGGGTGCGGGGCTCTCCACAATCGTGCAATGTTGCACTTCGCCACCATAAAGCCCAGAGTCACCCATGTTCTCTCCTTGGCGCTGAGGTCCGTGGGGTCCCAGATGTTCAACAAAATCAGTTTGATGTTACACGGTATCTGATATCCCAGAGCCTCCGCCATCATACGTACCACCCTCTCCCAATATTTCTGAATTTTAGCACATTCCCACAGTGTGTGAATAAAAGTGCCCTCTTGCCCACAGTGCCGGACGCAATTAGTGTCTTGGGCATAACCCATGTGGGCCAGAGAGGGTCCAGACAAATATGTTCTGTTAAGGATTTTGAGTTGCACTAGTCGGAATCTGGAAGAGATGGTGACCTCCCGTGGAGACGCCACGGCAGCCCGCCACTCCTCGTCCTCCAGCCCAGCCACATCATGGTACCATTTACACCTAAGGCGGATCAAGGGTTCTGGCATGTTGTTGATGAGTTTTCTATAGATAAGGGATACAGCCTTCTCCGGCAAATCGCCATCGAAAAGCCTGTCCTCCAGCGGAGAGGACTCAGGTAGGTCAGTCCCCTTCGGGAGAACTGCAAGCAGAGCGTGCCTAATCTGGAGATACCGAAACCGTTCGGAATTGGCCATTTTGTATTCTTGCTGTAGTTGAGAGAACGGTATCACCCCGCTCGATTTGAATAGGTCCCCAATTCTGGAGATGCCAATGGTGTCCCATTTGTCAAATCCCTTGGACCGTGCCAGTCGACCCAGCCGGTCACTATGCCAGACCGGTGTGGCCCTGGTGAGCGTGCCCTCCCAACCCAGACTCTTGGTAGCATCTTTCCATACATGCACAGTGTAGTGACTTAGTTCTCCCTACTGCATCCTCCTCTTAGTTGCTCAGCCAGAATGAATGTAATGCCTGCGTGGAATTTTAGAATGCCTGATGACAGTGTGGTTAGCTTGTTGGTATGTGAGGAATGACAGTTGAAGAGTGCAGGCTGAGCAACAACCATCTGCTCCTGGTGGGACCTCCTTAAGACTTCTTATAAGCTTGTAACAACTTATCAATAAACTCTCTACTTGAATTATACTTCCTGGCTACCTCTGATCATATATACAATATACCTTACTACAATTTGGCGACAGTCTTGAAGAAACCCTGCGTGTTTTGACAAAAGAATAAAAGAGGTGAGGAAACTTTCAATTTTACTGAACTTCATTCGTATAAGAAACAAAGCAAGCAACTTAAATATTAAATAAATGGAAAAGAACGCCCTCCCGAGTCCCACCAGTGTCCTCCACCACCTGATCAGCCTGCCCAGGGCGCTTCATGTTCCTATATGAACCTACGATTTCCTGCTTGCTGTAAAATTGATTTACCTGTTTGGTGCCAACCCAGCTGTGATTACTACAATGAAGACTGACAAACTTCGCCTCGTGAGAGAATAATTGGATTTATTATGCAACTAACACTATTTGTATTTTTATTGGAAGTAGTGCCATAACGGAGCCTGTGACTAAACAACGTTGTTGTCTCTAATACTACAAGTCACCACGAATACTTTTTATATGAACTGCCTGATTCCTTTTGGGAGTACAGTTTAAAGAGTGCAACCTGCTGACTGCGAAGAAAAAAAGAGTCTACTCGATCTATTGTCTATTTGTGCTTTGATCGGTTTTAACTATCTAAATGCACCCAATTGATACTGTTCAACAAAGTCAGGTGAGACATTTTATTTTTATTCAAAATTGGACTTTGCTTCAATCCTTCGTGTGCATTTGTTGCCAACTGCCATTTTTCTATTTTGAAACACTGCCACGAGCTCAAGCACGCACTTACCTTCGTCCCATGGATACGTTCTTGGCCTCCTTAGTGATGTTGTGTGCGCTGCCGATAAGACGTCCTGCTGCTCTGGCGTGCAGTGAACCACCCGGCATACCGTCAACGAGCGTAACGCCATTTTTGATCTTCACTGTATCTTGCTGATCGATTGTTCCTCAGCAGCTGTTGCGCACCAAAGTACAGTTTGCCTCTGATCTTCAAGTCTCCCGCTTGGCATTCTTGTCGGATATTATCCCACACTAGACCCTCTTCACCTGCTTTGGATCATTGTATTGAACCTCTTCACAGGTACTAGTTTCCCGTTAGCAAATTGAGTTATCCTCCAACTCGTATCATGGTCTCATTTCTTTTGTCAAAAGTCTTCACACGATTTACTTCGGATCGGATGAGACACCACTCACCAGCACCTCCATACTTTGGAACAGTTACTCCAGATGACTTCAACAAGTGGAACAGTTACTTCTGATTTTTTCGACATTAGTTATTTTGCTGTCAGAGTACTATATGTATCTATGCAAATGCACATATGTCTTTACTTACTGCATAATATTGTTATCTTCCTGAACAATGTTTAATGGGTTGCTTACAGCTTGCTTATTGTTTTGTTGTTTGGCACCTTAGTTAGTTCTTATTTGACTTTGCAGTCAGGTCAAACGTACTGTGTTAAGTATATACATGTGCAAAGCATTATCTTCCTGAAAGCTTAAGTTATGATGAGTTTGTTTTTAGGGCAAGTATTTTCTTAGCGCTAGAACTTCTTCTTAGGAGATTTATTGTATAGGAGCTGGTCTCCACATAATTATTACATTCTTTCAGTGTGGGTAGTGCACACCCTCTTCACTGATTTTATTTCCCTTTGATTTATGTGTCTATCAGCTTAAGCCTTACATACCCCTCACTCTCACATTACTCTTTACATGTGTTCAACTAGCAATATGAGTTGTTTTGTTTCATAATACAGTATTTGAGTTCAAACATTATTTTATTTTACTCAACTGGCAGTGAACCTAGGATTTTACAGAATGTAATGGACTGTTTCCCATCTTTAATTTGTTGTGTTATAAGCAGTATTCTCATCTTTAGTTTTGTTGCGCTATGGGCAGTGTACCCATCTTTGGTTTTTAAGTACTATGGGCAGTGTACCCATCTTTGGTTTTTAAGTACTATGGGCAGTGTACCCATCTTTGGTTTTTAAGCGCAATGGGCACTGTACCCATACTTAGTTGTGTTGCGCTATGGGCAATGTACCCATCTTTGGTTTTTAAGCGCTATGGGCACTGTACCCATACTTAGTTTTGTTGCGCTATGGGCAGTGTACCCATCTTTGGGTTTTTTAAGCGCTATGGACAGTGTTATTTGGTTTTGTTGCACTATGGGCACTGTACCCATCTTTGGTCTTGTTGCACTATAGGCAGTGTACCCATCTTTGGTTTTATTGCGCTATGGGCAGTGTACCCATCTTTGGTTTTGTTGCGCTATGAGCAGTGTACCCATCATTGGTTTTATTGCGTTATGGGCAGTGTACCCATCTTTGGTTTTGTTGCACTATAAGCAATGTACCCAACTTTGCTTTGTTGCGTAAACCTATGATGCGCAATAGGTTATGTACCCATCTTCAAGTATTATATGAAATGGTTTCAAATCCATACCATATATTGGAAATGTAATGTACAATTCGCAACTTTATATGTACATGTGCGATGAGCTCTGTACCCTATACTTGTTTGAGCTATTAACCTCATACATTTTAGAATTTGTAGTGTTTACACTACTGTCTCACTTCTTTCTCTTCTCCTTTTTATTCTATTTTTTCTTTTCTCTGCATTTCAATTTATGATACTTTATTCGAATGTTGTACTTGCAATGTTTTACATGCAACGCTTTACTTACGATGTTGTAATTATTTCCATTAATTGTTTTTCCCAAAGGAAGGGGATGTGCTATCTAGAAACTTTATCTCAGTTTTTCACCCTTCCTTCTTTTTAGTCTCTTTCTTCTCTGTCTGAAAGAAATGTTATTGTTTGTTGTTCCCAAGGGAAAAGGATATGTAGTGACTTAGTTCTCCCTACTGCATCCTCCTCCTAGTTGCTCAGCCAGAATGAATGTAATGCATGCGTGGAATGTTAGAATGCCTGATGACAGTGTGGTTAGAATGTGAGTGTGCTTGTTGGTATGTGATGAATGACAGTTGAAGAGTGCAGGCTGAGCAACAATCATCTGCTCCTGGTGGGACCTCCTTAAGACTTCTTATAAGCTTGTAACAACTTATCAATAAACTCTCTACTTGAATTATACTTCCTGGCTACCTCTGATCATATATACAATATACCCTACTACACACAGCATGTTTGGTCGGACCGGACAGGACGGATATCAGTGATTTTCTGTACACCGCCTCCTCAAAACCGCCCCCTGGGAGGAGCCATCGGTCTATCCGGTAGGCCGGGTCGTCATGTCATCGATATCGGCATTGGTTGATGGCAAGAAGCTGCGAAGCCCAATAATACTGTTTCATATCCAGAAGCCCAATTTCACAGTCGAACCAACCCAGCGTGAGTTTCTGCGTGGCAATGCGGGGGGGCTTACCCTCCCATAACAAGTCCTGCACCAAGGACTCTATTTCCTTGAAGTATGACACTGTTTTTGGAATTGGTGTTTTCTGTAATGCATATAAAAGTCTGGGGAGGGACATCATTTTGAATAATGCTGCACGCCCCAGGAGAGTTAGGGGTAGCGACTTCCAGTGCTGGACATCTGATTTAAGGTGCGTTAGCCAGAGGTTAGTCTCGTAGAATCGAGACAAGTCTTTAGATACCCAGATTCCCAGATATTTGAACCCTGCCACGGCCTCCATCAATTGATAGTCCCGGGGAAGTCGGAGCTTCTGCCCATTAAGAAGGTAGAGCACAGATTTGGACCAGTTGATCCGATAACCTGCAAATCTGCCAAAGATGTGAAATATGTCCATCACCATGGTGAGCGATTTCACCGGGGATGCAAGGTAGAGCAGGATAACATCCACGTACAGAGATATTTGGTCCTCCCAGCCATGAGTCCATCTCAAGCCCCTGATAGCCGGACCCCACAGGATCCACGCTGCTAGGGGCTCCAAGGCCAAAGCGAAGAGGGGCATCCGTGCCTAGTGCCCTTTCTCAAGGGAAAAACAGGGGACTTGCGGTTATTGACGACCACCTGCACTAATGGTTGGCAATACAAAAGGCGCACCCAGTTAATAAATTCCGAACCGAAGCCCAATTTGCAGAGCACCGCAAACATGTAGGGCCATTCTATGGTATCGAAGGCCAACGCGGCATCCAGGGACACCACCACGGCATCTTCTCTAATAGTATCCGCCCTGCAGAGTTCTCGTGTAGGCGGTGGAGATTAAGAGATGTATTTTGCGCCGGCATTAAACCCGGACTGGTCCAGGTGAATCAGGGCGGGAAGAACCTGCAACAGACGAGTGGCGAGGATTTTTGCCTCACAATTGAGCAACGATATAGGTCTATACGAAGAACAGTGATCTGCGAGTTTGCCCGATTTGTGGATGACAATGATGGTGGCCAGTCTATGGTCTTCAGGAAGAATTCCACTCGCTTTACTCTCCCGGTAAATAATAGTAAGGTAAGGGGCATTTATATATGCCATCGGCTTAAATAATTCTATGGGGATCCCAGTGGGACCCGATGCATTCCACCCCCTGCAAGTCATGAATAGCCTTCTCCACTTCGGTCACTGTTAGGTCACACTCTAAATCAGAGCTGTCCTCCGCGGTAAGGGTAGGCATATCTATATCTTGGAGTAGAGATAATGCCTCCTCCTCCGAATAGTTTGTGCCTCAAGTATATAGGGAGTAATAGTCTTGCCCAAATGCGTCCGCAATGTCCTGCAGTGCGGTAACAAGGGAGCATTGGTCAGTGCCAATTTCCACCACCACTCAACGTGCCTCCTCTCTACGATCCAACCACGCCAGCAGTTTGCCTGCCTTATCGCCGACATCATAAATTCTGCTAAGAGTCGCCCTGTATTGTGGCCTAGCCGCGTCAGTGGCCAGGTCAAAAAACTCTTTCATCTTAGTCTGGAGCCTATGACGCGATTCCTCCGAGTCCTGCGTTTGAACTGCGCGTTCCAAGGCCAGGACCTCCCTCTCTAAGCGTGCCAGATCCACAGCTTTTTTCTAGCGTTGTCCAGCAATCTGACCCAGCACCACTCCCTATATGACAGTTTTATAGGCCTCCCAAAGGGAAACGGACAAGCTGACTGACCCTTGATTTAGCTGATAATAAAGGTCGGTTTCGCCCAATGGTTTATCCTTAACTGAGGAAATAGCGCAATACCAGGGGTTAAGCGGTACAACGCGGCCAACCGCGGGTTCTCTCACTTCCACCCTGCATAGCACGGGTGAGTGATTCGAAATTCCCCTAGCCAAGTGTTGAATCTCCTTGACATTTTGGATCTGGCTCATGAGCATGAGCACATAGTCTATTCGTGACATGCTGCGATGGGGCCCCAAGAGATGGGTGTATAGGAGCTCGCTAGGATGGAAGTATCTCCAGACATCTACCAGACCCATAGCCCCCAGAAAGCTATGTATCCGTTTACGGCACGCCGGCAGGTCCTTCTGGGGCCAGGGATCCAGGGAATCTGAAACGATGGAATTAAAATCCCCCCTATCAGCAACCTACCATCCGGTAAGTTCAGGAGAAGATCACCGAGATCCATAAACGCCTGTGTGTGCAGGCCTGGCGGAATGTACACTGATACCAGATTAAGAGCTGCTCCCTCCCACACCCTGGACACTGCTAAGAACCTGCCCAGGGGGTCCGTGTGGACCTTGTTAACAATCAAGGGGAAGGACTTGCGAACCAAGATGCCCACCCTGCGAGCCAGAGCCAAAGGCAGAATAGGCAGACATCAGGAATCCCCACAGAGACAGGGCCTTACAACCATTGCCCAACAGATGGGTCTCCTGCAATAGGAGGATGACAGGTGAATGTCGCTTCAAAAATTGGAGAACCACCCCTCTTTTGATTTTGTCGCCCAACCCGTTCACATTCCAGGATATCAGGCTAAGTTTCCGTCTGCGCATGGTACCCATCATTCGATGTCTCAGATACAAGGTACCCCGTTGAGGAGCATACCAAATGGGAGGGTGGATAGGCAAGCATATGTGTGTGTAGCCAAATCGGATGTCCCATTCGCCCCATGTCAAGTAAATAAAGTAGGATAATGGAGAGGTAAACAATCTCTTGTACCGATGTGGAACAAAACAAAGACAAAAACAACTGAAGCAGAAGCAATACCAAGAATACTGCGACCAATGGGGGTAAATCAACTACCCAATCCATCGCCATTAGCTGTCGAGACCTCTTGGAGAAAACATGCCTAAACAAAAACAATTCTGAAATAAACAAAAACAATATGAAAAATAACACCCCAAAACGTACCCCCTCTCCCCAACGTGAATTCCCCACTTCCCCCCACCCTGCCTCCCTGCTTGGCGGTAACACACCCTCCCACCCCCCGAACTAGCAGAGTGCCTATCGTCCACCCTTCCAAGAGCTCGCGGAACCGTATGGCCAAATCGAGCAAATAACCCCAAAGAAACTATATCTGCCCCAAAGGTGAATCAAATCAGCCCTAACGTAGTTACAGCAGAAACATTGGCAAGGGCCACGCATAAACCCACAACCCCCACACTTGGTCTGCGGGAAGACGGGCATGAGGTCCGGATGACAGCAACAGCTAGAACAGTCTATTTTCGGGTAACATGTCTAATGCAGTGTGATCAGTTAAGTCAAACCCCGATTGTCACTGACCCAACCAAAGTTAGTGCCCCCTCCCAAGGAAGGTATACAGACCAGTCATTCAGCACCACCTGCAGCCTCCGTCAGGCCCGTTTGCAGCGGGCCTCCACCAGAAGCCCGGGCATCACTGTTAATTTCCACACCCCGGGTCTGGCGGTCTCGTCGGCCCGCCATCCGCCATCCCTCCAACCAGTCCCAGGTCTCTCCCAGAGTGGTGAAAAAACAGGATTTACCCTCCGCTTCCACCCTCAGCTTGGCCGGGATCATCATCGCATACTTCACATCCTTGTCACAAAGCGCTTTCCTAACTTCCAGGAAGCTTTGTTGCCGTTGCACCTTTAGGGTGAAGTCAGGAAAGAAAGTGATGCGGCTGTTTTGAAATTCCACTGGTGGGGTGGAGCGGGCACACTTCAGGATAACATCTCGGTCACGGAAGTTGAAGATCCGGGTGAGGAGCGGTCATGGGGGGGCCCCAGGCCATGGACTGCCGCCAGGCACCCGGTGTGGCCGTTCCACCGAGAAGAAGTTAGAGTGCCCACGTGGTTTAAGGTAGTTGGTGATCAAGTCTTCCACGAAGAGGTCCACCGACGGCCCCTCCGGCAGTTACAGCACACCTATTATATGGACGTTGTTGCGCCTGGAGCTTCCTTCATAATCATCCAGCTGCACCTCGAGTTTTAGGCATGTGTTTGCAGGTCATCCACCTTTCTCTGTAATTCGACGTGTCTTCTACCAGGGAGGTGGCCTTAATTTCAACATCTTTGAGTCGAGAGTTCATATTGCGCATGTCCTCCCTGATGAGCGACACCTTGGTGAAGACAGTGTCGATCTGTGATTCCAAGGACGTTCCGACGGTGGTGATGGCATCGAGAATGTCTTCCAATGTCGGGTCTGCCTTCTTTCCTCCAGTATCCATTTTGTCGGGAGCGGCTGGCCCTCCTTTAGGGCTCAAACTGGAACTCCCATCCCAGGCAAATTTTGTCAGCTTGGCCTGGAGGGCCGCCTTTGGGCCCCGACCCCCCACCATGAAGGATGTAGGACTCTGTCGCCAGCTCCGTAGCAATGATACAGAGGCTGAGATGTGACAGCTAGGGAGTAAGGCTCCGGTATCCTCCCAATGCAACGGAGAGTTCGCGTCCTTCAGGCCAGATGGACTTGGGAGCCCCCACAGCACAAACAGTATGCCCCAGTCACTTAATGCGGCAAACGCTCACGAGGATCTTCTTGAACTGGCAGCAGTCCGGCCAGAGAGGGTCGGGAGGACAGAGGTAGAGATATGTCACCAGCCACCGCCAACCCGGTGTCGCCGTTCTGAGTCTGCAATGTCACAGGCACTCGTACCCCCCCCCCAGACCAAAAGTGCGGGGTGTAGATAGGGTGTCCACTGAGCATCACGGGGCGGACACCTTCTTTCCTGTCTGAGCTCATTGCTACGTCACTCCTCGGGCCTATCACCTGGGGTCGCCTGTCAGGTACATTCAGCAGCAACAATAGTGTAAGCCAGCTTTCTTAAAACCTCCATTCACACTGTTCTCTAAGTTCTGGTGCCTAAAGTGTATTTATTGCAATAGAAGTCATTCATATAGTAAGGGTTATTAACACTGAGAGTTGACGTTCATTCTTTCATCTCCCTCCCCTACACACCGTGGCTCTGGATGAATAACATCTGTCTCACGATAATGTCTGTAAAGACGGTCATTAACGGTATAAAAGCTTTTAGTAGTATGCTGGATCTGGGGGTTCCTCGTGTGGTATATAGCAGGCACGCAATGCCCATTGGGCTCAAAGGGCTTCACCCCCGTCTTGTGTGTCAGCCCGGTTTGAGACAGATTCCCACCACACACACAGCCGCACCCGAGTACTTCACCAGTCTTTAAATGACTATTTGCTTGCTAATGAGGCTTTGTTGTTTTTTCACCCCTTCTAGAGCCCCTGCATCACCACTCCAACTATTCCTGGAAGAATTAGCCCCCACCCTGACATTTTTGCTTAGCCCCCCCCGAAATATGGCTCTAGTTGCTCCTCTAGTATATATACTCCAACTCCTGATGTTGACCCCCGGTGCTGACCTCCAGCTGGGACTCTCACCACAGACTACTGACTTTCTACAGGGTTGGGGGAAGGGGCATTGGAGCTTTCTATGTGTGAATAGTTTGAATGAACTTGAAACCTTCACTTCCTGTGGCTTCTATACCTCAGGGCAGGGCCAATAACAAGTGTTATCCCACCGCCAGGTATACATAAACGCGCACCCTCTGGTCCTTCCCCAGGTTTCTACTTGCTTTGGGGCCTGTGGAATGGCCCTTGTGGCTTCCCTCCTACCCCATAGACTGTGAAACCTTCACTTCTTGTGGCTTCTATACCTTAGGGCAGGGCCAATACGAATGTTCTCCCTTAGCCAGGTGTACATAAACGTGCCTCCTCGGGTCCTTCCCCAGGTTTCTACTTGTTTTGGGGGCTGTGGAGTGGCCCCTGTGGCTTCCCACCCACCCCAGAGGGGTGCATCCCGAGGCTTTTCCTGTTAATGACAGGAAGCACCCGAGTGACAGGCGACACGCGAGGAACACACCATAATCAGCGCTAATTGAAGAAGTCTGGTGTGATGGACTGATATCACACCGCTGGCTGCCTCCTCCGGAACTGGAATGTTACGATGATATTCATTGTGTGCACTCCTGGCTCATGAAATTCGGAGCACAAGCATGCATGAAGGTGAGGTTATGAAAGCATAGCAAAGTCTTGCCTTATTATTAAGTTAAAGCCATTTGCTTTGCTATACAATACCATTAGCAAAGCAAATGGCTTTAACTTAACCAAAGGCGAGACCTGTTGCATTTTCAATGCTTGTTTAAAAGATTTTGACACTCCAGCTGGATTCCGTGGGACCTACTCCAGAGATGCCAACTATACCAGTCAACAGAAGAACCCTTCACGGTCCAGACAAATCAACCCTTGACTATGCCCCAGAGAGAGTGGGTTAGTCAGTGTCACTGGTTCTGAAGTCAGAGTGCAACAGAGTCCAACAGAGTCCAACAAGTACAAGTCCCTGCAGGGGACATTCCAAACAGGGATTCACCAGTGACACAGTCAAACCATCCTCTTCTGTGATCCCATGCTTCGCAAAGTGTCTGTCCTTGGGCCGGAGGTAAACAGTGGAGGTGGCGAATTCTAGAAGATGGGTATCCATCCCTACTCAAACCAGAGATGTCACATTACCCCTCCACCGCTAACTGACATTTTCTGGGAGCAGCCCACAAGCTAACCTACTCTAATGCAAAACCTTCTGGGATTTTCCAACTTGGCAGAATCATGTGATGGATTAGAAGACCACTTCTCTGAGTCTGCTCTGCTTATAGTTGACATTGACAAACTGCTTTTCCCTCAGAGACTTCAAAAGGAACCCAGGATAGGACTGGTGTCAGAGTTCTTGCTCACTTTTTGTCTCTAAGAGAAAAGACATCTCCAGGTTTGTCAGGCAGTTGTAGCTAACCACTCTATGCTGTTTCCTCCCCCAAGGTTTGACTCAAGGAAATACCACAAGGAACACATATAGGTAAAAATTATAATGTTATGGATCCCGAGAGCTCTGGCACTCTCCAGTATTGCTCTATATCTAGTTTACAACTGGTTAGTTCAATGGGGCGCAGTATATTTTCCTTGAGTGAGAATCCTTCGTCATCTATGATATTTAATAGGGCCATTTTAGGGGTAAATCTAGGGGATGATGTAATGGCATTTTGCATATCCTATCGAAAAGCATTCCAAGAAGGTCCAATACATCTACAGGACCAAACAGTATGCAAAAAATCCCCCACTTCATTCTGACACCTAACACAGTTTGGTCTTGGGCTTCTCCTCATTCACCACAGTCTTTGGGTGCCTAGTATATATATTGGAGATAGTTAAACTGATTAGATGATATTTCTAGAGATAGCGGCCTCTTTGGTGGCCATCAGGGCAAATCTCTATTCTTTGTCACAAAGGTCCCCCATACCTGTTTCCCATTGTGATGATTATGAAAGATTATTGGTTTTAGCTAAGTAAACTCCTCTGGCCTAATGGCGAATGGCTATGTAAGAGGTTCTGTCTTTCCCTCATTCCCTCCTTGTTGGAAATGGCCATTTTTACAAGGTTGCCACAGACATCTTGCCTTCCTCCTCCTCTATTTGATGAAACATTTTTGTTGGCCATAGGACTCTCAGCACTTTACCCCTGCTAACCAGTGCTACAGAGCATGTGCTTCTCCCCTACACATGTTGACATTGATGTATACCTAATTGGCATATTTAGTGTACCTTTAAGTGCTATACCTTTTGCCCAGGGCCTTTAATATAAATGCTACTAGTGGGCTTGTAGCACTGGCTGTGTCACCCACACAAGCAGCATTTCAAACCTGTCTCAGCCTGCTATTTCAGGGTCTGTATGTTCAGTATACTGTCACTTCAACATGGCATTTAAAACCACTATCCAAGCCTTAAGCTCACCTTTTACTACACACAAGTCACCCCTTAGGTAGGCCTTAAGTGGCCCTGAAGGCAGGGTGCTGTGTAACTAAATGGCAGAACATGTACCTTTACGTTTTACATGTCCTGGCAGTCAGAAACAGCTAAATTAGTTTTTGACTGCTGTGAGGCCTACTCCTTTCATTGGGCTAGCATTGGGGATTCCTTAAAACACCCTTTAAGCTGGAATTGTTGATTGTAAAGGAGTAGCTACTTCCTGTTTAATATCTTTGAAATTATGGTGATAAATCCTCTTTTTTGGTAGAGTTGGATTTAACAGTATCAATTTAGAAATGCCAAGAAAGTGCTGGGGCAGCAAATGATGGATGGAATGCTGAATAAATCAAATATTCAACCCCTGTCAACAGATCTGGGTTAAATCCATTGGTCTGGACCAGAAACAAGCATCCTGGAACAGGCTTCGGGGGTATCACCCCTCATAAGCCAGGCTAGCATGAATCCAGTGGCACAGCGAATAAGGGATCCATTTCTGGGCATACCTATTCCACTTAAGGTGAAAAGTGCTGCTGCAACAAATGATAGATGGACAAAGAGACATTTTTTACAGTGCATTTCAAACGAAACAAAACAAGCAATAGAAGAGAGTCAATTAAAAGAAAATAACGAAAATACTAAAAAAAGGACACAGGAAGAGAGAGATATAAAACCAGCCTTAGACTCAAGTCCTTATATATTACAAAACGACTCAATTTATTAATAAAACCATAAATAACAAAGGATAAATAATATATGTAGTATTACAACACATACAGTTCATACCATAAATAGATTCATGTCTTTTTTTTCTAAAAGAAAATAAAGACCTAAAATG
The DNA here is from genome assembly GCF_964261635.1 of Lissotriton helveticus. Taxonomy (NCBI): domain Eukaryota; kingdom Metazoa; phylum Chordata; class Amphibia; order Caudata; family Salamandridae; genus Lissotriton; species Lissotriton helveticus. Next base: position 1,493,306,330 of record NC_136061.1, on the reverse strand, counting down.
CAACATGTGGGTTGGGAGCCCTTTAAAAAGCATCCTCTGCTTCCTAACCCTACTAATATAATTGTAGAGTTCTAATATCTATAAAGGCAATTCCTATTCGAAGCTAAGCATTTCAAGAGTTCATCCAGTTAGACATATTACCCCAAATTATTTCTCCTAATCGCCGTTTCCTATGACTCTTCAGGGAATATAGGCTAGGCTCCAGATTAGTTCTCCACATGTCTTAGGTCTATGCAAAGATTTTAGCAAATAGATTGGCTAGGGTTATTACTCCTTTAGTCCCACATAGTTAACATGGTTTTATTCCTGGAAGAGGCACGGTCATTCACATTAGGAAGGCCATTATGCTATTTGATCTTGCTAATGTTAAACAAGTGTCACTTGGATTGATTTTATTAGACGCTGAAAAAGCATTCAACAGTGTTTCTTGGGATTTCCTCTGGGCAGTTACACAATGGCAAGGATTTGGGATAGCTTTTATAGCGGCACTAAGGGCTCTTTATGGGACCCCCAAGACAAAAATATGTGCTATGGGTCTGGAATCAGATTCAGTATCCATTTTTAGGGGATCTAAACAGGGTTGTCCCTGTTCGCCCCAATTATTTGTTTTGCATATAGACCGGTTTTTAGCTATGCTTGAACGTAATGCTGTTATTAATTCTATCTCTGTAAATCAGGCAGAATACAGGGAGTTTGTGCCTGCTGATGACTTCGTTGTAGTCACTGCAGACCCGAAAGTTGCAGTGCTGGAAACTGAGACAGTTGCTAAACAGTTTGGACTATATTCAGGCTATAAATTAATTGCATCTAAAACCCAAATCCTTTGTACCAAGCAGGCTGTCTTTAATGAGTCAAGGATTGTTGAGGAGGCTGTATATTTAGGGATTACAGTTACAGCCTGTTCGGATCAACTGGTGGAGGCAAATTTGTGTCCATTGCTCAGCAAGATTAGAAGCTTGCTTGACAGAGTCAAATGTCTACATCATTCATTAATCGGAAGATGCAATGTCTTAAAAATGAGAATTTTCCCAAACGTTTTAGACATCTTCTGGTCTGTACCTTTAGAGTTTATGAAGAGGAGCTGAAGAAATTAGAGTTGCTCTGTACCAACTTCATTTGGAGTCATAGAAAACCACGAAGCGCAATGAAATATATGACCCTTGCTAGATTTCGGGGTTGTTGGGCAGTAACACATTTTACATTTTTTTATTGGGCTTGCCTTTTACAATCACTTGGAAATTATGATAACAGGGGAGGACAGTGTAGATGTAGTAGAAGCTCCATCGATGTATCAAATGTTGATGGGAGCAGAAGCAAAGGGCTGCCTGTTGAGGAATGTTGAGCCAAGCTACTATTAGAAAAACAGGTTTATGGTGCTAACTGCTTATATGGTCTGGAAGCAGGTTAGAAAGTGACTGCAGCTTGGCAGTGTACACTTTTATACACCCACTAGCAGCCCGTCCCGACGTTGTCCGTGTATGAAATAGAATGTGTGTAATGTGTGTATTTGGCAAGGGCAATTTATTTTAAAATCTCGTGGTTGACAACATTTTTTGTTTCATTAGAATAGGGACGGAGAAGGGCAGCTGCAGCCCTGGTTGATGTTAGCAGGCGCGTGTAATTGGTGTAGTGATCCGCCGCCTTAGCCCGGCTACAGCCCTGGTTGATGTTAGCAGGCACGTGTAATGTCGTTGAATGAGAGAGTTATCAGCCACGGGTAAATCCGTTTAATGAGAGAGTTCAGTGACAGCGAGTAGGAGAGGCTGCAGTAATTGTCCCTGCAGACACGCTCATTTGCGTGTTCCCCCGCTTGAGGCCCAGATGCAGGCCTGTTTGATGTTAGCAGGCACGTGTTCCCTCGCTTGAGGCCCAGCTGCAGCCCTGGTTGATGGTAGCAGGCGCGTCTAATTTCGTTGAATGAGAGAGTTCAGTAACAGCGCGCAGAAGAGGCTGCAGTAATGTTACATACCAGGCCTCCAGCTGAACGCGTTTGTCATGCCCCCAGCACACGGCCACAGCAGACGATCTGATTAATGTACGACCCACATGGCAGGAAGGGCGGAACGTAGCACACGTCCCCAGCGTTTCTCACGCCCCCAGCGTGCCCCTTGATGTGGCGCAATTGCGTTCACATGGCATGAAGGCTGGACACACGCCCCCAGCGTTTATCACGCCCCCAGCATGTCGCGCCCCGAGCGTGCCCCTTGATGCTGTGCAGCAACATAATTGGCGCTTGTATGTACGACTCACATGGCATGAAGGGCGGACACACGCCCCCAGCGTTTGTCACGCCCCCAGCGTTTGTCACGCCCCCAGCACACGCCCACAGCCCACGATGTGATGGCCGTACCACACGCCCCCAGAGTTAGTCACGCCCCCAGCCCACGCCCACAGCACAACACAGACACGCCCACAAGGGACTACTTTGCTGGCACGGTTCTTTTACCTTTTAAATGTATATGGTGTCCTACGGTACAATTGTATGTCTTGCACTGTATGATTGTGATGAACACCACTGTTTCTTTAAAAGTTAATAAAAACAATAAAAAAAATAAAATAAAAAAATAATGTATGTGGTGGCCATCTGCATAGCCTATGTCCTTCTGCTGCAACTGCCTTTTCCAACGCTGTATTGGGTGTTGTGATTGGTGCTGTGGTTACTGAGATTACCCGCCTCAAAGGTTTGGGCTCTCTCTTTATAATATTAGTATGGATGTCTGCTTCACTATTATTACCTTCTATTATTTGAGACAGACTTATGGAAAGATGGAGATTAAAGGGCATTACTACACTGGGAGATTTTTATGGTGAGCCCCAGATTAGTTCCTTTGCAGAACTACAAGATTTCTATGGATTGTCAAGGGGGTATTTGTTCACGTTTTTACAGATTCAGAACTTTTTGAATAAAAAGAAAATGATTTCAGAGGGATGACTAAGATCCCTGTAATTGACGCAATTAGACGAAGATATAGAATTGGCACTTCATATGATTTGCTTACACAAACACAACCAGATGATTTGGAGGCCCAAAATCTCAAATGGAGATTAAGACTTGAGCAGGAAGGGGAATCAATTGAAGTTGGAGAGACGATTTTATTGTCATTAAATTTGAGGTCACAACATTTTAATACTATTTATTATCTGTACTATCCCCCAGCAAAGATATATTAATGGGGAGGGGTGACAGATGGGAAATGTACTGGAGATGGAGCAAAACAGGCGGAAATGCTCCATATGTTCTTCACATGTCCCAAATCAACATGGTTAATATGTGGAATGTGTGAATTTCTGATAGTTATTATCGGTACATCAGTAACTCTCACAAACATAATGATGCTACTAGGGTTAATTGATAAAACACACATTAATGGGGTTGTGAGCAAAGAAGGTTATTTGATCTTTGTGGCAACTGCAGTAGCTCGATTATATATTGTGTCAGACTGGCTGAAAGCAGAGCCACCGACCATCATCTTTTTGTGTTGCACATTTTCATAATAGTAATGTCAAGCTCACCTTTGCAGAATCTCTCAATTGCCTTCAATTTCAAAATCAACTATAAGTAACTACTTCTGTGCCCTCTGTGACAAATCACAGAGCATGTTAGCGGGTGTTTGTTTTTGATACAAATAATTTTGCAATTAATAGTTCCAAGCTGAAACTCATACTGATGACATCAGCAAAATGGTACCTTGATCTCCCTTTCTCACCTCAGCTGCTTCTCTTCATACTAATGTCCCCTTATAAGTGAAAACATTTTTTTTAGAGGTACAAGAAGGAGTTTCTCAGCTATGTTACATTAACCGCTGAAGATGTGTAGTTTTGAGGTAAGCTGCTTTCCTTCGGTGTCATTTGCTTAGGCATGTAAATGTGTTGCCCATTTTGAAAGCATCTTGCTGGGATGTGGCTTGTCCACTGCCACTACCTAGAATGAACAAGAGGGAGCTTATGTATTCTTTCCAGATGTGACACAAAGGTGACTGATTAGGTGTGGGCAAGATGGGCCATCCTCCCAGAATGGCAGGGAGTGGAACTGTGCCTTGCCCTACTTACACTTCAAAGGACTCACCTCCAGCACACATAAAGAAATCTGACACTAGTCTTTTGTCACCTCAGACCTCTAGTAGCCTTGATAGGGAAAGGGAAGGACTTTCCAGAACCAGATGTTTGGGCAATATAAGGAATCCCTGACTTCAAAGGCTGGAACCAGATATAATATTAGCCCTCCAGAATCATTCACGAGTAGACTCCTGGACTGGTGGACATTACAGAAGAAGGACTGCCTTGCTCCTCAGAGGACTTCCCTGCTGCTTGGGGCCATCCTTTCTACTCAGAGGACTGCCCTGTTGTTGCTACCAGAGTACTGCCCTGTTGCTGGAGTACTGCCCTGCTTGAGGATAGCCCTTCTGCTTGAGGACTGCACTGCTGCTTGACGACTCCCCTGCTCTCTTAGAAGGAAGGCTGGACCTGCTTCCTTCATCCCAGGCTAGCCTGAGTGAGGCTAAGATTCAGTTGGCTGACTTCCTCTCTGAGTTACAGGAAGATGATAAGGTCCAGAGGCCTCCCTGCAACGGCCCAGCTGATCTGTTGCACTGGACCTGCAACTGACCTGCTTGAGCTCTGCTGGCCTCTGAAGGAGTAAGTTCCTGTTCATGAAGAGGTGCCTCCCAGGTCTTGGACCCTTGGCAGGCATCAGTTGAGCGCCTCATGTGAAAGAAGGTGAAATCCTGAAGTTTTGGTCTCTTTGTGACCACAAACAGGCCTGTCTGTGTCGAGACACTGTCACCCGCGATGACCAGCAACGCAAAGCTACGGTGAACCAGTTCTTCGCGCTACAGCAACTGGCAACATGAGATCTGCACTTGGCGCTAGAACAACAATAACCAGTAGGGAAAGCCAATGTAAAGTTCTAGCAGCAACTGTCTGCAATGGCTGACTGGATCTTCAAGCTATAGACACAACTGTCTCCTACAACACGTCAGCTCTTTGCGCTACACCGATGACCATCCGTGATGCTTTCGCTGGTTTATGGTCTCCACCACTGCAAATGGAACCCTTTGCACCAGACTTTGAAAAGCTACCTTTTTCAATGGGGCATTCTTAGTCCCTGCATCCTGCCCTCCTCCATTGCGGTCAGATTGAACCTGTGACTTTCCCCGGTCCAGCATAATCAGATGACTGCGAGTGGCGATTTGTGCTTTTAGGCACTCTAACGACCTAACACGTTGGAACTGAATATCTCTGGTTCTACAACTTTGTATTTCTGTTGTTCTGGTATCATTTTATTTATTACAATTTACTCTATATATCTACATTGGTTTAGGAATTATCTTATGTTGTGTTTTCTTTTTATTACTGCTTTGGTGCTGCATAAAATACTTTCAACTTTGCCTCAAAGGTAAGCCTGACTGCTTTGTGCCAAGCTACCAGAAGACTAAGCCTAGGTTAATTAGTGACTTTTGTGACTAACCCTGACTAAGATTATGGTTGTTGCCTTAGTGGGACTTCCACCCCCTCAACCAATAACCCAATTTCTTTTACAGTACAGTTGGGGGTAAAATGTATCAAAAAATAATGAGGTATCACTACTTCGTCTATCAACCCACAAAGTATGCCATATAAATGCACCAAGTCATATGTAATGCTACTTTATTTGTTGGGTGATTATGTTAAAAAGACGTCAGGAAAACTAAAACAGAGAAAAACTGGAACCAAGTCGGGAGAAAATGTGCACCTTTTTACTTTATGCAATAGTAATTCTACAATACACTACTTACTACTTCTTAAGTTCCATTGAAGTGATCCAGTTAAAAAAATCGTAAAAGATGTACAATTTAGAAAAACAATAAAAATCAAATACATACTCTCCAATCAAACAAATGTTTATAACAACCCTTACTTTTGTTGATTTGCCTGCAGATTAAATGAAGTTATTTATGTGCTAGAAATTTCTTTTCTGCTGTGTACAATCAAAGGTAGTAACGGTTTCGATACAGAAAATAGCCAAGGAGGTTAAAATGTAACATATGTTAATCAAACATGTACTCATTGTTCATGATTGTTAATATTAATGTTGTGAGGGTTGTCATGTATATTGTCTACCATAATTAAGAATGAGTTAAACTGACATGTCAGATAAAAACGTATAGGACTACACGAAACGCAAGACTGGATGAACAGCCCCTTGGCACTAGTGTGAAAGATGGAGGAGGTGGTCAGAATTTTTATACGAATCGTAAATTGGGATATTTCATGGTTGTGCTAGTGTTGAGCTCCAATATTGAGGATTCCGAGTAGTAAACTTTCATTACACATAATGACGTCTCATTCTTTCAGATTTAGTGAGTCATGACAGAAATGCCATTTGCTGGGTTCGCTTTCTACTGTGTACTAGCAGTGAAACAAAGATTTGGTCATCAAATGAGTGGATTAATTAACTGGGTTTCACCAAAACTGAATGTGACTATTCATCTACAGGGTCCTGCGAGTACACTACAGAACATCCAGCACATCAGTCTAAATGAGGCCATTCCACATAGGGAAGCTTTCGATGTAATTGATGTGTATGTCCCTCCAAAAGCAAATGCTATGGAAAAAATAGCAGATTGGTAAAATGTCTCTTTAACATTATTGTTAACCTGTGGTTTGTGCTTCCTGTGGTTGCACCCACTCAGTTATCTCATAAAGTAGGATCAATAGATGAATAAAATGATCAAGCCTCGTTAATTATATTTTGGTCATTTGAGTCATTTGAGAAGTTTGGATCTTCATTCGTGATATGACAATAGTAAGCCGTTTGGGAAGTTACCATGACTCATTGATTGCATCCATTGTTCCTGGATTAATCAGGCCACGTAATTCAGCAGAGGGGATAATAATATGTGCTGACTAGAAACATTTAGAATTAACAGAATGGATTTAAGTGGATAACTGAGAGTAATGTTATTCTTGCTCTTCTTATAATAGGGGCAATTAACAATGATTTGGAAGCCCCTCTCTCCTCAATGAGAGAAGAAAATATGACAATATTATTCCATGAACAAAAAATTGTGAAAGTCTCATTCTTCTTGACAACTTCAAAATAACCAGAGAGAAGTGATGGAAATAACTGCTGTAAGTGGTTCGATGAAGAGTGTGGGTCAAGAAGTGATGCTGTCCTCAGCCCTTGCTGCACATTTCAAATTTGCAGCTGCTAAGGCTTCTATGTTAAACTAATGCAAGATTTGTTTTTAATTTTAATTTCAAAGCCTGAAAAAAACATCAAGATTAATAGAGTGTATGGGATGATTTGAAATGGGATACAGCAGAAAAAAACTCTAAGAGATGTTGAGAATGTGTTGCTTGGAGATAGTAGGGGCATCCAAATTCCCAGAAATCAAGTAGTGAAGCATATCAGTGGGTTAGGTACTTTAAGCGCTTGAAACCAATGTGGAAGACACAACATCATTGACAGATTCAACCACGATTTAATGCAAAGGTGACAAGAGTCTGAAGCTTATTTTCTTGGCCCCAGAGGTAAAATATGTTATTGAAAAACAAAAGGTAAATAAAGCTCCTGGCCCAGATAGTGTACAGGTAGATTGGTATTGTGCTGACCCACAAAATGGGCACAAGTCAGTACTAAGGTTTTTAATACTGTATTGGCAACTACAGCTTTCCCAGCCAGCTCTTTGAAGTTAGCCATGATTGGTCTACCACATAAAAAGAATAGCTGTGCTAACCCAACCAGGTAGAGACCTATTTCATTAGTGGATAGTGCCGGTAAGGTTTATGGCTCAGTACTATTGAACTGTACCAGGGCTGGGTTTACTTGGAAGCTTTTCTTTCTGATATCCATGGAAAATTCAGGTAGGGCACCTGAACAGTAGACCAGGCCATGTTTTGCTCAACATGCATATATTTTCACGAGATTGCCTTTATGTAAAATGTTCATAGACTTAAATTGTGCATTTAACTGGTTAAAAGGAATCTCAATTCAATTTCAAAATACTTTATTTGGTTTTGCAAATCGAAAAACCATAAAAGCAACATTACAACCATTCAAATTTGATGAATCATATAAAAGCACATACATAATTCGTAATCACAGTGCGTAAAAAAGTTAATTCCGAAAGAGTTAGGGGGAAATCTGTACAATAAAAACAGTCACCTATAAAATACATGTAAACTATTGAAGGAAGACTACTAGGATAACAGCTACAGTTTAGGGATATATTAGTTCTCCATGCAATTTCTTATTTTCAGTGAGGATTTCAAATATCCAATCACGAATAAAGTGCATTCTGGCTTCAACATTTGCAAGAAGCAAAGGGCCGGGCGGACCTGAGTAAAATTCAACCTTTTTAAAAGGGGATTTAAAAAGAACCTCCGGGGAGCATCATAGAGGCTACAAAAGAACATAAAGTGCACCAAATCCTGAGGAGACACTCCGTCGCAGCCACAGAAAGGTAACACCTGGCCTCTGGCTTCCCTTCGGAACAGCAAGTAAAAGATGGAAATAATCCATCCGAAACCTGGTTAATAAAAACCGCTCGTGGGCCGACAGGGGTCACAAAAGATATGGCTCCATTGATGGCGTAGTTTTAAGCATCACAAATTTATGGACGCTGGGTTTAGCCAAATCTACCCCATCTCTATTGAGTTTTTTGAGTAGAATAAAACACTTTTTTACAAACTCCACATCCGCAGCGGTAATAGAATCAGGGCTTATAAATAGGTCCGGACGCCCCAGCTCCATAAAACAGCCTTTTATGCATTTTAGCCGTGGGATGTTAAGCATGTGTTCCAGGCACAAAACTTCTTTCAGTAACTGGTGGTTAAGATCTAGATCTTTATTTAGCCAGCACTAAAGCCAGAAAAGCAGGGGACGCATTGAAAGGGTATCACAAATAAAAGGTAACCCCGTTTCTTCATGAACTACTAGATTTGAGGTTCCTTTGGGTACTCCCAGGACCTTTTTTAAGAAGTTGTTCTCTGCCACCTGGATACCCTTGGATGCTACGTATTCCCATAACTCGCTGCCATAGCTACTGATTGCGATACTTTTTGCCTGGTATATTTTCAACATTGCCGCAACTGGGCGCTTACCCATTTTTGTTGCAAAGTTGAAAATGGCTGTGTTCGCTCTTGTAATCTCCCCTCTTTTTCTCTGTACTAGAGCACCTCAATTTAAATGGTCATTTAAAGAGGATGCCCAGGTATGAGAAGGTTGTCGCTATGGGCACTTTCTCAGGGTTCACCATAAAAGGGTACTGCCTTTTGGGACGAGACCCAACCTGCATTATATAAGATTTAGTGTTGTTTATGGCTAGGTCACGATCAGCCATGAAACTACGAAAGGTGTTGAGTAAAGACAGCAGACCTCTTGTGGTTATGGTGAGGAAGACCACGTCGTCCGCATAACGCAGGACGGGTAGGCCCCTGTGCCCAACGTAGGGAAAATCGGCCCCAGTTTCTACCAGGGTCTTGTCCAACTCATTAATATACAAATTAAAAAGAAATGGGACCAACATGCATCCCGGCCTTACTTCCCTTTCAACATTAAAGTTCCTTGATACCCTATGATCCTGGGAAAAATCTTATGTTTGCCTTTGTATCCCTATGCAGGTCCCTCAGGAAGTTAACCAAGGTGGCCTCCACCCCCATGGCGCACATGGACTGCCATACTTTCCCCCGATTGACACAGTCAAAAGCGGAGGAAAGATCCATGAACGCCATGTAGATCGTACCCTGGCAGGCAACGGTGTACTTCCCGAGAATCTTGTACAGGTTAAGGCATTGTGCTAAGGTGGAGTGCCCTGGGCGAAACCCATATTGGATATCAGAAATGATCCTGTTACCTTCTGCCCAGGCTGCCAATCTGTTCAGCACTACTCCGCCCACGACCTTAACCACGGAATCAATAAGGGAGAGTCTGTAACAAGTAGTACTGTTACGATCACCCTTCTTGAATACCGGGAAAATTGTTGAGATGCCCCATGACTCTGGACAGCCTGCCCCTGCCGCCACGTTAAGCACGGCTGCAAGAACTGGGGCCCATAGAGATGGGTTTGATTTGAAAAAGTCCAGAGACATACCATCCGGGCCTGGTGCCTTATTGCACGTCAACCCCGAGATACCTTTCTCTACCTCGCTCAGCGTGAATGGGATCAGAGTTTCATTTTTCACCTCCCACTTTGGGATATATCTGGGTTGTGGCACTCTTAAATATGGACCCGAAGTGGGACACCCATTCATCTTCAGTGATATTAGTGCCAATATCTTCCGCCCGCTCCCTCTCAAACAAAGGTCTATTAATTAGTCCCCAGAATCTCGTGCTGTTACCTTGTGTGCTTGGATCTAGGAGTTCTCTCCATGTTGCATCCTTTAATTCGGCTTTGCATTTTGCCAAGGCCTTTTTATAATTAAGACAGAGGGCCCGGATCCGTAGTTGGTCTCTTGGGCTAACTTTCAAAGCTGCCTTTAGCTCTCTAGCAGCTTTTGAGCATGCAGGGTTAAACCATTTGGGATCCCTAAATGATGTGCTTGGTGCGGGGACAGTTAATAAGGCTCCCACCTTTGAAACGATCCACTCAAAAGCTTTAAGAACACCCACGGCAAGGGAATCAGGGGACACACATAATGCTAATTCTGAAGCACATAGTTCATGTACGTTGTCATACAATAGATCCGGGTTCACCTGGGACCACTTGAGGTGACGCCTCCCGTCCGTAAGTCTCGTCACACCGGGCGCTACCACCTTTGCCTGCATTTTCAACATACCACCATGGTGTACACATACAGGGTTATGATCACTAAAAATACTTTCTTAGATTATAAATCCCTGGAGAATAGACTGTAAGCCAGCCAAACTCAAGATCTGATCTATAAAGGTCCCACCGTTGCATCCTTTAAATGATGGAACGGGTTGTTTGCTAGATTCAGCAACAAAAGACATAGAAGAGATCAGGTCAAATTCATTAAGTAGATTATTAAGTGCCTCACTCTGGGCCGAATGCTCAAAATGAAGTCCCCACATTCTAGCACAGCCCATTTCTCCCATACTAGTTTTCGCAGGGTCACCACACGGATGGACATTAAAATCCCCTGCTAACATAAGGCTATGGGCGACATAACTGCAATGCTGTCTAACAAAGTTACCTAGCTGAGCAATCTTGCAAACCCCCAAAGTGTTTACTGTGTTGTAAAAATTAATCATACACAGACTCACATTTCCTCGCTTTAAGATGACAGCTTGGAGATCCTTGTGGATGGTGGGAAGTTCCTTGATCCTGCAGTTCAAGGCTAGTGCTATATAAATAATCAAGCCACCCCTAGCTCTGCCACTAACTGATGGGGAGACCGGGACAAAAATGCTTTGTAACCCTCTAAAAATAGGTTACAGTCCACCAGCCAGGTCTCCTGCAGGCAATTCACAGGGAATTGACTGATGAACACCACCCACATTGGATCCTGAAGCTTCCCCGCTAACCCTGCAATGTTCCAGGAAAGAACATTATAATATACTTGCTCTATAAACTCCCACGGAGGTGCAGTAAATAAAACCTCTGTTGGCTCGGAAGTATACGCCCGGGGCAACATCTGCATAACGGGACCAGCACTTAGATGGGGGGTTGATGGGAGTCCTGATGTTCCATAGATGGCACATTGGATTCTAAACTAACATTCAGTCAGTCGCAGTCCTCCAACCTAAAGAGTACTGCAAACCTGTTTGTCCCCTGCGGGATAGGTGAAAAGTAGCGGTCCCCCGAGATGTTGTGCCTTACTACGGGGGGGGTGAATTGACTGGTCCCATGGTCTTCGACAGGACCATGTAGCTGCCATTTACATAAATTGGTTCATTACCCTACCCTCTAACCCTCTATAGTACCCTCAGACAGCTTCTCTATGTGGCTGTGGTCCGAATTTCTACCACGGGTCGCAGTAATACTAGATGAACAAGCGTCCCCGGGTACCCCTGTTGATTGCGAGATGCCTGCTGCGGTTTTAGGTTTAGTTGACACATTATTAATGATATCTAATGTGTGGATTGATTGCAAAGTTTTAAGTTGGACTGCTATACTTTGCTCTATATCATTTAACTTGGTCACAATAGGGGACAACTTTTCCTTCAACATAGAGCTCAACATAGATTTTAGACTTTTCAACATGGGGTAATCAACCATAGGAGACACTACAACCTGAGACCCCCCTATATCTGATGGAGGTAATAGCAACGGGTTGGGTTTGATCTTTTTGGCTTGGCTGCCAATTGCTGTACACTTTCTATTCAGGCTGCCAGCGGAACGACTAGCCTCCCTCAAATGTTGGGGTGAAATAGGACCATGGGAGACCTCAGGTTGAGCGTCACTATTCTTCCCATCAGTCCCACCCTTCCCCAAAGTAACAGTATGTGCAGCACCCTTCCTATTTCCAATTATCACTACCGGGGACAAGGGCCTAGGGGGTACCTCCCCCACAACTGCTGGAATGCCGGAAAGCACGTCTTTTGCCTGTATATCACTGCCCAACCCCGAGACAAGAGGAGTACTCTCTAGCTCGTCAATAGAATCTTTGGAACAATTATTACAGCCACCCAGAAAGGGGTATAGAACACTTGAGGGTGATCTAGATAGACGCCTATTAATCAATTCAAACTCTTTGTCAATGACTGAAGCAGCCCTTGACAAAAAGGCGTACATGGTGGTTAATGTTGCTTTAGATGCAACTATAGACCCTACATGAGTCACCTGGGTCTTTCTCCTCCCCATTGTTGCTACCCTATGTAATTAGCCGGGACCTCTAAAGATGGAATGGCCCCGCTATTTATAACCTTTGATGAGTTTACCCCAGTACAAATATTTTTCTTTTTTCTTTTTTTGACAATCACCCCCTATGGCGGCCACTACTCCCGCATTCAGGAACTCAAATAATATGTTCTAACCGCCTACTGCAAACAGAGGGAGAAACAATCAACATAGGATATAAGTGGTTAACCATATAGATTTGTTTGAAAAATGAAAATAACGTAGCCCAGCCCAGCCTCTTCGTCCCCTGAAGGGGAAATTATCCTTAACAACATCCCCCTAGAGGAAGTGAATGCTTTTACCTATTTGGGCATCTCATTACAGAACAATATGGGGTGGAAATGCCATACAGATATGGCCACCCTGAAATGTCAACAACTTGCGGGAGCCCTTGCATCCAAACATAAAACCTCCTTTACTAAGCCTATTACACCTGTCTTGGAGATTTACCAAACAAAAGTAGTAAGTGCCACCCTGTATGGATCAGAGCTCTGGGGATTTTCTAACCTAACCCAACTAGCAACATCTGAGAGGAAATTCTTACGAAGGTTGCTTGGCGTTCCACAAAGTACACCCACAGTCCTGCTGTTGTTTGATCTAGGCAGGCAAAATGTGGTTGATATAGCGAGACTGAGGCCATTATTGTATTAGAGGCGTATTTGCACCACTCCTGAATTGGCTCACTATGTAACAGCCCTGAGAGATATAATAAGGGCAGACAAATCTCATGTAATCCAGTGGCTTAATGAATTAAGGACACTTCTAAAAGATCTGGACCTTATCCAGCTATGTGAAACTTCTGACACGATAACATTCCCATCAAAACAGCTCCTGAAAGAAAAATATTGGGCAATGGTCTGTGAGAGAGTCCATACGAGTAGTATTGGCACCAATCTAACCGGCCGCTTTCTTTTTTTTTTATTATCTTTTTATTGAATTCAAATAACAGAAAACATAGAAAAGAAAACAAAAAACAAGGCAGTACATTACAAAGGTGTCATTTCGGCGCTGGGGGGGGTACATTTTCAAATCAGATGTCAGAAGTATGTGATGAGATTGGGGAGGGGGGAGGAGACCAGGAAAAAGCAAGATATCTAGATTCCCGTGGAGGAAACATCAGGCTGAGAGGAGGACGGGTCAGTGTCCAATTCTGAATGGGGGGGGGGTACATATATCACCACGGTATGCGTTCCATTGATTCCAGATTTTCCCCCATTTGCGGGGCGTGCCACGGGAAACATACACTGTCTTTTCCCTAAACATGCACCAGTCCATGTTTTGTTGCCACACCAGAACTGTCGGTGGCCTCTGGGCACCCCATAACTGAGCTATGTCTCTCTTGGCGATCATATTACCCAAGGTCACCCATCGAAGCTGCACCAGGTCATAATCATTCGGCTCCCAGACATTCAACAGACACCGTCTCGCTTCAGGCATCGATTGCACACCCGTGACCTCACTCATGACTTCATGCACGAGAGTCCAATAGCGCATCACAGCAGGACATTCCCAAAGGATATGGAGAAACGTGCCCACCAAACCACAGCCACGCCTGCACAGTCCATCCACAGAGAATCCCATGCGCACCAGACGGGGACCAGTCACGTATACCCTATGAAGAATTTTGAGCTGGACAAATCGGAGGCGTGCCGGGATAGCCACTTCCTTCGGGGAAGAGATCGCAGCCTGCCAATCCTCGTCATCGAGTTCCAGACCATCACTAGTCCATACCTCTCGAAGGTTACACAGTAGGTCGGTTCTGACATTGATCAACTTTTTGTAAATGAGCGAGATCGTGCTATCAGGGACATGCCCATCTAGTATCCGATCTTCAAGCGGGGACGCCTCCGGAATATCTGAGCCCAGGCGAAAGACAGACAAAACCGCATGTCGGATTTGCGCATATCGAAAGGATTCTCTATCAGCCAATTCATACTCAACTTTCAGCTCCTCAAACGTCTTGATTCTACCCTTGATCCACACATCATTCACCCTGCTGATACCGATCACATCCCACTTATCGAAACCCTTCGACTTCCAGAGGGATCCAAGTTTTTCCGATGCATAAAGCGGGGTAGCACGAGTTGGCTTATCAGCCCAGCCCAGGGTCGCTGTTGCGCGATACCACACCTGCACTGCTGTCCCAGTGGGGCCCGTGAGAAATTTGCCGGCAGATCTCGCGTACAGAGCCCTATTGTAGTCTCCACCGGGCAGCAGCCATCTATCCATCGCAAACGCCGGGCTTGGCAAAGGACCGTAAGTGCAGTGGTTGATGGCCCCCAACTGAGAGGCCCAATAGTAGCGGCGGATGTCCGGGAGCGCAATACCCCGTCATACCACGGGAGTGTCAGCTTCGCAAGAGCGATACGTGAGCGGCCCCCCCATATCAATTGTCTCTGTAGACTTTCAATCTCACGGAAGTAGCGGGCAGGCACAATATCAAGTGTATTTTGCAGCGCATAAAGGAACCGGGGGAGCGACATCATCTTAAACAACGCCACCCGTCCCAGAAGAGAGAGAGGGAGCCTACTCCACGCAGTCACATCAGCACGGAGGCGCTGGAGAGGGGGCAACAAATTGCGTTCATAACGAAACACAGGGTCCAAGGTGATAAAAATCCCCAAGTACTTGAATCCCTCCCGCACCACCGCAATAGGACATCCACGAGGCAGGAGAGGAGCCTCGCCGTAAAGAACATAGACGCAAGACTTCGACCAGTTGATGACAAGACCGGAATTTTTACGGAAAGAAGTCAAGACGTCAAAAAGGACAATCAACGACCTCCGAGGCGACGTAAGATACAGGAGTATATCGTCTGCGTATAAGGATATCCGCTCTTCAAACTCCGGAGTCCATCTAATGCCCTTCAAGGACGGTTCCCATCTCAGCCATGCCGCCAAGGGCTCCAAAGCGAGGGCAAACAAGAGAGGAGACAAAGGGCAGCCCTGGCACGTCCCCCTACCGAGAGCGAAGGAGGCTGAGACACGACCGTTTACCACCACTTGGGCCAAGGGGTCGGTGTATAGCAATTTCACCCAGTCAATGAAGGTAGGGCCAAAGCCGAATTTAGAGAAAACCGCCCAAAGATAAGGCCACTCCAGCGTATCAAACGCCATGGTGGCGTCCAGTGATGCCAAGATGGCCGGTTCACGCAGAGTTGCCGCCCGCGCAAGGACTCCATGCAAGCGCCGGAGATTCAGTGCCGTGTTGCGATGGGGTATGAATCCAGATTGGTCCGGATGAACCAGATCGCCTATGACAGTGACCAAGCGGTTGGCAAGCACTTTGGCCAGAATCTTCGGTTCAGCGTTAATCAATTATATGGGCCTACAGGAGGCGCAGCGGTCACGTGGCTTGCCATCCTTGTGAATCACCACTATGGAAGCCAATCTTTGATCAGGAGGGAGGGAGCTTGCCTCCAGCGATTCCAAAAAAATCGACCGTAGATACGGTGCTATCACATCCGGACGGAGCTTGTAAAGCTCTATAGGGAGCCCATTAGGGCCCGAGGCCTTCCCCGAGCGAACCGAGCGGATGGCAGTCGCGACCTCATCAACTGTAGGTGGAGCCTCTAAGAGATCCCTTTCTAGGTCGGACAAACATGGCAGCGAGATATCGCGCAGGAGCAAGTGGGAGTCCTGCTCAGGCCTATCAGATACCGGGGAGTACACTTCCCGGAAATAGTCAGCGAAACATTCAACAATATCAGCAGGGTCGGTGATACTCACGTCGTTCACATCCACAATCACAGGGACCACTTGACTCGCACATTCCCTCTTATCCAGCCAAGCAAGCAATTTCCCCGCCTTATCCCCCACATCATACAGACGTCCCTGCTGTTCTCTGCTCATCTCCTTCGCCTCATCAGTCACCATCGCCCTATACTCGAGTTGTTTTAGACCCAAAAGGTGCAGCCTCTCCGGGGTGACCTCGGACTCCAATTCCCCCTCAAGAACGGTGATGTCATTCTCAAGACGGACGACCTCCTCCCGCCGACGTCTCTTAACATTGCCAATCAAGGAGAGGGCCTGGCCCTGAATAACAGTTTTGTACGCTTCCCATAGCGTGACAGAGGAGGACACAGAACCCACATTTTCAGCAAAGTATTGATCAATCGTTTTAATTAGTTCCGCCCTAACCTTGGGATCGCGGAGATACCAGGGGTTTATCGGGGCCACTCTACCCTCCGACCCCAAGTGAGCGTCCACTACCAACCAGAGTGGGGAATGGTCCGAGATGCCCCTAGCTAGATGTTTCACCTCCCTTACGGAGGAGACCTGGGAGGAGGGCATCAGCACATAATCAAGTCTCGAAAGACTGCTGTGGGCCCCAGAGTGAAAGGTATATTGGAAGGCGCCAGCAGTCGGTGAGCCCTAGAGCCTCCAGGAAGTCCCCCAACCAGGATTGTGACTTCGCAATTTCCCGGGGGGGGGGGGGGGGGGGGTAGCGATCACACATCCCCGACACTACAGAGTTGAAGTCCCCGCCACTACAAGCAGACCCTCAGGGACTCCCAAGATCACTCTTCCCAGATCCGCATAAGTAGTAGTCTGGAGACCCGGCGGTACATATACGGAGAGCAGGGTAATAACCCTCCCCTCCCAGCGCCCCACAATGGCGGCGTACCGTCCCCTATCATCAAGGATGATTTCGTCAACAGCAAGAGGGAGGGAGCTCCGAACCAGAATGCCCACCCCCCTGGAACCATAAGTGAAACCCGAGTGCGCCAAGAGACGATAGCCACGCCTATTCATGGCATGGCACGTATTGCCAAGCAAGTGCGTCTCCTGAAGCAGAACCACATCAGGGGACAAACGTCGCATCAGCTGCAACACCACGCCCCGCTTGATCCTATCCCCCAACCCATTAACGTTCCAACACAGTAAATTAAGTCCCCTTCCCCCCATCCCAAAGATCAACCCCATCCCCACCCCACACCGGATGCGACACTATACAGCAGGAGATCATCGATACTATGCCTTGAAGAAAACAATGAAACGTGAACTGCAACCCCCCAACCCCCCAAAAGACCCCGTACAACACACCCCCCACCCCGCACCCCTGCGTAAGACTCAAAAGCCACCCCAACTTGCAGTGTGCCTGTCGCCCTATCATACAACTAGTCTACGAAAAGAACCCCAGAGGAGGAAGACTCACCCACCCCCCCGCCCACACCCCAGTAAGATAGCATGTTAGCAAGCAATAGTGGTATAGCACCAAACCACAGCCGAAAAGTCAATACGATGGACCGGGAGCTGAGTCCGCCCCCTATTCCTGCTCCACCGGGCCTCCCTCCGCTCCACCGGAGTGTCCAGAGTGTTCAGAATGATCTGGTCCCGGGGGCAGCGTGTCCAGCCAGTCATTTGCCGCCCCTGGATGATCAAAGAAAAATGTTCGGTCATTGTACACCACACGTAGCCGGGCCGGGAAAAGCATAGCATATTTCATGTTTCTTTTCCTTAGTCTCTTTTTCACCCCCTGGAATCCAAGCCGCTGTTTCTGAACCTGCTGGGTGAAGTCCGGGTAGAAGCTGACTGTAGTGTTCTCATAAGCCGTTGGACCAGATAGGCGTGACGCTTGCAGGATCGCATCCCTATCCCGAAAGCTAAAGATCCGAGCAATGATGGGTCGCGGAGTGGCCCCCTGCTTAGGCGGGCCACCCGGGATCCTGTGTGCACGTTCTACAGCAAAAAACTTGCTAAGGCCCTTGGGTGCTAGATGATTCAAGACCAGGTCTTCCACCAGCAGGTCCACCGAGGATGCTTCCGATGTTTCCGGGACACCGACCAGACGGACGTTGTTCCGTCGTGCACGGCCCTCAAAATCGTCCAGGCGTCGAGTGAGATAGTCACGGGCGGCTCGCAGGTTACCGACCTCTGCCTGTAGATCGGAGACGTCAGTAACAAGACTAGATGTCTTTAGATCGAGGGATTTGACCTTTTCATTGGTTTTCGCAAGGTCAGCCCTGATCAGGGTAACATCGATAGCGACCGTATCCAACTTGTGGGCCAGGGCATCATACTGTTGACCCAGTGTGGCCTTCATCCCGGCAATGGCGCCCATGACGTCCCTCAACGATAGATCTTCATCCATCGGGGATTCTTCCCCAACATTGGCCAGGGATTTAGTCGACCCGCCCGGAGAGCCCTTGGCGAGGGTGTATCTGTCCATAACATTTGATTGCACGGAGCCTCCTCGCATTGCCGGTCTGGTCCTGCGTTTCTCTCCCTCAGGCTTGGCGGCCATCTTAGTCCGTGCGCCCCGAAGGGTAGTCTGAGACCTAGTAAAAATGGCTAAACTCGATGCGCCCGCTGCAATTTGGAAAACAAGATGGGAACCTATCACCAGGTGATGAGTAGCAGGAGGCCTGAGTAGCCAGTTGTTGAATCGTGGTTAGGTTGAAAGCAGCAAGCCAGGGCGATCGTGACAAAGTCAAATAGGTCTAAGCGCGAGAAACGAAACTGAAAGTAGACGACCGGGCAAGGGAAGCTCGTATGATCCGTTGTTGTTCAATTACTGTCCGGCTGGCAGAGAAACCGGGCCCGGGGCAGTACCATGGAGCAGGCCGGAAAAGTTCAAGAGTCCATATCTTCGGCTCCCGAGGTCCGAATCGAAGTCCGAAAACGGATAAACGATCAGCAGGGTTGTGCCAGTAATAACCCGTCCTCTAAGTCAGGATAAGGTACAGGATAGTCGGTGGAGGTGGCGAAGGTCCGGGAGCCCTGAGCTCAGGCGACCATCTTGGGTGCGCGCTAAGCTCCTCCTCGACCGGCCGCTTTCTTGATTTTAAATCACGTCCCCACCGTGAGGCATACTGGGATATTATTGAAAGGTCTCAAGACCGTAAATTATATTTCCAATTTAGAATAGGTACACTTACAGTAAAAGCCTTCAGCTCTAAATGGGTACCACTAGGAAGTTATAAATGTCACAACTGTAAACATAAGGTTGAGTCTATAGCACATATATTTTTTGAATGCCCTCTTTATTGTGCTCCGCGCCGTAAATGGTTAAAACCAATTTGCTCAAATCTGGGCACACGGAAGTATAAAGATGCCCTAAGAATACTGGAGTCTGACTGTTCACCTTGCATAGCTGTAGCAACTGCAACATTTTTAAAATAGTCTTGGATTGTACGCACCCGCACCTTCCTACTTCATGCTGCTAGCTAGTAATCACAGGCCTGCCCTTGGCCCGGGCTTCGCCCGGGTGTGGCCCGGCCATGCCCGTTTGAGTCCTGCGCCACGGGAGCCCTAGCCCCCTTATGAGCACCTCCTGGCGCTCATGGTGTGGTGCGCGGCGTGTGCGCCGCACAGAATGCTGGGAGTTGTAGTTTACTGGGCGGCGGGCAACAATGGCGGTTCTCGCTCTTCTCACGTTGCAAGGACTGGTGCAAGTGTCCCGGCGAGTCCAGCAGCAAATGAAGATGGCCCCAACAGCAGCTCCGGTAAGTCTGAGAATGGGTTAAAAGGAATCAACTGTGTGGCCTGCAATCAGTCAACAATGCCTAGGCAGCTCACATATTGTGGCCAGAGAGGATCCCCATCAATAATACACGTGCAAGAGTTTGCTATTGTCCATCCTTTGAGTGGACCAAGAGTTTATTTTTATTGTGGCAGGAGTGAGTCATAGATGTATCATTGCACCTTTACCTATTAGTATTTTTACGAATTACATTGACACCTACTTGGAAGGGTTAAACCGTCGGTGAGCCAAGGCTGAGGTGTGTGATGGAGCAGTGCATCAAGTAACTTACAAGCGGTGCCCCAGGCCACAGTGCAGGCACCGTGTCGATGTCAGCGTGGAGTTGGGTCGTTGGTGATATCAGGGCAGTGATGTGGAGTGAAAAGGCGCAAAATGCAGTGCCCTCAGGTCACCGGCTTGGTAGTGGCGGCGAGTGTCATAGTCGGTGAGACCAGGGTTGCGGTGTGAAGTGGGGCAGCATTCTCTGCAATACCAACAGGTCACTGAGCCAGCAAGGGTGTCATTGACAGCCTCTAGTTGCCTTTTCTTCTGTTGCTTAACAAAACACAATGTTTCCAGTGCTGGTAGCAGATGATCTTGAAGTCTTTGCTGTCCCTGAGACTTCTTGAACAGGGGGCAAGTTCTACCTCCAGCCCTCGGAGAAACTCAGAAAACGAAGTTGCAGAAAGTCCAGTCCAGTGCAGTCCTTACACTGCCCAAGACAGAAGCAGACAGACATTGCATGCCAACACATCTAAGCACACAGCAAAGAGGTAGTTCCTCGAATAGAACCGACACAGCCTATTCAGGACCTGGTGAAAACTCCTGCCACCATTCTAATTGCAGAACGGACCATTCAGCCTGGCTATGAGCTGCTCAGGAAAGGCAGGAGGACACACCTCAACCCTACTAGTGAATGCACATCCCCAGCTCCTGTCACTCCAAAACCAGATGGTGAATACACAAACAGGCAGAGGCACACAGAATGGTTATACAAGAAAATTCACACTTTCTAAAAGTGACATTTTCAAACCCACAATGTAAAAACCACCTTTACTAAAAGATGTATTATTACATTCTGAGCTCAGGGAGCCTAAACTCCATTTCTCTATCTTGTCTCAATGGAATGTTACACCTGTAAAATGTTACAAGGAAGCTCCCATGTTAACCTATGGGGCAGATAGCCTTTCAATAGGGAAAAATGAAATGCACAGCAGTAGATGTAAAACATTCTACTACATGTCCTAGCTTTCATATACACTGCACCCTGCCTATGGGGCTAACTCCCTTAGGGTTACATTACACGTATTAAGAGGGAGGCTTAGGGCCTGGCAAGTGGGTGCATTTGCCAGTTTGACATGGCAGTAAAAACTGCAAGCAGACACTGCAATAGCAGGTCTGAGACACCTTTGAAAGGCTACTTATGTGGGGGGAAAAACCAGTCCTGCAGGCCCACTAGTAGCATTGGATTTACCAGCCCTGGGCACAAGCAGTGCACTGCACTAGGGACTTACTAGTAAATCAAATATACCAATCATGGAAAGCCAATTATAACACAATTTACACTAGGAGCACTTGCACTGCAGCACTGAATAGAAGAGAAAACATGCGCAGAGTCACAACCAGCAAAAACAAAGTCAGTATACCATAAATACAGGAGGTAAAGAAGCAAAATGACAGTGGAAACATGCCAAAAGATGCCAGGTCTAATAAGCCACAATATCCATCATGAAATCCGTGCACTCGGGAGCACTCACGGGCCAATGACTCCACCACGTCTTTCACCTCAGGAGCAAGACAATTGGCAATGAGCTGAAAAGAGTCCTGAGCACCTCCATCACCTCAGCCTCCTTCCCTAAGAGATGGAAACACACTGAAGTGAGTCCTCTCCTGAAGTAATCATCCGCCGACCCTGCAGAACCGAAGAATTGCCAGCCCATCCCCCTGCTTTCCCTTCCAGAAAAGGTTCTCAAGAAAGCAATCAACCAGAAATTCACTGAATGCCTAGAACCTAGAACACAAACTCCTGGACCCCTGGTAATCTGTTAATCTGGATTCCGAGCCACTCGCAGCAATACAGCACCAAGGACCGAGACAGAACAGATCACAGCCACTGATGACATAAGGGCTCTCCTGGACCATGGCGAAATGGTAGCCCTCATTCTCCTGGAACTGTCAGCTGCCTCCCAAAAGATCGTCCCTTAGCCCCACCCTCTTCAACAGGTACAAGACCCCCCTGGCCAGCACCGTCAGATCGCACTGACATCATTTCCTATCCTGACAACACACAGCTCATCCTTTTGCTGTCAGAAGATCCCTCGGACACCTGAGTCAACTTCCACAGATGTATGATGAACACTGCTGACTGGATGAGGGACAACTGTCTGAAGCTCAACATGGACAGGTTGGAAGTTGTCATATTTGGGAACAACACCTCTTGATGGAACAACGCATTGTGACCTACTGAACTCAGCCTACCCCCCTCCCCGACAGACCACGCCTGCAACCTCAGCATCATCCTGGGGTGCAAGCTATCTATGCAAAAACATGTCAACGCAGTCTCATCAGCCAGCTTCCACACCCTGCACATGCTTTGCAAAATCTTCAGGTGGCTCCCAAACAACCCCAGAAGGACCGTCACAAAGCACTCATCACCAGCAGGCCACACTATGGGAACACACTATGTAGAAATCACTGCACGCCTCCTGAAGAGACTACAGACAATACAAAACCCAGTGGCTAGACTCATCCTTTACCTCCATAGACAAACCTACGGTATGTTACCTTTATAACGCAACTTTTACAACGCACTACCATTACAACGAAACTTTTACAACGCAAAAACTATTACAACGCATGTATTTACAACGCATGTTTTTACAACGTAGGTACCTTTACAACGCATACCATTACAACGTAAGTATTGGTAAGTATATAATTATAATTAAAATGTTATATGTTTTTTTTTTTTTAAGGGGTATATTTAGGGTTCAGGGTCAGTTTGGGGTTTTTGGGTAAAGGGGTATTTTTAGGGTTCAGGGTCAGTTTTGAGTTTTTGGGTAAAGGGGTATTTTTAGGATTCAGGGTCAGTTTTGTGTTTTTGGGTAAAGGGGTATTTTTAGGGTTCAGGGTCAGTTTTGGGTTTTTGGGTAAAGGGGTATTTTTAGCGTTCAGGGTCAGTTTTGGGTTTTTGGGTAAAGGGGTATTTTTAGGGTTTAGGGTCAGTTTTGGGTTTTTGGGTAAAGGGGTAGTTTTAGGGTTCAGGGTTAGTTTTGGGTTTTTGGGTAAAGGGGTATTTTTAGGGTTCAGGGTCAGTTTTGGGTTTTTGGGTAAAGGGGTATTTTTAGGGTTCAGGGTCAGTTTTGGGTTTTTGGGTAAAGAGGTATTTTTAGGGTTCAGGGTCAGTTTTGGGTTTTTGGGTAAAGGGGTATTTTTAGGGTTCAGGGTCAGTTTTGGGTTTTTGGGTAAAGGGGTATTTTTAGGGTTCAGGGTCAGTTTTGGGTTTTTGGGTAAAGTGGTATTTTTAGGGTTCAGGGTCAGTTTGGGGTTTTTGGGTAAAGGGGTATTTTTAGGGTTCAGGGTCAGTTTTGGGTTTTTGGGTAAAGGGGTATTTTTAGGGTTCAGGGTCAGTTTTGGGTTTTTGTGTAAAGGGGTAGTTTTAGGGTTCAGGGTTAGTTTTGGGTTTTTGGGTAAAGGGGTATTTTTAGGGTTCAGGGTCAGTTTTGGGTTTTTGGGGTACAGGGGTACAGGGTAAAAATAAAGTAAAATTAAATTTAAATTAAGTAAATTAAATTAAATTACATTACATTACATTAAATTATATTAATTTCAATTAATTTACAATTAAAAAAATAATATATACTTACCAATACCTACGTTGTAATGGTATGCGTTGTAAAGGTACCTGCGTTGTAAAAACATGCGTTGTAAATACATGCGTTGTAATAGTATTTGCGTTGTAAAAATTTCGTTGTAAAGGTATGCGTTGTAAAAGTATGCGTTATAACGTCATACATCCCAAACCTACATCACACATCACCTCATGAAGCTACACTGACTCCCGATCCAGGTGAGAGGTCAGTTCAAGATGTTGATCTACGCATGCAAAGCCCTGCACAACAAAAGACCACCATACATCAACAAATGCATGAGCTTCCACCAACCGGATAGCCTCCCTCTACCTTGCAGACATCCCCCGGAACTGCGAAAGCAACTATTTTACACTTAATGCTTTGTTGTACCAAGACAAGAATTATTTGCATGAAGTGGTCAGTTCCATTCATTAGGACCTTTAGAGCTATACGTTTTGCTCAGGCACTTGTACTGTGCTACCGGACTGATTAAGTATCAATCTAACATGAAGTAGGGTCCTATATTTGGTCTGCCTGGCTGGCTATGGTGTAAATATATATAGTGTTTACTTATAGTATCTTTTAGAAATGCTTACCTACCTAGGTGTACACAAAATTGTATCTTATCTAGCAATGGCGTTTTAGGCGGTATCATTATTATTATGTTTTTTTCTTGCACTGATAGGTACAAGTAAGAGTCATAGATGTTTGCTCAGTCGCAGTAGTTTTAGAAATGCTTAGTTTGTTCAATCACTATAACGCAATGCATTCTGCCCAGTGTCAATGGTTTTGGGTGAGATAATTGTTTTTTCATTTATTCTTGTTCTTCGTTGCACATTGTAGTAAGTAGGTTTACCTTGGCAATGTAAGCGGTGTGTTTTAATTTCTTGTAAATTGTTGAAAAATCTGATATTTTACTGATGTGAATGAATTTTAGTATGCTATTTATGCATGTATTGTTATGGCGTTTGCGGAGAACAATAAAGAAAAGGGCAAGTGAGCTTAAATTTAAATTTTACAGATGATTTTAGCAAACACTTAATACTTTCCTTTCAATCAGATTTCTTGTTTATTTAAAACGTTTGCTTCCCCACTTCTCGAAAACGTTCATATTGCAGAATAAGAAGGCTGGGTACACGTTTATATTTGCATTCACAATCTTACAATTTATTTTAAAAAAATTATTTAATTAAATAAATGTAGTTACCACGTAGCACTTTGGGAAGAAACATCGCACACGATGAAAGGAAGAGAAGAAACACAAGTTCACAAACTTTAAATGGAAAAAGGATCAGCCAGAAATTCAGTCAGAGGCTGCAAAGAAGGAGAAACGCCCCCGAGATTCTTACCTGAGGGTGGAACAACAAACATGCGGCCCAAAGGAAAATTTCCGATATCCGTAACAATCAACAAAGGCATTGGAGATTAACTCTATAAGAGAATGAGTAAAAGGGGAAAATTACATCTACTAATTTAGGCATAAAGAAACAGGCAAAGTCTATGTACATGTGCAAACTACTCTTTTAATCTTCAAAGCCAATATATGATGGAAAGATTTCTAGCAGCCATTCGGTGATATACATTTATACAAACTTTTTAAGGCTGGCAGTGGTACATTTATTAAAAGGGTTGAAGCATATTCCGGATTGCAGGGCTATATTGGACAGTTTGAAATTAGGCCCAACAATAACACATTACCTTAGTAGTATTTTTTTGCGTGCTGGCAAATTATGAAACTAGTTACAAACAGGACCAGACTGGTAAACACAACCGGCCCTGGCTAATGGCTCCGTTGGCCCCCCACCCCACTCGTGGGGGTTGGAGGTGCCGCCGAACTCTTTGCCGGGGCCGGTTTTCAGACGATTTTGGTACAGGGCAGATTTTGCAGCTATGCTGCACAAACGGCCCTATAACAAAAATGGACCCCAGGGGCCCAAAACCGGCCCCCACCCGTCCGGCACACCGGGGGTTTGCCCGGTGCCCGCTATGGCCAGTCCAGACCTGGTTACAAACTGAAGCAATTGGAAGACAGTAGAAAGGAGTGAAAACTATTAAATATATTACTGTTTCATATAGATAAAATTGTGAATTAACAACAATGACCGATTCTACAAATGTTGGTGGTGTTATCATAATTACTATAAAGAAAATAATTTTTTTTGAGTAAATCATTTTTAAACATTCTGTGTGCTTGCATTCTTAACTGACAGAGCAGTAACTGAGAACTCTTGACTGACAATATAAGTGCTTCGTTTTTTATAAGTCAAGACCACTAAAGAAACGACTCCATCACAAACATGAGGCGGCGCAACGCTAGAGTGAAAGAAACCGCGGAAAGCGATATAGAACGGTCCCGCGATTGACATTTACCAGGTGAGAATGCCGATTCGGTACTTTCTCCTCCGCATGGCAACATTATGAGTTGTGTTCTCTTTCTTTTCGTTTCTTCGGTATTGGCGTAGCTTCAGACGGCGGCTGGGGGCTCTAGGACCTGGGAGCTGGGAGAGAGCTCTGCGATAGACCTGGATGGGCAGAGAGGCGGAGTCGAAGTCTGCAGAGCAGGAAGCCGGGTCCGGTCTGCCTGGAGGGCTTGGAGTGCGTCTGACTAGACTTTGGATTCGGGCACGCGCTGCCGTGGGAAAGACTGTTTTTCGGGGGCCGTATTCCAGTGCTTCTTTGCTGCGAGTTGAGGCCACCACCCCACAGCGCTGTACGGGAGCTTATTGGTACCCGGTAAGGTGGTTTCAGGCTGGGGGGGGTGCGGAAGCAGGACTGTATGGAGCAGAATCCTATATATGCATATTCAGTAATTCCACCAAGGAGTGGAGGGGCAACGGGGAAAGAAACAATAAATCAAGGTCTCTTGGAGGAGATTGGGGAGTCCAGTCAAGGGGGGAAGGTTAAAGGTGGCAGTGGTATTCAAACGTCGGTACAGGATCAGCAGAGGGGGGGTAAGGAGAAATAGATACCAGTTAAGGTCCCAACAGGAATTGAAGACCAAGGGGGTACTAGAATATACGGAAGGAACTGGGGTAACCCCATTGACCCCACGCAAAAAGAAGGCTGCAAAGATAGAAAAAAATAAAAAGGACCGGGGGTAGCCCACCCACCTCAAAAGAATACCCCATCTCCTAAATCCTATTTTAAAATCATGGAGCTGGTAGCGAGTTCAGCTAAGGCTTCATATGGCGCCTTCCCAATACAAGATAATGCTCCTCTTATAACGCTTGAAAAACGCTTCTCCCCACTTGCAAGCATAGTAGATTCAGAAAGGAGCTTGGGTGGGATAAGTGAGGATAATACCCTGGATTTCAAGTCAATCAACGACGGGGGACCTTCCAGCCATTCCATCAATATGAGTGCTAATCGCGATAATACACCTATCCCTCCCCCCCTTCAGGCCCTTCAGGCTCCTTCAATGTCTTCTGTTTCTCAGCTTTCACAGGAGTCACCAGAGGCAGACTGCAATGCCCAAGCTCAAACTCAAGCTCAAGCTCAAGTCCGAGGGGAGTTGCCACAGTTGGACATTGCTAATAATGATAGGGACAGTTTAGGTTCCTGGTTGCAGTCATTAAGGGGCGACCTTATGACTAAGTTTGAAATATCTGAAACTAATCAAAAAGGTATCCACGACAAGTTCGACGCCCTGGAGTCAAAACTGGAAGACATTTGTACACGCACAGGGTCACTTGAGCTTAAAGTTGCCACATTGTCAGAGTCTTTTCAAGGGAACTCCAAAAATATAGATGCTTTAAAGACTCAGAACCGATCTCTTCAGATGGATATGGAAAGGCTGGAGATGCAGGCTCGTAGGAATAATCTTAGAATCTTGAAGATTCAAAAGGGGGAGAAGATGGATGACATTAAGGGGTTCGTATGCAAGTTGTTTAGAGAAGGGGTCTTAAAGGATCGACTACACATTGATTTAGAGTCCGAGATACAAAGGGTACATAGGGACCCCTTCAGGCTGCATCCAGACAGGAAAGCACCCAGGAAAATTCTAGTTAATTTTCAGACCTATAGTGTTAAGGAATTAATTTTAGGAAGGTGCCTATCACGTTCTACTCTTCATCACCGGGCCAACCCATATCAAATTTGTTCGGACATTGGGGGAAGAACAGCGTAAAGGCAGTGGGAGTTGGATTCCAGAATGCCCGAACTAAGATCACTTGGAGCGCAAGTTCAAATGAAGTTCCCTGCATTATTGAAAATAATGTGGAAAAACAAAATGTACAACTGTAGCCAACCCGAAGATGTCGATGACCTACTATCTCAGATGAAGGTGTAACAAGTGAAGGTTGATAAGTTTTACACTGGATCACTGGGGAGGAAGAGAAGGAGAAGTTTGGAGAGAATGGGAAATATGGGGATAAGTGATAGAGATGAAAGTAGAAGAAGAAATGGTGAAGGAGGGTAAAGGTGGAAAAAAAAAAACAAAGAGAGGTATAGAGAATTTAAAAAAAACACACACTGCAGGAAGAGGCATAGTATTGTGTCGTTTTCCTGATTTTATTTTGCTTGTAAAAAACTAGATGTTGTGCTGCCTCCGTGAGGGTTCCTAAAAGGCGGTTCCAACGCCAAGTATCACGGGTGGGTTCCTCAGGGGAGGGCTAGGGTGGGGTTACAGAGGGGGGTGGTGGGAGGGGTATAAAATTGATAAACTGTCCTCATGCAAAATAAAAGTTTTCTTTTTAAAAAGCTCTAGATGTATGGCGTATACGGGTAGGTCATGATTAGGTTAACTAACATAAAACTCCTCTCCTGGAATGTGAATGGCTTAGGGGGAGGCAGGAAGCTATCCCGGGTTTGTGTATTTCTAAAAAATACTGAAGCTTACGTTTAGTTATTGCAGGAAACCCACCTGGAAGCCAAGGCTTGCGAACAAGTCTTTGGCAAATTGGGTTGGGTGCAGGAAGTGTTATGCTCAAGGCAAAAAGGGTGTACAAGAGGCGTAGCAATTGTTGTAAGGGCGAATAAGGGGATTAAGGTTCAGAAATGGGATACAGACCAGTCTGGTAGATGGCTAGTGGCAACTCTGTCCATATGCGGGTCAACAATCACTTGTACTGTATATTATGGCCCAAATGAGGACAATCCCGGTCCTCTCTTGAAACTTGGAGCTAGCCTGCTATATACCTCGGGTCCGGTCATACTTGGTGGAGATTTTGATAAGCAATTGGATCGGACTTCCAAAGTGAAATATTGTGTCCCAACTAAAACATTTTCCACACTTAGGAACATCATGAAAGACTTTAACTTGCTTGATTTCTGGAGAGCAAAATATGGTACTGCAAGAGAATATTCATTTTACAGTAAAAAGTACAAGCAATATTCCAGGATAGATTATTTTCTGGTAGATCAGAGGATGCTTGCAGATAAAGGATCGATCTGCTATATTCCAGTGGGTATTTCAGACCATTCCTCATTGAGCTAGTACTTAATTTGGGGTCTAAGAGTGCAGTGAAAAGATGGACTCTTGATAGGACATTATTACTGGATTAGAGGGTAAAGGTGGAGCTGAACAATAGAATAATTGACTTTTTCAGTTTTAATATAGGCTCCTCTACCGAACAAGTTGTCTAGGAGGCCTTTAAGGCTTACCTCTTGTGTGGGGGTTATTGAGCTCTCTCATGGTCCATAGGAGGAACACCAGTAAGAAAATAGAACTAGATGGTCTTAAAGCCTTTAAGGAGAAAGAGCTAGAACACAGCAGGCTGCCTTGATGGCTAGGGAGGGTATCCCCCAATTAGAGAGGGATTTGCTCAGATTACAAGCAGAGTTTAAAGCTAGAAACGATAAGATCATCAAGTAAAGGTGGGAGGTCAGTAAATTACAGAATTTCGCCTATGGTGAAAAATGTGGCTCCCTCCTGGCATGGAAGTCAAGGACAGAAAGGGTTAGAAACAATATCAAGAACCTGACACAAAGGGAGTCAGGGTTATTGATATCAGAAGATGAGCTGATCAGAGAGGAGGTCAGGTCATTTATGCAGGCTTTATACCAAGAGGAGATCAGGCATGGACCAGAAGCAGTTAGGACCTGGTTAGACCTTAGAGATTTACCCCAATTGTCTGAACCAGATAAGATATATTTAGCCAGTGAAATCATGGAGGGGGAAATCAGAGAACAACTAAAGAAAATGAGTCAATGTAAAGCCGCCGGTCCAGATAGATTACCGGTTGAAGTGTATTCCGGCCTCCTAGAGATAGTTGTGCCGGTGTTAAAGGTACTTTTTAATAGAATACTTATACAAGGCGATTGTATTCCCTCATCATGGTCAGAAGCCACTATAACATTGATTGCTAAACAAAATAAAGATCCACAAAAAATTGAGTCATACAGACCAATTTCATTATTAAACTCCGATCTGAAGATTTTCTCTGGGATACTGGCCAGTGGGTTGGCCAGAATTATAAAAACAGTTGTACATTCAGACCAGAGAGGATTTATACCAGGGAGACAGCACAATGAGCTTACTTTCCAGGTAATTGGTGCAATTGACTTTGCAGGGGAAAAGGGGTTTCCACTTGCCATCATAGCAATCTACGCTTCTAAGGCGTTCGACCAGGTTAACTGGGAGTATCTTTGGGCGGCCATGAAGAGGTTTGGTTTCCCATCAATCTTCATTCGAGGAGTTAAATCTCTATATCTGAACCCCCAAGCGAAGGTTTTATTAAATGGGGCATTATCAGAATGGTTTAGTATTTCTAGAGGCACCAGGCAGGGTATTGAGCCTTTTGTTTGTGCACTTAGAACAGATCGTATTATTTTACCTTTTAAAATTGCGGATCTAGAGCTTAAAACTGCTTTATATGGGGACGATCTTCTCTTGTATACTTCGAATCATATTGATGCAATTCCTCGGTTATTTGAACTGGCTGAGGAATTTGGCAGTCTCTCTGGTTACAAAATTAACAGAGAGAAAACAGATATAATGGGGTGGAATAATTTAATGGCCATACACGGGGCCTGAGAACAGATTAGGTACTTAGGAATACATTTAACCCAGAAGTTGATGGATATTCCTAAGATCAGTTGGCAGAAGGTGGCTAAGGAAGTGTGGAAGTTATTGTTAAGGTGTGGAAGTCTGCCGTTGAACATCTACGGGAGAGTTAATCTTGTGAAAATGACGATCCTCCCAAAAATAACCTTCCTGTTCAATACAATTCCGCTAACATTTAATTCTAAGGATATCGCTAGCCTTCAAGGGAAGATAGGTTCTTTTATATGGGCTACCAAAACACCCAGGATAGCCTGGAAGAAATTGAGGAGGGGGTTGAAGATAGGCGGTTTGGCTCTACCCGATTTATTTTTATATTGCCATGCCTTCCACTTTAAGATTTTTAGAATATTGGCCAACAAATTAGATTCTTCCTCACAGGGCCGTCTTTTCCAGGCAATGTTGTATGATCTGCCACAGGGTCAGGAATTTTTTCTTTTTAAATCCGGGGACCCCAAATTCTACAAAAAAGTCCGTCTCAAGACCTTGTTGGCCGCTCTTAAGAACTGGGGATATATCAGGAGAGTCTTGGGGATTCCATATTACAATCTGCAGGCTCCTATTTGGGATTCCCCTGGCAATCTTGTTTGCTTCTCGGATCAATTGTGCCAGCCACTTAAAGTATCTGGAATTAAGACGTGGGGTGACCTTTGTTTAAATTCGCAGCTTATGAATTGGGAGTCCCTTACTAATTTAACAAATGGGACCTTAACCAGATTCAAGTTTTACCAGCTCTCGGCTTGGAGGGCAAGACAATCCTGGGGGATCGGAGAAGACAGTTTGTCCCTTGATTCCATCTTCAGAGTGGGCGTATGGAAACGTGAGGTCTCCTTCTGGTATAGGATGTTCACCAAAGTAAAAGGTTGTTTGGACTCTGAATTGGTGAACCTTTGGGGTAATGACCTTACAGGAACCCGAGAGGAGATACAGAAAATATGGAGTGACTCTTCTTCCATGTCTCAGACAGTAATTAAACCAGCCAATTTGAGGAGAAATCACTTTTATACAGCTTATAGGGTGTATTGGCTAAACTATCCAAGGTGACAACGAGTGCATATTACTGTCCTAGATGTACGCATCCGGCTGCGGATGATCGACATATGTTTATGGACTGCCCAAAGATCTCTATGTCCTGGGCTGCGGTATGCGGCTTCCTAAAGGAGGTCCTATCAAGGCCGATCGTTTTCAGCATCAGACTGATCTTCTTTGGTTTGCCACTGGGCTATACCATGAATAACTCTGCCTCAAAATGTTTGTTCTATGTGATAGTTATTGCTAGAAGAGAAATTTGTAGAGTATGGAAGTCGGAGGTTCCACCTACATTTGCTGATTGTCTAAAAAACATCATTATGATCAGGCAGTCAGACATGGCTTGTGATGAAGCGAGTACTAATAAAATCTGGTCTGCATTAGAGGCCTGGAGGAAGAACTAATATGGGTCCAATGATTATGCCAGAGGTTTGTTGTCCTGTCCTCCCTGGTACCTATGTCTGTTTAGCCAGGGGAAAGGGAGTTGGACCAGGAGACAGGCTTACCTCTGGGTGAACTCTGTATGCCGGGCATAGACACCGAGGGCGGTAATCGAGTATGTCTGTGTGGAAGGCGCAGAGAGACCCCATCTAGAGTCTATTTCTTCTGGTGGCATGTTTAAGGACAAAAGAGAAGAAAAAAAAGCAGAAAAAAGAGGAATTTAAAATAAATAAATAAATAAATAAAAAAGACCACTAAAGAAACAGAAATAAAAATGACCTGAGACAGGGTACTCCACCACAAACATGATGGAGTATGCTAAATTCCAAACTGACATCGATCCACTCTAGTTAGTGTCTGTTGGGCCATCATGTTTCTGCCAGTGGAGTACACGCGGGCTCCGCCAATGGAAACCATGCACTAACAGCCTGAAGAGATTGGTGTAAGTACATCAGACCATCCACCCTATTATAGCAGATGATCTTATGTACTTTTTTTCTCTTCGGGGTGCCCAAGAAAAAAACACTTGTAAATTGTCCATAATACAAGGTAGAAGACCCCAGGAGTAGCATGGTCAGTATTTTTTGCTTTGCAGAAACAAGCTCCCACATTGGGAGTTTATTTCTGTAATATATAAATATTTGCTGAGGCGCAGTTTGCAACATGGTGGCTGTTCAGCAAACATGCAATGCATTCAGAGGCGTCACCGTGGTGGCATTTCCACTAACGATATAAAGATCTCTGGCAGACAGGTGGATATCTCTAAATATGGCAGGCAGTAATTTGCCAGGCCGTCTGTAGTTATTACCTCCCCTCCCCTGGCAGATGGTGGGTCACCTACCAAACTTAGAACCAGACCTTTATTCAACAATTGTATACACCAATAACATAAGAGGTGTCAAGAGAAAATCACATGGCTGAGACTAGGACTCAAAATGCCCCAACTAGAGCCAATGCCCTTCTTCTCGTGTTCTCAGAGCCCTTTCTGCCAGCAGTATGTTGATCTTATGGGAAGTGATTCACATATGATTATGGAAATGGCTGAAGAGCTAAACCATACTACTGTTCGGGTTGCACTTTGATGTTGAACATTTGAGAGTGTAGGGTTCACAAATTTGCACCCAGTTAGGCAGGAGTGTAGGATAACACATATAGTGCATGTTACTCCCTGTTCATGCATGCAAAAATGGCGCATTTGCTCAATTTACACCATTAATGTGCATCACATTTTTCCTGCCAAAAATCACAATTGTAAACATTTGTAATCTGAGGGCCAATAGTAACCCTGGTCTTTGTACAAGTATGAGTTTGATGTTTGTTCCAGAATGGGGCAATTGGCCCATCATCTTTGACTCTGTCATTGGTTTGTTGAAAGTAGGCTGAAACCGTCAACATTATCGGCGCCCTCTTGCTCTCCTTAACCTTTTTGTGCGCGTAAAACAGCCGCCATTTTGAACACCATGGCTTCCCTGCTCCCGCCGAGAGCCAGCGCGCCTCTCTCCCACTCCTAACTTCGCCGGCATCCCCCGCATACTGACAACCCCCCTGCCTGCACCTGCCGCGAATCATAAAACCCCTCTTCAGCGCTGCTCTGCCCCAGACCCTCGTCCTGTTCCCAGCGCGACACCTCCCCTCTTCCCATTTATGATCCCCGGCCCTTTGATGCAAACCCCATTTCCCCGTGTGCCCGTTTGTCTTCCCCGTTCCCAGGCCGACACCCAGCTCTGCCGATACCAATCCCTTGCCCCTCCCCGTACAATAGAAAGCTTCCCTCCTCAAAGGACCCCCGAGATGATCAAAGCCCCCCCCCCCATCCCACGAGGTCCGATCGAAACCCACACACTCCGTGGATCGGCGGAATATCCAGCTGCGCGATGATCATCACCTGTTGTGAACGGGGCGGGGACTTCCACTGTAATCTTGCGTGGGAACGGGCTGGGAAGGGGGGGATTCTAAGGATGTCTTTCCGTACATCAAAGTATCGACGAAAATGTGTTACATGCAATAAACAGATAAACGTGTGTATAAGAGGCCAGGCCTCAGGGATGCAGTTAGAGCACCTCAGAACGATACCTTCTGTCCGTTTCGTTGTGTTCTCCTCCGGAGAGAATAAAAACCTTGTTTCCTGCCTTCCAGTCTCCAGCGCCTGCCTCTTCAATAGTTTAACTTCTTTGAGGGTTCAAGAGGCGACACCGCCGGGCAATACTTAAGGATCTTATATTCTGGTTGGTAGTGCCCCCCATTTATTTTCTACAATTGGCGTCCCAAGCGTGGGGCCCATCAGCGACCCATGGATCCAGTGGGAGAGGTCCTGACGACAAAGTGAACGACTGCAACGATCGGGAACGCGTCTGTCCGATAGACCCTCGTCTGACAGCCGATCATCCGAACTTCACTGGTTCCGAACAGACCTCTCTCGAGTGATCTACGGTCCTGACTGGGAACCATCAGGAGTGCCGCGAGGATAACGAAGAAGAGAGGACGATCGGGCGCTGGATTCGGAAGACAGGAAACTGTCCATGCGGTCCGGGTAAGGTCGTGTAACCACGACAAGTCGCGAAATAATTGCTTGATTGCTTGTTTGTTTAAAAAAATACTAGTATTGCTCTTTTTATTTATTTGGAGATTCACTGTCTGCAAACGGAGAAACAACGGGCTCTCTCTTTGCAAACAGTGGAGGATAGGTAGGGCAACAGCCGTGCTTATTTTTTCTCCCCCACTCAATAATCACTTGAAACTGAACTGTTGTTCGCAAACTATTGTTTCCTGGAGATTCCCTGTCTGCAAACAGGGAAGAGACCACCCTTTTTGCAGATAGTGAAAAGGGTAGGTAACGCAGATCTTTGCGGACCTACTCATTCTCCCCATTGTTATTTATTGGTCTTTTGTTATTTTGATCCATGAGGTATTCACTGCCTGCAAACAACGTAGAATAGAAATATTCTGTCCCGTCTTTGCACCTAGTGATAAGATAGGCAGTGCTGACTTTTTAGTCCCTCGTTACGAGCCGTCATGTCTGTCTTCTCCCCACTGATTAGTAGCCTGTTTAGCCCGGACCGCTTATTAGAGATGGACCATCCAGCCCCACTGGAAGGCACCCCTAATAAGGACATGTTCATGAAGCATGGATTGACCGCTATAGCCTATAGTAAACTATGGCATAAATATACTAAAAAGGGTCAAGAAAGTCAATGGCCCCTGATAGGATCCTTCGATGATGATAAAATAAAAACGCTAGAAACTGCCCTGGGTAAAAACAAGACAACACCTACTATGCTTGACAGCTTCGGCATGTGGCGAAAAGAAACTGAACAACGTAAAAAGAAAACTGAGAGTAGGTTGGAAAAAGAGCTGCGAAAAGCAGCCCACCTAGCTGCTCAGAAACTAGAAAAAGAGATAAAGGAAAGAGAGAAAGCTAAACAGAAACTAGAAATGGAAACACCAAGCCAGTGTCCGGTTAGAACCCCCTCCATGCTCTACCCTGATTTACCCTCGAAACGACAAGCCAACGAGGACTTGCTGTTAGGTCCTCCTATCATCTACATGCCCCCTCCATATGCCCCTTCTCAACCCTTGGCGCAGCACGCGCCACCCCCAGGTACAAACGAAGGTACCACCACAGCATCGGCCCCAATGGCCTCTGTGCCAGCCGAACCCCTTGTATTAAAACCCGCATCAACAACAACGTTAGACGACCATGAGACTCGAGGGGCTGGCCCTGCAAGAACAAACAGACTAGACAAAGATGAGCGAGCGGGGATCGACAAAATAGCAAGGACACTGGTAGAAAGGAAGGATGATGAAGAGTACATCACAGATATGTTCAGCTCGTATACAGGGAGTCACAGACGACATTTTACCGTACGACTGTGTTATCATGTCTTGAATGCATACGAGGACCGATATCGAGACAAAGGTCCCGAGAGCCTAAGGACTCTGTACCGGAAGGTCGATATCGGGGATGAGGGCGAGTGTGATGTGTCGGACCTCCTTACGCGTACGCTTGAGGTTTTCCGCCACCTCACTGAACGAAAGCCGGGAGCAAAATCCGCAGCCTCTGTAGTGACCGAACCACCAACCGAGCAATCTAACACCATGATGCCAATACGTGAGGCTGCCCCTTACTGGGTTCCTCCTAGGGGTACAGGGACTCACGATGATGCAAACAACCAAGATGCGAAGGGAAGGGTAGTGTACAACTGGGTCTACCAGCCGTGGGACCGGCAAGAGATACTGACATTCCGGAAATCTCTACCCGACCTACGTAAAAACCCCACTGCCTTCTATACTGAATTGGGTACAGCCCTGGGTTCAACGATCATGACCCTGGCTGACATCGACTTGTTCTTCGGGTTATGTCTACCAGCTGATGTGTGGAAGCAAATCCGGAAAGTCGACCACCTTGAGCTGTTTGGACATACCTGGTCACAACTCGATGACCTGGACAAACAACGGGGACCAGGACAAAAGCCGTTGAAATCCATTCTAGACCTCCCAGATAAAATCGTAGATAAATTAAAAACCCTAATCCCGGAAAAGAAAGTGGATTGGTCGATAGTAACAGCCTGTCGCCAAAAACCCCAGGAGGATGTATCGGAATACTTCTCCCGGTTTGAAACGGTGTTCTCCGATTACAGCGGCCAGGATATGACCACTGCAACCGGACACCATCTGTTTGTCCAGAATTATGTTAAGGGCCTATCATCGGAAATCTCCCAGAAACTACAGGCCAGCGAGAGTAGTTGGGCAGCCTCCAAACCTACAGCGATTCTCCAAATGGCCCAATATTATGAGCATCAGAAAAATGAAAACGATAGGGCGACAGAGAAAAAGAAGAAAGACTTAAAAGAGAGGGTGATGATTGCCAAACTGCAGGGGGTGACTATAGGACGAGACCAATACCGAGGAAACTACCAGACAAACGTCCCTAAGACTACATTTCCCCAGGACCGCACTCTGACTTCCTACAGTGGACGCACAGACCTTAGAGAAGACCAGTGCGCTTTCTGCAAAGGGACTGGCCATTGGAAATCCCAGTGCCCAGTTCTTCTGGAAATGATCAGAAGCAAAGACCCCAGGGATGTAACAAACGGACCGAGACCTAGGGGACAACAACGAGGGCCCCCAAATGACGCGACTAATGACAGATCAAGCAGACCAAATACGTTCGATCGACCCAGGCAGAACCAATATCAACAATCTGACTATGACGACACTTACACCTTCGCATAGGACAGCCAAGGGCGAGGGAGGGATCCAGTCGAGCTCTATGTTGACCAGCAGGGCCCTTATGTCACTGCTAAGGTCTTGGGTACCAAGTCTCCATTTCTGGTAGACACTGGCGCAACACGTAGTGCGTTATCTAAACGACTGATTCCAAGGGCACCCTTGTCTGGCTCACTCATAACATCGACAGGTTTCGATGGAACGCCCTCCACCAACCCTTTGTCTGCCCCGATTCTCTTTGACGTAGAAAACAACACCACCGACACCACGTTCTTGCTTTCCTCCAATAGCCCTGACGCCATTATGGGACTTGACTTACTGAAACACTTCCGAGCGACGATTAGGTGTTCTCAAGATGGAGTTCGAGTGTTTCTTTACGACAACCCCGTTCTGCTTAGACATTGTTCCCCCCGACACATGTTTTCCATCACCGACGTTGACGCGTCCCTGCTTGACACTCTACCTCCGTATCTGTGGGCCAAAGCGGATTCGGACGTAGGGCGTATGTTAATTGACCCAGTGCACATTACTGTCCGACCAGACGCAACACTCCCAAAACTCCCACAATATCGGATATCGCCAGAGGGCGAGAAGGCATTGGTAATGATTATCCAGTCACTGATAGACGCAGGAGTGGTAGAGGAAGTGGTTAGCAACGTTTGCAACAGCCCTATCTTGCCCATTATCAAGAAGCAGGGAGAGGGAGATGAGAAAGCATACCGTTTCATCATCGACCTCCGAGAGATCAACAAAGTGGTGGTACCCCAGTACCCTGTGGTCTCAGACATCACCACCATCCTGACCTTGATTCCATCCACTGCCACCACCTTTTCCGTCATCGACCTCAAGAACGCATTCTTCTCCATCCCCATCCACCCGGACAGCCGATATCTCTTCGGCTTTACCCTAAAAGCCCGCTCATATAGGTTTTGCCGAGCTCCTCAAGGCTACACGGAAAGCCCTAGCATCTACAGCCAGGCCCTCAAAAGACAACTAGACCAAGTCCAGTTACCCGACGGGGTGGTGTTGGTACAATATGTCGATGACATCCTTTTGGCAGCCGACACCACCCCTCTAGCGGTTACCGCCACCATTCAACTCTTGCACTTCCTTGCGGAAAATGGCCACAAGGTCTCCAAGAAGAAGTTGCAATTCTGCCTACCCCAGGTCACTTACCTAGGCCACCTTTTGTCCAAAGATGGAAGAAAACTCACCCCTGATCGAATCCAAACCATTCTAGATACCCCTGTCCCTAAAACCCAGAAGCAGGTTCGCTCCCTATTAGGCCTCACCTCCTTCTGCCGACAATGGTTACCAAACTTCAGCCTCGTTGTAAAACCACTGCTTTCTCTGCTAAACAAAGACGTCCCTTTCCCACTCCCTTGGACTCCTGAGTGTCAAACTTCCTTCACAGAACTGCGAGATGCTCTTTGCTCAGCCCCTGTCCTGGGTACCCCTGATTACAGAAAGCCCTTCTCCCTTTACACTCACGAAAGGGAGGGGTGCGCTTTATCTGTCCTGACCCAGGCCATCGGCCCTAAGCAACGACCGTGTGCTTACTTCTCTGCCACTCTTGACCCTGTCGCCAGAGCCTTGCCTGCCTGCCTTCGAGCTGTAGCTGCTGCTGCAGTCTCTATCCGACAGAGTGAGGGGATTGTACTCTCGAATTCCCTCACGGTACTGGTACCCCATGCAGTCGACACCCTCCTGAACCAAACCAAGACGCAACATCTGACGAGTGCACGACTGACTGGATACGAACTGACCTTGCTTGCCCCCCATATCACCCTGAAAAGATGCACCACACTGAACCCAGCAACTCTGTTACCCTTGCCAGAGAACGATCCCAATGTGCACCCCGTACATGACTGCGTGACTCTTACGGACGAACAGACCAGGAGTAGGGTCGATCTCAGAGACACAGCTTTCCCTGACCCCGACGGGGAGTTGTGGGTGGACGGTTCTTGCATCAAACTCCCCGATGGTACCACTTCCGCTGCCTATGCAGTTACCACGGCTCGAACTGTAGTAGAAACAGCCCGCATCACCCAGCGATCTGCCCAGGCAGCGGAACTGATTGCTTTGACGCAAGCCTGCATCCTGGCAACAGGAACCACAGCGAACATTTACACCGACAGCCAGTATGCCTTCGGGGTGGTTCACCATTTTGGGCTCCTCTGGAGGGAGAGAGGATACTTGACCTCACACGGCACACCCATTTTGCACGGGGATTTAGTCTCCGCCTTAATCGAAGCTGTCCTCCTCCCCAACAAACTTGCCGTTATCAAATGCCAGGCACACAAGAAAGTAACAGACATTATTGGACAGGGAAATGCACTAGCCGACATCACCGCCCGAACGACAGCTGAAAATAGAACGACAACACATATGTACGTGACCAGGTCACAAGCAGAAAACTGGACTGACGCCAAGGACACAATTAGAGACATACAAACGACTAGCACACAACACGAATTGACTGAATGGACACGGGTGGGATTGAAAGACGATGAAGGCTGCTGGCGGACAAAAGACACGAACAGATGGTTGCTACCTGATTCGTACTTGATTCCCATATTAACCATGGCACACTCCCCTGCCCACATAGGATCAGCCCCCATGATCGAACTTGTCTCCAGGGTTTGGCACAATGACAAGATCCCAGATTCCGCCAAACGCCTGGTCCAACAATGCTTAATATGCCTGCAACACAACCCCGGGAAAGGAACTGTAGTACCCCGGGGGGGATTTGGGGTCCCAAACCACCCATTTGACGTCCTGCAGATGGACTACATCCAGCTAGACAGATGCCAAGGCCTGAAATATGTACTCGTCGTGGTGTGCGCATTTAGCAAGTGGGTGGAAGCATATCCAACCCGTGACAACACCGCTATGGCCACTGCAAAGGTTCTGTTAAAGGAGTTTTTCCCCCGTTATGGCCTCTGTCGTGTTTTATGGAGTGATAATGGCCCCCACTTTGTAGCCAACGTTATCCAGCTCATCCTAAATGGGCTGGGTATTAAACAGAAATTCCACGCAGTCTTCCACCCTCAATCTGCTGGGCTTGTCGAACGACACAATGCCACACTAAAGCTTAAACTGGCCAAAATAGTGGCTACGACGGGCCTGAAATGGCCAGACGCCCTCCCATTGGCATTGCTATCGATGCGCTCTACCCCCACCCGACATCACTTAACCCCTTATAAAGTTGTCTTCGGTCGACCCATGAGCGTCTGGTCTGCCCCGAAACCAACTTCCATTCATGACGTTCCGGATGTCCTAATGTCTGATTATCTGTACAAATTGACTGAAACTTTGTCTGTCCTTCATCAGCAGGTGCAGCAGGCCATCCCCGATGCTTCCAGGGGTCCGGGTCACGCCATCCAGCCGGGGGACTTCGTGCTGATCCGAAATTTTCAGCGATCAAAGAGTTTGGAACCCCGGTGGACGGGCCCCTGGCAAGTGCTGATCACCACTCGGACCGCACTTCGAGTGGAGGGGAAGAAACACTGGCTGCACGCTCATCACTGCAAAAAGGTCTCTCCAGCCCTGGCCACGACAGACACCGTCAACACCCAAGAAGAGCTCCTGAACCAGGACCGACCATCGTTGAACTGCTACCCTGATACTGAGACACTTGAACTTTCAAAACATCCTGATCCCACTGTGCCATCTCGAGAAGGGTATTTCCTGCGTCGAAAGGAGGGAGCTTCGGCTAAGTAGGCCACGGACTAGGTTAAAGGATCTCAGAACGGTGACCCAAACTACCAAGGGTTACCTGGAGAGAAGCTAAAACTAAGTCTGTGGTCCTGCCCACTACCGAGCACCTTGAAGACGAAGATGATGGAAGCGCCAGATAAGAAGATGATGGAAGCGCCAAATAAGAAGCCGACGGAGACAGCAGGAAATACCCACTACAGAAATCCGAGAATAGACAGACTCCATAGCTCAAAGACAATTGCACTCTTCATCGTAATCCTCCTCTGTTTT
This sequence comes from Lissotriton helveticus, assembly GCF_964261635.1. Classification (NCBI taxonomy): domain Eukaryota; kingdom Metazoa; phylum Chordata; class Amphibia; order Caudata; family Salamandridae; genus Lissotriton; species Lissotriton helveticus. The sequence goes on along the minus strand of NC_136061.1, from coordinate 1,493,264,547 downwards.
CTCCTCATGACTACGCTCTGGATTATGGAAGAACACGCACCTGCTCACGAAACATTCCTAACCACTGCTCAGCCTACCACCATGAAGGAACATTATCTAATTTCGCTCTCTCCTCAACTAAGAGAGAGGCGAAAGGAGTTTTGGAACAACTCTTTCGTGCAGCTACTTCACCAGCACAATCTTGCCACCAATACCACCAACTGCTGGATCTGTGGGTTGCTACCCCATGCCACTGGACATTCGATACCATTCATCCCTTCACCCTTCTCTGTCCACGGCTCCTGCCTTGCCTGGCTGATCCTCCTGCAAGAGAGCTATACGGGCAATGCCACCTCCAGCAGAACTGCAGCACATTCTTCTCATGGGGCCGGGCGAAACAAGACAAAGACACACTTCTGCCCGCTGACTCCCAGCGACTCGATCCAAATGGACATCCCGGCCAAAGAGCGAATCGAAATGCAGGTGTTCAACAATCCAACCAGACCCACCTTCTCCTATCTGCGGAAACGAACGGCTGCCACTCTGACTGTGGCCCTGACGGTCATCAACGTCACAGGCCACATGTGTGTAGAAGGACTTGGGACACAGCTGGTGGGTCGCAGCGCTTGCCGCTTTACCAGCACTCTGGATTCCACGGATCCACCTTCCTTTGTGTCATCCCCAAACATGTACTTCATCTGCGGCACGAAGGCCTACACCTGGCTCCCCAAAGGCTGGGGGGGCACTTGCTACATCTCCTTCGTCCTTCCTCCGACTTATGTAGCCCCAGCGAATCACCACCGGCAAAAACGAGCCAAAGACATTGAACAAGCCGACTCAACAGGGGCGCAGTTCCTCGATGCTATGAAAGGACTCGTCCCCCTCTGGGGCCCGATGGCAAACAGCCGTGCCATCCGACATTTGACTCAGGCAGTCGAGACAACCATGAACATCACAGCGGGCATCTTTGCCAACAACACTGCCGAGCTCCAAGCGGTCCGTTTGGTGGCTCTGCAGAACCGCCTCGTTCTAGATGTGGTTCTGGCGGACCGTGGAGGAGCATGCCGCATTATTGGGTCCAGCTGTTGTACATACATACCGGACAACTCACCCTCAGTGTACAAAGCCATCGAACATCTTCACAGACTCTCTTCGGAAGTTCACCAAGAGCAAGAAGAATGGTCGCTTGGTGGTTGGTTCTGGGACACCGTCAAAAGCTGGGGCTGGAGACTGCTCACCATTATCCTGATTCCCGTAGTTGTAATATGTGGCCTATGCTTAGGAATTCAATGTTTGCCACCTATGTGTTCTTTATGTGCGAGTTGTATTTTTCCCAAAACTGTGGACATTGGAAGCGAACATATGAGAGCATTGTATGATACCGAAGTTAGGAATTTGATGAAAATTGACATTGAGTAAGCAAGTTGGCTAGATATGTTGAAAAGGGAGGACTGTTGAAAGTAGGCTGAAACCGTCAACATTATCGGCGCCCTCTTGCTCTCCTTAACCTTTTTGTGCGCGTAAAACAGCCGCCATTTTGAACACCATGGCTTCCCTGCTCCCGCCGAGAGCCAGCGCGCCTCTCTCCCACTCCTAACTTCGCCGGCATCCCCCGCATACTGACAACCCCCCTGCCTGCACCTGCCGCGAATCATAAAACCCCTCTTCAGCGCTGCTCTGCCCCAGACCCTCGTCCTGTTCCCAGCGCGACACCTCCCCTCTTCCCATTTATGATCCCCGGCCCTTTGATGCAAACCCCATTTCCCCGTGTGCCCGTTTGTCTTCCCCGTTCCCAGGCCGACACCCAGCTCTGCCGATACCAATCCCTTGCCCCTCCCCGTACAATAGAAAGCTTCCCTCCTCAAAGGACCCCCGAGATGATCAAAGCCCCCCCCCCCATCCCACGAGGTCCGATCGAAACCCACACACTCCGTGGATCGGCGGAATATCCAGCTGCGCGATGATCATCACCTGTTGTGAACGGGGCGGGGACTTCCACTGTAATCTTGCGTGGGAACGGGCTGGGAAGGGGGGGATTCTAAGGATGTCTTTCCGTACATCAAAGTATCGACGAAAATGTGTTACATGCAATAAACAGATAAACGTGTGTATAAGAGGCCAGGCCTCAGGGATGCAGTTAGAGCACCTCAGAACGATACCTTCTGTCCGTTTCGTTGTGTTCTCCTCCGGAGAGAATAAAAACCTTGTTTCCTGCCTTCCAGTCTCCAGCGCCTGCCTCTTCAATAGTTTAACTTCTTTGTGGGTTCAAGAGGCGACACCGCCGGGCAATACTTAAGGATCTTATATTCTGGTTGGTAGTGCCCCCCATTTATTTTCTACAGGTTGACTGCAAGAAGACCTCTTGACGGCCTCTTCACTAAACCATAGCAACCACCAATAATGGCTGCTTGTTCGCATCTATTGTTGAGCATGAAATCCAACACTATGCACATCAAAGAAGCTTAACTTTGTTGTGTCATGTAACACTCATGAGGGTGCCTCTTGTAATACTCTAAAGAATAAAGGGCAAGGGTGTGGCTTTCATGCATAACAAGATGGTAGTGCACCCTTAAGGTCCAGCACCAAGTTTCTACTTCAAAAGCCTTCAGCAGCCTGGTGAGTCCTTTCCACTTCATGCTGCAGGTGGTACTTAAGCTTCCCGTCATGGGATTCCCACCGTTGCCTTCCTTTGACCCACCTATCACCCGTAGTGGAGCATATTGTCAGAACGTGGGCTGCTCCCCTTTTCTCAGCACGTGGCTCACTATGTTTTTCTTCCCTCATAAAATATGATTCCCTACTGGAAACTCTAGGAACATAACATAGCATGCACTACGTCTCTACTGTTGACATTGTAACTATATTTTTCCATCTTCATTTGAAGTGCCTCATGATGAAGTTTGCTGACGGCCACCATATTCATCTCATACCACTCGAACCCTTCTCCTCATGATTGTTTCTTACATTATCAGGGGTATTTGCGAACTTACTTTTTGATGACCTATTGCCATTTCCTCCATGACTTGATGATGTATGTCGCCTCATCTTCTATACATCCCGCACACTCAGTGTTATATATGTGGCTACCATTTTCTGGGATACCATATACACACTACTGCTCCAACTTGCAACAGAGGTGGTCCACTCAGCAGTTTACTTTAGTATCGCTGCTCCCTGCTTAACATTACTTTATGGGAATGTAGGAGAGTAGGGTCTGCTTTCCTACGGTCACTCCAATTTTTGCTTTTTGCTTCACTGGTTTTCGACTTAATGTGGCTGTGGGCCTGCTAATCAGACCCACAGCCTGCTGTTCTCTCTCTAAATTCACATCCATGTACTATAGGTACATCACCAATTTGGTATTGGACACCTTATCAGCCCCTGTACAGTGTACTAAAGGTACACAGGGCATAGGTGCATCCAAGGCCTACCAGGGGCTGCAGCATATCTTTTGCCACCCCTGGCTGGCCATCAAAACAGACACAACTGGCTGATCACTCAGCTGGGGCAAGGTTGTGTAATCACCCCTTGCTTAGATACAGTATACCTATATCTAAACCTATATCTGGACACATACATACCTATAAGTCACTCCTATGGCAGGCCTTAACAATCCTGGAGGCAGGGTGCTTGGTTTTATGTGAGATGAGGCTCTAGCATGAGCTGAGCCTGTCTGCAGCTTTCGGAACCAATTCCTTATAGCTGTTCCAGGGTATTCCCATACCATATATTCTTAAGTGCATTATAATCCTCGCGGTTATTGCTAACTTTGGTTTGGCTTTATCAAAACATGTCGTGTAAGGTGTCATACACTTTTGAATACTTCCCCCTCGCCAGTTCTGGCGACAGGGGTAGCATTCCACCCTTCAAGAGGGAGAAGACATGTTACTTTACTTAAACGCGGTTAAATATAACCAGAGCCCCAGCATCACAAAATGGATGCTGCTGCCACAGACACAAGTCTGACCTCCTGCTGCTGACCGAAACTCCGGCAGGGGAGGCCTGGATTAAAGGTATCCTGTCACAGGGAGGTGTTACGCCACCCCAGACAGGAGATAGTGGATTGAGGCAGGCAGGGCGAGTGAAACTAGACACTGCCTGGGGGGGCACAAGGCTCCTCATGCATAGCCCAGTTCAAACCGGTAATGGGGCACTCCAGCCCCAGCTCTGGCAAGAAGCTGGACAAAGGGAAAGGGGTGTAACCACCCCCTTCCTGGGTCCCACCCATAGTAGGGACCTAGCAAGATATCCAGCCCCTTGATTTGGAATTAAGGTAGGAGCTGTGCCCATTGAAGACAGATAATCCTGACTGAAACTTTGATACAGAACTCTGGACCCTTCCACATCCCACTCGACGTAGAAGACTGAAGAATCTCCCTTGTGGTCAAGGAGTGACCACCCTGTGCAAACAGGCACCATCCAGTGCCCAACGGTTTGCTTTGTTGCAGCTAAAGCCAGAGCTCGAGCAACAGAGATCAACAAGAACCAGATTCCCAGACATCCAACAGCTCGATCCACAGCCACAGCAAAGCTGAGACCCGTGGAGGCGACATGAGACGTGGGACCGGCCATCTTGAAAAGACTGCAAAGTGCTGACCGTGCAGCTCCTGAGGTATCCTCGAAGCTGTGCATTGGGGTTTGAGAAGCCCCAGCCCCGAGCAGCTCGTGCACCGAAGCTCACCCCTCCACACTCACCGAGTGCTGCGTGGGTCCCTTTTGCATTTTCCTGCTTGACGCATCTGTCCGGTCACTTGCCCGTTGACTAGTGGTCACTATGACGATGAAACTTTGAAAATACTCTGCTAGTCTGGTTGCTCCAGAGTGGCCCTCGCTCCCCTGAAAAGGAGCAACCTCTTTGACCTTGCTGGTCTGAGTAAGAAGCGATCTTCAAATCCTGCGTGGGTTGCATTTGCCAAAGCCTGTTGACTCCGATCCGGAAGCCGACACCGCCGACAGCGAGAGCCTTTGTGGGACAGCTCGTGATCCACCCCTGGACGCCCTCGATGCCCCAGAGTCCACGTGGCAGTGGGGACAAGCTTCTCAACAACCACCTGATTGCGCCCGACACCGCCTGGTTCCTTCCTGGTTCCATCCTGGTGACTGGCTAGTGACCCAGACTCTGTCCCCTCTGCTTTCAGGTACTCTACATCTTCGATCCACCCTTGGATCCAACCGCACTCTTCTCTCCCGGACGCCTGCAGCATCTTCATCTCCAGGCTCCAAAGATCTCCACGACGAAACCCGACACACTTTGGCACCTATGCACCCGCTTCCTGTGGGTGAGGTAACGATCAAACACCGGTGCTCCTGTAGTGGTTTATACCTCTAGTATCCTAGTTTTAAGTGGCTAAGTTCTAGTCCAGTCGGAAGACTTCCAAAACAGTAACTTTATAACTTTTACGCACCATTGACTTTGCATTGGTGCATGCGTGTGCTTTTAGCGCTGCACCCGAATCCCGCGGGCTACTCCCATCCTAACTACAGTTAGTCCAGTGTAGTCCCAGCGATTCCCAAGGCCCTAGGCCTTACCATTGTTCATAAAGCGGTACTTATACCACTTATTTAGTATATGGTTTGAGTGGCCACCGGCCCTATCCATAATTGTGCAACTTTTGTATGTTTAACTGTGCTTTTGTTTAAACGCTTGTGCCTCTGCACTCATAAAGAGTACAGAGGATTATTCTAGTAATAAATACATATATTTTTATAATATATAACTTGTGTGGTGTCCTTTCATTTGATATTACAGGATTGCACATGGTAAAACAGCTGGCTTCACATGCCCTCTTGAGTTAAGCCTAAGACTGCTTAGGTCCATGCTACCCCTAGGATAGCTTGTCTATAAGGTTGACTTTACAACCACCACCATAAGGGATTGTTTGGACTGATACAAGGTGCTCACTAGAATAGTGAACATCATACATCAGGCCAACTTCTCACATTGGTGTGCAGCGGTTGGGATTTGAGCTTGCTGTTGTTTTACCATTGCAATCTTTATATCATTTGAAAGATCACATTAAGTACCATAGGTACATATAAACAAAGCTTACATACTTAAGTTCTACTGAACTTAGTAGTTGTAGACCAAAGGGCTTAGCACACCCTGACTACAACTCACTAGCAAGGTTCCAGTAGGAAAACACATAGTGTAGGTAAGTGCACCACTTACACCTCACTAGAGTCATGTCTGGCATAGGTGAACAACCCAGTTCTCTGCCTGTGGCAGGTGACCTTACCAAGGCACCTTCCAGCTATGACAAACTCAGCTTCAGAGACTTGAGTGCCTTGTGCACTACAAGGGGGCTGAAAAAGGGTCACAACCCTACCATTCCCACCCTGACAGGAATCCTAGAAAAGGATGAGCTTGAGAAGGCTAGTGCAGGTCCCTCGGGTAATCCAGGAGAGGGAGTGAACCCCCCAGATGATGAGAACACCACCCCAGAGGTAGAAGATGAGGAGGTGGATCCAGAATCAGATGATCAGGGGGATATCGAGGTCCAAGTTAGGAGGCTTAGCCAAGCTAACTTAAACCTACATGGGGATGGAGAGGGTAACCACCTCCCCAGACCCAATAGCAGAATACTCCCTGGCAATAGAAGAGAGAAATCCCTTTCCAGGGAATCTAACCTTTCTAATGCCTCAAGGGGTTCTCAAAGGGGAATGACTTCCACCCAGAGAAAAGAGCATACGGCCAGGATGAGAGCTGTCAAACTCCAGATAGAGAGGGAACAGAAAGCCCTGGCCCAAGCTAGACTTGCTTTAGCAAGGGAACAAAAAGTTAGTGGGGAAATACCCACTGGTGGCAGCATTATTCCCAAAGAGAAAGACAGGTCCTATGACACTAGAAACCTGACAAAGATTGTGCCCCCCTATAGGGAAGGGGATGACATACATCCACAAATGTATAACTGCTCTGGAGTGGGCCTGCATGGTACAGCAGGTTCCTCAAGAACAGTGGGCAGCAATCTTATGGTACTCCTTTTCTGAGAAAGGGAGAGATAAGCTCCTCACTGTTAGACCTGAGGATGCTAAAAACTACTCTGTCCTGAAGAGTGCTCCTATTAATGGGTTTGGCCTAACCACTGAGCAATACAGGTTGTTGTTCAGAGATACCAAAAAAGCTCAGACTCAGGACTGGACTGATTTTGTTGATTGTGCCACTAAGGCTCTGGAGGGTTGGTTGCTGGGAAGTAAAGTCTCAGACTATACAGGATTGTACAATCTAATAATGAGAGAACAGAGCCTTAATCATTGTCAGAAGCAATAGTTGCATCAACACCTGATTGACTCAGATCTGACCTCTCCCCAAGAATTGGCCAAGAAGGCAGACAAATGGGTCAGAACCAGGGTTAAGCAGAAACCCCAGAACCAGGGAGGGGATCAGAAAAAGGCAGACCAGAAGGGTGGAGATCAGAAACAAAAAAACCAGAAGTCTTCTTCAGGCCCCCAAAATACTTCTAATGAGGGTGGTCCCAAACTGGAAAGAAAAAGAAGAAGAATGATGGGCCAAAGAAACCTTGGTACAATACCTGTAAATCAGTTTCACACTGGGGTAGTGAATGCACTAAGAAAGGAACAGACCCTACCACTGCAGCCCCTAAGACACATGCACCCCCTAGTACAGTTAGCAGTGGTAGTGCACAACCCAAGGCTTTAGTGGGGTTAACCCTGGGTACTGAGATGGAGTCTGGCCTAGTCAGATTCTACTCAGGCAGTTCTGCTCTATGATGTGGACATGGATATGTCCACTACTGTGAGTCCCAATACTTTGGGCAAGTATAGGCAGACGCCTTTGATAAATGAGAAAATGGCTCAGGCCTACAGGGACACATGTGCCAGTGTCACTATGGTGACACCTAGCTTTGTGGACCCTGAACAAATTGTACTGGGTGAAAATTACCTAGTGACCAATTCGAGCAATGCCACTACTATACATAGTGTGGCTGTTGTTAACTTCTCCTGGGGAGGGGTAACTGGCCTCAAAAGAGTTGTTGTGAGTGCAGACCTCCCATTTGACTGTCTTTTGGGCAATGATCTAGAGAATTCTTTATGGTCAGAAGTGGAGTATAGGACTCATGCAGAGATGCTAGGTATTTCACCACATGTCCTTGCTGTAACCAGGTCCCAGGCCAAGAAGTGCCTACCTGAACCTGTGGTGGATCTTGAAACTATACACCAACCACAATCCAAGAGGAAGAGCAAGAGGGTTAAGGCAGTGCCTTTCACCTTGCCCCAGGTTGAGGATCAGCCCTCTCAGGAGGATGATTCTGTGATCCAAGAGGAGACTGTCCTGGAAAAACTTGAACCTGATCAGGTTGAGTTTCTGGGGACAGGGGGACCCTCAAGGGCAGATCTGGGGCAGGCTCAGTTAACTTGTCCTTCTCTTGAACCCCTCAGACAGCAGGCTGCTGCTGAGGCTGCTATGAATGCTCAAGGTGCCCATAAAGTATATTGGGATGAAGGGCTCCTTTATTCAGAGGCTAGAGACCCCAAGCCTGGTGCTACCAGGAGGTTGGTTATACCTCTGCAATTTAGGGGCTTCCTTCTCACCTTGGCCCATGAAATTCCCCTAGCAGGACACGTAGGCCAGACTAAGACTTGGGAGAGACTTGTCCCTCACTTTCACTGGCCTCACATGTCAGAGAATACCAAGGAGTTTTGTTGCTCCTGTGACACCTGCCAAGCCAGTGGCAAATCAGGTGACACCACAAAGGCCCCCCTTATACCACTACCTGTGGTGGGGGTACCCTTTGAGAGAGTTGGGATAGACTTTGTTAGACCAATGGATCCCCAAACCGCATCTGGGCACAGATTTATACTGGTGGTAGTGGATCATGCCACCAGGTACCCAGAGGCAATGAATTCACCTGAGGACCACAACAGCTCCTGTTGTGGCAAGGGCCCTACTTGGAGTTTTCTCCAGAGTGGGCTTTCCAAAGGAGGTACTTTCAGACAGAGGTACCAACTTCATGTCTGGATATTTGAAAGCAATGTGGAAAGAGTGTGGAGTGAACTACAAGTTCACCACACCCTACCATCCACAGTGCAATGGGCTTGTTGAAAGGTTCAACAAGACCCTAAAGGGAATGATAAAAGGGTTACCTGAAAAGCTTAGGCGAAGATGGGACATCCTTTTACCCCGTCTGCTCTTTGCTTATAGAGAGGTGCCACAAAAGGGGGTTGGCTACAGCCCTTTTGAACTTTTGTTTGGCCAACCTGTAAGGGGTCCCCTGTGTCTTGTGAAGGAAGGATGGGAGTTACCTCCCAAAAAGCCTAAACTTGATATTGTAGACTATGTACTTGGTCTCCGCTCCAGGATGGCTGAATACATGGAGAAGGCAACCAAAAACCTGGAGGCCAGCCAAGAATTACAGAAAGCTTGGCATGACCAAAAGGCTGTTCTGACTGAGTACCAGCCAGGGCAGAAGGTGTGGGTGTTGGAGCCAGTGGCCCCAGCAGCCCTCCAAGACAAATGGTCTGGACCCCACACCATACTGGAGAAAAAGGGAGAGGTCACCTACTTGGTGGACCTTGGCACCCCTAGGAGCCCCCACAGGATGCTCCATGTCAATAGATTAAAAGCATATGTGGACAGGGCAGACATGGGCTTGCTCATGGCAACAGATGGGGACCAGGAGGAAGAGAGTGACCCTCTCCCAGACCTGTTATCCCATAACCCTGATGATGGTTCAGTGGATGGAGTAGCCTTGGCAGGCAGCCTCTCTGACCAGCAGCAATGGGACTACAGACAGGTTCTGCAGGCTCACAGACATATGTTTTCTCTCACACCCAGTCAAACTAACTGGTGCACCCATGAGGTGGACACTGGTGACAGTCTGCCTGTGAAGAATAAAATCTACAGGCAACCTGACCATGTCAGGGATTATATAAAGGCTGAGGTACAGAAAATGCTTGAACTTGGAGTTATTGAGCCATCAGAGAGCCCCTGGGCCAGCCCAGTAGTCCTTGTGCCAAAACCTCATACCCAAGATGGAAAGAGAGGAATTAGGTTCTGTGTGGACTATAGAGGTCTCAATGCTGTCACTAGGACAGATGCTCATCCTATTCCAAGGGCAGATGAGCTCATAGATAAGTTGGCTTCTGCCAAATTTCTGAGCACATTTGATCTGACAGCTGGCTACTGGCAAATTAGGTTAGCTGATGAGTCCAAGGCCAAAACAGCATTCTCAACCCCCAGTGGACATTATCAGTTTGTGGTAATGCCCTTTGGTTTGAAGAATGCACCTGCCACTTTCCAAAGGTTGGTGAATCAAGTCCTTCCTGGGTTGGATGACTTTTGTGCAGCATATCTAGATGATATTGTGGTCTTCAGCTCCACCTGGGAGGATCACCTGATCCACCTGAAGAAAGTTCTGAAGGCCCTGCAAAAGGCAGGCCTGACTATCAAGGCTACCAAGTGCCAGATTAGGGCAGAGCAAGGTTGTGTACCTGGGCCACCTAGTAGGTGGGGGTCAGGTTCAAACATTGGAGAGCAAGATCCAGGCCATACAGGACTGGGCTCCTCCAACTACCCAGACACAAGTCAGAGCCTTCTTGGGCCTGACTGGGTACTACAGAACATTTGTAAAGAACTATGGGTCCATTGTGACACCATTAAATGATCTGACATCCAAGAAGATGCCAAAAAAGGTTCAGTGGACAGTTAGCTATCAAAAGACATTTGATGACCTGAAGAAGGCCATGTGCTCTGCACCTATCCTGAAGAGTCCTGACTACTCCAAAGAGTTCATTGTCCAAACAGATGCTTCTGAGTTTGGGTGGGAGCTGTGATTTCACAACTTAATGTAGATGGTCAAGACCAGCCCATTGTTTTCATTATCAGAAGGCTGACCCCTAGAGAGAAACGTTGGTCAGCCATTGAGAGGGAGGCCTTTGCTGTGGTTTGGGCCCTGAAGAAGTTGAGACCATACTTGTTTGGCACTCACTTCAAGATTCAGACCGACCATAAGTCCCTCTTGTGGCTAAATCAGATGAAGGGTGAAAATCCCAAACTGCTCAGGTGGTCCATTTCCCTACAGGGGATGGACTTTACAGTGGAGCACAGACCAGGGACTGACCATGGCAATGCAGATGATTCCTCCAGGTATTTCCACTTAGAACATGAAGACTTATCTGGTCAAGGTTAAGTTTAATGTCCCTGCGTTTGGGGGGGGGGGTTATGTAGGAGAGTAGGGTCTGCTTTTCTATTGTCACCCCAATTTTTGCTTTTTGCTTCACTGGTTTTCGACTTAATGTGGCTGGGGGCCTGCTAATCAGACGCACAGCCTGCTGTTCTCTCTCTAAATTCATATCCATGTACTATAGGTACATCACCTTATCAGCCCCTGTACAGTGTACTATAGGTACCCAGGGCATAGGTGCATCCCAGGCCTACCAGGGGCTGCAGCATATCTTTTGCCACCCCTCGCTGGCCATCCAAACAGACACAACTGGCTGATCACTCAGCTGGGGCAAGGTCGTGTAATCACCCCTTGCTTAGATATAGTATACCTATATCTAATACAAAGTTCCCCGGGAAAGAGAATGGCAAAAGGTGTGTAGATGGGAGAAGAGCAAAGGCAGGGGACGGGTGTTCCCTTATTGGAACTAGAAAACCTCACACATCCAGTTGGTTAGATGTCATGCTTCATCATTGGTCTCCTGCTCCTCGTCAGACTGGCGCTGCAATGTTCGACGGGCGCCAAGAAGGCGCTCTTTTGTGGAGATCTTTTGTTCCACCTGGTGTCTTGGAGAAAAGATGGTATCTTTTCCACCACAGGTTGGAGGAACACGTCACAAAATATATATATGTAAGTACAAGGTTGTGATGGCCAAAGCTTACCCCAGGAGAATCCCTAATGGGCCCCGCAGACTGTTCCCGTGGGGCTGCCTGGTGAGGAATAGTGCCTGTAATAAAGGTAAATGTACAGGGGCGTACTCTGTGTCAGAATGGTGGAGCTGACACGGTGCAATGGCTAAGACCACTCAGTGTTGACCCCACACCCCGACTAACCACCACCATTACTAGCATGGTCATGGAAGGTGAAACAAATGAGTGGATAACCAAAAATGAGGCAGAGTTTCTACTCACTACACACCCAGTCATTCCCTATTTCTACACCTTACCCAAAATTCACAAGGGTACTACACTAATACCTGGGAGGCCAATTGTGTCTGGCATTGGCTCTCTTTTGGAGCCCCTTTCGAAATTTTGTGACGTGTTCCTCCAACCTGTGTTGAAAAAGATACCATCTTTTCTCCAAGACACCAGGGATGTGCTCCGCCTCATTGATTCCATCGAAGGGAGAGAGAGCGTCGACCTGCTTCTAACTCTGGATGTAGAGGCGCTTTACACTAACATTCCCCAACAGGCTACTTTGGAGGCAGTTGAAACTACTCTCCGGCTGGTAGAGTGGACCTCACCAACGCCTATCTCATTCATTATGGCCTGTGCTAGCACAGCATTGACTGAAAACTTTTTTCAGTATGGGTCCCAATTATTCCATCAGATCCAGGGGACCTCGAAGGGGCTCTACCTTTGCCCCGAGTCTTGCCTGTATCTATATGGCAACCTTCGAAGCCCAATGCATCCAGTCGGCACACAATCCCTTTATTCAGAACATCACACTCTGGCGCCGATATATCAATGATATTTTGATCTTGTGGCGAGGGGACCGACAAAGTTGTGATGCTTTCTGTCTGTGGATCAACCACCAAAATCCATTCCTAAAATTCACAGGAACTATCTCTGATTCCACTATACCATTCTTGGACTTAACCATCTGTCTAGACCATGGGGGGCTGAGTACCTCCCTGTATCGCAAGGCAACTGACAGGAACAGCCTTTTACTCTACAACAGAAACCATCCCAGAGCACTACGGGATAATTTACCCTTTGGCCAGTTCTTGAGGATCCGCAGAAATTGCACTTCCAATTCTGACTATAAGAAAGAGTCTGCTTTTCTGCAACACAAACTTCAAGATCGAGGGTATCCCACCAGACTCATTAAAAACTCACGTAAAAAGGCCCTCAATAACGCCAGAGAGGCTTTGTTGGAAACAAATCACAAGGAATCTGACAATCTGATTACTTGTGTTACATGCTTCACGAGAAATACAGCTTTTTAAAAAAAAACTGTGAACAAACATTGGGGGTTACTGAACACTGGGGGGCTTGATATTCCACGCCCTCGATTTGCCTTCAAGCGCACATCAAACCTCAAGGATGCTCTCATCCATACCCGTCCCAAGAAGGTAACTACCACTGTCCAGAGTACCCTGTGGAGGCTTCCACCAGTAGTTGGTCACTATCAGTGCGGGGGATGTGTGATATGCCCTCAGACTGTACAGTGCAAGGAAATCAAATTGTCCGATACATTCACCTGGCACATGAATAAACACACCAACTGTAACAGCTCTAGGTGCATCTATATGCTGACCTGCCCCTGCGGAAAGAACTACATTGGCATGACAATGAGGCAAGTGAAGTTGAGAATTATGGAGCATAAGAGCAATATCCGATGCTCCAAAACACACACTAGACTCTACGAACACTATGCCCAAAAGGGCCACCCGGCAGATAGCATCAAATGGCTTGTCCTTGAGTCCCACCCATCAATCACTAAACAGGGTCTGTTCAGGATTGAACAGCGATGGGTTCACCGCCTTCAATTAGACACATTGGGCCTGATGACGCCGTCCCGTGGGCATCACTTACCTAAAGACCTCCTAAACAGTCACCACCATGGTACCTGTCCATGGGATAGTGAACTATTCGGTTCCTCAAATCAACACCTTCATCGGGTACAAGTGTGGGCCACCCTGGGATCTTTTACATCGGGGGATTGTGTTTCTAATCGGCATAAATTGGTAATAACGGGTCCATCCTTGATGTTTGCCCCCCTGTTTTCACTCATGGCCATAGACCATAAGATAGACCTAAAGATGGGGGAGTGTTATTTTAAATGGCATGCTTTGGTAATGATATGTCTACCCCTGACCTATGCCCTCGCGGTATCGCCCACTTGCCCTATATTTTAATGGGTATTGTTCCACTCAAGTCCCCCTCAGCCTATACATTTGTTCCCCTACAGCTACACCTTATGGCTCTCTCCTGATGTTCTATTACCGCCGAAGACTCATGTGGTAATTAACCCCCGACTATTAGGTGAGATGGATGTGTGCTTGCCCTCATAATTCACCATCACCGGACTAGCACGACTTATAACCAATGTGCACCACAATATAAGTTCCTCATTATACTGCTACTTTTAAATTGGTTTTAGCCTTGTTTTTAATTGTAGAGCACTCTCATAGACACGAATGGTTGGTGGAATGTGCTCACTGCACGCTGCCATTTGGCAGCTTTAGTTCACTATAGCTAGTAGACATGTTATTGTCCAACACTGGCATGACACCCTGTGTGTGACTTTGGCGTGATCACACTTGAGTTCTTTGCTATGTCTCAATGCAATTAACTTTGTTTACATGATTTTTATTCTCCAATCCAGGCAGAGGATATTACTACAGAGGTAAAATAAACCGACAGTGCTTGCATTTACACACATGACACCTGCATGTTGTTGAATGACTGCATAGTACATATTTTATAGGTCCTGAAGAATCGCGGAAAATTCCTTGTGCGAGAAACATGTTGACCATGTCAATATCCAACTTCACCGAGTCCCACCACACTTAACTTAGTGGTACTTAGGAAGTTGTTTTCACGTTTTTAACCGTAGAGGGAGACCCCCAGAATAAAGTAGTACTTTTTTGGTACCCCCTACTACATTTTAATCACCTTCTAGTTCTCTTACTCCATTGCCCACATACCCGCACTTCACCATAAGGCTGTTGGAAGAAAAGATCTCCGTCAAAGAGCCCCTCTTTGAGGTGGGCCCGTTGGGGATTGCACCGCCTCCCCGATGAGGAGCAACGCCGATGATGAAGCATGACACCCATCCGGGTGTGTGAAGCAAATATTTCCAACAAAATGGATGCCCAAGGGTGCCACATACACACCCATGGTCACGCCTAATACACAGCTTCTTCTCTACCAGGAACGGTTCAGCTACCCTTTTTGTTTACATTGACTTGGTGGGGGCACAGGCTGATACTGGACCTTCCACTTGTTTGAGTGGTAACGAGTGCCCTGCGGATCTATTGATCACCCTCTCCCCTTCTTGATAACTACTTCTAGCACGGCTCACGCCGTGGGAGTATTCTCTTTGGTGGGTAAGATTGTTCTATTCCCCTCCCCGTGACTTCCTCAATTTTCCTTGACTAGTCACGACCCACTTCCCCCACTGGGGAGTGGACACCAATTTTATCCTTCTAGTCCTATAATATAGGACCTAATTCCATCCTCCCGCCCTGAGACACGAGCCTCCTGACCCCCACAAGATGGACGGCCAGGGGTTAAGTTTTGGGGAGGAAGATGCAGCAGCTATAATGAGGACTCCATCACTTATTGGCTTAGACATTGAACCGGCTACAGGGAGCAATACAGTGGAATGGCAAACTCTATCAGATCTCAAACGAGAATGGATCAGGATTACCATACATGGGGCAATGATGGCCGAATATTTCAAAGCCAAAATAGCACCAAACGGCTTAATTGTCAAAAACTTCCCAAGAATCTTCTGGGAAGATGGACAATTCAAAATAGAGTGGTCACAGATTTCATGGAAGTGTACCCACGACCTCCTCATCCTGATCGTGAACACTGCCAAACGATTGGCCGATGAATTATTGACTCGCATTCAAGCGGCAGAGGCGGCTTTGAAAACCGCAGTTCTCAATCCAGGTTTTAAAACCAAACTGGCGGAACTCAATAAAGAAATGGCTGAACACAGAGAATACCTCATGAACCAAAAAGTAACGAAGTTACAAAAGGATATTAAGAGGTTCTCAAAAGAAAAAGTCTACCCTTATTTGAAGGAGGACTATGTACCATCAGGCAATAATTATAACTCAGATTCAAGCACTAACTCCTCCAGAAGGGGATCTAGCAGCGGATCCGATAACAGTGGGGACTATGGAACTCCACATATACAATCAAGAGGAAAACGAGGGAGGGGACGTGGACAACAGTTTTATCAAAACTTTCCACAGCAGGGACCTCCCGTGGGCCCACACATGTGGCAATACCCACAATTCCCCCACTTCCAACCACCTTTTGCACCGCAGTATCCACCCTATTATGCCCCACAAGGTAACCCACGCCCCCCTTTTTTAGGCAGAGGCTGGGGCAGAGGGCGAGGGCAAAAGCGAGGCAACGCTCCAGAGAAGACAGTACAGTGGAAGGACACCCGACCACAGGGGATGGACACACGGAACACGAACCGGTCAGGACAAAGATAAGCCTGGTGGTTAACTTATCAGACCGCCCTTTGACAGACAAAGAGGAGCAAGTTTTGCAAAAAGGACTGGGCTTTGTACCGACCCCAAAAACTGACCTCTTCTTACAAACTCGGGAAATCCAGTCTTTCTTTCGAAAGATCAGATTGAAAGCTTTCTTTGAGGGGAGACCCAGGGACCAAGAGGAAGATTCTGGCCTCCATAATCCCTCAACCTTTACACCTCACAATGGGATGGTTCCCAATGAAGTCCTCACCTACGAACAGGCCGTACTGAAAGACCTGAAAACCGTAGACCATCAAAGACAACATTGCAATATTTCCCGCGAAGAGATGGACATCCTAAAATCACTTGCAGAAGACCCACTGATTACCATCAAACAGGCGGACAAAGGGGGTGCTACAGTTTTGATGAATACTGTAGATTATGATCGTGAGTGTATGAGGCAACTCAATGACAGACGATACTATACACCGATCCCTGGTGATCCTACACCATGCCTACGTACCATAATTACAGGTTTGGTGGATAACGCAGTATGCGAACAGTGGATTAGCAAGAAAGAAGCAGACTTCCTGTCCAAAAAAGACCCTAGGGTCCCATACTTTTACATCCTCCCCAAGACCCACAAGGATACTAGACCTATACCTGGGCGGCCAATTGTCTCAGGAGTTGATTCAATCTTGGAACCATTATCACAATTTTGTGATCACTTTCTACAACCCTTAGTGAAACAAATCCCTTCCTATATTCAAGATACTTCAGATGTCCTACGCATTCTGGACACTGTCCATGATACAGGGCAGATTAATCTTCTAATTACCCTTGATGTAGAAGCCCTCTACACGAACATTCCCCAGAGGGCCACACTTGAGGTAATAGAGGAAAGACTTGGACTTGAGACCTGGAGTTCAAGCACTCCACAGACATTCATCATGGAGTGTACCACTCTAGCACTTACGGAAAATTATTTCGAATTTAAGGGTCAGTTCTACCATCAAACCCAAGGGACATCAATGGGCAGTACATTTGCTCCTTCTGTGGCCTGCCTGTATATGGCAGAATTTATTTGAACAACGGCACATTCATCATGAGTCCAATCCCTTCCTTGACAATATTAGGATGTGGAAAAGATTCATAGATGATATTCTCATCTTGTGGACAGGACCACCAACCCTACATGAGACCTTCTTTGATTGGGTGAACACTATCAACCCATATCTCCATTTCACAATGTCTGCCTCACCCACGGAGATCTCCTTCTTAGACCTCACGATAAAACTGAAAGAGGGAGTACTTAGCAACACCATGTATAGGAAACCCACTGACCGGAACAGCTTGTTACACTATTCTAGCCACCATCCCAAAGCCTTACGGTCAAACCTTCCCTTCGGACAATTCCTGAGGGTCCGGCGAAATTGCAGTGCGCTAGCTGATTACAAGCATGAATCTGCTATTCTATCCAGGAATTTATTAGACAGAGGCTACCCCAGGAGAGAGGTGACCATGGCCCAAAAAAGAGCTAGAAACAATAATCGTGAAGCCTTACTTGAACCACGTGAAGTGGTACCGATTGAGAATCAACCCATGACCTGTGTCACAACCTATACTTCAGGGTCCAATAAGATCAAAAGTGTAATTAAGCGGCACTGGGGTATTCTCAATACTGGCAGTCTCAGTTTCGAGACACCCAGATTTGCTTTCAAAAGATCTCAAAATGTAAAAGACATTCTGATCAGCACAAGACCGAAAGTACAAAAGAAAGTGACCCAACAAACCCTGTGGAACTTACCTCCAGTCAGAGGCCATTATCCCTGTGGATCCTGTGGAGTATGTACTTATACGGACATACACAAGATCATCCAATTAAGTGACACCTTCAGCTGGGAATTAAGGGGCCATACTAACTGTAATACCTCCCACTGTATTTATATGCTTACGTGTCCATGCAGATTACAATATATTGGGATGACAACCCGCCCAATCAAAACCCGCATTATAGAACATCGCAGTAACTTCCGCTGCAAGAAGACGAACACCAAAATGTGTAAACATTTTCTCGACTTGAATCACACTGCAGATTCACTGAAATGGCTTGTGTTGGAATCTAGCCCCAATTGCCCTAAACAAGCCCTGTTTCGCAAAGAGCAAAGATGGGTCCACCGATTAGCGTCCGATAGTAGAGGCTTGAATGAAGATATTCCCTGGCATGCTCTCTAAATACAACTTGCCAGGGTGACTATGCAACTGTATACACATTACAGTCTTCTATCACAATCATCCACAGGCCCCCCTGTTTCCCCACTGCTACAACTACCACGTCAGCATTATACACCATGGAGGCACATGAGCCTTATGACTGAAGAGGGGACTCAGGATACACTTCAGCATTATCGCTGTTTAAGTGCCATTTCCGACACCACACCACCTCCAGTGTCATGATGGGGACACCATACCTCGTATCACCCATGATAATATACAATTTGGATATACCCACAGTCCTCATGTCATCACAATTCTATCAGACCATGACTTTGGCTCCTTTATTCTTGACAGATAAATCACAGGGCCAGGGCCCACACTCAACCGCCTTGTATCATCAATATACATACTGATATGCCTAATGAGTTTTCTGATCGCTCACTTATATATAATATATCCAGGGTACAACCTCTCCATCGCAATCTTCCCACAAATTAGGTGTTCCTGCAGACCACCGGAACACACACGCTTATATCTACATAGCCCTAATGTGGTTACATATAGGTGATCCGGTTTGCACTAATACCTTATTTAACCTCTCCAAGATGGCGACCGCGGTGAGCACCCCCACATAAGGCCAACATATAATGGCCAGTGCACCACGCCGCCGAAGGTATTATTAAGAAACTCACATTGGCCCTGCATATAATGTTACAGACGCAGTTGAACCCAATAATTCTACCCCCTTATCCGAGATTTCACCCGGTTATATTGGATATCTCTGCCATTCCAACATGGCGGACGCGTTACTGAGACGCGTCACGTGATCCCCGCGGATGGGCGGAGCTTTGCGGGACTCCATCAACACGAAATAGTTGATATGGCGGGCGCCACCGAGCTCTATCACCTATTCGAGCTCGGCGGTCACGGGTAGGTCAAGGAGCAGGAACACGGGCTGATGGAGGTAAGGCGACCCTCGGTATTTACATGGCGGGTTCGTCCATGATGTATACCTCCCTATGTCCGCTCGTGGCCATAGACCACAACATAGATTGAGAAACGGGGGATTGTGTTTCTAATCGGCATAAATTGGTAATAACGGGTCCATCCTTGATGTTTGCCCCCCTGTTTTCACTCATGGCCATAGACCATAAGATAGACCTAAAGATGGGGGAGTGTTATTTTAAATGGCATGCTTTAGTAATGATATGTCTACCCCTGACCTATGCCCTCGCGGTATCGCCCACTTGCCCTATATTTTAATGGGTATTGTTCCACTCAAGTCCGCCTCAGCCTATACATTTGTTCCCCTACAGCTACACCTTATGGCTCTCTCCTGATGTTCTATTACCGCCGAAGACTCATGTGGTAATTAACCCCCGACTATTAGGTGAGATGGATGTGTGCTTGCCCTCATAATTCACCATCACCGGACTAGCACGACTTATAACCAATGTGCACCACAATATAAGTTCCTCATTATACTGCTACTTTTAAATTGGTTTTAGCCTTGTTTTTAATTGTAGAGCACTCTCATAGACACGAATGGTTGGTGGAATGTGCTCACTGCACGCTGCCATTTGGCAGCTTTAGTTCACTATAGCTAGTAGACATGTTATTGTCCAACACTGGCATGACACCCTGTGTGTGACTTTGGCGTGATCACACTTGAGTTCTTTGCTATGTCTCAATGCAATTAACTTTGTTTACATGATTTTTATTCTCCAATCCAGGCAGAGGATATTACTACAGAGGTAAAATAAACCGACAGTGCTTGCATTTACACACATGACACCTGCATGTTGTTGAATGACTGCATAGTACATATTTTATAGGTCCTGAAGAATCGCGGAAAATTCCTTGTGCGAGAAACATGTTGACCATGTCAATATCCAACTTCACCGAGTCCCACCACACTTAACTTAGTGGTACTTAGGAAGTTGTTTTCACGTTTTTAACCGTAGAGGGAGACCCCCAGAATAAAGTAGTACTTTTTTGGTACCCCCTACTACATTTTTATCACCTTCTAGTTCTCTTACTCCATTGCCCACGTACCCGCACTTCACCATAAGGCTGTTGGAAGAAAAGATCTCCGTCAAAGAGCCCCTCTTTGAGGTGAGCCCGTCGGGGATTGCACCGCCTCCCCGACGAGGAGCAACGCCGATGATGAAGCATGACACCCATCCGGGTGTGTGAGGCAAATATTTCCAACAAAATGGATGCCCAAGGGTGCCACATACACACCCATGGTCACGCCTAATACACAGCTTCTTCTCTACCAGGAACGGTTCAGCTACCCTTTTTGTTTACATCTTTTACATCTGCACATAATTCGTACATCTTCACACAATCTGCCGGGCTTATATCCCTGACCACTAGGAACAAGTACGAAATTGTTGATTCATCCTACAAATAACCTTCTTGTTTAGTTTGTTGCCACACGTTTCTTTCTGTCCTATAATATCGGGGTACCCCCCCAACCCCCTCGTCCTATGTGTTAGATGAGAGGGATAGCACATGAATACTGTCATGTCCTGGTGTTCTTGAACTGGCCACTATCCGACGAAGACAAGCGCTGGGCATTTCTACACCCCTTAGTAATGGCCGCCTCGTTTACACGACTGCTATTAGCAACTCTCGGCGAGCACAGTCAGTCACACCACGCATGCGCAGTGACTGGCTTTCGGGGACCACGCCCGCCGGCTGGATCCCGGCGGCGGAAGTACAATCGGCTTCTTAAACCCGGTGGCAACGAGGAACCGGCACGTGCGGGTAGGTCTCCGGACCCGGGCTGCCCTTGTTAGAGGTAAGTGTCTAGTCTGTGCCGCAGTGGCGGTCTTAGTGTACCACAAACCCCGCTGGGTTGGTCTCATGCTGACGGAGTGTGCCACGGCCCCGTGAGATCTACCGGAGGTATTTCCTTGCCGTCGGGGGATTCCCATTACTCTGACTATGTCGGTGTCTGGTTTTTTTGTGGTATGGTGTCTTGGGTGACAGGGGGCCTCGGGGGCACCGAACACCTTGCGGAGAATCGTTGGGCAATAAGTAGTCTTGAGCCCCGGTCCTCTGCACGGATCGGGCTTTTCGATGCATTTCCTGCTGACCCGCCCACCAATGCCGCCGGAGATGCTATGCAGGTCGGTGACTGTGGGAGACTGCCTGGGCTTGTGAAATCACCCGGTTCTCTTGGGGGGCATGACAAGCCTCCACAGCTGCTTTTACCTTCCCACTCCACAAAAAGTTGTGGAGATGAGTATTATTTGGATGGCTTAGCCATTGCACCGTGTCAGCTCCACCATTCTGACACAGAGTACACCCCTGTACATTTACCTTTATTACAGGCACTATTCCTCACCAGGCAGCTCCACGGGAACAGTCTGCGGGGCCCATTAGGGATTCTCCTGGGGTAAGCTTTGGCCATCACAACCTTGTACTTACATATATATGCATGTATACATTGAGAAGGAGAGATATGTATGCCTTTATTTGTCCATCATCATCATTTTTCATGATTTGTTTCTGCCATACCAGTTTGATATGGTTCCGAGCATGCATTACAGTAATGTCTATTTTTACTATGGTTTAATCAACGTGGTGTGTACATACTGAAGAGCTGTGGTGACCTTGATGTGTAGAAACACTGCCACTATTTCATAGAGCTGATTTCTATAATATACCCTTTTCTAGGTTACCCCGAATGAGCATGGACCAATCGGCCTGCCTCCCCACCGACCCAGAGAGGTTGTATTATTTATCTTTTTTTGTTTTATACACTGTGTAGTACCGAGCACTTTTAGGTCCTGAGGAATTGCCAATCGGGCAAGAAACACGTCGACCACTTTAGAGGGTTGAGGTAGCCCACTGTGCCTTGTGCAGTCCCTATCTCCCCTCCAACCCCTTTTAACTTAGGGAGCCAGCCACATGAATAAAAGTTTTAGTGGACTGACGCACCTAATTTTAAATCACTTTACTTTCACAACTACACTTTCACCAGACCCCTCACATGCACTCAACCATTGGCTGGAACAAAAGATCTCCACAAAAGAGCGCCTTCTTGGCGCCCGTCGGACATTGCAGCGCCAGTCTGACGAGGAGCAGGAGACCAATGATGAAGCATGACATCTAACCAACTGGATGTGTGAGGTTTTCTAGTTCCAATAAGGGAACACCCGCCCCCTGCCTTTGCTCTTCTCCCATCTACACACCTTTTGCCATTCTCTTTCCCGGGGAACTTTGTATTCTTGTGGTATATGGTTGACTGGACATATACACTGGACCCCGTTAAATATAGTCCACTTGAAGTTCCCTACTTTGCATTACATACCTATATCTAAACCTATATCTGGACACATATATACCTATAAGTCACTCCTATGGCAGGCCTTAACAATCCTGGAGGCAGAGTGCTTGGTTTTATGTGAGATGGTGCTCTAGCATGAGCTGAGCCTGTCTGCAGCTTTCGGAAACCAATTCCTTATAGCTGTTGCAGGGTATTGCCATACCATATACTCTTAAGTGCATTATATTCCTCGCGGTTATTGCTAACTTTGGTTTGGCTTTATCAAAACATGTCGTGTAAGGTGTCATACACTTTGGAATACTACCCCCTCGCCAGTTCTGGTGACGGGGGTAGCATTCTACCCTTCTAGAGGGAGAAGACATGTTACTTTACTTAAACACGGTTAAATCTAACCAGAGCCCCAGCATCAAAAAATGGATGCTGCTGCCACAGACACAAGTCTGACCTCCTGCTGCTGACCGAAACTCTGGCAGGGGAGGCCTGGAAAAAAGGTATCCTGTCACAGGGAGGTGTTACACCACCCCAGACAGGAGATAGTGGATTGAGGCAGGCAGGGCGAGCGAAACTAGACACTGCCTGGGGGGCACAAGGCTCCTCATGCATAGCCCAGTTCAAACCGGTCCTGGGGCACTCCAGCCCCAGCTCTGGCATGAAACTAGACAAATGGAAAGGGGTGTAACCACCCCCTTCCTGGGTCCCACCCATAGGAGGGACCTAGCAGGATATCCAGCCCCTTGATTTGGAATAAAGGTAGGAGCTGTGCCCATTGAAGACAGATAATCCTGACTGAAACTTTGATACAGAACTCTGGACCCTTCGACATCCCACTCGACGTGGAAGTCTGAAGAATCTCCCTTGTGGTCAAGGAGTGACCGCCCTGTGCAAACAGGCACCATCCAGCGCCCAATGGTTTGCTTTGTTGCAGCTCCAGCCGGAGCTCGAGCAACAAAGATTGACAAGAACCAGATTCCCAGACATCCAACAGCCTGATCCACAGCCACAGCAAAGCTGAAACCCGTGAAGGCGACGTGAGATGTAGGACCGGCCATCTTGAAAAGACTGCAAAGTGCTGACCGTGCAGCTCCTGAGGTATCCTTGAAGCTGTGCCTCGGGGTTTGAGAAGCCCCAGCCCTGAGCAGCTCGTGCCCTGAAACACACCCCTCCACATTCACCAAGTGCTGCGTGGGGCCCTTTTGCATTTTCCTGCTTGACGCGTCTGTTGGGTCACTTGCCCGTTGGCTAGTGGTCACTACGACAAAGAAACTTTGAAACTACTCTGCTAGTCTGGTTGCTTTAGACTGGCCCTCGCTCCCCTGAAAAGGAGCAACCTCTCTGATCTTGCTGTTCCGAGGAAAAGCGATCTTCAAATCCTGCGTTGGTTGCATTTGCCAAGGCCTGTTGACTCCGATCCAGAAGCCGACACCGCCGACAGCGAGAACCTTTGTGAGACAGTTTGTGATCCACTCTTGGACGCCCTCGATGCCCCAGAGTCCACGTGGCAGTGGAGACAAGCTTCTCGACAACCACCTGATTGCGCCCGACATCGCCTGGTTCCTTCCTGGTTCCATCCTTGTCACTGGCTAGTGACCCAGACTCTGTCCCCTCTGCTTTCAGGTACTCTACATCTTCGATCCACCCTTGGATGCAACCGGACTCTTCTCTCCTGGCCGCCTGCAGCCATCCTTATCTCCAGGCTCCATAGATCTCCACTACGAAACCCGACACACTTTGGCACCTATGCACCCGCTTCCTGTGGGTGAGGTAACGATCAAACACCGGTACTCCTGTAGTCGTTTACACCTCTAGTGTCCTAGTTTTAAGCGGCTAAGTTCTAGTCCAGTCGGAAGACTTCCAAAACACTAACTTTATAACTTTTACGCACCATTGACTTTGCATTGGTGCATGCGTGTGCTTTTAGCGCTGCACCCGAATCCCGCGGGCTACTCCCGTCTTAACTACAGTTAGTCCAGTGTAGTCCCAGCGATTCCCAAGGCCCTAGGCCTTACCATTGTTCGTAAAGCGGTACTTACACCACTTATTAAGTATATGGTTTGAGTGGCCACCGGCCCTATCCATAATTGTGCAACTTTTGTATGTTTAACTGTGCTTTTGTTTAAACGCTTGCGCCTCTGCACTCATAAAAAGTACAGAGGATTATTCTAGTAATAAATACATATATTTTTATAATATATAACTTGTGTGGTGTCCTTTCATTTGATATTACAGGATTGCATATGGTAAAACAGCCGGCTTCACATGCCCTCTTGAGTTAAGCCTAAGACTGCTTAGGTCCATGCTACCCCTAGGATAGCTTGTCTATAAGGTTGACTTTACAACCACCACCATAAGGGATTGTTTGGACTGATACAAGGTGCTCACTAGAATAGTGAACATCATACATCAGGCCAAATTCTCACAAGGAAGAACTAAATACTCCCAGAAAATCCCTCACAATCCTATTCATTACTTCAAGGGGGCCAGTGATTTATCTGATGGCGCAAACGCCACCTCATATGTTACAAAGTCTAAAAGGGTGAAAGTGATTCCCCTTCGCCCATAATGTCTTCTACTAATCCATCTCTAGTTACCATTGTTGATGAAGTGAGGGGTTTGTAACCTTTTATGTGTGCAACCAATAAGAAACTTCAACAGATTGAAGATCGATTAATTATTATGGAGGATAAGATGGTTGAAATAGAACAGCGTGTTTGTTCTCTTCAGAATATGGGTACTAGGATCCCTGTGCTTGAACAGGAAATTATGAAACTCAAACTTCAAGCAGAAGATTTGGATAACAGGATTCATCATAATAATCTCCGTCTGTATGGTCTACCAAAGACTCTTGAGGGTCCCAATATGCTTGACTTCTTGAAGAAATTTCTTCCAGATTTGCTGGGCCTTCCTACTACTCCTACTCTGAATTTGCAACATGCTCATCGGTTGGGCAGACTTAACCCTCACTCATCTAAACCTCAAGGAATTATTATGATTTTTCTTGAATGTCCAGACCTTCTTCGCATCCTGAAAGATGCTAAGGAAAAATGCAGTCTAGTTTGGTCTGACAATAAGATATTCATTTCTCTCAAGACATCTCCAATGCCACAAAATACAGAGCCAGGTCTTGAGAAGTCTTCTGAAGGTGAGTAGATCCTGGGTCTGCCGTAGGTGGGTCGGGAGGCTGTTTCAGGTTTCGGCGGCGAGGTAGGAAAAGGATCTGCCGCCGGAGGTCTTTCGTTGGATGCGGGGGACAGTGGCGAGGGAGAGGCTTTCAGAGCAGAGTTGGCGGGTGGGGGTGTGAAGCTGAGTCTGCAGTTCAGGTAGGCTGGTCCGGCGTTGTGGAGGGCTTTGTGTGCATGGCTGAGAAGCTTGAAGGTGATCCTCTTGTTGACCGGGAGCCAGTGTAGGTCTCTCAGGTGGGTGTGGTGGGGTACGTTGAGGATCAGTCGGGCTGAGGCGATTTGGATGCGTTGTAGTCGGCGCAGGTGTTTGGCTGGGATTCCTGCATAGAGTGTGTTGCCGTAGTCTAGCCTACTGCTGATGAGGGCCTGTGTCACTGTTCTTCTTGTTTCGGTCGGGAGCTACTAGTAGATCCTTCGGAGCATGCGGAGGGTGTTGTAGCAGGAGGAGGAGATGGCGTTGACCTGTTTTGACATGGAGAGGGAGGAGTCGAGGATTAATCCTAGGTTGCGTGCGTGGTTGGTCGGTGTCGGAGCTGTTCCCAGCACAAGTTGTCCCAGGCTGAGTGGGTTGGTCCGAGGATGAGGACCTCCGTCTTGTCCGAGTTCAGTTTCAGACAGCTGCTTCTCATCCAGTTGGCGATGGCCCTCATTCCCTCGTGGAGGTTGGTTTTGGCGGTGTGCGGGTCCTTGGTGAGGGAGAGGATGAGCTGGGTGTCGTCGGCATAGGTGATGATGTTGAGGTTGTGCTGGCAGGCTGCGTGTGCGGGGGGGCATGTATATGTTAAACAGTGTCGGGCTGAGGGATGAGCCCTGGCGGACACCGCAGATGAGGTTGGTGGCTTCAGATCGGAAGGGTGGGAGGCGGACTCTCTGTGTTCTGCCGGAGAGGAAGGACGAGGTCCAGTCGAGGGCCTTCTCTTGGATTCCGGCTTCTTGGAGGCATGTCTTTAGTGTGCGGTGGCAGACCGTGTCGAAGGCGGCTGACAGGTCCAAGAGGATGAGAGCTGATGTTTCGCCATTGTCCAGTTGGCATCTGATGTCATCTGTTGCGGCAATGAGGGCTGTCTCGGTGTTGTGGTTTCGTCTGAATCCGGACTGGGACGGGTCCAGGATGTTGTTGTCTTCGAGGTGGCGGGCCAGTGATGCGTTGACGATTTTCTCTGTGACCTTCGCCGGGAACGGGAGTAGGGAGATGGGCCAGAAGTTCTTGAGGTCTTTGGGGTCTGCCTTGGGTTTCTTGAGGAGGGCGTTGATTTCAGCGTGCTTCCAGCTTTCCGGGAATGTCGCTGTTTTGAAGGAGATGTTGATGACCTTTCGTAGCTGGGGTGCAATGGCTACGTCGGCTTTGTTGAACACGTGGTGTGGGCATGGGTCTGACGGAGATCCAGAGTGGATGGAGTTCATGACCTTGCGGGTCTGGTCGTCGCTGACATTGGTCCAGGAGGTCAGGCGGATGGTGCAGGTGGTGTTCGTAGGGGTGGAGTCAGGCGTGGTCGTGGTGTCGAAGCTGTTGTGGATGTCAGCGATCTTTCGGTGGAAGATGGAGGACAGTTAGTCGCACAGTTCTTGTGAGGGCGGGTTGTCATTGGCGTTGGTGCTGGGGTTGGAGAGTTCCTTTACGATGCTGAAGAGCTCTTTGCTGTCGTGTGCGTTGTTATCCAGGCGGTTTTTGAAGGACGATCTCGTGGCAAGTCTGATGAGGTGGTGATGTTTGCGGATGGCGTCCTTGTGGGCTGCGTGGCTGTCTGGTGTGCATTCGTGGAGCCATTTCTTCTCCAGTTTCCGGCAGGTGCGTTTGGAGGTCTGGAGGTCGTCGGTAAACCAGGTGGCTTTTCTTGCTGGCGTCGTTGATGGAGGGTTTCTTGAGTGGTGCGAGGGTGTTGGCGCAGTCGTCGTCCACTGTCTGAGGTTGCGGGCGGCGGCGCCTGGGTTGGTGGGGTTGGTTGGTGGGTTCTGGGCGAGGGTGGTGGTCAGTTGATCTTCAGTGACTTTACTCCAGCAGCGGCGGGGTAGCTGTTGGGTGTGGTGGTGTGCGGTTGGTTTCTTGAAGGTGAAGTGGATGCAATGGTAGTCGGTCCAGTGGGGTTCAGTGGTGTGGTTGAAGGCGACGTGGGTGCTAGTGGAGAAGATGGGGTCCAGGTTGTGGCCGGCGGCATGGGTGGGTAAGGTGACGAGTTGTTTGAGGCTGAGGTTGGGGAGGTTGTCGATCAGGGTGGCGGAGTTGGCGTAGTTGTTGATCTCGAGGTGGAAGTTCAGGTCACGGAGGAGGATGTAGTCCGTGGAGGTGAGTGCGTGGGTGCTGGCGAGGTCGGCGATGGAGTCACTGAACAGTGCCCGGGGTCCGAGGGGTCTGTAGACGAGTGTTCCTCTGACGGTGGTGTTGGGGTCGGTGTGGATACGGAAGTGCAGGTGTTCGGCAGTTTTGAGGGTGTCGTCCGCGTGGGTGGAGACCTTGAGGGTGGACTTGTGGACGATTGCTATACCTCCTCCGATACCGTTAGGGCGGTCCCTGCAGGTGATCTTGTAGCCGTCCAGGATGGCTATGGCGATGCCGGGTGCCGAGGAGTCGTTCCACCAGGTTTCGGTCAGGAAGGCGACATCAGGGGCAGAGGTGTCGAGCAGGTCCCAGAGCTCGACGGCGTGTTTGTGTGCGGAGCGGGTGTTGAGGAGTATGCAGCGGAGGTGGTTGGGTCCGGTCCTTGGGGGTTTGGTGGCTCTGTCGCAGGTGAAGTGGCAGGTACGGCAGGAGAAGGGTCCGTGGGTGCATTTTGGGGCGGCCTGGAAGCAGGTGTTGTCGCTGCCGGCATTGATTGCGTAGAGGTTGCTAGCATCGTATTGGCATCTGGCGTTGTGGTGTTCGTGGGGTCCAGGTGTTCTGGCTCTGGGCGCGGTCCAGGTGCAGACGGGCGCAGACGGGCTTTCCTCTGGTGCGCCAGTGGCGCGCCCGCTGAGCGCGTCCGCTGCACGACCGCACAACGGTCCCCATAAGTAGGGGTGGGGGTGGGAGCAGTGAGGGGGCGGGAGCAGGCTGGATCGGTAGGCGGGGCCGCGAGGGCAGCAGCGGCAGAAAAAACAGCGGGAAAACAGCGAGGTAGCCTGGAAGGCTTACACAATGCCGCAATGGAGAAACGGGGTACAGAAGGGAAGGGGACACACATAGTGGTCAAGGCCACAGGGAGCAACCACCCCAAGTGCTAAGGCAGAAGCAGTACTGCGGAGCGGGCTGCAGAGTCGAACCAGGGACCAGGAGGCTCACGGAGGCACTGGGGTCAGGCGAGGCTGCGGGGGGGGGGGCTGGAGTGCTGACCTTTGACCGAGGGTCAAGGCTTCACAGACAAAAATAATTCATTGTCTTGCAACCTTAGATGACACAATTAAACATATAATATGGCATTTTCTACCATTGATTATGCAAGATTATGTATGAGGGTACTTCAAGAGCTTTTGAGAACTCTGTGATATTACAATTGTTTCTTCAGATGATTACATCTTAAGTTATGGTTACTGCTGTTCAGAAGCCCTAAGAATTGTGTGTGTGCTTGTTATCTCTATTTCTTCCAATCTCTCGAATAATGGCTTTTTATCTATAACTTACTTTATCTTTTCTCTGCTGTTGTTCTGGTTATGGGGTTGACACATCTGATCCGACTTCTGAATCCTTCTCTTTTCAGATCCGGATATTTCTCCTTGATCTGCTCTCTATTTTATTTTGTTTCGTCTCTCCTTTCCTCTATTTTCTCTTTTTAGTTATACATTATTTCGGTGAGTGCTTAAATAATACTTATTTATTTTGTACCTCAGCACTCTTACTAAATTTTGTTTTTACTAAATGGTATAATTTTGTCTCTCTTCCCTCTTTTACAACTTGCCACCCATATTCCTGTACCCTTATCCTTATGTATTCAATATGTTTAACATTGTCTCGTTAGATTATTGAAGGACCCGGGCATCCATTTAAAAGACAAAAGGTACTTTCTCATTTATCCAAGCTTAACTCTCACGTTGTCTTTTTACAAGAAACCCACTGTTCTGCTGTTGAGTCTATGAAACTGAAACAACAATGGGTTGGCCAGGTTGTTTTCCTCCCGCTACTGAGCGTACAGCTGGTAATGCAATTCTCTAGCATAAAACATTGAAATTACAGGTTATATCTACTAAATGTGATACTGATGGTCGATGGGTACTAGTTGATGCCATTATCCATACCAAACATGTTTCTCTGTGTAATGTTTATGGTCAGGTTAAACCTGATACTGATTTTTGGCACACTATTAAAGTAAAACTTGCTAGTATATGTAACCCCAATATTATTATAGTAGGTGATTTTAACCAATGGTTAGATCCCTTTACAGAGGAGAAAATCTAAATGTAAATTTAACCCAAACAAATCCCACAAAGCATTCCAATAGGCCATTGCTTCTCGACCACTGTTTGATGGCTGTAAAACCTGTAATCCTGATAAAATTCTAAGCTTAATTTCTTCATGAATGTGCATCATACAATGTATAGAATTGAATATGTTTTCATTTCGAAATCCTTTCTCCCTACTTTACAAACCTCTGAAATAGGCTCCATTTTTATTTCTGATTATGCACCAGTTTTGTCCTGTTTTGATAGACCTAATATTGACCCAAATCTGGTAGATTGAAATTTAATAACTCCCTATCTCATAAACAATTCATCACTGAAGTCACTGTTTTCATACAAGAATTATTTCAGTTTAATACATCTACTGATACGCCCATTGCTAATAATTAGGATAATTTTAGGGCCTCCTTCAGAACTTTTACAATAGCTTACTCCACCAGGAGGAAGAAAGAAATGAATACTCAATGTCAACTTTTACTCCAACAAATTAAGACCCCTCCAATTCTTCCTAAAGGTTGCATGACTTCGTCAAAAGTAAAATCTAAGTTCCATGGTGGTCAAAATTAAGTGGTTAAAATGCTTGCTAGTTATTTCAAAATAAAACAGAGGGTCTCATCAATGATGAACTCAATAACTCCACTTCAATCTCGAATTCAGGTATGTCCACGTCCTTTCATAAATCATTATATACAGTGGATACCACCCCTTCTGTATCCAACATACAACACTTTTTTGTTGGCATTCCTAAGCCTTCTTCCCATACAGGTATATTTAATGACGTAGAAGCTGATATTACACTTCCAGAGATTTTGGACACAATCAAACCTTTCAAAAGAACTAAAGCTTTCAGCCGGAAGGGGTTTTCTATTGAACTCATCTCTTCCCTTTCATCATTTTATGCTCCTAAGTTGTTGGAATTTTTAACTCTTTCCTTTCTGATTCTAAGGCTAGTCGCTCCTTTTTAGATGCTTTGATAGTTCTAATCCCAAACCTGATTAAGATCCAACACTCTGTAAAAATTATGGGCTCATTTCCCGGATTAATTATAAATGCAAGATCTTTGCCAAGATTCTAGTTTCCAGTGTAGGAGCTGTTGAGCCTCTTCTTATCAATCTGGTTTTATTAAGGGTAGACTTGCTGTGGACAAAGCCAGGATGATCTCTAATATTCGTGGTTTCTTTTCCCTTACTTTACTCTGCATGGAGTAGTAGGCAAGGATGCACCTTTCCCATCTGTTATTTGCCCTTTTCTTACAACCACTCCTTGAAAGCATACTGTTAGATCTGGCATCTTTAGGTGTGTTTCCCCTGTCTTTTTCTCTTTCTGACCTCTCAATTGTGACACTGTTTTTGCTGGTTTAATGTCTTTGCACATTTTCTCACTGCTGTTCAGTTTTAAAGTGCAAGTGCTCCTGTTGTGAATTGTATTATGGATTGGTGTTTCTATGATTGGCATATTTGATTTTCTTTAAGACCCTAGTAAAATGCACTGAGAGTGCCAGAGCCTGTAAATCAAATGCTGCTAGTGGGCCTACAGCACAGATTGTGCCACCCACACAAGCAGCCCCGTAAAAGGTTCTCAGACCTGCCACTGCAGTGTCTGTGCGCAGTGTGTAACTGCCATGTTGACCTGGCAAGTACACCCTCTTGCCAGGCCTAATCTTTCCTTTTCTTACATGAAAGACACCCCTAAGGTAGGCCCAAGGTACCCTTGTAGGCAGGGTACTGTGTATGTTAAAGCTAGGACATGTACTGGTGTGTGTGACATGTCCTGGTAGTGAATTACAGTGTATTTCGTTTTTCACTATGGAAATGCTCTCTGTCCCATAGGATAGCATTGGAGTTTACTTATAACATCTTATAAGCATAACGTCCCATTGGGATCAGAATGTAAAAATGCATCTTTTAGTAAAGAGGATTTTTATGTTCTGTGTTTGAAAATACCACTTTTAGAAAGTAGGTAATTTGTTATTTAGCCATCCTGGGTGCCTCTGCTCGGTTTGTGGATTGACTGTGTGGCTTTGAAGTGACAGGGGCTGGGGATGTGCATTCTCTTCAGACAGCCACTGGGGGGGGGTCGAGGTGTGTACTGCCTTTCCTGGAAGAGTCAGGGCTCTGCTCAATAGGCCTGGGCTGTATTTAGAGTAGTGGGAGGAGATTTCCTTGCACCTGTTCCACCTGAATGGGTCAGGTCTGCTTTAGACAATGCTGTCTCCACCTCCTGTTGGGAAGCTGGGCCAGAGAGGACCAAACTGCAAACAAAGAGAAACTGCTGAGTATAAATATTGGGGCCCAAACTCCAGAACTTTAGAACTCGCTAGAATCAAGGAAGCTGACAAGAAGAGCTAGAAGAGCTGCCAGAAGGAGTACTGCCCCTTTGCTGTGTTGTTGCTTTGTTGGGTTGGCCTGCAGTTGCTGATTCTGCCTTGGGCAGAGAAAGGACTTGACTGAACGTTCTTTACTTGTGATGAGTATCTCCAAGGGCTTGAAGTAGAGCTTGCCTCCTGTTCTGAAGTCTCAGGAACTTCACCGACCTCAGAGTACCGATTCTGGAACCACGGTTTCAGTCTCCACAGAGGGGTAAAAAGCAACCGACTCCGTCACCGAGTCCATCGCCAGCTCCGTGTCCTGAAGGCACCACAGAGGGCACGTCTGCATCCCGCACCGCAACCCTGGTCTCACCGACGAAGACCGACACCCTCCACAAGCCACTGCTTGCACTGTGACTTGCGGGCTCAGCACTCTGCACTACCTTGCTTCACTTTGCCACGCTTGTCTTACTGACACCGTCGCTGCACGCTAACTGCGTCTTCCATTACTGAATCCTGGGTTGGGGCACTGCTCATAAGACACATGACTCACCACCCCGTCCCACACCGCAGTCGAGACCGACTGACGCCAGCTTCTCGCAACTGGCTCTGTCGCCTGCACCGTGATCTGTCAGCACTGCCTTCACTCTGCATTGCACCCTGGTCTCACCAACGCCGCTGGACGACTGTCACTGAGCCACTGCCTACATCGTGACTTGAGGGCACCGCACGCCGCTCCGCTTCACATCACAACCGCGTAGGTTGCCAGGACCGGCCCACACCAACATGACAGCTGAACACGAAATTTACTGTTTACGAGTCTGTTGACGCCCCTGACCGACACAGTCAGATGGAACTGTTGGATAAGTAACTGTGTTTTTAAATATTCTTGGATAGTGCAGATTTTTAAAATACTGTATGTTGGAGCTCTGTTGTTTTGGTCTTGGTTTGGATATATAACTATATTGGATATTTTTCTGAATTGGTGTGGTGTTGTTTTGTAGAGTTTTCACTGTATTACTTTTGTTTATGTGCAAATGCTTTACACACTACCTCTGAGATAAGCCTGACTGCTTGTGCCAAACTACCAAGGGGGTGAGCAGGGGTTATTTTAGGAGTGTAACTCCCTTACCCTGACTAGGAAGAAGGGTCCCTACTTGGACAAAGGTGCAAACCATTGCCAACTAGAGACCCCCATTTCTAACACATACGTTGCAATAACCTTATCTCTGTTTTTAGACGAGATTCCCTGGAGGTTAAACTATCTGCCCATGCAGATGACGCTCTAATCTATATGTTGAATCATTTGATCTCCCTATATCATTTTTGTACAAAAGATTTAATTATACTGTAGCATTTCTGGTTATAAACTTAATTTCTCTAAAACTGAAATTTTACCGTTGAACTCCCTTCTCTATCAGAATATGTTTGACAATACTAACTTTACATGGTGTTCCTCAAAAACGAAATACCTCAGTGTTTGGTTCTCCCTTAACATACCAGACACACTTCACCACAACTTCACTACGTTAAAATCCAAATTACAAACATTGCTTCTGTCTTGTATTCCTTTGCATCTATCGTGGTGGGGAGACTTGGTACTATTAGGATGATGATTGTATCAAAAGTATAGTATTTCTATGGTACTCTTTAAAGTCCCTAGCTACTACTTTAAAAAAAATGGAGTCTATTTGTACCAGGTTTCTGTGGAATAATAAGTACCCGCACATTGCCCACTGTAAACTTAAATGACCAAAATGTGAGGGGATGTGTGAGTCATTGAGTTTAGACAATATCATTCCTCTTTTTTAATCCAACAAGTTTATACTTTGATTAACGACTACCAAGATAATCCTATTGCATGATGTTTCTCATTTGAATGATCTTTGAATGAATTTGAATGATCTTTATTGAATTATTTCTCCTTCAAATATGTTATTCATATATCTAACTGCACCTTTATATTCCAAATCCCTATTTTAAAGTGTTAAAAAATATACTTCACACATTACCTTCTGCTAACCACAACTTTCAACAATGTTTTTTTATATCCCTCGATTTGGTATAACAAATGTCTTAGGTTTCAGAGTAGATCTTTTTACTTTTTGCGTTGGAAGCAGAAGGGTACTAGGTTTGTTCATCAGTTTGTGACAGTCAATACTATTGTATCATTTGAATACTTATAACAACTCTATCCGTTCCTTGCTCCTTTTTGAAGGAGTATATGTTAATTTCCTCCTATAATCATTGTTTTTTTCCCATAAACCAACTGCACTCTGACCTTTACACCTGTGATTGGGACACCGTTTGATGAGGTTTATCATGACCCTTTTCCTAAAGCTGCTTTGATATGTAAAACATGAATTTACCCTACTACTATAAGAACCAAAAATTATCTTTAATGATTATGGAAAGCTGATCTATCTATCTTGTTTTCTGCACAAATCTGGGAGAAACTCTGGTGTACAATATTCAGTACCTTTAAAGCTGCTTGTATTACACAGTACCTGTTCTTTATTTATATTAGAACTATTATAACTCTAGAACGTATTTTAAAATGTGACTCCTCTTGTTGTTTAGTTCCTACAAATCTGCATGTTTAGAACACATAAACTAAGGTATTGGTGTCCAGACTGATTCTAGACATCCCCAAAGGATATGTTAGTCTGTTAGTCCAGCTAGCTCACAGTGCCACTACTAGCCCCTGTTACCAAGGAGCGAGTAGCTTTTGGCAACTATCGAACATGAGAACACTGACCCCTCAGGATCATGGAAACAGTATAGTATTTTTCTCTCAGTCACTCGTGCTTACTTTGTCTAAGAGAGATACAAAGAATAAACGATGGTGACGTTTTCAATCAGTATTTATTGAAGCAGTGTCATTCTAGTATAAAATATGTGTGCTGCAACAAACATGAGACAGAAACAGATATACACGGTTATAAGCACGAGCAGAGTAAAGAAAAGGTAGAATTCTATCATAGTGCCAAAACAATTAATAAATCCAGGCATTTGTATACATGACAGTAGTAATGCATACTGCTACAATGCAACCCTAACTAGATGAACCTAAGTGTACCTAGCATGTATATAGGTGTAGAACCAAGAATCCCCTTAGGATAGTGCCAACCCCAATACCTGATGTGGGAGAACAAAGGACGTCGTCTTGGTATCAAGATGGACACCCCACGAGGGATGTTAGACCACTTCTTGCTGGAGTGTCTTCATGCAAGAACCTCAGTGTCTCGCATTAGTGTGTCAGCATGGAAGTCTTTTTGTCCTCTGGTTTACCCAGCGAAGATGTAGTGCTTATATACCTGAAAGGTGCCCTCAGGGGTTCTACTTAGAAGTTTACTATGGGCATGTCAGGCAAGGATGACAATAGAGATGACCTTTATACAGAGTTCTAATGGAGAAGATGGTAATCTTGCAGTGATACTCAGAATCCTCATTCATAATACATGAGGATCGTTTTTGGGAGAAAACCACATGACAGTAATGTAGCATCTAATTAGGTAAAAGGTCAGCGCCAGACCCGTTATGTAGAACAATGGTAGGACAGATGTAGGTGAAAGGTTTTGTAACTACCTAGGCCTATATATATATATATATTGGGGTTCATAACACCCACTTCTCATCTGACTAGACAACATAATAATAAATACTAATATATGCCTGTGTAAAAAAAGCATAAAATATTGCTAAAATGTGAGTATAAAACGTCTAAAAACATGATATATATGTTAAAATGTAAGTGATGTAGTCGTAAAAAAGCCCTATGAGTCCTCAAGAAAGTCAGTATACTGTGAGGCCAGCTGAGCATACCTAAAGCCATAGTGCCTATTAAGAGCAGAAGAGGAAAAAAAAAAAAAAATAATGTTTTCGAATTCCAATTTTAGTTGTTTTCGAAAAAGGGCCAAATTGTTCCAGGCACGCAGAGAGTCAAATGTTAATGTGACCTGTGCAGGAGACGCAACATCACTGTTGCCTGCCTTCGCAGATGATGGATCCTGTAGCACCTCTCGAATCAGGTCAATGTGTTGCGGGGATTCTGCACATACACAGAACTATGCACAGGAAAACAGGACCTCAGTGAATAGGTGGTGTACCAACCTACCACATCCATACCCAAAATCCCTTACTGACTAGCTATAGTGTCTCATTCATTCTCCGTCTACAGCGAAGCTAACAATGATTAGACAACCCAGAACACATAACTCTATCTTGGGAATCGCAGGAGCTGGACACTCTTTCGCTTAGCCACTCATACTTGTCCACTATGCGAGTAATCAGAGACGCAGTATATTTTAAAACATTTTTCAACTAACACGCTCTATGGTGCAGTACACAAGCCAATACTAGCTGCAGAATGCATAAACACAATATAGTCAGCATTGTTACAATTCCATAGAATACAAACAGGATGTCATATTATATAAAACAATGGAAAATAACTGAACGACCTAACCACCCTCCCCGTGACAAGAGATAGTTTATTATAAAAACAGAAGACCTTTGGGCTTTGTCAGCAGACCCCCATACCTCACAGCCTAGATGCAATGTTCACATTGCAGGACAAACATAGGTCTTCTCTCTGCAAAGGTGTCTCTCTGTGTGTGTGAAAACAGCTTGTGTTTGCAATATTAAAGTACACGATTTCCAGAGGTGCAACTGTGTGAAGCCTGTTATGTCTAGGTGCGAGGTACAGATCAGAACCGAACAACAAGGGGCATTGTTGTTTAACCTTGAACATCGTGTGCAGACTAAACCTCAGAGCACAGCGAAGAACCTGCAAAGCAGACAGTTCTCATGTGTAAAAGGGGCACAAATAAGTATTGCGAAATAGATGCTTGCAGTGTCGTGCGCAAAAGCAGGTTCATGGCATCGAATCTCATGCTAATTTAGCAATTGTCGACAATGGACCTATAAGCCTCACTACAAATGAGCAAAGGTGATCTTCTCCTCTTCCCACAGCCATTGCTGAGGAAGTACTTGATGCCTTTAAGCCTTTTACAGAGCCGGTGTCCATTCCAATAGGGGCTGAAGTATTTAGGAATGCTGACAACAGGATTGGAATACACAGAGGACATTGTACTACATGGGCCTGTAGCGGGTCCAGCAGTGGATCCACATCCGGAGGCACAACCAATGGAAGAGTTAGACAGATGTCCAACACGCATTTGTGGCCACAAAATAAGCAGTGGAGTACAGGCAAGACGCAGTCTACCCAGACTGATCTGAATGATAGAAACCAATGCTTGCTTAGCTGCAGAAGTCGAGGTGTGCCTAGATGGAATACCATGCGTTAGCGGCAACGTCACTCCAAGAGTGATTTTTCCATCACCGTGGAATATGGGATGTCGGTTGAGTAGCAGAAAAATTAAAATCAGGATACCCACTACCAGTAGCAGGATCAGCGGAAGTCCTCCAAAAATGCTTCCAAATACGGAGTGTATTGAAGATGGAATAACTCAGAAAAACATCTGAAAGGTGCTTAATAGCCCAGACCCTATGACTTAAAAGGGTTACTATCCCACTTTTATCAGACATGTTAAAGATACGATGTACCATTTCTCCGAAATGGAGCGGGAAGTTAATTCGGACTAGAGCGTGTATCACAGCTGAAGACCCTGCAACCTGGAGATCAAAAGTCTTTCGAGCTGAGGTTAAGGTCACTTTCTTCTGTAAAATGATGGCTTTCAGTCTGCTCAGAGAATCAAACCATATAAGCGAAACATTCAATGAAGGCCATAGCAGTGCTTCCCTGACTGTGTGGGTCGGTGGGAACAATACTTCCATACAACAAGTAACCCTGGAACTGTGACCAAATATGCAATATCCGGTAGATTCCCACAACAACCTTGATCATTCAGCATTAAGTGACTCCCAGTCGAGAGCAGTTTGAACACTGGATGAACAACAGCAGCTGGGGATCCTTTCAAGTGCCAAGATAAGTTTGCAACCAAAGCATAACAAGCTTGTGAAGCATAACATCCTGACAAATTAGAGACCCCCTTAACGTACTCTCACAGTTTGAACCGCTGAGAAATACTTCAGTGTCCCAATTCCTGCATCTAAATCTATATGGTAATTTCCAAGATTCATGGATGTAGTCCTTTCCCATCGCTAGGGCATGTCACCAGAACGCAATGATTGTAGCATCCAGCCTATTCGTAGAATGGATCATAACTGTGATTGTCCATGTTGTAGGATGGGCAGATCCTGTTCCATTAGATCTGTAGCAGAAGAGACAATATTGCCCAGTGAATAAATCCTGGATGATAGTGTGGTCATGCCATTATCAACCACTGCTGAAGCCTTTTCTAAGTTAACCCCAGTCAATTTCACGCAACCTCTCCACAGCTT
Source organism: Lissotriton helveticus (assembly GCF_964261635.1). Classification (NCBI taxonomy): domain Eukaryota; kingdom Metazoa; phylum Chordata; class Amphibia; order Caudata; family Salamandridae; genus Lissotriton; species Lissotriton helveticus. The sequence continues at coordinate 1,493,225,486 of NC_136061.1, read as the reverse complement.
CCTGTTGAGAGATTTTCCAAACTTCGTTGTAAATAGTGTATAATAAGCGTGTGAGAAGCTGGCCTGGTATATGATGTTCAATATTCTAGTGAGCACCTTGCACCAGTCCAAACAACCCTTATGGTGATGGTTGTAAAGTCAACCTTATAGACCAGCTATCCTAGTGGTAGCATGTACAAAGCAGTCTTAGGCTAAAACTTCAGAGAGCATGTGAAGCAAGCTGTTTTACCATATGTAACCCCTTGAATATCAAATGAAAGGACACCACACAGGTTATATATAAAATATATATGTATTTATTACTAACACAACCCTTCTGAACTCTTTATGAAGTCAGAGGACAAAGCCCATAACAAGTTACTCAATTATCATACATTAAGTTGCACAAAATACAGTTGAGCCCTAGGGGCGTTGCAAACCATATACTAAAATAGTGGTATATGAACCACGTCACGAACAGGGAGTAGGCCTAGGGCCTAGGGAATCGCTGGGGCTACACTGAGCTAACAAGAGTTAGGAAGCAGGAGGCCCACGGGATGCGTGTGCAGTGTCTATTCACACACGCGAGTTACCATAGGGATACAATGGGAACGTACGAGTTAGAAACTAGTTGATTTAGGACACTCCCGGATGAACTAGGAGAAAGCTACTGAAAACGAGGACATTAGGATAGTCAATACCCACAGGAGCACCGGAGTGCGGGCGTTACCTCACCCACAGGAGCCAGGTGCATAGGTGTCAAGTTGTGTCGGGTTTCGTCGCTGAATCCTATGGAGACCTGTAAAAAGATGCTGCAGGCGACCAGGAGAGAAGGGTCCAGTTCGATCCAAGGGCGGATTGAGGATGAAGAGTACCTGAAAGCAGAGGGGACAGAGTCTGGGTCACTAGCCAGTGACCAGGAAGGAACCAGGCGATGTCGTGAAGCAATCAGGTGATGTTGTGAAGCTTGACTCTGCAGCCACATGGACCAGAAGGCGTCGACGACAACCAAGAGCTGGATACAGACTGTCCCACAAAGGATCTTGCTGTTGGCAGCGTCGGCTTCCGGATTGGAGTCAACAGACCTTGGCAAATGCAACCCACGCAGGAATCGAAAATTCGCTTCGGGTTAGACCACCAAGGTCTAGGGGGCTTCTCCTTTGCAGGGATGCAGGGGCCTACCTGGAGCAACCAGGCAGGTGGTTCAAATTCAAAGGTTCGTCGTCACAGAGGCCACTAGCCAATGGGCAAGTAACCGTACAGACGCATCGAGCACAAAAACACTAGCAGGCCCCACGCGGCACTCGTGGAGTGTGGAGGGCTGTGCATCGGTGCAAAAGGTGCTCAGGGCTGGGGCTTCTCAATCCCCAATGCACAACTTCAAGGGTGCCTCAGAAGCTGCACAAGTAGCAAAGAGCAGGTTATTCAAGATGGCCGGTCCCACGTCTCTCGTCGCCTCCACGAGTCTCAGCTTTGCTGTGGCTGTGAATCGGGGTCATAGAAGTCTGGAAGTCTGGCTCTTGTTGGACTCTGTGCTCGGGCTCCGGCGGGAGCATCAACAAAGTAAACCGCAGATCGCTGGATGGTGCCTGTTTGCACAGGGTGGTCACTCCTTGACCACAAGGGAGTTTCTTCAGTCTTCTAGTTGCAATAGAATGTCGAAGGTCCAGAGTTTCGTTTCAAGTTTCAGTTCAGGATTAATCTAAAGTCTCTTGACTCAGCTCCTACCTATATACCAATCTGAGGGGCTGGATTACCTGCTAGGTCCCTCCTATGGGTGGGACCAGGGAAGGGGGTGGTTACACCCCTTTCTCTTTGTCCAGTTTCATGCCAGAGATGGGGCTGGAGTGCCCTAGCAACTGGTTTGAACCGGACTATGCATGGGACACCTTGTGTGCCCCAGGCAGTGTCTCATTTCATTCAGCCCTCCCTGCCCCAATACAATATGGCCTATCTGGGGTGGTGCTAGCACCTCCCAAGACAGGAAACCTATTGTCCAAGCCTCCCTCGCTGGAAGGACTCCCAGCAGCAGGAGGTCAGACTTGTGTCTGTGGCTGCAGCACCCATTTTGTGATGCTGAGGCTCTGGTTAACTTTAACCGGGATTAACAGGAACAACATGTCTTCTCCCTCTAGAAGGGTGGAATGCTACCCCCGTCGCCAGAACTGGCGAGGGGGTAGTATTCCAAAGCGTATGATACCTTACACGACATGTTTTGATAAAGCCAAACCAGAGTTAGCATTTAACCGCGAGGATTATAATGCTCTTAAGAGTATATGGTATGGCTATATCATAGAACAGCTATAAGGACATGGTTCCGAAAGCTGCAGACAGGCTCAGCTCATGCTAGAGCACCATCTCACATAAAACCAAGCACTCTACCTCCAGGATTGTTAAGGCCTGCCATAGGAGTGACTTATAGGTGCATATGTGTCCATATATAAGGTTAGATATAGGAATACTATATCTAAGCAAGAGGTGATTACAAGACCTTGCCTCAGCTGAGTGATCAGCCAGTTGTGTCAATTTGGATGGCCAGCCAGGGGTGGCATAATATATGCTGCAGCCCCTGGTAGGCCTTGGATGCACCTATGCCCTGGGTACCTATGGTACACTATACAGGAGCTCACAAGGGTGACCCAATATCCAATTAGGTATGTACCTAAAGTACATGGAGTCCATTTTACAGTGAGAGCAGATAGCCTGGGGCCCTGAATAGCAGGATCCCAGGCCAACTAAGTTGAAAACCAGCTGAACACTAGGCAAAAAGTTGGGGGTAACCATAGTCAGATATCCATCCTCCTACAAAGCGTTTACTATGTGGCTTCCAGGGACCTAGCAACAAAACCCTTAAATCCATGTCATCTGATAGCATTGATAAGTGTTGTTTCACCTGGGACAATGTTGAGGTTCTAGGCATAACTTCCCAACACTCTAGGATGTCACCACCACTGGATGTTCTCAATTTCAATTCAATGTATTTATTTATGATTTTGGAACTCACATGAGATCCACATAAAAGAATAGCATAGAAGAAAAATACTATTTACATACAAATATGAGAATAAGAAAAAACAAGCAATTACATGACCACTAATATATGTCTAGAAAGCATTTAAAAAAGTAAAAAATGTTATAGCAAAACATTTCATTAGGCGGATTATAAATGGCATCCATTAAAGAGCTCGATGATAAAATACTCAATTTTAAGCAAATAGGTTTCAACCACTTTCGCCTATATAGCATAAGGGCCGGACATACAAAGAGAACATAAGCAATGTCCTGGATCGATTTATTGCATTGACTGCACATTGCTGAGGAACCATACCATCTAAATAATAGATTGTTCAAAGGAAGGAGGTCCTGCCTCAAAAGGAACCAGAAGCGCCGTATTCCATGAGGAGGATTCCAAGAAACATAAGGTTGCTTGTTTTTAAATAGATAGGAATCTGTAACCGGAGAGAAGCCTTACTTCAAAATAAGGGTATCCCTGTCCATCCCAAAACTCAAATTCCATGTAGCCAGTTTTAGGGAGGACTTCAGCTGTTGTGCAGATAACGTAAAGAGAGTTGATTCCTCCAATTGTAATAGAGCTACAGCCCTTCTAAAATTCTTTACGATTAAAGAATGCTCCTTTAGTGATCCCAATAGTTCTTTTTGTATGAGGTAGCGTAAAGTATCCGGTCTTCCATTAGCCAGACAAGAGGTCCATCGTACTATCCCAGCTAGGCCCTGGACCCAGCTACTGCGGATACCAAATTCTAGCCTAAGGGAAACCATAGTCAGATATCCATCCTCCTACAAAGCATTTACTACGTGGCTTCCAGGGACCTAGCAACAAAACCCTTAAATCCATGTCATCTGATAGCATTGATAAGTATTGTTTCACCTGGGACAATGTTGAGGTTCTAGGCATAACTTCCCAACACTCTAGGATACCACCACCACTGGATGTTCTCGTTGTACATAGTGTAGGTCAGGTCTATGGATACTAAACCCTTCAGTGGTACCCTTGAATCTTGTTTGACACCCATTTGTGTTGATAGGCCAAACTAACCATACCTTTCAATTGGGGTCTGAAGAATTGTATGAACCCTCATGTATAATATCATCAACTTTATTCTCACTATGTTTGATATAGTTCTGCCTTCCCTCATAGTTTGAAAATGAGGGAATCCGAGGTGTGTTTAAGACCTTAATCTTGACTAGTCCAAGACAGGAAGTCTGTTGCATGGTAATGTTCAGGAAGATAATTTGTTGTGGTATGAGGCATGCTCTAAATAATGCCTCAGTTCCTTGAGCTTGCCAATCTTGGGTTCCCCAGACAGTGTTTGTATCTACAGTGTCCCTCCAAAAATCAAAACCCTGTAAAGACAGCTCAGAAATAAAGAAAGCAGAGTATATCTGTTTTGTGTTGGTGAGCATGTTTTTCTTTGCATGTGTAAGTGCAACCTCATAATAATATGAGCTTGGGTCTAAAGAATTAAACCTAGAAAAAGAAGCAGTCTTTTGTGCAAATGTTTGTGAACGTCTTTTGATGGTGTTGGGCAATGTTCCCATTGATGATAAGCTAAGACATTATGTGGAACACTTGTTTTGTGCAAGAAATGATGAACATAGTGTTGGTAACAATACATGGCGTCAAAATCTGATGTATCATCATACAAGTCATTTTTTTTAAAAAGCAGCACATTGTTCTAAATCAGACAGCATGCAATTCACTGTTTCAAATTACCTTTAATAAGATAATATAGTGGAGGTGATGATATAATTTATAGAAATTTTAAAAACATGTCGTTTTTTTTAAAGTTCAGTGGGACCAAACACATCATATGAAACCCTATCCCAAACTAGTCCTTCAGGACTCGGAACTGTTGTAATGTTAACAAAGGACAGGTCTCTTCTTTCACAATGAGATGATGTATGTGGTTTTAGGACTGATTTCAAATGTGGTACTGCAGAGCTGTCTGGGAGATAATGTCCATTCAGAAGCAGGAAAAAGACAGACACTACACCTATCCAGAGGACTAGCAACAGTAGACGAATTGCAATCCATAGCTGCAGCCAGGGAGAAACAAAGTAAGTATTTTTCAGTCAAAGGTAGCTGGTATATATTTATTTATTTATTTATTTATTAATTTATTAAAGCGCGACAGCTACCCAACAAAGGGTTTCCCGGCGCTGAGAGACACTAAATTGCAGAGCAGGATGTTAAACTCTGAGAGGGAGGCTAGAACAATTTACTGGTTAAAAAGCCACGTTTTGGTTGCTTTGCGAAAGTGGTCATAGCGAGTTTCCAGACGTAAGTTCAGTGGGAGAGTGTTCCATAGCTTGGGGCCCAGCAGTGAGAAAGACCTTCCTCCGATCGTAGCTCTGCGCACTTTCGGTACGCAAAAGAGGCCTTGAGATGCCGACCTGAGACAGCGGGCCGGCATATAAGCCTGCACAAGGGATTGTAGATATCTGGGGGCATTACCCCATTTGATTTTGTGCATGAGGCACGGAGTCTTAAATTTCACACGATTTTCGATTTTTAACCAATGGAGCGCCTTGATGTGTCCAGATATTCTCTCCCTTCTGGGGCACTTGCAGAGTAATCTGGCCGCGGCATTTTGGGCAAGTTGGAGACGTCTCTTGACTGCTTGTGTTGATCCCAGGTATAGGACGTTCCCGTAGTCTAATCGGGAGGTGATCAGAGCATTGACTACTGACTTCTGCGTGTCTTCTGGCAACATCCAGATGATTTTCTAAGCCATCTCAGTATGGTGGAACAGATGGCTGCGACATTGTTGACTTGTGGCTCCATGGTTAATTTATTGTCGATGATGATACCCAGATTACGTACTTGGTTAGACGGAGTAGGGAGAAGGCCCATTTCAGAGGGCCAGTGCCTAGGGTTCCACAAGTACTGATCTGAACCCACTACTAGGACCTCCGTCTTGTTGCCATTTAACTTGAGTAGGTTGTTGCTCATCCAAGTTGCAATCTTTCTGAGGCCATTTTGAAGGCAAGAGGGAGCGTCCTGTTCACCCTTTGAAAGGGAGAAAATAATCTGGGAATCGTCTGCGTATGTATACATATTTAGACCTGTATCTTCCGCAATCTGGGCAAGAGGGGTTACGTACAGATTAAAAAGTAGGGGACTCACGACTGATATATATTTTTCATTGTGGGAAACAGAAGCTGGCAGTAACTCCGGTTCACTCGGATCCAGAGGGAAGGTATAAAAATCGATGAAGTAGCCGGATGCTGTGCGATTTACCTTTGGTAGCTCAGCAGGTTTTGTTGAACTGGCAGATTACTTGTTGTGAAACATATTCACTTAAATATTGGTATCGGACCAAAGTGAGATTTGTGTTTCATTAGTATTTGCTGTTGGTCAGTTTCAATAGGTACGAGTTCCATTCCATTGTTGGCAACTCCGTTACTTCATATATTCGAATCTTCAAATATTATTAGTCTTTTAGTCTGAACTTCATGTATGGTAGCGCAAGGAGATCGACAGCTACCCAGGATCCCACACAGCTTGCTATTCAGTATCAGCCACATAGTGTGGTATGATCAGCTCAATAGAGACAAATCTCTTTTCTTTTTTACCAGCAAGAGGCGGAAGAAGTACTGTTCTTGTTCCTTCGACAGCCAGGACAGGTACAGGCATTCTGTATGATGGCCCAGATTCCTTCTTGTTCACAATTTTTTCTCTGACCAGATCTTCGAATTTTGGGACCCAGGCAGGTTTTGAGGTAACTGATTTTACTTTCCCAGTGGCAGTGCGTTTTACTTGGACGTTGCTTAGTAATGCCTGGAATTTATTGATTTCCTGTAAAACAGTCAAACGATCATTGATGTCAAATGCTTTTTCATCCCCCACTGTGCTGCCACCATCGAGGTCAGGTACCCACATCCTAGTCCCAAACAGGACCTTGTGAGAAGTACGGCCTCCCAAGGATCTTCTTGCCATGTTATTAAGTGCCCTCTGGACCCCATAGAGGTGAATGATACAACTGCCACTGAGCCTAATACCCTTGCTGTTAAGGATTGCATTAAGTCCCGGTTTTTCCTTTCCACAATCAAATTTCCCTCTAGATGATACGAAGAGGAGTACCGCAATGCCACACCCAAACTTCCCTTGGCTTCCTTGTAAGCCAGAAAGCTGAACGCACGGTCACGGTCAGAATGTAATGTGCAAATTTCCTATGTCCCCATGAAGACTCGCAAATCCTTTATAACAGTTCGGGCATCAGCCGAACGCTGCGGCCAAACCCACAGGAATCTTTAGCATGGACCCACTGCCCCAAGATGTACCTGTAAGCCCCAACAGGTTGTAAGGGGCCGCAGTGGTCCAGATAGACACAGGCGAGAGGTAGGTCTGAAATCAGTAGTGGTGTTTGTGGTAGACGTGCCATGGTGGAACCATTAATCTACTGACAGATGTCGCACTTAAGGACAAACACTTTTGTCTGTTTAGTAAGACCTGGCCACCAATAACGTTGTTTTAGTAATGAAACAGTCGCAGTAATTCCTGTATGTGCTGAACCCAGACCCTCGTATGCAGCTAGTATTACATCTAATCTGAGATCCATGTTTGGATTGACATAATCCCCCACTCCTGGAATTTGAGCATACAGAATATTTTGTGCATCTAACTTGTCAGGATGCGAGGTGTGCCTACCTGAATATAACAAAGAACTGAATCTTCCAGAAGGCCATCTGTTGTGGGAGGAGGTGTAGGAGCCATATATTCACGTGAGAGACTTGGTGCAGTGCACGTGATTTTGTCCTTGTTTTGGGATATTGGTAATGGCGAACGCTCTGCTCCTGCGTTTGCCCTGATAGCTGTGTCCTGATGGAAGTCCTAGAAGTAACCCGCGGCTGCGGTGTTACGTTTCTCTGAAGTGGAGTTCGAGTGATTCTATGGAACGTTTAGTGCTAGATCGGGAAGACGCCGGATTTTCCTTTCTCGAGTCTGTATTGGAGTAACGGAATATTGCCTGGCCGGGAGATGCTGGATTTGCCCCCTCCCGTGACCGGAGACATTTGTGCGGGTACTGAGCTTGGCCGGGAGACGCTGGATTTGCCCCCTCTCGGGCCGTTCAGATAGCCGTTTAGGTTTGAGCATTTTAGCCGGATAGGGAGACGCTGGATTTCCCCCTCCCGATTCCGGACTGGAACACTTCGTCATTTGCCTGGCCGGGAGTTGGATTTGCCCCCTCCCGTGACCGGGGATTTCAGTATATATATCTGGTCAGTAAAAGCGGATCTGTTAACTGGGATTTACATCAGACGAATAGCCGATTGGAGTGAATTGACAGGTTAGCAACCTGGTAACTTCGCAGGCTGTACGGAGTACTAGCGCCATCTTCTGTCTATTTTAAGAATCGATTTCTGGGTGCTGGATTTCTTCACGAGTTCAAAAGGGGTGAGAACGAATGGTATGTATGCATATTAGTCAGGTGTCTTCTAGAGGGAGGAATAGATCAGAGATCAGAATAACGAAGGGTTTTGTCTTTTTCAGGGATTTTGTCCCATTAATGAGAGAGGTTATCTCGTTATCAAGTATCCTAAGGAAGGGTGTTTACGCCTGAGAATAATCAGGTAGGGATTGTGTAATCTGACAGCAATTTACCCTAGTCAGTGGAGAGCCTGATATTAATGTGTGGTTCTTGTCATTACAGGCATCCCATCCACCGCAGTTCCCGCCCGGCTTTATCCCTCGCCTGCTTACTACCGTACTCTGTTAGCTACTATAATCAGAGTGCGGGGAAAGCTGGAGGTGGAACCCTATTAGCATCACCCTGATTCTGAGTGGCCGCTGGACCGTGACATAACTTGTATGAGTACTTGAGTGGAAACCTTTTGGGCAAGGCTGTGCTGTTTTTGCGTGAAGCGATGACAGCTATCATTATCTGCCCATCTCCTCTTGCGCGAGAATGAGTGATTGTAGCTACAGCAGCAGATCGCACTGTCGCCTTGGCGGCTTCATCAGCCAATGAATTCCCTTCAATGTGCACGTCAACACGTTGATGACTCAGCATATGAATCATGTGAGCCTGCGGCAAGCCCTTTTTCAGCTCTGCCACTTTTTTCCAAAGCAGTTTATGCTTTATTGTGAAACCTTTTGAATATTTAAATCCATTGTGCCTTCAGTAGTGTAGATATGCATTGTATGACTGGACACAATAAAATGTTTCACACACAATAAGTGTGGGGAATACTAATCCGTATTCTTCAGTGCCAGTACTAGGGCTTTTAGTTCTGCCAGCTAAGCCGTGCAATCTCCTAGAGACTGCATCTGCGTATTTGCTAGGATAGGACTTGCAATCCTGCATGCCATTCGTTACAATCGCGCCTCCTGCGCTGAACTGATGTTTGCTTCCTATGGCTGGCTAAGCTGATCTGTCAGTGTAAATTATGCATTCATACTGATCTAGTTGCATTATTTAATTCTAGAGAGGAAATTCTTGTTCGTACTGCAGAAATGCTTGTGTTTTCAGTGTAGAGTCAAATTTATAGTATACGTCTGTTGCAGTGAGAGAATTTACCCTTTGTATCCATTGTAGATACAGTGCTTTTGTGTTAAAAACGCTAGCTTTTGTAACAGCCTCTAAGGCCAGTGCTGGAGTCAAAACAATATTCTTGTCCCCTGTGCCAGTGCTCTTTCTCTCACTACAGAAGTCTGTACTGCTGCTAGAATCCTTTCAGCGGATGCAAAGTGCATCTCAGTGCACGTGTACAAATTAGATTTATATAGAATGCGTACAGTTTAACCTTCATTGAAGCTTAAGTATATGGACCCCTATTGACCCGCGACTATACGGATCACCACATTCATCGTGTTTACACATGTATGTGAGTGTTTGGAACCTATCATGTCAGCTTATAGGGAAAGAAGTATGTCTGCATATTCCTGTGTCCAATGTTGAACTGAGAAATCAGGTCTAATTAAGGGTTAAAGTGGTTTCACCCTTTCTGTGTAGTCCAGAATGTATGTTCTAATTAAGTCATAGAACAGTTTCACCCTTTCTGTGTAATCCAAAATGTATGTTCCGACAAAATTTAGGAATTCTAAAATGTATTGTAGATTTTTAAGAGTCTTTGGAAGGTTGGAGCAGTGCACATTTTTCTTAAAGGTTTGCTGCTCTGCCCTTTACTTGAAAGCTCATATCCCAATAATAGGACATTGAGATTGGCAATTTGTGATTTTTCAAAGTTACATTTGTAGCCCTCTGAGGTGAACCCCAAAATCATGTGTTCACCCTGGCCAAGTGATCTAATAATTCATTGCCCTTCAGATAAATATCATCTACATAGGACAATGCCTCCTCATCAAAATTTTGAAGTAACTCTGATACTCTCACTGAAAACAACCCCGGCTAGTCCTATTCCCTTGGGACAGTCTATGAAATTGACGCTAAGAGCCTAGGGCTGAGAATGCTGTCACATACCTGAGAGCCAGCCGGAGTAGAGCGTTGCGCCTGCTCAAGTTTCTTCAAGTAGGCCAAAGCAGCTTTCGGGTCCAGAAAGACATGCACTTTGGAGCCCTGCCTGACTCGCAGTTTGGCAGGGTACGCCAAGGAATAGGAGACATCGTGTTTTTGGAGAATTCGCTTAGCCAGGAAGAATTTGTGGCAGGTAGCTTGCACCGCCATTGTGTAGTCCGGGTAGAATGACAACAGATTGCCCTGATGAAGGATTTCGCCTTTCTCTCTGGCCCCTCGAAGGATGGCGTCGCGGTCCCATAAGTTTGTCGATGATGGGACGGGCCAGCAAGCCAGGAGCATGGCGAGGGCCGAGGGAGCGGTTGGCCCGCTCGGTAATAAAAACAGGGGAGAGAACGTCACCAAATAGGTCACGAATGAGCTGCTCCACAAAGTCCTCCATTTTAGAGATATTGGAGGATTTTGGCACGCCATGGAGGTTGCTCCGGCGGGAACGCGCCTCCAAGTCCTCATTCTTATTCCGGATCTGCTCAAGAACCTTGTCCATTTAAAGGAGCTTGTGGTGGTCTTGAGTTGCGGTGACCTCGGCATCAGAGACCCTCGCCTCGACCTGCAGCAAGCGGGTGTCATGCGATTCAAAACAGGCTTTGACAGCATCCAGGCGGGTCGACAGCTGGTCAAGTTGGGCCGCGATGCCAGTAACTGTGGATTTTATGTCCAGCATGATGGCTTTCAGATGGTCCTCCCTTGTCGGGCCCACGTCAGTTTGGGCGGCTGATTCGCCCACATCAGTGACCGCACTGTCCTGGTCGGTTTTCCCCATGGTTGGACACAGTGTCGTGAAAAAGGCCGCCGAAGATCAGGAGGGGGCCTGCAACGCAGGGCTGGGCGGATGGTGAGTAAGGAGGCCATTTGATAGCTCAGGCGATGCAGCAAGTGAATGGCCCCGGGAGGGGAGGTGAAGAGAGGGACCAACAAATGGTGCAGGGCAGCAAGTACAAGGCCCACCTAGGAGAGGTGCAGTGAGAACAGGGGCCCGGCAAAGAGAAAGTCCAGGAGGAGTGAAAAGGGCATGTGTGGCGGCCACCGGGAGGAGCACAGTGGCCAGGGAGGCTTTACAGACAGTGAAGGCCGTGCCCGGCTCACAAAGCCATGAAAGGTGGCAAGCGCTCCACAGTGGTATCAGGTGAACCAGGCAGTCATAGTCCAGTTGCAGGAGCCCGGGCAACCTCAAGGCAGGCAGCTAACGGATCTGAGGGAGATAGCAGAAAGAAAGTTGATGATGTCACCTCTCAAAATGCCAGCCGATAAGGAGTGCCCGACAAGTCTGCAGGCCCCATCGGGAGGAGTGGGAGTGCGGCGTGAAGGGGCAGCCGGACCGGTGGTGAGAAGTCAACGGGTGGCCGCGCAGACACAGGCCCCCGCGGCAGGTGCAGCAGAGGATAGCAAGGGTGCACGGGCAGAAGCAGCTGGGAGACGCGGGGGTGCGCTGCCCACGTCGCAGGGAGAGTGAAGAGAGGCTGAAGGTGGTGGACACCAATTGAAGGAAAGGTATGCCCAGGCGGTGCGGTGAGTGCGGACCCAACCCAGCCGCAGATGCCCCGGTGGCACCACTCACCAGAAAACAGCAGGGGCCAGGAGGCAGGTAGGCCCCGTGGAGCAATCAGGTCACAGCAGGCCGGCGAGGTGAAGGAGTAGAGGCAGCGGCTCTGAGGCAGCGTGACGTGGGCTCCGGCCGCGAGTCCACAGTGTGGCACAGCAGGCGAGCGCAGCCACAAGCGAGGAGAGGACGGTGCAGCGATGTGCCCAGAGGTGCAGGAATGGCGATCGACGAGGAGCGCCCAATAGGTCAGCAGGCCCCCGGTAAAGAGGGGGGGTGGCGGCGTGGAGTACCAACTGGGCTGATGGCAGGCAGGCGATGAGCAGCTACACAGATGCCAGCCCCATGCGGAGAGTGCTGCAGAGGATGACAAAACCGCAGGGACTGAAGCAATGGGGAGACGCTGGGGACACGCCTCCCATGTCGCGGGGCCAATGCAGCAGGGCCCACCGAGGAAAGGCTGGAAATGGTGGGTGCCAGCTACAGGAGGAGAAAGCCCAGGCCCTGCGGTGCGGTGCACAGTACCAGTACTTTTTGCTCAATCACTCGTACTCACTTTGTCTCAGATACACAGAATAAACAATGGGGACGTTTTCAATAAGTATTTATTGAACCAGCATCATTCTAGGATAAAATATGTGTGCTGCAACAACCATGAGACAGAAACAGATATATACGGTTATAAGCACAAGCAGGGTAAAGAAAAGGTAGAATTCTACTATAGTGCTAAAACAATGGGTTTATGCAGGAATATGAATACATGACAGTAATGATGCGTACTCCTAGAATGCAACCCTTACTAGATGTACCTAAGTGCATCTAGCCTGCATGTAGGTGTAGTGCAAGTAATCCCGTTAGGATACAGCCAACTCCATTACCTGATTTGGGAGAGCGAAGACCCCTTCTTGATCTCAATATGGACACCCCATGAGGGATGTCAGACCACTGCATGCTGGAGTGTCTGCGTGCGGAAACCTCAGTCAGTCTGTTAGCATGGAAGTCTTTTTCTCCTCTGGTTTGCCCAGCGAAGATGTAGTGCTTATATCCCCGAAAGGTACCCCCAGGGGTTCTACCTAGAAGTGTAGTATGGGCATGTCGGGCACGGATGACAGTAGAGGTGACTCTTATACAGAGTTAATATGAGGATTATGGTAATCCTGCTGTGATACTGAGAATTCACATGCATAATACATGACACTCGTTTTTCAGAGAAAACCACATAACAATCATGTAGCAGCTAACGAGGTGAAAAGGTCAGCGCCAGACCCGTTATGTAGATCAATGGTAGGACAGATGTAGGTAAAAGGTTGTGTAACTACCTAGACCTATATTGGGGTACATTGGGGTTCATAATGCATTATTCTGGTCCTGCTCTAAATATACTGGCTCTTTAACACATATGATATACAATTGTTCTCCTATTGATAATTTCCAGACTTCAGTTTGGGACAAATGCTTTAATATTTTTCATTGTTTTGTTCCCCCTACCCGGCAAAAAGTTTTCTTCAGTTCTTTACTACCTAGTTTTGAATATTTATTTCCGAAGCCTGTGTTGACTGGTCTTTTTATTGCACTTGCATTTAAAGTTATACTTTCTTGTTGGAAAGATGTTTCTAAAATATCTGTATTAACATGGTGGAATTATATATGTGATGAACATAGAATACATGTTGTATCTTCATCAACCTTACATCAGAGGATTAAATCAGATCTACATTGGTTACCCTTTACTACTTTTTCTCTCTTCACACTCGTCAATATCTTAATTAATTAACTCCTTTCTCCCTTTTTCTTCTTCTTCCCTCCTTCTTTCTCTTATTGTTATCCTTTCCCTTATCTTCTTCGCATCTTCTCTTTGTCTTCCTAATTTTCTTTTAAATATAAAACGGCAAAATTTCTAATATTGTATGTGTCTTTTTTCCTTATACCTGCAATACTTTTAATTGATAACATTGATTGCAAATGTTACAAATTTTGTTATTACAGTTTATATTCTCAATAAACATTATTTTAAAAAAAAGAAGAAAGGTTGTTGTACACATTATCAACAACTTATATTTAAGACTATCTCACCCTTGTTTCATGAACATAATTAGTAACATTGAATTTTCTGTTCTTTTTTGCTTAACATCTGCCAGGCAGCAGGTCTGTCTGGTTATGAATGAGTTACTGGGGCCATGTCAATAGCTGACCTGGAAAGTAACTCTGGCTTTTGCTTTCCATTGGGTTCTTGCTTAGGCGCTCTTGTTTTCTTGCTTTCTATTCAATATTTTTTTAATTAATTGTAACCCTTCTATTGGACCTTTGTCCTTCCTGTGGAGCACAACCTGTTTACAATCCCCCAGACTGGCTCCTTTTATCCTACCACAAGTGTCTGATTTTAGGAAACATCTTCTAAAGGAACTCCATGAGTGTGCATGTATTTCTACAATACTTGTTTTCCCTCTTCTCCCACAATATTTCTTTCCAGAACATTATAATGGTTTCCTTTTCCACATCGTTGTCTTTCGACTCACACTTACATGCTTTCACTTTTATACAGCTCTGCCCTTTTAGCCACTCTCCTGTGCTATTTAATTCCATGTTGCACTCTCCCGTGTTTGTTTGCTTCCACCTCTGTCACATTGCTCTGTCTGTTTGCTTCCCTTCCCGCACTATCCACGTCCTTTCCCTAACCTGCATGCCAATTTTGCTTCTCCCATGCACCACTTTGTTGCTTCCCCATACTCCAGTTGATTCTCAGACCTCTATGATTCCACCCTGTATGTGTCTTCCCCAACCTGCGTACTTTCCCCACTCCCTTTTCTCCCCCCACCCGCTTGCATTATTTTTTACAGATGCAACTCGGAAAGGTAACCGAAAAGAAAAAAAACAGGTGTCATTTTGTAGGCATGCATGTGCCTCAAAACTGATGTGACTAGTTGTGTTTATTTGTTTCCTATTTATTAGCCATGCTGCACGTCAGGGAATTCTTAGCAGTCCGAATAACACTATTAGTAAATCCAATAAGGTCCAAAGACGAAACCTATTGGTTTTGCCAATGGTTGATTGATTTACTGATTCTCACACATGTCCTCTCCCGCTCCCAAAGCTATTCCTTTAAATTCTTTCCAATTCTCTGCTCTCCCAGACACTACTTTCGCACCTCGTACTCTCTGATACATTGTCAAAATCAGCATATATCTATGTTAATAATTGAAATTCAAGTTCATCAAGAGGTTAAGCTATGTCTTGTGTTGACAGAGTTCGTTTAAAAATGTGGGTACACGAATTGTGCTTGATCCTTCGAATGTGGAGGAGTATAGTCAACATCTATCTGTTGAGGTGGATGTTAAAAGTTTGCATGAATTAAGTCTTTCTAACTTCAGTAGCTTGTGCCTTGCAGCAGTTACCAACCATCATGTATTATACTGCATTACCTCCTCGTCCTGTCTCCCCGTCCCATTCCTTACAAGTGAGCAGCTAGTCTGCTCCAGAGAAACCTAGTACCTAGCAGAGCTTTTTGCCCCTCCCCCAGTATGGCGTCACCATCATGTGACAATAAAGGGGGAGGAGCGGCAGAGAAACTTCCTGTTCTTTTTTTTCTGCATTCGCAGTCTACTGATGTCCTAGCAGGAGCTGTTTGGGGGTAAGTTTCTCTCTTTTTTTGTTGTTATTGTGGCGGCCTGCTTTAGCGACCGCCTTTTTTACTTTTTATTGCTTGTAGGACTACCGGAGGTTCGTTCCCTGCTCTTTGTGGCTCCACCTTCTTGTAGTTTTATGGGGGGGGGGCCCTGTCACTTGCTCGGTCCGCTCTAGCGGCCGGCTGTGCCTCCTTTTTGGGCTGCTGCTTGCTTTTGGCCACTGGAGTGATCTGTTCAGTGATCTCGTGGTGCTTGGTACCCATGTTCATGGGTTCTATTCTGGAAAGTGCACGGGCAGTTGCTATACAGCACATTGCTTCACATGGAGAGAGCAGTTGTGGAGCTCTCATGTAGTGTGTATAGGTTCTATCAGTGACCCACCTTTTTTGGCCTCATTTGTTGCTATTACATAAGGTGGAGGCGTTGCGCTTGATATCCGTGTGGGTTTCCCTGCGCAGGTTTGGTTCCTGTTTGCAACGTCTTGTGTTTTTGTGCCTCCTCGGCCTGCTCTAGCGGCCGTTCCTCTCAATGTCGGCCTGCTCTAGCGGCCGTTCCTCTCGATGCCGTTCCCAATGCGCCCTGCTTAGCGGGCGGGGTTTTCCGGCTGTGTTTCCTGCTGGGTGCTCAGCTCCCTGGGGATGTTTTTGGGCAGCCGGACGCTTTTTCAACATCTCCCCCTGTTTCCCGTGTGGGGACAGGGCCTTGGGACTTCATGCCTTTCCGGGCGGGTCCCTTTTTCTTGGGTCCCGTCCTCTGTGGCTGCTTTATGTCCTCCTCTCTTGCGTTCCTGCCGTGGTGCTGGATGCCTCTTCACCTGCGGACTCTCATGGTTCTCTCAGTGCACAGTCGTCTCTCGCGATGTACTGTTCTGCGCCTTGTTTGCCTGCTGCTCTGCTGGCAGTGTGACGGTGCTCTCTGCATGCACCTCATGGCATCCTTGTTCCTGCTTCTACGTGTGGGGGTTGCTGCTGCCTTCCGGGCTCGGCTGGCTGTTGGTGGGGTGTGGCGTTCCTCTGCTGCTTCCCGCTTTTTTGTCGGGGCGTGGGCCTGTTCTGCTGACATGGTCTGGGCCCTGGTTTTTCTTTTGCGGGATGGTATGGATGCCTCCTCTCTCTTGGCCCTCCTGGTGTTGCAGGTGCACTGGTTGTTGTTCCTCTGTGTGCCACTGCGCTGCATATGCTGCTTCGGTTACTGCATGGCGTCCTGCCTGGTTGCGTTCCTGGTAGGCTGGGTCTTCTCAGTGTTCCTGCTTGGGTTGCCCTTTGTGGGTTCCCGTGGACGTGCTTGTGGTCCCGCGTGCTTGTGGCTCCAGCATGCCCTCCTTCTTGGGGACGTTGGTTTGCCTGCCGCCGTGCCTTTGGGCCTCCTGCTCGGGGTGCTTCACGGCCCTTTTTTATGGCTGGGGTCGTGGCCGGGGGTCCCTGAGGGTGCCTGGTCCCATGCCCCTGCCGGTGTTGCTGCCCCCACTTCCTCCTCTTCCGTTGGCTTTTCTGCCTATGCCTGTTGGTGGTCGCCTCCGTTCCTTCCTGTCCCGGTGGTTGTCTGTTCCGGATGCCTGGGCGGTTCGGTCTGTGTCGGAGGGTTGCCAGTTGGTGTTTTCCTCTCCTCCCCCTCTGGGTTTCGTTCTGGCTCTCCAGCCCCGTCTTCCTCTGCGTCAGAAGGCGTTGCTGGCGGGTGTACGGCTTCTGTTGGAGGAGGTGGCTGTTGTGGGGGCTGCTGTTCGGTCCTTTTTCTGGACTCCGGGAAGGATTCTTCGGTTCGGCGTCCTGTTTTGGATCTGTAGTGGGTCTTTCACTTCGTTCTCCGCCGTCCATTCCGGATGGTGTTTCTGCTATCCTTTCTGCCTCTGGTGCTTCCGGGTGGCTTCCTGGCAGCCCTGGATCTGATGGTTGCATTTCTGCAACCGAGGTGCTTTGGCTCGTTGGTGCGTCTTGTACCTTTGGTGATGCCCGCCCTCGCGGTCCAGGGTTCGAGTCCTCCCACTGCTGTGTGTGTGTCCCCAGGTGGTATGTTTTGGGGTTTTCACCGAGCTCTTGGCCCCTCTGGTGGGTTTTCTTCATTCCAGGGGGCTGCATGTGTTTCCCTTTCTGGTTGGCTGGCTTCATCGGCCCCCGGAAGTCCTCCCTGGTGCCCTCCCTGTCCCTGTGGTTCCTGGGGGCTCTCTTCCTCTTGGACCTGGGCATGGTGTTCTTCTCCCGGGGGCACCGGTTGACTTTCTTTCCCGGGTGTCTGCCCGTCTCTGGTTGCGGTGTCGGGGTGTTGGCGTCCGCTTTGCTTCTCCTTCCTTGGGCCAGGCTGCGTCTGTACCCCCTGTTGCGTCATGTCCTGTCACGCTGGGGTCCTGCCTCCTTGGACTTCGAGACTCTGATCCCTGTCGCTCCGGGGATTCGGGCGGATCTCCAGTGGTGGTTGTCCCCACTGTATTTTTCACGGGGGTTCGTCCTCCTTCCTCCTCTGGCTGTGGTCGTGTTGTCCACGGATGCCTGTGCTTTGGGGTGGGGTGCCGTTCTGGGTGCCTCCTAGGCTCGGGTCGGTGGTCCCATTTCGAGTCCCTCGAGTCCTCGGCTAGGAAGGAGTTGGGGGCGGTTTGGTTTACTCTTCTTTGGTTGGCTCCTCTCCTTTGGGGTCGGGCGGTCTCGGTGCAGACCGTAGTTCTGGTGGTTCATGCTTCTGTGTATCGCCTTGGGGGCTTGTGTCATGCTCTATTTCTCCTGTCACGGAGGTTCGGCTTTTGGGCCGAGTCGTGTCTCTTGTCTCTGACGGCAGTCTATCTTCCGGGGTG
The DNA here is from genome assembly GCF_964261635.1 of Lissotriton helveticus. NCBI lineage: Eukaryota > Metazoa > Chordata > Amphibia > Caudata > Salamandridae > Lissotriton > Lissotriton helveticus. Next base: position 1,493,207,063 of record NC_136061.1, on the reverse strand, counting down.
GTTGATTGGGCCTGCGGCTTCTTTGAGGTGGGTGTTCCCCTCCTCGGTGTCCCTGGGTCTGTCCCCGGTTCTGTTGGATCTTTTTGTCCTCCGGTTCCGCCTTCCTTGGCTGGATCTTTTATGCCTCGGAGGATTCCGCCCTTCTTCCTCTGTTTTGCAGCGGTCCCTCTCGGTTGGCGTAGGCCACCGTTGCTTTCTCGATTCCGTGGGCGGCGGGTCTGCTGTTTGCCTTCCCTCCATTTGCCTTCATTCCGAGGGTCCTCCGGGAGTTTCGGTTGGTTCGGGCGGAGGTTCTCCTGGTGGTTCCGGTGTGGTCTCGGCTGTCTTGGTTTCCCCTTCTGCTAGGCCTTTCTGTTTGCCCTCGTTGGAAGTTTCCCCTGTCTCCCTCCGCCCTGCGGGCTCCTCTTCTCGGGTTTGCCTCCCTGCGCCGCCTCCGGCTGGGGGTTTGACGCTTCAGGGGTTGTGTTTGCTGGGTCTGGGTTGCTCAGTGGAGGTTGCCCAATGTCTCCGGCTTTCTAGGCGTCCTTCCGCCTTGAAGTCGTGTACCCCTCGCTTGAGATGTTTCTCCTCCTGGTGTCTTGGGAGGGGTCTCTCTTCTGCCTCCTGTGAGGCCATGAGGGTGTTGGACTTCTTGCTGGATGGTTTTGTCTTGGGGCTTGCGGTTTCTTCCCTGCGGGCGCAATGGGTTGCCATTCTTGCTTTTCGGGGTTCCTCTGTTTCCTCTGTCTCCCCGTTGGTGGCTCGCCTTCTGGGGAGTTTCTTGCTTCAGCGTCCTGTCTCTCGTTCTCCTGTGCCTCCTTGGGTTCTTCCCTTGATTCTGCGGGCTTTGACGGGTCCTCCTTTCGTGCCTTTGGACTCAGTGGCCCTGGAGTTCCTTTCTGCTAAGGTTATTTTCCTGCTGGCCTTTACTTTTGGGCAGAGGTTTGGTGTGATTGGGGCGCTGATGGCTTCTCCCCCCTTCTTGCACTTTTGCGCTGACAAGGTCATTCTCCGTCCGAGTCCGTTCTTTCTTCCTGAGGTGGTGTCTTCTTTTCACCGTCAGGAGGATATTGTTCTCCCGGTGTTTTTTCCGGCTCCTGCCTCCCCTGAGGAGTGCTCCTCCATTCGTTGGATGTGCTGAGGGCTCTCCGCATCTACTTGGAGCGTACGGCTGATTTCCGTGAGGTGGATTCCTTGTTCGTCACCTATGGCCTCTCGGGTCTGGGGCTTCGGCCTTCTTTGTCCACCTTGTCTCGTTTGATCCGGGGCGCTGTGGTTTCTGCTTACGATTCTGCCCACTGTCTCTGCCTTCTTCTGTTCAGGGTCGGTCGACTCGGAGCGTGTCGTCCTCCTGGGAATGTTCAAGGGGGCCTCTTTGAGGGTCATTTGCAATGCTGCCACGTGGGCTTCTCCCCATTTATTTGTTACACATTGTCGTCTTCAGTTGGGGATGGCGGCCTCTGCTGCCTTTGGGGCTAGTGTCCTTTCTGCGGTACATGGTTTGTGAACTGTACTGTTTTCTGTGGATTAAAATGGACCTGTTTTTTTTCTCTACACTGTTTGGTCTGTTATTTTCTTACAATCACTGTGTGCTTGGGTATGGGCTCACTTGTAAGGAATGGGACGGGGAGACAGGACAAGGAGGTAATGCCCGGTTACTCACCGGTAATATCCATTACTCCGAGTCCTGGTCTCCCCGTCCCATTCCTGAGCCCTTCCCTCCCTCCCTCTTTTTGGTTTTGGGGTGATTGTTTCGTTTCTGGGTTTTTGTCTTTGGTATTCTCAGGAAGTTTCTCTGCCGCTCCTCCCCCTTTATTGTCACATGATGGTGACGCCATACTGGGGGAGGGGCAAAAAGCTCTGCTAGGTACTAGGTTTCTGTGGAGCAGACTAGCTGCTCACTTGTAAGGAATGGGACGGGGAGACCAGGACTCGGAGTAATGGATATTACCGGTGAGTAACCGGGCATTCGCCACTATCAGGAGGAAATGGTTTGTGTGTGTGGCATTCTCCGTGATCTTAAGGGCAGGCCAGGGAGAGGGTGTCAAGGGTTTTTATGAGGTTATTTTCACCAACTCTATGACTTTGCTGATGTAACATACGTGAAAAAGGCTGCTGCAGGCGCCGTGGTTTCAGAAGTGAAAGAGCCCGTTGTGATCAGAAAGAATACACTGCTTTGATTTGCTCGGAATGATTCGCCATAACTATCAGGTTGTTAGGTAATAGTTTACAGGGAAAACATTAGGAATGCTGCGCCAAATGAAGATGTTTACGAGATATCAGAAAGAATAAATGTGAAAACACAGCAGTGAATTTCTAAATCCCACAAAAAGCCTGACGTTGAATGCTTCTCAAATACCCATCATAAACCTTGAAGCATAACAATGCGTTAAATCAGTGTGCGTAGTTCTTCAATCAGCCCCTTTCTCAACACATTCATCAGACACAAAAGGATTGGTATACAGTATTCTAAACATGTGTGCAAAAGATCGAATGAAAAACATGTTATTAACCCCCAGCGGGGATCGTAAGAATGCTCGCAATGGTAGTACATCAAGTAGCAATGATATACAGAAATACAGTTAGTCTTCAATGTTAATTTCGCGTAAGCTTTAAGAGGAAGGTATTTTGTGGATATCACTGTAAGACTCTACAAAGAAACGTCGACTAAAGCAGTCTGGACTCACCACAATCAACAGTATTTGTGTACTTCTGCAAACCTAAAATAAAGTCTAGCCAGAAAAAAATTGTAAATATAAATACATGGGTTAATAGTGAAGTACAACCATTTTCAAAATTAAAAATGTAAAAACATTCCAGACAAAAATGCCCTTCCTCTGCATCTTTATTTATAAGAACAGCAGTTTGAAGGTTTCATTATGATTTGAAATGTTTTCAAGTTGATCGTTGGTTGATGAGGCTCAATGGTGCATAACATGGTATAGCCTGCTCAGTGTGTAATGTGGCACACCACTAATGGGCAGTCACATAGGGTTCAATGAGCAAAGTAGCGTTTGATTGCCATAAAGGCATCAAATATGCCCTCTCCTTCTGACAGGGGAAACAGATGAGGCAGCAAATTGTCTGCTTGCCTAGGTCACCACAAGTCTGCCCTCTAAAATAGATTTGCAAAGTCAATAAACACTTCTTTTCATATCATATTACTTTCGGGAGGAAAAAAAAAAGAACAGTGTTTCAACTCGAGTGCATAGGCTGCATGTTTTTTCAGCAATATGATGAGTGTGCCAATTTGCATCCTATAGTAATAACTTGGTAAAAAGTATGTTTTAAACTGGCAAATGGTCCAAGAATAAGCACTAATTGGATATCTATTCAGGCAACTTCTCAATGAAATTATATATAGACTAATAAATGGCATACATTTAGTCATGCACCCACTGAATCATCTAATCAGCACCTCATACACTAACTGATTTACCAATACACCATAGTATATATATTTAACACTCAAACGTTTTTTTAAAACACTCACAGTCACTGGATGATTTCATCAATTATATAATTTGAGATTTTGTCAGTGATGTCACTGACCATTTCATGAGCCATGTATTATGTGAGGTCATATGCAGTGTATTGTGGGGGAATGAGTCATCGTTAGCTCAGCTAAATATAACAGTTGATTTGCACTGGTTTTGTATGAGTGAAACCTGAACCTAACTATAACATCCCTGTAACCTTTGTTTTTTTCAGTGAATATATATATATATATATATATACATATATATCCAAACAAGCTCTCTGTTTGTAAAAACAGACGTACTCGGACCCTTCAAGATGCTAGTGCACGAAAGTTTATTGGCAGGAAACAACGCATTTCACCTTACGGCTTGATCACGTTTCACCCGTTGTACTGTGAAGTCCCATATTTATCCAACATCAAACATCGACATAGGACTTTACACCCCATACGTGAGGAAACAGAGTCCGACCTGGCGGCCAGTTCCCCAAAAATAATAAGCTTTTGTAACAATACGGCGTTGCCAGATTATGTACAGATAATACAAATCGAATAGTATTATTTTAATCGAAATGAAATTACATTACATTGTGAATATAAATAGCGGTTCACAAAAAGTAAAAAACCATAACAAATTAATACGGAAAACGGACTGAAAACACAAGTGCAAATTAGGCATTTTTTGCATTTGTTCATCACCTAATGTGCAGTTGTGCTTGTTGTTACTAGGTTCATAATTGTTACCCTACGAAGTATCTCCAAACAGATACATAGCTGCCTGCCGGTTTTAAATAAAGTTCGAATACTTTGAACAATAATACGGCGTCCATGTGCCGCGGCAAGTAATCATTGAGACACAGTTAATACAATGTCAACAAGCAAAAAATTTCAACGGAAATTTGATCATCTTTTTGAGAAATCAGGAATGGCTAATATCACCAATCCAAGTACCACACCACAGGCCAAGATAAGTGAAAGTGATGTATCGGATAGTAGCTTATCAGATGTTTCTACGGCAGGCTGAATCAGGCTACGATTGATGATTTACAGAAAAAGAAGAGCAATTTTTTGTTACAAGTTCAAGTGATGAACTAGGGTCGGACAGAATCCCTACAAGAACAGGGGGGACAACGGGGAAGGGGTCGAGGAGGACGCGGGAGAGGAAGAGGAACAAGCAAGCAAAAATCAGAAAGCAAAAACGCAGAGAAATTGCCCGTGGGAGTGATGACAAGGGGCAGCAAAGTACGAGTATGATGGTAATTAACCTCTCACAAATATTGCTCTCAACTCAAGAAACTGAGGTACTTGCATTGGGCCTTTCCTTTTCTCCCTCGACGAACCTTAACTACACTCAGACTAGAATAGATTTGTTTTACTTTGCTAGGAAGTTAAAGTTGAAAAAATGGTTTAAACTGCATCCTAGAAAAACTTTGCCTAGTAGAAGATCAGATGATATTAACAATCTAGACAGTAATGATGTGGAACTACTAGAGATCATTTCCTCAGGTGCTATTGTGGGAGATGAATTATTGGATGAAGGTGATATTAATGTGGGGTTGAATCCAGGAAGTAATTTCAAACCTAAGTCAAAATGTTTACCTAACATTGTGTGTGAGGCAGTGGAGGTATTTGAAAAGGGAGTGTTGGATGATATTAAGAAAATGAGAAAAAAGAAAATTCCAGGTACACAGAAAAATCTTTCCCCTGCACAAATACTGGCCATAGAGGATTTGGAAAATGACAACCAGATAGTGATACGCCACTCAGACAAGGGTGGAAATGTTCAAATACTCACCCGTGACCAAGGCACATTTTTGCGCCAAAACGCGTAAGGACTAAGGGGCAGATGTATCAACATCAAGATTTGAGAATCTCAAATAGCGATTTTTTAGAAATCGCTATTTGAGATTTGCAAATTGGTATGTATGTAGAAATCGCATTTTTTTTTGCGATGTCTTAAAATTCCTTAATTGCGATTAGCAAATTGCGAATCGCAATTAAGGAATAATTTCCCATTCATTTCTATGGGCTAGGAGGCCAATAGGAATGAATGTGAAGTTATTCTCAATTTGCGATTCGCAATTTGAGAATCGCAAATTGAGAATAATTTCAAGGGTGCAAGGGTGTCATAAGGACACCCTGATGCACCCCTGAAATTCACATGTGTGCGCATATGGCGCACATAGTATGTGCGCCACATGGCACCTTCACAAATGCAAAAAAGTGATTTTGTGAAAGAAATCGCAAATTACCACCAACTTCAAGTTGGTGGTAATTTGCAATTTCTTAATGAGAAATCGCACAACTTGGGTGCTTCATACATTGCATTCAACGATTCGCAAAATTTGCGATTCCTTAAATGCACTCGCAAAATAAGGAATCGCAAATTTGCAATTCCTTATTTTGCACTCAATTTTACTACATACATACATACCATTCAGAGAAAATTAGTTTGCAAACGCCAAAATTCTGCGAATTTCGGCGTTTGCGAACCCATTTGAGCTTCATACATCTGCCTCTTAATGAGTTGTTTTAAGCTGCCGCACTATGACAAATAAAATGTCAGCTCAACATGATGCCGAAGCTGTGGACTCTTCTTCTGCTTTGCAATACTTACCACAGGATTCTCCGTTCCTGTTTTTCAGAGCTCGCCCTGCAGAGTCAGAGGCCCCCGGAAAAATTGAGGTTTGGGGACTGTGTTTATTGAGGGGGGCATGACCCGCTCTTCTACCACACCAGTCAATGGATTTCCACGAGTATTTGGTGTTGGCAAGGAGAAAGAGAAATGAGAGAGGAGTCGTCCTCTCTCGGGCAATCTTCGTGTTTCTCATGCCCAGCAAATATTTTGTGTGGCAGCAAAGGGCACTATGCTTTTAATTTCATCACCAATATGCTTCCTGTTTATACAGCAAGGAGATGGTGGTATGCCATGCCGTAATGCAGGGACTGTTCATTTGGTGCATTATGGATCTCACAGTTGCGATCTGAGATCACATGATCAATTGTTCGAACACTCACCTGTGACCAAGGCGCATTTGCGTGCCGAAACGCGTAAGGACTTAATGAGTTGTTTTAAGCTGCCTCACTATGACGAATAAAATGTCAGCTCAACATGATGCCGAAGCTGTGGGCTCTTCTTGTGATTTGATATATATATATATATATATATATATTATATATATATATTACCTACTGGCGGTCGCCAGTAGGTATATATAGTTAGGATTTTTTCTCTATGGGATTTTTGAAAATTCTATGTCTAATAACTTTGCCGTTTGTGGACGGAATTGGCTGCAATTTTCAGGAAAATGGCACATTTTGTTTCTGAGCAGCCTTTGAAAATTTGGGGGGGGTTCGTCAAGGGGGGGCCGAGAAAAAAGGGGGGTCCCAAAACGCGTTTTTCCCATGTTAATTTCCATAGGGCGGTTGGCCTCACTTTTAGCCCGAACGGCTGAATGGATTTGCACGAAACTTGGCAAAATTGTAGGGACTGGTAGCCCGATGTGCCTTTTGTAGGTCTCAATATATGTGCTCCAGTGGATTTTGAGAAATTAACGTTTAAAAAAAGATATATATCTGTAAGCGCGGACCGGGCAGCGGCCTAGGACGCGTACTTTTCGCGCAACGGAGCTTTGTGAAGCGAAGCTGATTGGTTCTCCGGCGTCTGTCAACATTCCAAACAGTCCGTAGTGGCCGCAAACAGTCCGTAGTGGCCGCCATCTTGTCTCTCGGTAGGATCGAGAGACAAGAGGAGGCCAAAGCGAAGGGGCAAATGACCATAAGGGGGAATAGTAGATCCTCGCTGACCCCCTAGGTTTGATGTGGAGGTTTTAAAAGGGCCCCGCGGGGCAAAAAAAAAAAATTATAATAATAATCTTACGGCTGAATGGATTTGCACGAAACTTGGCAAAATTGTAGGGACTGGTAGCCCGATGTGCCTTTGCTAGGTCTCAATATATGTGCTTCAGTGGATTTTGAGAAATTAACGTTCAAAAAAAGATATATATCTGTAACAGCGCACCGCTTCGCGTACTTTTCTCGTTACGGAGCTTTGCGAAGCGAAGCTGATTGGCTCTCCGGTGTCTGTAAACATTCCAAACAGTCCGTAGCGGCCGCCATCTTGTCTCTCGGTAGGATCGAGAGACAAGAGGAGGCCAAAGCGAAGGGGCAAATGACCATAAGGGGGCATAGTAGATCCTCGCTGATCCCCTAGGTTTGATGTGGAGGTTTTAAAAGGGCCCCGCGGGGCAAAAAAAATAAATAATAATAATAATCGAACGGCTGAATGGATTTGCACGAAACTTGGTAAAATATTAGGGACTGGTAGCCCGATGTGCCTTTGCTAGGTCTCAATATATGTGCTTCAGTGCATTTTGAGAAATTAACGTTCAAAAACAAGATATATATCTGTAACAGCGCTCCGCTTCGCGGAGATAAAATTATATCTGTATTACCTAGCTGTTGCTAACACCAGTTAGCGACGGCTAGTAGGAGATAGCGACCATCTTGGGCCCCACTTTGCATGTGAGTGATATTTATCACTAATGACATGCAAAGTGGGCATGCCAAGATGTTAGCGACTGGAAACAGTCGCTAACATCGCTATCTCCTATTATCAACTTTTGGAAATATTCGAGATAAGCGCGAATATCTCCAAAAAGTAACAGCTGCCCTGAGCAGTTCTTAGCCATGTTATCCTATGGGAGGTGGATAACATGGCTAAGAGGATTAGCTCGGTAATGCATGAATATCGCTGAGTTTTCAGCGATATTAATGCATTGCGGTCGGTTTTTATCGTATTTGCGATAAACTTTGATAATAGCAAGGTTTATCTGCGATAATTTCTGACGGTAAAAAAATCTTTGCAATGCATCGTTAGGGATAAATATCGCTTAACTTTGGTAATATGCCCCAACGTCTGTTAACGTTCGATTCGAAGGAAATCAGGAAGTGTTGAAAAACATTGTCTGCGCCATCTTGTCTTTTTTCAAATGCCACACTTTTGTCGTGCACGGCAGCCATTTTAGATGCCTTGACCAGACCCACTCTGTGCACGCTGTCGATCCTTAGCATGGCTCCCCACCCTCGCAAGCATCTCCCCCAGGCAGTGGTCACCCCCGCTCTCTGTCTTATGCATGGGTAATAAACCTCCCCCCATCTGCGCTGCTCTTTCCTGAGAATCACACCCTGTGCCCGCCCGACACCTCCCTTTCGCCCTATTCACTACTGCACCCTCTGACACTCCTTTTCCTCTGTGTCCGATTGTCCAGGCTGGTCCTAGGGTATCAGCTAGTCCTGCAGATGTAGTTTATGGCCACAGCTGTAAAGATTCACCCCTCTTCAAAGGAGTTATAGTAGATCAAGGCCCACACTCGATGAGATCCGTCACAGCAGAAGCGTTGCTATTATCTGAAAACCATCCTGTATTGTGATTGGGGAGGGGACCGAGCGTGAAGCGGAAGATTCCAGGGATGACTCTTTGTACATCAAAGTTTTTACAATTATGTGTCACATTAAAAATATATAGCACTCCGACAAAGTAGTAAGATTATAAAACTTTAATAATTTATAAATATATACAAGAAAACAAAAATAGTAATAACATATAAACATTTTTAGGGAAAAACAACGAAGTAGCGGTCGGCTGTGCGAATAGTCCCAACGCAGCACAACGTCCAGATTTCCGGCGTGGGGCGGGTCATCAGTAGCAAACTGTTGTGCGAATAGTTCCAAGGCAGCAGAACGCGCTGAAATCTAGATGACACGAAAGTGATGTCTAGTAAGTTGCCACCCAGCAAATAACGGCGTGGGGCGTCGCGGGGGGTGGGTCTTCAGTAGCAAACTGTTGTGCGAATAGTTCCAAGGCAGCAGAACGATGGCACCAAGGTGATGTCCAGTAAGTTGCCGCACTGGTTTTGGTATCCTACAATGCTGCTCCGAATAACGGCGTGGGGCGCCCCGGGGGAGGCGGCGTGAACGGGCCTCTCCAGGTGGAGTGTCATCTGTTGTAGTGGGGCGCCCCTTTACCGTTTCAGTTGCCATTCCGTCCGTTTTTGGTCCACTGTGTCAAAAGCCGCAATTCAGCTGAGTTGCGCCCACTCTTGCGGTGCAGCGATAGGCGGCTGTCACAGGACTCTCAAAATGGCGGCAGGCTCTTTCCTTTTTGGGCCTGGTCCACTGAAATGGCCCTGGGACACCTTGGAAATCGGACGCTTGTCTGCTAGGTCTTGGACCCCATTCTCGAAAGCGTCCCCTCCGCCTTGAGAATTCATCAAAAGTTTTGGGGGCCCCGACTCCTGCAGGCTTCTGGTGGGGAGCGGCTGCCATGATTGCTCGCGGAATGACTACGACGGAGCTACGAGATGGTGGTGCTCTCATGCTGACGCCAGCTTCAGTCTGAAACATCCAGAAACAAGGTGGGGCTTTCATCGTTTGGAAAAAAAAAAAGTTTTCATCCAATGAAAAGTGTTGTTTTTAGGTCATATGATCAAGCCTTCCATCATTAGGAAACCAAAAGTAAAATGAACCAATGAAAAGTTTTATAAACAAGTCACATGACCTGTTATGCGGCATAGGGTATAAAATGCGGAGAAAATACGTTGGCACGTGAGGCGGCGTCAGTAGCGGACCGATGTGCGAATAGGCCGAAGGCAACACAGCGCGCCAAGATCCGGATGGCACCGAGGTGGTGTCCAGCAAGTTGCAGCACTGGTGTGGCCATCCTACAATGTTGAAAGTCGGCGTGGGGCGCCCCGTTGGCCTGTGAGTTTGCGTCAGTAGCGGACCGATGTGCGAATAGGACGAAGGCAGCACAACGCGCCAAGATCCGGATGGCACCGAGGTGGTGTCTAGTAAGTTGCCGCACTGGTGTGGCCATCCTACAATGCTGAAAGTCGGCGTGGGGCGCCCTGTTGGCCTGTGAGATGGTGTCAGTAGCGGACTGATGTGCGAATGGGGCCAAAGGCAGCGCAACAATATTTTCTGACTGACACCACAAGGCACTGAGATGCCAAGATCCGGATGGCACCGAGGTGATGTCTAAGTTGCGGACTGATGTGCGAATGGGGCCAAAGGTAGCGTAACAATATTTTCTGTATGGAAGATACCACTAGGCGTTGAGATGCCAAGATTCGGATGGCACCGAGGTGATGTCTAGCAAGTTGCTGCACTGGTGTGGTCATCCTACAATGCTGAAACTCGGCGTGGGTCGCCCCATTAGCCTGTGAGATGGCGTCAGTAGCGGACCGATGTGCGAATAGGCCGAAGGCAGCACAACGCGCCAAGATCCGGATGTCACAGTGGTGGTTTCATAGTTGAGAGGCACTTCATCTGCAGTGGGGCGCCGAGATCCGGATGGCACCGAGGTGATGTCTAGCAAGTTGCTGTACTGGTGTGGTCATCCTACAATGCTGAAAGTCGGCGTGGGGCGCCCCATTAGCCTGTGAGATGGCGTCAGTAGCGGACTGATGTGCGAATGGGGCCAAAGGCAGCACAACGCGCCAAGATCCGGATGGCACCGAGGTGGTGTCCAGCAACTTGCCGCACTGGTGTGGCCATCCTACAATGCTGCGCCGAAAGTCGGCGTGGGGCGCCCCGTTGGCCTGTGAGTTCGCGTCAGTCAGTGGGGGCTGTTTGAGGATCTGACTGCATTGGAAAGCAATGTGATGCTGTGCGTCGCCCCCAAGATGGAGGTTCCTCGGCTGCAGTGGGGCGCCCCTTGGTGTTTCACTCGCTATGCAGCTGAGTTGCGTGCGCACTTGTGGCGAATAGGCCGAAGGCAGCACAACGCGCCGAGATCTGGATGGCACCGAGGTGGTGTCCAGCAATTTGCCGCACTGGTGTGGCCATCCTACAATGCTGCGCCGAAAGTCGGCGTGGGGTGCCCCGTTGGCCTGTGAGGTGGCGTCAGTAGCGGACCGATGTGTGAATAGGCCGGAACCAGCACAAGGCGCCAAGATCCGGATGGCACCGAGGTGGTGTCATAGTTGAGAGTTCTGAGCAGCGCTTGTAACACTGTCTGAAGCTTATTTGCACCTGCTGCAGCTTCACTATTGCCCTGGTGTGGCCTAAGATCGCCCATGACATAGGCGGCCACCTCCCGGGGTCCGGCGGAACTTTTTTCCTTTTCCTTTGTGCATCTTGTCCCACAATCCGTTTGACCTGAAGACACGACCAGGTCCCTGAATGTGTGCAGGGGGACGCTATTGATTGAATCAAAATGGCGGCTTCACACAAAGCTGACTCAAGCGTTGCTGCTGATGCTATACAGAGAAAAACTGGTTTTCAGTTTGTACATTCTTCAGGATTTTTCCATCCAAGGCTGGTTGAGAGTTTGTATAACAATGGCTTCAGATTTTCAACATACTACTCTTCAACATTCTTCCTAAATGTAACAATGTGAGACTCACTAGGAGAACGGTGTAGTGAGGGCCACAAACGGCTGTTTGTCTTTCCTTTCAAAATGCTGCCAACAATATTTTCGGAATGGAAGACAACACAAGGCGCTGAGATTCGGTTGGCACCGAGGTGGTGTCCAGCAAGTTGCCGCACTGGTGTGGCCATCCTACAATGCTGCGCCGAAAGTCGGCGTGGGGTGCCCGAAGGGGGGGGGGGAGGCGGCGCAAACGAGCCTCTCCCGCTTCTCCATGTGGAGGCAGTTCATCTGCAGTGGGGCGCCGAGATCCGGATGGCACCGAGGTGGTGTCTAGCAAGTTGCCGCACTGGTGTGGCCATCCTACAATGCTGCGCCGAAAGACGGCGTGGGGTGCCCGAAGGAAGTGTCCTTATCCAGGGCATTATCGCTGTATCATGTCCTCCACTAAAATGGCCCTGGGACACCTTAGAACTCGGACGCTCGATTTTTTTTTCCTTTCCTGTACATGCAAAAAAAGGTAAATGCCCGGTACGTTACACGCTTCATCTGCCACGATGAACTCTCCAGAGGAACCGAAAAAAAATATAGTTGTGGTAACTATACCATGCATCGTCATATGGAGAGGTGGCACCAATTAATTATAGTGCTGCATAAAAGAGAGATTTGGAGGAGAACCCCTGACCTGCTAGTACATTCATCAAAGAAGTGGCACTGAGAGCTTCAGAGGCAAGGGAAACGGTCCCAAATATTTAGAAGAACTTTGGAAAGATTAAAATGACATGTTTAGATTGTGGCAAATTAATTTCATGTGGACAGATGAGTGTTACTATAATAAATACAGCATATGAACATCATCATAGTCGATGGTTGGTAGAGACATTTTGACTATATCCTGGACCTGCCCGTCCTCGCCCAAAATGGCGCCGGAATAAATGGGACTCGTAACTCCTTGTTGTGTACTGGTTGCAGAACCTTGAAATCACGAGATACGTATGCAGTTTTGAAGCACATGGCGGGCGGGGACGAGAATTGATTGAATATTTCGACATCCCTATTGATATTAAGTTCTGATGTGTTATTGATTACTGTACTGTTGAAAGTTCGAATTAACGTCACCCATGGTACTTGCCCGCAAATGTATATCTAGATAATTTTATTGTAACTGGCCCTGTCGTATTTTAATTATAAAATGTACGTCCACCGATTCCGTAACTGTTAGACACCTTAGTTCTTGCAACCTAATGGCCCGCCCGTTACGTTCCTCTACAGTGTAAATGTCTACTCATCACATACGATTACAGTTTGCTCCGTGGCCGGCCCACGTGGTTATAGGCTCGTATTTGTATAATGAAATTTTCACAATAAAGGTTTTTAAAAGAAAACATGGTAGTAGTATATACATTGGTAAAGTTTGTAATAATAGTCACTGTTTTAGAATCATTAAAAGGCAAGTGAAATAAAGCAGACCAATTACATGAAGGGTAAAAGGTATAATACGAAGGAACGCAGTAAAGATAAATGGTCAAGGGCTGTTGTGTTTTCTATTCCTGCAACATAAAGTGATCGATAAGAATCTCATATTCAGGCGTATCGGCGACTAAGACAGCAGGTCGACCCTCTTTTGCTCAACGGCTCCATCATGGGACGAAGAAACGCTCTTTTTCTCGAAAAAAGAATATATTTTACTTGCAGGACAGTTGTAAAATTTCCGGGAAAGTACATTAGCCTGGAACATTATAACATATATTTAAGAAAAAATAATGTTCGGAAGTAATGAAAAGCGTAATTTTTAGGTCATATGACCAAGCCTTTCATCATTACAATAAGAAAAGTAAAATGAACCAATGAAAAGTTTTATTAACAAGTCACATGACTTGTTATGCTTACGTTACGCGCTGCGCGCCCCGGATGACTTCCGGATGCGCTAACGCGGCGCGTCATATGACGCATTACGCGACAACGCAGGTCCAGAATATAGTCAAAATGTCTCCACCAACCAGCGGTCGGAACACAACCCCTTTCAGCAGGCTAAATAGTTCTGTTAAATGAGAACAGAAGGGACAGGCAACAAGAACCATCAGTGAAAGAGGGGAGGGCTAGTTCTTCTCTACCGGGTCACATTGGGGCGCTACCGGAACTGATCGAATTGGTAGTCTACAGTGTTTCTGGATGTTTCAGACTGAAGCTGGGGTTAGCATGAGAGCAGCATCATTTCGTAGCTCCGTCGTGGCCATTCCGCAACCAATCATGGCAGCCGCTCTTTATCGTTATTTTGGGCGGGGTGGGTGGCGGAGCCGAGCTGTTTTGCAGCCATCATTGTGTGGAGTTCAGTTCATCTCACTAGTTTTGTATTTGTCATGAGGGGTTGTTCCTAATGTTTCTATTTTAGCGAGGTCAAAAAGAGATCCCATTAGTGGCCTACTGATTTTGCTCGATTCCTTTTCTTTTTTTTTACACGATTTTTCGTTATCTGCAAAGACTAAACAGAGTATTGCGACTCTGTGTTTGTTTGTAAATAGAGAATGAACCAAAGAGAACTAATTCTAAAACAGTAAATACTTGGATAACAATCAATCAAATGGAGAGAGAAGCAGGCACGACGGATTACAACGGGGGCAAAGGCCTGCGTTAACTACCTTTCACTATCTGCAAAGAGAGAGTACTCCTAATAGAAATGAGGGGGGGGGGGCACCATTCAAAGCAGATCAGTGTGCATAAACACGAAAATGTTTTCACTTACCACGTACTTGACATTCGACAGCTTATGATATTTGCTATTAAAAAACCATTGAAATTCACTGAAAAAACCATAGGTTATAGACCATATATAGTTAGGAATTAGCATTTACAAAACCTTGAAAATTCACTGAAAAAACCATAGGTTATAGACCATATATAGTTAGGAATTAGCATTTAAAAAACCTTATTTTACTCACACAAAACCATTGAAATTCCATATATAGTTAGTTGCACTAACTATATATTGCGCACCCGCAATCCACTGCTGATCATGTCACATATTACATCATTCATGACATGGTCAGTGACATCACTGATGACATCACTGATGACATCTCAAATGACATCACTGATGACATCTCACTTGACATCAATGATCACATCACTGATGATATCATTCATGTGATAATACAATGCATCTCCTCACACTCTAATATAACCTCCGTTACACCCAGTGTTAAATACAGAGTATAATTTTTGAAACCATTGACACACCAATACTAGGTACTACATACGCACTCACTGATTCCTATGTCTACACACACATTCACTCATACAATCATTCATACATACAATCACTCATCTTGACAACACTATCATATGCACTCATACACCTATACAGACACTCACACTCTGCCACTCATCCATGGAGTTACTCACACACCTAGTCAGTCCTGAAAAGAATCAATCACACTTCCATTTTCTCATCTATACAGTTAAACACAGAACACCTTACATTTTTTAAACATATACTAACACATACTTACTCTCTTATAGAATCACTGATACAAGTACACATTGATCTGCACAGAGTCACACACCTCCCAGCCAGCCATACACACACTCAGTCTCCCATACAAATACTTGTGCAACCAATCAATAACCCATATAGCTACTTATATAGCTACTGATCAACACATGAAGCAGCTTGCACAACAACAGACATACTGATGCACACTTTCAGACAGTTTAGTCACTAACCCGTGCATTCAGTAAGACGCATTTAATCACTCACTCATACAGTCAATCACGCACCTACTAAAACCTTCATTCAGACACTTATACATCCACTCATTCTTCAATATGTAAAACATATTTAAACTTTACAGAAACACATAATCACTGGATGTTGTCATCAGTGATGTCATCAGTGATGTCACTGACCATGTCATGAATGATGTAATATGTGACATGATCAGCAGTGGATTGCGGGTGCGCAATATATAGTTAGTGCAACTAACTATATATGGAATTTCAATGGTTTTGTGTGAGTAAAATAAGGTTTTTTAAATGCTAATTCCTAACTATATATGGTCTATAACCTATGGTTTTTTCAGTGAATTTTCAAGGTTTTGTAAATGCTAATTCCTAACTATATATGGTCTATAACCTATGGTTTTTTCAGTGAATATATATATATATATATATATAAAATATATATATATATATATATATATATATATATATATATAT
Organism: Lissotriton helveticus; assembly: GCF_964261635.1. Classification (NCBI taxonomy): domain Eukaryota; kingdom Metazoa; phylum Chordata; class Amphibia; order Caudata; family Salamandridae; genus Lissotriton; species Lissotriton helveticus. The sequence goes on along the minus strand of NC_136061.1, from coordinate 1,493,191,020 downwards.
ATATATATATATATATATATATATATATATATATATATTTCCTCTCCGTTCCTGTGACACTCACAGGAACCAAATGAAGTTGCACTCTCACTCGATTTTTAGCAGCAGTATTGATTTATTATTCAATTAAAAAATCCAAAATCCAAATGAAGTTACAGGCAAACAACCTACGCGTTTCGGTATGCTTATACCTTGATCACGGTAGATATATATCTAGCTAAGGTGGCGTTTGACCCCAAAACAAAATTGAGTTGGAAGGTCAGGTATTTATAGCAAGAAAAAGCAAATGCTTTCTTGAGTCCCCTCACTCACCGGGGTTTCCCACCAGTGACATGCTTCATCATTGGGGTCCTCTCAATCCACTGCGTGTTGAGGCATGCTTTGACCTGCCAAATATGTAGGAGCACTCCACAGGCGACTATGTGTGGTGCAGTGTAGGTGGATTGGATAGGAAATCTAAAAATACCTGGCTAGTGGGAGAAACACTTTATTCTGGCTCCTAGTCAGTATAATAAAAACAATGGTTACTAGACAACGAATTAACCATATTGAGTTAAATGTTCCTAGCGTTGGTCAACATGTTTCAAGCCACCCCACGGCTCTTCTTCAGGACCACACAGCGGTCAGCCCTGTGCGTTCCACTCTTAGTGACCTAAAAAGTGAGGTAAATAAATAGTTTAAGTGGGAAGTGATTTGCGCACACCTACTGTGTGTGCACTTTTATACATACGATTTAAACTCATTTGATCGTAGTATTTTAAATTAGGTTAAGAATGGCCCCATGGTCTGGACAGGGTGAGAGGCTCGTATTCTTACTTAGATTTGAGCTCGCCTCGTCGGATAATCACCTACTCGTCCCCCAATCAATGGAGTTTAAATCATATGTATAAAAGTGCACACACAGTAGGTGTGCGCAAATCACTTCCCACTTAAACTATTTATTTACCTAATTTTTTAGGTCACTTAGGATTGGAATGCACAGGGCTGGTCCCTCTGTGGTCCTGAAGAAGAGCCGTGGGGTGGCTCGAAACATGTTGACCAACGCTAGGAACATTTAACTCATTATGATTAATTAGTTGTCTAGTACCCCTTGTCTTTATTATACCGACTAGGAGCCAGAATAAAGTGTTTTGTCAACTAGCCGGTATTTTTAGATTTCCTATCCACTCCACCTACACTGCATAACACATAGTCACCTGTTGAGTGCTCCTAGGTATTTCGCAAGTCGAAGCACGCCTCAATCCACAGCGGATCGCGAGAACCCCAATGGTGAAGCATGTTACCGGTGGGAAACCCCGGTGAGTGAGGGGACTCAAGAAAGCATTTGCTTTTTCTTGCTATAAATACCTGACCTTCCAAATCAATTTTGTTTTGGGGTCAAAGACCATCTTAGCTAGGTCCTCGAAACTGTTTTATCAACATGTTTCCTGGCTTTGTCAATCTGTGGACAGAATTGATTTGGTCACTTTCATTTCTGTCTTTGGCATATATCAGAGTACACCAAGACAGTGTGAGGGAAAAGCAACATCAGTTCTGCAAAGGTTTCTTTCATTAGGGTTGTAAGCCCTTCCCCAGTAAATGTGCCTAGGTTGTTGCCACCAGAATACACAATGAGGAGAATGAGGAGAATGGGAGTCCCCAATGGATTTAACCAAAGCTAGCAACTTATGAAACTTTAAGCCTCTCTGGCCAAACCAAATAGTCAGCACATTTGGCAATTCCAAGTCCCTGTCAATACCTCTCTTTTTAGCAGTCTCTTTAGCCCAATAGATATAGATGTGGCCCACAATCCATTATCTATGGATTTTGAATCGAAGGAGCAATAGTAGTCAGGAGAAGGCTGTAGCTGAATGAGGTAGTTTTGAAAGGAAAAGCAGTTAAAATGGAGGTGTTTTATAAAGAAAATATATATGTATATATTTCATTGGATGGTGTCAGCATGAAAGTGAATACAATTAGGTAGTGTGTTGGATGCCTTAGGAAGAAGTCCTGTTGTTTAAGAAAAGAGATGTTATACAGTCATGGATATGATGCTTTTGAAAATGTGGAGTAAAGAACACCTGCTCTATCTTATTTGGAAGTAGCACGTTCCTTCTAGAATGTGCTGTGAACTTGTGACTTATTGGTTCTGCTGGCTCCACTGGGTTGCTAGGTACACTAAGCTAAGAGTGTATTGGGGGGGAAAGGTGTTAAAGAGATGGAACTTTCTTTTTTAAAGTTGAGGAGTGATTACACAATTTAAATAATGGCAAGCTTTCAAAATCAGCACTTTGTAATAAAATGTGTAGTACTTACATTTTAAAAAATGAAGTTAGATTTAGGTTTGAACAGGAACATCGTTTTGTAAGAGAGGGAAAGAGTTAACCGATGCTAAACATTTACAAGTGGAGTAAGAGGAGTCTAAAATGAAAGACATGATTTTATTTGCTGCCTTTCTCATGATGATAGAGTGGAAAGTTGAAGAGGTTGCCATTTTATAGTTGCCATCACTCAGGCACTGCTCATGCACTCATCCATTCACTCAGGCACAACCCATGCCTTCATACATTCTCTCAGGCACTACTCATGCAGCCACCCATTCACTCATACACCATTCATGTATCCGTCCATTCACTCAGGCACTACCCACGCATTCATCCATTCACTCAGGTACCACCCATGTACTTTTCCAATAACCCAGGATCTACCCTTGCACTCATCAATTCACTCATGCACTACTCATGCACTTGTCCAATCACCCAGGCACTACATATCCAACCATCCATGTACTACCCATGCACTTATCCAACGACTACTCATGCACTCATCCATTACCCAGCTACTACCCATACACTCATCCATTCACTCAGGCACTACTGATGCATTTATACAATGACTCAGGAGTGCACTCATCCATTCACTGATATACTACTTATGCACTCATCCAATCACCCCGGCACTACTCACACACTCATACATTCACTCAGGCACTACCCAGAAGCTCAGACATTGGTCATGCACTAATCCATTCACTCAGGCAGCACTAATCCATTCACTCAGGCACTACCCATGCACTTATCCAATAACCCAGGCAGTACTGGTGTACTCATCCACTCAGTCAATCAATACTCATTCACTCATACATTCACTCAGGCACTATCCAAAATCTCATCCATTCATTCATGCAGTATCCATGCACTTATCCTATCACCCATGCACTCTCCTTGCACTCATCCATTCACCCAGACAGTACTCATGTACTCATACATTCACTCAGGCACTACTCATGCACTAATCCATTCACTCAGGCACTACCCATCTACTCATGCATTTACTCATGCACTATCCAATGTCCCAGGCAGTAACCTTGCACTCATCCAATCACTTAGACACTACCCATGCACTCATTAAATCACCCAGGGAATATACATGCACTCATCCAATCACCCAGGCACTACCCTTTCACTCATCCATTACTCATGCATTCAAATAGGCACCACCCAATCACTCCTCCATTCACTCAGGCAATACCCATGCACTCATCCATTCACTCAGGCACTACCCATGCACTCATGCAATCAATCAGGCTCTACTCATGCACTCATCCAATTACACAGGCAGTACACCTATGTACTCACCCAATCACTCAGACACTACCCATGCACTCATCTATTCACTCAGACACTACCCATGCACTCTTCCAACCACCAAGACACTACCCATGCACTCATCCAATCACCCAGACACTACCCACGCACTCATCCAATCTCCCAGGCACTACCCATGCACTAATCCAATCACCCAGGCACTACCCATGAACTCATTCAATCACTCAGGGACTACTTGTATAACATTCTTTATTCAGCATATAAAAATACCATAAAAGTGACAGTTTATCAATAGTGGTTACAGTACAAACTTTGTTTTTAAATATAGCAAAAAACAATTCATCAGTCTAAAATCTATATGGTACAATTTAAGTATATAGATAAAAACATACACATCACTTATAACATGTCCCTCATCAGTTCACCTCATCTACAGGCTTAGTTGACGCTACCCCTTGTGGTCCTTAGTCTAAATGCAGCCCTTAAAAAATGATTAATACAGAAAAGTGTAAAAGCATCTGGGGCCAATTTTAAAAATAAAAGTGCCACCCGTGTTTATTTAAATCTGGCTTTTTTTAACCCCTTCCATGCTCATGACGAGCTCAGCTCGTCATGCAGTACACTGCTTGTGTGCTCATGACGAGCTGAGCTCGTCATGACCACACCCGTTTCTATTGACCTTCAGCACAGAGGGAGAATTCATAGAGCAGTGATATGGTTAAATACCCTTTAGAAAAAGTCTTCTGAGATGAAGATAGAATAGGCAAAGTAAAACAAAGTGAAAGGTGTCCTGTGGACACCTGTGGTTGCAGCCACAGGGCCCCTTCATCACTGAGGGCGGTGTAAATCCTGCCGGCTCTGCTAAAACATAATGCAATAGATTTAGCCTGAATCGAGTCATTAAAAATCTCTCATGAGCACTGCTTATACAGGACAGGTATGGTTCAATGCCCTCAGTAGACCTGGCTACTAAATGTTCTCTCACAGAGGGTTTGGTCAACTCTCTGTTTCCCCGGAGCATCGAAGCATACTTAAAGAACCTGTCCCTAACCAGGACCTTATCCTGCCTGCTTATTTTCGAGGGGCTATCAAATAAATCTGCACATCCAATTTTCTCAAAGGACTCCATCACATATTTTAGCCAGGGAATTTTGAATCCATGGTCCAGGGAGATACAATCTTCTATAACCTGCCTGCTTAATGCCGCCTCCTCATTTGACCAGATCTTTACCTAGCAAACTAGGGGGTTGACAGCCCACCTATCTATAATGTAACGGACACCCAGTTCTTCATGTACAATGTGGGCTGACGTGCTCTGGGGGACTTTTAACAGGCGCCTGAGATACTTGTTCTCCTCTATTTGTAATTGATTCGCCTTCATGAATCCCCACACCTCACTGCCATACAGCACTTTGGCGCAACACATGGAGCTGTACATTTTCAGGGTCTGCTCTGGGGACCACCGTCCTAGCCTTTGTGCAAAGTTCATTATTGATCCGTTACATTTGGCCATGGTTCGGCACTTCTCTTCTAATAATTATTTGAAATGTAATCGCCCATCAAATAAAATCGCCAGATACGCGAAGGACTGTACCTTACCTAAACAATGAGATCCAATTGTATAATTATAGGAGTTACCTGGCTTTTTGCCCACTTCCATAACATCAGATTTTGCCAAATTGGGGGACAAATCCAGATTCTCCATGAAAGATACAAACCCATTTATTAGGATCTGCAGACCTTTGGGGGTGCGCGCAAGGAGTACTGCGTCATCTGCATAAAGCAGAACTGGGATTCCGCGGGTACCTATCCTTGGGGGTGTCTACCTGCAAAGTGCTTAGTGCACGATCAAGACCATTTATGTATAGCATAAACAGAAAGGGAGTTAATATGCAACCCTGTCTGACACCACTAGAGCACGTGAAGGATTCTGTTTTGTTTCCAGCCTGACTGTATCTAACCGTAGCAGTGGTATTCAAATGCAAAGTTTTAAAGATGTTAATAAGCCCAGGGTCCACACCAAGCCCGCCCATTTTTGCCCACAGTTTCCCTCTATTGACTCTGTCAAAAGCTGCAGTTAGGTCCATGAATGCCAAACATCGTCCCTGAACTGACTACTGTGTATTTGGCTGAAATAAGGTATAGGTTGAGGCATTGGTCAGAGGTAGATTTCCCTGGCCTAAAACCAAATTGAACATCAGTTATAACTTGGTGCTCATCAGCCCTTTCCATCAGCCTACTTAAAACTACCCGCCCTAGTACCTTCGCTGACACATCAATGAGAGAAATCAGGCGGTAACATTGTGGATTATCCTTATTACCCTTTTTTAAAATGGGGACATTCGAGGCTGTGGTCCAGGATGCTGGCATTACTGTATCCACTGCTGCATATATGACCCTAGTCAGGATTGGAGCCCAGAGATCCACGTTATTTATAAAAAGGTCAGGTGGGATTCCATCTGGGCCAGGCGCCTTGTTCCTAGTTAAACCCTCACTTCCCGTTTTGACCTCACTAAATGAGAATCTCAGTAGAGGTATACCCCGTTCCCCATTACACATCTGAAGTTGATCTGTACTTGGATTGTAATTATACAGCCCTTGAAAGTGCTCATACCATTGCTCCGGCAGGATGTTATTACTCAGCCTGGGTTTATTTGATTCTTGAAAGCAAGGATTATTTATGACTTTTCAGAAAGCGGTGGAGTCTTTTAGTGTTATTGCCTCTGTCAGGTCGTCCCAAGCTTGCTTATGTAATTGACATTTACGTCCCTTGACAGCTAACTTGTAATTTTTTCAGCAAACTGACACCCAAACCCTATCTCTTGGGGAGGTCTTTAAGGCATCTTTTAGCTCTCTAAGAGCACGGGAACATTGTGGGTCAAACCATCTTGGGTTATCTCTTTTGATACTAGGCACAGGGGCCCTCAGCAAGGTATCAACTATTTGGGCAGCCTGTTTCTAAACCTCAACTAATTCTGCCCCTTCCACTTCTACATCTAGACACCTTAAAATGACCTGTTCACCTTCTTTTAAAAGGGATTTATAGAAGGCCTCTCCGTTAACCTGTGTCCAACGCAGTGTCCTGCCCTGGTCCGTGGCCCTGGCCTCCCCCCTCACATTCAAGGTGGATAATAGTGGTGGCAAACATCTACCAAGGGTATGGCGAGGGGGTTATGATCGCTAAAAGCACTGTGACTGATACTAAACCTTGACACACAATTTCTAAATGAGATAGAGACAAAAATATATAGTCAATAAAAGAGGCACATCCTCTGTCTTTAAATGTACGGTGAACCAATGTATCCTGTTGGGCATCAATCATGTCCATCGTGCGCATTAGCGCATGCATGTTTTATAAGCCGCATAACTCCCTGCCCTCCTTTGTATGTCCCAAGTGTGGGCCATCCTCAAACATACAAGTTGACCAATCCCCACAAAATGCTCTTAGGTTTGGGCACAGATTGCAGTTAAAATGTCCTGCTAAAACTAACTGAAGCGCCGTCAACCCTCGCTCCTGCATCTGAGTGAGTCTAGCATCCAAATTGTGCAGGGTTGCAAGACCCTGACCATGTGATGTTGCATTATAAAAATGAATAAAAAGTAACCTGTAACTTTCAGTGAGAAAAGTGTGTGCCTGCACAACCTCAGAGTAATGTAAGATCAACATAAATAACCATCCCTCCCATGGCTCTCCCTGACGTTGCCTTACGTGCCGGGCAAAAGAAGGTTTTATGTCCGTCCAAATCAAAGTTATTATTATCCGGTTCCCATGTTTCTTGCAGACAAATGATCTGGAATTCCCGTACACAGAGTAGCCATTCTGCATTCTTAAATTTAGTGTATAGGCCTGCTATGTTCCATGAAACAATTTTAATTTCTCTCCCATTTGGCCTTACTACGCTATCAATTGCCTGAATTCTATTGGACCTGGGAACATTCGTGTATGAGCCACTGTCCGTGTGGGCATTTACAGCCTGTAGACCACAAATAGTGTGGCCTTCCACTATCCCTTCTCCCCTCCTCCCTCGATCTGAATTAATTACGGGAGTACCACCAATTCTATCAACTTCCCTTGATGGACCTAGTCAATCCACACCATTTAGGTCATTGAGGTCTCTGAGTGGTGCAAAGACATTATTTTGCAATGGTGCATGGGCCCACCCGAATGCACCCTCTTGTTGACATACCTCTCTTTGTTGTTGATTCAGGAAGGGGGAAGGTCTATAGAAAAAGCCCAGTGGGAGCAATTTAACACATGAGTCCATCTCAGCTTGATAAGACCTATTACTCTGAAAAAGTATCTTGCGCATGAGATCGGGATGCCTAAGTGTCACTATCACACAGTCCCCTGGGAAGACTTTCCTGGTTCTGACGATCCAGGACACCCTCCTCGTCATCAAGATGTGTCTATAGTCTCTAATATTGAACCCCGCATTCCTAGACATCCAAGGCGCCACCTTGTTAATCAGTTGTGTCACAGGTTCCTCTTTTTGGCTTATGTGTGCTGGGACACCAGTTAAAACAACTGTATATGGGCAAGATTTTGGCGGTAGGTCTAAAACTGGGAGGCCTGGTGTACTCTGTGCACTTAGAGAGAACATCTCTGTTGGTTGTGGCTGCGCATTGTCTCCCCTTGCCCCCCCTTTCTGGCCTTGCAGTGTCTATAAACCATGTTGAGAGATTGCCTGTGGGCCCCATCATTGTTTCCCTCCCCCCCAGCAACAGTAGTAACATTGGGTCTGGTTACTTCCGAATGTACCTGTGGGACTCTAGTGCACATAACATTTCTCCCGGTGGCCTGTTCAATATCCCCATTTTTCCTCCCCTCATTCACATTTACGGGTAATGGGGCTAGAGCCACAGATTCCCCCTGAGTGACACATGCACACCTACATGCCCCTTGGTTTAATGCAGTGCTCCCAAAGTTCACAAATAATAACAATTTTTCTTCAATTGAACTTAGTTTGCATAAAATGGGCCCCAGAAGAGCAGTTATCAGAGTCTCCAGTCGGTTCCATTGGTCAGGGTTACCACTATTATGAGTCTGATTCACGGCCAATCCTTTATTCAGTTCTGGAGCTGGTTTATCAGGAGGCCTGGCTGGAAGTTTTAATCTGGGTTTTTGTTTTTGCTTTTGTGTAGCTCCTCCCCTCATGCATTTCGCAGGTGGCTCTCCATTACCAGCAGTTGAAGACTTTGAGAGATTTATCTTCTTTCCCTGGCAACCCTTTTGGATCGAGTGATGACCTCCCCACGGCAAACGGCAGATTTAATTGCGTTGTGTCCCATGGTACGAGACAGTGGATCTTCGACCAAAATGTGTGACAGGTCAGGCTTGTTGTCCCCTGCACTGTCTAATGCCATAATAATGGAATCGACCAGCACGACTGCCGCTAGGACCCCTGGTCCTGGTAGTCCTCGTGCGTTGCGGTGGTGATGGCGAGAGTCTGGCAAGGTCTGGCAAGGTGTCCTTAGGCACTACCCATGCACTCATCCAACACCTGTGCACTTATCCAATCATCCAGGCTTTACCCATGCACTCATCCAATCACCCTGGCACTACCCATGGACTCATCCAATAACCTTGCCACTACCCAAGCACTCATACAATCACCCAGGCACTACCCAGGCACTCATACAATCACCCAGGCACTAGCCATGCACTCATCTAATCACCCATGCACTACCCATTCACTCATCCAATCAACCAGGCACTACCCATGCACTCATCCAATCATCCAGGCACTACCCATGCAATCATCCAATCACCCAGGCACTACCTGTGGACTCATTGAATCACCCAGGCACTACCCTTGTAGTCATCCATTCACTCAAGCACTACCCGTGCACTCATCCAATCACCCAGGCACTACCCATTCACTCATTCAATCACCCAAGCACTACCCATGCAGTCATCCAATCAACCAGCCAATATCCATACACTCATTGAATCACCCAGGCACTACCCTTGTAGTCATCCATTCACTCAGGCACTACCCTTGAAGTCATCCACTCACTCAGGCACTACCCATGCAATCAACAAGGCATTACCCATACACACATGCAATCACCTAGGCACTACCCTTGCACTCATCCATTCACTCAGCCACTACCCATGCAGTTATGCAATCACCCAAGAACTACTCATATGCTCATCCAATCACTCATTCACTACTCTTACACTCTTGCAATCACCCAGGTACTACTCTTACAATCACCCAGTCACTACCCATTCACTCATCCAATCACCCAAGCACTACCCATGCAGTCATCCAATCAACCAGCCACTATCCATACACTCATTGAATCACCCAGGCTCTACCCTTGTAGTCACCCATTCACTCAGGCACTACCCGTGCGATCAACAAGGCACTACCCTACTACTCATATGCTCATCCAATCACTCATTCACTACTCTTACACTCTTGCAATCACCCAAGTACTACTCTTACAATCACCCAGGAACTACTCATACACTCATGCAATCAGCCAGGCACTATTCATACATGTATCCAATTATCCTGACACTACCTAGGCACTTGGCCAATTACTCATGCACTCATACAATCACATAGGCACTACTTGTGCAGTCATACAATCACCCAGGCACTACCTTTTCATTCATGCAATCAACCAGGTACTACCCATGCAGTCATCCAATCACCCTCGCACTGTACTTGCACTCGTCTATACACCCAGGCACTGCACCTGCCCTTATTCATTCATCCAGGCACTGCACTTGCACTCATGTCATCACTCAGGTATTACCCATGCAGCTATGCAATCACCCAGGCACTGTACTTACACTCATCAATTCACACAAGCCCTGCACTTGCGCTTATCCATTCACACAGACACTGCACTTGCACTCATGAAATCACCCAGACACTGCCCTTGTACTTATCAATTCACTCAGGCATTACCCGTGCACTCATCCAATCAGTCAGGCACTACCCAAACTCATGAAATCACCAGGCACTAATCATGTACACACCCAATCACCCATGAACTACTCATGAACTCATACAATCACCCAGACAGTTTTTCTTTTTTAAGCAAAAAATGTGGTTCTAAAAAGAACCTTTTTTTGTATTTTTTTAAACTATTTTTTTTTGTTGAAATTTCTTTTGTTTATTTTCAACACAGAGAAATAATCGACCAAGCCATTGTGCTCTATGGTCATCGGGGTGCAACTCGGCCAATCGTATTACTATGTTCGGCCAATAAAAGACAAAGTAAAAAGGAAGTAAAAAAATGCCTCCCCACCCTCCTCCTCCCCGGGAAAGAACACACCGCTATGAGATGGGAGAATGAATAACAATCTAGGAAAGGACCGTATGTAGTATGCTAAAGTGTGGAAGTGGTGGGGACAGTTGGTCTGGGGGTCTGCAAGTCTCAGTAGTTGCAGATATTTGGGCCAGGTGAGCTCCGTGAACTCTGGTGTCAGTAACGTGAGAAAGGGTGCCCACAGATCATGAAAGGAAGCCCCTGGGTGAGTCAAAGAAAGAGAGATCTTTTCCAACCCCAAAATGGCCCACAACCTATTAAGTCATCCTACGCGTGTAGGGACTGTCTTGGTACCCCAGTAAATCAAAACATTTTTGACCGCCGCTCCTAGGGCTAGTGCCATCTGCTTACCCCTCTGATTTAAGGGGGAAGGTGATGGCATTGGGAAGGCTCAGAAGAACATAGACTGTGAATCTGAGCATCTGGGTGTCAAAGTGGGAGTCAACGTCATCAAGGATTTACTGCCAATATGCCCCCAGAGAAGGGCACTCCCACAGCAGGTGGGTAAGGGTGCCCAGTGAACCACAGGCTCGCCAGCACTGCGGACTTTGGGAAGAGTTACCTCTATAGAGTCTTGCAGGAGTTAGGTACCAATAAGTGTCCACTTTAGTTGCAGTCTCGATAGAGGCGACGTTACGTGCCGTGCATCGGGCCCTATAATAGATATCAGTCCATTCCTTCTCCGTGTGGGCCCTACCTAACTTCCCCTCCCATTGTAGTTGGCCGGGAGTCTTCCTGGTGTTAGAAGTGCATCTAGTGAATTTGTATAAGTCTGACGTCAAACGTATGTCACTATGTCGTGTGATCAACCACTTCTCGAACGGAGCGAGGTGCCTTTCCGCAACCACCCACACATGACTGTGGAGAACCCAATGTGGGATCTGCAGGTAGCGATACCGCTCCGTTTCTGGGATGCGATGCTCATTATGGAGAGCAGAATAAGAACGGGGTCCCGAAAGGTCAAAAAGATGACCTATGGAGCGGCAAGCCTCTTTAGTCCAGTGGTGAAACCCCCAGGGGTCAAGAGCTGGTGTGAAGTTAGGGTTTTGTGCTATAGATGTGATCGGGAACGCCGTAAGCCCCCTAGGAACCGCAGTCTTGTCCCATGCCAGCAGAATAGGGTGAGTCACTTCAGAAAGGTACAAATTGTGAGGTCACCCGTGCTCGCGAGAAAGGGGACCCCCATAAAGGCTGGCCAGCAAGGGACCTATCCATAAATAACCAGTGCTTCTCAGATTTTGGGCGGGACCACTCCACCAGCGCTTGCATCTGAGCTGCCCACCAATAAGTTAAAAGGTCCGGGACTCCCAACTCCCCCTCCACTGGGTCTCTATAGGTAAGTTCCCGACACATTCTAGCTCTCTGATCCCGCTAGACAAAGTGGTCTATGTCTCGGTGCAAAGAACGTATGACCCCCGTCGGTGGCACCAGCGGAAGTGTGTGGAACTGGTAGAGAATTCGGGGCAGTATCACCATTTTCACAGCCGCTATACGGCCCAACCATGAGAGAGATTGTGGTCTCCATTTCCTAAGGGAATCACAGACTTGTCGCAGGATTGCTGTGTGGCTTGTCGTTCTGATGGCTTTGATAGTAGCGGATACTTCCAATCCTAGGTAGGAAATGGAATTGTGGGCCCACAGGATTGGGTAAGAATGCAGGGTCTCAGACCCTAAAGAAAGATTCAGGGCTTGTGACTTGTGCACATTATTCTTAAAGCCCAAGGCAAGTGCGAACCTGTCCAGTTTGTCTAAGAAAGCTGGTAAAGACTCCCTAGGATGCTCCAACGTAGCCATTACATCGTCTGCATATAAGCAGAGCTTGTGTTTCGACAAAAAACTAACAACCGGAAACATTTACTTGTGAAGTCCAGAAATGTCCCGGGCAACCTGCCCTGTGGTGAGGCACGAGATGGATAGCAGGAGCTCCCTGGCTCCCCCACCCCGCACCGGGCCCGGCCAAATAAAGCAAGATGATTCCCAGTAAGGTTGTGAATGGCAGCACTTCAGCCGATGCGTATCAATCTCCAGCATTCGAGTCTTCTGACAGGGATTGCAGGACAGCCGGGCGTTCTTTGGCAATGGTCTCCGAGTCCGGACGGACACTCAGCGGTGAATTCCCAACTCGCTGCCATCGCTTGGGATCAGCTCCGTGTCCGATGGAGGCAGCCCTCCCCGGAGTAGTGCGGTCCACGACAGAAGACTGAGAAGTGATGCAGCCTCCTTAAAAGAGCAGACCTGGTGAAGCTTGCCCTCCCACTTAAAAATGAGTCTAAACGGGTGGCCCCAGGAGTAGGAGATGACCTTGGAGCATAAGAGCGCTGTGACGGGACGGAACTCCCGCCTTTTCTACAGAGCAGAAGTCGCCAGGTCCTGACAGAGAAGGGGCCTGCAGGAGCTGAATTCAAAAGGATGTTTAGCTTGCACTGTTTAAGCTTAAATTCATGTACACATGTCAAAATGTTGGGAGGGGAGCGGTCGAAGGTCGTCTGATTCCCACACAGTGTGTCTGGTCGAGCTGGATCTCTTGATCTTGAGGCTCCCTAAGGATGTGATGGAACATATCCTTGACGAAGGTCTTGATGTCTTGATCTTCCGCCCCCTGAGGCACCGCTCGAATCCTTATGTTGTTCCAGCTGGAGCAGTTCTCAAGATCCTCTGCGTAGGCTTGGAAATATAAGTGCTGGTCCTGGAGTCGGAGGACCTCCTGTTGAAGCTGAGACACCTCCTTGTCTCGGGCAGTCGTTTGATTCTCCAGTTCATCGGCTCTCTCCCCCACCGAGTCAATGTCTCTGCGCATCTCACGGATCTCCGCAGTCAAGTCCTTCTTCATATTGTGGAATTCTCTCATGAGTTCTGCGAAGAGAGAATCCAGGACACTCCATGTGACTGGCCCCTCTGGGTCATCTGAGCCTCTTACGCCATCGCGTCATTCTGTGCTGGCATCGCCTTAGCACCTGCGGATCCGGCCTTAATTAGAAGGTCTTTAAAGGATCTGTCCTTCCCAGATTTGTTGGTGGCCATCTTGAAGCAACTGCCTCTCTTCGCTGGCAGTTAAGAAACGACGAGGCATCCGAGAGGGGCACAAACTCAAGTAGTCAATGAGTCTCCCCTCTGAGGAGGCCTACCGCTCGCCACCACTAGGTGCGCTCTAGTGGCCCAGGTACCGGTGTCTTGAAGTGCAGGAAGTGATTGTAGGCTTCCTGCCTATCAGCCCGGGCAATCTGTGCTGCCGCCACCGTGCAGTGCGCCACCTCCAATTGTTCCCAATGGAGGTCAAGGGTTGCCTCTGGAGGAGCCCCTTCCAACCGCAAGTTCCCTCTGTCGCAGCAGTAGTAGAAGATGTGCAGAGCTATGTGTGGAGTAGCACCTCCAACCGCACACCTTCCTCTGGGATGCAGGGGCTTCGATTAGATCCGCACCCCTAGACGGGCCTCTCACCCACGTAGTGCATGGATCACCGCTCCTGGCTACGAAGGACAGACCACCTACCCGATGAGGGTCAGCAGCCAGGGAGTCAGGTGCAAGAGCGGGACCGGTGCTTTGCGGCCCCCTCTGGGGAGCTTACAGGGCTGGTCATGGTGCTAGCAAGCTTCGTGTCATGCTGCGTCGCTGGGGGGAGAGGACACAGTGGCTCAGATTTGCCCTGAGACTGGTCATCGCAGCGGAGGGGCTCACCTCTGATGGGTGAAGGATCGCGTCCACCGGCGGCCTCAGACCCACACCGTCATCTTGTTGCTGCCACTGGGGTCAAGCACCATCTCTCCCAGGCTCCCTCCGGCAGCGAGACGTTAGATCCTCACAATCTCCCCGAATCAGGAACCAGCATTTGGGGGGTCTCCGGCGGGTGTCGGTCCGGAATTCAGCCGCTCCAGTGCTCCTCATCGCGTGGCCACGAGGTAGGCCACGGAACGCGCCTGGTCTGACGCGCCGCCGATCCCCAGAGCAAGGAGCCGGCACCACGCCGATTGCAAGGCAGCGGTGCTGCAGCAAGTCCTGGACCCAAACAGAGTGCCAAACTGTGGCTGGGAATCCGATAAATGCAGTTCTGCAGGCAGGGCCCAGGCCATGGGTCGGAGTGACAAGCAAGCACGTCCTACTCGGTTGCCATCTTGGTCACGCCCCTAAACTATTTTTTTAACTTTTTTTTGTCTTTGTGATGCAGAACAACAGGTTGGAAAATTAGAAGATGCACTCAAGAAAAAGTGCAGAAAGTACATTTGAAAAAAATTAACATTTGTGGTTTTTAGCTGCAGAATTATTAGCTGAGAGGACCGGTTCTCCTGCACTTAGAATGACCTCACAGTCCATACAGTACATGGCAATATGAGAGAACTCTGAAGCTATTTCTTCCCTTTCATTTTCCACCTCCACAGGAATCTTCTGGCCAGGAATAGATTTTCTGGGCACTCCTCTTGATGGCCTGCATGTTCTCTTAGTTGCATCGCCCTTTTTAGTTGAATGCCTGGATACGTTTTAAGGTGGTAAAGTATTGATGTTGTGCCATGGCTATATTTTTTATTGGAGCCTCTAGATAAAACTTTTTGACAAAGAGAGCATTTTACTAACCTCGGGCGGAGTGCAACTATGTGGAGTTGGGGAAAACCTCAGTGGAACTCCGCTCTGCCACCCTTCTCCACCCCCCTAATAAAATATTATGACAACATAATTTAAAAGAAATTAAAATGTCCCTTACCTGTATTGTGGCATCCCCAGTGTGAGGTAAAATAGATATCTATATGTTTGCATCAGCCAAATAAGTGAATGAATCTCAAATTCTCCCCCACACTATATTAGACCCACTGAGTTAACTATGTCTGTCACTGACCAAACTGCTTGCTCTGTGCTCCTAAAATCACCCCTCCTTTACAAATGTATTCCAGCCTGACCCAAGGACCTTTATTGCCCTCTCTGACATATCCTGGGTTAACAGCTGTCAAATGCCTTTGATTCTTGCAGGTTTCGCTTAAACTTGCTTTCTGTTCCCTTGTGTCCTTATTTTGCTCTATGCCTTGTGTTTGCATGACAATTCTGTATATATAACCATATTTGGCCTTGTCCACATCTAAGGATTTTACTGATAACATCACTTTCTGCCCTATATATGCTCCCTTTAATATCTATGTGGGGCAGAAGAAGCTTGTTTCAAGACGTTACACTGGGATGTGCGTCTGCCTTCTGCCTTGGCATGCCAATAGAAAAGAAGGGTGCAAATATATTTCCTGTGTTTTGTGGCTGCTGGTGTCTGTGTTTGCTTTGTATCGCTCTGAGGAGAGTTGGAAGATTTAATACCCAACAGTTGGCGTCAGAAGTGGGACGCACTTGAAGGACTGTAATTTCACCAGTTGGTAAGTAAGCTGTAAAACGCTAAATACCTTGCTGAAGTGACCTTTCAGTGTTTCAAATGCTCAGTTAGACCATGGTATTTTTTTTTTAAAAAGGGTAGTAACTGGCATTTAATCCAAATAGGGGACTGTAGAGAAAGATTCATTGAAAATTGAGAATTTCTCTCTGTATCAATACCTTTGAATTGATATGTGGCAGGGGTCTATTGGACCCCAAAATCCACAACAGGAGAGCCTAGGATAGAGAATAATTTATGACCCCAAAGGTGGGGATAACGAAGAAATAAAACAACCGTCACAGAGTGTAGCTCGGGAAGCATTGACTATTGGCTGGTAGCAAGACACAAGGAAATGATTTTGAAATGTGCACTGTTCTGTCATTGATCAATGACTGTATTTAATTATGTTTATGTGTTGATCTTTAAAAGTATTGTCCGGCTATGTTTCTTCGAACAGCTTCTTTTAGTGATATTAAAATAGTGCATTAATGCATCAGAGAAGTCAAATTGTTTTGTGTGGTGTTTGAGTGGTCCACAACTGTTGATTTGTTTTCCCTCACATGTCTCTATCCAAATCTTAACAACTTTTTCCATCCAGGAGACAAATCTGTTTATCTTTCAGGGTTTAAAATTGTAAGTGAAGGGCACAATGGGCACCAGCAATTCTAAAGGAACCATGGAGGTGGTAAGGCCTCGCATGATGAAAAAGGCAGAACAATTGTTTAAACAACTGTCATTAGAGAAGGATTTTAAATCACCAGCCGATAGCCCTGCATCTCAGGTTGTAAAAGGTACAAATTGTTTAGAATATGTAACACCTTTTTGCACGCTTTTATGGACATGGAAAGGGAATGAAGGGCTGTGGCCTAGATTTGGTTCTCTTGAGATAGATGATATTGAACGCTTGACAGAAAGTATGCACTTAAAGGGTGACCCAGCATGGGATTCACACTATGTAGAAGATTGTTTACAGCAGGGGCTTTCAACTGCAAAAAATAAAGCTCTCCTTTCAAAAAAGAAAGGCCAGGGGAATGCCTCCACTAAATACAGAGACTACTCTGCAATAGCAATGGTAAACAGTGAGTGCAAAGGAGCTACTAAAAAGGAGCTAGAAGTAGCAAAAGATTGGCTCACATCTCATAGCCAGTGTTAATTGGAATTAAGTAACTATGTGCAAACAGAACAGCATTTGTTGTCACTATGGCAAAAGTGTGGGTGTTCAACAATTGAAGCAGACCAGGTTAAAGCAATACCAAATGCCACTACTTCTAGAAGGGATGCTGCTCTGCAATGTATTTGGATGCACCTGCAAGTAAATATCGACATAAATAAGTTGAAGAAACTGTTTATCGCCTCCAAGTGTCGAGGCCTTTTTGTCAAACTGGGGGAAGGAGCAGACAGTGAGCAAATAACTAGTAGTGCATTAACTGAGGAGGAGATTTTGTTATTTGATGAGGAAGAAAGGAAAAGACAGAGAGTAGATGCAAATAGTGATTTTAATTCCTGAGTCTCAGATAGAGCCAACAATTAGAACAGCCAACCAACATCAGGACAAAACATCCAGTCTGCAGGGCCTGTTCCTCCAGCACCTCAATTCTCAGCCCCTCCTCCAGCAACTTCAATTTACCCATCACTTTCAGGCCCCTACATACAAAGTGAAAGACATAACACACCTGAGCAAGCACTGGCTTTATAACCAAGCTTATCACATGTACCTTATTTCCACATATCCCTGGAAGGTGATTTAACTAGGGCATCTGACATGCCAACTAGCCCCAGAGAAGGCAGTTTTAGAACACCAGTCGTGAATGGGCACTTATCCTTAGGAGGGGACATGCTACATGCTTTTGAATCCCCAGCCCAAAGTACCACTTTTGGTATGAGGGAAGATTTAGGGTTAAGTGCGAAAGAGAGAAATGAAGAGGAGGAACGTGAGCAGTTGACACACCTGAGGAAAGAGGAAGATGAGTTCCAAGAAGAAGTGAACAGTGATAGGGAGGAAATACAACGCTCTATTAATAAACTACAGGATAAGAGGCGGGAACGACTGGTATATACACGGTCTCACACACACACACAGACACTAAAGGGAAAGGGTGAGAACTCATATACTGATGACTTGTTATTGAACTCTAAAATAACTGCTCCAAAAATAGTGTTGGGGGGACAGCCATGCTAAAGCCATGGACCCCCTTGGAGGCAACTCAGATGACTAAGGACGCGCCCGACGCACTCACTGCCAGTGTTAAATATTATCAGTGACTTCATAAAATATGTATTGCCTATACCCCGCTCCCTCGCAATGTAGAAATGTTATTAAAAATATGATATGGAAGCAGATGGTCTTTAATAAAAAGTGTGTTCCAAATTTCACAGGAAAGTCAGGCCATACTGACTAATAACATGGATGTCACAGAAAATAGATTAACTGGTTGGAGTCTATCAGGGGCACAATCAATGGCCTAGCAGTTAAACATGGTGACTTTTTCTCAAGTCACTGCCACGTTGCAGAAGCCAGGTGAGTCAGTGGTTGATTACATCTTAAAGTACAATGAAGCATTGGATAACAGTGCAGGGGTTCCGCACACAACAGATGCCTATAAGGTTTTAGATACTCAATGGATTGCTAGCTTCTGTGGCCCACAGTTGTAAACTGCGCTACCCTGATTGGTCCACTAACGGATATCATGAGTTGTGCACGCTTCTCATAACCATGGAAAGAGATGTTATTTTTAAGGTAATGAAGGACATCGCTAAAAATGATAAAGGCATGATGTTGCGGTAAGTACAAAGAGAGAAGAAGCCAGAGGGAATGTACTATCAGGGGGCACAACATAGGCAGGATAATGGGCAAGGATACCAGAGACGAGACAGGAGTAGGGGTCACTGTTGTGTTTGCCAGAGGTATGGGCACTGGGGACATAATTATAAAAAATGATAGAGGTAGAAGGGGGCTGGTATGAGAGATGTGACCAGTATAATAGAAATGATAGAAACAACAGGAATGAAAGGTTTGACAGAAATGAGATCCAGCCATCAGCACCACTCATGCCCAGAGACCTTAATTAGACCCAGCACTCCCTGAGTAATCCTATCCAGGAGCAACATGGATCAGCATAGGACCACGCAGAAAGAGAGATGGGACAAACGGCAGAAACCATAGCCCAGTACTTTATGATGAAGCTATCAGACACACCTGAGTAGAATCCCTTGTTCCAAATTAAGGCAGGAGGTAAAGAGATTGATTTTCTAATAGACAGTGGTGCAGCCCTATGAGCAGTAAGAAACAAGTTGGGTCCTAGTAGTGCTGAAACAGTCACTACTATAGCACTAAAAGGAATGATAATGCATGAAGAATTGTTAGAACCCCTATCAGTTTTTGTTGATGAATTCACACTGACCCATCAGTTTCTATTGTCACCAGATGCACCCACCGATTTGCTGGGAAGAGACCTCCTCTGTAATTTGCATGCAACATTATATTTTTCAAAAAATGGGATTTACTTACAAGTACCTGAGGACAGGTTAGAATTGGATAATAGAGCATTTACTGCTTGCAAATTAAGTGAGGGCTCTGTGTTATGTGCACCTCCTTCATGTCTCTCTCTCCAACACGTTACCAATGGACTGCATTACATGGAGATTTTTACGAAACACATGTTTCTGTTTAAAAACAGCCCTGACATTGAGAGTGAATTGGTCACTCTCCTGAAGAAGCCGTCACTGGATCCATCTGAGCCGGGGAATTACTGTCCTATATCCCAGCTGCCATTCTTGGCAAAGGTGGTAGAATCTCATGTAAATACTATTCTTACAGAGTTTATCGAGCAGAATGAAATTTTAGATCCCTCGCAAAACGGTTTCAGATCTCGCCACAGCACCGAATCTGCTTTGTTGGCAGTGACAGAAGAAATCCATGGTAGCCTGGATGTCGGAAATTCTGCGGCCTTAGTTCTTTTGGATCTAAGTGCCGCTTTCAACACGGTCTCCCACGTGATACTTTTAAATCGTCTTCAGGAGATAGGAATTAGGGGGTCAGCCCTGGCCTGAGTTTGATCTTTCTTGGAGGGTAGATCCTTCCAGGTCATGGTGCCACCTTTCCACTCTCTGGAGTATGCCCTGTAATAGGGGGTGCCACAAGGCTCAATATTGAGCCCCTTACCTTATAATATTTATGTTCACCCCTTAGCGGTTGTGGCTAAAAGTAGAGGTTGTTGTTGGTGTCATACGCTGAAGACACCCAATTGGTTATTGCCTTTTCTAAAAAATGTAACCACAACCTTGTGAAATTCAGGGAGGACTTGTTGTTAGTCCCGGACTGGATGGCTTCAAATTGCTTGCAGCTGAATGCTAATAAGTCAGAAATTCTGTTGTTCAGGAGAGACCGGGACTTGTGGTCGGAGCAATATTGGCCACACCGACTAAAACCAGCACCCCTGCCTAAAGAGGCAGTTAAGAATCTAGGTATTTGGATTGATAGTGGTCTCTCCTTTGATATCCAATCCAAATCAGTAGCAGGGACCTGCTTTGAGCTCCTGCGAGGATTAAAACCTCTACTTGGTTTCTTTGATTAAAAAATCTGTCAGACCATTATTCAGGCCACGATTTTATCTAGACTAGAGTATGGCAACTCTGTATACTTAGGTGCCAATAAGTCCAGAATCCGGCGTCTGCAGAGAATTCAGAATACAGCAGCCTGTGCTCTTCTGGCGCTGCCGAAATCTTGCTCTGTGTCTAAGCTTCTACCTAAACTACATTGGCTGTCAGTAGAAAAAATAATCCAGTTTAAATCGCTGTGTGTGGCTCATAAAATTCGGACTCATCAAGCCCCACCGGGGCTGTCAGAGCTGCTAGCTTTTTATGTTCCGCGGTGCACCCTACATTCAGCTGACCATAGGTTGGCTTCTTTCCCTGAGTTTTAAGAGCCAGGGCTGGAGGTCGCTCCTTTAGACTCCTCGCGGACAGACTCTGAAACTCTCTCCCAGTTTCCATGATAGGGATCCAGAATCACATTGCTTTTCACAAAGCCATAAAGACCTGGCTTTTTCCGGCGTAATTCCTCTTCAGCTTCTATAGTCACATGTCCTTGGTTGCCCTTGGACGCCCAGTTGCTGGGGCAGCCATGCGCCTTACAAATCTTTTATAAATAAATAAATACAATTTACTGTAGTTGGCATTAGTACCTGGGCCCATACGCTGTACTGCGGCATTCTTCACAGGAGCTGTGCCTACAGGGCAGACAAACATTTGCACTGGACAATGAGGTTGCTTGAGCACAGATTATATGTAGGAAAAGAAAGGTGTGCAGTGAGCATTGAGCGAGGACCGCAGGAAATGATGTTATTTCAAATGCCAGATTCTAAACCGCATGTATCCATAGCTGAAGCACCAGGTTACTACCCTAAGGATTTGGGCCCCATGGTCAAAATCCTTCAGGACTTACCTAGAACTAAGGATTTTACATTTCCTTTAGGAATTGTGTCTGTGTTGGGAGATGTAGAAGGGTTGTGTTGGAAGTTGTGTATGAACAGAAATGACAGGACTGCAGTTTTTGAAAAAACTTGAAGGGAATATGGCTTTACAGCTGACTAAAACCAAGATTCTAGAGCAAGCGAACTCAGAGGTTTGGGCAAAACACAGAAATGAGGCAGGATTATTGAAAACATGCCCTCCCCATACAGTGACACCTAAATAAAAAGCCAAATTACCTTAAGTCCGTCAGTATGGGTGAAATTTGCGAATTCACGTTCCGCGAATTCACGCGAAATCGAATTCGCAATCCGCAAAATCCGCGAATTCGTGCGAATTTGCGGATTTTGGGTTTTTTGCGTGTTCGCGGGGTTTTTTGCGGGTTCACGGGGTTTTTTGCGTGTTCGCGGGGCTTTTTGCGTGTTCGCGGGCCGCTTGCATGGCGAAGTTACCCATGCGGTCATGTATGAGCACAGCACCCTCTGGTTCACCACTGCCACCCTCTGGTTCATCACTGCCACCCTCTGGTTCATCACTGCCACCCTCTGGTTCACCCCTGCCACCCTCTGGTTCACCCCTGCCACCCTCTGGTTCATCACTGCCACCCTCTGGTTCAGCACTGCCACTCTCTGGTTCACCCCTGCCACCCTCTGGTTCAGCACTGTCACCCCCTGGTTCACCACTGCCACCCTCTGGTTCACGACTGCCACCCTCTGGTTCATCACAGCACCTCTGGTTCACCACTGCCACCCTCTGCTTAACCACTGTCACCCTCTGGTTTAGCACTGCCACCCTCTGGTTCACCACTGCCACCCTCTGGTTCACCCCTGCCACCCTCTGGTTCACCACTGCCACCCTCTGGTTCATCACAGCACCCTCTGGTTCACCCCTGCACCCTCTGGTTCAGCACTGCCACCCTCTGGTTCACCACTGTCACCATCTGGTTCACGACTGCCACCCTCTGGTTCATCACAGCACCTCTGGTTCACCACTGCCACCCTCTGATTAACCACTGTCACCCTCTGGTTCAGCACTGCCACCCTCTGGTTCACCACTGCCACTTTCTGGTTCACCACTGCCACCCTCTGGTTCACCCATGCCATCCTCTGGTTCACCACTGCCACCCTCTGGTTCACCCCTGCCACCATCTGGTTCATCACTGCCACCCTCTGGTTCACCCCTGCCACCCTCTGGTTCACCCCTGCCACCCTCTGGTTCAGCACTGCCACCCTCTGGTTCAGCACTGTCACCCTCTGGTTCACTCCTGCCACCCTCTGGTTCATCACTGTCACCCTCTGGTTCATCACTGCCACCCTCTGATTCACCACTGCCACCCTCTACCGAGACCTTTTTGACGCAGCGGCAGCACAAAAGATGCGCCATGGTGCTGGGTATTAACAACGTGACACATCTGAGAGATGCGGCACGTTGTAAAGCCCTGCGCCATCAGGAGGCGTTCCGGCGCAGGGGAGGGCGTTCCTGCGCAGGAACGCCTCCTAAAAGTGGCTGAGTGAAATCTACAAGATTTCACTCAGTCACTTTTAGGCCAATGCTGCGTCAAAACCCTGCGCCTGCTTGCAGCAGGCGCAAGGCTTAATGCAGCATTGGGGAGATAGGACCCCCCAGAGCATTACTGGAGCTGCATCTCAAGCGCGACGCAGCACCAGCAATGCGCTGCTTTTATGGCACAGATGCGTGACGCATCTGTGCCGTTTTTGCCACATGGTGCGCCGCATTGTAAATGCGGCGCACCATGGGTGACGGAGCTGCGGCGCACATCTCTGTTAGACTCGTTTTCCCCTTGTTTTTCTGCCCTTCTGCCCTTTGTTAGACTGCTTTTTGTGCCTTTCTGCCTTCTGCATCACCATATCATCACTCAGCGCTACCCCAGCATCACTCAGCACCACCACATTATCACTCAGCACCACCACATTATCACTCAGCACCACCACAGCACCACTCAGCACCACCACAGCATCACTCAGCACCACCACAGCACCACTCAGCACCACCACAGCATCACTCAGCACCACCACTTTATCACTCAGCACCACCACAGCATCACTCAGCACCACCACAGCATCACTCAGCACCACCACAGCACCACTCAGCACTACCACAGCGCCACTCAGCACCACCACAGCACCACTCAGCACCACCACAGCACCACTCAGCGCCACCACAGCATCACTCAGCGCCACCACATTATCACTCAGCACCACTCAGCACCACCACAGCATCACTCAGCACCACCACAGCATCACTCAGCACCACCAAAGCACCAATCAGCACCACCACAGCACCACTCAGCGCCACCACAGCATCACTCAGCACCACCACAGCATCACTCAGCACCACCACAGCATCACTCAGCACCACCACAGCACCACTCAGCACCACCACAGCACCACTCAGCACCACCACAGCATCACTCAGCACCACCCCAACATCACTCAGCACCATCCCAGTATCACTCAGCACCACCACAGCACCACTCAGCATCACCACAGCACCACTCAGCACCACCACAGCAACACTCAGCGCTACCCCAGCATCAATCTGCGCAACCATTCAACAACTGGTTCAAATATGTTCTCTTAATGTTTCAAACTTTATTACAAATGTCACAAAAAGATGTTAATATTTCACTTCTGTTCTTGGATTTTCATCACAATAAAATACACTGAACATAATCTTCACAAAAGTTATTTACAAAAGTGTAAGCTATTGCCATTATAAATTAAAATCACTTTTATTTAAGTATTAATTATTTAAAAAAAATTAAAAGCCATTGTAATTTGTAATATCAATACAGCTAAGTCACGTAAATACAAAACATGTTGCATTACAAATGCTATAGGTGTCACATTTGCAAAAGTTATAACTATTGGCATTGTAAATGACAAAGCTATTAATTTAGCTATTTTCAAAACCAACACATAAATAAAAAAAATTGTCATTTACAAGACCAATAGCTCAAACTTTCCTAATGCGAGACCTACTGCATTGCAAATGCTTGTTTCTATATCTGTCAGTGCTTCCTGTTGAGGTTTAATTTTCGTGACAGGCACCTCATTGCCTACTTGTAACAATTCTCTGACCCTGCTTCAAGGGTCAGAGCAGGGTCAGAGAATAGTTGCAAGTAGGCAACGAGGCGCCAGGAAGCACTTACAGGCTTACAGCAGCAGATGCCCAAGTTGAAGTTAATTTCTTTGTAACCCTTTTGTAAAAGGTTACAAAAAATTAGCTTCAACTTTTTCACCTGCTGCTGTAACCCTGTAAGTGCTTGGCTGAAAATTCGTCCCCGCTGATTCGCGGATTTTACCGCGATTTCGCGAGATTCGCGGATCGCGAAATCGCGGAAAATCCGCAAATTCCGCGAGCGGAACGAATTTTCAGCCAATGCTTAACCTGTGATTGAATCTCTCTTGTAACAAGGTATCATTAAAAAGACCTCCAGCCCCTGTAATAGTCCTATCATTCCATTGCCCAAGGGAAATACTGGGCAGTATAGGTTCATACAGGACTCACGACAGATAAACAACATTGTGGTTCCCTTAGAACCTATTCTGCCTGACACCAATACTATATTATCTTCTAAACCTGTAGAGGAAGAATACTTTTCATTCATTGATCTCTCTTCTGCCTTTTTAGGTCTTGCCTGGTGATCGCAGCGCATGCGCTGCTCTCGCCATGCGAGGGCCTTTTGCGATCGATTCTTTGAAAGCTCTACATGCACGCGTACGGGTGGACAAAGATGGCTGCTCTCGCCATTCATCCAAACCTAACAACATGCGTACGTACATACAGACAGTGGACAGTCCGACGCCATCTTGTGCCAAGCTTTCCATTGTCATGGCAATTAAGTTGCTGCTTCGCGTATGCAGCTTGCCGGAGGATGCATTCTCGCGTGCACATGTTGAATCGATTACACATGCAAATGTACACGCATGTGTACAACAAACCCGTATGTCGCCATTTCCAGTCCTTGCCAGGTAGCTAGTAATTTTGTTTCTGTTTCTATTCGATTTGATCTGCCATTGTTTAATTGTATTTGTTTTGTAGAGCCGATGCTGAGACTCGAACCGGTTCCTCAGCCCCAAAGTTAGCAGCTCTTATGTTGCCACATCGCTAAATTGAAAAGCAAATGTATTTTAATGATCGTACACATTTTGGATGCCTTTCTCGTAATCACAGCACACTGCTTGTAATGGATGATACTGCAGTGTCTTTCTACTGGCACGAGGGCTCTCCAGCTGCTCATAAGGTCTCTCCCAGGGCTCAGGCCAGCATACAATGCCTCTCTCTGAGTTGGCCGGTGTGGGTTCCAGTCTCGCTGGATTGCTCACACCATTTACCATCCAGACACTGTGTTTTCGGGCTGCGTTCCGGGCTCCCCTCAGTGTCTCCCCAGTATCCTCAGGGTGCTTCTCCCCTGCCACTACCCGGACATATTATGGATGCGGCAGGGGAGAACAGCAGCATTTTTTAAGTCTTAGAAAAGGTCTTGAAAAAAGGCTGGATCTCAGCCCCTGAAGGTGCGGCCCTTCCTTTCTCCTTATAGAAGGGCAGGCCCATCAACATGGCTGCAGGGTCACAGCAGTGGCATGGGGAGATCCTTCCGGGTCAGAGCAGGTTCCAACCCCGGGCGGTACTAGCATCACGCAGCCATCCCTATTGACACCTGAAAGGCCACAACAACAGTCGCCATGTGTGCTCCTCCAGCAGCGTCACACCACAGGTGAGATTGGCAGCGCCCATGCCTTCAGTTCCATGTCTGGTCCCCTTCCCGACATCTGTATCTATATGTTCATCACCTACCCGATCTGCCTGTTATGCAGTGTTTGTGATGCACAAATATGCCAGCTGCATGGCAGCTGCCACTATATGCACTGCATGCACACGTACACACACAAACATACACAATTGCACACACACACAAACACATGCAAACAAACAGCAAATAACATACATGCACTCACTCACGCAACTAAGTGCACGCAAACACGCACACTGAGGATCTAAACGTTTATCTGGAAAAATACAGATGTAAATAAACTATAACAGAATGCAAAATTTACTTTTACAATTTAAAAAATCCTATTTAAAACTTGGAATTAAGGGGAAGCCACTTCTTTGAGGGGGCAGATGGGGCTGGGCGGGGCACCACTCCAGGTCGCCAGTCACTGAACAGCAGCAAAGAGCCTGCACCCTGTGTCTACCACCGAATGATTGATGAGGGAGTTACAGGGACAATTCTGTGTAACTAATGTTCAAGAGAATTTTGATTTTTTTTTTTCAAAAGTTACTTAACAACTAGGTTAAGTCTTAGGACAATAATGTTTGTGTTATGCAGGGAGAGAAGGTGTTACGGAAGAAGCTGCCGACTTTGGAACGGGGGAACCAGATTCAAGTCTCAGCATCGTCTCAAAATCCTGTGATTCTGGTCAAATCACACAATCCAATCGTGCCTAAAAACAATTAATGCGATTTTGTGTAATGCAACTGGTGCTCGTTGAAAGTGCTCCAATAACTTCGGGTATTGCTCTTGGTCTGTCCTCACTGGGACAGTGCATTGTTAGTGATTATGCAGTTCCTGGACTGTCTAACACCATGTTTGTTCTGATTATTGGGGGTTATGGCTGAAGAAACCTTTTAGAGTATTTTGCATTGAGAAAATCAATTAAGTACGGGAGGCTCAGAGAATCTTCAAAGTAATCGATATACAGAAAATGATTAGAATACTTGAGTACAGTGGATTATTTAATGCTCACTGTATATTTATAGTATTTTGACTTATTAAAGCATTTGATGCTCAAAGCATTTTTTATTTCTTCCTATTTTGTATTTGAGTCATTTTGTATATTGCTTATTCCGTGAATGACTGCTTCAAAGCATCAGAGGTTTATTGTAGTAGTTGACATCCACAGATTGTCTGGGCTGGTGTACCTTTAGGGCCTTGCTGAAGCATTTTAATCTGCTGAGGAAGATATATTGCTCTCTTGATGTGGTGCTTACCCGGTACTGTGCCGTCAAGGGAGCTGGCATTTTTCGGTATTAGTCCAAGCCGGGTGCCTGCGCTCCTTGCCATGCATGGCCCAATATGTACTGACCACCATTAACCACACAGGGAGGGTTCTGGGATGAGCAGATGAAGAGAAATCTTATTCCCTTGCTTTCACCCGCACAATCTCATGGGGTCACAGACCTGCTGTTTTGATTTACGAGCGCCCTTTCAGCTCTGAAAGGACTGCAACACAGTCATGCATAAAGCCACATCTCATGAAAACACACTAACCTCCTGACTCCCTTTCTCCCAGATCACCCCCAGCTTATGAAAACAAACATTAAAAATGCAATAGGTCTCCCCTTTCTTTAAGGTAAAGCCATTTGCTTTGCTATACAATACCATTAGCAAAGCAAATGGCTTTAACTTAATCAAAGGCGATACCTATTGCATTTACAATGCTTGTTCAGTATTAGAGTCCATCAAGACAGCGAGTACCGGAGGAGCTTGGCGGGCATCCGTGATGGCCGCGTGAGCACAGCG
Organism: Lissotriton helveticus; assembly: GCF_964261635.1. NCBI lineage: Eukaryota > Metazoa > Chordata > Amphibia > Caudata > Salamandridae > Lissotriton > Lissotriton helveticus. Next base: position 1,493,162,786 of record NC_136061.1, on the reverse strand, counting down.
CTCTCCGGACCCCCGCCACTCCCGGCATGATATCCTGAACATATCCTGATTCTTCACGAGGATTTGTGTAGAGGACGCTGGGCTGATCATCCTGGGACTTTTGGAATTTGATTTGGACCCGGGGCGCCGAAGATACGACGACTCGAACTTTTGGGGTCCGCCCTTGAGGTGCGCCCGGGACTGGGTGAGGCACTGTGGCCGTCTTGGAGTTGAACAACAGCGGCAGGGGGATTTGACTTGTGGGTCCCCCTCTTAAGTTTCGGTTTCGGTTCTGCCTCGGACTGAGACATCTGGCAGGGGAGTCTAGCATTGGCTGGGCCCGGCGCACGAGACGGCTGTCGGGCCTTTGGCTAGCTTATTCTCCTTTCAGGCTGGTTCACTCCTAGTGGTATCCTTGCAGCTGCTTTTTGGTCTCGACGCCCTACTTTCCTGCGGCCATTTCCATCGGGCCGAGTGAGTCTCCTGGTGACGCGATCTCCGGCATGGCGGGCAGAGGGGACCGAGAGACACGAAAGACCAAGACGCCCCTGCGTGGGGGCCCGGTCCAGTCTAACGTTATGGACCGTTACACCCATTCGAAGGGGTCCCCTGGAACCGCCCTGCCTGGACCAAGTGCGGTGGACCACATTGTGGACGCGTCAACGGAGCCGTCCTTGCAGGACATTATGGGCGCCATTTCTGGCATGAAGGAAACCATAGGCCAACAGTATGAAGCTTTGGCCCACAAAATCGACACCGTGGCCATTGATGTGAACTTGATTCGGGCCGACCTATCTAAGACCAATGAGAAGGTGAAGTCATTGGATCTCAAGTCATCCAGCCTCACGGCAGACGTTTCGGAGATACAGACGGAGATTGGCAATCTCCGCAGGGTGAACGATTTCATGACCCGGCGCTTGGAGGACTTTGAGAACAGGGCACGTCGCTGTAATGTACGTCCGGTTGGCGTTCCGGAGAATCCAGAACCGCACTCTGTTGATCTCCTGGTCGAGGACCTGATCCAGAACTACCTATCTCCGTCTGGGCTGAGTAAATTCTTCGCAGTGGAGCGTGCCCATCGTGTTCCGGGAGGCCAGGGTAAGCCGGGCGCCCCGCCGAGGCCTATTGTTGCGAAACTCTTCCACTATAGGGATCGGGACGCTATCCTGCAGGCATCATGCGTGAAGGGCCCGGTGGCCTTTGAGAATGCCACGGTGAACTTTTATCCGGACTTTTCTCAACAAGTGCAGAAACAGCGTATGGGCTTCCGTGGAGTCAAGAAACGCCTCCGGGATATGGGATTACGCTACGCTATGCTTTTTCCGACCAGGCTGCGAGTTGAGTACAGTGACCGAACCTTTTTCTTTGATCGGCCTGATTCTGTGAATGACTGGCTGGACTCTCTGCCGGACCGACCTCCTGCGACTGAGCCCGCCGCCCACCCGGGTGGTGCTGAGGGTGGTGTAGAGAGCTGAACTATTTGTCTATGCCCGGGTCTTCGCGTAGAGTGACTTCTTCTGGGATTTTAAGCCTAAGTGCCTCTACTGTCTGTGTGTTCTCCTCGTTATTTGTTTTGATAGGGGTGGCGGGTGGGCCAGGGCCTTTCCTCCTCCGGGGTCTTTTTGTAGAATGGGGGTTCTTGGGCGACAGGCACACTGCATGTTGGGGTGGCTTTTTAGCTTCTTGCAGGGGTGCAGGGTGGGGGGTGTTTCCTTGATTGTTGGGGGGTGGGTGGATGGGAAGTTTGATGTTTGTGTTTTGTTTTATCAAGGCGATTCTATCTTGCTAATGATGTTTCTGATGTCATGCTCATTGGAGGGGGGTTTCGGCGTTGCTGTGTGGGATGGGGGTTAGCGGGTTGCGGTTTATTTCGTGGAATGTTAATGGTCTGGGGGATCGTATTAAGCGGGGTGTGGTGTTGCGATGTTTACGACGTTTGTCTCCGGATATTGTTTTTCTACAGGAGACTCATTTGGTGGGCAATACATGCCCTGCAATGAATAGGTGGGGCTATCGCCTCGCAGCACATTCGGGGTTTACCACGGGTTCCAGGGGGGTGGGTATCCTTGTTCGGGCTTCCCTCCCCCTGGCTATTGATGATGTGATCCTTGATGATCGGGGGCGTTATGCCGTCCTCGTGGGACGCTATGAGGGTCGGACCCTTTCCTTGTTTGCCGTTTATGTGCCCCCCGGTCTACAGACCTCGACCTTTTCCGATTTGGGCCGAGTGTTGTTGGACCTCCCTGATAGTACTCTTTTCATAGCAGGTGACTTTAATTCCGTGTTCTCTGGTCTACACGATCGTCACCCCCCTAGGGACACTCCTTTGGCCCAACAGTGGCTGGGTGGGTTTCTGGATACGTTTGGCTTGGTGGATTGCTGGAGGCTTATGCATCCTACTCAGCTTCAATACACTTTCCATTCTGGTGCCCATGGGAGTTTGTCTAGACTGGATTATTTCCTGATGCCTGCGGCGCAGTCGCCGGCGGTTCGTGAGATTAGACACCTCCCCCGGGGCATCTCTGATCATTCTCCGCTCTGGCTTTGTTTTGAGGTGGGGGTGGAGGCGGCGGGCCGGGTGGCTCCTATCAACCCATGGTACCTCACCTCCCCCGAGACCCGCGATCTCTTGATTAAGTCTTTGGACACTTATTTTTTAGACAACGAGGGGTCCGTCTCCTCTGCGGTATCCCTGTGGGAGGCCTTTAAGACAGTGATTCGCGGGCAGGCCCTTTCCCTTATTGCTGAATCCAAAAAGGCGAGGAATCGGGAGGTAATGGACCTTGAGAGGGAGATTGCTGAGATAGAGGCTGACCTAGAATCGGATGTTACACCTGGTAAACTCCACGCCCTGGGTCTGAAACAATTTGCTTATAGGTCTTTGGTCACAGATGCGGCTAAACTGATGTTTCGGGAGCAACAGGGTCGTTTGTATGATGTGGGGGACAAAGCGGGTAAATTACTGGCATGGTTGGATAAGAAGGAGAGGGCGAATCGTGTGGTGCCTGTGATTCAGACTTCGAATGGTGTGAGAGTGACCGACCCGGTTGGAATAGTTGATTGTTTTGTGGATTATTTTCGTGTGATTTATACCCCTGTGTCTGAACGGGATGTTGAGGACTCTCGCCTTTTGTTGCGGGATATAGCTCTGCCCAGTGTTTCCGATTTAGACCGAGTCTCTTTGGAGTCCCCTTTCACTACGGATGAGATAGCGACGGCCATTCGCTCACTCCGTTCGGGCAAAGCTTTGGGTCCGAATGGATTGCCAATTGAATTGTACAAGCTGCGTCCTGATAAGGTGGCGCCCTATCTTTGCACCATGTTTTTGGAATCCCGTGAGCGGGGTATTCTCCCATATGATCAGCGTCTGGCTATGATTGTTGTTATTCCCAAAGAAGGTAAACCTCGGGACCTTTGTTCGTCTTATCGGCCCATTTCCCTGTTGAATGTTGAACCCAAGGTTCTGGCTAAGCTCCTGGCTACCCGCCTCTTGACGGTCATTAGTGGCTTGGTTCATCCGGATCAATCCGGATTTATCCCGCATCGCAACACTGCTCTTAACCTACGTCGTCTCCACGGTGCTGTTGCGAGGGCGGGGCTTCTGAAGGAGCCGGCCATTTTGGCTTCGCTAGATGCCTCGATGGCCTTTGATACGGTGGAGTGGCCCTATCTTTGGGCAGCTCTTGAGAAATTTGGTTTCGGACCTGAGTTTATTGGTTGGGTGAAGTTGTTATACGCCGAACCCTTGGCACAGGTGGTGGTAAACGGTCGGGTTTCTGTTCCCTTCTGTCTTGGTAGGGGGACCCGTCAGGGATGCCCCTTGTCTCCGTTGCTTTTTGCGCTTGCCCTGGAGCCGTTGGCTGCGTGGCTTCGATGGGAACCTTCACTCAAAGGGATTCGTTGGTCACCGGATTTTGAAGACCGCGTCTCGCTTTACGCGGATGACATTCTTCTGTATCTTACTTCCCCGCGCAAATCTTTAAATGTCTTATTTGACGTTCTTACTTCGTTTGATGCTAACTCGGGTCTGGTTATTAATTGGGCTAAATCCTGTGTGTATGTTCTCTCGGGTGTTTTGCCCCCATTACCGGACAGATTTCCTATCCAGATTGTCCAGTCTGGCTTCAAGTATTTGAGGATCTTTATTGCGCTGGACTCTTCACTCCGGTTCGAGCGTAATCTCCTCCCCCCGCTTCTTAGACTGCGACTGGATGTGGCCCGTTGGCGTAAGCCACCCCTGTCTCCTCTGGGCAGGGCTGCCCTTTTTAAAATGATGTCTTTGCCGCGATTCCTATACGCGCTTCAAAATTCTTATGACGACGTTCCCGCTACCTATTTCCGAGAGATCGAGAGTCTTCAAAGGCAATTAATCTGGGACGGGCGTCCACGTATCGCCCTTGCGAAACTTACCATCCCTTGGTATGACGGAGGCATGGCGCTCCCCGATATCAAGAGATACTATTGGGCTACCCAGCTGTCTGCCATTAACCACGCAATGTATTCCCCGGGTCGAGATCCGGCCTTTGAGATGGATAGATTCCAGCTGCCGGGAGGGGATTTTAACAGAGCGCTTTATTCCAGATCGGCCGGGCGCCATCTTACGGGCCCGTCCAGGACCGCAGTCAATGTGTGGCGCGCCGCGAATGTGAGTTTGGGATGGGAGAATCGTCTGACAATGGCGACTCCGCTTTATGCCTCTGAACGTTTGGGGTGTCTCTGGTCTACTAAGGGCTTTGACCGCTGGGATATGATTGGGATATGTAAAGTGGGTGATGTCTGTGTGAAGGGTAGAGTGAAGTCTTTCCAGGCCCTTAAGACAGAATATGACTTGAGCGATAGAGAGTTTTTTCGGTATCTGCAGGTCCGGCATGCCCTGGCCTCAGTTCTGACTCCTGATGTGCCTCTGCCCGAGTCCTCACCCCTTGAGGATCGCATACTGGATGGACACCTGCCCGATAGCACTATCTCCCTTATTTATAAGAAACTGATTTATAATCGCGCTGACTTACTGGTCCGACTTAGGGAGGTTTGGGTCAGTGATGGGTTGGACTTGGATGACGAGGATTGGCAGTCGGCACTCTCTTCTCCGAAAGAGGTCGCCATCCCCGCCCGTCTTCGTTTGGTTCAACTTAAGATCCTCCACCGGGTGTATGTAACTGGTCCGCGTTTGGTAGTGATGGGTTTTTCCCCGGATGGCTTATGCAAGCGTGGTTGTGGGATGAGTGCTACATTTCTGCATATTCTTTGGGAGTGCCCGGTGGTAGCAGCCTACTGGATTGATGTGCTTGCGGTGATGACTGTTGTGACTGGTATTACCCTGCGGCCTGAGGCCCGGCGATGCCTGTTGAATGTGTGGGAACCCACCGACTATTCTGTGGCCCAGACCAGATGGGCGACCTTGGGATACATGGTCGCGAAGCGAGACATTGCGCAACTCTGGGGCGCATCCAGACCTCCCGACGTCTCGGTGTGGGAGGATAATATCGACTGGTCCATGTTCCGAGAGAAGACCGTCTATGTGGCTAGGGGCAGACCCAGGGCGTGGACGAAGATTTGGGGTCAGTGGAATGCATATCGTGGGGATATTTGTACCCCTCCCTTGGTTGACACTCCCGATGTTACCCTATCTCCCTAGGCTGGCGTTCCCGAAATTTTTCGTGTTGCTTTAGGATTTTCCTGTCCTCCCCGCTGTCCCCCCCCTCCCCCCGGCCTTGCCGAGTCCCATTGATTGTGCTTTTGTCTTCCTGATTAGTGGCTTTCCCCTCTGCCTTCTGGGCTGACTTGATTAACGTGCATTCGCCTTGTTTGAGTTCGTTGTTTTTTATGTCTAATACAGAAAATTGTTATGTCCTGTCCTATGTTTGAGCAATAATTGGTATCTGATGTGTGCCTGGCCACGGAAGTGCTCGTTTGCTTCTTGTGTTGTGCGTTGCTATTAGCGGCCAGCCCGTGTGGTTGTAGGCCCATCTTTGTAATTCTTATTTGATTGCTCAATAAAAGTATTTAACCAAAAAAAAAAAAAAAGACAGCGAGTACCTTTTTGCTTTCACAGTGAAAGATACCCACTATACTTTCAGAAGACTAGCTCAAGGCTACACAGAGTCCCACTGTCTATGCGCAGGCAGTGAAAAGAGACCTGGACAGCCTATACCTGGAAGGTGGTAACATCATCTTGCAGTACGCTGATGATCTCCTCCTGGTATCTCCATCACTTGAGGCCTGTGAAAAAGACACTGTAGCACCGCTGAATCACCTCCAGAAGAGATGACACAAAGCTTCATTGTCAAAATTCCAGTTCTGCCAAAAAGAGATGACTTACCTGGGTTATGTGGTATCCAAAGGTACACGCCACTTATCACCTGACAGGATAAAAGTGATTTAGGGCATGCAGCCTCCGTCCACCAAGAAAGGAATGCTGTAATTCATGGAGATGATGAACTACTGCTGCCAGTGGATCCCTGAGTACAGATCCTTTGATGCCATCCTGCAACAATGTACACTCCAAGATGCTCCCAACAACATTGTATGGACTAATGAACTAGCAGACTGTTTCAAGAAACTGAAAGAGACTTTGTGCACTGCACCCGCCCTGAGGCTGCCTGATTACAAATTGCCCTTCCATTTCTATTTGGCATTGCAAATGGTGTGCTGACACACCAGCATGGCTCAGGAAAAAGACCTGTGGCATACTACCCGTGACTTTTCCTGCAGCAGTAACTAGGCATCCAGCTTGTTTGAGTGCAGTGGCATCAGCAGCTGTGATGGTAGAGAGGACGGCTACCATTGTGTTGGACTACCTTTGTATTGTTTATGTGCCACATTCAGTACAGTTGTTGTTGTCATCTGCAGCAACACATTTTTCAGTGGCCAGGCAAACTGGTTATGAGTTCACTCTGTTGTCTAACACCAAAATCACCATTAAAAGATGCCCACCTGTTAATTTGGCAACATTATTACCTCCACTAAGAGATTCAGATGAGACCCCTGACCATGACTGTGTTGAAGTTGTAGGGAGATGCACCACACCCAGACCAGATATGCAGCTAACACAATTAGAAAATAACTGACTATGAGTGGTACACTGATGGTTTCTCCAGCAGACTAACAGACACTGATTACAGAGCAGGGTATGCTATAACAACAGTAAACACCATAGTTGAAAGTGCAGCCCTCCCCCTGCCACATCTGCCCAGTAAGCCGAGCTGTATTCTGTAACAAGAGCATGCATCCTAGCTGAGGGGAAAAATGTTAACATTTACACTGATTCACGTTATGCCTTTGGGATTGTTCATGATTTTGGACAGCTGTGGCAGTATCGTGGTTTCATAACAGCAGCAGGACGCCCCATTCAAAATGGCCCCTTAGTAAAGAATTTGCTACAGGCAATACTACTACCCAACAGAATAGCAGTAATACAGTGTAAAGCACATACAGGAGCTAATACTGAGATATCTAGAGGTAACGCTATGGCTGACACAGCAGCAAAAGAGAGCAGTTACAGCCAGTACAGATGGCGCCTGTAATGTCAAAAAGTATTCCAAGGATACAGCTGATTAAGAGACAATTGTTGCTAGCTGATGTGAAAGAAGCACAATGGTCTGCATCACCAGAGGAAGAAAGATCGTGGATTGATGCTTGATGTGAGCCGAATGATGAGGGATTGTGGGTCCACCAGGATGGGAGGCCTGTGGCCCCACCCAGTATGTCCCTGCCCCTTACAAGGCTTGCTCATGAACCCACTCACATGGCTCAAGGAGGAATGAATGCTTTGATTAGACAAGAATGGTTTGCACCAGGGATAACAGCTTTCACTGCACAATTCTGCTCCCAATGTCTTGTCTGTGCCCAACATGCTAAAGGTCGGAACCCCCGCTACCCATGATCACTTGCCAGTACCAGAGGGTTCATTTACCAACATTCAAATAGACTTTGCTTATATGCCCCCAGTGAATGGATTCAAATATTTGCTGGTATGTGTGCATCAATTTTCAAAATAGGTGGTGGCATTTGCCACAAGGAAGAATGATGCAGCAACTGTTGTGCGATGCTTGATGAAATATTTAATACCCCGGTTTGGTGTTCCCCAGAGCATAAACAGTGTCAGAGGGGGTGAATTTGTGGCTGCAGTTGTGGACAAGATGTGTGACTGTTTGGGTTAGAGTGGAAACTGTATGCCCCTTAACACCCACAAAGTTCAGGCCAGGTAGAGAGAATGAACTCCACAATAAAACATAAATTAGCAAAAACAACTGCTGCAACAGGCCTAAAATGGCCAGATGTGATGCCTTTAGTGCTGCATGCCATAAGAGCAACACCATCTAGAACAACTCTCTTGTCTCCCCCATGAGGCATTGATGGGGCGGCCCATGTCAGTGGGGTTGAGGTTGCCTCTCAGAGCATCCCAAGCAGCATTGCTGTGGGTCAGATAAGCAGATTTCTGACAATTCTGTGCAATTGTCAGTGGTCTTGAGGCATCACCATCTCCAGGTGAAGGAAGCTTTGCCCCATCCTTCCTCAGAACAATCACACCATTTTAAACCTGGAGACATGGTCATGATGAGAAAAATAAAAGATGGAGTGGAGAAGTGTGGCTCACTGGTTAGAGGCGGCAGACCCTGAAGCAGAGGTCAGACCCGGGACCAGGGTTCAAGTCCCGACGCGGCAGGGTCTTGAGCCCAAATATCCACGGACTCGATAATTCTCGTTTCGGTGCCTACTCGAGTCACAGGTTCACACTCTGCAGCTCTGGCATTAGCTTGCTTAATCTCCACTACGGCCCCCCCCGCGGCGGGATGCCTGGCTTTCACCTTGGGGATGCCCAGTACGGGTATCTCACAGGGAAAAACCAGGATGGGTTCCCAAGGCAATAATAATAATAATACTTCTAGGTGGTCTGGACCCAATGTTGTGCTCCTTGCCGTACATCTTGCACGAACTGCGCATGTGCGAACGCACGCATGCGCATCACTCACAAAGAAATGAGCGCGCGCATGCGCAGTTTGTGTAAATTGTACGGTGAGGAGGAGGAGGGCAGCCCAGGGATGCCACAATGCAGGTAAGAGACTTTAATTCTTTTAAACAAGTTTGTCACTATTATTTTATTAGGGGGGTGAAGACAGGGGGCCAATTTAGCGGGGAGCCTGAACTCCTCTCAGCTTCGGAGTCAGAATTTTTTTCCCTACTCCATGTTCTCAGTGGAGCGTGGAGTAGGGAAATCTCTGCAAGATCCGCTGGCAGGGCAGAGTTCTCTGCCCGTGCCTACATTTTACCAATTTTGGTACAGTTTTGGACTCCCCGAAGACGGTTCTTCATCATCTGAATCTTCCCCATGGATTTCCTGCACGCCCTCTTGTGCCTCCTGAACCACCTGCTCCTCTTCTGTAGCCATGTACAACTTCAAACCTTCTGAAAGTGCAACTTTCCTCTCTCACCAATTTCAGCCACCTGCTCTCAATGATGCTGCAATAAAATGAAGGCTCCAGAAAAAAGATATGGGTGAAGTCTTCCTGTCAGGATAGATGAAAAGTGTGTTATCCAATGAGATTAATGTATGTTCCGATCACATGAAGTATGCAACAACTGACTTCATCGCGGTTATCAGAAATTGAAATGAAATTAATTTACAGTAAAATAAATATAGAAACATTGTGTTTTTTGTAGTTTCTAAATATGTACCTATGCTCAAATATTCCACTTAATATGTGCATTTGTGTGTTTTTTACTTTGGAAAAAACAAGCAGGCTTGGCGAGTACTGATGTCATTGCGATGCCCGGCGTCACAGCGAACAATGAAAATAGTCTTTGAAGATGATTTTTCTGGAAAATCACTACAAAAATAAGTCTTTGACTTAATAAGCTCTACTGTTAAATGTACTGTAGAATGTGTCTATATATGTTGTACACTATGTGTACAAAACATGCACTTTGCGACTACCGATGTCGTCGCGATGACGTTAGAAGTCACAAATTGATTTTTTTTGTTTTTGTAAAGATGGTTTGCTCCACAAACATTCTTGATTAAAAACTATTAATAATGTACTTTCTGAAAGAAACATACCAAATAAAAAAATGAGCGGTATATAATATATTACTAATGTCCAATATCCAATTATAGAAAGAAAATATGAAAAATCTTAGAAACTCACTTTAAAAAATGGACGTTACAACTAGGAAATAGAATTGAAAAATAACCTTAGAACGCCACTGAAAAAAATGAAGGTTTCAGTGACGTTATAGGTATGCTTTAGCATTTAAAAAAACCTTAGAAATTCACTGAAGAAAACAAAGATAACAGGTGCATAATAATTAGGAAATTGTATTTAAGAAACCTTAGGAATTCACTGAAAAAAACAAAGGTTACAGGCACGTTATATTTAGGCTGACATCTAACTCATACAAACCCAGAGAAATTCAGCACTAATAGTTTGCTGAGCTAACTATAACTAGTGTTCCTGCAATGCACTACTTATAACCTCACATATTATATCATGCATGACAGTCAGTGACATCACTGATGATATCACTGATGACATCACTGGTGACATCATACACAGAATCTCTGACGCCCCCACTCATACACCCACTTACTCACTAATATAAACACTGCCATATTCACTCATATACCCATACAGTTACTCACACACTGTCTCACACTCATAGAGCTCCTCACACACATGCTTAATCACCCATACACTCAATCACACAGTCACTTACTCACCCATACAGATTCCTACACACACTCACATACTAATACAGATAAACACACACTCACTCACCTATACAGTCACTGACACTAACAAACACTCACCCATAAGGTCACTCTCAAAATCACTCAGTCATATACACAGTCACTCATATACTCCAACACTCACCTATTATGCCTTCCACATATCCACTTACTCACCCATATACCACTGAGACATCTATTCACTCACCGACACTCCATAAACACACTCACTCACCCATACAGCCAATGACTCACCCATACAGGCGGTTAAACAGCACCTCAACCACCCACACAGACATTCAGACACACATACACATACTCAGACAACCATTCACTCACCAATACAGAAAGTCACGTACCCACTCACAAACCTATACAACCACTTAGACACCAACTGACAGATACAGACATTCACACAAGTCGCTCACCCATACATTCACTGAGACATTTAATTATTCACTTATACAGTTACTCACACGCCAACCGAATTATCGAATCAGGCACTCATACACCAGTTATTCCCCAATACACCTTGGTATATATATTTAGCACTCACAATATTTTTAAAAACACTATCAGTCACCTGATAATGTCACCAGTGATGTCATTTGAGATGTCATGAGTGATGTTACTGACCATGTCATGAGTGATGTAATATGGGAGGTCATAAAGCAGTGCATTGCGGGGGCACTAGTTATAATTAGCACAGATAACCATAATAGCTGAATTTCTCTGACTTTGTATGAGTGAAATGTCAGCCAAATTATAACGTTCCTGTAACCTTTGTTTTTTCAGTGAAATGCATATATATATTCATACTAATATTATAAAGAGAGATGCCAAACCTTTGAGGCAGGTAATCTCAGTAACCATAGCACCAATCACAACACCCAATACAGAGTTGGAAAGGGCAGTTGCAGCAGAAGGACATGCAGAGTTTTATATAGCACAAACTTGACCCTAACTGAATCAGGTATCAGAGCGCTTTACATAGCATCAGTTACGTTACATGAGGGCACACATACATTTTTGTTAGGCATGGGGAGATTAAATGATATGCCAAGAATCACAGGATGTTTGGCGTCGTTACCAAGACTCGAACCCAGATCCCCAGGTCCGAGGTCGAGCGCCTTAGCCGTTAGGCCAACTCCTCTATACATTTAAAAGGTCAAAGAACCGTGCCAGCAAAGTAGTCCCTTGTGGGCGTGTCTGCGTTGTGCTGTGTGCGTGGGCTGGGGGTGTGACTAACGCTGGGGGCGTGTGGTACGGCCATCACATCGTGGGCTGTGGGCGTGTGCTCAGGGTGTGACAAACGCTGGGGGCATGTCAAACGCTGGGGGCGTGTGTCCACCCTTCATGTCATGTGAGTCGTACATACAAGCGCCAATTACGTTGCTGCGCAGCATCAAGGGGCACGCTGGGGGCGTGAGAAACGCTGGGGCCGTGTGTCTGGCCTTCATGCCATGTGAATGCAAATGCGCCACATCAAGGGGCACGCTGGGGGCATGTGCTACGTTCCGCCCTTCATGCCATGTGGGTCGTACATTAATCAGAAGATCGTCTGCTGTGGCCGTGTGCTGCGGGCATGACTAATGTGTTCACCTGGAGGCCTGGTAAGTAACGTTACTGCAGCCTCTCCTGCGCGCTGTTACTGAACTCTCTCATTCAACAAAATTACACGCGCCTGCTACCACCAACCAGGGCTCTATCCGGGCTCAGGCGGCGGATCAGTACACTAATTACACGCGCCTGATAACATCAACCAGGGCTGCATCTGGGCCTCAAGTGGGGGAATACGCAAATGAGCGTGTCTGCGGGGACAATTACTGCAGCCTCTCCTAGTCGCTGTTACTCAACTCTCTCATTAAACGGATTTACCCGCGGCTGATAACTCTCTCATTCAATGACATTACACGCGCCTGCTAACATGAACCAGGGCTGTAGCCGGGCTCAGGCGGCGGATCACTACACCAATTACACGCGCCTGCTTACATCAACCAGGGCTACAGCTGGGCCTTCTCCGTCCCTATTCTAATGAAACAAAAAATGTTGTCTACCGCGAGATTTTAAAATAAATTGCCCTTGCCAAATACACACATTACACACATTCTATTTCATACCCGGACAACTTCGGGACGGGCTGCTAGTATATATATATGTATTCACTGAAAAAACCATAGGTTTCACACCAGTTATAGTTAGCTGGACATTTTACTCTTACAAAACCATTGAAATTCCCCCGTTAAAGTTAGTTGTACTCACTATAACTCGCACGCTCGCAATCCACTGCTGATGATGTCACATATTACATCATTCATGACATGGTCAGTGACATCACTGATGACATCACTATTAACATCTCAAATGACATCACTGATGACATCATCCAGTGAATGTGGTTTGCTTTCATATTTAAAAATGTATTATAAATACACTACTTTGCATTGAAAAATGAGTGGATATATAAATATAAATGTGTGAATGGTGGATTTAGTAACAGTGTCATTGATTGTTTCCTTGACTAATTAGTAGAGTCTCACTATATATGTGTAGTTACTAAACTGTGTGAAAGTCTTTATTGCTTTGTCTTAATTGCTATGTTAAAGACTATATTTGTTATTGGTTTCTTAACTGAGTATTTGTATGGGTATATGAATGTCTATGTGGTTTGGTGGGGGGTGTGTGATTGCCCACAAATGTGTGAATAGTTTATTCAGTAGGTATATGAGGTTAAGACTACATGTTATAACAGTTTTTTCAGTGAGTGTATATGTTTATGGGTGTGGTGGTGATGAAATATTTCTCTCAATGGTACATCTCCATTAAACTTGAAAAAAGGCAGTGTATGTGACAGTTATATCTAATTAAGTGTGCTTAAGACTTAGTGATTGTATGAGTCACTATATGGATAACTGTATACTGGTAATAGTGATTTTATAACACACTAAGTGTGAGTTAATTTCTATATAAATAGATGAAGTGGTGTTTGTATAAGTGTGTAGATGAGTAAATGTAAGTATAATGTTGGCATAACTCAGAAGGATGTCTTTATAAGTGAATACAATGTGTGCTGGTGTGTAATGTTGAAATAGGTTTATAAGTATATTTGATAGTGTTCTGTTGATTATTCACTACATATAACACTGAATCTATAGGTAAGTGATTAGATGTGTGTATAGTTCTTTGAATAACTGAGTGGGTGTTTAGAAATTTCTATTGGTGTGTCAATGGTTTCAAATATGGCACTTTCTATTTTACAGTGAGTGATGAAAGATTATACTAGTGTGTGATGAGGTGTATTTGATTGTCACATGGATGATGTCATCAGTGATGTCATTTGAGATGTCATCAGTGATGTCACTGACCATGTAATGAATGATGTAATATGTGACATCATCAGCAGTGGATTGCGGACCCGCGAGTTATAGTGAGTACAACTAACTAAAACGGGGTAATTTCAATGGTTTTGTATGAGTAAAATGTCCAGCTAACTATAACTAGTGTGAAACCTATGATTTTTCAGTGAATTTCAAAGGTTTTTTAAATGCTAATTCCTAACTATAACGTGGCTGAAACCTATGTTTTTTTCAGTGAATTTCAAAGGATTTTTAAATGCTAATTCCTAACTATAACATATGTGAAACCTATGGTTTTTTCAGTGAATTTCAAAGGTTTTTTTAATGCTAATTTTAAAATGTATCAATTATTGTCTTTTTTGTGTTATTATACAAATGTTCAATATTTTTAACAATACTTAAATTTAAATTTTGATTTATGTATTATGTACTAATTTTTTATTTTTTAAATAATTCTGGCCTTTTTTGTGTTTTAAAGGTGCGCACACGGCGCTTGCACTCATGCGCGCACGGTGTTCGCACTCATGCGCGCACGGTGTTCGCACCCCGCGAAAGTTTTTTCATTCCAAAAAGTCATTTCTGTAAATGTAATGTACATAATAACCCAAGATATTCTATGACATAACTGTAAAAATAGTATTTTTGACTTTTAAGAACCGTAGATTAGCTTTAAAAGCATTTACGAAAATTGGGTAAAACGTAATTCATATGCGATTCCTGCGTGCCCTGGTCGCGCAACGTGCGCGCACCCTGCGCGCACGTAAAGTCATGTGACTTGAAAACAACACTATTGATTGGTTTATAGTAGTTTCTTTTCCAAATCTCAAAAACCCCACCCACTTCCCTCACAATCTGTTTCACTTTCCTGGGAGAAGCATCTACAGTGTTTTCTTCGTGCTTGGAAAATGGCAGAACAACAATCTTCAGACTCTGATGTGGAGTTTTTGCCTGAACAGCCTAAACAGAAGAAAACAAAAGAGTCCTTTGTATGGAAGTTTTTTACATACCCAGAAGGCCAAAAAAAGGTAAATGCCTCCAAGGTCACTTGTAAAATCTGTGGCACCATCCTTTCAAGAGGTGATGCCTCCAAACATTATTCTTTCAGTATTGCAAGTATGATTCGTCAATTCAAAAATCTACATCCCAACAACTATGCTCGGGCATCTACACAACACCTCAGGGACAATCCTCCAGCTGCTGTCCCCAGCACCTCTTCTTCGGGCGCATCTCCATCTTCAACTGCTCCAGATATCCGGCCAGATTTTGCAGACTTGCACATACGTTGCAACTATTGCAACGAAGTTCTATGCTATGGAGAGCAAAGCATGGATTTAATCGTGGCAAAGAAGAGGCAGCACAGATGCTCCCGCCGTTAATTTTTTCCTTTTATTATTTTTGTTCCTGTTACTGTTGAGCAGTTTTTGGTTACCTGGTTTCTTTTTTGTTACAGAAAATCCCCAAAAAATATCAAATTGTTCAAAAAACACACAAAAAAATTAAAACAAAGAAAGACAAAAAAAACAGTTCTTCTAAGAACTAACTTCACTTCTCCAAGAAGAGCTATATTTCTTATATACTGTCTCATATTTTTTTGGAATGAATGTGTAGTGTATAAATGAATGACTGAAATTACTGAGTGAAGGAGGAAAGGGGAGTATGGTGAGTGAGGAAAGGGGAGTGAAAGAGTGACTAAAAGAAGGGGACTAAGGGTAGGGGAATGAGGTAAGGAGAGTGAAAGAGTAAGGGAAGGGCAGTAAGGAAAGGAGAGTGAGGGAGGGGGAGTGAGAGAAGGGGAGCGGGGGATGGAGACAGGGCAGGGGAGTAAGGGACGGAGAGGGGGAAGTAGGGGAGTGAAGGTAAGGGAAGTGGAATGACGGTGAGGGAAGGGGTATGAGGATGAGAAAAGGGGGGTAAGGGAAAGTGAGAGAATGGGAGTGAAGGAGACAGAAGGGGAGTGAGGGGATGGATGGAATTAGGGAAAGGGAGTGAAGGAAGAAGAGTAAGGAATGGAGTGAGGGAAGGAGAGCAAGGGGGAGTGAGGGAAAAGGAAGGGGTGTGAGCTACAGACAGGAGGAAGTGGAGTGGGGGAAGAGGAGTGACGGTGAGTGAAGGGCAGTGACAGTTAGGGAAGAGGTATGAGGGTGAGGGAAGGGGAATGAGGGAGAAGGAAGAAAATTAAGAGAGAGGGAAAGTGAGTGAGGGAGAGAGGAAGAGTGACAGAAAGAGAGAGGAAAAGAGAATAAGGGTAAGGGAGAGAGAGGAGAGAGTGAGAGAGAGGGAGAGCAAGGAACTGAGGAGTGAGGCAGTTAGAGTGAGTGAGACAGAGGGAGACAGGGAGAGAAACATGGATACAAAAAAGTGAGGGAGGGAGTGAACGAAGGGGAGTAAATGAGATGGAGTGAGGGAGTGAGGAAAGGGGAGTGAAGGAAGGGGAGTGAGGGAAAAGTAGTGAGGGCGAGTGAAAGGCAGTAACAGTGAGAGAAGGGGTATGAGGGTGACGAAAGGGGAATGAGAATGAGAGAGAAGGAAGGAGATTAAGAGAGAGGAAAGGGGATTGAGGGATAAAGTAGGAGTGAAGGAAACAGAAAGGGAAAGAGAGGAAGGGTGAGGGAGATAGACGGAGAGCGTGAGAGAGAAATAGAGGGAGAGCGGGTGACTAAGAGGGAGTGAGGCGGTTAGACTGAGTGGGAGAGAGGGAGAGAGAAATGGAGTGAAGGGGAATGAGGGACTAAAAGAAGGGGAGTTAGCAAAAGGGAGTGAGGGAAGGGGAATGACGGATGGAGTGAGGGAAAGAGAGTGAGGGGGAGTAAGGGAGTGGGAGCAGAAAAAAGGGAATGGGAGTGAGGCACAGAGAGGAGAACATGAAGTAGGGGAAGAGGAGTGAGATTGACTGAAGGGCAGTGACAGTGAGGGAAGGTATATGAGGGTAAGGGAAGGAGAGTGAGGGAAAAAGAAGTATATTAAGAGAGAGGACAAAGTAGTGAGTGAGAGAGAAGGATTTATGGAAAGAGAGAGGAAAGAAAAGGAAGAGTGGTGGAGAGAGAGGGAGACAGTGAGAGAGAAAGAGAAGGAGAGTGAGGGACTGTGAGGGAGTGAGGCAGTTATAGTGACTGAGACGGATGGAGGAAAGGGGAGTGAGGGAGGGAATAAAGGAAGGGGAGTGAGCAAAAGGGAGTGAGGGAGTGAGAGAAGGGGGTGACTTAAAGTGAGTGAGGGATGGTGTGAAGGAAAGAGAGTGAGGGGGGAGAGAGAAAAGAGTGAGGGATAGAGCAAGAGAAGGGTAGTGATGAAGGAAGAAAGGAAAGAGAAGTGAGGGACACATAGGGGAAAGAGGGAGCAGGAGAAGGTGAGTGAGGGTGAGGGAAGGGTACTGATGGTGAGAGAAGGAGTGTAAAGGTGAATAAAGGGGAGTAAGGAGAGTGAGAGAAGGGGAGTAAGATGAGTAAAGGAAGGGGAGTAAGGGAGTGAGTGAAGAAAGGAAAATTGGGAAAGAGAAGTAAGAGAGTGATAAAAAAAAGTATTTTTTGTTTGTCATACTTACCTTATAAGTAATGACAAGTTAATAATAAATGTTTTATAAATATAGTATCTATGGAAGAGAAGAAAAAATTGAGTTATAATATATATTTCACAATACAAAATAATTTGTACAATATGTTATGTATCTTATTTTGCTGTTCTCAGAATATATTGAATTTAGCTGAAAACAGTGAGTTCAATAGTACTCATCATGTAACAGCGGGCAAAAAAAAAGACAATCAATAAGATTGTCTTTAAAAAACCCATTCAACATTTTCATTAATAATGTAAAAATTAGAAAAAAACATATCTTAAATGTTTTTTTGAACAGCAATTTTTTACGTAAATATGGGACATCTCCATCAATCACAAAGTAACAAAACATTATTACTTCTTTTTTATACACTCTAAATAAAGTTACGTACAAACATATGCTAACAACATTTACCCGAAATAGTCATTTTTTGTTTCAGATACTTTTATGCATGGCCAAATAGTATGTGTGAAATCCTCAGTTTGGAAGTTACTTAATAGTACTCTTAAGCTTCTTTTTCCCAACCTTCTGAATCAAAAGCACAAACATCTTTTGTACCATCTAACAATGGTTATACTTCCACCCGATGCTATTTATCATGTACATAGAACCTTAAACAACTAGCATGCTATCAGAATGTCAACATCATCTGGTATGCCGATGACACTCTGCTCATCCTTTATCTTAGCAAGGAGCTGTATACATTAAAAGAAACCTCTACAAGGGAATAAAGAATGTCACCAACATCTACAACAACTACAACAAATCTAAAACACCTCTGCCTCACTGATGATCAACATCTCCTGTGATAGCCACATCACCCATTATCTGATACACTTACACTACCTCTACGTCAACTACAAGAATTTTTTTAACTTGATCACCCTCACTCTCAAAGTACTTTTCAACACCAGACTACTCTTTCTTAACAGCAGTAATTTTTCCAGGCCAATTATGTTCCCTAAAATTTTGGTTGTAAAAACACTAGGTAAGAATTTGGTAAGTCATAAGGCAAACGTTGTTTAAAAATCAATTGAGTATCATTACAATGAGTCTAGCCTTTTGTACATTTTAAATAAGCTGTGTAATGTCCTGATGTTGTAGAAGGACCATCATGGAAAATATTTGCTACAGTTACAAAAGTTCTTCCTGATATTGATAGTTGAGAAGCCACAACATTTTTAATTAAAGTTGTCAGTTTTCTTCCATCAGGTCTGCATCGTTGCAGCATTAAAATTACATACTGTCCATATCTTTGTATAAATAATGTAGATAACATTTGTGAGTTACATTGGGTACAGACCATGTTTTGATTTGCTTCTCTAACTAGATTATTAAAATACACTGATTTGCAGTCTGGTAAAGTCAAATATATAAATCTTTCAGGACTACTTGAAAACGAAAAATTGTCACAGTCATGTTGCCATTTATAAGAAAGGCCAAAAAGATTTTCAATATCTATACCTTCATCTTGCAATACAACAAGCATATACATTAGAAATTGCTGACAATCTTGCTGAATATTCTGTGAAAATTGATTTAAACCAGAACATATGTCTAAAACATTTCGAATATCAGAAACACTTTCTATTTTAGTTTTATCACTACTACATTTCTCAAACACAGAATTCAACAAACAACAAAATCTTTTGTCCTGATATTCAACAATTTGTTGTTGTAAAGTTTCAAGATAAAAAACGACATTAACCACTACATTAGCATAGCAGTTGACACCAGAGCTGTTTTCAAACTGAAAACCAACAATCTCTTCAATAGTATCCTTTTTCTTTTTGCTTACTATCAATGGTTCATCTAGTTTTTTTCTTTTCTCTACAACCTCGCTTCAATTTTTCTCATATCTTCTTTTACGACCTACCACACGCTTTTCAAATAAAGGATATTGAGGTAAATTGGGAGCAGGTTCTCTTCTTAACCTATTATACTCTTTTACACAATTTACAGCTGCACTAATCTTTGTCTCATCAAAATCAATCAGGTATAATCCAGATAAAGTTCTGACTCGAGATAACGCAACATATGTCATACCCTCTTTAAACACAGTACTTCCAATATTCACCAAAGCACTATCTACACTTAAACCGTGAGATTTATGAATAGTCACAGCATATGCCAAATAAACAGGAAACTGTTTTCGGCGGACATATAAATCTTTTACAAGCAAAAATCGAGCTGAACAACGACTCAATTGTTGTACTTCTTCAATTTCATGAAATTTGATTTTCAAAAATTCAATTTCATCTCTATTTGGGTAATTAACAAAATCAACATTACCCATTGCTCCATTTACTAAACCTCTTTCCACATGTAAATTACGTCGTAAAATTATCCGACAATTTATACATGCATATAGATTCTTTTCTAAACCAGCAGTTTTAGATATTGATTTCTCTAAAGAATTCTATTTTGACTTCAACTTTTCCGACAAAATAATAGTAGCTCCTTCATGCTCTATTCTATCAATAGCTTCCAGTTTTATAAATTCTTGATTTTCTAACTTTAAAATTTTTTCATTGAATATTGAACATTCTTGCAGAGTTGGCATCAAGCATATCACTGATTTCTTTTCTGCAATTTTTCTATATATATTCTTTGGAACAATATTTTCGTTTGGAAACAAATTTGAAAGTAATCGTGCCTGTAAAGCTTCTTTGCCCTGTTCACTCACTTTTCCAATTCTTATATCTTCAAGAATACTTTTATAATCAGCATCCTTTGCCTGTCGCATATTTCTAATGAGTTCTGTATAATCGAAATATGACCAAATATTAACATTTCCAATGCTTCCCAGGCACTTTCTGGTGTCTTCATGTGTAACTGTTTCAAATACTGGTTGTCCTTTCACAGGAGTTAGTTGTTGTAGATCTCCAAAAACTATGACGTGTTTGCCTCCAAATAACACATCATACTCTATTTTAAGGATTTGTTGCATTCTTAAATGCACAAAGGCAAGCATTAAATTTGATACCATGCTTACCTCATCAAAAATGAGAAGTTTCATTTTTTCAAGGCTCTAGAAACTTCACAACAAGCTTCTCTAGGTAGCTCCTGGTATTCTAATTTATTTTCATGCTCTACTGGCAGCATCAATAAACGATGTAAAGTAATCCCTTTAATGTTATGTGCTGCCAACCCAGTTGGAGCAGTAACAACACAAGAGAGTGACGACTCTGTTCTTTTCTGTAGATATGTTACAATTCCTTTAATTAGAAAACTTTTTCCAGTTCCTGCTTCTTCACTCACGTACGATTGGACAGGTTTAAATTATGTACTTGAGCACTCTTTTTTCTCATGATATAAACCATGCTCAATATGCTCTGTCACTTGATCATATATTTGTTTTGCTCAACATTTAGTTGTTTTTCCAATTCTTCTAAGTTTATTACATCGTCTTGAGCTTGTTGCATTGCTCTTTCCACCTCATCCATGGCACTTGCTGCTTCATTTTGGATAATTGGTTCTCCTAGTGGATCCTGACTCAATGAAGCAGAACTTTGACTGTCTTGAGAACTGTCTCTAGCAATCTCTGCTGCAATTGTAGCTTCTTGCTGTATTTCGTCATTTAACATTTTCAGATAATTAGTAAAAACAGAACATTCTATTGTATTTTTAGTTGCGTTGAAAGAATCTTCATAACTGTCAAAATCTCCAAGTAGTTCCAGTTCTGTACGCCATGGCTTAAGGAGTTGCAAAAGAGCTAAATAGTAAAATTCCATTTTGTCAGGAGTTTCGCAACTCAGTTTTCGGTGATTAATCAAATGTCCTTTTCTTTGTTTCACTAAACATCCTTCAGATCCAATCACAGCATATACTCCTTTATTGATATCTTCTGAAATATTCCTTTTAAAAGTATAGCTTTGCAGTACTTCATAGAGACAAACGTTCTCAAGATGATTACTTCTATTTGGATAGTATGTATCCAACATATTTGTCTTCAAAATATCTGTACTGTCTGGTTCTCTCTCTGCTAAATACTCAATTTCTTGTACAGATTTCAAAACTCGTTTTCGTGTTCTTGCAAGACCTAAACTCACCCAAATGATTGTTCTAGATTTGGAGTATAGACTTGCAGAAGATAAGCGATCTGAACATTCTTATGCTCCGATTTCTCGATGAGACAACATCTTCAAACTGTAGCTGTACAATTTCTTACTTAGGCTCTTTTCATGATAAATTTCTTTCCGCATTTCCTTTAGTTCAGTTTTTTCAGATTTAGTAATGTAAGACATTACATATCGAGCCACAGCAATGGAGTTGTCTGCAACATATTGAATATCCATGTTAGCATTCCACATGGATAAAATGACTGGGTTATAGTCATTTATGTATTTTGACTCTTCATTTCTTCTTAAGTTTTAGGTATTTTTCGGTGATTTTCTTGTGACAGTATGTCGCAAAGATGACATAAAATTGTTACGTCTTCCTTTTGATATTACGGGACGTGGAAATCCAAAACGACATTTTGTGTAGAACTTATCCTTAGATTTGTACTTTCGACGACAGTATTTTCCACAACGATGGGTTTGAAATCGTCAGACTTGATGTCTTAAATTCTTTTGTCCTGTACTTTTTGGTACAGCACATGTAGAATATTGTTCAATAAAACTCATCACTGTGTCATCTAAATCTGTTCCAAATTTGGGGGCATCTTTGATCCATAGCAGCAAATGTATTTGAGGAGCACCTCTTGCTTGATACTCCTTTCTCCAAAAGAAATACAGAACCTCTCCAAAAGGAGGATTTTTTTTGTTTGTGATAAAAGACATCATAGCTTCAAATCTATGATTGAAATACCTGCATACATTAACTGGATCCAAAGAGCACAGTTCTCCAGGTGTCTTGTATTCTATATTTTCTATGTTTGCATTTGCCTCTCGAAGAAATTGAAGTAAATCTTCCCAAGCATACTCTGCACAGCTTAGAGTAAGGAACCATGTAGGAGTTCCTAAGTTTCTTAGCATACATTTCAATTCCCCATGACAACGGTACCAATACTCATTAGTACCACGCTGACATGCCATGAGATTAATTAGCTGAGATTCCAAAACAGTATCTTTCTGTTGGACTTTATCCATAAAGTCCTTTGCCGAAACATTTTGCAGATGTACTCCACTTTTTAGTATATGGTTCACAGCATAAGAAAGTCCAGACAAGTCACTCTTAAAAAGAAGATGAAACAAATATGGAATACATTGGCGAAACCTTAGATCTTCTGCATATAATCTTGATGTCTGGTATTCAGATGCAGGAATCTGCACAGGTCGTTAATCAAATCGTCCACCTTTGCCTGTTGGAAATAACTGAGGGAAACAACGAGCTTCCAAGCTTTCTTCCCATACACTAAAGGGACTTCCTTTCGCTTCTTTCATTTGGAATAACTCAATAGTATTCCCCATCACTTCTTTAGAGTGAAGTGGATGCACACTATAATGTTCATACATTTCTTCAGTTCTGGGCACATCCACTTTTTCAATTTGTCCAGTTGACAAATCACTATCCTCTTCTAAAGTTGTTTCCTCTTCTCCTACATATACATTTTTATAGTATTGATTATTTTTTACCAAATACAACGTTGCCTTTTTCACTTTCCTAACATCCACTAATTCTTGCCAGATTTTCTTACTCTTCATAGGAACGCCATTAACTAGAATAACTAGAGGTTCCTCTTCCACAATTTCTACACCAATTGTTTCAATATTTTTCTTTAAATTTAGGGGCAAATATACAACTCTTCCCTTTAATCCTCTCTGTAAATCTGAAGGAGGCCATTTCCCTGTCTTAGGCTCCATACGAACAATAGCCTGAAATGGATGCACACATTGTATAAGAATAGACTCATAAGTATTTAAATCCATCAGTTCAGAAGGAATATTTACCAACTCAAGATTATTATGTTCAGCTCTAGCAGGCATTTTGTTTTCATTTAATTTATTATAACAATATTTACAAATACGTTGATCAGAACCCAAATCAAAACAATTCTCCACCAACAAATAAGTTGCAAATTCCTTCCACTGATTATTATTCTCCTTTTCACTTTTTAAATATAGATCAACTAACCTGGTCTGATTTTTTATAATGAATTTGTCTAAAACAAATACAAGAAAAGTTTGGCCTTTCATCCGAAATGACCTTAAACCTTGTAATTTCCTGCTCAAAATTTTCTGTACTAAAATTCTGTACATTTTCTTCCACATTTCCTTCTATTAATGTATCTGTTTCTGCACGGTCTTCTTCAGGACCAAAGTAACTAACCTCAATTTCTTCACAAATGTTGATTACATCTAATACAGATCCATGCAAAAGAGCACTGTTTAACTGTTTTAGCTTAAGTGCTGGACTTTTTGCATAATACAATCTTCTCACTAATTTCCTCACTTGAGTATGATGCACTGCTAATATCCTGAAATGGTGAAAAACACTCTGACATACTTTTTTAGAAAGACAAGCCAGAGAATGACCTTGCAAACCCATTTATTTCTCTCACTCTGCAAGGGTCTAATTCTTGCAACATCTTAATATTTTGTTTAACACTTTTCTTACTATACTTACGTAAGAAATTGCGAAAAAAATCAATTGAATCCTGTCGTACACTACAAATACTACTACAATTCCAAGTGCACACTGGAGCCTTAGGACGTCTCCCTAAAACATCATCAGCTAACATCTCTGCTGCATTTCTAGGGACAATTTTCTCTTTTTCAATCGGACAACCATTCTTAACCTCATAAGCTCGACCACTGGTGGCAACTGCATGCAACAAATCATTACTCTGAAGGTAACTCTCTTCATTAAAAAACGGCTCACAACTTGAACCATGTTTCCATTCTCCCGAAAAAATATTACAAAAATTACTTCTATTAATTAGTCTTTTCCACTTACTTTTGGCCTTCATAACATTGATTGGCTTAGTTAGTTTTCGAATCCTATTGATTACTAAAATGAACAACTTTTTTTAAATTCAAAAGCCTTCTCAACAATTGTTTCAATATATTTCTTTTTCTTATAAAAAGCAGTTTTTCTTTTACAATTCTTTATATTTTTAAATAAATTTAAAACAACTCTGTTATAAAACATTCGCTTCCGAATTTCAACAAACTGATTTTTTCGTCTATTACTATACACAATATCTTTACCACATAGTTTTCCATCATTTTTCTTTTTTGTCTGGTTTTTCTTTGTAGTTACAGATTTTTTTTTTCCTGATTCTCCTCACTTTTTTTAGTTTGTGTTATTTTCTTTATAAAATCCTTTGTTGTCTTACCAGGAGCTTTCTTCTTTTTTTCCACACATTGTTGTTTAGAAAAATCTTGTACTTGTTTTTTCTTGGAAAAGTAAGTCTGTTTATATCTTTTTCTTTTCTTACTCTTTGAAGGCATAATGGTTTTTCATTCTGTAGATAATTAAAATCTGTGTGAAGAAAAAAAACATGTTACATTTTTTTTTTACAATTATAGACCACTACTAGCATACTACATCGCAATTAGCAGCACTATATGTTGTAAAGTGTGGTTCACTCCATAAGTAAGTTTAAGGTACAGCAGCAGTGTTCAGGCAGTGTAGGATATCATGCAGGGAGTGCTGTTTCAGGGTTTAGGGCAGTGCAGTGGTGTTTCAACATTATAGGGGCATTCGCTGAGGATGGTGTTTCAGGGTTTAGGGCAGTGCAGTGCTGTTTCAACATTATAGGGGCATTCGCTGAGGATGGTGTTTCAGGGTTTAGGGCAGTGCAGTGCTGTTTCAACATTATAGGGGCATTCGCTGAGGATGGTGTTTCTGGGTTTAGAGCAGTGCAGTAGTGTTGAAAGAGTTTAGCAGGTTTTGCTAGGGATAGTGTTTCAGAGTTTAGGACAGTGCAGTGGTGTTCAGGCAGAGTAGGTGGTCAAGGTGGGACTGATATTTCTGAGTATAGAGCAATGCAGTTGTGTTTGGGCAGTGTATGGTATCATGCAAGTGCTAGGACTATAAAGCACTGCATGTCCTAAAGCCTAACTCACTCCATGAGTACATGTATTCCCATGTCTGCAAACACATGCACCCAGCAAGTGATTCTGTCACAATATTCTCCAAAACACACTGACTCTCATTCTGTTTTTAGACAAATGAAAATATCCCTTGCAATTCACTGAAATGATTATTACGTGCTACTGAAAGATTTTCTATGGCATTTGTGCAGCACACCCAGGATCTCTATTACACAGCATGGAGACTATTTGGGAATTAAGAGGCCTGACACACATACTGCATAGGACGTTCTAGCACTACATGTCCTAAAGCCTGACTCACTTCATAAGTACATGTATTCCCATATTTTTAAACACATCAACTAAGCAAATTATTCTGCCACAATTTTCTGAAATGAATACTGACTCACACTGTGATCTTAGACAAATGACAGTATCCCTTGCAATTCAGTAAAATGATTACTACAGTGAAAGGGGGTCTTGCTGGGAGTGCTGTTTCAGGGTTTAGAAAACTACAGTAGTATTCACCCAGTGTAGGGGGTATAGCAGGGGGTATTTCTTCAGAGTTTAAGGCACAGCAGCAGTGTTCGGGCAGTGTAGGAGTTCATGCAGGGAGTGCTGTTTCAGGGTTTAGGGCAGTGCAGTGGTGTTTCAACATTATAGGGGCATTTGCTGAGGATGGTGTTTCTGGGTTTAGAGCAGTGCAGTAGTGTTCAAGCAGTTTAGCAGGATTTGCTACAGATGGTATTTTAGGGGTTAGGATAGTGCAGTGTGTTAGGGCAGTGTAGGAGTTCATAGTGGGACTGGTATTTCTGAGTTTAGAGCAGTGTAGATATGTTTGGGCAGTGTATGGTATCATGCAGGGGCTAGGAATATAAAGCACTGCATGTACTAAAGCGTAACTCACTCCATGAGTACATGTATTCCCATGTCTGCAAACACATGCACCGAGCAAGTGATTCTGTCACAATATTCCCAAAATCACACTGACTCACATTCTGATTCTACTCAAATCAAAATATCCCTTGCAATTCACTGAAATGATTTCTATCTGCTACTGAAAGATTTCTATGGCATTTGTGCAGCACACCCAGAATGTGTACTAGACTGCAAGGAGACTATCTGAGAATTCTAACCCTGATATACAGGTGTTTAAGTGGTTAGACCACTTCATGTACACACTCTACATTTTTAACAACAGCACTGTACTGCAAAAAAATATCTCCTCAAACACAGTAACATACCAAATGCTCCTATCATAATGTTTTTCCCAAAGCAGACAAATTCAGAATCAAACTCTATACAAATAAACTCCTGCTTCTACATTAGAACACATTTTTCTTATTAACTTAATGTGCACAACATAGATCCCCTTACAAATTAACAACTCACCTTTAAAAATGCTTTTGTAGATTTAGAACAGTGTCAATAACACACCAGATTTTCTTAAGCAGAATCCCTAAATTGTGCACCAGTCACTGAAACCATAAAATGGCATTGCTTCCCTCTCATTTTCCACACATATTCATGTACATAACCAATGACATTTCTTACCACACGAATTCAAAACCAAACTAACATCTTAATTGGTTCTACATTTCAACACTTTCAAACTCACATAATATTCAACCTTCCCCCACTGCTCTCTCTACCTGTTACCATGGTAATATTCCATAGAACACCTAATTGAACACACAGGTGAAAAGTTCATCTGCAAACAAAACCAGCAAGGGTGTTTGACTTCTCAATACACCAGCGTATCCTGTGCAATGTTTCTTTCAAAGACTTTTTCTCAACCATTAGCATTTCTCCTTTTAAAAAACAGTAGCATGCACCCTAGTATTCAATGTTGAATTTTCAGAAACCACCAATCATTTCTTTTTTTTCAAGTGCACTGAATCTCATCCACATTTTTATTGTTTCAAGAGCACATCTGAGTACAACCAGATCTCCCTTCAAGATGCTTAGAGTGTGGATTGTAGGACACAGCTATATTTTCTGAGTGAAAAGTATGCAGCAAATAGATGCTTTCTCAACCTTGATTTACCAAATGTGGATATTATGTGGATTGGCCAGAGAGGATTGAGAAGTCAATAATTGATGCCATTGGTAAAATCCTTTTTGCATCGCCCACACCCTGACCTCATAATTGTGCACTGTGGTGGCAATGACTAAGCACTTTGACTGGGGTAGGTCTGGAAATGCTTTTAAAGGACACCTTTGGTCAATTGATGTCACTTTTTCCACAAACTGCCTTTGTATATTTTAATATATGCCAAAGGCAAAAATGGAACAGGTCCAACCAATATTGTCCGGAGATTGAGAAAACAATGAAACATGTGAATAAGTCTGTTTCTGCTTTCCTCAGAGACTATGGTATGGGTTCTATAAACCACAACAACTTGTGTTACAACATGCAAGACATTTACAGAGGAGACGGTATACATTTCACAGATGAGGGGAACAGAGTCTTCCTCTTGAACTTTAGACTCTGCATCGGTACTTACTTGTAGGCACAAAAAACACTCAATGAACACAACGGCTCTTTTTAGAGCCAACCAACATCTAAACACTCAAACTTGTTATTTAACTGTATTTTTCTTCTCTTTTTTTTTGCCGACGTGCGTGCACCCTGTGCGCACCCCGCGATTTTGTTTTTTATTTTAAAAATGTGTTTTTGGGCCTTCGGAGTCCTTCAGGGCCCCCCTGAGAAGGCCTAGGGGGTCAGGGCATCTCTACCATGCCCCCTTTTCACGTTCTCCACTTTTGTTTTTGGCTCTCTTCTGCCTCGAAGTGACAAAATGGCGGCCAACGGGGGCGTGCACCGTGCGCGCACCCCGCGCTTTTATTTTTAAAAAAATGTTTTTTTGAGCCTTCGGGGTCCTTTAGGGACCCCCTGAAAATGCCTAGGGGGTCAGGGAGTCTCTACCCTGCTCCCTTTTCACGTTCTCCACTTTTGTTTTTGGCTCTCTTCTGCCTCGGAGTGACAAAATGGGGGCCAACGGATGGGTGCACCGTACGCGCACCCCGCGATTTAAAAAAAAATTGGGGGGCCTTCGGGGTTCTTCAGGGACCCCTTGAGAAGGCCTAGGGGGTCCGGGAGTGTCTACCCTACCCCTTTTCACGTTCTCCAATTTAGTTTTTTTCTCTCTTCTGCCTCAGAGTGACAAAATGGCGGCCAACAATTCATGGTTTCCACCGATTGGAATGTTGACAGACGTCTAACAGCAAATCAGAATTCCGTTCGCGCACACTCGATATGCGCACCGTACGCGCACGGTGCACGCTCCTAGATATATATATTTTTTTTCTTTTGATTCTCTCAGGAACTACTGGGGGGATTTACACCATTTAAGCAAAAGCGTGATCTGCGAATCAGACTCTACCATTTTGCCAAATTTCTTGTAATTCCGTTCAGCAGTTCGGGCTGTAGCCGTGTCTAATCATCCTATGGAAAATAACATGGGGAAAACACGTTTTGGGATCCCCTTTTTTCTCAGCCCCCACTTGACAAATCCCCCCAAAACTTTAAGGGAAGGAGCGGAGCAGAGCAGGCCATCTTCTTTGAGAAATTCGCAAAGATTCATCAACCAGTGCCAAAGTTATTCCCAATAGAATGTGGCGGATTTCCTATGGAAACTAGGTCCTAACTATAACTACCTACTGGCGTCCGCCAGTAGGATATATATATATATTCTCCAAACGACCTGAGATCGCGAAGTCTGTGGCCCGTTGACAGAGGGCGAGATAACGCCGGGCAGGTATCCCGGCAAAATAAATCCCACAGCAGCTTTCTTCAAAGAAAAACTCGCACTCGAAATATGCCACAAGTTTATTTTGCAAAGGCTACGCGTTTCGACAGCTGGGCTGTCTTGATCACATGGATCAAGACAGCCCAGCAGTCGAAACGTGTAGCCTTTTCAAAATAAACTTGTGGCATATTTTGAATGCCAGTTTTTCTTTGAAGAAAGCTGCTGTGGGATATATATCTATATATATATATATATATATATTCACAGAAAAAACCATAGGTTATAGACCATATATAGTTAGGAATTAGCATTTACAAAACCTTGAAAATTCACTGAAAAAACCATAGGTTATAGACCATATATAGTTAGGAATTAGCATTTAGAAAACCTTATTTTACTCACACAAAACCATTGAAATTCCATATATAGTTAGTTGCACTAACTATATATCGCGCACCCGCAATCCACTGCTGATGATGTCACATATTACATCATTCATGACATGGTCAGTGACATCACTGATGACATCACTGATGACATCTCAAATGACATCACTGATGACATCACTGATGACATCTCATTTGACATTACTGATCACATCACTGATGACATCATTCATGTGATGATACAATGAACCTCTTCAGACTCTAATATAACCTTAGATACACTCAGTGTAAACAGACACTCACAGACTGTCACTCATCCATGGAGTTACTCACACACCTAGTCAGTCTTGCAAAGAATCAATCACACCTCGATTTCCTCAACTATATAGTTATACACACCTTACTTATTGGAACATATAATAACACATATTTACTCTGTTATACAATCCCTGATACAAGTTCACAATAATCCATACAGCCACTCACACATTCACTGGCTCTTATGCACAGTTATTTATATATGTCAACTATCACATGTACTGTGTTTTACATATGTACTTACTTTGACATGTAGCACTGAGATATCCATTCACTCACCAATACACTCATGCACACAGTCAACCGCCCATACAGATGTTTCCACATGCACTTTTGAACCCATACATCTAGTGAATCAACTGCTCACACATCTATGCACAGAGTCATACACCTCCCAGACACCCACACACACACTCAGTCTCCCATACAAATACTTGGGCAACTAATCAATAACCCATATAGTTAGTCATATAGCTAATGATCAACACATGCATCAGATTACAAAACAACAGACACAATGATGCACAATTTAAAACAGTTTAGTCACTAACCCATGCACTCAGTGAGACACATTTAATCACTCACTTATACAGTCAGTCATGCACCTACTAAATCCTTCATCCAGACACTTATACATCCACTCATTCTTCAATATGTAAGACATATTTTAACTTTACAGAAGCATACAGTCACTGGATGTTGTCATCAGTGATGTCATCAGTGATGTCATTTGAGATGTCATCAGTGATGTCATCAGTGATGTCACTGACCATGTCATGAATGATGTAATATGTGACATCATCAGCAGTGGATTGCGGGTGCGCGATATATAGTTAGTGCAACTAACTATATATGGAATTTCAATGGTTTTGTGTGAGTAAAATAAGGTTTTCTAAATGCTAATTCCTAACTATATATGGTCTATAACCTATGGTTTTTTCAGTGAATTTTCAAGGTTTTGTAAATGCTAATTCCTAACTATATATGGTCTATAACCTATGGTTTTTTCTGTGAATTTCATTGGTTTTTTAACAGCTAATATCTGTAGCTGTAAAATGTATTCTTCTTTAAATCCAAAAATATATTTTATATGTTTATGAATAATTTTTTTTTAAAATATTTTTTTTTCTTCGTTCCCGCTTCGCGAATCGGGAAGCTTCCCGTTAGCTGACCTTGATGCCGCGAAATAGACCGCGAGCCGGTAAACGTTTCTTTACCGCAAGTGCCGCGTTAGAAAACAACATCGTGACGCCTCCCGTCCGCATGACGTTCCACGTTGTCGCGTGATACGTCATATGACGTGCTACGTTAGCGAACTGGTACGCGAAGCGAGTGCCAAAGCGCAGGTTTCTGGAAGCAAACCGGGAGGCCCTGCAAAGCGCTTAACGTAAACACAGCAAGTCATGTGACTTGGTAATAACACTTTTCATTGGTTCATTTCACTTTTGGTTTCCTAATGATGTAAGACTAGGTCATATAATCTAAAATGAACACTTTTGATTGGTTGAGAACTCTTGTTTTTCCCAAATGATGAAAATCCCTCCTTCTTTCCTCACTCTGACTTTCATCATTGTGAGAGAAAGACCCTTTGTGATCACTGAGCAATGGCTTCTTTAGTAGCTTCAGCTGGTGCTTCCCCACCACCTCCACCACATCCAAGGAAGAGTGGACCACCTGCTCAAGTTGTAATTCAACAAGAAGAAGAAGAAGAGGAACAGGAGGACGAGCACGAAGAGAGGCAGTTTTTGCCTGAGCAGCCCAAGACGTCTCACCGGAAAGAAAACTTCATTTGGCAATTTTTTTAAATTCCCAAAGGTCAGAAAAAAGTAAATGCAAGATACGTAACTTGCCTTATATGTCAAGATAGACTGTCCAGAGGGACCGAAAAAAAATACAGTTTCGGAAACTACACAATGCATCGCCATATGACTAGGTGGCATCCTAACAACTACAGTGCTGCACAGTTTCGGAACGACCTAGATAATCTCCCTATTATGGCCAGAAGATCTGTTGTACCGGAAGTAACGGGACCAGAGGGCAGAGAGATGGTGCCAAATATACAAATGAGATTTGGTGAAGTAAAACACACCTGCGTATTTTGCGATGGATTCATTTCCTACGGAGAAAGAAGCATCACTCTGATCAACAGAGCTATTGACTATCATATGCAAGTTTGTCCGAAACGCCCAAAATAATAAATACTTCTTTTTTTTGTTTTGTTGCTCCTGTTGAGCCCTTTACAATGAATCGTTTTCATTGCCCCCTCCAAGAAAAACCCAAAAAAATATAAAACTGTTCCGAAAAATTCAAAAACAGTAAAAAAATGTTCAGAAAAATAAAAAAAAAAGTTCTTTTCAGAACTACCTCCCCGTTATTAAAAAATTGGTACAATATTTGGAACTGTGCCAACCTCTATTTCTCTTAGTTCGCTTCCTAGTTCGCTCGCTGGTACGCGAACTGGAAGCGAACCAAAAACAGTAAGTATAAGGGAAGGAAACACACACTTATGTTAAAAGAAAGACAGCTATAGGGGAGTAAACTAGAGATACTATTACCCATAATCCACTACTGATGATGTCACATATTACATCATTCATGACATGCTCAGTGACATCATCAGCAGAGGATTGCGGGTTTTTTGGCAACATGCCTTATCCACGGTTTAATAACGCTGCCTTTTGCTTTATATAAGTTTTCAAATTGTATGAAATATATACCAATAGGTCTTTATGAACCTTTAGGTAGTGCTTTTGTTCATGAGGTCTGGTCGCTTCCATACACATACAGATGCTTCAAAGATGATCAAGAAGTTTATCTGAATGGAGAGGAATGCACTGAGACGCCAGATCATTCACTAATGTGTAGGCACATACAGTTACACGATTCATGCAACAAACACCGACCAAATATGGCTTGCGTGTTGCAAGGCACGCCAGTTCCTGCTATCATCCCCACGTTCAAGTTGTTGGAAAATGGTAGTTATTTGATGCTCAATAATGAAGATTGTTCTGAGTTAATTAAAAGTATTCCTTTTATCGTAACAGTAAGTGAACGGGTTATTTGCTGCAGAAATGTTCTATTTCCTCCCACACATGAACATAGGGAGTTTTCAATCTGGCCACAAATACCAACCTTGGGACACGTTTCAACGGCATGACAAGAATAAGAGCTCTTTTGTCTCAGAGAGAGGTGGCCTTGAGTTCGGCCCGTGAAACTTTCGTACTTCACATAGCGAACACCCGTACACAGGTTTGCCTTTCAATTTCAGCAACATGTTTCCGACTATCTTTAACGCATCCTCCACAAAATCCCTGGCACACTTTTTTAAAGTTGTTACCAGTGGTCTCGTGACTTCATTTGAGAAAATCTTTGGAGTCATCCCTGCTCCCTTTCATTGTATTTTCTGCACTCTGGTTCGTGGATTGGCATTTTTACTTGCATTACCAGCGGACGCTCTTGTGCTTTTTTACATTTTTAAATATGGATGTCCCTCCTATGCAACCTCCGACCCTGCAGCTGCTGACACTGTTCCGCAATCGCATGCTAGAATATTATGGCACAATGCCGTTGGCGATATTAAGCACGGCATATGGATTATCTTTTCGGTTCTCCTACTTCACCTGTGTCCAGCCTGTATTTCACTGCCTGACCTGTGATTTCGATTGGGCCATTGATTTGTGTCTCTGCGGACCGGTTTCTCCTGACGTCGACTTTAATCAGCTGATGACTCCTATCATTACTCACGAGTTGATTTGTCCTGGCGAAAGGATTATGGCTGTGGCATTGATGCATGGACTACTTGGTCCCTGGAATTTACTGGCGGCAGCACAGTCTTTCTTGGAACACAGCTTTCTTGAAAACCCACCGAGCTGTCCTCTGATGGTGATAGAGGATCCGGTGCTGGGAGAGCACGTATGTTCTTTTCCGCTTTTAAATTGGATGGCTGAACTGTTTTCGGATGAAGACGGTGACTTCCTATTGGAGGCTGTTGCAGCTTATTTTGCATACACAGTTATGTCATAGACCTTTTTCATGTTTGATATGCTGAGTACTAGCATTTCATTGACAATTCATTGACTTATTTGTCAAGTTTTTATTATTTACCTTGCCTATTGGCTTAAGACTCGATAAAGTACTTGGCTGTTTTATTTTTCTTTAGCATTGAATTTTCCTAGTTTTTAATGCTTTACCTTGCGGACCGTCCACATATAAACTTGCAATCTGCTCTCATGAGATGGCACTTCTATTATCTTATTCAGTTCGTTTCCGGATCATGAGGAGGTGTCATCTAGGTCCTGGATATCTTTACACCGTGTTAAGTTAGCATGGGCTCATTACCGGTTTAAACGCCATTTTTCCTTTTTTGCAACTTCTGCACACGACACTTAGTTGTTGCTTTAGCTTTCCACCTAGTAGTTCATCGTGGTTTACATGAGAATAATATGTTATTGGTCTACTATCTGCTTTACTTGTTAAACTATATCTGTACAGCGAGTGCTAAAGTTTCAAGAACAACACGATACAGAATTTTTATGAGGTCTGATCTCCACGACTTCATACTCATAACATAAGTGCAACTTCTGCCAATTCTGGGCATGAGGCGGGTTTTATATTGCTTTGCCGAACACACATACACAACAGTTGATGCGGTTCACATGAAGAGAGAGCTGGTGTATGCTGATGTGATTTCTTCAAATCTAAGACACTAAAGTATGGACACGCCCTAAACCAACACAAAGAGACCTTCTTAGCAAATAATATAATATGTGTATTAGGGAGGGTGAGATATAAGCAGCCGCGGGCCGTGGAGGGAGTTACGATGGGGCAGGGAGGCGGGGAGGGGGAGAAGCAGGGTGGAGCCCTCTCTACCTTGCCCCTCCCCCTCCCCGCCTCCCTGCCCCACCGTAACTCCCTCCACGGCCCGCGGCTGCTTATAAGTGTTGCTAACTCTTATTCATTTACAGCATGTTAACATACTATCACCATTCACTTTTTATGTACTAGTAACTATGCTGGTAATTTTGCTACTGATAATATGTGTACTTTTATTATCTAAGGTACTACGCCTGAGAAGACGGCATTAGTAAATAAACATTTCAAACACACATCTGTTCTTCTTAACTCCATGTTCTGGTTTCTAAGAAATCTATAACGACCGACTGTTCATGAGTTCCACGTATCCTGAGGTACTATAAGTTCATATTCTGGATTGTCTAAACATTGAGAGTTTGTTATATCCAATGTGACACTGTACCTAGCTTGCTAAATAGTTTTTGATTACTAACGTGAGTTTTGGGACACCCTAATTCGCCGAGGTTCCAATCCTCTGTCCACAGTTCTGTATGAGAACAGAAACCCTGCGACAGGGGCACCCCCGACCCTTGCTGGAGCTTCATCACACTTGCGATACAACTCCAGCAATGCGCCACCTTTACGGCACAGATACATCACGCATCTGTGCTGTTTTTGCCCCATGATGCGCCGCATTGTAAATGCACAAAAATGGCCGAACAGCCTGTGTGAAAATATCAATTCACGTCCTGGTACCATGAATTACCAAGGCGGACAGACTTGTGTCTGGGATTACTTTTTTATTTTATAAAAAGATTTTTTGAGAAAGATTTTTTAAGCGTCAAAAGACACAGCAAAACATTCAACACATTACATCAACAATACATTACATAAATACACACAAAATAAATGAAATTGTCAATCAATGAAATCCAAAAAACAACATTTCCTGGACGGACAACTGTAATATGCCTACAAATAAGTAGTCTATGAGGCACCAATCCTAAATATAATACAAACAAGTGGTCTAACCGTATGAAACACTGGCCTACTTGTTTAGCATCTGCAAGAAAACACCAAGTACATTTCTGCATCAAGTGCTAGAGCAATAGGGATAGCAAAGAAGCTAATTCAGGGTTTAGATTGCATAATTTCATTCCTATTGCGCCTTCCAACATTGGTGTCTTGCAGGGAAGAACGTCGACGCGTTTCGAACCCAAGTGTGATAAAGGGTTCTCCTCAGGACATGGATTGGGGGGTCGTTGTCCCTATAAAATAATTCCAAACATTGTGTCAGGGATAAACTAAGCCGAAAATGCTACTCGCAGAAACTCACGCATATAAATAATTAGAGTACCTTAGTGACTGGGCGATTGGAACAGTTCCCTGCAATCAAAATAAGGTATAAATCAGCATTAAAATCATGCCTCCACAGTATCTCCATGTTAAAGGGGTGAACCGCTGCATTCAAAACATACCTTGGTAATGAGCCTAAAGAGGTCACTGGGAGGAGGGAGGGGAGGTTTTTTCACCACACGTATTAGATACAGGATTCCACAGTCAGAAAAGAGCTGGAAAGGAGGAAGTTCCTGTCAGTGAGCCGTATAGATTAAAATATGGTAAACAGGGTTCAATATTAAATCGAACCATACCTTCAGAAAGCGGGCATGATTCCCATCATGAGTGTTCGAAAGAGCGGCGGCTGCCGCCTGCACTCGTGCGCTGTAAAAATAAAAATAATAAAGAGCGAGCGTTTTAGTAAAACGCTCCGGTTCCCTTTCTCTCTAGTCTGATGGAAAATAATGCCGTTCTGTTTAAACTTACTTCTCCCTCGTAATTGAAGAGCGTAGAGAAGAGGCACCTACGCTCTTCAATTACGAGGGAGAAGTAAGTTTAAACAGAACGGCATTATTTTCCATCAGACTAGAGAGAAAGGGAACCGGAGCGTTTTACTAAAACGCTCGCTCTTTATTATTTTTATTTTTACAGCGCACGAGTGCAGGCGGCAGCCGCCGCTCTTTCGAACACTCATGATGGGAATCATGCCCGCTTTCTGAAGGTATGGTTCGATTTAATATTGAACCCTGTTTACCATATTTTAATCTATACGGCTCACTGACAGGAACTTCCTCCTTTCCAGCTCTTTTCTGACTGTGGAATCCTGTATCTAATACGTGTGGTGAAAAAACCTCCCCTCCCTCCTCCCAGTGACCTCTTTAGGCTCATTACCAAGGTATGTTTTGAATGCAGCGGTTCACCCCTTTAACATGGAGATACTGTGGAGGCATGATTTTAATGCTGATTTATACCTTATTTTGATTGCAGGGAACTGTTCCAATCGCCCAGTCACTAAGGTACTCTAATTATTTATATGCGTGAGTTTCTGCGAGTAGCATTTTCGGCTTAGTTTATCCCTGACACAATGTTTGGAATTATTTTATAGGGACAACGACCCCCCAATCCATGTCCTGAGGAGAACCCTTTATCACACTTGGGTTCGAAACGCGTCGACGTTCTTCCCTGCAAGACACCAATGTTGGAAGGCGCAATAGGAATGAAATTATGCAATCTAAACCCTGAATTAGCTTCTTTGCTATCCCTATTGCTCTAGCACTTGATGCAGAAATGTACTTGGTGTTTTCTTGCAGATGCTAAACAAGTAGGCCAGTGTTTCATACTGTTAGACCACTTGTTTGTATTATATTTAGGATTGGTGCCTCATAGACTACTTATTTGTAGGCATATTACAGTTGTCCGTCCAGGAAATGTTGTTTTTTGGATTTCATTGATTGACAATTTCATTTATTTTGTGTGTATTTATGTAATGTATTGTTGATGTAATGTGTTGAATGTTTTGCTGTGTCTTTTGACGCTTAAAAAATCTTTCTCAAAAAATCTTTTTATAAAATAAAAAAGTAATCCCAGACACAAGTCTGTCCGCCTTGGTAATTCATGGTACCAGGACGTGAATTGATATTTTCACACAGGCTGTTCGGCCATTTTTGTTTGTTTACTTAATTGAGAGCGGTCCAGGCCGGATGGTGACAGGACCCAAGCCTCCTCAGTCCTCTTTTTGCATTGTAAATGCAGCACACCATAGGTGACGGAACAGCGGCACAGAATGACTAACACATCCCTGGTGATGCGCCAGTCATCATAAATCTATCCCTATGCTTCTTATCTTGTTAGAGATGAACCGCCATATGTATCATCAAAGTTATTTGCATTTCCTAAATAGCGAACTTTAAGGAATAAATAGCGATTCTTTACCATTCCTAGTTTGCGATGAGCTATTTGCTAATTAGCCGAATGTAGCCCAATGAAGCCCAATGTAGCCCAATGTAGCCCAAAGATGGCCGCCAGACACACAAAAAAACAAATGTA
This sequence comes from Lissotriton helveticus, assembly GCF_964261635.1. Taxonomy (NCBI): domain Eukaryota; kingdom Metazoa; phylum Chordata; class Amphibia; order Caudata; family Salamandridae; genus Lissotriton; species Lissotriton helveticus. The sequence goes on along the minus strand of NC_136061.1, from coordinate 1,493,124,559 downwards.
GCCCAAATATCAGCCAGATGTAGCCCAACTATAGCCCAGTGACAGAATGACCAATCAGCTTCGCAAACCTCCGTTACGCGAAGCGGAGCGCTGTTACAGATATATATCTTTTTTTGAACGTTAATTTCTCAAAATCCACTGGAGCACATATATTGAGACCTAGCAAAGGCACATCGGGCTACCAGTCCCTAATATTTTGCCAAGTTTCGTGCAAATCCATTCAGCCGTTCAATTATTATTTTTATTATTTTTTTTTGCCCCGCGGGGCCCTTTTAAAACCTCCACATCAAACCTAGGGGGTCAGCGAGGATCTACTATGCCCCCTTATAGTTATTTCCCCCTTTGTTTTGACCTCCTCTTGTCTCTCGATCCTACCGAGAGACAAGATGGCGGCCGCTACGGACTGTTTGGAATGTTGACAGACGCCGGAGAACCAATCAGCTTCGCTTCACAAAGCTCCGTTGCGCGAAAAGTCCGCGAACCAGAGCGCTAACCGGTCCGCTGTTACAGATATATATCTTTTTTTAAACGTTAATTTCTCAAAATCCACTGGAGCACATATATTGAGACCTACAAAAGGCACATCGGGCTACCAGTCCCTACAATTTTGCCAAGTTTCGTGCAAATCCATTCAGCCGTTCGGGCTAAAAGTGAGGCCAACCGCCCTATGGAAATTAACATGGGAAAAACGCGTTTTGGGACCCCCCTTTTTTCTCGGCCCCCCCTTGACGAACCCCCCCCTAAATTTTCAAGGGCTGCTCAGAAACAAAATGTGCCATTTTCCTGAAAATTTCAGCCAATTCCGTCCACAAACGCCAAAGTTATTAGACATAGAATTTTCAAAAAACCCATAGAGAAAAAATCCTAACTATATATACCTACTGGCGACCGCCAGTAGGTAATATATATATATATATATGATCATTGAAAAAAACATAGATTTCAGGGATGTTATAGTTAGAAATTAGCGTTTAAAAAACCTTTGAAATTCGCTGAAAAAACCATAGGTTTCAGGGACGTTATAATTAGAAATTAGCATTTAAAAAATCTTTGAAATTCACTGAAAAAACATAGGTTTCATGGATATTATAATTAGAAATCAGCAAATCAGCATTTAAAAAACCTTAGCAATTCACAGAAAAAAACACAGGTTTCACGGGTGTTACAGTTAGTTGGACATTTCACTCGAACAAAACCTGAGAAATTCGGGCCTTATAGTTAGTTGAGCTAACTATATCTTGCGCCCTCACAATGCACTGGTGATGACGTCACATATTACATCATTCATGACATGCTCGGAGGTATCACTGATGACATCTCAAATGACATCACTGATGACATCATCCAGTGACTGTATTTCTGTAAAGTTTAAATATGTTATATATATATATATATATATATTACCTACTGGCGGTCGCCAGTAGGTATATATAGTTAGGATTTTTTCTCTATGGGTTTTTTGAAAATTCTATGTCTAATAACTTTGGCGTTTGTGGACGGAATTGGCTGAAATTTTCAGGAAAATGGCACATTTTGTTTCTGAGCAGCCCTTGAAAATTTGGGGGGGTTCGTCCAGTGGGGGCCGAGAAAAAAGGGGGGTCCCAAAACGTGTTTTTAACATTGAGTTTTCCATAGGGCGGTTGGCCTCACTTTTAGCCCGAACGGCTGAATGGATTTGCACGAAACTTGGCAAAATTGTAGGGACTGGTAGCCCGATGTGCCTTTTGTAGGTCTCAATATATGTGCTCCAGTGGATTTTGAGAAATTAACGTTTAAAAAAAGATATATATCTGTAACAGCGGACCGGTTAGCGCTCTGGTTCGCGGACTTTTCGCGCAACGGAGCTTTGTGAAGCGAAGCTGATTGGTTCTCCGGCGTCTGTCAACATTCCAAACAGTCCGTAGCGGCCGCCATCTTGTCTCTCGGTAGGATCGAGAGACAAGAGGAGGTCAAAACAAAGGGGGAAATAACTATAAGGGGGCATAGTAGATCCTCGCTGACCCCCTAGGTTTGATGTGGAGGTTTTAAAAGGGCCCCGCGGGGCAAAAAAAAATAATAAAAATAATAATTGAACGGCTGAATGGATTTGCACGAAACTTGGCAAAATATTAGGGACTGGTAGCCCGATGTGCCTTTGCTAGGTCTCAATATATGTGCTCCAGTGGATTTTGAGAAATTAACGTTCAAAAAAAGATATATATCTGTAACAGCGCTCCGCTTCGCGTAACGGAGGTTTGCGAAGCTGATTGGTCATTCTGTCACTGGGCTATAGTTGGGCTACATCTGGCTGATATTTGGGCTACATTTGTTTTTTTGTGTGTCTGGCGGCCATCTTTGGGCTACATTGGGCTACATTGGGCTTCATTGGGCTACATTCGGCTAATTAGCAAATAGCTCATCGCAAACTAGGAATGGTAAAGAATCGCTATTTATTCCTTAAAGTTCGCTATTTAGGAAATGCAAATAACTTTGATGATACATATGGCGGTTCATCTCTAACAAGATAAGAAGCATAGGGATAGATTTATGATGACTGGCGCATCACCAGGGATGTGTTAGTCATTCTGTGCCGCTGTTCCGTCACCTATGGTGTGCTGCATTTACAATGCGGCGCATCATGGGGCAAAAACAGCACAGATGCGTGATGTATCTGTGCCGTAAAGGTGGCGCATTGCTGGAGTTGTATCGCAAGTGTGATGAAGCTCCAGCAAGGGTCGGGGGTGCCCCTGTCGCAGGGTTTCTGTTCTCACACAGAACTGTGGACAGAGGATTGGAACCTCGGCGAATTAGGGTGTCCCAAAACTCACGTTAGTAATCAAAAACTATTTAGCAAGCTAGGTACAGTGTCACATTGGATATAACAAACTCTCAATGTTTAGACAATCCAGAATATGAACTTATAGTACCTCAGGATACGTGGAACTCATGAACAGTCGGTCGTTATAGATTTCTTAGAAACCAGAACATGGAGTTAAGAAGAACAGATGTGTATTTGAAATGTTTATTTACTAATGCCGTCTTCTCAGGCGTAGTACCTTAGATAATAAAAGTACACATATTATCAGTAGCAAAATTACCAGCATAGTTACTAGTACATAAAAAGCGAATGGTGACAGTATGTTAACATGCTGTAAATGAATAAGAGTTAGCAACACTTATAAGCAGCCGCGGGCCGTGGAGGGAGTTACGGTGGGGCAGGGAGGCGGGGAGGGGGAGGGGCAAGGTAGAGAGGGCTCCACCCTGCTTCTCCCCCTCCCCGCCTCCCTGCCCCATCGTAACTCCCTCCACGGCCCGCGGCTGCTTATATCTCACCCTCCCTAATACACATATTATATTATTTGCTAAGAAGGTCTCTTTGTGTTGGTTTAGGGCGTGTCCATACTTTAGTGTCTTAGATTTGAAGAAATCACATCAGCATACACCAGCTCTCTCTTCATGTGAACCGCATCAACTGTTGTGTATGTGTGTTCGGCAAAGCAATATAAAACCCGCCTCATGCCCAGAATTGGCAGAAGTTGCACTTATGTTATGAGTATGAAGTCGTGGAGATCAGACCTCATAAAAATTCTGTATCGTGTTGTTCTTGAAACTTTAGCACTCGCTGTACAGATATAGTTTAACAAGTAAAGCAGATAGTAGACCAATAACATATTATTCTCATGTAAACCACGATGAACTACTAGGTGGAAAGCTAAAGCAACAACTAAGTGTCGTGTGCAGAAGTTGCAAAAAAGGAAAAATGGCGTTTAAACCGGTAATGAGCCCATGCTAACTTAACACGGTGTAAAGATATCCAGGACCTAGATGACACCTCCTCATGATCCGGAAACGAACTGAATAAGATAATAGAAGTGCCATCTCATGAGAGCAGATTGCAAGTTTATATGTGGACGGTCCGCAAGGTAAAGCATTAAAAACTAGGAAAATTCAATGCTAAAGAAAAATAAAACAGCCAAGTACTTTATCGAGTCTTAAGCCAATAGGCAAGGTAAATAATAAAAACTTGACAAATAAGTCAATGAATTGTCAATGAAATGCTAGTACTCAGCATATCAAACATGAAAAAGGTCTATGACATAACTGTGTATGCAAAATAAGCTGCAACAGCCTCCAATAGGAAGTCACCGTCTTCATCCGAAAACAGTTCAGCCATCCAATTTAAAAGCGGAAAAGAACATACGTGCTCTCCCAGCACCGGATCCTCTATCACCATCAGAGGACAGCTCGGTGGGTTTTCAAGAAAGCTGTGTTCCAAGAAAGACTGTGCTGCCGCCAGTAAATTCCAGGGACCAAGTAGTCCATGCATCAATGCCACAGCCATAATCCTTTCGCCAGGACAAATCAACTCGTGAGTAATGATAGGAGTCATCAGCTGATTAAAGTCGACGTCAGGAGAAACCGGTCCGCAGAGACACAAATCAATGGCCCAATCGAAATCACAGGTCAGGCAGTGAAATACAGGCTGGACACAGGTGAAGTAGGAGAACCGAAAAGATAATCCATATGCCGTGCTTAATATCGCCAACGGCATTGTGCCATAATATTCTAGCATGCGATTGCGGAACAGTGTCAGCAGCTGCAGGGTCGGAGGTTGCATAGGAGGGACATCCATATTTAAAAATGTAAAAAAGCACAAGAGCGTCCGCTGGTAATGCAAGTAAAAATGCCAATCCACGAACCAGAGTGCAGAAAATACAATGAAAGGGAGCAGGGATGACTCCAAAGATTTTCTCAAATGAAGTCACGAGACCACTGGTAACAACTTTAAAAAAGTGTGCCAGGGATTTTGTGGAGGATGCGTTAAAGATAGTCGGAAACATGTTGCTGAAATTGAAAGGCAAACCTGTGTACGGGTGTTCGCTATGTGAAGTACGAAAGTTTCACGGGCCGAACTCAAGGCCACCTCTCTCTGAGACAAAAGAGCTCTTATTCTTGTCATGCCGTTGAAACGTGTCCCAAGGTTGGTATTTGTGGCCAGATTGAAAACTCCCTATGTTCATGTGTGGGAGGAAATAGAACATTTCTGCAGCAAATAACCCGTTCACTTACTGTTACGATAAAAGGAATACTTTTAATTAACTCAGAACAATCTTCATTATTGAGCATCAAATAACTACCATTTTCCAACAACTTGAACGTGGGGATGATAGCAGGAACTGGCGTGCCTTGCAACACGCAAGCCATATTTGGTCGGTGTTTGTTGCATGAATCGTGTAACTGTATGTGCCTACACATTAGTGAATGATCTGGCGTCTCAGTGCATTCCTCTCCATTCAGATAAACTTCTTGATCATCTTTGAAGCATCTGTATGTGTATGGAAGCGACCAGACCTCATGAACAAAAGCACTACCTAAAGGTTCATAAAGACCTATTGGTATATATTTCATACAATTTGAAAACTTATATAAAGCAAAAGGCAGCGTTATTAAACCGTGGATAAGGCATGTTGCCAAAAAACCCGCAATCCTCTGCTGATGATGTCACTGAGCATGTCATGAATGATGTAATATGTGACATCATCAGTAGTGGATTATGGGTAATAGTATCTCTAGTTTACTCCCCTATAGCTGTCTTTCTTTTAACATAAGTGTGTGTTTCCTTCCCTTATACTTACTGTTTTTGGTTCGCTTCCAGTTCGCGTACCAGCGAGCGAACTAGGAAGCGAACTAAGAGAAATAGAGGTTGGCACAGTTCCAAATATTGTACCAATTTTTTAATAACGGGGAGGTAGTTCTGAAAAGAACTTTTTTTTTTATTTTTCTGAACTTTTTTTACTGTTTTTGAATTTTTCGGAACAGTTTTATATTTTTTTGGGGTTTTCTTGGAGGGGGCAATGAAAACGATTCATTGTAAAGGGCTCAACAGGAGCAACAAAACAAAAAAAAGAAGTATTTATTATTTTGGGCGTTTCGGACAAACTTGCATATGATAGTCAATAGCTCTGTTGATCAGAGTGATGCTTCTTTCTCCGTAGGAAATGAATCCATCGCAAAATACGCAGGTGTGTTTTACTTCACCAAATCTCATTTGTATATTTGGCACCATCTCCCTGCCCTCTGGTCCCGTTACTTCCGGTACAACAGATCTTCTGGCCATAATAGGGAGATTATCTAGGTCGTTCCGAAACTGTGCAGCACTGTAGTTGTTAGGATGCCACCTAGTCATATGGCGATGCATTGTGTAGTTTCCGAAACTGTATTTTTTGTCGGTCCCTCTGGACAGTCTATCTTGACATATAAGGCAAGTTACGTATCTTGCATTTACTTTTTTCTGACCTTTGGGAATTTTAAAAAATTGCCAAATGAAGTTTTCTTTCCGGTGAGACGTCTTGGGCTGCTCAGGCAAAAACTGCCTCTCTTCGTGCTCGTCCTCCTGTTCCTCTTCTTCTTCTTCTTGTTGAATTACAACTTGAGCAGGTGGTCCACTCTTCCTTGGATGTGGTGGAGGTGGTGGGGAAGCACCAGCTGAAGCTACTAAAGAAACCATTGCTCAGTGATCACAAAGGGTCTTTCTCTCACAATGATGAAAGTCAGAGTGAGGAAAGAAGGAGGGATTTTCATCATTTGGGAAAAACAAGAGTTCTCAACCAATCAAAAGTGTTCATTTTAGATTATATGACCTAGTCTTACATCATTAGGAAACCAAAAGTGAAATGAACCAATGAAAAGTGTTATTACCAAGTCACATGACTTGCTGTGTTTACGTTAAGCGCTTTGCAGGGCCTCCCGGTTTGCTTCCAGAAACCTGCGCTTTGGCACTCGCTTCGCGTACCAGTTCGCTAACGTAGCACGTCATATGACGTATCACGCGACAACGTGGAACGTCATGCGGACGGGAGGCCTCACGATGTTGTTTTCTAACGCGGCACTTGCGGTAAAGAAACGTTTACCGGCTCGCGGTCTATTTCGCGGCATCAAGGTCAGCTAACGGGAAGCTTCCCAATTCGCGAAGCGGGAACGAAGAAAAAAAAATATTTAAAAAAAAAATTATTCATAAACATATAAAATATATTTTTGGATTTAAAGAAGAATACATTTTACAGCTACAGATATTAGCTGTTAAAAAACCAATGAAATTCACAGAAAAAACCATAGGTTATAGACCATATATAGTTAGGAATTAGCATTTACAAAACCTTGAAAATTCACTGAAAAAACCATAGGTTATAGACCATATATAGTTAGGAATTAGCATTTAGAAAACCTTATTTTACTCACACAAAACCATTGAAATTCCATATATAGTTAGTTGCACTAACTATATATCGCGCACCCGCAATCCACTGCTGATGATGTCACATATTACATCATTCATGACATGGTCAGTGACATCACTGATGACATCACTGATGACATCTCAAATGACATCACTGATGACATCACTGATGACAACATCCAGTGACTGTATGCTTCTGTAAAGTTAAAATATGTCTTACATATTGAAGAATGAGTGGATGTATAAGTGTCTGGATGAAGGATTTAGTAGGTGCATGACTGACTGTATAAGTGAGTGATTAAATGTGTCTCACTGAGTGCATGGGTTAGTGACTAAACTGTTTTAAATTGTGCATCATTGTGTCTGTTGTTTTGTAATCTGATGCATGTGTTGATCATTAGCTATATGACTAACTATATGGGTTATTGATTAGTTGCCCAAGTATTTGTATGGGAGACTGAGTGTGTGTGTGGGTGTCTGGGAGGTGTATGACTCTGTGTATAGATGTGTGAGCAGTTGATTCACTAGATGTATGGGTTCAAAAGTGCATGTGGAAACATCTGTATGGGCGGTTGACTGTGTGCATGAGTGTATTGGTGAGTGAATGGATATCTCAGTGCTACATGTCAAAGTAAGTACATATGTAAAACACAGTACATGTGATAGTTGACATATATAAATAACTGTGCATAAGAGCCAGTGAATGTGTGAGTGGCTGTATGGATTATTGTGAACTTGTATCAGGGATTGTATAACAGAGTAAATATGTGTTATTATATGTTCCAATAAGTAAGGTGTGTATAACTATATAGTTGAGGAAATCGAGGTGTGATTGATTCTTTGCAAGACTGACTAGGTGTGTGAGTAACTCCATGGATGAGTGACAGTCTGTGAGTGTCTGTTTACACTGAGTGTATCTAAGGTTATATTAGAGTCTGAAGAGGTTCATTGTATCATCACATGAATGATGTCATCAGTGATGTGATCAGTAATGTCAAATGAGATGTCATCAGTGATGTCATCAGTGATGTCATTTGAGATGTCATCAGTGATGTCATCAGTGATGTCACTGACCATGTCATGAATGATGTAATATGTGACATCATCAGCAGTGGATTGCGGGTGCGCGATATATAGTTAGTGCAACTAACTATATATGGAATTTCAATGGTTTTGTGTGAGTAAAATAAGGTTTTCTAAATGCTAATTCCTAACTATATATGGTCTATAACCTATGGTTTTTTCAGTGAATTTTCAAGGTTTTGTAAATGCTAATTCCTAACTATATATGGTCTATAACCTATGGTTTTTTCTGTGAATATATATATATATATATATATTACCTACTGGCGGTCGCCAGTAGGTATATATAGTTAGGATTTTTTCTCTATGGGATTTTTGAAAATTCTATGTCTAATAACTTTGGCGTTTGTGGACGGAATTGGCTGAAATTTTCAGGAAAATGGCACATTTTGTTTCTGAGCAGCACTTGAAAATTTGGGAGGGGGTGCGTCAAGGGGGGGCCGAGAAAAAAGGGGGGTCCCAAAACGTGTTTTTAACATTGAGTTTTCCATAGGGCGGTTGGCCTCACTTTTAGCCCGAACGGCTGAATGGATTTGCACGAAACTTGGCAAAATTGTAGGGACTGGTAGCCCGATGTGCCTTTTGTAGGTCTCAATATATGTGCTCCAGTGGATTTTGAGAAATTAACGTTTAAAAAAAGATATATATCTGTAACAGCGGACAGGGCAGCGCTCCAGGACGCGTACTTTTCGCGCAACGGAGCTTTGTGAAGCGAAGCTGATTGGTTCTCTGGCGTCTGTCAACATTCCAAAAAGTCCGTAGCGGCCGCCATCTTGTCTCTCGGTAGGATCGAGAGACAAGAGGAGGCCAAAACAAAGGGGGAAATAACCATAAGGGGGCATAGTAGATCCTCGCTGACCCCCTAGGTTTGATGTGGAGGTTTTAAAAGGGCCCCGCGGGGCAAAAAAAATAATAATAATAATAATCGAATGGCTGAATGGATTTGCACGAAACTTGGCAAAATATTAGGGACTGGTAGCCCGATGTGCCTTTGCTAGGTCTCAATATATGTGCTCCAGTGGATTTTGAGAAATTAACGTTCAAAAAAAGATATTTATCTGTAACAGCGCTCCGCTTCGCGTAACGGAGGTTTGCGAAGCTGATTGGTCATTCTGTCACTGGGCTATAGTTGGGCTACATCTGGCTGATATTTGGGCTACATTTGTTTTTTTGTGTGTCTGGCGGCCATCTTTGGGCTACATTGGGCTACATTGGGCTTCATTGGGCTACATTGGGCTACATTTGGGCTCCAACATATATATAGGCCAATGTAGCCCAATATATATTTTTCAAAGTTAATTTTCGTAAAAACCACTGGAGCATATATCTTGAGACATAGCAAAGGCACATCGGGCTACCAGTCCCTACAATTTTGCCAAGTTTCGTGGAAATCCATTCAGCCGTTCGAGCTAAAAGTGAGTCCAACCGCCCTATGGAAATGAAGGAAATGAATGGGTAATTTGTAATTAGCAAATAGCTAATCGCAAACTAGGAATGGTAAAGAATCGCTATTTATTCCTTAAAGTTCGCTATTTAGGAAATGCAAAAAACTTTGATGATACATATGGCGGTTCATCTCTAACAAGATAAGAAGCATAGGGATACATTTATGATGACTGGCGCATCACCAGGGATGTGTTAGTCATTCTGTGCCGCTGTTCCGTCACCTATGGTGTGCTGCATTTACAATGCGGCGCATCATGGGGCAAAAACAGCACAGATGCGTGATGTATCTGTGCCGTAAAGGTGGCGCATTGCTGGAGTTGTATCGCAAGTGTGATGAAGCTCCAGCAAGGGTCGGGGGTGCCCCTGTCGCAGGGTTTCTGTTCTCACACAGAACTGTGGACAGAGGATTGGAACCTCGGCGAATTAGGGTGTCCCAAAACTCACGTTAGTAATCAAAAACTCCTTAGCAAGCTAGGTACAGTGTCACATTGGATATAACAAACTCTCAATGTTTAGACAATCCAGAATATGAACTTATAGTACCTCAGGATACGTGGAACTCATGAACAGTCGGTCGTTATATATTTCTTAGAAACCAGAACATGGAGTTAAGAAGAACACATGTGTATTTGAAATGTTTATTTACTAATGCCGTCTTCTCAGGCGTAGTATCTTAGATAATACAAGTACACATATTATCAGTAGCAAAATTACCAGCATAGTTACTAGTACATAAAAAGCGAATGGTGATAGTATGTTAACATGCTGTAAATGAATAAGAGTTAGCAACACTTATAAGCAGCCGCGGGCCGTGGAGGGAGTTACGGTGAGGCAGGGAGGCGGGGAGGGGGAGAAGCAGGGTGGAGAATACAAGTACACATATTATCAGTAGCAAAATTACCAGCATAGTTACTAGTACATAAAAAGCGAATGGTGACAGTATGTTAACATGCTGTAAATGAATAAGAGTTAGCAACACTTATAAGCAGCCGCGGGCCGTGGAGGGAGTTACGGTGGGGCAGGGAGGCGGGGAGGGGGAGGGGCAGGGTAGAGAGGGCTCCACCCTGCTTCTCCCCCTCCCCGCCTCCCTGCCTCACCGTAACTCCCTCCACGGCCCGCGGCTGCTTATATCTCACCCTCCCTAATACACATATTATATTATTTGCTAAGAAGGTCTCTTTGTGTTGGTTTAGGGCGTGCCCATACTTTAGTGTCTTAGATTTGAAGGAATCACATCAGCATACACCAGCTCTCTCTTCATGTGAACCGCATCAACTGTTGTGTATGTGTGTTCGGCAAAGCAATATAAAACCCGCCTCATGCCCAGAATTGGCAGAAGTTGCACTTATGTTATGAGTATGAAGTCGTGGAGATCAGACCTCATAACAATTCTGTATCGTGTTGTTCTTGAAACTTTAGCACTCGCTGTACAGATATAGTTTAACAAGCAAAGCAGATAGTAGAGCAATAACATATTATTCTCATGTAAACCACGATGAACTACTAGGTGGAAAGCTAAAGCAACAACTAAGTGTCGTGTGCAGAAGTTGCAAAAAAGGAAAAATGGCGTTTAAACCGGTAATGAGCCCATGCTAACTTAACACGGTGTAAAGATATCCAGGACCTAGATGACACCTCCCCATGATCCGGAAACGAACTGAATAAGATAATAGAAGTGCCATCTCATGAGAGCAGATTGCAAGTTTATATGTGGACGGTCCGCAAGGTAAAGCATTAAAAACTAGGAAAATTTAATGCTAAAGAAAAATAAAACAGCCAAGTACTTTATCGAGTCTTAAGCCAATAGGCAAGGTAAATAATAAAAACTTGACAAATAAGTCAATGAATTGTCAATGAAATGCTAGTACTCAGCATATCAAACATGAAAAAGGTCTATGACATAACTGTGTATGCAAAATAAGCTGCAACAGCCTCCAATAGGAAGTCACCGTCTTCATCCGAAAACAGTTCAGCCATCCAATTTAAAAGCGGAAAAGAACATACGTGCTCTCCCAGCACCGGATCCTCTATCACCATCAGAGGACAGCTCGGTGGGTTTTCAAGAAAGCTCTGTTCCAAGAAAGACTGTGCTGCCACCAATAAATTCCAGGGACCAATTAGTCCATGCATCAATGCCACAGCCATAATCCTTTCGCCAGGACAAACCAACTCGTGAGTAATGATAGGAGTCATCAGCTGATTAAAGTCGACGTCAGGAGAAACCGGTCCGCAGAGACACAAATCAATGGCCCAATCGAAATCACAGGTCAGGCAGTGAAATACAGGCTGGACACAGGTGAAGTAGGAGAATCGAAAAGATAATCCATATGCCGTGCTTAATATCGCCAACGGCATTGTGCCATAATATTCTAGCATGCGATTGCGGAACAGTGTCAGCAGCTGCAGGGTGGGAGGTTGCATAGGAGGGACATCCATATTTAAAAATGTAAAAAAGCACAAGAGCATCCGCTGGTAATGCAAGTAAAAATGCCAATCCACGAAGCAGAGTGGAGAAAATAGAATGAAAGAAAGCAGGGATGACTCCAAAGATTTTCTCAAATGAAGTCACGAGACCACTGGTAACAACTTTAAAAAAGTGCGCCAGGGCCTTTGTGGAGGATGCGTTAAAGATAGTCCGAACCATCTTGCTGAAATTGAAAGGCAAATCTGAATTGAAAAGGGTCTGCACCTCTGTACGGGTGTTCGCTATGTGAAGCACGAAAGTTTCACGGGCCGAACTCAAGGCCACCTCTCTCTGACACAAAAGAGCTCTTATTCTTGCCATGCCGTTGAAATCTCTCCCAAGGTTGGTATTTGTGGCCAGATTTAAAACTCCCTATGTTCATGTGTGGGAGAAAATAGAACATTTCTGCAGCAAATAACCCGTTCACTTACTGTTACGATAAAAGGAATACTTTTAATTAACTCAGAACAATCTTGATTATTGAGCATCAAATAACTACCATTTTCCAACAACTTGAACGTGGGGATGATAGCAGGAACTGGCGTGCCTTGCAACACGCAAGCCATATTTGGTCGGTGTTTGTTGCATGAACCGTGTAACTGTATGTGCCTACACATTAGTGAATGATCTGGCGTCTCAGTGCATTCCTCTCCATTCAGATAAACTTCTTGATCATCTTTGAAACATCTGTATGTGTATGGAAGCGACCAGACCTCATGAAGAAAAGCACTACCTAAAGGTTCATAACGACCTATTGGTATATATTTCATACAATTTGAAAACTTATATAAAGCAAAAGGCAGCGTTATTAAACCGTGGATAAGGCACGTTGCCAAAAAACCCGCAATCCTCTGCTGATGATGTCACTGAGCATGTCATGAATGATGTAATATGTGACATCATCAGCAGTGGATTACGGGTAATAGTATCTCTAGTTTACTCCCCTATAGCTGTCTTTCTTTTAACATAAGTGTCTGTTTCCTTCCCTTATACTTACTGTTTTTGGTTCGCTTCCGGTTCGCGTACCGGCGAGCGAACTGTGAAGCGAACTAAGAGAAATAGAGGTTGGCACAGTTCCAAATATTGTACCAATTTTTTAATAACGGGGAGGTAGTTCTGAAAAGAACTTTTTTTTTATTGTTTTTGTTGTTTTATATTTTTTTTATTATTTTTCAGAACATTTTTTTACTTTTTTTGAATTTTTCTGAACAGTTTTATATTTTTGGGGGTTTTTCTTGGAGGGGGCAATGAAAACGATTCATTGTAAAGGGCTCAACAGGAGCAACAAAACAAAAAAAAAGTATTTATTATTTTGGGCGTTTCGTACAAACTTGCATATGATAGTCAATAGCTCTGTTGATCAGAGTGATGCTTCTTTCTCCGTAGCAAATGAATCCATCGCAAAATACGCATATGTGTTTTACTTCACCAAATCTCATTTGTATATTTGGCACCATCTCCCTGCCCTCTGGTCCCGTTACTTCCGGTACAACAGATCTTCTGGCCATAATAGGGAGATTATCTAGGTCGTTCCGAAACTGTGCAGCACTGTAGTTGTTAGGATGCCACCTAGTCATATGGCGATGCATTGTGTAGTTTCCGAAACTGTATTTTTTCTCGGTTCCTCTGGACAGTCTATCTTGACATATAAGGCAAGTTACGTATCTTGCATTTACTTTTTTCTGACCTTTGGGAATTTTAAAAAATTGCCAAATGAAGTTTTCTTTCCGGTGAGACGTCCTGGGTTCCTCAGGCAAAAACTGCCTCTCTTCCTGCTCTTCCTCGTCTTCCTCTTCTTCCTCTTCTTGCTGAATTATAACTTGAGCAGGTGGTCCACTCTTCCTTGGATGTGGTGGAGGTGGTGGGGAAGCACCAGCTGAAGCTACTAAAGAAGCCATTGCTCAGTGATCACAAAGGGTCTTTCTCTCACAATGATGAAAGTCAGAGTGAGGAAAGAAGGAGGGATTTTCATCATTTGGGAAAAACAAGAGTTCTCAACCAATCAAAAGTGTTCATTTTAGATTATATGACCTAGTCTTACATCATTAGGAAACCAAACTGAAATGAACCAATGAAAAGTGTTATTACCAAGTCACATGACTTGCTGTGTTTACGTTAAGCGCTTTGCAGGGCCTCCCGGTTTGCTTCCAGAAACCTGCGCTTTGCGACTCGCTTCGCGTACCAGTTCGCTAACGTAGCACGTCATATGACGTATCACGCGACAACGTGAAACGTCATGCGGACGGGAGGCGTCACGATGTTGTTTTCTAACGCGGCACTTGCGGTAAAGAAACGTTTACCGGCTCGCGGTCTATTTCGCGGCATCAAGGTCAGCTAACGGGAAGCTTCCCGATTCGCGAAGCGGGAACGAAGAAAAAAAAATATTAAAAAAAAAAATTATTCATAAACATATAAAATATATTTTTGGATTTAAAGAAGAATACATTTTACAGCTACAGATATTAGCTGTTAAAAAACCAATGAAATTCACTGAAAAAACCATAGGTTATAGACCATATATAGTTAGGAATTAGCATTTACAAAACCTTGAAAATTCACTGAAAAAACCATAGGTTATAGACCATATATAGTTAGGAATTAGCATTTAGAAAACCTTATTTTACTCACACAAAACCATTGAAATTCCATATATAGTTAGTTGCACTAACTATATATCGCGCACCCGCAATCCACTGCTGATGATGTCACATATTACATCATTCATGACATGGTCAGTGACATCACTGATGACATCACTGATGACATCTCAAATGACATCACTGATGACATCACTGATGACATCTCAAATGACATCACTGATGACATCATGACACACCAATACCAGTTACTACATACGCACTCACTGATTCCTACGTCTACACACACATTCACTCATTCACCCATACAATAACTCATACATACAGTCACTTATTATTACAACACTATCATATGCACTCATACACCTATGCAGACAGTCACACACTGCCACTCATCCATGGAGTTACTCACACACCAAGTCAGTCCTGTAAAGAATCAATCACACTTCCATTTCTTCATCTATACAGTTAAACACAGAACACCATACTTCAGTGACATCACTGATGACATCACTAATGACATCTGAAATGACATCACTGATGACATCTGAAATGACATCACTGATGACATCATGACACACCAATACCAGTTACTACATACGCACTCACTGATTCGTACGTCTACACACACATTCACTCATTCACCCATACAATTACTCATACATACAGTCAGTTATTATTAGAACACTATCATATGCACTCATACACCTAGTCAGTCCTGTGAAGAATCAATCACACTTCGATTTCCTCATCTATAGTTAAACACAGAACACCATACTTTTCACACATATACTAACACATACTTACTCTCTTATACAATCACTGATACAAGTACACATTGATATGCACAGAGTCACACACCTCCCAGCCAGCCACACACACACTCAGTCTTCCATACATCCAGTCATTCTTCAATATGTAAAACGTATTTAAACTTTACAAAAACACACAGACACTAGATGATGTCATCAGTGATGTCATTTGAGATATCATCAGTGATGTCATCAGTGATGTCACTGACCATGTCATGAATGATGTAATATGTGACATCATCAGCAGTGGATTGCGGGTGCGCGATATATAGTTAGTGCAACTAACTATATATGGAATTTCAATGGTTTTGTGTGAGTAAAATAAGGTTTTCTAAATGCTAATTCCTAACTATATATGGTCTATAACCTATGGTTTTTTCAGTGAATATATATATATATATATATATATAAAGATATATGTATATATATTCACTGAAAAAAACATAGGTTTCACACACGTTATAGTTAGGAATTACCATTTAAAAAACCTTGCAATTCATTGAAAAAACTATAGGTTTCAAACATGTTAAAGTTGTTAGCTGGACATTTTACTCATACAAAACCATTGAAATTCCCCCGCTATAGTTAGTTCAGCTAACTATAACTAGCTCGCCCGCAATGCACTGCTGATGACGTCACATATTACATCACTCATGACATGGTCAGTGACATCACTCATGACATCACTGATGACATCTCAAATGACATCACTGATGACATCACTGATGACACCATCCTTGTGAAAGAGTGGCAGACCTCCTCTCAGCATAATATAACCTTTGATACACACATTCAAAAATAGAAACTAACATTTTCAAAAAAATTGAGATACCAATACCAGTTACAACAACCTATTCAGTAATTCCACCATCTATATACACATCCACTCATTCACCAACAGTTCTATATAGTCACTCATACATGTACTCACTCATCATATGTACTGATACACCTATACATCCTGTTACACACCGACAGTCATCCATAGAGTTACTCACACACATACTCACACATGCAAATAACTATCAAACATCCATTTATTTGCATATACAGCTATACACACACTACCACACTTACTTCTACGGAAACTTACACATACTTACTCTCTTAAACAATCACTTATAGAAACACATATTCATTTAAACAGGAACTCTTCCAATCTCTCACTCTCACATATACTCACTTATATACATCAATACTCACATATACTAGATTAAAACATATGTAGTTACTCATAAAGATACTATTGAGACAGTCATTCACTCAGTAACACACCTATACACACACTCATCCACCCATACAGTCCTGCACACCTACTGTCTTCAAAACACATACAGTGAGTCAGTCATTCATGCATCTATGCGCTACGTAATACCCCCCACCAAACCATACATGCACTCATACTGATACTCAAAAAAACAACTAATAACCCATATACACACTCATGTAGCTACTCACCAACCCATGCAGCCAATTATACACAAAGTGAGACACTGATAGATATATTCAAATATTTAAACATTACTCGCTAATATATGTTTTCACTAAGATACACTTAATAAGTCAGTTAACCAATCAATTTTTAAAAAAAAAACATCCATTTAGACACTTATTTACCCATTTATTCTTCCATCGACCTTTAGATATACATATATAAAACATATTTATTTTTCAGAAAGACACACATTCACTGGATGGTGTCATCAGTGATGTCATCAGTGATGTCATTTGAGATGTCATCAGTGATGTCATCAGTGATATCACTGACCATGTCATGAGTGATGTAATATGTGACGTCATCAGCAGTGCATTGCGGGCGCGCGAGATATAGTTAGCTGAAATAACTATAACGGGGGAATTTCAATGGTTTTGTATGAGTGAAATGTCCAGCTAACTTTAACATGTTTGAAACCTATGGTTTTTTCAATAAATTGCAAGGTTTTTTAAATGCTAATTCCTAACTATAACGTGTGTGAAACCTATGGTTTTTTCAGTGAATTTGCAAGGTTTTTTAAATGCGAATTCCTAACTATAACGTGTGTGAAACCTATGGTTTTTTCAGTGAATATATATATATATATATCAATCTGCCTTGAAGACTGAGTGGATGTATAAGTGCCTGAATGGATTGATTTAGTAGCAATGTGATTGACTGTTTAAGTGACTAATTTAACGTGTCTCACTAAATATATGGGATAGTGATTAAACTGTGTGAATACCTGTATCACTCTATCTCTTGTTGTGTACACTACTACATAAGTTGGTTACTTGCTATGTGAAAGTCCATATTAGTTATTAATTAGTTAAGTGAGTATTTGTATGGGATAGTGAATGTGTGTGTGGTTGAGTGGGAGGTGTGTGACTGTCCAAAGATGTGTAAATAGTTGATTTACTAGGTATATGAGGTTAAGACTGTATGTGGAAACAGTTGTTTGAATCTCTTTATGGGTATGGTGATGAGTAAATATATTTCTCAATGATACATGTCTAACAAACTAGAAATATAAAAGGCAGTGTATGTGACAGTTGTATATAAATAAGTATACATGAGACTCAGTGATTGTATGAGTGACTATCGAAAACTGTATACTTGTAATAGTAATTTTATAACACACTAAGTATGAATTACTATCTATACGAATAAATAAAGTGGTGTTTGTATAAGTGTGTAGCTTAGTAAATGCAAGTATGATCAATTGTTTGCATAAGTGAGTAGAATGAATGCATAAGTGAATAGGATGTATACTGGTGTGTAATGTCGATGTAGGTGTATAAGTACATTTAATAGTGTTCTATTGATCATTGACAGCATGTATGAGTGAATCTATAGGTAAGTGTTTAGATGTGTGTGTAGATGTAGGAATCACTTAGTGGGTTTTTAGAAACTGGTATTGGTGTGTCAATGGTTTCAAATATGGTACTCTGTATTTTACAGTGAGTGATGAAAGGTTATACTTGTGTATGAGAAGGTGTATCAGATTGTCACGTGGATGATGTAATCAGTGATGTCATTTGAGATATCATCAGTGATGTCACTGACCATGTCATGAATGATGCAATATGTGACATCATCAGCAGTGCATTGCGGGCGCACAAGTTATAGTTAGCAGAACTAACTATAACGGGGGAATTTCTATGGTTTTGTACGAGTGAAATGGCCAACTAACTATAACACCTGTGAAACCAATGTTTTTTTCTGTGACTTTCTAAGGTTTTTTAAATGCTAATTTCGAACTATAACGTCTCTGAAACCTATGGTTCTTTCAGTGAATTTCAAAGGTTTTTTAAATGCTAATTTTTAAGTGTGATAGTAGTTATACCTATTTTTCGGAGTCGCGCACTCAAAGCTTACACATCACGGTGGGTGCGTGGATTCTAGACGCCATTTTAGAAAAGTCGTGAAAGATCCGCGTACGGTGTGCGAAGGCTGCGTGTTTTTCAGTTACATCATATACATATAATATTACGTGATGTGCATGATTTATATGCGACCAGCCGCGACTCCTGCTCCCGTGCATTTGTGACACATGCGCATTACGGTACGAGACGCTTGCACCGTGGCGGGTCCCGCGTGACGTCATATACGTGCTGGGGCACGCTGGATGCGCAACTCCCGCAAAAAAAATGATGTTCCAAAGTTATATGTATGTGTCTTTAATATGCATATTAGGGCAAGAGATTATCTAAGATATTCATAGAAATAATATATTTGTACTTAAAATAAAATTTTATTTTTAAATATATTTTCGAGAAGTCAGGTGCGTGCATCGTGAGTGCAGAGAACCAGGTCAGCAGAGCTGCTGTAGAGCCAGAGAAACCAGGTCAGCAGAGCCGCTGTAGAGCCAGAGAACCAGGTCAGCAGAGCTGCTCTAGAGCCTAAGACGCAGGTCAGCAGAGCTGCTCTAGAATCAGAGACCCAAGTCAGCAGAGCTGCTTAAGAGGGAGAAAACCAGGTCAGCAGAACAGCTTTAGAGCCAGAGAACCAGGTCAGCAGAGCTGCTCTAGAGCCAGAGAACCAGGCCAGAAGAGCTGCTTTAGAGCCATAGAACAAGGTCAGCAGAGCTGCTCTAGAGGCAGAGAGCCAGGTCAGCAGAGCTGCTTGAGAGCCAGAGAACCAGGTCAGCAGAGCTGCTCTAGCTGACACTGACTGACTGACACTGATTGACTGATACTGACTGACTAACACTGACTGACACTGATTGACTGATACTGACTGACACTGATTGACTGACACTGACTGACTGACACTGACGGACACTGATTGACTGACACTGACTGACACTGATTGACTACTCTCTACTACTCTACTACTCACTCTCTTCTACTCTCTACTACTCTCTCTCAACTACTCACTCTCTACTACTCACTCTCTACTACTCTACAAATCTCTACTACTCACTCTCTACTACTCACTCTCTGCTACTCGATCTCTACTACTCTCTAGTACTCTCTCTCTCTACTACTCTACTACCCACTCTCTACTATTCTACTACTCTCTACTACTCACTCTCTACTACTCTCTACTACTACTCTCTACTATTCACTCTCTACTACTCTCTCTCTACTACTCACTCTCTACTACTCTCTTTACCACTCTCTACTACTCACTCTCTACTATTCACTCTCTACTACTCACTCTCTACTACTCTCTACTACTCACTCTCCACTACTCAATCTCTACTACTCGCTCTCTACTACTCACTAGTACTCTCTCTCTACTACTCACTCTCTACTACTCTACTACCCACTCTCTACTATTCTTCTACTCTGTACTACTCACTCTCTACTACTCTCTACTACTACTCTCTACTATTCACTCTCTACTACTCTCTCTCTACTACTCACTCTCTACTACTCACTCTCTACTACTCTCTTTACCACTCTCTACTACTCACTCTCTACTATTCACTCTCTACTACTCACTCTCTACTACTCTCTACTACTCACTCTCCACTACTCAATCTCGACTACTCACTCTCTACTACTCACTCTCCACTACTCAATCTCGACTACTCGCTCTCTACTACTCACTCTTTACTACTCTACTGCTCTCTACTACTCTCTCTACTACTCGCTCTCTACTATTAGCTCTACTACTCACTCTCCACTACTCTCTCTCTACTACTCACTCTACTACTCTCTACTACTCACTCTCTACTACTCACTCTCTACTACTCACTCTCTACTACTCTCTACTACTCACTCTCTACTACTCACTCTCTACTACTCTCTACTACTCACTCTCCACTACTCACTCTACTACGCATTCTACTACTCACTCTCTCCTACTCACTCTCTACTACTCTCTTCTACTACTCTCTACTACTCACTCTAATACTCACTCTCTACTACTCTACTACTCACTCTCTACTACTCACTCTACTACTCTCTACTACTCACTCTCTGCTACTCTCTCTACTACTCTCTACTCTCTAATACTCACTCTCTACTCTCTACCTCTCTCTCTACTACTCTCTACCTCTACCTCTCTACCTCTACACCTCTACCTATACAACTCTACCTCTCTACCTCTCTCTACCTCTCTCTACACGCACACATATGCACATATATATATGCATATGCATTTATATATATGTATGTGTGTATATATACATACATACATATACAAACACATATATAAAATGCATATCTATATAAATACAAATATAAATGCATGCATACATATACATATACACATACAAATGCATGTTATGTACATGAAAGTTTGAAAAACACTAATACAAGCAAAGCTAAAAAGCCACCTAATTACAAACAGAATTGCTTTAACTTAAAACGAGGGCGAAACCTATTGCATTTTCAATGCTTGCTTACTTTGGTACCATCAAGAAGGCATTCAGATGTGTCACACATTTGCCATAAATTCGGAATGTTAGCACTCTAGTTGCTCATTAGATCACTGTAGTAAAGATACTGCTCACCAGGGAAGTCAGCTGCTGGTATTCAAAGTGCATGTTTCAGTCTGCATGTCAGAATTGTTTAATGAAATAAAAGAGGATTTGAGAAGTCAAAATGTGTCCTAATTTTTCTTTCTGCAGCACTAATCATAATTTCTGTGGCAAAATGAACCCCCTCATTTTGTTCCTTTGCAAATTAAATGTTTTAAGTGTTACCACTTTATTCCAATCAAGATGGATTCAGGTGTGCCATACTTTTGTCATAAGTAAGACTGTTAGCGTTCTAGTTGTTCTTTAGAACACTCTGGGACATTCTGTCATTGGGCTATATTTGTGCTACATCTGGGTGATATTTGTGCTACATTTGGGTTCTTTTGGCTCTGGTGGCCATCTTGGGAGACGTATTTGTTATGAAGTTTCCTAATTTCCTCATTTACTACAGTCTCCTCAGTAGGAAATACTTTCCGTTTTTTACTTTGATTCCATCAAGGAGCCATTCAGATGTGTCACACATTTGCCATAAATTCAGAATGTTAGCACTCTAGTTGCTTATTAGATCACTGTAGTAAAGCTCCTGCTCACCAGGGAAGTCTGTTGCTGGTATTGAAAGTGCATGTTTCAGTCTGCATGTCAGAATTTCTTAATGAAATAGAAGAGGATTTGAGAAGTCACTCAAAATGTGCCCTAATTTTTCTTTCTGCAGCACTAATCATACTTTCTATGGCAAAATGGAACCCCCTCATGTTGTTCCTTTTTAAATTAAATGTTTTAAGAGTTACCACTTTATTCCAATCAAGATGGCTTCAGGTGTGAAATACGTTTGTCATAAGTAGGACTGTTAGCGCTCTAGTTGTTCTTTAAAACACTCTGGGAAGCTGCAGTAGAACACAAAGGAATCAACTGACAGTCTCTGCTCGTGTTGGATGTACATGTTTTACTGGGAATGTCAGACTTCATTCTCACATGACTGAGAAAGACAATGTGAATTTACAGAAAATATGGTCTCAGTTTAGCTTATAGATCACCTTCCAAACCTCTGTGGGAAAAACATGAGAAAATAGTTTTCTCTAAAACATAATTCATGATATCCCAGCAGAAGGCTTTTTCACATGGTAAAATCACCTTAGAATACACCACAATTCCTAAAATCAGTATGGTACTATCAACAAATGATTTATAATGTAACTTAAGTCTTAAAACATTCTATTAACTGCAATGCTTTTTAATGAAGTGCTATCATGTATATTGGTCCCAAGATGGCTGCCAACAATTTCTGGTTTGGAGTGTTGACAGACAGTTGACAGCCAATCAGCATGCAGCTCGTGCCCGGAATGCTAGAGATATATATTTTTTCTTTTGATTTTCTCAGGAACTACTGGAGGGATTTATACCATTTAAGCAAAAGCGTGATCTGCGAATCAGACTCTACCATTTTGCCAAATTTCTTGTAATTCCATTCAGCAGTTCGGGCTGTAGCCGTGTCTAATCGTCCTATGGAAAATAACATGGGGAAAACACGTTTTGGGACCCCCCTTTTTTCTCAGCTCCCACTTGACAAATCCCCCCAAAACTTTCAGGGAAGGAGCGGAGCGGAGCGGGCCATCTTCTTTGAGAAATTAGCGAGGTTTCGTCCACCGGCGCCAAAGTTATTCCAAATAGAATGTTGTGGATTTCCTATGGAAACTAGGTCATAACTATAACTACCTACTGGCGACCGCCAGTAGGTAATATATTCATTGAAAAAAACATAGGTTTCACACTCGTTATAGTTAGGAATTAGCATTTAAAAAACTATCCAAATTCATTGACAAAAACCATAGGTTTCACACGTTATAGTTAGCTGAACATTTCTCTCATACAAAACCTTTGAAATTCCTCCGTTATAGTTAGCTCAGTTAACTATACCTTGCGCGCCCGCAATGCACTGCTGATGATGTCACATATTACATGACTCATGACATGGTCAGTGACATCACTCATAACATCACTGATGACATCTCAAATGGCATCCCTGATGACATCACTGATGACATCATCCAGTGAATGTGTCTTTCTGAAAAATATTTTTTTTTATATATGTATATCTAAAAGTCGATGGAAGAATAAATCGGTAAATAAGTGTCTAAATGGATGTTTTTTTTGTAAAATTGATTGCATAACTGACTTATTAAGTATATCTTAGTGAATAGGTGTACTAGCGAGTAATCTTTAAATATTTAAATATCTGTATCAATGACTCACTTTGTATATAAGTGGCTGCATGAGTTGGTGAGTAGCTACATGAGTGTGTATATGGTTTATTAGTTGGTTTTTTGAGTAACAAAATGAGTGTTTGTACGGTTTGGTGGGGAGTATTACTTAGCGCACAGATGCATGAATGACTGACTCACTGTTTGTATGTGTTTTGAAGACAGTATGTGTGCAGGACTGTATGAGTGGATGAGTGTATGAGTGTGTGGATGGGTGTGTTAGTGAGTGAATGGCTGTCTCAATAGTATCTTTATGAGTAACTACATATGTTTTAGTTCAACATCTATTTTTATTAAGTCTCGTACAGAGACACACAGAAGAAAGGGTTCACATTGACACAGCGATAAGCCTACAACCCACTTGGGGCCGGCCGCGTTATATAACTTGTTGCGCAGACACTGCGTGAGCTTGTATGTGTAGTTATTTTCGCCGTCGTGCCCACCAGGGTCAGTCCAGAACCTCAATATATCGCTCAAAGGGGAGATCAGTAATCGCAGTCTACTATGCCCCAGCAATACCCCGCATTTAACACCACCCCGAGAAGTGGGCTAGCACCAACAATTCAAACCGGAACAAACCACGGACCATAGTGGCCCAACACTCAACCGGGAGCCTGTCAGAAGGCAGAAAAAAGAGTAGAGACAGAAACTAGAGGGAGCAGAGCGGAAGAGAAGAGGGAGCCAGGGGGGACAGCCAGGGCAGCGGATACGCAAGAGCCCGGGTGGGAGGGCTCAGCCAGCGGAGCACCCGTCAGGAGGTCCACTCCAGTGTCACAGGTTGCGAGGAGTAAAGGGGACCACTGCGTCCTCCACTAGATGCAATGCTCGCAGCGCCGGGGGCATATTCCTAGCATGTTCGCTCCTGCAAAGATAAGTCACCAGGGGCCGCCACACCTTATCAAATCGGGTCGTGCGGGACTGCAGCCTAGCCGAGAGCAGCTCCATAGCGATGACCTGCCATAGTCTGCCAAACCATACAGCTAGGGGGGGGGCTTCCATCTTCTTCCAATACAGGGCAATAAGTTGTCTGGCGGCACCCAACATTTGCATCGCTATGGTCCAGTCACTGCGGGTCAGGGCCAGCAATTCAACAGGTTTAATTCCCAGCAATATTGTACTAGCAGCATCAGGCAGAGGAAATCCCAACACCCTCCGAATGTGGCTCAGCACCTCTTTCCAAAAGATAGCGATCACGGGGCAAGTCCACCAGATATGTAGGAAGTCTCCAGGCACATGATGGCACCTCCAGCAACTGGGCGGCACAGAGGGAAACATCCTATGCAGACGCTGCGGCGTGTAGTACCATTGTGTCATTACCTTATACGCATTTTCTTGTTGTGGTATGCAACGGTATATTTTGGGGACATCCCTCCAGAGGCGGGCCCATTGGGCCTAATCGATATCAGTGCCCAGCATCTCGTGCCATTACCGCTGATACGGGTGTGCAGAGGGAGTGTGCGGATGTTGCAGAATTCGATAGATCTTAGAGATGAGGCCCGTCGTTCCCGCGCCGGAGCGAGCCAGCCGTTCAAACGAGGTGAAGGCCCGGGTGGCCCCCGGGTATATCGCATCCGATAATGCCCAATGACGCAATTGGAGATACTGCAGTTCTGCCTCCGGGGGAAGATGGAACTCGTCCCGACAATGGGCAAAAGACTTAAAGGAGCCTCCATCAAAAAGATCCGTCAGGACTTTACAGTCCTCCTGTGTCCACCTGCGAAAGGCGGTAGTGCGGTTGGCCGGCGGGAACCACGGGTTGTCCTCGATGGGGGTGTGTGGCGAGGGGAAAGTCGTCAGGCCTCTCCGTTCCGCCACCGCGTCCCACACGTTCAGAACCGTCTTCGTGGGGGCCGCCAAATAAGCACTAGGGGATCGTCCCGCCCTATGGATCCAGGCCAAGTTCCAGATGGTGCGACCTGTGACCGCCCGATCTAGATGCAGCCATCCCTTCTCACTCCGCCTAATGCCCCACTCAATCACAAACCGCAAGTGAGCGGCCCAGTAGTAGTCCACCAGATTCGGGCATCCCAGTCCTCCACGATCGCGCGGTGCCAAAAGGAGTGCCTGTGAAAAGCGGGGTCTCTTGCCCCCCCAGATGAATGTAGTACAGTCCTTTTGCAAGGCCCTAATCTTCGGGAGAGGGATAGGTGTAGGAAGGCATTGAAATAGGTAGAGTATTTTGGGTAAGATAGACATTTTGATCGCATTCAACCTACTCAGCCACGAGGGGATGAGAGGTTTCCACCGCTGCAGATCCTCGTGTACAGATTTGCGACATTCTGCCCAATTGAGTGCCGACCAACCCTCTAGGGAGGGAGTCAGGGAGAGACCGAGGTACCGGATATGCTGATCCGTCCATCGATAGGGGCCCAACCGCTCTAGGAAAGGAATATCGGTTCGGGGGATCGTAAGGTTGAGCACCCACGACTTTTCGTGATTAATTTTTAAACTACATATGTTTTAAACTAGTATATGTGAGTATTGATGTATATAAGTGAGTAAATCAGAGCGAGAGATTCTAAGACTTCCTGTATAAATAAGTATGTGTTTCTATAAGTGATTGTTTAAGAGAGTAAGTATGTCTACGATTCTGTAGAAGTTAGTGTAGTGGTGGGTGTATAGCTGTATATACAAGTAAATGGATATTTGATAGTTTATTTGCATGTGTGAGTATGTGTGTGAGTAACTCTGTAGATGAGTGTCGGTGTATAACAGGATATATAGGTGTACGAGTACATATGATGAGTGAGTACATGTATGAGTGACTATATAGAACTGTTGGTGAATGAGTGGATGTGTATGTACATTTTGGGATTACTCAATAGGTTGTTCTAACTGGAATTGGTATCTCAATTTTTTTGAAAATTTTAGTTTCTATTTTTGATAGTGTGTATCATAGGTTATATTACAGTAAGAGGAGGATTGCCACAAGGATGATGTCATCAGTGATGTCACTGACCATGTCATGAGTGATGTAATATGTGACGTCATCAGCAGTGCTTTGCGGTTGCGCAAGGTATAGTTAGCTGAGCTAACTATAACGGAGGAATATCAAAGGTTTTGTATAAGAGAAATGTTCAGCTGACTATAACGTGTGAAACCTATGGTTTTTTCAATGAATTTGCATAGTTTTTTAAATGCTAATTCCTAACTATAATGTGTGTAAAACCTATGGTTTTTTCAGTGAATTTCAAAGGTTTTGTAAATGATAATTTATAAATGTATTATTATGTCTTTCTTTTTATACTAATTTCTTATATTTTTAATATAAATATTTATATTTATTTTATTTTTAGATTATATTTCATATTCTTATTATAAAATAATAACAAAACTAAATTGCAAAGTAATTTTTGGATGAATTATTGCTTGACGTCGGTTGCAAGTATAACACAGCTCCAGCAATTCTCTTGGGTCCCTATGCTCACAATGCTGTATCAATCTATACACCTGCTTCAAGCATGTGCAAGGTTTTGACGCAGCATAAGCTCAAAAGTCACTGAATAAAATATTATACATTTCACTCAGTCACTTTTACGAGGCCTTGCTGCACCCCCTTCTGCACAAAAAAGCCTCTTCTGGCGCAGCGCTTTACAATGTAATACACCCTCCAGATGCATCACATTGTTAATAGCACACACCATGGCACATCTTTTGCACCACCGCTGTGCCACAAAAGTGATGCAACAGCTGTGTAAAAGAGGCACAAGGGGATTGTAAATCCGCCCCTAACACATACAAATTTACCCAGGCACTTTCACCAGCAGCGCAAATTGAAGCATACACTTGTAACATATATATGTACATATGATACATTCAAGTGCTTTGGACCTACAACAGTATACTATAGATAAACACCTTATAGATTTATGCTGTAGCAGTTGCTTATAGTTCTGCACTTTCACATTCTCCATACACTAGTAACATATTCATTCATTCATTTATGAACTACACATTCATTCTGACAAACATTTACACACTACCATAGAAATATAGTTATTTCTTTGACCAGTGAAGGTAGTTCTAAAAAGAACTGTTTTTTTTGTTTTGTATTTTTTTTGTGTTTTCTCAACAAATTCCAAGCGGAACAAAAGAATTAAAAAAAGAACAACTAATGTCGAGGACAGCAATGATCCTGCATCTGGCGTTTCATCAAGTCTATAGACTGTTCCCCATACCACAAAAGTTTATCGCAATAAATGCATAGAATTTTAACTTTAGCAACGTCAGAATCAATATGTGGGCGTGGACTGCTTGCTGAAAATGCTGCTGCTGCAGTTGATGCGCTTGGTGTATCAGCAGCTGGGTTCTCGTGCAACCTCCGTCTTGCAACTCGAGCAAAGTTCTTGGGGTGCAAGTTCTTCACGTTTCGCACCATATTTGCTGTGCCAAAGGAGTATTTTTTACATGGATCACCCCTTGAAAGAGTTGTTTGGAAAATTTTACAGGTTACTTTTGGAGCATTAACCTTTTTTTGACCTTCTGGAAAAGTGAAAAACTTCCAAATTAGAGCTTCTTTCCTCTTCTTTGGACGTTCTTCAGGAATGAAATCTCCCTCTGAAGAACTGCTGGAAGATGACTCCATTGCTCTTATTATTATGATCTTCCTTCTATTTGAGAAGATTCTGAGAACAAATGCTTCTTCTTAGAAGTCAAAGTCGAATAATTATAATGGGACGGAACTTTCAACAGTCGCAATAGGAAAAGTTATGAACCAATCAAATCTCTACTTTTAAAGTCACATGGCTTTGCGTACGCTTATGATGCGCTTGCGCGGCTCTTTCAATACGAGTACGCATGATGTTCTACCGTGATTTGTGTAATTCTTTTTAAAAGTAATATATGACTATTACAAGTATTTAAAAAAGTTCATAGTTATCCCAAATGTCTGCCCTTAGTATGTACATTAAATACATACATGTTTTAAACCAAGTAGAAACATTGCCCCCTTTCGCGTACAGAACACCGTACATGACATCACACCGAAGTTTTAATGCGACGCGTAACGTCAAAGCATATTTGTATCGTATGCGCGGGTACACTCTGCGTATGATAAGCAGTATAAACTATGGTGCAATCACCCTCTCAGTGACAAATCAGAGCTCAGGGTGCGCTAAGGAGAATGATTAGAAGTGCTGACTCATTGCAGATCCGATTCTGGGCCTGCCTCTGCGCACATTATAACACCGCCCTCATTTCTCTCTGTTGTTAATTACTGCACACACTCATACTTGCACATGCGCGGTGCACGCCCGCCCACACTACCCACATGCCACCACCTAGCATGCTTGCTATCATTTAGCCTGGAAACCAATACATTACCCAATGGCATGTCCCCCAGGGCCATCATTCTTACAGACCGCAAAAACGCTACCAATGACGGCCCTGGGCTTGGTCTGGTCAGCCCCCGCGGTCCCCATATAATGCGGGCACTGACGTGAGCACGCTACCTTTTGCCTGCCTCTGCTGCGGTGACAGACAGACTGTCGAAAACACCCCAGACTCAGCGAAACCGCAGCCTTTCAAGACACGACAAAAGACGACCGAAGCAAAGGTAAAAGAAGACGTCACAACATTAGCCTCCACTGTAAATTGTATATGCAGAATGCTATTTTTTATCCTTCATATGGCTTTCCTACCCCTCAATGGTTTTAAACTGTACTTACATAATTGAAATATTTCTTTATAAGTCACAAGGTCCTATACACCTCTAATCTTAAAAATTGTGCGTGCATAAATTTCTGTGTCGTATTTCTGTACTACCCCACGTGCTTAGGCCTCTATTATTATTAATTGTGCGTCCATGATAGTATTTTTTTTTCTGCATCACGAGGCCATCCCAGGCCTCGATTAACTTATTGATCTTCCTTTGTTTGCTGGAGCTGCAACAGTCTAACTACGGAATATTAAGAACCCACATTAAAATTCACTTTTGATAGTAGTTATGCAACTCAGTTTACGATGACTTATCAAAACGTCCTTTTGTTTCCTTCACCGAACATCGTTCAGAAGCAACCACGGCCTATCGAGCAACAGCAATGGAATTCTCTGCAACTTATTGAATATACTTTGACGTATAGAAGCAGAGTACAAGTCGAATGGTGAACTCCCGTGGCTGCACTCTTTATACAAGGTAAGCACAGCAGCCTAGATCTACAAAGCCTTCATAGCAATGCATTAGAAATAAGTCACCATAACGGGCGTCAGTAACGCAGTAGGCACTTCCATATAGACACCACTTGAACGCGGCACTATAACAACTGAAATATACCAGGTACACTGCACTCGTAAAACTGTAATGTTAGCTTTATTTGTGAAACGAGAGAGGGCCATATTATCAAACCTTGGCAACAAAATTATCGCCACTATCAGCAGCAAACTGCCGCTAAAGTGGCCATAATAGGTTTGATAATATGCTCTATTGAATTCCAATCGAAGCTCATGTTAGATGTGAAGGACATCTAACATGAGATTCGATTGGAATTTCCATAGACCATATTATCAAACTATAATAGCCACTTTAGCGACACTTTCCGGAAGATAAAGTGGCGATAATTTTGTCGCCCAGGCTTGATATTATGGCCCAGAGTGCGTAGTGTACAGCAGCTTCTCTGTAAAATCTATAATTACCTCCGAGCAGTGACAACAGATAGGTTACAACAGTCTGACAAATATATCCACAACCTTATTACGCCACTTTTGAGTAACTTTTAACATGGGTAAAGTGATGCAAGGAGCTAGTAAATATATGTCTCACTTTTCAAGAAAAAATCGCAACTCCAGACTCTGCGACACAGTTTTAATGTTGTTTTCTCTCTCTTTCTCACTCTCTGTGACATAATTTCTCTTTCTCTCTTAAATGTAGACACTGCTGTCTGCTTGGACGTGTAGAAGAATTTTTTAGTGAAGTAGTGAAGTCTACTTCCTTATGTGTTTGGCTGCAAGGTTTATACAACGGGAAGCACAGAGGCCTAGATCTACAAATCCTTCATAGGAATGCAGTAGAAATAATTTGGCATAATGGGTGTTAGTAACGCAGTAGGCACTTCCATATAGACACCACTTGAACGCGGCACTATAACAAGTAAAATGTACCAGGTACACTGCACTCGTAAAACTGTAGTGTTAGCTTTATTCGTGAAACGAGAGAGGGCCATATTATCAAGCCTTGGGCGACAAAATTATCGCCACTTTATCGGCAGCAAGCTGCCGCTAAAGTGGCCATAATAGGTTTGATAATATGCTCTATTGAATTCCAATCGAAGCTCATGTTAGATGTGAAGGACATCTAACATGAGCTTCGATTGGAATTCCATAGACCATATTATCAAACCCATTATCGCCACTTTAGCGACACTTTCCTGCCGATAAAGTGGCGATAATTTTGTCGCCCAGGCTTGCTATTATGGCCCAGAGTGCGTAGTGTATAGCAGCTTCTCTGTAAAATGTATACTTACCTCCGAGCAGTGACAACAGATAGGTTACAACAGTCTGACAAACAGATCATCAACCTTATTACGCCACTTTTGAGTCACTTTTAACATGGGTAAACTGATGCAAGGAGCTAGTAAATCTACGTCTGGTTCAACAAAAAAATCTCAACTCCAGACTCTGCGACACAGTTTTAATGTTGTTTTCTCTCTCTCTCACTCTCTGTGACATCATTTCTCTTTCTCTCTTAAACACTGCTGTCTTGGACGTGTAGACGTGTAGAAGAATTGTTCAGAATAAGTTGTGACACCAACTGCCTGAAATGTTTACCCGCAAGGTTTATACAACGGTAAGCACAGAGGCCTAGCTCTACAAAGCCTTCATAGGAATGCATTAGAAATAAGTCGCCATAACGGGCGTCAGTAACGCAGTAGGCACTTCCATATAGACACCACTTGAACGCGGCACTATAACAGAACTGGAATGTACCAGTCACACTGCACACGTAAAACCGTAGAGTTACCAAAACTTGCAGAGAAACATAAAAGTGACCGCAATCAGTTACAGTTCTATGGTCTGGATCATGTACCTGTTAGTGTGCGGGGAGGTGACAGAGTAAAAAAGTTGCACAGACTCGAGTCGCATTATATAATAGATCTGCTCACCAAACACCCACGAGGCTTGAATTGTGGAGAGGAGTTATCGGTGCATGTAGGCTGATGATTTTTTCGTCTGAAAGTTATAATTGATTTATGGTGATGGTAAGCTGCAGATCCAACTGCTTTATTCACCATAACCAAAAATAAGTCATTGTAAAGAGTAATTGCATAAAGGACATCGTAGCTGCATCCTGATAAGTGTAATGATACATGTAATTATTAATGTTTTCCCAATGTGTCAAAAAATAATGATGAAAAACTTAAATGGCATTTTAGAATAATGTGACATGAGAGTTGCAAAGTTTACAAAATGTTTAAGGAAAGGACAACAGCCGATCCACGGCTTTATAAAATTTGCCAGATGATATGCGACCGTAAAGGGGTTGCTTAGCATTGGTATTTCTAGTATTTTAAAATTATAATGAAATACATGCTCATGTTTCAGTAACATTGTTGATATAATTATCAGTATGGCACAATGAAATAACATTACAATAAAATGTTTGCGTGTATATACATGCAGGATGAACCTATTACAAAATGGCGCTCACTTTAGCTAGGGAGCGCTGGTCCTTTCCTTATTTCCATTGAAGTAACAATGTTGAAAAACATGGCGTTTCCGATGTGCTGGTAACATCGAAAAAGGCACTTCCGCCAAAACGTGTCTGTTGTGGGTCACAATATAAATTTGTGAATATCACCCCGGGAGTGCAATATCTTCTTTTTGAAAATTGAAGGAGTGGAGCGAAAAAAAAAAATATATATATATATATATATATATTACAACCAGTTTCCCCGGTGCCGGGGAGGGTGGGGTCGCAGAAAAAACGGAGTACAATCGCTGATTTCAATTTCTTGTTGCTTTATTCATAATCCATGGGGGGTCAAAGAAACAAAACAACCGACGTGTTTCGGCAGCGTCCGCTGCCTTGGTCACGGTCCGTTTTGTGTATGCAGCTCACACATTTTGAAACAATTCAGAGTAGTCAAAAACACGCCCCTTTGGGTTGTGGTTCATCCCATGTGGGAATTCTGGGACTCGTAGTCTTTCATGATAATTCACTAGGTCAGTGTTTCTAACATATGTACAGGCTCATGCCTACATCTATACATTCTATAATTTATGTATTTGGATAAATCATTGTTCAACCTGCTCAGTTAGGTCAATTATAAATCATAGTCATTTTTATACAATTTAAACATTTCTAAGCATTCTTAGTTATTACATTTTAAAACCTCTTGAGCAGTGTAAAACAAAAAACATATAATGCCCTCCGGTGGGCCAGTCATTTGGCAAGCCATAGTTAAAGCTTTAGTGATTGATACTGCCCTCCAGTGGGCTGAGGCTGATATTTACAACTCTAGTGGCAGTGTGAGCTATTTTACAAGGTGAGAAAAGGTGTGTGGGTTAAAAATTATATGTGGGTGAAAAACCATTGGTTAAAATAAATTGTGGCAAGCAGGATGCTAAAGGAAGGTCAATCAGTTAATATTTACAGATGTGTGTACAGTTCCTCTGATTGGTTAAGGCCAAAGGGTAGTGATATGCCCAAACAAACAGAAGCTGATAAGGAATCAGGAAAAAACGATATAAAAGAAAAACTGCGCTTATGGGAAAAATTAAACAAAAAGGAAATAAATAAATCTTGGGAACTAATTTCCCTACAACAATACCTGGAAGTGGAAAGAGTGCCTCGCGGCTTACGAATATTGCTAATGCAAAGTCAACAAGACGTTACAAACGAACTACTTCAGGAGTGGGGTGAATACACAATAAACTCCTCTTTGGGTCTACTAAGGATACTTGTGAAACATATTGAAATTGCCCTTGAAAAAATAAAGGAACAACTAAGAGTATTAGAAAAGGAGCTCGAAAGCCTAAAACTAAACACTGAAATGACAAAATTCAAGGAGGACTTAAACAAACAAATTGACAAACACGAAGAGGAAGTGAGACTGAGAAAACAGACTAAATTTGAGAGGGATGCCAATGACTATGCACAAGGACGCATATTCACGTTCGCCCGTAAATATGACCCCTTCAGACCACCCAGAACTGCCACAGCTAGCTCATCATCTAGCATGTCATCCATGACATCAGTGGGCCTAACTGAAGATGACGCCAATTTGAACCCACAACAGAAGATTTTTTTAGGGGACATGCGCCTAGTTCTATCGCAGCAACAATGGGAACAAAACCACGGGGCGCAAAGAAATACACGAGGTCTAGCAAGAGGAAGGGGAAGATCTTGGCAACCAAGATTCACCAAACCCACACAAGGAGGAGCCAAAGGAGGAATGGCTACAAACGAAAAAGTCGGAACACAGACCCGACTGATGAGACAAAAGAAGGGGAACTGAATGAAGAACTTCAAATAATCAATCTCTCCGGAAAAGAAATTTCGGAAGCTGAAACCTCGCTATTAAAGAAGGGAATCAATTTCTGCCCTACGGCACATATGGACATGGCACAGACACGTATTGATTTATACCTTTACATTCGCAAAATCAAGCTCGCAAAGTTCTTTGCTGAGAGAAAAAATAAACCCATGATATCAAAATGCCAACCGAAACCAACATCCACTCTCTCCGCCAGGGATTCAGAAGCATTCCTGACTGTATTAAATCTGAATGCTGAACAAGGACAGGAAATTAACTTACAAACAGCCATACCACAATTGGGAGCTGGAACAAGTGGCCTCAAGGCAAAATCAAAATTTTACCCGCAGTTAACACCAGGAAACAAAATAGATCTGTTTCAGGAGGCGGTAATTCACGATCTCTATAAAATTAACATCAAAGACAAAACAAAAGATAATCTGACCAAAACTGAGAGGCAAGCCTTGACTTCCCTACAAAACAATGAAAGCTTTGAAATCAAGGTTGCCGATAAAGGCGGAAACATAGTTTTATGGGACCAAAAACTATATGTTGCAGAAGCAATGGATCAATTGAATAACCAATACTACTACGAGAAACTTGAAACCAATCCAACCGACGCCATAAAAAGAGAACTGGACAAAAGAATTATTAAATGGGAAAAGGATGAACTTTTGGACTTTGATGAGAAGAAATACTTAACAGTGGATTTTCCCAAAACAGCTACGGTGTATTTCCTGCCCAAAATCCACAAAAGCGCCACGAAACCACCAGGGAGACCTATTGTGTCAGTCAATGGCTCGCTACTGGAACCAGTATCAAATTTCATTGATCACTACTTAAGTCCTCATGTAAAACTCCTACAATCATATATAAAGGACACAACCGACTTTTTGTGCAATCTGAAAAAAATTGAATGGAAAGCTGAATATATCATGATCACACTGGATGTGACCTCATTATACACAAATATTGACAATGAGATGGGTCTTAAAGCATGCAAACATGCACTTCAAGAACGGAACATTCATTATCAACAGCACAACAATATGGTATTGGAAATGATTAACTTCTCACTATGTAATAACATCTTTATGTTCGGTGACATGTTATACAAACAAAAAAATGGAGCCGCCATGGGCTTTTCCTTCAGCCCTAACTACGCCTGCACCGCCATGGGATGGTGGGAGGAAACAATGGCATGGAATGATAACCTCTTGATGTTCACACAACACATTGTAATCTGGAAAAGATTCATAGATGACTTGTTCATAGTGTGGAATGGTGGAGAAGATAAATTCCTGGAATATTTTCAAATACTGAATAACAGCACTCCCAGTATAAAATTCACTTACAACATCAACCAGGATAGAGCGGTCTTTCTGGACACTGAAATATATATAAAGAATAACAAAGTTGAAACCACTCTCCATCGCAAAAGCACTGCAACAAACGCGACATTGGAGGCCACAAGCTTCCATCAACAATCACTGATAACAAGCATCCCTTATGGGGAATTCTTGCGTCTCCGCAGAATTTGTAGTGAAGAAGAGGAATGGCAGAAACAAAGCCAAAATGCCATGCAACGTTTTCAAAAAAGGCAGTACAATCAAACATGCACCAACAAATGCTGGAATAGAGCCAATCAAACATCAAGATCAGACTGTCTGAAATTGAAGGAAACTCAAACTCTAACAGAGGAGGAACCAATCAGATTGATCACAAACTACAGTAAAGAAACAAAACAATTAAATCAAATCCTGAAAAGAAATTGGAAAATTCTTCAACTGGATCCAGTGATAGGTAAAAAAATGGGAAAACATCCTACAGTTACATACCGGAGGGCCAAAAACCTACAGGATCAACTTGTCCATAGCCATCTTCAACCAACAACTAAGAAATCACACTGGCTGAAAACCAAAGGATTCATAAAATGTTACAACTGCAAGGTCTGTGAAATCGCCAAACCAACAACTGAAATAACTATGCATAACAATAAGATCTGGCGAATCAGGGAATGCATAACATGCAACAGCAAATACACCAAATATATGATTGAATGCCCATGTAAGCAAAGATATATAGGAAGCACCATTTGCGAACTGAAAAAACGCATACTGGAGCATGTCCGAGCAACTGTACATAAGGACAGGAGCAATGCGGTTGCTAAACACATGGAGTCAAACCATGATGGGGACTGGAAACAACTACGCTTCTGGGGCATTGAAACCATGAACTTATCAGCAAGGGGTGGCCACGATGAAAGATCATTACGACGGAAGGAGTCACGACACATCTTGAACTTCAGAACTATGACGCCCTTTGGCCTTAACCAATCAGAGGAACTCTACACACATCTGTAAATATTAACTGATTGACCTTCCTTTAGCATCCTGCTTGCCACAATTTATTTTAACCAATGGTTTTTCACCCACATATAATGTTTAACCCACACACCTTTTCTCACCTTGTAAAATAGCTCACACTGCCACTAGAGTTGTAAATATCAGCCTCAGCCCACTGGAGGGCAGTATCAATCACTAAAGCTTTAACTATGGCTTGCCAAATGACTGGCCCACCGGAGGGCATTATATGTTTTTTGTTTTACACTGCTCAAGAGGTTTTAAAATGTAATAAGTAAGAATGCTTAGAAATGTTTAAATTGTATAAAAATGACTATGATTTATAATTGACCTAACTGAGCAGGTTGAACAATGATTTATCCAAATACATAAATTATAGAATGTATAGATGTAGGCATGAGCCTGTACATATGTTAGAAACACTGACCTAGTGAATTATCATGAAAGACTACGAGTCCCAGAATTCCCACATGGGATGAACCACACCCCAAAGGGGCGTGTTTTTGACTACTCTGAATTGTTTCAAAATGTGTGAGCTGCATACACAAAACTGACCGTGACCAAGGCAGCGGACGCTGCCGAAACGCGTCGGTTGTTTTGTTTCTTTGACCCCCCATGGATTATGAATAAAGCAACAAGAAATTGAAATCAGCGATTGTACTCCGTTTTTTCTGCGACCCCACCCTCCCCGGCACCAGGGAAACTGGTTGTAATTTTCGACCGGCTGGCTCATCCGCAGGGGTAACGCGACCGAGCATAGCAGCGCCTAC
This sequence comes from Lissotriton helveticus, assembly GCF_964261635.1. NCBI lineage: Eukaryota > Metazoa > Chordata > Amphibia > Caudata > Salamandridae > Lissotriton > Lissotriton helveticus. Next base: position 1,493,087,175 of record NC_136061.1, on the reverse strand, counting down.
CGAGGGGAAAGGGAGCCAAGTGACAGATATATATATATATATATAGACAACAGGTCAGCCTCTTACATCGCCCATACAGACATGTTACTTGAGATGATTATGATTTGTCTCAAACAAAACTACTTCCTCTTTGACAATAAAACCTATCACGAAACCCTTGGTACATCTATGGGGACCTGCTTTGCGCCATCTTTTGCAGGTCTCTACATGGGGTATTGAGAGGAGGAAGTAGTAAGCAAAATGACACAGTTTAAAGACAAAGTCCCAATGTACACCAGGTACATTGATGACATTTTCTGTATATGGGGAGGAACAGAAGAGGAAGCCAATGAATTTGTCAAGGCACTTAATGTTAATTGCTTTAATCTCCACCTCACATCACAATGGTCCAAGACAACATTGGAATTTCTTGATCTCAAAGTATTTATTGAAAACAGCAGAATTGAGAGTTGCCTTTATAGAAAGAGCACTGCGGGGAACAGTCTCCTGCACGCTGATAGCTGTCACTCCAACGCACTTATCCAAAGTATACCACTAGGGGAGCTCCTAAGAGCCAAGCGTAATTGCAGTACGATTGAAAAGTTTGAAACTGAATCTAAAGTTATGACAGAACGCTTTCTGCAACGTGGGTACACCAAAAAAACAGTCAATAAAGCATTGAGAGAAGTATCCAAACGTCCAAGAGAATCTTTGCTTGTTGACAAGACACAAGAGGAAGACGGAGCAAGCAAAGATGATAGAGATCAAACTGTAAGATTCATAACTACGTACAGCAAACAAACGCATGCGGTGCGTAAATGTTTGAATACATTTTGGCCGGTCTTAGGAACTGACAAAGATCTGACTGATTGCATAGGGTCAAACCCGCAAATCACATATAAGAGAGCTAGATCTCTGAGAGACACCCTGTGTAGAGCTGTAGAAACAACTAAGACAGGGATTCCTGGAATTCAAGGGTTCTACACATGCAGAAGCTGTAAAGCTTGTAAAAATAGCAGAAATAGGAAAGAATGTATCTTGTCCTCAGAATGTAAGCCTTATGTGATTAAGAAGCACACCTCGTGCAATACAGAGTACGCAGTTTATGCGTTATTTTGTCCCTGTGGTTTAGCCTATATTGGAAGCACTATCCATAAGGCCAAAATACGGATTCTAGAGCATTTAGGTGCAATAAAAAACTTGGACAAAGCCTACCCCATAGCCCGCCATTTTCAAAGTCACCACGAACAGAACACCAATTTATTGAGTTTTGTAGTATTGGATTTTGTTAAGGCAGATATACGGGGAGGCAACAGATTAAAAGAACTCCGCAGATTAGAGTCTAAGCTCATCATACAATATAGGACTCTTACCCCTTCAGGCCACAACTGTGTTGAGGAGTTAGCTGTTCATTTAGGGTAATCAGTCTATTTGTGACAAAAGTTAATTCGGCTGTATGCAAGTACCTTCCTGAGAATTCCCAGAACTATTGAATGCCGCAGAGTAAACTGAGATTTTATCTGTTTTGATCGTACTGTACTTTTAATATTTAGTTTACTTTTTTATATATGGGTGACACGTTGTTATTATGATTTTTTGTTCATTTTCAGATCCGACTTGCATAAGTTGAAGAAATGAAATTTAGTAAAGAATTGTGTGCATCATGCCGCGAAATGGAATGTTGATGCTTAGGCCACTGAGGTCGGTCTTGATGATTTATTAGCCCACTGGGGCTCAATCAACAGGCAGCAACACACGGAGACTGTTTTATCCATGCAACAAAGAACAGTGATGTGCTGCCCACATGGGCATTAATTGTAATTTTGTTGATTCGGTGTCCACATTTACTGAGATTGGAGACTCATGCTATTTGGCAACTTAGACATGCAAAATTAAAGAAGTGATCAGTCCTATGTAATTGGTTACTTTATGCAACAGTGTTTCTTTAAGCTATAGTTTTATTGTGTGCAACAAGCACGAACAAACATTGTGTTCAGTTACTAGCGGCAGCACAAGGTAGATTTATGCTTTCACTTATGCTTGCATTTAGGTTTTATTTACGTTTCAGACTTAGGCATATTTGACATTTATACTTTTGCATCAGTATGTAAGACGTATTCTGAAAAGTTTATTCACAAATAGCCTAGTCTGTTTTCACTCACTATGGTGATAAGGTGTCACGTGTTATACATAAAATGAAAAGCAACGTAGGATCAAACACTCATGAACAAGGGAGTGATCCTGAAACGCGTCGAGTGTAATTCTTGCCAGACCCGTTTGCTGAATAAATTGATGTCTGCTGCACCAAACTCTGTTTTTGTGTCCGTGACTGCTGCTTTTCGTGAAAGGAGAAAGGAGAACAGCCGTGGTGTATTTTGAAGAGGCTGCCTGCCTCATCACGGACCGCCTTCCTTAAGTGGCTGGGAGAGGCGCTGCGAGCGATTCTGCTCATATTTTGTATTGATATATATATATATATATATATATATATATATATATATAGATATAAACGTTCCAACCTTGCCTCGTAAAGAAGAAAGAGAAAGCACTCTCAGGGGCGAGTTCAAGTCTTTATTCCAGAACTCACAGTAACCAGACGCGTTTCGGCAGTCGCCTTTTTCGATGGTTAATTGGCGCGCCGGAAACGGACATTTTTATTTCATTTCATTTCATTTCCGACCAATGCATATGTATAGAAAGAGGACTGTGTTTACCCACACATAAGCGTCCTTTTAAACATGTTATTACAGTTATTTATGCATCTTTAATACATTTATGTTTCATTATTCTACAAGTATTATCTAGACAACCCGTAGATGGCTGTTTACTTCTACTGCATATCACTACAGATTCCCCAATGCTGCGTGAAATTAAGCATCCGCATTGTAGGACCTGTGCATCATTTAATGCACAATACCATTGTTGTTTAAAGCCAACTACTTGAGGAGTGGGCGGAACACACAGCCCACTCCTGTAAAGGGATGCTGATCATTTTGATTAAGTTTGCGTGGAGCGACCATAAAAAGGCCAAGAAGGCAATTGATGAACTAGAGGCAGAAATTGCGAAAGACGACGACAAAACGAAACAAGAAGAACTGCAGGATCAGATGATGAAACGTTTGAAAAGTTACGAAGGAAAGATCAGACAAAGGAAACAGGAAAAGTTTGAGCGCGATGAGCGCGATTATGCGCAAGGAAGGGTCATTACATTTGCCAAGAGGTTTGATGCACCGCGGAAGGCTCTCCAGGAAAAATCCAAGCAACAGCCATTGGCACAGCCAGAAACCTCTGAATCGGAGGTGACTACCCCAGAACAGTCAGGAGATGAAAATGCAGGTACATCGGGGACTTAAACAAATAAGTCCCTTTTTCACGATGAATTTCAAGTGGTATGTCAATCCTATCAGAAAATCAGGGGCAAGCCACCAGATCAAAGAGGCAGAGGCCAACGAGAAGAGGTGGCCAGTGGCGCAAAAGGTCGACAGTCTCCCCCGTCACCAGAAGCAAGAACAAATTCTTCAAACGAAGGTGAAACATGAACAGATAAGAGGTGAGACTTTGACTATAATTAATTTGACCCCGCCCATATTAACATCTGCTGAGGAGGAAGTATTGATGTTGGGTTTCACCTTCTGCCCGCAAAAGAATTTAGAATACACACAGACTCGAATAGACCTTTTAAGTTTACGAAAAAACTTAAACTTCACAAGTTCTTCAAACTGTAGCCCAAACTGGAGAATAAGAAACAAAGAGTGCTTAAATGTGGGTAAACACAGTCCTCTTTCTATACATATGCATTGGTCGGAAATGAAAGGACATAAAAATGGCCATTTCCGGCGCGCCAATTCACCATTGAAAAAGGCGACTGCCGAAATGCGTCTGGTTACTGGGAGTTCTGGAATAAAGACTTGAACTCGCCCCTGAAAGTGCTTTCTCTTTCTTCTTTACGAGGCAAGGTTGGAATGTTTATATATATATATATATATATATTACCTACTGGCGGTCGCCAGTAGGTATATATAGTTAGGATTTTTTCTCTATGGGTTTTTTGAAAATTCTATGTCTAATAACTTTGGCGTTTGTGGACGGAATTGGCTGAAATTTTCAGGAAAATGGCACATTTTGTTTCTGAGCAGCCCCTGAAAATTTTGGGGGGGTTCGTCAAGGGGGGTCGAGAAAAAAGGGGGGTCCCAAAACGCGTTTTTCCCATGTTAATTTCCATAGGGCGGTTGGCCTCACTTTTAGCCCGAACGGCTGAATGGATTTGCACGAAACTTGGCAAAATTGTAGGGACTGGTAGCCCGATGTGCCTTTTGTAGGTCTCAATATATGTGTTCCAGTGGATATTGAGAAATTAACGTTTAAAAAAAGATATATATCTGTAACAGCGGACTGGGCAGCGGCCCAGGACGCGTACTTGTCGCGCAACGGAGCTTTGTGAAGCGAAGCTGATTGGTTCTCCGGCGTCTGTCAACATTCCAAACAGTCCGTAGCGGCCGCCATCTTGTCTCTCGGTAGGATCGAGAGACAAGAGGAGGTCAAAACAAAGAGGGAAATAACTATAAGGGGGCATAGTAGATCCTCGCTGACCCCCTAGGTTTGATGTGGAGGTTTTAAAAGGGCCCCGTGGGGCAAAAAATAATAATAATAATAATAATCGAACGGCTGAATGGATTTGCACGAAACTTGGCAAAATATTAGGGACTGGTAGCCCGATGTGCCTTTTGTAGGTCTCAATATATGTGCTTCAGTGGATTTTGAGAAATTAATGTTCAAAAAAAGATATATATCTGTAACAGCGGACTGGGCAGCGCTCCGCTACGCGTACTTTTCGCGCAACGGAGCTTTGTGAAGCGAAGCTGATTGGTTCTCCGGCGTCTGTCAACATTCCAAACAGTCCGTAGCGGCCGCCATCTTGTCTCTCGGTAGGATCGAGAGACAAGAGGAGGCCAAAGCGAAGGGGCAAATGACCATAAGGGGGCATAGTACATTGTCGCTCACCCCCTAGGTTTGATGTGGAGGTTTTAAAAGGGCCCCGCGGGGCAAAAAAAAATAAAAATAATAATAATCGAACAGCTGAATGGATTTGCACGAAACTTGGCAAAATTGTAGGGACTGATAGCCCGATGTGCCTTTGCTAGATCTCAATATATGTGCTCCAGTGGATTTTGAGAAATTAACGTTCAAAAAAAGGTATATATCTGTAACAGCGCACCGCTTCGCGTACTTTTCACGTTACGGAGCTTTGCGAAGCGAAGCTGATTGGCTCTCCGGTGTCTGTAAACATTCCAAACAGTCCGTAGCGGCCGCCATCTTGTCTCTCGGTAGGATCGAACAGCTGAATGGATTTGCACGAAACTTGGCAAAATTGTAGGGACTGGTAGCCCGATGTGCCTTTGCTAGGTCTCAATATATGTGCTTCAGTGCATTTTGAGAAATTAACGTTCAGAAACAAGATATATATCTGTAACAGCGCTCCGCTTCGCGGAGATAAAATTATATGTGTATTACCTAGCTGTTGCTAACACCAGTTAGCGACGGCTAGTAGAAGATAGCGACCATCTTGGGCCCCACTTTGCAGGTGAGTGATATTTATCACTAATGACATGCAAAGTGGGCATGCCAAGATGTTAGCGACTGGAAACAGTCGCTAACATCGCTATCTCCTATTATCAACTTTTGGAAATATTCGAGATAAGGGCGAATATCTCCAAAAGCTATCACCTGCCCTGAGCAGTTCTTAGCCATGTTATCCAATGGGAGGTGGATAACATGGCTAAGAGCATTAGCTCGGTAATGCATGAATATCGCTGAGTTTTCAGCGATATTAATGCATTGCGGTCGTTTTTTATCGTATTTCCGATAAACCTTGATAATAGCAAGGTTTATCTGCGATAATTTCTGACGGTAAAAAAATCGTTGCTAAGCATCGTTAGGGATAAATATCGCTTAACTTTGGTAATATGCCCCAACGTCTGTTAACGTTCGATTCGAAGGAAATCAGGAAGTGTTGAAAAACATTGTCTGCGCCATCTTGTCTTTTTTCAAATGCCACACTTTTGTCGTGCACGGCAGCCATTTTAGATGCCTTGACCAGACCCACTCTGTGCACGCTGTCGATCCTTAGCATGGCTCCCCACCCTCGCAAGCATCTCCCCCAGGCAGTGGTCACCCCCGCTCTCTGTCTTATGCATGGGTAATAAACCTCCCCCATCTGCGCTGCTGTTCCCTGAGAATCACACCCTGTGCCCGCCCGACACCTCCCTTTCGCCCCATTCACTACCGCACCCTCTGACACTCCTTTTCCTCTGTGTCCGATTGTCCAGGCTGGTCCTAGGGTAGCAGCTAGCCCTGCAGATGTAGTTTATGGCCACAGCTGTAAAGAATCACCCCTCTTCAAAGGAGTTATAGTAGATCAAGGCCCACACTCGATGAGATCCGTCACAGCAGAAGCGTTGCTATTATCTGAAAACCATCCTGTATTGTGATTGGGGAGGGGACCGAGCCTGAAGCGGAAGATTCCAGGGATGACTGTTTGTACATCAAAGTTTTTACAATTATGTGTCACATTAAAAATATATAGCACTCCGACAAAGTAGTAAGATTATAAAACTTTAATAATTTATAAATATATACAAGAAAACAAAAATAGTAATAACATATAAACATTTTTAGGGAAAAACAACGAAGTAGCGGTCGGCTGTGCGAATAGTCCCAACGCAGCACAACGTCCAGATTTCCGGCGTGGGGCGTCGCGGGGGGTGGGTCATCAGTAGCAAACTGTTGTGCGAATAGTTCCAAGGCAGCAGAACGCGCCGAAATCTAAATGACACGAAAGTGATGTCTAGTAAGTTGCCACCCAGCAAATAACGGCATGGGGCGTCGCGGGGGGTGGGTCATCAGTAGCAAACTGTTGCGCGAATAGTTCCAAGGCAGCAGAACGATGGCACCAAGGTGATGTCCAGTAAGTTGCCGCACTGGTTTTGGTATCCTACAATGCTGCTCCGAATAACGGCGTGGAGCGCCCCGGGGGAGGCGGCGTGAACGGGCCTCTCCAGGTGGAGTGTCATCTGTTGTAGTGGGGCGCCCCTTTACCGTTTCAGTTGACATTCCGTCCGTTTTTGGTCCACTGTGTCAAAAGCCGCAATTCAGCTGAGTTGCGCCCACTCTTGCGGTGCAGCGATAGGCGGCTGTCACAGGACTCTCAAAATGGCGGCAGGCTGTTTCCTTTTTGGGCCTGGTCCATTGAAATGGCCCTGGGACACCTTGGAAATCGGACGCTTGTCTGCTAGGTCTTGGACCCCATTCTCGAAAGCGTCCCCTCCGCCTTGAGAATTCATCAAAAGTTTTGGGGGCTCCGACTCCTGCAGGCTTCTGGTGGGGAGCGGCTGCCATGATTGCTCGCGGAATGACCACGACGGAGCCACGAGATGGTGGTGCTCTCATGCTGACGCCAGCTTCAGTCTGAAACATCCAGAAACAAGGTGGGGCTTTCATCGTTTGGGAAAAAAAAAAAGTTTTCATCCTATGAAAAGTGTTGTTTTTAGGTCACATGATCAAGCCTTCCATCATTAGGAAACCAAAAGTAAAATGAACCAATGAAAAGTTTTATAAACAAGTCACATGACCTGTTATGCGGCATAGGGTATAAAATGCGGAGAAAATACGTTGGCACGTGAGGCGGCGTCAGTAGCGGACCGATGTGCGAATAGGCCGAAGGCAATACAACGCGCCAAGATCCGGATGGCACCGAGGTGGTGTCCAGCAAGTTGCAGCACTGGTGTGGCCATCCTACAATGCTGAAAGTCGGCGTGGGGCGCCCCGTTGGCCTGTGAGTTTGCGTCAGTAGCGGACCGATGTGCGAATAGGCCGAAGGCAGCACAACGCGCCAAGATCCGGATGGCACCGAGGTGGTGTCTAGTAAGTTGTCGCACTTCTGTGGCCATCCTACAATGTTGAAAGTCGGCGTGGGGCGCCCCGTTGGCCTGTGAGATGGCGTCAGTAGCGGACCGATGTGCGAATGGGGCCAAAGGCAGCGCAACAATATTTTCTGACTGACACCACAAGGCGCTGAGATGCCAAGATCCGGATGGCACCGAGGTGATGTCTAAGTTGCGGACTGATGTGCGAATGGGGCCAAAGGCAGCGTAACAATATTTTTTGTATGGAAGATACCACTAGGCGTTGAGATGCCAAGATTCGGATGGCACTGAGGTGATGTCTAGCAAGTTGGTGTGGTCATCCTACAATGCTGAAACTCGGCGTGGGTCGCCCCATTAGCCTGTGAGATGGCGTCAGTAGCGGACCGATGTGCGAATAGGCCGAAGGCAGCACAACGCGCCAAGATCCGGATGGCACCGAGGTGGTGTCTAGTAAGTTGCCGCACTGGTGTGGCTATCCAACAATGCTGAAAGTCGGCGTGGGGCGCCCCGTTGGCCTGTGAGTTTGCGTCAGTAGCGGACCGATGTGCGAATAGGCCGAAGGCAGCACAACGCGCCAAGATCCGGATGGCACCGAGGTGGTGTCTAGTAAGTTGCCGCACTGGTGTGGCCATCCAACAATGCTGAAAGTCGGCGTGGGGCGCCCCGTTGGCCTGTGAGTTTGCGTCAGTAGCGGACCGATGTGCGAATAGGCCGAAGGCAGCACAACGCGCCAAGATCCGGATGGCACCGAGGTGGTGTCTAGTAAGTTGCCGCACTGGTGTGGCCATCCTACAATGCTGAAAGTCGGCGTGGGGCGCCCCGTTGGCCTGTGAGTTTCGTCAGTAGCGGACCGATGTGCGAATAGGCCGAAGGCAGCACAACGCGCCAAGATCCGGATGGCACCGAGGTGGTGTCTAGTAAGTTGCCGCACTGGTGTGGCCATCCTACAATGCTGAAAGTCGGCGTGGGGCGCCCCGTTGGCCTGTGAGATGGCGTCAGTAGCGGACCGATGTGCGAATGGGGCCAAAGGCAGCGCAACAATATTTTCTGATTTGAAGACACCACAAGGCGCTGAGATGCCAAGATCCGGATGGCACCGAGGTGGTGTCTAGCAAGTTGTGGCACTGGTGTGGCCATCGTACAATGGTAAAAGTCGGCGTGGGGCGCCCTGTTGGCCTGTGAGATGGTGTCAGTAGCGGACTGATGTGTGAATGGGGCCAAAGGCAGCGCAACAATATTTTCTACTATATTTTCGGAGTAGAAGACACCACAAGGCGCTGAGATGCCAAGATCCGGATGGCACCGAGGTGATGTCTAAGTTGCGGACTGATGTGCGAATGGGGCCAAAGGCAGCGTAACAATATTTTTTGTATGGAAGATACCACTAGGCGTTGAGATGCCAAGATTCGGATGGCACCGAGGTGATGTCTAGCAAGTTGCTGTACTGGTGTGGTCATCCTACAATGCTGAAACTCGGCGTGGGTCGCCCCATTAGCCTGTGAGATGGCGTCAGTAGCGGACCGATGTGCGAATAGGCCGAAGGCAGCACAACGCGCCAAGATCCGGATGTCACCGTGGTGGTTTCATAGTTGAGAGGCACTTCATCTGCAGTGGGGCGCCGAGATCCGGATGGCACCGAGGTGATGTCTAGCAAGTTGCTGTACTGGTGTGGTCATTCTACAATGCTGAAAGTCGGCGTGGGTCGCCCCATTAGCCTGTGAGATGGCTGTTCTTTGGATTTGGGCCTGGTCCACTAAAATGGCCCTGGGACACCTTAGAACTCGGACGCTCGATTTTTTTTTCCTTTCCTGTACATGCAAAAAAAGGTAAATGCCCGGTATGTTACACGCTTCATCTGCCACGATGAACTCTCCAGAGGAACCGAAAAAAAATATAGTTGTGGTAACTATACCATGCATCGTCATATGGAGAGGTGGCACCAATTAATTATAGTGCTGCATAAAAGAGAGATTTGGAGGAGAACCCCTGACCTGCTAGTACATTCATCAAAGAAGTGGCACTGAGAGCTTCAGAGGCAAGGGAAACGGTCCCAAATATTTAGAAGAACTTTGGAAAGATTAAAATGACATGTTTAGATTGTGGTAAATTAATTTCATGTGGGCAGATGAGTGTTACTCTAATAAATACAGCATATGAACATCATCATAGTTGATGGTTGGTAGAGACATTTTGACTATATCCTGGACCTGCCCGTCCTCGCCCAAAATGGCGCCGGAATAAATGGGACTCGTAACTCCTTGTTGTGTACTGGTTGCAGAACCTTGAAATCACGAGATACGTATGCAGTTTTGAAGCACATGGCGGGCGGGGACGAGAATTGATTGAATATTTCGACATCCCTATTGATATTAAGTTCTGATGTGTTATTGATTACTGTACTGTTGAAAATTCGAATTAACGTCACCCATGGTACTTGCCCGCAAATGTATATCTAGATAATTTTATTGTAACTGGCCCTGTCGTATTTTAATTATAAAATGTACGTCCATCGATTCCGTAACTGTTAGATACCTTAGTTTTTGCAACCTAATGGCCCGCCCGTTACGTTCCTCTACAGTGTAAATGTCTATTCATCATATACGATTACAGTTTGCTCCGTGGCAGGCCCACGTGGTTATAGGCTCGTATTTGTATAATGAAATTTTCACAATAAAGGTTTTTAAAAGAAAACATGGTAGTAGTGTATACATTGGTAAAGTTTTTAATAATAGTCACTGTTTTAGAATCATTAAAAGGCAAGTGAAATAAAGCAGACCAATTACATGAAGGGTAAAAGGTATAATACGAAGGCACACAGTAAAGATAAATGGTCAAGGGCTGTTGTGTTTTCTATTCCTGCAACATAAAGTGATCGATAAGAATCTCATATTCAGGCGTATCGGCGACTAAGACAGCAGGTCGACCCTCTTTTGCTCAACGGCTCCGTCATGGGACGAAGAAAAGCTCTTTTTCTCGAAAAAAGAATATATTTTACTTGCAGGACAGTTGTAAAATTTCCGGGAAAGTACATTAGCCTGGAACATTATAACATATATTTAAGAGAAAATAATGTTCGGAAGTAATTAAAAGCGTAATTTTTAGGTGATATGACCAAGGCTTTCATCATTAGAATAAGAAAAGTAAAATGAACCAATGAAAAGTTTTATTAACAAGTCACATGACTTGTTATGCTTACGTTACGCGCTGCGCGCCCCGGATGACTTCCGGATGCGCTAACGCGGCGCGTCATATGACGCATTACGCGACAACGCAGGTCCAGAATATAGTCAAAATGTCTCCACCAACCAGCGGTCGAAACACAACCCCTTTCAGCAGGCTAAATAGTTCTGTTAAATGACAACAGAAGGGACAGGCAACAAGAACCATCAGTCAAAGAGGGGAGGGCTAGTTCTTCTCTACCGGGTTACATTGGGGCGCTACCGGAACTGATCGAATTGGTAGTCTACAGTGTTTCTGGATGTTTCAGACCGAAGCTGGGGTTAGCATGAGAGCAGCACCATTTCGTAGCTCCGTTGTGGCCATTCCGCAACCAATCATGGCAGCCGCTCTTTATCGTTATTTTGGGCGGGGTGGGTGGCGGAGCCGAGCTGTTTTGCAGCCATCATTGTGGGAGTTCAGTTCATCTCACTAGTTTTGTATTTGTCATGAGGGGTTGTTCCTAATGTTTCTATTTTAGCGAGGTCAAAAAGAGATCCCATTAGTGGCCTACTGATTTTGCTCGATTCCTTTTCTTTTTTTTTTTACACGATTTTTCGTTATCTGCAAAGACTAAACAGAGTATTGCGACTCTGTGTTTGTTTGTAAATAGAGAATGAACCAAAGAGAACTAATTCTAAAACAGTAAATACTTGGATAACAATCAATCAAATGGAGAGAGAAGCAGGCACGACGGATTACAACGGGGGCAAAGGCCTGCGTTAACTACCTTTCACTATCTGCAAAGAGAGAGTACTCCTAATAGAAATGAGGGGGGGGGGGCACCATTCAAAGCAGATCAGTGTGCATAAACACGAAAATGTTTTCACTTACCACGTACTTGACATTCGACAGCTTATGATATTTGCTATTAAAAAACCATTGAAATTCACTGAAAAAACCATAGGTTATAGACCATATATAGTTAGGAATTAGCATTTACAAAACCGTGAAAATTCACTGAAAAAACCATAGGTTATAGACCATATATAGTTAGGAATTAGCATTTAAAAAACCTTATTTTACTCACACAAAACCATTGAAATTCCATATATAGTTAGTTGCACTAACTATATATCGCGCACCCGCAATCCACTGCTGATCATGTCACATATTACATCATTCATGACATGGTCAGTGACATCACTGATGACATCTCAAATGACATCACTGATGACATCACTGATGACATCTCATTTGACATCAATGACCACATCACTGATGATATCATTCATGTGACAATACAATGCATCTCCTCACATTTTAATATAACCTCTGTTTCACCCAGTGTTAAATACAGAGTATAATTTTTGAAACCATTGACACACCAATACTAGTTACTACATACGTACTCACTGATTCCTACGTCTACACACACATTCACTCATTCACCCATACAATCATTCATACATACAATCACTCATCTTTACAACACTATCATGTGCACTCATACACCTATACAGACACTCACACTCTGCCACTCATCCATGGAGTTACTCACACACCTAGTCAGTCCTGTAAAGAATCAATCACACTTCCATTTTCTTGTCTATACAGTTAAACATAGAGCACCTTACATTTTCAAACATATACTAACACATACTTACTTTCTTATACAATCATTGATACAAGTACACATTGATCTGCACAGAGTCACACACCTCCCAGCCAGCCACACACACACTCAGTCTCCCATACAAATACTTGGACAATCAATCAATAACCCATATAGTTAATCATATAGCTACTGATCAACACATGCAGCAGTTTACAGAACAACAGACATAATGATGCACAAATTAAGACAGTTTAGTCGCTAACCCATGCACTCAGTGAGACACATTTAATCACTCACTCATACATTCAGTCATGCACCTACTAAATCCTTCGTCCAGACACTTATACATCTACTCATTCTCCAATATGTAAAACATATTTAAACTTTACAGAAACACACAGTCACTGGATGACGTCATCAGTGATCTCATCAGTGATGTCATTTGAGATGTCATCAGTGATGTCATCAGTGATGTCACTGACCATGTCATGAATGATGTAATATGTGACATGATCAGCAGTGGATTGCGGGTGCGCGATATATAGTTAGTGCAACTAACTATATATGGAATTTCAATGGTTTTGTGTGAGTAAAATAAGGTTTTTTAAATGCTAATTCCTAACTATATATGGTCTATAACCTAAAGCTTTTGTAACCGTGATCAAGGACAGTTTACCTGTCTGAAACGCGTAGGTGGGGAACCTACAAGAAATAAACAAATAAGTCACACATTTGAGGTGGTGTGCGGCGTCTTCTTTTGTAGAAAACTTTGCTGTACTCATTGATTTGCGAGGGTGTCCCGAACCTCGCCGCCTGCACCAGCTTGTGGCCGCTCCTCTCATATTGAGACGTTTGCTGCAAAAAAAAAATATATATATATATATATCTCAATACAAAATTTGAGATGTCATCAGTGATGTCATGAGTGATGCCGTTGCCACGGCTGCTAGTACCGGGACACTCTTGGCGCCATTTCCGGCGCTTGCCGTGACCACGCCCCTTTTCGAGGCCACGCCCCCTCCCTCCCAGCCCCCTCCCACAGATCCATAAACCATGTGCAGATTTCGGACGCGCAGCGGACGAGCGCAGCAGGGAGCGCCTAAGGCAAGCCCGTCTGCGCTCGTCCGCGCCTCGGCAGCACCCAGTGCCAGCTATGCTGCATGTTTTGCCCCCACTGACCTGAATACTCCCCCCTCTGGCCCTCCTTACTCCAGAGAGATGCTCTTACAACTTGGTAGGTCGCACGCTGATAAAGGAACCCTCATTTTGCTTCACTCGGCTCTACCTAGAGCTGATTTCCTGGATAACAAACTGCTGAAATGTGGACTTCTGAATGTTAGGTCCCTGCCTAAACACAGCACTGAAATCCAACTTCTCATTGAATCTCACAAACTCGATGTTCTTTTTATGACCGAAACATGGACCCGCTCTGACTGCATGGTCGACCCGGGTTTTACCTGTCCTCCTGGGTTCAAATTCTTACATACCCCCAGACCTAATGGTAGAGGAGGAGGGGTTGGTGTGATCTTCACTGCAGCCTGTAACATTAAGTCTTGTGCTCTAGATTCGGTCGAAGGAACTGAACTTCTAGGACTATCTATTCAGACTCAGTCCGGATTCATTGTTACCGGGATCGTCTGCTATCGACCACCGGGTGCGTTCAGCCTTCAACATCAACAGGCGCTCTGTAACTTTATAACTAATTTTGCACTTTCGCATCACAAACTGTTCATTCTGGGCGACTTCAATCTGTGGCAGAACGGCTGCCTCGACTCCGGTCTACGCAACCTCCTTAAATCCTGCAACAGCCTTGGACTCTCGCAGCTGGTCACAGGACCTACCCACAGGGGTGGACACCTCCTAGATCTATTGCTCGCAGGTCCCCAGTTAATTACAATGGGAGAAATCCTAGCCATGGACTGGACAGACCACTCACTTATCAAGTTCTTCTTAGACCTTAAGAGTGACTACTCCAAAGATTCTGGGCCGCCCAATAAAACCAAGTGCAGAGACTGGAAAGCCCTTACTCGTCTGCACTCCGCAGGGGAAGTGTTTCACTTACATCAACTCTTTGACGAGCTTAAACCTATTGATGACAATTACTCCTCTCTTTGCTCAAAGATTACCACTATCCTTGATGTTCATGCCCCCATTAAAAACCCGCAAATGCAGGAGCGTTAACTCTGCGCCCTGGTTTAATAACAGCCTAAAAGACCTGAAGCAAAACTGTAAACAGGCTGAGAGAAGGTGGAGACGAAACTACACTGAAACCACCAAAGAACTTTGGAAAAATAAAGTGCGGGAATACAAGAACTCAATTAAAAAATCCAAAGCTGACTACTACTCCTCTATGATCTGCAATTCCCCTAACAGCTCTAGAAATATCTTCAATATACTGAATAGTATCACCAACCCGGAATATGCCAAAAACACCATCACCCCGTCTCAAGATCTTTGTGACAATCTTGCTGCGTTTTTCAAAAATAAAATTGATCTCATCATTAAGGACCTTGATGCCCCCCCGGACTCCACCCATCACCTTGATCTTAATCCGAGCTCTCCCATGAACCAGCCAGTAGTGCCACCACTGGCCTCTAATGAACTCCTACTTGAGTTCCCTCCTATCTCGTACGAGGCCTTCGTTAAATTAGCCAGCAAGATCTCCTCTGGGTCACCTTTAGACCCTGTCCCTCACAAAGTTTGGAAAGAATTTGGGTTGGAACTCCTCCCCTCATTGCACACCATCTGTCATCAATCTCTCGCAACCGGAACAGTTCCTGCTCAGTGGAAGCGGGCATTAGTTTCCCCTCTGCTAAAGAAACCCTCTCTTGACCCAGACTGTTCCAAAAACTACCGTCCCATATCACTGCTGCCCTTCCCAGCCAAAATTGTTGAAAGCTGGATTAGTAACACTCTCTCTACCCATCTGGAACAACATCAGCTCCTTGACTCTGATCAATTTGGTTTCAGGCCCACTCACGGAACCGAGACCGCCCTGATCACAGCGATGGACGAACTTCAGAGGCGTGCAGACAGCAGACAGGCAGTGTTCCTTATCCTGCTTGACATGTCTGCCGCCTTTGACACCGTGAATCATGATATCCTGATGAAACGACTGTCGGAGGCAGAAATAAGAGGCTTGGCATTACAATGGTTCCACTCGTTACTCCTGGATAGACAACAAGCGGTTTCCATCCCCCCTTTTCAGTCGGCGTTCACTCTGGTCCCACATGGGGTTCCCCAGGGCTCAGCAATCAGCCCTATTCTCTTTAATCTTTATCTTAGACCTCTGATCACGATTATCAAAAGCTATAACATCAAAACCATCAACTACGCGGACGATACGCAGTTGATACTCTCTCTGGAGGGAGAAGACTCCATTTCTATTGAGACTTTTCACAACTGTCTACGTGACACTTCTCATTGGCTAAAAACCAACTCCCTCCAATTCAACGCAGAGAAAACGGAAGTACTGTTCAGCACTAGTACTAATATTCCGCGACCCTTCCCAGACAATTTCTGGCCACCTGAATATGGGACCACTGTGCGCCCAGTAGCAACGATCCGCAACCTCGGGGTCATGCTGAATCAGGACCGCAGTATGGAGACGCACATCCAAAAGACCTCTGCATGTTGTTTCGCTATCCTCCGCTCCCTAAGGAAGATACTGCCTCTCCTCCCTACTCTTGCACGGGCCCAAGTGGTACGATGTACCATACTTAGTCGTATTGACTATTGCAACGCCTTGTTGCTGGAATCCCCTGGGTTCTTACTGGACAGACTCCAAAGAGTCCAGTCTGCCGCAGCAAAACTGGCACTGGGGCTCCCCAGAAGAGCAAGTGCAACCTCCTCACTGAGCAAGCTCCACTGGCTTCCGGTGAGGCAGAGGGTCCAATTTAAAGCCCTATGTATCGTGTTTAGAGCATTACACGCAATAGGCCCTGCCTCCCTCCAATCCAAATTTGCGTGGTATACTCCAGCCAGGCAGCTTCGCTCTTCTGATGCCAAACTGGCACTGGTTCCTAAATTCAAAAGGGTCAGATCCGGAGGCAGATCATTCAACGTGGCAGCTGCCAAGCTTTGGAATTCGCTCCCATCAGACATTAGACACATTTCCGAATTTCTACCCTTTAGCAAAAGAATCAAAACCTGGCTTTTTCCCAAGACCTCTGTCCACTAATTTCCTGCCCCTCTGTTCTCCGACCTTTCCCTACCCCATTAGTCTCAGTCAGCGCCAGGATGCCTGCCATGGTGATAGTGCGCTCTACAAATGTTTTAAATAATAAATAAATAAATGTCACTGACCATATCATGAGTGATGTAATATGTGACGTCATCAGCAGTGCATTGCGGGTGCGCGAGTTATAGTTAGCTGAACTAACTATAACGGGGGAATTTCAAAGGTTTTGTATGAGTAAAATGACCAGCTAACTATAACTGGTGTGAAACCTATGGTTTTTTCAGTGAATTTCAAAGGTTTTTTAAATGGTAATTCCTAACTATAACGTGGCTGAAACCTATGGTTTTTTCAGTGAATTTCAATGGTTTTGTAAATGATAATTTTTAAATGTAATAATTGTTATATTTTTTTATACTGATGTAGTACATTATTTTAAATTATTTATTTTTAGATATTTTATTTTTTACATTACATTACATATTTTTAATATAAATTAAAAAAAAATGTTTTCACACCTCTGCAATGCAGCCCCCTGGCGCGTTTGGAGAGGGGGAACTAATTCCCCTTGCATACTGGGGGTCCCTGGGGGCCAACTAGCCCACCTGGAACCTCCAGTATGCGCCAGGGGTCTGCATTGCAGAGAGGTGTAATGAGGCTATGCCCCTTTTTACACCTCTCTGCAACGCAGCCCCCTGGCGCGTTTGCAGGGGGGTAACTAATTCCCCTTGCATACTTGGGGTCCCTGGGTGCCAACTAGCCCACCAGGAGCCTAAAGTATGCGCCAGGGGCCTGCGTTGCTTTGCCCCGAGGGCGGCGATCCCCGGGGCAGTGTGGGGGGGATTGGGGACCCCCCACACTTCTTTATCACTATGCCCCTGCGATTTAGTCCCATAGGGGGGTAATTTGAAAAAAAACAGACCAGGTTTTTAAAAAAAAAATGTGGGCCTTGGGGGTCCTTGTGGGACCACCTGGGGGGTCAGGGTGTGTCTACCCTGCCCCCTTTTTGTGTTCTACACGTCTGTTTTTCTGCTTTCTTGTGCCTCGGTCTACCGAGCACAAGATGGATGCCAACACTTCCTGGTTTGAAGTGTTGACAGTCAATGAGCATGCAGCTTTCTCGGGAAGGCATGCTGATTGGCTGCCACTGTCTGTCAACACTCCAAAACAGAAATTGTTGGCAGCCATCTTGTGCCTCGGTAGACTGAGGCACAGGAAAGCAGAAAAACAAACGTGTAGAACTCATAAAGGGGGCAGGGTAGAAGCACCCTGACCCTCTAGGCCTGCTCAGGGGGTCCCACAAGACCCCCAAGGCCCCCCCAAAAGTTTTTTTTCCCAAAAAATCGCGGGGTGCTGACACGGTGCGCGCACGGTGCGCGCTTATAGATATATAAATTTTTTCACATTTGATTTTTTTCAACAACTACTGGAGGGATTTACACCAAAAGGGCGATCTGCGAATCAGACTCTACCATTTTGCCAAATTTCTTGTAATTCCGTTCAGCCATTCGGGCTGTAGCCGTGTCTAATCGTCCTATGGAAAATAACATGGGGAAAACAAGTTTGGGGACCCCCCTTTTTTCTCAGCCCCCACTTCACGAATCCCCCCAAAACGTTCAGGGAATGAGCGGAGTGGAGCGGGCCATCTTCTTTGAGAAATTAGCAGAGATTCATCAACCGGCGCCAAAGTTTTTGTTTTTTCAAAAAAAGAACCCAGCAAGTCTCCTGTCCACAGCCCACATTCACCACAGCACAGACGGAATCCAGGCAATTGCTTCAATTTTGAGGTATTTTTATTTGATTTTCAACACCATTAGTGCAACATAAGAGGATGGTCAACGTGTTTCGGCGGATGCCTTCAACTGGACCATAGAGACCTGAGGTCTAAACTGTCCATTTAAAGTGTACTAGTGCATAAGTCCCTTGTTAGTTTATAAAAAAATAGACTAGACTGTTTAACCCGTTTTTTCTATTCATTTACAATGGCCTTCAGTGTTAACCATTTTTACTACAACAAAGAAGCATTGTTGGTAAAGTACCATAAAAAAGAGAGAAAGATTTGCTCTAATATTGTTTTAGCCTGATTAAAAACATTTTTATAACATTTTTATAAAACTATAAAACAATTGGAAGATAGGGGGATTGAACAAATCAGAGAGTACGACATAGAGTATTCAGTTTTATGTAACAAAGAGAGAGAGAGAGAGAGAGAAAGAGAAAAATGTTAAGCGCAAGAGTAAAATCCAAATATTACAGTATTATGTTAGTGATCCCAAAGGGGAGATTCTGCTATAGTTGTATACTATAATTTATGGGTCTCTAGGGGAAGAAAAAGGAAGAGGGGAAAAGTGACATGTGCATTGTGCAAAATATTCTTTGCAAATATTTCATGTGCAAAGTCGCATTACAATTGTCTCTCTCCATGATTTATAATTCTTATATTCTTATATATATATATATATATATATATATATATATATATATATATATATATATATATATATATATATATATATATAAATAAATGCCAATGTTTATTGAAGAATGAGGGGGTATGTGAGTGTCTGAATGGATGATTTAGTAGGTGTGTGACTGATTGTATAAGTGAGTGATTAAACATGTCTTACTGAATGCATGGATTAGTGATTAAACTGTGTGAATGGCTGTATCAGTCGGTTAGTTGGTGTGTAAGTGGCTGCATGGGCCGGTGAGTAGCTACATAAGTGTCTATATGGGTTATTGATTGGTTGTCTAAGTATCTGTATGGGTACCTGAGTGTCTGTGTGGTAGGGTGGGGAGTGTGTCACTCTGTGCATAGATGTGTGAGTGGGTGATTCACTGGGTGCATGGGGTCAAAACGATATGTGTGAAGGGCTATATGGATGGGTGAGTATGTGTATGGGTGTGTCAGTGAGTGAATAGATGTCTCAGTGGTACATGTGTGAGTAATAAAATATGTGAAAGGCAGTATAAGTGAATGTTGGAGTATATAAGTGACTATATGTGAGAGTGAGTGATTGTGAGAGTGACTGTATGGATGAATATGTGCTTGTATCAGTAATTGTATAAGAGAGTAAGTATGTGTTAGTATCCGTATGAATAAGTGAGGTGGTGTGTGTCTAACTGTATAGGTGAGTAAATGGGAGTGTGATTAACTCTATGCATGAGTGGCAGTGTGTGAGTTTCTTTACAGGTGTATGAGTGCATTTGATAGTGCTGTATTGATGAATGACTGCATGTATGAGTGACTGAGTGGATGTCTAGGGATCAGTGAGTGGGTATGTAGTAACTGGTATTGTTGTGTCTATGGTTTTAAAAATGGTAGTCTGTATTTTAGAGTGGGTGTATCAAAGGTTATATTAGGGTATGAGGAGGTGCATCAGATTACCACATGGATGATGTCATCAGTGATGTCATTTGAGATGTCATCAGTGACATCATCAGTGAAATCACTGACCATGTCATGAATGATGTAATATGTGACATCATCAGCAGTGCATTGCGGGGGGGTGAGTTATAGTTAGCTCAACTAACTATAACAGCGAATTTCTCTGGTTTTGTACAAGTGAAATGTCCAACAAACTATAACATCCCTGAAACCTGTGTTTTTTTCAGTGAATTTCTTAGGTTTTTTAAATGCTAATTTCTAACTATAACGTTCCTGAAACCTATGTTTTTTTTCAGTGAATTTCAAAGATTTTTTAAATACTAATTTGTAACTAAAACATCCCTGAAACCTATGGTTTTTTCAGTAAATTTCAAAGGTTTTTTTAAATGCTAATTTCTAAATATGCCTACAGAGGTAGGACATGTGCAGAAAGAGGAAGAAAAGTGCATAAAGAAGCAAGAGATATGCAGAAAGAACCAACAGAGGTACAGGAAGAGGCCTTGTTGCAAAGTCATTCTGTGTCCCCAACTTTTTGCTGACTGGTACTGGTGGTAACTGACTGACTAACCAGGCCCGGAGCCAGTGCTTTGCTGAAAGACACTTAGAATACAGTAAACACACCTACATATACTAGTGTACACTATAGGCTGGGTTACCCCTGTGATTGGAATGACCTCTCCTGTAAGGCCCTAGTAAATAATAGGGCAGGGGGATAAAAACTACCTCTAACTCAGAGGTTCAGAATGAGGCAAGAGAAGGGCAGAAAAAAGTATCAGAGGTGCCGAAAGAGGCAAGAGAGATGCAGAAAGAAGTAAGTGAAGTACAGAAAGAGGCAAGAGAGGTGCAGAAAGAGGCAAGAGAGGTAAAGAAAGAGGCAGGAGGGTGGAAAAAGAAGGAAGAGAAGTGCAGAAAGAGGCAAGAGAATTGCTGAAAGAAGCAACAGAGCTGTAGAAAGAAACAAGAGAAGTGCAGAAGGAGGCAAGTGAGGTGCAGAAAGAAACTAGAGCAGTGCAGAAAGAACCAACAGAGGTGCAAAAAGAGGCAAGAGGGGTGCAGAAAGAGGCAAGAGAAGTGCAGAAAGAAGCAACGGAGGTACAAAATGAGGTAAGAGTGGTGCAAAAAGAGGGAAGAGAGGTGCAGAAAGAGGCAAGAAAGTTGCACTAAGAGGGAAGACGGGTGCAGAAAGATGAGAGGGGTGCAGAAACAGGCGAAAGGAATGCAGAAAGAGGCAAGAGAATTTCTGAAAGAAGCAACAGAGGTGTAGAAGAAGCAAGAAAAGCATAGAAAAAAGCTATTGTGATGCAGAAACAGGCAAGAAAGGTACAGAAAGAGGGAAGACAAGTGGTGCTGAAAGAGACAACAGGGGTGCTAAAAGAAGCAAGACGGATACAGAAAGAAGGATGGAAAGTACAGAATGAAGCAACAGGGGTGCAGAAATAGGCAAGAGAAGTGCAGAAAGAAGCAAAAGTGGTACATAAAGAGACAACAGGGGTGCAGAAAAAAGAAAGACAGGTGCAGAAAGAAGCAAGGGAAGTGCTGAATGAAGCAACAGGGGAGCAGAAAGAGGCAAGAAAGTACAGAACAAAGCAAGTGAGGTGCAGAAAGAGGCAAGAGAACTGCAGAAAGAGGCAAGAGAGGTGCAGAAACAGGCAAACGGGATACAGAAAGAGGGAACAGGTGGGCAGACTGAGGCAAGAGAGGTGCAGAAAGAAGCAAGAGAGGTACAGAAACAGGCAAGAGTAGTGCAGAAACAGGCAAGAGAGTTGCAGAAACAGGCAAAAGAGGTACATAAATAGGGAACAGAGGTGGAGACAGAGGCAAGCGAGGTAAAGAAACAGATAAAAGGGGTGCAGAAAGAAACAAGAGGAGTGCAGAAATTTACAAGAGAGGTGCTGAAAGAAGCAAGAGCAGCACGCAAAAGAACCAGCAGAGGTGCAAAAAGAGGCAAATGAGGTGCAGAAGGAGGCTAGAGAACTACAGAAAGAGGCATGAGAGTTGTAAAAACAGGCAAAAGGGGTGCAGAAAGAGGAAACAGGTGGGCATACTGAAGCAGGAGAGGTGCAGAAAGAGGGAAGAGGGGTGCAGAAAAAGGCAAGAGGATGCAGAAATTTGGAACCGAGGTACAGGGCGAAGCTGGAGCAGTGCAGAAAGAACCAACAGAGGTGCAGAAAGAGGCAAGAGAGGTATGGAAAGAGGCAAGTGAAGTACAGAACGAAGCAAAAGAGGTGCAGAAAGAACCAACAGAGGTGGAAAAAGAGGCAAGAGGGTACAGAAAGGGGTAGGAAAGGTGCACAGAGGCAAGAGGGGTACAAAAAGAGGCTGGGGTGCAGAAAGGTGAAGAGAACAGCAGAAAGAAGCAACAGGCGTACTGAAAGAGGCATGAAGAGACAAGACAGGTGAAGAACCAAGGAACTGAGGAACAGAATGAGGCAAGAGTGGTGAAGAGAGGTGTAGAAAGAGGCAAGAGAGTTGCACAAAGAGGGAAGAGGGGTGCAGAAACAGGCAAAAGTGATGCAGAAAGAGGCAAGTGAGCTTCAGAAAAAAGCAAGATAAGTGCAGAAAGACGCAACAGAAGTGCAGAAAGAGAGAAGAGGGGTAGAGAGAGAGGCAAGAGGGGTACAGAAACAAGCAAGGCAGGGGCAGAAAGAAACAAAGGAAGTGCAGAAAGAAGGAACAGAGGTGCAGAAAGAGGCAAAAAGGGTGCAGAAATACATAAGAAGGGTACAGAAAAAGGCAAGAGAGGTGCAGAAAGAGGGGAGAAGGGTACAGAAAGAGGCAAGAGGGGTACAGCAAGAGGGAAGAGAGGTGCAGAAAGTAGAAGAGACTTTAAGAAAGAGGCAAGAGAAGTGCAGAAAAAAGAAGAAATATGCCAAAAGAAGCAACAGAAATGCAGAAAGAGACAAGCGAGGCACAGAAGGAAGCAAGAGTGGCTTACACACCATTAGTACCAATTTAACGCCCACATTTAGCAATAAGTAACAGGTGACCATTCTAGGTTTGCAAAGGGCCTTCCACCACGCTTTAACCCTTGTCGCTGCATTTTTGGTACTGTTTGAACCGTTTTAGCTAGAATCAAGGCTCTTTTTCTTCAAACTTGCAGATTAGGGAGCAGATGATGAATAATGTGGCTAATGCAGAAAATGTATAATTGTGCAAAGGTCAGTGCAGTCAAACAGTCGCAAGATTCCAGTGGCCCTGCTCATACCTCTGACTAGATCCACAAGTGCTCCTCAGTGATTCCTTCTTTTTTTGTCTCACTGACTTCATAGGTGAGCTTCTATTGAAACGAGGTAGACTAAATGTGACATGACCACTCCACAACACAGGCTACCATATCACATAATTACTCTCCATAACACATAATCCCACTCCTACATAATTCCTATACACTAAATCCCACATATTTTATATCCACTTAATTTCACTGCACAACATATCACATAATTTCACTACACACAACGTACATCCACTCCAGTCCAAAAAACATTAGTAAAAAACTTTTACATTTATAACGCAAATAGCTCTAACTCTCGTGAATGCGAAACCTATTACATTGCAAACACTTCTTTAACTAGTAGTCGCATTAGCAGAGTGGTGGAGAAGGGTGCTGGGCCTCCGACCAGCGCTCTGGGATTCTGCTGTGTAGGACTTACAGGAGGTACCAGGAGGGCTTCTTGGGCCCCAAAGTTACTCAGGAGTAAATTGGACTTCATCCCCATGCCGTAGTCTGCCAGGAAACGCATTTGCAAAGTGGTGGAGGAAGGGGGGCATGGCCCCTGAAGACGTCTTAGCAATCCCACTGTGTGGGACTTACTGCAGGTAACAAGAAGGGTAGTTGGCCCCAAGGACATCCTTGGGGGCCAACTACCCCTCATATTACCTCCAGTAAGTCCCACACAGCAGGGTTGCTAAGTTCTCATAGCAGGCCATGCCCCCTTTGCCCTCCACTCTGCAAACGCGCTCCCTGGTGCGCTCTTGGATGGGGATTGAAGTCCCCTTTGCTGCTGGGGGTCCTTTAGATGCCAAATAGCCTACCTCTTACCTCCAGTAAGCCCCACACAGTGGGATTGCTGAGAGGTGGACGAAGGCCACCCCCCCTTTCCCCGCCACTCTGCAAATGCACCTCCTGGCGTGTTCTAAGTTAGTGTATTAAGTCCCCTTCATTCCTGAGGGACCCTGGGGGCCAACTAGCCCACCAGGTACCTCCAGTAAGCGCCATACACCGGGATTGCTAAGAGTGGTCAGAGGCCACACACCCTTTTTACATCACTCTGCAAACACGGCTCCTGGTGCACTGCTGCTCGGGGGATTAGGTCCACTTGTGTCCTGAGGTCCTCAGGACACAAGCGGACCTCATCGCGCCACCAGCAGTGTGCCAAGAGGTGGGTTTGCATAGTGATGTAAAAAGGAGCATGGCAATCCAGGTGTGTGGCATTTACTGGAGGTACCTGGTGGGTTAGTTGGCCCACAAGGGCCCTCAGTATTCAAGGGGACTTAATTCTCAAACTTAGAACATGCCATGGGGCTAATTTTTAGAGTGGTGCAGGGAGGGGGGCGGGGCCTCCGGCGAGATGCAGGCTTTTTCAAAAATATATTTCTAGAAGGATGGCTGTGTGACCCCTCTTCTTTTACTATTTTTGGAGCCCAAGAGACCCCATTCCCCCAGGGCCTGGCCCTTTTTAAAAAAATAGTTTTTTTAAAAATGGGAAGTGGGCCGTGCAGCCCCCTCCCTAGGCTGATTTTAGACCAGGGGATCACATCCCCGGGCCAGCCATTTTCTTTTTTTAAATAAAGAGGAGGAGGGCCAGGTGGCCCCCTCTTGGGCCACTTCTGGCCCCGAGGACCCAACCCTGGGGCCGGCCATTAGCATTGGGGACCGTGGGGGCAGCCCCAATGCCCCCACGGTCCCAGCCGGCTCCCCACCGCCTGCAGAAGCCGGCATTGCTTTTTGGAAAGGGGGCTGCTGACATGCAGCTCCTCTTGCCCTAAAACAATCTGCTTTGCTATTTGCCCTGCCATAGCAAACAGCAATGTCCTGGGGGCGGGCACCCCGGGATATTGCAAAAGCCGGCCCTGGCGGGTGGCGGTCCCCAGTGCCATCAAGGGCTCCAGGATGGGGGCCCCCTCCCAGCATTTCAAAAGCCCATGGGGAGTGGTTGTCCCCGTTGCTTGGTGCGCCCACATGGCCCCCCACAGATAATTGATGAAAGCCCGGGGGAGGTGGCGGTCCCCGGGGCTGGGGGGTCCGTGAGGCCTCTCCACCCACACTTTTTTTAATGAATTTAAGCCCCGGGGAGGTGGCAGTCCCCATGGCAGTGGGGGGCTGCGTGCCCCCACATATAATTAGCATAGCACCGGGGAGGTAGTGGTCCCTGGGGCTGCGGGGGCCCCGCAGGACCCCGCTACATAAATTTGGCATTGCCCCTGGGATCTGGCTTACAGATAAAGTGAGGAAGCCAGCGCTTCCTTTTTTAAACAAATTTCCACCGGATTCGCGCTCCCAGTTTGAATTCGGCTAATTTTTTTTAATGCTTTTTTGGGCATCGGGGTCCTTCTGGGACCCCCTGAGCAGGCCTAGGTGGTCAGGGTATTTCTACCCTGTCTCCTTTTCTTTTTTTAATCATTTTTCTTATGATTTCTCTTGACTCGGATGGCTGCCAACACATGCTGGTTTGTAGAGTTGGCAGCCAATCAGAAGTCTTTTTGAACTTAAAAAAAAAAGAAGTCAGCTTATGCTCGGGAGGAGTCACGAATCCTCCTCGGTGCTCAGATATTGATATTTTTATGTTTTGAATTTGTCTGATGGCATGTTCATACTCCATTCTGTTGCTTCTCTCATATTTGTCCGTCTGAAAGTCGGATAGATTTATTCTTTTTTACTCGCAAATTGCGTTTAAAGAAATGGCACGCCACGAAAGTTCATTCAAGTAACATCACTGTACAACAGCCAACAAGTGACTTACAAATAGCAGATATTGAACTACTACATACAATGAATGTATTAGCAGACTCTAACATAAGTAGTAGTGATCCCATCTCCAGTTTAGAGCTTGAGAATATCCTCTTTAACATGAACACCAATAGCGGGTTTAGACCAAAATCAGTGTTTTTACCCCAAATTAGAAATGACGCAATTGAAGTTTTTGAAAGGGGAGTGAGTAATGAATTATGGAAAATATCCAAACGTAAAAACCCTTATACTTGGAACAATACAACTAAAGCCCAGCGATCAGCCTTAGACAGTTTGAGAAAGGATCACACTATTGTGATAAAAAAGTCTGATAAAGGCGGTAATGTTGTTGTTATGTCCAAAATAGATTACATTAATGAGGGTTTAAGACAGTTAGCCGAGACGGACAAATATGAGAGAAGCAACAGAATGGAGTATGAACATGCCATCAGACAATCTAACACTCTGTTATTAGAATGGAAAAGGCAGGGACTGATCGAAGAGAGTGAGTATAAATTTTTGGATTGTAAGTTTCCAAAGCTACCTGCTTTATATTTACTCCCCAAGATCCATAAAGATCCACTCAGACCACCAGGGAGACCTATTGTGTCATCGAAGGGGAGCTTTTTAGAGAATATGTCCAGATATGTGGACTTTTTTCTTCAAAGCTATGTTCAGAAACTTCCCTCCTACGTGCAAGATACCAGTGATTTCCTACGTAAATTAGACGCAATAGAGTGGAAAGAAGAGTACTCACTATTGACCATGGATGTGTCAGGTTTATATACCTGCATTCCGCATGAGAAAGGAGTTGATGCGTGCAAACATTATCTGAGTAGCAGGTCGGTTTCGTATATGGCACATACCGATATGCTATTACAGATGATCACTATCTGTCTCAAAAGTAATTACTTCCTGTTCGATAACAAAATTTACCATCAGACCCTCGGTACATCTATGGGGACCTGCTTTGCTCCATCTTTTGCGGGTCTCTATATGGGGTATTGGGAAGAGGAGGTGGTGAAAAGCTTAACACTGTTTAAAGACAAAGTTTCCATGTACATTAGATACACAGATGATATCTTTTGTATATGGAAGGGGACGGAAGAAGAGGCCAAAGAATTCGTTGATGTACTTAATGTTAACAGTTTTAATCTTCATCTCACCTTTAATTGGTCTAAAACCATGGTTGAATTTCTTGACCTTAAAGTGTTTATTGACAATCAGCGAATTGAGACTTGTTTGTACTGGAAGAGCACAGCAGGAAATAGCCTGTTACATGCTGACAGTTGCCACTCTATGGCACTCATACAAAGTATACCACTTGGTGAGTTTCTTAGAGCAAAACGCAACTGCAGCACTGAAACTACTTTTGAAGCCGAATGCAAAGTAATGACTGAACGTTTTTTGCAACGAGGGTATAACAAAAAAACTGTCAACAAGGCACTTAATGAGGTACGTCTACGCTCCAGAGAATCACTGTTGAGTACGGATAGGCGGGAGGCGGAAAGACTGAGCAAAGAAGACAATCAAACCTTAAGATTTGTTACCACGTACAGTAAACAAACACAAGCAGTACGCAGATGTCTCAAAACATTTTGGCCAGTACTGATAAAGATCTGATAAAGTGCATTGGGCCCAGTCCACAAATTACATTTAAACGTGCAAGGTCACTTAGAGATACTCTTTGCAAAGCAGTAGAAATCCCCAAAAAGGGAATAGAAGGAATAGAAGGGTTCTTCACATGCAGAAGCTGTAAAGCTTGCAAGAACAGCAAAAATAGAAAGAATTGCATTTTATCTGCTGAGAGCAAACCGTATGTGATAAAGAAGCACAAGTCATGTAATACAGAGTATGCTATTTACGCATTATTCTGTCCCTGTGGCCTAGCCTACATTGGCAGCACCATCCACAAAGCCAAGATACGGATTCTTGAGCACTTACGTGCGATAAAGAATCTAGACAAAACGTACCCCATAGCCCGCCACTTTTATACACACCACGAACAGAACACTAATTTGTTGAGTTTTGTAGTATTGGATTTTGTGAAGGCGGACATGAGGGGAGGCAACAGATTGAAGGAATTACGCAGATTGGAATCTAAGCACATTATACAGTACAGGACACTCACCCCTTTAGGCCATAATCATGATGAAGAGCTAGCCGTCCATTTAGGGTGAAGCATGTGCTTTTGAATAAGCCTGAACAAGATGTCCATTACCATGAATTGCCGCAGAGCTGTATGTGATTTTAACTATTTTTGACTGTATGTTTAGAATGTCTTTATGTGACACAATTTCATTTTGTTTATTGTTTTTCAGATGAGGCATGTCCAATTGAAGAAGGGATTTTGTTCAGTATATGATTGGCATTGAATTGTATAATTACAGGACTACTAGCCCACTTGGGCTTCATCTTGCCAGTTAAGATGTGGACTTCCTTGGTTCATTGTTTATGAATTTATTTTTTGCCCAGAGGGCAGGAAAGGGTTGATTCCATTTATTTTGGTCTTTGTATAGAGTATTTAATTGCCCACTTGGGCATGAAATAATCATTTTGCATACACAAAAGCAAATATAGAAGTGACAGAGTACTTCTTTCCTTTACTCCTTTGAACCTAGATGAGGGATCCAATGTGATTTAGAATGTGTTTATGCCAATAGAAAAGCGCACTTGCGCAATTATTTTCATTTCCCAAATGACATGCAAGCATCTGTTTTATTTTTATTTTTATGGTTTTGCTTGTTATTTTTTGCAGACTCATTACATTTAACGTTCTGTGTGTTTAAATACGACAGTTTTGTTTCTTGAGTCTGTTTTCACTCACATTATGTCACATGTCTATATTAACCAATGAACCATATGGTCAAACACTCGTGACCAAGGGAGAAAATCCCGAAACGCGTCGAGTGTTTCTCTCGCTAGCTGACCATCTTTCTAAAGAATAAATCCACTACTGCTGCACTCTATAATCGTTTGGCGTTCGTTATTGCTGTGCTGAGGTACGCTGTGTGAAGCACGGCTTTGGTGTATTTTTGTTGAGGCTGCCTGCCTCATGACGGACCGCCTTCTTTAAGAGGCTGGGAGAGGCGCTGCAAACAGCCTGTTTGCGATTGTGATATATAGATATATATATATATATCTATATATATATATATATATATATATATATATATAGATATATATATATATATGGGGGCTCCGAGCCTGCAGGGCGGGCTCCTCAAACAGGAATGGAAATCCTGCCACTTAGCGATGCCTAACAAACAACCATGGAGCCCAACTCCGTCTGATGCAGAAAGCTGACTTTTATTTCGTCAAGAACACTGCAGCTTTTAAACACACATTAATTAGTCCTGACGCGTTTCAGCGTTACTCCGCCTTGTTCACAGGTGGGTGTGTTGAAAATTGGCTCCAAGTGGACTTTGGCCCGCAGCATGATGACCACGGGACCCAGAATGCACCAGCAAGGTAATATTGCTTATAAATAGGAACTTGTGCATGTCTTGCAAATAACATGATATCTTCCCTTAAAACAATACATTCTGCCATCAGCTGGGTGCATGAAAAATACATCTTTGGCAAATGTCTCACCATGCTGCAGTGTTACGAATTATTGCTGACGCTGCGGTGTTGCAGGAGAGAGGAAGGCACCTCTCACCTCTCCCTTTCTTACAAGACGAACTGCCACGTAGTCTCTGGAAATCCTTTTGCGTCTGGCAGCGTTTGTAAGCGGCTCATCCCCCTCATTAGAATCGCCACAAAAAGTTCAATTTTACTGGGGGCTCCGAGCCTGCAGGGCGGGCTCCTCAAACAGGAATGGAAATCCTGCCACTTAGAGGTGCCTCACAAACAACCATGGAGCCCATGCAGAACACTGACTTTTATTTCGTCAAGAACACTACAGCTTTTAAACACACATTAATTAGTCCTGACGCGTTTCAGCGTTACTCCGCCTTGTTCACAGGTGGGTGTGTTAAAAAAATATATATATATTCTTCGAAAAAAACATAGGTTTCACACATTTGAGATGTCATCAGTGATGTCATGAGTGATGTCACTGACCATGTCATGAGTGATGTAATATGTGAGGTCGTCAGCAGTGCATTGCAGGTGCGCGAATTGTAGTTAGCTGAACTAACTATAACGGGGGAATTTCAATGGTTTTGTATGAATGAAATGTCCAGCTAACTATAACATGTGTGAAACCTATGGTTTTTTTAATGAATTTGCAAGGTTTTTTAAATGCTAATTCCTAACTATAACGTGTGTGAAACCTATGGTTTTTTCAGTGAATTTGCAAAGTTTTTTAAATGCTAATTCCTAACTATAACGTGTGTGAAACCTATGTTTTTTTCGGTGAATATATATATATATCAATCTGCCTTGAAGACTGAGTGGATGTATAAGTGCCTGAATGGAGGATTTAGTAGCAATGTGATTGACTGTTTAAGTGACTAATTTAAAGTGTCTCACTAAATATATGGGATAGTGATTAAACTGTGTGAATAACTGTATCACTCTATCTCTTGTTGTGTAAACTACTACATAAGTTGGTTACTAGCTATGTGAAAGTCTATATTAGTTATTAATTAGTTTAGTAAGTATTTGTATTTGATAGTGAATGTGTGTGTGGTTGAGTGGGAGGTGTGTGACTGTCCAAAGATGTGTAAATAGTTGATTTACTAGGTATATGAGGTTAAGACTGTATGTGGAAACAGTTGTTTGGGTGAGTGAATATCTTTATGGGTATGGTGATGAGTAAATATATTTCTCAATGATACATGTCTAACAAACTAGAAATATAAAAGGCAGTGTATGTGACAGTTGTGTATAAATAAGTATACATAAGACTCAGTGATTGTATGAGTGACTATCGAAAACTATACTTGTAATAGTAATTTTATAACACACTAAGTATGAGTTACTATCTATACGAATAAATAAAGTGGTGTTTGTATAAGTGTGTAGCTTAGTAAATGTAAGTATGATCAATTGTTTGCATAAGTGAGTAGAATGACTGCATAAGTGAATAGGATGTATACTGGTGTGTAATGTCAATGTAGGTGTATAAGTATATTTAATAGTGTTCTATTGATCATTGACAGCATGTATGAGTGAATCTATAGGTAAGTGTTTAGATGTGTGTGTAGATGTAGGAATCACTTAGTGGGTTTTTAGAAACTGGTATTGGTGTATCAATGGTTTCAAATATGGTACCCTATTTTACAGTGAGTGATGAAAGGTTATACTTGTGTATGATGAGGTGTATCAGATTGTCAGGTGGATGATGTCATCAGTGATGTCATTTGAGATGTAATCAGTGATGTCACTGACCATGTCATGAATGATGCAATATGTGACATCATCAGCAGTGCATTGCGGGCGCACAAGTTATAGTTAGCAGTACCAACTATAACGGAGGAATTTCTATGGTTTTGTACGAGTGAAATGGCCAACTAACTATAACACCCGTGAAACCTATGTTTTTTTCTGTGACTTTCTAAGGTTTTTTAAATGCTAATTTCTAACTATATCGTCTCTGAAACCTATGGTTTTTTCAGTGAATTTCAAAGGTTTTTTAATTTTTAAGTGTGATAGTAGTTATACCTATTATTTTGTACTGATTTTCTACAGTTTTTTAGCTGTTTATTTATAAATATGTTATTCATTAAATAACATTATATATTTTTCTGAAAATTGCAAAAAAATATTTTTAAAAAATTCAAACTGAAATATTGAATAATTTTTTTGTTTTCATTTTTTATTTTACTATATTTATATTATTTTCTTTTAAAAAAAAGTTCCCAATTTTTTTTCGGAGTCCCGCACTCAAAGCGTACACATCACAGTGGGTGCGTGGATTCTAGACGCCATTTTAGAAAAGTCGTGAAGGATACGCGTACGGTGTGCGAAGGCTGCGTGTTTTTCATTGACATCATATACATATAATATTACGTGATGTGCGCGATTGGTATGCGACCAGCCGCGACTCCTGCTCCCGCGCATTCGCGACACATGCGCATTACGGTACGAGACGCTTGCACGGTGGCGGGTCCCGCGTGACGTCATATACGTGCTGGGGCACGCTGGGTGCGCAACTCCTGCAAAAAAAAATGATGTTCCAAAATTATATGTATGTGTCTTTATATACATATTAGGGCAAGAGATTATCTAAGATATTCATAAAAATAATATATTTGTACTTAAAATAAAATATTATTTTTAAATACATTTTCGAGAAGTCGGGTGCATGCATCGTGAGCGCAGAGAACCAGGTCAGCAGAGCTGCTGTAGAGCCAGAGAAACCAGGTCAGCAGAGCCACTGTAGAGCCAGATAACCAGGTCAGCAGAGCTGCTCTAGAGCCTACGAAGCAGGTCAGCAGAGCTGCTCTAGAATCAGAGACCCAGGTCAGCAGAGCTGCTCTAGAGCCAGCAGAGCTGCTCTAAAGGCCACTGTAGAGCCAGAGAACCAGGTCAGCAGAGCTGCTCTAGAGCCTACGAAGCAGGTCAGCAGAGCTGCTCTAGAATCAAAAACCCAGGTCAGCAGAGCTGCTCTAGAGCCAGCAGAGCTGCTCTAAAGGCCGAGAACCAGGTCAGCAGAGCTGCTGTATAGCCAGAGAAACCAGGTCAGCAGAGCTGCTTAAGAGGGAGAGAACCAGGTCAGCAGAACTGCTATAGAGCCAGAGAACCAGGTCTGCAGAGATGCTCTAGAGCCAGAGAACCAGGTCAGCAGAGCTGGTTTAGAGCCAGAGAACCAGGTCAGCAGAGCTGCTCTAGAGACAGAGAACCAGGTCAGCAGAACTGCTTTAGAGCCAGAGAACCAGGTCAGCAGAGCTCTTTAGAGGGAGAGAACCAGGACAGCAGAGCTGCTTTAGAGGCAGAGAACCAGGTCAGCAGATCTGCTCTGGAGCCAGAGAACCAGGTCAGCAGAGCTGCTTTAGAGCCATAGAACCAGGTCAGCAGAGCTGCTCTAGAGGCAGAGAACCAGGTCAGCAGAGCTGCTGTAGAGCCAGAGAAACCAGGTCAGTAGATCTGCTTTAGAAGGCGAGAACCAGGTCAGCAGAGCTGCTTTAGAACCAGAGAACCAGGTCAGCAGAGCTGCTTTAGAGCAAGAGAACCAGGTCAGCAGAGCTGCTCTA
This sequence comes from Lissotriton helveticus, assembly GCF_964261635.1. NCBI lineage: Eukaryota > Metazoa > Chordata > Amphibia > Caudata > Salamandridae > Lissotriton > Lissotriton helveticus. The sequence goes on along the minus strand of NC_136061.1, from coordinate 1,493,053,843 downwards.
GCTGACACTGACTGACTGACTGACACTGACTGGTTGACACTGACTGACACTGATTGACTGACACTGACACCGACTGACACTGATTGACTGACACTGACTGACTGACACTGATTGACTGACACTGATTGACTGACACTGACTGACACTGATTGACTGACACTGACTGACACTGATTGACTGACACTTACTGACTGACTGACACTGAGACTGACTGACTGACACTGACTGACACTGACTGACTACTCTCTACTACTCTACTACTCATTCTTTACTACTCTACTAATCTCTCTCTACTACTCACTCTCTACTACTTACTCTTTACTACTTTCTACTACTCACACTCTACTACTCACTCTCTACTACTCTCTCTCTACTACTCTCTCTCTACTACTCTCTCTCTATTACTCTCTACTACTCACTCTCTACTACTCTCTAGTACTCTCTCTCTACTACTCACTCTCTACTACTCTCTATTACTCACTCTCTACTACTCTCTACTACTCTCTTACTAGTACTCCCTCTCTACTTCTCACGCTCTACTATTCACTCTCTACTACTCACTCTTTACTACTCTCTACTACTCACTCGCTACTAATCTCTACTACTCACTCTCTACTACTACTCTCTACTACTCAATTTCTACTACTACTCTCTACTACTCAATTTCTACTACTCTCTACTACTCACTACTACTCTCTACCACACCCCCTCTACTACTCTACTACTCACTCTCTACTACTCACTCTCTACTACTCACTCTCTACTACTCACTCTCTACTACTCTCTTTATCACTCTCTACTACTCACTCTCTAATATTCACTCTCTACTAATTCTCCAATACTCAATCTCTACTACTCGCTCTCTACTACTCACTCTCTACTACTCACTCTCTACTACTCTCTCTACTACTCGCTCTCTACTGCTAGCTCTCTACTACTCACTCTCTACTACTCTCTCTCTATTACTCTCTACTATTCACTCTCTACTACTCACTCTCTACTACTCTCTACCACTCACTCTCTACTACTGTACTACTCACTCTATTACTCTCTCTCTACTACTCACTCTACTACTCTCTACTACTCACTCTCTACTACTCTTTTTCTACTACTCACTCTACTACTCACTCTCTACTATTCACTCTCTACTATTCACTCTCTACTACTCGCTCTCTACACCTCTCTACTACTCACTCTTCACTACTCACTCTCTACTACTTTCTCTCTACTACTCTCTACTACTCACTCTCTACTACTCACTCCACTACTCTCCCTCTACTACTCTCTACTACTCACTCTACTACTCTCTACTACTCTCTACTACTCACTCTACTACTCACTCTCTAATACTCACTCTCTACTACTCCACTACTCTCTACTACTCATTCTCTAATACTCTACTACTCTCTACTACTCTCTACTACTCTCCCTACTACTCACTCTCTACTACTCTCAACTACTCACTCTCTACTACTCTCTCTCTACTACTCTCTACTACTCACTCTCTACTACTCACTCTACTACTCATTCTACTACTCGCTCTCTACTACTATCTTCTACTACTCTCTACTACTCACTCTACTACTCACTCTACTACTCACTCTCTACTACTCACTCTACTACTCTCTACTACTCACTCTCTGCTACTCTCTCTACTACTCTCTACTACTCACTCTCTACTCTCTAATACTCACTCTCTACTCTCTACCTCTCTCTCTACTACTCTCTACCTCTACCTCTCTACCTCTATACCTCTACTTCTACACCTCTACCTCTCTACCTCTACCTCTCTCTACCTCGCTCTACACGCACACATATGCACATATATATATGCATATGCATTTATATATATATGTATGTGTGTACATATATATATAGACACTGTTTGCCTGTTTGCCTAACCTGGACGGCGCTGCCAATTGCTGGAGGCTCTTCTGTCCTTGACCAACGCCTCGCGGTACCCGCTCCGCGGGTCCCGCTTCGGATTCTCCCGTCTTGTGGACGCTGCTGTGGGGTTGTGGAAAGCGGCAGGGCTGCGAGCGCAAAACCCGGGACTCACACTCCCAGGAGTCCCGGTGTGTGAGAGGCCGAGTCACCTGGCCCCGCTCTCCCTGACCGCCCCGCCCCCCCTCGAACAGCTGAAAAGAGGGAAGGACCCTCTGTACTGCGGGACACTGTTTGCCTGTTTGCCTAACCTGGACGGCGCTGCCAACTGCTGGAGGCTCTTCTGTCCTTGACCAACGCCTCGCGGTACCCGCTCCGCGGGTCCCGCTTCGGATTCTCCCGTCTTGTGGACGCTGCTGTGGGGTTGTGGAAAGCGGCAGGGCTGCGAGCGCAAAACCCGGGACTCACACTCCCAGGAGTCCCGGTGTGTGAGAGGCCGAGTCACCTGGCCCCGCTCTCCCTGACCGCCCCGCCCCCCCTCGAACAGCTGAAAAGAGGGCAGGACCCTCTGTACTGCGGGACACTGTTTGCCTGTTTGCCTAACCTGGACGGCGCTGCCAATTGCTGGAGGCTCTTCTGTCCTTGACCAACGCCTCGCGGTACCCGCTCCGCGGGTCCCGCTTCGGATTCTCCCGTCTTGTGGACGCTGCTGTGGGGTTGTGGAAAGCGGCAGGGCTGCGAGCGCAAAACCCGGGACTCACACTCCCAGGAGTCCCGGTGTGTGAGAGGCCGAGTCACCTGGCCCCGCTCTCCCTGACCGCCCCGCCCCACCTCGAACGTCTCTGCCCATTGGCCCAAGGTCCTATAGAATCAGCTGTCCCTCGCTGCGCGGGAGCGCGCGCGGGAGCGACCGGGGCAAGACCGGGCAAAGAGCGGGCCGTTTGAGGCCGTTCGAGGACTGAGCGAACTGGACTGGCCTACTCTCTTTCGCCCGCTACTTTCTACCACAGAGGTCCGCAAAGTTCGATCCACGCCCTTCTTTTCTAATATATATTTTGTTGGTTGGCCTTGCCCCTTGCTTAAGATATGTGCACTAGAATTACCAGGAGTAAGGCCTCCCAAGGTGGTCACCCAATTAGTGGTCCAATGGATGACTTCATTACCCGCACTAACTTCGCCATCGACCAGGAAATATCCAAGCTTCAGACTCGGGTATCTCTCGAGTTGGCAGCAGCCAGAAGACTGTCTGAAGTCTTTGCAACTTCCAAAAAATCCTCCTTGGGCTCTATAGCTGTGGCGGTCACTCCAGAGCGTCCTCCCATCCCCCACTGTATAATTTCCCAGGCTGAGGTTCACCAGACTCCTCCCCAACTCATCCCTTCCCCACACCACACCTCACAACCCAATCTACCGGAAGTGAGCGCGCCCGTCACTTCTTGCGTCCAGAATGCCATTCCTACCCTTCCCCCCCCAGTGGTCTTTAATGCCCCTAGTGCCCCTAGTGCCACCCAATTAAACCGGAAGGCGCGCTCTCGTTCCGCCTATTCACGGAAGAAGGCAAAAATCGCGGTGCCACTACACTTGACACCGACGAATGGCCCAACACCCACCATCAAAGTTGTTCGGCCGTTTGGGGAGCAGCCACCACTGGAGGAAGTTGGGGTGGGGACATCCATGGAGCAATCACCTGCTTTCACCCCAGTGACTGAGGGTCCACAGATAGATGGTTTGGGTAATAATGATAGGGAATTTATAGATCTGGTCTGGGAATCCCTTAAAAAGCTTCTTTCCCCCTTAGACCTCAGACTTTCACGAATCGAAAATAATTTACTTGAGATGGAAAAGAGCATTATTGCTCTGGCCACTCTCGGTTTGAGAAGTCTTGAGAATCAGGGCCTCCCTGTAGCTGATGCTACTTCTCCAGCTTCCTTAGCGCAAACACATCAAAGCCAGTCTACTATACCCACGATTGTACGCCCGGTTCCGAAACCGAGGACTGTGAAGGTGGATCAAATATCTACTGTCACAATCCCTAAGGCCCCGAGGCGGACCCCAACCCACCTACCTGTCAATCCTAAAGCTGGGCTAACTCCAAAACTCCAGCCTGACAAGGTAACTATACCACCTACCCGGGACTCCCAGGTTAAGAACAATTTTAGAGGGGGCTATATTGACCTTCCCCCGGAAGCAAATGACTTTGTAGTCGTGTTGATGGGGGTTCCACAGATCAGCAACGGCCAATATGAGGACCATTGGTCCTTGACAAATAAAATAATCCATTGGCTTAATGTCAATAGACCTATCCCCAATGGCCGTAGAAGTAAAGTGCTGATGGTGCGCAGAACTTCCTGGGTGGGCCCAACCAGGAAAACAAATGCGGGGGATTGTATAGTTGTAACTTTCGATGACCCGCAAACAGCACAGCACATATGCTCGTGGCCTTGTAGTGAAGGGTCCTCTGTCATTCCAAAACCCTTGTCCTTCTTCTATCCCCCACGACCGATCCGCAATCAGACGGACAATTGGTCATTACTCCATCACCAACCAAGAAGTAACCATTTTAACCATCAAGTGGATCCCCTTTCACATTGGAATGGTTTCCCAATCTCAAACAGATTCGGAGGTTTGGAGGAAGTAGATTGACTCCCTAGGCACTCAGGTTCCCACACAGCGGGCAATGTACCATCCTTCCCAGCCCATGGGCGTTCCGGGTCCCTTTGTGCAGGCATCGAACCCTCAGCAACTGCACATCCTTTTGGCCTAGTTCGAACACCACACAGCTCAATTTTTGAGGGGGGTTTGATGGCTAAGTGTAGTGCAGATCAAGTCGAGCTGACTGTATTGGGAGCCTTTAGTCCACAAGGTAGGAATGCCCAGTTGGAATCCTCGCATATCCCACCAAAGGCCCCTGTACAGGCCACACCTTCATCTGTAGGTAGTCAGTCTGAGGGAATCATGGCCCCTACAACCTCCTACAAAATTTCCCAAGATGAGCCCCTTGACAGGTTACCCCTAGCGGCTGTGCCTACTTCAACTGCATTTGCTTACTCCCCCAGTCAACCTACCACAACTGCACCTCCGTTAAAGATTGTAAGCTGGAATGTGGCAGGGCTAAATCGGAACTTTGATAATCCCGAATGGAATGTGTTCATAGAGCCATTTGACATTTGCATTTTGCAAGAAACCTGGACCTTGGACCCAAAGTATAGAGTAGGATTTACTACCTACTTTGTCCCAGCACTCCAACAAAGGGGTTCAAAGGGTCGTCCGTCTGGAGGCCTTTTAATATGGATTAGAATTGCTTTGGGTTTAAAAGTGAGCCATCGGTCCACTCATTCTCCTGACTTGCAGAGGATCTCAGTACATTGCAAGGGGGGTAAGATGTTAGAGGTCTTCAACCTATATCTGAGGGGCGCCAGGTGCGGGACATCAAGTCTACCTCAGACAGGTCTTAGCAACGACCTAGCTGCTTGCAAGATTGACTCTTATATTCTCCTTGCAGGCGACTTCAACTGTTGTTTCGAACCGCTGGCAAAGGAGGATATTTTGAATTCTTTCGAAGAAGATGCAAGAAGGGGTATCCCGACCTTGTCCCTGGACCCGATTCCCAAATGGACACAAAGTGCGTTAGATATCAATGCACTCTGTTTGGAGCATAACTTGAGATCAGTGAATGGCCGCTCAAAATCGGACCTTATGGGAGCTCACACTTACAATAGAATGGGTTATTCTTCCAGAATCGATTTTATCATTCTGAATTATAATCTTTGGCCATTCCACATGGATATGGAGGTTGTAGCATCCTGCGACAGCGACCACAACCCCCTTTGCTTAACCCTCTCTCCAAATTGGCAAAAGAAGAAGTACAAGCAAGCATCCATTTGGAAGTCGTCCCATGAAATTGTTCCGTCTAATTGTGGTAGGCGCTTGAAGTGGGCAAAAGTTAAAGCTGATGAGGCAAGGATGGCGCAAGCCGGGTCCATCTTGTCAGTGGTGGAGCCTCGGCTTGACGCTACAAGCCCAGCCAGTACAAAAGTCTTACCACTCTTTATAGAGACCATTGCATCACTGAGTAAATTGTTTACTATTCAATATACTAAACCCAGGGTGGGTTCCAAATGTGATTCCAATGCTAGAGACAATTGGTACTCTCCTAAATGTCGCATTGCCAAGGGGGAGCTTATTGCTGCAGTAAAGAGTAGGGACAAGGTCGCCATTAGTTCCGCGAGGAAATCTTACAAAAAAACAGTGGTTGAGGCAAAGGAGGCTCGTGATTACCATTTTTGGTGTGACCTAACTGAAGCTAGTACCTTGAAGGATTCCAAACGGTTTTGGGATCTCCTAAGAGCAAGGAACAAGCCCATTGACCAACAAATAACCTGCAATATTCCGGGTGATGCTTGGTTTGTCCACTTCTCCAAGCTTTATTCTGTTGCACTGGACTTGTCACCTCTATGCCCGGGATCTTTGGTCAATACAATAGCTAATTCTCTTCCTATAGACTTCCCTTTCACTAGTCAGGAAGTAGAAGGGGCTATTAGAGGCATTGTCCCCAACAAGGCTCCAGGCCCTGATGGTATCCCAGGGGACTTACTTAAATCCTACCCGGTAGTATGGAGCAGATTAATTGCTTTACTTTTAAATGAGGCTCTGCTAGGGGGATCCTTCCCTGACTCTTGGAGGGGTGCAGAAGTTGTGCCTATTTTTAAGAAAGGCAGTAGGGACGACCCAGCAAACTACCGCCCCATAAGCTTGCTGGACTCAACCCAGAAGGTTGCGGGGAAAGTTGTTCTGGGTAGGATCCTCCAATGGGTCGACGAGGAAAAGATCCTGTCTGATTTTCAGGCAGGTTTTAGAACAGGGACAGGCACCATCGAGCAAACATTCCGCCTTCTGATGTTATATTGGAAGGTGGTGGTGCTGGGAGGGGGTACGTTATATCTAGTCTTTATAGACTTGAGAACGGCCTTCGACCTAGTTCCACGGGAACTACTATGGAACGTCCTCGATGGTCTAGGTCTACCTAACTACCTGTTGTTCTTGCTTAAAAAATTTCATGAAGGTAATTTCGCCCAGATCAGGTGGGGTGTCCAGGGAGAAAAAACATCTCGCATCCCAGTAGACAGGGGCGTCCGCCAGGGGTGTGTGCTTGCCCCCACTCTGTTTTCTTTATATGTCAACGGAGTGGTGGAGCATCTGCTGCAACACCCTGCAGATGCGCCTACCCTGGCGGGCAGAAAGATCCCAACGCTCCTGTTTGCGGATGACACCCTCCTGATCTCGAAATCTCCAGTAGGCATCCAGAAATTGCTTTCTAGCTTTAAATCCTTCTGTGATAGCAGGGGTTTAGCTATAAATATAAGCAAGACCAAATTCCTTGTCCTTAATCCCCCCAAGAAATCCGTCGCCCCACCTGTTTTAGACTCCACCCCCCTGGAGAGAGTCAAAGAATTTGACTACTTGGGAATTCCCTTGTGTGACTCAATGAGTTGGAAGGCACACCACCAAAAGATGTTCCTGATGCACAAAAGGGTCACGGGTGTTTTGCTCAAGGAACAACGAGCCTCCTCATTGAAACCAATCGGGGCAGTGCTAGATATCTACAGAGCAAGGGTTGTAAGCGCAGCATTATATGGCGCTGAACTGTGGGGTACGCAGAGAGTCGACACGTTGGCAAAGATGGAAAACAACTTCCATAAAGATCTGATGAGGCTACCCCACAGCACTCCTACAATCCCCCTCTTGCTGGATGCAGGCACTCGCCCAATTTGCGAGCAAGCAAAACTGCGCCCTTTGCTTCTTTGGTCCCGGGTATGGAATGTCCCAGAATTGTGTAGTTACGCTGACGCCCTGAAAGATCTGTTGTCCCTCCCAGGTTGTAACAAGATACCCTGGTTTAGGGAGGTAAAACGATTGCTCTATGAGCTGGGATTGGTAGATGCTTGGGCCAATAAAACAGCACCCCCCAAGCTGCTTCTAAAGAATGCCTACTGGCTGTGGGTAAAAAATAACAGAATGCGTAACTCCAACCTTTGCAAATCTGCTGCCCAATTTTTATTAGTTAAAGATTTCCCCTCCAGGGAACCTTATTTGGACCTAATCCACAGTTCTGGAGACAGATCACTCTACTTCAAATTTAGGGTGGGTGTTCTCCCCTTAGGATTGTTTACTTCCTCTTGGAATCCTCCCTTTCAAACGGTCCCATTTTGTCCATTTTGTGACTTAAGGGTTGAGTCTGACGCCCACCTTCTGTTTGAGTGTAGTGCTTATGCAGCCCCTAGATTGAAATGGTTAAAGCCCTTGTGCAGAAGTCTGGGAACAAGATCACACTTAGAAGCACTACGTATATTGCGCTCTGATGCTCGCCCATTTTTTGCATGCTGCATGGCAAAATTTCTTGGCTGGGCATGGCGCATAAGATCTGCAAAAAAGCTACTGATTCAATAATGTCTTCCCTTCTGTGACCTGTTTTTAGATACTAGTGTAAACATTTGCAAGGATTGCTTAAATGTGTATTTATGTATTAATGTCTATTATGATTCCCTACGGTATTTTATATTATGCACCTTTGTAATGATTTTACTTTTTGTACTGCTTTTATGATATGTACCGTATCGAAATAAAGCTATACTACTACTAATGTATGTGTGTATGTATATATACATACATATATAAACATATATATAAAATGCATATCTATATAAATACAAATAAAAATGCATGCATACATATACATATACTCATACAAATGCATGTTATGTACATGAAAGTTTGAAAAACATTAATACAAGCAAAGCTAAAAAGCCACCTAATTACAAACAGAATTGCTTTAACTTAAACAAGGGCGAAACCTATTGCATTTTCAATGCTTGCTTACTTTGGTACCATCAAGAAGGCATTCAGATGTGTCACACATTTGCCATAAATTCGGAATGTTAGCACTCTAGTTGCTCATTGGATCACTGTAGTAAAGATACTGCTCACCAGGGAAGTCAGCTGCTGGTATTCAAAGACTGTTAGCGTTCTAGTTGTTCTTTAGAACACTCTGGGACAATCTGTCATTGGGCTATATTTGGGCTACATCTGGGTGATATTTGTGCTACATTTGGGCTCTTTTGTCTCTGGTGGCCATCTTGGGAGACGTATTTGTTATGAAGTTTCCTAATTTCTTCATTTACTACAGTCTCCTCAGTAGGAAATACTTTCAGTTTTTAACTTTGATTCCATCAAGGAGGCATTCAGATGTGTCACACATTTGCCATAAATTCAGATTGTTAGCACTCTAGTTGCTTATTAGATCACTGTAGTAAAGCTACTGCCCACGAGGGAAGTATGCTGCTGGTATTGAAAGTGCATGTTTCAGTCTGCATGTCAGAATTTCTTAATGAAATAGAAGAGGATTTGAGAAGTCACTCAAAATGTGACCTAATTTTTCTTTCTGCAGCACTAATCATACTTTCTATGGCAAAATGAACCACCTCATGTTGTTCCTTTTTAAATTAAATGTTTTAAGAGTTACCACTTTTTTTTAATCAAGATGGCTTCAGGTGTGCCATACGTTTGTCATAAGTAGGACTGTTAGCGCTCTAGTTGTTCTTTAGAACACTCTGGGAAGCTGCAGTAGAACACAAAGGAATCAACTGACAGTCTCTGCTCTTGTTGGATGTACATGTGTTACTGAGAATGTCAGACTTCATTCTCACATGACTGAGAAAGATAATGTGAATTTACAGAAAATATGCTCTCAGTTTAGCTTATAGATCACCTTCCAAATCTCTGTGGGAAAAGCATGAGAAAATAGTTTTCTCTAAAACATGATTCATGATATCCCAGCAGAAGGCTTTTTCACATGGTAAAATCACCTTAGAACACACCACAATTCCTAAAATTAGTATGGTACTATCAACAAATGATTTATAATGTAACTAAAGGCTTAAAACCTTCTATTAACTTCAATGCTTTTTAATGAGGTGCTATCATGTTTATTGGTCCCAAGATGGCTGCCAACAATTTCTGGTTTAGAGTGTTGACAGACAGTTGACAGCCAATAAGGATGCAGCTCGTGCTCGGAATGCTAGATATATATATTTTTTCTTTTGATTTTCTCAGGAACTACTGGAGGGATTTACACCATTTAAGCAAAAGCGTGATCTGCGAATCGGACTCTACCATTTTGCCAAATTTCTTGTAATTCCGTTCAGCAGTTCGGGCTGTAGCCGTGTCTAATCGTCCTATGGAAAATAACATGGGGAAAACACGTTTTGGGACCCCCCTTTTTTCTCATCCCCCACTTGACAAATCCCCCCCAAAACTTTCAGGGAAGGAGCGGAGCAGAGCTGGCCATCTTCTTTGAGAAATTCGCAAAGATTCGTCCACCGGCGCCAAATTTATTCCAAATAGAATGTTGTGGATTTCCTATAGAAACTAGGTCCTAACTATAACTACCTACTGGCGACCGCCAGTAGGTAATATCATATATATATTATGTATATATATTATGTGATCAAGCGCTCTATGGAGCGCGAAATGCGTCACGTTCGGTTTATGACGAAATAAACCTTACCTGTTGGACTCCTGTGTGGTCAGTGTATTTACTGGATGCCCGAGTGCTTGCCAAGGAACGTCGTTTTTACTGGATATTTTTGCCGGTGGCTCTGCCGGGAACAAGCCACCCCAGGGAAGGCGAGGGGTTGCCAGAAGGAGCGATTTAAAGGAATAATATATATATATATATATATATATATATATATATATATATATACACTGAAAAAAACATAGGTTTTAGGGGTGTTATAGTTAGTTGGACATTTCACTCGTACAAAACCATTGAAATTCCTACGTTATAGTTAGTTGTATTAACTATAACTTGCGCACCCGCAATCCACTGCTGATGATGTCACATATTACATCATTCATGACATGGTCAGTGACATCACTGATGACATCACTGATGACATCTCAAATGACATCACTGATGACATCATCCAGTGAATGTGGTTTGCTTCGATATTTAAACAAGTATTATATATATATAGCAATCTGCCTTGAAGACTGAGTGGATGTTTAAGTGTCTGAATGGATGATTTAGTAGCAATGTGATTGACTGTCTAAGTGACGTATTTAAAGTGTCTCACTAAATATATGGGATAGTGATTAAACTGTGTGAATACCTGTATCACTCTATCTCTTGTAGTGTAAACTACTACATTAAGTTGGTTAGTAGGTATGTGAAAGTCTATATTAGTTATTAATTAGTTAAGTGAGTATTTGTATGGGATAGTGAATGAATGTGTGTGTGGTTGGGTGGGAGGTGTGTGACTGTCCAAAGTTGTGTAAATAGTTGATTTAGTAGGTATATGAGGTTAAGACTGTATGTGGAAACAGTTGTTTGGGTGAGTGAATCTCTTTATGGGTGTGGTGATGAGTAAATATATTTCTCAATGATACATGTCCAACAAACTAGAAATATAAAAGGCAGTGTGTGTGACAGTTGTTGTATATAAATAAGTATACATGAGACTCAGTGATTGTATGAGTGACGTATGGATAACTGTATACTTGTAATAGTGATTTTATAACACACTAAGTATGAGTTACTATCTATATGAATAAATAAAGTGGTGTTTATGTAAGTGTGTAGCTTAGTAAATGTAAGTATGATCAATTGTTTGTATAAGTGAGTAGGATGACTGCATAAGTGAATAGGATGTGTGCTGGTGTGTAATGTTGATGTTGGTGTATAAGTATATCTAATAGTGTTCTATTGATCTTTGTTAGCTTGTGTGAGTGAATCTATAGGTAAGTGTTTAGATGTAGGAATCACTGAGTGGGTTTTTTGTAACTTGTACTGGTGTGTCAATGGTTTCAAATATGGTACTCCATATTTTATAATGAGTGTTGAAAGGTTATACTAGTGTATGATAAGATGTATCAGATTGTCACATGAATGATGTCATCAGTGATATCATTTGAGATGTCATCAGTGATGTAATCAGTGATATCACTGACCGTGTCATGAATGATGTAATATGTGACATCATCAGCAGTGGATTGCGGGCGCGTGAGTTATAGTTAGTACAACTAACTATAACGTGGGAATTTCAATGGTTTTGTACGAGTGAAATGTCCAACTTACTATAACACCCCTAAAACCTATGGTTTTTTCAGTGAATTTCAAAGTTTTTTTAAATGCTAATTCCTAACTATAACATGTCTGAAACCTATGGTTGTTTCAGTGAATTTCTAAAGTTTTTTAAATGCTAATTCCTAACTATAACAGACCTCAAACCTATGGTTTTTCAGTGAATTTCACAGGTTTTTTAAATGCTAATTCCAAACTATAACATGTCTAAAACCTATGTTTTTTTCTGTGAATTTCAAAGGTTTTGTAAATGAAATATTTTTAATGTATTTATTGTTCTTTTTTTATACTGATTTTCTACATTTTTTTTAAACAGTTTATTTTTAGATATTTTCTTTTTTAAATTACATTATAATTACATTATACATTACAAAATATACTTTCTCAGAATCAATTACTTTAGTTTAAATACTTTGCAAATAGGCAATAGAATTTTAAGTACAGTAGTTACAGTTGTTGCAATGGGCAACTCAATTTCAAGCACAATGCAACATTGAGGTCAATGTGAATTTCTAGTTAAATGCAATTAATTACTTTTTGGATTACTTTTCTAACCACAGGACTGGATCCTAAATTCAGTCCTGAGACATCACCTGTAAACAGTTGAGTAAAAGCGTTTTGGTTACAGTAGTGATTTTTAAGGAATTTTATTGTATTTTAAAAGATGACACCAATGTTATCCTATGGGAGGAAATTCACTTATCAGGTAAGTAGTGTTACCGTTACTTTTTCTTATTCAGTGGTGGATCCGGGTTCCAGCACTGGTGCATTTCCTATAAACAGTCGAAAGAATGCTTTTAAGTCATACAGGCAATTTTTAAGGAATATTTCTAGTGTGTGAAAATAGATACTTAGAAACTTTTCTGGTGAAAATCACACAATGGATTCCTATAGAAGGAAATACAAGTTACTGGTAAGTACGCTTAGAATTACTTTTCAGGGTCAGTGCTGGGCTAAAAGATGCAGCACTGGGTTCTCTCCTGATAACAGGTGAGTAAATCGAAATTTGTAGTTCGGCTGATTTTACAGGAATATTTGTACGTTTCAAAAATCAACACTTAGAAACTTTTCTGCCAAAAACCACACAATGGATTCCTAAGGAAGGAAATACAAAGTTACTGTAAGTACGCTTAGAATTACTTTTCAGGGTCAATATTTGTAGAATGGTGAAGGAAGGCGGCGAAGCCTGAGGTGACGTGTGCAAACATGCCCTGTGGCGCGTTTTAAGTTGTGGGATTAAGTGCCCTTAAATCCTGAGGTCCCCTGGGGGCCAACTAGCCCACCAGGTACCTCTAGTATGCGCCAGGGGGCTGCGTTACAGAGAGTTGCCCCTTTTTACTAGAGGCACCTTTAAACGAGTCACAGGGCGTGTTTGCACAAATGTCACCTCAGGCCCCACCCCCTCTCTTCACCACTGTGCAAACGCGCCCCGTGGCGCATTTTAAGTTGGGAGATTAACTCCCCTTGAATATTGAGGGTCTCTGGGGAGCAACTAGCCCACCAGCTACCTCAAGTAAGCGCCACAGAGCTGCGTTGCAGAGAGGTGTAAAAAGGTGCATGGCCTCAGAACACCACTCTGCAACGCAGCCCCCTGGCACATACTGGAGGTACCTGGTGGGCTAGTTGGCCCCCAGGGACCCCCAGTATTCAAGGAGAATTTGTTCCCCCTCTGCAAACGCACCAGGGGGCTCAGTTGCAGAGTGGTGCAATAAGGGAGCGTGGCCTCCGGACGCGATCCTTTTTTTAAAATATTATTTTTTGAATAAGGGGCGCTTTGTAGCCCCCCTTCTTTTTCTAATTTTTTGGGATCTGGGGACCCCATCCCCCAGGGCCTGCCCCCAATTTGTTTTTTTGTAAATAAAACATTTGGCAGGGGGCCCTGTGGCCCCCCTCCTGAGGCCATAGTCTGCCCCGGGGACCCCAGCCCCCGGGGCATGGGCTTTTAAAAAAAAAAAATTATTAGGAGGTGGGCTGCCTTGCCCCCCTCCTGTGGCCACTTTTGGCCCCGGATACCCCATCCCCCGAGGCTGGCCCTTTTTTTATTTAAAAAAATTTGGGGGGAGGGGGGTTGCATGGCCCCCTTCCCGGGCCACTAATAGCCCCGGGGACCCCATCCCCCAGGGCTGACCCACTTCGTTGGGGACCGTGGGGGGGGTCCCCAATTCCCCCATGGTCCAGGCCGGCTCCCCGCATCCTGCGGGATCCGGCATTGCTTTTCCATATGGGGAGCAGCTAACATACTGCTTCCCATATGGAAAATCAATCTGCTTTCCTATTTGGAATAGGAAAGCAGTTTGCAATAGCAGGGTGGGAGCTGCGAGACCATTGCAAACGGCAGTGTCCCGGGGTGGGCACCCTGGGACACTGCAGAAGCCAGCCCTGGGTGGGGGCGGTCCCCAGGGCCATCGAGGGCTCCCACATTTTTGAGAAGCCCCGGGGGTGGCTATCCCCTGGGCTGGGGGGCCTCAGAGCCCCCCACCCAATTTTCCTAAGCCCCGGGGACCGCCAGCCCGGTCCCTGGGGCTGGGGGGCCTGAGAGCCCCCACCCACCCATTTGTTTGAAGCCTCAGGGGTGGCGGTCCCTGGGGCTGCCGGGGGGGCCCGTGAGCCCCCCACATACATTAAATTCTTGCCCGGGGGTTGGTGGTCCCAGGGGCTGCGGGGGGGGGGCGTGAGACCCCAGCATACATTAAAATCGAGCCCCGGGGGGTGGCGGTCCCCGGGGCTTGGGGGGCCTCAGAACCACCCAGTTAACATTGTAAAGCCCCGGGGGATGGCGGTCCCCAGGGCTGGGAGGGCCTGAGAGCCCCTCTACCCATTTTGAAGAAGCCCTGGGGGTGCCGGTCCCCAGGGCTGGGGGGGCGGTGTGCCCCCTGCATATATTAACTTAAAACCCCGGGGCTGGCGGTCCCCGGGGTAGTGTGGGGGGGATTGGGACCCCCCCACACTTTCTTTTAATAATGCCACCGGGAGGGGCGTGGCTAGGATGGCTGCCTGAGCAGACGTGCTGCTCCGGAGCTCCCGCCGACGGCCAACATTAGCACCGGCTTTCTCAGCTGTTCCTGCAACAGTCGGCACCTATCTTTGCACGATCTTGACCGGGATTCAGCGGTAGCGGAGCAGGTGCGGGCAGTGGCTCCTGAAGTGCCGTTCTGCCCGAGAGACAAGTTGCTCGCTGCTGCAGCTGGAGGAGGCCTGGTGCGGCCTGGTGCAGCGGCAGCGTGGCGTGTAGCGGGTCGCGCTGCCCACCGCCTTGGTCGGCCGGCAAGCCCTGGGTGCCCTTTCACAGTGAAGTGGACTGCCGAAGCGGGTTGCGCGCAGCGGCGCGACAGTGACGGGCAGGTGCGCTCCCCTGCTGGGGTGACCAAGGGAGACAGTGACGTGGCGGGGCCGGGTTTGCCGCCTATTTAGATTGGGCCTGGACTGCTGGAATGTACTGACGGCAGGAGAGGGTCGCATCGCTATTCCCGGCAGCGGATGAGCAGCGAGGAACGGCCTTCAGAGCGTGGCCTACTGGAGTAACTGGCTTCCAATTTAGCAGCTCCTTCTGAGGGGGGGCCCAGCGGCTCTGCCATGAGGAAGCAGCACGCCCGCCATCTTGTAGCTGACCCACCGCACCTGAGACGGAGCGGTCTGCGGAGCAGGGCCCGACGGTGTGGCTGGAGAGCGGCGAACGCAGACGTGTGCCCTCCGAGGTCGGACTGGGGCCTGTGGGAGGCGCAAACTACCCAGCCTTAGTACAGGAGTGAGGGGGACTCGAGGCAGTGGCTTGCGGTGGGCCTCCCGTCTGGATTGCCCAGCAATGGCAGGAGACGGCGGTGGAACCATCGGTGAGTGGAGAGTGGATGGCGGGTCAGCGTTGAGTGGTGAAGGAGGCTGATGTGGCATCGTTGGCTGCCTGCGGGACACAGCGGTGGTCGGAGGGGCTGCGTAGAAGCACCTCTATGCATGGAGGGGATGAAGTGCTGCTCCTGAGGGCACCCTGCTGAGATCCATGCCCCTGGTGCCTACGGAGACGGTTGGTGTCTGTGGTAGTGGAGACAGAGCTGCCTGTGGATGGAATCACCGTGGCCCTGGATAGAGTGACAGAAGTGCAGCAAATAAAGGAGCAGCGTGACATTCCCGACTGAGGCCCACAAATTGCCCGCGCCCGGACTTGGCTCCTATAGCTACTTGCCCTGGAACAGGGTGCACAAAGTTGAGCAACTTGCAGCAACGCAACATCGCCTACAGCTGGGGCCAACCGTTCCGGCTAGTGTTCCGCATGGATAATAAACTGTACCAGTTGCGCTCCCTGTCTGAGGCCTGTAGGCTGCTTGGTGTGGAACTGCCGGAGTCGGAGAGTGGCGATGCCGATCCCAAGGAGAAAGCTGAGGATTCCAGGCCCCGATGGAGTATGCAGGGCCGCAGGTGTCGCCTTAGGAAACCCCGAGCTGCAGAGGTTATGGAGGGCAAGAGGGCAGGAGGGCGGTGCTGGAGACAGTCTCGGCTGATCCGTCGGGCGGTCCCTCCGGCTGACTTTGGACACAAGCCTAATTGACTGCCTGATTTTCTACGGCCCAGGCTGTTGGCGGGAGGGAGATATCGTCTCTGTTGGTGTTTCACCCCGATAATCTCTTTCTGATCAACCATGGTTGATGGACTACATGTCTTTGCCTTTTTTTCTTATTTAGACTGTTTGGTAGTTGGGGAATTGCGGGAGGGTGTCCAGTGCTTCATGTTTTGCTTTACTCTAGTGCTCACGTAGCTCCACCGGCCCGCATGGCCCTTTCCTGCCTAGCAATCAAGGGCGCTGAAGCTGCCCCGCTTGGCTCCCTATTTTTTAAGCATGGTTTTGCCAGTAATTCGTCATGCCTGATACCACCTTTAAGATCTTAACCCTCAATGTGAGGGGTCTTAATAATCCGGTGAAGCGCAGAGCGGTGTTGTCATGCTTAGAACACACCCAGGCTGATATATGTTTACTTCAGGAGACCCATCTGCTAGGGCGCGATTGTCATAGACTAAGGTCCCGCAGGTTTCCCACGCAGTTCTTCTCCTCGTGCTCTACTACGACAGCTGGGGTTGCGATCCTGGTGGCGCAGAGATTTAAGGGGGAAGTCCTACACAAAAGCGCTGAGATTCAGGGAAGACTTCTGACATACAGTTTCGCCTTAAGCGGCCTAACGTTTACTATTGGGTCCCTGGATGCCCCGAACAAAGGTCAGGAGTGGTTCCTACATTCTGCACTTAATGAGGTCACAGCCACGCCGGATCGTAATATCATTTTAGGGGGCGACTTAAATCTGGTATTTGACAATCAACTGGACAGATCCAGCCAGCGCACCCATCAGGTGGGGGCACTCTCTGCAGAAGGGCTGGGAAGATTGCATGACCTAGGACTCTGTGACCTTTGGCATAGTCTCCACCCCCTAGATAGGGAATACTCTCACTATTCTAACGCATATAAACCTTACGCAAGACTTGATCACCTATTGGTCTCCGCCCGATACACACATTCACGACCTCAGTTGAGATAGGGGTGGCCTCATTATCGGATCACGCCCCAGTGGTTGCCACACTCTCCCTCCTGCCCACATCACGGCCTTCTAGGGTTTGGCACCTTAGGGATACTCTCCTACACAGAACTGATGTTGTAAAGCACATACACGGTGCCATCACTGACTACCTCTCCCATAAAGTGAATACGGATACATCTCTTGCAATCCAATGGGCAGCACTGAAAGCTGTGGTTAGGGGGGAATTTATTGCTCTCTCAACGGCAAATAATAGGGAACGCCAGCGTAAGCGTGAGGAGCTCACACAACGAGTCTGTGAACTAGAGAAGATACACCAAAGGACGGGCGCCCCCAGGGTGTGGCGACAGCTTAAGTCTACGCGCCAACAATTAGTGGCACTTTTTCAGGACAGGGCAGAGTATGCAGCCCTTCGGTTGCGTCACACCTATTATACTGGGGGGACAGATGTGGACGCCTGTTGGAAAATAGGCTTAGAGAGGCCCGGCAACAACAGGGGGTCAAGGAGATTGCCCGGTCGGAGGGAACTTTGGTCTCTGAGGATGCGGCTATAGCGGAAACATTCCGCGACTTTTATGCTACCCTTTACACTGGGGGCCCGTTAGCCAGCTCTGAGGGGGTCGCCTTTTTAGATTCGGTCTCCCTACCATCTCTGTCACTGGCGCAAGCCGAACACCTGGACAGGAATATTCAAACGGAGGAAGTCATTGCAGCTATATCTCGCCTTAAATTGGCGAAAGCTCCTGGCCCATACGGCTTCCCCGCTATTTTTTATAAAAAGTTTTGCGCCGTGCTTGCCCCAATCCTTACCCGCTTGTTTAACTCCTTCACGGAACAAGGTGCGATATCGAGTGACCTGTTAGGAGCTTCCATAGCTGTGATACCTAAACCGGGGAACGACAGAACTAAGTGTGGGTCATATCGCCCGATTTCCCTCCTTAATGTTGACCTTAAACTGTACACCGGAATTCTTGCTACCCGTCTAGGCGCTCATATGCCCGGTCTTATCGAACCCGAACAGGCAGGTTTTATCCCCGAACGCCAGACGTCAGATAATACTAAACACATTCTCCACCTCATAGAGAAAGCTACCCGAGTGCCCGGAAAATACATGATGTTGGCCATAGATGCCGGAAAGGCGCTTGACCGCGTTCACTGGCCCTACTTGGAGCGGGTGCTGGAGAAGGTGGGGATACGGGAAATGTTCTGCACCTTTATATTTAACTGTTACAAATTTCCTACGGCCGCAGTTCGGGTGAACGGGTACACCTCCTCTTCGTTTACCATAGAGAAGGGGACAAGGCAGGGGTGCCCACTGTCACCCCTTCTATTTGCCTTGTACATGGAGCCTTTGGCTCAGAGAATTCGGCAGAATCCAGCGGTGGAAGGGATCAAGTTTGGTGGCTATGTCCACAAGATAAGCTTGTACGCTGACGACGTTCTGATTTCACTGACTAACCCGAAGGGAGCCTTGCAAGAGTGCTTGGCGGACCTCGATGCCTTTGCCCGGGTGGCCAGATTTAAAGTAAATGCAGAGAAGTCAATGGCTCTAGATCTTTCGCTGTCACGCTCCACCTGGGAATATCTACAGAGCTCGTTCCCCATGCAGTGGGCGGCGGACACAATCCCATACTTGGGAATCCGGCTGGCCTCCTCCCTCCCTACTATGGTTTCCACTAATTACGCTATCCTTCGGGGGACCATCCGACGTGAGTTGGGCCACTGGACACATTATCCTCTCTCCTGGTTGGGCAGAATTGCGGTGGCCAAAATGACTGTTTTGCCCAAGATTATGTACCTCTTCCGCACCCTTCCTCTCCGGCCGCCGTCTGGGTGGATCCAACAGACGCAGTCCGACTTGGCCCAATTCATTTGGAATGGTAGGAAACCAAGAATGCGGAGAGCGTTGGTGACGCTCCCCCCTGAGATGGGAGGCCTAGGGGTTCCCGATCTACAGTTGTATTTTCAAGCGGCACAACTACGGTATTTGATTGAGTGGAGTCGGTGTGATTCGGAGAAACACTGGCTATTTCAAGACCAGGCGGTTGCGGCGAGACCGCTGCAGGAAATCCCTTTCATGCGCAAACCACACAGGCCCCCTAATTTGTATGCTTCGCATATAACACGGGTCCCCCTTGAATTGTGGGACGCCACTAATATTAACCCTGCGCGAAGGACTTCGCTACGCCCACGAAGTCGGCGTACTGTTGCCTACTTCGCCCTTTGCAAAGTAGGCGAAGCAGGCAACACTACGCCCACTCCTTGGGAGTAGCGAAGTTGCCCGCCACCCGCCTCCCTCCCGCCCTCCCGAACATACCTAATTTTATTAAATGGGCATTGAAAATAAAATTAAAAGGCACTTACCTTGTCCGCGGCGTCCCAGGGCTCCCTCTGCTCGTTCAAGCCGCCGTTTGCTAACCAATGCGCATGCGCGGCCGCCCGCGCATGAGCATTTCTCGTGAGAAATGCGCATGCGCGGCCCCCCGTGCATGCACATTGGTTAGCAGACGGCGGCGTGAACGAGCAGAGGGAGCCCCGGGACGCCGCGGACAAGTTAAGTGCCTTTTATTTATTTTTCAATGGCCATTTAATAAAATTTGGTAAGTAGCGGAGGGGGGCATGCGGCGAGTAGTGGGGCTACGTGAAGTGCGCAGGTGGGTGTAGTTTCTCGCCCACTTTGCGTAGCTTCGCATAGCCCCACTACGCACACTACGCCCAGGGTTAACTAACATCAAACACGACCTGACAACCTTTCCATCTGCCCTCACCCCACTCGTCGACAACCCTGACTTCACCCCGGGTACTGATAGCTTGGTCTTTGCACGCTGGAGGCCTGCTGGTTGCCGGTTTTTGTTCCATGTGTATGGAGCTGAGGGGGTTATTCCCTTTCCCCAATTCAGGCAGGAATACGGCCTCCCTGAGACCAAGCGGCTACGGTAGTTACAGGTGCGACATTGGGCACTCCAACCCCAGATACGCTCGAGCGCAGACAGGCGCCTATCCCCCTATGAACGCTGGCTCATCACCCGCACATCAGATGCTAAGCTTGTCTACGACCTCTACAAGATGCTGCAGGTTACCCAGACACACACATATAGTCCTGGCAGAGAAAGGTGGGAGAGGGAACTAGGTAGGACGTTCAGCCGCAAAGAGTGGGAGGGGATATACTACCGGCTCGACATTCTGCATACCATATGGGGTTGACGGAGACCTTCACAAAAGTGGTGACATATTGGTACTATACTCCGGAGAGACTACATGCACTGGATCACCAACGAGAGAAGACCTGCTGGCATGGCAGTGGCCAAGTGGGCACTCTGGTAAACTTGTTGTGGGAATGCGTACATATCCAGCCCAACTGGACTCAGGTGTTGACAGAAGTGGATAAGCACTTTGAGACAGAAATTCCACGCTTTCCAGCTTATGTACTGTTGGGTCTTCCTAACCCCCTCACTTACCCGCTAAAATCCCGTAAAGGCAGGCAGATAGCTATTGCCCTAGGCTCAGCGGTGCAAAACATACTTACACATTGGCGCACTCCCAACACACCCTCCTTTGTGGGATAGCTTCATCGACTGTGGCATGTCCTTGGGATGGAGAAGTTGACCCTTACCATGGCGGGAGAGGGATCTACCTATGATAAGCTATGGCACCCATTTCTGTCACTCTTGGCGACAGAGTTTCACGATGTCACATGTCCACTATATCTTAAATTGCTACGTCTTACAGAATCACTGGAGATGGATTGCTAGATGGGCCATCGGTGGGTATCGTGGCTGGGAGGAGAGAGATGGGGTTGGCGAGGGAAAAGGGGCACTAGACCGGGGAGGAAGGGGGTTTCTAGGGAAGGGGGGTTGTTTTGTTCCTTTTTTATATTTCTATTGTTTCCTTCCAGGTACATGCAACGGACTGATTCAGTTTTGAATGCTGGGCTCGTGCCCTCAATTAACACTGTCTGGTTGTATTGCGTAGATATTGCCTGAAACTAGCCAAATGTACATGGATATGCTTATGTGTTAAAACTCAATAAAGACATTTGAACCATAATAATGCCCCCGGGATTTGGCCCCCCCGGGGGCAAATTAAAACATTTTGCGCGGGAGACCACTTTTCTTTTTTTTATCGCTAGGATGCGGGGATGCGCATCCCGCGATTTAAAAAAAAACAAACATTTTTCTTTTACCCCAGGGGTCCTTGTGGGACCCCCTGAGCAGGCCTAGGGGGTCAGGGTGTGTCTACCCTGCCCACTTTTTGCGTTTTTTGTTTGGTTTCTTCTGCCTCGGTTCTACCGAGGCACAAGATGGCTGCCAACACTTCCTGATTTGGAGTGTTGACAGCCAATTAAAAAGCAGCTTGTGCACGGCAGTGTGCGTGCAGGCTCCGCGTAGGGTACGCGGACCCTCCGAGTCCATAGATATATATGTACTTTTAACTGTCATTTTCTCAGGAACTATTGAACCGATTTACACCAGATAAGCAAAAGGCACGAGTCTGAACCTAGGACTACCTCTTTGCCAAATTTGGTGTAATTCCGTTCAGCCGTTCGGGCTGTAGCCATGGCTAAAGGTCCTATGGGAAATTGCATGGAGAAAACACGTTTTGGGACCCCCTTTTTACTCAGCCCCCGCTTGACGAATCACCCCCAAACTTTCAGGGATGTCGTGGAACTGAGCTGGCCAAAAGTTTGGAACATTTTGAGAAGATTCGTCAATCGGCGCCAAAGTTATTGGCAATAGAATGTTGCGGATTTCCTATGCATAATAGGTCCTAACTATAACTACCTACTGGCGACCGCCAGTAGGTAAAATACACACACACACACACACATATATCGATATATATATATACAGTTTGCGCACCAATGATTTTATTGTAAACGATGCATTGATATTATCAATGATGTCATAATGGATGGCAGAAATTATGTATTATGTTAATTAATTATCAGTGTAGGGCGAGGGCGTGAGTTATAGTTCCTTAGGACACAAGTTAATTATAAAGTTTTATGTGAGTAAAATCTGAACCTAACTATGACGTTCCTGTAACCTTTGCTTTTTAGTGAATTTTTTTACAAATTTTAATTATTTTTCCTAACTATAACGTCCATATAACTTTGGGACGGATGGGCGAAAAACGAATCTAGGAGCCTTGATGAAGAGCTCTATTAGGAAGAGGGGTTTGAGGGTTCTCTCACTCTCTCTTTCTCTCTCTCTCTCTCTCTCTCTCTTTGTGCGACTCTAAGGTCCGTTTTGGGTTTAATAAGGGCCAGGGTAAAGAATGTGCAGGAAGAAAAAAAAACATAGTCATGCTACTTCAATCCCTCTCCTTGCTATTGTTCTTCAGTTAGCCCGTTTCAGCTCTTTAAAGCTTCTCTTACTCACAACATCAGTGCTAGATACAAAAGCTAGAATTGCAGTATTCTAAGAATAAGTTTAGTAGGTTTGTATCTGGCCTATCCACAGGCCTGAAAGAAAAAATTTAAAAACCAATTGGGAAGCACAACAGACAAAAACAAAAAACATTAAGGAACACAAATAGCACTAGGCTGGCTATTCTCTCGCCGTTCTCAGAGCCGGCTCTCCTTTGTTACCCTCCTGCTTATCCCAACTGTCCCCTAGACTCCCTTTTCCCGCTCTGATTACGTACTGCAGAAGCCGCAGCGCTTATGGACGTCTCATGGGGGTGACCACCACTCTTTGCTCATGTTCTCTGGAGTTTCTTCATCCTCTTCGGAGAATCCTGGCTCGGTTGAGATAGAAGGCATCTCCGCTTGATCACTCTGTCTTCCTGACGCTCTGCTGTTTTTGACCTCTTCCAGGTTCTCCCTCCTGCGCGCCTCTTCCTGGTCAGTGACGTTGCTTTTACCATCGCTCGAAACTCCTGGTTAGTTCCTAATGCTCGTGAGTCCGCATCTTTCTAATGCCAGTGCATTTGAATCAGCTGAATTAACTCCTTCCTTTCCTTTCTTTGTTCCAGGGAAGGAGCTGCCGGAGTTCTTCGTCGGTGCCAGGCTGGGATGAGAGAGGACACTATGGGTTTTGGGGGACTCTCCACAGGGCCAGCGGCCAAACCCCACATGCATCCAACCCCACACCGCGCACAGCCTTCAGCCATGGCTTGTGGCCAATCCCCCATATGCAGCCCACTCCATGCTGTGCACAACCTTCACTGTGAGGGGTTGACCCTGCGGCCACCCCAAGCACACTGCAACGCCATGCTTAACACAGGCCGTGTGCGAGGGGGGTTGGCCACAAAGGCATCCAACTTGGGAGAAGGGCACCATGCCCCCTTCTCATGCCGTTTTTGGCCCTGGGGGCCCCATCCCCTGATGCCTGGCACGTGTTTTAAGGGAGTGGATATAACCACAGGGGGCCTGTAGGCCTCACTCCAGTGATACAGGGTAAAATGGTCCTGTTCACTACAACTGATCACTAAACGGTATACTGTGACCACTGGACTTGCGGGTAGTAGCCTCCCACTACTATGAGGGTAGTGCTTTGGGCGCCCTCCCAGTCCAACAAGACCACATTCCAGGCCTACGTCATGGCACACAAGTATGATCGGTGTTTGCATATGACAAAAAATCACCATTAGGGATCCAGAAAACAGTACAGTTGGGTACTCAGGGCAGGGGTACATGCCTCTTACCATGCAGAGGACTTTCTGCCACAACAGGGAGAAAGTGCCATCAAATTGAATCCATGCAGAAGTGAACTATTTAGTGACTTATAATGCTAAAAGCCACAGCACAGCCCGGGGCAACCTATATAATTCCTCGATTTATTTAATTAGTTACTTTGCAGTGAACTTGCCTCTTGGTCGCCTCAGAGCACTAATACGCTTTTTCAGATCAGAATTAAACAACACTTGAAACATTGTGTGTCTTTTTTTTAAAAAAAACACAGGCATTTCACTGTTTTAAGACTTCTTCCTCCTTTACATTGTTTTTGACAGCAAACATTGTAATCTTCACTCCCGCTAAAACGTGCGTTTAACAATGGCTGTATATACAAAAGCACCTTTTTCTTTTTTGGTCTATTTCAATGATTTTGTTCATCTCTCTGTTTCCTTCTTTCGTCGTCCTTTCCTCTTCTCTTTGGTTTTATTTCACGTTTTTTCGTCTAAGCATTTCTCTGACTTTCTTGAGGGAGTACTCACTACATTATGTTAAAAATATTCTACTTTTGTAACCATCTTATCTTCTAAGTTTTTCTACCTCTTAACTTTGCTCCAACACATCGTTCAATCGTTTAACCATCCCTGTTAATTCTTAGCTTTTACTCGCAAGCGAGTGCCGTCTGAAAGGCCTGGGTGTGATGGAAACTACAGACACTTTAACGCTGATATCATTTCATTGCTAAAAATAATCAACAGCTCGGGCACTGTCAGCAATTTAAATATTTATTTTTAGGTTGCCTAAAGGACTCAGAAAAAATGCCTTCTGGAGATCCTTCTATGCTGTGCACTGGCTGCAGGCGAGGGGCTTCTAAAATTGTATTTTAGCAGTAGCTGCACACTGCTGGTATTTTTAACATCAGACTTTATTGTAGAACCCCGCGGGGAGACTCCGTGCTTTTGATACGAGATGTGTGCATGTTGACCTCGGGGCCGAGGCACCGTGAGAGACAAGCCTCAACCCACCTTGACCACTCCCCCACCATCATCAAGTCTCTGGGCCACCATACGAGCAGCTGCATTCCCCTAAACTGAGCTAACCCCCTGTCTGGCTGTGAACGGAACTGTTCTGAGAAGCTGGCCCTTGTCTGGTTGCCATGGAGACCGGCATACCACAGCTTTGACCCTGAGAGGTCTCCTCAACAGGGCTGCCAGCAGCTGGACTGCAGCTGTTACACACTAAATGAGAGCTGCGTGGAGAGAGAAATATCCCCTCCACTTACCGCGCACAGCTGAATACCTACTTACCGCCAGAACCAGATCACCAGGTTTACTGTAAACAAAAGCAGTATAAGTTACAGGTGCAGGGTGCTGCGAAAATACATTTAGCGCTGGAAGCGGTAACTCAATCCAAAATGCCTGCCGTCGAACATTGGGACCGCCCGTACACTTTCGAAAGAAGCCCTCATCAACCCTTCAGGTGTTAAGACTTAAAATATTAGTGGCGGAACGCACGTTCACAATGCTCACACAAAAGGAATACAACTTTTAAACGCTACAAGCTCACTGTGATCGCCCAAAGTAAATATACCTTTTAAACATTATAAGACTGGCAGAAATTCACATTCTTCACAGAGATTTTTTTTTTAAAGATAATAGAAGGGAGGGAAAGTCGGACATAGCGAGATAAGTCAACTTCTGTGGAAAACACAAACTACTACTGAAATATCACCAAAACTATCATGAATACTAACAGACATATCACAAGTTGGTTGTACCGTGCATCATAGTAAATTTACATAGACCCTCAGGATGTGTATGTAACAAGGCGCTGCTAAGAGTGCTTTACTGCGAATTATAAACACCATCATCAAGCCTTTTGTCCTGTTTACGAAAATCGTAACGATTTTATATCCTAAGAAATCATATATGAGATCAGTCATGACATGTTAAATGACGTCATTGATGACATCTCAATGACATCATTGAAAAATCAGTGATTACAATATTTACTGGTACCGATATTCTGCTCATTAACCCACTATAATCTAGCCCAAATCGTTGTTTTAAGACATATGCAGCAATACCGAGACATATACCAACTATCATAAATGACTATAAAAGAGCTAATCTCACTATCTAATTACCAACATGAAATAAGTAACATGAGATACCGCACATCAGCTGTAAAACAGCCCACTCGCATCATATGATCACTTATCAATTGATAAATACAGACACAAAGAAAAATGCCGGTCTTCTGCCTATGACAATCTTAAACAAACACTGAGGGGCCGACTACGATGTCAGTGGGACCGACAAATACTACACGTTGGTGTGGTCCCACTGACATCTATAACTGCACCCAGACCGCCGCATTGCGATCCGGTCGATCTGACCTCATTGCCCCAGGGACCGACCGGCAGCTTCCAACCGGCTTAAGGAGCCCGTCTGGCAGTCAGTCGGATCGCATTCCTCACAATGGGGCAGGGCCTTCTTGGGCACCTTTCTGCCAGCCATTTTACGTTAGTTCTTCCACCATGAAAAGGCTGATGGAAAGGCTATTTTGGGGTCCCAGGTAGAGCCCCTGTCCCCCGTGGCCCTCCACTATGGGCCCTGGGGGGCACCTGTGGTGCCCACCAAAACATTCCGGCATCGTGTGGCAGGCTTCGCATAGTGCCTGCCACAGGGTGAAAGGATGTTTGTAAACATGCCTCTTTGAATGGGGCTTGTGGTGCTGCCCTTTTCCCGGGTGTAGCACAAGCCTCAATGCAAAGAGGCATGTTTCCTACGACCTCCACGGCAGTCAGATCCCAATTTGGTAGGCGGAACCACCGACTATGTATCAATCGGTCTAGTTTCTGCAATGATAGCAGTCAGACACTCGTCCATCACTCCTTGTAATAGGCCATGTAACACACAATAATATATATATATATATATATATATATTACCTACTGGCGGTCGCCAGTAGGTAGTTATAGTTAGGACCTAGGGCCAGATGTAGGTAATCCAATTTTACCGATTCTAAAATACCGAATTTACCGATTCGGTATTTTAGAATCGGTAAATGGTATGTAGATAAAAAATCGGTAAAAAATACAGATTCGGTAAAAATCGGAATCGGACAATCGCAAATTACCGAATCGGTATTTACCGATTCGGTATTCCCCATTCATTCCTATGGGCCTTGGCCCATAGGAATGAATGGGGAATACCGAATCGGTAAATACCAATTCGGTAAATACCGATTCGGTACTTTCCGAATCGGAAAGCAAACAAAAGTGAAACTTAAGTAGGCAGCCAATCAGGTGCTACCACCCTCCCCCTCCCTACCAGGAAGTGGCTACAGAGGCAGCTGCAACTAATTAGAAGCTTCTGGAAAGGCAGTTGGAACTGAGCTGAGTCCCTGAGCAGCAGAAAGGGTTTTGAGGACTTTTAAAACTGCAAAATGGCAAGCAGCAAAGAAAAAGAGCAGGCAGAGAGGAAAAGGAAACTCAAATTCAGCAGCATGGAGCTGCAGGTCCTTGTTGAGGGGGTGGTGAAGGTGCACCAAAAACTGTTTGGCAGGCAGTCCCTCACTGTGGCAGAATCTGCCAAAAGGAAACTCTGGCTGGACATACTAGACAAAGTTAATGCAGTTGGGGTGACTACCAGAGACACAGAGGACCTGAAAAAGCGATTCTACGACCTCAGGAGCTAAACCAAAAAGAAATTGGCTGAACATCACAAGCAGGCAACAAAAACTGGCGGAGGCAAGAACCCAGCACCCGCCCTTACTGACCTGGAGGAGATGGTGGCCTCAACCATTGAACCAGACAGCGTCTGCGGACTGGGAGAAGTAGACAGCTCAGCCAGAGCTGCAAGCAAAAAAGGTAAGTCAAACGCCCAGCATTCCCCCATACCATCATCCTTACCTGTACCCTATGTGGCCAAGTGCACCCCAGTCCAGTACTACTAGCACTATACAGGAGCAATGCATCATGGTATATGTAGTCAGGAAAGGTATGAACATGTCATACAGCACAGCAACCACCTAGTTTGGGAAATGATTGCAGAGAGAATAAAGCTGAAGTGATAAATATTTAATTGTAGTGACTGTGAGACAGAAGCGCTTAGCTAATTTACGCTCATATGTCCACAGGTGAAACGTCACGCAGGCGTTCGCAGGAGACTGAAGGCACACCACAAGAGAGGGAGGAGAGTCATGAGCCAGGTCTATCTACCCTGAACGTACCACAGGACACAGGTAAAACAAGTAGCCAGCCTCCTGCACAAGACTCAGAAATGGCTCCAGAGTTGCAGGCGTCCCCTCGCAGATCTCAATCCCCTCTGTTGCTGTCATCCCCAGAAATGCCAGCATCACAGCATGACACAACACCTGCATCACAACCAAGCAGGAGGCATGTTGTGGCCCCACTTCTAGAAATGGAGTCATCAGCAGCTGACATGGAGGGGGACGAAACACACAACTTGCCTGTGGATGTTAGCTCTGGCACAACGCACTCCAGTGCAGGGGTCGGCCATAGTGGTGCAAGACGCCACAGAGTCCTAGAAAGGCCAGCATATGCACCTGTGGAGGGTCCAAGTGTGTTCCGTGGCCTGGAGGGGAGCATGGTGAGAACATGCCAACATGACATGTTTAACTAAAAAAAAAAGAAATTCCCCAGTTATAATTAGCAGGGATAACTATAACTTTCGCCCCAGCCATGCACTGCTTATGACCTCACATATTACATCGCTCATGACATGTTCTATGACATCATACGTGACAGTACTGATAACATGTCAAATGATGTAGTTTGTGAGGTCATAAGTTGTCATGGTGGGGGAGCAGGTTATGGTTAGCTCAGCTAACTATAACATCACTTTAATTGTAGTATTTTTAGTGAATATCGGGGAAAGGGGTGGGTGGGCACGCAACCCACCCTCCCCAAGCCTCAATAGGCTACGGCAACCCCATCCCCTGTGGCCAAATATAATTATTAGGAGGAGGAGGCCAGAGGTGGGCACCCTGATGCTCAACTGGGGCACACACCAATCAGCACATGGGGGCCAACAGAGAGAGCAACAGGGCCCCAGCCGGCTTACCGTATGGTTTGAGAGATGGCATTTCTCCTACCAGGTTGCTCCTGAGCAGCTATTTATGCTTTCTCCCTTCGTACAGGAGAATTTTCTATCCTGTTTCCCTGCCCGCAGGAGTGAAGGCAGTAAAACAGAAATCTGCTCCTGTTTACATCTCCTGCTGGCTGGGAGCAGACATCCCTTCCCTGCCTGCACTCCAGAAGGCAGGAAAGGCCTGTTTACTCCCGACTGGTGGGAGATTAAAAAAAGCTCCTGTTATGCTGGAGCAAACATATGTTAAGTCAGCCTGGGAGATGGGATCGCCGGGGCCTTTTAATGCTACAGAAGGGGGCTGCGCTCCCCTTAGTTTTTTGTAGCAATCAACCCTAGTGGAAGGGGTACTTGGGTCTTTAAATGCTTGAGAGGGCAGCTGCACGTCCTCCATTTTTTGGGAGGAAAAGCAATTGTCCCTGATGAATGGGGTTTCCGCGGCGTGTTAAGGCTCGGAAGGAGGGGGGGCGTACACATCTCCCTTTAAAAAAAAAAAAATAGAAATCAGCCCCAGGATATGGATTCCCCATTTACACAATTCCTCCCCAAATATATTCATAAAATTGGTAGCTCAACATTCTTTTATTTTTTTGCAGTAATCCCACAAGATTCCATCGTGATTGTGGCTAAAACCTCAGATTTAATTTTTGGGCACCTAGGGTGCCCCTCTGGATCCCTCCACATGACCTAGGGGAGCAGGGCATCCCAACCCTGCCACCTTATATTATTATATACAGTGCAACACAGGGGACTTAGTCTCTGAGTCTTCTAATGGCCTTTAATGAATGTAAAAAAGTGCTCTCTTTTTGCATGGTTACCTCCACATTTTGCGAAACTGTTGATGTGTTTTGAGTGAGTGTGCCCTGAGTTCCTGCCAACCAGGTACCCAGGGCCTATGTTCTTTCCCTAAATTGCATTGATAGAAAACCCATTTGGCACTCTTTGGCCACATGTAAGTCCCTTGTAAATGGTACCATAAGTACCAAGGGCACTGTGGCCAGGGAAGGCCTCTAAGGGCTGCAGCACTTATTGTGCTACCCTTAGAGGCCCTTTACCTTCACACACACACACACTGCCATTGCAGGCTGCATGTTTTGGTACTGAACAAAGTGAAGAGTTGACATGGCAAACATCCCTGTGTGCCATGTCTACAACCCACTGCCCTGGCATAAGTTAGCCACTCCTCTAGCTGGGTGCACTATACCAGTGGTGAGGGTACAGGAGCATGAGTGCGGTACTCCTACAGTGTCTAAACCAATTCTTAGATATTATAGGTGCAGTACTCCTATTACGAGTATATGGTGCTGGGAGTTTATTACACAGCACCATAATGCCTTTACTTTGTAGTAACTTTATTCGATAAAAATCTTATAAAAAAAGTAAATACATTTTCCAATTTTAAAAACCAGCCATAAAATTCATGTATCAAGTTTACAAAGAGCAATGCAATAAAAACAATAAAAAGACATATTTACAATAAAAACCAGAAGGCCGAAGGTGCTAGAAAAATACATCATGTATAGTCAACTCTATCGCTTGCAGTCCTCAAATCATATTGGATTGTATCAACTTTGTGCGGATCTGCCAGGCGATTCCCAAATACTTAGCACCCCCACATACAATAGTCAAAGATGTAATATCTGTTGTGAGGATGCGTTGGGCCATCCTGTGATGTCTAAAACCCATCTCCTTGCATAATGGTTTCAGTCATCTTCTTCTCGCCCCACCGTAGTCTTTACAGGCAAACAAGAAATGCCCTAATGACTCTCTGAGAGCCGGACAACCTGGGCATGGAGCTTGTGGAGACCCAGACTTTTTCCATCCCTCAGTGAATTGATTTATTGGTAGGGTCCCATACCTTAGCTTTAAGTAGAGTGATCTATCTCTTGGGGATTGGATAAAGTCTAAAAAAGGTTCAAGCATCCTTGCTGGTTTATACTCCAGAAACTGCGCAGTTAGACGCCCCCAGTTAGAGCCCCGTAATTCCTCTGCCTGTACCCACTCCCAATATATTTTCTTAACGACTTGTTTGGGGGGGGGGGGATTGGCTCTTCCATGACTCCTCCAGCCATAGGTTTATGGCCAACTCCCTCAATTTACTCAGCCACACGATGTTATTGCAGCTGTTCAAGTTAATGAGCTCATCAAGAGCTACCACATATTTGGCAAGTTCGGGCGTTCTTCTTAGCCGCACCCAGAATAGTAATTGTCGGAGGCGTACTACATCTTTGATTGAGCGTTTGCCCATGTCATGGAGAAGGGGCTTTAAAGGAGTAGACACTGGGAGGGACGTCAAATCTCTCAGATACTTGTTCTCAGCTCTGACCAAATCCACAGTGTTCTCGAAACCCCACAATTCTGAACCGTACACTGCTGAGGCTTGTGCCTTTCCCTCATATACCACAAGTGCCGGTGCTATCGGTCTGCTGATGGATCTCCGTTGTTCTCTCAGGATTGCTCCTGATACTCTTTTAAGATTGTGGAGCATTTTGGCCACATGGTAATTCCATTTCATCATGTTGTTAACCGTGACTCCCAAGTAGTTAAATGCTTCCACAACCTCTAACGGAGACCCATTAATCCTCCTTGATCTTTTTAAGGGTGACAGTAACATTAGCTTAGTTTGGAGGTGTTAATTGTCAAACCCCTTTCTTCGCAGAACAAGCTAACAATTTCTGAAGGCCCACAGAGGTTTTGGACATCAAGAGGGTATCATCGGCAAAGAGCAGGGTGGGTATTTTCTCCCCCGCCAGGACTGGGGCATCGGCTGAGTCCTCTCTCAAATGGTCCACCACCCCATTAACAAAGAGAGAGACCAAAGTCGGGGCCATCACACAGCCCTGGCGAACCCCCCTGTTCACAGCCACCTTTTTCAGTCAGCTGGCCCCGATTCCCTCATCTGATTTTGGCATAATTGCCCTCATGTAGTCTCTTAACGAATTCAAGGACATAAGAGGGAAAGCCCAGATCGTGTAACACCTGCCAGAGCTTTTATCGGGGCACCAGATCAAAGGCGGTCTTCAGATCAATGAAGGCCAGGTATAAGCTGCCTTTTCCAATGGACACAGTTTTCCAGTATACCGCAAAGAATCTGAAAACCTGGTCCATTGTACCCACCTTCTGCCTGAATCCCGCCTGGAAATGCGTAAGGATGTTTCCTTCATCCAACCATAATCCTATTCTAGAGACAATGACCCTGCAAACTACTTTCTGAACTACATTTTATAAACTAATCGGCCTGTAATTGGCCGGGTCCTCTCTAGCGCCTTTCTTAAATACTGTTACCACTTCAGCTCCCCTCCATGAATCAGGGACAGATTGCCCCTGTGCAATCATATTCATTAGTGGGGCAATGAAGTTGGCCGAAAGCATGGGGTCATTTAAAAATAAATCACCCGGTAAGCCATCCGGCCCCGCGGCCTTTCCCGGGCTATGTTCTTAATGGCCGATTTAACCTCCTGCACTGTAAACGGGTCTGCTAGAACAGGATTATCTAAGCATACCTGGCTACTTTGCGGTGTCACTTGATCTGCCTCGCCGCAGTATAGTTTAAAAAAAGTGGCTGTACCATTGATGTTCTGTTATATGATTTGGGATGGGGTCAACCCCCTTCTGCTCGATTTATTAATCAAGGTCCAAAATATAGTTGAATCTTTTGACTGGGCTGCCGTTTTAAGTTCCTGCCAGTGTTGTTCCTCCCAGTCCCGCTTAGCTGCTTCTATGGTATTGTAGTACTCCTTTCTAGCCACCCTTACTGCTGCGACGTCTTTTTTGCGCAGGGCTATAGATAAATCATTTCTCTTTTTTCTGCACCGAGCTGTGTACCATAAGTTCCTGATTTTACTATACTACATTTAGGCCTTCCAGTATCCTTGATAATAAAAAAGGAGCCCAGCGTCTCTATTATATTTTTATAACATTAATTCAAATGGAAAACCTGCTTTTTCCCCTGGGCTGTGCTAAAATATACAAGGTCAGTGCTCTTCTCCTCTACCAGTTCTCTAATACTAATTAATACATCTTCCTGGCATGCAACCTTTTACCATTTCAATCTACGGTTACAATTAGATGGAACCACCTCTTTTGTTAGTAGTAGCGGGGCATTTGGTGTCTTTTCCCTAGTTCTACATCTTATTTTCATGCATAGAGGGTTATGGTCGCTATCCTGCGACTGTTTAACCTCCATATCCACTAGGTCTCCCCATAGGCGAGTGTCGAGCAAGATATAATCAATGCGCGAGGGGCCACTGAGTCTGTTATATGTGTTCGCCCCTTTTGGATCAGAAGCTGTCCTGCCATTCACAGCTCGTAGATTATATTCTAATGTTATCGCATTGATTTGAATTGCCCTAGGTGACCATTTCTTAATTGGGGGTAAGCTCAATATAGGGATAGATTGTTTAACATCTTCTACATTAGTACCCATGAGGTCCTCCTCACTTAGGGGTTCGTAAGTACAATTTAGATCTCATCCCACAATATTATAGGATGGGGCCGGAAATACTAGCTAAAGCTGCTTCTAAGGCTGCTACAGTAGTTGAAATTTGGGCCCCTGCGATTCCTCTCGCATAGACATTAAACAGCTCCACATTATTGCCCTTGTGCGGGCCTTTAATTGTTAGGTGTAAAATGTCCTCCGATGGTGAGTTGTTCGTGGTAATATCCCAATTTAGAGCAATGTCAACCCATATAAGAAGGCCCCCCGACGGTCGACCCTTCCTTGATCTAATAGCCGGGATAAAATAGGAAATATACCCAGGCTTGTATAGGGGAGTCGTGCTCCCAGTCTCCTGGAACATGCATACCTCGTGCTTCTCAATAAATTCATTCCATTCTGGGATTACCAGGTTTTTTTTGGAGGCCAGCTATATTCCAGGAGAGGAGCTGAATCACTCTTAAGTTATCATATTCTGCCCCTGCTAGGCACTGGGTATCCATACCCCTCCCTTCCATTCTGGATGGTCTTGGGATTGCACTATTAGAACCTGTCATGTCTCCCTGCTCACCCAGATTGCCCTTATCGAGTGAGCAGTTTGAAGGGATAACTCTGGTTAGTCAATCTATTCTATTAGGGTCAGAGTCTTCCGTTTGCCTATCTATGGACCAAAAAAGGCAATCGCCTGATTTGAATGTCCAAATACTTAGGGGGGCAAGTCCGATACTCAAGGGCAACTAAATTCTCTGCTAATACTACCTTTACTGAAAACTGGGAAGTTTGATATCAAACTTCTCAGCACATAAAACCCACTCTGATGCCAGTGTGGGATTTAATGAAAAATGCTCTCAGAGGGCATCTTAAAGATGCCCTCTGAAAAACAACTTAACTCTAGTGTCCTGGCTAAGTGGCTGCTTGCCAGTTGACACCACCAGACATGTTTTTGGACCGCTGGGTCAAGAGCCTGCTGCTCTCAGGGGTCTGAAACAATGCACTTCCTGGGACGAGGTGCCAAGCCTCCTCCCCCAGGATGGACATGTGTAGGAGAGTAGGGTCTGCTTTCCTATGGTCACCCCACTTTTTGCTTTTTGCTTTACTGGTTTTCAACTTTAATGTGGCTGTGGGCCCGCTAATCAGACCCACAGCCAGCTGTTCTCTCTCTAAATTTATACCATGTACTTTAGGTACATAACCAATTGGGAATTGGGTCACCTTTGTGAGCCCCTGTATAGTGTACCATAGGTACCCAGGGCATAGGTGCATCCAAGGCTTACCAGGGGCTGCAGCATGCATTATGCCACCCCTGCCTGGCCATCCAGATTGAGACAACTGGCTGATCACTCAGCTGGGGCAAGGTCGTGTAATCACCCCTTGCTTAGATATAGTATTCCTATATCTAACCTTATATCTAGACACATATGCACCTATAAGTCACTCCTATGGCAGGCCTTAACAATTCTGAAGGCAGAGTGCTTGGTTTTATGTGAGATGAGGCTCTAGCATGAGCTGAGCCTGTCTGCAGCTTTGAGAACCATCTCCTTATAGCTGTTCTAGGATGTAGCCATACCATATACTCTTAAGTGCATTATAATCCTCGCGGTTAAATGCTAACTTTGGTTTGGCTTTATCAAAACATGTCGTGTAAGGTGTCATACGCTTTGGAATACTACCCAATCGCCAGTTCTGGCGACGGGGGTAGCATTCCACCCTTCTAGAGGGAGAAGACATGTTGTTCCTGTTAATCCCGGTTAAAGTTAACCAGAGCCTCAGCATCACAAAATGGATGCTGCTGCCACAGACACAAGTCTGACCTCTTGCTGATGGGAGTCCTTCCAGCGAGGGAGGCTTGGACAATAGATTTCCTGGCTTGGGAAGTGCTAGCACCACCCCAGACAGGCCTTAGTGTATTGGGGCAGGGAGGGCTGAATGAAATGAGACACTGCCTGGGGCACACAAGGTGCTCCATGCATAGCCCGGTTCAAACCAGTTACTGGGGCACTCCAGCCCCAGCTCTGGTGCGAAACTGGACAAAGGGAAATGGGTGTAACCACCCCCTTCCCTGGTCCCACCCATAAGAGGGACCTAGCAGGTAATACAGCCCCTTTGATTAGTATAAAGGTCGGAGCTGAGTCTGGAGACTTTAGATTTATCCTGAACTGAAACTTGAAACAAAACTCTGGACTTTCGACATTCTACTGCAACTGGAAGACTAAAGAATCTCCCTCGTGGTCAAGGAGTGACCACCCTGTGCAAACAGGCACCATCAAGCAATCTACAGTTTGCTTTGTCGACAATCCCGCCGGAGCCCAAGCACAAAGCCTGATAAGAACTGGACTTCCAGACTTCTTTGACCCCGATCCACAGCCACAGCAAAGCTGAGACCAGTGGAGGCGACGAGAGTCGTGGGACCGGCCATCTTGAAAACCCTGCTCATTGCTACTTGTGCAGCTTCTGAGGCACCCTTGAAGTTGTGCATTGGGGATTGTGAAGCCCCAGCCCCGAGCACCTTTTGCATTGACGCACAGCCCTCCACACTCCACGAGTGCCGCGTGGGGCCTGCTGGTACTTTTGTGCTTGACGCATCTGTCCGGTCACTTGCCCGTTGGCTAGTGGCCTCTGTGACGACGAAGCTTTACATTTGCACTGCTTGCCTGGTTGCTCCAGGCTTGCTCCTGCTTTCCTGAAAAGGAGAATCCCTCCAGACCTTGCTGGTCTAAACAGAAGCCCATCTTCGATTACTGTGTGGGTTGCATTTGCCAAGGCCCGTTGACTCCGATCTGGAAGCCGACACCGCTGACAGCGAGATCGTTTGTGGGACAGTCTGTATCCAGCTCCTGGTCATCACCGACGCCTCCTGGTCTACGTGGCAGCAGAGACAAGCTTCACAACATCACCTGATTGGTTCATGACATTGCCTGGTTCCTTCCTGGTTCCTTCCTGGTCACTGGCTAGTGACCCAGACTCTGTCCTCTCTGCTTTCAGGTACTCTTCATCCTCGATCCGCCCTTGGATCCAAACGGACACTTCTCTCCTGGTCGCCTGCAGCATCTTTTTACAGGTCTCCATAGGATTCAGCGACGAAACCCGACACAACTTGACACCTATGCACCCGTCTCCTGTGGGTGAGGTAACGCGAGCACTTCAGTGCTCCTGTGGGTATTGACTATCCAAGTGTCCTAGTTTTCAGTAGCTTTCTCCTAGTCCATCCGGAAGTGTCCTAAATCAACTAGTTTCTAATCTTTACGTTCCCATTGTAACCCTATGGTAACTCGCGTGTGTGTTTAGACACTGCACACGCATCCCGTGGGCCTCCTGCTTCCTATCCTTTGGTAGTACAGCTTAGCCCCAGCGATTCCCTAGGCCCTAGACCTACTCCCTGTTTGTGACGTGGTTCTTATACCACTATTTTAATATATGGTTTGCAACGCCCCTATGGCTCGACTGTATTTTGTGCAACTTATTTTATGATAATTAAGTAACTTGTTATGTGCTTTGGCCTCTGACCTCATAAAGAGTTCAGAGGGGTTGTGTTAGTAATAAATACATATATATTTTATATATAACCTGTGTGGTGTCCTTTCATTTGGTATTCAAGGGGTTACATTTGGTAAAACAGCTGGCTTCACGTGCTCTCTGAAGTTTGAGCCTAAGACTGCTTTGTCCATGCTACCACTAGGATAGCTGGTCTATAAGGTTGACTTTACAACCATCACCATAAGGGTTGTTTGGACTGGTGCAAGGTGCTCACTAGAATAGTGAACATCATATACCAGGACAACTTCTCACATTGGTGTGCAGCGGTTGGGATAAGAGCTTGCTGTTGTTTTACCAATTGTAATCTTAAGATATCATTTGAAAGATCACATTAAGGTACCATAGGTACATATAACAAGTCTTATAATACTTAAGTTCTACTGAACTTAGTTGTTATAGAGCAAAGGCCTTAGCCCACCCTGACTACAACTCCTGGAGAGGTTCAAGTAGGAAACACTTACTGTAGGTAGGTGCACACACCACACCTCACTAGATCATGTCTACCTCAGGAGAGCCCAGTGTGACTCTCCCTGTGGGAAGTGACCCTGCCAGGGCACCTTCAAGATATGATACCCTAACCTTCCATGATCCGCGTAATCACTGCGACTGTGGTGCTGCTGCCTTTGTGTTTTCAGGTTTCAGGTCTCTTTGCCAAAGCGCCGGGACACCCCTTTGGGTAGCCGTGCGCTCTAAAAGTACGGCCTTAACATAACATAACATAACATCTGAGGCACTTGTGCACATCTAGGAGGTTAAAACAGGGTTCCAACCCTACCCTCAAGCACCTGATAGAGCTCATGGAAGCATATGATGCTCAGAAAGCCTCTAACCCAGGCCCCCCAGGTAATGCAGATGAGGGACTACCCTGAACAGAAAATGCCCCTGACCCTACTGTCACAGATGATGAGGAAGAGGTGGACGAGGAAGATCCTGGGGAGGAAGTAGACAGACAGGTCCAAGTTTGAAGACTCAGGCTAACCTAAGCCTACATGGGGCTGAAGAGGGGCTAACCCCATACAGGCCTCTAAGTAGACTTAACCAGAGGTATAGGAGGGGAAGATCCCATTCTAGGGAATCTCTCCACTCTAATGCTTCAAGGGGCTCTAATGCCTCTGCTCAGAGGGGAATGACTTCTCCTCAGAGAAGAGAGCATCAGGCAAGGATGAAGGAAGTCAATCTGAGGATTGAGAGGGAAGAACTTACCCTCGCCAAGGAGAAACTTGCCCTTGCCAGAGAGCAAAAGTTGAGTGGGTTAGAACCCACTGGTGGCAGCACTATCCCTAAGGATAAAGACAGGGTCTATGATAATAGAAACCTGAGTAAGATTGTGCCCCCCTACAAAGTTGGGGATGACATCCACAAATGGATAACTGCTTTGGAGAGGGCCTGCAAAGTACAGCAGGTACCCCAAAGTAAGTGGGCAGCAATCTTGTGGCTCTCCTTTTCAGAAAAAGGAAGAGACAAGCTCCTCACAGTTAGTGATGATGATGCTAACAATTACACTGTCCTGAAGAGTGCTCTGATTGATGGGTTTGGCTTAACCACTGAACAATACAGGTTGTTGTTCAGAGATACCCAGAAGACACAGACTCAGGACTGGACTGATTTTGTTGATTGTGCCACTAAGGCTCTGGAAGACTGCTTGCTGGGAAGTAAAGTTAAGGACTACACAGGATTGTATAATTTGATCATGAGAGAACAAATACTTAACAATTGTCAGAACCAGTTATTGCACCAACACCTGATTGACTCTGATCTGACCTCTCCCCAAGAATTGGGAAAGAAGGCAGACAAATGGGTCAGAACCAGGGTTAAGCAGAAAAACCAGAACCAAGGTGGTGATCAGAAAAAGGCAGACCAAAAAGGTGGGGATCAGTAACCAAAAGACCAGAAGTCTTCAACAGGCCCCCAAAAAGCTTCTAATGAGGAGGTAGGGGGTCCCAAACTTCTAAGAAGAAGAAAGATGGCCAAAAGAAACCTTGGTGTAACTTTTGTAAATCTTCCTCTCACTGGTTCAGTGAGTGCACCAAGAAGGACACAGCCCCTACCACTGTTGCCCCTAAGAAATCTGCACCCCCTAGTTCAGTGTAACAGTGGTAGTACTCAACCCAAGGCTATAGTAGGGTTAACCCTGGGTACTGAGATGGATTCTGGACAAGTCAGGATACCAACTTAAGCTGTTCTTGTCTGTGATGTGGACATGGCAATGTCCTCTACTGCGAGTCCCAGTACTCTGGGCAAGTACAGACAAACACCTTTGATCAATGATCAGGCCTACATGGACACATGTGCCAGTGTTACCATGGTGACACCTAGCTTTGTGGACCCTGGACAGATTATACTGGGTGATAATAACCTGGTGACCAATGCAAGCAATGTCACTACTACCCATAGTGTGGCAGTTGTTAACTTCTCCTGGGGAGGGGTAACTGGCCTCAAAAGAGTTGTGGTAAGTGCAGACCTTCCTGTACAGTGTTTGTTGGGCAATGATCTTGAATCCTCAGTCTGGTCTGAAGTGGAGTATAGGACTCATGCAGAGATGCTGGGCATATCCGCACATGTCCTTGCTGTGACCAGGTCACATGCCAAAAAGTGCCAAACTGAACAGGCCTTGGATCCTGAAACTATGGACCAAGTGCCACCCAAGAGAAAGAGCAGCAGGGTTACGACAGTGCCTTCCCCCTTGCCTCAAAGTGAAGATCAGCCTTCTCAGGAAGCTGATAGAGAGACCCCTGAAGGAACTGTCCTAGAAGAACTTGAGCCTGGTCAGGCTGAGTTTCTTGGGACAGGGGGACCTTCAAGGGCAGACTTGAGGCACGCACACATAGACTGCCCCTCTCTTGAACCCCTCAGACAGCAAGCTGCTGCTGAGGCTGCTGGGAATGCTACAGGTGCCCATAAAGTGTACTGGGATGAAGGACTCCTTTATTCAGAGGCTAGAGACCCCAAGCCTGGTGCTTCCAAGAGGTTGGTCATTCAGGGGTTTCCTTCTTACCTTAGCCCATGATATTCCCTTAGCAGGACATCTCGGCCAGAACAAGACGTGGGACAGGCTTGTCCCTCACTTTCACTGGCCCCATATGTCAGATGATACCAAGGAGTTTTGTCGCTCCTTGGTGACCTGCCAAGCCAGTGGCAAATCAGGTGGCACAACAAAGGCCCCCCCTTATACCACTACCTGTGGTAGGGGTTCCCTTTGAAAGAGTAGGGATTGACATTGTCGGACCAATGGATCCCCAAACAGCCTCTGGGCACAGATTTATACTGGTGGTAGTGGATCATGCCACCAGGTATCCAGAAGCTATTCCCCTGAGGACCACAACAGCACCTGTTGTGGCAAGAGCACTCCTGGGAGTTTTCTCAACAGTGGGCTTTCCGAAGGAGGTTGTCTCAGATAGATGTGCAAACTTTATGTCTGGGTACCTAACTGCAATGTGGAAGGAGTGTGGTGTAAATTACAAATTCAATACACCATATCATCCACAGTGCAATGGCCTTGTTGAAAAATTTAACAAGACCTTGAAGGGCATGATTAAGGGTTTACCTGAAAAGCTTAGGCGAAGATGGGACATCCTTCTGCCCAGTCTTCTGTTTGTTTACAGAGAGGTCTCACAAAAGGGGGTTAGCTACAGCCCTTTTGAACATTTGTTTGGGCATCCTTTAAGGGGACCCCTATGTCTGGTGAAGGAAGGATGGGAGTTACCTCTCAAAAAGCCTAAACAAGACATAGTGGACTATGTACTTGGCCTCTGCTCCAGGATGGCCGAATACATGAAGAAGGCTTCTAAAAACCTTGTCTAAATACATATATATTTTATATATAACTTGTGTGGTGTGCTTTCATTTGGTATTCAAGGGGTTACATACGGTAAAACAGCTGGCTTCACATGCTCTCTGAAGTTTTTGCCTAAGACTGCTTTGTCCATGCTACCACTAGGATAGCTGGTCTATTAGGTTGACTTTACAACCATCACCATAAGGGTTGTTTGGACTGGTGCAAGGTGCTCACTAGAACAGTGAACATCATATACCAGGTCAACTTCTCACAACATGGTCCACAAAGGGGAAGCTTGCCGTCTTTGTGAGCTACCAAGCCATTTGCTGCTTCCAATAACTAGCCCCCACCAGTTCTGACCCCCACTTTGGGTGGGAGAGTCAGCGGGAAACCAAGTGAGGAAGGGAGGTGTGCCCACCTTTGCAACCCCACACCTCAGGTGGGAGAGGCGAGGTTAGGCACAACTCTCAGTCCCCACCATCTTGCTAATGGGGGGACCCAGCCATACAGAGAGAGACATATGCCCCCTCCCACTATAGGGTGTGGGCCCAGCCCAAGGAAGGGACCTATTGATCCAGACCTGTATCTACCTGATTCGATCCAACATTTAGTATTTAGGGGCAACCCTGTGGACCTGCTCTGCCTTCCCAAACTACGACTTTGTCTCCCATGAGCACCGTATTTGATCACCCACAGACTCTGGCCAAATCCATGAGTCTGCACCACTTTGCACCCGACACCCACAGCCCAAGGTCGAGTGGCCCAACACCACGAGAAGGTCTCCCCAGTGATTCTGACCTGAGGTCTGGTAATCTCTGACCTGCCTCGAATCTCCAATCGACACCTGCAGACCCTTTCTGGAGGATCCCTGAGACCAGAGCTGGTAAGAAAAACCTGACACCTAAAGACATCCCTGCACCCAACCTCCCACGGCCTTGGATGGCCCAACCAACAGTGTCCCAGCATCCCAACTTACCTCTCCAACTGGTGGTCACCTCTAGAAGATCTCTTAGTCCCCGAGCCTGCAGTGTTTGTTGCAAACGGAGAACCCTCATTGAAATCAACAGGGCATCCAACCCCAAAGCAGCACCCTGCACCCGGACACCCCTGTGCCACAGTAGGTACAGTTTGTGTGCTAAATAGGATCCCCTTTGCCCTGAACCTAACACCAGGAGCTTTGCTCCCACAACCTTGGGGCCTTCTCGTGAGCAGCCACCAACCAGAGGCCCCCTATCTCCCATTGGATAACATTGGGCCTCAGCACTCTGCATGCAGCTGCCCCAGTGCCACTGAGGGTACATTGAGAGTGCATCCTTGACCCCGGGGGAACCCTGGTGCTAACTCGGAAATATCAACTCTCACAGTGAAGTACTTACCTGTAAACCGATAACTTCATTTCCTCCCATAGGAATGCACTGCCTGTTTTTCTTTGAAAAATCTTTTGTGTGGAGTTGGTTTGTAAGAAAACTTGAAAAACTGCAAATATCCAAAAACTGTATTTTTGCCTTTTGTCTAGGAGATGCCCCAGTGTGATATCTAGGCAGATCACACTGGTTGGCAAAAGTAACTTCAAAAAAGTAATCCAAGAAGTAACGTACACAGTAAAGTAACTGAAAAGTAATTTTG
This sequence comes from Lissotriton helveticus, assembly GCF_964261635.1. NCBI lineage: Eukaryota > Metazoa > Chordata > Amphibia > Caudata > Salamandridae > Lissotriton > Lissotriton helveticus. The sequence continues at coordinate 1,493,011,202 of NC_136061.1, read as the reverse complement.
AACTGTTGACTTACCTGTAAATCAACCAACTGCATATGAACCTGAATTCAGCTGTAATTCACTGAATGAAAACGTGCAAAGTATTATTTCACTTACCTGCACTAGTCTTGGCTTGGTTCTAGAAATAAAATAACTAAATAAAATGTTGATACAAACAAATTGGTCTGAGTTCAGTCTTTGAGTGTGTGACATCATTCTTAGCCTGGGTGTGTACAATAAATACTTATCACTACCCTCTGATAAAGCCTTACTGCTCACTCACACTACCACAAATAGAGAGTAAGGTATTATGTACTTTTACCTCTGCCTACCTTTGGTGTTCCACTGGACTCTGTGCACACTATACCTTACTTCAGTATAGTATATACAGAGCCAGCTTCCTACATTGGTGGATCAGCGGTGGGATGTACAACATTTGCATTTTTTGGACTGACTTGGTCAACACCTGATCACCCAACAGAACTCCTAAATTGTCATTAGAAATTCAGATTTTTGAATTGACAATTTTTTTTAAATTACTAAAAGTTTTGTTAGGGCCTTGGTTAAGTCCCCTTAGAATTTTTGAAAAATAAGAACTCACTTTAGTTAGGGATGAGAGCGGTTAGAATTTTAGTTAGAATGTCTCTAAACAAGAACCCAGCTATTAGTGAAGATAACAACACTGTCATAAATAACCTGGTTGTGGAGCTCAACCCCACCCCTTACCTCAAAATTGAATTCAGGGAGTTAAGGTCTCTATGGAAACTTAAAATATTGACATGGGGTCCCATCCCTCTAAGCAAAAGCTGCATGAGCTGTTAGCAGGGTATGCTAAGGAATACCCTTCTGAGAATAATGAAGACTTCTCAGAGGAGGAAGAAGACGGAGGGAATGAGGATAACTTCCAACCACCCCACCATCCACTTCCTAGGGAGAAAAGGGCACCAGTGCCCTTGACTCCAAGAATACACCTCTTAGCACCTAGATCCCATGCTGGTGGGTCAGGTGCTTCTGAGTCCATTGAGGACAGCCTCAGTGAAGAGACCAACCTCTTAGAGAGGCTGACCAAGAGATTGGATCTCAAGACCAGACTCCTGGCTCTGGAAAAATAGAAAAAGAAAGAGCAGAGATGGGCTTAGCTCCCAACAATGGTGGCAACAATATACCAAATAGGGGCAAAGAGCAATCTTATGATCCCCAAATCCACAAAGAGATTGTCCCCAAATATGAGGAAGGTAATGACATCACCAAAGGTTTCATAGCTTTTGAGAGAGCTTGTGAAATGAGAAAAGTAAAGAAGTCACATTGGGGGCAATCCTTTGGTTGGAAACTGTTAACAGGTAACTTCTGGACAGACTCTTGACCCTTACATGGGCAGATTCTGGGTCTTATGACCTTAAGAAGAACACTCTGATTGAGGGCTTTGGACTCACAACTGAGGAATATAGGATTAGATTCAGGGAGGCTCACAAAACCCAATATCAGTCCTGGATTGACTTTGTTGACTACTCAGTTAAGACGCTAGATGGATGGTTAACTGAAAATATTGTGCATGATTTCAATGGACTTTACAATCTTTTAATGAAAGAACATATTTTGATTAATTGCACTAGTGAAAAGTTACATCAACATTTGGTAGACCTAGGTCTAATTTCTTCCCAAGCCTAGGTTAACCAAAACAGCCACTGGGATGACCAAAAGAAAGGGGTTACACAACCTCCCCAGGGGAAAGGGAGTGAGAACCCCCAAAGACAAAAAAAACGAGTCTTCTAAAAGCCCCAAAACATGCTCCTGGAGATGGGCCCCAAAACTCTTTCCAGACCACTGGTAGATACAAAGGGAAGAACTTTGATCCCCTAAAGGCCTGGCTTTTCAACTGTAAGAAGTTGGGACACTTAATTCAAGATGCTATATGTCCTAGCAAGAAGCCCCCTAGTCCTCCTCCAGTTACTACTGGTGTAGTCAGTCTCCAGATGGGATCAACAGTGTGCCCAGACAAATCAGGGTTCACACTGAAGCAGTTCTAGTCACTGAGGGTGAAGTGGAGGTTGCCACTTTAGCTATTTAGCCACCCAACTTAAAACATTATTTGCAATACTCCGGATCAATGGAAGTAGAATAGAAGCCCAGAGGGTATACAGGTCATTATGGTGAGAGACACACGGTTTCCCCAGAGCCATACCTGATTAGGAAATCTTACCCAGTCACCAATGCTGACAGTGTCAGTGTTACCACTAACCATGCCATGGCTATGGTGACATTACGCTGGGGGGGGAGGGGGTGACCTGGGCTGAGGTAGAATTGAAAACCCATGCAGAAAGGCTGGACATGCCTGACATTGTGTGTGTCAAGACTAGAGCACAGAGCCGAAAACAGGGTGAAAAAGAAGTGTTGGGGCCTGAAAGAATGGTTCAATCTTCCAAAAGGAAAGGTAAGAATATTGGAAAACCAGCTTTTGAACAGCCAAAAACCCATGACCCCTCTCCTCAGGGAGAGTTTTAGAAGCCCCGGAGGGAACTGAGCCCATCGAACATGACCCTTACCAGGCTGCGCTCTTAGGCACAGGGGGATCCACTAGGGATGAGCTGTGCCTTGTCCAACTCTCGAAGGCCTGAGGCAGCATGCTGCTACACAGGAAAAGGGAGATGTCAGTGGTACCCACAGAGTCTATTGGGAGGAGGGACTACTGTACACTGAGGCCAAATACCCAAACCCTGGAGCCACTAAGAGAGTGGTAGTGCCTCACATGTACAGGGAGTTCTTACTTACTTTGGCTCATGATATCCGCCTAGCTGGGCATCTGGGCCAAACCAAAACTTGGAAAAGGCTGGTTAGCCACTTTTACTGGCCCCAGATGTTTTAGACGGTAAAGGAGTTTGTCAGCTCCTGTGTCACCTGTCAAGCCAATGGCAAAACAAGTGGACACCCAAAGACCCCCTTAATTCCACTACCAGTGGTGAGGGTTCCCTTCTAGAGGGTAGGTGTGAATGTAGTGGGTCCACTTGAACCTCGGCCAGCACCAGGAAACACATTTATACTGGTGGTAGTGGACCATGCCACCAGGTATCCTGAGGCAATCCACCGTAAGACTACTAAAGCTCCTGCAGTAGCTAAGCCCCTCATTTGTGTCTTCACTAGGGTAGGGTTTCCTAAGGAGGTGATTTCAGACAGATGGTTAAACATCATACCTAAAACATGTGTGGAAGGAGTGTAGAGTGAAGTACAAGTTTACTATACAAAATCACCCACTAACCAATGGTCTTTTTGAAAGGTTTAATAAGACATTGAAGGGCATGATTATGGGGCTCCCTGAAAATCTCAAAAGGAGATGGGATGTACTCTTACCATGCTTGGTTTTCACTTACAGAGAGGTACCTCAGAATGGGGTAAGGTTTCCCCCTTTGAACGTCTGTTTGGCTATCTTGTTAGGGGACCACTGTCTTGTAAGAGAGGGTTGGGAAAAGCCTCTCCAACAACCCAAACAAGGTATTGTGGACTATGTACTAGGCCTAAGGTCCAGAATGGCGGAGTACAAGGAAAAAGCTTCCAAAAACCTTGAGGCCAGACAGGAGCTCCAGAGCACTGGCATGACCACAAAGCTGCACTGGGGGAGTTCCAACCAGGAGAAAAGGGTGTGGGTTTTGGAGCAAATGGCACCAAGGGACTTCCAGGACAAACCGAGTGGCCCTTATCCCATCTTAGAGAAGAAAAGCGAGGTCACCTAATTGGTAGACCTGGGCACAAGCAGGACTCCCAAAAGGGTGATCCATGTGTACCGCCTTAAGCTTTTCCATGACAGGGCTGACATCACCATGCTAATGGTGACTGATGAGGATCAGGAGACAGAGAGTGAATCTCTCTCTGACCTCCTCTCTTACATCCCCAAAGATGGTTCAGTGGATGTAGTTGTCTATTCAGACACCCTCACTGCCCAACAGCAGGCTGACTGCAAGCAAGTCTTGCAGCAATATGCTAAGCTCTTTTCCTTAACCCTTGTCAGACAATCTGGTGTACCCATGATGTGGACACTGGGGACAGAGTACCTTTCAAAAATAAGATCTGTCGGCAGTCTGATAAAGTTAAGAAAAGCATCAGAGCTGAAGTCAGCAAGATACTGGAGTTAGGGGTTATTGGATCCACTGAGAGCCCCTGGGCCAGCCCAGTGGTTGTAGTCCCCAAACCTTATCCACAGGGTGGGAAGAGAGAAATGAGGCTCTGTGTGGACTATAGAGGGCTCAACTTGTCACCAAGACAGATTCTCACCCTATCCCAAGAGTTGATGAGTTGATAGACAAATTGGATGAAGATAAATGTATAAGTACCTTTGAAGTAACTGCAGGGTAATGGCAGTTTGGCATGGCACCAGCAGCAATAGAAAAACAGCATTCTCCACACATGATGGGCACTATCAGTTTACTGTTATACCTTTTGGTTTAAAGAATGTCCCTGCCACCTTCCAAAGGTAGGTAAATCAAGTCCTTGATGGATTGGAGGCCTTTATTAGAGTATATCTAGATGATATTGCTGTCTTTACCTCCACCTGGCATGATCACCTGATCCACCTGGGGAAGGTTTTAAAAGCCCTGCAAATTGCAGGCCTAACTATCAAGGCATCCTAATGCCAGAAAGGGCAGGGAACAGTGGTATACTTAGGCTGTTGTATAGCGTTTTAGGACCCTAGTGTAATTTTCCAGATTTATGCCCTTATATAGGTATAAAATATTGTATCCTTATATAGGCATAGAAATCATAACCATATTAAGACATAGCTTAAGTAGTCCTAATACGGCTTGGCTACTTCCACTAGTTCCGAAAATCTACAACGATTTCTTTCAAAAACCCGCCTTCAGCAGTCAGGGACTTCCCCCTGCATGAATATTAATTTATCCAAGAACTCATGGAGTTTTCAGAGAATTAAGTCTCTAATGACGTTATTATGTCCAATCTGACGTCATACTTGGTACCTTCAAGGTATAAATATGCCCACACTTGTCCAAACAAACACACAGTGGTTTGGAGCAGTTCGACTATCTACTTGCTCGACGCGCCCTGCTGCAGCAAGTGCCGAAGGAAGCCGACCCTCCAGCTGACGCACTGAGAGACGCTGTAGTTTCTCCCGCTGAGAAATCTAGCTCCAGTGTTTCCAGGCTACCCTTGCGGGTTGCTGGGAAATCGAGTCCTGAGAGAGAGATACAAGACCTCCTTCATTCTAAACAAAGGTACGGAGCTGATTAGACCCTAAGAAAATTCTTGGATTAGATTCTTGGCAAAGAATACTAAAACTAGGCTACACCACACTTACTTCTTCCCTTGTACTAGACCTAGGTTAGGTACACGGGGGTAGGCGTATTTTAGAAACACCAGTTGAGTACTTTTAGTCATTATTTATCACTGTATGTCTTTTATGCATTTTATGTATATTTTTGGCTTATAAAACCATATCATGCTTTTACAATATTATTTTATAATACTCTTCGTACTGTACGCTTTGTACTTTACCGCAAGTATTACGATTGCAGCAGTTCATTTCTTATGCTTGAGAAAGAAGATTGTTCAATAAATATATTTTATTGAAAATACCTGTCTCTCTATTTCTCTGCACCTCTGGTGAAATGGAGCATGCACGATTGACTGAGTAAAATAACTATCTATTATTTCCGCGACTCTAGAGATATATTTCTTATTCTTGGTAAACAAAGTTGTCATGTTTGTGCGGTTGTCAGAAACTAATCCCTTCTTGTTCATTCGAGAAAGTTTCTAGTGACCTCTGAGCTAGCTGGCACACACACAATTAAGTTTAGCATATTCGGTAGAGACCTAGTCGACTTCAGTCCTACGTCTAAACTACAGGATACACTATTCCAATGCGCAGAGCCTATTGGGAATATAGGAACGACACTACATGGCGCCCAACGTTTGGTAAGGCGATAATTTAATGCTAGATACTAGAGTAACTCAGTCGTGCTTTTCACACAGACCCCTTTTTCCCGTAAAATACTCCAATAGACGTCTGGAGTGGGTTAAAGGATAAAATATCCACTTTAAACTAAGTAGGATGTATTAGTTTTTAGTTTGTTCAACGTTGAAGGATACAGTGTTCCAAAATTTTGTGCACCTAATCTTTGTTTCCTTGAAACTTGCTCTGCAAACATTCGGTCAACACAATGAGTGACGACGAAAGGGATAGAGCTGCAGCAGCAACTCAGGCAGTTTTAGACGACACAAGTCTCCAACAAAATGACCGGATGCTATACTCATCCCGGCAAATATAAGGAAAACCATTACTATAAAACTTATAAAAATGGGATATCACCAAGAGGTGGTAAAGTAATATTTGTAATAGAGGCACATGAATATCAGCAGACAGAGGTATTCTATTCATGGATTCTGTTTCCTGCAGCAGATGCAATAACACACGAGTTCCACTACCATAAATTAGAGGAACCACCAGCGGAATACGTTCCTTTCGAGGATATTGAAATTCCACTAACTTACCAAGAGCATCAGCTCTGGTTTAATGGCGCCCTACAACATCAAAAGCGCATTACCAGGCTCGAACCACTAGGTAGACCAGGAGCCACATGGCCGGTACTAGCCAACTATACACCACATCCTGACATTGAAAGAATGACAACTTCTGAATTGTTAGCTCAGCTAAAACAGCTGCTCAAAATACACAGGTAGCTGGTTCAATATGTCATGCGGACTTTAACAGTCCAACGAGCTGTAAGAATTCCACACCACATCCCTCACACAAACAAAATTACACCACAGACTATACAGTCAGTCATTGGTAAATTGCCCGCAAAACGGGAACAAATTCCATTCTGGTTAGCGCAAAAAATGACTCAAATAGAGGCAGTATTTCCTGATAGTACACCTCATGAGAAACACAGGATTCTGACAATCTGTTTACCAGATTCAGATTCAAAATCTTTATTCGGTTATTCAAGCAAACAACCATAAAAGCACAGTTCAATAGGCAAAATTTAAAAAAGATTGAATCGATCTAAAAACCACTTCCAGAATTTAAAAATCACAATTCACCATATACAATACAATGTTAAAAACAATTTTATATATTTATCCCTCCATGCTATTTCTAAATTTTAGTGCCAGTTTTAAAAATCCGGTTACAAATAAAGTGCAATCGTGGGTTAGCAGCTGTAAATATCAAAGTGCAGGTCTAACCTGAGTGAAATTCATTTTTTTAAGAAGAGGCTTTAAATAAAGCCTCCGATGTATGTCATAATAAAGACAAATAAATAGAAAGTGCACCAGGTCCTGCGGAGACACATTGTCGCAGCCGCAGGACGGTAGCACTTGACCTCGATGGCTCCCCTTAGGAGCGGCAAGCAGTAAATGGAAGAGGTCCAAACGGAACCTAATTAACAAAAATCGATCAAAGCCCGACATTGGCCAAGACAGATACGGTTCCATACTGGGTGTAGATTTTATTACAACATATGTCCGGACACTACTTTTGTTCAGTTCCACCTCCTCTCGATGTAGATACAGAGAAAGGGAAAAGGTTTTCCTCACATATATTACATCTGATCTGCTGATTGAGTCTGGTCTTGTAAAAAGCTCAGGTCGCCCCAATTCTGAGAAGCAATCTTTCAGGTATTTGAGCAACGGGATTTCGTGCATATTGTCCCAGAATAGGGCTTCTCTCAGAAGTTGGTGATTAAGTGGCAGGTCTTTGTTTAGCCAACACTTTAACCAGCAGATTAAAGGTCGTAGAGCTATAGTATCACTTATGAAGGGGACGCCTAGTTCTTCATGCACTATAAAACTGGACGTTCCCTTTGTGACCCCCAGCAGCTGTTTCAGGAAATTATTTTCTACTACCACCAGGTCATTAGTTGCTGTGTGCCCCCAAAGCTCACTCCCATAACAGCCAACCGCCACACTCTTTGCCTGGTAAATTTTTAGCAATGCAGCAATTGGGCGATTGCCCATTTTCCTAGCAAAGCTAAAAATGGCTGCATTAGCCCGAGTTAACTCCCCCCTTCTCCTCTGGACTGCAGGGCCCCATTTCAACTGATTGTCAAACAGGACACCCAGATATGAGAAGGTTTTTGTAGTAGGGATCTTCTCCCCGTTAACATGAAATGAGAACGTCTTCTTATAGCCCTTCCCTACGTTCATTACAAAGGATTTTATGTTGTTAATGGCGAGATCTCGGGATTTCATAAAGCTGTGAAAGGAGTCAAGTAACGATTGAAGCCCTTTTGTGGTCCTTGCCAACAAAACGGCATCGTCCGCATAAAGTAAAACGGGAAGTCCTTTGCGCCCAACATAGGCGTAATCTACTCCGGTATTTAAAAGGTTCTCCTCCAAATTATTAATATATAAATGAAAAAGAAACGGGGCTAAAATACAGCCCTGTCGAACTCCCCGATGCACTCCAAAATCCCTTGTTACCTTTAGCTCTTGGGAGTAACGTGCATTGGCCCTCGTGTCCTGGTGCAGGTCTGCCAGCAAGTTAATTAGATTTTTCTCCACGCCCATGTGGCTCATGGCCTACCAATTTCCAATCCAACTTTACCAGTACAGACAATCTGTCATCACCAATCCAAAGAAATATCACATAAAGCAGCAACTCCTCTGCAATCGGGAATTACAGCTTAAATGCAATTGAAGGAATCCCCTATGTTAACCTGTGAGAGGAGCTGGCCTCACAATAGTGAAAAACAAATGTATGTGTTTGTCACTACTGGACTAGTAAAACAACCAGGTAAATGCCCTACCTTTTCCTTACATAGCACCCTATGTGCGGGGATACTGGCCGAACTTGGAGCTCGTAATGCCGCCCCAGTCTTGCTGAGATGAGATAAGTGCGAATTAGCAGTTTACGTTACAATGAGTCACATAATTAAATCTGTGGGTTGTTTCCAAGATCTGAAGGCCTGACGCTAGAATCAGTGCCTCTTTCAATTTTCACAAAATGCACTTTTAATTTGCTCTTGCTCACGAAGTAAAGGAGGAATGCAAAATGTGCAATCTTTACCCAGAAACAGCACTTGTATGTGTTTATGTTACATAACATAGGTGTGCCAGGTGCAAATTCACTTCGAGCAGCTGACAGGGTTCACAAGCTGGAGGAGCCATAAACACACAGACAAAGTAAGTTCAACAGTTCCATGCTATCAGGTCTGTAACATGCCCCTTCCTGATCTCCCACAAGAGACCTCTTTAACGGTTTGCCTCCCTCTTTTTCGTTTTGCCTCTAAACTTCAGAAATTGCATCTAAGCAATAAATACACGAACACGCACTCATTTGAGTCCGTGTGCCTATTAGAACTATAGAAGTGGGGAACCATGCCTTAGCTCCATTATTGGCGGGTGGTAAGAGGCCCATTGTGGAGGGGCAAATTATTATCCATATGAAAAGGACATTTTCCCCTAATTGTCAAATCAAATGCAAGCCCAATTATCTTTGGCTCCCGTGGCCAACCCAATTGGTAAAAATTATAGTGCGCTTTCCAGGGCACAGCGAGGTGCCGCAAAGAGATCCATTTTAATAAAAATGAAATCTTGACTCTGTAGAAAGCAGCGGTGCTAACGACGTGTTTACAAAGAGAAAGCGGTCCCTGCTTAATGCTGATTACTTTCGAGAACAGATTAAACTTTTGGGAGGAGGTGGCCTACAGCGAACAGCAATTATTTATCTCTCTCGTTTTTGTATGTTGAATCCCTGTGAGGGAGTTCAAAATAGTGCTTTGGTTATGCAAATAACACATATTTATTTTCCGTATTTGCCTACTTTTTTAACGTTATACTTTGTAACATGAAAAATCTGGTATTACTCCTTTGGTAGATTTCTGTTGTGACATACTGTTTTCTACATGCATTATTTAAAAAACAAGAAGCACCTGAGGATATGGGATTTTAAATATGCGTATTTGTAATACACAAAATCAATTACATAAGTCAGTGTTGTTAGGTTTCACCAGCACACGCTTGCCCCGTGCTTGTGAAATCTCTTGCGAGGAAACAAAAAATATTAAAAGGGGCTTAGAGCCCGCCCATTACTTATCTTTACTTACAAATAGTTGGCTCCCGCATCACTCATGTTTCCATGCTTCCTATTGGTTGGCACCTCCATCTTCCCCCTGGGTTTCAGTATTCTTATCCTTGCTGTTGAGTATGGACCAACTACTGCTTCCTGGGATGTATGACGTTACAACGCATACTTTTACAACGCATACCTTTACAACACATTTTTTACAACGCAACATCCATTACAACGCATTCCATTACAACGCATGCCATTACAACAAATTTTTAAAAACTACCTTTACAACGCATTCCATTACAACGCATACTACCTTTACAATGCATAACATTACAATGCATGTATGTTAAGTATTTGATAGTGTAGGGGTAAAAATTACTATTCTAACTCCAGGTGGGTGCAACAGTAGGGTAAGTGTTGGATAGTGTAGGGGTAAAAATTACTATTCTAACTCCGGGGGGGGGGGCAACAGTAGGGTAAGTGTTGGATAGTGTAGGGGTAAAAATTCCTATTCTAACTCCAGGGGGTGCAACAGTAGGGTAAGTGTTGGATAGTGTAAGGGTACTATGCATTGTAATGTTATGCGTTGTAATGGTATGCGTTGTACTGACATGCGTTGTAGTGGTATGCGTTGTAGTGTCATGCATTGTAATGGTTGCGTTGTAATGGCATGCGATGTAATGGATGTTACGTTGTAAAGGTTTTGTTGTAATGGTAGTGCGTTGTAAAAGTTGAGTTGTAAAGGTTGTTTCCCGCTTCCTGTGGCCAGGGTCCTTCCACTGGCCACAGGCTCCTTCAGGTACTCTTTTTTACTTCTAGACACCTCTTCCCACTGTTATCTTTAATGTGTCTAGCGATGTACAGCACTTTCTGCAACAGTTTTGGTGAAAAACGACAGTTAATATTGAAGTAAGCGCTAATTGTGTACTGCATTCACCATAATGCAAAGGTGGAACTGTGTTGGGATGTGAGGCAGAGTGCTCCCAACCCCTTCTGTTTAAAAAGCTCACTTGAGCCAGCAGTATATATTGGGGTGGTCCCAGTATTAAAACATCGACAGTGTCAAAAAGGAAAAGGATACAGTGAGATTTAAAATAAAAAATCAGAGCACGAATAACTTAATTTTTCAGTGTTATTTAATCACACTGAAACTAGTTAACATTTTGTCAGAAAAGCATCGTAGGGCATACATTTTTGTAAAAATATCAACATTGCAGTGCCCAAAGTGGAAGGTGGAAAAGGGGAGGACGGTGATACAAGTGAGATAAACAGAGTATAGGTGGTGATAAAATATCACAAACAAATATTCAAGCATATATTATTCATATGCCAGGAAACCAAAACCAATTAGAGATTCGTCACAGTACATAACATCTGTACAAAATTGCCATGTAGCATACGATTCCACAGTAAAGTAAGTACTGTTGAAGAGACTGGCATTCATGAAGTGTCGACGTTTCTACCCCTGTGTGTGTGCAGGTTCTTCCAGACCTTACTCGCGGGGTCTTCCTCAGGAAAAAGGGTGGGGGTTGTGGGGTGGCGTGGGGCTCACGAAGGATAAAGGGTGGTGTGTCAAATCAATAACTAGAAAAAAATGAGTACATTCAGTGACTCAAGCGGTCCTGGTCAATATAATTACTGTGAGTGGATAAGGAGGGGCCTCTCACTGGTCAATGGGGTCTGTGGCTCTCAAACATAAGAATATAGGTGTCTGTCAGTTCAGTTCAAAAAGCTTTATTCGAAAAGTAAAAACAATTCATAAAAGCATACAAAATAATCACAGTCATAAAAAGTTCATACTGGTTACAAAAAACAAAAAGAACGATCCAATATTATAAAATCAATATGTACAATAATTTTAAAACAAAGTGGGGTAGAACATTCAATTGGAGCAGATGGATGAACTAAAAAGGGACAACATCAGTAATATGCAACTTAATCGGGGGAAATGGTCCGTCTTATTTTCATTATTGCTTTTAAGTACATTATTACAGTGCTGATTATGAAATGATCTTCCAGGGACCGCAATTTGTTATATGCTTCTCTCGATTTTCTTATTCCCCATTTTAACAAAAGAGGCCTTAGTATTTGTCGCCTTGGAGCTAGATATAGAGTACAGTATAAAGTGCAGTGAATGTTGGATTGAAAAGATGTCTCATCACAGGGGCATAAGAGTTTAACCTTGGACCAATCATTAGACCTGGGTAGGGTAATACATCTAAAGAATGTTTCAAGTCGAAAGGATGTTAAGAGCCTACGATCGTCAAAGGATTGATCAACAATAAGATACAGCTGGATGTTACTATGCAATGTCACTTCATCGTGATTTATAACTGATATCTTGGACCTTTCGCTTTTCCACCTAATCGATTCACATTGCTCGACCAAAGATTTTTTTAAGGTGGATCTAGAAACAAAGTCCATTGAAAGTGGATTAGAGAAGTATTCTGGGTGTCTGTCAGCCAAATGATGTATCTGGAAGAAGAGGCCGCAGGTAATCCAGTGATTGCCTCTAAGTAACAACACTTACTCGAGAAGCTACTGTGGATGGGGTCCAGATAAATCAAGGATCCATGAACAGAGGGGTAAAAATCCCGTATCTTAAGAATGACAGATATCCCGATTGAATCAAGGGAGTATGGAGATCTAATCAGAGAGGAGAAACAACAACTGAAAAATAGGACCCAGTTTATAATAGTGAAAGACATGAATGGCAGAAGACGGACGATATTACTGAAAACGCGGTGACTGAAAGGATCACTGAAATAATATTTAGTTACAAAATATAGACTTACAGAAATATCGAGGATAAAATATCGAATACAAAAATATCCAATTCCTATCTACAAATGGGTAAGTACAAAAATATCGAATCAAAAATATCGTTAAAAAAATATAGTTAGTCAAAATATCGAATTTTTGTAAATGTCTTAAAAGAAATTTTAAATAAATGAAATATTAAAAATAATTAACTAAAACATACTTAAAAATACTTAAATAACATTAAAATTATAAAATAATTAATTTAAGCTATAAAAAACATACTATTTTAGTTCAACAGTAGGGAAAGCGTTGGATAGCGTAGGGGTAAAAATTACTATTCCCACTCCAGTGAGTGCAACAGTAGGGAAAGCGTTGGATAGCGTAGGGGTAAAAATTACTATTCCCACTCCAGAGAGTGGAACAGTAGGGAATGCGTTGGATCGCGTAGGGTTAAAAATTACTATTCCCACTCCAGTGAGCTTAACAGTAGGAAAAGTAAATATTTAATATATTAACAAAAATTAATTAAATATCAATACCAATAAAAAATTAATTAAAAGTAATTACCAATTTAATATAATATAATAATTAATCAATTAAAAAAACAAATACATATTAATTATTACAATTCATTAACTAATAATACAAATTAACAGTTAATTAATTAACAATTACAAATTAATTACCGATTAATTAAAAATAAATACCAATAAATACATTTAAATATTTAATTAATTACAATTAAATAACTTCCCACCCTATTCCCCTATAAACCCACAACCCGCCACAGAAAATACATTAATAAAATTCACCTAATTATCAATTAATCAATTAATAAAATTCAATTACCAATTAAAAATTAATTAATTAACAATTAAAAATTAATTAACAATTCATTCAAAATAAATACCAATAAATACATTTACATATTTAATTAATTACAATTAAATTACTTTCCACCCTATTCCCCTATTAACCCACAACCAGCTGCAGAATTAAATTACGCAGAAATTAAATAACATAAAATTCATTATTTAAAATAAATTACTAAAAAAATATACACTTTTCACACATATACTAACATACAAAACACTTAAAAAAATTCGATATTATTAAAAATTCAATATATTTTAATTACCTATATTATATACTTCGACATTTTGACTTTCTATATTTATAAAAATCAATATTACAATACTTACCTTAAATTCGATATTTTTGTTGACTATATTCTGTCCGTCCGATATTTTGTCCATTCTATATTTTGAAGTCGATATTTATGTAAGTCGATATTTTTAACTCGATATTTTGTGTAGTTACCGACTGACAATGGGGGAACCAGTATAAAACCGGGATCGGATAGAGACAAAGTTAGCAGGCTCAACCGAAATATGGTGGTTGTGTGACATACCCCACTGAGTTACGAGTGCCGCTCCGGGAGCAGAGTGAGTGAAGACCGTTCTCTGAATTAAAAGAACTCAAGTGTCGAGCTTTGGAGATGCGCCTGGGTGAATGTGAGTTGTACTGAGACCTGTGAAGACTTTGGCAACATTTCCAGCAACCCCAGGTGAAATTGTTTTTTGATCTCTACTAATGAAGGATGAAATCCAGAAACACGTGTCTAGAGATGCACAGCATAATCTGCATCAACTTTGGTGAAAAACTACAATTAATATTTTATGTTTAAATGTCTTTATTGTTTTATAAAGTTACAATAGAAATAAAACACACAAGAACTTGAGGTTGAACTTGCCTCTTGGCCAGAGCCATTATTAATCTGCAGTGATTTTAACATACACTTAGAGGTTATAAAAGCCCGAACTCAGGCCCATAAATATGAAGAAAGAAAACCTAAAGTATATAGGGCTATCAATGCAGTTGAGGCAAGCTATGGACTGGTGGGTGTTTGGGTGGAAAAAACTACAAAAGACCCTGGAAACACTTATTACTCTCACCCACATAGAACATTTGTACGTTTGGACTATTTTTTAGCCTCAAGTAAAGTGGTGGAGAACCTTAATATTACAAAATTACCACAACTCTTTTCCGACCACAACCCGTTGATTCTGGAGATAAAGGGAGTGTGTGGCATATATAAACAGAGGGAGAGGTGGTGTGGCACACCGGTGGTTTAGCGCGTGTTCAACAAATAGGTAATACAAACTCGATATTAAATGCGATTTATGGGCGCCTCAGGAATGCATCTCTTCTGGCTGGTAGAGACGAACTTGAAGACTATAACACGGGAGCGTGGGGGATCCCACGCGGAATCCTGAGGAGCTCCTAAAAGGTCTTAGCCTTAAAGATTTCAAAAATTGTTCCGGTGTAAATCCAAAGTTTATTAATCAAGTTTAGTCCGTATAGTCATATATTGGAATTCATATAGACAAACGTGGAAACTTCGATAAGTTCAACATGTGGGTTTCAAACTACGATTAATCCCTATGCATTTCGGGACCACCGTCCCTTCATCAGGGGATCTGTAGAGGAAATAGACATCGTTTTAGGGGGGGGGGCCCTGTCCTCCAAAAATAAATTAAATAAGGAAACAATACATACAAGTGGAGTACGTTAAGTGCATTAAGGAAGGTGAATAGGGGTAAAACGAGTAGAACTGCGTTGTTACACAGGGTATAGTTTTACAAAAATATACATGGAAATAATGGGATAGTGAAAGGTGAATAATAAGCTGGTGGTGAAGTGAAGAAATGAACAGGTGAGTGAAATAACCGAGTGCACGTAGGGAGCGGCGCGTTACACAGTATTCATGCGGAGATATCAAAGGACGGGTTGTCGTGAAACGGATATGTGGCCCAAAGACATGCGGGTAACATCTGTCGGTCTGAGGTGGAGATCCAACGTTCCAGGTTAAAAAAAACAACAACTTACCCGAAACCACACGTTCCAGGGAAACTCTAGCGTTACCGCATTCAGGGTAGGTAGTAGTGTTCGGCACCATGCAAGGAAGTGAATAACATAAAAAACGGACTAGATTGCGGATTACGTCCGTGAAGGACATAGAAAACAGACTCCTGGGTGAACGATAGATCCGAGGTGAAAAGAGTAATCATACCGTGCATGTGGTTAATAATTCTAATCTGATGAGAGAATAAAAATAAAAGGTGAAAAAAATGTATAAAATTGTAGAGCCGATAATGGATAATATACAACACGTAGGCAAACAAAAATATGGGTGATATAGGTCAATCCTATGAGATCAAGTAATCCTTGAATAGATCAGATGAATGTGGGAATGAATAAATGTAGTGTAGAGAATAACGGGTGGAGGATAACAGGGAAAAGATAAATGTGACTGGGCTATTGAAACTGAAACTAAGAGCCAGGAAGGGTGAACAAACAATAAGGAGCGGATAGTAGAAGACGAAAACTGAATGTCAGGGTGAGTGGAGGAACAAGAAAGAGCAAAGTACTAGGTAGATTCAGAGAACAATGAATACATTCTGGGTGAGACGGAAAAAAACTGAGAGACCTGTATTCGTGTCCAAATATTCATCAACAAGTCCTACCATTAAGAAGATCATTCTACGCAATTGGTCAATGATACAATTAGAACCAGACTTCCAAGGAATCTTCAATTGCACTCCTTTGTTCGCCTACCAAAGAGCGAAAAATCTGAAAAACATGCTAGAATTCACCCCATCATCTACTGTTTCTGTTTTTTCTGGAACTAAACCATGTCACAATTGCAGTCATTGCAACAACATAATCAGGGGTAACTCCATCAACCATCCTCGAACTGGAAAAATGATACATCTCAAAACCAACGCCACATGTGACTCCATGAACTTGGTGTATTTACTGAAATGCCCTTGCGGCTTGCCCTATGTGGGAAAGACTGAGAGAAAACTGAAAATCCGTTTAACGGAACACAAAAGTACCATCAGAACTAAGAACTTGAAGTCTCCTTTAGCTGCGCACTTTATATCAGCCTCACACAACATCAGCCAGTTAAGGTTCCTTGCACTAGAGGTTGTCCCCATGAGACCGGGTGTTGATAATCACAAGAGATTGCTGCAACGCGAACTAGTTTGGATCAAACTGTTGGGTTCTTGCCAACCTACTGGACTGAATGATCGTATAGAATACAGTTGTTTCCTATAAATGCCTGCTCATCTTTGTTCTCCCCACTATGTTGCATTTATACACTTGTTTATTCTTTGCCCTGTTTGCTACACAGTGTACTCTGTCCCTTCAATACTATACCTTTTGGTCTTCGACCTCACTGTTCTTTACTTGTTTTTTTCCGTCTCACCCAGAATGTATTCATTGTTCATTGTTCTCTGAATCTACCTAGTACTTTGCTCTTTCTTGTTCCTCCACTCACCCTGACATTCAGTTTTCGTCTTTTACTATCCGCTCCTTATTGTTTGTTCACCCTTCCTGGCTCTTAGTTTCAGTTTCTACAGCCCAGTCACATTTATCTTTTTCCTGTTATCCTTCACCCGTTATTCTCTACACTACATTTATTCATTCCCACATTCATCTGATCTATTCAAGGATTACTTGATCTCATAGGATTGACCTATATCACCCATATTTTTGTTTGCCTACGTGTTGTATATTATCCATTATCGGCTCTACAATTTTATACATTTTTTTCACCTTTTATTTTTATTCTCTCATCAGATTAGAATTATTAACCACATGCATGGTATGATTACTCTTTTCACCTCGGATCTATCGTTCACCTAGGAGTCTGTTTTCTATGTCCTTCACGGACGTAATCCGCAATCTAGTCCGTTTTTTATGTTATTCACTTCCTTGCATGGTGCCGAACACTATCTACCCTGAATGCGGTAACGCTAGAGTTTCCCTGGAACGTGTGGTTTCGGGTAAGTTGTTTTTTTTTTAACCGGGAACGTTGGATCTCCACCTCAGACCGACAGATGTTACCCGCATGTCTTTGGGCCACATATCCGTTTCACGACAATCCGTCCTTTGATATCTCCGCATGAACCCTGTGTAACGTGCCGCTCCCTACGTGCACTCGGTTATTTCACTCACCTGTTCATTTCTTCACTTCACCACCAGCTTATTATTCACCTTTCACTATCCCATTATTTCCATGTATATTTTTGTAAAACTATACACTGTGTCACAACGCGGTGCTACTCGTTTTACCCCTATTCACCTTCCTTAATGCACTTAACGTACTCCACTTGTATGTATTGTTTCCTTATTTAATTTATTTTTTGAGGACAGGCCCCCCCCCTAAAACGATGTCTATTTCCTCTACAGATCCCCTGATGAAGGGACGGTGGTCCCGAAATGCATAGGGATTAATCGTAGTTTGAAACCCACATGTTGAACTTCTCGAAGTTTCCACGTTTGTCTATATGAATTCCAATATATGACTATACGGACTAAACTTGATTAATAAACTTTGGATTTACACCTGATCAATTTTCGAAATCTTTAAGGCTTAGACCTTTTAGGAGCTCCTCAGGATTCCACGTGGGATCCGCCACGCTCTCGTGTTATAATATATAAACAGAGCACATGATCCTTTGACAGAAAACTACTTGCTGACGAGGGATTCTGTGCCCATATTAAACTTTGGTCTGCGGAATTCTTTAACAGCAATACATATAGTGCTACTCAAGGGATAGTGTGGGACACCTTTAAAGCCGCTTTAAGGGGAGAAATTATTGGTTTTGTGGCCCGACATCGGAAACATCGAAAGGCAGAGGTAGCTCAAATAACAGGGAACCTGGCCGAACTAGAGGCAGAGCATATCAAAATAATAGTCAAGGGAGACCAGGAAGAGGTAGTGTCGGAACACATGATAAAATTAGCTCTAGTAAAGGCAGAAATCATCAGCTTTTTACAGGAAAGGGTGGCCCAAATGTTCCGAGCCTATCGGGGGGATATCTATGAATATGGCGAGGCAACAGGGAGGCTTTTAGCATTAAGAATGAGGCAAAAAAGTGCCCGGAGTAACATCCTAAAAAGCAAGAATAGCAGGGATCAATTAGTGACAAGCCCGGAAAAGATTATGGAGGTGTTCGAGGAGTTTTACAGAGGGTTGTATCAACCTGACACGTGCAAAACAAATCAGACAGACCCTGACCCTATAAGCTCCGTACTACCTAGAATAGACTAGGACACAACTCAGGATTTAGATGAAGAATTTACCATGGAAGACGTGCAGGAGGTGTTAGGGTCTCTTTCCGCCGGGAAGGCAGCCGGACCGGCTAAAATCCCAGTAGAAATGTATAAAATGCTCTCAGACAAGATTCTTCCAATTATACATGATCTATTCTTGGGTGTACAATGTAGTGGGATCCCCCCTCCATCGTGGCAGGGCTCGTATGTTTTAGTATTTCCAAAAAAAGGCAAACTACTAGAACTACCGTCTTCATATCATCAGATATCGCTTATGAACTTGGACGCCAAATTATATTCGAAGATAGTCGCCAAATATCTACAAAAAATCATAGTGGCGCTGATATCACCCTGGTAACATGGCTATGTCCCAGGTAGGGGGACCACAGACGGGTCATCGCACTACTCGATATAGCAGAAGTAGAATCTAGAGAGCTGCTGTGGTCCTCCTAGATGCGGAGGAAGCCTTTGACCGGGTATCTTGGCACTATTTATGGGGTACTTTGGTAGAGAGAGGGCTTGGGTCAAGGTTTCTCAGAGCTATTCAAGCTATTTACTATAAACCATATGCGCAGCTACAAATAATGGGTAATACTTCAGGGAGGATTGGGATTGCTAGTGGGATGCGGCAATGCTGCCCATGCTCCCCAATATTATTTGCCTTTTATCTCAATCCATTTATTAACCAAATCTTGAATAACCAAGCAATAAAACCCATAATCACTAAAGGCTATGAAACCAAGATTCTTTCATAAGCGGATGACATAGCAATAGTTACACCAGATCCACAGAGGGCAATTAGGGAAATAGAAAGTATAGCAGAGGATTTTGGTAGGAAATCTGGATATCTGTTAAACAGCAGTAAAACTCAAATGATACGCTCGTCCCAGTGCCAGGTACAAGATCCACGTGAATGCGAGATGGCTACTTATTTAGGAATTAATATAACATCCAGCATGGACAGCCTTTGGGCAGTAAATATTGATCCGATTATGGGGAAAATAAATGGGGAACTTAAGCGGTTGGACAAACTACATCTCACAATAATAGGCAGAATTAATGTAATAAAAATGAAATATTTTCCGAAGATATTATATTTACTCCGTGCAATACCTTTGGAACAGCAGGCATTTAAATAAATAAAGTCAATGCCCTGTTTACCAATTTTATTTGGGATTATCAGAAGAATTGCCGTGCATTGCAATATCTGACACTACCAAGAGAGCGCATGGGTGGGGAGCCCCCAATATTTTATTGTACTAGTGGGCCACTGCCCTCCATCAGATGGGTTTCTTACTGTTTCCAGACCAGAGCAGATATGAGGTCCTGAGCTAACCCACAATCTATCACTTGGCGATCGGTAAAGATGCAGAAGGGCTCTTCTTAAGACAACTGGAACCAAGCTATTATAAAAAAAAACATGCTTTAAGTGTTTTAAAGGGGCATGGAAAGTATGGAAAAAGGTAAATAAATGCTGTAACATCTCCAGATGTAATAAATGTACCTTACTATATGATGGTATGGCTAGATAAGGGGAACAGGTGGGGATAGAGCGGGTGGCAGATCTATTTCACAACAGTAAATATTCGACATTTCCTGAACTTGCTCACAGGTTCGGTCTTAATAACAGCTCGTATTTCAAGTTTATGCAGATACAGAGCTCTTTAAGAAGTCTACCTGAGGGTTCTATCAATTTGGAAGAAATTCCAATACTGGGAATTATGAAACACCAAGATAATAAGATTAGAGATTGCTAATACAAACTATAAAAGACTCTCCCGGATGATATGGATAAAACTGAAGCAAAATGGGTAGAAAAAATGGGCGATGGGGAGATTGATTTGGACATGACACTTGAATTAGGGATTAAGATCTTTCTGTCGGCCAACGTAAAAGCTCCGCATTATAAAACCTTGCATAATTTGTACTATACACCAGCTAAGCTTTTCAGATGGGGGAAGAGGTAGTCGGATAACTGTCCGAGATGTCTAAGCGGACTAGCCGATAGGATCCATATGTTCTTTTCTTGTACGAAACTGGCTTTTTTTAAAAGTGATCTAGAGGATCTTTGGCTACAGACATTGAAGAAAGAAATAAAGATCACCTCAGCTATGATGATACTAGGATATGATGGTAGGGCAAACCTCAATACATCATATAGAGACTTTGTTTTAATAACACTGGCAGTAGCCCGTCTATTGATAACTACTGCATGGAAAGATAGGGAGCCCCCACCATACCACCAATGGCTGCACCGGCTTTTTAATATCAGTCGGCAGGAAATCTCCCCATATAAATGTGAAGGACGGAAGCACGGATGAAGGGAATGAAGATTTATTTATTCATTTATTTTAAAGGTTTTATATAACGCTGGCTAGACCCGGAGGTATCAGAAAGATTTGGGAGCCATTGTTGTTATGGCTGAATAACATTAGAGGATAGGAAAGAGCTATTAAATTTTTAAATATGTGTGTATATGTAAATATGAAATGTTTAAGGTAAAATATCCTATTGTGACCATTGCTGAAAATTAATTTTGTGTATTTATGTATATACTGATTTTCAATAAAAAAAAAGAAATAAACACAGTAGCAATACAGATATGCAACGTGACATCCCACAATCGTAGGAAAAGCTAATAGACTTAACTATACCAACATCCCCAAACTACCTCCCCCGTGTCCCTCAACCCCCACTCCCCCCAGCCATCAATTGCCTGTTGCTAACCCAGATGCGTTGTTCCTCAGATATTGGTCAGTCTAGGTTCAGTGAGTCATAAAAGTCGCAAGTATTTGGGGCAAGTGAGTTCTATAAATTCTGAGGAAAGCAGCGCCAGGAAAGTTTTCCAGAAAGCAGGGAACGAAGCACCTTGGTTGGTAAGGGAGAGGGAAATCCGCTCCATGCCAAGAAGGTGCCACATCCGATGTAACCACCCCGGATGGGTAGGAAGGCGTGTCGGTCCCCAATGTGCCAGGATATTTTGAAGGGCCGCCCCTAGAGCCAGTGCAATTCGACGCCCTTTGCGTGATTTAAGAGGGGATGTGAGAGCATTAGGTAGGACTACGAGGATGTATGCTGGGAAATGGGGCAAATCTGTGCCAAAATAGATGTCAATATCCTTGAGTACTTGTGTCTAATAGGTGGTTAATTGGGGGCAATCCCACAATATATGCGTCAGGGTACTGGGCGACCCACATCTGCGCCAACACAAGAGATCTCTTGTCGGGTTGCCCTTGTGAAGTCTGGAGGGAGTGAGATACCAATAAGTTGTTATTTTAGTGGCGGTCTCTATACTAGCAACATTGCACACAGTATGCCTAGTTCTGTAGTATATATTTTCCCATTTGCGCTGTGTAAGTGTGCATTCTTTTATGAGGCATGTCTTACTAAGCTGTAAATCTGTGATATGAGGTGGGTATGAGTAGTTTTGGATAACAGCCACTTCTTGAATGGGGTGAGGTGACGTTGCACCTGCGGGAGAACACTGGAGTGCATAACCCAGTGCCTTATTTGCTGGTAGCGGTACCATTCCGTTTTGGGGGGTCCCTGTTCAAAGAATAATGGGCCCTGCTTGTCGAAGAAATGTCCAATAGACCTGCAGTCCTCCCAGGTCCAGCAAGTGAAAGGTCTTCACCTCCATCCCAGGGAAGAAAGCAGGGTTCTCCACAATGGGAGTTAATGGAGACGGGAATGAGGTGAGAGCTCTTCTCCCAGCTATCTTGTCCCACGCCACCAAGGGGGCACGTGTAACAAGCAACAGATAGAGACTCTTAGGCCAAGCTAGTTTTCGCAGGAATGAAATCTGCCATAGTGACCGCCCTGCCACTAACCCATCCATGAAAAGCCAATGCTTCTCGGATTCTGGACGCGACCATCCCACGAATGCCCAATAGTAGTCCCGCAGGTTTGGGACCCCCAGACCACCCTCCGCTGGGGGCCTGTAACTCAGTTCTCGCCGTATGCGGGGTCTCTTGCCCGCCCAAATAAAAAATTCCAGCTCTCGCTGCAACGTGCTTATAGTACCTGGGGGGGTCCAGCGGGAGGGTCTGAAAAAGAAAAAGTGTCTTGGTAGTATGGACATTTTAACAGCTGGTATCCGGCCGAGACAGGGCAGCGAGTGTAGTCAATACTGGTGTAAGTCTGCCCGAATTTGGTGAAGTAAAGTGGTTTAGTTTGCCATTACAGTGTTCGGTAAAGATGATGTAAGTTGTATCCCTAGGTATACTATTGCTACTGGAGCCCACTGGATGGGATATGCGCTTTGCAGTTCTTGTATTGTATTGGGTTTCAGAGTGAGACTAAGGGCTTGTGACTTATGGACGTTAATTTTGAAGCCTGCTGCCTGGTAGAATTGATCAAGCTTGGATAAGAAGGCCGGGAGGCATGTTTGAGGATTTTCCAAAGTCGCTTTTACGCCATCTGCATATAAGCTAAGTGTATGTTCGTCCCCCCGAAGTTTATCCCAGTAATGCGTGGGTTATAGCGAATCCTTTGAGCCATTGGCTCGATATACAAGGCAAAGAGGTGAGGGGGCAACCCTGCTTTGTGCCTCTCTGAATGGGGAATTGAGTAGATATATAGCCATTCACACGGACCATGGCTGTTGGCATGGTGTATCCGCTCAATGCCCACGCTATGAATCTTTCGGGATTCCCAAAATGCCATAAGGTTGCTTCTAAGTATGTCCAGTGGACCCTGTTGAATGCTTTTTCCGGCATTGGGCTTTAGCTATAATGTGGAGTAATCGTTTAGTGTTATCCGCACACTGGCAGTTGGGGACAAATCCTGCCTGGTATGGATCAATCAAGCCAGGAAGGAGAGGGGATAGCCGTGATGCCAGAATACTGGTAAATAACTTAAAATCAACATTAAGGAGGGAAATGGGCCTTATGAAGCACATTTGTGCTTATTATTTCTGGGTTTAGGTATTACGATAACTGAGGCATCTAGCATTGTATGGGGAGAGCGGATTATATACAGGGGCATTATATACTCAAGTAAGGATCGGCGCTAATAAAGAGCAAAAAGGTTTGTAAAACGAGGCTGTGAAACCGTCTAGACCGGGGGATTTGAGCGTTTTTTGCTTTGAAATGGCTGAAATTACCTCCTCTATTTTAGTAGGAAATTCTATGTTCTCTGCCTGGTTTTTTGTAACTGTGGAGTTAGGCACTCCCTGGAGGTACCGGGCTTGAGTCTCTAGAGAAGGTACTGGGCTTGAGTCTCTAGAAAAAAGGTATTGTGCTTCATAGAGTCCTGCATAATATTGGCGGAATGTTTTCGCTATTTGCTGGTTGGTGACCATCTCTTCTCCCACAGAGGCAACCACAGAGGCGGCGCCGGATGCTTGTCTCCATCTCCTCAATCTATGGGTCAACAACCTCCTAGCCCTGTCCCAGCCAGGGTAGAAGGTTTGACGGAGCCCTAGTGCTGCATACTCTGCCCTTGTCTAATGCAGCAAGTTGACATGGTGTGCCTTCAAGTTGTCTCCAAACCCTGGGAGCTCCTGTTTTCTGGTGTATGCATTCTAGTTCTTGTGTTTGTTGCATCAGGAGCTCTCTTTTCTCCCTGCAAGCTTTATTATCTGAAGCTGTGATTGCTAGGAATTCCCCTCTGACAACTGCTTTTAGGGCATCCCAGAGGGTAGCTATGGGAGTATCATTTACTTCCAGGTAGCCCCGCAGGACTATTGAGATCTGCTTGACCATCTCTGGGCAATGTAGCAACATGTCTCGGAGGCGCCTGGTCCATGGCGAGGTCTGGGCACTTGGCAAGGAGAGGGCCAGAGTGACCGCCGAGTGGTCTGAAAGTGTACATGGTAACATCTCTATTTGTCGGATATGAGGTCGTAAGCTCAGTGAGCCCAGGAAATAGTGAATCCTTGTGTATGTCTTGTGGGAATGTGAGTAGAATGTGTCTGGACGAGGGGTGTTTGTCTCTCCATATGTCGAATAAGTCTGTGTTGATGACAATCTGTTTTCCCCCTTCTGAGAGAGAGTCCCGGTCTGTTCTTGTCTCTGGGTCGATCTGTCTAGGGCGTAATTGAAAGTTATATTTAGGTCCCCTCTCAGTAGTTCTGTTGGGGGATGCACTAACTTCTTACACGACCTTCAGTAGGTATTCCTCTTGTCCTTCTGTGGGGACATTGGCTGACCCTATTGTAAATGTTTGCGAGCCCATGTAAAAAGAGTACACTAACAATCTACCCTTTAGTTCCACTTGTTTGCGTCCTAACTTCCCAGGAAATATATTAGAAATAAGGATGGCTACACCCGCTTATTTTGTAGATAAAGAGGAAAAAACAATGCTGTAGGAAGGCCATCAACAAGAGTCTATGTGTGCCCCTTGGTAGGAGGTGAGTGTCTTAAAGAAGGCATATGTGGGCTTCAGAGTATTCTAGATATAAAATAATGGCACAATGTTTTATGGGGCTATTAAGACCTTTAACATTCAAGGTTAAGGATCTTAAGAGTCTGGGACATTGTGATTGTCATGAGGTAAAGCTAAGATATCTCGCTGCAAAACAGATGGGTAGGTACCACAGGTCTGCATTAGTGTGTTTGTCCGTCTGGGCCTATGTCGAGATTGCGCAGGGATCTGATGAGACGTGTGGGTATAGCAGAGGGGGGCACATGAACTGAACAACAACCCCAAGTAAACATAACAAACAAACAATGTCACAAAACAATATTATGAATGTCCTGGGTGTGTATACCCACGGGAAGAGGGTGGAAGAGTTCTGGATCTTCTTGCCACCATGCTCCCCCCAGGCTTCTGGCAAATTGCGTAGGTCATAGAGGTACCGTTAAGGCTTTGTAGTCTTGGGGTGTCTGTCAGTCCAAGTACTGGCTCGGGGCCGCTCCTTAGATATTGTCACCGGTTTGGGGCGCAGCGGAGTCGAGTTTTGAGTAATCGTTTTCCAGTTCCCTGTTTCTCGCCCTCTGCCCGACCTGACAGACGAAGGTGGGTTTGCCATGAGATCTACCTGGATGTTCAATAGTTGACAGGCATCTTTCACTGAGCAAACTTGTTGGATCTTCCCATTGAGGTGAAAGATGAGGCGAAATGGATGACCCCATGAGTGTGGAACTTTGCTGTCCCGAAGGTGTGCCGTGATCGGCTGGAAAGCTCTCCTTTTCTGGAGTGTAGAGGCCGCCAGATCTTGAAAGAGGAGAGGCTGATGCCTTTGGTACTGGATTGAGTGACTGTCTCTGACTTTTAGAAGAATGTGCTCCTTTAGTTGGAAATCATGCACACAGGTGAGGATATCGGAGCCAGGGCCGGAGAAGGTCTCCTCGGGCCCGCTCGGTGCGTGCGGTCGAGTTTTATCTCCATACCGTCCGCGGCGTCTAGGATCAATCGAAAGAGGCCTTCTACGAACAATGCAATGTTCTGACCCTCTGCTCCATCTGGGATATTACGGATCTGTATATTGCTGCGCCTAGAGCGGTTCTCTAAGTCTTCAGCAAGTGCTTGGTGATCTAAGTGTTGATGTTCGAGCTCTGGGTCTCTAATGTATCCACTCTGTCCTAGGGAATTGACATCTTTCCTCACCTCCCTGATCTCGTGCGCAAGTTCACTCTTCATCTGTTTCAAGTCTTCCCGTAGAGAAGCAAAGAGGGTCTCAATAAATGAACTCTTGAGTGGAGCCTCAGTGTCCCTGATATCAGTCGACTCCAGCATTTCTGCGCTACTTGATCCGGGGGCCTTGAGCAGCAGGTCCTTGGCCGACCTGTCTTTCTTCCCTTTATTAGCTGTCCTATTGAGCAGGTGTTTGGGAGCTACACAGGCAGACCCTCTGGCTTTGACCTCTATGCGCCCCCCTGCTGTGGCACTCGAAAAGGGTACCAGCCACTGAAGCTGCCAAGTTCGTTTTTTGGTGTTAGTTTGGCTGTCTGGGGATATATGTTCTATGGTTGAGTTGGCAGGTCCATCAAGGGCTCCATCAAGGTGCAAGGGCACCTTTTCGATGGGTCATTAGCAGGGGCTAGAGCTTTTTATGTGTCTATCTGCTGCTCTTCCTGTATTGCAAGCCTCTTCAGGTTCCGCGCGGGCTACCAACTTTGCCCAGACTCTGCTCCCTGCCCACTGTTCGTGCTGTTTTGAAAGGCATGCACAGAGTACCACTCAGTTTGCTCCGTGGGAACTACGCACCAGAGCCTCCTTGCGTAATGTGGGCCTCTACGGGTCTCAACGAAAGTCTTGTGACCGCTCCCTGTGTTGCAGTCTGGTAGCGGGATGAATGAGCCCGCACAGCGCCCCCCAGGTGTCACCTTCTGCTATAGCGCTGTGACCATAGTTCCCTGCGGAGTCGATGAGAGCGCCAACTCCTGCGGTTGTTGGCTCCACGGGAATACCGCACCGCCTCTCCCCGCTCCTCCATGAATCAGCTGCCTTGATGGTCCCAGAGGGCTAGGCCCTGCTTCCAGCCTCTGCCATTGGGGTTGCGTCCCACTCGCTGGGCAATCTCCCTTATCTATCTGGGTTGCAAACCCCGATGATACGTTTTCCTCGCTCTGCACGGGGAAGTTCAGGGGTTTTCTGAGTCGCTAATCAATGGGGTGCCCTTGAAGCAAGATCAGAATCCATCCTCTCCGCCTCAGCGGTTCGCCCGTGGATCCTCACCTTGTTTGTTTCCTACTCTACCTCCGCTTCTGAAGTTCCAGGCTCGGCTGGGAAGCCTCACAGGCAGGTGTGATGATTCCACTGGGGCCCCGCAGGCGCTGGTCACCCACCTGGAGCTGGCATATCCTTCTCGGTTGCCACGCCGGGGGTCACTGCTGATTCTTTGGCACCAGGTCGCAGGCATGCACCACGGTCGCCACCGGCTCCGCCGACACTCCTGGCTGCTTCTTGTCGGAGCAACTCATCCTCTCCACCTCTTCTTGTACAGTCTCGGGCAGCACCTCCCTGCCGCTCCCTGGACAGTCCCGAGGTCAGCCATAGCAATCTTCTGCAGCTCGATTACTCAATAGCGGGCTGTCAATCTTGAAGCTAGCGGGTTGAGCTCCCCATCAGCCGTAGTTCCACCTGCGCTTGGGAGCGATTGCAATGGTCCATCCACTCAACGCATGGGCTAGAGGCCTGGTCTGGGAGACGGAGCGATGAGCAGGCACGTCCTACTCAGTTGCCATCTTGGCCACGCCCCACTACAGATAATATTGAAGTAAATGTTAATTGTGCACTTCATTCACCATAATGCAAAGTGGAGAACTGTGCTGGGATGTAAGGCACTGTGTACCCAACCTTTCGTCTGATTTAAGGCATATTGGACAGCAGCCCGGGCTGCTGTGCAACATGTCTTAAAGTAAATAAAAACAAAGTACTTTGAAGCGGTCAAACTGGCTGCGACATAGCGCTCTGGTTTTATTTACTTTAGGCCATGTTGCACAGCATGCCGTGCTGCTGCTAACACCTTTAAAAAACATTAACAAAGCGAAATAGCTCATGTAGAACTATTTGACTTTGTTAATGTTTTATTAAGGTATTGTACAGCAGAGCGGGTTGCTATGCAACATAGCTTTTAGTTTTAAAAAAACATTATGACATAGTCTGTACTAGCTGCGCCATAGAGCTTTGTTTTTATTTACTTTTAGTTATGTTGCACAGCAGCTCTGCGCCGGTGTGCAACATCTTTGAAAAATATTGACAATGCCAATAGGTCTTGCATAGGCGAAACCTATTGGCTTTGCCAATGCTTGTTTTACCTGAATTTAAATGCACTCCTGTTTTTACAATGATCGTAAACCTTCTTTAACAAATCTCCCCACACTAGAAAGAGAAAATGCTCTTCTGTATTATCATGAAATATTGAAGTTAGTGATGTATGCGAACACAATGAGCTGGATGACCTTGTAAAGACTGCAACAGATTGGGTAAATTAAGCAGAGTGGGCTTCTTGGAGCAGCAGGGGCAATTCTAGGTGTGGCTCTGGCAATTGCTGAAGTAAGGGAAAGGAAAACAAGTGCCATAAAAGACTGTATCAAAAGTAACATCTCAACTAATGAATATTAATTATCGGGAATGTTCACAATGGAAAATGATGGTATCTGTCAAAACAAGAGCAATAGAATACTGAATAAAACGGGCCTTAATGGTTGGCCATTTAAAGTATGTTAATTTTATAGGTATCCAGTGCTAGAATTAGAAAACATTAATCCTGGAACCCATAAATTGGAAGTTAAGGTATGGCTGAGGAAAGGGGGTGAAGTCACAAGGGGATGACTTTGAAAAACAGTTAGATACTCATTTTATACATTTATTTTAAAAAAAAATCTGCTGCAAAGAAGTTAACAATAAGGATATATGTGAAAGTAAATATGTCCTAACTTACTTAAGGGGTCACAAAGAGGCTCCATTTGAAAATATCCTAGAGCATTAAGACACCTATGCAGGAATCTTTGTACGCCCAGCTATTTTGAGGAGATTATTATAACAGCAAGAGAACTCTAGTGGTTAATGGATTTCTTCAGAGTTTAGATTTCTTCTAGGCGCAGTTCTGACTCAAAGTAGTATAGAGGGTTAATATGCCTGCTGCAAAGTGTAGGAAGGTGGATACCTGACTATGGTTACCCCAGATTTTTTGCCTTGTGTTTAGCTGGTTTTCGACTTAGTTGGCCTGGGATCCTGCTAATCAGGGCCCCAGGCTATCTGCTCTCTCTGTAAAAATGGACCCCATGTACCCTAGGTACATAACTAATTGGATATTGAGTCACCTTATGAGCCCCTGTATAGTGTACTATAGGTACCCAGGGCATAGGTGCACCCAAGGCCAACCAGGGGCTGCAGCATATATTTTGCTACCCCTGGCTGGCCATCCAAACTGACACAACTGGCTGATCACTCAGCTGGGGCAAGGTTGTGTAATCACCCCTTGCTTAGTTACAGAATTCCTATGTCTAACCTTATAGTAAGACACATATACACCTATAAGTCACTCCTATGGCAGGCCTTAACAATCCTGAAGGCAGAGTGCTTGGTTTTATGTGAGATGGGGCTTTAGCATGAGCTGAGCCTGTCTGCAGCTTTCGGAACCATGTCCTTATAGCTGTTCTAGGATATTGCCGTACCATATACTCTTAAGTGCATTATGAACCTCGCGGTTAAATGCTAACTCTGGTTTGGCTTTATCAAAACATGTCGTGTAAGGTGTCATACGCTTTGGAATACTACCCCCTTGCCAGTCCTGGCCACGGGGGTAGCATTCCACCCTTCTAGAGGGAGAAGACATGTTACTTCCATTAATCCCGGTTAAAGTTAACCAGAGCCTCAGCATCACAAAATGGATGCTGCTGCCACAGACACGAGTCTGACCTCCTGCTGCTGGGAGTCCTTCCAGCGAGGGAGGCTTGGACAATAGGTTTTCTGTCACAGGGAGGTGCTAGCACCACCCCAGACAGGCTATAGTGTATTGGGGCAGGGAGTGCTGAATGAAATGAGACACTGCCTGGAGCACACAAGGTGTCCCATGCATAGTCCAGTTCAAACCGGTGCTGGGGCACTCCAGCCCCAGCTCTGGCGCGAAACTGGACAAAGGGAAAGGGGTGTAACCACCCCCTTCCAGGGTCCCACCCATAGGAGGAACCTAGCAGGTAATCCAGCCCCTAGATTCGGTATATAGGTAGGAGCTGAGTCCCAAGACTTAGATTTATCCTGACTGAAACTCTGATACCAAACTCTGGACCTTCGACATCCTACTCGACGTAGAAGACTGAAGAATCTCCCTTGTGGTCAAGGAGTGACCACCCTGTGCAAGCAGGCACCATCAAGCGCTCAACGGTTTGCTTTGTTGTTGCTCCTGCTTGAGCCCGAACACAGAGCCTGACAAGACCCGGACTTCCAGACTTCCTTCAGCCCGATCCACAGCCACAGCAAATCTGAGACCCGTGGATGCGACGCGAGACGTGGGACCGGCCATCTTGGAAAGCCAGCGAAACGCTTTCCGTGCAGCTTCTGAGGCACCCTCAAAGTTGTGCATCGGGAATTGAGAAGCCCTAGCCCCGAGTGCTGCGTGGGGCCCTTTTGCATTTTCCTGCTCGACGCGTCTGTCCGGTCACTTGCCCGTTGGCTAGTGGCCTCTGTGACGACGAAACCCGAAATATAAACCACTGGTCTGGTTGCTCCAGACTGGCCTTTGCTTCCCTGCGAAGGAGGAGCCACTCAGTCCTTGCTGGCCTGAGTAGGAAGCCATCTTCGATTCCTGCATGGGTAGCATTTGCCAAGGCCTATTGACTCCGAATCAAGCACCGACACCACCAACAGCGAGAGCCTTCATGGGACAGTCCGTATCCAGCTCCTGGTCGTCGTCGACACCTCCTGGTCCACGTGGCTGCAGAGACAAGCTTCACGACATCACCTTATTGCTTCCCGACATCGCCTGGTTCCTTCCTGGTCACTGGCTAGTCACCCAGACTCTGTCCCCTCTGCTTTCAGGTACTCTTCATCCTCGATCCGCCCTTGGATCCAACGGACTCTTCTCTCCTGGTCGCCTGCAGCATCTTTTCTCCAAGGCTCCATAGAACTCCACGACGAAACCCGACACACTTTGGGACCTATACACCCGCTTCCTGTGGGTGAGGTAACGCGAGTACTGCGGTGCTCCTGTGAAGATTAACTCTCCTAGTGTCCTAGTTTCAGGTGGTTAGTTCCTAGTCTAGTCGGAAGACTCCTAATTCTTTAACTTTGTAACTTTACGCACCCATTGACTTCTATGTGTGCACGCGTGCGCAATTAGACACTGCACAGGCATCTCGTGGGCCTCCTGCTCCCTGACAACTGTTAGTCCAGTGTAGCGCCAGCCATTCCCAAGGCCCTAGGCCTTTCCATTGTTCGTGATGTGGTTCTTATACCACTATTTTAGTATATGGTTTAGCGGGTCACCAGGGCCTATCCATATTTGTGCAACTTATTGTTTGTTATACTAAGTTTCTTGTTATGCGCTTGTGCCTCTGTTCTCATAAAGAGTTCAGAGGATTGATTTAGAAATAAATACATATATATTTTGAATATATAACCTGTGTGGTGTCCTTTCATTTGGTATTAAAAGAATTGCATATGGTAAAACAGCTGGCTTCTCATGCCCTCTTGAGTTTAGCCTAAGACTGCATTTGTCCATGCTACCCCTAGGATAGCTGGTCTATGAGGTTGACTTTACAACCATCACCATAAGGGTTGTTTGGACAGGTGCAAGGTGCTCACTAGAATAGTGAACATCATATACCAGGCCAACTTCTCACATTGGTGTGCAGCGGTTGGGATTTGAGCTTGCTGTTGTTTTACCAATTGTAATCTTTGAGATATCATTTGAAAGATCACATTAGGTACCATAGGTACATATAACACGACTTAGAATACATAAGTTCTACTGAACTTAGTTGTTGTAGACCAAAGGGCCTAGCACACTCTGACCACAACTCCTAGAGAGGTTCTAGTAGAAAACACATAGTGTAGGTAGGTGCACACACCACAACTCACTAGAATCATGTCTACCACAGGTGAGCCAAGTATGACTCTTCCTGTGGGAGGTGACCCTCCCAGGGCACCCTCTAGATATGAAATGCTCCATTTCCAAGAGATGAGACACTTGTGTACCTCAAGGAGATTGAAACAGGGTTTCAACCCTACCATCCCCCACCTAATAGAGCTCCTGGAGAGGGCTGATGCTGAGAAGGCCTCTAGACAAGGTCCCTCAGTTCATGCAGAAGAGGTCTTGCCCTCTACAGATGATGCATCAGACCCCACTATCATAGGTGAAGATCGGGATGAACCAGAGGAAGAATCTGAAGAAGAAGGTTTCCAAGATAGCCAGGTCCAAGTTGGGAGACTTAGCCAGGCTAACCTAAGCCTACATGGGGCTGAGAATGGGCTAGCCCCATACAGACATATTAGTAGACTTAACCAGGGGTATGAGAGGAGAAGGTCCCACTCAGGTGAGTCCCACCACTCTAATGCCTCTAGAGGATCCAATACCCTTGTTTAGAGAAGGATGACCTCTCCTGAAAGGAGAGAACACCAGGCTAGGATGAGGGAAGCTAATCTGAGGATTGAGAGTCAAGAACTAGAAGTTGCCCTTGCCAAAGAGAAGCTTGCACTAGCTAGAGAGCAGAAATTGGGTGGGTCAAAACCCACTGGTGGCAGCAACATCCCTAAGGATAAAGACAGGTTCTATGACAATAGACACCTGAGTAAGATTGTGCCCCCCTACAAAGATGGGGATGACATCCACAAATGGATAACTGCTTTGGAGAGGGCTTGCAAAGTACAGCAGGTACCCCAAAGTCAGTGGGCAGCAATCTTGAGGCTCTCCTTTTCAGAAAAAGGGAGAGATACGCTCCTCACAGTTAGTTATGAGGATGCTAACAATTACACTGTCCTGAAGAGTGCTCTGATTGATGGCTTAACCACTGAACAGTACAGGTTGATGTTCAGGGATACTCAGAAGACACAGACTCAGGACTGGACTGATTTTGTAGATTGTGCTACTAAGGCTCTGGAGGGCTGGTTATTGGGCAGCAAAGTACAGGACTTTACAGGATTGTATCATTTGATTATGAGGGAGCAGATCCTTAGTAATTGTCAAATCCAGCTTCTACACCAGCACCTGGTGGACTCAGATCTGACCTCTCCACAAGAATTGGGTAAGAGGGCAGACAAATGGGTCAGAACCAGGATTAGGCCTAGAAATCAGGGTGGTGACCAGAATAAAGATTCTACCAAGCCTCAAGAGAAAGGTGGGGATACATCAAAACACAAGCCCTCCACAGGGCCCCAAAACTCCAATGCTGGGGGTGGGTCCCTAAACACTTCCTCTAACCAAAAGAAACCTTATTGCCATGTTTGTAAACAGCCTGGCCACTGGAAGACTGACAGCAGTTGCCCAAGGGCCAACAATAAGGAAAACATTCC
The DNA here is from genome assembly GCF_964261635.1 of Lissotriton helveticus. Lineage (NCBI taxonomy): Eukaryota > Metazoa > Chordata > Amphibia > Caudata > Salamandridae > Lissotriton > Lissotriton helveticus. Next base: position 1,492,977,412 of record NC_136061.1, on the reverse strand, counting down.
CCCAAGTACTACTCCCAGACCTCCTGTTACTATTAGTAGTAATCCCCCAGGTGGTGGGAGTACCCCCAATAATTTGGCTGGGTTTACTTTGGGAACTCAGGTGGACTCTGGCTTAACCAGGTTCCCTAACATAGCTACTCTTGTCTGTGAAAATGGCATGGGGTTTGCCAACTTCACTGCTTGTCCCAACACTTTGGGCAAGTACAGACAGGAGCCCCACATCAATGGCTAGAAAGTTGAAGCCTACAGAGACACAGGGGCTAGCATCACTATGGTGACTGACAGTCTAGTCACGGGGAAGAAGTTGTCCACATTGATGTTTGGTAGAACTTGCAGAGGTCTGATAGGTTCATCCCTTTTTGGTGAGGCGTTGGAGGCGGAGGCGGAGCGATTGGGCCGAGCAGCTGCTGTGGCGTGCTCACGTGCTCGCAACTTGTAACTCGCTGCTCGGAGTCCGGAGCTTGGGGGTAGAAGAAGGAGGCGAGGAACCCGGGAGAGACCGGAGGAGAGCCCGGAGCTCTGTGCTGGATGCTGGATGTGGAGAGTACCGCACTGTTCACAGGGGCCAAGCGGCCAAGAATGACATCGAGAGGTGGCGGCGTCAACAGGTGAGCGAGGTGGAGTCAGGAGGAGCCGCTCGCATTCACCTCCCGCGTACTGCCGTGTGTTTGTGCCCGCACCCGATCCGGTGCCCAGTTATACCTCCGTGGGTCTCTTGTCAGCTTCTAGCCCCTGGCCTCGTGGACGTCTTGCCGTATTCTGTGTGTGCTTCGCGCTGGACATGGTTTCTGGTCCCTGCTGCTGGGTGTTCTGCCGTTCCTCAGTGGGGGTCAGGGCACAGGACGCAGGAGTATCACCATTATTACTAGTATATACCAGAACACAGTGGGAGCCGGGGGCTTTCTATGAACTGTCATTGAACTGCTATTGATATTGCCGCAAGCACTGGCAGTTACTTGGACTGGGCGTTCGAGCTGCGCCTGTGTAGTATTGGTGTTCCGGTCACATGACAGAGGAGGAGCAAGAGCGTAGGCGGCGAAGGCAGCGGAGGCGAAGAGAAAGCAGCGGATTTGCAGCCGCCTGGGGTTTCTTCTGCGATTCCAGCGCTTCTAGCCGGGGTGAAGAGGCCGTAAAGAGGTTGCATCCCCCCTGCACATCGCACACCGCACAGCCATCTGTTTGTCCGGCAAAGGAGGTGAGGCTGCGCAAAACCAGCACAAGGAGCAGAGGGCAGAGACGCGAGCGCGGCTGCCGATAGAGGCGGCCGCGAAGTAAGAGCCCGGGAAGCTGACCGAAAGGCAAATCCGACTAGGTCTGATTTTGCCCGCGGTCCCCCCGTGAGCTCCGCTTGCGGTCAGATCCCTCGTAAGCTGCTCCCCCTCTGAAAACCCATCCTACTTCATAATCTCAGCCTCGGAGGTTCATTATTCACTAACTGGATCCATCTCGCCCCATCTTGCTCCTTGCTCCTGCAGCTTGCAGGAATCGTAGAAAACTACAGAAAAACCATAGAAAAAAAACCAGCTCCCTGAATACTCTGATAAAACTGATAAAACCTGCTGTTCCAGATCACAGGTCACAGGAATCAGGAGTTAGGACTCAGGGGCCTCACCGCAGGGCATAACAAGCTCTTCAAGCCATAACCCACCAAAACTCATCACATTTCAGCACTAATTGATAAGGCGAAAATCGGTCGAAGCGGCCAAGGAGGACGAACAGCCAACAGCCCCCTGTTCTCCATACTTCTGACCTTCCATCACCAATAGCCGGCGGCCAGTAGAAATACAGTGATGAGAACAAGAAACTCGACTCTCCTACAGCGCCAAGAGAAGCCCCGCCCTCATAAGACAGCAAAGCGCCTTAAAGAAAAAATGCTTTACCCCCCTAGTGGAGGGCCTTCTAACATGGGGCTAGACTATAGAGAAGTAGTAGCGGAGGAGGAGGCGGAGGTAGAGGTCAATTATAATGGAGACACCGTAACAACAACTCCCCAGGTAAATAAGCCCCAAAAACGTCAGTCTACACCCCCACATGAGTCAACGCTAGCACCAGATAAGGGCTCACTTCTAAGTAGTCACAGAAAAACTGCCAATATTGCTAGCAACAGAGACATACGGGATTTTTTCCCCTCATAAAATGTCTAATTGCTCACACCTGTACGTAGACCAAGAGAACATAATAACTAACTCGGACACAGCCGCTAACCCATCAGGAACCAACATTCTTTTGAGCCCAGCAACCCCGCTATCACCAAAAATAATCATAGTACCGGGTGGTCTACTAGCTCAGACAAAAAACACTCCGACTATGTCTAACAACAACGCTGGCTTAGATAGCCCCCATGCATTAGCAACTCAACAAACCTGGGACAACCAAAGGGTTCAAAGGGTTCTTCCAGCCAAAGGCGAGATCAAAGCATACCAGGCAACAGGGCTGACTCACACCAAGGGGGTTGGTGAAATCAGCACTTCAGCACTCAGTGCACACGCAGAGCCATTCAAAATCTCTGCAACATCCCACTCAACCCTAGTTAGCCCTGGACTTGATTATAATGGCATTAGATATAACCAACAAGACCAGGGGCGGACCCCATAACCGAGAGGCAGCCGTCTATACTGGACCATCACCTTGTACTGATCAACGACGTTTTGTCCTCAATGGTAAATGCAGCTATAATGCACGCCGACAAGCTAGACGTCCAGATAAGCCTTCTTCACACAGTCGCCGGCCTGATATTACGCATAGATTCCAAAATAGAAGCATTGAACTCTTTAATTCAATGCGCTCAGGCAAATACCACAGTCACATCCAAGCCACAGGACTGTGGATGTAGCCCGGTGCTGCTCTGCCTGGAAAAACTGTCAGTAATAATGAATACACTGATCGAAGATCTAAAAGCAGAATCCAGCAGGCATAGGAGCAACGAAAATTTGAAGCCGTTAAAAATTGATAACACTCCACCGGGGACACAGACGACTGTCGACTCCAATGGCAAAGAACCCCAGCAGGACATTATAAATACGTCGGCAAGTGAACCAAGCAGGACACCACAAACAACTACATGCAGTACCACTGCCAAAGAACAAGTAAACTCAAACAGCTTGCAGGTGACAAGCCTTGAAACTGGCCACTTATCTCAGAAAAATAAGAAAAAATAAAAAAGCTAAACAAACAAAGAAAAAGCAATCATAACCAAAACGGCTCAATTAGGCTGTGGTTACTGCCGGAAACCAAAGAAACTTTTATGCACAGTAAAAACAATGCCGTATCTACCACCCATCAAAATCCTCCAACCCTAGACGGAAAAGTTATTTGGCCGAATAACCCAGTTGAAATCAATCTTGACTCAACCCCTGGTAATACATACGAAGGCCTAGGCCAACGCTCTAAAAATTGGGATAGAAATGTCGCAATATCCAGCGGGCTTCCCAACCTTCTCGAGGAACAAACAACTCAGGCAGGCAGTCAGGCTCTGCCAGAATCCCAGGCACCACATCGAGATAGCTCCCCACCGATCAACGCGACGGATAAAGCCTTACATAGCAAAACTAGAATCTCACCAAAGGAAGACAACCAGAGAACACGCTGGAAGGATTCCACTGACTTTAACAAGATAGTAGTAAACAAAACAAGCGAAGTTCTGTTGCCGACAACAAAAACGGGTACCACAAACCATGCACACGACGAAGTCAATGCTGTGGCACGGCAAACCCGCCAGGATTTAATTAGTCAAGACTCATCCATAAAAGGGACACATAAGACCCACATCCCTCATAGACAGGATGATCTGAAACTATGCCTCCATCCAGAATATGTTTCACAGGGCAAGTGGGACACACTCAACCGCAGCAACCTACTAAAACTCTTTGCGAACATCCCAAGCCTGGAAAATATAAAGTCATCTGATATCGACACTATTTCATTTTTCACGCAAGGACCAGGTGACACTAATGAATCCACAGAACTGCTTTTTTCAAACCCAGACATAATCCATATACTAAAAAGAAATTACCAACTACTGGAAGATTGGGGCATAAAGATCACGAGTCGGCCGACAATAAAATACCCTATGCCGCTGAAATATGCCCACTTGAAGAATCAAAATGATTCTAGAACACCGGACACACAAAGAGTGACCTCGACAGTAGAGCTACCACTCCCACCCTTAAAAACACTTTCTACACTCCATGGGATCGATAGTGGAATAAATACAAAACTGGTAAGCGATGGGTTAATCAAGGTCACTACAAACATGAGAAAAGGTACCCGGAGCTGCTCAATTCATAACAACTCTACTGAAGATTGGTCTTGGGTGCCTCGAGCCTTAGCTCATAATTCCTAAACTCCGTACTGGTGCAATTAAGACTACACCACCGCACCGGCAGGCAGATTTACCAGGTATAAAACAGAAATGGGAGACAATTGGGAAACAGAACTTATCTATTATGTCCTGGAACGAAGCTGGGATACTAAAATTAATACAATATCCCGCTACACTCCTATTCTTCGCAGGAATAGACATAATCTGTATGCAAGAAACGTGGGCTATCAAACCAGTTTCGATCAGGGGATTTGCGGACTTTCACAAACTGGCTGTTCAGGAGAATATCTTCGGCAGACCATCAGGAGGTATCTCCATATATATCAGGCTCTCACGGAAGATACAATTTAGAGAAATTACAACAACGTCAAATTTGTATATGGCCGGGATTTTGAAATGCCTTTCATCAAGTCAGGGCACATTGTCTATATTACTGATCAATGTTTATTATAACCCTAATGGACGGGGAAAAAAGGAAAAGCTCTCCGAGCTACTAGAAGACATTGAATATCTCCTCTTACAATTTGCCCACATGGACTCAATAATTCTCGGGGATTTTAATACACACAACAATGGAGATAAATCAGCAGAAAGCTACAGTTCCCCCGCGGCGGAAGCATTCAATGCTCTCTTGCATGCCTATCAGCTGGCATCAGCCCACTCCTTATTCTCAAAGGATTCCCCAGGAAACCTCTGTCCGCCAACTTACAACAATCTTACTACAATTGATTATATCCTCCTAAGTTCTCGACTACAGAGCCTAATGACAGGGTATAAAGTTGCACAGCGGAAGGAAAGCGACCATGCGGCTCTAATAACAACCTTAAACTTGACAGCAGACAACCACCATACACTTAAACAACTGGGATCAACAACCGGCGTTGAACAGCATATGTTGGTAAGAAGGATTAAATGGGGCGCAGGCCCTATACATAAGTTTGAGGAATGGAAAAAAGCATGGGTGGACGGCACATTAAAGGATACAAACAGGGGCATAATTAAAGAATGGGATCAGCTTGCCTACAAACTAGTAATGCACCTACAAGGAGGGAAAATAAGTAAAACTAACTATTACCCTAGGCACAACCTTGGTGATATCCTTGCAATTCGAGAAAGCGCGAAACTAGTGCGCACTAAACGAAGGACTTACCTGAAAACGTGCTCAACTCAAGATAAGCAACTCCTGCAGGAAACAGCAAAATTACATTCAAAGCAAGTTTGGGCGGAAAAACTGAAAAAAACTGAAGCAAAGTGGCTAAAGATCTTTGGATTCTTGAGTCCCAGTAAAACGCAAGAGTTCTGGCAATACCTTAATACTCTAAATCAAGGGAGCATGCAGAGAGAGAACTCAATTGACTCTGACACCTGGATAGCCCATGTGACATCTTTATACAAAGAGGAAGGCATCCTAAATTATTCAAATACAGAACTAGACAACGCAACACAACTGACTAACCCAATAAACTTAAACACAGTGGAAAAAAAGTTAGTCAACACAATATTTTAAAAAATCAGACCCAATGGAGCGCCAGGACTCAACGGCCTGCCGGGCTCCCTTTTCATGCAAGACACAGACTTCTGGTCCGAAAATCTGTCCGTGTTATACGCCGAATGTCGAATGGCAGGGAATGGCGAGGGTCGCTCCTGCATCCCATCTATAAGAAAGGGCCAAAATCAAATCCACAAAACTATCGTATGATTGCTCTCCTTGATACCGAGGGAAAGGCCTACGCAAGCACCCTATTAATGGAACTATGAAACTGGGTCAGTAAGGAAGGCCTCCTGCCATTTTATCAAACAGGATTCAGACCAGGAGCTTCAACAGTGGATAACATCACAGCGCTCTCATACCTAACATACAAGGCAGTGGCCCGAAAATCTCTCCCTATCTTTGCCTGCTTTATTGACTACACTGCGGCCTTTGATGGTGTTGACCGCTCCATCCTTTGGCAGAAATTGGCATCCTGGAATATCGACCCACATTTATTAAAATCAATTATATCCCTATATTCAAGCACGTGGGTCAGAATTAAACTGTCAACTGCGTCAGCCTCAGAGAAAATTGACACCAATCGCGGCTTGAAGCAAGGATGCCTACTAGCCCCGATGTCATTCAACTTATACACCGCAGACATGGGCAAAGCCTTTAAGGGAGCATCACTAGCAACTCCCCGTCTTGGGCACACCAAGATTCAATTACTGCAGTACGCCAATGACCTGGTACTACTAGACCACACTAAAATTGGGCTTCAAAAAGCCTTAACGGCCTTGGGCACTTACAACGCAAAAAATAAACTGAATGTGAATGCAGCCAAATCAAAAATAATAATATTTGGTCCTTTTCCCAAAAAAACCCTGATAAAATGGAGGATAGGACAGCTGATGTTGGACTGTACACGACAATACAATTACTTGGGAGTTTGGCTTTGCGAGACAGGGCGCCCAGGAGCACACCTAGACAAAATACAGGCAAAAGGGAAAAGTATCTCGTATGCCCTGGGGAAGCTGCACGCAACTTTAAATAGTCCTACGACAACAGCGATTCAAAGAGTATTAAGGGCGAAGCTAATACCATCTCTAAATTACGCTCAGCAGGCCTTCCCAGGTAAACTATCAAGCACCCTGGAAAAAATCCACTTCTCGGCCTATAAAAAACTAGTCCATCTACCCTCCAGCACCAGAAACACTCTGGTGCGGCTTGAATTCGGCTTGACACAACAAAAGCTTGAGGAACTGGCCGCAATTAGCAAATACTTTTATCTCACAACCGCGGCCCCAGAAAACTCGCTGAAATCTAGTATAAAGAGCATTTTTCTGGAAGAAAAAAATCCGTGGTCAAATATTCTCTCCTCCACTAAAGATATTCTGAACCTTGCTGTGGATAACTGGGACCCCGAGTTACTCAACTATGCCGCCATTAAAAGCGCAATAAAATGAGAAGTCCGGCTTTGCTCACGCACTACTGACCTGGAAGCATTGGAACTAAGAGGCTTCCATGAGTCCCTAATACTCCCGCAGCTGGCACAGACCTCGAAATCACACCTCACCCAAGCAGTGGGCAAGGCGGCAGTCAACAGGATTCTAGCGCTCCGACTACACCCTCTGCCCCTCAAAGAGCTTTACTCCACGAGTAGACTTGAGATAATGCACTATGAATGCCGCTTATGCAAGTATAAACAAGAGAGTTTTGCTCATATCCTGTTTTGCTGCCCGGGGCTATCCGCTGAGCGTAACCGCTATTTAAAGCCAATTCTACTCAGACAAGGAGTTAGAACGATAAAGGAGGCGGTTAACTACCTATTCACAATGGAAATAGTGAAAGATATGGCTGTGTTCAGCAAATTCATTCAACAGGCACGCCGCAAGCTGATGGCCCTGCACAATTAGGCCACCGGCCGTTAATTGTCAAATCAATGAGACATTTCAGCTTACCAAGAAATGGACTAACGAACTTAGTTTTTTTAATCATGTTTTTATTTACTTTTAAGCTCTTTTCTTTTCTTTTTCCATTATCTTACTTTTGACATGATAACAATGTTTACTTAAAGTTTGACGTTTTATTTAATGGTTTTGAGTAACCAAAAATAAAGTTTTATTCATTCATTCATTCAGTCTAGTCCCCTCAGGACAACTTTTACCTGGGTTCACCTATCAGGTGACCAACATTGATGGAGTGCAGAAAGATCATCCCATGGCAGTAGTAAATCTCAGCTGGGGAGGTGTCACTGGCCCAAAGAGAGTGGCGGTGTCTACAAACTTGCCTGTAGATTGTCTACTGGGAAATGATCTAAAGATCTCAGCCTGGGCTGGGGTAGAACAAGAAACCCATTCCAAAATGGTAGGCCTTCCAGAAAAGGTTAGTGGGGCTGTGATGGCCACAGCCCCAGCTCAAGCAGAATTCCTTCCTAAAGAGGTTGGAAGGGCTGTGATGGTCACAGCCCAAGCTCAGGCAGACTTCCCTGAAAAGGTTGGCAGGGCTGTGATGGTCACAGCCCACACCCAAACCGAGTTCTTTCCTGAAAAGGTTGGTAGGGCTGTAATGGTTACAGCCCAAACTCAAACAGATTTTAGTGTTGTGAAGCCTGAAACTATGGATCACTCCACTCAGACAGAGAGTATTGGGGAGGAAGAAAAGTCTCCCTCCCACCAGACATTAGGTGAGAGTCAGCCTCCTCAGGGAACTGACCCTACCCCTTGTGAAGAAACTGCCCCAGAGGTAGCCAGGCCTGGCCTGACAGAGCCTCTGATGTCAGTAGACCCTTCCAAGGTGGGACCCAGTCTGGAGCAGGTAACCTGCCCCTCTCTACCCTTCCTCAGTCAGCCCAGGGCTGTAGAGGTCAGGGAGGCCAGGGGACCCCAAGGAGCCCCCTGTCCACAAGAACACCCCCATCAGCAGATTAGTGGCACCAAAGCTAGCAGCCCTAGCAAGGTGAAAACTTCAAAAACTCCTGAGGGATCTCCCTTACACTTAGTTAGGAACCTCCCCCAGATGGACACTGTTGGGCACAGCTAAACATGGGACGCAAAGGCCCCAAACCTGACCTGTCCCTCCAATAAGCCAACAAAAGGGACCCAGCCTCCAGCTGTAGGCAGCCAGAGGTTGACCCTGAGAGCACAGTGCAACTCAGTCATGGAAAAAAAGGCATGTATGGTGGATAGTGATTGGAGGAAGTTGAGCCCTACATTAGTGGAGCCTCACTTCAGTACTACATCTCAACACCAGCCTTTTACTTTGCCAAAACACACCACAGGTAGAGATTCCCTATGGTGGAGACCCTCTGATACCCCTAGGGTGAGGGATTGCTTAGTGGACCATGAGACAGGGGGTAACCATGCTAGTGCAGGTACTTCCTTATATGGCCACTTAGGCAATATAGGCTTACCTGGTCAAGGATAACCTTATCTCCTTTCGTTTGGGGGGGGGGGAGGGTTGTCTAGGAAGGTGGATACCTGACTATGGTTACCCCAGATTTTTTGCCTTGTGTTTAGCTGGTTTTCGACTTAGTTGGCCTGGGATCCTGCTAATCAGGGCCCCGGGCTATCTGCTCTCTCTGTAAAATGGACTTCATGTACCCTAGGTGCATAACTAATTGAATATTGAGTCACCTTATGAGCCCCTGTATAGTGTACTATAGGTACCCAGGGCATAGGTGCACCCAAGGCCTACCAGGGGCTGCAGCATATCTTTTGCCACCCCTGGCTGGCCATCCAAACTGACACAACTGGCTGATCACTCAGCTGGGGCAAGGTCGTGTAATCACCCCTTGCTTAGATATAGTATTCCTATGTCTAACCTTATATCTAGACACATATACACCTATAAGTCACTCCTATGGCAGGCCTTAACAATCCTGAAGGCAGAGTGCTTGCATTTATGTGCAGCTTTCGGAACCATGTCCTTATAGCTGTTCTAGGATATTGCCATACCATATATTCTTAAGTGCATTATGAACCTCGCGGTTAAATGCTAACTCTGGTTTGGCTTTATCAAAACATGTCATGTAAGGTGTCATACGCTTTTGAATACTACCCCCTCGCCAGTCCTGGTGACGGGGGTAGCATTCCACCCTTCTAGAGGGAGAAGACATATTACTTCCATTAATCCCGGTTAAAGTTAACCAGAGCCTCAGCATCACAAAATAGATGCTGCTGCCACAGACACGAGTCTGACCTCCTGCTGCTGGGAGTCCTTTCAGCGAGGGAGGCTTGGACAATAGGTTTCCTGTCACAGGGAGGTGCTAGCACCACCCCAGACAGGCTATAGTGTATTGGGGCAGGGAGGGCTGAATGAAATGAGACACTGCCTGGGGCACACAAGGTGTCCGATGCATAGTCCAGTTCAAACCGGTGCTGGGGCACTCCAGCCCCAGGTCTGTCGCGAAACTGGACAAAGGGAAAGGGGTGTAACCACGCCCTTCCGGTGTCCCACCCATAGGAGGGACCTAGTAGGTAATCCAGCCCCTAGACGTGGTATATAGGTAGGAGCTGAGTCCCAAGACTTTAGATTTATCCTGACTGAAACTCTGATACGAAACTCTGGATCTTCGACATCCTACTCGACGTAGAAGACTGAAGAATCTCCCTTGTGGTCAAGGAGTGACCACCCTGTGCAAGCAGGCACCATCAAGCGCTCAATGGTTTGCTTTGTCATTGCTCCCGCCGGAGCCCGAACACAGAGCCTGACAACACATGGACTTCCAGACTTCCTTCAGCCCGATCCACAGCCACAGCAAAGCTGAGACCCGTGGAGGCGACGCGAGACGTGGGACCGGCCATCTTGGAAAGCCAGCTAAATGCTTTCCGTGCAGTTTCTGAGGCACCCTCGAAGTTGTGCATTGGGGATTGAGAAGCCCCAGTCCCGAGCATCCACTGCACCAAAGATCACTTCTCCACACTCACCAAGTGATGCGTGGGGCCCTTTTGCATTTGCCTGCTTGACGCATCTGTCCGGTCACTTGCCTGTTGGCTAGTGGCCTCTGTGACGAGGAAACCCGAAGTCTACACAGCTGATCTGGTTGCTCCAGACTGGCCCCTGCTTCCCTGCGAAGAAGAAGCCATTCAGTCCTTGCTGGCCTGAGTAAGAAGCCATCTTTGATTCCTGCATGGGTTGCATTTGCCATGGCTTGTTGACTCCGAATCGAGCACCGATACCGCCAACAGCGAGAACCTTTGTGGGACAGTCCGTATCCAGCTCCTGGTTGTCATCAACACCTCCTGGTCCACGTGGCTGCAGAGAAAAGCTTCACAAAATCACCTGATTGCTTCCCGACATCGCCTGGTTCCTTCCTAGTTCCTTCCTGGTCACTGGCTAGTGACCCAGACTGTGTCCCCTCTGCTTTCAGGTACTCTTCATCCTCGATCCGCCCTTGGATCCAACCGGACTCTTATCTCCTGGTCCCCTGCAGCATCTTTTCTCCAAGGCTCCATAGAACTACACGACGAAACCCGACACACTTTGGGACCTATGCACCCGCTTCCTGTGGGTGAGGTAACGCGAGTACTGCAGTGTTCCTGTGAAGATTAACTCTCCTAGTGTCCTAGTTTCAAGTGGTTAGTTCCTAGTCCAGTCGGAAGACTCCTAATTCTTTAACTTTGTAACTTTACGCACCCATTGACTTCTATGTGTGCACGCGTGTGCAATTAGACACTGCACACGCATCCCGTGGGCCTCCTGCTCCTTAACAACTGTTTGTCCAGTGTAGCCCCAGTGATTCCCAAGGCCCTAGGTCTTTCCGTTGTTCGTGACGTGGTTCTTATACCACTATTTTAGTATATGGTTTAGCTGGCCACCAGGGCCTATCCATATAAAATAATAAATTAAAAATGAGTGCCTTTTAAATTATTATCTCTGTGATTATTTATACTCACAGTCAAATCTTGCATTCTTACAGTGCGTGCACATTTCTTACATGGGATTTGAATAAAGTCAAAAACCTGCCTCCAAGTCATGGCATCTCTAAAGTAATTGTGAAGTGATAAATCATGTCCTTTGCTTCCTTGGCATCAAGGTGTTAGGCTCCAGGTGGATCCCAGTCAAGATGGTAGTTGAACAAAAGTAGTGAAGATGGCCGTTTAAAACAGGCCTAGTTGTAAAACTAAGAAAGCTCCTTAACGGCCTACAGGTTGCTGCTCTGAACAAAATGCAGGAAACGTGCAGGTGCAGATGATTTATGTCCCTTTGTCTGAAAATGACACCAGGACACATTTAGCATGTTTCCCGGGGGATCGGGCACAGAAATAGCTGCTGGAACCTGTTTCCAGCAGGTTCCACTTACTTTCCAGCAGTGCATGGATCAAGAAAGATGTTTGTTTTCGTAGAGCAATTTTTTTTTTTTTTATGTTTTACTTGGGTAACCTGTGTTCTGCATCCATTTTTCTTTTCAATAAACTTTCGAGCTGGTGTAAATGCAGTGATCTCGTTAGTATACATCATGTAGCATTGGGTAGCCTTCTCCAAATCAGTCTTTATGACTCCAGAGAAGAGAATTGAAAACAGTGAATATTTTTCTGTTCAATAAGTCACAATTTGTTCAAGTGGGGATGTAAGGGCTTTACATCACTTCTTCTAATTCCAAGTTATGAATGTAAGCAAAGACTAAGGACAAAAAACAGTTCCTTAAACAGGAGACTTTTTCGCCTGTTTTGTCTTTTGGTCAGAGGCAAGACAACCTCTTTTTACAGCAAGCCAATGTCCACATTTTGCTACAACAGTTATACATTTGCTACATCTTACTCCTGACAGGCATCAAAGTAAGATCGTTCATTGTGGCCATATTTATTATTAAAATAAATAGACATACTCCAATCAATGACACACTTACCCTGGAAACCCAACTCTGTGCGCATTAATTGGGAGCTGGTGCAAAAATGGAACTCCCTATTTGATTTGCAGTCTCTAGGAGATCCCTAGAATGTAATACCGAGTGGCTGTGTCTGCTGAGCAGCTTTACTCAGCCCTCATGCCAGGCACATCCGTCATGCACTCAGATTCTCATCGGCAGTATGTGCAGAGTGCCTCCATGCCGACTTGAATAATCCCCTAATGCTGTTTGCGACCGTGAAATGGGACCCACCAGGGGGCTAGACTGAGTTGTTAAAGAGCTGTAGGAGGGAAATTATATCTTTAGAAAATAATGATTTTAGAACTGAGGAACACAACAGATTAGGGGTGATGACAATATATCCATTCTTTGCAGAGAGCTGAAAAACCTGCCTGTAGCATCGTGCTACAAATAACCATAGACACAGGTTATAGTTTACTGGAGCTTTATTATCTTACATCCAGTCTCGACCCTGTCCCTACTCTAACTGCCCACCAGCCGGTTCCAGCTCCTCCTGTTCCCCTTCCTGGCTCCGCCCTCCCAAGCACTAGACTGCACAAAGCAATACTACATCTCCCCCTTTCTTAACAAAATGAAATTGACTTCTACCAAGTTCGCAATTGTCCACTCAGCCCCATGAGTCGGCAGACAGTCTGTTTGGGCCACAGGAAGGTGGCTCCATGCATGAGCTCGGACTCAGTCCTGTCTTCAAGCATCAGCAAGGTCGAATCAGTGATGGGTCTGTCTTTGGTCGATCTTTCGGTTGTCTCACCACAAACATCTTTGACCACGGGCGCGCGTTCTTGAAAGCATGAGACATCGTGCGTGAACGGCTTGTTCTCAGATCCCACAGTTATCACTGTTTCGTTCTGCTGTGTGACTACTGATGTCTCGGCGTGGCAGTGGCAGTCCGTTCTCCATTGTGACACATGTTTTCCTAAGCATCCGCTTGTAAGTTCACTTCCTTTACCCATTCGGTCAGGGGCATCAATGCTCTCGTGCTCACGATCCTGCATGTTGGAGGATAGAGCGCTAAGTGTCTTGGATCGGTTTTGTGACTCATATGCCGGTTTTATTGATCCTCTCGGCTCCCACCCACATTCGTAAATGTTGAGCTTATTGGGCGGGGAGTTATCAGATTCTATTGATCCTATCTGCTCCCACTCGCGTTTGAAGATGTTGAACTCTTCGAGCATGGGAGTATGGGCATGTTCCGTGCTCGTCCCCTCTTGTCTCCACGGTGCGGACCCCTCTTTGCCAACACACCTTGTCTCCTTGACGGAGTGATGAGACAGTCCTTTCCCACGCCAATGTGTAGTGCCCCATATGGCTGTCCTTCCCATGAGAACCCTTGGGGTCAGCCTCGCAAACCCTGTCAGGGGTGACGGTACCCTCCTCAGGTCCGGATATGACTGCGACCGACGGGACAGGTTGCTTGACGGGGTGATCAAATGTTCCGAGACATCTGCGTTCAATATGTTGTTTTGGATGGGTAGAGTAACCTCTGAGTTCAAGGTCCGTTCAGGTGGTCGGTGCCATGGATGTTGTCGTGAACTTGATTCTGTTGACCCCAGTGATCGTACCGACATGTCTTCTGAATCAGAGAGGTCGCTGTCTGCTTTTCTGCGGGACCCTTCTTTCAAAGGTGTTTGAACTGATACCCTTCTTGAATTGGTATACTGTGACGAGCAGCTCTTAGATTTGGAGCTGTCTTTGGGACACTTCTCGGGGTATGTGTCGCGACATGTCTTCCATGCTGTTTCAGTGGAATGATTATCTGACAACCAAGTGTGTATTTCTTTTGTACGATCCCAAAGCCTTTCGTTGCTGCCCTTCTCTTATGATGTTACTGGTCTCTTCTCAGTTCCCTCATTTTCACGTATGTCCTGAGTGTTCTCGCCTATCACTTCCTGGTGTCGGAGTGAGTCACCCAGTTCCGAGAGGTCTCTTTCGTCTTCTTGCTCGCTGGGAGCCCTGGTGTCTGTGTCCTGGGAGTGGTGTTTTCTACGACTGCATGTTTCTTCAGACTTGTCTGTGAAGGTCGGTGACCCGCGGATTGCTCGGGTGCGTTTGTGTGCCGGCTCCCAGAGTTGACATGACTGGTCCGATATTCTATAGCTTGTCTTTTCTTCATACTCGTTGAGTAGGCTGACATCGGTTCCATCCCTGTGAGCTATCTCACTTGACTCTTCTTCAGAATAGTTTGTGTTATTTGCTAAGTGACTCCTTGAAGTTGAATAACCCCCAGAGGTTATGTCTGTGAGGCTGTCATGATTCTGGATCATTCCAGTCTTTTGTCTTCGCGTTGTTGACTCAGAGTCTTTTATGACACTTTGCCTCTCCTGCTGTCTTGTCTCTAGTCTGCTTTCGCTATTCCTTTTTCTGGTTTCAGTTGCCTCTTGAATCTTATGCTCTGACCTGAGGGAGGTCTCTTTTCGCTTATCTTTTCTTCTTGCATTGATGTGCGACTCTCTTGACAATTCTCTTGTTTCGGCTCGCTCTCCAGCTTTGGCCCTCCTGACAATTTCCTTCAACGAGAATTGCCTTCGAAGTATCTTGCGCTGTGCGTCCGGTTCTGAACAGCTCTCAATCGCCCGCAGGCGGATGACTTCCTCATTTGTGAATGTGTCGAATTGACAGTATCGTACCAACTTGTGTAACAGCGTTACCAAGTTTGATAAGGATTCTCCTGGTTCCCGCCGTGCTGCATTGAAAACAATGCGTTCATGATCGACATCTTCCTTTGTGATGAAATGAGCACATAACGCCTTTTTGAGTTTTATATATGTTCCTGTATCCTTTGCTGAAAAGGTTCTGATCAGGCGTCGGCCTTCGTGACCCACCAATTGGAGCAGTAGTAGTAGACGTTTGCTATCTCTCCGCTCTCCGGTAACGTCAAGAAATGCATCCAGTGACTCCAGCCACCGGTTCCATTCTGGACCCAGACTCTGGTCGCTGGTCTGTGTCACTGGGGGTGGCACTCCAATGAGGGGCTTGATGTATGTGTTTCCTCTCTCACCGACATGCTGGTGGAATATGCTGGCATGTCGATGTCATAGAACTGTTTCCTCATTTTCTTCTTGTCTTCTTTTGCTGACCCTTTTTGGCCGCTAGCCTTTGTTTGGTCGTTTCCTCTGAATTATGGTAGGGTTCGCCGCTCCCGGGTGACTACTGTATGTTGTCCGCCCTTGGTGCGGCTGTCTCGGTATGCTTCCGTGAGTTGAATATGGATTTCCTGAGATCAACTGGCCACCAGTCAGCTGACTCGTGGCTCTGCGAATTCCCGCTTTCTTTGGTGTTGCGTGCTAACTGCAGGTGGTCGGTGGTGCTTCCGCAATGATACGTGGCAACATTGACAGTGTTCTTCGTTTCGTTCCAGACTAATGCGGATTATCCAGTCACTTAGTTGATGAGAGAAGACTTCTCTTGTATTTGTTTGCTCCTGCTTCTGGATCATTTGTTTTCTTGGCTTCTTCTACTTCTGTGGCTACTTGTCTTCACGTGGTGCTGAAGTTTACTTTGGTACTTATCTTTGCTCGTGTTCGCTTGTGTTGGCTCTTGTGTTTGCTCGGGCTTGTTTCGCCTATTCCTTTGCATGTGCTTGTTTACTCGTTTAGTTTCTTGCACTGGGTTGTGCTTGTTGCCTCTCTGATCGTCTTCGTTCTCAACAGCTGTCTTTGCTAGTGCTTGTTGACTTCCGATAATTGCATTCACTAGTACTTGTTATTTTGGACAATTGCATTTGCTAAGGCTTATTGCTTTGGCTTCGCATTTGCTCGTGCTTGCTGGCCAATTCCACATTCGCCTGACTCTAAGATGGCCGCCCCACATTGACTAATGGGTCTGTCTGAGTCTGCCTGACTTCAAGATGGCCACCGTAGCTGTCTGCAGGCACTACTTTCTCCCTGCTCACTCGGCCCAGCTCCTTGACTTTGGACTCACCGGCAGTCGTTTTCAGGGGCAGCACCCTCCAGATTCGGCTCCCTTCAGTCGCTGCTACAGTCAGGTGAGGTTGGGGTGGGCTCCCGCCTTACTTTGCAGGGTCCCGCGCTTCTTCGGCGGCGGCGTGCCGAAACTCACGCATCAAGCGTGAGGTTTTCCGACGTCGGATCTCCCTCGGGCTCCAATTTCAGCGCGCTCAGCAGCGCTTGGCAGCAGACCTTCGTGGGGCAACGTCCTGCACACTGAGGCACTTTTCTCTTCACTCTGGGGCTTGGCAGAGTCGGAGTGGGCTCCCGACTTCTGCTCGTGCAGCGCTCACCAGTTTTGCGCGCTTCCCGCGTGAGTCGCGTTTCGGCGCGAACAGCGTCTCTTCTTCGAGCGGTTTAGCGCTCGGTGCTTCGGCTCCCTCTTGGGTCCCTCTCGATTGCTGGAGGGGTAGGGTCACCTGCTGCTAGCTTCTTTGCTCAGGCAGCAACTCCGTTTCACTTGGGCTGCGTTCTCTTCTTCGCCTCGAGGCTGCCTGGGACAGGGCGCTCTTGTGGGGTATTGTGACTAGTGAGTTTGCCTCATCCCACCCTCGTCGCCAGTTGTAGCATCGTGCTACAAATAACCATAGACACAGGTTATAGTTTACTGGAGCTTTATTATCTTACATCCAGTCTCGACCCTGTCCCTACTCTAACTGCCCACCAGCCGGTTCCAGCTCCTCCTATTCCCCTTCCTGGCTCCGCCCTCCCAAGCACTAGACTGCACAGAGCAATACTACACTGCCTCAGATCTTTAGGCCCAGTCCCTAATCAAGAGCACGGCTTTGAAGCACATCCTGCCTGAAGTCAATCAGTCCCGTGGCATGGCTCCTAAAGCGAGCAGGCCCCTGTACCACGCATCGGAGCGCCTCCGTACCCTGTCAGCGGTTCATGTAAAGTACAATGCTTCACTCGGGTACTTTTGAAACCTGACCCTTTGGGAAGCAGTTACCCAGGAGTCTCTTGATTGCAGTCGACGAACCTTACATGAATGTAAACATTTTCGTCAAGAGCATAAAACACAAATCATCAAAGCTTCGAGGAGTGGCAGAAACATATGAATCCAAGCAACTGCTTCAAGGAAAGCTTGTGAGAAAAGTCTGACCTTACCCTGCAGCGAAATCAGCATCCGAGTTTCAGTACACAATAAATCTAATTAGAAACCAATAATGCTAACCTTCACTCCCAGTTGAGCAGTACTGCTAATGATCTGATTGCATTGTGGAAATGACATATTTACGTTTTAGCATAAATTAATAGTACGCACACAACGTAACACTCTCTCCACCCCCACTTCTGACCCTTTTTTTGCCCCTGGGGGGCCCAAGAACTTTAGGAATCAGGTTATATTATCCAAGGCGTAGACTTTTATTCATATCAAATCAGGTGACTAACCACAAACCATTACAAGGGTAAAAGTATTCTCTTTGGCTATATATCATTAATTCACAGCATCAGACTTTAGCGACATTAACATGTCAAAAGGCAGAAAGACAATTAGGCATGACATTACATTTGAAGTTCCACTTGGCCTTGCACTAGAATTAGAATTTGGCCGACCCAGCCAACCCACTCAGCTGCGCACATTGTGCCAGCAGGCCCCAACGTGCTACAGCAAACAGTTGTATATTACGAACAAAAGCATTGTACTTGGATATATCATTATTCACAGCTTCAGATTTTTAGCTACATCCACATATCAAAGGCCTGAAGGAAATAAGGCAAGATATTACACTTGAACCTCAGCAGGGCCTTACGCTTAAATGTGACCGACTCGGACGACCCACTCAGCTGCGCACATTGTGCCGGCAGGCCCCAACGCGTTACAGTCAACAGTTCATTTCTTAAAATCCAGGGCACTGCATAGCTTGAATTTGCCCGACTCAGTCAGCTGCGTACATTGTGCCGGAAGGCCTCTAAGCGCTGCAAATAGTTCATTACTTGAAATCCAGGGCACCGCATAATGCACTGGCCCTCCGGGGTACCTGAACACAGGCAACTTCCCCAAAACATTACTCAGTCCATATGTTGCAGGTTAGGGCAATAGAGTCCAGGACCACTGGCCGGTCAGTCCCTTTCCAGCCTATCCCTCCTGGGATCCATCCAGTAGCTGATCCTCTATTGCAGTGCATGCCCCTTTGCTGTTATCTGTCAGTGCTCCACCACAGGGTAAAAAGGTCCCTGGCGACTCACCCCCCTGGCGCTGACAGTGTTGCCCTATAGCCCCGTATAGTTTGGATAATATTTCCTGCCCTTTCAGTGGTCCAGCTGCACCAGAACCCAACGGAACAAACCCTTTTTCCTATCTGTAGGTGGTTGGGCTGATTTGTGCCCAGTGTGGCACCATTTACGAAAAACCCCAACAACCCGCTGTAGTTATTCCAACCACTATATTAACGGTGCCAGTGAGTATTTCACGAAAACCCCTACAACCCGCTGTATTAATTCCAACCACTATATTAACTGTGCCAGTAAATATTGTGTAAACCTGAACATGATCGCAAAGCTCGGGAAATGGAATGTGGTCCTTGAGCCCAACTCCAATGCTCTCTATCCCATTAGAAACTGTGATAAGAAAAGCCGTGCATTGAAGATATTTCTGTTGATCTACAACTTTCCCCTGCTCTGTAAGGTAGCTCCCTATGTGTCGGAGCTTGTCTATATACCGAGAAAACCCAGGGCAAACTGCCCTCACCTGGGTATAATGCTGGTGGCATGAGGTGTAATTCTTTTGCACCGTAGATGGAACCTGTGAAGACGTTACCTTATCAACACCTATACTAAGCGGCCCAATGCGTAGGGCCTTATACTAGAGTAAAAGTACTTCACTTGGATATATGTAACATTATTCCTAGTATTAAACTGTATCGACATCCACCTGTGAACAGCAGTAAGGAAATTAGACAGGATATTACATTTGAACTTCCGCTTGGCCTTGTATTTGTGAGCTGCGCACCTTATGCCAACAGGCCCCAATGTGCTACCGCAACTAGTTCAAGACTTGTAATCTGGGGAGCTTGACCTTACTTTTGAATTAGTATTTTGCCGACTCGACCATTGTGCCAACTTGCCATAACGTTCCAAAGCCAACAGTTCTTTACTTGCAATTTAGGGCACGCGGCCTTAAAATTGAATTTGGCCGACTCAATCGACCTACTCAGCTGCACACCTTGTGCTAGCCGGTACTAACGCGCTCCGGTGAACAGTTTATCACTTGTAATTTAAGGCACATAGCCTATGACCACCTGAACCAAGCGGCCTTCAGAGAGGCTTGACTTGTTGTGTACTCCAACTGGAACACGACCTCCTGTAAATGGCTCAACTTATGTTGTGCTAAATATTTTTTTTTTCCGTTTATTTATTATTTTATTTGTTTATTTATTTATTTGATTCTGGAATGACTAGAGCGTTTTATGTAACTGGTGACACTTATTCAGTCCCGTACACCTATTGCTTCAATTTAACCAAAGTGCTCATCAATTGTTATTCAAAGTGAGTGCCAACCGATAAGAAAATTGTGTTGCCCTTGTCGAAGGCAAGCTGAAGTACTTAATTAATTTATTTAATTAGTCTGACCCCTTAACTGTGCACATTGTGCCAGCAGGCCTGAACACGCTACGCCTATTACATCTATTTAACCCAAGCACTTACCAATTGTTATGCTTATTGCATCTATTCAACCCAAGCACTTAACAATTGTTAATAAAAGTGAGTGCCCACCAATAAGAAAAATTATGTTGCCCTTGTTGAAGGCAAGCGGTAAATGAAGAATGTATTCTTCATTATTCCGGCCCCACCCAGCAGCGCACATTACGCCAGCAGGCCCTAACGCGCTGCATCTATTTAACCCAAGCACTTATCAATTGTTACGCTTATTGCATCTATTCAACCCAAGCCCTTATCAATTGTTAATAAAAGTGAGTGCCCACCAATAAGAGAAATTATGCTGCCCTTGTTGAAGACAAGTGGTAACTGAAGAATGTATTATTCATTATTCCGGCCCCACCCAGCTGCGCACATTGTGCCAGCAGGCCCCAATGCGCTACAGCATCCATTTCTCATGCTTTTGTATTTGGTTGATCCTGCTACTGCGCTTGCGTACCGCCACTATCGCTAGTAGGGTGGCACTGAAAGTTGTCTTAACCACCCTTGACTAAAGGAATATATTCTGTTCAACATGGTCACGGGCCGATTGTCCCAACTTTGGGAGAAAGACAGTGGTCATGAGACAATCACCTCGAGAAGGATTGCGCACTGGCTCTGTAGCTCTATAGACGTGTGAGAAGGACCATGAGAACCCTACGAATGAGCCCCTGCGCTAACACCCCATACATGATTTTAGCTGCCAGCATAGGTATGGAGGCTGGTACCAAACTGACCCAGGGGAGTTAGGCCGGATATACTTATTTTGGAGAAAATAAGCCATTATTGGCACTGGCAGGAGCATGTGACCGAACATTTTGCAAACACCAGTGACAAAACAGCTGGTGTTATTACTGCTAGGGCGCTCATCCCTGCAAGTTATATTAAATCTGTAAGCCAAAATTTTGCTGGATCTATCTCCCTTGTAGTGTGTGATTACATGTTACTTCAAAAATGGCAGACCATACACCCTGGTACCGTCCCCGCCCATGTGAACATGAACTTAAGTTAAATTAGCCAGAATGCCTGTAGTATCCAAACCATACAAACCACTTTCCACAGCGGGCACGAGATCCTGTCCATGCCTGCTGGTATTGATATGACAATGACAGTGAACCTGAAATTTCGAGCAGTTGCTGTCTTTGAGAACATGTTGCTGCCATGTGTGCACGGTGTGCCTCCCACGAACATATAAGGGAAGAATATATAAGCCATGAAACTTTAGTGTGCTTCTGACTTGATTATACAAAAGTTAGATATATTTACTTAATTATTTATTTATTTATGTTAGCACGCCTGAGGAGGCTAGCTCTTATTATTGCATACATTACAATATGATTGTACACATACAATATAAACACCGACCTTAGAAAATGTTATGTGGATCAAGCGCTGAGACTTGAACCCTGTATTTCAATAAGCTACTTGGCAGGTCTGGCTGTAACGCCACCTATATTAATTGTGTTTCTGTGTTACCTCCCTTGTGACAAAACTTGATCCCTCTGGGGCTTTAAGCAGCAGGTCCATAAAAGAGATGTGTCCAAATAATTATTTCAAGAGGCATGGCCTATGCAAATAAGGCATAGCTTAAACATGTAAACTGAAATTCTGAGCTTCTCATACCAGGACCCTGACTAGTACTTAATCGCCCCTCCGTGAGGTTTATTGTATGCAAGACTCTTTATACAACTGCCAACATACCCTAGAACAAGTCTGGCCCACTGTGTTTGCCCATGAAGAGCTGGGTTATGACTGAACAAAATAAGAACTACAAAATGTGTACCATGCTGCTATCCTAGCCAAACAATTGGAAGTAGGGTAAAGTCTAACAGCCTGATTCATCAAGCTTAATTGCGCTAGCAAAGGGACAGATTCTGAGAATCTGGCCCTTTGCGAGTGCAATTTTTGCATTTGGGATTCATCATCCCAAATGCAAAATTCGCTATTAAAGAATTCGCATATTTGCGAGGAATTGCATTTAAGGAATCTCTATTTGAGATTCCTTAAATGCAATTCATGAACCATTTTAAAATACCGCAATCGCTATTTTGGGCCGCTATTTACCGCGAGGTCAAACCTCGTGGTAAATAGCGAAAACTTAGAAAAATGCATTTAAATGCATTTTTCTAAGTTGCATGTTACACACACACATGTGAAATGAATGGTGTGGTGCTAATGCGTATCAGCCTCTCCTGCTACAGAGCTTCTGTTGGTGCCCAGCAACTTGCACATTGGCGTAAGCCAAACACGCCCCGGGATCATGTAGACTGGGCAAACAAAAAGAAGATGTGTGAGGGTTTCCGTATGGTTCCCACAGGCCGGGCAGATGTTAATACTTGCAGCAGTCCATCAATTGCAATTCTTTTAAACATCCAACACCACCTCTGCCTGGCGTGTGTTGCAATATGGATTACTGGGCCTTCTCTGATTAACCCCTCTTTTTTGGTAATTCATACACCGAGTATCCAGCTGCCTTCATGGTCAGGCTGCTGCTGTGTAGCTGCCTATATAAATTGCCTGCATGACTCACAAGGCGATACACCTGAAATCACCCGGCTACCTCACGCAGAAGTTGACAATTTCCGGCGGGTCCAGAACCACCAGAAGTACAAACAAACTTCTGCTGAAGCCTCGAAGATTCCAGAAAGAAACAACTTACAAACGCTCCTTCTCAGGAATGGCGCCTAGGATCTGGAACTCACTCCCTCCTGAAACCAGGCTCATCTCCTCCACTCTTATGTTTAAGAAAGAAGTTAAAGCTATCCTCATGGCTAAATACACTTGAACTACTACTTTTGACCTTTTAAGACTCTGCGTCGATCTGTACTATTTGTTTGATCCCTTTGCACATGTGTTTTACTTGTATTATTGACCTGCTTGATTGTTCATGCTCCCTCTTATTTGTACTACTTGCATTGATGACCTACCTTCCTAACTATGCTCCCTCGTGTACCCACCCTACCACTCACTTATCCCTTGCCGTTGTAAAGCGCTCTGTTATCTGCAAAGATCTTGTTCGCACTATATAAAACTTTCAAAATAAAATAAATAAAATATATATTTAATTCCTCATTACAGTTGCACACCTATCTCTCACAAACCCTTTCCCAGCCAGGTGTATGATGATACAACGCATGCTTTTACAACGCATGCCTTTACAACGCATTTTTTACAACGCAAAATCTATTACAACGAATGTTTTAACAACGCATACCATTACAACGCAATATATATACAATGCATTAAAAGTGCCATTTCAACGCAAAACAATACTACTCATACCATTACGCAAAAAAATATATTTTAAATTAAATTCTTACTCCAGGGGGGTGTAATAGTAGGGTAAATATTGGTTAGGTTAGGGTTTAAAATTACTATTCTAACTCCAGGGGAGTGTAATAGTAGGGTAAGTGTTGGATAGTGTATGGGGTAAAAATTACTATTCTAACTCCAGGGGGGGGTAATAGTAAGGTAAGTGTTGGATAGTGTTAGGATTAAAATTACAATAAAATATATTAAATAAAAAAAAAAAATTAAAACCTACCCATCCTTACGTTGTAAAGGCATGCGTTGTAATAGCTTCTGCGTTGTTATGGCATGCGTTGTAATGCCTCTTGCGTTGTAAAAGTTGCGTTGTGATGGTATTGCGTTGTAAAAGTTTCGTTGTAATGGGTGTTTCCCTTCCCAGTCAACTGCCAGGCTCTGCATTCCATGCCATTATAACCACACCTCGTGATCATTATGATGAATATGAAGAAAAAAAACACCTGCCACATAATCCTAAATCAAAACAACATCCTTGTAAGCACACGCCCTACATGATGTAGCTTGCCATCTGTATGGGAATGTGCTTCATTGCCCCCATAGGGGTAGTAAGAGCTATGCAAAATGCTACTACTACTCAATACAGTCAACACCAATTGCAATCTGAGGTGACCACAAGGATACGAGAGTCCAAAGGCATGGCTGCCTTCCTCCTCCTTATCAGCCAGCAACACTCTTGCCTATCAACTACTGTTCCATAGGCTTGTTGACACAGGAACCCAAGGCTCCATTCTCAAATGGATTAATACAGACCTTTTATACTGTGTAAAATAATCACACACCCTCTATTCTGACGGGCACTATTTACTTACCAAGTAGTTGTCTCCCAAGGGTCAAAGATCACCCTTTGCTTTGCATTTATAGCTGTCCCCTCTTACACCTAGAACATTAGATCTAGACATCCATCTGTCTGTTGCTCTATGAAGTCGAATTTTAAGTCTAATGTATGTAGAGTGTTAGTGGTCATTCGATTTTATTCATAGTACTTAATGTGCTTTAATATTTTATGTACTATAAAGAAATGGAATTCATTTTGATGCACATTATATGTTAATAAGATTAGTGGATTTTATGTGTATTTAATGGTTGTTAAATGTTGTATTGATATATTTAGCCCGAAATAGGCAAATTTGAAATAGGATAAAAGTGAAGAAAACAACAGTAGCAACTATCTTGTAAAATACGGTCCCCCAAATGTTAGAATCCCAATGAACACAGGCGGCCATGTTCCACTTATAGCTCACACTTGTTTGCCTATTCTATTTGTATGCAGAGTAGGCTCACACTGTGCTGTTTCAGCAGCCCTTGGTACGAACAGAAAATACATATTTAAGGATTATGGTGCATCCAACCGTGTTAAATTGATGGTTCTGTATTAGACAACAACAGCAGCCCTGGTTTGTATGGGCTGCCGGCCTTCAGTTTCTTCAAATGCGGGATTCGGGGGTGTGCACAAATGGTAGACATCTTGGCCTACCACGTACAAAGGGTGGCCAGTGAGTACTGGGGCCGATTTTTGTGCTGACCGGGCAGCTGCATTTGGAAGGGAAAGATGTCCTGACCTATGATTCCTGCACTGACAGTATTCAACTTTATATTGTTTCCTGAGAAAGAAAAGATTCTTGGGCATAAAGAACACTGATAGCAGTGCTTAATTTCCTGCTCACCTTGCCTATCCACCGTGTCTTTTCATATTCCTTGATGTCCCTTTTCTCTGTTATATTAAAGTGATATCACAGGTCAAATAATCTGCTTTATAAACAGCTTGCACATAATTGGTGGTGGTTGCAGGTAGTGGGTGCCAGCACTCGTTTTTGGAGACCCTGTCTTTTCTTCCATCAGTCTTAGACCAAGAGATAGAAATACAGATAAGGAAGAAAGATAAACAAAGAGAAAGATAGGGAACATTGATGGATGAAGACAGAATAGATGAGCAAGAATTTATAGGAGTGACACGGAGAGATGGTGGAAGAAAGAGGCATATGATGGCATCTACCCTAGGTATTCTTGGCATTCATTAATCTTGGCATTCATCAGCAACAACATTAGTCTCCTAAGAAAACCTTTGGGCACCTGTACATATTTTGCGTGACAAAACAAACCAAAACAGATAATCAATATAGCTGTTTGTTCCTCAGCCCTCTAGTTGTGATTTTGAGAGACAACTTTTTGCTCTTACAGGACCTGAAAAATGAAGGAATGCAAATAAGTCCAGTATCGACATGGTCCAGTATTTTTCACAACTACAAAATTACCTTTTTTTTAAAAAAATGACATCAGATTTTTATAATCACCACAAGACAAAATATCAAAACGGTTCTAGATTTTAACTAACCATGCATCAAATGCTATGTTTGTGGAAGTTTTTCAACAATGTTGGACTAAAGTAACCGATATCAAGCAGTGATTAAAATATTTTTGGGATCTCTGTTTCTTCATTAAAAGAGTACATTTACGTATGAAGATGTCAGTGCTTCTTTCTTTGTGGGTGAAACACGTTTTTAGGTCTCGCTAGCGAATGCAGCGCAGCTGCATCGCTTGGTAAGCCTCTATTGTTATGGCTTTCATTCACGAAGGGAGACAAACCATGTGCGCGCCTGGACAGGCGATGTCCATGCGCATGGCGTCTCCTCTCTGGCATCTCCTTTGTACTGATAGGAGCCTTTACACGCTCCCACCGCGCGCTTGATTTATTAGCGCTTGTCTGTCCTTTGGAGCCTCTCCAAAAGTGCCCGAGTATCTGTTTCCGATCACGAGCTGTACATCAACAGACTAGTGTTAACATAATTGGCTCATCCCCAGTTGGCCCAGAAACATCCTGGTAACAACGGCACTGCTGTGCAATGTGAACTCCACAGCATAGTGCACATTTCTAAGTCCGCACATACCATCCGGTCTTTTAAGAATGTAATGTTATTCACATTTTCATCTATTGCAATACAATGATGCTGCTCCTGTAATGCATGTTCATATTTTGGGTTTTGTGAGCTTGTTGCACTTGGTGGGAGTTCAATATGTAGTATCTGCAGGAACAGCAAGCAATGTTGTCAATATTAGAGAGGCGACATCAAACTCTACAAAGCTACTCTGAAGTCTAGAATATTAATGCGTTGTATACTTTGAATTTGCCAATTTGCAAGGTCCATACACAATTACACAAATCTGCACGTCTGTGTCAAGGATCAACAGGACGTGACTCGAATTGCTGTGATTACCTTCTTCTAGAAGTTGTTTTTTTGTAGTCCTATTGGTTGACTGCATTATAACTAGAGAAAATGCTATTAAATGTTCTTCTCTAGGTCTTCACTTCCTCTAAAAATCACTTTTCTCGGTGGATGAAGCAGTAAAGACTGTGCTTAGTAGCACTATGTTCAGACCGCTCGCACTACAGTTTAAGAGTCTGATATATATATTAGCGGAGAGGGTACTCCTTCACAATGCCAATGGAGTTCTGTCCCTACGAATATAGTGCTCTACCTGCTGCATTTACATGGGTTAATCATGGTGTAGACTACTCTATCTCCATTTTGACTGATCCCTTCCAACGGCCCTGGGGATTAAGGGCGTCGCAGAAAACGCTACATGTCCACTCACACAATTTAAATTGGGCGGCAATGTAGGCATTGTTTTTTTTTTTACTGTCTCTCACTGCTAAGTAAAACTTGGCAGAAAGGAATAGTACAATTATTATAATGCTCCCCCTGCCATGGAAGAATACTCCCATGGCAAGGAGACCACTATAGTTTTTCTTAGAAAAAAAGAAAATCCTGTTTTTTTTTATTTGAAAAGAAAAATGAAACACTCCATGCAAAAGGGCGGCATCCAGATGATGCAGTCCCTTAGCAGAGAGTAAAATGCACTGTTGTCATGAAGGTTACTGGCATTGCTTTTATAAATGACTGCCTGTCTGGCAGTCATTTATAATTCAGGCGGGTGGTCCTGACAGACCCAGGGGCGATCTGATAGGATTGAAATCAGGCCCTACATCAGCTGCAACACATTGAGTCCATCTTTTCACTTTTTGACATTCCTGTAGCACCTCGGGGGTGGATTGGAAGGAGTTGGGGGATATTGGCTTATTTTATAAGCATTCATATTGCAGTATCTATCATATTGTAGCCATTTTGCATATTGTCTATGTTGGCCCTTTTCTGTTGACCATAGAATGCAGATTACATAAACAACAAGAATCCACCTAATGGAGAAGTGTTCACACAGTGGTGTGGAGCACTTAGTGTTTTTTAAAATACCCCTCACACACCAAAAGGACCCTTGGTGTCATGCTTCATCATAGGGGTCTTCGCACCCCTCTGCGGGATGCGGAGTGCTACGACCTACGACTACGCGGGAGCACTTATAGTGGTAGACTATGTATGGTGCATGTGAGGGTATTTTTACAGTGCAGTGAGTGAGTGGTGGGATGAGTGAAATTAAAAAGTGCCTGGCTCGTGGGACACTTGAAAAAAAAAACTTTGATTCGGTCCCCGGGCTGGTACTATTAAAAGAAGTGAAGTGCGAGGTATTTTTGTTGTAATTATGGACAGAATCTCATGTGTGCGTCGACATGTTTCGGAGGCTGAGCTCCTTCTTCAGGACGGGGTGCACAACTTCCCCCACCTTACTTACGTATCTCAATGTAAAAACAATGGTATGTATTTACAAAAGTGAAAATAAAAATAAAATATGTGTCTGCAGTGTAGGCTACAATGTACCTACAGCGGTATATCTCAGGAAAAATGCCATTTGCATCACCTGTGAAAAAATTAGGAGGAGAAAACAATGGTAATCCTCAAGGAAACACTTTTAACAGGTGCAGTCACCTAGGAAAAATGTATTAGGGGTTAAAATAATCAATGAAGATTTTACCCTGTAAAAAAGGAGACAAATACCAGACATACATAACATGTAACAGAAAACACACACTCTAATGTGGCCATGGTGTGATTAATGGAGGAGGGAAAGGAACGTGTTTTAAGGCAAGGAATCATACTTGTCTTAATTAGGTTCCTAGCATCATGAGCCTTCTGAGCTACTGGAGTAATAATTGCCAATCCGCAATCTGAAAGTACATGGCTACTGTAAACATCATGGTTTACTTACTTCAGGTGGAAGATTCTCTATTCTGTTGTATACTCACGAACTCAATGGGAGTTCACCTCCCTGTTCCCCCAACTGCAGGCTCCGCTGGAATGGTGAGCCTGTGCTTTGCCCTCGGTATTTATGCTTGTTCTTAATTGTGAGCGATTGGCAATTAGGGAAGAGGCTCCGGAAATGGTGGTTTGCCCAAACAAGGGTTTTCCGGAGTCACGGGTGAAGGGCTGAACGTTTCCTTGTTAAAAGCATGCGAGTGCGCATGCATGTAAGCGAGCCCTCTTATGCGCATGTGTCTAAATTATGCCGCATTATGGAGCTAGTGCGCTTGTGTCAAAATGAGCCATTAAGTTATAGGCTGCCGCGCATGCGTGGACTTTGTGTTCCGAAATATGCAAATTCGATCGTGGTTTCCTAAGCGGCAGTTCAATCTAGCCTCAGTGTCATTCATTAATAAGATTATTTGTTTGTCTGTGGCGATTTAATAATCACTTTTTATAAAACATATTGATTGCAGCCAGGTATTTCTAATGGTTAACATTCTGTAATGCACTGATTCCAGGCGGTTGTTGTTCTAAGGCATGTCCTAGAAAAATGTGTTTGCTGCAGAAAGCCGCCTCAAAAGTTTGCATGCTGGGCGGATTCTTTTATATGTGCCTTTCCTTTCATGTGTGATTACAGGTGGGGCTAACACCTGGTTCTAGAACATACGCAGTGTAGGGAAAGTCACCCTACAGGCCAAAACAGGGAATAATTGATGATATCAGTTCCTTGTCATGCCTTAGAACAACAACCACCTGGAATCAGTGCACCACCCCCTTTTTCCAAAATCGATTTTATCCATACTATGTGTGGGAGGGTATACTCAGACGTGAGTCCCTTGCTCATTGCACCATCAGGATTCAAGCAAGCCGGGCCGACGAAGGCTGTGATGCCAGAAACCGGTCCCCGGAAGCTTGTCTCCTTCCCAGTATAAGAATTGGCTTGGTAGTTTGGTTTGCCCTGTTCCCATCATGCACTGGGACAGGAACAGACTAATTTGCATATAGCCAGGTTCTGAGCTGGGATGTTATGTTATGTTATGTTATTTTTGTGCTTCTATAGCGCACGGCCACTCCAGTTGGAGCATCCCGGCGCTTTTTCGAAGGTACCCACTAAGAGAGGGAGAAACATAACACTGAAGGGAATTGTAACACACGCATAAAAGAGAAAAAAACAGCAGCGGTCTAAGGGAAAAGCCATGTTTTAAGGGCCTTTCGGAAGGACATCAGGCTAGAAGCCTGTCTTAGAGAAATCGGAAGGTCATTCCAGGCACGAGGAGCTAGATAACGAAAGGACCGACCTCCTGCTCTGGCGCGCTTAATAATGGGGACCTTCACTTTGGATAGCGCAGCAGATCTAAGAGATCTGGAAGGCTGGTACCAAGACACACGATTGGAAATATATTTTGGACCGATGCCATGTAAGGCCTTGTAGGTCGTAGTCAAAGTTTTAAAAAGAATCCTTTTATCAACCGGGAGCCAATGTAAGGTCGAAAGAAGAGCAGTGGCTCTAGCTCTTCTTGGGAGACCAAAGACCGCTCGGGCTGCAGAATTCTGAGCGACTTGAAGACGCCTGACCAGGTATTTGGGAAGCCCCAGAAATAAAACATTGGCATAATCCAGTCTGGATCCCACCAGTGCCTGGACAATAATTTTCCTGTGCTCAATGGATACTAAAGGTAGAAATTTACGTAGCATCCGTAGGATGCCAAAACATTTCCCAGTGAGAGAGGAAATATGTGGTCCAAAAGAAAGATCATTGTCAATGATCACTCCCAAATTTTTGGCCTTCTGGGATGAGCTAACTGGGGGAGACATCTCCTGCGGCCACCAGGGTTTCCAGTCCGGCTTGGAGGTGCACCCGAAAAAGAGCAGCTCCGACTTGTCGGAGTTGCATTTCAGTCCATGGTGTCCTAACCACTCGAAAACCGCACTCAGACAACCTCTGATCTGCTCATCGTTAAACAGACCGTTCCTGTTGCTCACAAACAGGAGCTGGGTATCGTCAGCGTAGGTGACAATCCGGGCACCGAAAGACTCCGCGACCGCTGCCAGAGGAGCCATAAAGATGTTGAAAAGGAGGGGGCTCAAGATGGACCCTTGAGGAACCCCCACTTCTAGCAGCGGCATCTCAGCGGAGTACGGAGGAGCCCAGATTGTCTGTCGGCGGTCGGCTAAGAAGGATTGAAGCCACCTCCACACCGTTCCCTGCAAGCCAAAATCCCAGAGTCTAGCAAGGAGAAGCGCATGGGGAACGGTGTCGAATGCCGCCGACAGATCAAGCATGACCAATACCGCCTTTCTTCCAGCATCCAACTCCTCCCGGATAGCGTCTGTGACTTCGAGGAGCGCAGTTTCCGTGCTGAAATTCGCACGGAAACCGGATTGGGTGTTATGTAACAGATCGTTTTCCTCGATGAAGTTAGATATCGATCTGTGAACAAACCTCTCAGTCACTTTCGCTAGAGCCGGGAGTAAGGAGATAGGTCTGTAGTTGGCATGGACCAGAGGGTCGAGTGCTGGTTTTTTCAGGAGTGGCAGGATCATGGCGCTCTTCCAAGCCTTAGGAACTACCCCCGATAAGAGTGACATGTTTAAAATGGGGTTGACCAAGTCATTTAGCACAGGTGCCAAGTTCGCTAAACACTTGGCCGGGCACGGATCCTGTGGAGATCCAGATTTAAGGTTGGACAGAATGGCAAGAGAGCTTGCATTGTCCAATGGAGGAAACTCACACAACAGAGGACCATGATCGGACATGGGACACCCCAGACTCACCGGTTGCTGCTGGAAAGAGGAAGAGAGGGAATCTTGAATAGTAATAATTTTCTGTACAAAGTATACAGCCAGATCCCTCAACCAGGATTTAGAGTGCGTGTGGATGGGGGTGTACGCAGAGGGAGAAGTAAAGTCTTTTACCACCCTAAAAAGTTCTTTACTGGAATGCTCCACCTCATTTATTCTGGATTCTAAATAGGCTTTTTTCCCCGCCCAGATTGACTTATGGTAAACTCTCGTCAGTGTCTTAAAATTCTGTTTTTCCGAAAGATCATAAGATCGTCTCCAAGCTCTTTCAGCTTTTTTTAGATCTTGTCTGGCTTTTTTTAACTGCGGAGTGAACCATGGGGCAGATGTCCTTTTATTGGCCGAGGGATGGTGCAATGAGCTAAAAAACAGGTGATGGATTAAAACCATGATCTCTTGACTTGGTAAGAGTATTCTGCATCATTCAGAAACTCTGTCCATCACCACCCCCTTTTTCCAAAATCGATTTTATCCAAACTATGTGTGGGAGGGTATACTCAGACGTGAGTCCCTTGCTCATTGCACCATCAGGATTCAAGCAAGCCGGGCCGACGAAGGCTGTGATGCCAGAAACCGGTCCCAGGAAGCTTGTCTCCTTCCCAGTATAAGAATTGGCTTGGTAGTTTGGTTTGCCCTGTTCCCATCATGCACTGGTACAGGAACAGACTCATTTGCATATAGCCAGGTTCTGAGCTGGGATGGTGCAATGAGCTAAAAAACAGGTGATGGATTAAAACCATGATCTCCTGACTTGGTAAGAGTATTCTGCATCATTCAGAACTCTGTCCATCACCACCCCCTTTTTCCAAAATCGATTTTATCCACACTATGTGTGGGAGGGTATACTCAGACGTGAGTCCCTTGCTCATTGCACCATCAGGATTCAAGCAAGCCGGGCCGACGAAGGCTGTGATGCCAGAAACCGGTCCCCGGAAGCTTGTCTCCTTCCCAGTATAAGAATTGGCTTGGTAGTTTGGTTTGCCCTGTTCCCATCATGCACTGGGACAGGAACAGACTAATTTGCATATAGCCAGGTTCTGAGCTGGGATGGTGCAATGAGCTAAAAAACAGGTGATGGATTAAAACCATGATCTCTTGACTTGTTAAGAGTATTCTGCATCATTCAGAAACTCTGTCCATCACCACCCCCTTTTTCCAAAATCGATTTTATCCACACTATGTGTGGGAGGGTATACTCAGACGTGAGTCCCTTGCTCATTGCAACATCAGGATTCAAGCAAGCCGGGCCGACGAAGGCTGTGATGCCAGAAACCGGTCACCGGAAGCTTGTCTCCTTCCCAGTATTGTGGTTCTGAAAATCTGGACCCTGTTATCATCCCGATATCGAGGTCCAATACCCGTGTCACAAAATATCAACGTACCATGACGAATTTGGTGTCAGCGAACCAATAATGATTAGGGCATCATTCCCATGCATTTGCGTCATAATCGAGGGTCGCCAATACCCCCAAATCGTAGTTTCTGTCCCTACCCCTTAGACTCCATTTTGTGAACGGCATCCATCTTACGTCTTGCCCTCATGATAAGTCAATTAAAGGTCGAGCTTGATCTAAAAGGACACGTCCTCCTTCCCTGACTTCCCCCTGACCTGTGCCAACTGACTCCATTGCCTTTAGCCAAACCTGTTTGGGCAGCCCCTCGCCCAGTGGCCAAATGCGATAGCATCGATACATAACATTCCTCAAACCATTCACTACATACAAACCATGCTTTCTACAAACACACACCTGTCCTGTTCCCCGTTTATGGCCAGTTTTATGACTAGGAGGTGCCTTCCTTTATTGGGGTTTCATCGATATCTGATGGGAGTTCCGGGCTTGGCTGGGTAATCTATCACGCATTGGACATCTAAAATACGGGCTTGCCTACATGACTTCGCTCTTTCGTATTATTGTAGAAATATGTGTATAGCCATATCATAAACTCAAGAATTCTTGCTTGCAGCTATTATTTCTGTATATAAGGAGAAGGCTGGTTCTGTAAAAACGAACAGTCTCCTGAGAACACATGACCCGTGTTTGTCGTGCTTCTAGGACACCTGTTACTTGGTAGCTATCAATAAAACTCGATCTCTGACTCGACTAGAAGACTCCGTGTTTCTGTGGTCCGGAACAGGGAGAACTCAGAGGTCTTCGGGTGTTATCCCCTGGCACCAAACGGGTTCCTAAAAACCCGTTACCTCAGTTGGCGCCCAACTCGGGGCGGTATCAAGCGGCGACGGTCCAAGCCAGATGTTCGTGAGGAGCTTCGTGTGAAAATTCCGGAGGACGGCCAGCCACTTCAGCGACCCCTGTATGTCGACGTGGTTCCGAAGGTCTTTGCTGCGAGGTTCCCCGCGTCCCGACGGCTACGAAGGACTGCTGCCCTGACTATCGCCTTG
Organism: Lissotriton helveticus; assembly: GCF_964261635.1. Classification (NCBI taxonomy): domain Eukaryota; kingdom Metazoa; phylum Chordata; class Amphibia; order Caudata; family Salamandridae; genus Lissotriton; species Lissotriton helveticus. The sequence continues at coordinate 1,492,943,498 of NC_136061.1, read as the reverse complement.
TTTTGGACCCAGTGATCCTTGGTAGAGCGAAACGATAGACGAGTCTTCTAGCGACGTCACCGATCTTCAAATACTTCAGTTAAGTATAAGTGGAGCGTCTCCCAGTCCTTAGTTTGTCCTTAGTTTTTGGTATCCTTGAGATACGCCTTGATTTGGTACTTGCAAGCCCCAAAGCCGAAGGACTTGTGTATTCACGAGAAATATCGTTAACAGATAATCCTTTGAAGTTTGAAGCTAGACTAGTGAGCAAAGATGCCTGGTTTTAGCAGACTTGGAAACTTGTTTTGTCTTGGTTATAGTAAGGACTCCCGATTAGAGGATTCCTGTCCGGTTCCTCCGATTGGAACTCCAACATATGAGCTCTACGTAAAGCACGGCGTAGGCCCTATCACGTATAATGAAGGTTACTGAGGGTTCCACGGACAAGGAGGACGAACTGGGGAGATAGATGTTTTTCCATAGGAACTGCTAAACTGTGGAATACATTACCATCTCACATCAAAACTGCTCCTTCCCTACTACACTTCAGAAAGAGCCTTAAAACCTGGCTGTTTTCATCCTAAACTATCTTTTGCCCAGAGTGAGTTCAGTAGTACTAGCGCCGAGACACCCTCACGGGTATTTGCGCGCTCTAAAAATCGCATAAAATAAATAAATAAATAAATAAATAAATAAATGAAGTGTGGATAAAATACACCCGCAAGGATGGTGTTTTAAAATGGCCCCAATATGGTAGTTTCGACTCAGAAATATTAGATAACCTAGAGGTCAAATTATTTAAGAGAAAAGCCCGGCCGGCGATGTTTGACTCTTTTCGCTTATGGCGCAAAGAAGCCAAACAGAAAGAAATAAAGTTAGCGAAAAAGAATAAAAGAGGTATGTCGATGGTGCAAGCTGCCGTTGCATACAGGGATAACGAGGAAGAGCAAGAAAGCGAACAAATACTTAGGAGCAAGAAACTAGCAGTAGATAAATGCTACCCGATGTTACCAAATAAAGGACAAGGTCAAGAGGAAAGATCCGAGAAAGATCCATTAATGTCCCACTTATTAAGCTCACCTCCACCGTATGCGTTAGACGCTACTACAACGCCAAAGCGTTTTTCTATACCACGCCCCGGCGCACGAGAAACAGCTTTTGCACACACGCCAGCTACTGTTCAGCTGGTTCCTACTTCTCCGGCGCAGCCTTCTCAAGGGCCGCCATCTTTACTACTTACCCCATCTACTTCTACGACTTTGCCTACAGCTCCAGCTATTGTCTATGATACCACGTCTGCTACTACTTCAACTTCCTCTACTATTGCCTCTACTTCTTCTTTGCCTCAGCCTGTTTTTTCCGATGCACTTGCTCCTCCGCAAGCTTCTCCTTCTATTAGACAAAGAGTGACAGGTACCGTCACTGGTCTGCTTTCACCTTTCTTCGGGTCGCCTAAGACGACCCCTAAAACAGAAAATAGACAGTTACGTAGTCAACTGCCTGATTACGAGGAAAGAAAAGTGCTAAATGAACTAGCCCGTAAATGGATTACGGATACTGTTAGATATGATGTTCAGTCTGTTATGGAAGTTTTCCGTCAATGGAATGCACCCACTCAGAGATACGTATTCGAAGAAATGTGTGTATATCTGGGCGTAGATTTGGAGACAAATGATCCCACATACACAATGAACGAACTATGGCGTACACGCTTTAAGTTCCACGAAGGTATGATTACAGGCAGAGATGTTGAGAAAGCGATAGAGTTATTACTCTCTTATAGGAGTAAAGGAAACGTCTCTAGATCATTGTACGAAGACGACGTATCAGATAGGAAAAGAGCGAGACAGTACCCCATGAGAGAGGTTCCTCCGGTTTGGAGGGAAGGCGATGCAAATGTAGTACCGCCAATTCTGCCTCATTTCCAGCGTGTATGGGTACATGTCCCCTGGAAACGATCCGAAGTCTTGGCGCTCAAGCAGACATTGCCTGATCCTCGTAAAAACCCGACTGGGTATTATAAGGAGTTATCGCAAACTGCAAGCTCATGTATAATGAATTTAGTGGACATAGACATGCTGTTTGGGAACGTTGTTCCACATCCTCTATGGAGCAAAATACGCCATACGAACCATGCCCAAGAACTAGGTGACTCATGGGCGAACATTGCCGCTATAGATGCTAGACAAATTGGTGGTTCTAAACCTGAGCCGTTAATAGCTGAACTTCCCGGTAGAATTATTGCATACATGAAAACAATAATGCCTGAAGTACGCGTAAACAGGGACAAGCTATCTGCGTGCAAGCAGAAGAAAGATGAGAATGTGTCTGACTTTTTCACAAGATTCGAGGAGACTTTCACCGATCATAGTGGTCAGGATATGGCTACCGAGGGTGGTCAAAGATTGTTTGTAGACAAGTTCGTACATAATTTAATCCCTGAACTATGTAATAAATTGAAAGATTCAGAGAGTGCTTGGGCTGTCTCTACGTCAGCTCAAATTTTAGCTACAGCCCAGTACTATGAAAATAGGCGCAAAGACGAGCTAGATAAAGTAGTCAGAAAGACAAAAGATTTAAAAACTAAAGTTCTTCTCCAGCAAGCTTATCCGCCTCGTACGGCTAGTCAGCCCAGTTATCAACCGCAACATCAGTATTCGAGAAACGCGCAAGGAAACGAGTTTTCCCACCTGCGTATTACTTATGGCCCGAATCAATGTGCATATTGCAAGGAAGAGGGTCACTTTAAAAGTAATTGTCCGGCTCTTGCGCGACGTTTGAGCGGTGCTTCGGGTGTAAGGGGAAGAGGTGTTCAACATGCCCCTAGAGGTAGGGGCCGTGGAAATTCCACGCAGAATACAACTTCTTTTACGCCTCAGAATTCGATGAACAGCTTCGACCAACAGAATAATGCGTCGACCAGGTCAGCTCAGTACTATGCTGACGACTATTACACCGAACATGAATACGAGGGTAACGATTGCTAGGACAGCCATGGACAAAGAGAGGGAGTTGTTTCAGTTCCAGTAGATCAGAATGGACCTTATGTCGAGGTAATAGCCTCAGGAGTGTCAGAGCCATTTCTGCTGGATACTGGTGCTACAAAAAGTTCTATCATGCACTCGAAACTTCCTGGCGCACCTTTGTCTGGCGAAATGAATGTCTCAGTAGGTTTCTCTGGCGCCCCTGTTAGAAACCCGATCTCCAGTCCTGTATCTCTTTCTATTGGCCCATGCGAATTAGAGGCACCCCTCATTCTTACAACAGGTTGTGGTGAAAATTTGTTAGGATTGGATTTGCTAAAAAGGTTACATGCGACTTTGTACTGTTCACCATTAGGAGTACAACTTACTTTCGGTAAGAAAGTCATTTCCTCAATGTATGTGTCGAAAGAAAATATTGCAACTGAATTGTCGTGTCTTCCTGATGCACTCTGGGCAAATGGTTCTAATGATGTAGGTCGTTTGGAGATAGCACCATATGTCATAACGTTGAAAGCCAACGTTAGGTTGCCACGTATTCCCCAATACAAAATATCTAGCGAATGTGAAAAGGCGTTATTGACGATTGTTTATGACCTGATTGATAAAGACGTCATCGAAGAAACAACAGGAAATGTTTGTAACAGTCCAGTTTTGCCCGTCTTAAAACGTACTGATCCTTCACAACCCCCTGTGTATAGGTCCGTGATCGACCTCAGAGAAGTAAACAAGATAGTTATCCCACAGTTTCCAGTTGTCCCCGACATTACTGCTTTATTGACGATGGTTCCAGCTTCAGCAAATTGGTTTTCGGTGATTGACCTGAAGAACGCTTTCTTCAGTATCCCGATTGCTGAGGAGAGTAGAGATATTTTCGGATTTAATTTAGGAGGACGAAGTTTCGGCTTCAAGTGCGCTCCTCAAGGCTACTGCGAAAGCCCATCAATATTCAGTCAGGCCCTGAAAACACAACTAGACACTATTGTTCTACCAAATGGTTCAACTCTGATTCAGTATGTAGACTATCTACTGATCGCTGCAGACACTGAAGAGATTTGCAAGAAAGCTACGTTATCATTATTGCATCACTTATGTGACATGAAGCACAAAGTCTCTCTTTCCAAACTACAATTTTGCCGACAAGAAGTAACCTACTTAGGTCACATCTTGTCGAAGGAGGGAAGGAGACTGACACCAGAAAGAATACAGGCAATCGCAGAACTAAGTGCCCCAAGGACACAGAGAGAGGTTCGAGCCTTCTTGGGCATTACATCGTACTGTAGACAATGGATACCGAATTTCTCACTACTAGCTAAACCCTTGCTGGCACTACTCTGTAAAGACACGCCAAATCCTATGCCTTGGTCTGAAGATTGCCAGACGAGTTTTCACAAGTTGCGTGATGCATTATGTTCGGCTCCTGTGTTGGGAAACCCCAACTACAGTAGGCCTTTTACATTATATGTCCACGAGAAGGAAGGTTGTGCATTATCAGTTTTAACACAACATTTTGGGGACAGACAGCGCCCATGCGCGTATTTTTCGGCAACTCTAGACCCTGTGGCTAAAGCCCTACCAAGTTGTCTGAGGGCTACCGCCGCAGCAGCTGTCTGCATTCGACAGTCCGCTGGATTAGTCATGAATAATACTCTGATCGTTATGGTTCCGCATGCAGTAGACATTTTACTAAACAGGACGAAGACACAACACCTTACTAGCGCTCGACAATCCAGTTACGAACTTACGTTGCTAGCAAGTCACATCCACATAAAGAGGTGCGATACACTGAATCCCGCAACGTTATTACCCATTCCGACAGGAACAGACGAGATTGATAAACATGACTGCTGCTTTAGGACAGAAGAAGAGACAAAAGGGAGAGTAGACTTACAGGACACTCCCCTTCCTGAATGCAATGATACTTTATGGGTTGATGGTTCATGTTTCAAGCTGCCGAATGGTGATACGACTGCAGCATATGCCGTAACGACATTACACACCATTATAGAGACTGCGCGCATTTCCCATAATTCTGCACAAGCTGCAGAGCTAATTGCGCTTACCAGAGCATGTGTGTTAGCAAAAGGAAAACGAGTGAATGTGTACACTGACAGCCAATACGCCTTTGGTGTGGCTCACAGTTTTGGGAGATTGTGGCGTGAACGTGGGTTTCTTACGTCACATGGTGCAAAGATACAACATGGTCAGCTAGTTAATGAGCTCCTCCAGTCACTGACCTTGCCACTACAAGTTGCCATTATAAAATGTAGTGCACACAAAAAGATTCAGGATGATGTTGGCCGCGGGAATGCATTTGCAGACGAGGTTGCGAAAGAGACTGCAAGGAACACAATGAGTCGGATGTATGTTGTAGGTCCCGCTAGATGGATTACTGATGTAGGAATGTGTGAGGACACCATTGAAAGCGTGAAATCTATACAAGCCGAGGCAACTGAGAAAGAGGTGAATGAATGGAGAGAAAGTAAGGGTAGATTAGACACGAATGGTTGTTGGGTCGAATTGTCAGAACACCAGCGATGGTTATTGCCTAACGCCTATGTACTTGCAGTAGTAACAATGGCTCACGGATTTGCACACATCAGTTCGAGAGGAATCTGTAAAATATTGGCCCCAGTATGGCAAAATAGCAATATCCCGAAATATGCAGAGAATGTGGTCAGAAACTGTATGGTGTGTTTGAAGTACAAACCCGGTAGGGGAACGCCAACTCCAGCTGGTCATTTTGCGCCTCCAACGTATCCGTTCGAGGTTTTGCAGCTCGATTTCATTCACATGGAGAGATGCAACAATCTGAAGTATGTGCTCGTTGTTGTTTGCGCTTTCTCCAGGTGGGTGGAAGTGTACCCCCTTAAAGACAACACTGCCTTGTCAACCGCCAAAGCCCTTGTCAAAGAGTTCTTCCCGAGGTTTGGCATGCCTAGAATTGTCTGGAGTGATAATGGAAGTGAATTCGTAGGACGCGTGATGAAGAGAGTGTGTGAATGTTTAGGCATACAGCAAAAATTCCACTCTGCGAATCACCCCCAATCAGCTGGATTGGTAGAGTGCTACAACGGCACTTTAAAGCTCAAATTAGCCAAACTCCAAGCCAGTACAGGTCTTAAATGGCCTGACGCCTTGCCCCTAGCACTCTTGTCAACGAGAATGACAGTCCATTCCAGATTAGGACTTAGCCCCCATGAAATAGTGTTTGGCCGCCCAGCCAACGTCTGGGGCGTACCAAGACCAAAGAAACTTAGCGAAATAGAGCACCCCGTACTGCTTGACTATTTGTGCGAATTGACAACTAAATTGCGTGTTTTACACCAACAGGTTCACAGTTCCTCTCCACCAGCCTCTGACGATCCAGGTCACTCCATCACACCCGGCACGTGGGTTTTGGTGCAGAACTTCCAGCGCACCAACAACGGACAGCCGAGGTGGACCGGACCTTACCTGGTACTTCTTTCCACGAGGTCAGCGGTTCGGGTGGACGGCAAAAAGAACTGGGTGCACGGGACCCATTGTAAACAGGTCCCTCTGCCCCTTCCATACGACCGGTGGGTCAACGAAGGAATTGCCGACTCCGAGACAGAATCCATACCTCGCTTCATCCCTTTCAGCGATGCACGTTTAAAAGAAACTGGTACCGAAAAGGAGAGTGATCATATTTTACAAGGATTTGTGCCACAGTCTATGCAGTTGGACACTACCGAACCTGAGACATTGTTTGAAGACCACACCGTACCTGGGAAAGAACAGTATAATCTAAGGTCAAGACAAAGAGACTAATAAAAAGACACACAAACGAATGTGATTTTCCCTTCCCCCAAGAACTATTTTTGATTTTTCAGCTCTCTCGCTCTCAGGAAACTTGCTCATTTTTGATTTTCGAACCGCCATCCGGTTCTGCTTCTAGGGTCGCGGTTGAAGTCTGGGGAGTGCAACTGGGAAGTTTTAGGTCCACGGTTCTGGTTGGTCCACGGGAGTTACCCCGGACTGAGCAGAGCGCGCTCCCTGGCAGAATCAATCTACCGCCGCGGGCAGCAATTAGAGGATGGAGTTTCCTAGGGTAAAGAGACCTACCAGACTCCCAAACTTTGAAAAACAATTATGCACTGTACTGGCCAAAAGAAAGTTTCTGATAACATGTATTTTAATGTTGTGTAGCATAACGATGTTTTTAACTGGTTATACTCTATTCGTGTTTAAAGTTACGTTTTCGAATGTCACCCAGCCACAGCCTCCTCCTACTATCTCTCCACACTACTTTCACCCTCTACCTGAACACGAATCTGCCAGAAGACTCGAATTTGTAAATAACTCATTTATTCAACTCCTACACCAACACCAGTCCATCATGAACACATCGAACTGTTGGATATGTGGACTCATGCCACACACGACGGATAAGGGTATCCCATATTTCATCCTGCCTTTCAGTTATTATGGTTCTCTGTGGGCTTTCCAGACGATGTTCCTATTCGCCCTAGAACCATACCCGACACGTTCTACTGAAAGTGATTCCAGTAACAAGGCACTAATAGCAGGGAGAAGAAATATGAGTAGAGAGTTCGACACCTATCTTACGATTCCCAAAGATGAATTCACTCCGTACACTCGTTGGAACGTAACCAAATATGGGGTCTACCTGAGTAAGAGCCAGACAGCAAAGAAATCCCGCCCAGTTTGGATAGTACCCAACCGAGGTCACTTATGTTTACAGGGTATCGGCAGGGATCCCAAAGCTCAATTAGGGAAGAGTATATGCGCGGAAACATATGTGTTCGCTTCCCGAACTTCCCCTATATTATTAGCAGCCAAAGGCACGTATTTCGTCTGCCATGACCAAGCTTACACGTGGTTGCCCCCTGACTTCTCAGGTACATGCTTTATCGCAATTCTGCTGCCTCCCACTTACACGACCAGAACAGATTACCATCGGACAAGGACAGCTAGAGGTGTCGTGAGTAAAGACGACACCGCGGGTCAGGAATTCGCTGACTTCGCAAAGGGTTTTCTGCCATTTTGGGGGCCTATGGTAAACAGCAGGAATATTCGCCAGTTATCGAGGATAGTTGAATCCGCCGTGACTACAACGGCCGGAGCCCTTGGAAATTTGACGACCGAACTTCAGTCAGATCGACTTATGACCCTTCAGAACCGAGTTGCCCTAGATATCATACTCGCCGATCGTGGTGGTGTGTGTAGAGTGATCCAATCCAGTTGTTCCATTTTCATCCCTGATAACGCTCCGACAGTGTACCAAGCCATCTCTAAAGTACACGAAATATCTGATTCCCTTCACGTAGAAAAAGGGGACTGGTCCTTACTAGGGTGGTTCTGGGAACTGATCGCTACATGGGGATGGAAAACCCTGATCTTCATTGGGATGATCTTAGCACTTCTCTTTATGTTCTGCCTGTGTATACAGTGCGCTCCTGCACTATGTGGCCTCTGTGCTACGTCATGTGTACGGAAGCCTGTGTCAGGAGACGAACTGTTTAACAGAATGATGTTACAGCAGCATCTCCACGAATTCCTTCATACAGATTTGGACTCCGATTAATATGAATTATTGCCTTACATAAGGGCAAAAGGAGGGTCTGTGGTTCTGAAAATCTGGACCCTGTTATCATCCCGATATCGAGGTCCAATACCCGTGTCACAAAATATCAACGTACCATGACGAATTTGGTGTCAGCGAACCGATAATGATTAGGGCATCATTCCCATGCATTTGCGTCATAATCGAGGGTCGCCAATACCCCCAAATCGTAGTTTCCGTCCCTACCCCTTAGACTCCATTTTGTGAACGGCATCCATCTTACGTCTTGCCCTCATGATAAGTCAATTAAAGGTCGAGCTTGATCTAAAAGGACACGTCCTCCTTCCCTGACTTCCCCCTGACCTGTCCCAACTGACTCCATTGCCTTTAGCCAAACCTGTTTGGGCAGCCCCTCGCCCAGTGGCCAAATGCGATAGCATCGATACATAACATTCCTCAAACCATTCACTACATACAAACCATGCTTTCTACAAACACACACCTGTCCTGTTCCCCGTTTATGGCCAGTTTTATGACTAGGAGGTGCCTTCCTTTATTGGGGTTTCATCGATATCTGATGGGAGTTCCGGGCTTGGCTGGGTAATCTATCACGCATTGGACATCTAAAATACGGGCTTGCCTACATGACTTCGCTCTTTCGTATTATTGTAGAAATATGTGTATAGCCATATCATAAACTCAAGAATTCTTGCTTGCAGCTATTATTTCTGTATATAAGTAGAAGGCTGGTTCTGTAAAAACGAACAGTCTCCTGAGAACACATGACCCGTGTTTGTCGTGCTTCTAGGACACCTGTTACTTGGTAGCTATCAATAAAACTCGATCTCTGACTCAACTAGAAGACTCCGTGTTTCTGTGGTCCGGAACAGGGAGAACTCAGAGGTCTTCGGGTGTTATCCCCTGGCACCAAACGGGTTCCTAAAAACCCGTTACCTCAGTATAAGAATTGGCTTGGTAGTTTGGTTTGCCCTGTTCCCATCATGCACTGGGTCAGGAACAGACTAATTTGCATATAGCCAGGTTCTGAGCTGGGATGGTGCAATGAGCTAAAAAACAGGTGATGGATTAAAACCATGATCTCTTGACTTGGTAAGAGTATTCTGCATCATTCAGAAACTCTGTCCATCACCACCCCCTTTTTCCAAAATCGATTTTATCCACACTATGTGTGGGAGGGTATACTCAGACGTGAGTCCCTTGCTCATTGCACAATCAGGATTCAAGCAAGCCGGGCCGACGAAGGCTGTGATGCCAGAAACCGGTCCCCGGAAGCTTGTCTCCTTCCCAGTATAAGAATTGGATTGGTAGTTTGGTTTGCCCTGTTCCCATCATGCACTGGGACAGGAACAGACTAATTTGCATATAGCCAGGTTCTGAGCTGGGATGGTGCAATGAGCTAAAAAACAGGTGATGGATTAAAACCATGATCTCTTGACTTGGTAAGAGTATTCTGCATCATTCAGAAACTCTGTCCATCACCACCCCCTTTTTCCAAAATCTATTTTATCCACACTATGTGTGGGAGGGTATACTCAGACGTGAGTCCCTAGCTCATTGCACCATCAGGATTCAAGCAAGCCGGGCCGACGAAGGCTGTGATGCCAGAAACCGGTCCCCGGAAGCTTGTCTCCTTCCCAGTATAAGAATTGGCTTGGTAGTTTGGTTTGCCCTGTTCCCATCATGCACTGGGACAGGAACAGACTAATTTGCATATAGCCAGGTTCTGAGCTGGGATGGTGCAATGAGCTAAAAAACAGGTGATGGATTAAAACCATGATCTCTTGACTTGGTAAGAGTATTCTGCATCATTCAGAAACTCTGTCCATCACCACCCCCTTTTTCCAAAATCGATTTTATCCACACTATGTGTGGGAGGGTATACTCAGACGTGAGTCCCTTGCTCATTGCACCATCAGGATTCAAGCAAGCCGGGCCGACGAAGGCTGTGATGCCAGAAACCGGTCCCCGGAAGCTTGTCTCCTTCCCAGTATAAGAATTGGCTTGGTAGTTTGGTTTGCCCTGTTCCCATCATGCACTGGGACAGGAACAGACTAATTTGCATATAGCCAGGTTCTGAGCTGGGATGGTGCAATGAGCTAAAAAACAGGTGATGGATTAAAACCATGATCTCTTGACTTGGTAAGAGTATTCTGCATCATTCAGAAACTCTGTCCATCACCACCCCCTTTTTCCAAAATCGATTTTATCCACACTATGTGTGGGAGGGTATACTCAGACGTGAGTCCCTTGCTCATTGCACCATCAGGATTCAAGCAAGCCGGGCCGACGAAGGCTGTGATGCCAGAAACCGGTCCCCGGAAGCTTGTCTCCTTCCCAGTATAAGAATTGGCTTAGTAGTTTGGTTTGCCCTGTTCCCATCATGCACTGGGACAGGAACAGACTAATTTGCATATAGCCAGGTTCTGAGCTGGGATGGTGCAATGAGCTAAAAAACAGGTGATGGATTAAAACCATGATCTCTTGACTTGGTAAGAGTATTCTGCATCATTCAGAAACTCTGTCCATCACCACCCCCTTTTTCCAAAATCGATTTTATCCACACTATGTGTGGGAGGGTATACTCAGACGTGAGTCCCTTGCTCATTGCACCATCAGGATTCAAGCAAGCCGGGCCGACGAAGACTGTGATGCCAAAAACCGGTCCCCGGAAGCTTGTCTCCTTCCCAGTATAAGAATTGGCTTGGTAGTTTGGTTTGCCCTGTTCCCATCATGCACTGGGAGAGGAACAGACTAATTTGCATATAGCCAGGTTCTGAGCTGGGATGGTGCAATGAGCTAAAAAAACAGGTGATGGATTAAAACCATGATCTCTTGACTTGGTAAGAGTATTCTGCATCATTCAGAAACTCTGTCCATCACCACCCCCTTTTTCCAAAATCGATTTTATCCACACTATGTGTGGGAGGGTATACTCAGACGTGAGTCCCTTGCTCATTGCACCATCAGGATTCAAGCAAGCCGGCCCGACGAAGGCTGTGATGCCAGAAACCGGTCCCCGGAAGCTTGTCTCCTTCCCAGTATAAGAATTGGCTTGGTAGTTTGGTTTGCCCTGTTCCCATCATGCACTGGGACAGGAACAGACTAATTTGCATATAGCCAGGTTCTGAGCTGGGATGGTGCAATGAGCTAAAAAACTGGTGATGGATTAAAACCATGATCTCTTGACTTGGTAAGAGTATTCTGCATCATTCAGAAACTCTGTCCATCACCACCCCGAGATATATAGTGGATATGCAATCGAAGGCACCGGGTGGACTTAATAGTGGAGAGGATTTGTCCGTACATTTATGAACTATGATATTAGTGAGTTGAAGCCATAGACACTTCAAGCACAGCAATGAACTCTGATGCAGTGATGAAATATGAAAATATCTTTCTGATATATGTTAGATGTTAAGTGAATCTTTGAATATAATGATAGGGATCTGTCGTTTATGTTCTTTGTCTCGTGTGATAAATGACATATTGATATATATATGGGATACCTTGATTTGACAGGTTATGAGCTAAACAGAGAATGCCTAATGTGTGAATATATTTTTATTGATCACTAAGTAGGAGGGACGTGGCAACCTATATGGGTTGCTTTGCCGATCCACGGCAAGATAACACAGACTAAAACTATGTGTTTTAAAATGTTTAAGTCACAATATCTATGCGCAACTTAGACCTGATAATGTGGCATAAATATGTATGCTTTGTAATGCATTTAGCACCTACAAGATGGCGCCCAAAACGCGATTGTTTGACACGGAAGAAGGGAGTTTCTCCCGAAACGCGTCTGTCTAAGGCGTAAATAAACCCACTTTTTGGCTACTGTTCCCGCGAGTGTTTCTCAGAAAGGAGAGAAAACTTTGGAGCCTGTATCTATTTCACGGACACGCCACCGTGTAGACGGCACCCGTTCGCTGCAGTGACTCGTTTTCGGCGTATCTTGGAGCGTTGATTCTTTTGAACGAGAGCACCGCCACCGCCGAATGGATTAACTCGGTGAGTAAAATCACCGGATATTGAAGACATCTGAAGCGCTGGAACTCGGTCGGATATGGGGTAAGACGAACCTAATTACTTATTCGACCTCTTCCGATATATCGCAGCATACAGAGGCGGTTGGCTGAACGAGGGAACAGTAGCATATTTAAAGTGTGGGATAGTTGAGTGGAGCCCGGGCTCGGAGCTTCACCCGAAAACACCTTATCAAACGGAAAAAATGTTTAATGTAACGGAACGCAGAGAAGCGGTGGTTGACATGTTTAAAAATAAGAATGCAGACATTACGCAACCTGTAAGAGACAATGTTATTGTTAAGAGTACCTTGGCCAACCAATACATGAAACTCGAGAGACTGTACGAGAGGGAGGTGTGCAAATGGTGGGAGGGTACCTCACTACAAACCAATTTTGAAGTATAAAGGGTCACAGTTACAGCGTACGAAAATCCGGATCCGCTTCTACTAGAAGCTTGGGCGGCACACATCAAACTGTCGTGCAAAGGCATGCTGGAAATCTTGATACAGTTTGCATGGAGTGACAAAGATCGTACCCTGAAGGAAATCGAAGCTCTGGAAGAAGAGCTGCTTGCCAACGCAGAGAAAGATCAGCAAGATCAACTTAGACAAGCAATGAAGACAAGGTTGGAGGGGGGCGTGGCTTGGGCGCTGATGTAAATGGCAGCAGGACTCCGGGGCTCCTCCGCAACCCCCCCTCGCAACCACGCATCCTGACCCCCGACACCGGACCCCTGGCCCCCACCTGACATCGGATGGTCTGGGGAGCATAGGGGGCGAAGCCTGGAGGAGCTGGGTGCCCCCGAGACCGCCGAAAATGACCGTTTCTCCCCCCGGAGTGGTTGGCGCGCTGATAGCGCAAAATGGCGGCGGCAGTCACAGTCCGGGCTGCCTGACGCAGGCGGGCAGCTGATAGACGGAGGCTCGCTGGGGTGGAGGACCCGGCGGCACCTGGAGCGGAGCGCCCTGCACACAATCAGAGGTGGGGAGAGCGGGCTGACGAGGCGGCTTGGAAGCGCCCTGGACCGATGAATTCGCGGGCCGCCTGACCCCAAGATGGCGGCGCCCGTGTGAGTGCCCCGGGCCCCGGACTTCTGGCTGGACACGTCGGGAGGCCTGCAGTTCCCTCCCTCGTGAAGGAGTCTCCGGTTACTGAAGCGGGAGCAACAGCGGACCCTGTACCGGGAGGGGCACGACGACCGGGAGCACTGGCAGGGGGGCTGCTTGAGACAGAGGGCCTGTCGAGAGGTGGCGTCGGAAGGTCCAGGGGACGCCTTCACGGGAGGCCTGCAAGTAGCTACCACGGCCCGGTGGGCCACCCCCCTGAGATCTCTAGTGTCCCAGGGCCGACGGTGCTGGCACTGACTGCTCCGCTGGGTGCCCCCGGGCGGGAGAAGACCTGGGGGGCCTCATCTTCCTCCCCACTCTTGGCGGGGCCCACGCTGGACTTGCAGTGAATGGCCTAGAACTTCAGGAGTCTGCCCCTTGCGACAGAGTACACCCCCTGCTATCCACGAGCCGGCTCCCCCACTTTCCTGTCGATTGCTGCAGCGGATGGCCGCCTCGGGCAGGCCCTGGAGCCCTCCCTGAGGACTCTGGTTGGGACGCCCTTCCTGCGCTGACTTTACCCCTGCATCCACTATCAGGGCGTGGGAGTGCTCTTGGCCACGGGAGTCGAGGGGACGCGGACCTGGTGCTGGGGGCCCCCCTGCAGAAGCGACTGAGGGCTGTCGGGCCCGGTGCAATGCACCTGAGTGGGTGGCTTGGAGCGGTCTTCGGAAACTCACCGCAAGATGGTCCGGGGGACCCGAAAAAAGGGATTTGAGGTGCTGAGGCTCGATGACCCGGGTCACACGATGCCGGGGGCCGAGGAGGTGTCTGGCTCTGGGGGCTCAGCCCCGCCACAGGACCCCTCCCTGAGTGACATTATGCAGGCCATTGTGGCGTCGCGGGAGGCCCTGGAGAAGCGAATGGACACCATTGGCACTGACCTGTCCCTTCTGAGGGATGACCACAGGAAGCTGAAGGAGCGAGTTACGACCACGGAGGCGAACATGAAAGACATTCCCGGTGACGTGGCAACCCTGAAGGCCTCATTGGCGTAGGTGGCGCAGAAAGTTCGGGTGCTGGAGCTCAGGGCCGAGGACCGCGAAGGATGCTCCAGACGTAACAACCTCCGCCTTGCGGGAGTCCCGGAGAGGGAGGAAGGCCAAGACGCAGTGGCCTTCTTGGAACGCTGGTTGCGGACGGTGGTGGCGCCGGAGGGGCTCTCCCCATTCTTCGCTCTGGAGCGCGCCCACAGAGTCCTGTTGCGCCCGCCTAGGGCCGGGGGACCGCCTCGCCCGATGGTGGCGCGCCTTTTACACTACCGGGATCGGGATGACATTCTCCAAGCGGCTAGGGCCCTGTCGAACCTACGCATTGGTAACAGCAAGGTCATGATTTTCCCAGACTTCACCGGAGAAGTTCAGCGTCAACGTTCGTCCTTCCTGGCGGTCAAGCGGAAGCTGAGGGCTTTGCAGCTGCCCTACGCTATGTTGTTTCCGGTCCTCCTAAAGGTCATTATTGGCAGGAGTACTCATTTCTTCCTCACACCGCAGGAGGCTTGGGACTGGATAGAAACCAGGGGGACGGCTGATGGAGACACCCCCGCTGCGACCACGCCTAGACGCGGATCTCCTGAATTGACACCGACGCGACGGCCTGGCTCCCCCACTGGATGGCAACAGGAGAGAAACAAGGCGGTGCTGGCGGTGGCAGCCATCAGCCAAGGAGAGGTCAGCCCCTCCAGTAACGGCTCAGAACACTCAAAGAATGCTGAACTGGGTCTGGGCTCCAGCTGCGCTCACGGCCTCTCCAAGAAGGATCTCCCGGTGGTTACCCCGCAGACGGCGGACGGCATCTTTGGCTGAAGCGGCTGTGAGGACATGGGACACTCTATTACACGGTATTGGGACACGGGGGGGGCCTGCTTGCTGTTGAGAGGGTGGCAGGGGTCAGCTGGCTTCTGTTGCTCATAACTGTACTGTTGAGGGGGGGGAAGAATGGGTGAACTTTTGGATGCTTGAGGGGGGCGGGGGGAAGCTCCGGATCTAACTGACATTGACGTTCCGCATAGCCTAGCCTATTCTTGTTGATTGACGCTTGTTTTGCAGGGTTTGGATGGGGTTACCACATTGGTTATCTGTCCTGGGGAGAGGGCGTTGGGTAGAACTGTTTGATACTGGGTATGGGGGATGGGGGTGGGTTCTGGACGTGTCAGAGGCTCCCATAGGGGACTGAGTGAACTACAATGTGTACTGCCATGGGACCCGACTTAGGATACAAATGTCTCACGTGGAATGTGAGGGGGATGCACACCATGCATAGACGCCACAGGATTCACTCATTCTTAATTCGACGGGGCATACATATGGCCTTCCTCCAGGAAACGCATCTCTTAGCGCAGGAAGGGAAAGCACTGCAGCGAAGATGGAGGGGACAGGTGTATCACACTGATTACTCGGCCTATGCCAGAGGGGTGGTCATCTGGATAAGGGCGGGGGTACCCTTTCAATGCACACAACAGCTTATTGACCCGGAGGGTAGGTATGTAGTGGTGAGGGGTAGACTAGATGGGAGGGACCTCACGCTGGGATGTATATATGCACCGAATGTGGACCAACCTGCCTTCTTCTCCTTACTGTCCCGCACATTGGCACCGTTCTTAATGGGCTCTCTGCTCCTTGGGGGGGATTTTAATTGTGTATCTGATACTGCCCTGGACCGGTCACATTCAACTTTACTAAATGCACCGGCGTGCAGACTTGCGCTTGTGCGTTCCGACTGGCAGCGGCGCTGGGGGCTAATTGATACTTGGAGGGCCCACCACCCGTCAGACAGGGACTACTCCTTCTTCTCCTCCCTTCACGAACTTCATGTCCGCATAGACGCCTTCCTGTGCTCCCCGGAAGTGCACGGTTAGGTGTCCCATAGCGAATACCTAACGCGCACGATTTCCGACTATAACCCGTTGCTGGTGCACCTGCGATGGTCGCAGTACCGCCCACGCATTCCCACCTGGAAACTTCGCCCGGGGGCGCTGGACGATCAGGTCTTCCGGGCCACGATAGCCTCGGATATAGAGTCGTATTTTCGGGATAACGCGGGGTCTGCGGGGTCGGCGACAATCGAGTGGGACGCCTTTAAATCAGTGGTGCCGGGACATTGCATTGCGGGGGATTGGGGGTGCGGAAGACCCTGCTCGGCGCAGTTGACCAGGAGGACGCGAAGCTACGCTCGCTGGAGAAGGACCGACCTGAGCGGCCAGACATTCAGGAGGCACTCCTTGAGGCGAGGGAGTCGGTGGCGGCGTCGGTGGAGCGCCTCAGGTGCTTCTATCACAAAGCCTACCTTAGACGTGCGCATTTGGAACAGGACAAATCCGGGGCACTCTTGGCCTGGCTAGCCAATCCGGCTCGCCGAAGTTCGGTTATCCTCGAACTCAGAGATCATGCGGGAATGGCGCGGTTCGACCAACAGGGGATAAATGAGTTATTCCAGGACTATTACACAGAGCTCTATCGTTGTCGGGTGCTTCCGCGGGAGGCTGAGTTCCAGAGCTTCCCGGAGGGACTGGATCTACCGGAATTTGATGAGGAGACTGCAAAACCTCTAGGGAGTAAAATTGATGAAAGGGAGGTGAGAGTCGCCATCAAGAGTATGGCGCGGAATAAAACACCGGGCTCTGATGGCCCACCGACGGAATTCTACCACACCTACGCCGACCTCCTGGCGCCCCGTCTGGTGTGGCTCTATAATGAGGCTAAACGTCTGGGCAGCCTCCCACAGACCGCTGGCGAGGCGCTCATTGTGCCTCTCTTGAAACCTGGCAAGCCACCTTGGGACAGGTCGGCGTACTGCCCGCTGTCCATGCTTAACCTGGACAACAAAATCTTGAGCAAGATCTTGGCGACGCGCCTACTTCCCCACATGGCCACTCTGATCCACGTGGACCAATCAGGCTTTATCCTGACCCGCAACACCGCGCTTAATATACGACGGCTTCTCCACGTTCCGGAGGCTGATACCTACGAGGTGGATGAGGCAGCGGTGTTTGCTGTTGATATGGAAAATGCCTTTGACAGCCTGGAATGGCCGTATCTTTTTCATGTTATGCGCGCCATGGGATTGGGTACGGATTTTGTGGACTGGACGGCACTCTTATACAAGAACGCTACGGCGAGAGTCAGGACGGGAGGTGTAATATCGGAGGCTTGCGTAGTAGGGAGAGGCACGCGACAGGGTTGCCCACTCTCGCCCCTGCTGTTCGCCATAGCGGTCGATCCGTTGGCGGCGCGTGCCCGTTTGGGACGAGCATATCAGGGGTTGGACGTGTATGGACAGGTGCATCATATCGCATTATATGCTGATGACCTCCTGCTGTTTCTGGCGGACACTGCGGCCTCCCTGCGGGGAGCTAAGGCTCTACTTCAGGCGTTGAGCAGGGTGTCCGGCCTCAGAGTGAACTGGGCGAAGTCGTACCTGTTCCCGACTCGGGCGCGCGGACCATGCCCGCACTCTTCGGAAGGAGTGCCCTGGGAGGAGAGGAGCCTTCGATACTTGGGCACTTCGATCTACCACACTAACATAGACATTCTGGAGGGCAACATCGGATCGGCAATCCGACTCACTAAAACGAACTTTGACTTCTGGGGTACGCTCCCCCTTTCCCTGGCGGAAAGGGTAGCACTCCTTAAGATGGTGACGCTGCCTCGGCTGCTCTATTTTTTTCGGACACTTCCGGTCTGGATCCCAGCGAGCTACTTTCGTCGGCTGCGGACCATGGTGACCGGTTTCCTGTGGGGCTCGGGTAGGCGCAGGGTGGCACTGACCACGCTTCTGCGGCCTCGAGCTGAAGGGGGGCTGGCGGTGCCAGACTACGAGCTGTACTACCTGGCGGCCCAGCTGCAGTGGTTGACACAATGGGCAGCGAGGGCCACGAGAGAGGAGAACGGATCTGGTGAGCCGGCGGGGCCAGTGCAGGTGATCTCCCGGAGCATACTGGGCCTACCGATGGGTGATCTCCATCTTACTCAGGAATTTGCGACGGTTCGGAAGTGTTGAATCGATATCTGCGGAGAGGCCACATTGCGGTGCCGTACGCACCGGAGATCCCGCTCAAGCTATGCAGGGCGCTCCCGCACGGGGGCTCATGGCACCGGCTAGAGAACTGGGAGGACCAGGGACCGGCAACCATTGAGGACCTATATGACGACGGGGATCTAGTGCCCTTCGACCTCCTGCGGGATCGCTTTGGACTGCTGGGGGGGACTTCCTCCTTCATGCGGTGCTGACTGCGGCGATCCGTAAACACTGGAAGGCGGGTTTGGTGGAGCCTCCGCTATCCACGGGTTGTCAATACGTGGTGATGGCCGCGGGGACGGGGAAGGCTATAAAGTGCCTCTATAAACACATGACTGCGGAGGCTCAGACCCCACTAGCAGTTCTGAAGGCGAAATGGGAGGCGGACTTAACGACGGAGATCCCTGACATGGCGTTGTCTGGTATAGTTGAACGGGCCTGGAAAGGGACGCGCAATGCGAGGTTTCAGCTGGTGCATTTTTACATCCTACACAGAGCGTACCTGACCCCTGACAGGCTCCATAGGTACTTCCCGACACACTCAGCGGCCTGCCCACGCTGTCCGGCAGAAGTGGCTGATTTCCAGCACTTGTTCTGGTCCTGCCCGGCTCTGGGCTCCTTTTGGCAAGCGGTGGTGGAAACTCTGCGGGAGGTCATTGAGAGGGATTTGCAACCCACAATGGCACACTGCGTCCTACACTGGTTCCCACACACATCGAAAAACAAAATCACTAGTAAATTCCTAGACCTAGGTCTGCTACTACCGAAGCGAGCCATAACGTCCCAATGGAAGGCAAATAGGGGGCCCACAGTGGAGAGGTGGCGAGCGGAGCTCACTAAATGGGCCAGCTGTGAGGGAGAGATACGTCTGAAACTGGCACTTAGGGCAGGCACTGATACTGCTCTGGAGCGGGCCCGGGCCTGGAAGCGTCTGGTACTAGAACTCACGCTGCCGACCTCTGACAGCGAGGACTCCCCCGCAGATAGCCCTGGTCCTTAGACACCATGGCTTAGGTGGGTGCTCTGGCCAGATCCTTCCTGGGATCGCCCTGCGCCCCACGTGTTGACTGCCCTTTCCTATGGCTTAATCCTGATTGTCGGTCTCGGACCTGCTGTGCCCGCGGAGGAATCGGGCTTGCTCTTGTGGACCTCTGACATGCCAGGGGAGGGGGGTGGGAGAGGGGGGTAGGATGGGGGATAGGGGGGTAAGGGATGGTGGGGTTTAGGGGGGGACTGGGAGGAGGGTAGAAAGTTGTTTGTTTGTTATTGTTCAATGCTCTCTGGGCCAGGTGCGGGGGGAGCCGAAGGTTAGAAACGCAGCCATATGCACTACCTGAGAAACAGCTCTATGTGAGTACCTTTACAGGTTTTAACGAATAATGCTCTACTGTATACTGCGGCTCGACCTCCGGGGTGTGAGCTGTGTGGCCGTGTTAGACTAAGTTTTCCATATCAGAACTTTTGTACCACGAATGTAAGATGCTGCCTTCATTGATGACTAGTTTGTACACATATTCCCGCTGCAATAAAAATTCTTTTAAAAAAAAATGAAGAAAAGGTTGGAGAAGTACAAGACTAAATCAAAATTCCCTAACTTTCGCGAAGAAGTATGAACAAACACGCAAGGACATGGCAAGCAAAAATCAGATATCTAAAGCGACAACCGCTCAAAGGGTAGAAACCTCTGAGTCAGAAGTCACAGAAGGAGAACAATCAGGAGATGAAGTGGCGGGCCCCTCTGCTTCAGCACAAAAAACTCCTTTTCAACAGGAGTTCAACCTCATCCGACAGAATTGGCTAAGGGGAGGGAAAAACAAACCCCTGGAAGCAGGAGAAAAACCAGAAGAGGTGGTCGGAAGGGAAAGAGGGAGAGCGAAACAAAATCAAAGCGCCAGAATGACAAGGAGCAAGAGAGGGGGCAGGTGGTAACCAATCAAGATCCCCTGACCATAGTTAATCTCTCTAATAGAACTTTGACATCTGATGAAGAATCCGTCTTGAAGTTAGGACTTACTTTTTGTCCTAATGATGGAATTGAGTACACCCAAACTAGAATAGACTTTTTTAAATTTATTCGGAAAATGAAACTACACAAGTTTTACAAAATCAAACCTACTCCCAAAGAAAACAGACTAATAAGGATTACCAATAGAGAAACAGATCTTCTCAATGTGAATGATCTCACGGCATGTGAACTTTTGGAGAATCTCCGCAAGGAGAGCAGTGGAGGAGAACCAGTGGAACCCACGACGTTGTCACAGAGATTATTGAATATAGACATTGAACAAGATGCACCGAACAGTGGATTGAAGCCTCCCAGCAAGTTTCTTCCACAGTTACCTTCAGATGCGATTGATACCTTCTCGGATCTAATCATCAGGGAGCTGAGGAACTTCAGAGTAAAGAAACCATCGCAAAGAAGGTTTGACAATGTAACAAAGGCACAGAGGAAAGCTCTAAAAGATCTAATGGACGATCACTCTATTGTCTGCAAACCCTCAGACAAGGGGGGGAACATTGTTCTTCTTTCAAGGGAACAATATATTGAGGAGGCCATGCGTCAATTAGGCGATGTACACTGCTATGAACCAACAACTAAAAAAGTGTACTTGGAAAGTATTGAAAATCTACACTGCCTATTGAAAAAATGGCATGACAAACACATGCTTGATGTGGAGGAATATCTTTTCCTGAAAACGACTAACCCAATCCTGCCCACGTTTTACTATCTACCTAAGATACATAAAAACATGAATAGACCACCGGGACGACCCATAGTTTCCTCTATGGGGGGTTAACTGAAAGTCTATCTAAATTTTTGGATTATTTTTTGTTTGATTCAGTTCTTACTTTGAAATCGTACATCAGAGACACTGCTGACTTCATTGAACATGTTAAACAAATTAAATGGCAATCATCATACTGCTTTGTAACTCTTGATATCACTAGTCTATATACATGCATAGACCATACACAAGGCGTTCTAGCAATGGAATACTTTTTGGGAAAGAAACCGTTGAAAAATGCTACACATAATCAGATGCTATTGGAGCTAATTGACTTCTGTCTTCTGAACAACATTTTTCTTTTTGAGGACAGAATGTTTAGACAGATCTTAGGGACGGCGATGGGCTCCTGCTTCGCCCCCAGCTACGCAAATTTATTCGTGGGCTGGTGGGAGGAGCAGGTAGCCTGGGCCCCAAAAAACAAAGTCTGGTCTGAGAAGATTGTCTCATGGTACAGGTATATTGACGACCTGTTCCTGATATGGGATGGGTCAATCGTTGAGGCAGAAAATGACATAACTGTACTGAATGACAATGTGTGTAATCTAAAATTCACGGGACAGGTGAGCTCTGTGGCAGCGAGTTACCTGGATCTGAGTGTCGAGATTACCAATAACACTATCAAAACATCACTGTATAGAAAGCCCACGGCGGGCAATAGCATTCTACATGCTTCAAGTAGTCATCCGAAGAGTCTTATTAAAAGTATTCCGTACGGGGAATTTTTAAGACTAAAACGTAACTGCACATTGGACAGTGATTTTCGAAAGGCAGTGAGTGACAGCAAAATGAGGTTCCTAGCTAGGGGATATAAGGCTGAACCTTTAGAGAATGCCTTGCAGAGAGTAGATCGGCTGACTAGGGAAAAATTGTTTGAGAAGAAAATCAAAGCCCCCATTGACCAGGGCAAATTCAGATTGCTAACTGCATTCTCACAGGATGCTGGCTGGCTTAGATCTGTTATGAAAAAACACTGGAATGTCCTGAAGACAGATCATATTATTGGTTCGGACATACCCCCCAGGCCCCAGATAACATTCAAGAAAGCTAGATCTATAAGGGACCAACTAGTACATAGTCATATGGACCCCATAATTAACACCATAAGTTAAATTACGTGGGGAGCACCATTAACCCCGTAAAACTGAGGATACTAGAGCACATGCGGGCCATAGCCAAGAAAGACTTTGCATACCCTGTCGCAAGACATTTTGCGATCAAACATCAGAGCGACAGAAATCTCCTTCAGTATTTTTGTTTGGATCAGGTACCTGATACCCCTAGAGGGGGGGATAGGTTATTAAAGCTCAGGAGACTGGAGTCGAGATATATAGTGGATATGCAATCGAAGGCACCGGGTGGACTTAATAGTGGAGAGGATTTGTCCGTACATTTATGAACTATGATATTAGTGAGTTGAAGCCATAGCAACTTCAAGCACAGCAATGAACTCTGATGCAGTGATGAAATATGAAAATATCTTTCTGATATAATATGTTAGATGTTAAGTGAATCTTTGAATATAATGATAGGGATCTGTCGTTTATGTTCTTTGTCTCGTGTGATGAAATGACATATTGATATATATATGGGATACCTTGATTTGACAGGTTATGTGCTAAACAAAGAATGCCTAATGTTTGAATGTATTTTTATTGATCACTAAGTAGGAGGGACGTGGCAACCTATATGGGTTGCTTTGCCGATCCACGGCAAGATAACACAGACTAAAACTATATGTTTTAAAATGTTTAAGTCGCAATATCTATGCGCAACTTAGACCTGATAATGTGGCATAAATATGTATGCTTTGTAATGCATTTAGCACCTACAAGATGGCGCCCATTAATAATCAAAGTGCGCGTAGTCCCTCATTTGTGTCATTAGACCGTGAGTTACCTTTTAAAAAATGTTGGCGCGCAAAACGCGATTGTTTGACACGGAAGAAGGGAGTTTCTCCCGAAACGCGTCTGTCTAAGGCGTAAATAAACCCACTTTTTGGCTACTGTTCCCGCGAGTGCTGTGTGTGTTTCTAGGAAAGGAGAGAAAACTTTGGAGCCTGTATCTATTTCACGGGCACGCCACCGTGTAGACGGCACCCGTTCGCTGCAGTGACTCGTTTTCGGGGTATCTTGGAGTTTTTATATATATATATATATATATATATACATATACATATATATATATATATATATATATATATATATATCGACATCGACATGCAGCAATTCATCACAGTTTCATGAATAAACTGACCAATTCAGTTTACAATAGAGGTCTAATATATATTTTTCACTATAACCTTTTATGGTTGTAGATTTAAGCATTACATTAAAGATTACATATGTGACCCAAATATTCTGCACTAGTTTTGCATTAATTTACAAACTGAATATTTCCAGAGGGAACAATGCTTAATTCTTTTGAATGCAACACATAGCCATCTTTCTTTCCTGGACACTCATATAAGTAACTATATCATGCAATAACTTTTGAAACCCTACGTAACTTACTGAGAAGAGTAAGACAGCATGAAGGGAGGGAAGCAAACCTCCTGGTAGCAGTGTGCAGCTGCCACGCCCTCGCACAATCAATTTTTAAATAAGCAAAAATAAAAAAAGAGGCAGAAGGACGGGGAGCATAGGAAGGGTAAATGGTGGCTGTGGGTGGATGGGGAGAAGGAGAGAAGAAAATCATGCACTCACAAGAAGTGCTAAAAAATAAAAAAGTTGTTCCCTCATGTCAGAAGTGGAGTGATACAACTCATCAAGTCAGAAGGATCGCAAGGAAACCATGCTCCAGTAATGAGACAAGAAAGAAAATAGGGACAAAAGCCATCAAATCACAAGCTGGGAACTGAGAAAGACAGGAAAGCCATCCAATCGTGATAAAGGGGCTGATAAAAAGTAGGCAGTCTGTGAATGCTGGGTTGGATGAGAACTGGGGATCTGTTCCCTCACACAGGCTGCCATCACAGCATTTACAAATGGCTGCAAGGCATTACAATACAAATTCCACCCCCTACATATTATTGAGGAGGTAGATTTATACATTTTGGGACCTGCCCCTTTGTTGTGAAGAGGTGTAGAGCCGGATCCCAAGACAACATAACAACTGCACTGCAAGTAGTCGCTTTAATATAAAAAAGGCCTTACCTTTTGCTGATAGAACGTGTAACACAATCCCATCCTTGGTGTGAATTTCTCCTGAATTTATCTAAGCCACACTATATAAGGAAACATATCGAGAGTCAGTATATTATATAAATATACAGTAAAGTGTTTTTGGAAAAAAAACATATCACTAGCATTTCAGAGTCTTTCAGCTATTCCAGTTACTGGTTCAATTCTGCCTTATGGGCCCAAGCTCTGGCCATAGAGTAGACAAAATGTAAAAAACAATAACTAACCCTTTTTTAGCAGCGAGAAGTTCAATAACATTCTTATGACACAATAGTGCCAGCTATGTCACCCACAACTTCTAATCCAGTGTTCCTTCTCTCCAGCGCCAACTGGAAATGATTCATGCCAATACATTATTTCCCAAAACAAAAGCAGCTCTACTCAATTCAATTCAAATCACTATTTTGGTCGCCAGGGCAATAAAAGTACAACAATATAAAATACAGACCATCATTAAAACATACTAGAAAGATTTTCCAGCAAAGCAGGCTGAGAGGACAAATGCTGAATGCAATTTAGGGCACATGTTATATAAAAGAAGAGTGCACAATGATACATAATCAAATTGATTAACTTTCTCGTAATGTGGTGTTAGACACAACTCCATAGAACGGGAGAGTGCCTTCTTTATCAGGCAATTAACTAACAGTTGTAGGAGTAGGCATCCCTACTAAATGAGAACCAAGGCATAGAATACTATAAAAAAAACAATGGTTCTTATTATGAATGTGTACGTATACACATTACAGAAACAAGATCCCAGGCAGAATAAAATAGGACTGTTCAAAGATGCAATAGGGAAAAGAAGTCATCATACATTGGTTGTGTTAAAATTATCTGTATTTTTCTTAAAGGCAGTTGTGTGATGTGCAGTGTGTCCCACTCGAACAAAGGCACCATAAACAAACAATAAAGGATATTACATTCATACTGACCTACAAAACAAGAAATGTACATGCTTCCAAAACTGTAACACGCGACCACATAGAAAAATGATTATATGAAGCCAAGCCTTTTATCAATAAAAGGAATTAGATAGCTGGTTTGTTTGTATGTGTCAACGACGTTTCATCCCCCTTTGTAATGCGGGGTCTCATCAGGTACAATAGATAGTTGGGACACCTGGAAATTAGAAAACACAGAATGACTACTTTGTACTACGATATTCAAGACAGTATGTCAAAATAATTACACTTTGACACTGCACCTGGTGGGAACTGGGTAAAAACAAAAAGAGGGATAAAGCTTGGTAAGCAGCTTCACGGCACAGCATGTATGGTCCGAGTGGCTACAAATAGAAAGGCACATATTGTGGGTTCACTGGGAACACTTACCCCCAAGGAGATGATGTGTGCTCAGCAAGCGAATGATGAGCCAGCTGCCACAACTGGGGCTTACTCAGTAGTCGGCAGTGAAAAATTGCACGTGTTCCGCACCGTCTTAAAAAATCTCAATAGGATGCCAATAGGATCAAGAAGGTGGCTGTTTGGATCAAGCCTTGCCGCTTCGTCAGTATCAACTGGAAGATGCTGCAGTTTTCTTTTTATTTGACACTGACACGGTGCCCCAGGGAGTACAACAGGAGGCGTGCCCATGAGGTTGCCAGGGCACCTGTATGCGGCAGGTCGTGCAGCATAAGGATACAAATATATTTTAAAAAACTAAATAAAGGAAGAAATATATATTAAGGGCCATGGGAGCGCTAATTGTTGAGTGCACATGAGCAGGGTAGATAAGGCTTACTGTAAGTTATTTATCTAAGATTCCATCAGATACTGTGTCAAAGAGTAATTATTTTGACGTACTGTCGTCAATATAATAGCACAAAATAGTACAATGTAGTCATCCCGTGTTTTCTAATTTCCAGGTGTCCCCACTATCTATTGGCCTTGATGTAACCCCGCATTACAAACGAGGTTGAAACATCGGCGACACATACAAACGAACCAGCTATCAAATTGCTTTGATTGATAAATGGCTCGCCTTCATTTTATAATTTTTCTCTGTGGCTGTTTGTTACAACTTTTGATCTGAGTACATTTCTTGTTTTGTGCTTTCTGTATAAATGTAATGTCCTCTATTGTTCGTTTATGGTTCTGTTGTTCACGATGGACACACTGCACATCATCCATCTGCATTAAGAAAAATTCAGATAATTTTCAACACAACCAATGTATGACTAGTTCTTTTCCCTACTGCATCCTTTGTTTCTGCATTGTGTTTCCATCGACATTCCTACTTAGAAGCAATGTTAGGATAAACAAGCGGCAATGATCACAAGCTGTAAATGCAGGAAAGATTAGCAACCGGCATAGTCACTTTAAAGGACAGCTGTCCTTTACCGTGACTACGCCGGTTGCTAATCTTTCCTGCATTTACAGCTGTCTTTTACTGTGACTACGCCGGTTGCTAATCTTTCCTGCATTTACAGCTTGTGATCATTGCCGCTGTCACTTGTTTATCCTGAATGCAATTCAGCGGTTACCGCTTGATAAAGAACAAGCTGGCAGACGCTCAGATAGCTGTCCTTTTCTGTGACTACGCCGGTTGCTAGCCGTTCCTGCATCTACAGCTTGTGATCATTGCCGCAGTGACTTTTTTATTCTGAAATTCCTATTTGATTAACACATAAGGAAGACTTCTCATGAATTAAGACACCTTGAGACTTACTCGATGAGCTCTCTGCACACTTATTCAGAGACAACTAGGCACCGACACTATTCATTAATTCAGAAGTTGGTTACCTATCTTCTCTAAGGGGTCACCGCTAGATGCTAAGTTTATCTGTCCTGAAGAAGGTCTCGTGAATTTTAGCATTGTGACCGAAACGTCGACTTACATTGTCCAATTCTGCACTTCAGACATCTGCTACAAGTGACTTACTTTCAGAGGACTAGTAGTCACTGTGTATTTCCATTACAGTTTGGACCCTTTTTCTGATGTATCATAGGAGTAATTGTCTAGATCCTTTGTACATTTGAAATGCATCTTTTTATTAATGTTTATGACTGACTATGTACCCTGATAATTGAATATACTAAGCAAATAATAATACTTTTTTGATATTAAGACTTCCTGTGTTGCTTTCTTCTTTTCCTTTGTTCATTAGTTATTGTGGTAACATTATTCTTTGTAAGAGGTACTTAACACATTTAAATCCTCAGCGACTGATTCTACTAGCCTGGATCTTTAATTAAAAATACAGATCTTGCTGCTGTAATTCATAATTATAAAAAAATTCTCTTGCTGGCACCTTTTTTATTTCACGTTGGCTGTACGAATCAAGCAAAAAAGATGTTCTAGATTAATTATTGTATACTTTTTTGTTTATTATAGTATGTTTTTTAATTCTGAACTATCAGGTACCTCTGATATGGATATAGGATAACGTTTTATGAACATAGCGCAAATGTTTTAATTGGGGATTTGTTTCTGTATAAATGTATTTTGCACTTTTATGATTTTAATTAATCGAATAAAGTGGATTGATGATGATGATGATGATAATCCTCTCTCTCATCCAACTACTCTTTTATACTGTCGACTGAAATCCATTTATCTCACCTCACACATCCATCTCTGCTTGCTCAATCATGTCTTTTCTTACCACCTCTTGCCTACTTTATTCACTCTCCTCCAGCTCACAAATCTCCCTGGCCCATTCCCTCCACCCCATTCTCCAACAGTTCCCTAAGTGCTATCCATTCATCCAGAATGCTTTCCGAGCTGACACATTACTTTGCCTTTTTATCCTCTCACATAATCTCAAACATGTTCCTTGAAAACAATTATTCCTGGTTTCAAGAAACCAGATTTGTTTCTTAGCTTATTACATTCCAATTAATGAGCTGATGCAGTATAAAATTTTCGAGGATACCTACTAAAGAATATTTATTTATACATTTTGATTTTTGTGTTCAATTTTACTGTTTTATGGAAAGGTGAGAATATGAGGTTTTATTGCAATTTCTCTGATACCTTTTTCAGATAATAAAAAAAGTGTTAAACTGTTGATACAGTATTTATTCAAGAACATTAAAGATGGTCCTTTAAATAAGAGAATCCATAATAAAGACAGGACCCCAATTTCATGTTTTATAAACTGCATAAACTACTAAACATATTCTTAAATAAAGCAGAACCTAGTTATTATAGGTAGATGCAAATGGTTGCAGATTGCATTTAGTATGGACTGTAGTGTCATGTTTAAATGTGTCAAAGTTCCCTTTGAAAGATGCTGCCTTTTTGATCCGTAGTAATGTCACAATGACTCCCAAAGCTTCACGAGTTGAACATAAGTAATACTTTCATGTCGTGCAAACATTATATCAACTTGTCATTGTCTGTTTGCAAGTGCCTCATGCAGGTGCATAATGGAGGCCCTCATCCGTAACTCCGGAGGGGGAAGGGGGCCAACACAATTCCTAATTTTAGAGCATTCCCAGGCAGCCCCTAAACCATTCAATTGCATAGTCGGCAGAATGAGTGCAATGACATGGAATGAGAAACAGTTAAACGCTTGCAAAAGCCACTCCGCTTTCACAAGCAGAGAGAAACAGAACTACAACAATGCTATTTAAATATCACTGGTAGACAGAGTGGCCTCAAAAGATCTACTCACCCACTTGCGAGTCAAATTTTATCAGGTCGGGCTATTTATAGCACCTACTAGCCTGTTCTGGCAAGTGAACTTAAACTGGAAAGGAAAAGGAGTTATTTTCATTCACAAAGTGATTGAGCAATTAAAATGCCTTTAAATCTTGTTTTTATCTTAACACATTTACAGTCTGTAAAAGGACAGAGGTTAAATGTCAGTTTGTCTTTTTACTAATTGCTGCTTATCTTATCTTGGAAAATGCTGTTTACTTTTCTTTCTCTTATTACAGTTGGAGGTTTTTTCAAGTGATCTATCTGACAATCATTGTGAAACAAAAGGCTGTAGGATGTCAGTGTTTTTTCTAACACACAACATTTAAAAAGCTTGTAAATGTATAGTACAATTATTTAAAAATATATCAGGTATTACGAAAGCACTTTTTTTTAGAATTCAGAAGTGTGATGCAAATAAAGATTTAAATAGGAGTAAAACAAATTAGATCACTTTACTTGGTGACCTGCAAATGACAAATATTTTCATAAACTCGATTTCTAAACATTGTTTGAACACTATATAGTATTATCAGTAAAACAGCAAGTCAGTGCGAAATTTTGTGGCCATTTCAATGAAAAATCTGCTGATTGCAAATGAGTGTGCCACCACTTCATGCTTTAGGTATGTATTTATTAAAAGTGATAGCTTTTAAACATGATTTCAGAACCATTCCTGCCCCCATCCTGATGACAATTCTGTTTATGAACTAAGAGGTAAGTCAGCAGGCATGTGTATGCTATATGTGGCTAGATTTGTATTATATATAGAGCAAAAGTTTAGTCTAGTAAATCAAACTTTAGTGATTTTTGTACAAAAGACATGCTGAACTTGTGCTTTTGAAGGTGCTTTCAAATGTGATGAAGAAGAATATGTTGGCTCAATGAATAAAAATATTTGGCCAGGATCACATTATTTGAAACCGAGTTTTAGAGATCAAGCGCATTATAATTAGGTCAAATAGATTATTTAGGTAACTAGACCTGTAGTGCATAGGGGGCAACCCCTTGAGGAGTACCCCCATTGAGCCCAAGACCAAAGAATATCTGTGATCTGTGATACTCCAAGCCCCTCATTACATTCTGCAGGGGACGCCGCCATGTTGTGCTACACCATTGGCCTTATGCTTCCATCTGTTCACTTGCTATTGTCTATTTATAAAGCAAAAAGTATGGCCATTGCAAGGTATGGGGCAGAAATATGGGGCTTCAAGGATACAACTCTCATTCAGAGAGAAGAAAATAAATTCCTGCGAGCCCTTCTAGGTCTCCCCCATTCAACTGCCAGTTATGCAGTACATCTGGAGCTTGGGATGGGATATATCTCAGATCTATTGAACATGGCCCCCATCCTACTATGGATAAGAACCTGGTTGAATCCCAATCTCACTTTGAACCATAAGATCATCAGGGATTGTATGTTACTCGACAAAGTGGCGGAAATACAATGGCTGTCTTTTATTAAATCAACATCCAACTATCTGGGACGTCCAGAGATCTATACAAACCCAGAAGGTCTAATTAAGGCCGATATCAACTGGGTAAAAACACATTTTTTTAAATCTAGAGAACTGGACCGTGAAGCAATAGAAATTAGCAAACCAACTGTTAGGGCTCACTATATGTTGATACTGTCATTGTCTATCCAACCGTACTTGTCAATTGTTACCAAACCCTTTCACCGATGGTTGCTCACTAAATTTCGATTCAATCAGTCGCACCTGCTATTGGGAACCTTTAAGGAGTGGTGCAAACCAGAGGAAGCTGCTCCTTGCAAGTGCGACGATCATTCATATCAGGGCACGATGCACTTTGTGGTTTTTTGTTCATTTTATACGGGAGGCAGGAAAAAGTTCATTACCCCATTACTAACTCACAGGGGGTTCATGCAAGTAAAACCTGCATTACTTTATCTACAATTAATGGAATCCCCCTTTGTCATGTTCGGGGTAGCAAATTTCCTGGTAGCCTCCATTTGCAACAAAAAACATAGACTATTGGGTCAAACTGCCCAGGTAAATGTAACATCATAAACTGAAATCAATGTCACCAACCAACTTAGAATGTACATGAAATTAAACCGGCTGTTTGTAAATATGTATTGTTTCACTGACCGTTGTGTATAATTGTAAGTAATGATTAACTATCAATTCGACACCATTGTGCGTCCTGTACATATGAATTGTATATTGCTGAAAAGTAACTTTTATATTTTTTGTATTTCTGATTTTACCATGTGATTGAATAGCTTACTTTTATGATTTTAAAATAATCGAATAAAGTGGTTTTGAATTGAACACTTGCTATTGTACTTTTTTAGATCACCACTTTAGCATGTATCTGGCATATAAAGGCTCACCATTCCCCATAAATCTTGAAAGTGTGTGCCATGCACAGTGTTGTCATAAATTATGTCATTTCAGAAGTCATCAGTGCTCTTATCAATGCTGTCATTGAACATGTCATGAGTTATGTAATATGTGAGGGTATAAGCACTACACAGCGAGGCTGTGAGGTATAGTTACTTGAGGTATTGAGTTATAGTTACTTCAGTTAACTATAATTGGTGAATTTTTTTGTTTTTTAGTTTAAAATGTTATGTTAAAACTGACAGAGTCACCTTCCTATGACCTCACTTTAACGTTTGTTTTTTCAGTGAATTTGTAAGTTTTTTTTATAAATATCTAACTATAACAGTTACTTTAAGCTTTGTTTTTTCCAGTGAGTTACTAAGGCCTCAAAACATAAAAGGTTAGCCAATTGTTTTTTTTTGCAAGAGGTCACTGCAACGTCAGTAAGTATTTAAATAAAGTATATGCAGTCAAAATATCATTAAACAGGTGTTAAAATCTTTCTTTTATGATCCTCAAGCCACATCATGCAGTCATAAGGCTAACCATAAGGGCTCCCTGGATTCCCAAGCTGAAGAACAAAACATACAGCTCTGGGAAAGCCTTAAAAAAATTATCAACTTTTCCTGGGTCATGTTCTATAGACCTCAAGAAGAATAGTGTTAATTTTTGTAAGTATTTCTAGGGGGGTGGAGCTGTTGCACTCCATGCAGCCCCTCATTAAACCTTCGTAACATCATGGTGGCGCCTCTGGCCAGTTTGGGGCACCACAAAGGAGGGCAGAATATTCAAATGCACCCTAGAAGGGCATTATGTGGTGCTCCAGTCCAGGAGCAGTGAATAATAAATTAGCAGTTATATCAGCTCATTTACTATTTGTTATTTTGACTTTTTTAATTATTATTTTTTATCATTAGTGGGAGCCCATGTCTACCAGCTACCCGGCCAGCACCCATTGTGCATGTGGGCAGGAGCTGCCCTCTTTCTTTTTTTTGGGTGGTTGCCCTGAAGTGCATTGGGGGCCAGGGGAAAGCATCAAGGCCCCTAGGGCACCTGGTGGCTCCCTGGCCAGCACCCATTGTATGTGCCAGTGGTAGCTGGCAACTTTTTTTATGGGTGCTCTAGTCCCACCTGGGGCACCAACACCCATAAAATACGTTGGGGGGCATGTGGGGAGCCCCCAAAACCACAGTGGCCCCTGCTGGCTCCCCAGCCAGAAACCATTCTGTGTGCTGTCAGAAACCAGCAACAACTATTCTCCTGCCCAGCAGGTGCAGATTTTAACTCTGCTCCCACTGCAAGGGCAGACATTCTCCCATGCATGCGCTCGCGTACAGGGAAGGAAAGGAAATGCTTGCTTCAGCCCATTTACTATTTTAAACTTAGAGAGCTCTTAAACACTCAGCTTAGAAGATGGGTATGCTGATTGAACAGATATGGAAAGGGGATGCTGCACTTGTACAGCTGTCTCTTTTTAGACCCTTTAAAAATACATTATGCCTCAAATTACTAAAAACCCTCACATTTTTAACCCTGTGGTCTCATGCCAGCATTAACCTCTCAAAGCCTGCTCTTCAGGAAAAGCTTTAAATTCAACAGCACCTATTCACAGTGTTGTTCAGGAGAGCCTTATTTTGTCTTGAATATAAAATCTTAGCACTCTAGTTCAGAGAGCTCTGTGGTGATACTGCAGTTGATTACTATGGAGTTAACTGCCAGAATGCTGCTGGTGTTGGAAATACTTTTTTTTAACTGCATGCCAGAATGTTTTAGTGAAATGGTTAAGGGAAATGTTTGAAAACTCAAATACATTGTGACCTCATTTTAGATGTCTAGATCTTTAACCACAATGTCTATGACAAAAAGAAACCCCCTAGTGTGCTAATTTCGAAATGAAATAATTTAAATGTACTACCTAGATTCCATGTAGGTGGTTTCGGGTAGTTCAACAAAACACTCTGTGATGCTGTAGTATAACACTGTTGAATCAACTGACAGGTGTCTGCTCCTGTTGGAAGTACTGTTTTACTCACAATGTTAAACTTTGTTCTCACATAGCAGATGAAGATATTGTGATACTATAGAAAATGTGCTTTTATGTTGGCTTCTGGAGCCCCTTTGAGAACATCATGAGAGAATTGTTTTTCTTTCAAACATAGTTCATGAAATCCCGGCAGAAGGTCAGCATTTTTAACTTGGTAAAATCTCCTTAGAACACACCACAGTTCCTAAAATTAGTATGATACCGCAATGATTTATATTGTGCCTAAATCAGTTACCACCTTTCATATATACTCCTTTTTGTGACCCTTAAAACTTGGCATTCACTACAATGCTTTTTAATAAGACCATGTCCCTGAATCCTGTTATGGCTGCCACATGTTGTCCATGTGTTGGCCATTCAATCAATGGGCCTTTGAACCCCCCCCCCCACACACACAAATGGCCCTTCAAGCCAGGGTGTGCTCACCTTGCCTACTTATACATTCTTTTATATTTGCTTCACAGTGCAGGGACCATATCCCTGAGTCCAGTAATGACTGCCACAATACATATTGTTCAGGTTGTAGACAGTCAATCAGAAGTGACCAGCCCCCTTTGTAGTGTCCAATAGGACCATACCTGGACATCAGCAGTCCAGATATTTATAACTTTTTAACCCCCTCAGGACCACCCTGAGCACCTCTTTAAATGTGGATTTCTAAAAAAACTGTTGAATGGATTTACACCAAATAATGAAAAGCACGCTGTCTGGGCAAAGTTCTAACTTTCTGCCCAATTATTCTTGTATAGCTTTCCAACATTTACAATGGGAATGAAAGTGGGAAATCAATGCTTTAGGAAACCCCCACCCTGCCTTTTTCCTGGAAGGAGTGGAGGTGGACAACCTTATTATAAAAAAGGTTTCGTAAAGACTCATCAAATTGGGACTTGAATAAGAAGATTGCCGTTGCCACCAACCTTGCTGAGATACCAGAGGCGGGAGGTCTACACTCGCCAACGCTGCCCATCAATAACGCTACCGGTCCTTCCTCGCCGCCGCAGCCTCTGAATCAGGACGCGGCCGCTGTGGGGGGAGGACCGAGGAGAGCTGGGAACCACATCTCCCTAGCTCCCTTGCGGCCCTGCTGAGGGTAATACGCGCCAGGAGGCGCTATAAATTCCACGTCACACCCGGTGGAGCGGGGGACTTGGAATAAGAAGATTGCCGTTGCCACCAACCTTGCTGAGATACCAGAGGCGGGAGGTCTACACTCGCCAACACTGCCCATCGATAACGCTACCGGTCCTTCCTCGCCGCCGCAGCCTCTGAATCAGTGCGCTGCCGCTGTGGGGGGAGGACCGAGGGGAGCTGGGAACCACATCTACCAAGCTCCCTTGCGGCCTTGCTGAGGGGAATACGCGCCAGGAGGCGCTATAAATTCCACATCACACCACGCGTCGCGGGAGCGCCGGGCGAAGCCCGGGCAAAGGGCGGGCCCTCTGAGGCCAGAGGAGGCTGGGCTGGGCCACCCCCCTTACTTTTGACCAACCGCCTTGTGTGTGGACAACTAACTCATTGACAGGTACTATCAAGACCATCGTGATTATTGTACCCTGTTAATTGCACGTTGATATTGACTGTCTTGTCATCCGCTTAAGAGAAATTCCTCAGTGGGTGAGAACTTATCAAACTCGATAAGCGTTAATCATAAAAGCATGAGGAAGGTTGCTAAAATTGCCAGGATGCCCACGCTACGCTCTAACACTAGACAGAAGGCTGATACACCCCAGCCCTTACCTACACTAACAGCGATAGACAAGATGCTACAACAAACTATAGGGGTAGTAGCCACGGCAATAGTCAACACCGAAAGGAGGCTTTCATTACCACCGACCATAACCATCCAAGACTTAGGTGATGACTTCTCAGTAGTTACAACAGATGCCCTGGATACAAGCATTTGTCTTACTTCCTCCTATGCGGAGCTTCCCTGTGCACAGGCACCCACGGAGACCCCCAGAGGTACTGAGAACATCCCGATAAACTTAAGTCCCGCGCCCGTCACAGAAAAGGCAAGACCAAGTAATATAGACCTGAAAAGGACCAAAGAAACTCGAGGAAACAACAAAAAAAAGGGAGAAACTATACGGCAAATCATAATCTAGTGGCACCAATAACTAATATCACACCAGGGATACCTTGCTGGGTGGCAAACATGGTAGCTGATTTAAAGGCAGATCTAGAAGAAACCATCATTACCCATATCAAACCCCTGATGTCAAAGATTGACAGACTAATATCTATAACAAATAATAGGGGGTAGGAATTTCTAGGTCGGTGGTACAAGATGGAATACCAGTCCAGGCTGGGCAGGAAAGGGGAACTCCTAATAACACACATAAGGAGAAGGCAGTACCAGTTGTTAATCCTTCTATAAATAAATTTAAGAAAGGTACTCAAATTACTACCCCAAAAAACAACAAAGCTCCCATACCCTCGAACCCTAATACTACTACCACCCCCCAAGTACATACAAATCAGGGTAAGGAAAACCCTCTAGTTTCAAATGGGACAACTGGCCCA
The DNA here is from genome assembly GCF_964261635.1 of Lissotriton helveticus. NCBI lineage: Eukaryota > Metazoa > Chordata > Amphibia > Caudata > Salamandridae > Lissotriton > Lissotriton helveticus. Next base: position 1,492,907,286 of record NC_136061.1, on the reverse strand, counting down.
AACACGAAGGAGAGTAACATCACAACCAAAAATACTCTGCCCAAAGACATACCTGAAAAAACAAGATTGGCTCGCTTCCAGACAATTAATCTGCCCCCAGAAGCCTTGCCTTTTGTCGTAGTACTGACAGGAGTTGCCCCCCTAAAGGAGGGGAAAAGAGAAACACACTTTGAGCTAAAAAACAAATGTGTGCAATGGTTAAGGGCGAACAGACCTTTACCCCCAAACATCTCCGGGGAAATACTTGCTGTCAGAAGAGGGGAGTGGATAGGGAAAGGAATAAAAACGTTAGCAGGGGACATTATAACGATTAATTTTAGAGACACAGCTGCAGTAAATTATATATGTAATGCCCCGCTGAGTGGAACAAATACACAAATTTACCCGTTGCACCTATCATACTTTTACCCAATTATGCCTCAAAGACCCGTGCAGATAAATAGGGCTCCTGCGAGTAGGGTCTATCACTTTGACCCCCAGCATAGAATGCAACAATGGCAAACACCTTGGCAGGGTACACCCATCTATGATCCTATCACATCACAGTATGGTCATTGGAATAGGTTCTGTGTATTGGACGAGGTGGACTGACTCGTACATGAGGAAATTAGTATAACACAACTGGACACGAGTATATTTGGTGAAGGGCTCTCTGGGATTGGAAACACCACACCCACCATTCCAGAAGAAAGTGGCAGTAGGAGGGTCAGCAAAAGGAACGCCCCAGAACAACAAGGGGAGACAAAGCACAAAGAATCAAAGGGGATAGATAAACTGGCAAGTATGAATGTAGAAAACACACTTGTATTAAACACTAATACTACAACAGTGGGGGAAGCCAGGAAATCTTGTCCATTAAGGGAATTGGAAGGAGCGACAATGTTGGTTAGTCAGGATAGTATTAGAATCATATTGTGGAACATTGCAGGTCTGGCGGCCAAATATGACTGCCAGGAATGGCGACAGTATATAAATAATTTCCAAATTATATGCCTGCAAGAGACTTGGGCAGTCGACCCTAATCAGTACAGTATGGAGGGGTATAAATGTTTCTCTGTCCCCGCTGTAAGATCGTCATCGGGGAGAGCGATTGGAGGACTACTAATATATGTAGACCTCCGTATACAAGGGGTTTGGTCCAATTATAACTGGGACTCACAAAACATGCAGGCGATAGGTTACCGCGCTAAAGGGACTAATATCCTAGTGGTAAACTGGTATAATGCGGTGGGCTCAAATGGCAGAGGAAACGTAATAAAAGAATTGGATTCCCGACTAGATGTGCAGATATCATTAAATAAGACAACAAGTATCCCTAGTATAATACTTACGGGGGATTTTAACTGTCACCTCTGTGAGAATTTGAGACCACTGAATAAGGATTGGTCGCGGTGCACTGTGTCAAATGGACCACACTTTGCACATACTACAGAGGGATGGGAAATAGAGAAGGTAACAAAAAGGCATAATTTGGTCCATACTATGGACTTGATAGAGTTAGGCAGTAATGGAGATCCTAACCCAACGTTTAAGGGCAGAGGCTGCCACTCATATATAGACTTTGTTATGGTCTCACCCACACTTAAAAAAAGGACTAGTAATATGGCAATTGAAATTAGTATTTTTAGTGATCATAACCCTTTGGTTATGGAATTAAAAGGTCTAAACCGCAAGAAACCATCATGTAGAACAGATGTAACAGAAGAGGCGGTGGATCAGGGGAGGAGGCTCAAGTGGGCTAAGATAGACAGAGACAAATTTTATAGAAGCCTAATAACAGCAGGGCAAAATGCTATAAACATATGCCTCGATCAAAGCATGGAGGGAGGGATCGTGGTTAGTGCATTCGAGGAAATAGCATGTCTTGTAGAAGGTCTATTAAAGACCTCTAACGGAAGCAAAACAGTACCTGCATCGCGCTGGTTCGACCAAGATTGTATTAAGGCACATAAAGACCTCAAACATAGCCTTAAGCAGCGCCCTAGGGACAACTCCAAAATAGCCCACTGTAGATCAAAATATAAAAAGGCCCTAAAATCTCGTAAAGAAAGTTTACAAACACAAGCCTGGGAGGACTTAAGGGAGGCGGCTGAAAGAGGAGATATGTCTGGGTTCTGGAAAGTTATAAATACACCGTGCTTCCAAGAACCTGGCGGACCCAAAGTACTAAATACTATCTTACCAGAACAATGGTACACTCACTTCCAGAGTCTTTACAACTACACAGGGCAACCAACCCATGATGAAGATCAGAGGCCAAAATTGACCACACAACCAGATTTTTCCATGGCAGAAGTGGAATTGGCCATTTCAGGGTTAACTAAAAATAAAGCACCAGGCCCAGACGGTATACCCCCTGACCTTTATCTGAGCAACAATGAGTTGTGGGCTCCCATTCTCACGAGGGTCTTGAACGAGGCAGTTGTGGCAGGACTGCCACGTTCTTGGTCATCAGCAACTATTGTACCAATATACAAAAAAGGGAATCGGGATGACCCACAATGTTATCGCCCTATATCTCTAATCGACGTGACGGCTAAGGTGCTGGGCCGTGCCATTTTAAATCGTCTACAAGAATGGGCTGTGGAAAATCAAATTCTCACAGGTATACAATATGGGTTCAGGGAGGGTAGATCTACTACCGACCAGTGTCTGAATTTATATCTTTTGACCGCGAAGTATACTATTGCCAGTAAGGGGGCCATTTATATGGGGTTTATGGACCTCTCTGCGGCCTTCGACCGCGTAAACAGAGAAAAACTGTGGGCTTTGTTGATAAACATAGGAGTGGAACAAAAGCTAGTTGACATCCTGAAGGCCCTACATTGGAACACCTCAGCAACGGTCCGATATAACCAAGAGGGAAGCAAGACGGAACAATTTTTATGCACGAGTGGCGTACGACAGGGCTGTATTTTAGCGCCATTTTTATTTTCGTTATATATTAATAACCTGGACAAAGAACTATCCAAACTGAACGTGGATTCCCCCCAAATAGGACACCGTGCAGTGCCCGTATTGCTTTACGCGGACGACGCTGTGTTGCTAGCCAGAACACCGCTGGGGCTCCAGAAGCTGATTGATGGATTCGTCAACTTTATGGCCACACTCGATCTATCAGCTAACCTGGAAAAATCCTACGTCATGATAGCGGGAGGTAGAGCAAAAAGGAAATTCGTATACAAGATAGGCTCTCACAAAATAGGCCAGGTCAAGTCTTTCTCCTATTTAGACGTGTTATTTGATGAACATTTAAATTTTAAATCCCTGATGGAAAAACATGCAGCGAAACTGGTGGCGTCATCTGGGGCTATAATGGGCTATGGGAGAAGACTTGGCAGATGGTCACCGGAGCAAGTGCTCAATCTGTATAGGTCAATTTGCTGCGCTAAAGCAGCCTATGGATCAGAAGTGTGGGGTTTTACAAATAAACATCTGCACCAGATTCAGGTGGAGGAAAACAAGTTTTTCAAAAGAATCTTGAAAGTGCCACAGAGTACTCCATCTCATATTATACATGAAGAACTGGGAGAGCCCTACATTGAAGACCGAATCAAGATCAGGCCACTTCTGACCTGGATTAAAATCTGGACCAACCCAGAGGCGGGCCTCACCAGGCAAATTCTTAAAGACTGCCTGAACCTCGATAGAGGGGGTCATATCCCCTGGATGAACTACGTAAAAGATTCCTTGGAGGCAATTGGCTGCAAAAACTTTTCACTGCACCGGAAACTTTAAATACACAGAACAAGTCAATGGTCAAAAAACTTTTACTGATTGGACACTTACTAACAGGGCTGTTGTCGAAAAGCGTAAATCTACAGTCTTGACCTATTGCTCACTGAAAAAGGACATATGGAATAGAACCATACTTCGCCGTGCTGTATAACGCACAGGATAGATTTTACATGACTTGTTTCAGACTTAATATGTTACATCATCTACTCTCTGTCCCCCCTGGATTTACCCTATCATTGGAGTTGAAGGGTACCTGCGGCTGCGACGGTAGGTCTCCGCAGGATACCCTTCACTTCGTACTGCTATGCCGATTTTATTCTGTTCCCAGACGTAAGTTTTTAGTGGGGATTCTGAAAGAAGCTAAATTTAGACAGGCGAAAGCAGCCCTAATGTTTCTGCAGGAAGCTCCTGATGCCCATACATTGTTTTGCATAGTAAGCTTTATCAAGGTGGCAATGAGGCTAAGGAACACAAGAGAAGCAAGCAATTGTAATGCCTCATAATCAGAGACTTATTTTCGGAAACCCTTTTAAATGAATGCAATGCTTTTTGGCTTTTTTAAATCATTTTAACGTGCTTTTTTTAAATTATATTTTTAAAATGTAATTGCTTATGTACTTTTATGGTGTCTTTTTAAGTGCCGAATAAAGAATTGAATTGAATTGAATTGACTCATCAAATGGTGCCAAAGTTATTTTTGGAACAAAAAAAAGCTCTTCCTCTAGAAACTCTGACTGAACTAAAACTACACAGTGACCACTGCCACCGTGTAATAAATATATATGTTTCCTTTCTTGGAAAAAGAAAGGCACTTTAGAATGACAAGATCTATTTTTCTCAAGCAGGTCAGAGCACTGTTTGCTAGTGGGAAGAGATGGAGGTAACATATAAGCTTAATGTGATGATGAAAACATTCCTATGTAGAAAAGGGATTTAATAGGTGGTCAGAGCCACAGTCCTCAACAAGTTGAGACTGAAGTACCTACAGGGCTGTATGATATTATGGTACAATATAGGATGCTGGCATGTATTCCAATACTATCGCTTCCATCAACCACTTTTGGATTCACTGGCCACTGTAAAATATCCAAGGAATTCACTTGACAGATCGTTAAGAATGATAAGTTTCAATATAATTGAAACTTTGCTACAAATAGAAACCCTAAACCATGAAAGCAATTAAACGAGAGGGCAGGACATGGATTTTCCTAGTTCTAGTACTTGCAAGTGTACACTTGGTTAAAAGGATTGAATGTGGAGAATTGTCCCCATCTGGTAGCTTTCTTTGAAGGGAAAGTGAAGACCAGCCACTTAGGACACAAAAAAGACTCAATATGATACACGTAATTAATTGACAGACAGAAGAGGCAAAGATGGAACTGGCATGCTGGGCAGACGCTGGTTAGTGCTAGAGCTCACTGGTTTAGGGCAAGCATCTTTTTATTATCTAGACAGCAATGTTCAACCTGCTTCACTTTAACAGAGCAATTTTGTTAAGTAAGTTATATCTGCATAGACAGCCTCTGCTTCTGCACATGGAGTAGATGGACACAGAGTAAAATACAGAACACTGGTCACAACTCTGTAAATGAACAAGGCAAAGAATGCTGGTTAAAGAGAAAAAGGAACTTTGTTTAAGTAAAAAAAAAAAGCCAAAACATGCTCATCAGATGAAAAGTAGTTGCTTATAAAATAAAAGAAGCTCCATTAATGTTCCCTTCCGAGCCAGGACCCGTAGAGCTGGAGCTGAAAATACATTAGCTTTTAATGAAGTGCGACTTTCATCCTGCCAGAGCCACCTCATTTAGCGCGATTGTTTCTGAGCCATTACGGAAAGACAATTACAAGGAAGCAGTGAGAGTAATTGGAAATGCTGGCAGGAGTTCGGCGAGATGATAATAAATAAAAATATTCAATCTAATAAGCTTCCATGAGAGGGTGGGCTGAAGAGAATCAACATAATTAGAACGGAACCTTAGCATGGAATAACAGCCTGCAGTGTGGCGAGTGCTCCACTCACAGAGGAAAGGAGGGCCTGTGGAAAGAACAATTTATTGGCCTGACATACGCATTGTAGGATGAACTTGTTTCAGGGATAACTATTTATAGGCATGGTCAGTTCGTTGCGTATACATTTTCTTCCCTCATTCTGATTCTAATAACTGGGGGTTTAGGAAATATCGGATGTTTTTGTCTATAGGAAACACCAAATGCACTTGCAGTCACTTAGAGGTAAACACTTGGTTAACAATTATGAAAAAATGCTTTGTGGTGTAAATATTGAATTCCATTTTTGTGCCAATATCTAAGTCTGCCCATTAATGCTGTGCTCTGATTTAAAAAAAAAGTTAATATTTTCTAGTGCCTCTCCTTTGTCCTCTGGAAATGCATAGGCAGTTCCTGGAGGGGACGCAAGTTATACTTATTTCAGCTAACTATAACTGGTGAATTTCTGTGATTATTTTTTTTAGTTCAAAACGTTAATGTTGTCACTGACAATTTCACCTGATTATGTTTTTCTCAGTGAATTGCTAAGGTTTTTTAAAAAAAATATATATATATATTTTTACCACACCTAGCTATAACTTTAACTTTTGTTTTTTCAGTGAATTTCTTTTTTTTTTTAAATTAAAGTAATATTTTATTACCGAGCCAACCTCCTGCTGGCATGGCCTTTTGCCGTGTGCGACCCGGGGTTGCACAAAGGGCCTTATGTTTTTTTAAAGGGGAGAGGGCCATGTGGCCACCCTCCAATGGTGTAATTAAGTCCATTAGGCCTGGGGACCCAAGGTCCCTATGCTTTTAAAGGAGAAAGAGGCAAAGTGCCCCCCCCCCCAGGCCCTAATGTTTTTAAAAGGGGACGGGGCAATCCCCCAGGGCCACTCATTTAAATAAAGGGGAGAGGGCTGTACGGCCCCCTCTCCATGCCTAGTTAGGCCTTGGGACCCTGTCCCACAGGGCCACCCATTTAAATAGAGGTGAGGGGGCCACACAGCCCCTCTCCTTGAGCCGCTAAAGGCCCTGGGGACCCCATTCCCCAGGGCCCACATTTCTTAAAGGTGGGTGCTTCCAAGAGAACATAAGTGTGTCACCCTCACTTGGTTAGGTATCAGAATCCTGGAAGCCACCAATCCCCTCAATAGGTACATGCTTTGGATTCCATGTTACTCCACTAAGCTGCTTGACCATAGCCATGCTGCACATCAATGTACCATGATAGAGTAATACCAGCCTGATTTAGGACTAAGGGGTGGGGTGTAGCCACAATAGTTTGTGATACCCTCCTTGTTTTCTGCTCAAACCTACGCAAGAGGATCAATGGTAGTCTATTTCTGGGGTGGTCTACAATTTGCTGCTTTCTGTGTTGTTGTCTTGAGTCAACTGGGTTTACTTGTGGTTGGGTGAGGGGAGGGAGCACACATACAAACAAATCAGTGCAGAAGGTGGTTTAGCCCGGTGCCCACCCAAATGCAAAAAGAACAAATGATCGACAGAATGTTGAACAATGTCAAACATTCATCCCAGTAAAGAGATCTGGGTCTAAATCAATCATTTTATTGCTCCCCATGCCATTCCAGTTTAAACCGAGCCATATGCAAATCAGTCTTGACCCTGCTCCCTATGGGAACAGTACAGCCCGAACTGCCAGGACAGGTTCTCCCTGGACCAGAAACAAGCATCCCAGGACTGGTTTTTGGGTTTCACCCATCATCAGCCAGGCTAGCTTGACTCCAGTGACATGGAGAGCATGGGACCCATGCCTGGGCATACCCCACCCACTCAGGGTGACAAATGCAAAGAGAACAATTGATGGACAGAATGTTGAACAATGTCAAACATTCACCCCAGTAAAGAGATCTGGGCCTAAATACATGTTTTGTGCTACCCAGGCCATGCCAGTTTTAACCCAACCATATGCAAATGAGTCTTGACCCTGCTCACTGTACCATGGATTCAAGCTCGCCTGTTTGATGAGCTGCAACCAGTACCAGGATGCTTGCTTCCGGTCCAGGGAGGACCTGGTTTGGCAATTCAAGCTGGACTGTTCCCATGAGGAACAAGGACAAGACTGATACGCATATGGATGCGTCCAAACTGGGGTGGCGTGGTGAGCACAAGAACAGTGGATTAAACCCAGATCCTTGTGACTGGGGTGAATGGTTGCATTGTTCAGCATTCCGTCCATCATTTGTTTCTTTTTGCATTTGTCGCCCTAAGTGGGAAGGGTATGCCCAGAAGTGGGTCCCGAGCTCTCTACACCACTGGATTCAAGCTAGCCTGCCTGATGATGAGGGGTGTTTCCCTGAAACCTGTCCCAGGATGCTTGTTTCCCATCCAGGATGGACCTGGCTTGGCAGTTCGAGATGGGCTGTTCCCATGAGGAACAGGGTCAAGACTGGTTTCCATATGGCTGGGTCCAAACTGGGGTGGCGTGGTAAGCAACAACTATGGATTAAACCCAGATCCATGTGACTGGGGGTGAATGTTTGCATTGTTCAGCATTCCGTCCTTAATTTATTTCTTTTTGCTGGTACCCACCCAACTCACCCACCATATACCTGCTATGGGTGCATGGGGCCCCATTGCACCTGCTGCCCCAGCCAGCTACCCACATACAGTGAATGCTGGCATTGCTCCTTCCCGGAGTGAGCAGCTACTAATGCTGCTTCCTCCTGGTGGGAGCAATATTTTGATCACTGCAGGCAGGTAAACAGATCAAAAGTCAGGTTCCGTTGGGCGGGGGCATTTTTAAAACTCCCGCCTGCTGGGAGTGGAATTCATGTTTACTCCTGCTTGGCTCAGATACACAAAGGCTTCCGACAAGCAAGAGCAAACACAGTTTTCCCTGCTGGTGCTGGCAGGGAAGCTACTATGTCCCGGTGGTGGGCTCCCATGGATATAGCAAGTTATCTGGCCCCAGAGAATGGGGTCCTTAGGCCATTAATGTCTGTGGGAGGGCACCCGCATGGCCCTCCTTTCTTAAAGTAATCAGCCCGGGGTGGGCTGCTCCCTGGGACTTTTAATGGTTCGAGGTTGGAAGCCTTGTGGCCTTGTCCTAATTTTCCAAAATGTCATCCCAGGAGTTGGCCCCCCAGGCCGGTCATGGCTCAGGGTGGGAAGCCGTGCAGCTCTCCTCACCTTATTTGAAGATTTTTGCCCCAGCTGTGGGCTTCAGGTGCCTCTGATGGCTCAGGATAGGGGGATGCTCAGCCCCATCCCCATATATAATGTTTTCAGCCCTAGAGGTGGGTTCTCCGGGGCCTCTGAAGGCTCAGGGAGGAGGCCACACATCCCCTTCACCCATACACAATGTTTTCATTACCGGGTGTGAGCTACACAGGGCCCTGTAAAGGGTATGGGAGAGGGCCGTGCACCCCTTACATTATTTAAATCAAAGCCGCCCTGGCTGCCATAATTCTTTTTACAATTCCGTTTGTGTCCCATAGGATCACAGACATTTGTATAGGCTTTTTTCATGGGGTCTAGTGGGTTAGAGTATCCCTACTCTGCCCCCTTCTATTGTTTTTTGAAACATGCTCAGGACAGGAGATTAAGTCCCCTAGTCCTGTAATGTCTGCCAGTAACATTTTTCCCATGTTGGTGGCAGCCAATTAGAGCACTCAATCCAACGAGTGTCTGACTCCCTATGGAGCAAAATGGCACAAGGGAAATAAAACTCTTTGGGCCAATCAAAATGCCCTGTTTTTAAATTGAAGCTTCCACGAGTCTCTCTCAAGACTCTTGCGGACCCAACAATCCAGATATACAATTTTTTTTTACCTCAGTTTCTCAAAAACTACTGAACAGATTTATAACAATCACAAAAGCACGATCTGTGAACCAACATCTAGCTTCCTGCCAAATTTGGTGTAATTCTGTTCAGCAGTTTTTGCTGTACCCATCTTAAAGAAGCCTAGGGAAATGCATGGGGATTTTGCATTTCTAGGGCCCCACTTGACAGATCAACCCAAAACTTCTAATGGAAAAAACAGTTAATACGTATCACCTTTTTGGACAGTTTTGTGAAGATTTGTCAAACAGTGCCAAAGTTATTAGCAACACAAAAAACTGTTTTCCTGTAAACCACTGACTTCACCATAACTACCCAGTGGCACTAAGCAATATTTATATATTTATATTTGCTGAAAAAATCAAAGGGTCCTGGGGAATTATAGTGAGAAAATAAAATATTTAAAAAATGAGAAATTCACTAAAAAACCAAAGGTTGAAGGGACGATATAGTTAGGTTCTGATTTTACACACATAAAACCATAGAAATGAAGCAGTTATAGCTAAAGTTATCTCAAGTAACTATAACTCATGCCCTGAGGTAACTAAAACATGTGCCCCTGCCAAGCATAGTTTTCTCATTATTAATTGTACGCAAATGTTGCTGTGATATTATCAATGATGTCATAGAAGATGTTATGAATGATGGAGTATGTGTGATACTGCAATTGATTTTTAAAAAATTGCCATGAATCTGAAAATATAAAACAAATGCTTTTGACCCTCGGCGGGGTACCTGTGGGACACCACCACCAGACCTAGGGGGTCAGGGTATTCCTACCCTGCCCCATTTTGTTTTTGCATTTTTCTTTGGACTCCAGCAGAATCCCAACTCCCAAAATGGCAGCCACCACTTCCTGGTTGAACCGGTGGCAGGAAATCAGATCTCAGCATAAGAACGGTCCGATCTGCGGACCTTCCACATTCCTAGATATAAATAAATATATTTTTTTAATTACTTAGAAACTACTTAATGGATTTACACCAAATTACAACAAGCATTGGCATAGCCAATAGGTCCCACTTTTGGGACCTTATACGTATTTCGTTATTTAGAACAACATCCTTGGTGCTATAACATCAACTGTTGCATGACTAAAAACTTATAAGGTCCCAAAGGCGAGACCTATTGGCTATGCCAATGCTTTTTTTAGAGGCCTGGCATGCAGTTTTAAATGTAGGCTGGTAAGAAAGGTGCCAACCCGAGGGGAAAGGTCTAGAGAGAAATAAGATAGGAAGAGAGATGAGTTATAATGAGATAGCACAAATAGAAAGGTGAAGCACAGAATAACAGGTCAGGTAAACAAAGTAGCAAGGCAGAGAGGCAGGTAGAGCCAATGGGATGAAAAATTGAAAGATATGAGAAGTAGAGAGAAAAGAGGTGCAGATGAGTTAGAGAGATGAGGCTAATACAGAGGAAGGGCGAGGGAGAAGTAGAGAATGGTGAAATAGGGAGAGAGAGACAGCGGTAAGACAGATGTATTAAACGAGCGAGACATTGGAAGCAGAGAGAGTGAATGGAAACAGTGAAGGAGATAGAACGAGAGATGAAAGGAAAGGGAGTGATAGATGGAGTGGAAGAGGTAGAGAGAGCATTGTAGAGAGAAAGAAATAAAATAATGGGAAAGGTGAGGGAAAAAGGACATCAATAAAAAGAGAGACATGGAAGGCCAATAGGTGAGGTAAATTGAGAGGCTAGATAGTGTATGAGTGGTGGAAAAAAGAGAGATGAGGAAGTAGGTTGTGAGGCAGAGAGAGAAATGAAAGAGAGAATGGTGAGGTAGAAAGAGGCATGCGAGAGGTAGAGAAAGGTATGGTATAGATGGCAAAAAGTATAGAAAGGGTAAGATAAAGAGAGATGAAATTAAGAGGGAGGTGAAGTAAATGGAAAATAAATGAAGGGGGTGAGATGCAAACAGAACAGCAAGATGCAGAAAGAAGAGAAAAGAGAGAGAGAGAGAGAGAGAGAGAGAGAGAGAGAGAGAGGGGAACTTGAGGAGGAGAAGAGAGGGGCAGAGAGCTGACCGGGAGCTAGAGATCTAGAGGTGGGATCGGAGAGAGGTGGCAAGTTGAGGTCATGAGCGGTAAGTGCTGTGGGGCACTGAGGTTTATTGAAAGAGAGGTGTGATGTCCAGAGAGAGTTTAAAGGTAGAGCAATAGTGTTGTATTTACGTAGCCATGTATAAATATGTTATAAACCACAGGGTTGAACCCATAAAGTCTGAGGGACCTGGGTGAATATTTGTTACAAACAGAGGGGTCCCAGACTCCAAAAATAATCAAATAGTGTGAGAACATAGATTGAAAGAAGAATTCAAATGAAGAAAGTCAGTAACAGTGCAGTGTTTTATTCACAGCGCACTATTATAACCTTTGCCATGGTTAGACAGTATATATCATACAAATGTTCAATGTCATTTTGTGCCCATAGTGAAAGGGGGGAAGAAGGGGGAAGATGTGAGGGGTACAGTTCAAGGTGAAGATAAATGTGACTCACTTTACGAATGGTATATCATTAACAATTACATTGAAATTCATGTATACTTTGTTCTAGATGGTCCCCATCCAACGGGGCCTCAAAAAACATGCAAACATCTACCACATTATTATATATAATCAAGCTCCTTAAGGGCTGTATCAATCACGCTGGTATTAGGAGTTGACAGAGTAGAGATCAGTCTACGTTTCGACCCATAGACGTGTAGGATAATTAGTCCTTACAATGCGGGTCTTCATCAGGACAGGTGAGGGAAGGGCAAACCTCCTAGGGTCAAAAGAAATAAATACTATTTATAATAGAAGACTCAGAATATCTTGGCAAACCGGCGGAGATACCGCAGGTTGATTTGCATTAAAAAACTAAGGACTATATACACATAGAGCCACATGTTGTGCTCTCAAGGATAGATCGTGATTACCTGCCCCTTTTATTGATGGGAGGGAAATGAAGGAGGCGGCGATTTTTCGTCGACGATCTAGGGAAATTAAAGGACCTTATGAGGGGTAACCGTTTAAAATCATTACAAGCAATGTGATCGGTGGCGTCTGAGTCTGTTACCTGTAGTCAGCAGAAACGGCTGGAAATGATCAGCAGCGCAATTCTAGGGAAGGCAAAATGTAGATCAGTAAATCTACGAGCCACAGGTGTTACAAAGTCTACTAAAAAAAGGGGGACCATTGAAAAAGGGACTCGGTGGGCCCGCGAAGTGCTCACCTAATTAATCGAATGCTTGAAGCAAAAAGTTTGTCTTGTGGCTGGACGCTCGTCTCCATCACCCGTAACCAGGAAGTCAGGCGGGGGGAGAGGGCGTGGTGACTATAAAAACCCAAAGTCATGGAGATAGAGAAAAGACTTGTCTGTCATCGTTGCCTAGTGACCAGTAGCGTCCCTAAAAGGGGGAGCGAGGTCTTAGCAGAACATTATAAAATAATTCTGGAATTAGCGGAGGCCGTGCGTTTACGTGACCCTACCGCCATGGTGGTAATAACACATATTAGTTCGGTGGGCCACATGTGTATCAAAAAATTATTTACATCACGGTGATTTTTACAACACGCTTTTGCATAGGGCCCAATACAGGTTTAGAGGGAACCGGCAATGTACTTATCCAGATTACATTATCCATAAACGTTTTGGTTTGTGAGCGAAGACTCTCTATCGCGTGAACCTATCCCCAGGATGGTTAAGACGCAATTCCGTGTATTTTATACAATTCATGTCTGCGTGAACCTGCCAACACGGCGGTCAGACGCACCTCAATGTACATAGTTGGCATCAGAATAACAGAGAATGACAGAGAGTGACAGAGTAGTTTTATGGGAATGTCCCACTGCAAGAAATGACAGGATAGATTTCAAAGGTTAGCCAGTTGAGCGAAACTACTTTCAGATTCATTGAGGCCAGTGTGGACCGAGTCAAAAAAATCAATCCATTTTAGTTCTCTGATGTTAAGAATGGGAGTTATGTTACCACCCCTCGGGCCCAGTTTGACCTGTTCAAGTATGATCCACTTTAAACTTTCAGGTGAGTGATTCTCTTTAATGCAGTGTTCTACCAGAGGTGCTCCTTGGATCTTGCAGCGAATACGACTGCAATGCTGGAGAAAACGCATTTTGGCTCGTTGTTGCGTCTGTCCAACATAGAATAGATCACATGGACAGGTGATGCAGTACACCTCATTTGAGGTGTTACAGTTTGTGTGTGATTTGAGTTTTACACGTAGCTGTTTATGGACAAATTCCTTGGTTTGTATCGTAGACGGGCAGGCCTTACAATTGCCACATCTGAAATGGCCTATGATAGGAGGAAGGTTCCACATTGAAGTGATTGTCTGTCCCTGGTCGCTGTCAAGAAATGAACATACGACGTGGTCACGGATATTTTTGGCCTTCTTAAAGGAATGTAAAGGTGGATTCTTGAGGGCAAGGTCGTCTGAAATCAAGTGCCAATGTTTGTTGATCACTTTCTTAATCTTATTGCTCTGAGTAGAAAAAGTTGTTACACAAATCAAACGTTTCTCATTGCTTTGTGTACGCTCATTGGCTTGTAACAAGACTTCTCTGGGATTGAACCATGCTCTTTTTCTGGCTCTCTTGATCAAGCGTCTGGGGTAGCCACGTTCTATCAATCGTTCCATCAGGTCACCAGATTGTACCATATAGTCATCCTTTTTACTGCAGTTGCGGTGGATTCGCAAAAATTGCCCAAAGGGCAAGTTGTCCCTCAGACCTCTGGGGTGATGGCTGGAGTATTGCAGTAAAGAATTTCTCTCTGTCGGTTTCCTAAACAGAGTTGTATGGAGTGCCCCCTCCTCTGCAATAACTGAGATATCCAAAAAGTTTATGATTTTTGGATATCTCAGTTATTGCAGAGGAGGGGGCACTCCATACAACTCTGTTTAGGAAACCGACAGAGAGAAATTCTTTACTGCAATACTCCAGCCATCACCCCAGAGGCCTGAAGGACAACTTGCCCTTTGGGCAATCTTTGCGAATCCACCGCAACTGCAGTAAAAAGGATGACTATATGGTACAATCTGGTGACCTGATGGAACGATTGATAGAACGTGGCTACCCCAGACGCTTGATCAAGAGAGCCAGAAAAAGAGCATGGTTCAATCCCAGAGAAGTCTTGTTACAAGCCAATGAGCGTACACCAAGCAATGAGAAACGTTTGATTTGTGTAACAACTTTTTCTACTCAGAGCAATAAGATTAAGAAAGTGATCAACAAACATTGGCACTTGATTTCAGACGACCTTGCCCTCAAGAATCCACCTTTACATTCCTTTAAGAAGGCCAAAAATATCCGTGACCACGTCGTATGTTCATTTCTTGACAGCGACCAGGGACAGACAATCACTTCAATGTGGAACCTTCCTCCTATCATAGGCCATTTCAGATGTGGCAATTGTAAGGCCTGCCCGTCTACGATACAAACCAAGGAATTTGTCCATAAACAGCTACGTGTAAAACTCAAATCACACACAAACTGTAACACCTCAAATGTGGTGTACTGCATCACCTGTCCATGTGATCTAATCTATGTTGGACAGACGCAACAACGGGCCAAAATGCGTTTTCTCCAGCATTGCAGTCGTATTCGCTGCAAGATCCAAGGAGCACCTCTGGTAGAACACTGCATTAAAGAGAATCACTCACCTGAAAGTTTAAAGTGGATCATACTTGAACAGGTCAAACTGGGCCCGAGGGGTGGTAACATAACTCCCATTCTTAACATCAGAGAACTAAAATGGATTGATTTTTTTGACTCGGTCCACACTGGCCTCAATGAATCTGAAAGTAGTTTCGCTCAACTGGCTAACCTTTGAAATCTATCCTGTCATTTCTTGCAGTGGGACATTCCCATAAAACTACTCTGTCACTCTCTGTCATTCTCTGTTATTCTGATGCCAACTATGTACATTGAGGTGCGTCTGACCGCCGTGTTGGCAGGTTCACGCAGACATGAATTGTATAAAATACACGGAATTGCGTCTTAACCATCCTGGGGATAGGTTCACGCGATAGAGTCTTCGCTCACAAACCAAAACGTTTATGGATAATGTAATCTGGATAAGTACATTGCCGGTTCCCTCTAAACCTGTATTGGGCCCTATGCAAAAGCGTGTTGTAAAAATCACCGTGATCTAAATAATTTTTTGATACACATGTGGCCCACCGAACTAATATGTGTTATTACCACCATGGCGGTAGGGTCACGTAAACGCACGGCCTCCGCTAATTCCAGAATTATTTTATAATGTTCTGCTAAGACCTCGCTCCCCCTTTTAGGGACGCTACTGGTCACTAGGCAACGATGACAGACACGTCTTTTCTCTATCTCCATGACTTTGGGTTTTTATAGTCACCACGCCCCCTCCCCGCCTGACTTCCTGGTTAATGGAGACGAGCGTCCAGCCACAAGACAAACTTTTTGCTTCAAGCATTCGATAAATTAGGTGAGCACTTCGCGGGCCCACTGAGTCCCTTTTTCAATGGTCCCCCTTTTTTGAGTAGACTTTGTAACACCTGTGGCTCGTAGATTTACTGATCTACATTTTTCCTTCCCTAGAATCGCGCTGCTGATCATTTCCAGCCGTTTCTGCTGACTACAGGTAATAGACTCAGACGCCACCGATCACATTGCTTGTAATGATTTTAAACGGTTACCCCTCATAAGGTCCTTTAATTTCCCTAGATCGTCGACGAAAAATCGCCGCCTCCTTCATTTCCCTCCCATCAATAAAAGGGGCAGGTAATCACAATCTATCCTTGAGAGCACAACATGTGGCTCTATGTGTATATAGTCCTTAGTTTTTTAATGCAAATCAACCTGCGGTATCTCCGCCGGTTTGCCAAGATATTCTGAGTCTTCTATTATAAATAGTATTTATTTCTTTTGACCCTAGGAGGTTTGCCCTTCCCTCACCTGTCCTGATGAAGACCCGCATTGTAAGGACTAATTATCCTACACATCTATGGGTCGAAACGTAGACTGATCTCTACTCTGTCAACTCCTAATACCAGCGTGATTGATACAGCCCTTAAGGAGCTTGATTATATATAATAATGTGGTAGATGTTTGCACGTTTTTTGAGGCCCCGTTGGATGTGGACCATCTAGAACAAAGTATACATGAATTTCAATGTAATTGTTAATGATATACCATTCGTAAAGTGAGTCACATTTATCTTCACCTTGAACTGTACCCCTCACATCTTCCCCCTTCTTCCCCCCTTTCACTATGGGCACAAAATGACATTGAACATTTGTATGATATATACTGTCTAACCATGGCAAAGGTTATAATAGTGCGCTGTGAATAAAACACTGCACTGTAACTGACTTTCTTCATTTGAATTCTTCTTTCAATCTATGTTCTCACACTATTTGATTATTTTTGGAGTCTGGGACCCCTCTGTAACAAATATTCACCCAGGTCCCTCAGACTTTATGGGTTCAACCCTGTGGTTTATAACATACTTCGTGCAGACCTTTGTCTGCGAGGTTGTTTCGCTTGTACTATAGCAGCAATAAGACTGTGATTTTTTAACCAATGAAAAATGGTTAACAAAGACATTCTTACCTACACTGAGGACTATATCAAGGACCTTCTTCAAGATCCAGCCTATAACTTTCTTTCACCAAACATACCAGCTATTGACTTTTCACTCAATGACAAAATCAATAAACTAGAGCGCCTTGAGAAGAAACTGATTCGTACAAAACTACATGGACACTTCCTAGCACAATGTTTGCAATCTAACATTATCCCGGTCGGCCTACAAGTTAAAGTCGAACCAGCAATTTTTGTGGATGTCCCTAAGTTTCGGGAAGGGTTTAGTTTTGTCGCAAACAATTGCTCACGCCATTGGATGGTGCTTGGAATTGAAACGGCCAATGAACAAGTAGCTAGCTTGACGAAACAGATAGCAGAGTTGAAGGCTGAAATCACCAGTGACTCCACTCTCACTAATTCAAAAGAAGCTTTAACCAAACTAGTAGCCTCACTCCAAGATTTTGAGACGACTACCATCAAAAAGAAACTGGAGAAACTTGCGAGAGATCTAAGACTATATGATAAGAAAAAAACGTACCCCTACCTTCAAGAAGATTACTACCGTCAGGACACCCAAGGTAGATTTACCAACCGGGGACGTGGTGGCTTTAGGGGCAGACGAAACTTTACCACCTTCTCTGACTCATCGTACAGTTCCGGTGAAGACTCTGAACAAGCCGGTCCTAGTGGCTCTTATAGATACCAAGAAGCCTACGGTCCTGCCTACCAACCCAATCCCCCTTTTTTAGGACAGGGAGGATGGAGACCCCCACGGGGCAGAGGCAACAACTGGAACAGAGGCAGTGGGAGAGGCCAACAGAATGTGAGAGACGAGTGGGACTCTGGCAGAGGGAGAGGCACGAAACAGGTGAACTTCCCCCAGGTAGAACACGGAGAGAGATCGACCCGCAGGAAGAACTACAGATGGTAAGGCCCACTACCTCGCCTGTAATAAACATTTCCACGTACAACTTGAAGGCAGAAGAAATCAAGGTACTCAGCCGTGGCCTTTTGTTCGTACCAACATCTACACCCAATGTCTTCAACACAATAGCAGAACTGCACAATTTGTTTCGTAAAATAAGACTCTGCTATTTCTTTAAGGATAAGCCGTCTCAAACAAACCCTTCTGTCACAGGTTTAAGAATACCTTCGACTTTCGTTCCTTCTACCTATGCCATGAGTCAATGCATTCTGGCATGTGAAAGCCTTGTACTACGTGATGTGAGGAAGATTTTAGATGAAAAGAAATTCATCAAGCATAACATCAGCAGAGCTGAGAAACTTGCATTGTCATCGCTTAGAGAAAACAAGGCAGTGGTAGTGAAACCTGCCGACAAGGGTGGCGCTATTGTGATCCAAGGCGTGGACGACTATACCAAAGAGATCATGCGACAGTTAGAGGATGGAATTAGCTACAAAAAGCTACCAGGAGATCCATCAAAAGACATGGCTGGCGAGATCCTAAGAGTCACACAAGAGGGTCTAGAGCAAGGATTTCTTTCGGAACAAGAATTCCAGTATCTTAACCAAAAAAAAACAAGGATTCCAACAATATATACTTTACCGAAAGTACACAAAGACCTACAGAAGCCCCCGGGACGACCGATCGTCTCCGGGTGTGGCTCAATCTTAGAACCTCTATGCAGATACATAGACTTTTTCCTAAAACCATTGGCCGAGGGAACAGCTACCTATCTACGTGATACCACACACACGATTAATATGATAGACAAACCCCCTTTTGATCCAAGACATGAACTACTGGCCACATGCGACATTGTGTCGCTATATACAAGCATACCTCAGGAGGAAGCACTGGTGGTGGCAACACTTGCCTTGAACAAACGAGAAGCACCTGTTCGGGTCCCAACGACATTTATTATCCTACTACTTAAAATCGCCATGATGCGGAATTTTTTCCTGTTTCAAAAACAATTCTACCTTCAGACCAAGGGCGTGGCGATGGGGGCAGCCTTTGCCCCAGACCTGGCCATAATTTTCATGTCCACATATGAAGAAACATTTGTACTGAATGACATTAATCCCTTTAGATCCAATATACACATGTGGATGAGGTATATCGACGATATACTCTTAATATGGTCAGGGACGGAAACTGAAATAACAGATTTTTTTGGCTGGCTTAACAGGAGATCGCAGGATATCCAATTCACTATCCACTTTGACAAAAAAATCATAAACTTTTTGGATATCTCAGTTATTGCAGAGGAGGGGGCACTCCATACAACTCTGTTTAGGAAACCGACAGAGAGAAATTCTTTACTGCAATACTCTAGCCATCACCCCAGAGGCCTGAGGGACAACTTGCCCTTTGGGCAATTTTTGCGAATCCACCGCAACTGCAGTAAAAAGGATGACTATATGGTACAATCTGGTGACCTGATGGAACGATTGATAGAACGTGGCTACCCCAGACGCTTGATCAAGAGAGCCAGAAAAAGAGCATGGTTCAATCCCAGAGAAGTCTTGTTACAAGCCAATGAGCGTACACCAAGCAATGAGAAACGTTTGATTTGTGTAACAACTTTTTCTACTCAGAGCAATAAGATTAAGAAAGTGATCAACAAACATTGGCACTTGATTTCAGACGACCTTGCCCTCAAGAATCCACCTTTACATTCCTTTAAGAAGGCCAAAAATATCCGTGACCACGTCGTATGTTCATTTCTTGACAGCGACCAGGGACAGACAATCACTTCAATGTGGAACCTTCCTCTTATCATAGGCCATTTCAGATGTGGCAATTGTAAGGCCTGCCCGTCTACGATACAAACCAAGGAATTTGTCCATAAACAGCTACGTGTAAAACTCAAATCACACACAAACTGTAACACCTCAAATGTGGTGTACTGCATCACCTGTCTATGTGATCTAATCTATGTTGGACAGACGCAACAACGAGCCAAAATGCGTTTTCTCCAGCATTGCAGTCGTATTCGCTGCAAGATCCAAGGAGCACCTCTGGTAGAACACTGCATTAAAGAGAATCACTCACCTGAAAGTTTAAAGTGGATCATACTTGCACAGATCAAACTGGGCCCGAGGGGTGGTAACATAACTCCCATTCTTAACATCAGAGAACTAAAATGGATTGATTTTTTTGACTCTGTCCACACTGGCCTCAATGAATCTGAAAGTAGTTTCGCTCAACTGGCTAACCTTTGAAATCTATCCTGTCATTTCTTGCAGTGGGACATTCCCATAAAACTACTCTGTCACTCTCTGTCATTCTCTGTTATTCTGATGCCAACTATGTACATTGAGGTGCGTCTGACCGCCGTGTTGGCAGGTTCACGCAGACATGAATTGTATAAAATACACGGAATTGCGTCTTAACCATCCTGGGGATAGGTTCACGCGATAGAGAGTCTTCGCTCACAAACCAAAACGTTTATGGATAATGTAATCTGGATAAGTACATTGCCGGTTCCCTCTAAACCTGTATTGGGCCCTATGCAAAAGCGTGTTGTAAAAATCACTGTGATCTAAAACATTTTTGATACACATGTGGCCCACCGAACTAATATGTGTTATTACCACCATGGCTGTAGGGTCACGTAAACGCACGGCCTCCGCTAATTCCAGAATTATTTTATAATGTTCTGCTAAGACCTCGCTCCCCCTTTTAGGGACGCTACTGGTCACTAGGCAACGATGACAGACAAGTCTTTTCTCTATCTCCATGACTTTGGGTTTTTATAGTCACCACGCCCCCTCCCCGCCTGACTTCCTGGTTACGGGTAATGGAGACGAGCGTCCAGCCACAAGACGAACTTTTTGCTTCAAGCATTCGATTAATTAGGTGAGCACTTCGCGGGCCCACCGAGTCCCTTTTTCAATGGTCCCCCTTTTTTGAGTAGACTTTGTAACACCTGTGGCTCGTAGATTTACTGATCTACATTTTTCCTTCCCTAGAATCGCGCTGCTGATTATTTCCAGCCGTTTCTGCTGACTACAGGTAACAGACTCAGACGCCACCGATCACATTGCTTGTAATGATTTTAAACGGTTACCCCTCATAAGGTCCTTTAATTTCCCTAGATCGTCGACGAAAAATCGCCGCCGCCTTCATTTCCCTCCCATCAATAAAAGGGGCAGGTAATCACGATCTATCCTTGAGAGCACAACATGTGGCTCTATGTGTATATAGTCCTTAGTTTTTTAATGCAAATCAACCTGCGGTATCTCCGCCGGTTTGCCAAGATATTCTGAGTCTTCTATTATAAATAGTATTTATTTCTTTTGACCCTAGGAGGTTTGCCCTTCCCTCACCTGTCCTGATGAAGACCCGCATTGTAAGGACTAATTATCCTACACGTCTATGGGTCGAAACGTAGACTGATCTCTACTCTGTCAACTCCTAATACCAGCGTGATTGATACAGCCCTTAAGGAGCTTGATTATATATAATAATGTGGTAGATGTTTGCACGTTTTTTGAGGCCCCGTTGGATGGGGACCATCTAGAACAAAGTATACATGAATTTCAATGTAATTGTTAATGATATACCATTCGTAAAGTGAGTCACATTTATCTTCACCTTGAACTGTACCCCTCACATCTTCCCCCTTCTTCCCCCCTTTCACTATGGGCACAAAATGACATTGAACATTTGTATGATATATACTGTCTAACCATGGCAAAGGTTATAATAGTGCGCTGTGAATAAAACACTGCACTGTAACTAACTTTCTTCATTTGAATTCTTTTTTCAATCTATGTTCTCACACTATTTGATTATTTTTGGAGTCTGGGACCCCTCTGTTTGTAACATGTATAAATAGACAGGTAAAAATGGAGTGTTTAGGTAAAGGAATGAAACATGGGACAGAAAGGTGCAACAAAGAAAGAAATGTATTGGGTGTTATAGAGAAGTGACAGCTAGTCACTGAGTGTGGTATGTAGAGAAGTAAGTTAGAGAGAAAGGCAGGGATTTAGTCTCTGGTTAGGTAAAGAGAGTTAACTTACAACAAGAGAGGAAGAGTGAGAGATGAAAGAGGGAAATGTGAGTAGTGGTAGAGAGGCAAAACAAACAGGAGCTAAGAGTAAGTTAATGGGAGGCAGACAGAAAGTAGAGAGGTAAAGAAGGGTTAGCAAGACAGGGAAATGATGATAGAGCAAGATGTAGGTGATGTAGAGAAAGAGGTGGATAGATAGGTTGAGAATTGTGGGATAGGTAGAGAAAGGACGAGTCAGAAGGGGTAAGGGGAAGATGGTAACACACAGAAAGTGAGAGAACAAGAAAGAGCAAGAGATAGTCTTCTGTTTTGATCACTTTAACAGGGTGGGCCTTAAAAGATGGGGGTCTTCAGCAATTGGCCAAGTAGCCTGCCCATGCCTTAAAACAGGCTTAAAGGGCATTACCTCTAAAGGGGAATTTTACAGCACAAATATATTTTGGGAAAAAAGCAATATGTTTTTATTTCCTTTAAGTTTTCCCAATGATTAATAAAGTCAAGTCACTTGCTTATATGACATTTCACATAGGAGAAAGATATACCTACACAGTGACAAGACACTTCCCACCCTCCACTCACGGATTGCAAAATGTGTCAGTAACAATTAACAGAGAGAATAAATGTGTGCATAGCTGAGGACAACATGTCTCCTCCATCTGTGCCCAAATACATCTCTTACAACTCAGAATCCTCTCAGATGTATGCATCTGCCTATTCCTACTATCAAAGAGGCAAGTTACCACGACAGGTTGGAGTACTTGAGTCAGTCATTTCTTTATCTGTGGCATTCTAGTACTTGTTGCTCTAATGCGTTATTTATTACCTAAATAACAGTTTAACCGCATGTCACCCATGAAAGATCTTAACATCAAGCATAGGCACACTACAAAAAAGTGTCCCTGTTATGCATGCAGAAAACTTGGCAAAGATGGTCCAGGTATCACCTTATGAAGCATTTGTTTTGGGTAAAACTTTAGACAGGCCAACTGCGATTGACAGCAATCGCCCATCCTTATCCCTAAGAGAAACTGGCCTTGTGCAACTGGCTGTGGATGATCTGCCACAGTTCCGACGCTTTCTCTGCGTGCAGCGCCATCCTCCCTGAGTTATTCCGCGACTGCAAAAACTTTACAGCAAAAGGGGAAGACTGTAAGTGACTGCTTTCAAACACTGGCAGAAAGAGCGGCGCAAGGCTGCTCATTAGACAGCCTGAGTCCAAGACATACAGAGAAATTGCGGAGTCACATTTTACGCAGCAGGCAAGGCCTTCCCACCCTTCCAAACTGGCATCTGTGAAAGTTGGACATCACCATAACCAACTAGCAAATGGTTAGTCTTATGCCAACAGAGAAGGGCATCGAAAGAGTCCTCCAGCGCATATATAACGTCAGCGTACGTCGTAGTAGAAGGAAGGACCCCCTTTTTTTTTTTTTTTTGGTGAGTCCAATAAATGTAAACCGTAGACTAATAGAAGTAAGGGAGTTCTTTCACCTTAGAACAGACATGGCCAGCTGCCTTTGCCAATGTGCTTTTTTGTCGTTAAACTGCGTGTGCGGCTGTGACTAAGGTGAAAAGCAAACTAACACAGACGCAAAAGATTGGACTATACCAACATGGCCGCCAGAGTGTACTTGTACCACCCTTTCTATTTCTACTCTACAGTATGCCAGTAGTCGGATAAGCTCCGATTAATTTCACTGTGCTTGTGCTGTCGCTTCATTCGGCTGGAACTTCGCTGTAATCATCACGATGTTTGTCCCTTGTGCTGGCCTATCTCCACCGCATTTTCGTGATTGCACTTTAATGCTGGTAATTCAAGTACATTATCCTTTATGTTATGTTGCTAGTTTTAGGCATTGCCAAAGTAATATAGATTGATAACTAAGGTATGATTTCATGTACACCTTTTTGCATATTTGATGGTGTCGCATGCCAGTAGGTATTACGGTGCTTATTTCTTCTCAGAGGACGATTACAATAGTACGTTTATTCTTCAGCTTTGCGGATGAAGGTATCTATACTGACAGCCTCAACATGATCAGACATGCTTAAAACAAGCGTGCACCTCGTGCGGCAGAAGAGAGAGGGGGGCCTGCGAGATTCCCTTTCCGGAGCGTACGACCATATGGCGCCACCATATGGCGCCGCCCGCTCCCGCAAGGAAATCGCCAAAACGTGCACGAGTTGCATTGAAAGAAATGCAACACATGCATGTTTTTGCCTGGAAAGGTGAAGCGATCTCAAGAGGTCTCTTTCCTATGCAGAGCATGCGCACTGCGTAGGCGAGAACTAAAAAGCACTCTTTCTGGACCAAGATCTAGCTTTCTGAAAAATTTGGTGTAATTCTGTCCAGCGGTTCGGGCTGTGGTCTTGCCTAAAATCCCTATGGGGAAATGCATGGCAAAAAAGCATTTTGTGACCTCCAAGTTTCTTGACCCCCACTTGATGAATCATTCTAAAACTTTCCAGAAAGTGACTAAACTAAGTGGCAAACTAGTTTTGAAACTTTCAGGAAGATTTGTAAAACTGCACCAAAGTTATAAAAATTATAAATAAATATACCGTCCCGCCAGCTCCGTTCATCACAGGCTAGTCTCCTTGTCTGTCCTTGTGTCAGCATGGCGACTTTTGGTGGCAGAGCCTTTTCAGTTTGTGTCCCCCAGATGTGGAATAAGTTACCTGACGACATGCGCAAGGAAGACAGACTGTTTCCATTTAGGAAAAGGCTCAAGACAATGCTGTTTTTAGAGGCATTTGATTAGGTCTATTATGTTCTTTGTTAGGCTTCAGTGGCACTATGGAATGTGGACAGCCGCTCTATGACATAGCGCTTACAGATCTTTGGTGATTAGCGCTCTACAAATGTAATAAATAAATAAATAAATATTTTTAAAAAAAATTCACTGGAAAAACCATAAGTTTTAGGTACGTTATAGTTAGAATTTAGCAAAAAAAAAAACTTAGAAAGTCACTGAAAAAACTCCACTGTTATAGTTAGTTCAACTATCTGTAACTCGTGCACCCACAATGCACTGCTCATTACGTCACATATTACATCATTCATGACATGGTCAGTGACATCACTGATGACATCTCAAATGACATCACCGATGACATCATCCAGTGACTGTGTGTTTCTGTAAAGTTTAAATATGTTTTTATATATATTCCAAGGTGTATTGAAGAATGAGTGGGTGTATAAGTGTCTGGATGGAGGATTTAGTAAGTGCGGGACTGACTGTATAAGTGAGTGATTAAATGTGTCTTACTGAATGCATGGGTTAGTGACTAAACTGTGTGAATGTCTGTATCAGTCTGTCTGTTGTGCAAGCTGCTGCATGGGTTGGTCAGTAGCTACATGAGTGTCTATATAGGTTATTGATTGGTTGTTTGAGTATTGTTTGGGGAGATTGAGTGTGTGTGTGGGTTGATGGGAGGTGTGTGACTGTGCATAGATGTGTGAGTGGTTGATTCACTGGGTGTATGGGTTCAAGAGTGCATGTGGAAACAGCTGTATGGGTGCCTGAGTGTGTGTATGGGTGTGTTGGTGAGTGAATGGATGTCTTAGTGGTACATGTCCAAGTAACTACATATGTAAAAGGCAGCGTATATGAGAGTTGAAGAATATAAATGACTATACATGATAGTCAGGGATTGTAAGACTGGCTGTGTGGATGAGTGTGTACTTGTATCACTGATTATATAAGAGTGTAAGTATGCGTTAGTATCTATATGAATAAGTGAGGTGGTGTGTGTATAATTGTATAGGTGGGTAAATGGGAGTGTGATTGATTCTTAGCATGACTGACTAGGTGTGTGAGTAACTGCCTGGATGAGTGGCGGTGTGTGTGTGTGTCTGTATAGGTGTATGAGTGCTTATGATAGTGTTGTATTGATGAGTGACTGCATGGATGAGTGATTGTATGGGTGAATGAGTGGATGTATGGACCTAGGAATCAGTGAGTGCGTATGTAGTGAGTGGTATTGGTGTGTCAATGATTTAGAAAATGGTAGTCTGTATTTTACAGTGGATGTATCAACGGTTATATTAGAGTGTGAGGAGGTGGATCAGATTTCCACGTGGATGATGTCATCAGTGATGTCATCAGTGATGTCATTTGAGATGTCATCAGTGATGTCACTGACCATGTCATGAATGACGTAATATGTGACGTCATCAGCAGTGCAATGCGGAGGTGCAAGCTATAGTTAGTTGAAAGAACTACAACGGCGGAATTTCTATGGTTTTGTGTGAGAGAAATGTCCAACAAACTATAATGTGCCTGAAACCTATGTTTTTTTCTGTGAATTTCAAAGGTTTTTTAAAAGCTAATTTCAAATTATAATGTTCATTAAACCTATGTTTTTTCCAGTCGTTTTGATTTTTTTTTGTGATACTTTGTAACTTTAATATCCTAAAAATAGTTTTTGTAATTTTTTTGTTTGTTATTAAAATAATATGTCTTCTGTTTTCTTAAATATTAATATATATATTTTTTTTTTCCAGAAAAAGTAGAGTTGTGCACCCAACGTGTACCTATCTCGGTGCATGTGCGGATTCAAACCGCCATATTGGTAAAGTCGTGAAGGATGTGCGTCTCAGCCAGCCCACTCCGCTTATGCTTACTGGGAGGGAACTACAACGCTACATGTCCCAGGTCTTCCCTGTAGTGATATGCTGATCACAGGTCTAGTTGTCAGCATGCCACAGCCACTCCCTCACGGCTCGTTTATACCCACATCACACTTATGCAGCACAGGCGTCACAGGACATGTGACCCTGCCAATAAAAAGGGCCGGGCGCACATGCTCGGCGCCATTTCCACTCTCTATCTGGGTGTATTTATTTATTTATTTATTTGAAGAGTTTTATATAGCGCTGGCTAGACCCGGAGGTATCAGAGCGCTTTACATGAGGTTAGCATTAGAAATTAACAATGTTACAAAGTTACATCAGTTACAAGAGCAAATCAAGGCATAGAGAAAAACGGTTATATAATTACATATGTTACTAGAGCATTAAATAATATAGACAACAAGCCCTATGGTGCATAGAAAGTAGTGGGGGAAAAGTAAAGGAGTAGGAAAGCAGATCTGTGTGCTTATTATATTGTTGGCAGCCAAGACACTTTGGTCGACATGGGCCTCCTGACACGTGGCGATGACATGAGGTGCACAGAGTTGGTGGCAGCCGAGGCATTATGGCCGCCACGGGCCTCCCACCACGTGCCAATGACTCGAGCTGCACGGTGTTAGTGCCACCAGAGCTGAGTGGGTGTGCAGCCTGCGATGATGCGTAGGCCTCGACACATTATCATGGCAATCAAGACCCGATTTGAATTGTGAGCTCAGCTGGACCTTGTGTACGCCAAAGGCAGCTGGCTGTACGCTAAAGGCAGCTGGCTGTACAGACATGACTCCTCGGCGCGGTACGGAGGGCCTGTGCCGTGGAATCCAGTGACGGCTTAGGAAGTTGCTCCGGCACGTGGTGGGCCCTCTTGGAGACACGCCAGTGGAGCATTCAGGTCTGAGTGCGCAGGGTCGGGCAGTCATCGCTGGGCGGCGGACTGGTCTGGGGAGCAGGGCTAGGATGCTTGCGAAAGATGTAAGAATCATGCACACTGCCTGAGAAGTTTGCGACTACATTAGTGTACGGGCCCCAGTGGTCCAGCTTTGCCTGCACATTATTGAAATGCATGTGGTTTCTGTTGCAGTGATTGTGTGCAGTGTCGGTAGGGGGCACAAGTAGTACATGTGTGCAGTCAGTTGCCCCCAACACATGCAGGAAGCCTGCAATGGTGTGGTTCCCTTGCCTGGTCTCCAGCTGTTCCTGCGCAGTGTGGGTGAAGTGAACATGTAAGTGTATCAAGCTGAAACAAACCGTTATGCTTACAGGTGTGATAAATACTGCATAATGAGACCGTAACAGAAGTTTGTGTGGTTATAACGTTTCTTTTCTTTCCTACGAAGGTTATAACCACAGAAACTTCTGTTACAGTCATTTTGTGCAGGATTGATCTTACCCGTAAGCATTCCGTTTGTCCAAGTGCAATACATTGTACCATATTACGTTTGTGACCATCCTAACGCTTGACCATTCTCTTCATTTATCCAACAGGTTTCTGAATATGGAGTTTTGGGATTTTCAGGATGATCTACAGTTCTTTTGATCCACAAGTTGATCTTCCCCGTTGGCAATCTCATTCATTGTTTGATGTTTTTGTGTTGTTAATTTATGTTTTTCTAATAAAGTACTGATTTTCCACTACTGTTGACTACTAGACTTCATGACCTGGCGCACCCCCATTTCAGTGACTACAATCTTGGATCTGGAGCACAGAGGCGTCAAGCAATGGCTGGGGTTGGGGTTGGTTGTACAGAAATACTAAGAATTGGGATGAGCGGATACAGGGGCCCTTCGTTGCTTTAGTAGACATGCATCCAAGACGTGTGAGGAAGTTTAATAGGGCTGGTTGTGAGACTCCTCCGACTCTCGCAGTTGTTAGTTGGAAGGTACCAGAGGCCAACAGGTGCAGCACAGCCAGCAGCTTTGTCTGCGTAAGGATGTTGTGTTGTCTTCTGTGTTGGTACCGTCAGCCTGTGGGCAATGTGGCAGTTTGCACCAACTTGAGAATGGAGCAATAATTCTTTTGCCACTTTTACTGCGCTAAAGTGCCGATAACTCGGCGATAAGTCCCAACTGTTGGGTTATAGGGTGATTCGAAAACAAACCCTTGTGTTTATTAGGACTTTGTTGTAACTACATGCACATGCAAATCACAAGAAAAAAGATGAAAAAGCAAGAAATGTGGGCAGGGTACAAACACCCTGACCCCCTACTCAGGGGATCCCACAAAAAGCCCCAGGGCCAAAAATGATTACTATTTTTTTTATAAAAAGCGCCTGGGTGCAGGAATCCGGATGAATTTTTTTTTTTAACGATGGGGCATATTCTTAAGGACTTATCGCTCAGTTATCGGCACTTTAGCACAGCAGAAGAATTATCATCCAATTCTCAATCAGGTGAAAATTGCCCATATCACCAGTTTTCCAGCGATAGCTTCCACAAAAAACATTGCCACCAACAATAGGAGCGACAACTAGCGCTAATGATATGCAGAATAGGCATTCCCGTGCAAAAAAAACACGAAAACACCACTTCCTGATATTTTCAACGACCAGCCAAATCTGCGATCCAAAAACAGGCGATAAGCCACGTTCGCAGTAAGAATTTAACATCTGCCATATACTGGTGTAAAGCAGGATGACTAACTACAATATGAAAGGGAGCCCAGCCCAGGGCCACATCTGAAGACCCACATGTCATAGAGCTACCGATCCTGCAGCTCCGACACCCAAGAAGGCCACTACACCC
Source organism: Lissotriton helveticus (assembly GCF_964261635.1). Classification (NCBI taxonomy): domain Eukaryota; kingdom Metazoa; phylum Chordata; class Amphibia; order Caudata; family Salamandridae; genus Lissotriton; species Lissotriton helveticus. The sequence goes on along the minus strand of NC_136061.1, from coordinate 1,492,877,841 downwards.
ACTGCCACCCCCCAGGACCTCCCCCTGGACCATCTCCCCTACTACCATGGAGGCAGCGCAGAACAGAACAGCGGACCTTCCCAAAACGGCATGGCCCCTCAGACACACAATAGCAGAATGTTGTTAGACATGGGAACCAAGTATGTGGTAAGGAGGCAAGTCACCCATCAATAATAATGGACACAATGCCAAGTGTAGCGGTGATGTGCTGGACAGACCTCACTATGCAGAGCACAGACCTCGCCATGTGTACATATACTGATGGTGCTTGTAGTTTTGTGGACAGTGGACCCAACCATGTTACCTCAAGCAGTGGGGAAGATCTCGATCATGTACCTGTGTCATTCCCCCTGTAAGTGGAAGCAGAGTGAGCTGGTCCAATGTACGCCACTCCAGCGTAGGAGTGTGAATAAATAGGCCGGAGCTCTGGGCATGGTTCACTTCTAGAAAGGCCAAAGCGTCTGCCAGAGCGGCAGACCTCACCCTGCCACGAGGCAGCCGCCATGACCGCTGGCCTCCTCGACACAGGCCCCCTGCGAACCCAACGGCATAGCACTGCGGAGTTATGTCTGTACAGACTGCTGCCTTTAGATGTACACTGCGGACAGCAGGGCTCACAATTCAGTTTGAGACGCGATTGCAGATGACACTGTCCAGTAGAAACAGACATTGCTACCAGTGCGGCTCGACCAGACCACGCATCATCGCAGGCTGCACACACGCTGGGTGCTTCAGGTGCCACTAACTCTGCTAGTCTTTAAATATTTGGGGTGTTTTTTGGAAAGATTTGGAAATGGCTTCTTCCAATCCTTAGCAAGAACACACTTCTGATGAAGAAGAGATGTTATGTTATGTTATGTTATGTTATTTATGCTTTTGTATAGCGCAACGGTTACTCAAAAAGAGTGTTCCGGCGCTTTAGGTAAGGAGAGCTGCTTCACCATAACATAACACAGTAAAAGGGGAAAATAGAAGAACAGACGCAGTAAAAAAGGGGCTACTGAGAGGCCTACTGGGTGAACAACCAGGTTTTAAGACCTCTCCTAAAATCAAGAAGACTAGTGGCCCCCCGGAGTGGGAGCGGAAGCGAGTTCCACATCTGCGGAGCCAACAAGCCGAAGGAACGGCCACCCAGGCGCGCTCTCTTCACACGAGGGACGACCGCCAAGAATAAAGATTCTGACCTCAGAGACCGTGCCGGATGGTAAAAGGCAAGTCTCTTTTGGAGGTACTTTGCTCCCACCTCGTGGAGAGCCTTATAGGCCAGAGTCATAGCCTTAAAGGCGATCCGTTTGCGGATGGGTAACCAGTGCAGCGTCAGCAATAGACCCGAAGCGCTGGCATGTCTATTAAGACCAAAGATGGCCCTGGCCGCCGCATTCTGCGCAACTTGGAGCCGTTGCAACAGGTACTCTGGTAGGCCCAGGTAAAGAATGTTGGCATAATCTAACCTGGAGCCTATCAGAGCCTGCACGGTCAGCTTCCTATGTTCCTCCGACAACAGAGGCAAGAACCTCCGCAGCATCTTTAATAGACCGAAACAGGTACCAGTCACCCCAAGGATCTGGGCTTTCATCGTCAGCCCCTTGTCCATCTTGACCCCCAAGTTTTTAGCCATAGGGGCGGAACAAGACGGAGGGAACATATCGATGGGCCACCAGGCCTGCCAGCTGTGCTCCGTGTCGCATCCAAAGAAGAGTACCTCGGACTTATCGGAATTGCACTTGAGGCTGTTCAGTTGGAACCATTTAAAAACAGCCCCAAGGCAATCCCGGATACTCTCCCCGTCAAAGTCTGCCCCTCTCTTACAAGAAAAGAGGAGCTGGGTGTCGTCGGCGTAAGATACGATCAGGGCACCAAACGACTCCGCCACCGCCGCCAAGGGGGTCATGAAGATGTTAAAGAGGGTCGGGCTCAATATAGAGCCCTGAGGGACCCCAACTCCCAAAGGCGGCATCACGGCGGTGTCAGGGGATGTCCAGATCGTTTGCCGGCGGCCAGCTAGAAAGGAGGAAAACCAGCTGAGCACCGTCCCCCGAAGGCCAATCTCATAGAGTCTTGCGAGAAGGCCAGCATGGGGGACGGTGTCAAAAGCCGCCGACAAGTCCAACAACACCAACATGACTTTGCCCCCGGTATCCAACACCCCTTTGATAGTTTCAGAGACCTCAAGGAGCGCGGTCTCGGTGCTAAGATTTGAACGGAAGCCGGATTGGGTGTCATGCAGGATCTCGTGGGTCTCCAGAAAGTTGGAGAGCACCGACTGAACGTGCTTCTCCAAAATTTTTACGAGAGCCGGCAGCAAAGAAATCGGCCTGTAATTGGCTGGGACCTTCGGGTTGAGGCCCGGTTTTTTAAGCAGCGGGATGACCATTGCCTGCTTCCAAGCTGGCGGAACCACTCCCTGACTCAACGAGAGATTCAGAAGAGGGTTCGCCAGTGGATTGATCACTTCTGCGATCTTACCCAAGAGCTTAGCGGGGCAAGGGTCCAAAGGCGACCCCGATTTCAAATTGCCCATAAGCACTAGGGAAGCAGGGGCTGACAAAGATGGAAACACAGCCAACGTGGCACCATGCGAGGCCGGAGGGAACATGTCAACCTCAGCAGAAGCTCCAGATGGAAAAGAGTCCTGTATGAGTTTTATCTTGCCTGTGAAGAAACAAGCAAGGTCCGCCGCCCAGGATTCTGAGGGCCCCTCTTCCGATGTAATGGTCCGAGGAGAGATAAATTCCCTCACTATGGTGAAAATCTCCTTGCAGGAGTTGGAGGCCGCTTCAATCCTCCCTGCAAGATAGGCTTTTTTCCCAAGGCGAATGTCCCGATGGTAAGCCTTAACCACCGCCTTGTAGGTCAACCTGTCCACGCTATCATAGTGTGCCCGCCAGGCCCTTTCGGCTACCTTACACTGCTGCCGCTTAGCCCACAGTGCAGTGGTGAACCAGGGGGCCGAAACCCGCTTCGATGTCAAGCGGGGGGGCAACACTGGGGCAAGGTCGTTAAGCCTATCTGAAAGCCATGCTTGCAGGGACTCCAAATCTCTCTCCAGCTCACCGGAGAGAAGAAAAGGATGATCCACAGCAGCCAGAGCCAACATCTCCGGGGTCACTCTATTGAACTATTGTCACTAGAAGAACCACCTCCCAAAACCAGACCAGAATCCATCATGTGGAAATGTGTCATCATCCCAGATGGTGAAAAGAGAGTCAATGCAAGTGGGGTCAGTTGTAGTCTCTGTCCACAGATTTTGTCTAGAGGTAGTGACAAAAAATACTCTTGTGACACGTCGAGCATATACAAGTACCTCCAGATAATCCACCCCATACCTTTTGCACTGGAGCAGATGCGACATGCACAACAAAATATGCAACAAGGTGACCAGGGAGCTGGTCCCAGCACTTCAGGAGCGTCAAGTACATCATCTCGAGGACTGGACATACGGTGTTGGTCCTTGCTGACCGCTGCCTCCGGCCTACACTGTGATCAGCAGGGCTGACAATACAGATGGAGTCACAATTGCAGATGACGCAGTCCAGTAGGCAAAAGACATTGCTTCCTGTGCGGCCCTCCCGGACCACGCATCATCGCTGGCTGTGCACACGCTGAGTGCTTCAGGTGCTACTAACCCTGTGCAGCTAGCAGCAAAGACATGGGATACGCTACCCTTTCATCAATGGACCTCCCCATCTCTTCAGAAGTTCCGAAGACCTGGATATTTGGCTTATCAACTGGACTTTGCCATTGTCTGGACCCCTTTACGGTGACAAGAAAGGCTCTACAAACCTACTGACTGATAAGCTACAAATAAAGGGGCAACAGTAAAAGCTTGCTTCATTGCCAAAACAATAACCATTCTGCAGACTTACACAATCACAACAAAAGGTTGTCAACACGCTGATGGTCTGTCTGATTACTCTTGACACAAAATTCAGATTAGGGGGTACAGAGATTGAGCAAAGATGGAATAGCTTATAAGGAGTTACAGGGTTCAGTCAGTCTATGCCTCATGACAGGCCACACTAGTAAATCAATTTAAAGGAAATATATATGAACTTTAGCAACACTGAGGATCTTTACATTTTATAAGTAGATTCCGAAGAGAAAGAAAAGATCCATATCTTTATGCTCACCATAGTGGAATAAGGTTCATTTGTGAAGGGCAACCACCATTTGTGTTGCATGCAATATATTCTCATACAACACATCCTATAATATCACAGCTAGTCTCGCAGTGTGTCACAAACCTAGCTACAGGGAGCCATTTCATCCCTCACAGCAGCACCACCTTCTTGGTTTTTACTAATGACAGAGGGGGCCTCTTTTCATCAATAAATTCTCTAAGTACCCCTCAAGCCATTTTTTAACTCCACGTTAGGAAACCACTGCCGCCCACCCCCACGCGCCATTACAGCTTTATCTAAAAGATCTCCGAAAAAGTGGCCCTTTGGAGGACCCATAAGGCATTGCAGCGCCAGCCCGACGAGGAGCAATTGTACAATGATGAAGCATGACATCCTTCATCGTGGGTGAGAGCATTAAGAACAGGACAAACTGTCCTCAACAACCACAGTAGTATTACGTCAACAGCTTTTCTGACTTTGCTTTTCTCTGATAGGAACAGTGACTCTTGTTGGTTATAGGTTAAAAAGGAACAGTGACTCTTGTTGGTTATAGGTTAAAAAGGATAACTCACTGTGTAGGGTAGGGAATTCAGGAGGTTTTGAAAAACAACCTATAATGGTAGTCTGATACAGTATAGACAAGTCTTTTGCTCTAATAAAGGAGTCAGACAATGGATAAATCCCTTAGCCTCAGACCACCAGGAACCCAAAACTCTTAAACTCACACCTTATTTCACTTGCCAGCTGTCTTTTCTTATAAATTTGTATATTTTTGGGGTAGAAAGAATCATTTGCATGCTGTAGTAATTCTCTAACTACTCCAGTCAAGTCACTAAATACTTTTCTTCCCAGTACCATTTATTAAACAGACTAAAATTATGTTACTACTTATTATGACTTTTTTTGGGGAACAGGCTTGGTGGAATATCTTTTTAGGTCAACCCTTATAGTACCAACAGTCTGAGGGAAGATTAATAGGAAATCCTCTTGATAAAATGGGTTCTATGAATGGTCAGCTATCCTCAATAGGACAGTAGTAATGTGACTAATAGAGCTCGCTTTTAGGGAACAGAAGTTCATAAGAGAACCAAATGCTTGCAAGTCTTTCAATGATCACTTGAGATAGTGGGCACTCTGCAGATCAGGTGACATAACCACATTCAAAATGCAATTGTAAAGTTCCAGTTTGACCACCACATAACTTAAAAGTTTAAAATGAATAAACTGAGGGTGCGTGGCCAAGATGGCGGCCTGAGAGGACGTCTGAACGAGTGGCTCCTCGTCCTGGACCCCCTTAGCGCCCCTTAGTTAGCCTCCTAAATCCCCCCAGGTTCATACGCTTGCCCAGGGGAGACGGGACGTTCCGCAGACGTCCCGGTGAAATCGGGCTCCCACTCTGGGGCCCTCCAGAGCCACCGCTTCCTGCACTGAGCCCAGCCGCAAGGCTACATGAAAATGGCGGCCGGGCCGACCTGTTGATCGCGGCCGGCCCAGCAGCTGGCGCCACAGCGGGTACCCGCCCACCGTTGAGTCCCCGGCTGCCACCACCGGCGAAGCCTGCAAAGGGGAACAAACACCGGCACACCGAAACGGAGGCGGAGGCACGTGCTGAGCCCAGAGGCGGTCTGCGGGGAGCCAGCCGGGTGGACCTGCACTCGAGGCCCCGCCTTTGGGCCTACACAGGGCCCGTGCAGGACGCACTGCCTGGGTCAGCGGAGGCCGGCTCAGCCGCGGAGCGGGCAGCGGACAAGAAAGGACAAGCTAGTTGCACCCCATAGGGCCCCCCACGAGGTGAGGAGTGAGGCGCTGTGCCTGAGGGGTTGGTGGCACCGGCCCCGCCACCGGATATTCTGGCCTTCCTACCTGATTACCCCCTGAAAGAGCGCATTCTAAGGGCGGCGCACCAGAAGCAACCCCTCACATTCCAAGGCCACTCGGTGGGGTTGTTCCAGGATCTTTCGGCAATCACTTTACAGAAAAGGAAGGCCTTTAGGGTGGTCACAGCGTTCCTGCGGAACAATGGGATCCCATATTCCTGGGGTCATCCCTTCAGACTTATCTTCAAATGGAAGGGAGCCCTACATCAACTTCGGTCCTTGCGAGAAACATGTAACCTGCTGGGCATTGACCTCGAGGAGGAGACGGGGAGGAAGGGACCCCCACGCACTCATCTCAACCGAAACCACCCCGACCTTCCAAAGATGGGTGGCAACAGGTGCGACGCCGACGCACATCTAAAAACAGCCTTAAGCCGGACCCCACGATCATGGCGCAGGAGCAAGCGGCAGCAATACAGGAAGTCGCCAAAGATACCACAGAGGGTCCTTGATGCAACGAATATGGGGGGATTCACTTTTGCAATGCCACCACATGGGGCCGGGGGGCCAACGAGGTCGCCGCTGCCACACACTCCCTCTAACGGTAAATGTACCACAGGCCTGGACAGAGTTGGTATAGGCCTGGGACTATGACTGCAAGTTGGGTGTTCACAGTTGGGGTTAGGGTGGGGGGCCTTGGGAGGTTGAGGGGGGGAGAGTGGAGCTGGGGTTTGTTGGGCTCAGGGGGGTGCGGGAGGGTTGGGAAGGTGGGAGGGGCGTTGGGGTTTGGGCTGGGGGGCAGGGAGGGCTCCGATGTGGCGCACTGCTGACGGCGCTGACGAGGGGCCATGGCTAATGATGCCTAGGAGCGAAGGGACTCTCACTTGCACCTCCCAGGCGACTGACCCCACTTTGCAGGTCATTTCCCTCAATGTCAAGGGGCATAACAACCCAATTAAACGTAGGGCCGTCCTATCCTTCCTGGAAAACTCCGGGGCGGAGATCTGCCTCCTACAAGAAACTCACTTACTGTCTAAGGCCTGGCACCGCATGCGCTCTAGGGCATTCCCGACACAATACTATTCCTCCACCGCAGAGAAAAAAGCGGAGGTAGCCATCCTGCTGGCACGACACTTTAGGGGCTCGGTTGGGGATAAGGTCGCTGACATTAAAGGGAGGCTCCTAGCATACAAAATTCAACTGGGAGGGTGGTCTGCCGTGATAGGGTCGATATATGCACCCAATACCAAGCAAGAATCCTTTCTCACCGGGGCTTTGGCAGAAGTGCTCACGCACAACATTAATTCTACACTCGTTAGGGGAGACATTAATCTAGTGATGGATTCCCACAGGGACAGGTCAGGACAGAGATTCGGATTCACGGGAGCGATCTCCAAAGAAGGGGAACACTGGCTAGAAAGTAGAGGATTTGTAGACATTTGGAGGAAAATGCACCCAAACAGTCCCGGATACACTTTCTACTCCCATGTCCACCACACATATGCCCGGATAGATCACTTCCTGGGCTCCACGGAGGTGGCGTCCCTAATCACAGACACGGAGATTGTCCCTGCAGCACTCTCCGACCATGATGCGCTAGCAATACACATACGAATTCCCAGACCTAGGATGCGGCAGGGTAAATGGCGCCTCAGGGAAACTCTCTTGCACCGTAAAGGGGTCACACAGCAAATCCACACATGCATTACTGAGTATTTAGCTACTAACGACACATCAGACATCTCCTTGCCGGCGTTATGGGGGGCGTTGAAGGCGGTGGTGCGCGGGGAACTAATAGCATTTGCAGCGGCGGAAGCCCGGGAGCGTCGTGACAAAAGTCGAGCGTTGCCTGATCAGGTGCTCGAGCTTGAGCGGGTCCATAGCAGGACTGGGGCTCCACGGATTTGGCGCAAGCTTAAAGCAGCTAGGGCCCAACTGGCAAGTCTTGACTTGGACCGAGCAGAATATGCAGCACTGCACCTACGCCACACCTATTACGTGGGTGGTGACAAGACGGGTCGCTTGTTAGCCAGCAAACTCAAATCCAAGGTCCTTCGTTTGAAAATCACATCCATCCGAAGTAGTGTTGGGCAGGAGCTGCGAGACGGCGAGCAGATCGCCGAAGCGTTTCGGGCATTTTACGCGACGTTATATGCTGCGGAGCCCAGCCGGGATGAAGGGTGCGCGGACTCTTATCTTAATACGGCGGCAATCACAGCCCTCAATGAGGCGAACGCAAACTCGCTCAAGGCACCGATAAGGACGGACGAGGTGATCTCCGCAATTGCGCGCCTCAAGCCACTTAAATCACCGGGCCCAGACGGCTTCTCGGCGGGCTTTTATAAAACGTTCTGCCCTCTGATAGCCCCGATTCTGGCCAGAATATTTAACTCTTTTGGGGGCCGTGGCTCCATCCCTCGAGACATGCTAGAGGCTGATATCATTGTGCTGCCAAAACCGGGGAAGGACACCGCCAACTGTGCGGCCTATAGGCCCAAATCGCTGCTCAATCTCGACCTCAAGCTATTTACTGGAATACTGGCCGCGAGACTGGGCCCATGCCTTTCCGGCATCATCGAACCGGATCAGGCAGAGTTTATACCCAACAGACAATGCGCGGACAATACAAAACGTCTGATGCATGTCATAGACAAGGCCCACTTCAACGATTCGGACGCCGCCTTAGTATCGGTCGCCGCTGAGAAGGCGTTCGACTGGGTCGATTGGGGGTACCTAGATGCCACCCTGGCACGCTTTGGGGTGGGAGAGCGCTTCCGCGCCTGGATCGCCGGTTGCTATTCTGCCCCGCAGGCGGTCATTAGGGTTAATGGGGTGTGTTCCAAGCCATTTACCATCCAAAGGGGGACGAGACAGGGATGCCCCCTCTCTCTGTTACTTTTTGCGCTTTACATTGAACCGTTCGCGCAGAAGGTCAGGGACAACTCGGCGATTACCAGAATTAAGTTTGGGGGAGAAGCACAGACCATCAGCCTCTACGCTGCTGATATCCTAGCAGCGCTAGAGGACCCTGTCAACTCGATTCCAGCCCTTTTGTCGGAAATGGAGGCATTTGGGAAGGTGTTGGGATTTAAAATTAACATCGGAGAGTCAATGATCCTGCCACTCGGGTGTAATGCCCGGGCGTCTAGCAAGCTTCCCCGCAACCTAGGGGCACTCTCCTCCAGCATGTCCGTGCCATATTTGGGTATATCTCTGATGCCGAACACCGCGCAAACCTTGGAGCAGAATTACTCAACCCTCCTTAGTCAATTACTGGGCGACCTAACGCGATGGCGCCAACACTCGCTTTCATGGCTGGGACGAGTGGCGGCGATCAAAATGTCTCTTCTTCCGAGAGTCCTATATTTATTTCAGACGCTGCTGGTCACCCCCCCAATAGGTGTACTTGCAAAACTTCAAGATGCCATCCGACACTTCGTGTGGGCCGGCATAAGACCCCGGCTATGCAGGGACCTCACTAGTCACACCACGTCGGTGGGCGGCCTGGGAGTTCCAGACCTATTGAAATATTTTCAGGCGACGCAACTCCGATACCTCCTGGAATGGTACCGCCCCGCATCTGAAAAGAGGCGGCTGTTCCAAGACCGCGCAATGGCCCAAATGCCACTGATGAGGATTCCCTTCCTCAGGCGGCAGGATAGGCCCACATACATGAAAAAATCACCTATCACCCGCACTACTCTGCAGGTGTGGGACAGGGTGGCGGTGTCCCGGGGACTTACCACGTACCCATCGCCAATGACGCCCCTGTTTGATAATCTAGCCTTTGAGCCGGGCACATCCCGTGGATCCTTCCCCCACTGGCAGCTGTCGGACTGTAGGTCGGCAGGCCACCTTTTCGATCTCGATGGCTTTATGACGAAGCAATCCCTACAAGATGGGGGGCGGAGCTAGCCGGAATCCGAGATGGCCTCTTGATCCCTCTGCTCCACCGTGCCTGTACAATAATCCTAAATAATCCAGCACTTGAGCGTGCTTTCTGACCCGTGTACCCCTTCCCCGGAGCCCGCTCACTGTCTGGGATCCTGTGGAGTCGGCCCCGTCGGCGGCGTAGATCTGTTGCCGGGGATCCGGTAGCTGCACGGGGAGGCTAGAGAGAGGGCCCAAATCCCCGGCCCACAGTGAATCAGCCGCCCGAGCAACGTCGCGCGACGTGCGGCGGGGGTTGCCCAGGAGCCCCGACCCCAGCGGAGACTGGACACAGCGGACGACTGGCAGAGCTGCTGGATTGGCGATAGGCGGCGGGTGCCGGCGGACACTGCACCGGAGGCTTGTGTGACACCGCTGTCCAGCTGCGGCGCCCCGCGCACCCCCGCAAAGGAAGAGATCGCGCCCTCCAGGAGGCGGCTGCACACACGAGCTGGCAGACCAGAGGCCGGGAGGAAACAGCGTTGGACCCCTCCAGTCCTGAAGAGTAACGGCAGGCGGTGCCCCCCCACCCCCCTGTTTTGGTGCTCTATGACAGACTAGGGGCGCAGGGGGCTGAAAGAGGTGGCGCGGGGAAGAGAGGCATAGCTGCACACCCCATCTCTCTGCCCACTCTCAGGCTGACGCTCGGAGGGAGGACTCACGAGGCACGCTGAGACATAGCGCTGACACCGCCCTGAAGCTGCGATCTTACCTGGTGGTGGTGCTCCCTAAGGCCCTCTGGACAGGGCGATATATGCGAGACTTGGTGATTCCTGCGGCGCGGTGCACCCGATGTGTGGTGCCCTTCCCTCCCCTCCCCACTAACACAGGGAATACGCGAGAACTGCACAGGGGGAACATTCAGCAGTGTGTTGGCAGGCCCACCCTGAGCTGGCATTTGAAGTGGACGCTGTGGGCCGCCATTGAGAGCTAGTGGAGGGCCCTCCGGTGACAGTCTGGATTTGGCTCTGGAGCTGATTGCTACACTGCGCGACGGCGAAGCCTGACGGGTCTAAGGCTATCTGAGTATACTATTGGACAGCTGGCGTCCTAGACTGGCTGACTCTATGTGTCCCTTACCATTGCTGTTGTCTGAGAAAATGGTTAAGGGAGACAAAACTCAGAGCAAGCTTCCATTTTCGCAAAGGCGATCACAGCAGCATGGCGCCACGGCTGCAGACCACGCGTCCGAGGCACCGATTGATGAGCCTGCGGCCGGATCGGACATTAAGTCTCTCCTGCTGTCTATGGAGAAAGAAATACAGGCGAGCATCTCGTCGCTGGGCTCCAAGATCGACGCCCTCCCTTATAGGATGGACCGTATGGCTGAACGGATTGATAAGCACGCGGAACGACTGGATATGTCGGATAGCAGGCTCACGGAAGTAGAGGAGGCCCAGATGGAACTGGATGTAAATGTAAATGTACAGGAATTTATATAGCGCAAATCACCAAGCGGTTTCTAAGCGCTTGCTTAGGGAACCCGTCCTGGTATTCCCCTGTGAGATAACCCCGGCAGGGTATCCGCAAGGTGAAAGCCAGGCATCCCACCGCGAGGGGCCGTTGTGGAGATTAAGCAAGCTATTGCCCAGAGTCGCAGAGTGTGAACCCATGAATCGAGTAGGCACCGGAGCGAGAATTGTCGAGTCCATGGACATTTTTTAGGACTGAAGACCCCGGCGAGCCGGGAATTGAACCCTGGTCCCGGGCTGACCTCTGCTTCCGGGTCTGCCTCCTCTAACCAGTGAGCCACACTTCTCCACTGGATACGAGTCACAAGAAACTGGACAAACTTATGCACATACGCCAAGGCAGTGGATTTGGAGGCCCGCTCCAGACGCTGCAACATCAGAATCACTGGCCTTCCGGAGTCCACTGCAACGGGCCCCATGGAAGCGTTTGTGGAAAAGCTCCTTGTGACGCTCCTGGGTGAGGGTACCTTCTCTGCGATGTTTATGGTGGAAAGGGCGCACCGCTCGTTGGGACCGACACCGCGGCCAGGGGCTCCCCCCGACCAATCATAGCGAAGTTGCTTAATTACCGCGACAGGGACACCGCTCTGCGGCTGGCAAGATCTAAACCTTCGCTCCAATATGAGGGATCATCCATCTCCCTGTACCCGGACTTCACAGCCAGGGTGCAGGAGGCACGCAAGCCCTTTATCCCTTATAAGAAGGAGCTGAAAGATCTAGGCTTGGACTATGCGATGCTGTACCCGGCGAAACTTAGGGTCAACTGCCAGGGCCACTCGCACATATTTACAGACACTGCCGCACTTCAACGGGCTATGAAAAGTTGGGCTAGGGAAAGACCTAACAACTCGACTTGCCCGACTGAGGAGGGAGAGGCCAGCAGCCGGCTGGATGAGCAGTAGTAGCCGCACTTCGGACTAGGCGGTAGGAACTGTTTGAGGTGCCCTGCATAGCAGGATGTTGACACTATTGCTGTTGGATTTCACTTTTTGCCTGTTATCCACCTTTCTGCGCGGTGGGTGGGGGGGATGGACTTTGCTGAGAACTGTGAACCGTTTTGGGACTCCTGAGCTTGGTTGCTATACAGTGCACGTTGATAAACTGGGAGTTGGGTACTGAGCTCTGCGGGGAGGGGGGGAGAGATGTACGACGTTGATGGTTATGGTGTAGCTCTTATGCTCATTTGGTGCTACATTACATGGCGCGACGGGGGCGAGGGTGCGGTCCTAGAAGCGCATTGGTCTTGAATAACAAACGGAGGATTCCAGGTGACCTCGGCCCCAGCGCGCAACGCACCACAGGGTTGTCCTATTCGTGGTTGGGTTCGGGAGAGGTGGGGGAGGGGGGTGGGAAGGAGATCGGCCAGGCCAGGTTGGGGGAGGTCTGTAGTGGGAGGAGAGAGGGGGTGCGTCTTGAAGTTCAGTTGTGTTTTGTATGGGAGGGGAGGGTATTCGAATTTCCACTGCACACACTGCCATTGCCTGTGATACGCCTTGTCCTGCCTCGAATATACTGCTCCTTCTTTTGGGATGACTACCAATGACACCCCGGGCGGCCATGATTCGGCGCCTGCACTACGGGTCCTCACATGGAATGTTAGAGGCCTAAACGACCATCGTAAACTTAGAAGAGTGTTGAGCTATCTTCAGCGACACAGGGTTGATCTAGCTCTCCTACAGGAGACGCACTTACCGACTGATAGTAGAATGTTCCTTTCGAGGGGTTTGGTGGGCAACTTTACCGCAGCTGGTTTTACTACTCACTCGAGGGGTGTATTGACCTGGGTAAACCCGAGAACCACGCTGACACAGACCTTTTTGAAGGCTGACCCGGAGGGTAGATATGTCATTTCTAGGTGCTATACGGGAGGGTGCGACTTCGTGGTAGTCAATGTGTATGGCCCGAATTTCGATTCCCCAGGTTTCTATAGAATATTGGCATCTGCAGTACGCTCCCATGCTTCTTCGCGTATGCTCTGGGGGGGGACTTCAACCTCGTGCTTGACCCAGAGCTGGATAGATCAGCAGGCCCACAGCGTAGGCCATCGGCGGCTGCACAAGCGCTGAGCAGGGAACTCCTCACACTAGATCTAGAAGACGTGTGGCGCTACAGACACGCAGAGAGGGGAGGGTGCACCCATTACTCAGCATTTCATGATATACATACTAGGATTGACTACTGGATGGCGACACCGTCACTGTTGGGTAGTATCAAATCTTGCACAGTACTGCTGCGCACCCTCTCGGACCACTCTCCAGTACTCTTGGAACTGCTCTCGCTTGGCAAACACATACCACCGTTCACGTGGCGTTTCCCTCCCTACTCAATGCTCGACTAGAAGTTCAGAGGGGAGCTCGCGGAGGACATAGACGTCTTTTTTGACACTAACGTGGGCTCGGTGGATAGCTACCAAACTCTGTGGGAGGCATTTAAAGTATACATTCGGGGCATGGCTATGTCTAAACATTCCAGTGTCCTCAAGTCCATCCGAGGCAGACTGTCGCTTCTGGAGATGTGGTTGTCCGTCCTTGAGCAACGACAGCGGGTAAACCCAGCCACTGAGGTCCTAGAAGAAATTAAGACTCTGCTTACTGAATACCACGAGGAGGCGGACAGGGAGGTCCAGCATATGGGGAAGTACGCTGTCGCCAGGACGTATGGTGAGGGGGGGCGACCTAGTTCCCTACTAGCAAGACTTCTGAAGGGTACTAGAGGGAAGACACAGATTACTGAGCTTAAGACGGCTGATGGCGCGTTGATCACCGAGGATGTTGAGATAGCTGATCGGTTCAGGGCCTTTTACTCTGACCTGTATTCGGCAAAAGGTGGGCACATGGAGGATGACATTTCTGACTATTTGGAACATATAGCTCTGCCTATGCTCTCCAATGCGCAGCGGGAATTCCTCATGCTGCCCATCGGCAAGGATGAGATATTGGAGGCCTTGGCAAGCATGCGCTCTGGTAGCGCCCCGGGCTCTGACGGACTAACGGTGAGCTTCTATAAAGCGTTCCAAGACAAATTGATCCCGCACCTTTCCGCACTATTTGACGACATATGCGTGGAGGGTAGCATGCCACCGTCGATGAGGGAGGCACTGCTGGTTACCAATCTCAAGCCTAATAAGCCTCATGACGAATGTGGTTCTTAGAGGCCGCTTTCGCTCATGAACGTAGATGCCAAAATATATGCCAAAGTGCTGGCCACACGCCTTGCACTCCTAGCGCCTGCATTGGTTGCCCCTGAACAGGCGGGATTCATCCCCAGTAGGAACCTCACGTACAATGTTAGGACTTGTGGGACACCCCCGCGCCGCACGGCCACCAGCTGCTGCGTGTGCCCCTCCGCTGTGCGCTGCCTCGCTGCCTGTTTTGCCTGTATTTGTGCTTGCCTTGATTTCTCTTGTCTTTACCCTTGTTTTGCGCCACGTGTAATTTGTGCTTGTATTTTTATCCCCCAGTCTTTTTTGGCCCGTGTTTAGCGTCTTTTGTTAGGAATTTGTGCCTGTTTCGCCGTCCCCTGTCCTGTTTCCCGCCTCCCTCGCCGCCCCCGCTTCCCGCCACCACTTGCGACCCCGCCCCTTTTTTCCTTGTGTTCCCTCCCCGCTCCCGCCTCCCAGCTGACCCGCCCACCCGCGCACTTCGCCTTAAATGGCGACCGTGCGAACGCGCAGCGGTCACGCGCAGCGGGCGCGCCGATTGTGCGCCGAAGGCGCGCCAAAGGTAAGCCCGTCTGCGCCCGTCCGCGACCGGATCGCGACCAGCGCCAGGACCCCTGGCCCCCACCGACGGAAGCCGACCCGACGAACCTACAGCGCCGCCGACCTCATCGCACTCAACACCGGCCGAATCCCAGGATGTCACCGAGCCGCCCCGAAGCACACCCACGGACCCTTCAGCTGCCACGCCTGCAAGTTCACCTGCACCCGGACCTTCCCTGCACCCGCCAAGCCGAACTCCAGCAGCACCCACCTCAAGTGTATCCTGCTCAACACCCGCTCCGTCCACAGACACGCCGTAGAACTCTGGAACCTGCTCGACACCACCACCCCCGACGTTGCCTTCATCACCGAGACCTGGATGAACGCCTCCTCAGCCCCAGACATCGCCATCGCCATCCCAGAGGGCTACAAGATCACCCGGAGGGACCGAAACGCCAACCAGACGGGAGGAGGCATCGCCATCATCCACAGAGACACCATCCGCATCACTACCAACACCGATGACACCCTCACCACCGCTGAACACCTGCACTTCCAGATCCACACCAACCCGAAGACCACCCTCAGAGGCACCCTGATCTACCGACCCCCGGGACCACGCACACGATTCAGCGAGGACATCGCCGACTTCATCAGCCCGCACGCTCTCCCCTCCGCCGACTACATCCTCCTGGGAGACCTCAACTTCCACCTGGAGAACAACAACGACCGCAACACCATCAGCCTGCTCGACAACCTCGACAACCTCGGACTCAAGCAACTGGTGACCACCCCCACCCACCTCGCCGGACACACACTCGACGCCGTCTTCTCATCCAGCAAAGACGTCACCTTCAGCCACGCAACAGGACTCCACTGGACGGACCACAGCTGCGTCCACTTCACCTTCAGAAGAACGACGATCCACCACCACCAGCAACAGGTTGCTCGAAGAAGCTGGAACAAGATCACAGCCGACCAGCTCACCGCTTCCCTGAGCCAGCACCCTCCCGCCAACTCAGCGAACCCCAGCCAGGCCGCCGACAACCTCACGAAATGGATCAACGACTGCGCGGACGAACTCGCCCCCCTGAGAACCCCACCCAGCAGATCCTGCAGCAGAAAAACACCATGGTTCACCGACGAACTCAAGAGCTCCAAGAAGAACTGTCGAGCCCTCGAGAAAGCCTGGAGAAGGGAACCAACGACGGACAACATGAACACCCTCAAGCTCGCCACCCGGAAACACCACCAACTGATCCGCGCCACCAAGAAAAATGCATACAAGGACCGGCTGGACAACAACGCACACAACTGCAAGGAACTCTTCAACATCGTGAAAGAGCTATCCAACCCCAACGCCGGAAACAACGACATCACCCCGTCGCAAGAACTCTGCAACTCCCTCGCGTCCTACTTCCACAACAAGATCACGGACATACACAACAGCTTCAACAACCAACCAACGCAAGCCACAACCGCAACGACGCCACCCACCACCACCCTCCGCACCTGGACCCCGATCAACACCGAAGACACCATCCGCACCATGAACTCCATCCATTCCGGATCTCCGACTGACCCCTGCCCTCACCACGTCTTCAACAAAGCCGACGCTGTCCTCGCACCCCACCTGCGGGACATCATCAACACCTCCTTCGACTCCGCCACCTTCCCTGAGAGCTGGAAGCACGCCGAACTCAGCGCTCTCCTCAAGAAACCCACAGCAGACCCCACCGACCTCAAGAACTACCGTCCCATCTCGCTCCTCCCGTTCCCGGCCAAAGTCATCGAGAAGACCGTCAACAAACAGCTGGCCGCCTTCCTCGAGACGAATGGATCCCTCGACCCCTCACAGTCTGGCTTCCGAGCGAACCACAGCACCGAGACCGCCCTCATCGCCGCCACCGACGACCTTCGAACTCTGATGGACAACGGAGAAACAGCGGCCCTCATCCTCCTGGACCTCTCCGCGGCTTTCGACACCGTCTGCCACCGCACCCTAATACAGCGCCTCAGCAACATCGGAATCCAGGAGAAGGCACTGGAATGGATCACCTCCTTCCTCGACGGGAGAACACAAAGAGTCCGCCTACCACCGTACAAGTCAGAGGCCACCGAAGTCATCTGCGGCGTCCCTCAAGGATCCTCACTGAGCCCCACCCTCTTCAACGTCTACATGAGCCCCCTCGCGGCCATCGCACGCCAACACAACCTCAACATAATCTCCTACGCCGACGACACCCAGCTAATCCTCTCCCTGACCAACGACCCCGCCACCGCCAGAGCCAACCTGCACGAAGGGATGAGAGACGTGGCCGAATGGATGACGACCAGCCGCCTGAAACTGAATTCAGACAAGACGGAGGTCCTCATCCTGGGCTCCACGCCCTCCGCCTGGGACGACTCCTGGTGGCCCCCCGCCCTGGGCACCGCACCCAAACCGACAGACCACGCACGCAACCTGGGCTTCATCCTGGACTCCTCCCTCTCCATGACCAGACAAGTCAACGCCGTCTCCTCGTCATGCTTCAACATCCTGCGCATGCTACGTAAGATCTTCCAGTGGATCCCCACCGAGACGAGGAAGACGGTCACCCAAGCCCTCGTCACCAGCCGTCTGGACTACGGCAACGCCCTCTACGCCGGAACCACTGCAAAACTCCAGAAGAGACTCCAGCGGATCCAGAACGCCTCGGCGAGACTCATCCTCGACATCCCCCGACGCAGCCACATCTCCGGACACCTGAGAGACCTGCACTGGCTCCCGGTCAACAAGAGAATCACCTTCCGACTCCTCACCCACGCACACAAAGCCCTACACGACCAAGGCCCGAGCTACCTCAACAACCGGATCAACTTCTACACTCCCAAGCGCCTCCTCAGATCAACCAACCACGCCCTCGCCGCCGTCCCCCGCATCCGAAGAGCGACAGCAGGAGGAAGATCCTTCTCCTACCTGGCCGCCAAGACCTGGAACTCACTTCCGACCAACCTGCGCCTGACCCAAGACCACCTCTCCTTCAGGAAGAAGCTCAAGACCTGGCTGTTCGAGCAGTAGCGGCACCCCCCCCCCCCAGCGCCTTGAGACCCTACGGGTGAGTAGTGCGCTCTACAAATGACCTGATTGATTGATTGATTGAGTGATCCAGCACGTGAAGCCAGAGGCGAAAGCCATAGCCGTGTTTCTTGACATGGAGAAAGCTTTTGACTCGGTTGAGTGGCCCTTTATGATCAGAGTGATGCGGCGCATGGGGCTGGGCGAACCCTTTATCCAAATGAATGGGGCCTTGTATCACGAACCTGTGGCGAGACTGCGAGTGGGAGACCTGGTGACGGACCCTTTCCCCATCGGCAGAGGGACCAGACAGGGCGGCACTTTGTCACCGCTGCTCTATGCGCTGGTGGCGGAGCCGCTGGCCTGCGCACTGCGCGAATACCACTGGCATGAGGGTGTTAGCTTCCCGGCTCATAAGATAATAGTCTCTACATACGCAGATGACACCCTGCTCTATATCCGGGACCCGGAGGAAAATCTGTCCTCAGTACTAAGGGAGGTCTACGCTTTGGCGTACTCTCGGGCCTTAAGGTCAACTGGTCGAAATCGGTGGCCTTTCCCTTAACCCCAGCTACTTGACGTTTTGAAGCGGAGTTCCCACTACAGTGGTCCCGGGACCCGGTACGCTATTTGGGGATTCAACTGCACACGGACCCGGAGATTCTAATTTGTGAAAACTACGGTGTGGCCTACAATAGATTGGAGGACGATGTGGCAAAGTGGTCTGAGCTCCCACTCTCACTCATGGGCCGCATAGCCATCATGAAAATGGTGATACTGCCGAGGTTTTTATTTTTGTTTAGTGCCCTTCCGGTGGTTTTGTCCAAGAGTTTTTTTAGGGCGGTCACGCAGCTTATGATCAAGTTGGCATGGGGAGGTAAACAGCCCAGGGTGAAATGGAGCACATTGACGCTTCCGTATGAGATGGGTGGTCTGAATGCACCGGATTTGGAACTGTATTACAGGGTGGCACAGGCTTCGCACCTGCACACTTGGATACACGGTGAGACTACTGTCCCGCATGTCCGGCTGGAGCGTCTGTTCGCTTCCGGTCGATCGTAGGACTGGTGTCCTGGACTCCTTCGCTGCCACGAATCATGCATGGCACCGTCTGACTAGGGCCCGGAACTGCGAAATTCTGTACTCCCCAGATATGCTCCTGGAGTGGGGGTTATGGCTCCCTCCATTGAAAGACAAGGGAGTGACGAAGGCACTGCGCGCGCTGGGCATTGTTAAGATGGGCGACTTGTTTTTGGAGGGCCGGGCGAAGACATGGGAACAGGTATCTGCCGGTAATGGTGCTGTCTCCTTGCTGACGCGCTTTCAATTCCATAGAGTGCGAGGGGCACTGCTGAGCCTCCTGGGCCCGGAGCTTGAGGAACCGCCGGAAGTTCCAGAGCTTACACATACCATAAAGGTGGCGGAACCCCGTAAATTGATCACGACGCTGTACAGGAAGGCGATCTTATAGGGAGAACAGAACCTTATGAAAGCCAGGATTGAGTGGCAGCGGGACCTTCAAATTACTATAGATGACGCCATGTGGGGGTACTGTTGTGGAAACACTAAAAAGATATCCCTGAATGGGAGACACAGACTCATTCACTTTAAGTTTCTGCAGAGAGTATATTATACCCCGGAGCGGCTCCGCAGGTATGGCCTGAGACAAACCACGGAGTGCGAGAGGTGCCATGCTCCGGTTGCAGATTTCCTGCACCTGGCGTGGCAATGCCCGGCTGTCCAGCACTTCTGGGACGGGGTATTTAAGGAGATGAGTGATATTCTAGAGCAGGATATTGGCCCAGACCCCGCGTTGGCCCTGCTGGGGTACTCGAAACCACTACCGGTAGCGTTGCGAAGGCTGGCGGACATGGGTATGTTGATGGCCAGGCGAGTGGTGGCGCTCCACTGGATGAGGGGCCCGCCCCCGACTACTAAGAGATGGGCGCACGACATGTTGTACTGCTGCACGCAAACAGAACACTACAGCGAGCTGCTTCCTCTGACTTCTCGTCCTAAGAATTTCTGGGGGTTATATCGAACACACTTGAACACGTTGAGTGCAGCGGGAAAGCGTGGGGAAGCGGGAGATGACGTACTAACAGCTTCGGAATTTACAACACGACAGGGAGCGGATTAGTCACTTTTCTTGAGACTGTACCTGGGGCGGAGACTCCCGGAGCTGGGGGGTTGCTCACTCTTTTCTTCAGTGGAGGTGCCTGTGTCTGTGGCCGAACGCTGGTGGTGCAGACTCATGATAGTAGAGGCGGAGGCGGTGGGGGCGGGTAGTGGCTACATGACTTACGGGAATGGTCGGGCAGTAGGGGTAGGGAGGGAGGAGGCAGGGGAGGGGGTTGTTCTTTTTTCTTTATATTGTTTCTGAGTCGGAGTTTGTTTGTGTCCTAGAGCGCAGCTCGCCTTGGCTATTGCCTGGATCAACGCCGGGGTAGGTTAGTCGGAGCGGGAGACCCTTTCTACGCATTAGAGAGAACTGTTGCCCGACTGGTGGATCTGCTGAGCGTCAATTCATATATGCAAGTTGCAACGCCACCGGACCCCTGGGTTGTCGGTTATATGGCTGTGTACCAATTACTTGTCATTGATTTTGATCCTGCTTATTGCCGCGGCCGGCCTCCGGGTTGTAGGCCTGAAGCTGTGTTTCATTGACTTAGTGACAAAGTTTGTTGAAACCCCCCCCCAAAAAAAAAACGCACTACAAGATGCCTACGGGCTTCCACAGCTCCCAAGCTTCGAATACTTTCAACTTCGTCACTGGCTCACAAGCAGGGACCTGTCACCACAGGTCAGCAGACGCCTCACCCCGTTTGGAAAATGGCTACACACCAAGAAGTCGGATAAGCAGGCGATAACGGACCTGTATGCAATGCTATGCCCGCCGCTACCTTCCTCGCGCTCAGCAGGTCAAAAAAGATGGGAGCGAGAACTAGGTCGATCCCTCACGGATAAAGAGTGACAGGACATATATTATAGGGCTCATCACACAGCCAATAATGTAGCTAGTAAGGAGTCGGCAGTCAAGATCGCTTACTACTGGCACTTGACGCCGGCACGACTTCATCAGAGCAACCCCCGTGGCGATCCCCTGTGTTGGAGGGGGTGCGGTCAACCAGGCACCCTGACCCACATCTTGTGGGAATGCACAGAGGTGCAGGAATTTTGGGAGCAAGTACTCCGGGATATTGACAAATACTTCGAAACTGACATCCCTCGTTTCCCTGCCTATACACTGCTGGGTCTGCCCAACAAAATCACCTTCCCACATAAATCACTTAGAGGCAAACAAATGGGTCTATCGATGGGGGCGGCAACACAACACATTCTGTCGCTGTGGGGCTCCACACGGAGACCCACGCACACTGGGTGGCTCCACAGGCTATGGTACACGATGGGGATGGAAAGGATACAGGCCTCCCTGACAAAGACGCAAGACACATTCCTTGATACCTGGCAGCCCCTGGTTGACCTCCTAGCTGATGAATTCAATGAGCTCACCTGTCCGAGATACCTCAGGGTCCTGCGA
This sequence comes from Lissotriton helveticus, assembly GCF_964261635.1. NCBI lineage: Eukaryota > Metazoa > Chordata > Amphibia > Caudata > Salamandridae > Lissotriton > Lissotriton helveticus. Next base: position 1,492,856,202 of record NC_136061.1, on the reverse strand, counting down.
TTAGCGGACGAGTTCCGGTCAACCTCAGAGTTCCCAGTCACTAACGTCCCAGCGTGATAAGCTGGCACAAGGTTCTTCTGCACGTGTCCACATCTGGGAGGAGGGGTTCAGGGGAAGGGGAAGGGGAAGGGAGTTCGGGGACTGGGAGGTTGTTCATGGGGGGGGGGACTGTTCTGTTGGGACTGTTTGGGGCATAGCCGATCAGCAATCAGCCTGAACCGGCCCGCATGGACACATTTCGTAAAACCAGCCACCCTTGACCACCCCGGGAGTGGGGGGTTGTGGGCTATGTACGGGGCGGGTCCTCGACATGCATAGATTTGGACCGGTATAATGTCTTATTTTGTTTTTCTGAAATGCAATAAAATGATTTAAACCAAAAAAAAATGAATAAACTGAAAATAAAACATACAGGCTTATTTGAAATATATCTGCCATTAAGGGATCGTCACAGCAGAGCTCTTAACAAAAGCATCACATTTTATTCTACTTCAAGACCTGGAAGAAGGCTACAGTCAGGGTGAAATTACAACCGTTCTTCAAAATAAAGTCCTCTTCCCAATGGGAACAATTATTCTGAGTATTTCTAATGAAACGTCACTGACCATGTGAGCATTAAACAGAAAGCAGATAAAAATAACAGACAGGCAATCAATATTCCATATCTCCTCATGGGAAAAATAGGCATCAACATATGATGGGACTTCCTGCCAATAAGCAAAATTGCCAGCCAGGTCCTGGGCATCGAGAGAAGGCAGATTAGGCAGTCTTAACCCAAATCCAGGCAAGCTACCAAGTGATGCCTTGAAATGTCACACTTGAAAGTTTACTTATAGGAATATCACTGATTAGTCAGAACAATATAACTATTCAATTCCCAGAGCCATTAAGTGCTACTAGATTCAGAGCATCACTCACACAAAAGGTGATGGGAGGAATATCTGCAAACAGTCTAATCACTGGCAGTAGCTCAGGTAGAATTCCAACCCATTGTTTTTCTTCCACCGTGCCACTCTAGCCCACCTTATGCAAATCACCTTATGCAAATCAGTGTTGACTTTGCTCCTCATGGAAACAGTCCATTCCAAACCACCAGGTCGGTCTCCCCCCAAAAGGGAAAACAAGCAACCACAGATCAGTTTGGCTTTGCAAGGTGTCATAGGAGGAATAGCTTGGAGCCTATAGCACAGTGAGCAAGGGACCAACATCTGTGCATTTTCTTGGCCACTTAGGGTGTAGCATCAATCGCATATAATAAGGTGATGAGAGGAATGCTGGCAAACAACAGTCTAACCACTGACAAAAACTTGAGGTAGCATTGCAACTCATCGTTTTTTGCAGACTATGCCACTCTACAAATAGACCACCTTATGCAAATCAGTACTGCTCCTGCACCTCACGGTAACTGTAATGGTTCCCATGTTCACTGTGCCACTGGACCAAACTGCTTCTGCCTGACAGGTCATATTAAGGTGATACTGGTGTTAGGTTTCTTATATTCCAGTTCAGATAGGACATCGCTCAACATTTCAGGCTGGACTGGTCCTATTGGAGTAGGATCAAAGCTTATTTGCATATAGTCAGTTCTAGTGGGGGAACATGGGGGCACGTTGACGCCGGTCGCGGGAGCTACCGGGTAAAGGAATAGGACCCAGGGGGACCGTGGCGTGAGCCGGTGTCCCCCTGGGAGGATTCGCGCGGTGGGAGCTATCCCCTGCATGATTGGTCAAGGGAGGGATAAGGGGCGGGTCTAGCCGGGTAACGTATAAGGAGGGGAGGAGGGCGGGAATGTCGTCATCGGGAGGCGGTTGGAGGTGGCGTCGTTTTTTTGTGCGGAGCGCGTTTGATATCGGTGAGTGGAGGCGTTCCTGAGGAAAGAGACGTTTTTTGGCTGTGAACATGGAGAGAGACAGCGTCGTCAAGGACACAGTGTGAGCTCTCCTGGAGGCAGGGAACGGCGACCTTATGAAGCCGGGAGCAGCTTCAATAATGGACATGGGCTCCAAACGCCCGTGGCGCTCGGCAGCCTTGGGGGTGGGTCATGCGGTAGCGGCGTGCTTGCCAGCCGCGAACCGCGTTAATTTAATGGACAACAATGCACAGACAAGCCTTTTATGCAGCGTAAAGGGTGCCCAGCAGGGAGGAGTGCTTGTGTTAGGAGAGCAAGGCTTAGAGCTGCGTTGCTGCCAGCAGCCATACAAGGGCATGTGGGTGGTGTTCGTGTACAGCGTTCTGGAAGGGCTGCTTATAAGGGCTTTAAGAGAGGCTCTGGGGGCTTCAGCAGTGTGCCAGCTCTTGTCATTAGGGTTGGGGGCATGGCAGTGCCGCACCAGTTGGGGACTGCGCAGTTTGTAGCCATCAGCAGCTGATTTCCACGGTCAAAAGGGATTGAGCTTGGCGAATAATTTTCCCCAGACTGTTTTACATGTACAGCGCGCTGCTTTACGGATTGATATTGCCCCCCCCTGTCATGGAGAACAGACGCGGTGCTATTTTGGTAGATTATCCAGAGGATAGTGAAGGGGATGAGGAGGGATTTTTTGAGGACGCAGGTAAGTTACCACAGGCTATTGCGGAGGATTGCCAGGATGATGAACAGGGGGCTACAAGGGGCAGGGGGAGGCTGGAGTATTCGCAGATGTCAAAGCCTAGAGGCCCCCCGGGGTCCAACGCTATGTTGGGTTATCAACAGATGGTTGTATTGCGGAAATGGTGTTTCCTGATAATTATGCTGAAGGTGAAGATGCTTTAAGACAGGATTTCGTATTTTGGCAGTTGGGGACCAGTTTCAAGAATGTACAATTCAAAAGGGTCCTAGTACAGATATTTTTTCCTTATTCCCAGACTCTCGCCCTCCACATTGCCCTTCTCAGGTGGGTTTTGACTATGAATTTGGACCTCAGAATGGGCAATGGGTTTGGGTAAAAGATGCAGATATATCGGCGTTTGCAGCTTCAGGGTCTTCAAAGGAGATTTCTTCGGGCAAGTCAGCAGCGGCTTCATACCAGAGAGGTAAGCAGTTGATAGCGGACCCCGCTCATGGGCCGGTTTTGGTGTTTCTTCTATCCCTTACGCGAAGCAAAGTGTGGCTTTTGGGGAGTCTGTTTCCCATCAATGCGGATCCGGAGCGGAATTTGAGAATGCGGCCGGGTTCTCTCAACGGAGGCCTGTGACCTCTTGCAGAGCTTATGACAGAGGTATTGGTGACGGTCAGATGCCGAGCACTAGTGCTCTTAATGTTTCTGGCTCTGAGCCACATGTTGGTACAGTTATGATAATGATAATGATTATGATGATAATATGGTGGAAAATGTGGTATACAAAACGACCCCTTTGGTTTACACTAAGGAGTTTGGATGAGGGGGATCGGGGTGCATTTATTTCTTCTAGTATTTTACAGAGGGCTCGAGCGGATTTCTCGACGGATCAAGATCGACGTCAGCACAATAGAGAGGATCCTCAGGAGTTTCAGAAGCGTGCTATGCAGCTGACGGCAGGTAAGCCTAAATGGTGGACTGCTGGTACAGACCTTTAGTGGTTGGCTATTTCTGCTGATACAGATGCAACTGAGGTGGTGATTTCTAAGCCTAAATGAGTTTGGGAGTATTTTTCTAATATTTTAACCAAAGTCACGACCTGGGTCACAGGCCCAGGTTTTAGGTAAGGACCGCTCTTCGGCTGTTCCAAATGATTTGACTGTTTAAGTTCCAGGTGTTAATGGGGTACGTACAACGCTGCCTTATATGGGATTGGCTATGCCACTGGGTATACACTTATCTGACAAAACAAAGCAAAAATTTTGAACCATGAATTTGTTGATGCTTTCCGTTTGCTGCATAGGGATATTCAATCATGAGAAGGTTCCAAGAAGAGGAATGGGAGCTATCGTTGCCACAGAGTCTCTAAATCAATTGAGAATTGGACGGCTGCATTTCTCATTTACGCAAGCGTGTATTGTGAGAGGTATCCAGATAGGGCATTTGGCCAGGTTTAAATATATGGACATAATTCGTAGGGTGCCTTTACAGGTGGGTGGTTTTGCCTGGCTCAATTACGATGAAGAATTTCGGGCCAGAGTTAGTATCTTTCATGACAAGCCTTGGGGGGAGGTGGATCCTGAACTCTGGTTACAATAGATGTCTGCTAATCAGTCACACACAACCATACATACCGCTAGCGGTCTGCTTCTATCGTATCGGCCCTTTCTATAGCGTCCCGCCCTCATTGGGCGGGAGCTTTGGGGAGAGCGCAATTGCCTGCAGCAGGTGCATGTTGGAATTACTACTGAGGTGCATGCATCAGACAATTTTGTACGTTCAAACATGACTGCTCACGAATGTGGAGGGAGGCATCCAATTATCACCGGATGATGCCAATGTGTTTTACACTTCGGTGGAGGATACATTGCGGTTGGTACATTTAGCTGGGACTGGTGCTGAGTTAGCGATATGCGATGTACAATCAGCGTTTCGTTTGTTATCTATTCACCCCGTAGATTTTGAGCTGCTACGACACGGACATGATGATGGCTCGTTTACCGGCTGATAAGCTTCTTGAAATTGAATCTTTCTTGTTAGACGTTTTGGGTGGACAAAAGATGGAACTCGGACAGGCCCAGCTTTTGCTGGGTTAGTTGAATTTGGCATGTCGGGTGGTGAGCGTAGGTAGAACGTTTTGTAGAATGGGAGTGGGGAGGTGGGTTGTTGTCCTTTAAATGAATGGCTTTACTTCTTGCAGTCTACGTTTTTTCACCATGGAGTAATTTTGTGTCCCCAGGATGGAAACAGTATCACATAATTTCAGCTACTGGCAGTTTTGAGGAAAGTTTTAACATTGGCCGGAAAAAATCCTCTATTGTTTGGGACCCACTCCTTCAGAATTTGGGCGGCCACTGAAGCTTCAGGGTTGGGTTGGGGCTGGGAAGAGATACGGCGAATAGGCAGATGGAAGTCAGATTGTTGTTATAGATATGTTCGAACATGGATGCTTGTCATAGGGTAAGTATACAGTCTAATAACCTCTTTTTGTCGCCACAGGACGAGTTAATCCTCTGCCACGAAAAATGCGGACTTGGATTGTAGGACATTCATTTGTGAAGTGGTCGGCTACATTTGCGGAACAACAGATGTGTGGCGGAGCGTTATGTTTGTATGGGAGGGGTCATGAAGTATTTTGGAAAGGTTGGGGTGGGATGAAATGGGGTGCGTTATTTCCGTAGCTTTCTATTTTGTCCAGGGAGAGGAGTTTCACGATTTTACTGATTATTCATCTAGGTGAGAATTATCTAGTGGAACTATCTGGTTTAACCCTTATCAAGCGAATGAAACTGGACTTAGCGGTGTTAAAAGATAACTGGTCAGGTACATCGGTGGTGTGGACGGAATTTATTTTTCGTCATCCCTGGAGTGAGCTCGAAGCCATTCTGCTGTGGCAAAAGCTCGACGCAATTTGAATAGAGCAATGAAAATTTATTGTCTGGCTATTGGGTATTAAGGTCTTATCGCATGAACACATTGTAGGTGTTGAACAACATTTATTTCGTGATGATGGGGTGCACTGATCACAGATGGGTCACGCTTACTACCTAATGGAGTTGAGGGATCTGTTGGCGGGTTTTGGGGGGAAAATTTATGGTGTGATCGCAAGGTTACATAGTTTTATTTATCATTGGTCTAATTTTGGGTGGGGCCAGGAAAAGTCTTTGGTTTTCCTGGGTGGCGCTGTGTGGGGGTCTGGGATAGTCTAGAGCGGGCTTATCCTTTCCCTCTGGGGTGGGGGGAGGGTAGGAAAAATGATGAATATGGTGGTTAAATGATGACAAAATTCAATGCTGGTTTTGGTACATTTTTGGGGATTGGTTATTACAAAATTGTTGGGAATGTTTTTGGTGATACACAACTATTAAGGAAATGATTGGAAAATGAGTCAATGTTTAATTATTTAGGATTAAGTGTATTTATAGGATGATCTGTTTCGACTGTCTTAATAAATAGTGACCTTTTTTGCTATGAATATCAAGAGTGGATTGTCCTTATTGTGCGATGGGACCCAGGGGGACCGTGGCGCGAGCCGGTGTCCCCCTGGGAGGATTCGTGCGGTGGGAGCAATCCCCTGTGTGATTGGTCAAGGGAGGGATAAGGGGCGGGTCTAGCCGGGTAACGTATAAGGAGGGGAGGAGGGCGGGAATGTCGTCATCGGGAGGCGGTTGGAGGTGGCATCAGTTTTTTGTCCCACCCACCCTTCCCTTTCTTTTAATTGTTTTTTTTTCTTTATTTTGTAAAAAAAAAAAAACTTCAAATTTTAAGACAGATTACAGTTATCCTACTGTTTGAGTCATTTAGGCACTGTGTAGGGGGTCTGGGATAGTCTAGAGCGGGCTTATCCTTTCCCTCTGGGGGTGGGGGGAGGGTAGGAAAAATGATGAATATGGTGGTTAAATGATGACAAAATTCAATGCTGGTTTTGGTACATTTTTGGGGATTGGTCATTACAAAATTGTTGGGAATGTTTTTGGTTATACACAACTATTAAGGAAATATTTGGAAAATGAGTCAATGTTTAATTATTTAGGATTAAGTGTATTTATAGGATGATCTGTTTTGACTGTCTTAATAAATTGTGACCTTTTTTGCTATGAATATCAAGAGTGGATTGTCCTTATTGCGCGATGAGGAAATGTTAATAGAAAGCGAATAAGGCTAAAAGATGCAAACTCTGTAATGCGCACTGCACAGTCGTGAAAATAGGAACCCTACCTGGTGAGGGGGGCCCCAGACACGTACGGTTGCGGATATCGGCATTGTTGGCCAGCGGGGGATCTGGTGTTGGGCGGCTGCTCTGTGGTGGAGGTCTCGTGCGGCAACCGCATTTGCCGGGTTCCGGGCTGCATGCAGCAGAGTCAGCACAGGACGGCTGCACCCAGGGGCCTGTCAGAGTGCCGAAGGCTCCGGCGTTTAACCGTCAAGTCTCTCAGGAATAAAGGGGTGTCCTGGCCCAGCGGTGAGAGCACCAAATGAGTCTACATGGGGAGTGAAGGGCAGCATCTGAGGGTGTATAAGGCACAGCAGGGTTTGATGGAAAACGATCTCCCCATACAGGTACCATTTTTCCCTATGAATGCTGTTAATGATAAACTTGGGGCAGAGTGTGTTGGAGGAAACCCTGGGCCGGCTGCCAGGGAGAGGGCTAAAATCAGTAATACCCCCTCTGATAGAGAGTTACAAGTTCAGAATTCAAGGAATAGGTACCATTTGCCCCCAGTGCCCGAGAAGAAAGGATTAAGTGAGAGAGCAAAAGACCAGACGGTGCGAGAATCAGTAGTGTTATCTCCTGTAAAAAAGGTGCTTAAAGTGGCAAGGAAAACAAAGAGGTGCGGGCCTAAAGAAGTGTGTTTACCTCCCAAACCCCCCCCCTTTCTCTCAGGTCATATTTTAAAATCCTGGAGCAGGTTGCCGCTTCTACACAGGGGAGGGGGAATAATGTAACCCAGTCTCTCCCCCAGGCAGAGCCGTTGTTGCTTGAAAATCGCTTATCCACACTAGTAGATGTTGTAGGGGATGCCCAAAATGCCCAAGATGCCCATGATGTTCTATATGTCCATGACGGGGGGCTCTGTACTAGAGTCCAAGGCAGATTCAGGACAAAAGCGAGACTTTCTAGGCCAATAACATGAACCAAGCGGAGTTCTTCTCAGGAAACCAGGTTGAAAAATTGCTATTCAATCAGAGGCAAGACATTCTCACTAAGTTCGAGATATCTGAGGGTAACCAAAGGGGCATTCAAGAAAAGTGTGGGATACTTGAAGAAAAAGTAGATGGAATTACTCTTCGTACTACAGTCCTGGAAGGTGGGTAAATCCTGTCAGTAGCTTTAGCTGTGAATGCAACATATATTGCTGATCTTAAAACACAAAATACGCAGCTACAGGAGGATATGGAGAGGCTGGAAATACAGACCAGGCATAACAACTTGAGGCTTCTCAATATCCCAGAAGGCTCTGAAAAGTGCAACATTAAAGGTTTCATGTGTAAACTTCTGGGTGAAGGTTTATTGCAGGATAGATAGGCCAGATATTGATTTTGATGAAGAGTTCATAGGGATCCTTTAAAGTTAAATCCCGCTAGGGAAAACCCCCCAGGAATATTTTGATACATTTTCTCACGTATGCTATCAAGGAGTTAGTGCTGGGGCGCGCCCTGAAGGAACGTTTTCTGAAATTTGGGGACTTTAGATATCAAGTACGATCAGATATTGGGAAGAGAACCGCACAAAGGCAATGGGAGCTGGGCTCAAAGATGAGCGAAGTACAAAGTAAGGGCGCCCAGGTCCAGATGAAGTACCCTGCAATGCTGAAAATAATGTGGCACAACAAAATGCATAATATCAGTAACCCGGAAGAGGTGGATACTTTTTTTGGCTCAGATGGAGGGATCAGATCAGTAGAGGCCTGGAGGGTTTTGTCTGTGCCCTGTTAAGATGAAATCGCATAGATGCAGCAATGTAACCTTAATATGTAGATATACTTTCTTTTCTCTTTCTTTTTGATTATAATTTGGATTTTATTTCTTCGCCTGGGGGGTCGCGAAGGGCGGACACTATCGCCCAGGGATAGGAAAAGGGGTTCCCGAGGTGAGCCGGAGGTGGGGTGCACAGGGTGGTGGAAGCATGGGGAAAAAAGAAAAATATGTTTTAATTTTGCCATATACCTATTTGGTTATTGTCTTTGTTATTTTAGGATGGTATCAGGCAAGGAGTCTCCAATACGATAGGATGCTGAAGGAGGTGCATAGGAGCATAGGGTAGAAATTTGAAGATGAGTAAAGCGAATCTTGTACATCTGATTTCTTGGAATGTTAATTGTTTGAGGTCCTGGAAGAAGCTGGCTCGGGTGATTGAATTTCTTAAGAATAGCAAGGCGAACATTTCTTGCTTCAGAAGACTCACTTGGAACGGGAGAAGTGCAGGTCATCCTTTATTAAATTGGGTTGGGTTCAGGAAGTAGTCTGCTCGTACCAGAGAGGCTGCACTAGAGTTGTCACCTTAATTATTAGAAATAATTCTGGTATAAAGCTGGCAAAATACGAATCGGACCTCTCAGGGAGATGGTTGGTGGCTAACCTGATGATACAGGGGATGTCATTAGTATGTGCTTCCTATAATGGTCCACACAACGATTCTCCAGAAGTCTTAATGAAGTTGGAATTGTATTTTCTGGAAGCCACCGCTCCAGTAATACTTGGTGGGGATTTTAACATAGTCCAAAATAAGGATTTAGATAGACCTTCAAAAGTTAAATATGTTAGCCCCCCAAGAACATCTGCAATCCTTAAAAATGTGATGCTTGAGCTCAATTTGGTTGACATTTGGCGTAGCAAGATGGGGGGGGTAAGGGACTTTACTTTCTTTAGTAAAAAGTAGGGGCACTATTCCTGCATCGACAATTTTTTAGTAGACCAGGACTTATTAGTTGATGCTGAAGAGGTTAAACATGTTTCTGCCATTGTCTCTAAGACACCACCAAAAATCTGGTGTAAAAATGGCGGACCCTGGATAGGACCATCCTATTGCTAACAGAGGTTCAGCTAAAATACAAATTGTGTGGGATGCATTTAAACCATATATAAGGGCAATAGTCAGTTCGATAATGGTGGGTAAGAGGCGTGCCCTGAAGCAGGAGGATGAGGATCGTATCAAAGAGATTAAGGCTAAGGAATGGGATCTTCAGAAGGCATCATTGGAGGGCTGTGGTAGAGTTCCTGCCCTTAGCAAAGAACTAGAGTATTTACAAGCAGAATATCAAGGGCAATTGGATCAAAGACCATTAGACAGGTGGAAAGTAAGTAAGCTGCAACATTTCTCATATGGAGAGAGGTGTAGCTCGCTTTTGCCTGGAAAGCAAAAATAGATTCGGCTAGGAATATAATTCAAAATCTGAGAGATGCAGAATCGGGAGCTCTGTTGAACATGAATTTGGAAATATGTGCTGAGGCCCGGAGATATATGAGTAGTTTATATAGAGAATATATATCTCTCAGAAAAGAGAGCATAGAAGCCTGGTTAGATAAGACGGAGCTCCCGCGATTAACTAATGAACAAAAAAGGCTCTTAGAGACGGAGATTACGGAGGAGGCGGTCAAGGCACAAATTAGGAAGATGGCAGGGGGAAGGCAGCTGGGTCAGATGGTCTTCCAGTCGAGATTTAGTCTCAACTACTTGATAATATAGCCCCAGTCCTGAAAGTCCCATTTAATGTAATTTATATAGAAGGCGAAATAGTCCAGCAGTCTTGGGCTGAGGCCACTGTAACGTTAATTTTGAAACCAAATAAAGATCCTCTGGAAGTGGACTCATATAGGCCAATTTCACTTTTGAATTCAGACTACAAGATCTTTTCAGGGATAGTAGCCTCTAGGATTGCCCAGGTCATCAAGGGAGTTATCCATCAGGACCAAAGAGGGTTCATCCCTGGGAGGCAGCTAAATGAGCTTACATTTTTGATGCTGTGGGTTATAGATCTGATGGAAGCCCATCATTTACCTGTAGTAGCTGTAGCTGCAAAGGCTTTTGACCAAGTACACTGGGCTTATCTTTGGGATGCTTTAAAGAACTTTGGATTTCCACAGAATACTGTGAGGGCTGTCCACAATCTGTACCACCTGCCCAGAGCAAGGGTGCTGGTGAATGGGAGTTGTCAGAGTGGTTTGACATCACTAGAGACATGAGACAGGGGTGTCCCCTGTCCCTGCTCTTGTTTAATCTGTATATAGAGCCATTTGCCTACCTGATTAGAGCGGATCCCACTATCTTTCCCTTTAAATCAGCTGGTCTGGTGGCAAAGGTGGCTCTCTATGCAGATGATCTAATCCTTTACACCACTAACCCAGAGGTGGCAATTCCTAGCTTAATGGCCAAAGCGCAAAGCTTTGGTATGATTTCCGGCTATACGGTGAATAGTGGTTGAACCGAAATCATGGAATGGAACCAGGGCAAGTATAGTTTGGGGCGAAGGCCCAAATGTGGTATTTGGGTATTCGAATAACACAGAAGCTGAAAGAGGTGCCCAGAACCAACTGGAAAAAAGTCAGTCAAGAGGTAGGGAGTCTATTTGTCAGGTTGGCTAATTTACCCTTAAATATTTATGGCCGTGTCAATCTCATAATGATGATTGACCTCCCAAAAATTACCTTTCTCTTTAATTCAATTACTTTAGCCTTTTATAAAGAAGGTATAGCTAAGCTCTGGGGAAGATAGGCAGTTTCATTTGGTCTTCGAAGGGGCCCAGGACATCCTGGAATAAGGTGAGGAGGAGGCTGGAGCAGGAGGGGTTGGCACTTACGAATCTCTTTTCATATTGACATGCATTCCATTTCAAGAACTTTTGTATGCTCATCAACAAAGTCGATCGGTCTGCTCTGGGACTACTTTATGGGGCAATGTTAATGGAAGTGAGTCAGGGGCAGAGCCATTTCCTTTTTAAATATGGAGAGCCAAAGTACTTTAAAAAGAGGAAACTGTAGATTTTGAAGGGGGCCTTAAGAACTTGGATTTACTTTTGGAAAAAACTAGGTGTACCTTACTACTCTTCCCGGGCCCCGATCTGGGATTCGCTGGGAAACCCCGAATGTTTGAGAGATCAGCTTAGTCAGTCACTTAAATCGGTGGGGTTACTTTACTGGGGAGATCTCAAAAGGGCATCAAGCCTAGTGAGGTGGGAAGTGCTGAGCAACTGTACGAGAGGAGAAATTAACAAGGTTCAAATATTACCAAGTCTGTTCTTGTTGGGCTACACAGGCCTGGGTGGAGGAGGAAGAGGACTCCTACTGGACCGGGCGATGAGAGCAGGTTCACTGAAAAAGAAAGTCTCCTTGTGGTATTGGACCTTGGTGGAGGCTGATAATGACTCTATTTTGGATATGTTGTTTAAGCTTTGGGCAGAAGAACTGAAGGTTAGAAATCCTAAGCAGGTCTGGCTTGACTCTTTCTCTATTTTACAAATTGTGGTGAAACCTGCTGCACTTAAGCGTAACCATCTTTTCACTACCTATAGAGTTTATTGGTCTCCAGACAAGTTGTCAAGAGCTACAGGAAATCGGTATGTTTGCCCAAGATGTATGATCTCACCGGCGGATGATATTCATATGTTTATGACGTGTCCGAAGATTGCGTGTTACTGGACTGAGATATGTTACTTCCTTGCAGTGGTAACAGGTCGGCAAATCAAGGTAAGCCCTAAACTTATATTCTTTGGGCTCTATCAAGATGGTCCAGCTCGAACAAATACTGTTAGCTCCAAATGTGTCTACTGTGCAAATCTCCTTGCGAGACGGGAGATTTGTAGACTTTGGAAATCCGGAAGCCCACCCTGTTTTTCTGACTGTCTTAAAAGTATAACCTCCAGAAGTTAGTATGATATGGCCTGCAACCCTAGAAGTCGTGAGAAAGTATGGATATTGTTGGTGGGAGTACAGTAGGTCCGATGATTAAGCCAAAACTGCTGTCGGTCCTAGCTCCCTCTGGCTCAGGCCTATATGAGTAGGGATGGAAGTGGAAACAGCAGTATTTTTGTGTGGTAAATCTCTTCTCCATGCCTTGCAATTGCGATAAGAGCAATTCCAGCAGAGAGTTGGCATAATGAGGACAAAAAAAAGGTGTTCATCCAACAGCAGTAACTCATTCATTATATCCTGTCACCAGAATTTCACATGAGAACTATGGTACATAGATGTCTTAGTGGGATAATAGTACCTCAGCTATTTTTTGGCTTACTTTACTTAAGGAATCGCTTAACATCCCATTAGTTTGTTCACAATGAGTTTATGGTGTTCTACTTGAATACAATTCAGGAACATTCCCATTTCACACCTCTGGTAAGTAGCAGTCCCAGAAAGAACATGATGAAGTACTCTGGACCGAAATATTTGCAGAACTGAGCAGAATTGTGGACCTGGATCTGGACATAGAACCCGCTCTTGCCCTCCTGGGATATGCGAGGAATGTCCCGGCGCCGGTGCGTAAAATGGTCAGCATGGGCATGCTGCTAGCCAAACGGGTTGTCGCGTCTTGCTGGATGCGAGGCCCGCTCCCGACTCTGAAGCGCTGGGCCAGCGACATGCTGTACTGTAACACGCAAGCGGAGGTGTATAGCGAACTACTCCCTCCCCGAAGTCGCCCCAAGAACTTCTGGAAACTTTATCGGACCTATCTTACTTCCAGGGTGGACGGGGATGACACAGCATCGAGGGAGGGCGAGGGACAGAGGGGCGCAGCGACCTATGATCCGCCTTGACTCCAGCGGCGGCACCCTTCCATAGCCAGCGTCACCAAGCCCTGTAGGCTTTCTACCTCTCCCAGCCTAGCACCCCCGCGCGAGCGCCCGCGCATTCGGTAGGACATGCTAAGCACCACACGCCATGTCGCTCCATTAGACCACGAGTAACTTTCTGGGAACACACAGACTAGGGACCAGTTGCAGGGGGTTGGATGTTGGGGTTGGGGGGACGAGTTGGGGGGAAAAAAGTAAAATCTATAGATATGTTAAACTTTGCACAGTGCACGTTACATTGTTGATGATGTCACCATTCTGGAGCCGCAGCCGACTGGCTGGTACACTGGACTGTTCCTCTGTTGGTACTCATTTTTTGTGGTTTCCGCCTGACATACTCCTACCTCATCGATATGATGGTCGGGCCTATCGCCGGCCCGTGATGGGATGTAGGTGAACGGCTCAGTATGCATTGTAATGTGCTGTTTTCTGATAAATAAATTATAAAAAAAAAAAAAAAAAAAAGATGAAGTACTCTTGAAAGTCTATTAATCATGATACATACAGTAACTTGGCTGCTCAGTGCACCATTGACAGAAGTGGTGTGAAAGGGAGGGACTTTCAATGGTCGTCACATTTCCAGTCCAGCTTTGACACTATTCACACCACAGTTGCTAATCCCTACATTGTGGCCCAGTTTTACACATAACTGAACACATAAATTATTATTAATCGTAGTACAGTGGGACTGGGCACCATGCTTCTTGAATGAGTCCATGATCCAGAAGCCTCTGCCATAAGCACAAAATATGCTATGGCAATGCACAGCAAGCTTGACAGTTGAGCATGGCCTATGGGCTGGCCGTGCAACCAACCTGCTGCAGACAGCAAACATCTGCAAAGCATGACCTATGACAGTCAAGCAGGGACCAGCACCTTTTTCTTCTTTTTTTATGGGGTTGCAAACCCTTTCAGATGTTTGTGGATACTTTTTGGACCTCTGCAAAGCCACAAACCCATTCCGGGTTCTGTTAAACCAACAGGAGGCCCTACACAAGCCCATGAGCCTTTGCCTGCACTTTTAGGTCCCAGATGCAGGGTTCACAAAACTGTGATTCTCGCTGTGGATCTGTCAACCCTGCTTTGGGATCCACACCCTTACAGAAAATCTTACTGTTTTGGACAAAATGAGTCACAGTGAAAGACTCTTTAGGAACTCCCATCAGGGATAGGGGTCAGAGGTTGATCCCCCTGCCCCTTTATGGCTGAGCCCATTGTCCTATAATTCTGACTTACAGACTTGTAGGCAGCTAATCGGAGCCTTTGGGTTTGAACAACCACCTTTGGGATCATGAACCAAAATGGACATCAGGACCAGGCAGCTCCCTTAACCATTAATAGGCCATTATATTTATATGTATGTCCATGTAAAGGCCAAGGCATGAAAATGGCCAAGGTGTACAAAAGTGGTAACCCTTTCAAGCCCATCCATTTCTTACTTGCATTGAAAACATGTAAAAAAAACAATGAACAGATTTACACCAAACCATAAGAAGCACACATTCTGGCTAAAGTTCTACTTTTATGACAAATGGGGCATAATCTATTCGGGGGGGGGGGGTTGATGTAGCTATGAGCAAAATCTCCTTTGGGAGTTTAAATGGGAAAGCAAATATTTGTTATCCCCCCGCCCCTTAACTTTTGTGCACTCTGCCGATCTTCATGTACATTGGCATGCATGACCTTTGGCACATAAGCTAAGGGAATGCCAAATTTAGTGAAGATCAGTCTATGGGTTCCAAAGTTATAAGCAAATAAAAAAAATCCTTTTTGATAGAAGGTATGGCTAAACTATAACACAGTAGTGGCCAATAATTATATTCAATGCACGACTCATGTTACCCATCATGGTTTGCTTTTATTACACAGTTTTTTATGTGCTATTGGCAAAGGGTGGAACTGAGCATTGCAGGCGAAATGAGTGGGGGTGTACGCTGCATACAATAACTGGCAAATGTTAAGAATTTCAGGGGGGGGGTCGGTTTGCTGATCCCTAACTAATCTTTAACGGTGTATTTTTACACAGAGCTTGCTGCTATGTAGGTTTTAAAAAAAGTATTTCTATTTGAATATTTAATTAAACATAATAGTAGAAAAGCTCTAGTATGCATAGTTTTTGTTGCTAAGCATAAAGTTAAGATGTTACAATTAAGTAAAGTAAGCCTTTGAATTTTTACTGTTCAGTTTAGCAAAATCTGAACTTCAGACAATCACTCGATCAATCAATTAGTAGATTTGTAGAGCACTTCTTGTCACTCGTGATGGTATCTGGGCACTGGATAAAACATTTATCCATGACAGTGTTATCAAAATGAGTCTGTGGGTATTAGTAACATTTTGCACCAATGTAAAGCCTGAACAATGAACAACAACGAACTGTGAGCACCATGGGAGGACATTGTATATGGCCATGCAGCAAGTTTGTTTTAAGAGACCAGCCAATATGTCAGGGTAAGAAGGACAACAGGGGAGGACAAGGGAGGAGCCAACTACCACAGCAGAACAACAGGGCAAATTTTACCGCTGTCACTGTCACACAAGTAAAATAAATTAATGATATGGTGTGGTGTGGAGGAAAAGGCCCAAGGTTACATATATTACCTGTTGTTAAGGTATATATCTTTCAGGGGAGAGAGAGTCACGTGTGCAGAGGCCTTCAGATTCATCTCTCCGCAGTGCCACACTTTCTGCTACAGCCCAGTGGAGAAGAGAAAGTTGCCATGAAGCAATGGTAGTAGTGAACTGTGCACACCACTTTAAATTAATAATGCGCTTGGCTTTTATTAAGATTAAGCCCATAGAGCTAGTAGCCAACATATTTGTTTAAAAAGTCCTAAAGCACATTCTTCCCAGGTTTAGAGGGCACAATATTGGGCCACTTGGGTGAGAGTATGCCACTGTGTAGTTATAGCCCAGGACATTCCTCCATTGAAAACCCATTTTTGATTTGCAAAGAACTACGGTCCCCATGGACTGCCCCATAAAAACAAAAATAATTCTCATTTAGGTTTGCCATTTCAAGTTTTGTGAATATCCATCCACGGGGGGAGGGAATAAATAAAGGGGGTAGTACACAAAAACAGTGTTTTCCATTTCAGCTCCAATATTAAACTTTGTTGTCCTTTACAGAAAAAAATGCTGAATGGAATTACACTACATTTGTTATGAAACTAGAACTTTACTTGGTTTGAACATTTGTTCAGTAGTTGCAAACCATAAATCATAAAACAAAGGCAATATGTACGACCTAGCAATTTTCTAATAATAAATAAGAGGATTTCACATTACAACTTTAATTCACCACACAAAGAAAACTCAATAAATCGTAGTCATTCACAAGTTTCATCTAAGTTTGCAGATTTGGAATTTGGATGCAATGCTTTTGACCTCACAATATCTATACTAACAAATAACAACACCTAAAAGCAAAATATAATTAAACAACACGTAGTCAAAGGAATTAATGACACTACTAATAGTTGTCTCTGTCAAAGTGGTAACAGTAATTTGATATATAATTTCATCTGTAAAATAATCTACAACACTTGTAATTGCACCTGTTTCATTAAGGGATGGCTGTTGTGTGAGGTATAGATTCTGCTCCTAGCCATGACTTGCAAATGTCAGTTTTTTTTTGTTTTTAATTTATAACCTTTAAGTATCTCACAAGAACGTACTTTTATAATGGAATTTGTATTTTGATTGAACATATCCTGTTGTAATATGCATAATTTATATGCACCAGATTTTCGCCATCCCATTTATTTGTAATTGATCCCTCAAGACTCTTACGAGATCGTAAAATTACTCTAGAGGAAGAATTAAAATTTGCCTTTATTACAATACGTAGCTCTTACAATCCTCTTTACAAGACTATGGGGAGAGACTGGCCTCTCCATTGGCACCTTGCATGAAGGTAACCGGTGAGTAGAGTAGGGTGTGAAGAGAACCAGCTTCTCCAATTACATTTCTCCCCAGGCTCAGTAGTATGCATAGTCGGGTAATACCTCACTCCAGAGTAAGTATAACAAGTACTAGCCTCTCCACTGAGACCTCTCCCCAGAAAAATACCAATATATATTATCATGTGGGAATGGATTTCCCTGTCCACTCACAGCTTTCCCCAGCATGACAGACATGTATAGTGGTGTGTAGGGAAACATTGTCCTCTCCACTAACACCTATCTCCAGGACAAAAATTCATGATCAGTATGATATGGGCAAACAATGACCTCTCTACTGACAATTCTCACTAGAGCAACAGGGATACACAATGGTGTCTGGGAAGGGAGTGGTCTGTCCACTAATCCATCATACCATGGTGGGAGGTGTATGTAAGAGGCTTTCTGAAAAATGTATCTCTCTGCTCATATCTCCTCCCATGCTGACAGCTATACATAGTAGGCTACGGGGAGGGCCTGCCCTGTTTGCTGACACGTCTGTCTTGCATGAAATGTTTGCATACTACTGTTGTGGAGAGACTTGTCCCTCTCCTGTGACCTGTCTCTTGGATGATGGGTGTGCAAATTAGGCGGTGAAAGGGGCTTACCTATCTGGTCACACCTCTCCCCAGGACGACAGATGTTCAAGTAAGTTGTAGAGATGAAATAACCTCTATGCTGAGAAGTCTCTCTTGCTTAACAACTATACAGACTATGGTATGGAAACACACTGACCTGTCAGCTGAGAGATCTCCCGAGAGTAACATTTGGGCAAAGTAGACTTTAGGTAGAGAATGTTCTCTCTGCACATACCTCTCTTCATAATAATGAATGCCCATAGTAGAGTATAAAATGTTGTATCCTCTCTGTTCAAAACTGTGTCATGCACAACTGATGTCCATGCTTGATTGTAGAGATATACTCACCTTTCTTTCAGACATCAACCAATGGCAACAGTCCCACATAATACTGCGTGCGCAACATGTGATAGGAATGCGTATTAAAATATGAAGATGCACTGCTCTCTGTGCCAACACCACACTCTTCTATCAGAGATCCCTATACTACAGCAAGGACAAGGACTGCTCTCTCTGCTAACACCATAGCTCCATAACAAATGAATTGCCTTCTCCATTACCAAGTGTCTCTAGAATAAAAGATGTGCATACTACCATAGAGATAGATAGACATTTAGCAGCATATTTACAGTCCCTGAAGATGGAACTGACAATTTTGGTGAATATTTCAATACTATATGAAACTGAAATTTATAAAAAAGCATTAAGTAAAAAAAATCAAAATAACTTTAAACTTTTCACCAACAATACAGAACTACAGTAGCTGGGACAAGAGGGCTGAGGTCCTTTGTGGAAGCTCCACATGGCTGCTCTGTCATTTTTTCCTGCCTGCCACTGAGTATTGACACTGCCAGCCGTCTGCACCCTACTTCCGGATCAGGCCTTCAGCTGCTGGGGCCTTTGCTGTGCCATTGGAAGGCAGGGAACACGCTACTTCTGAAACTTGGATCGGGACCTGCTGCCACGAGGAGTTGACTGGGTGCGGCTGCTGGGCCCAGGTTGCCGCTGTGCAGGGCAGGCCCTGCCTGGCTGCCAGTCCCTTCCTTGGAGGAGACTGCTACATGGGAGATGAGGCAGTGAGTGGTGCATGCTGCTGCACTCTGTGGGTGCCTCTGGTCACCGACGAGCCCCTGTGAACGATGACACCTCTGGGCACCAGTGAGCACCAGTGAAAGAGCCTGGGGACCACACTGGGGGGAAACGGTCAGAGCACCTGCCCGGAATATAAATGGTCCCCAGGGCCCCGGACGCATGGGGGTACTGCATCAGAGAAGCAGGGCTGCTTGTGCTGTAATGCTATTGATTGGCCTGGTGCCTTCAAGTGGGCTCTAAAGTTTTCAACGCCTCAACTGGACCTCTGCGGTGGAACTTTTTCTGGAACATCTCTGGGATGCTTATGCTGTGGCACCTGCTACTCCCTGATGTCCACACAAGGGGGCCCCACTCGGTGGGGTGGCTCCCACCACTTCACATCACAGCGGACACAATGGGAGATTGTAGGAAACTGGCTCTACATATACTACACCAAAATGAGGTATAGTGTGTATAGAGTCCATGTGACTACAGAGGTAGGCAAAGGTTAAAGTTAGATAGAACCTTACTCTATTTGTGGTAGAGTAGTCGAGCAGTAAGGCAGTATCAGAGGAGGGTGTTAAGCATTTGATGTACACACTCAGTCAGCAAATGAATTCACACACTCAAGAACTGAACTCTAGGCCAATTTTTATTTTTATAAACTGTTGTTTTATTTTTAGGACCAAGCAAGCCTGGCACAGGTAAGTATTAAATACTTTACAGTAATAAGTTACTGATTGTAGAACAGTTTGAAAATGCAATAGGAATTGTCCTTTGATTGATTTACAGGGGATGCAGTAGGTTGCAATACTGAGCAAATACATTGAAATGAATAGGCTTCTTTAGAAAATTAAAGGTAAGTTACTTTTTACGTTCCTTTTCTAACTCAGTGCTGGATACCTAGATTCAGCACTGGGACATATCCTGCAAACAGGTAAGTAAATACCTTTTAGTTATTCGTGCGATTTTTAAAGAATATTGTCAGATTTCAAAACTTCACACTTAGAAACTTTTTGGAAGAAAATTGTCAATGTTATCCTATGGAGGATAAAACAGGTTATCGGTTCACAGGTAAGTTATCGACTGTGGGAGCTAAGGTTCTGGGGTTAGACTCAGGGGTCCCCCAGGGTCAGTGATGCACTCTTGTTACACCCTCAGCGGCACTAGGGCGGCCGGGTGCAGAGTGTTGAGGCCCAATGTTATCCAATGGGGGATAAGGGGCCTCCGGTTGGTGGCTTCCGGCAAGCAGGACCCTGGGTTGTGGGAGCAAAGCTCCTAGGGTTTAGGTCAGGGCAAATGAGGAAACAAAGTAGCCCAAAAGGTGCACCCTCAGTGGCACTGCGGCGGCCGGGTGCAGAGTGCTGTTTCGATGTTGGGCGTCCTGTAGTTTTCCATAGAGAACGTCCGGTTTGCAAAAGCAATGTAGGCAGGGAGACAAAGGGCATCTGGGTGCAACCACCACTTAGAGAGGTAAGTTGGGATGTAAGGAGTTGGTTAGGCACCGTTGGTTTGGGCACACAAGGCCGTGGGGTGTCGGATGCAGGGGCGCTTTTTGGGGTCGGATCTTCTTACCAGTTCCGGGTCGCTGTTAGGGGGGCTTTCTGGATTTAGGCTGCAGGTGTTGGCTGGAGGCTTGAGGCACGTCAGGGGTCACCGGCTTTTGGGTCAAGATTGCTGGAGTGACCTCCTCGTGGTGTTTTTCCACCCGAGCTCAGGCCAGGTTCGGCGGTTGCAGAATGGGCTGGATTTGCGGTCTCCGGCTGCTGCCAGAGGTTGCAGATGAACAAATCTGGTGTTCACAGGAGAAGCAGTCTTTGGAGGTGAAGGCAGACAGGTCCTTTGAGGTTTTTGAGGTTGCTAACTGCAGGACACACCGGGATTTCGCAGAGCAGGTTTGCGGGGAGACAGGCCTGTAGGGCTAGGGCCAAGACAGTGGGCATCCTCCTCTTGTTAGCTGGCTGCACAGCTGTTCGGTCCTTCTTTTTTTCTTCTTGTTGATTCTTGATCTGAGGAAGCAAGGTTCAGGGTGCCCCCTAAATACTAGATTTAGGTGTGTTACAGTGGGGTAAAGGGCAGGGACCAATGGGTCCCTTACCTGGGGTGGGTACACCCCCTATCATGCCACCCTCCAGTGGGAGGGGGGCAGGAGCCTGTCCCTGGTTGGTTGGGTCCCCCCATCCTCAAGATGGCGGGGACTCAGATTTGTGCTTCACCTGGCCTCCTCCACCTGAGGGGTGGAGTTGGCAGAGGTGGACACACCTCTTTCGCGCACTAGTTTTTCCTGCCGGTTCTTCCTCGCAAAGTGGGGGGTAGAACCAGTGGGGACCAGTTGCTGAAAGCAGCAAATGGTCTGAGGAGGCTCACAAAGGCGGCATGCCTTAGAAGCTTCCCCTTCATGAACCCTGCCCATCCTGGGGGAGGAGGCTTGGCACCTCATCCCAGGATGTGAATTGTTTCAGGCCCCTGAGAGCAGCAGGCTCTCAACCCAGGGGTCCAGAAACATGTCTGTTGGTGGCTGCCTAAGCAACCACTCAGTCGGGTCACTAGACGTTGGTCGAGTTTCAGGGGGCATCTCTAAGATGCCCTCTGTTGTGCATTTTACATTAAATCCCACACTGGCATCAGTGTGGGTTTAATTTGCTGAGAAGTTTGATACCAAACTTCCCAGTTGTCAGTGGAGCCATTACGGTGTTGTGGAGTTCGTAATGACAAAATCCCAGCACCATATACTCTTAATGGCAGCACTGCACTTACAATGTCCAAGAGTGAACTTGGGCACTGTAGGGGTACAGGGCTCATGCACCTGTACCCTCACCACTGGCATAGTACACCCTGCCAGAGGGGTGACTGATCTATGTCAGGGCAGTGGTTTTGTGGGCATGGCACACAGGGATGTGTGCCATGTCGACTCTTCACTTTGTTCTGTCTGCACCAAGACATGCAGCCTGCAAAGGCAGTGTGCGAGTGTCAGGGTACCGGGCCTCTTAGGGTGGCACAATAAGTGCTGCAACCCTTAGAGGTCTTCTCTGTTCACAGTGCCCTGGGTACCTGTGGTACCATTTACCAGGGGCTGACATGTGGCCAGAGATGCCAATTGGGTTTAGACTTCAATGCAATTTTAGGGAAGGAACATAGGCCCAGGGTAACTGATTAGCAGGAGCCCAGGGCACACTCAGTCAAAGAGCTTCAGCAAATGAGCAAAAAGTGGGGACATACCATGCAGAAAGAGGGCACTTTCTTACAGAGATCTTTAGCTGATGCTTGGCCTGGCCAAGTGTGGGTGGCTAACTATCCTCATGGATATACCTGAACAGGTTGAAGAGATGACGTCCCAGGTGAGCGCTGCCCGCCTTGGGCCCTCCGGATGCTCAACACTTGTCACCTCGGGATGGGGTGCCAACATTCAGGAACCCAGCAGGGATCACCCCAACAGTTATAAGTCATGGTTTGGCAGATGGGGGACCGGGTGGCAGTGGGAAATCCTGATCCAACGGAATCCCTTGACATCAAATTCAACAGAGTTCTACAAGCTGTATTAGAGCAGGAATGCACATCACATGAAAGCAGAATAGACAAAGTTACCATGGACTTTTATCTGTTACACGATGACCACCGCAAACTAGCAAACAAGGTACATACAGTTGAACAAATGCCGGCTGAACTGCGACTGACAACAGGCAAAACAGCTTCCTTAATGCACGTCCTAGTAGATCGCATGCAGGCACTAGAATGCAGGGCGGAAGACACCCAGGTGTGTTCCAGAAGAAACATCATACATGCAATGAGCCTTCCGGAAGGTGCAGAGGGCTCAGACGCTGTGGCATGCATTGAGTCCTGGATCCATGCTATGAGTGGCGCTCGCAGAGGGAGTGCTGCAGGGCGGTGGGGCGGGGCGGGGGAGGGTTAGGGTGAGGGGGTAGTGGACTCCGACATACGGTGGAATGGAGTAAAGTAAGTAAATAAATAAAACAATTTACCTTGAGCGCGCTACATCGCCGAATTGGCAATGCAGCACGTGCAAGGCAAATTGTTTTATTTATTTCTTTACTGACTTTACTCCGTTATGTCGGAGTCCACTACACCCCCGGACCCGCCCCACTCCCTCTGCGAGTGGCCACTGCGTGCTATGCTCCCTGACACAGCACTCTCCCTTTTCTTTTTCATCAAGTGGGCCCACCGTGTGCTGGCCTGCCGCCCACCACCTGGAGACAACCCCAGTTTTCTTTTACTCAAATTGCTCAACTACAGAGACCACAATTCTATTATACATGAACCATGTAGACTGCACAGTTTCTCCACAATAATTTGACTGCAAATCTTACAGTGATATTATCAAAGATGTTATCAAAAATATCATGAGTGAGTGTTGTAATATGTGGGATAATTGGCAGTGCATAGCCAGGGCGCGAGTATAGTTACCTTAGAGCTTAAATTATAGTTTATTCAGCTAGCCATAACTATAACTGTTGAATTTCTATGGCTTTGTGTGAGTACATTCAGAACCTAATTATAACATCCCTGTAACAATTAGTTTTTTAAGTGAATTTCTATGTTTTTTTAAATTCTATTTCCTAATTATAATGTCCATGTAGCCTTTGTTTTTTTCCGAGAAATTCTATGGTGTTTTTTAATGTTAAGTAATTTTAATTACTTTACATTAATCCAACCACCGCCAGGCCTTGCGGCCTAACCCCTATAAGCACTGAACCCCTACACCCTTGCATAGCCTTCTGCCGTGCATAGCAGGGGTTGGCTGAAGGGCCTGGCCTGTGGCCTCCTCCCTGTACTCACCCAACCCAGCACCATGCACAGCCTTTGGCCGTGTGCAGTAGGGGTTGGTCACAAGGCCTGGCCTGGACACTGAACCCCTATAAACACCCAACTGCACACCACGCATGAACTTCAGGGGCCAGGCCCAGTAGTCAATACTCTATCAAACAGTCAACACCATGCCATGCACGCCTTGATAAAAAAAAGATACGGGGGCGGGAGAAATACCCTGACACCCCAGCCTTGGTGCTGGGATACCCTGGTATCCAGCAATGGCAAAAAAATGCTTACATTTCTTTTGCTGTGAATTTGTGACATACCTGCAAAATTGCTGCAAACTTTTTTAAAAATTCGACCTGGGTGGGCCAGGTCCCGGGGCATGCACACAGATTTAAACAAGCAAGGCTGGCAGTAACTGTGCCTCTTTGGACTTGTAGTCCATGCTTACCAGAAGCAGGGCTTGCGGTAAAAGATGCAGTTACTGCCAGCCTTGCTTCTCGTAAACATTAAGCTTTGGAATTATTAAAAAACAAATTTAAAAAAAAAGTTCTGTAGACTTTTAGGCCACGTCATAAAGAATACGGATTAAGAAGGGAGAGGATGTAGCCTTGCGGTTAGAGCTGTCAACCTCGAAGCTGGGGAACTGTATTTGAGTCTCGCAAACGAAGCTCAACATCCTGTGATTCTGGGCAAATCACTTAACTTTCCTGTGCCTAACAAAAACAAGCATTTACAATGCAATAGGTCTCGGGTTATTAAAGTTTGAGCTATTGGCATTGTAAATGCCAATGCATTTTATTCATTTGTTTTTAAAACCTGCAACCGGTGCATCAACACGCACTTTGAAAGTATAGTCCTTGCTTACGATGAGCAAGGCTGGCAGTAAAAGAGACTGCCTGCCTTGCTTCTCCTAAGCATGGACTATAAGTACCAAGTGCTTGTTTAAGCACCGATGCAAAGGAATAAAAGGTACTGTCATTTACAGGGCCAATAGCTCAAACTTTAATAAAGCTAGACCTATTGCATTGTAAATGCTTGTTCAAGTAAGTGTTGCAGGACAGACTGGAGGCCTTGGAAGCTCAGCCCTGGACGTGACAGAAAATCAGAGGAAGAAACTTAGGGGAAATCTTAAAACAACCCAAGCAAATTCAACCCATCTCAAGAGGGACAATAGGATTCCACCACCCAAGAGAGTGCCCTAAGGGATGTCATCAGTTTTCAACTGATCACACTACGTCCATACTCCTAAGAGTGCCACGGGCCCTTAAGAGTCGGTATTTTACCACCCAATCCTATTGGGTGGTAAAATACCGAATTCAGGTGTGCATGCACATCTGTGCATGGACACCTGTGCAATGTGACACACAGACATGCCCTTAGGGCATGTATGTGTGCCACATGTCACACAAGCCTGTACTTGGGGTGCTAGAGGGTGTCAAAGTGACACCCCCTGCACCCTTGCAGGATTCGGTATTTACCGATTCTGTAAATACCGAATCGGTATTTCACATTGATTCCTATGGGCTTCAAGGCAAGGTATTTACAGAATCGGTAAATACCGACTGTTACAGAATCGGTAAATTAGAAATGAGATTTACCTACACATGCCTCCTTCCTATTTACCTACTCTTAAATACCGAATCAGTCGGTAAAATAGGAATTACCTACATCTGGCCCAGAGATGGACTGAGTCCCGAATGTCCCTCTCCAGTGTGTGCACGACCAGACACCTCTTGGCCCTGTCCATGGTGACAAACACGGATGATGTGGTAATGCATCATTCCCTGACCTGCCTAGGGCCACGGATCAGGGTGCAAGGTGCTCTCCGTGCAGCAGCTGGACACGCTGTCCCGGAGCCTAGGCTTGAACAGGGTGAGCTGTGGCAAGAGGAGCAGCAGAAATGGATGGGGCTGTAGGGACAGGAGATTCACCACTCAGAATCTAAATCGAATAATCGCAAGTGTTGGGCCGCAGTTAAGGAGTGCACACTTACACCTTCGTTCACATTTAATAACTTTTTGCTTTGGCGTCAGCTGCATTCTGATCTAAAATATTTATGAGTGGCACCAGCACATTGCACATTTTTGTAAATATGTTTTGCCTGCAGTCCTTAGGCGTATACTGTATACAACTCGCTTCATTGCCAACCTCTACATTTATTTGGTGCGTGCAAAAGCATTCCTATGGGTACTATGTGCAGTGACTTCGAGCGTCTGATAAAATACCAGCTTTATTTTTTTACTTCAAATGTGAAGTCATTCGCAGCATTCTTCCGTTGCTGAGTCAAAAACAGGTAATATAAAACGATGTCCCTTGTATACATTTGTGTCTGCCCGATGAGAGGACAGAACCTGCCCCGCGCAGTGCTTACAGTTCTTTGCCCAGCCTCTCCCTTCTGTTGACCCATGGCGGCCACGAGAACACCGCGAAAGAACTCCGCGGGAATTCATTGTGCTGTCTTTGAAAGGGCACGCCCCAGCCGTATTAATTGTATCTATATAGGTAATATTCTGAATGAAGCTCTCCCAGCCACGTTCTCTTTTGTGCACATTACAATTTTGGAATTCTTTGTTCAGCCCAGACTCTCAACTCGGCTTTAAAGACAGTGTTCTCTATGGTATTCACTCCATTTCATGTCGCTGTACAGGGCCCATTTCTATAATGTGCTGCGCATGTCGTGCCCAATATCTGTAGTTAACACAGTTCAATATTTTCCCATTCATCCCCTGCCCAAACTCTCTAATAAGTGCAATTCTACACCAGTGGTGGCTGGTGACTTTTAAAAGTGGTGAGCCGTAAAATTGTCGTACTGCAGTACGGCGAGCAAATGAGCTCGAAAAACCTACATGGGGCTTTTGCAAGGTCTAACTAAGGGACATAACATGGTCCTAACAGTGCAGCCTTACATGTTCAGACTTGCGCGATGCATTAACTTGAACCTGTCTGGGTCACAGATTGTTCTTATTAAGTGCCCCCATATCAATGCACCCTCACTACTATCATAGGATGAATACCTCATGACCAAAGTGGCAATAGAATAACCATGCTGACCTATTTATTTATGCTACAAGGGATTGCTGAAATCTCGGGATATTAGCCAGGCATGAAGGACTGTTTTGATAAAAATAAAGAGTAAACAGACCCGGTCCTGCTCTTCTCGCGACCCTGCTGCCGGAAGTTCTTCAGCCAGGACAGCACGGCATGTGGGCAGAAAGCATTGCTGTGGAGAGCTATTTAAAACAAGCTAATTACGTGCTTTGACCCCCTTGCAGTAAATATTGTAATCTCTTGACTCGCAGGACAAGGGCAAGGGTTGCAGAGTAGGCCTGCCCTGGGAAAAAAAGTGCTTACTGTAGAGCCAGGCTGTGCCCATGGGATATTCTAGGGCAAAGAGTCTCTCCTGGTACACAGGGGCCCTGCCCACAACAGCCACATCTCACCGCTTGTACACGGATTCACGGGGTAGAAGAGCAAAGCACACGATTGACCTTGCATGCTGGGTGGCAGTGCAAGGAGGATCTGGAACGAAGTGCACACTTTTTATAACCTCTGTGCCACTTCCGCGTCTGTGTGAACTCCTTCCTTTGCACACAAGGTCCCTCACTAGTGCACAGAACCAGCTGTGTCTCACACGCAGGGTGGCATCGCCACCCAGGATTGAGACAGAAGTTCAGACTGCACAGGGTGACACCCCCCTGACATGCACAGCCTTGGACTCCCTCCCCATTGTAGCATCCTGCTACAATAACCATGGACACAGTTACTTATTTATACTGGAGGTTTATTGTCATGCTTTCAGCCTGTCTCCTGTCCCTACTCTAACTGCCCTCGTTCCTGTCCCGAGCTCCTCCCGTTCCTGCTCCTCCCCTTAGCTCCACCCCCCAACCACTAGACTACATCATACACAATCCCACATCTCCCCCTTTCTTAACAAAATGAACTTAATTTCCACAGTGTTCTCACTTCTTCAATCCACCACACGGGTCGGCGGACGGCCTGTCCTTCAAGCCTCAGTAGTGTCGAATCAGTGGTGGGCTTGGCTTTGGTCAAGCTTTCCGTTGTCTTAATTAGGGCATCCTTGACGACGTTGCGTGTGAACTGTTTATTCTCGCATCCCGCAGTCAACATGTTTCCTTCTTGTGGGGTAACTGCTGTTGGCTCACATGCTCGATCTCTTCCATGAGTGGATAATGTTCTTGTTCTCTCCCGAGCACCCGCATCTACTTTTACTTCCTTTTGTCTTGTCCGGTCGAGGGCAACACTGCCCTCCAGTTCAGGGTCATGTGTACCAGACAGTACGGTAGTATCTGAGGAGATTGTCTTGGTTCGGTTCAGTACCTCATTCGCGGCCTCGGGTTGTCTGGCGAACTCTTGGGCTATCTGTGCATTTGAATGTTTCTCTCTCATCCGATGAGGATCTCTCTCAACTGACACGTCCGGCTTTCCTTGCAGAGTGACTGGCCGGTCCCGTCCCATACGATGACTAAGGTCCACTATCTCCGTTTCCATTTTGTAGGCCCTTCGAGTCAGCCTTGCGGACCCCTTCAGAGGTGACGGTGTATGATCCATGTCTGGATATACTTGTGACTGACAGGACAGGTTGTCTTGTGGAGTGACTGAGTATTCAGAGACTTTGGTGTGGGACATGTTGCTCTTGACGGGAAGAATGTCCTTTGGTTCCACGGTGCGTTCGGGTGGTTGATGCCATGGCTGTTGTCGGGACCATGACTCGGTCGACTCAAGGGATTGGACAGACATGCTTTCTGAGACAGAGAAGTCTTTTGTCGACCTCCCGGATCGGACAGACGCGCTCTCTGAGTCAGAGGAGTTCCTAGCCATATTCTCTTTAGAATGTTTCCTTGAGAGTGTATCGAGTAATGGATTTCTGAAATGAGTAGGCCGTGACACGTTGTTCTTTAACTCAGGGTTGTCTTTGAGACACTCCTCCGGGCACCTTTGTCGACTTGTCTTTGATGTTGTCTCATTTGAGAAGTTGTTCAACAACCACGTGCTTGTTCTTTGTGTGTGATCTCGAGGTTTTTTATCTTTGCCCTTCTCACACAATGTCAACGACTTCTTCTCAGTTTCTTCATTGGCACAGGTGCCATTGATGCGTTGGTCTTTTCCTGTCCGTTGTTGGGGAGGATCAGTTTGTCTTATGCGACATGTTTCTTCTTCCCCTTTGTTTGGTGCGCGGACACCTATGGTCCGGGTGTGATGTGTTCTCCTGCTGGATGTTCCCTCGGACTCATCTTCATGACTTGACGAAGAGTGTGACGAAGAGTGTTCCTGCGCCGATTTCCAGTGTTGACCATTTTGATCTCTTCTTCTATAGTTTGTCTTCCTTACCCTCCTGTTGTGCAGGTTGCCATCTTGTCCAGGAGTGCGATCTGTCTCACTTGACGCTCCCTCCTCGTCAGACTTTGACTGCGATCTTGAGGGTGAAGAACTCCTTGGGGTTGTCCTTTGACTGGTTGACTCGGAGTACTCCTTGTCGCTTCCCTTGTCACTTTGTCTCTCCCGTTGTCTCTTCACTGGTCTGCCTTCCCTCTCTCTCCTGTTTGTTTTGCTGGTTGTCCGAGTTTTGGCTGTCCAGGCATCTTGACATTTTGCCTTCAGAACTAGGTCCTTTGATTTGTCACTTGCCTTGATGTGCATTCCCATTTCGGCCTTCCTAATGATTTCTTCTAACGACCAATGCTCTCGCAGGATCTTGTGCTTTGTGTCAGGGTTTGCGCAGCCTTCAATTATCCGGAGACGAATCGCGTCCTCATCCGTGAAGGTGTTGAAATGGCAGCCTCGTACCAGTGTTTGCAACCGAATGATGAAAGTTGGCAATGATTCGCCTGGTTCCTGCCGAGCTGTGTTGAAAACGATGCGATCATGGTCTACGTCTGCTTGTGCGGAGAGATGGGCACCCAGCTTCTCTTGGAGTCTTTCATAGATTTCTGTGTCTTTTTTGGAAAATGTTCTGATTGGACATCGGCCCTCAGGACCCACCAGATGGAGGAGTAGCATTAGACATTTTCTCTCTCTTTGTTCACCATTGGCGTCCAGAAAGTCACCCAATGTTGCCAGCCATTGGTTCCGTTGGAGACACAGACTCCAAGTATCATACTCCATCCCTGGGGGTGGTGTTTTAATGCAGGGGTTGGCCCGTTGTGCTACTCCTTCCCCCGCCATGAGAGGAGGATTCTGACCTATTGTCCTCTCGGGACACTGAGTTGTTCACTGTGCTTCTCGTCTTCCTAGCAGTCTCTCTTTAGTCGGGGTCTTTGGTCCGGCCAATTTGCTTGGACGTTGATAATCTTTGCGACTATCACAGTATGCACCAGTGAATAGAGCTTAGCTTTCTTAAGTTTGGAATGTCCACCACTCAGCTGCACTGTACTAGACACAGGGCTTTAGCGTCCCTTTAACCTCCCTTTAGCGTCGCATGCTAGTCGCTGGTGGTCAGTAACTCCTCTGCGGTGATGCTGGGCACGTTTGACATCATTGTTCGTTCGGACTTTTCCTTTACACTAGTGCAAGTCCTCCAGTCACTTCATTGACGCGAGAAGTCTAGTGCATGTTGTGCTGGTTTCCGAGACTGTCTTTTGACGTCTTGCCCTCTTCTGAATTCTTCTGCAATTCTGCCCAGCAGCCCTTCTCCCTTTTGCGCTCTTTGATATGTGTTCACGATCACCTTTACCTATTGATCGGATTTGCCTACGCTTGTTAGCTTGCTGCACCTCAGGCAGGTGTCCGTGCTTGTTCGGTGTCAGTCTCTTGCGTTCACTCGTGCTTGTTTTCTTGTTGCACCTCTTGCGCTCGCTCGTGTTTGTTTTGTGTCGACTCTTGTGTTTGCTTGTGTTTATTTATTTGTTTAGCCTCTTGCGTTGGCTCGTGCTTGTTGTGTTGCTGTGGCTTTGTTCTTGTCAACGTTTGTTTGTTTCTTCTTGCCAATGTTTGTTTATTTGCTCTAGTCAGTGCTTGTTTGTTTCTTCTTGCCAATGCTTGTTTGTTTGCTTTCGTCAATGCTTGTTTGTTTCTTCTTGCCAATGCTTGTTTGTTTGCTCTCGTCAATGCTTGTTTGTTTCTTCTTGCCAATGCTTGTTTGTTGCTTGCCAGTGCTTGTTTGTTTGCTCTCGTCAATGCTTGTTTGTTTCTTCTTGCCAATGCTTGTTGCTAAACTCAGCTCGCCTGACCTCAAAATGGCCGCCTACAGTTTGCACAGAGGGGATGTCCCAAAAGTTGCCTGACTCAAAGATGGCCGCCGTGGTTATCTGCAGGCACTACTTTCTCTCTTTTCATTCGACCTGATTCTTCACACAGGACTCACCGGCAGTTGCTCCTAGGGTCAGCATACTCCGGATTTGGCTCCCTCTGGTCCAGGCTACAGTCAGGTGAGGTTGGGGTGGGCTCCCGCCTCACTTTGCAGGGTCCCGCGCTTCTCCTGCGAAGACGTGCCAAAGCTCACGCATCGGGCGTGAGGTTTCCCGACGTCGGATGGCACTCGAGCCCCGACTTCATCGCGCTCAGCAACGCTTGCCAGGAGATCTTCAGGAAGCAGTGTCTTCCACACTGGGGCACTTTTTCTTTCACTCTGGGGGCTTGGCAGGGTCGGAGTGGGCTCCCGACCTCTGTGCACGCAGCGCTCACCAGGTTTGCACGCTTCCCGCGTGAGTCGCATTTTAGCGCGAACAGCGTCTCTTCCTTCGAGCGGTTTGGCGCTCGATGTTTCGGCTCCCTCTTGGCTCCCTTTCAGTCTTGGGAGGGGTAGGGTCACCTGCTGCTGGCCTCTATACTCAGGCGGCAGCTCCGTTTTACTCGCCAGCGTTCTCCTCACCTCGAGGTCGCTTGGGACAGGGGTCTCTTCGTGGGGTTCTGCAACTAGTGAGCTTGCTGTATCCCACCCTGGTCGCCAGTTGTAGCATCCTGCTACAATAACCATGGACACAGTTACTTATTTATACTGGAGCTTTATTGTCATGCTTTCAGCCTGTCTCCTGTCCCTACTCTAACTGCCCTCGTTCCTGTCCCGAGCTCCTCCCGTTCCTGCTCCTCCCCTTAGCTCCACCCCCCAACCACTAGACTACATCATACACAATCCCACACCCATCATCCTCCCTTGCACAAATAAAACATGAAGCTAGCAGGGGCAAGCAGAAAGCGAGTATTGCTGGCTGAAAAGCATAACTTGAAGGCTTCCTGACGATGAAAGCGCCTAGAGGCGGGGATGTGCAGCACAGTTTTGTGCTGTAACTGGCCTCAGTCGCTGGCTGTGCCCGGAGCTCCGAGGCAAGTGAGGCGCAGGGGTTTCAGAGACAACACAGAAGCACTCCCTTGAGTACACGTGTTGTTTCCAAGCAAGCAGTGCCAAAAGGAAGCTGCCATTTCTGCACCGCGCTTGCAAAAAGCAGGGGCAGCGGGGTCAGATAACAGCATGCAATGCATTTCTACTACACACACTTCCTACGCCATTAGAGCGATCCATATACAATATTTCTAAGCAGCAAAACGCGTTGAAGTATTAAAGCATTCAGTCGTAGCGGCTGAGCCATTGTAGAGTTACAGTATGTTTTGCAATTGCACAACGAAGCATCATAGCCAGCAGTCGCGGCTGGGGGAGGACGGGAGGGGGGGGGATGGCGCACGGGAGGGGGGGGGATGTCGCACGGGGGGCGGGGGGAATTAAATATTAAATATAAAAAAACAAAACTTACCTCAGTCACCGCCGGTCCGGGTCCACGCCACCTCTGCTCACCGACCCCTTGGCACCTCACGGCGCAAATGGAGACTGGCAGCCCCTCGCAGCCAATCCTGGCGCTTGGGGCACAGGTTTCTCTTTGCCCGCAGCACGCCCATTAGGAGCCCAAAGGGCTCCTAATGGGCATGCGCAAAAAAGCGCAAACGCAAGTGCGCATGAGTGAGCACGGGTAAAAAATTCACCCTCCGTCCCTACTCATGCGCACTTGTGTTGCTTGACCTGGTGACATCATCATGTCAGTCAACATGACGCCACCCCGTCCACCCCCTTCAGACTCTGAAGGGGGTGGGCGATGTGATGTCATGCTGACTGACATGATTGGAATGTCAGTTCTCCCGAGTCTCGCCTGCCTTGGCGTCTTTAAACAGAAACGCAGAGGGAGCAGCGGGCGGCAGCGGGCGGCAGCGGGCGGCTGCGAGCGGGCGGGGGGGCACGCCCCCACTCCCCAATGGACGCACCGCTCCTGTTCTACACCATCCCACTCAGTTTCTATGGGCACAGATTATTAAAGCCCTCCATGCCTTTGTTTTAGAAGTCGGGGCTTCCTTTTACAGAATCATACAAATGGCACAGACTCTGTGATTATGTTTTAGAATTCACCACTTTCTTTTAGAGAACCAGGTTTACTCTTCAATTGTTTGCATAAAACAGAAAATTGTTCCTTTTGCAAAAATATGTAAATTAAACAATACGACCAAAAGAATACAGGTGGTAAAGACTCACCACTTTGACAGTGGGATTTCATTGGCACAGTCTGTGCTTTCAGGCAGCAGGGAGTGGAGAGCAGCCGGGATAGTGACATGAGCAAAGGAACTCCCCCATCCACCATCACACACCAAATACTACCAGTAACCAAGCCCCAAACACACACACGCTCCTACATGCACAGCCACCCTGATGCTCCAAGTCCAACACAAGCTCTGCCCAAAACGATCACTGTTTCCAATGACCCGAAAGTTCAACAAAAAAGAAATGCAGGCGGACCTCTCTTCTAACGTCAGAAACAACCCTCCTCCCTCACGCGGTATGGCCCGTCTCTACCAGCATGCCCCTTTCCTGGCCGCTTTAATGAAGTCACACAGGCGAGCTGGGGGTTCTCATAAATCACTATTAGTGGTTGGGGCTCGCTCTAAAAAACACCTGAACTGGTTTCGGGCAAATCTGTTGCACAGAGTTTCACTGCAGAGGGAATATTGCATTAAATGCGGTGTGTGCACAGTGCCTGTTTAAAGCTTCCTGTCTTCCTAGAAATGTGCTCGGAGCTGCCTTCATTCAAAGTTTTTCAGCACTTAAGTGAAGGGGGAAGAAGTCTCTTGTAGGTTTATTTCTTTGGCGGGGTGCTGTCAGCTCTCTCTTTCAGTCTGATCAATGCGTGTCTAAGATTGTATAAGTTATGTTGTGATGTGGAGAAGCAGATGCTGCTCTGGTAATTGCTGGAGCCGGAAACCACTTTTGTGTGTAGTGTTTTTACACAGTATTGACCTTCAAGCTGCTATCTCTCGATGATTACTGCACGCGCACTGACTGACAGGGCTCTACATTAAACATGACTGTTTCCAGTGACTCGAAAGTTCGAGTGATCGTGCGAGCGTGCACATTGCCTTTCCAGACACAAGCTGAAAGACACGCCGTGCGGGTGCCCATGTGCTGTCCGGGCCCAAGCTTATGCAGACGTCGTGAGCGGGCACATCGGCTGTCCGGTCCGGCCACGCGCATGTTTTGTCTCCCTTCCATACCCAAGTCCACAACTACAGTCTCGCCACAACAAAGGAGTGCTACATCTATTTCCACACAGTCTGAAAAAAAAAAAGACTTCGCCAGACCAACTGGTATTACAAATTCCACTTCCATCACAATCTTACATTTTTAAGATTAATCCATATACAGTTATTTGGCCAGCCAGAAGCCAAAACACAATCCTACCTACCATAAATAGATTAGGATTTGAGTAGGAAGAGTCAAGATGTTGGAGTTGTGTGTGGGGGGGGCATAATTGTGTATAAGAGAAACAATTTTCATCTGAAATAAAAAAAAATACTGCCAACATACAAACTGAGTGAGCTTGAAATCAAAAACGGAAAGCGTTGCTGCACGCTGAGCCGACATGGGGAGGGAAAGTGAAAGCATGTGACGCGATACGTGCGCTGTGCCGCCGGTTTCTCTGCTGAAGGGAGACAGGAGTTGGCACGTGCGGACAGGAGACGTGCACGCGTACGGAGTGCACATCTCCTGTCCGCACGTGCCACGTACTGTCTCCCTTCCAGCACCAAAGCGGCAGCAATAGAGTCTCGTTAGCGAAGCAGCGCATGCGCTGCATTCGTAGCGAGACCTAAAAAAAAGGAGAGGGCACATGGAGTCCCTCTCGTGGGGCTCTGAGGAGCCCTAGGGACCATTCCCTCTCTGGGGCTTTACTGATATTAAGTAAGGGGGCTACAGGGACCCACCTCCATTGTCGTTCAAGAGCACCTTGGGGACCTCCACCTCCGCAGGGCTTTATTTAAACTAAAGGAGAGGACAACACATACCCCCCACCAAGGGTTACAGATGCTGCGGGGACCATCATCTCCCCAGGGCCAACTTAAAAATCAGGCGGAACGCAGATCCCTTGGGCCCAGGGACAATCCCTTCCCCATTGCCAAATACATTTTTTAAAGTGGGAGGGGCAGTGCAGCACCCCCCCTGTCACATAAGGCCTGGGGGTCCCATTACACATAAGTTGTCGTACCAACACTATTTCAGTGTGCTCACAACTCCCTATTAGTGTAGGTATGTCTGCTGTACCCTTCCTAGCCCTATCCCGGGGCTCTGTAACTTCATAACCAACACAGTGAACAGAAGATTTACTTGAGTTAATAAGCAGAATCATCATTACACCCTAATACATGTGCAGTTACCAGCAGTTTAGGAGTTACAGATATTTTGCTGACTGCATTTTGATAGTGTATTATAATTTGTTCTAGGAATACACATTAGTCAGTCAATTTCTTCCAGGTTCATTGGGCCAGCAACAATGTCTCCTCGATGAGTGGTGGAGATGCCTTCATTCTCA
The DNA here is from genome assembly GCF_964261635.1 of Lissotriton helveticus. Lineage (NCBI taxonomy): Eukaryota > Metazoa > Chordata > Amphibia > Caudata > Salamandridae > Lissotriton > Lissotriton helveticus. The sequence goes on along the minus strand of NC_136061.1, from coordinate 1,492,820,720 downwards.
TTCCCAGCAGTTTGATCCCATTTAAATGACAAGTGTGCAATTCAAAAGTAATAAGAATTACCTATAAGACAGCTTTGACCAAGGCAAAAAAGAATTGGGACAATAATTTATGGCAAGATATCTGAATGCCAGTAAAATTTATGATACTAGATTGTTTGGGCGTCTTGTGGCCCAAACAAAGCTGGATAAGTCCAAGTCACATCATTATAACATTCCCCCGGATAAATGGGTGGCACAATTTTCTGCTTTTTATGCTCCAGGGGATTTAGAGGATTCTAAAGGTAGTGATAATTTGTTTTCAGTTTAGAAGACACAACTAGAGCGATTGACTCATTGAAATATGCTAAAGCCCCGGCCCGGATAACATACCAGGAGACCTGTACAAATATGAAGCCTTGATTTGGTCCATATATCTAAATGTATTGTCAAATGCTATAGCAGCCGGTGCTACGGTACAAGATTCCTGGCTTGGGGCCGAAATTATAGCAATATACAACAAGCATTTGCAATGCAATAGGTCTCGCATTAGGAAAGGGTGAGCTATTGGTATTGTAAACAACAATTTTTTTAAAATATGTGTTGGCTTTGAAAATATATAAATGAATAGCATTGTTATTCACAAAGCCAATAGCTTTCACTTTCCTAATGCGAGTCCTATTGGCTATGGCAATGCTTGTTGGTAGCAAGGAAGGACAGTGCAGTTGTGGTGCTGAGTGATGCTGTTGTGGTGCTGAGTAATGCTGAGTGGTGCGGAATGATGCTGTTGTGGTTGGACTGAGTGATGTGGTGGTGTATTAGAGTAATGTGGTGGTGTCCCTGAGTGATGTGGTGGTGTCCCAGAGTGATGTGGTGGTGTCCCAGAGTGATGTGGTGGTGTCCCAGAGTGACGTGGTGGTGTCCCAGAGTGACGGGGTGGTGTCCCAGAGCGATGTGGTGGTGTCTGTGAGTGATGTGGTGGTGTCTGTGAGTGATGTGGTGGTGTCTGTGAGTGATGTGGTGGTGTCTGTGAGTGATGTGGTGGTGTCTGTGAGTGATGTGGTGGTGTCTGTGAGTGATGTGGTGGTGTCTGTGAGTGATGTGGTGGTGTCTGTGAGTGATGTGGTGGTGTCCCTGAGTGATGTGGTGGTGCCCCTGAGTGATGTGGTGGTGCCCCTGAGTGATGTGGTGGTGTTCCGTGAGTGATGTGGTGGTGTTCCGTGAGTGATGCGGTGGTGTTCCGTGAGTGATGTGGTGCTGTCTGTGAGTGATGTGGTGGTGTCCCTGAGTGATGTGGTGATGCCCCTGAGTGATGCCCCTGAGTGATGTGGTGGTGTCCCTGAGTGATGTGGTGGTGTCCCAGAGGGATGTTGTGGTGTCCCAGAGTGATGTGGTGGTGTCCCAGAGTGATGTGGTGGTGTCCCAGAGTGATGTGGTGGTGTCCCAGAGTGATGTGGTGGTGTCCCAGAGTGATGTGGTGGTGTCCCAGAGTGATGTGGTGGTGTCCTAGAGTGAAATGGTGGTGTCCTAGAGTGATATGGTGGTGTCCCTGAGTGATGTGGTGGTGGTGTGAGGCATGCAGCAGTGTGGGGCGTGCAGCAGTGTGTGGCGTGCAGCAGTGTGAGGCGTGCAGCAGTGTGAGGCGTGCAGCAGTGTGAGGCGTGCAGCAGTGTGAGGCGTGCAGCAGTGTGAGGCGTGCAGCAGTGTGAGGCGTGCAGCAGTGTGTGGCGTGCAGCAGTGTGTGGTGTGCAGCTGTGTGTGGCGTGCAGCAGTGTGTGGCGTGCAGCAGTGTGTGGTGTGCAGCTGTGTGTGGCGTGCAGCAGGGTGTGGCGTGCAGCAGTGTGTGGCGTGCAGCAGTGTGTGGCGTGCAGCAGTTTGAGGCGTGCAACAGTGTGAGGCGTGCAGCAGTGTGAGGTGTGCAGCAGTGTGTGGCGTGCAGCAGTGTGTGGCGTGCAGCAGTGTGAAGCGTGCAGCAGTGTGTGGCGTGCAGCGTGCAGCAGTGTATGGTGCGCAGCAGTTTGCGTCGTGCGGCAGTGTGTGGAGTGCAGCAGTTTGAGGCGTGCAGCAGTGTGAGGCGTGCAGCAGTGTGAGGCGTGCAGCAGTGTGTGGCGTGCAGCAGTGTGAAGCGTGCAGCAGTGTGTGGCGTGCAGCATGCAGCAGTGTGTGGCGTGCAGCAGTGTGCGGCGTGCAGCAGTGTGTGGTGTGTAACAGTGTGCGGTGTGCAGCAGTGTGCGGCGTGCAGCAGTGTGCGGCGTGCAGCAGTGTGTGGCGTGCAGCAGTGTGTGGCGTGCAGCAGTGTGTGGCGTGCAGCAGTGTGAGTCGTGTAGCAGTGTGAGTAAAGCAGCAGTGGGAGGTGTGCAGCAGTGGGAGGCGTGCAGCAGTGTGAGTCGTGCAGCAGTGTGAGGTGTGCAGCAGTGTGAGGCATGCAGCAGTGTGAGGCATGCAGCAGTGTGAGGCGTGCAGCAGTGTGTGGCGTGAAGAATAATGCGGGCTAACAAATGCGGGGAAGCTAGACTAAAACAAAACCCAAAACATCGCCTCACGCCAAAAGCAAATCTGTTACTGGGGGGGAGGGGGCTGTAGCTGAAACTAAATAAAGGTGACTTCGTACAGTATGGGAATGCTTGCATGTTGATTAAAGCCCAAGCTATGGTTGATAAAGCAGCACAGATGTGCTACGTTTATAGGAGGAGTGGTTCTGCCTTTTGTTGCCGACACCGTGCAGTGGCCACAGTTAATGTGTGGTGCAGAGTGGCAGCACGTCGTGGAGCATCAGAGCAGAGTCAGCTCTCACAAATAGAAATTCCTCTGTTGTCTCCGTGTTTATTTTGGTTGTAATGCAAGGAAAACCAAGTTTAAGATGGAAGGACTAGCGCATTGTCGCATGTACCTTTGTGGGCACTAATCAGGAAATACGATAAAAAATGTAAGTGGTCTGGTGTGAAAGATAAAGCGGGCGGCCGTGAAGAGGCGCTGCGCTGATTAAGGGAAAGTAAATATGAACACTTGCATGCAGAGCTCATAATGGGAGATGTTTGCATGCCACAAGTAATCATGGTGATCAATGGGGGTGAACAAATAACAACAAGCTCTTGGCATTGCTGTGGCGGCGGAGCGGGAGCGCATTCCTTTGAAGTCTGATGCGGGGTCGGGGGAGCGGATCCTTTGAAGTCTGATGCGAGGCACAGAAAAATGGTGGTGTGATGTGGTGGTGTGACGTGGCTGGTTTGTGCACGCGCATAGCTCACATGAACTGTGCGTGATCCACAAGTTTGGTAGAGTTTAAGTGCTTACTATAATTCTCGCCTATCTATCCCTGTCGGACTGAATAGTCGAGACCTAAAAATGGTGAGGCTGCAAGGAGCTAAACTCACCATAATTGCGGAGCTTCAGCACAAACGCTGTGGCACTTCTCCTTTCCACAAGAAGAAAAAGAATGGATTTCCTTTGTGATTGTTGTACGAAACCCCAACCAATCCTGGAGTTGCTTTCATGCAGTGAAAGCAGCTCCAGGAATGTGGGTGGGGGGGGATCAGGCTCACCCAGCTCTCATTTTGAGACTGGGGGCCTGTGCCAGCAAACCCCAGGCTGTTTCAGAGCCTTTGGATTACTGGGTCTACAGTGCGCATGTTGGGCTGGCCAAAGCAAGACGACCAATCAATTTGACATGCGCATTATAGACCAGCCATTGCTACCATCCTGTATTTGAGGGATTCAACCCTGCCCTCACACTGTAGAATTTGCGAGCGAATGTGGTGGCAAATAAATAAAATGAAATTGGAATGCCATTTTATTGAATTGTGTTCACCTCCTGTGCTTGCAGCAGGCGGGGCAATGCTCCTCTGCTCCTGAGAAGGACCCCCCTGGTTTGGTTATTGTTTCGTGAGAAGGTAAAGAGTTGTTAGTTTCCATAACTTTCCAGGGCTGGCTGTGGCACTGTGCTCAAGGAGGTAGTTAGGGAGGTTGTGCTTACACACAACATAACACAATAGTTACCGGTCTATTGTAGTTGATAAATAGGAATGTTAGACCGTAGGTATTTGTTTGAAAAGAACTACACCTTTAAAATTCAACAGAGAAATCAGTGGTGGCGGCCAGAAGTGGCTCGTGCTTCCAGTTCAGAAGATATGTCTCCAAATTTGTGTTAATGTTTCTTTATAAGGTCATCATGCAATGCAGCACAAGTCTATGGAGATCATTTTGATGTGAAGTAATGGCACAGGGTCTAGGGAACAAAGCAGCAAATACCTGAAGCTAAGATAGTATCGAAGCTGTAAATAATAAAGGCAGAACCAGGGCAGCCTTGCAATAAAAGAAGGTTGCAGAAAGTGGGGACAACACTATGTCAGACATTAATTTATGGGCAGACGGACCTCCATTTTATGACTGACACACCCACCCACATATTTAATCATATTCATGACTTCGTCAGGGCTGTGCTATAACTGGATAGTATCCACTAATTCACTCCGTATATTCGATGCCATGACCAAGGGTACACACGCTATGAATTGTATTACTGTCTTCACACATTGTTACTGTAATAAGACACGGTGCTTCCAATATATGGAGTGGGTGGATGAGTGAATGTTTTACCCCATGAGAACCAGGCAGGATTACGTTGATATTACAAACTACATAACTTCTTAACTTCAATAATTATCAAGATTGAACATCAACGATTGAAAATTAATTATAAAGATGTTGTTTATACTCTTGTGTGTGCACACACCAGACCGTCACACATAAACGCCAGAGAGGAAACGCAGTAATTGCACTCTAAATCTGGCACCTCACTTGTCTCTCGGTCAGAGGATAGCTCGTAAAACAAGCCAACGAAAAATATGTGTGGAGAGTGGGCAAAGCTTCAAGTCCCTACTCAAATACAGCATGTCTAGCAGAGCAGAACATGCGCTGCCAAGGCTCAACCTAAAAAGCATCTCTGGGACAAGAACAGTAACCCACTAGCCACATAAAAACAGTTATGTGGCGTGCATGGTACACCTTCCTTGCAGCAGGTATTTTAACCCTTTGCACTACCTTATGAGCCAATTCTGCCACTAGACAAAACTCAATCTGTTTCGTGCAGGAACATTATTCACTAGCGTTATTTTGACATGTTTATTGTTGCTTGAAACCTGCTGGACACAAAAGAAACACATCAATTAAGAAGCACCTTCTGCAAAGTTATTTCCCATCACAGAGTGCCACCCTAGCCTCCCCCACCATCTCATCGCCAGGTGCAGCTACACAGGCCATACCGCCCAAAAGCCGACCCCCGGCCTGGGAAGTCTGTGAGAGAAGCAACGGTGAAAATGTTGTGGTGGTGCTTCTTTGCCGTTAATAGTTTCCACATAATTCCAAATCTCTGCCCCTGTTTGATAACTTGCTTTTAAAATGCTGTTCCTTCCAGTTTTATTAAAAAAATGAGGTGCAGTGAGGTAAAGCCCCGCCCCACATGCCAACCCAAGACGCTCTGCCCCTGCTCTATCATCATGCGTTCAGGGCACGCTATGGCATGCCCCTTTGAGCCTTTGAGCCCAGCTTCGGCTTCTATGCAGGAGGCGAAGGCCTTACGCCTGCAGTAGCCGGGTGATGCCCCACGAGGATGGGGGAAGCAGCAGGGGCTGCAGCCGGGCAGCAATCTCCCGTCATGCACTGCGTCTTTTGCACCTGGCGGTGCAGATAAACCCCCTGATCTGCGCTCAGCATCCGGAAGGGTCTGCATTAGTGATGAGCTGAGCCCAGCTGCCCGCGTGCAACCTTCAGCAAGGCCCGTCCACACAAACCCACACCTCTCCGGCCTCTGGGCCTCCAGGGGGCGACGAGGGGGCTCCAGCGTCCAAGACTGCAAGAGGCTGGGCACTCCGAACAGGTTGAAAGAACAGATAGTTCTTTTCAGAACCTATGGCGTGTGTTTGAAGAAGATCCGACTCCGTCTAGACCGATTAAGTCTTAGTGGGAAAGAGAGCAGAGCCATTGCATCGCTTCAGCTGCGGTTGAAGATGTTAACGCGAGACTCCGAGAACAAGCCTGTGCAGCCGCCACCACCGCGGGATGAGAGGAGCCTGAGGGACTCGGTGAGTGGGGTGGGGGGGTTCTGTATGTGTGCGCGTGAGCCCGTGAGTGTGTGTGGGGGGGTGCGTGCGTGGCTGTGTGTGTGTGCCTGAGCCAGTGAGTGGGGGGGTGCGTGCGTGGCTGTGTGTGTGCGCGCGTGTGTGTATGTGTTATCCGCTTCCTGGCAATGTGGGACAGGAGATGTACACGGTGTGTGGGCGAACGTGCGCGCTCACATGGGAGAATCCCCTGCGCGTGCCCATCCCCTGTCTCAGATTCCCAGGAAGTGGCCAACAATAGATACTTCGCTGGACGCAATGCTTGTAATTGCTACACCAGCTCGACCTAAAAAGGGCGACGCAGGTGAACCATCAAATTATATGCCAATTAGCCTTATTGATAATGCCCCAAAAAATGTTGCTAAGCAGATTTTAGAGAGAGTCCTTGACTGGGCAAAACCTAATGACATTTTTTCTCCCCTTCAAGCTGGTTTTAGAGCAAAGATTAGCAAAACAGATCAGATTTTTAGATTCACTGTTTTATACCGGAAATATGTTTTAGTACAGAATTAAAAACTTTATGTGGCTTTTATTGACCTTAGAGCAGCATTGGAATTTATTCCACGTTCAACCCTATGGCACGCCCTGATAAACTTGGGGGTCTCAGGTAATTAAGTACATCTAATTAACAAATTGCATGTAAACAACTTTGCTCAAGTTCACTGGGGCCTCAGTGGCGAACAAACGGATCTTATCCCTATTGAGAGAGGAGTACACCAGGACTGTGTCCTAGCACCTACTTTATTCTCTTTGTACATTATCAATGTTGTTGAAGTTCTAGAGCTTTGTAGAAATGATTCACTTACTCTAAACAATAGGAAGATACCAATTCTTCTTTTTGCAGACAACTTTCTTCTTACATCTAAAACACCTATGGGTCTCCAAATTTTAATTGATACATTTTTAAGTTTTTGTAAATCCAGATGCCTAGAATTAAATATAAGTAAAACCATATATATGATGTTTGAGAAGACCAAAAAGAAAAGTTTCACTATTTGTGTAGGAAGTGAGGCTCTTGATAGAGTTCATCATTTTGATTATCTAGATGTTGGACTCAGGGACAACCTAAGGTGGACAAGCCAATTGAATAAATGCACATTTTTAATTGAACACAGATCCAATGCCATCTTAAGGTTTGACACCTAACCACGCCTCATATAATTTCTCCTGCCCTGGAAGCCTACTGTGCTATAGTACAGGGAGCGGCGCTTTATGGGGCAGAGATTTGGGGCTGTGAAAACTCCCATTCATTGACAATTGCTGAAAATAATGTCATTAGGAAATTACTTGGTTTACCATCTGGCTCCCCTCTAACTCCTAAGTACTTTGATATCAGGATGAAAAGAGTTGCCGACCAGGCTGTTCTAAAAACCTTGGTATATTGAATTCAACTCTGAACCACACCAAAACTTGGAGTCTTCAAAGACTCACTGATAGATCTATAAAAATTCCCAGGAGCCGGGAATATCCCCTGGGTTAAATCTGTTTCACGCTGGCTTTGTAAACTTGGAATTCAGAGTCTATGGGATGACCCTACTACCATTAGTAAAAACGACCAAAAGTTGATAAAAGACCTATATTGGGCCTACATAAATGAGAGTAGCTGGACATCCGGGGCAGAACAAGACCTTTGAAAGGCTTGTCTCCCACTTTTATTGGCCCTAGATGCGGAAGAGATCAGATACTCATTGTAGAACTTGTCAAACTTGCAAGGCAAGTGGGAAAAGTGGAAGGAAGCACAAGGCTCCTCTCCAACCTTTCCCTGTAGTCAGTACCCCCTTTGAACGGGTGGGCATTGACATTGTGGGGCCACTGGACCCTAAGACAGCCATGGGCAACAGGTTTATCCTGGTTTTGATGGACCATGCTACCCACTACCCGGAAGCCATCCCGCTCAGGACAATGACGGCCCCCGTGGTGGGACGTGCACTGATGGGGATTTTCTCCCATGTGGGGTTCACCAGAGAGGTAGTGTCTAACCAAGGTATAACCTTAATTTCCAGTTATATGAAGTCTCTGTGGAAGGAGTGTGATGTTACCTATAAGTTCACCACTCCTCACCACCCACAAGGTAATGGGCTGGTTGAGAGATTCAACGGGACACTTAAAGGCATGATCATGGGTCTTGAGGAACCAATGAGGCGTAAGTGGGATGTCCTCTTGCCATGCCTTCTGTTTGCTTACCGTGAGGTGCCACAAAAGTCTCCAGGGTTCAGCCCCTTTGAACTGTTGTATGGACACCCGGTAAGAGGACCTTTGAGTGTGGTCAAGGAAGGCTGGGAGCAATCTCCCAGGAAACCTCCCCAGGATGTATACAGTTACATGCTGACCTTCAGGAACCAGACTCAGCGATTTAGAGATCTCACTCAGGCGAATCTGGAAGCCAACCAAGAAGAGATGAAGCGGTGGTACGATCAGAATGCCACTCTGATTGAGCTTCAGCCTGGACAGAAAGTTTGGGCCGTGGCCCCTGTAGAGCCTTGTGCGCTCCAAGACAAGTGGACCGGTCCATTTGAGGTGGTGGAGCGCAAGAGTGATGTCACCTACCTGGTGAAATTGCGGTCTCCAAGGAACCCTTTGCGGGTCCTACATGTTAACCGCCTGAAGCCCCACTAAGAAAGGTCCGAAGTGGGCATGCTCCTAGCGACGGATAATGGAATGGAGGAGGAGACTGAGTCTCTTCCTGACCTCCTGTCTGCAACAGAGCAAGATGGGTCAGTGGATGGTGTCAGCCTCTCTGTCACACTGACCCTTGATCAGTAGCAAGATTGTCGCCAACTGTTGGGACAATTCTATGATCTATTTTCCTTGGTTCCTTGTGTCACTGAGTGGTGCGTCCATGATGTAGACACTGTGGACAGTCCTCCTGTGAAGCACAAGGCTTGCAGAGTGACTGACAAGGTCAGGGCTTACATCAAGGAGGAAGTCTCCAAGGTGTTTGATTTAGGGGTGATTGAGTTCTCAAACAGTCCTTGGGCTAGCCCATTGGTTTTGGTCCCAAAGGCTGCCGCGCCTGGTGCCACACCTGAACTCCAGTTGTGTGTGGACTACCGAGGACTCAATTCAGTCACCAGGACTGACGCACACCCCATCCCCAGAGCTGATGAGCTCATTGATCGGTTAGGGGCTGCACCGTACCTTAGAACATTTGATTTGCCGTTTGGGTACTGGCAGATCGCCTTGACTGATGGGGCCAAAGAGAGGTCAGCATTCTCCACACCAGATGGGCACTACTAATTCCGGGTTATGCCCTTTGGGATGAAGAATGCCCCTGCCACCTTTCAGAGGTTGGTCAACCAGGTATTGGATGGACTAGAGGATTTCAGTGCCGCTTACCTGGATGACATTGCAGTTTTCAGCGCTTGTTGGGAAGAACATCTGCACCACCTCTGGGAAGAGCTGATGGCACTCTGGAAGGCAGGCCTCACGATCAAGGCGAGTAAGTGCCAGATTGGGCAGGGTTCTGTGGTGTACTAGGGGCACCAGGTAGGGAGCGGCCAGGAGGCGCCGCTGCAACCCAAGATTGATACCATCCTGGCATGGGAACCCCCAAATACTCAGACACAGGTGAGAGCCTTTTTAGGACTCACAGGGTACTACAGGAAGTTTGTCGAGGGGTCTGGCAACATTGTTGCATCCTTGACTGAGCTGACTTCCAGGAAGCAGCCCAAGAAAGTGAACTGGACTGACACCTATTAGAAGGCTTTTGACGCCCTGAAGACTGCCATGTGCACAGCACCCGTGCTTCAGGCACCCAACTTCTCAAAGGAATTCATTGTTCAAACAGACGCTTCAGAGAATGGTGTGGGGGCTGTGCTATCACAGATTAATGAAGAGGGCCTAGACCAACTTGTAGCCTTTATCAGTAGGAGATTGCTTCCACTGGAACATAGGTGGAGTGCAATTGAGCATGAGGCATTTGCTGTGGTCTGGGCACTGAAGAAGTTGAGACCATACTTGTTTGGGACTCACTTCCTGGTTCAGACCGACCACAGGCCCCTCAGATGGTTAATGCAGATTAGGGGTGAGGACCCAAAGTTGTTGAGGTGGTCCATTTCCCTACAGGGTATGGACTTTACGGTGGAACACAGCCCTGGTACAAAACACGCCAATGCTGATGGTCTGCCCAGATTTTTCTGCCTTAGCGAAGAGAACTTCCAAGGGGAAGGGTAGTTCTCCCCAAATTTCAGCTGGAGGGGACACGTGTTAGACCTGGTATCATTGGAGTGAGTCTCCCTTCCATTTTTGTCGTATTGCCTCCTCTGTTTTTGATATGTTTTTGCTGGTTATATACTTTGGGCACTGTGCCACTGCTATTCAGTGTCACAGTGCAAGTACTCCCTATGTTAAATTGATGTACTAATTAGCGATTCCATGATTGGGTTCTTTGATTTACCTGTCAGACCCTAGTACAGTGCACCATGTGTGCCCAGGGCATGTAAATCAAATGCTGCTGGTGGGCTTGCAGCACAGGTTGTGCCACCCACAGAAGCAGCTTGTAAAGTGTGTCTCAGGCCTGCCATGTCGACTTGGCAAATGCACCCACTTGCCAGTCCCTAAACCTTCCCTTTTCTTCATATCAGACACACCTATGGTAGGCCCAAGGGCAGGGTGCATTGTAAGTATAAGGTAGGATGTGCCGGTCTGGCATGTCCTAATAGTGGATTACAGCAATTTTCGTTTTTCACTATTGCAAGGCTACCTGTTCTCCATAGGCCAGAATGGGCAGTTAGATTATTACATTTTATAATCCTAACTGACTCAGGGAACATGGTAGAAATTCGAATTTGGTATGCCTGAACTCAGAATGATAAAATACATCTTTTAGTAAAGTTGGTTTTAACATTCTGTGTTTGAAAATACCACTTTTAGAAAGTAGGTATTTTCTTGTCTAACTAGCCAAACCTGCCTCTGCTAGGTTGTGCATTCCTTGTCTGGAGTTTTGAGTGACAGGGCTGGGGGATTCCAAGAGACAGAATGAGTCAGCCCAGTGGTGAATAGGGAGATCTGCATCTAGATGGGAGGAAGGAGTTGCACCTGGGACCTGAGTAGGGCTGGGCCTTCCCTCCGCAATGCTGGCTCCACCTCCTGGGGTGCGGCTGATGTCTCTGCCCTGAACTGTGAAAGAAGAGAAGGAATCATGTGAACAAAGTGTTCCAGGGCTGTGCTTTCCCTCCGCAATACTGGCTCCACCTCCTGTGGGGCGTCTGATGTTTCTGCCCTGCACTGTGAAAGGAAAGAAGGAGTCCTGTAAACAGCGTGCTCAAGAACTGGTTTGGACCAGGCAGAGGCCTCTCTGCCTTCAGAGAACAAAGGATTTTGGGGTATAAATATTGGGACTCAGACCCAAGAACTTTAGATCACTTCTGGGAACAAGAAACCGTTTGCCAAGGAGAAGAACGATGGAAGCTGCAGGAGTTTGGACTGCCCCCCTGCCAGTGTGGTGTTTGCTGGTTTGGCCTGCAGTGGTTTCTTTATTGCCAAGGGAAAGGAGAAGGAACTTTTTAAGGACTTTCATCATCTACAGAATATTCTCCAAGGGATTGAATTTGTGCTTGCCTCCTGCTGAAGTCTCAGGGACAAAAGACTTCATCTCCAGCTCCCCTCTGAATTTCCTTTCAGGGAATTCTAACTGCAGAAGCCTGCGTGTCGCTGGGAGCTGGAAGCGCGTCGCAACGAGAAGAAGCGTGACGCCACCACAGCTGAAATCGTCGCATTGCCGGAGAAGCGTGCCGCCTCCGCATCCCCCAGGAAGCGTGTCTTCGTCGAAAGCTGCCTGCTGTCGCATCACCGGAGAAGTGTGATGCCATCGAGAGAGTCGCCATCGCATCACCGGAGAAGCAGGTCGCAGGGCCTGTCGCGGCTCCAAAGTACAGAGTTGTCGCAAGGCTGCCAGGGTGTCTACACATCATCATTGCATCGTCGTATCAAGGGCGCCATCTTCTCGCATCGCGCCCGGATTATCGCATCGCATCGAGGTGCCACCTTGCACATCGCAACCGGACCGCAAGCCGGGAATCTACGCATCATCCCTGCACCGGTAGGATCACAACGCATCCTCTACTCTGCGCAAGCATTGAGGCGTGATGCATTATCTCCCACGGATCACGGAACCGACGCATCTCCCCTTTTGCAAGCCTTTTGTTCATTTTGCATTACGCATCCAAGTACTTTGTTGAGAACTTTGTCTCATTTATCACCAACTTGAACTAAGTAACTTTTACCATCTTTAAGTCAACTTTAAGTACAGTATTGTGGATTGTTGTCGTTTGTGGTCTTGTGTTAAGTCTATATAAAGAATACTTATTTTTATTAAACCTGTGTTGTGTCCATCTGTAGTGTTGCCACTGTCTTACTGTGTATATTCACTAATGCTTAACACACTCCCTCTGAGATAAGCCTGTCTGCTCGTGACAAGCTACCAAGGGGGTGAGCAGGAGTTATTTAGGAGTGTAAACCCCTTATCCTGACTTAGAAGTAAGGGTCCCTATTTGAACAAAGTTGAATACCATTGCCAACTGGAGACCCCCAGATCTAACAATACCTGATATCTTTGGGTTTAGTTTGCGTTATGTAAAAGTCAACAAAAAAAAACCTAGTATTTGTTGCACCTTGCACAGCCACTTTATGAATTTTTTATACAAGCTCTATCGCCTGGAGAAACGTTGCTTAACCACATGAGGTGATTAAGATATCCCTTTCAAGAGGTGTTGATGAAATGTAATTTTAATTCATAAGCTGTGATGATTATTGTTATCTCGTTTATATAGATTTTTAAAAAATGAATATGATATGTATTATTTGTTATGTATCAGGTGCTAGTGTTTGCACTATTGTATTTGGTTGTGTACACTTTGATGGTTATTCCCAACTGAATAAAGTATTTTACTACTACTACTACTACTACTACATATGCAGATACCTATTATCTAGTTCGGCTGGATTTGGCGAGAGAGAAAAAAATTGTAACGTGCTGGAAATTTGGGGGGAGCTTACAAAGGGACTAAATTAGAAAATGTGCTAAATGTCACCAGCGAATAAAAAACCTTTATGCTCTCGTACCTCTAACTACAGTACATTCACTGTCATACATTTAGTCATATTGTCATGCAGGAAATGTAACACGGGGCAAGGAGATATAAGCAACAACATCACCACCAAGGGTTGAAGATAAGTTCTTCAATTTTAGAATTTCGTAAGCATTGCTCGTTATAGTTTCACACTACATCTCAAAGCCATGGAAAGAGGTTTTATCAATGCTTGCACCACTCACAGATTTGGGTGCCAGAATGCTACACAGATATTTAATTAAAACACGAGTTACAAAAGGAAACAGACTACATATGTCCACAAGACATTCGTCATACTGAAGAAAAAAAGTCTCTTTTTGCAATTTTGATGGTAGTGTTCCGGATCGTTTAGGAGCTGTGTTGCGGCCCAATGTGCAGCATCAAAAGTTACAATTACCTCACCTACGATAGTGAATTGATATTAACAGTATCTGCACCAGATAAGATTATAAAATATCCCGTACAAATCCCCTACATATTGGAAGACAAGCTGTAGGCACTGAAATATTAGAAACAGTATACATTGTAGAAATATAAAAATTCGTTTGCAGCCTGATGAGAGGTTATGCTTGCCCATTGTCCACCATTAAGTCTGCCTTCTAGAAGAAAAACTAAGGGTCAGCCCAGAGATATTTCTGGCAATTATCAGGTGTCCATAATGCAATCAGAAATCAAGCCATAATAGCATGCAAGAAAACAAGAATCCCTTTTTATTTTGAAGGGTGGGTATGCTTAACAAGTCAGAAGTTGGTAGTAATTACATTTTCAAAACCTTCCCTCACGTCTTCTACCTCTTTTCTCTCTAACATTATCTCTCTACCTATCTCTACAGCTTTTCATACCTACACCCTCTGTCTGTGTTTCTCCACCTCAGCATTGCCTGCCTCACCTCCCTCTCAAAATGCCTTTATCTACTCTACATCACCCTTATAACTGTACCTCTCTATACCACTTTCTGTGCCTCCCTCTCTCTTTTTCTCTGCCCCTATCTATGTACTTCAGCTCTCTACGCACCTCCCTCCAAACCGGTACATACCCGTCTACTCTATTTTCATCTCCCCTTCCTGTATCCCTCCTCCTATTATTTCACCTCTCAACCTAATTTTTAGGTCAAGCATAGTCAGCACATGCCCTGTCTCTCGAGATATGGAGTAGCTGCCCTGGGGGCTTTCAGCATGCCCATCACTTCTCATGGGTTCCTTCCTGTGCCATTCAAAATGCCTTGGTTTTCTGAGGTTAATCTTTACCATGTGTCCCTCTTTCTGCTCAGTAGTCCCCCCCATGCTACTGACCCTGTTACATATCTAATTGCGCTTCTGGACATTTCATTTAGTCTCAGGCACTATTTTCTGCACTGGTTTCTGGGCTTCATTCACTCTGCTCCTATGTAGCGTCACTTTTGAATGCTTACGAGTGTCTTTGTTTTTTTTCTGATTGTTCACAAATCTTTCGTGAGACCTGCAGGTCTGACACAAGAAACCCATCACGCTATTAAAAAAAATCTGTAGTCTATGGAAGATGTGACACATTTTTACCAAGTGTGACAGCTCTTGAGCACTATGAGGTTAATCCAGACGACTGGCAGGCCCTAAAATCGAAGCTTCTTCCTCAAAGCCTAGAGGTATTTCCTGATTGTAGTGACTGGAAGAATAAATTTTTTTCTTCATGCTGGGTGATGTCTTCATTTGCACTAACTGGTAGGTTGGTACAGAAGCTATTCAGAAGTTCTGGAATCTCAGACTCTCACCAACAAGAAAGCAAGCAATTCAAATGCAATATGTCTCGCATCACTGAAAGTTTAACCTATTGGCGTTGCCACTAATAATGCAATGCCAATAACTCAAATTTTCAGTAATGCAAGACCTATTGCATTTCAGACGCTTGTTCTCTTTACCTCACCCCTCTATCTCTCTCCATCTCTTGATGCCTTACTTTTCGAACTCTCTCTCTCCACATTATCCCTGCCTCACAACTCTCTTGCTCACTTCTATTTAATTACTCTCTCTAATTTACATCTGTCTACTCCTTCTTTTTACCCCACCCCCCATGTATTTCACTATCTACACTTTCAATTTACTTCACCATGTTTTCCTACCTCTCTTCTCCTCTTTTTCATCCTTTCCCATCCCCTCTACCTCACCACTCTCACAACATTACTTCTCTTTTCCCCACTACTGTTTCTCTACCTCTTTTTCTCTAGCATCATGTACTCCTATCTTTAGGTTGTAAAACGTTTTCAACACTACCCTTTTCTACTCCTTTTCTACTTACCCCCTGCACCTCATCTCTCTTTAACTCTATTAATTAATCTCTCTAACTCGCACTCTCTTTCACTCTACTGCTTTATCAATCGCACCACTTTTCTGTACGTCACCTGTGTTACTCTCTAGACTCTTTTTCTACCTTCATCCCATTTCAATAGCTTTCTCTTATTTTCACAACTTGTTCTGTCTTTCTATACCTCTTCTCTTGTTGTTCCTTTGTCCACCTCACAACTCTCTCTCTTCCTTGTGTCTCTCTATGTCCCTTTTGCTACCATAAGCCTCTTTGTTTTCCTCTAATTGTCCCTGCCTTTACCTCTCTCTTACTCATCTCTCTCTACTTTATCACTCCCTGACGACTTGTCAGCCACAGTTCAAGTTCTTATACCCACTCCAGTGGGCGTTGCTATCAACTCAGCCTTCTGGTTTTTGTGGTCGCGTTTAGAATTCCTCAAGTGAGGCGTCTTGGTTCACTCCCCATCAAACAAGTAAAATCCACAGTGGGTTGATGCAGTCCTGCTCACACTCTGTTGCATCATGAGTCCTC
Organism: Lissotriton helveticus; assembly: GCF_964261635.1. Taxonomy (NCBI): domain Eukaryota; kingdom Metazoa; phylum Chordata; class Amphibia; order Caudata; family Salamandridae; genus Lissotriton; species Lissotriton helveticus. Next base: position 1,492,804,750 of record NC_136061.1, on the reverse strand, counting down.
CATCATCACGCTATTGTCCAACATTGTGACAGCCAGGTGGCATCACATCGGATCCGCAAACACGTGGCGGGTCTCTTCCACGGCCGGACGAGCCGTTATAAATCCATCAACATGATTGTCAAAAACGGAAGAGCCCACACAAGTAGATTATTTCGCATCGTTTAATGGAGGCTGCAGCATAGCTGGCGGAAACCTGACATCATATTCACAGCCGACGCGTTTCGGGTTTCTCCCCCTTCATCATGGGCATTTTGCGGAGTGAATCAAGATGATTGTCAGCCACAGTTCAAGTTCTTATACCCTCCCCAGTGGGCTTGGCTATCAACTCAGCCTTCTGGTATTTGTGGTCGCGTTTAGTATTCCTCAAGTGAGGCACATTGGTTCACTCCCCATCAAAAAGTTAAATCCACAGTGGGTTGATGCAGTCCTGCTCACACTGCGTTGCATCATAAGTCCTCCATTGTCGCGACGAGCCATTATAAATCCATCAACAAGGATTTTACTTGTTTGATGGAGAGTGAACCAAGGCGCCTCACTTGTTTCACGAAGTGAAGCCACTAGAAGTTAAATGGCACTTTTGTTTTATTCCATTTCACAGCTTGCCCGCAGGCACCCACACAGGTACAGTATTCAATATAGTTCCACATCAGCCTGACGCGTTTTGGGATTTTCTCTATCCCTTCTTCAAAGGCAATTTTCACAGGGGTTTGGAAGCACTTTTTCATTGCGCACATTTATTTAAATTTCCAACACCTGCTGCAGTGGGCGTGGTCCTTCACAGGGCCATCTGGGCATTGTAGTGCGCCAACCCTCTTCCCCTCGTGGGGCAGCTTCCAATTCCTTCATAATTTGAACTGAATTAAAATCCAAGTGGAAAGAAGAACCGCACTAGGTGCTGCCTGCACCCTTTCCAGCAGTGAAATCCATGCCACAAGACAGCACCACCATGCAATGGCGCTGCTATATATATATATATATATATATATATATATATATATATATATATATATATATATCAACATGGACGGACCCAGTGGGGGATCCAAATATAAGGATGACACACTTTCATACACAGGAATGGAAAAAAAAAAGTTATTTTTTTAGCAGAAACCTCACCCACCAACCTTGTTGATGGCATGCTTCATCATTGGGTTCTCATCTGGGTTGCTGGGTGCAACCCAGCTGTGCTGTGATGCCTGAACTACAGCAGAGCGGGTTTGTTTGTTGGATGATTGCGTGAAAACAAAGGGGTGCTGGAAGAGTGATTTAAAAGTACCTCTAGAATACGCAATAACTGACTTTATTCTTGAGTTTCTAGGGCAGTATTAAAAACAGAGTGGGGATACTGTGAAGATAAAATTGGTCTTCCTTATCCCACTAGGGATATTTGGGTCCCCCACTGGGTCCGTCCATGTTGATGTTTATTGAGATAATCAGGGAGATTGACGTTCCCCTTATCTTTCCTCACTCTCTCTTTGTTGTTACTCATATATATATATATATATATATATATATATATATATATATATATATATATCGGCTCCACTTCTTCAATTACACCCATCCGGGTTAGAAGAAAAGAGCACTCGCAGGGTTTGAGCTTCAGCAAAGGTTTATTCCTTAAACAGACGCGTTTCGGGACAAAATCCCTTCGTCAGTGTTTACAAGTGAACGCCCTGCACAGCACCATTATGTGGATTCACTAAGGGTCATTAACACAAACATAGGACTGCAACAAACACTTGTATTTGCGCGCCATCTTTAAACGTGCATTTTGTCTTTAACGAAAACATTTTTACACTTATCCAATTCCAATTCTGCTTTTCTCACAGCTGATCATGCCGTATATCGGCAAAATTGTAACTTAAAAAGAGGGGCGATCTAATGTTACATCAATCAAAGGAGCCTTTTATATACTGATCGCTCAGACATAATTCCCCTAAGAGACGATTTCATATACCTTACAACATCGTAATTAATACGCTATGATCGTTTAAGTATCAAGTACAGTTCCGATTTCTATCTTGCCGTGTATTGGCAATTGCAGCCTTTGATCTGGCCGCAGAGATCTCCAAATAGTAGGATAAGTCCAGGCAATTGACCAAATACACAAAAGCTCTAAACAGTCTCATAACCCAAAGTGAATTATCTCAAATGGTACATCTTAATATAACGATCTAATAAACCCTCATATATAGTACAATCATTTTGATAGTACAAACTATTAAATCAAACAGTCATTCCAAAATTCAGCATATTTCAAATCATGATTTTACGATTATTTCTGGATTGTCCCAAATGAGAAGACATCTCCTCCCCCATGTTCAGACCTCCTGGTGCCTTAGTCTCTAAGTCGATTATGTATCGATGCTCTAGTCTTCTGAGTGTCTGTAATTTATTCCCACCCCGTGGACTCTCCGGGACACAGTCCAAACAGAAAAATCTCAAAAGATCCCTATTGCTGTTGTGCTTGATTGCAAAATGCCGGGCTACTGGATAAGAGAAATCCCTATTTGCTATTGCCCGCATATGTTCTAGCACCCTCAATTTTACTGGATTAATGGTGCTGCCAACATATCTCAATTGGCAGGGACACATTAAACAGTAGTCAGCATGGTCTGTGTGGCAGGACATGAATTTGTTTATTTTCTTTCCCCCTTTACAACCTTTCACATCATATGTTAGAGTTCTTTTGCTCGATGCGCAGGCTTTACACTTCCCATAGGGGAAGAAGCCCTTAGCATCCTTCAATGTTTCCTTCTTCTTCTCTATTGGATTTAAATGGCTCTGCACCGTACAATCACGTAGAGACCTCGCCTTTCTAAAGGTTATAAGCGGAACAACTGGTATATCAGGACCAACAATTTGGTCTGTTTTTAAGATATGCCAGTGTTTGGTCAATATATATCTGAATCTGAAGGAAGAATCTTTTTTGAACAAACGACAACTAAAATATGCCATACACAATAAGATGTTACTTGAACTTATCGATTTCTGTTTACATCATAACATCTTTCTTTTTGAGGACGGTCTATATAGGCAGTTGTCCGGTACGGCGATGGGCTCCTGCTTCGCCCCCAGCTATGCGAATTTATTCATTGGCTGGTGGGAGGAGCAGGTAGCCTGTGCCCCTAAAAATGCCACATGGAACAACAAAGTGGTAGCTTGGTGCAGGTACATTGACAATCTGTTCCTAGTGTGGGATGGGCCTGTGGCAGAGGCCAATGAGTCTATACTAATGCTCAACAACAACGACTGTAATCTGAGATTCACGGGGGAAGTGAGTAAAGAAAGGGTCAATTACTTGGACCTCCAAGTGAGTGTGAGGGAGGGTAAGATCTGTACCCAACTGTATAGAAAACCCACAGCTGGCAATAGCGTGTTACACACTTCCAGTAGCCACCCCGGTAGACTCATAAACAGCATCCCCTATGGGGAATTTCTGAGACTCAGGCGCAATTGTACCCAAGATGAGGATTTCGAAAGGGCAGCCAGTGACAGCATGGACAGATTCTCTAAAAGAGGATACAAACAGAATCTCTTACATGATGCTCTGAGTAGAGTAAGGAAATTGTCCCGAAGTTCTCTTTTTGAGATGGCAAATTTCGCATTATCACTCCTTATTCAGCCAATTCCTTCAGATTAAGATCTATATTGACCAAACACTGGCATATCTTAAAAACTGACCAAATTGTTGGTCCTGATATACCAGTTGTTCCGCTTATAACCTTTAGAAAGGCGAGGTCTCTACGTGATTGTATGGTGCAGAGCCATTTAAATCCAATAGAGAAGAAGAAGGGAACATTGAAGGATGCTAAGGGCTTCTTCCCCTGTGGGAAGTGTAAAGCCTGCGCATCGAGCAAAAGAACTCTAACATATGATGTGAAAGGTTGTAAAGGGGGAAAGAAAATAAACAAATTCATGTCCTGCCACACAGACCATGCTGTCTACTGTTTAATGTGTCCCTGCTAATTGAGATATGTTGGCAGCACCATTAATCCAGTAAAATTGAGGGTGCTAGAACATATGCGGACAATAGCAAATAGGGATTTCTCTTATCCAGTAGCCCGGCATTTTGCAATCAAGCACGACAGCAATAGGGATCTTTTGAGATTTTTCTGTTTGGACTGTGTCCCGGAGAGTCCACGGGGTGGGAATAAATTACAGACACTCAGAAGACTAGAGTCTCCATACATAATCGACTTAGAGACTAAGGCACCAGGAGGTCTGAACATGGGGGAGGAGATGTCTTCTCATTTGGGACAATCCTGAAACAATCGTAAAATCATGATTTGAAATATGCTGAATTTTAGATTGACTGTTTGATTTAATAATTTTTACTATCAAAAACATGTACTATATATATGAGGGTTTATTAGATCGTTATATTAAGATGTACCATTTGAGATAATTCACTTTGGGTTATGAGACTGTTTAGAGCTTTTGTGTATTTGGTCAATTGTCTGGACATATCCTACTATTTGGAGATCTCTGCGGCCAGATCAAAGGCTGCAATTGCCGATACACGGTAAGATAGAAATCGGAACTGTACTTGATACTTAAACGATCATAGCGTATTAATTACGATGTTGTAAGGTATATGAAATCGTCTCTTAGGGGAATTATGTCTGAGCGATCAGTATATAAAAGGCTCCTTTGATTGATGTAACATTAGATCGCCCCTCTTTTTAAGTTACAATTTTGCCGATATACGGCATGATCAGCTGTGAGAAAAGCAGAATTGGAATTGGATAAGTGTAAAAATGTTTTCGTTAAAGACAAAATGCACGTTTAAAGATGGCGCGCAAATACAAGTGTTTGTTGCAGTCCTATGTTTGTGTTAATGACCCTTAGTGAATCCACATAATGGTGCCATGCAGGGCGTTCACTTGTAAACACTGACGAAGGGATTTTGTCCCGAAACGCGTCTGTTTTTGGAATAAACCTTTGCTGAAGCTCAAACCCTGCGAGTGCTGTTTTCTTCTAACCCGGATGGGTGTAATTGAAGAAGTGGAGCCGATATTATTGGGATGGGACACCGCCGCGGAAACAGCACCCGCTACTCGAGTGACTCGTGGTACCGGTGTTTGGGAGCCTGAATATATATATATATATATATATATATATATAAATATATATTACCTACTGGCGGTCCCCAGTAGGTAGTTATAGTTAGGACCTAGTTTCCATAGGAAATCCGCAACATTCTATTGGGAATAACTTTGGCCCTGGTGGACGAATGTTTGAGAATTTTTCAAAGAAGATGGCTCGGTCCGCTGTGCTCATTCTGTGAAAGTTTTGGGGGGATTCGTCAAGTGGGGGCTGAGATAAAACGGGGGTCCCAAAACGTGTTTTTCCCATGTTATTTTCCATAGGACGTTTAGACACGGCTACAGCTCGAACGGCTGAATGGATTTATAAGAAATTTGGTAGAAAGGTAGAGTGTGGGTTGCAGATCACGCTTTTGTTTAAATGGTGTAAATCTGTTCAGTAGTTGCTGAGAAAATTAAAGTTGAAATCAGTTATATATCTGTAAGCGCGCACGGGTGCGCGCACCTATGCGGGTGTGCGCGAGCGGCATTGTGATTTGCTGTTTAACGTCTGTCAACATTCGATTCGGAGGAAATCAGGAAGTGTTGTCCGCCATTTTGTTAGTGCGAGTGAATATATTGTACAGAACAAAGGGTTAGAACATGGAAAGGGGGGAAGGTAGAGATTGTCTGGCCGGGTAGGTTTTCTCAGGGGGTGCAGTATGGACCGTGAACGCGAAAAGAACATTTTTTTTTTGTGAAAAAAGTTGCGTAGTTAGGACTTAGTTTCCATAGGAAATCCGCAACATTGTATTGGGAATAACTTTGGTCCCGGTGGACGAATGTTTCCGAATTTCTCAAAGAAGATGGCTCGGTCCGCTGCGATCCTTCTGTGAAAGTTTTGGGGGGATTCGTCAAGTGGGGGCTGAGATAAAAGGGGGGTCCCAAAACGTGTTTTTCCCATGTTATTTTCCATAGGACGTTTAGACACGGCTACAGCTCGAACGGCTGAATGGATTTATAAGAAATTTGGTAGAAAGGTAGAGTGTGGGTCGCAGATCACGCTTTTGTTTAAATGGTGTAAATCTGTTCAGTAGTTGCTGAGAAAATTAAAGTTGAAATCAGTTATATAGCTGTAAGCGCGCACCTATGCGGGTGTGCGCGAGCGGCATTGTGCTTTGCTGTTTAACGTCTGTCAACATTCGATTCAGAGGAAATCAGGAAGTGTTGTCCGCCATTTTGTTAGTGCGAGTGAATATATATTACAGAACAAAGGGTTAGAACATGGAAAGGGGAGAAGGTAGAGATTGTGTGGCCGGGTAGGTTTTCTCAGGGGGTGCAGTATGGACCCTGAACGCGAAAATAACTATTTTTTTTGTGAAAAAAGTTGTGTGGTGCGCGCACTCGGTAGCGTACCCCTATTTACAAGACTGTGAAAAACTATAGTGGAGAGAATGGAAAGGGAGCAGGGTGGAGACTGTTTGATTTCGTAGGTTTCTTGAGGGGTTTATTAAGGATGCCGAAAGTCTAAAAGTAGCTTTTTTTTTTGCTAAAAAGTTACGTGGTGCGCACACCCGGTCGCGCACGGCGAACATAAAACATAAAGAAAGATGGAGATAAATTACAAGTTTGAGTGTTTAGATCTAAGGTGGCTCTTAAAAGAGCCCTTGTGTTAATTGAGTTTTTTCTACACTTATAAGTAAGTTCCGATGCAGAGTCTCATGTTACAGAGGAAAATTCTATTTCCCTCATCCGTGAAATGAACACCATCTCTCCGATAGATGCCTTCCATGTTGAAACGCAAGTTGTTGTTGTATATAGAACCCATGTTATATTCTCTGAGGAAAGCAGAAACAGATTTATTTACATGTTTCCTTGCTTTCTCAATCTGTGGACAACGTTGATTGGACCAATTCCATTTTTGTCTTTGGCATATATTTGAATACACCAAGACAGTTAGAGGAAAAAGTGACATCAATTGACGAAAGGTGTCTTTTAGAAGCATTTCCAGACCTACCCCTGTTAATGTGCCTAGATCATTCCCACCACAGTGCACAATTATCAGGTTAGGTTCAGGGAGATGCATAAAAGTTTTCACCAATGGTATCAATTGGTGACATCTTAATCCTCTTTGGCCAATCCACGTAATTTGCACATTTGGTAAAACAAGGTTAGAAATTCGTCTGTTTGCAGCATATGTTTCACTCCAGTGAATATAACTGTGTCCTACAAGCCAAACCTTCATTTTCAAGGCACATGCAGTAGTACTCCGATTGGTTCTGGAAGTGGAATGGCAAGTAGATGGTGAAAGTCACAATAAAAAAGTGTGTGAGGTTTGGTGTTGATGAAAAACTGAACGTGATTGGTTGATTGTTATACGTCAAGATTCAAGACTACGTTGTATGTTACTGTTTTATTAAAACCAAATCTTCTATTGGTCGTGGAAAAAAAAGAAATGTAAAAAAACAGTGGATAGGCAGGTGTGTTTGGAGGGAAATTAGCCTTTTTGCTTTGATTTAGAACGTTGAGATATGAACTTTTGACCTGTGCCTTCAGCCAGGTGCAGAATGAGCTGTTACCATGGTAACAGCCAGAGAAGTCAGAGGGTGAAGGGTGACCTTTATGTGACTTTGAAAAAATTGAAAGGGATAACCAACTGAAATGTTAATTTGATTATGAAATTGTGCGGGAACAAATATGATTGGTTGAAGAGACATATATGAGTGTGTATTGACAGAAAATCTATGCCATTATTCTTTGGTTGCAGTGATAGAAGTATTATTGAGAGCTCCGTCAAACGGCTATCGTTTTGCTACTATCATTGTTCTACATCTTATAAAGCATTGGTAAAGGTGAGTGTCTAACTGTTTCTTTTATGATGTACCGTTAAATGTGGTTTGATCACTATATTTGATTATTTGACTTACAGTCTCTAAGCAACCAAACTTTTGACTTTGTCACGGTTTTATATGTTTTCAACTACTGTTCCATTTCATTACATCAGTCTTTTTAAACATTGTTTCTTTGTAATTATTAGTTTTAAATTACGATTAATAAATTTGATTAAGGTCATTGGACTTGAGTCATGTTTTTATGCTATCCACTACTGTTAGGTCTTTTAATTAAATGTCAGTTAGAGACGGATCTGCAACGAAATTTGGGTGGGGGGGAGGAAAAAAAATGTTTTTTGCTAGGGGGACATGAACGTTTAATAAGTAGGAAGAGTGAAACTGGAGGGGCTGTTAGAATGGGTAAAACAAGTGCAAGGCCTAATTAACATTCAAATGGTTCTTTATAAAGATGTGAAACGTTCAGGTGCGGCTCTGTGTGTATCTGGGATGTATGTTATCTTGGGCTTCCACAGCAGACGGGAGGGGGGGGAGGGGGCTGAAGTTATGTGAAGTTAATAGGGGTTGTGCGCAGTTTCTTCACTTTGTTTCAAGTGTGAATTATAGTTTTGGATGTATTTGTGGTATACTGAATAAATGGAATATAAAATATGATAAAATAGACAGAAATTAATTGAGATTTGGGAGCGTTTTCACATAATCTGTAAAGTTGGTTACAGATCAAAAAAAAGGAATTAGCAGAAACAGAGATAATGCAGGTAGAGAGAGAAATGGTAGATTATATGTCATATCGTCGACAAAAAGTGCGAATGCTTTAGGTATTATAAACTTTAAGTTTGAGGAAAAAATTACAGTGTGGTTTGTGGCCGAGGGATGCACTGGTGGGGGTGGGGTGAGAAGGAGATGTGTCCCAGTACAATCAAATGAAAAGTTGTGACCATGAGGTTGTACACAGGTTCGTGGAGTATATGCCTTCATAAATTGATGTAGAAGACCGAATATACATAGAGGTTTCTGTGTTTCGCCGTGTGACTCTATTTTTATCTCCCTCCTGCTTTCAGTATTCGTTGCTCTGTGTTATCTTAGTGTGTGTGTGTCTGTCTGTGTCTGCGTTCAGTCTGGGCTGAGGACGTTTGTTCTGCAGGCAGACACAGATAGTCGCATCAGAGTACTTGGCAGGTTTCGAAAATACTATTTATATAATTGAGATGGTTTTTGGAAGCGTTAGTCAGTGTATGTCGAGTTTCAGAATTACCGCTCGGTCGGGTCCACAGAGCAGAGGGTTTCTCGTATTTCACTTCTTGGCTATTTTCGTTTTTCACTTTGTTCTCTGATGGCTGGGAAAGAAGTGTTTGTTATAGCGGAGATGAAAGGGTGATAAGTAGTGAAATACGACATAGCGTGTGCTCTGTAGAAGCGGGGGAGCAGTGATTATCAGTCTGAGTGAAGTACAACTGCGGCGGTGCTTGGTTACAGTAATAAATTATTTTTTTCCCAGAGGTACGATTGATGCCATGGTTCACAACCCGCAAAGAAAGGCTTGACTGGCCGTCGCAGGCCAGCGGGTTGCACCATGAATAATTCAGGTTGACAAAAGAAAAGATGAACTGAGTTCAGCTGAGATTACGTCAAACACATGAATACAGTTTTAGTATACATTAATTTCAGTTGTGAATATGGATTAAAAGAGGGAACGTATATATTTGAAATATTTATTCATTGATGCAGTGCTTTGAAGCGAAGTTTATTATCTAATACGAGTAAAGATATTTTAAAGAAAGTAATCGGCATAGTTACTAGTCCATACAACACAAATGATGGAAATGTAGTATGAAGCAAAATGAATAACGTTTAAAAAACATATTGTACAGCCTCGTAATAAAATATAATAAATTATATTGCATGTAAGAAGGTGTCTTTTGATTTTAAGTTCAGTAATCATATATGAAAATGCTAGTGGTTAAATATCACCTCATTAACAATTAGTTATCTGCATACGAAGCACTATCAAGCTTGTTGTATGGTATTGTGTAAGGAAATAAAAAACACGCCAAAAGCGAGAACTTGGCTGGAGGTGCATGTATGTTATCTGCAGGGACGTTCGAAAATCAGTGTTCAGAACAACTACTGTATTGAGATAATTTTTTGAAAAGTTTCAGTACTGGATGTGACATACAGGTTGATAAGCAAGGGTAATATGAGTGTAATCATATACTTTTCAGTTATGAATCAAAAATATTTCACTAGGCAGAAAACAAAAGCAGCACATATGTGTGTAAGGTGGAAATTGGAGTAAAAAGGGAAAATGGCGAAAAACGATATAAAAAGTCATTGTAACTATACGCATTTATCAGGGCACATTTAACCATATTTTAACCAGCTTTGCTTCGAGAATATTTCAAATGAGATAAGATAACATAAGCTAGTGATTTGTTGAAATTAGAGCATCATGAAATGTTTTGAACAAAATCGAGTAGGTGAGGAAAAAAAATGAACTCTACATAAAACAAAAAAATCTCACCAACACAAAATTGCAATGTCCACTGTTAGTAAAGCCAATAGGTCTGTTTATATAAAAAATAAAAATAAAAAAATAATAAGAAAAATAGGGAGGGAGAAAACAGTCAAGACGTCAATGGCTTGCATAACAGTCATCCTTCCATTGAGTAGGCAAAGTAAGTAGCAACCGCTTCTAAAAGGAAGTCATTGTTATCGTCCGAAAACAAGTCAGCCATCCAATTGAAAAGAGGAAATGAACATACATGTTCTTTAATTACCGGAGCCTCTAGTACCATCAGAGGACAATTCGGTGAATTTTCAATGTAGCTGTGTGCCAAGAAATCTTGTGCCGCTGCGAATATATTCCAATGACCCAGAACTCCATCTATCGCTGCAAAGGCCATAATCCCTCCGTCGGAACAAAGCTGTTCGTGATCAATTAACGGATTCATGAGATGATTGTAATTTACTTCAGGAGATACCGAGTTGCAGAGACATAAGTCCAGGGCCCACATGAAATCACAGCTCAGGCAATGAAATACAGGTTGCACACAGGTGAAATAGGAAAATCGAAATGATAATCCATATGATGCACTCAAAGTCGCGAGTGGTAGGATGCCATAGTACTCAAGCATCTTGTGGCGAAAGAGTTCTAAGTGCTCCAGCTCGTTTGCGAAGACAGGACGGACCTCCATTTTGAAATAAAGAAAATAGGAACAGAAAAGTAGTAGCTGCTGGTAGTAGATGAGGACGTTCAGAAACATAGGTCAGAGAATATGGAGTGAAGAGTAGCAGAATGCCTTTAAATAATTTGGTGGAAAAAAATCACCAAACCATTGGTTAGTAGTTGCAAAAAAAATAGGCCAGCTGGGAAGTGGAGGAGCGTTAAAGAATATGAGAGTCACCTCAGGAAGTTGTAAAGGAAGGTCACTATTTAATAAGGTATGCAGTTTTCTGCGAGTGATAGCTAAGTGAATGAGATATGTTTGTGAACAGATGCTCGGGTAGCTTGATTTTGTGACAATAAGGCTGTTGTTCAAGTCTTGGGATGGAACTTTGAGTTCAAGGCCGGATTTCGCGGCCAGATGGAAACATCAAGGTTCCCATGCGGGGGTGGATAAACTACATTTTTACAGAGGGGTATATGCAGAGTGACTATTACAGAGAAGGCTTGTCGTTTAAAAACTCATAGTAATTCACATTGCTTGAAAATAAATAATCACTGCTGAGTGTTAAGGTAAAATTCGGCATTATAGGAGGTACCGGTGTACCTTTGAAAACACATGCAACATTACAGTGCTTCCTGTTAAATAAGTCATGCATTTGGTAGTGCCTGGATGTAAACGACTAATTCCATGTTTCAGTACGCTGATATCTATACAAATATATTTTTTTGCCGTCTCTAAGGGATTAGTAAGTATAAGGGAGTGACTTGGTTTCATGTTACTAAGAGTTACTGAGCCGGTGGTATGTATTTTTGTGAAAAAAAGATGTGGAATTTAAACATTGAAAAAGCGCGAAAGATAGAGTAATTAGTTCAAGGATGAGGCATGTTGGAGGTGCAGCTTCTGACTAAAAAGGGTAAAGTGCCTAGGCGTTGAATGTGGAAAATCGAAAAAGAATCGTGTGTGATGAAAAGTAAACGTGGTTTGAATATAAAATTTAAAGGTGGAAAGGGACCGGAGACATGAAGATAGTTTCAGGGCTTTAAGTTTGTCGGGTGTTTTCGGGTGTCAGTAGAGGCAGTTTCTTAAAGTTAGGCTGGGTGTGTATCGAGGTGCACTTTTGTGCTCTGGCATAGGTAGATTGTTTTTTTTGTCGGCCTATCATGACAGCATGGTGTTGCAGCACTTCAAGAAAAACTGGCAGAGTAAAAACATAGAATGCAGTACAGACACGTTCAGAAAGTACATGTAGATTATGTGCGGTATTGATATTTTTGACACTGTGTACTTATGAGTAGTGGAGAAGTGACGCAATGAGATGATGCTAGGTGAGTGTAGTGTAGTAACGGAACAGAAAACCTTTAAAGAGAGTTACATTTAGTGTGGAATACTTTTTATTTTTTATGAAACTTAGGTATGAGAATATTGTTGTGGTGTCAGCCGGAGTGTAAGTTGAAGTTTTGTAAACAATATTGAGAGGAGTAAATTAAGGTTTATTTAACTTGTGCAGCTATAAATGTGTGTGAAAGGCAATAGTCCACAGTCTTGTAAATAGGGGTGCGCGACCGAGTGCGCGCACCCCGCAACTTTTTTCAAAGAAAAAAAATGTTGTTTTCGCGTTCAGGGTCTATACTGCACCCCCTGAGACAACCTACCTGGTTAGACAATCTGTACCTTCTCCCCTTTCCATGTTCTAACCCTTTGTTTTGTACAATATATTCACTCGCACTAACAAAATGGCAGTCAACACTTCCTGATTTCCTCCGATTCGAATGTTGACAGACGTTAAACAGCAAATCACAATTCCGCAAACTGTACATTTTTGCAATTTTGAAGAATAGGCAAAATTACATAACTTAAAGCCCTGAAACGATCTTCATGTCTCCTCTCCCTTTCCACCATTAAAATTGTATTCACTTTTGTGCTCTGGCATAGGTAGATTGTTTTTTTTGTCGGCCTATCATGACAGCATGGTGTTGCAGAACTTCAAGAAAAACTGGCAGAGTAAAAACATAGAGTGCAGTACAGAGACGTTCAGAAAGTACATGTAGATTATTTGCGGTATTGATATTTTTGACACTGTGTACTTATGAGTAGTGGAGAAGTGACGGAATGAGATGATGCTAGGTGAGTGTAGTGTAGTAACGGAACGGAAAACCTTTAAAGAGAGTTACATTTAGTGTGGAATACTTTTTATTTTTTATGAAACTTAGGTATGAGAATATTGTTGTGGTGTCAGCCGGACTGTAAGTTGAAGTTTTGTAAACATTATTGAGAGGAGTACATTAAGGTTTATTTAACTTGTGCAGCTATCAAACTGTTTGAAAGGCAATAGTCCACAGTCTTGTAAATAGGGGTGCGCGACCGAGTGCGCGCACCCCGCAACTTTTTTCAAAGAAAAAAAATGTTCTTTTCGCGTTCAGAGTCTTTACTGCACCCCCTGAGAAAACCTGCCCGGTTAGACAATCTGTACCTTCTCCCCTTTCCATGTTCTAACCCTTTGTTCTGTACAATATATTCACTCGCACTAACAAAATGGCGGTCAACACTTCCTGATTTCCTCCGATTCGAATGTTGACAGACGTTAAACAGCAAATCACAATTCCACAAACTGTAAATTTTTGCAATTTTGAAAAATAGGCAAAATTACAAAACTTAAAGCCCTGAAACTATCTTCATGTCTCCTCTCCCTTTCCACCATTAAAATTTAATTTACAAACCACGTTTCCTTTTCATCACACACGATTGTTTGTCGGTTTTCCACATTCAATGCGTAGACACTTTACCCTTTTTAGTCACTTATGCGGCTGTGCGCGAGCGGCATTGTGATTTGCTGTTTAACGTCTGTAAAGATTCGATTCGGAGGAAATCAGGAAGTGTTGACCGCCATTTTGTTAGAAAAGACCCGGCACATAATCTACATGTATTTGGGTAACAAATATACTAAGTAAGATTGTGTAGCAGTGTATATCATAAATATTGCATGTAGTATCCTGGCAATGTGTGGTAGATTATACTGTAAATGATGATTGATTTTTAAAAAATGTGGGTGAAAAATTGGTAATTGAATGTGTTTAATAAAGAAATATTAAACTTAGGCTTTAGGATATATAATGGATAGAAAATTAGGGAATGTATCTGTTAGGCATGATATTTGGCATAATGGGTGTATGTTGTCTAATAAATATGTCTGTAATATGTTAACTAAAATTCAGTTGTTTATTTTTTTTAAGAGTGTTTGGTGCTGAAAAGCAACAACCTGAAGTCAACGTGACAGAGTATACAACGATCAAATTCTTTTTTACAGGTGAGTTGAAATTTTTTTAATGACAATATATTTATGTGTAGATTACCATAATCAGCAAGATTTTTTGGGAATATTTGCACTGCTTCTCTTTTGCAGGAGGATTTTATTTTCTATTTTAAACATGTCTGTACCTGCTTGCACCACATATGTATTTTGAGATACGGTTCCACTGTTTGTTGGTACTATCTTTTAATGGGCCGGGTCCATGTGTTATTTTCTATGCAGTTCGGGTTCATCTATTCTTTGACTGTAAAAGTTTGCTGTTTACGTGGATTAATTCTTGCTAAGTCATCATTATCTCTCTAACTTATGCTCTATCATTTGTGTACAGTCATTTTTCTTGATTTATAGAGGTGTATTATGATATGGCTGTTGGCGTGATGGGCATTTCTGATGCATTTCTGTGACTGTACTATCTATTTGCACCCTATTATATGCATTTGCACAGGTGTATTATGATGTGGTCAGTCGGAGGCCATGGAGGGACTTACGGTGGGGCAGGGAGGCAGGGAGGGGGAGGTGTAGGGTGGAGAGATCTACAATCTGGCATATGGATAATTGCAGGTAAGTATACAATTCAATTAATAAAATGAATTTTGTAGTGTACACAGCATCGCATTTTGCGATGCAGTGCGCACTACAAAATTCATTTCAATAATTAAATTATGTATTTACCTGAAATTATCTATATCCTGGTTTTTAGGTCCCTCCACCCTACACCTCCCCCTCCCCGTCTCCCTGCCCCACCGTAACTCCCTCCACGAGTCGTGGCTGAATGTGGTTTCATATGGTTATGATGAAACGAACACAACATAACTTTAAAAGAAACATCAAGCTATCCACTGATACCCAAACTCGTGGGGAACCAAAAACTGGTGCAAAACTAGTGCAATGCACAATGTGTGACAGGACCACCCTCTCTAGAGAGATGAACAAAAAATATTCATGTGGGATGACGTCCATCTCGTATTATCGTAAAACCTATCATAGAAAACGTCTCCAACTGGCGATCTACAAGAGGGAAGCTGGAGGGCCATCTACATCAGTGGCAGAAGCAACAATACCCGGCCAGAAAGTCCCTTTGGAGTCAGATATGACTCCACAGTTTTCAAGAATGGCCACGTATTGCATGGACTCTAGTGTTGTTATACCAGCTGGTGAGCAGTGTGTTACCGCCATTCACAATGCTGCCAAAAATCATATAAGGTATTTTTTCCCCTTTTATCTTTTTGCACATTTCATGAGAGGAGTTCATGGAGAGCAGCAAGAAGGCAATGCAAAGCTGAAGGACCCAAGACTTCAATAGCAGCATAACAACACCAAAGCAGAGAGTCAATTAAAAAAGCCAAATCTCAACTTCAAGATTTGGCTCCACAGTTTTCCCATGATGTGATCATACTGCATGGATTGTGGAGTTGTAGTTAGTGTTGGAGAGCAGTCCATAATGGTCCTTCTCAATGCTGGAAAGAATACTAAATGTTGATTTTTGTTCTTCAACGTTTTTCTACATTAGCAGGTATTTTATTATCTTACAAAATGGTTATCTAATGTCTATCTGATGTTCATTTTATTATCTTCCAATTTTTTGTAACACTACTTACATATAACTTGCCGTTTAGACAAGTCAAACCATCCCTCTACAAATAAATACACTGGTAACTTTGCCAGTTATCATGATTTACTTTTTCAATTTTTAAATACAAGTCATCAGTCTGTGTTTCAATCTTCTAGTAAGTGCATCAGCAACATATAGAAACATACTCTGTTTTTTTACAGAAGACTGTGTTACATTTTGTAATCTCGTTTTTAAAACTATTAACTGTAATAGATGTGTCTTGTTCAGCAACTCCTCCTCTTAACAACTCTTCACTTCCACTAGAATCCTGCTCTGGACCGAAGAAACAAAACTGCACATCACCACAAACCTTTTCTACGTGTGCCACACTACCAAGCAAAAGTGCTCTACCTATTTCTCCTAAACATAATGCAGGAGAGTTCACATAATACAGCTTCCTACCTAAAGTTCGCATTGTTGTATGGTATAACTTATTTTGTGTCTTAAACTTTGCCTTGGTAAGATACATAGGAATTGTCTTAATGTATCAATGGATTGCTGTCTAGTACTAGAAACACTACTACAGTTCCATTTGTATACAATACCCTGACCATTCCTTCCTTGTACCTCTTCTGCAATAACTTCTTTTACATTTCTAGATACCATCACCTCTTTTGCTATAGGACTACTATTCTTAATTTCATAACATCATCCTCTTTAATCATTAGCATGAACTAATTTGTTATCCTGGAGATAGCTTTTTTCATTGAAGAAAGTCTCTGTACAAGAAGTATGTATCCAATTCAATTCAATTCAAACATCTTCATGCGGATAGTGGTGGATCCATAAAAGCTCAGTTCACATAACAGAAAAAAGTGTACAAGCTCATTAATCATACTATCAGAAGAGTAAAATCATACATAAGCAAACATCATGTTATGAACAGATAAAAACAGGTATCAATAAAAACCCTCTTAATTTAACATATTTCTAGAATATGGGGGGCTAATTAAAAAACAAATCTACAGACAACA
Organism: Lissotriton helveticus; assembly: GCF_964261635.1. Lineage (NCBI taxonomy): Eukaryota > Metazoa > Chordata > Amphibia > Caudata > Salamandridae > Lissotriton > Lissotriton helveticus. Next base: position 1,492,787,811 of record NC_136061.1, on the reverse strand, counting down.
TCCATTGGGTTTAGATAAAACATGATTACAATGTATAAAACTAATTCAATAAAAACGGGAGTCATAAAGTGCACATTGTGTTGCGGGCGCGTACTGCAACTTTTAGAAAAGTACCTACACGAACAGTTAATTCATCATTTTTCAGCTTAACCTTTTGGATGCTCATGACGAGCTCAGCTTGTCATGAACGCGCCCGTTCCATGGAACGTTTGCACGCTGGGCTGATTCTCTGCTGTGTTGAACGTTCCGTTGGAACGAGCGCGGTCATGACGAGCTCAGCTCGCCATGAGCACCGGAGCACCGTGGCTCATGACGAGCTGACCTCGTCATGAGCATGGGGGCGCTGTATGGCCCTGCCCCCCAGCACAGTGAGGGAATCCCACCAGCTGCGAAGGTGTTAAGAATGTCCATATAGGCTGCATCAAAACAAATAGACAAGATAAAAAAAAAACAATATAAAAAACAGTTTTGTGTATTCCATGTAAACTTACAAAAAATAATAGGAAGTGGGGTGTTGTTTGCCCGCTCCTGCTGTTGGAGGGGCATGGTAATTGATCCAGATTAGGATTGTACCCCAGAGGAAAACATAATAAAAATGCAACTGTGCCTGGCCTTAAACTAAAGAGATGTCTTCTCTCCCAACGACCTATTGATTTTAAAAGATCACTAGATGGTGTATTTGATGCATCCTCAACAGACATGTAAGTTGCTACAGACGTTTTCTGGGACTCCCTTTCGTGTCTTAGTGTTTTAAAATGGGCGAAAGGGCTCCCCGAAGGACTTTTCTGTTCATATTATCAATTTCAGTAGGATTTGAGAAGACCAGTGCATGATAAATACTACTCAAGCTCTCCTTCATTGCTGCAAACCATGGTATTTCCCTTCCCTTGTCACACTTGAGGCAGTCACTTATTATCTCTCTAGTGAGCGACGCTGCTGATGTTTTTCCACATAGCAAGCCAAAAAAAGGGCAGGGCAGGCCTTTATGTAATCTTCAATGTAATGCATTTTTAAAATGGCATGACAAACATATTGTGATGTGGATATCGGTACTCCCAAAAGTTATGGGCAAAATCTGTTTTCTTCAAGCTGTGTACTGTTACTCTTTGTGTTGCGCCGGACATCGGCTCCATGCGTTGCTGTTGGAATACACTGTTTTATAGATTTTCAAAAGTGCTAAAATTACCCCTGTTCTTTTGGGCTGGGGAAGGCCTTGAATTGAATTAATAGCTTTAGAAAACGTATTCCTGCTATATGCCACATGGTCGACCCAAGAACCGTTGGCAGTGAAGACCAGCCCCCAGGTAAGGATAAGTACACATGCGTTGTAATTTTTGATTATCCACAACAATGATGTTTAATAGATACTTTTTTGGCCCACAAGACATTATAACAAATGTTTTAAATTAGTACACAGATCTAAGCCACCATAAAATCCACAAAACCCCACACAAGAATACATAATGTATTCGGTGTTCGGCCAATTAGGATTGCATCGTCGGCATACAATATGGTTGTGAGTATCTTACTATTGATTCTGGGGACATTGTTAGTTAGTACTGTCAAGGATTTGTGTAAATCATTTATACAAATAAAAAGCAATGAGGCTAGAACACACACCTGCCTTCCCCCTCTGTCAACTCTGATGTCATTTGAGACCTCCCCACCCATATTGATCCTCACCTGGGCATTCATGTCCTTATGCAGATAAGCTAAAAATTTAACTAAGACCTGTTCTAAACCATATTCTAAAAGGGTAGACCATAAACGAGACCGGTTAACAAAATCAAAGGCCGAGGTGAGGTCCATAAAAGCCAGATATATTGGGGATTGCTGGGCTATAATATACTTCTCAATAATTAAATTAAGATGTAGGCAATATTCGATAGTTCCTTTTTTATTTCTAAGTCCTAATTGGCATGAAAGTAAAATACAATCCTCCTTAGCCCCTTATTTTTATCTTGTTGTATAAGATCCTCCCTAAAATTGTCATTGTGTTATCTTTTAGGGTAATCTGCCTGCAGTAGCTTGGCTGAGAGCTGTCACCCTTTTTGGAGATTGGTACAATAATGCTTGTTGACCAGGTGCTTGGGAGCGGAGCGGGGCATTAGTTAAATTATTAAAAACATTTCATAAAAGCGGCACCCAGAACTCTGGTTTATACTTAATCAAGTCAAATCAAGTTTTAGGGGCTTTATTTCCCAAGCTCTGATGGATAGCATCTTCAACTTCCTGTAAAGATATTGGGATCCCAGAGGGGACCTGATGCTCCACAGTATGTATCCATTCTCCACAAAAAACTGTACAACAGTTACTTCTAGTAACTAATCTTTTCTTCAGGTTTTGTCTCCACATGCAAAACGCTATTTTGTCAAAAGTCTTCCTTTTATTTAGAATCAAAATGAAAAGCTTCCTCTTCAAAGCAAAGACCTTGTCAATGACTCTTTCAACTCATTCTTTCTGTTTCACTGCATCTCTCCTTCTACACTTTTTAAAAATGTAAAACTAAATTTACAAGGCTGTAACTATGCAATCATTATAACATTTGCGCAGAACCTATGCAGCCATCTAAACACCCACACACACTGGCGTTCATGCTATTACTTAATTTGAATAGCTGGTGGATTCTAACCATATAATTTGCCTTCTGTAAGAATTTGAAACTTTATTAAACCTAAAGGTTTCCTTGTAATATGTGTTTCATTTTCATTGTAAAGCCTTATATACTTTGCAGCCTGCATTTAAATCGTGTTGGCCAGATCCATAATGGGAGCAACTGATGGAGTGATTTAAAAGTAAATTGCTGGAGTTCATGAAATGCCCTGTATTATTGGAACATTGTGATTGGTCTTACTGAAATCTCTTCTAGTTTCCATGGCAATAAGTCAGCTCTGGGCATGGTCGTTTCATGAGTGATATGCATGGAGAAACTGTGGTACTCATGCAATGTCAAAATCAGGTGGAAGCGGAGTGCCCTCTGGAGGGACATTCGGTGACTCTGCCTTTGAATGCGGGTGAATTAGCGATGGGCGACACATCGTTGAGCAGCTCAAGTCTTCTGCAGGCAGCTTAACTTGATCTAGTTTGGCACGTTCACTGTTTGTCTGAATTTATGAGATAATGGGTGTAGGAGTGGTCTTAATTCCTATGTGAGGCCCACTGGTTGGGTAATAGAGGCAGTCACCCCATTGGATGTAGATCTATAAGATATACTCACACATACTAATAGCCTCAGTGATGAGGGGACTATGTTGCCTGGCAATGTTCTAACCAGATGCCTTTCACGTGGAGATCCCATGGAGGTCTTGCTTAACTGTCAGGCATTAATGTGAGACTCAATGGACCACACTGAGGTTTCATAATGTCAAATTGCTGGATAGTTGCGATCACCTCACACCTGATTTTGGTTCTAGTGGCAGGTGCCCATCACTATGGCCCTTATAGGGCTCTGCAACAAAGAAAGTGCGCAACGGAGAATAAAACGTGATACAGGAATGCTGATTAGAAAACATTAGGACGGAACAGACATATGAAAGATGGTTTTTCGGAAGTCAATGTGAGAGGGAAAAAGTGAGCAGAGTGGCGATAGTAAAGGGGGATTGTTTGACATTGGTGCGGGAGAGGCAATATAAAAACACATGAGGCGCGGGGATGACTGCTTTCCAGCCGGGCACATAACTGTGATTTACTCGCCGAGAACAGCTGTTAGAGTGAGATCTGCTCGGCAGTTGTTTCTTTCCTGCTACTCGTAGCAGATGTTGCCAGAGGGCAATAGTATTTGAAAACCCAGGATGAGGCTTGCATAAAACATCTGAAACTTGGATAGAGATGGAAACTCACTTTACAACGCACCATCAGTTTGAAACATGCAATAGTAAAAAATGTTTGCAGGTAAATTAGACATGGATTGCATCTTCAATGACCCGGCAGATTGCCTCCTCCTTTGTCTGCCTCTCTGCACCTTCCTTTGGATCCCAAAATGTATCCCAGTTTAACCACTGTGGCTTTAAGTGAGGCTTGAGACACAATTTCTCTCCACCCCCATGACATGCATGTCTTGCGAAAATGCTCAACATATCCTTTTCAGATTAAGATACTGGCATGTTGAATGAAAGACTGACTGAGGAAAAGAGGTTCCCATTGGAGAAGGTGAGGGCAGGCACAGTGTATTTTCTTTATTTGCCTTAATTGAGGGACTGTAAACATTACATAGCTGCTCAAGTTGCACAATTAGCTTTCCAGTTTGCATCCAGGCTCCACCTTACAACTAAATGTTAAACAGGACCACAGTAATAACGTTGGGCAGTTATCCAGACCTGCCCCCAAAAGTGTTCTGATATGGCAACAGGAACAGTCGAGCCTTTTTTTTTTTTTTTGCAGAGTTTTATATAGCGCGAACTAGACCCGAACCGAATCAGGTATCAGAGCGCTTTACATATTTTCCAGTTACGTTACATGAGGACACACTTTCATTTTAGGCACGTGGAGATTACGTGATTTGCCCAGAATCACAGGAGGTTTTGGCTTCGTTACCGCAACCCGAGGTCCGAGGTCGAGCGCCTTAGCCGTTAGGCCAACTCCTCTCCCCTTTGTCTTAAGCTCATATTTTTCTGAAGAGGAAGAGCAGATGCAATACATCTGCTGCTGTAACCGGTACACCTGGGGTATGCTGCGACTTTCCTACTGCTATTCATTTCATACAGACCTTCCAGCTAAAGAGACTTCAATGCTGAAGTGCAGGCAGCCTAGGCATGGAAGGATTTCTGACGGCCCACGCACTAGCCATTCTGTTGCCATGACTCACGGGAGGACCAGGCAAGGTACGGATATTGATGGAAGAAGAACATCAAAGAAATATAGAAAGAGGCCGTTAAGATAATGCAGACTGGGAACAGAGCATCAGGTGACAGCAAAAGAGATGAGGATTGCCATGTAACTGCTATCCTCGCACCACTGCCCTTACGAACTAGTAGATTGGAAATTCCAATTACTGTTCTTACTTGGTAGACAGTGACGGACTAGTATCCGAAACCTCTCTTCCCACACAGGTACAAATGGGGTTGTGACATTAGGAAACCAAGTGACAAAAATGTGGTGCTCACATTCTAGAGTCAACGCCCATGGGTCTATCTCCAGCTCCAGTCTAGTAGCCAATGCTGTAACCCCCGCTACCTTAGCCCGCTCGATTTTATCTTTGCAGATGATCAAACTGGTATTTTGGACCCACATAAAAGCTCTATTGATGCTAATGAATTCACGAAGACACAATCTCATGAAATAGGCATGTGTTTGCAATCAAAGGTCCAACGGCGAGGAGATTGTGTATCGGCCATTTGACTTGAATTAATGGCTAATGATAGGGAATTGTGATCTGAAATAATTTTAGGATTTAGTCTAATAGGTAAAATATTATAACTAAAAAAAATACGCAGATGAGAGGATGTAGCATGTGAAATAGAATGAAAGGTAAATGCTGGTTTACTCCCCGACAAGCCAGCCAAGAATCCCAGAGAGCATGTGTAGCAAGTATGTTGAATGACTGACCTGGACTTTTTCATACACCACAAATTGATATTCGCAGGTGTGGTTAATTACACCCCAGGGTGCATAAAGAAATTAAAATCCCTGCACATGATAATTGGATCTGACCACATGCTAAACTCACAGAGTGGAAGATTAAACATTGTAGGATCTTCAGTATTCGGGGCACAAACAGCGCATAGCGATAGCTGTATATTCAAATCAAATCAAATCAAATAAAGCTTTATTCGATTTTCAAGAAAGAAATCATAAAAGCGTACAAATACAATTTATACAGACAATTTAAAAGAATTTCACATAAACAGAATTACAAAAATAGGTTTTCAGGAGGTCATAAAAGCATGCAAATACAATTTATACAAACAATTTAAGAGGGATTTTCACATGAGGAAAGTTTCAAAAATAGATAAAACATTTCTCCAAGGATTAAAATCTACTGCGGTAATGTAAGCAAATGGCCTCATTTTACCCTAGTCTGTCAGTGTTGACACATGTTGGTTAACTCATTGTATTTCTGAATTTCATCACTGCCATTAAAAAGCGAGAAACAGCAAAGATAACGTCCACATCTTCTAAAAGCAATAATTTTGAATATGCAGGTTTACATGTTCTTATCCCCCAACATTTAAGTAAGGGTAAAAGGAATAATTTCCTCGGGGTGGTATACAGTTTACAAAAGAACATGATATGTATGTTGCTTTGTATTGAGTGGTCATCACATGGACATATTAATTTCAATGAGGCCCAATCATTCTGTTTTGGCAAGGTGACCAAGCGGAAAAAGATCCCTAGACGCAGCCTAGATAAAAGCATGCGAGCATAGGGTGCTTTTTCGATCCCAAGGTAGAGTTGTAGGCCTTCAGTGGGGGTAATTTGCTGATAGCTCAGGGTAGTACCTCTGAGTTTCTCAGTGTCCCATCTTGCGCTCTCTAAATGTATGAATAATAATTTTTTGAGGGCAGATCTGGTCAAGGTTTGTGTGGTCTCTGGTTCATCGTAGAATTCAGGGTGACCAATGTTAGAAAACATCATTTGGACGTATCGCAACCACTTGACTTTTGCTGCCCCGTCCAGAGCCATGCAGTCTTTAATAAGGTTTCTGTTCAGTTTGCACTCTTCTGTGGTCCAAATCTTATGCCAGAGCAAACAGGGTGATATTTTTACGATGTCACTGAGGTATTTAACGCCGGTCTCAATATGAGTCATAAATGTCGACGTGGTTTTGGGCACACCTAATAAGTAACAAATGAAAATGTTCTCGCAAGTTTGTAATGAGGACACATTCTCGAAACCCCAAATACCTGCACCATATGTGGCCGTTGCTATACACTTTGCCTGGTAGATCTGTAGCATTTCTCGAGTGGGTTTGCCCCCAATTTTGGCTGCAAAGGTTCTTAAAGCACCTATGGCACGGGAAAAGGCGAGTTTCCTGGCTGATACTGCGTGTTTCCACCTTCCCCACCTGTCAAACACAATGCCCAAATAGCAAAAAGAGTCTGTAATGGCAATCTTTTGCTGGTCTAAGTATATTGAGCAAGTTGGTCTGTTATTCTTTTGGGAGCAGGACATGGAGTAAGTTTTGGATATGTTCACCTTTAAACTTCTTTTACCCATGTAGGATGAAAATTCATTTACTGCTTTCTGCAAACCTACTTTGGTCCTGGACATAATAGCCGCGTCATCGGCGTATAAAAGGATGGGTACAGGCCTACCATTAACAGCCGGGAAATCGCTTGAGAGAGTTATTAAACTCTCTGCGATAGAATTTATATAGAATGTGAAAAGCAAGGGCGCAAGTATGCAGCCTTGCCTCACCCCTCTGTTTATGGCGAATTTTTGTGAACATTGCCCCTGGGTCCCAAATCTTACTCTAGCCCCTGCATCTCTATAAAGTTCTTTGATGAATGTGAGGATAGTTGGGTCCACCCCAATGTCTTCCAATGTCGACCAAAGCAACGCATGGTCCACACAATCAAATGCGGAGCTGAGGTCGACAAAGGTGACAAAAAGGTGCCCTTTTTTGGCCTGGGTATATTTGGAGACTAATAGGGACAAGTTTAAACATTGCTCCAATGTCCCTAGTCCCTTTCGGAACCCATATTGGAACTCCGAGATTACCTTCTTCTCTTCTTCCCAGCGTTGGATCCTCTTAAGGACAATCCTTCCAGCTATTTTCATGAGTCCGTCCAATAAAGATATTGGACGGTAACAAGCCGGGTCGTCCCTATTCCCTTTTTTAAATATGGGAACTACGATCGCGTCCGACCAGGTGGTAATGAAGCCACATTTATTTCCCATATTTAATACGTTAGTTTACAAGGGAACCCAGAAGTCCGGTTCTGATTTATAGACATCCACTGGGGTGTGATCAGGGCCCGGGGCTTTGCCTAAAGGACTTTCTCTGAGGGCATCTTCCACTTCTAATGTGGTAAATACTAGTTCGATCGGATAAGGAGATGCTGGGAAGACGGAAAGCTGGCCATCCTGGATTATGCTGTCTGTGGGGGAGGTCGCCTTCCAAGGGTTCGGGGCGTTACCCTGTGTATTGTTGGAATAAAGTTTACCATAATGTTCTACCCAGAGCTCAGCCGTTATAGCCACCTCTACAGAGTTATCTCTGTCTTTTGAGTTATAAACAGATCTTACGACTTTCCAGAAGGCATTGCTATCCTTAGTCCTGGCGGCTTCCCCCAGAGCTTCCCAGGCCTCCTGCTTCAAGGTCGCCCTCCGCTGTTTAATTGCCAGCTTATAGTCATGTCTCGCTTGGCGAATTTGAACCCTATCTTTTGGATCAGCGGACAGAGCTTTCTTTACGTTTTTCAGCGTGGAAGTGCATCTAGAATCAAACCACCCTCGGGTATGCCTCCCATTGACTTTGCAGTACCTGGTCAATGCGTTTTTTATGTGGCGCTGAATATTGGAAAAGGCAGCCATGGTGCTCTCTGGGTCAGTTTCTTCCTGTAAGCAAGCAAATATGTCCGTGGAACAAGAGCATATAAAATTTTGGAAGAAGGATGTTGGGTTCATTTTCTCCCATTTAATTACATACCCATTGGTCTTTGTTAGGGTAACCTCGAATGGATATAGAGCCCCACTAGGTTCCTTTACCTTGCTTTCCATGAGATTTACCCCAAAAGTGATGGGATAATGATCACTCATAGGTTCTTCCCCCGTTTCCCAAAAAGTTATAAAATCTGGGTGAGTAGGTGATATAAGGGCAAAGTCAATTGTGGATTTACAGCCTCTTCCATTATACGTTGGGGCAAAGGGAACCGGGGGGGAGCATGCCTGGTTGATAAAAGTAAGGTCAAAGGTGAATATAACGTTGTTGAGAAAAGACCCCATGTTGGAGTGGGAGAAGTGCAAGGGACTGTCCTCCCCTAGATCTGACAGGCCGCACAAACCTGGCTCAGAGGACGGACAGACAGTGCAATTAAAATCACCCACCCACAGCATTATGTGATCCCCCGAACCTTGATCTCTCAGTTTATGAATGTGATGGACCATAGTGTTCAAATTTGATTCCACTTCACTAATTGGCAAATTATTGTAAAAGTTCACAAGAATCACCTTTTGCGAGATGCCCCATTTAAATAGTATAATTTGGAAGTACTGATTAGATTTAAAATGAGAAACTTTTACATCCCCTGTGTTCGAGGTGTATGTGCACAAGCCCCCCTTGTTGCGCCCCTGGGCTGATGGCACCGCTGGAGAATGAAAGGTTCGGTAGCCCAACATGTGTACTTCCTCTATAAGCCAGGTTTCTTGTAGGCATATGATACCATACTTCTGCACAATCTCCAGCCAAGGTGTGTGGATGATCTTGTTACCGAGGCCTGCTACATTCCAGGAAAGGAGAGAGTGCATTGGGTTTCTGGTTTCCTGTGGATGTGAATGATGCCCTCCATTCCCCATTGTACCTTTCAGATTTTGCGAGTATGTAAGGTCTGCCTGTCGTCTAGCCTGTGCAGGGAGAGCGTGCTGTTTGGGTGGATTTAAATCTGTCCCCATGTAACTTGAAACTTGGGGTGTGGGCTTTAATTTTTCGCTCGGTACAGTCTCTGTTGGAGGGTTTTGGGCGTTGGTGAGAGTTGGAGCGGCACTAATTCCCAGTCAGTCCACCTGATCCAGGCACTCAAACCTGTTCCTAGTGGGCGCTCCTTCCCACCAGTTATTAGTGGGTTGCCAAGCGTCCCCATGTCCTTTCCATCTACAGTTGTGGGCTATTGACCAGGCCCCAGGTGGCTCCACGGTCTGTTTTGGAGGATAGAAGAAGGTTAGGGGTCTGGTGACTATAGAATGGTCAGTGTCCTGTGATTCCCATCTAGTAATATATTGGGCTGTGTGGGGGTCTGCAAATGAAACCACTATGCAGTCTCCAGGGATGGATTTATGGGTACGGCCCACCCATGGCACTCTCCTTACCATTAAAACCCCGGTCCTGCCAGAATTGGGAAGCTGTCTATTGATGTTGAGCCAGTGAATCACCTTATTCCTTAGGGACCAGTGGGTCTCCATGGAATGCGGATCGAGTGGTGGTACACCAGCCAAAATGGCAACATAGGGCCCGGCGTCAGGAGGGAGATCAATATAGCCCCCACGAAAGTTCTGGCGACCATAGTACTGGTTGGTTAATAGCTCAGTAGGGGGGATGTTAGTCTTATTGGGCTTATGGACAGCCTTAATGATAGGTTTGGGTAAGGTCTGGTTCTCAGGGCCTTTTAGCACTGGTATTGGGAGTTTTGGTATTAAGGGTAAAGGAATGTTTGACTTAGACCGGGGTTTAGGTATTGGGGTTGGTTTTGGTGGGGGTAGGGGTAGAGGCAAGACCGGGGGCAGTATTTGAGGGGCAAGGGAACTAACGTTAGATTCTGGGGCCGGATGGATACCATCGTCATCATCCTGGGTAGTACCTTCAGCTATGTGGGGATAGCTTGTTTCCAGTTGTTTTAGGCTAAGGGTAGCCAGGGAGACTAGGGTCTTATCCATCTCGAGTAAGTTGTTCTCGATGCGTGAAAGTCTGAGTTCCAAAGGTGTCAATAATTGTTTTAATGTGACCCAGACTTTCTTAAGGAAATCTTCATCGTCATCCCCCTTGTTACTGCCCTTCCCTATCTCGCTTTGTCCTCCCCCTGCGGATTTCTCACCATGAGTGGAGGAAGGCCCTTGAGTAAGGTCACTATGTTCCCTGTCCCCCCCTTTTAGATGGTTATCCAAGTTTGACGCTTGTATGGTCTCCCCCGTGATGGGTAATGTTCGCCTCTTGTTAAAGAACTGGAGCCTTGCAATTTTTGCTTTTTTGCGGGCATAGGCAGATCTTTTACGGACATAGGCAGATCTTGTATTATTTTTCTGTTTTAAAGTTGGACCATCTTTATTTTTATGTTTTACTACAGAGGTAAAAAGGTCGACGGGGTTAGGACTGTCCGGCAGAATAGTAGTCGTTCCAGGTCCAGTGGGCGCGGTTCCCTCAAAGGTTTTAGGGGACACAGTGGATAAGGTGGATACGGGCTCTAATGGAAGGGAAAGAGGTAGGGAAACAGAGTGAACATCGGCATGAATAATCAGTGGGTGAGGGCAAGAAGCATGATGTGGAGATACAGCGGACGCAATTTTCCCTAGGGAAGATTTTTTGGAATTGGCAAAGGTCTGCGAAAGCCTACGTGCTGCATCAAGCTCAAGTGACACCCTGTTCTGCAATTTGGTAATTTCTGCATCGATTGCTGAATTAGTCTTTACAAGGAAGTCATCCAATGTCCCGCTAGGCTTACTCAGCCCCATTGCAGTTTTACTGCGGCTGCCCCGTGTATTCATGATATACTTAGATTTCGGTACCAACAATGTACTTACTGCTAGAAGAGGGACAAGTCAGATAGCAAGGGCCGAGAGGGGTGGGCCAGGCCAGTCCTCTATGTCCTCGAACGGCCTCAAACGGCCCGCTCTTTGCCCGGTCTTCGCCCCGGCCTTAGCCCCGTGCGCGTCCCGCGTGCGCGTGTCCGTCAAAGGTTATCAAGGTGAGGGACAGGTGGAAGGGGCGGGAAGAGGACCAGCTGCGGCCGATCAGCGCCGCTCAGCAGGCTGGTCCTCGCAGTCCCGCCTCTGGTCTTGGGGTGGAAACGCAGGTTGCAGTGAGGGCGTTGATGCTCCTATGCACTCAGTGGGTCCGAGGAAGATACGGGAAAAACAACCCAGCCAAAGTCTCTGCCTGCGAGCGGCTCCCGCGGAGCGGGGGCCGCGAGGCGTGGCTGAAAGGCAGGAAAAGACGCCGAAAACCGGGACAGCACTCCCATGCAGAAGCAGTGAAGGAAACCAGGCAGCTAGCACTCCACAACCCTTTTGACTGGTGGAAGGGGCGGGAAGAGGACCAGCTGCGGCCGATCAGCGCCGCTCAGCAGGCTGGTCCTCGCAGTCCCGCCTCTGGTCTTGGGGTGGAAACGCAGGTTGCAGTGAGGGCGTTGGTGCTCCTATGCACTCAGTGGGTCCGAGGAAGATACGGGAAAAACAACCCAGCCAAAGTCTCTGCCTGCGAGCGGCAACCGCGGAGTGGGGGCCGCGAGGCATGGCTGAAAGGCAGGAAAAGACGCCGAAAACCGGGACAGCACTCCCACGCAGAAGCAGTGAAGGAAACCAGGCAGCTAGCACTCCACAACCCTTTTGACTGGTGGAAGGGGCGGGAAGAGGACCAGCTGCGGCCGATCAGCGCCGCTCAGCAGGCTGGTCCTCGCAGTCCCGCCTCTGGTCTTGGGGTGGAAACGCAGGTTGCAGTGAGGGCGTTGGTGCTCCTATGCACTCAGTGGGTCCGAGGAAGATACGGGAAAAACAACCCAGCCAAAGTCTCTGCCTGCGAGCGGCTCCCGCGGAGCGGGGGCCGCGAGGCGTGGCTGAAAGGCAGGAAAAGACGCCGAAAACCGGGAGAGCACTCCCACGCAGAAGCAGTGAAGGAAACCAGGCAGCTAGCACTCCACAACCCTTTTGACTGGTGGAAGGGGCGGGAAGAGGACCAGCTGTGGCCGATCAGCGCCGCTCAGCAGGCTGGTCCTCGCAGTCCCGCCTCTGGTCTTGGGGTGGAAACGCAGGTTGCAGTGAGGGCGTTGGTGCTCCTATGCACTCAGTGGGTCCGAGGAAGATACGGGAAAAACAACCCAGCCAAAGTCTCTGCCTGCGAGCGGCTCCCGCGGAGCGGGGGCCGCGAGGCGTGGCTGAAAGGCAGGAAAAGACGCCGAAAACCGGGACAGCACTCCCACGCAGAAGCAGTGAAGGAAACCCTAGCTGTATATTAGAACATTGGAATGTTGGTAGCTCCATTGAAAACAATGGAGTAGCTCAGGGCTTATAATGGCTGGTATAAGCCCGGAGCTCCAATATTCCAATGTTTCTTTGTTCACAGCTCTGGCTGTGAACAAAGGCTTCAGGAAGCCTGAGGGGATTTCAATCCCCTTGCGCTCCCTGAAGGCTTTGTTTTATTTGTTAGAACATTCTGCCCTCTAGTGGCAGAATGTTCTAACAGCCTTATAGCCCTTCGTAGCAGGGCTATACCAGCTTTTTAAGTCCCGCTGCCTTGATAAAGTCCCTCGCCTTCGGCTCGGGCCTTTTAAAAAAAAAAATATATTTTTATTGAGTACTGCAGATAATACACAAATGTACACAGTCGATAGCTAGCATTTGGTTACATTTCAAAATAGTAATTCAACATGAATCTTGTCCGTATGCTGAAGCCCCAGTATGATCGACCAGTCGTAGTACCCCTTATAACCACTTAGAACCCCCACCCAAAATATCCCACCCCGAACAGTACCCAAACTAAACAAGTAACCCATTTGCCGCCACTGAGACAATACACTCAGCTGTTGTTCCTATGTCCGGTGTTTGTCAGGCCTGAGATTATCAAGGAAGGGTGCACAAGGAGGGGGGGGGGGGGAAGGGGGGAGGTCCCGAGGGAGATATAGTCAATGAAGGATAAAGGAAGCAGAACTGGAGAGAAGGGAAAGGAATGGGAGGCTCAAGGGTAGAGTGTGCATAAGCATCAAATCGTTAGCAGTCAGACATCTGTACCATCTTCTTGCATAGCATTTTGTGAGTCTACTGACTCATCCCCCTCGGCAGCCTTAAATAGTTCCGCTAGGTGCGCCCATTCCAGAGAAATCGGTTGCTTTTGCAGTCCCCTGTACTTTTCACGCTGTAAAGCCTCCCTTTCAACAACCGTCCACCTCTCCACCTCTTCATGCCAAGTGCCTGCACGGGGCGCCTGAGTAGACTTCCATTGCTGGATTATCATGCGTTTAGCCAACATCAAAGCCAAACCTGCATATCTCCTTAGCAATTTCGCCATCAAAGGGAGGGGGAAAGGTCCCAGAAGACAGGCCTCAACTGTGTCCCATGGTGTGCGTTCTGTCAATACCTCCCAATCCCCGAAAAACCTTCAACCAAAACCCCCGCAGCACCGGACAATACCATGTTATATGAAAAAAATCAGCTTCAGGCGCCTTGCACCGCGGACATCCCGAGGATGCATTAAGATACATCTTCCTTATTGTTGCCGGGGCAAGGTATGCTTTATGTAATATAAATAATTGAATCGATTTTAGACAACAATTCCGGGAGACTCGCTGGGGGTGTTCTAACATTTGAGCCCATTCCCTGTCATCCAATTCCCGCCCTAAGACCAAGTCCCATTTCTGCCTAAGATGCAATAATGGAGCATGCAAATGTTGCCTTCAGCCACGATAGAGCCAGTGCACCAAGTGTCGACCGTGCCCCATGATGTGCATTGATTTCAGCAATTGGAAAGTTGGGGGTTCTTTCTGATCTGCATACCAATAAGTTTGGGCGAAGTGCCCAACTGCAGCATGAGTGAGGAACAAGGTTTCAGGCACGGAAAAAGTACGTGCAAACTCAGCATGCGGCATCAGGTGGCCCTCGAGAAATAAATACCCGACCGTCCCCACCCCCTCCTGTGTCCACTCCCGTAGTTGATTCATCGACAGTATCCCACGCCTAGTAGGCAGTCCACAGAGCGGCATGTTTGGGGCATATGGAAAGGACAATCTTGCCAGCCTTTTCGTCTGTTGCCAATAATGTAATGCAACGTGCAGCAAATAAGGAGGATCTCGCAGCTTTTGTGCACCCGGACAGAGCTGTGATTGAAGGGTTCCACGTTTAAAAAATTCCAGGGAGTACTCAATTTCAAACAAAGTCTTACCCGCTAACCAATATGCCATCCACTGTAATTGTCCCACTATACAATACGTTTTAAAATCAGGCACCCCCAGCTGCACTAGGTAGTTGCATCCTAGCCAGTGCTAGCCGGTGCCTAACCGTCCCCCATATCAAAGATGACAACAGTGAGTCAAGTAGCTTTAAAAGACAGGCCGGAAGGACCACCGGTAGGTTCACAAAATAATAAAGGAGGCGGGGTAAGATAACAGCCGAGAGACCCGCCACCGTCAATGGCAACGTATTCCAAAAGGTGATCTGGGAATGCAGCGAATTAATGGTGCGCACTACATTACCATCTATGGTATTGGTGTTTGATCTATAGACATTAATTCCAAATATTTAAAAGTGACAGGCTCAACCCTAAATTGCATCTGACCAAATTTCAGGATGGGAGAATCGTAAGTATTATAGAAGGAGAAGACGACCAATTTTGAGGTGTTAAGACACAGGCCAGAAATTTCCCCAAAACTACAAAAAAGACAGCAGCTATCGTGTGCTTATCAGCATCCATATCTCGAAAATACAAAAGCATGTCATCCACGTATAATGACACTGAATGTATCACCCCCGCAAGGGGATGCCATAAGGGGTCATAATCTGACGCAGATACTGCGCAAGAGGTTCAAGGGTTAATACAAAAAGCATGGGGGATAAGGAGCAGCCCTGGCGCGTACTCCAGGATATTGTATAAGAGGGGGAGATGGTCCTACCCGTCTTGTCCTATGGCGCGTGCCATAGGACAAGTATACAACAATTTAGTCCATGCACAATAGGACTGGGGCAGGCCAAATTTAGACAATACTGCCAACATATACAGCCAGCTCAGAGTATCAAAGGTTTGGCGCACGTCTAAAGACAAGCAACCAGCGAAGGGGTGAGGTGTCAGACGTTGCATGCATTAGGGCATGAAGTCGGCGGATATTCAGCAAGGTACTGTGTTACGGTATGAATCCACATTGATCTGTATGGATCAGTCGAGGAAGAAGTGGAAGGAGCTGCGACGCTAAAACCTTACTGAGTATCTTGTATTCTGTATTTAGAATAGAAAGCGGCCTATAAGATAAAAGATCAGTTGGTTCTTTATCAGGTTTTAATAAGGACGTGACTATCACCTCTCTGGTAGTAGGGGGCAGGACCCCGTCTTCCAAGGAAGAAGTATAGAGGTGCAATAACCTCGGGATCAATATATCTGCAAAAGTCTAATAAAACTCCACAGATAGGCAGACGGAGCCCGGGGGTTTGTTACAGGCCAACACCATTATCGCGACTCGGATATCTGCGATAGTAATCGGAGTAGCCAAGTCCTTAGCGATCGAATCAGAAACTGTGGGAAGTTGGACCTCAGACAAGAAGGAAAGTGTGGGAGCCGAGACATCCAAGCATGGGGCAGTACACAAACGAGCATTATATTCCTGAAACGCAGCATTGATCTCACTCTGAGATGTAACTAACGCGGTATTGATCGTATTTACAGCTAAAATGGGAGTAGGACTCACCGTAGGTTGGATCAGTCTCGCCTTTAGAGTACCTGCCCTATACGCCTTGGAGTGTGTGCGCAGTGTGTAGGGATTAAAATCTATCAAACGTAAGCGCTCCAACAACTAAGCGTACTTAATCCTAGCGGACTGAAGTGGCTCAGCGCCGTCTGCACTCCTCTGAGCTGCCACTTCCAGAGCCTGCAATTCCCCTTCCAGGTCAGTGATGTCCCTGATCGTTTCCCTCCGTGATCCTGCCAGAGTCCCCATGGAAACCCCACGTACAGTAACTTTGAAGGCCTCCCACTCAATAGATCTGGACGAGGCAGTTCCCTCATTCTCCACAAAATACGTTTCAATAGCTGTAGTCCGTGCAGCCCGGTATACCTGGTCTTCCAATTGTATAGGCCACATTCTCCATGTTGAAATAGGAGCTGGGGAACAGCCCCAAGTCAATACCAACTCTATAGGATTGTGGTCAGATATAGTCTTGCCCAGGTATTCACAATGTTTAATAGAAGAGGATAAATCTGGGGAGCAAAGAAAGTAATTCAGACGTGTGTGTAGCTTGTGGGGGTACGAGTAAAAGGAATATTCCCTCATATTCACGAGCAATGCCCTCCAGACGTCCAATAAATTCTAGCCCTGTGCCCAACGAGTTAAGGTCACAGCCTGTGCCTTTGCTGCGGTATTAAATAAAGGGTGATGGGAACGATCCAGGCATACGTCAAACACCGCATTCAAATCCCTGCCCAAGAGCCATGGGAAATGGGACCAGCCAGTAAGTGCTCGGGAGGCCCGTGTAAAGAATGATTTGTGATCTGTATTTGGGGCATAAAGGGACCCCAGCACTACTTGTCCACCATCCAGCCTTCCCAGCAGGAGGACAAACCAGCCCTGATCGTCAATTTTGCTCTCACTAAGGGAAAAGGGGACACCCGCCCGAATCCAAAAGGCAGCCCTCCCAGAAAAGGCCAAATATGCAGTCGCCTAAAATTGACCCCGCCATCTCCAGTGTAGTTTCGGAGGGGATCAAATGCGTCTCTTGAAAGCAGATTATGTGTGCTTTACAGCGATGTAATTGCACAGCTATTCTATGTCACTTAACCACAGACCCCATACCCCATAGGTTCTATAGGACAAAGGTATAAGAATTAACAGCAGGCATCATCAAAAATAATAAAGAATCTCCCCGGAGCCTAACCCCACCCACCCCCCGACAACCCATAGACCATGCAGCATAGTTACAACTAACTCAACAATGTCCCAATACTCGGTCCAACGCCCAAACTTTGTTCAACCAAACCGTGAAAACAAGGCTAACATGCTTCACATTTAACCAATGTTAACGCCTATGGGGGAAGGTCACCAACACTATCAATAGCCACACAAGAGCAACAAACAACAAATGAAAGCTCCCAAAAAGCGGGCTTGGCCAGGGAGCCTGCTTAGTCGTCCCCACCTGTCGTACTGGCATAAAACGTTCATGACAGTCTACCATTCGGTGAAAAATAGCATTTCAAACAGGACAGTAAGACAATAGTATGCTGAGCATGCCCTACAAGGTTATAACATATATAACTAAGACTCTACTGAGGCTAGAGGATCATTGCTGAGTCCTGAGGTCGCAGAAGGAAACAGTGCGACGCTGCCATCTGAATCAGTGTGTGTATTCAATCCCTCAGACGTTCTAGAACTGATAGCCAGGCGAGTGGTGCGGAAATTTGAGGCAGTATGTAGTGCCCTTCGCCTGCCCTCCATTGCTTGTTGACGAATCAGGGAACTGGAGGCTAGTTTTATTTCACTTTCCTCAGAGTTTTGATAATATTTTGCTTGCGCTGCGCCCTCACTCATACTGTTAGCTCTTCATTTGTGGATTTAGAACATCCAATACTATATTCAAAACAACCCTGAGCTCCTCCCTCTCAGAGAGGGGGTTGTAGCCCCCAGAGGTATTAGGTTTTTGCTCTGGGATGAGAATCCCAAATGATGAAACATGTCACCTTTGGTGAGTGAGGGATTTCGTCCTATAAAGGGATATGCCCACGGTTAGCTACGTTGGGCCTATTTACTTGTTTTGTTTCACATTAGTATTGTCTATTTTGCTAAAACAGCCAGAGTGTTTTTTCACACTTTTTTAATACTCTTATAGACCTCAGGATTTCGTACAGTTGTTTTTTCACTGTGCGAAGGGCCAGCAACCAGAGTAGTAGAGGACCACAAAGCTCCACAGCACACAGCCAAGCCATTGAAGGTCTGCAAGGCAGAGCCAGCCAAGCAGGTAAGAGGGGTGAAAATGATGACCAGCGGTATACCTTGAGAATGGGGCAAATGTGGCACAAATTACATGCGTAGCGTTTAGTTGAGAGCAAATAGATGGCGTTCCACTTCATAATCCCCTCCACAAGGTGAGGGACGAAATTAGCCACATTCCGCCATGTAACTTTATCTGGGATTGGCTTACTACACTGGAGCTGGAATACTCATTGTATTATGGGCACCACAGCAGCCACAATAGTATTCAGGGATATTTAGACATATGACAATGCTGCAGATCAGGCTTACAAAGATATCATGCTTCAAGAATAGTAGATGAGCCACTTTACTGGCCTTTTAACTTAAGGAAAAAAACAATAAAAATGTAATATCAGGAATGAAAGATGCTAATCGTAGTATTGTTACAAGTTGCTCCGAGATACTATCTGTTTTCCATCAATATTATACCGATTTGTATAAGGAGGACTGTCGGGCTACTCAGGACAGGGAAACAGCCATTACAACGCGGCTGTTACTGCGCATGCAATTACGTCGCATGCGTTACAACGCATGCGATGTAACAACGCGTACACATTACTACACGGGCCATTACATCGCACGCACTTTCAAGGGGCATGTGATGTAATGGCGTCGGAGCACAGACAGCAACACTGGAACCGAGAGCAGAGACAGGGACGCTGGGAATGGGAACGGAACACATGAAACCGGAGCAGAGACGACCACGAGGTGAGAGAGGTAAGGGGGATTACTGTTTAGGGTAGTCTCAGGTGGTAGTAATGTAGGCTTTAGGGCTGAGGGTTGTGTCAGGGGGTTGTAGTGTATGCTAGTATTTTAGGCTTTAGGGCTTAGGGTAGTCTCACAGGGTTGTAGTGTATGCTAGTGTGTTAGACATTAGGGCTTAGGGTAGTGTCAGGGGGTTGTAGTGTATGCTAGTGTGTTGGGCTTAGGGTAGTGTCAGGGGGTTGTGGTGTATGCTAGTGTTTTAGGCTTTAGAGGTTAGGGTAGTGTCAGGGGGTTGTAGTGTATGCTAGTGTTTTAGACTTTAGGGCTTAGGGTAGTGTCAGGGGGTTGTAGTGTATGGTATTGGTTTAGGCATTAGTGTTTAGGGTTGTGTAAGCAGGTCCGGTATGGTAGTGTTTCATGCAAAGGGGACAGACAGTGCATAGGGGTAGGGTCGTGTTTGTTTGCTTTGTAAATACATGCGGGGAAAATGGGGTCCGTTGTAAAGGCATTTAGTATGCATTTCAAAGGAAATGTGAACTAATGCCATCCGTTGTAAAAACATGCGTTGTAACGGTACATGCGAACTAAAAATCGCGTTGTAAAAGCACGCGTTGTTTTAGTTTGCGATGTATCGTCATACATCCCTCAGGACATGATTAACAGTTATTTATTGGGCACAATATTTAATCAGCTTACAACAGACCAGAGGGCCAGACCAGATACTAACATAACCAGGGTAGAGATTGATAGGGCCCTCTCACAGCTAGCAATGGCCAAAGCAGCAGCGGAATTTCAGAAACAGTTTAAAGATATTCTGACCCCTATATTTTGCGAGCTTGCCAATTCTCCTTCCTTCTCGGTACAAACACTACCATCCTAAGCTGAAACCTATATATCCATATCCATTAGGAACAATAAGGGTCTGCTCAACTATGGTATATCACCCTATTTCACTAATTAATTGCAACTCTAAAATTGATTCTAGGATCTTATCCAACTGGCTTGCAGGTGTCATAACTTCACTGGGTGACCCAATGCAACATGGGTCTGTTCCTTCACAGGATACTATTTTGCATATAAATCTAGCCATGACCGCTTCAGACGTGGTGGGGGAATAGGATGTCCTGTCAGGATGATCCTGCTGAATGCAGAAAAAGCATTCAAGAGGGTGTCTTGGCTGTACCTTTTGACAGTTATGACCCTATAGGTTTGGGCCCAGGGTTTCTTGACAGGAATAAAACACTATTTTCCTCTTTAACAGCACGAACCACATGTATGGGGATGCGGTCTACGTCTATTTGACTATCTTATTCCCTCGCACTTAACCGTTTCCCCCTCAGTTGGCTCTCCCGTTCTCCCTTCTCTAGCGCCTGTGCAGTTTTCAGCGCGGGGACACTCTGTTCTTGAGTAACCAGGCGCTTTACAAATGGCTTTAAATAAATTAAATTAAATTTGCATCTACATGGGCACTAACAAGGATACCCCTTGTCTCTGTTAATATTTGCTCTGTATCTTGATCCATATATAAATATGGAAACTATTGTATCTCTAAACTACGAAGCACTTTTAGTGGAATCTAAAGCCTTGTTTAGAAAATAGGATAGATTACATGTAGGCTTAATAGGTAGATGTAATCTAAATAAGAATATCATTCCGCCAACTACCTTTACCTATGTAGGTCTATTCCCCTGTACCTTTGCAAGAGTTTTTTTAAAAGAGTTGAAAGCAGTTGACAAAATTAAATGAGAATACTAGAATCCAAGATGTGCTATAAGGCATCTTCAAATTCGATACCATGGGGGGGGGGGGAATAGTTGCACTTCCATCATCAGGGAGTAATTTCTAAGCGGCTTTTACAATTAGACTGTTTGAGGTAACTGGGATGGGTACCTGGGAATTTGCCAGAATATTTCCAGAGTGCCTGGCATCTTCTCAACTAGTAATACCCTGCAAAGATCTTACTAACACAGCTTACTTTAAGCACACACGCTTTAAGACTCTTAGTCTTCTGGCCCTGACATAGTGGCCTTCCACCCCCAGGAGTATGACGTTGTGACTTATAACCGACAGGGGAATGAGAGAGGGGGTGGGTCGCAGTGTTTTGCGGAAGAGCATTGACCACTGAGAAGGTAGTAGATGAGAGCCTTGATGGGGCTGAGGTCTTAGGGATTAAGCTCGGGCTGAATTAATCCTGCCTCATAGTAGTGGTGGTATACCGTCCTCCGCGGTCTACCCCATTGTTTAATGACTTGTTCCATGAAGTCGTCAGTGATCTTTGTACGAAATACCAAAAGATCCTTGTTTTAGGGTATTTCAATTACAATTGAGATTCAATACCAAGAGATCGTGTGGCTAGAGGGTTCGGGGACGACATGACCATGATAGGGCTGAAACAAGTTGTGGACACCCCCACTCAGGAGAAAGGCCATATCTTAGACCTTATTTGGACTACTTCCTCATCTACGATATCAACAGAGTGTAGACCTTACAGCTGGTCAGATCACTATCTGATCAGCCTTGAACTGCTGCCATGCTGTCGACCAGATCACCCCTCTCCAGAGTGGCGGTTGGTATGGAATTGGCGTAAGATAGAGGACGGTAGTCTGAGGGTAGCACTACATGAGACTGCTCACCGAGAGACACAGTCCAGCGATCCGGATCTGGTATATGAAGAACCTACTCATCAATTGAGGACTGCCATTAGTATGGTGGCCCCAGCCCGACAAGAAAGGATAATGGATAGAACAAAGGGTGCCCCTTGATATACTGTAGAACTGAGAAATGAAAAACAGGCCATTCGCCAGTGCGAAAGGCATTGGCAGAAATCATATGCACCATCGGCCCAGGGAAAACTATAAAGTAAAATTAGCCTTCTACAAAGCTGCATTGGTGGCTACAAAATCAGCTTATTATGATTTGAAGATCAGGGAAGCCACTGACACTCAAAAGGAGACGTTTAATGTACTCGGGGAGCTGAGTAAAAAGAAGGAACTGAGGACTATCATCAATCAGGTGGACTGTGATAAGATACAGGACTTCTTTATAACCAAGGTCGGAGATATCATTAGAGAAATAGGCACTACTCGCATAGGTCAATGTCCCTTCCAGTAGCTTGATCCACCAGACTATCAGGGAGGCATAATCTCTGTCTTCCCTGTACTTGAAGTAATTGGTCTAGCTTATATCATGGCCAAAGTAAAGTCTGGGTCACCGGAAGACCCCTGCCCTCCTAGGGTGTTTAAAATGGGTCTCCCAGTGGTAGAGCCAGATATACTATCCCTACTGAACCTGCCCCTGGTAACAGGGAAGGTGCCACACAAATGTAAGGAAGTCATGGTAATCCCACTGCTACAAAAAGCAGGGGCGGACCCTAAGAATTAGAAACTTTTTCGACTGATCTCCAGTCTTCCATACTTGGCCTGGGTGCTTGAGCAACATGTCCTTAGAGTGCTTTCATCTTCTTTGGAATAGAATCAGGTGCTACATGCTAAGCAAGCGGGATTTAGAGCTCACAATAGCACTGAATTGGTGATGCTCTTAGTATTGGATGAGCTAAGGCTAACAGCTGGTAAGAAGCTCCCCTCAGTGTTGATCTTACTGGACCTCTCAGACGCATTCGACACGGTGAACCATGCACAATTGGTGGCGCGTGTCCGTCGGCTGGGAGTTACTGGGACAGTCCTCCAATGGCTTGTCTCCTTCCTGGAGGGTCGGTCACAAAAAGTCCAAATAGGGGAATGTACATTTAGGCACGGTGCCTGGCCATGTGGGATTCCGCAGGGCCCCTTGCTTTTTAACATCTATCTCCAGCCTCTGATAGAAGCATTGGCCAAACTGGATTGTCAGGTTTATAATTATGCCGAAGACACCCAGCTAATGGTTTGCACTGATAATTCCTCCCAGGCACAGCTTAAGGTACAGAACATCCTTCGGTTAACCATAAACTGGATGACTTTGAACTCACTTAAAGTAAATCCGGACAAGACGGAGGTCCTTGCTATTGCTATAGGGGGTAACTCCTGGTCCAGTCTCTTCTGGGCACAAGAGCTTGGCACCACTCCGATACCGGTGCTATCTGTGAAGAGCCTGGGTATAGGTTAGATTCCAAGTTAGTGATGAATAAGCAGGTAGCTGCAGTAGTGGGAAGCTGTGTGGGAATGATGAGGCAATTACAAAACCTTGTACACTTGTTGTCATTTGTGACTATGCGCACCGTGGTGTCGGCTTTAATTTTGTCGCGCCTGGACTACTGCAACGCAGTATATTTAGGAATCCCCGATAAACTTTTGGGGAAACTTCAGGTGGTTTTAAATGACACAGCACGACTGATTCTCAAACTGCCTAGAAGAACACACAACATACCTTTGTTACAGCAGCTACATTGGCTCCCTATTAAGCAGAGGATCAGATTCAAGGGCCTGTGCATTGCACATAAAGCTAAGTATGGATCAGCGCCCAGCTACATTAAAGAACGTTTGAAGCCTTATGTGCCTGGTCATTGTCTTCGTTCATCAGAAACACACATGTTGGCCTGTCCGCGCTTTAAAAGAACAACCTTAGGGGGACGTGCCTTCTCTGTTGTGATTCCCCAGCTTTGGAATAAGCTCCCAGAGAGTCTGCGTGGAGAGGCGACTCGCCTCCCATTTCGGAAGAAACTTAAGACCATTCTGTTCACTGAGGCGTTTTGATAAGTTTACCCCACGTTTTGCTCTATATGCAAGTATTATGGCACTCCTGGGTTTATGGTTTGTAGACCGTTGGTGATTTGGCCCTTTACAAATATAAATTAACATAACATCACATAGTCTATCACAAGGTGTGGCTGGATATCTAATCAATCTCTATGCCACACACTGCGGTTTCATCATTACACCTCGCTAGAAACTAATCCTGGTGTACCCCAGCCTCTTCAAGATGCCTATTTTATGTGCTGGCATGAGGAGAATCTGTGGACCCTTAGGCAATTCTTTAGGGATAGTACTCTTTGCTCCTTCTTGAACATAAGCGGTGAAAATCTGCTTCCTAAAATAAGCTTTTTGTGTTACTTCCAGCTAAGGGAATTCCTATCACATCTCTCCCCAAAAGATATCAGTATGAGCCATAATATATTCCTACAAAACCTCATCAACCTATCCAGACATGGTGAAGACAATTCGGTAGTGGTGTTCCCTAAAAGGGAATAACCGCACATCAAAACATAAGCAAATGTAAGAAAACCTTATAGTCAGGGCACATTTATATCAAAATTGCTGTGACTACAGCAGGGGTGCTATAGAGACCAATGTCACTCACTACCAGGAATGACTAGAGCAGAGTAGATATCACTTTGTGGTTATCAACCCCACATCCTGAAGTGACCTGGAATACTTAGAATATTGATGACTGCCTATTAGCCTTGAGGAAGTCTGAGTACCAACTTTGTACAGGCGAAACACGTGTTGGCTGCATCTCACGCTTGAATTTAAATACAAGAATAAAGAAAATTACACACATAAATACTTCGATTTGGTCATCTTGTCTTGACACAATTGATAATTTGTTGATGCATTATTTGTATTTTACAGTTTGATTGTTTAAACAATCTTGAGACTTAGAAGATCGCTTAACAATTCAAATTGGGTTGTGCTGTGCTGACCTTTTTCAATTTTTATATCCAGACATGGGTATATTCATACTTTCTAACAGTTTCTCTGGGTTCAGCGAAATATGAAGAATACATTTATTGCCTTGTTGGTCAGGTGGTCTCATAGTTTGCACTGTAATGTCTCCAAAGCTGATCTCCAATACACTAATGCACTTGCTCAGTGTACTATTAATGTATCTCTGCTTATGACCCTCGCCTTTAAAATTCTGTTTGATATACTCTAAATAAACTGTTCAAGTGGGGTCTAAGAGCAACATCGGACTGCTTCAGGTGCAGTGTGTCAGAGACAGACACAGTTCATATTTTTGCAACCTGTGACATCATTACTCAATATTGGCAAACAGCCTTTAAATTTACTAATGAAGTTTTGAAAATTGTCAGATATGAGCTGAAAACAACGCTTTTTGGTCGTCATGCCCAAGCATCCTGCATTATGGGGGGTGGGGGGGGCTTTCTTCTTTGCTATAACATCTGCTAAGCTTGTGAGTGCCCATGCTCGGCTTCAGAAGGAAGCCACATACCCTGTATCCTGGTGGCAGACGTTTGTGTCCTTTTGGAGACTGAAGTAGGCAATGATATAGAATCACCCTAACCACCATAACCTGTGCAGAATGTGGGAACCAACCAGGCAGGGCATTCTTGATTTTAGACCTGTAGGCAAGCATGTTTTTAGAGAGAGTTAAACCATATCATGTATGTTTGATTTATTTAGTGTATTAATTAATTAAATGTACTTTTTGGCTTTACCAATGTAAGTATGATTGATTACTGTCATGACTATCACACTTCCGCTGCTTTTGATGTTTGTTATATATTGTTTTATGTAATGATTTTTATCTCCTCAACAATAAAAATAAATAAAAAAGAACAGTGATAGATCTGGAATAGCCCACTGAAAAACTAATGTAAAACTAAATACCTGCTGATATTCAGCCAGCTGAATAGGATCGTCAAGAAGAATTGGATCATTCTGAATTTTTGTTTTTTGGACAGAGATATCAAAAACATTCATTTTTACTCGAAATGTTACATAAACTATGGAACTACTTGGCTAATATAGAAAGAAAATCAGGTGCTATCCTAAGGGCACCATGGTTGCGCCTCTGGTAGCTGGTCAATATCCATATGGCAATTGAAAATATACAGATGCTACAAAGTCAACTGACTTAGGGCACAATTACGACTTTGGTGGTGTGGGACCAGGGCCACAATGCTGCCACCCCTCTTTCCCACCACCAAAGCTGTGTTAAAACCGCCCTCCAGATTACGAGTTTTCTCGTTTATGATGGGCTGTTCTTTGGCGATCCCACAGACGCCTATGAAAAAGGCACCGCAATGGGAGCACCAAAGGCAGCTCCTGCACGGCATGGACTATGCAGTCCATGCCATGAAGGAACTGGGGGTCATGCAGACAGGGGAGCAAAACATGTTCCCCCCTGTGTGCACCCACGTGGCCCATACACAGGCGACACAAGAGGCCCTGTAGGGCCCCTTTTCTTTCCCACGGCCAGCATATTCATGGCATGTTCACCACCATTAAAAGGTTGGTAGTGGGAAACTTGTAATATGGTTGGTGGTTCTGCAGCAGCACCGCCAAGATTATTGCCACCCTAGATCGCCACCGCCAGGGATCGCGGATCCCTGGCACTTGTGGCGGTCCAATGGTGGACTGACCACTGAAGTCTTAATTTGGCGGTCGGACCGCAAAACTCGTAACCCAGCACTCACGCTTAAGAATCCCCTGGGAACAGGAAGGTCACACAAGCTGTAATAGTGTACTAGCTATTGCACTAAATGTGCCTATGGCCTCTTATGTGGCAGGTGAAATGTAAAATGAGGATATAGATCATGGCACTTAGGATGATCATCTATATGCTTGCTTCACAATTACTAATTAGTACCCACTAAAAAGAACAGAATATTCTCAGAAAGTTCTGCTCTTGGCAGTGTTTGAAAGGTAAATCTGAGCCCCAGTACGAAAATTGTGACATGTCCGGCATGTAAAAGAACAGTGAGGAGTATATAAAATCAGAAAACACTATAGGTTTAAATGATAAAGTGTACTGGGGAAAGACCCAACTTATTACATATGTCTCTGGACCATCACAGTTTGGCACGGAACTGACATAGCACTCTATTTCTAAGGACATATAACACAACTCCAAAGAGACAGTGGAAATTAAAGATGGGATGTTCTCCATTACAGCAGTGTGTTATTGTGTATAACAGCCTGTACCCTTTACTGACATATCAATAACTAGAAATCATATTGTTACGTTGTACCAGATTGTAGACATAATTTAATAGCAAAAAATAAAATTATGACCAGGTGTCTCATTAACCACTACACATTTGAACACTTGGCACGCAATAGATAGACCATCACCAGGGTCCATTCCAAGTGGTTGCCAAAACATTTATGGGCTTGTATGCCATTAGGACAATAAAAGCTAAACACTAAGGGCCTGATTCACAAATGGCCTCCACACTCGTGGCATAGGCCCAGCAGTCGCGGAGGAGTCCCCGCACGAAGGGCAGAATCTTAACAATGAGAATTCTCATTGTGGAGATTCCACCCTGAGTGCAGAGACTCAATCATGTGTGTGGAGGCCATTTGTCAATCAGTTCCCATGTAGGGATCCGGGCTAGGTTTTTGAATACTGACCTGGGAACCCCAGAGCAACAGACCCACAGAGGGTTCAATACGCACACATCATCATATTAACATCATCACTCTTACATCCCTTCAGAAAATGGTCCGTCAGGCTTCGTCACCATTGAGTAAGGAGCTGACTTACACAGCAGACTTCCGGAGGAGCTGATATAGACCACAATGTGTTCTGTCGGGTATCGAAATTGCTTTGCGTGGTCAAAAACGGGAGGTTTCTGAAATATCACCAATATATATAGATCAATATCCGATCCAGTAAGTTACTGGAGTATGGTGTTGTATTTGACCAGGTTCCGCACTGCAGGGGGATTCCATTAATGGAACAGTCAATTCGAGAAATGATTGGAGACTCTTAAACTGAATATAATTCTTACCTCAAATTTGGCAACCGAATGACAATTTGGAAACGGTTTTCCTCACAGGCATTGATAAATTGTGGGTGACTCACGTTGCTGGAATCAACCCGAGATGGAAGAGAGCCCCCTTCCCAGTAGATATGGACACATAGCGGGACACATTGCTGTTTCACTTCCCACTGTGGAAGACATATATATTCTTTGGGGAGGCTGGCTGATCCCTGGCTGTGGAAGCCAGTGAAATCTGGGTGATAATTAAATCCTGTACAGTTTGGCTGCCCCTATTTTATTAGTCCTGAGGAAGACCCGCTGTGATATGTATCAAGTAACACATACACAAAGGGTCAAAACATCGATAAAAACCTTATTAGCCCATGGTATTGGTCAGCCATACCTTAAAGTATTCTAACGATGATATAGGGTTGTAGGTTGAACCAGTTGATATAAGAAAGACGGACATCTCTTTATTTGTTTTATGTCTATTTGTTATAATGTGTTCTGTCAAGCACTTTTGCACTTTGTGTCATTTTTGCACTAAGTCACAGAGTGTTTTTCCATTTCTGGTTTTGTTGGCAGCCATATATGACGTAACTGTGTATGCTATTTGGATGTATGATCTTGAATATAAAAAATAATCAATGGTTAAATTGTGTGTTGTCGTTCATCAATTGTTTTATGGGAGTGTGAAATATTAGTCAGATACAACACCACAATCCAGTAACTTACAGGATCAAATATTGATCTGTATATATTGGTGATATTTCAGACACCTCCCTTTTCTACCCACGCAAAGCGATACCCAACGGAACACATTGTAGTCTATATCATTATACGCCCAGGTTGTAAGGGACACAGGGTAACCCCATTACTTCTAATGGCTCCAAAGGAGCTGAACATACCTCTAGGTAAGGTAACACATTTTCAGGGTTGTTTTTGTTCCACAATATTATTTTAAAGGTATTTATGGACCCGTTTATATTTTCTCCGTCACTGGTTGTATATGAGGTGGTTGTAGTATGTCATAAAAAATCAAAATCATTTTTAAGAGCAAGTTATGGTTTATTCTTGCTCAACACACATTAACATATGGTTAAAAAACTCAGAAACTTAAAAACACAGTTAAAGAGATGTCATAGTCATAAAAAATAAAAATAAATCCTGAAATTGGCCAGCAGACATTTGATAAACAAACTATAACTTACACCCCCACCATGCGCTGCTCACACCCTCTCACATGGCATCCCTGAAGACATTTCTGAGTACCTGATCAATTGCATCACTAATGGCACCTCATATGATATCACTGATGACATCACACATTGGATCATCAATGACATCACACTGTCAACAAGTATGTAATGCAGGTTGCTTGCACGCCAAGCAAAAAATAATAATAATTAAAGCCCACATTATATGCCTCAAAGAAAGGCAACCCAAACATATACACATTTAATTCCAGGTAGAGGAGATGAAATTTAGTGCATGTTTATTAAAGTTTTGCATTGCCTTTACACTATACGAGGTAATGCAAGGGCAACGCAAAACCTAGATTAGATTTACCAAGTCATGCAAGGCCACCTTGCATGGCCCTGTAATTCCAGGTAAATCTGGAGTAGAGCATAGCAGCGAAATTTGCCCCAGAGAGGCGTTAAATGGGTGGTGCGTGGGTGTTCCCGCTCATCTACCCATGAATTTTGGTGCATTCCCAAATTTACCATGAGTGATAGACCTGGGAATGCATCAAAATACTACCCCTTCCCAAGGGAGGAGGGTTGATGAGGCAAAATATCTTTATTTCTCCTCATTTTTCTTCTTTCTATGTGATATTTCATTTTATGTAGTATTTTATAATCCTTTTAGGTGAATGTTAGCTGTTGACTGTATTGATTTAAACAAGTAATATTTATTGGCGATTTTATGATATTTGTAATTGTATTATGGAAATGAATTCAGTAATGTGTAATATTTCTATAAGGTCTTATTTCTTAGAAATAAAGAATTGGAATCAGTATGTGTACTGCATTCTGGTGGCCCTTACTGCAAAGAAACAATCCTGCCTGCATCAAAGACACCCTTGCACCATGGGGCAAAGGTGCCTGCATTGGCGCTAGGCAACCAAAAGTGTGCCAGCACAAGGAGAGATCCGCAATAGGCCATACCTTGATAGATACAGCACATTTCTGCTCTCTCCCTTTCATGCAGTGCAACAAGGTGTCTTTCTGCATTGCCTGAATGAATGATAAATATGGCCCTTAGTGAATTTGAAGAATACGGTTTTAGAAGGAAATGGTCAACTTCACCCAAAGGTGTGGACAGTTAACAAAGGGTGGAAGGGGTGAGACTTCAGAGCATTATTGTAGGAAATGAAGTGTATACTATTTCCATAATATGCACCGTGCACTATTGGTCTCTTCAACTATTATTCACATTTTGCTTCTGCCTATTACAGTACCAGCATTGTGCAGTGGGAGATTCCACATGAATAATTGGCTCTCTAATCACAACTATATATCTACCTAGAAAGAAGTGCACTTTAGTGCTCGTCTGGTATGCCCATACTTTACTTAGTCAGTGTTTTTTCCATTACATTCTTCATCATATTTAATTTTTTTGCCAAGCGTATGTGTTTCAAGTATCTTCAAGTTTCAGTAATTCAAAGGCAATAGTACAATTTCTTGGTCCCACCAAAAATCATATTTTCATGTGTTGTACCATAAAACTAAAACGGGTTTTATATATATATATATAGATATATATATATACATACATATATATATATATATATATATATATATATATATATATATATATATATATATATATATATATATATATATTCACAGAAAAAACCATAGGTTATAGACCATATATAGTTAGGAATTAGCATTTACAAAACCTTGAAAATTCACTGAAAAAACCACAGGTTATAGACCATATATAGTTAGGAATTAGCATTTAGAAAACCTTATTTTACTCACACAAAACCATTGAAATTCCATATATAGTTAGTTGCACTAACTATATATCGTGCACCCGCAATCCACTGCTGATGATGTCACATATTACATCATTCATGACATGGTCAGTGACATCACTGATGACATCACTGATGACATCTCAAATGACATCACTGATGACATCACTGATAACAACATCCAGTGATTTTTTGTTTCTATAAAGTTTAAATATGTCTTACATATTGAAGAATGAGTGGATGTGTAAGTGTCTGGACGAAGGATTTAGTAGGTGCATGACTGACTGTATGAGTGAGTGATTAAATGTGTCTCACTGACTGCATGGGTTAGTGACTAAACTGTCTTAATTTGTGCATCATTATGTCTGTTGTTCTGTAAACTGCTGCATGTGTTGATCAGTAGCTATATGAGTAACTATATGGGTTATTGATTGATTGCCCAAGTATTTGTATGGGAGACTGAGTGTGTGTGTGGCTAGCTGGGAGGTGTGTGACTCTGTGCAGATCAATCTGTACTTGTATCAATGATTGTATAAGAAGGTAAGTATGTGTTAGTATATGTTTGAAAATGTAAGGTGCTCTATGTTTAACTGTATAGACAAGAAAATGGAAGTGTCATTGATTCTTTACAGGACTGACTAGGTGTGTGAGTAACTCCATGGATGAGTGGCAGACTGTGAGTGTCTGTATAGGTGTATGAGTGCATATGATAGTGTTGTAAAGATGAGTGATTGTATGTATGAATGATTGTATGGGTGAATGAGTGAAGGTGTGTGTAGACGTAGCAATCAGTGAGTGCGTATGTAGTAACTAGTATTGGTGTGTCAATGGTTTCAAAAATTATACTCTCTTTTTAACACTGGGTGAAACAGAGGTTATATTAAAATGTGAGGAGATGCATTGTATTGTCACATGAATGATATCATCAGTGATGTGGTCATTGATGTCAAATGAGATGTCATCAGTGATGTCATCAGTGATGTCATTTGAGATGTCATCAGTGATGTCATCAGTGATGTCACTGACCATGTCATGAATGATGTAATATGTGACATCATCAGCAGTGGATTGCGGGTGCACGATATATAGTTAGTGCAACTAACTATATATGGAATTTCAATGGTTTTGTGTGAGTAAAATAAGGTTTTCTAAATGCTAATTCCTAACTATATATGGTCTATAACCTGTGGTTTTTTCAGTGAATTTTCAAGGTTTTGTAAATGCTAATTCCTAACTATATATGGTCTATAACCTATGGTTTTTTCTGTGAATTTCATTGGTTTTTTAACAGCTAATATCTGTAGCTGTAAAATGTATTCTTCTTTAAATCCAAAAATATATTTTATATGTTTATGAATAATTTTTTTTTTTTAATATTTTTTTTTCTTCGTTCCCGCTTCGCGAATCGGGAAGCTTCCCGTTAGCTGACCTTGATGCCGCGAAATAGACCGCGAGCCGGTAAACGTTTCTTTACCGCAAGTGCCGCGTTAGAAAACAACATCGTGACGCCTCCCGTCCGCATGACGTTTCACGTTGTCGCGTGATACGTCATATGACGTGCTACGTTAGCGAACTGGTACGCAAAGCGAGTCGCAAAGCGCAGGTTTCTGGAAGCAAACCGGGAGGCCCTGCAAAGCGCTTAACGTAAACACAGCAAGTCATGTGACTTGGTAATAACACTTTTCATTGGTTCATTTCACTTTTGGTTTCCTAATGATGTAAG
The DNA here is from genome assembly GCF_964261635.1 of Lissotriton helveticus. Lineage (NCBI taxonomy): Eukaryota > Metazoa > Chordata > Amphibia > Caudata > Salamandridae > Lissotriton > Lissotriton helveticus. The sequence continues at coordinate 1,492,755,211 of NC_136061.1, read as the reverse complement.
ACTAGGTCATATAATCTAAAATGAACACTTTTGATTGGTTGAGAACTCTTGTTTTTCCCAAATGATGAAAATCCCTCCTTCTTTCCTCACTCTGACTTTCATCATTGTGAGAGAAAGACCCTTTGTGATCACTGAGCAATGGCTTCTTTAGTAGCTTCAGCTGGTGCTTCCCCACCACCTCCACCACATCCAAGGAAGAGTGGACCACCTGCTCAAGTTATAATTCAACAAGAAGAAGAAGAAGAGGAACAGGACGACGAGCACGAAGAGAGGCAGTTTTTGCCTGAGCAGCCCAGGACGTCTCACCGGAAAGAAAACTTCATTTGGCAATTTTTTAAAATTCCCAAAGGTCAGAAAAAAGTAAATGCAAGATACGTAACTTGCCTTATATGTCAAGATAGACTGTCCAGAGGAACCGAGAAAAAATACAGTTTCGGAAACTACACAATGCATCGCCATATGACTAGGTGGCATCCTAACAACTACAGTGCTGCACAGTTTCGGAACGACCTAGATAATCTCCCTATTATGGCCAGAAGATCTGTTGTACCGGAAGTAACGGGACCAGAGGGCAGGGAGATGGTGCCAAATATACAAATGAAATTTGGTGAAGTAAAACACACCTGCGTATTTTGCGATGGATTCATTTCCTACGGAGAAAAAAGCATCACTCTGATCAACAGAGCTATTGACTATCATATGCAAGTTTGTACGAAACGCCCAAAATAATAAATACTTCTTTTTTTGTTTTGTTGCTCCTGTTGAGCCCTTTACAATGAATCGTTTTCATTGCCCCCTCCAAGAAAAACCCAAAAAAATATAAAACTTCAGAAAAATTCAAAAAAAGTAAAAAAATGTTCCGAAAAATAATAAAAAAAATATAAAACAACAAAAACAATAAAAAAAAAAGTTCTTTTCAGAACTACCTCCCCGTTAATAAAAAATTGGTACAATATTTGGAACTGTGCCAACCTCTATTTCTCTTAGTTCGCTTCCCAGTTCGCTCGCCGGTACGCGAACTAGAAGCGAACCAAAAACAGTAAGTATAAGGGAAGGAAACAGACACTTATGTTAAAAGAAAGACAGCTATAGGGGAGTAAACTAGAGATACTATTACCCGTAATCCACTGCTGATGATGTCACATATTACATCATTCATGACATGCTCAGTGACATCATCAGCAGAGGATTGCGGGTTTTTTGGCAACGTGCCTTATCCACGGTTTAATAACGCTGCCTTTTGCTTTATATAAGTTTTCAAATTGTATGAAATATATACCAATAGGTCGTTATGAACCTTTAGGTAGTGCTTTTCTTCATGAGGTCTGGTCGCTTCCATACACATACAGATGTTTCAAAGATGATCAAGAAGTTTATCTGAATGGAGAGGAATGCACTGATACGCCAGATCATTCACTAATGTGTAGGCACATACAGTTACACGGTTCATGCAACAAACACCGACCAAATATGGCTTGCGTGTTGCAAGGCACGCCAGTTCCTGCTATCATCCCCACGTTCAAGTTGTTGGAAAATGGTAGTTATTTGATGCTCAATAATGAAGATTGTTCTGAGTTAATTGAAAAGGGTCTGCACCTCTGTACGGGTGTTCGCTATGTGAAGCACGAAAGTTTCACGGGCCGAACTCAAGGCCACCTCTCTCTGAGACAAAAGAGCTCTTATTCTTGCCATGCCGTTGAAATCTGTCCCAAGGTTGGTATTTGTGGCCAGATTGAAAACTCCCTATGTTCATGTGTGGGAGGAAATAGAACATTTCTGCAGCAAATAACCCGTTCACTTACTGTTACGATAAAAGGAATACTTTTAATTCAGATTTGCCTTTCAATTTCAGCAAGATGGTTCCGACTATCTTTAACGCATCCTCCACAAAGACCCTGGCGCACTTTTTTAAAGTTGTTACCAGTGGTCTCGTGACTTCATTTGAGAAAATCTTTGGAGTCATCCCTGCTTCCTTTCATTCTATTTTCTCCACTCCGGTTCGTGGATTGGCATTTTTACTTGCATTACCAGCGGACGCTCTTGTGCTTTTTTACATTTTTAAATATGGATGTCCCTCCTATGCAACCTCCCACCCTGCAGCTGCTGACACTGTTCCGCAATCGCATGCTAGAATATTATGGCACAATGCCGTTGGCGATATTAAGCACGGCATATGGATTATCTTTTCGATTCTCCTACTTCACCTGTGTCCAGCCTGTATTTCACTGCCTGACCTGTGATTTCGATTGGGCCATTGATTTGTGTCTCTGCGGACCGGTTTCTCCTGACGTCGACTTTAATCAGCTGATGACTCCTATCATTACTCACGAGTTGGTTTGTCCTGGCGAAAGGATTATGGCTGTGGCATTGATGCATGGACTACTTGGTCCCTGGAATTTACTGGCGGCAGCACAGTCTTTCTTGGAACAGAGCTTTCTTGAAAACCCACCGAGCTGTCCTCTGATGGTGATAGAGGATCCGGTGCTGGGAGAGCACGTATGTTCTTTTCCGCTTTTAAATTGGATGGCTGAACTGTTTTCGGATGAAGACGGTGACTTCCTATTGGAGGCTGTTGCAGCTTATTTTGCATACACAGTTATGTCATAGACCTTTTTCATGTTTGATATGCTGAGTACTAGCATTTCATTGACAATTCATTGACTTATTTGTCAAGTTTTTATTATTTACCTTGCCTATTGGCTTAAGACTCGATAAAGTACTTGGCTGTTTTATTTTTCTTTAGCATTAAATTTTCCTAGTTTTTAATGCTTTACCTTGCGGACCGTCCACATATAAACTTGCAATCTGCTCTCATGAGATGGCACTTCTATTATCTTATTCAGTTCGTTTCCGGATCATGGGGAGGTGTCATCTAGGTCCTGGATATCTTTACACCGTGTTAAGTTAGCATGGGCTCATTACCGGTTTAAACGCCATTTTTCCTTTTTTGCAACTTCTGCACACGACACTTAGTTGTTGCTTTAGCTTTCCACCTAGTAGTTCATCGTGGTTTACATGAGAATAATATGTTATTGCTCTACTATCTGCTTTGCTTGTTAAACTATATCTGTACAGCGAGTGCTAAAGTTTCAAGAACAACACGATACAGAATTGTTATGAGGTCTGATCTCCACGACTTCATACTCATAACATAAGTGCAACTTCTGCCAATTCTGGGCATGAGGCGGGTTTTATATTGCTTTGCCGAACACACATACACAACAGTTGATGCGGTTCACATGAAGAGAGAGCTGGTGTATGCTGATGTGATTCCTTCAAATCTAAGACACTAAAGTATGGGCACGCCCTAAACCAACACAAAGAGACCTTCTTAGCAAATAATATAATATGTGTATTAGGGAGGGTGAGATATAAGCAGCCGCGGGCCGTGGAGGGAGTTACGGTGAGGCAGGGAGGCGGGGAGGGGGAGAAGCAGGGTGGAGCCCTCTCTACCTTGCCCCTCCCCCTCCCCGCCTCCCTGCCCCACCGTAACTCCCTCCACGGCCCGCGGCTGCTTATAAGTGTTGCTAACTCTTATTCATTTACAGCATGTTAACATACTGTCACCATTCGCTTTTTATGTACTAGTAACTATGCTGGTAATTTTGCTACTGATAATATGTGTACTTCTATTATCTAAGATACTACGCCTGAGAAGACGGCATTAGTAAATAAACATTTCAAATACACATGTGTTCTTCTTAACTCCATGTTCTGGTTTCTAAGAAATATATAACGACCGACTGTTCATGAGTTCCACGTATCCTGAGGTACTATAAGTTCATATTCTGGATTGTCTAAACATTGAGAGTTTGTTATATCCAATGTGACACTGTACCTAGCTTGCTAAGGAGTTTTTGATTACTAACGTGAGTTTTGGGACACCCTAATTCGCCGAGGTTCCAATCCTCTGTCCACAGTTCTGTGTGAGAACAGAAACCCTGCGACAGGGGCACCCCCGACCCTTGCTGGAGCTTCATCACACTTGCGATACAACTCCAGCAATGCGCCACCTTTACGGCACAGATACATCACGCATCTGTGCTGTTTTTGCCCCATGATGCGCCGCATTGTAAATGCAGCACACCATAGGTGACGGAACAGCGGCACAGAATGACTAACACATCCCTGGTGATGCGCCAGTCATCATAAATGTATCCCTATGCTTCTTATCTTGTTAGAGATGAACCGCCATATGTATCATCAAAGTTTTTTGCATTTCCTAAATAGCGAACTTTAAGGAATAAATAGCGATTCTTTACCATTCCTAGTTTGCGATTAGCTATTTGCTAATTACAAATTACCCATTCATTTCCTTCATTTCCATAGGGCGGTTGGACTCACTTTTAGCTCGAACGGCTGAATGGATTTCCACGAAACTTGGCAAAATTGTAGGGACTGGTAGCCCGATGTGCCTTTGCTATGTCTCAAGATATATGCTCCAGTGGTTTTTACGAAAATTAACTTTGAAAAATATATATTGGGCTACATTGGCCTATATATATGTTGGAGCCCAAATGTAGCCCAATGTAGCCCAATGTAGCCCAAAGATGGCCGCCAGACACACAAAAAAACAAATGTAGCCCAAATATCAGCCAGATGTAGCCCAACTATAGCCCAGTGACAGAATGACCAATCAGCTTCGCAAACCTCCGTTACGCGAAGCGGAGCGCTGTTACAGATATATATCTTTTTTTGAACGTTAATTTCTCAAAATCCACTGGAGCACATATATTGAGACCTAGCAAAGGCACATCGGGCTACCAGTCCCTAATATTTTGCCAAGTTTCGTGCAAATCCATTCAGCCGTTCAATTATTATTATTATTATTTTTTTTTGCCCCGCGGGGCCCTTTTAAAACCTCCACATCAAACCTAGGGGGTCAGCGAGGATCTACTATGCCCCCTTATAGTTATTTCCCCCTTTGTTTTGACCTCCTCTTGTCTCTCGATCCTACCGAGAGACAAGATGGCGGCCGCTACGGACTTTTTGGAATGTTGACAGACGCCGGAGAACCAATCAGCTTCGCTTCACAAAGCTCCGTTGCGCGTAAAGTACGCGTCCTGGGACGCTGCCAGGTCCGCTGTTACAGATATATATCTTTTTTTAAACGTTAATTTCTCAAAATCCACTGGAGTACATATATTGAGACCTACAAAAGGCACATCGGGCTACCAGTCCCTACAATTTTGCCAAGTTTCGTGCAAATCCATTCAGCCGTTCGGGCTAAAAGTGAGGCCAACCGCCCTATGGAAAACTCAATGTTAAAAACACGTTTTGGGACCCCCCTTTTTTCTCGGCCCCCCCTTGACGAACCCCCCCCAAATTTTCAAGGGCTGCTCAGAAACAAAATGTGCCATTTTCCTGAAAATTTCAGCCAATTCCGTCCACAAACGCCAAAGTTATTAGACATAGAATTTTCAAAAAACCCATAGAGAAAAAATCCTAACTATATATACCTACTGGCGACCGCCAGTAGGTAATATATATATATATATCTTTTCAAGTACACATGCTTATTTGGAATACCCAAACTTGTAGCATAAAATGATATGCAAGTTATTTTTTTAATTTAAAATATTTATTTCAAGAATTGATCTACAACATTTAAGGGCGCCATGTTTTATTTTTATTTTTCAGGCATTAGCTTGCAATTACAAGTTTTAAAAATAACTATCTAACAAGACTCCCAAGGCCAGACCTGCAGATTTGCCAGAGTTTGTTCCCTCATCACAGCAAATACTATGAAGAATACCTGCAGGTGGAGCAGTGTACTTTTGGCTCCACCCTTTTTCGTCTGGATCATATCATATGTACACCCGTGTGGTCTCATGTATTTGTGTGATTTAATATCATTAATGTAATGTGGTGCAATGAATAGCTACATAAAGTGCATTTACTGTATAATCTCAACATGTATATGAGTGTGCATACTAACGGTTCCCTTACAGTATCACTAAATTGCAGTTTCTATATATATTTGTGTGGTTTTAATTATTTTGCTCATTTCTGTATAAGCATGTATTCATTTGAATGATAACCAGCATTTACATTATAACTGTACATGTATTCATAACCATGCATTTAAATGTATACTGAACGACTGCCACGTTAACTTGACTAAAGGCCTCAAGCATTTGGATTTTTACTGTTTAATCTTGAACGTGAAAGCTTGCTTGGTTTACAATGTTTTTCTTTCCTCTGCAGGTGCCTTTGTATGATCTTGTGGTTAGTGAAAGGCACATTGTCTATGAGGGATAGTGAGGCTCGAAAAGAGCATCATTGGCAAGGACGAGAAGAGATAACTAAAGGAGGATCATGGTCCGTGAGGTATCTGGAGACAGAAGGAATCCAAGGACCTTCTAATTTGCAGATCAGAAGAAGGGAGTTTTCAAGTATAGTTGCCAGAGTTTTCCAGTAAGAAGGTGGAAGAGCAATACGACACATGATCTGAGATTCTCAAATGTAGTTTGTGTGCTTTAATTGATGATCACACCTTAGCTTCCGTAGATTCCTTTTAGACTTAAAGGGGTACAGACCTCTTTTCTATTTCTCTGTTGATTGGCTTTATGCTATAAAATGTCGTTGATTTGAGAGAACTTCTACAAAACAGATTAGTATTTCCTGAGGCGGAAGCCGGGAACAAAGTTAAGCTGCTCGAATTTTTTACTTGTTTTTAAAACCCCTTGTACTGTCCTCTACCTACTTGAACCTATGCACACTTTTTCTCCTCAGCCGACTTGGCGCTGTTGTGGGAATTTAAAGCAACTTCAGAGCCGCCATCTTGGGGGAAGACTCGGATGGAGGACTAGTTGTTTGGGCCCTCACAAGGATAAAAGTCGCGCTGGGGTTCACGCGCGCAGACAAAACAGATTAGTATTTCCTGAGGCAGAAGCCGGGAACAAAGTTAAGCTGCTCGAATTTTTTACTTGTTTTTAAAACCCTTTGCACTGTCCTCTACCTACTTGCACCTTTGCACACTTTTCCTCCTCAGCGACTTGGCGCTGTCGTGGGAATTTAAAGCAACTTCAGAGCCGCCATCTTGGGGGAAGACTCGGGGTGGAGACTTGTTTGGCCCCTCCCGCCCTCACAAGGATAAAATGGCCACACCTACCCTGACGCGCAGCGGACGCGCGCAGCTGGCGTGCCAAAGGAAAGCCCCTCTGCGCACGTCCGCGTCAGACCCGGCCTAGGGGCTAGTCCCCCTGCCCAGATATTCACATACTCCTCAGACGACCTAAGGAATCTTTATCAGGTGTCCTATCTGCCTTGCCCCACCATTCTTGATCACCTGATACACCTCGGCATCTCCCGAGACCCTATAAGTCAACCAGGACCCTTGCTTAGCGCCCCTCGCCAGAACCAGCGGCCTATTCCAGCGCAAGGTGGAGATCTAAAACTGCATATCTCCTACCTTAACACCCGTTCCTTAGTTAAGCACCAATTAGATATTTTTCTCTTCCTCTTATCAAATAAACCTGAATTTTTTTTGTCACTGAAACATGGCTCAACACTTACTCCTCCCCGGACATCTTGGCAGCCCTCCCAGACAATTATTACATCTTACATGTCGACCGGGCCCCAGGGAAAGCAGGAGGTGGAGTAGCGGCCATCATTAATAAAGCGATACAAAAGAGGATGATGGACTGAGCGTTTGAGCAAATCAAACACTCACCCACAGTCAACTGATCTGGGTTTAATCCATCACCATTCTTTAGCCCGTTGAAAAACGGTGATGGATTAACACCATGATCTCTTGACTTGGTAAGAGTATTCTGCATCATTCAGAAACTCTGTCCATCACCACCCCCCTTTTCCAAAATCGGTTTTATCCACACTAAGTGTGGGCGGGTATGCTCAGACGTGAGTCCCTTGCTCATTGCACCATCAGGATTCAAGCAAGCCGGGCCGAAGAAGGCTGTGATGCCAGAAACTGGTCCCCGGAAGATTGTTTCCTTCCCAGTATAAGAATTGGCTTGGTAGTTTGGTTTGCCCTGTTCCCAGCATGCACTGGGACAGAAACAGACTAATTTGCATATAGCCAGGTTCTGAGCTGGGATGGTGCATTGAGCTAAAAAACGGTGATAGATTAAAACCATGATCTCTTGACTTGGTAAGAGTATTCTGCATCATTCAGAAACTCTGTCCATCACCACCCCCCTTTTCCAAAATCGGTTTTATCCACACTATGTGTGGGCGGGTATGCTCAGACGTGAGTCCCTTGCTCATTGCACCATCAGGATTCAAGCAAGCCGGGTCGAAGAAGGCTGTGATGCCAGAAACCGGTCCCTGGAAGTTTGTTTCCTTCCCAGTTTAAGAATTGGCTTGGTAGTTTGGTTTGCCCTGTTCCCAGCATGCACTGGGACAGGAACAGACTAATTTGCATATAGCCAGGTTCTGAGCTGGGATGGTGCATTGAGCTAAAAAACGGTGATGGATTAAAACCATGATCTCTTGACTTGGTAAGAGTATTCTGCATCATTCAGAAACTCTGTCCATCACCACCCCCCTTTTCCAAAATCGGTTTTATCCACACTATGTGTGGGCGGGTATGCTCAGACGTGAGTCCCTTGCTCATTGCACCATCAGGATTCAAGCAAGCCGGGCCGAAGAAGGCTGTGATGCCAGAAACCGGTCCCCGGAAGCTTGTTTCCTTCCCAGTATAAGAATTGGCTTGGTAGTTTGGTTTGCCCTGTTCCCAGCATGCACTGGGACAGGAACAGACTAATTTGCATATAGCCAGGTTCTGAGCTGGGATGGTGCATTGAGCTAAAAAACGGTGATGGATTAAAACCATGATCTCTTGACTTGGTAAGAGTATTCTGCATCATTCAGAAACTCTGTCCATCACCACCCCCCTTTTCCAAAATCGGTTTTATCCACACTATGTGTGGGCGGGTATGCTCAGACGTGAGTCCCTTGCTCATTGCACCATCAGGATTCAAGCAAGCCGGGCCGAAGAAGGCTGTGATGCCAGAAACCGGTCCCCGGAAGCTTGTTTCCTTCCCAGTATAAGAATTGGCTTGGTAGTTTGGTTTGCCCTGTTCCCAGCATGCACTGGGACAGGAACAGACTAATTTGCATATAGCCAGGTTCTGAGCTCGGATGGTGCATTGAGCTAAAAAACGGTGATGGATTAAAACCATGATCTCTTGACTTGGTAAGAGTATTCTGCATCATTCAGAAACTCTGTCCATCACCACCCCCCTTTTCCAAAATCGGTTTTATCCACACTATGTGTGGGCGGGTATGCTCAGACGTGAGTCCCTTGCTCATTGCACCATCAGGATTCAAGCAAGCCGGGCCGATGAAGGCTGTGATGCCAGAAACCGGTTCCCGGAAGCTTGTTTCCTTCCCAGTATAAGAATTGGCTTGGTAGTTTGGTTTGCCCTGTTCCCAGCATGCACTGGGACAGGAACAGACTAATTTGCATATAGCCAGGTTCTGAGCTGGGATGGTGCATTGAGCTAAAAAACGGTGATGGATTAAAACCATGATCTCTTGACTTGGTAAGAGTATTCTGCATCATTCAAAAACTCTGTCCATCACCACCCCCCTTTTCCAAAATCATCATTAATAAAGACCATGTTTTTACCTCCATGTCCACATTTGATCTCCCCGCAGTAGACAACTTAATTATCAAATTTGAATCTAAAGCTGGACCATTAATATGTGTACTAATATATAGACCCCCTCAACATATGCCTCTTTTTCCTTTCTCATTGTGCGATCAATTGGCCGCTATGGTCACGGACTATTCTAAAATTCTGTTAATTGGTGACTTCAATTATTGGTGTAATAACGATCTTGGCGGCCCTCAGGCCAGTGAATTAATGGAGCTTCTCTTGGGCCTCAATTTTAGTCATCACATTGTTTCCGCCACTCATGTTAAGGGACATACACTTGACCAGGTATGGAGCACCAATCTCATTGTCACCTCACCAATTATATCCCCTTGCATATGGTCCGACCATTTTCTCATTAACTTTAACATCTGTATTCCGACATGTAGTAAGCCCATGGCAATCAAGGGAGGTCTCATCAGAATATGGGGCACTCTTGACAAACAAGCCTTTTTTGGAAAGTCTTGATAGCTCTATACAAGCGGATAATGTAGATCTCGATCAGGCCGAAGCAAACATCTCAGACTGGCTATTAGCAGCAAGTAATATACATGCCCCACTAAAAAGACTCCAAACAGCCCGCCGCTCGGATGCTCAAAAGTGGTTTTCCCATGACCTAAGGGTCCAAAAACTAGACATCCGTCAAAAAGAGCGGAAATGGAAGAGATCTTATGCTCCACAGGCAAAATCATTTTATTTGGCTGCTCGCGCAGACTACATGAAAGCTATTATCCAAGCCAAAGCCTCTTATTTCTCTGGCATAATAGAACATTCGGAAAACAAATCTAAGGACATCTTTGCAATTGTTAATAAGTTATCCAATTCAGAGAGAACCCTGCCCAAACCCATGGTCACTCAGGACCTATGCAATTCCCTCAACAATTATTTTTTTGACACAATTGTCACCATTAAACCCAGCATCCCAGCAATTGATCCTAAACCTATTTTTCTTGCATGTGCTCCTAGCACCTGTTCTTTTGATCATTTTCCACCTCTCGATGTACACTCCTTACAAGCCCTTTTGACTAGGGTAAAATCTGGCTCCCCCAGGGATTGCTGTCCCCCTTATATGTTAAAAAATTTATTTTCGGCTCTCTCCCCCCCTATTTTGACCTTTCTCAATGCCTCACTGTCTCAAGGCATGGTCCCTAAAGCCCTCAAAGAGGCAGTTGTTGTACCCCTCTTAAATAAACCAGGGGCAGAACCTTCAACCTTGTCCAACTATAGGCCTATCTCCCTCCTTCCCTATATGGCCAAAGTTCTAGAGGCCCACGTAACCACCCACCTCTCGAATTTTATCGAGCAAGCCAATTTCCTGGATCCCTATCAAGCTGGATTTCGACCCGCCCACTCAACCAAGACAGTTATCACAGCCGTCATGGACTCGCTCCGTGACAATGCAGACAGAGGAATCCCACAGGCTCTGGTCCTATTGGACCTTTCGGCAGCGTTTGACATGGTCGACCACAACATCTTACTCAACCGTGTCAGACAGGCCGGCATTTGTAACTCAGCCTACAGCTGGATCAGGTCCTTTCTTAGTGACCGCACTCAAGCCGTCTGTCTATCTCCCTTTACAGCTCCCAAACTCCATACCTCCTGCGGGGTTCCCCTGGGTTCCTCGCTGTCCCCCCTTTTGTTTAATCTTTATATGGCCCCTCTGATTCATTCCCTCAAAGCGTTTAAGGCCGTCACATTTAATTATGCAGACGACCTTCAACTTATTTTTACAATTGATAACTCCCCTGAGTCTATTCAGGAGTTCCGGAGCACTATGCTACATATTCGTCAATGGATGGATTTTAACCATCTGAAATTAAACCCGGGCAAGACCGAACTAGTCCTCAATGGCAAAAGTCAACTATTCTGGGGCCCACACTATTGGCCACCAGAACTTGGCTCGCCTCCCACTCCTTCCATCTCGGTCAAAAGCCTGGGGGTGTCCATTGACAAGGACCTGTCACTAAAAACCCAAGTAGGCACGGTGGTGTCCTCCGGTTTCTTCCAGCTCCGTAGGATTAGGAAGATCAGTCGGATACTAACCCAGCCGGCCTTGATCCAGGTGGTGATAGCCTTAGTACTATCACATCTGGACTACGCCAATTCCATCTATCTCAGCCTTCCTCTCTTTCTTAGTAAACGACTCCAGATGGTCCAAAATCAGGCAGCCAGATTGATTTATCGACTGCCGCGTCAGCAGTCAGCAAGGCCCTCGTTAAAACAACTTCACTGGCTTCCCATCTCCCAGCGAGTTATATTCAAAACGGCCTGTATCATTTTCAAGTCCCTTCACGCTCGTAGCCCTCAATTTATCAAGAACCTCTTACCCAGATATATTCCCTCTCGCAACCTCTGGTCTGCCAATCAACATCTTTTGGTCATTCCCCCTTTCAAGCTTCAATGCCTGGGAGGACGCAGGTTTGCGACCGTTGCTGTTAGACTCTGGAACTCTTTTCCCCTGGAAATCCGCTACTGTACCAATCTCCTAGTGTTCAGGAAACAGCTTAAAACCTGGTTATTCACTCAAGCCCATGTATAATTCTCTGATTGACAGAGCATCTGTTAGTCAGCGCCATGAAACCTCTGGGTGTACGAGCGCTATATAAAAAATTGTTAACATAACAAAACATACAGAAGCTCTCCAAAATGTGGGCATCTTTCTGCTTTATTGGATTAATGTAGGGTCACTCCAGGCCTTCTAAGTAGGTTAGGCTTAGGCAGATAACCTGGCTATACTCATGCACAGGCAAAAGGAACACCAATATTATTCTCATCACCAAATTTAGTTTTTGATTTTCTGCATTGCCTTTACTGAATTTCTTGTTTGTTTCATGATGTTAAGGCTTAAATTTGTCAGACGATTTGACCTGCTAGCAGCGATTGTATATTTTTACAACGTATTCTCATGACTAACGCATATCAGTTTGGCTCTGTATATGAAGTAATTCTATACTTAATCCAATCTACCGACTTGAGTTCTCATTGTGTGGCTAAATCTGTTGCCTTGTAATTTGAAATTGTAGATGATTCTAATTAGGCACTTAGAAAAGTTCAGCTGCAAGCAGATTTAGACAAAGGGGCCCAAGTGCTCAAGCACAGGCATTAGAGTTCTGCATTGCTTACGTGCAACAGGGATGCAGTATCAGTGAAACCTTTTGTCAGTGGTCACACACTTTACAAGCAGAGCACACAGCAGCTAGGTCCTACTGTGAGATTCAGAAAAAGCAAAAAAAGAAAAGAGGCACCCACACTTGCGGCACCAAATATGAATTTTAAGTGGTTACTAGATTGCAAATAACCTCCCGAAGATGACCCATGAGTATTTGTTTTGGGAAATAAAATGTGAGTAAAGACAACAAGGGGCACTATAGAGCATGTTCTGCTTCTAACTGGAAAGATGAATTTCCACTACTGAATAACAAATCCTTTTCCCAGAGAATTATTAGCCAATAAATGTCTCGGACACATGAATGTAAGTGTGCAATCCCTCCATAAAACCATTATTATTATTTTTGTAGGTTTTTAAATGAAGGAAAAGGAAGAACGATTTGCAATGTTGGATTTCCAACTGCCGTTAGGAAGATTGTAATGATAGCAGTACAAAATCTACAATTTGGATGCATCAAGATTAGTGTAGGATGAAATCATGCATGCGATTACCACACATGCCTTTACAAAGCTGTGGTTTCAACACAGTACAGTTACACCGCATTACCTTAACCACGCATGCCTTTACCATGAATTTCATTGTAAGGGCGTGATTGGTAAATGCATACGTGTGATAAAGGTTACGCGTGGTAACGGTACCTGCTTTATAACCGCTGGCACCCACCAAGGGTCCTCTCCTGCCAGAGCCCTATACATCACTTCACCCCTCTTCCCCAGTCCTAAAAACCAGCCTGCCCTCAGCCCAAAAACGAGCCTCCCAGCTGTAAAACGGACCAGCCCCCCAGCCTGAGCCCTAAAACCCATTCCACAGCCCTGAAAACTCCCATACACCAGCCCTGAGCCCTAAAACCAATCCTCTCAGCCTTACAAGCACCCTAGCCTATGTCTTGAGCCTTAAAACATGGCCTCAGCCCTGAAAACTACTCACTAAACCGTATCCCGATCCCTTTGATGTCCTTTCTGACTTTTTTTCATGCATGGTAAAGGCATATGCGTGGTAAAGGTGTGGTAAAGGCAAGCATCGTAACACTTGCAATGTAATGGCATGCGTGGTTGAGACTGTGTGGTAAATGCGGTTTCACATCAAGTACTCTGAAAATTGTATATTTTTCAAAGCGTAGCCTTAGCAATTTAGGATTTAAAAATGAAATATAGGACTGCTCCATTCAAAGCTAGACTTTTTCAGACTTCAGACTACAGTTAAGATTTATTTTAAAGACTATAAAATACAACCTTTAAGTGTAAAACAGTTTGTAATTCATAAAACCACAACAACTATAACTGTCTGTTGGCAAGACTTTAAGTTTCCAATACATTGCTTTCACTTAGAGCATGCTTTTAGTCAGGCCCTTGCTCCTGATTGAATGGCTTTGTTGTCCATCTTCATCTCACTTGTTTGCTTCTGATTTCCTGCCTATTCTTGTGTGTGCTGTACCCAGGAGTATTTCGGTCTCAGCTTTCCAATTAGACGAGTTGGATCTCTCCACGCATTTCCTTGCTGTGTCCCTCTTTTCCGCTCACTCGCGCACTCTCTCTTCACTTAACCTAGTTTCCCACTATTGTCCCGTTTCACATCTTGCATTCATGTTTTTTTATGAGGCTCAGGCAGCTACAAAGTGCTGACGGGCACCCCTTCTTTCATCCTCCTTCCTCCACCGCTTCATACATCCCCTGCTCCCAGATGCAGCCCAGCCAGCACCATGTCCCGCTCCCCATCGTGTGTTAAAAAAAATTCAATATTTTTCTTACCTGAGCCTGGCCGCTGAAAAGTGCTGAGTGACCCCTTGCTCTCTTTTTTTGCTGTTTCCATGAATTACGTTATTGTTTTTTTCATTTCAATTTACCAGTCTAGCATTGCCATCCCTAGATTAGAAATTGCTGAAAGTTTCCTGAAACAAGTACGTTTTGGCAACCTTCTTGGAGTAGATTTTCTCTAACTAAAAAGTCATCTCAAGTTTGCCCACCCTGTGTGCACAGGCATGGGCCTATAGGTAATTAGACAAAAATGCAATGGCAAATTCCATAGTTCGGCGTAGACTTCGCCAATACTTGTTTACGAAATGTGAACATATTTTACAATGACAGATTCCGTAGTTCCATTAGAAAAAGAAACCATGTTTAAGACATAAATCTAGTCTTAAACTGGCTCGTTCTTGCTGTTGGTTTTAACAATGTGTTTTCATGTTCCGTTCATTTCCCTTTTTCTGCGGGAAAAGTCTGTTTATTGGGGACTAGGTTACAGCACAGACCACTGACACCTGGGCTGGGGAATAAGGCTGCTTTATTTAAACAGGTGCACATTAAAACATAGCCTGGGTCTTTGCCTTACAAACTATAGCCTCAAGTTCCAAAACAACCTAAGGAATCCTGTGCCCACCCTCTGGTAGCCTGGCGCAGAGCAGGCAGAAGCCAGGTCAGGAAAGGCAGAAAATCCCCCAGAACTTCAAAGACCCTTCATGAATATTCTGCGCTCTTCTATTAGATGGGCACTAGGGTATAAAACCAGGGCTGTGACCCTACATCGTTGTTACACTACTGCACCTGCAAGAAACTCTGCTGGAGTAAAGGCTGCTGCACTGGAAGAATTTCCTCTTTGCTTTGTCTGACTGTTCCCAGGAACGGCTTCACTGCTTTGTTGAGCTGCCCTTCTGCCTGCTGACCTCTGCCTTGCTACAAGAACTAAGTATTCAGCTCAGTGTCTCCAAGGGTTACTGGCAGGCCCCTCTTCTCCACAAGGTATCAGGGACCACAAAGACTCTGTGACCTGCATGTTCACAGCCCGTCACACTGCTCTACCCTTGTCAGCACTCCACCTAGTGAGAGCATGATGGAGTGATGGCTGGCGTTGCTAAAAAGTGAACACAGTGTTTGCTGCCTCTGCACTTGAGCGCTCATACAAGCATCCCTTCATATGTGCCTGGAAAACATAGTGACAAGCACCTAGGACATTCCTGCTGACCGGAGTCGCCAACTCTGTTACTGTGGGGCCAGTGCTCATTGAAGGGAAACCCCAACTGCTGAGAAGAACCATCACCTGGGCAGCGATTCCCCCCACGCCTACCCCGGGTCCCACCTGGAGAACCCCCCTCAGCGTGGCTCCACGCTGCCAAAGCACTGCCAATTAATGCCAGGCTGCTACATGACTCACCGCATGGTGGCTGCAGAATTGCCACAGAGGTTCGCTGCCTACTGGGTTTGTGCGGTCTTTACTTCTGGCCAGGCGACACCAAAGATAGCTTGGGAGCCATAACCGGGTGACTCCTTTCTGTTTTATTTTCTCTGAGACTGTCATACATAACTGCAAGGACCGCTCTCGGAAATAGAAGCTGGTCACTGTACGGACTCAAACTACAGTAAAGGCTCTAAAATGAGCCCAGTTGGTTTTTAACACAGTGTCCCTATGAAGTTAAAATTGAATAACTCCTAATCTGCTGATTGAATTCTTGTAGTTTTGGCCTTACTTTTACCAGATAAATAGCTACTATTTTTCTAAGCCTGTGTGCAGTCCCTTTTGCAGCGTTTTCCTTGTGTTGCTGTGGGTGGGTTTTACACAAATACTTTACACATTGCCTCTTGGGATAAGCCTGCCTTCTCTACCCCAAACTACCAGAGGTTGGGTACAAGATTCCCTAGGGTGTTTTGGAACTCACCCTGAATAGAGTGGTGGTCCCTTCAAGTGCATACCCCTGCCAATTAGAGACCCCATTTCTAACATTGTTGGCATGGGTGGGATAGGACTTGTGTTTGTGTAACACCATGCAGTAATTCAGTGGGCACTACAGCTCTACACTTAATCAACTCAAACCTATTTTTGCTGATTAGCAAACTTTTTGTCTGACCTCCCTGGTTGTCATTTTAGTTTTCAATTCTCCCTGATTGGCAGCTTTGATTAGTTTTTGCTTCAGAGTCCTTTGCCTAAGTCCGATTGTTTTTCTCTGTTAATGTCTGTGGTCCAAACTAACAAGATGGAACTTGAGCTAGCCAACCTAGAAGCTTACACATGAGCATAGCTCAAGGTTTTCTGCCAGGAAAAAGGGATGTTCTACAAGCGAAGTGCTAAGAAGGCAGAGCTTCAAAAAGCCTTGAGAGCGCAGGCAGCTGCCCACCCAGAAGGAGAAGGGGATGAGGAAGGATCAGTGTCCAAGGAAGGATCAGTGTGAGAAGTTGGCCTGATGTATGATGTCTCCAATTCTGGGGGCACCTTGTATCAGTCCAGACAATCCCTTATAGTGGTGGTTGTAAGTCAACCTTAAAAGACAAGCTATCGTAATGGTAGCATGGACTCAGCAGCCTTCAGGCTAAACTCAAGAGGGCATGTGAAGCCAGCTGTTTTACCATATGCAATCCTGAAATATCAAATGAAAGGACACCACACAAGTTACATATTATAAAAATATATGTATTTATTACTAGAATAATCCCCTGTACTCTTTAGGAGTATAGAAGCACAAGCGTTTAAACAAAAGCACAGTATAACATATGAAAGTTGCACAATTATGGATGAGGCCGGTGGCCACTCAAAAAATATATCAAAAAAGTGGTATAAGTATCACCTTTCGAACTGTGGTAAGGCCTGGGGCCTTGGGAATCGCTGGGACTACACTGGACTAACAGCAGTTAGGACGGGAGTAGCCCGCCGGGAATCGGGTGCAGCGCTAAAAGCACACGCATGCATCAATGCAAAGTCAATGATGCGTAAAAGTTATCGAGTTACAGTTTTAAGAGTCTTCCGACTGGAATAGAATTACCACACTTTAAACTTAGACACTAGGGGTGTAAACCACTACAGAAGCACCGGTATTAGATCGTTACCTCACCCACATGAAGCGGGTGCATAGGTGCCAAAGTGTGTCGGGTTTCGTCGTGTAGATCTATGGAGCCTGGAGATGAAGATGCTGCAGGCGGCCAGTAGAGAAGAGTCCGGTTGGATCCAAGGGTGGATCGAAGATGTAGAGTACCTGAAAGCAGAGGGGACAGAGTCTGGGTCACTAGCCAGTGACCAAGAAGGAACCAGGAAGGAACCAGGCAATGTCGGGCACAATCAAGTGCTTGACAGGAAGCTTGTCTCCGCTGCCACGTAGACTCTGGGGCATTGAGGATGTCCAAGAGTGGATCACAGTGTAAGAATTGGCTTTTGTAGTCTGGTCTGTCCTGTTCCCATGATGCACTGGGCCAGGGACAGACTAATTTGCATACAGCCAGGTTCTGAAACTGGGATGGTGCAATGAGCTAAAAAACGGTGTTGGATCTAGCCCTGATCTCTTGACTGGGTGAGAGTACTCTGCTTAATTCAGAGACTCTGTCCATCACCACCCCTTGTTGTAAATAATTTTGTCCACCCTAAGCGTGGAAGGGTATACTCAGATGTGAGTCCCTTGCTCATTGCACCATCAGGATTCAAGCAAGCCGGGCCGAAGACGCCTGAAATGGCAGAAACCGGTCCCCGGAAGCTTGTTTCCTTCCCAGTGTAAGAATTGGCTTTTGTAGTCTGGTCTGCCCTGTTCCCATGATGCACTGGGCCAGGGACAGACTAATTTGCATACAGCCAGGTTCTGAAACTGGGATGGTGCAATGAGCTAAAAAACGGTGTTGGATCTAGCCCTGATCTCTTGACTGGGTGAGAGTACTCTGCTTAATTCAGAGACTCTGTCCATCACCACCCCTTGTTGTAAATAATTTTGTCCACCCTAAGCGTGGAAGGGTATACTCAGATGTGAGTCCCTTGCTCATTGCACCATCAGGATTCAAGCAAGCCGGGCCGAAGACGCCTGAAATGGCAGAAACCGGTCCCCGGAAGCTTGTTTCCTTCCCAGTGTAAGAATTGGCTTTTGTAGTCTGGTCTGCCCTGTTCCCATAATGCACTGGGCCAGGGACAGACTAATTTGCATACAGCCAGGTTCTGAAACTGGGATGGTGCAATGAGTTAAAAAACGGTGTTGGATCTAGCCCTGATCTCTTGACTGGGTGAGAGTACTCTGCTTAATTCAGAGACTCTGTCCATCACCACCCCTTGTTGTAAATAATTTTGTCCACCCTAAGCGTGGAAGGGTATACTCAGATGTGAGTCCCTTGCTCATTGCACCATCAGGATTCAAGCAAGCCGGGCCGAAGACGCCTGAAATGGCAGAAACCGGTCCCCGGAAGCTTGTTTCCTTCCCAGTGTAAGAATTGGCTTTTGTAGTCTGGTCTGCCCTGTTCCCATGATGCACTGGGCCAGGGACAGACTAATTTGCATACAGCCAGGTTCTGAAACTGGGATGGTGCAATGAGCTAAAAAACGGTGTTGGATGTAGCCCTGATCTCTTGACTGGGTGAGAGTACTCTGCTTAATTCAGAGACTCTGTCCATCACCACCCCTTGTTGTAAATAATTTTGTCCACCCTAAGCGTGGAAGGGTATACTCAGATGTGAGTCCCTTGCTCATTGCACCATCAGGATTCAAGCAAGCCGGGCCGAAGACGCCTGAAATGGCAGAAACCGGTCCCCGGAAGCTTGTTTCCTTCCCAGTGTAAGAATTGGCTTTTGTAGTCTGGTCTGCCCTGTTCCCATGATGCACTGGGCCAGGGACAGACTAATTTGCATACAGCCAGGTTCTGAAACTGGGATGGTGCAATGAGCTAAAAAACGGTGTTGGATCTAGCCCTGATCTCTTGACTGGGTGAGAGTACTATGCTTAATTCAGAGACTCTGTCCATCACCACCCCTTGTTGTAAATAATTTTGTCCACCCTAAGCGTGGAAGGGTATACTCAGATGTGAGTCCCTTGCTCATTGCACCATCAGGATTCAAGCAAGCCGGGCCGAAGACGCCTGAAATGGCAGAAACCGGTCCCCGGAAGCTTGTTTCCTTCCCAGTGTAAGAATTGGCTTTTGTAGTCTGGTCTGCCCTGTTCCCATGATGCACTGGGCCAGGGACAGACTAATTTGCATACAGCCAGGTTCTGAAACTGGGATGGTGCAATGAGCTAAAAAACGGTGTTGGATCTAGCCCTGATCTCTTGACTGGGTGAGAGTACTCTGCTTAATTCAGAGACTCTGTCCATCACCACCCCTTGTTGTAAATAATTTTGTCCACCCTAAGCGTGGAAGGGTATACTCAGATGTGAGTCCCTTGCTCATTGCACCATCAGGATTCAAGCAAGCCGGGCCGAAGACGCCTGAAATGGCAGAAACCGGTCCCCGGAAGCTTGTTTCCTTCCCAGTGTAAGAATTGGCTTTTGTAGTCTGGTCTGCCCTGTTCCCATGATGCACTGGGCCAGGGACAGACTAATTTGCATACAGCCAGGTTCTGAAACTGGGATGGTGCAATGAGCTAAAAAACGGTGTTGGATCTAGCCCTGATCTCTTGACTGGGTGAGAGTACTCTGCTTAATTCAGAGACTCTGTCCATCACCACCCCTTGTTGTAAACAAGAGTGGATCACAAGCTGTCCCAAAAAAGGCTCTCGCTGTCGGCAGTGTCGGCAAGTGCAACCCACACAGGATTGGAAGATCGCTTCTTGTTCGGACCAGCAAGGTCAGATAGATTGCTCCTTTTCAGGGGAGCGAGCGCCAGTCTGGAGCAACCGGACTAGCAGTGTAAATTTAAAGGATCGTCGGTATTGGGGCCTCTAGCCAACGGGCAAGCGGTCGGAACAATGCGTCAAGCAGGAAAATGCAAAAGGGCCCCACGCAGCACTCGGTGAGTGTGGAAGGGAGATCTTCAGTGCAAAAGTTGCTCGGGGCTGGGGCTTCTCAAACCCCAATGCACAGCTTCAAGGAAGCCTCGGGAGCTGCACGGTCAGCACTTCGTAGTTTTTCCAAGATGGCCGGCTCCCCGCTTCACGTCGCCTCCACGGGTCTCAGATTCGCTGGGACTGTGGATCAGGCTGCTGAAAGTTGAGGGAAGCTGGTCTTGTTGATCTCTGTTGCTCGAGTTCCGGCGGGAACTGCAACAAAGCAAACCGTTGGGCACTGGATGGTGCCTGTTTGCACAGGGTGGTCACTCCTTGACCACAAGGGAGATTCTTCAGTCTTCCACGTCGAGTGGGATGTCGAAGGGTCCAGAGTTCTGTATCAAAGTTTCAGTCAGGATAAGCTGATGTGCACTAGCACAGCTCCTACCTTTATTCCAAATCAAGGGGCTGGATTACCTGCTAGGTCCCTCCTTTGGGTGGGACCCAGGAAGGGGGTGGTTACACCCCTTTCCCTTTGTCCAGTTTCGCGCCAGAGCTGGGGCTGGAGTGCCCCAGAACCTGTTTGACTGGATTTTGCATGGGACACCTTGTGTGCCCCAGGCAGTGTCTAGTTTCTTTCAACCCTCCCTGCTCCAATCCACTTTCTCCTGTCTGGGGTGGTGTAACACCTCCCTGTGACAGGAAACTCTTTGTCCAAGCCTCCCCTGCCAGGTTTCGGTCAGCAGCAGGAGGCCAGACTGGTGTCGGGGCAGCAGCATCCATTTTGTGATGCTGAGGCTCGGGTTAGGATTAACCGCGTTTTAAGTAAAGTAACATGTCTTCTCCTTCTAGAAGGGTGGAATGCTACCCCTGTCGCCAGAACTGGCGAGGGGGTAATATTCCAAAGTGTATGACACCTTACATGACATGTTTGGATAAAGCCAAACCAAAGTTAACATTAACCGCGAGGATTATAATGCACTTAAGAGTATATGGTATGGCAATATCCTGGAACAGCTGTAAGGAAATGGTTCCGAACACTGCAGACAGGCTCAGCTCATGCTAGAGCACCATCTCACATAAAACCAAGCACTCTGCCTCCAGGATTGTAAAGGCCTGCCATAGGAGTGACTTATAGGTGCATATGTGTCCAGATATAGGTTTAGACATAGGTATACTATATCTAAGCAAGGGGTGAGTACACCACCTTGCCCCAGCTGAGTGATCAGCCAGTTGTGTTGATTTAAGTGACCAGCCAGGGGTGGCAAAAGATATGCTGCAGCCCCTGGTAGGTCTTGGATGCATCTATGCCCTGGGCACCTATAGTGCACTGTACAGGGGCTGATAAGGTGTCCAGTACCAAATTGGTGATGTACCTATAGTACATGGTTATTAATTTAGAGAGAGAATAGCAGGCTGTGGGTCTGATTAGCAGGCCCACAGCCACATTAAGTCGAAAACCAGTGAAGCAAAAAGCAAAAACTGGGGTGACCATAGGAAAGCAGACCCTACTCTCCTACAATCAGACCGAGATACCACAGAGGATCTTGACCTACTGCCTACAGAAGAGGGAAATAATTTTCTCCCAGAACTGAGAGTCCCTTCTTGGGCGGGCAACAGTATATCTTCAAGAAGCCTATTCTCAAAGTAGTTGGAGGACAGAAAGGAGGAGAGACAATTGAAACTGGAGCAAGCTCATCAAGAAAGGAGGCTGGACATGGAGGATAGGAAACTTGCCCATGAGCTCAACCTGAAGGAACTGAACATAAGGGCCCTTGAATTAGGGGCCAGCAACAACACAAATTGTTGCAGCATACCTACCTGAGCTTCAAGTGAGTCCAGTAGGGCCCAAGAATGTGGTGGCCAATTTCAATGTGGGAGATGATATTAATAGATGGATAGCAGCCTACGAGGTGGTTTAAGAGACCATGAGGTCCCAGAGTTACTGGGAGGGGTAGCCTATACAAGTACATGCCTCTGGTGGGGAGGAACACACTCCTTACGCTAGAGAAGACAGATCAGACCAACTACCCTGTCATGAAAGCACAGTTGGTCTTACACCTGAAAGGTATAGGCAAAAGTTCAGGAGTAGCCACAAACCCCTCGCACAGAACTGGGCAGATTTCCTGAATTATGCTAGTAAGGCACTGGAGGGCTGCGTGAGGGGCAGCAATGTAAATGATTATGAAGGGTTGTATGACTTGTTCTAGAGAGAGCACCTCTTGAGAAATGATTTCCAGGGCTGTGTCAAAACCTGGTTGATTGCAAGCTGACTAGCCCTAGGAAACTTGCTGAGGAGGCAGACACCGGGGTCAGCACCAGGGTGTCCATCAAGAGATCTGGGCGGGATGCTCAAAAGGGTGGTCAGGGTTCCAACCAGGAGAAGGAGGGGGAGATAAAGAAAGAGTTCTCCAAAGGCCCCCAAAACAATTCACAAGGGAAAGGGTCTGGGTCCCAGCCCCAATCTGGCCACCAAAAGCCAACTTAGCCTGACAAATGTCAGCAGCCCAGAAATACCAAGTGCTGTGAGTACAGTGAGGTTGGACAATGCAAAGAGGATTCCAAGTGTCCAAAAAGAGCACATCCTCCCAATGGATTTAAGAACCCCGGGGTGGTTAGTGTTGCGCTGGGAGAGGAGTTGGTCCCAGTTAATGGGGCTGAGTTGGCAGGGCTTACCTTAGTGTCCCTGGGAGACAGTGAGAGGGTTCCTAATATCCATGTGCCATCACATACTACCAAGTATAGGAAATGGGTCACCATCAACAGCCAAGGGGTAGAGGCCCTGAGGGACACAGGTGCCAGCATGACTATGGTAACGAGTCAGCTGGTGTCCCTAGAGCAGGTTATTCTTGTGTATTTCACCCAGTTGTGATGGCTGATAACAGGGAGGGTCACTATCCCATGGCCCAGGTTCCATTTGAGTGGGGAGGGGTTTCAGGTCTTCTAAATGTTGCTATGAGCCCTGCCATGCTGGTGGACTATTTGTAGGGAAATGACCTTACACACACTGTCTGAAAAGAGGTGGAGCTCAAAGCACATGTGAAGATGTTGGGGTTACCTGAATGGATCTGTACTATGACACGGTCCATGGGTGCCCGGGAGGGGAGTCTAAGAGGGCTGGAGCTTGGAACAATGGCCCAGCCAGCTGCTAAAAAGGGGAAAGGCAGAGGGCATGTGAAACCAGCCCCTGAATGTACTCCCTAAAATGGTTGGGGGACCTGCGGTGGCTCCCCAGAGTCCACGGAGCTGATGCTCCCCTTGGTGATTTGCCTATGCCTATGGATTGGCAAGTGGAAGGACGACCCACCAGGGGGGAGTTTTTAAGGGCACAGTGGGAGTGCCCTACCCTCAAGGGCACAAGGTGCCAGGCTGTAGCCCAGGCAGCAGGCAATGCTTCTGGGAACTATCACATTTACTGGGAGGACTGCCTCCCTTACAGTGAGTCTAAAGCTCCTGTTCATGGGTCCTCAATAGCTCTGGTGGCCCCCAATGCTATAGGGTCTTCCAATGCTACAGGGTCTTCCTATTGGAGTTGGCTCATGGGATACCTTTGCCAGGACACCTGGGCCAAGACAATACCTTTTCCAGGCTTGTCCAACATTTCAATTGGCCCAAGATGAGGACCTCCTCACATTCTGCAGGACCTGTGTGACTTGCCAAGCTAGTGGGAAAAATAGGACAAAGCTGAAGGCTCCCCTGGAACGTCTACCTGTCATTAACACTCCCTTTGAAAGGGTGGGTATCGACATTGTGGGGCCCCTTCGGTCCCCAGACCTCTTCTGTTGACAGGCGTATCCTGATTCTGGTGGATCATGCCAACCGGTACCCAGATGACCATCGCTGTACCTGCGGTGACACGGGCCCTACTGGGGATTTTTACCAGAGTGGGTTTGCCCAAAGAAGTTTTGTCTGACAGGGGCACAAACTTTATGTCTGATTATATGCAGGCTATTTGGAAAGAGTGTGGGGTTATTTATAAGTTCTCCATCCCATACAAGCCCCTGAAAAATGGGCTTGTTAAGAGATTCAACAAGACCCTGAAAGGCATGATTAGAAGTCTGCCTGCAGAAAAAGTGGGATATCCTCTTGTCCTGCCTACTGTTTTCCTACAGGGAAACAGTAGGGGGGGCTTCAGCCCCTTAGAACTTCTGTATGGTCACACTGTTAAAAACCCTCTCAGCTTGGTGAAGAATTGGTGGGAGAAAACTCATTGGGGAATACCCCAGGATGTAATAAGGTACTTGCTGGCCTTCTATAGCCAAATGGCTAAGTTGTGGAAGCAAGCTTCTGACAACTTAGAGGCCATTCAGGTGGTAATGAAGGAGTGTTATGAAGTATACCACTGTGGAATTTGAGCCTGGACAGAAAGTGTGGGTCATGGAACCTGGAGAGCTCAGTGCCCGCCAGGACCACTGGATTGGTCCCTAAGAGGTGGTTGAGAAAAAGGGTAAGACCACTTATGTGGTGGACCTTAAGACCCCCAGGCAACCCCACAGGGTGCTACACACCAACAGCCTCAAACCCCATTATGAGAGGTCTGCGCTCACCTTGCTGATGGAGACTGATGGGGAAGAGGAAGAGTAAAGGGAACCTCTCCCTGACTTTTTAGCCTCAAAGGAGAAAGATGGGTCGGTGGAAGGAGTAATCCTTTCCCCATTATTGACTCCTGAACAGCAGAGAGGCTGTTGTAAAGTCTTGGAACAATACTCCTCAACATTCTCCCTAACTCCTGGGATTAACCACCTCTGTACCAATGATGTGGCCACAGGGGGCAGCCTCCCTGTCAAGAATAAGTGTTATAGGCTGTCGGGTAAGGTGAGGGCCAGCATCCAGAGTGAAGTCACTAAGATACTAGAGTTGGAGATGCTAGAATCCTCCAATAGCCTTTGGTCCAGTCCTGTAGTTCTGGTACGAAAAGCCGCACCACTGGGCACCACACCTGAACTCAGGTTCTGTGTGGATTACCGTGGGCTAAATTATGTGACCAAGACTGATGCTCATCCCATCTCTATGGCAGATTAACTCATTGACCGGCTGGGGGCTACCCAGTACTTGAGTACTTTGACTTCACGTCAGGGTACTGGCAGATTGCCCTAACTGATGTAGCTAAGGAAAGGTCAGCCTTCTCCACCCCAGAGGGCCACGATCAGTTTAGGGGGATGCCCTTTGGGCTAAAGAACGCCCCTGCCACTTTCCAGCAGTTGGTGAACCAGGTTCTCGTTGGTTTGGAGGGTTTCTCCACTGCCTACCTGGATGACATAGCTGTATTCCGCAGCAACTGGGAAGACCATCTCTTTCACCTCCAGGAAGTGCATCAAGCACAGCAACAGGCAGGCCTTACTATCAAAGCCAGTAAGTGCCAGATAGGGCAGTGGTCGCTGGTGTACATGGACAACTGGTGGGTGTGGGTAAGATGCAGCCCCTGCAGGCCAAGACAGAAACCATCCTGGCCTGGCAG
The DNA here is from genome assembly GCF_964261635.1 of Lissotriton helveticus. Classification (NCBI taxonomy): domain Eukaryota; kingdom Metazoa; phylum Chordata; class Amphibia; order Caudata; family Salamandridae; genus Lissotriton; species Lissotriton helveticus. Next base: position 1,492,729,309 of record NC_136061.1, on the reverse strand, counting down.
CTCACCAAAACCCAGAGTGAGGTCAGGACCTTCCTGGACTCACTGGGTACCATCAAAGGCTTGTCAAGGGTTATGGCACCATTGCTGCCCCCTTGACTGAGTTTACCTCAAAGAAACAACCCAGAAAAGTGATCTGACCCGAGGCTTGCCAGAAGGCATTTGACTCCCTGAAGCAGGTCATGTGCACAGCCCCTGTTCTCAAGGCCCCTGACTACTCCAAATAATTTATTGTTCAAACGGACGCCTCAGAGCATGGCATAGGGGCAGTACTTTCCCAACTCAATGAGGAGGGCCAGGACCAACCCCTGGCCTTCTTCTCCAGGAGGTTAATCCCCCAGGAAAAGAGGAGGAGTGCAATAGAGAGAGAAGTTTTTGCTGTGGTCTGGGCACTGAAGAAGCTGAGGCTATAACTGTTTGGCTCTCACTTCCTGATTCAGAGAGACCACCGGCCCCTCAGGTGGCTCCTGAAAATAAGGGGCGAAAATCCAAAATTGTTGAGGTGGTCCATTTCCCTACAGGGTATGGAGTTCAGGGTGGAACACAGAACCAGAGTAGACAACACCAATACTGATGGTTTGTCCAGGTTCTTCTGCCTTAGTGATGAGAAATCCCTAGGGGTTGGGTATCTGGGGGGACACGTGTTGGACCTGTCAGCCTTAGGGTGGAGTCCCTCTAACTTTTTGCCCTCTCGTCTCCCACTTTAGACTATATCTTTTTGTTGGACCTAGGACTTTGGGCTCCTTACACTGCTAATCAGTGCTAAGGTGCGGCTGCTCTCTCCTAAAACGTGATGGTATTGGACCTACCTAATTGGCCTATTTAATTCACATGTGAGACCCTTGTCCAGTGGTATCCCATGTATGCAGGGCCTGTGGATTAAATACTACTAGTGGGTACTGCAGCTCTGCTTATGCCACCCACAGGAGTAGCCTTTCAAACCTGTCTCAGGCCTCTGCCATAGCAGTGAGGAGTATCCCTTCCACAGGCCAGCATTGGGAATTCCCTTATATCCTTTTAGCTGGTGATTCCTGAACACGAAGGATTAGCTATGTCATGTCTGGTCTGGTGGGAATGGTAGTGAGAAATCCTTTCTACTGGCGTTTTTGATTTTCCCAATATTATTTCAGAAAGTGGTCACTTTCCCTCACTCATTTTCATGCACACTAACTAACTCGCTCCAACTCCCTCTTACTCTTTCTTACTCACTCATGCTCCCTTATTCAGACTACCCACCCTCTATCACTCACTGATTATCATTTTAACTCAAGTAAACACACGCTATTTCAAACTCACTAATTCTACCTCATTCACACTCCCTCACTCACAATCTCTAACTTACAAATTCCCTCTCTAACTTCATCATTCACTCCCTCATTCCCATTCATATTCCCTCCCACTCACTCGGTCAAACTCATAAGTATACACACACTCACAATATTCCTCAAGCTAACTCACCCAGGCCCTCAGTGATTCACCCAAAATTTAATTTTCATATTCACACACACACACACACACACACGCACAAACACGCACACACACACACACACACACATGCTCACACGCTCTCATTCATAGATAAGCAGAGCAGCAACACATGATTGTTTTACTTACTGTGAGAACATTGGGTTGCGTGTTCACTGAATGTTAGGCCCTGGTCAAGTAGCAACCACAATCCCTGTCAGAATGAGGCACAACCAATCCCAAATGAATCTGTACTCAACCCTCTGGATGCTGGGCACAGAGCAGTCAGGCTTAACTTAGAGGCAATGTGTAAAGTATTTGTGCAACAGTTCAAACAGGCATAGAGTGAAAACACCACACAAAAGGAATTCCACAGCAGCTTAGGAAACTAGTACTTTCATTATTTAATAAAACAAGACCAAGACAACAAAAATCCAATCAGTAGAACTGGAGATATGCAATTTTAAAGATTTTAGTTAAAATGGCACCAAAAAGAACAAAGCGCAAACAGTGGATATTAGGCCACGCTGGACCGCAACAAAGTCACAAGTTAAGGTCGACCACATTCAAGCACAGGCGGGCTACAGGGACCAGTTAGGCCCACTAAACAAAGTATCTTAAATCCTGATTTGTGGCGCATTGCAAGGATCTACTTCAAAGATGAGCTGTGCAGCCGAAGCAAGGCGTCGTTCCTGAAATGCAGCAAGGTTATGATGTAAGGGCCTGCATGGTTGTTGAGGATCCTGTCGACAGTGCATGCAATGCTAAGTCCAGCGTTGAAGATGGGGCATGCAGTGATGTGTCAGTTCCAAAGAGCTGCGAGGTTGTGATGCGGAGCCCGGCGTCATCGTCAAGGTTACCATTGATGAGGGATGCGAGGGACTGATCTGAGTCTGCATCATGCAGTTGGGGCGATGTGGCAGTTCTGAAGAGCTGTGATGCAATGCAGATCTTTGCAACAGGTCTAAAGGATGCAGCAGCGGCGATTCACTAGTTTTGCTCAGGTTTGTGCCATGCATCAGAGGAGATGTGTCAGTTCCGCTGGATCCACAGAGGCTGGCAGAGCACCTGAAGCCCACTTCCAAGGGTCCAGGACTGGGTTGGCACCACTTGGTAGGGTAGACTCACAGATGGCAGAGTCCAGGTGCAGATGCAAGGTTGTTGGAAGCTGTTGTGTCCCTGAGGCTTCAAATCAGGAGGCAAGCTAACTATCTCTTGAAGTCACTTTGGTTTCTGGATACAAGTGTTGAAGGTACAGTCCTTCTCACCCAGGAAAGCAGGCAGCTGGTTAGCACGGTGGGGCAGCAGTTCCTTCAGAGCAGTAGCCCAGCAGAGTGGCAGTGTTTGTAGCAGCGCATTAGTCATTCTTCCTGTCAGAGTAGCCATAGATCCAAAAGTGTACTGAAGAGTTGGTGCATGAGGTCCAGTATTTATACCCAGTTGTGTCTTTCAAGTGGGGAGAAGCTTCTAGAGGCATGTCTATGAAGTGCCTAGGTGCCCTATCTTCCTGGCCCAACTCCAGACTAACTACAGGGGGTATGCAGTCCTCTGTGTGGAAACAGAACACAGTATATTCAAGTGTAAGCCGGGCTGGCCCCAGCTCTTCCCTCTCATCCTGCCAGAGAAGACCCATCCAGTCGCACCCAAGCTTCCATTGTGTGGGCTGTCTAAGATGGATATACAAAGCCCAAATGTCAACTACAACCAATCATGTGACCCAGAGACAGCCTGCAGACATCAAATGGCTAGGGCAAGAAAATGCCAACTTTCTGAAAGTGGCATTTTCAAACTTGCAATTTCAAATCCGACTTCACCATCAGTAGGATTTTAAGTTACAATTCCAGAGACACCAACCATGAAATGATTACCTGGTCTCATTTGGAAATAATACAAATACAATGTGATAAGGTAAATCCAGTTTTATCTTATGGGTGAGGTAGGCCATGCAGTAGTGAAAAATGACTTTAGGAGTCTTTCACTACCAGGATAATAAACTTAAAAGTACATGTCCAACTTTTTAAATACATTGCCCTCTGCCCTCTGGGCTGTCCAGGGCTTACCCTAGTGGTGACTTATTTGAATTCTAAAAGGAAGGCTTGGTCATGGCAAAAGGTTTACTTTGCAAGGTCTACATGGCAGTTTAAAACTGCACACACAGAGGCTACAATGGCAGCCCTGAGACAAGTTTAAGTAGCAACCTAAGTGGGAGGCACAATAAATTCTGTAGTCCCACTAGTAGCACGATATATGCAGGCCCTGGACACAGGTGGTGACACTTTACTAGGGACTTACAAGCACTGGTTAGCAGTGGTAACGTGTACTGAGTCCTAAGGCCAGCAAAAATTAATTTGGCAAACGTGGAGGAGTGAAGGCAAAAACACTGTGGATGGCCCTGCAGAAAGGGCCAGGTCCAACACTTACTTTGCTTCCTCAGCTGGTGACCCGTCCATGGCAGCAGCATAAATCCAGCCCTTGACATACGAGCAAGCAAACCATGATTCCTATACAGGAAACAAGGAGCTCTCGAGGGCAACAGGACCAGGATTAATGACAAGAATTAAGCCTTGAGCTCTCCCCAGATTGTGATACTGCAGGCAGCACAGCCATATCATAGGATATCCAACCCCGACTGATCTTTGTGGACTCTTGTTGGGCAAAGGAATGCACTAATGCCAGCTCTATTTAAGCAGATATGCTGTGCAGCATGAGACATGTACAGAATGCTTGATAATTAAAATAGATTGTGTCTGTGCAATGGGGCCATAGTTGAATTATGCGCCTTAAATATGCACAAACCAGATATCCACCTACAAAGTGCCATGTTTTTACACAGCATTATGTAGCAGGTTTGTGCCTCATCCCCCACAGCCCCTCTCATCCTTCTCCTGTCATCAGGAGCCTGGAAAGACTGAGAGGACTAACCGGCTAAAGTAAGAAGCAGTGAGGTGTAGTAGGTTGAAAGGTGGGTTTATTCCAGTAACAAGAAACACCCACGACCGGGAGCGCCTAGCAGCTGTCAGTCCTGACTCCAACTGAATCATGTTGCTAAGATGCACACAGCTGCTGTTCAGCCCCGAGTGTGGAAAACAAGCAAACAACACACAAATGCACATAGTTATAACAGATGGTCAAGCAGATGCGCAAGACCATCTATGATGCAATGAAAGTGTGGTCTTGCGGTTAAGCGAGACCACTTTTAAATACATATTACAACACTTTCCCCCTAAACAACAGGAAGGAAAATTTGCATAAAGGAAATATAAAACCATGTAGATAAAGAAGGAAAATAAGTGATAAAGTGAAATACCAAGAGACACATATTGTGAAATACCAACTCAACATATGAAAAATGTATACCATTACATAATCTTCGAATTTGCAATGCACCCGTTTTTGACGCCTCACACACCTCTCAAACATTTCTCCAGCATCATGTACTTAAGGAGTTTGTTTAGCAACCAATGGATCAGGCCCCCCAAATGGGTGCAGGTGTCACAGAAACCACCTCTGATTCTGGATGCACCTACTTCCCTGGAAGCCAATCAAACCATTCACAATGGTCGCTACCACCAACTCCATGTTTGTTTAAGATATCCCCACAATGGTCGCTACCACCAACTCCATGTTTGTTTAAGATATCCCCCCCGGAAGCTAGTAAGTCGGACCTATTTACCTGTCTGTGTAAATAGCTTTTATTCTCTTGTAATGTGAATAATTTTGTTGTGTAAATGTATATTTTCTAAAGAAAAAACTACAAAAAGTTGTCACTGGGGTGCTAATATTGATGAAATGAGTTGTTACCCTAAAATGTTGATTTTATGTTCATGCTTTTAAGATATGTTTTATCGAAATAAAGCCTTTTTCATACTCATACTCATACTCATACTAGTAAGTCGGACCAGGCACTTTTTGTTCCATCATCCTTTGTTATCAAGGAGGGCTGATCCTTTGATCACCAGTATAACCAAAACTGGTGGAGAAAATCTAGACCTACCATTTGCTACTTTTCTCGGTTTTTTAGGTCTCGCCTATGCAGCACACAAGGGCAGCATAGGAGACCTTTAGCTGTCGTTCAGCTCTTTTTAGAAGCACATACTCGTGCTTGTGGTGGCATACACCTTGCAGGAGCAAGCAGGGGTGCACAACAAGCACAAGTATGGGCTTTTAAAAAGAGCTGAGTGTGGGCACACAACACCCGGGCTCACCTCCTGCTCCGCCTCTCTCTCAGACGCGCTACCAGGAAGTAAAAGCAGAACTCGGATTCGTGTCTAACTCCTGAGCTCTTTCTCGCTCTCTCTCTCTCTCTTTCCTCTTCTCTCTCTCTTTTTCTCTCGCAGTCTCTCTCTCTTGATTGTCATGCCCACCATTCTTTTGCCCTTTCTAATCCTTTAAAATGCATGCTACCTAAAGCATGACGATTTCAGGTAATTAGATCTCAGTGTTTAGCAATATCTGAACGACTTCAACATAAATTCACTAAAGAAAGATATACTTGCATTGTATTTTGGCTTCCCCCTTGATTAGCTATTTCAGATTTCTCATCAACAGCACAGTTGACTAAAGAGCAGTTTATTTTAATTGCAAGTATACAAATATCATACATTTTTACCTCATCATAGCTCACTTAATATCTACATATGTTAATCTGTCAGTGTAATGGCACTTTACCCAAATAACCGCACAGCATTACTGAATGTCTCACCATATTGGGGAAGTAAATTGAATGCCTTAATATATCAGTACATTCTCACTAAACATTCTTTTTTACCGGTGGAGTGTTGTTAAATACCTAATATTGATCCATCAGTAAATGTCTTAATGTCAGTTTTAGTCATAGGCGGCAATGAGCAAACATAAAACATTCAGTGAATCTGGTCTCTTTTATTTTCATCCATCATAACAGTGCTATTAGGCTGTCTGACTGCCACTCTCTGAGAGGATGCTCCACCATCCCCCATACCTCAGTCTACTCAAGTGACTGTCAATACTGTCAAGATCCCCACATCAGTCAGTACCACAATCGTCAGCAATAAAATGAAGAAAGTGTGGAAAACTGCCTTTTTGAGCATACCCTAATCTTATTGTTCACATCACTCTGGTTTATCTGCCACATTCCTCTTGCTTCTCCGTTCAGGGATCCTACTTCAGCATAAAGCTCTTGAAAATCTCTCCATTTCTATTTTAGCTATATGCATACACCATTGTCATGAATTTGTTCATTAAACAAACTGGTTTACTATCATTAGTCACCGCTTATATTTGTGAAATGTCGCTAAATATCTGCATAACATGGACTGTCAATGTAGCTCAAACTGTAATATATTAGTTAGGTTGTTTTAAATTCTTTAATATGTCAATGAAATGTGACAAATCACCTTGCCCTCACTGTGTTACACCAACACAACTCAAGTACAAACAAGCATTGGCATAACCAATAGGTGTCGCCTTTGGGACCTTATAAGTGTTTAGCCATGCAACAGTTGATGTTGTTGCGCCAAGGATATTCGACTGCATAACTAAATACTTATGAGGTCTCAAAGGCGAGACCTATTGGCTATGCCAATGTTTGTATATGAGTACCCAATCTCCTTTCTGCAAAGGTAGATCTTTAAAGTGCTTCCCTGTATCAAACTGGGCCTTCATATGTGCGTGTTTCAGCTTTACCCGGGATTTCGGTGTGTCCAAAGATTCAAAATTCTGGTTACCTTTCTTGCTCAGCCAATTGGGAAATAAACCAGTATGCATATTTTTACCTCTGAGAAGGGCATAAGGTGCAATGTCTGTTGTGCTGTTAGCAGTTATGTTATAGGACCAAACCTTATTGCGTATGAACTCTAAAGTATTTTGTCCAGACGATATTGTTGTTTGTTACAATTCCTTCAGAATTCTGTTTCCTCTCTCCACCAGGCCATTAGAAGTGGTAGGATATAATGCCACATTTAAGTGACAGTATCATGCTGTTTAAGAAATAAACACATACGCTGTGAAGCAAAGTGTGGTCCATTATCGGTGACAATGACTGAGCGAACCCTTCACCACAAACACATTTCTCACAAAGTTAATGGCATTATCAGTAGTCGCCCATCACAAAAACAGTAGTACATTCACTTGGTATAGTAACCCACAAGAAGAATCAAGTACCTATTACCAGATGACAAAATGTCATTAAAACAAGAAAAATCCAGACGCACTTTGTCCCAAGGAGTCTTGGGAAATGGGACTGGATAAGTGAGATAACTAATATCCTCCAATGTTTGTCAGGCAATAAACATTCCTCACACTTCTCAATCACGGCTAGAACTTGAGATTCCAAAGAGGGCCATCAATAGTACTGTTTTAAGCGTTGACAAGTTTTGGTGACACCTAGCTGCTTGAATAATTGCCCTACGTAGGTTCTTTGGTGAAACAAAGAGATCATGGCAAATGACCATGTCTTCAACAACAGACAATTCATCAGCCACATGTGTAAAGTTTCTCACTTCTGCAGAAAGTGTTCTGCACTCAGGCCAACTGCCAGTAATAAATTCCTTGACCTAAGAGAGAGTCACATCCTTAGAGTGAGCATTGCTCTATTCCCCTTCCAATAGATGACGCACACCAAGACAGCATCAACAGCTGCTACCACACATCTCCAGTTTTATCCTGATCTTATCCAGTGCAATCCTAGACAAGCTATCTGCCCAGAAAATGTTCCCCCCAAATATGTGTTTGATACGAAATGATATTCTTCTAGTTTAGATAGTAGGCAAACTAATCTGGCAGAGGTTCTGTTCGCACAGCTACTACTAAGAATGTGCATGAGTGGCTTGTGGTTAGTATATCATTTGAAATCTCATCCCCAACTGTAAGATCAAAATGTATGAATCTCCCACACACAATAATTTACAAAAAATCCTTTTAGCCAGAATAGATGGTGTGTTATCCTCGACTCGCCCCTAATTCCTTGGGTCATTTGTTTTTAAATCTTCATACGAACCCTGAGAAGAATGTGACCTGAAACAGGATAATCAGCCACATTTACCCTAATTCGTGTTGCACGTTCACCCACAGAATACCGACTGCCTGCGCACTTATGTATACGTTTCTGTACTTCACTCATGTAGTTCTCTGTGTAAGATCTGAAAACCAAGCTTAAAACTCCTATAAATAATATGGCTCCCATTGCTTTTGATATTTCACCACCTAACTCTTATCCATCACTAGCTAAGCCAGATTAAGAGCCCTTTGCCAAAGAGCCTTTCACCGAGGAGCGATGTGGCCTCTATGGTCTTTTGTTGTACACCAGATTTTGTCCGCCCAACAGTCTACGCCCACCCCTGGAGCAGCAAAGACAGAAGCTCAACTCAATATGGGTCCCATGCTGCCCGATCTCATTCAAATTCAAATCAATTGAAATACTCTATATAACCAGAAAACATGTTGTAAGAGAAATTAGAATGATTGAGTGGGGTGAGTGAATGAGAGTATAATTGTGAGGGTGTGTTAGGCGTGTGAGTCTATTGCTGACCATGGTGTGAATAAGGTTATTCTTGGCTTATTGTACATAATTCTTGGCATAAGGGAGCACCCATGACATAAGTGCGGCAAAATGCTAGTGTAAGATACTGACTCTCTGTACAGTGTACTTAAATGAAGTACTATATGTAGAGAGTGTGAGATACCCCCAGAGGAAGACAGAGGCAGCACAAATATAATACTAACTCTCATTTTGTGGTAGTGTGGGCGACCAGTTAGGCTTCAGAGGACAGTGTTAAGCATTTGTTGTATTCACAGAGGCAATAAGGAGAAACACTCAAGAATAAATCGAAGACAAATGTTGTATAAAATTAACATGTAACTTTATTTATGTTTTGAAAATGAAGACTTCAAATCGGAGGTATACTTTGTACGGTTTTAAAATACTTCATTAAATACTTTGTAGACTGTAGTATTTGGAAAAAAAGCAATGCAGTTCAAAGTATGCAGGACTTTCAGTATCATGGCACATGGGGATAGACACCGTCAAACATTTACCATTGCGGACAGCGGAGGAAGCCCTGGATGAGTATAACTTTAATGGAGTTCAGTCGGCCACCAACACAGTTACTACCACAGTCGCTGGCCCGAGGTCACTGGAGTTCTATGGAAGCAGCGCCAAGTCCAGCGGTCATGGTTGCTGGGATGAAGGTGTAGTCTTGGATGGTGGAGTACCACTGATGCTATAACCCTTACAGTCACTGAAAGGAAGACTCCGCCAGGGAGTTTCTGAGGACCATACTACCTGGGACAGTTGGTGATCTTCTTCACTCGCTGGATGAAGCTCTATGGAGGCCCAGGATTCTGGTATAGCAGGAGTCGTGCTACACCTGGAACAGAAGTACCAGAAATTTGGGGTGCTGGATGTCCGAGTTCACCGACAGCAGTCGAGCCACAGGTGGACTATAGACTGTCACATGGTAGAGGCAGTTGTGCCATCAGAACCACCAGCAGGAGGATATGGGCTCTCAGGATCAGGCTGTTTCCATCGTGGGTCGCTGTGCTGTAAGGTTACCTAGAGGTGATGGAGGAGTGCAGTAAAGATTCTCTACAGTGGTGAATCACGTTGACACAAGTGCTGGTCCTCAACCACCATGGTTCTTTACTGGCAGTCGCCAGGGACTAGTGTCTCTAGCCCCAAGGGAGGTGTGTGGCAATTTACAAAGGCTGGAAGGACTCCAGGATCTCTAGGAGGCCTTGCAGGTTTCAGGAAGGACAACTGGTCCAATTTTTGAGTGCGTTTGCAGCTGGAAGGGTTTTTGCCAGTTTCTGTTGCAGCAGGGCTTAGTTCCTGGTTAGTCAGCAGTCTTCTTCCGTCATCTTCTTTTCTTCCATTGAATCTGAAGTCAGGTTCTCGGGGAGCCAGTTAAATACTCAATTTAGAACTGTTTGCAGAGGGAGCTACGTGGTAGTGAATTGTCTGCCTGTAGGGTGCCTAAACCCTCTGTATGCTCACCCCACGTGGGGGTGGGCATACACTGACTTCCAATAGGCTACAATTCCCATCCCTAAGATGGCGGGTAGTGATTAGTGGGATTTATCTTGCATATCTGCTCATGCTGATATGCCCTTGCATTGAACATAGTGCACCCTGCCTTAGGGCAAAAGGCCTGCAGTAGGGGTGACTTACCTATATCATATGCAGTGTGAGGGTGGCATGGCACACAGGGCTGTGTGCCATGTTGACTCTTTGGTTTGTCCTGCACCTGGACATACAGCCTGCAATAGAAGCACTGTCTGGTCTGGAGACCTTCTTCTGTACCCATGCCCTGGGTAACAGGGGCACCATTTATTGGGGCTTAGAGGGGAAACAGAAGCTGTGTCAATCGTGGTGCAGTTTTTGGAGAGGGAGATCTGGCACTGGGAACTTAGTTAGAAGGGGCAGAGTGCACTTACAGTTTAAAATTACATCAGTCATCAGGCAAAAAGTGGGGGGCTAACCATGTTAAAAGAGGAAATTTCGTAGAGCTAGCAATGGCACACTAGAGGTGATGTTTAACATATGGAGAGGATGACCCATGGAAAGTTTGAAAACGGGGTCTACATACAGGAAGAACTGACCTTCACTGTCAGTCTACGAAAGTACTGGAATACTCCAAAAGATCCCTCTGGCATTTTTAGCAGGTTTTAGCAGGTTTATGTAAAAATAGTGGTTTAAAAGTTACAGATTGACTTAATTTTTCAAACTTTTCTAGGTGGGAGCAACCTCCCCAAGCGCTTCTCGAAGACATGGGGCACACTTTTCTCGCTCCACTCTCAAAGATCACAAGCCAACAGAGCACGGGCACAGGTAGGGACTTCAGCAGCTTGTGGCTCTGCTCCTGCCCCAATTATCACTCATATGTTGGATTCCTAATCCATGCATTGGGTTGTATTGGTCGATCATGAAAAGTTTCTCTATATGTATTTGCATTTAAGTAAATGACTCTCCGCTGCCCCACTGCCTGATCATATTTTGTACTTTTGTTTTCAATTTCCCTCTTGTGCTTTGTGCTCCCGTTACACCCATTACATAGTCAGAGCACCCAGCAACTTCCCTGCTGCTCTGATGACCACTAATATCTGCTTTCTTTCATTGTCTCTCTCTGCCCAGGCTGGATAGGAAACCGTGACTGTACTAAGGCAGACCTAAGGTTAGAGCCCCTGTGTTAAGCAGTACGTCATGACCACAATTTTAACTCTGTGGGATTCTGTAATTAAAACTTGACTTTGAAACAGGTCTTCACCAGGCCCTATATTCATGCACTTATCTTTACAGGCAGAAACATTGATCAATGTCTCAAAATGACTCTAAACACCCATTAGGTGATCCATATCAGCAATGAAGCACCTAAAAGAAAAGAAAATGCAGTGCTTTACAGATTAGTAGGTGGGTTGTATGTGCGGGAGTAAGGTGACTGGAGCAAATAAAAAAAGTATGTACAGAATGAAAGAGTGACAGTATGTGCTGAAGAGGAAAGAGGATGTAGCCTTACGGCTAGAGCAGTCGGCTTTGGAGCTGGGGAATTGAGTCTCGCAATGACGCTCAATATCCTTTGATTCTGGGCAAATCACTTAATCTCCCCATGCCTAACAAAAACAAGCATTGGAAATGCAATGGGTCTCGGATTTATTTGAGTTAGAGCAAATGGCATTGTAAATGGCAATGTCTTTTAGCCATGTGTTATGGAGTGTATGCATGTGGGGTGTAGTGGAATTATGTGGGTTGATTTGGAATTGTAGCAATGGTGGCATGCTGCGCTTTAGATGAATATGTTTATAAGTAAAGTGCTCCATACTGTGATTGCTACAATAGTTAATTGTGGATGCGTTAACAATTGATGTGTGCACTGACGGCTGGTGGTGTGTGTGCCTGTAGAAATTGTGCACTGATGGCTGGTGGTGTGTGTGCCTGGTGGAAACGTGCACTGCCGGCTGGAGATGTGTGTGCCTGGTAAAAGTGTGCACAGACGGCTGGTGGTGTGTGTGCCTGGTGAAAGCGTGTACTGGCGGCTGGTGGTGTGTGCGCCTGGTGAAAGCGTGCACTGACGGCTGGTGTTGTGTGTGCCTAGTGAAAGCGTGCACTGATGGCTGGTGGTGTGTGTGTTTGGTGAAAGCGTGCACTGACGTCTGGTGGTGTGTGCCTGGTGGAAGCCTGCACTGACGGCTGGTGTTGTTTGTGGCGGGTGAAAAGCGTGCACTGATAGCTGGTGGTGTTTGTGCCCAGTGAAAACGTGCACTGACGGCTGGTGGTGTTTGTGCCCGGTGAAAGCATGTCACTCTCACTCTGCTGTCACTCTCACTCCGCTGTCACTCTCACTCTGCTATCACTCTCACTCTGCTGTCACTCAAGCTGTCCCGCTCACTCAGCAGTCACTCTCACTCTGCAGTCACTCTCACTCTGCAGTCACTCTCACTCTGCAGTCACTCTCACTCTGCAGTCACTCATGCTGTCACTCTCACTCTGCTGTCACTCTCACTCTGCTGTCACTCTCACTCTGCTGTCACTCTCACTCTGCTGTCACTCACTCTGCTGTTCACTCACTCTGCTGTTCACTCACTCTGCTGTTCACTCTGCAGTCACTCATGCTGTCACTCTCACTCTGCAGTCACTCTGCTGTTACTCTCACTCTGCAGTCACTCATGCTGTCCCGCTCACTCTGCGGTCACTCATGCTGTCCTGCTCACTCTGCAGTCAGTCGCACTCTGCAGTCACTCTCACTCTGCTGTCACTCATGCTGTCCCTCTCAGTCTGCAGTCACTCTCACTCTGCAGTCACTCATGCTGTCCCTCTCAGTCTGCAGTCACTCTCACTCTCCAGTCACTCATGCTGTCCATCTCAGTCTGCAGTCACTCTCACTCTGCAGTCACTCATGCTGTCCCTCTCACTCTGCAGTCCCTCTCACTCTGCAGTCACTCTCACTCTGCAGTCACTCTCACTCTGCAGTCACTCTCACTCTGCAGTCACTCTCACTCTGAAGTCACTCATGCTGTCACTCTCACTCTGCAGTCACTCTGATGTCACTGTCACTCAAGCTGTCCCGCTCACTCTGCAGTCACTCTCACTCTGCAGTCACTCATGCTGTCCTGCTCACTCTGCAGTCACTCTCAATCTGCAGTCACTCTCACTCTGCTGTCACTCTCACTCTGCTGTCACTCTCACTCTGCTGTCACTCACTCTGCTGTCACTCACTCTGCTGTCACTCACTCTGCTGTCACTCATGCTGTCACTCTCACTCTGCAGTCACTCATGCTGTCACTCTCACTCTGCAGTCACTCATGCTGTCACTCTCACTCTGCAGTCACTCATGCTGTCCCTCTCAGTCTGCAGTCACTCTCACTCTGCAGTCACTCATGCTGTCCCTCTCAGTCTGCAGTCACTCTCACTCTCCAGTCACTCTCACTCTGCAGTCACTCTCACTCTGAAGTCACTCATGCTGTCACTCTCACTCTGCAGTCACTCTGATGTCACTGTCACTCAAGCTGTCCCGCTCACTCTGCAGTCACTCTCACTCTGCAGTCACTCATGCTGTCCTGCTCACTCTGCAGTCACTCTCAATCTGCAGTCACTCTCACTCTGCTGTCACTCTCACTCTGCTGTCACTCTCACTCTGCTGTCACTCTCACTCTGCTGTCACTCACTCTGCTGTCACTCACTCTGCTGTCACTCATGCTGTCACTCTCACTCTGCAGTCACTCATGCTGTCACTCTCACTCTGCAGTCACTCATGCTGTCACTCTCACTCTGCAGTCACTCATGCTGTCCCGCTCACTCTGCGGTCACTCATGCTGTCCATCTCAGTCTGCAGTCACTCTCACTCTGCAGTCACTCATGCTGTCCCTCTCACTCTGCAGTCACTCATGCTGTCCCGCTCACTCTGCTGTCACTCTCACTCTGCTGTCACTCTCACTCTGCTGTCACTCTCACTCTGCTGTCACTCTCACTCTGCTGTCACTCTCACTCTGCTGTCACTCTCACTCTGCTGTCACTCACTCTGCTGTTCACTCTGCAGTCACTCATGCTGTCACTCTCACTCTGCAGTCACTCTGCTGTTACTCTCACTCTGCAGTCACTCATGCTGTCCCGCTCACTCTGCGGTCACTCATGCTGTCCTGCTCACTCTGCAGTCACTCGCACTCTGCAGTCACTCTCACTCTGCTGTCACTCATGCTGTCCCTCTCAGTCTGCAGTCACTCTCACTCTGCAGTCACTCATGCTGTCCCTCTCAGTCTGCAGTCACTCCCACTCTGCAGTCACTCATGCTGTCCATCTCAGTCTGCAGTCACTCTCACTCTGCAGTCACTCATGCTGTCCCTCTCACTCTGCAGTCCCTCTCACTCTGCAGTCCCTCTCACTCTGCAGTCCCTCTCACTCTGCAGTCACTCTCACTCTGCAGTCACTCTCACTCTGCAGTCACTCTCACTCTGCAGTCACTCTCACTCTGCAGTCACTCTCACTCTGCAGTCACTCTCACTCTGAAGTCACTCATGCTGTCACTCTCACTCTGCAGTCACTCTGATGTAACTCTCACTCCGCAGTCACCGCTGTTTGGGAGTGGCGGTGTGTGGGAGCGGCGGTGTCTGTCTGGGAGCGGTGGTGTCTGTCTGGAAGCGGCAGCATCTGTCTGGAAGTGGTGGTGTCTGTCTGGGAGCGGAGGTGTCTGCCTGGAAGCGGCGGTGTCTGTCTGGGAATGGTGGTGTCTGTTTGGGAGTGGCAGTGTCTGGGAGTGGCAGTGTCTGCCTGGGAGTGGCGGTGTCTGTCTGGGAGCGGTGGTGTCTGTTTGGGAGTGGCAGTTTCTGGGAGCGGCGGTGTCTGTCTGGTAGTGGTGGTGTCTGATTGGGAGCGGCAGTGTCTGTCTGGGAGTGGTGGTGTCGGTTTGGGAGCGGCAGTGTCTGGGAGCGGCGGTGTCTGTCTGGGAGTAGTGGTGTCTGTCTGGGAGCGGTGGTGTCTGTTTGGGAGCGGCAGTGTCTGGGAGCGGCGTTGTCTGTCTGGTAGTGGTGGTGTCTGATTGGGAGCGGCAGTGTCTGGGAGCGGCAGTATCTGTCTGGGAGTGGTGGTGTCGGTTTAGGAGCGGCAGTGTCTGGAAGCGGCGGTGTCTGTCTGGAAGTGGTGGTGTCTGTTTGGGAGCGGCAGTGTTGTGGAGCGACGGTGTCTGTCTGGGAGTGGTGGTGTCTGATTGGGAACAGCGGTGACTGGGAGCGGCGGTGTCTGTCTGGGATGGTCTGTCTTAACACGGACCGGTCACAGCGTTTTCCAAACCCTCGCGGCTGAGATCCTTAAATGTGGCGCCGTATAAGCAGTAATACTGCGTGCCTCGTATTAAAGCTGCGCTTTCTCTCCGATTGCCTCCAGTGTGCGTTCAAAGCGCTTTGATGGCCGTGGCACTCTACAGACCAACTGAGAAGTGTAATGACCTGTTGTCCCTGTGGAGAGGGCCTTCTGCAGCACACCTGACACCCCCGCCATTGCCTTCACCCCTCATCACAGCACATGGTTCTCTTTTGAAAAAATGCCCGCTAGTGGTGGGCGCGCGCACCACTGCCAGCCGCGATAATTCAAAACATATGGCCTCTGGTGAACGTAACAGACACCAATAGGCCATGGGCGGAGCTACGCGACTGCCTATGGCCTATTGCGTGTTCTGTTTACAAACAGCACGCACCCGAAGGCCAATGAAATTGGACCTTGGATTCCACAACGGCATGAGCGTTGTGGAATGCAAGGTCCATTTTCAATTCGCCCGGAATAGGCTCGCGCTGTGCGACACCTCATGCGCAGTGTACGCTAGGCCCAAGACCTAATTAATGTGCCCATCTGTAACGAAACTGGTGCTGATGTAAAGCGCTCTGATACCCGATTTCTTGGATCTAGTTCGCGCTATATAAAACTGAAACCGAAACCAAGGGGCAGAGGAAGAGGAAGGGGTACCAGAGGTGGAGGAAAGCAAGAATCAGGCAGAGAAGAAAAAAAGAGAAAAAAGTGGAGTACATGGGACAACGACAAACTCGCTTCAAGAAACAACAATGATGGATGAGGAAATGGTAACCCCCAGAAAGATGGATAATGTATTTTAAGTCCCAGTTTGCTAATTTACATACCTCACCCACAGCAGTTTTGGACTTCGCCAGCTCTTCCAAATCTACAAGCCCATTAACGTTCACAAAGAAAGATGTGGAACATGCCCTTAGCTTAATACCTAAAGGTAGGGCCCCGGGCCTAGATAAAATCCCAGCAGATCTTTTCTTACACAATCAAGAAGTCTGGGTCCCCTATATAGAATTGTTGGCTAATGCCATTGCGAAAGGCACTGCCCTGCCGGATATCTGGCGGGGAGCCGAAATTATACCCATTTTTAAAAAGGGGGACCGGGCTGATCCAGCCAACTATGGGCCGATTAGCCTAATTGCCTGCATTCAAAAGGTTGTGGCTAGGATGATACTTCTTAGGATACAGAACTGGATGGAGGAATCGGGAGTCATGTCTACTTTACAGGCTGGCTTCCGACCCTCTACCAGCACCGTTGATCAAGTTTTTAGGTTTTCCACAATATACTGGAAATGGGTGACTTTAGGGGGCGGTACACTCTATGCAGCCTTCGTCGACCTAAAGGCGGCCTTCGATCTTGTCCCTCGAGATAGGTTATGGCGAGCGCTCTATGAACAAGGCATGCCTCCTGAACTGCTTGCAGTCTTGATTAAATTTCATGATAATAAATATGCGCAGGTGAGATGGGGCAACCAGAGCCAGGTGACCGATAGTTTTCCAACAGCAAGAGGTGTTCGGCAAGGTTGCGTGTTGGCACACACATTATTTACTTTATATATTAACCGGGTTATAGACTACTACAGGGATTCTCACACAGATGCACCCAAACAGAACGGTATCTCGGTACCTTTGTTAATGTTTGCTGATGATACCCTTCTAATATCCAAAACTCAGGAAGGGCTCCAAAAAGCAATCGGTTGCTTTGAAAAATTCTGTAATAACTACGGCCTCATTGTTAACATAACAAAGACAAAATTCATGGTAATGCATAAGCATAGGAACATCAAGGGCAGAGTTTATATGAATGGGGAACTCCTAGAACAGACGGATAGCTTTAGTTACCTGGGCATTACGTTAGGTTCCAGGCTTCAGTGGAAGCCACACATGTCATACCTAACTTCCAAGCATGCACAACTGGCTGGTGTTCTGTTAAGAGAGTTCAAGTCCTCAGCTACCAAACCTATGGCCCCAGTATTAAAAATGTATGATACCAAGGTGAAATCCTCCATGCTGTATGGAGCAGAATTATGGGGGTATCCGACATAACAGGCTTAAAAAACGCACATAATAAATTTCTCCGCAGTATAACAGGGCTCCCACATTCAACACCACTTGTACCATTACGTATGGATTTGGGAACCCATAGTATACCGGACACCTGTAGGTTTAGACCAATTGCCTACTGAAGAAGACTGTGGGTAACGCATGAACTCCAACATTATGCATTAGCACTCTTGGAGGCGCGAAATGTGGACACTGGAGGAAAAATCTTATGGTTCAGGAAGGTCAGATCCGTACTCAAGGCCTTGGGTATGGAGGAACTTTGGGTTAATCCCCTGGAGAGCATCTTCCCCTCCAAACAAAAGTTAAAAGAAGCTTACTGGGCACTGGTGTCCCAAGAGGAGTACCAGTCACATACCGCTCCATCGTATACTAAGGTTTTTTTGGAACTGAAACATACTCCCTCGTATGAGAGGTATTGGGATCTTATCACAATCCCTTATAACCGGAAACTGTTCCATCAGTTTAGGGTAGGAACCCTCCCACTTAATACGGTTACATGTAAATGGAAAACTAGTAATAATAATCACATGTGCCCCTTCTGTATAACACTCTCGGAAAGCATAGCTCATGTCCTGTTTGTATGCCCAGAGTACAAAGCTCCTCGCAACAAATGGATTAGGCCGGTCTGTATCCAAAAAGGGATTCAGACTGGGACAGTAGCATTGAGGATATTTCAAACTGACAGTTCGGACACTATGGTGATTGTGATTGCAACATTTTTTAAATGGATGTGGACAATCCGTAGTGGTAAATTGAAAGCATTGGAGCCCCTATAAATTTATTGTTGTGGAACACTAAACTTATTAATTTTAAATGTCTTTTTAAAAAAACACAGTACTTATTTTTTTTTTTTAACTGGCCGAGTCGGAATACCATATTTGTGGCGATCTTAATTTGAATGTCTTAAACTGTATTTCCCTGTTATTATCAAATATAATGCAATGTTAATGAAATGTGTTTTTTTTTTTAAATGTTAATATGTGTCTTTTATGACTAACAGTCGAAATAAAGACTATTTGAATTGAATTGATCAATTGAATTGAAATGGTAAATCAAACAATTGTTAACCTCACCACAAAAACAATCAGTAACAAAGACAAAAGAACACTTTGCCTGGGACTATCTTTCTGCCCCTCA
Organism: Lissotriton helveticus; assembly: GCF_964261635.1. Lineage (NCBI taxonomy): Eukaryota > Metazoa > Chordata > Amphibia > Caudata > Salamandridae > Lissotriton > Lissotriton helveticus. Next base: position 1,492,710,387 of record NC_136061.1, on the reverse strand, counting down.
ATTCCAATGAACTATGTAGACAGTAAAATTGACATTTTAAATTGTGTAGAAAGTTAAAATTGCAAAAATGGCACGCACTGAAGCCTGTAAAGAGTAGAGAACAGCAACCTACTGAACGCCAGACACAAGGAGAGGGTTTCACTATAGGAGACATTGACACCATCATTGCATGGCATGAACTACAAAACCACCCTGATGACACAGATATAAGTAGGGATACCTCACTGATTTTGGGAGAATTGGAGATTAGACACGATAAAGCCGCAGGGAGTAACTTTAGAGCCAAATCCAACTTCACACTTAAAATGATGCATGATAGCATTGACACTTCTCAGGAGGTGGTGAGTAAAGAACTCCTCAATTTTAGGCAGATAAATTGGCCTAAAAAAATGAGACGTTTCAAACATAGTCTCACAGCCACCCAGAAGAAAGCAGTGGAAGATCTAGCTGCAGATGATAACATCGTAGTAAGACCTGCAGATAAGGGGGGCAATGTAGTGATCCTTCTAAGGGAAATGTATGTGAGGAAAGTGCTACGCCAGCTAAATGATGGTAGTACATACAGCACCTCCTCCAGGCTACTTTACAACACCAGCATTACGGACGCATGGGACAGGTTGCATGACTGGAATGACAAGGGACTGATAGAATGGGAAGAATTCTGCTTTCTCAAAAAGGATTACCCTGTCCTTCCAGTAATGTACCTTCTCCCAAAAATTCACAAAAACAGAGAAAATCCTCCAGGAAGACCAATAATTTCATCAAGGAGTAGTTCACTAGAAAACATCTCGACATACGTGGATCATTTCCTTAGGGAATTTGTGCAGTCTCTACCTTATTACGTAAGAGACACGAAGGACTTCCTTAGAAAAGTTGACAATCTTGTGTGGGAAAAGAATTATATCCTGGTAACCATGGATGTTAATTCTCTCTACACAATTATAGATCATGAGCAAGGCATTGCTGCATGCAAGAGATACCTCCCTCGTAGGGATATCAGGTACCTGGAACACACGGAGATGATTCTGACTATGATCAGATTCTGCCTCATGAATAACTTTTTCATGTTTGATGATAAAATCTACAAACAGGAACACGGGACCGCGAAGGGTACGTGTTTTGCGCCAAGTCTGGCAAACCTCTTTTTGGGGACCTGGGAAGAGGACATCATTAAGACAACATGTTACCAGAATGCCTCAGCCAAGGTGAAATTTTGGCTGAGGTATATTGATGATATCTTTCTGGTCTGGGATGGAGGGGTGGATGAGGCCTTATCATTTATTGAAGAGCTAAACCACAACGACCGCAACATCACCCTCACCAGTTCCATTAGCAAGGAGGAAGTGGAATATCTTGACACCAGAGTGCAGATAAAAAACAACTCACTGGAAACCACTCTCTACCGCAAAAGCACAGCAGGTAACACTCTCCTACATGCCCTGAGTAGCCACCCGGATAACCTCAAGTGGAGTATTCCATACGGGGAACTACTCAGGGCAAAAAGGAACTGCAGCAAAGCCTCTGACTACATAAAAGAAGAAACAGTCATGGTTAAAAGGTTCAAGGACAGGGGTTATCCCAACTGGGTACTCAAAAGAGCGATCGAAAGAGTAAAGACAATTGACAGAACCAGCACTATCGCTACTGATGGTAAAAACACAAACAGCGAAAACACAACACGCATGATCATGACATTCAATGGCAATTCTGATCAGATACACAAAATTATGAGGAAACATTGGGATACACTCAAAAGTGACCCCATAATTGGCAAAAACATATCGGAAAACCCAAAGATCACCTACAGGCGTGGACGGAACCTCAGAGATATGTTGGTCCACAGTGATCTTGCTAGTAAAATGGTCAAAAAGGGCATTTACAAGGCTTCTTTCCCTACGGCCATTGTAAAGCTTGTGAGAACAGCAGGATGGTTAAGGAGTTTTTCAATACCAGTACTAACACCATGACCAATATAACACAATTCCTCACGTGCACTAGGACATTTGTCATCTATGTATTGGAATGCCCGTGTAAATTAAGGTATGTGGGTAGTACAACCCATATGGGAAAAAAACGGGTGCTCGAATATATGCGGGCAATTACCAACAATGACAAACAATATCCAATTGCTCGCCATTTCAACTGTTATCACTACTCAGACCATACCAAACTCTCTTATTTTGCGATAGAACAAGTAACTGCGAAAATCAGAGGGGGTAACAGGGTCCTGAGATTAAGACAAAGGGAATCCAGACACATATTGGGGATGTGTACACATTTCCCTAATGGCCATAACATGGATGAGGAAATGGCAATACATTTACATGAAGAATAGTAACAGACACACGGGTCTATCTTGATTCTCCAATAACTACAGCAGATAGCGACTGTCATTACATGTTATATTTGTGATATGTCCACACTCATTAGTGTCTATTGTTTGAACCATTCTCTGATGAGCTTTTTCCATGATTTTATCTTCACTGTATATATCATACTTTCCAAGCCTATAAATCACTATGTCTCTTCTTTCCATAGGAGGAAAGGAAGAGAACCGGTTTGGAGCTGATGGCAGCTGAATCCCTACCCTTTTCTTCAGACCATCCTCTGTCACACTCATATATCACAGATAAGAATGCATCTGCACTTTGTATTTTATTCAACTTTGGCTATTTACTTTTATATTTAAAAAATCTTTTTTGAGTATGACACACAGGGCGGTATACACAGCAAGGTGTAGGTATCACTTAAAATGTTGACTTCATGAATTACGATGTACATTGTTATTTAAACCACACCCACTATGGAGGGGCAGTATAGTGTCTTCTATCAAGTTGGAATTCTTTGAATTTTTTACCCACTAACAAGGGAAATATGAGATATTTATATATATGTTTGAGGAACTCCTTTTTCAAACAGCTTTGTGGTCTTTTATCATTAGACTCACAATCACACCATGTGTAATATGCAACTATGATTATTACTCAGTATGCTTGATGAAAACTTTATTGTATTAACAATGAACACAATGGAACTAGCGCTTCCAATATATACGTATAATGTGATTAGAGCACTATTTTACCATTTCAAAATGGCACGCAATTAGAGATACAGTTTACCGTTAGTCCTTTCTCCATGTTTATGTAATGGTAGCATGTAAGGAGGAGGCTGTGTCAATGAACGCTGTGTGAACAAGCCACTACGGTGGCGAAACGCGTAACGGCGGGTTTATGACTTAAATAAACCCCCAATTTTGCTGCACAGAATCCTGACTGCTGTGTTTTTCAATGTCTGAGAGCGTGAATGGTACTACGTTTTCAAGAATATATATATATATATATATATATATATATATATATATATATATATATATATATATATATATAGAGAGAGAGAGAGATAATAATCCATTGGGTGGAAATACAACTGCATGAAGTACACCAAGAAAATAGGGAGAAAGGTGGAAGGCATATTATACGCTAAGTTATGTTGGCTCTTAGCAGCGCCTATAAAGGATGCAATTAAAAAGGGAAAACTCATATTTCTAGTCAGTTTTGTGAAAGCATACAACATTGGTGGGATTTTAGGCTTAATATTCTGTAGATGTGCATTTGGTGATGCTCTGCCTGAAAGTCAATCACAGGATATGTATAAGAATTCACCTCTCGGAGTTTTTCTTCTTTCAGTCTCCAAATATGTTTATTTAGTTAGGGATACTAGGAGGACAATAATGTTTCTTTTTGTACAATTAATTTTCAACTGTACAGTAAAATCGCGCTAGTACTGTGCAACTCGTAATTAGGGCCTCAACGGATAAAGCCCATTGTGTTTTGTGTAGGTAGTGCTATGCCATCTGTGTTAGTGCGCCTAGACTTAGATATATGTGCTGCTGGTGCTTTTAACGGAAGGCTACCATAAGGTATGTGTACCTGCACGTGTTTTCTTCCAAAGGTAAGGGACCCGCGCTAATAGTGGAACAATAGTTTTAATCGGAAAATTCTGGGACTTCTCATCTTGAGCAGGTGCTGTGGGATCTTGGGTTCCCGCATTTCTGAATTTAAATTTTCAAGCCCATTTGCGTCCTAATGGTTAAAGTCTCTGAGCTCATAGCTTAAGGCTTTAAGTGTCGCTTTCGACATGGTCCTGGCTTCCCTTGCATGACTGTTCGATCACAAGCTGTTTCTATGGCGTGACCCGGTGACACGGATTTGTCAGAACAGTCCTGGATTTTTACCAGGACTCTCCTGGCAAATCCAATGGGTAAACTTGATTCATGGGGATGCCCTTCTTGTCTGAACTGCTGCTTCCTTTTTGTTGCCACATTGCCTGGACCCTTGATTTGAATACCCCACCACCGGACTCACTTGGGTGATTGTGCTGCCACTCGACCGCTACCGGACTCTGTGGGGTGATTGTGCTGCCACTCGCGCGCGGGCCGCAATCTGCCTGGGACTACATTTCCCAGAGGGCAGTGCGGTCCCACGAGAGGTGCAGCCCCTGCCGGTCCTTCAGGCCCATAAGTATCGCGGAGGGCTCACACGGCACGGGACGCCCTTCTTGCTAGAACTGCTGCTTCCTTTTGTTGCTACATTGCCTGGACCCCTGATTTGGATACCCCACCACCAGACTCACTTGGGTGATGGTGCTGCCACTCGACCACTACCGGACTCTGTGGGGTGATTGTGCTGCCACTCGAGCACGGGCCGCGATCTGCCTGGGACTACATTTCCCAGAGGGCAGTGCGGTCACGCGAGAGGTGCAGCCCCTGCCGGTCCTTCAGGCCCATAAGTATCGCGGAAGGAACCCGCGGGACGCCCTTCTTGCCTGGACTGCTGCTTCCTTTTTGTTGCCACATTGCCTGGACCCGTGATTCGGATACCCCACCACCGGACTCACTTGGGTGGTTGTGCTGTCACTCGACCGCTACCGGACTCTGTGGGGTGATTGTGCTGCCACTCAAGCGCGGGCCGCGCTCTGTCTGGGACTACATTTCCCAGAGGGCAGTGCGGTCCCGCAAGAGGTGCAGTCCCTGCCGGTCCTTCAGGCCCATAAGTATCGCGGAGGGCTCCCGCGGCGCGGGACACGCGCAGGCTTGTCCAGGCAAAGCCCGGGCCAAGGGCGGGCCCGTCCTTGCCCGTCATCGCCCGGAAGAGGCTGGGCTGGGCCATCCCTTTTGAGTGTTTATCAAGGTGTCCAGGCAACTTACAAGGTACTGTGTAATCTGCCCACAATTATAACAAGTCGAGACTGGCCTGGAGATTTGTGAGGTTGTGGAATACCTGTGGCTCTGTGACATTTGACCACTTTAGAATTGTAATAGAGCTGCAGCTCATAATACATAATAGCTGGTCGTTATATTGTTTGGGACTGTATTGCACTTATATGTACTTTATACTTACAGTTGCTAAAATTTTGCACCTGGCATTTTATCCATTACCACATACCCTGTATTCATTTGTGCTATTTGCAGGGATACTGGTTTAAGACCTAGGGCATAGGGCCACAGAACGGCTAGCACTTCTACCCTTGCCTATACTTGCACATGCCCTTTCTCCCCTGATTCCAACCTCAGGTGCGAACTTGATATAAGGCACAGGCTTATGTGTCCGGAAATATGGGTAAAAGAAAGGCTGAATCCACTCGCAAAACAGGTACGGGTGCTGGTGTGGGTGGGCAGCAGTTGCTGAAAACCTATCTAACCAGAGCAATAGGCGAAATTGAGGAACAAATAAGCTCAGTGGAGGAAAGTATTACCCAAGGCCGTTTGAGTACACTTGTAGTTAATTCTGATGAGCTTAAAAACCACACCAAAATGGTGACATCTAAAAATGAGGAGTTAATCCTATAGTTCTTGTAAATGGGTGTGTACAATCTGACAAAATGTGAGTGGAGGGCCTAAGGGATGTTTATATACCAGCCTAGGTGTTACCCCTCTAAGAGTTAAATGATCAACAAGAAAACCTAGGGGTCTTAGCAGGAAAGTATCATGGAAATTCCTATTTATTAAACCGACGTCTAGCAAAGTACATGTGGTTGAAGTCAAGACTAAATAGTTCTGACAGGACACAAAAAGCCTAAAACGGAGGCCACCAGTGATTGTAGATCAAAAAACCTTTTGTAGGATTCCCATAAAAGACTTGTGATGATCAATGTTATCATTTGGTCGTCCTTAGGGTCGTATGTCTCTGGATCATTGATACAAAGATCGTACCCTGTGGTGGATAAGGGTTCCGACCCGCAATCACTGTTGGACCATGTGGTATTGATCTGATGGGATCTGGTGCAGTGCAGAAAGTAAAAAGTGGTGAGTTAAAATAGGATAGAGAACCTAAGGAGGAAATTTTTAATAGGGAAGGTCTCTTGCTGTTAAAAACAAGAACAGCGCAATATCATAGCAGTTTAACCAAATATCTGCAAAGGGGCCAACATGTTTCAGCCTAATGGGAAAAAGGGACCCAGGCTTTCTTCAGGGCCTCTGTTCTCAAAAATATTGCTACTGCATATAGTGCAAATAAAGTGCCAAAGCAAAAATGTCAAAAACCAACCGTGAGTGTCATTTTATAACAGCAAATGATATATTTCCGACGTCTGTTGATTCTCCTCAGTGACACCTGGTGTATTAGTTACATCCAGATTGTCCGGGGAACGAACCTCACCTCTCCTGGACCTGACTCAGGACATGTGAGACCCCGCTCTGTCCATCGTTGCCTCTGGCCGGAACTAAGTCAGGGGGAGGCTGGTTTTCTTGTTCTTCACTGTGTACAATCTGACTCAGATGATATAGAGGTGTGTAACTTAGACCCTGATAATCAGCCACCCCCTAAGCATAAAAAAAACCCTGTAGAGAGCCCGGTGAGTAATAGTATCCCTCCAATCAGAAAGAAGAAGGTTATAAGTAGAGGGGTGAAAAAAATGGATGGTAAAGGGATGGCAGGAATGGGAAAAAAGTTATTGATGAACCCCCACAGGGGACCAGAAAAATGAGCTTGCGAGACTAAGGAAAGAGACGGGCGAATTTCAAGACACTGTAATGAGTATTCTTGAGAAACATTTAGCAAAAATGGACAAAAATTGAACGCAACTTGGGGGATAAGGAAATATTAAAAATGAGTAGTGCAAGTGCTAAGCAGGCTGAGACTAGACCTACCAATGCAGATAGGGTAGATAGTAGGGCGATACAAAGTAATTGTACTAAAGGAACTATAGAACCAACATCACTGCCTAATGACATAGGACGTAGTGTGGTACATGAAGCTGCTGATAACAAATATCAATCTAGGAGCCGGGGAAATGACAAGGGGACTACTCAAAACAAAGAGGAGTGTAAATCAGGGTTACCTATCCCACGAATAAATGTTAAGTGTACGTATTTGGATCTGCCACCCGCTGCCTCCCCATACGTAGTGGTAATAACGTACCACAGGTATTGAATGAGGAAAATGAAAGCTGGCAATCTCTTCGTAACAAAACAATACACTGGGTGGGGGAGAAAACGGGCTTGACAGGGGCACTATTTGAAAAATTCAAAATGGTGAGGCGGGTTGCCTGGGTGGGAAGGGGCCACAAAGCTACAAGAGGTGATTGTATTGTATGTATGTATACTGATGCTCAGCAATCCCAGGCTAATACATGCTATCCTTGATAGGGCTGGAACAAACTATATAGGAAATAACAAACCTAGTATCCTCCCCTTTTTTTTATATATGTTTTTATTGATTTGAAATTTCAAACAGAGGACAATACATCGTCAGTAAAACACATTGTTATCGTCAGTACATCCAGGAGGGGCTTACACAGCATAACACTCTAAATGCAGACTGTATAATAGAAAAAACAATATGTTTGCAAGTATAAGTGCTCAGTTAGTCCATATGTATAGTCCAGGCACTTATAACAGGACAGCGTATTTCCCGAACAATTACCGGATCATAACATCATTACCGCCATTAGTTATCAAACAATTAGCCCTACATACAATCGGTAGTGCCCTAAAGTAAGAATCAAAACATAAACACAAAACATCATACCCCCTCCCCTAACCTCCCCCGTGCTCAGATCCTATTATTCCGTGGCAATGTGTATGGGTTCCTGTCCTCCACTGGTGTGCAAAGTGTAGTGCCAGCGGTCGACACTTATCCGTGTTATAACGATAGCTGCTGTTTACACCCAGATGCACGCTGTGGGATCGGAGGTGCGCGCCGCCGGCTCAAGCATTATCCACAGAGCATGCACCACAAGATGGGGCACGCGCAGCTGACAGTAACATCCAGTGCAGCAAAATCATTCAGCAACGCGTGTCACTCCAATGAAATAGGCGTCCGCCTCAATCCCCTGTATTCTTCTCTGCTTAATTCCGCCCCCTCCGCACCACCCCAGCGAAGCACCCCTGCATGCCATTCCATTGGGGATGGGGTCTAGTCAACTTCCACTGGGTTGTCACTGTTCGTTTAGCCAGGAGAACCGCAAGATTAACAAAGCGCGAGGAGGGATTACCTTTCTTTGCACGGTGCCCCAGTCCCAGGATGCAATATTCCAGGGAATCATACGGGGCTTGCCGGGACCACCGCCGCCAGACTGTCACAAACCATGTCCCAATAATATCACAGCATAGGGCAGGACCATAGCATGTGCAATAAGCCCGTCTGCGATGTTCGACATCTCGGGCACTCATCCGACGTGTCTGGGAACATAGCCTGTAAGCGCCGCAGGGTTAAGTACGCTCTATGTAGCAGCATGAGCTGTATGAACTTAAATGTAGGGGTTCGCGAGACATTTTTAGGGAATTCCAGGATCCTGCTCCATTCTGTGTCCGTGAACGCGCGGCCTGCATCCCCCTCCCATTTGTCACGTGTTAGCTGCAGGGAGAGCTTTTTTTCGCTCCTTATCCCGTGGGTCAATCATTTTACCAGTCGAGCACCATTACCCATCATGTACTGCATAGTGAGGAGTGCGTTTGTGGGTGTTTCAGCTCCGTTAGGCCCCATGTAGTGCGAATATAGTGTTTAATATGGGTATGCAATACGAATAATGCGGCCGGAGTTCCATGCGTGCGCACGAACTCTGCGTGTGACATTAGGGTGCCCTCCCGGAAGAAATATCCCAGAGTCGTGACACCAGATTCTGACCAACTCCTAATTGCACGGTTAGTGAGCGTACCCGATCTAGTGGGCACGCCAGGTAGGGGTATAGTAGGGGCATATGGCATTGTGTTGCTAGTATATCTCAGAGCGCTGCGCCAATAACCAATCGCCAACCCGAGCAAGTGCGGTAAGGCCGGTGTTATGGCGGATGGGGCAGGAGTAGCCTATGAATAAATCCCTTATCTTTGTCCCGTTCTGTCAAATCCAGCTCGTGGAGATTCCGTCCAGCTATCCAGTATGCAAGCCATTGTAACTGACACGCATAACTGTATGCCCGCAAATCTGGGAACCCCATGCCACCCTGGATGGCAGGCAGCTCTAGCTTCGCCAGACTGACACGACGCCGTCCCTTGGCCCATATAAGGTCTGTCAGTAGGGTGTTCATTAGTTTAAAAGTCCGTGTGGGGACAGACAGTGGGAGATTAGTAAAAAAATATATCAGCTGTGGTAGCATTACCATTTTCGTAATGGCTACTCTACCGGCTATTGACAGAGGCAGGGAAGTCCAGAACTGGATTCGGGATCTAAGCGCCGTAGGCGTTCTGCCCAAGTTAAACCAAAGGTGGTGACAATACAAACACTCACCCCCAGTCAACTGATCTGGGTTTAATCCATCACCGTTCTTTAGCTCACTCCGCCACCCCAGTTCAGACCTGGCCATATGCAAATCAGTCTGACCCTGTGCCTCATGGGAACAGTCCAGCCCGAACTGCCAAGCCATGTCTTCCCTGGACCGGAATCAAGTTTCCCAGGACGGGTTTCTGAAATTACAGCCGTCTTCAGCCGGGCTTGCTTGACTCCAGTGGCAAAGTGAGCAAGGGACTCACGTCTGAGCATACCCTGCCAACTTAGGGCGAACAAAGAAAAACCAAAGGTGGTGATGGACGGAGCGTTGACAATACAAACACTCACCCCAGTCAACTGATCTGGGTTTAATCTATCACCGTTCTTTAGCTCACTCCGCCACCCCAGTTCAGACATGGCCATATGCAAATCAGTCTGACCCTGTGCCTCATGGGAACAGCCCAGCCCGAACTTCCAAGCCATGTCTTCCCTGGACCGGAATCAAGTTTCCCAGGACCGGTTTCTGGCATTACAGCCGTCTTCAGCCGGGCTTGCTTGACTCCAGTGGCAAAGTGAGCAAGGGACTCACGTCTGAGCATACCTTGCCAACTTAGGGCGAACAAAGAAAAACCAAAGGTGGTGATGGACGGAGCGTTGATAATACAAACACTCACCCCCAGTCAACTGATCTGGGTTTAATCCATCACCGTTCTTTAGCTCACTCCGCCACCCCAGTTCAGACATGGCCATATGCAAATCAGTCTGATCCTGTGCCTCATGGGAACAGTTCTGCCCAAGTTCCCATCTAGGAGGTTCTGAGTATTGCAGTAGATATGTATCCCTAGATATTTGAAGGTAGCAGGTGCGATCTGGAATACCCAAGGGTTGTACGAAGCCCCCATCCCGCGCGTTATCAAAATAGTACACATGGGACTTAGATTAATTTATAGTGAGGCCAGACAGTGTGCTGAAGGCAGTAAATATATCAGGGATCGGGTCAAGATCAGCACCCAAGTCCTTTAAGTAAAGTATAAGAACATCTGCATAAGCAGAGACAATGTGGGTTGTAGAGCCACGTATCACAACCCGGGGGGACACAAAGGTGCGAAGTCTGTTCAACAGGGGCTCTAATGCTAAGATGAACAGTAGGGGGGATAAAGGACAGCGCTGCCGCGTCCCTCGAGCAATCGCATATTGCCCGGAGATATGGTGGCCTGTACGGGCACGCGCAGTAGGGTTCGTGTACAATAGGCGTACCCATGCAATGTACTCCTGTGGTATGCTGAAGTACGCTAGGGCACGAAAAATGTATTCGCATCGCAGGGAGTCAAATGCTTGTCTAAGGTCGAGGGAGATGCAACCTTCCTTGCTGCCCGGTAAGCAGGCGCCCAACAATCTGATGTAAGCGTCTAATATTGAGGGCCGTACTGCGGCCTGGCACAAAGCCACATTGATCCGGGTGTCGAAGTAGAGGGATAAATTGGTTTAATTGGGTGGCCAGCAGACGGCTGAGAATTTTGTAATCGGTATTAGGAAGGGACAAGGGTCGGTAGTTGGGGATGTGCAGGGTGTCTCTGTCAGGCTTTAACAATGAGACCACCAGCGCCTGTAGTGTTGTGTGTGGTAGACTGTTGCACGCAAGACATTCCTGGTAGAGGATTTGCAACTGGGGTACCAGTGGGTCAGCGAACGTCGCATAGAAATCTGCTGGGAAACCGTCGCTTCCAGGAGTCTTATTGCGTGGCATGGCCTTAATGGCATGATGTATTTCTGCACCCGTTATGGGACATGCCAGGTCTTCCTGCTGATCCCGCGTCAGGTGAGTCATACATATGCCATTCAAAGAATTTGGCAAAAGTGTCATCAATCTGTGGCGGGGGCGGGCCGTAGAGGAGTGCATAATAGTCTTTGAATGAGGTGTTAATGTCCAGCTGCGTGGTAACCTCCTCGCCAGCGCCGTTGTGTATGCGTGTGCTAGGGGTGGGAGCAGGTGTGTTGTGAACTAAGCACGCAAGTAGTGGCCCGGATCTATCTGCTTGTGAGTGTTGCTTTTGGGTGTACAGGTTGTAATCCACCACCCAGAGCTCCTCTAAAAGCGCCGCATATTGAATATTGGCCTCTCGCAGCTGCGAGCTGGTCATGCGTGCCCGCGGCCTCACCTCCCAGTGCAGCCAGCCTCTCCTCAACTCCCTTGAGCCGGTCGATGAGAGCTTGTCGCACTCCAATTCTAGTACTAATGGCCACTCCCCTCACCGTCGTTTTAAAGGCGTCCCATTCTATCTGTCAGGAGCTAACAGTTCCTACATTCACCTCAAAATAGTGCGTTATCGCCTCAGACAAAGCCGTTCGAAAGACCTGGTCTTCTAGCATATCTGGTTGTAGTCTCCATTTGGGGATCGGTGTCAGTATTCTACCCCATTGTATTCGCAGCTCTACCGGGTTGTGATCTGATAGGGTCTTCCCCATGTGGAGTGCTGAAGTGATGTAGTCCATCAGTGTGGTGGAGCACAGATAACGGTCTATTTGAGTGTGCAAGCCATGTGGTGGGGAGTAAAATGTATATTCCCTGTGTCCCGCGTGCTTTGTCCTCCAGGCATTCCGCAAGTCCCAGCCCCTTGCCCAACCGGTGAGTGCATCCGCTTGTTTCCTACTTTCAGTGGCGTGTAATGGAGGGTGGGATCTATCTAGGGTGAGATCTAGCACAGCATTAAACTCTCCGCCTAGTATCCATTGATATCCAGCCCATTCAGACAGTACCGTGCTGAGTGCAGCTAAGTATTTGTCTTGGTCAATATTGGGCGCAGATATACAACCCAGCACCACATGTCTCCCATCCAATAAACCATGTAGTAGAACATACCTGCCATTACTGTCCACTTTTTGTTCCAACAGCGCAAATGGAACCGTATTCCTCACCCATATTGCCGCCCCCCTCAAGAAAGCTGAATATTTGGTAGCAAATAATTGCCCCCTCCATTTCTTGTGTAATTTAGTCGCCTCGTCCCCATTAAGGTGCGTTTCTTGTAAGTATGCAATTGAGACTCTCCTTCTAGTAAGCTGAGCCAGGACTCTGTGTCTCTTATGGATAGAGCCCAGTATGCGTACATTCCAGGTGCAAAGAGTGTATGCATTAGGTGAGGTCGCCATGGAAATAACATCGTGTAAGGGTGAAACCTATTGTGACGGCCCTATTGAAGAACATGACAAGGGATCTGAGCACGTGAACCCCCATTAACACCCCAATTCTAGGGTACCCTTGTAGAACTATAGAGGACCAAACCAAAACTATCAGCCCAACATGGGCATCAAAGAGTAAAAAAAACACACGCAGTTGCTTGGGGGGTGAAGGCCATGTCTGCGCTAGAACAAACAATCCTACATAGCATTAGGACTGTGCCCCAGTAAGCTCGGGTACCTGGGGCCATATCAACAAGTCAGAGCATTAGTTCCCCACATCAGGCTTGTTGCATACGTTACCACCTCGAGACACCCCCACCATTCGCCATCTGCGCAGTGATCGATGGAAAAAGTGGTTGGCTGGTGTCCGATTGTGAACACACTGTTTTGGTATCCGATAAGTGTTCCACTTGGCTGACAGTTCGGGCATCATGAGCCGCCAGGGCGGCCGCCGTTAGTAGCGCATTTTCTTGGCTGGTGGTGATTTGCTCCAGCATTGGAGCCGATGTCGAGGGGGTCCTACTGTGATCGTGTCCCGGTCCATGTGGTTCCGCTGTTTGCCGTGAGGAGACGGTGCCTGGATGGGTCAGCAAGAGTGGGTCTTGAGAAAGATCCGATGCAAAGGTGTTCTCGACCCATTCTGCCGCTTTCGTCAGGAGTCTCAAAGAAGTATGACTTTTGATTATGGATCACCTTTAGGCGTTCCGGAAAGAGCAGGGCATATTTCAAGTTGTGGTCTCGCAAGCTTCTCTTTACTCCTAGAAACGTTGCTCCAGCTCTCTGGACTGCTGGGGTGAAATCTGGGTAGAGTGAGACAGTTCTGTTTTCAAATTTCACTGGCGCATTCTCTCGGGCCGCCCTTAGAACGGTGTCACGATCTTTGTAGTGTAGGATGCGTGCTATCAACGGGCGGGGGGGTGCACCCGGCTTGGGCAGTCGAGATGGCACTCGGTTCGCTCTTTCCACACTGTAACGATGAGTAAGGCCTGTCGTAGCCACCTTGTCTCTAAGCCAGTCCTCCACAAACTGCGTGGGGTTGGACCCTTCACTGCGCTCCGGAATGCCCAAAATGTGAACATTATTGCGTCTGGATCTCCCCTCTGCATCGTCCTCCCTCTCCCGGAGTCCCCGGAGCTGGCGCTGGAATTCCTCGAGTTGCGTGGAGTGCAGTGTTTGTTGTGGGATAAGATCATCTAGAGCTAGCTTGTTCAATTTGACTTTGTCAACCAGTTTTTTATGGTCAGCTTGCAAAAGAGTAAGCCCCGTTGACATTGTGTCCATTCACGTTTCCAGCGCCATTTTGGAATCCCGGATTTCTTTTAGTATCAAATCCAGCTTGGCATCATGAGGATCCACTCCCGTGGGTGGGATAACTTCATTGTCCGGAGGACTGAAAGGGCCTCCAGAGGTAGAGGATTGCGTCGCATCTTCCGTTGTGGCATCCGCTTGCATGGTGCCTCTCCGGGCTCCCACTCGTCTCTGCTCCAGTATGTCCAGGTGCGGGGGGCACCGGGCAGACGCCCCAAGCCGGGTATGTGATTAGCGTTGTCTTCTCCTGCCAGGTGCGCCAAGGGCCAACAGTAGAGGCAGCGTCTTATGATGCAGAAGGGTCAGTGTGCCACTAAACGGTGTGCCTGGAGGGCAGGTTTTCTACGGCAGTGCTAGGTGTGATATTGTGAATGACACCGTGACAGGACCTGTGGAGAGCGCAATGCAGTACATGCACCAGGAGCCGGCCTCGTCCATGGAGTGGGCACAGTAACTTCTGGGATTGGCAGATCCGTCGCCGAGGGCGTGCCAGCACAGCGATCAGTGGTGGCCCCGCAAGGCGGTGTCAGGGACCCAGTGTGTATTGGTGGCACCATACCTAACGTGTGAAGGATCGTGATCTGGTCTCCGTGTTCCCGTTCACTCACCACGTTGTCAGGGGAACCTGCAGGGCCGCCCAGTCCAAGCCCCGCCGGCCGTCACCCACAGCGACACGATGAATAGTAAAGGGACAGCCGACAGTGCACCCTATTCACAACAGTATCTCGCCAAGAGCGCTGGGCAGATCACAGGCTGCACACCCTCCACAAGCACCCCGATCCACCAAGGCCATCGCTGCGTCGATGCGCCCTCCGGGTAGGTTCGTTGTGGGCAGGGGCACTGCTATTCACCGCACGTATACCTCACCACAAGCCGATATGCAGATTAGGCGTGGACAGCCCTCTCGTTGTTGCGGGATCTGCATCGTTGAGGCAGGGCGCCGCTGTATCAAGGAAATACTTACAGGAGGAGCAAAGAAAGGATTCCAGATGGCACGGTAAGTTGCATGTCCCGCCTCCCTCAGCGTCTATAATTCAGCATTCTCTGTGCCGCCGGGCCAGGCCGAACCAGAAGTGTCCAACCTCACTCCATGCGGCATACACGTAGCTCCGCCTCCTGTTCTCATCCGCCGTTTGTCATGCCGGGCCACAGGCAAATTCAGTGGGCTTTCGGCCAGTCAGGGATTGCGCAGGTTATCTGAACAATCCTCTAATGTTCCGCCGTCTGTGGGGCCAAAAGCAAGTATCAGCGGCCCAGGAATCTCAGGATATTCAGCATAGTATCGGGGCAGGAGACGGAGCTTGCTCAGCTCATGTCTTCCATGCCCGGCAGTGAGCCATGCCCCAGTATCCTCCCTTTAGGCTTCTTTTATTGGGGCCAAAATCGTCGAGAACAAGGTACCCTGATGAGTGGGGCATGTAATGTCAGGCAGAATTGGACTGAGGTACCATTGTCTAATCGGTTTGAACCTTTGACAAATCTGGAAGACATCGACTGACTGAATGGGGATGTTAAGCTGAGGAAGGGGCATGTTAATCAACAAGTGAGGGAATTTGGGCATACTGATAAGCTCCTCTGTAGGACAAATCTAAATTCTACAGAAAGTCAGGAAATAGGCGTAGAGCCTGTGACAAAAGAAACTGAAGCTGAGGATCCACACACTGCAATCATGGAGAATATAACTCCCATGGGTGATGATAGTCATCCTACCCAGGAATGTTCAAAGTTGGGGATTATGTTCTGGAATATTGCAGAACTAACTAATAAAATGGCCGATCAACATTGGCTACAGTTTATAGTAGAATATCCCATTGTCTGTTTCCAGGAAACCTGGTCGATCGATGAAGTTCATATGTATGGCTATCAGACCTTCCATACTCCGGCAGTTTTTAGTGAGCACGGACGTAATAAGGGCAGACTATGCATTTACATTTCAAATGTCCTGGGCCTACAAAAAATAAAATCAGAGTGTAAAGCGGAACACTACCAGCTGATAGAACTTCACCTAAGCATGAGCATCTGCTTGGTGCTGATTAATTTTTATAATAATATACCTTGGGACAAGATGCTGTGTGTTCTATCGAGACTACAATTGGAATTAGGTAAAAGGCAGGAAACGTTAAAAGGGGAAGTGTATTTCATCTGGGGTGGGGATGTTAATTGCACTTTGTGCCAGTTTCGTCATAGTAACATCTGCGGCATGGGCGGAAAAAAGGGGAAGTAATACCACATTTTACGCACACACCATTAGGGGATAAACTTAATGAAATTATATTACAATTCGATTTAGGGTATTCCAATGATATATGTATCCCTATGATCGAATTTGAGCCCACCTTTAATGGGAGAGGCTGTAATTCAACTATTGATTTTGTTTTAACGTCTATAAGATTAGATGGTAAGGTCTCTATGTTCAAGACGCATAGCATACTATTTAGTGACCACTGTCCTTTAAGCATTAAACTCAATTCGGTGCTTAGGACACCCAAGAAATGTAAAGATGGGGAAAAGTACAGTACTGACATAACACTTGCTAGTCTGATTGGCTATTCACTTAAATGGAGCATGGTTGTACCCCAGCCTTTCCTGGCCCAACTTATTAATGAACAGAAAGTGGATTTTTAACACCTGCTTAGATCAGGATAAGGAGGGTGAAGATATTATGGAGGCTTTCTCGAATATATCATGTAAAATCAAGCAGATGTTATTTATGACCCGTAAACGAAAAGATCACACCAGGAAGGAAAAAGTATGGTTTGACAAAGAATGCAGTAATGCCCACAAAAATCTCAAGAGAGTTTTAAAAACGAAACCGAAAGTTATGGTAGATATTAAACAGGCTAGGCTTATGTATAAACAGGCCCAAAAGAAGAGAAGAATGGAATTAAGAACAGAAGCATGGCAAAATCTACGCGAGGCCATTGAAAATAAAGACAAAACAGGCTTCTGGAAGATAGTTAACGCACCCTTTTTATCCACGCGAGATACTGATATTATTGATGTGGCAATTGGAGATGATAGGTGGGTACAGTATTTTAGTGGCCTCTATAATGATAGTACAGGGGATGAAGATAGGGCAGATATGGAGGAGGTGGAAGGTGAAGTAAGGGGAGAATTAATGGGTATGGCATATGAAGGGGGCATATGAAGGGAGAACACCAGATAAGATTTTTCCCCTGGAAATCTCTCTGCTCATTGATGAAGTAACAAAAGCAATAGAAGAGAGTGCGGCAGGTAAAGCGCCTTGCCCTGATGGCATACCTGTGGATATCTACAAGCATAACACTGAGTTGTGGGCCCCGCTCCTAACGAATGTTCTTATGAACTGTATGCAAAAGGGTTTTATTTCTACTTGGACTGACTCAATAATCATACCGATCTCCAAAAAAGGTGACCGAAACGAGTCAACATGTTACCGCCCCATTTCTCTGCTAGACTCCCTCCTGAAAGTCGTTGGGAGGGTAATCTTGAATAAGCTACAAAACTGGGCTTATGAAATGGGTGTGTTAATAAAGCTACACTATGGATTTCGAGCAGGCCTTGGGACAGTTGAACAAGGACTGAACCTGAGTCTGATTATTGATAAGTACACAATAGTAAAGAATGGTAACATATTTCTGACTTTTGTCCATCTTAGCTCAGCATTTGACTGTGTAGTACATGAGAAACTGTGGGGCATTTTAATGGAAACTGGTGTTGATCTAAGTATATTGTTGTTTCTAAAAGAGTTGTACGGGGATGCTGGTGTGAGATTTAGGCATGGGAAACAGGGGGAGTGCTCTAAAAGATTTAAAATAAGCAAAGGAGTGAGACAAGGGTGCATTCTTGCCCCATTTCTTTTCACCCTTTATATTAATAGCGTAGGCAAACATCTGGCAGAGCACCCAAATGATCATCCAGTAATTGATGGCTGCCCCATACCCATCTTATTGTATGCGGATGACGCAGTTTTAATGTCCAGGACACAAAATGGCCTTCAAAGAACTCTTACACAGTTTGTTGACTATATGCTGGACAGGGGTCATAGGGTGAATATTAAAAAAAATGTTAGGATGACATGTGCGAAGGCGTCTTAAAAAAAAAATGCAGGGTTTTTATCAATAAACAGAAAATAGAGTGCACTAACAGTTTTTCGTATCTGGGAATAGTTTTTGCTGGCACAGGAAAATGGGGGACCGCAATACAGTCTAGAAAGCAAATGATGCTGAGAGCAATTGGGGGGTAACAAGCTTTACTGGCAAACTGGGCAATAAGTCAATTCCAGAGCTGATATCTATATATAAAGCTAAATGTATTTCTACAGCAGTATATGGGGCTGGCATCTGGGGTGTAGCTAACGCTAAGAGCTTACAACAATGTGAGAATGCCTTTTTAAAATATTTATTGGCAGTACCTGATTCCACAGCTAACCACATTTGCCACCTTGAGTTGGGTTTGTCACATATAGAAGACATTATTAGGACTTATCCGCTTTTATTGTGGCACAAGCTCTGGGTGACAGATGACGCGATTTTCAACCGTAGTGTTATCATGGACTGCATGAAAATGGATAGGGCAGCGCGCATCCCATGGCTAAGCCATATTAGGGATGTGACTAGCGAGATTGGACACCCGGAATATTTCGAAGATCCTAAGAGTATGAACTCTATTACCAGGAAACAATTAAAAAAGGAATACATGACACACCTGGAAGACAAAAGATGGACCATAGAGAGAGGGGAAACAAACTGTTATGGCAAACTACCAGATACAAATAGGCTCAGGAATTCAGGCTTATTTATCCCAACTTTGGGGGAGCTATGGATGTATGCTGGTGACTCGGTTCCGCCTGGGCATAGTATTCAGACTAGTTACCTTCCCTGAGACTAATGACTGGTCGCGTGACCTAAAACCCTGCCCTTGTGATGATGTTTCAAAAGAATCAACTATTCATGTCACATTTTTCTGTAAATTTTATACTAATCCGAGGAAAAGATTTTTAATACCATTTTTAAAAAACAAAGGCTTGAGACAGTGTAAAAATGCCCACATGATGCTACAATGCATGGACAGTGAACTATGTATTAGTGTGATGGTGTCTTATCTGAAAAATGTAGTAAGATAAAGAAATTCAATGTAGGGAACTTACCATCTGAATTAATTATGGCGACAGCAAAAATTGAGGTTGCTGCTCATAGTATTGAGAGTGTATAAATTGTGGGATTCGACCTGTATAGGACAAGCATAATTAATAATATTTTAATATGAGCAGATGTGATTCCACTACAAATGTCTAATCATTTTCCTATTGTTCTTTTATGGATTTTTATCAAAACTCGGGTAGTTGTGATCTTACTGTAAATGTTTAATTATGTTTTTATTGTGCTTTTATGGTTTTTCTAACAAAAATCGAATAAAGCTATATTTGATTTGATTCATGTCCCGGTTGTCAGAGAGGTCTGTCTAAACTCAGACTGAGACAAGTTTTCATGTGTCCCAGTGCGGGATCAGTTAGTAGCCCCTATGGCAAGCAGTTTATTTAACACAAACGACGCTGTGTATAAACGTTTAATCGAATTACCCTTATTATTTCATGTTTTCCTCCTTCCATGCATTGTATATGTTGGCTAGTGCTGCCATATGTTTCATTCCCATACATTTTTAAACCGAAAGTGGAGATTTAGAAAAAGAAAATCGGGGGATGTATTTTTTACCATTCACATATTTTGACATAGAAGGAGCTCAAGTGGGAGGCAGCTAAAAGAAAGCAAATATTTCACTTTAAAATCGGGGATCTCCAAATAGGTTACAAGTTAATAGTTTTCATTTTCATCTGTACAGCATTCCGACTTACCTTACATTTAGTAATGATTTTCTTTAATGATAGCTCTGACCGGACCAAAGCACTTTTCCTGGCGCTTAAACTGTAAACTTGCAGTGATGAGTATTGTCTCTGACAGTGAAGAAAGGTATGTTTACATTGCGCCTATCCCTCAGAACTTGGACTTCGAACTTATTGAAGGCACGTTATGTTATGTTATGTTATGTTACGTGAATTTGTACTGCGCACAGCTGCCCCAGCCAAGGGGCGTCCCGGCGCATGTCAAGGTAGCACGCAACAACCACAGGAAACACAACTGCTAAAAGAAAAAGACAAGGTTAAAACAGGAAAGTTTTTATCGCCTTGCGGAAGGAAAAAAGGTCTTCCAGCAACCGAATCTCCACCGGGAGAGAGTTCCAGAGTTCGGCCGCTTTGACCCGGAAGGAACGACCACCGATACGGCACAGCTTGTATCGCGGAGTAATGGTAAGAGATTGGCCCGAGGATCTCAGATGTCGAGTGGGGACATACCAGGACAGAAGACCCGTAAGAGTTTGAGGGGCCGTGCCCTTTAGAATTTTAAAGGCCAGGCACAGCACTTTGAACTGGATTCTTGCTCTGACCGGCAGCCAGTGCAGCGCTTTCAGAGTGCCGGAAACAGGGCAGAATCTGGGAAGACCAACAATGGCTCTGGCGGCCGCGTTCTGCACTCGTTGGAGGCGAGTGATTTCGGCCAAGTTAGCGCCGACCAGAAGAGAGCTGGCATAATCCAGGCGCGATATAACAGTCGCCTGGATTACCAACTGCCGTGTATGAGGATCGAAAAACTTCAGAACTGGTCGCAGAGCCCGGAGAATTCCAAAACAGCATGCTGCCGTTTTCTTCGTGTGCCCCACAAAGCTGAGAGTGGGATCTATCCACACTCCCAAGTTTTTTAATTCTGTTACCGGAAGAGGGGGCCGGCCCAAGCTCCGAAGGCCACCACCTGTCCCCCCAGAGATCTGCCCTTCTGCCGACGATCATGATCTCGGTTTTCTTCGCGTTGAGCTGGAGGCAGTTGGCCTTCATCCAACTTGCCACCGCTCTGAGTCCACTCTGAAACCTGGGAGCATCCTGGTCCGCATCCCCGCTGATTGTAACCGCTAGCTGGGTGTCATCGGCATATGACACCATTGTCATACCCCACTGCCTGACAACCTCAGCTAGCGGTCTCACGTAAAGATTGAACAACGTGGGGCTCAGAGAGGATCCCTGCGGCACTCCCTGTTTCAGAGGATGGAAACTGGACTGTAACGGCGGAATCGCAACGCTGAAGAGACGGCCATTGAGGAAGGACTGGAACCAGTTCCCATGTTATAATTCAACGTGGAAGCAGTGCGCATCCACCGCAGTGGACACTTTACATTCCTATAACCATGGGTTTTATCTACAGTTTTTTTTTTAAACTTTAAGGTTTTTAGGTCTCGCCTGTCAATGCGCTTGCGCATTGAGCTTGCGAGAATATAGGGGCTTATCCAGAGCTTAACCATTCGGGCGATTTCATGCTGTGCCCGTGAAAAGCAAGCTCAATGTGCAAGCGCATTGACCGCAAAGCGCGTGCACATTAAAGCCATCTGCCTCTCTCCCACAGGCATCCCCCAGCGTGCGCTCTGCCTCAGGCGTTTCTCCTCCCCTAATTATTCACGGCCAGCCGGCCGTAATTTCACTTTCACGGCCACCAGGCCGTGTCTCTCGTTTCTCCTCTCCCCTTCCCCCCTCCCCACAGCAATGCATTTCTCCTCCCCTAATTATTCACGGCCGGCCGGCCGTACTTTCACTTTCACGGCCGCCAGGCCGTGTCTCTCGTTTCTCCTCCCCCTTCCCTTTCTTTTAGTTATTCAACGTGGTTATGAATTCGTTTTACTTTTGTTGAGCATCGGCGATCCAATCAGATGGGCTAGTCCTGAAAACAGAAAATACAGCTTGTTTGTATTGAGTTTCAGTGCTTGTTTTTTTTATTGCCGCACGGCGCCAATGCTTGTTGTTTTATATTTACATATTAAATATTTTAAGGGCTCAACTTGTTTGCTCTTTCATTCCGTCTGCTTCTTGTTTCATCTCACTGTCTCCCTGCCCGCGCCTCTTCGAGCCTGCCTTTCCTCCCAACCTCGCCTCACCTCTACGCTGCCTGCCTCTCACTGTCCAAGCCCACACATCCATCCCTCCCTGTTAATGAGCGGAATCTTAGGCAGTTCTCAGCCCCTGGCGCTCTCATATGTCACACCAGGCCTTCCTACCGCCGTCATTGAGGCGCCTTGGACACCTTCACTGTTTACCCTGCTTCGAATCCATTACCGTTTGCTCCCCCCTCTTCTGCGACCCTGTGAAGCCAGCGGTCTTTCCAGGCTGCATTCTTCTGGTCATGTTTATTTACACGCCCCGTTCGTATGGACTCCAGTTCCGTTCATCATTGCCGCGTTTAATGGCCTATTTCTGGACAGTTTTCACCATTTTTTACTCACTAGAAGTTCAATGTTTAAAGTCAAAGCTTGCACCACACTCTGGACATCTGACAACAAATGTTAACGTAGAAAAACAAGCATTTTTTGTGCCTTCTTCTCCTCTGATTGTACTCGTTTTTCGTGCCTTCTGCTCCCCTGATTGCACTCGTTTTTTTCTTCCCTTCGGCTCCCCCACTCCATCCATCCATCCATCCCCCCCACTCCATCCATCCATCCCCCCACTCCATCCATCCCCCCACTCAATCCATCCCCCCACTCAATCCATCCTTCCCCCCACTCCATCCATCTCACTCCATCCATCCATCCATCCATCCCACTCCATCCATCCCCCACTCCATCCATCCATCCCCCCACTCCATCCATCCCCCACTCCATCCATCCATCCATCCATAACCCCACTCCATCCATCCATCCCCCCACTCCATCCATCCATCCATCCCCCCACTCCATCCACCCATCCATCCATCCCACTCCATCCATCCATCCCACTCCATCCATCCATCCATCCATCCATCCCACTCCATCCATCCATCCCACTCCATCCATCCATCCATCCCACTCCATCCATCCATCCATCCCACTCCATCCATCCATCCATCCCACTCCATCCATCCATCCATCCATCCACCCTGTCCATCCATCCATCCCCCCTCTCCATCCATCCATCCATCCCCCCACTCCATCCATCCATCCCCCCACTCCATCCATCCATCCCCCCACTCCATCCATCCCTCCCCGCCCCACACTCCATCCCTCCCCCGCCCCACACTCCATCCCTCCCCCGCCCCACACTCCATCCCTCCCCCGTTCCACACTCCATCCATCCCTCGCCCAGACTCCATCCCTCGCCCACACTCCATCCCCCGGCCCACACTCCATCCCCCGGCCCACACTCCATCCCCCGGCCCACACTCCATCCCCCGGCCCACACTCCATCCCCCGGCCCACACTCCATCCCTCGCCCACACTCCATCCCTCGCCCACTATGCGCTACCACAGCATCACTGAACGCCACAGTATCACTCGTCACCACCACAACATCATTCAGAGCCACCATAGCATCAATCTGTGCAACCATTGAACAACAACTGATTCAAATATGTTCTCTCAATGTTTCAAACTTTATTACAAATGTCACAAAAAAATGTTAATATTTCACTTTTGTTCTTGTATTTTCATCACAATAAAATACACTAAACATAATCTTCCAAAAAGTTATTTGCAAAAGTTTAAGCTATTGCCATTATAAATTACAATAACTTTTATTTAAGTATTAAATATTGGAAAAAATACAACCCATTGTTATTTTTAATATTAATCCATCTAAGTCATGTAAATACAACACATATTGAATTACAAATGCTATAGGTGTCACGTTTGCAAAAGTTAACACTATTGGCATTGTAAATGACAAAGTTATTAATTTCGTTATTTTCAAAACAAAGACATAAATAAAAAATTTGTCATTTACAATACTAATACCTCTAACTTTACTAATGCGAGCCCTATTGCATTGCAAACGTATTATTTATAACATTTTTAAAAGATTGTGATTTGTCAGATCAATACATGTAAGACAGGGGAAAACTAAACATGTACCTTTACTAATGCTATAGATGTAACATTTGCTACATTTATAACTATTGGCATTTCAAATAACAAAATTAATACTTTTATAATTTGCAAAACATAAACAAAAATTACAAAATATTTACATTTACCACACCAAAAGCTCAAACTTTTCTATTGCGAGACCTATTGCATTTCCAATGCTTGTTTCACTTGAGCTTTATGTTCCGCAAAAAATTGCCGGCTCTGTGCTGGCTCCACAAAATGTCTATGAAAAACAAGGCTTAAAATCTCAACAGGTGGCCAGAAACCCGACACTTGCAAGGCACGCGCATGATTGCATCTGTGCTACTAAGAAACATCTGGCCAGGATCCCAGATTTCAGCCGTGCACAGTGTGATGTCGGAGATGTGGCGGCCAGCGTGGGGCGGTGGTTTGGGGGCTCAAAACAGCAAACCCAAAACCGGAGGCTCCTAACTACTGAGGAAATAATCGAAGTTTCGATAGCGGCGCTTGCTAGCTGAAATCAGACCATAATCCACCCCTCCTTTAACTCATACCTGCAGCTCGCAGCTGAGCAGTGCTCGCTAAATGTGCCACCGAAACATGATCCGACTGATTGAGAAAGCAGAGGGCCCGCACTGGGAGAGCCAGTTTCATTCATCATCAGCACCACACATTTGAAAAGTAGATGAGTGAGAATGTGAAAGTGAGCTTTTCAAACCTTGTAAAGCAGTTTCCAAACCCTGTAAGATGTGCAGTGTGGCCTCTGTCGTGCCTTAATATGAAGCAGGTTTGACTGACTCGTTGCCTCTGTCTGACGCGCGCGAGCCCACACGCGCCTAAGCACATGCACATACATTGAGCCTAAAGATACAGTAATCTAAAAGCCAATAGTTGTGAACACATGAGAGGGATGCAAGACGCAGAGCGGCCATTGTAGGATCAATAACGCCATCTCAAATGCGTGTGTTTTTAAATGATAAGAATTAACCAGATGTGCCTCTTACACTGCATACGTTTCTACCTAATAAAAACAGCTACTATTTTAGAAGCCAGTCACAGAACAACCGTTAGCACAACAAAATTACCAAATTAAAATAGCCTATATAATTCAACATTTATATTTAAAATAACTTCCAGTTTGCAATTTTGGGACTTTTATAAATCGCAGCAATTATTACAATTATCATTGAACGCTAACGAATTATATTTCTATCTTTAAGGGATGTTCATAATTTTACATTCTTTATAGGATTGTGACGATTTGTATATTTACATCCTAATAAAAATATTAAAAAAATCTTTTTCAAAAATACTTAAGCATACTTTTTTATTTTAATCAAACTATCCAAGTTCACATACCATTGATCAAGGAAAGATACAAGGAAACAAGAAAGCATGTAAATTGGAGGGGAAAATGTCATTATTTTCATGTACTAATTATTGCCCTGCTTAAAAAAAATAGCTGCATCAAAATTGACAATTTTCCGTTGATTTAAGTAGCAGATAATTCAACAAAATTTAGCTGAAAAAAATCCAACGTGGAAAAATAATAAAGAAGCACTTGAATTCATTAACTAACTTCTGTGTAGTAGTTCAAAGAGAAGCAGGCAGTTTTACAGCATTTAGAACTGGGGAGAGAAGTTGGCCTAACTGTTAGGGAGGTCGCCCTCGAATCTGGGGAACTGGGACAGAGTCTCGGCAATGACGCTGAACATCCTTGTGATTCTGGGCAAATCACTTAATCTCCCCATGCCTAACAAAAAAATAAAAAAATGAATGTGTCCTCATGTAACGCAAGTGGTGCTGTAATCTGATATCTGAAAACTGGTCTAGTTTGCGCTATATAAAACACTGTAAAAATAAAAAAAAGAGATAATCTAACATTTTCTAATATATTCCAAGTGTAAGCAACACTTCAAAACCTCAATAAACTCTGGATTTGTTGGACCGTGGGATATTTACCTGGAGGCCACTCTAGATCAGCTTGAAGTCGGAGGCTACAGGGATGATACAGCCTGATTCATGAAACGAAAATCGGCTCGCAAAGGGCCAGATTCTGAGAATCTGGCCCTTTGCGAGCGCAATTATTGCATTTGGGATTCATCATCCCAAATGCAATAATCGCTATTACAGAATTCGCTATTGTGCGAGGAATTGCATTTAAGGAATCTCTATTAGAGATTCCTTAAATGCAATTCATCAACCAATTTTAACTTGCTAATTCCCAATTTCGGGCCGCTATTTACCGAGAGGTCAGACCTCTCGGTAAATAGCAAAAACTTAGAAAAATGCTTTTAAAAGCATTTTTCTAAGTTGCATGTTGCACACACACATGTCCTTTGGACATGTGTGAGCGCAACACCTGTTCCAATTTGCATTTATGGGGTGCTACAGGGTGTCCTTTGGACACCCCTGGCACCCTTTAAATCGCTATCTTATTTGCGAGTAGCAAATTGCTACTCGCAAATAAGGAATACTCCCCATTCATTCCTATGGGCCTTTTGGCCCATAGGAATGAATGGGGAGTTATTCCTTATTTGCGAGTAGCAATTTGCTACTCGCAAATAAGGAATGTGTAGGAATCGCTATTTATTTAGCAATTCCTACATGAATACCGTTTTGCGAGTCTCTAATACCGATTCCTTATGAATCTCTATTAGAGACTCGCAAAACGGTACCTTGATGAATCAGGCTGATAGAGTCCAATATTGCATGTTGAAGGTGGCTCTGAAAGACACCTGTGCTCTTTCTCAGATACAGGAAATTTTCATTTAAAAATACATTGAGTATAGATTCTTTTATATAGCCTTAGAGCCCGCTGTAGCAGGCTCTACTGGCCAATAAAGGTCCGCTCAAGCATTAAAGGCTCAAGCCGAAGGCGAGGGCCTTTAACAAGGGAGCATGCCTTTAATTGCAGGTTGAGCCCGCTACAGAGGGCTTAATGGCTATTAGAACATTCGGCCCCTAGAGGCCAGAGTGTTCTAAGTAAATACAAAGGCCTCGGAGCCGAGGGGTTTAAATCCCCTTGGGCACCAAGGGCCTTTGTTTATTTTATTGCATTGTATTGTATTTGCATTTGTATAGCGCTTACTATCTCTGACGAGGCGTCAAAGTGCTCTTTTTGGCGAGTAGCACGCTACTCCGGGACCCATAGGGGATTAGTGTTGAATTAGTATAGTGAAACATGCAAGTACATTTTAAGTGGTGGATAGGTGAGTCAGTTATTTGGATTCGGAAGGATAGCAGAAGGATAGATGAGGAAAAAAGGTTTGTATTTATATAGCTCTTGGGGTGTTGACGCACACTAATCTGGAAACCCATAAAGGAATAGTGGTTAATTAGTATGGTGAAATATGAAAGTAATTTGAGTGGTGGATATTAGTAAGTTATTTGGAGTGAGAAGGATGGGTAGGGATAGAAGGGGAAGAAAGGTTTGCATTCATATAGCACCTGTTACTCCTGATGGGTGTTGAAGCGCTTCTCTGGCGTGTAATACGCTACTCTGGAACCCATAAGGATTAGTGTTGAATTAGTATGGTATTGCAGCCCACAGGTATCTTCCCACCCCCGGCCCGAGCGAGGCCGTTGTGAGTGGAGGAATGTTTACTGTGTATTTTGTTTTGATTAGGTCTAGTTGCAGTGCTTTAAGAAGCGGCCCATTTTGACAGGCGCTGTCATTTCATTTCAGACGCGCGTCCAGTTTTCAGTGGCTACAATGTAGCAATTCAGACGCACTGAGCATTAGTCAACTAAGCTCCCAAGTAACGGCCTAAATTTATGTTTTTTAACGCAGCGTAACTCTGTAGGCACAAATCACTCCGATTAGTACATAGTTATTGCAAAGTCCCGTAGTTCTTTCACTTTTACATATCAGGTGAACATTTTCACGGTTTGTAGTTAACGCGCTGTAATTGCATTTTGGACGCACGCTTAGCATTTTTCCAAAGCTAACTAGTAAGGCGCAATGAGCGTTATAGACATATTTCCCAGTCACTGTCTGGTCTCATGCTTTCTATATGCAATGTGCAATGGAGGCACCCCATGCTTTTGGATTGCAGGCTTGTTCATGCTCAGTCATGTCACTTGTAATATAATGTAGGATACTATCTTAATCTCGCTTTGCCTTGGCCTTCTGAAGTATTGGTGGCATGCTTATTCTGTACATAGTACGTACTTTCTCTTTAGCCATAGGTTACTGTCAACCTTGGCCTGCATATCACTCACTACGATCATCTGTGAAAATTCTGAGTACGTTTCTGTGAGCTTCTGCTCTGTTTTTATACTCCTTATTCCGCTAGTTGGAATATAGATCCTAGTGGTTTTGTGTTTGTCTCCTCTTTCTCCCGTAGGAGCCCACAAGGCCCAGCTTCCAAATCCTCAGCCTGAAGTTTTCTCGCTGTTATTTATTGGTAAATTACCATAAATAGTATGACTGATTGATACATTCATTCCTGACACACCACCTCATTAACTTCATTCTATTGTTCATAGGTGCCCACTACCTTCCCTCACCTCGGTCCTGATGAAGACCACACCCCCAAGGTACAACGTTTTCTGTTTTATATAGGGGTCGAAACGTTGACAGTGTTTTGTTTTATTGTAGAACATAAATGACAGAGTGTATATCTGCATCTACTCAATTATGTTATGATTTGTCATTTATGTATATGCCAGGCATCTGGCTGGATAGGTTGTTATTATTGATTGCTGATTATATATGAGCACTACCGTCTCTCTTCACATCACCTTTCACAAATCCCTCCCATGCACTAGTCACTTTACCCTGTGTGCACCTGCCTTTCAAAATATTTAAATGTGAATACATTGTAGCTTATAATTTGATTCACCTCAATATTGTGATGAAATAAAATCACAACCATTTGGTGGAATGAGTTAATGGTGTTGTCAGACTTTGATTTGATAACATTGGCCATTTCTTGCTTTCCTAATGTATTGTGACTATTCTCCACAGTGACATTATCTCTTGTACCATAAGTCACCCGGGTCCAGTGGCCTATCGTGTTGCCCTATTGCTACATAACTCGAATTAGTATGGTGGAACATGAAATTAATTTGAGTGGTGGATATGTTAGTCAGTTATTTGGATTGAGAAGGGTTGCGGAGGGGTAGAAAAGGGAAAAAAGGTTTGCATTTATATAGCGCTTGTAACCCTGATGGGGTGTTGAAATGCTTTATTGGCGAGTAGCATGCTACTCTGGAACCCATAAAGGATAAGTGGTGAGGTAGTATAGTGGAATATGGAATCTGAGAAGGGAACATGTTACTCTGTTATTTTCATTGAAAAGGATAGTGGAGGGATAGAGGAGTTAATGATTTTTTTATTACTTCTTTTTTTAGGTCACAGCAGTAGGAGGAGGTATTTGGATGAGTAAAAAGGGTTTTTGGAGGGGAACAATCAGAGGGAAGAGTTTAGAGTGGTTTGTTATGGGGGATCGGTATAGTAATAGAGGTGCCAGATGATGCAAGGAGGGGTAGAGTAGGAGAGAGTCTAGAAAGGGTTATTTTGGGGATCATAGTAGTGGTATGGGGTTTGGGATGAATGAGAGAGTGGATGTAGAGGATACATTGATAGATGTATAGGGTGAGAGATAGGGTAGTGCATTAGAAAGAGTAGTAGAAAGTAGTTTGAGATGAGTCTGAAAGTTGGGCTAGCAGATATGTTGAGCGAAGTAGAGGCGGAGAAATAGGGTAGTGCATTGGAAATGCAAAATTAGAAGAAAGTGATAAATATATAGATCCATAAGTACATTGAAAGTGTATAGATGCATAAAGGAGGTAAGTATATGTAGATTAAAGATATTTATAGAGGTACAGGACGAGAAATAGGGTAGGGCATTGGATATGCTTTTTCAGGAGAACAGTAACAGACACACAGATCCAAGTACATGGAGGTACATAGATGCACAACGAAGCAAGTACATGTCAAAATCAAAAGATGATTTAAATTTTTTTTTTCTAGCAACATCATTATTCTGCATATTTATACAAAGCAATACACAAAGATAGGTACATATCTATAGTGAAAATATATTGTGGGACGGTATTACTGAATGGGAACATGGGCAGCATTTCTGGCCCCGGTCCCGACCAGTTTCAAACAGGCTCAAACAGGGAACTGCCCTTGTCCTCTCGGCCCTACAGGCTCAAACAGGCAACTGCCCTTATCCTCTCTGCCCTACAGGCTCAAACAGGCAACTGCCCTTGTCCTCTCTGCCCTTAGCCTCGACGACCGGGCTGAGACGCCCTTAGACTAGCCTTTTATAACTCTAGTAATCAGGTGACCCCTTCAGCCAATGGGAAACCTAGCCCTAACACTGTCCAAACACAACACCGCCACTAACATCTGGACCCAGTAGGAGACCAGGACCTTACAGCCAATCTTAGCCCTAGTCCAAGCAACCAATCAGATTTTTAAAAAACGGATCTCTACGTTCAATAGAGGCCCTAGACCTACCAGTAGTCCCAACCCAAGTCCAAACAACCAATGGCACGGGAAGCTCTAGTCCCTACTTCCAATAGAAAGCCTAACCCTACTCATAGTCCCACACCTAGTCCAGCAATCAATCACACCAGAAGCCCTAATCGCTACCTCCAATAGAAGGCCTAACCCTAGCCCTAGTCCCACCCTACTCCCAACAACCAATAACACAGGAAGCCCTAGTCCCTACTTCCAATTGAAATCCTAACCCCAGCCCTAGTCCCAACCCTACATTGATTGAATCACAGAACCCTCAAATTCCCAACCAATGAGGACACCAACCCTTATCCAATAGAAACACCAGATACAACCACCAATCAGTGTACACATGTACCAAACAATAGCAGACTATATAAGGTACCAGCTACCTCAGACAACATTTGCTGGCCAGGGAGATGGAAGCTGCTGCTCTATTCAGAAACTCCTAGGAGACAGACAGGCTCAATCCACACTTTGGACTTCTGCAGGTAAGGGCCTACAAACTTGTGCTTTAAAAATACTGATTGAATAAAAGTTTACTCCCTCTCCTGGCCAAAAAACAAAGTGCACAGTCCCTAATAAATACAGTTTAAACAGCACACAGCAGATTACTGCTGTCTCAGCACACCCTCTGATCTAGAATATCCCTGTTGCTGGGGTTGGGGGTCGGCTGGTTTCACTGACTTGTTAACTCAAAATGGTGGCTGGGGTTCACTGCTTAACATACAGGTCTGAGCACAGAGCAAAGGAGAAATTTGGAGGAAAAAACTGGTAGTCAAGGGAAAGGAGAGGGAAAACCTACAGAGTTTGGAGAGCAAATCCCACAATTCAACAGGTTAAATGGAAGCAGTCACAGGCAGGGTAAAACACAAGTTTAAGCATAAAACAGGTGATAAATTATGCAATCACAGGCAGGTTAAAACTACAATTTTGAACTGTAACAACCACAGGCAAATACAGTTAAAGAAATTTAAAAAATAAAAGATGATGCATTCACAGGTAGGGAAAATAGTTTTTTAGGGCAGAGACAGCACTAGTCTGCCTCCTTACCACTTCCTCGACTATGGTCACTGCAGTCTGGAGCACAGGTAGGCTGCAGCTCACAAGATGGAGGAGAATGATTTGGGGTACACCCGGCAAAGCCTTAAGGGGCCTGAGCAGGTGTGAGAGGAGGGCTCCGATTTGCTTGGAGCTGGGGAAACCAATCAGCAGTCCTAGGTCTGCTGGCCCAGGGGTGGGGCTGGGACTGGGGAGCTGCTCTATTCAGAAATCTCCTAGGACAGCAACAGCTGTGAGATAACAAAAAAATGGAATGTTGATGCTCCGGGCTTCTACCAGCCATTAGAAGCCTGAAGCATTCTATTGTCTTCAAAGGAGCGCTCAACATTCTAATGTTCTAATATGTGCTAGATCACACATTTAAATTGACTGCACCTATGCAAGGCAAAATATAACATGAATCCATCAACAGTTGTTTTTTTAAATCCCCTTAGTGGAAATTAGAGGAGTCATGGAGCCAGTGAGCGTTGCTGGAAGTCATGTAGGTTGTGTGGTTATGTTAAGGTAACAATAGCCCATAACTTATGTGTGTGCCCTTGATTGAAAGCTACAATGAAGAGACATGTAAGAACAATCTGGCTGGGTAGTAAAGTTAGAATTTTCACAGAAGCTATTGTAGAGTACTTGAGAGGTGCACACTTACAGCTGCAGGTACAGTCATTAGGTTTTTGAACTTATTAATTGAGAAACTTACTATCAATACCTAAATGCTTTATGGAAAACTTTGCATTAGCTTCCTTTATAAAGGATGGCAGTAAAAATGTGCTTAGTCAATTTTTTGTGTTAAGACACAGTTTTTTTAAGCCTTTGTGCAGTGTACTCCAGACTTTAACTAAGATGTTCCGGAAAAAGTTCACAGCTGCATTCAGCAAAAGTCATTTTCACTGCAAAAGAAGCAGCATTAGTCTTGAGCCAATCTACACCATTCAGAATAACGTTTGGAATGATCTCAACGCCATGGCTGCTCTGCTGGTTATGAAAGGAGTTTAGTTTTCCTAAACTCAAGTGCTTACCATCTGTTCCCTTATCGCCGGTTGGGGAGTGGGCTGGGAGGGTTGACAGAGGCACATAACCTTCTCCCAAGAAGTTTAAGTTAATATTAAAGTAGTCCAGCACCGCTGAAATGTTCTTATTGGAGCCGATATTTATACACATATTGGTTATCTAGGCCATTGTTGTTTATGAATGCAGTTTACGCCATCTTCTAAGTTACTTTTTATTTTCAGAGTGAGGTCTGGAGTTATCCTAAGGACTCAGCCAGCAAAATGAGATCAAGGCGTGATCAGTGCAAGGAACCACAATGGTTTTGAAGTCTTTGAAATCAAAAGGATGGGAAAATAATAGGTGGAAAGTATGGCCTACTTTATGGATTGGAGTAACCCGCTGCATAAAGTTAAAGGAGACCCAGTCTTCTGTTAGTGCATCATGCTTCCTGTCAGTCATTTTGTTGGTATGAATATTAAAATCACTTAGCTGATCAGATTTAAAGTACTCAAGGCTACCTCACTAGCTAGATCAATGAAGTTTTCATATCAGCTAACATGAGGCTCCTTGGCCAAAAGATAAGAATAATAGTTTTAAACAATGAGAGTTGAACTGAAAGTGAATCACACTTTCAACGGTGATTACCAATTAAATGTTTTTGATAAAGACCACTAAATTCGAAGGAGGATTGATAAAATATGTTTTTTGAATAGCACAAAATGCAAATTAATACCTTAAACTAGTACCTTGCTGTAGCTCTCCCTGCGAGTTAGTGTTCGTGGCTTGGAGACACACGCAGAACGCACCACATGTAGTGCACTTGAGGAGGCGGAGATGTAAGCCACAAGGAGCTGCAAGCCACAAGGTGCCGCAAGGAGCCACCGCGACAAGGAAACGCCGCGATGTGAGCTGCCAAGGGGGGTGAGGGTGGAGGAGGGGGGAGTGCGAGTTGTAGTTGCCGCGTTTGTGGTTGCTGCGATTCCCCTTAGCCCTTAGTTGTTTTCCAAACCAAGGACTTTGCTGAGAGCCTTACAGTACAAGGAGCCAAGGGTTCTAAAGGAAGGCCAGCACTGAGGAAGCACAGAGAGAGCGCAGAGCTCGGAGTGCTGTTCTCTGCTGCTCTTTTTCTTAACTCTTACCCTCTTCTTCTATGTATGGGGGCCCCGGGAGATCACCTGAGCATGGTGGGCTATTAACATTCATATTC
Organism: Lissotriton helveticus; assembly: GCF_964261635.1. Lineage (NCBI taxonomy): Eukaryota > Metazoa > Chordata > Amphibia > Caudata > Salamandridae > Lissotriton > Lissotriton helveticus. The sequence continues at coordinate 1,492,676,594 of NC_136061.1, read as the reverse complement.
CTCACAGAGACAGAGGCAGAGACAGCGACTGCAGGAGGCATACTATTGGCGTAATATTGGAAATTTTGGAAATGTTCGAAAGGTTGAACAGAGTGGGCCTGGCCCTGGGCTTAATCTGTGTCACCGGTGGAATTTCTTAACAGGAGACAGACTTGAGACCTGAGGCCAAAGCTGCTGGACGCTTCTGCCACCTTATGACACCTTATGCTCATCTTATGTTCACCCCACAATAATTGCCAATGTAGAATGTCCTGGCCGGAACCCATACTGTATTCTAGAGATGACCCTGTTTGCGTCGGCCCATAATGTCAGTCTGTTCAAGATTACACCTCCCACGACCTTGACCACAGAATCGATGAGGGATATCGGCCTGTAACAGGTTATACTGTTACGGTCTCCTTTCTTGAATATTGGCACGATTGTAGAGGTACCCCAGGACCTTGGGCAGCCGTGTTCAGCGGCTGCATTGAGCACAGCAGTCAGAACCGGCGCCCATAACGATACTTTGGATTTAAAAAGATCTGGGGGCATGCCATCAGGGCCAGGAGATTTGTTACTTGTCAGCCCTATAATGCCTTTCTCAACCTCATTCGGTGTAAAATGGGGGAAAATTTGAGCCTGGTCACCGCTGTGAGATTCTGACTGTGGAGTATTACTACTAAAAATGGAAGTAAAATGGGACACCCAGTCATCTTCAGTGATGTTAGTGTCTACTGCCTGCTCCCCTGCCCTGTCAAACAGTGGTCTATTAATGATTCCCCAGAAACTCTCGCTGTTACCCAGAATATTTGGGTCTAGAAGTTCTTGCCAGACTTTATCCTTTATATCTGTTTTTCGCTTTGCCAGGACCTTTTTATAGGTCTGGCATAATGTCTGGATCAACAGCGGATCTCTAGGGCTAATCTTCCGTGCTGCCTTTAGCGCTTGGGCAGCTTTTGAACAGGTATGATCAAACCATTTCGGGTCTTTGTGCAAAGGCCTTGATATCGGGATAGTTAGCATGGATCCTACTTTAGTGGTAATCCCCTCAAAAGCTAGCAAAATGTCGTGTGGGAGAGATGTGGAAGACACACACAATGTTAACTCTGGGTCACAAGTTTTGTGGATCCTATCATATAATTGGTCAGAGTTCACATACGACCATTTAAGTCGGCGTCTTCCATCTGTGCTTTTCAGTACTCCCCGGGTTAACAGCTTTTCCCGTAGGTTTAAAAGATTACCATCAAAGAAGATACAGACTGGATTATGGTCACTATATATACTTTCTTCAATTTTGAAGCCCGATATAGTGGACTGAAGGCCATTAGAAAACAGGATGTGGTCAATGAAGGACCCCCTGGAGCGACCTTTAAATGTTGGTACAAACTGGTGTCTACAAATGTCCACCACTGACATGGCTGAAACCAAGTCAAATTCATTAAGTAGATGGTTCAGCATGTCTCCCCTGCATGAATGCTCAAAATGAAGTCCCTCCATCCTATGACAACCCAGTACTCCCATAGCTGTATGCATTGGATTCCCGCATGGATGCACGTTGAAGTCCCCCATAATCAAAAGCCGTTGGAAATCGTTAGCACAATTTAATCTGATCAAGTTACCCAGTTCATTAATCCTACATTCACCTCTGGCATTTACTGCATTGTAGAAATTAATCAGGAGCACCGTTGCATTCCCTCTTTTTAGGGTAACAGCTTGGATGTTAGTGTTGTCAGAAGTTATTAATTTGGCAACACAATTCAAGGCCATGTCAATATAAATTACCATGCCCCCTTTAGCTCTACCGCTACGTGACGGTTCTGCCGGCACAAATAAGGTTTTATGACCTTCTAAAAATGTGTCACTTTCCACCATCCAGGTCTCTTGCAGACACATCACCGGAAAGGTCCTTATAAACTCTACCCATTTTGGATCTTCAGCCTTCCCTGCCAAACCAGCTATGTTCCAAGATATTATATTATAAGACGTTAGACTAGATGGGACCAAGGGCAGGGTGTCTTTTGGGCCCTTGTTACATACAGTCACGTTCTCCCTGACTGAGATCTGATCGGATGGACCTCCCTCCATATGCTGATTTTCGGTGGGTGATGACAAATCATTAGGGTATATAGTTGCCTTTAGTCAGTCACAGTCTTCTAATGAGGACAAAGCTGAAAATCTATTTGTCACTAGCGGAATTGGTAAACCATAGTGATCCCCCCAGATGTTATCCGATGTCATATGGGCAAGCTGGTGGTTAAGACTATTTAATCTATTATCAAGTCTGGGGCCATGCATGTGCTTATGGGCGTGTGGGTAAAAATTGAAGTTGTTCGGGGGATTAGGTTGGTAGAAGAAGCCCAGGGAGAGCATCTGTATCCCAGATCTGATGTTAAACTTTCTTGCGTGTGACTCTCGGAATAAGTTCTCAACGATCAAATGGTCGTTGAAATTTACATTTATACAGTCACCACCTCCTAGCTTTCTTAAGTTACCCACCCAGCCCACACGTCGCACCATGATAATGTTGCGACCTACTTCTGGACCCACTGAGGTGTTACCGGATAACCAGTGGGTCACTTTGATCCTAAGCTGATGAAGGCCTCTGTAGAGCCTTGTTGGAGAGGTGGCACATTACCCAGGATAACCACCAGTGGTGTAGATTGAGGAGGCAGATTGATTACCTCGGGGTATCGCCCACTACTACTTGTCTCACCATAGGTTTCACCGCTATCACACCGTGGGCCCTGAGATGGGTCATTTCCCCTTGTCCTTATGGTCTGCCTGTTTGTTGTCATGTCCTCAGTAGTACCCCTCAACTCACGCTCCTGTAATCCAATACCCTGGCAACTCCCGAGATGGTTATTATTGCTTGTTTCTGGAGCAATTTCGGGGTTATATGGTACTTGTGTGGTGCCTACTACGGGACTGGGTTGAGGATGCAGGGTTGAAGGATTATTTGCGGCAACAGGGTGGCATAGTGGGGACTGTTTCATTGCTTCACGCCTGAGCTCTATCTCGGATAGCTTCGACATATTTGGGGCTAACCTTTCCTCCAGTGCGGTGCTTAGAACTAATTTGAGGGTGTCCAGCAAATACTTCTCACTTCCTGATACCCCCCTGCTACTATAATAGGTGCCTGCTTTTCATTGGGTTTTGTTTTTTTTTGCTTGACCCATTGTTGCCTTACATTTCCTCTTGAGGCCGCCAGCGCGGCAACCGGTCCCGTTGGGCAGTGGGGATGGGGCAAGCTGTGGACATTTAGGTCCTCAGGTAGCACTACGGGTGTCTTCCCACCTTTCCACAGATTGTCAGCATTTAAAGAACCTTCTTTACTAACGATGGTTATTGCTGGGTACAGGGACTGTGGTACCACCTCCCCGTATCTGTGGATATAATTTCAGACAAGTCAGGGCCCATTAAATCCCTACTTGCACCCCCACAATGTGGGCCGTTTATTGAGGCAACTACGTTAGGATTTTCCCAAAGGTGATGGGGGCGACTCGCCAGAGATCTAGAGAGACGCCTATTCACCAACTCAATCTCCTTATCAATAACAGATGCTGCCCTGGTTAAAAAAGCATCCATGGTCGTGACTGTTGACTTTGTGGCCGCTAATACCCCAGGTGGGGCAATCTGTGTCTTCTTTCAGACCATTGTGGAAAACCTGAAGTGAGGCTAGTGAGACAAGCTCAATATCAGACAACAGCCTAGCTTCAATAAATAAGCAATAATACAAAGCTTTGGCAACTCAGTAACAACTAGGATGATACAAATAAACCACATTAATTAACTGACCAGAGTTGATAACAAGGCAGAGACAAAAATAACATGGCCCGGCCCAGCCACCTCTGGCCACTGACGGCCACAGACGGCCCCGCCCTTGTCCCGGGCTTCTCCCGGTGATGCCCCCGCGCGTCCCGTGACGCGGGAGTGGACACGATCTTTTAAGCACCACTGGGCGCGTGATGGTGTGGGCGTGATTGGGAAGGGCTTCTGGTAAATGGAGTTTCCCCCACTCGGCGGCCGCGCAGGATTGCCACAGCAGCGGCAGCTGGGGAAACCATAAGCTCGGCAGGGAAGCAAGGAGGGCCAGGGTCCTGGTAAGTCCTTCAGCAATATGTCCCAGATTGCGGCAAACAGTCAAGTTGAGTCAAACACCGCAACGAGAACGATGGTGCAATGGTTAATACTGTTAATACTGTCACTGATATGGTTGATATGATTGAGGTTGTGGAATCACATACTACTGGTAGTAAGCATGGAGGAGGAGAATCCTAGAATCCCAGAGGCATCCAGTACGGTGCCCTGGGGAACTGACCGGCTCTCCAGTCCTCCTGGTATCCTTAGGATCTACTATACCATCTCCTAAAACAGCAGATGTAATTCCACACAGAACACCACACACACCACACGGAATCATAGAATTGCTCCTTGGTCCCTATTTAGTAGAGGATGTCCAAAATAAAGATTTTACTCTCCCCAATTTGGATTTAGAGCTCTGTAGGAGATATATTTCTCATGATACTAGCTCGTTTACGGAACTAGCAAACACTCCAGCAACCAAAGCAGTTCCTATAGGACTAAAATGATTCAATAGTACCCCATTTAATAAATCAAATTATTCTCTCGCATTCACACCCCTCTCTGATCCCGTCTCTGATCCCTGATCTAAATATCAGTGGTACCCAACTGTGTTCTAAGGAAGGATATAATAGTCTCAGATTCAGATGAACAAAGCTGTGATGCTAGAGAAGACCCCTGAACCTTTGCCTGAACCCATACAGGTTATCTATGATTCAGCACAAGAAGTAAAAGGCCTGGTGGGCTCAGCTAAAAGGATAGACCAAAAAGTATTCCCCATTTTCAAAACCCAGTTAAGTGATGAGAAAGAAAATGTCTTAGGAGCCTCACACTTAGAAAAAAATGGGAGAAATGGGAAAAAAGAAAAGAATAGAGGGAAAAAGATTAAATCAACATGAAGATTCTCAAAAAAGAAGCAAAGGAGAATTTGTTTTAAAGAAATCATTGAGGCTTCAGTCAGTACGGAGACTTCCTCCCCACCATCGCAAAATGCATCACAAGATATGAAGCTGAAAGATTAAATTGATTTAGTGAACCCTGAGAATAAAGATTTAACAACAGAGTCATTGATGGTCTATGAAGCCTCCCCCTCGAATATTGCATACCCCATAAGAGATTGTGCCAATACCGTAATAGAGGGGTCTCCATTTCTTATAACAGCGGAGCATTAGAGGCCTGTTAACCCTCTCCCATCAGTACTTAACCCCTTGGCTGTCCCCTTCCCTGACGCTGAAAAAATGAGAGGTAAACCAGAGATAACTGGTGTTGAATGCCTCTAGGAAAGTATGGACATACTCCAGTTAGATTTTATTCCCCTGTTTGATACAGATTTAATATTAAATAGGAGTTTGCTTCTTAAATGTCTCCTGGAGATTAAAAGTTTGAAACTTATTCAAAGTAGTGATATAAGTTTAGTCTCCATCCTAAATACAGAAGTTGGTTATAAGTTGAGGGTAAGGTTTAATTCTAAAATTATTGCAAACCTTATATTACAATGGGCAGAAGGCCTACAAAGCAGGGGGATTTATGTCATTCCGTTCTTTGAGAAACCCCGAAATAGAGCCCTCGACAGTAGGTCTATGTCAACTCACTCACTTTCAGATAGTATGGATTGCTCGTATGTAACAGAGGAATTAAAAATCTGTATTACAAAAAAATGGTAGACAAGTAAAACTTAAAGATTGCACCCCCCTTTTCTTTAAATGGAATTCTAAAGAAGAAAGTGTAAAATGGAACTGGTTACTCCGTGTACTATCGAGCAGATCCAACAGTAAACATCCACAACAGCCATGCTTCTAACAGTGAACTAAAAATAATATCTTGCAATGCTGCAGGAATAAAGAATAGTAGGGAGAAATTACAATACTGATATGAATTAGATGCAAACATGATTAGTCTTCAGTAGACCTGGTATACAGAGGAACTGTTATGTAAGTATTATTTTACTTTAGACTGCAAAGCAACCCCATCCAGGAGGGGACATGAAAAGGGAGGGGTGGCCTGCTTACTGTTAAATAAGATAACATGGAATTATGATTACCATAAAGATCCTAGTAATTTTTTGGGGCAGTAACGTTGTATAATCTTGATAATAATGTAAAAAGTCCACCACTGATGTTGATAAATGCCTATATTCCATCGGATGCCTCTTACGGTGCACTCTTAAAGGCGTTTTTTTCCTACATTAAAAAAGTTAATGATGTAGAACTTCCCCCTCATATAGTCCTGGTAGGGGATCTGCATTGTAACATTTCCAACTCTACTTTGGACATATTCCGAAATAAAGAAAAAGAAGAATCTATGCAGATCCCACAAGTGCTCTTCCAACAAAATATTAGAACAAAGAGAGGGAAAATGCTTATTGATGAATTAACGAAGGTTGATGGAATTATAGTAAATAGAAGATTTCCTTCGGATACACCGGCTACCTTTACTTGTAAAACTTGTAGTGGAGAATCCATCTTAGACTATGTGGTAGTGGGAAGTACCTCCTTCTTATTAAAAGATCTAAGGGTCTCTAATTCTTCCTGTAGTGACCACAAAGTACTAACTCTTACCGTAAATTTAAATTTGATTGCAAACGATACATGTTTTATTATGTTATGTTAATGGAACTTGTATAGCATACGGTTACCCTGGGGTGTCCTGGCGCTGCGCATGCCTGCTAGGTGTCTGTGAAATGAGTTACTGATTGAAGAGACATGTTTTCAGCCCCCTTCTGAATGAGAGGAGATCTGATGAGTTCCTCAAATGGAAAGGGAGCTCATTCCAGGCTTTGGAGGCACAAGTAACAAAACTTCTGGCACCCCAGCTGGCTTGTTTGATCGGGGGAGTTACAACTAGTTTGGCCTCTGTAGACCGAAGATTTCTAGTGGGCGTGTACCACTTAAATTTCTGCCTAAGATGGTGGGGGCCAATACCATTGAGGGGTTTTAAAGGCCTTACATAGGGCCTTAAAGCGTACTCTTAGCCTCACGGGGAGTCAGTGGAGTTGTGCCAGCTCTTTCCTTACAGAGACACATTTAGGAGTGCTTGTGAGTAATCTTGCAGCCACATTTTGACCGATTTGCAGTCTATTGATTTGCTTTTTTTGAGTATTTAGCAGTAGACTATTACAATAGTCGATTCCTAGCCATAATGAGGGCTGTGATCACTGTCCTTAGACTGCTCGCGGGAAGAAGATCTTTATTTTCCTTATTATCCTAAGGATTAGGAAGCAGGCCGAGACCACCATGCTTACGTGGTCACCAAAGGAGAGTTTATTGTCCATAATTACCCCCAGGTTTTTTGCTTTCCTGGTGGGTGATGGGCAAAGGCCCAGCTTGTCTGGCCACCACTCATGTGTCCAGATATTGGGGTTATTTCCAAAAATAAGAACCTCTGTTTTGCCAGAGTATAATTTTAGGCAGTTGCCTGACATCCATCCAGAGATGGCCTTCAGGCATTTATGAAACCGAGCCCCAGTTTCCTTCTCCTGAACATGAGTGATTGATAACACTATTTGCGTATCATCTGCATACGAAGTTATTTGAAAGCCGTGCGACTTGATCAGGGCTGCCAGGGAGTTCACATAAATATTAAAAAGTGTAGGACTTAATGACGATCCCTGTGGTACCCCACAAGGGAGAATAAATGGCTTCGACCTATGGTTGTCTAAATCCAATGTTTGTGAACGTTCCGACAGGAATGACTGCAGAAGGTTCCATGCTGCCCCTAGAACCCCTATTTCAGACAACCGACCCATCAGAACCTCATGATGGACCGTGTCAAAGGCTGATGACAGATCTAATAATATCAGAAAAGCATTTCCACCTCTGTCCTGCGCCTCCCTCACCTCCTCAGTGGTTTTAATAAGCGCCAGCTCTGTGCTGTGATCTGCTCTAAAGCCATATTTTGAGGGGATTGTTGTTTAAAAGATATGAGCTGAGTTGTGTGTTTAACGCCTTTTCAAGGATCTTATCTGGAAGTGGGAGTCTTGAGATAGGTCTGTAAATGCTTGGATCGCTGGGGTCCAGGGTAGATTTTAATAAGGGAAGGATAGATGCCTTCTTCCACTGGCTAGGGAATATGCCTGATGAGATAATGTTATTGAACAATGGTGTGAGGGGCGATCGTATTATTTCAGGGATTTGCCTCAATACTGAAGCCGGGCAAGGGTCTTTCGGGGAACCTGAGCGCATGGAGTTTAGAAGTTTTATGACGTAAGGAGTTTCTAGCATAGTAAAATTGGCTAATATCAGTGTGTTTGGTACCATGCCCGTGGCACTTTTGTTTCCTTTTGTACTAGGCTAAAAGTGGAGAATATTGTTTCTACTTTTTGTTGGAAATTTTTGGCTAGTGTTTGCGGAGCTCTGGGCTGCTTTGGGTCTTGACCATGTCTGAACTGGGGTGGCAGAGTGGGCTAAAGCACGGTGATGGATTAAACCCAGATCTGTTGACTGGGTGTGAGTGTTTGATTGGTTCAAATGCTCCGTCCATCACCACCCGCTTTTGTACCGCTTTGTTCGCCATAAGTTGGCAGGGTATGCTCAGACGTGAGTCCCTTGGTCACTTTGCCACCGGATTCAAGCAAACCTGGCTGAAGACGGCTGAAATGCCAGAAACCGGTCCTAGGAAGCTTGTTTTCGGTCCAGGGAAGGCATGGCTTGGCAGTGCGGGCTAGACTGTTCCCATGAGGCACAGGGTCAGACTGATTTGCATATGGCCATGTCTGAACTGGGGTGGCAGAGTGGGCTAAAGAACGGTGATGGATTAAACCCAGATCTGTTGACTGGGTGTGAGTGTTTGATTGGTTCAGATGCTCCGTCCATCACCACCCCCTTTTGTACCGCCTTGGGTCTTGGGAGCCTCAGGAGCCGCGAGTTTGGAGATAGTTTTGAAAAGTACCCTAGGGTCAGCTTTGGCCTGAGAGATTTGTTCTGTATAATACATTTTTTTGGTTTCCAACATTTTGTCTTTATACTGCCTGAGACTGGGTTTATGGATATCTGTATCCCTGCTTATAGAGCCTTTTCTCCACACCCTTTCTAGATGTTTGCAGGTCTGTATAAGTGTTTTTAGTTCTTCTGAGAACCATGGGGCAGATGGTTTCATCCTTTTAGGAGTCCATTTTTTGATCGGGCAAGATTGTTACAGGCTACCTCTAACCATTCTGTATATGCAGAGGCAGCATCTTCCACCTTAGAGGGGAAGGGGTACTTAGTATTTTTTAATACTTCTCCTAGCTCTTTACACTCTACGTTTTTCCAGACTCTTTTTCCGATGCTCCCTTCATGGGCAGGTTTGATTTTATGACCTATAGGCTCTGTAACCTCAAAGAAAATGGCACTGTGATCCGACCAGACCAGAGGGAGTACCGAGGTCACTGTCAGTGTCGGATTATTGGAATATATACCATCCAGGGTATGCCCCTTGCTTTGTGTTGATCCACCAATCAGCTGTTTAAGATCACCTGCCTCCATCAACTGCCCTAGAGCGATGGTATATTAATTGGATAGGTCCTCCAGATGGAAGTTAAAATCACCTAGCACAAAAAGGAGTCTGCGCATAGCCCTTCTTCGAGCAGTGACCCCAGCAAGGCTAGGAAACCACCCCTGGGTCCCGGAGGGCGATAGAGGAGTATCCCCTTGAGTGTATTTTCGGTGTGAGGTCCGTAGGCTAAATGAAAGAGTCTCAAACAAGGCATTTGAGGCCTTGTGAAATATGGGTTCCAGTGAGTTGTGGTATATAACTGCTAGCCCTCACCCTCTTCCGTAAGGTCGGTCCAAGGTGTTACAATGAAATCCCGGTGGGTTAGCATTAGCTAGGTCAGGCCCGGAGGCCTGATCCAACCAGGCCTGAGTTATGAGAGCCAAATTAACGTCTTGTTCTCCGATGAGTCGAGCACATTCCGTGCTATGTTTGATTAAAGATCTAGCATTCAGCAGCATGCATCTAAGGGGCAGCGGGCCCGTCTTATTGTACCTCCTACCTGTTCTATAGCTGGGTCTTGGAACAGGGAGGTCTATATTGTATGGCAGACATTTCTGATGTTTTTGGACATTCCTTCTAGGGGAATACAGGGACACCTAGAGTTACCTCCGCTAGGGTCAAGTTTGATCAGGTCCTCCCTAGTGTAGATCGATATTGTTTGTGCGCAACAGCCAGAGGGACAGGCCCTGTGGCCATTGAGGAGCATAAATGGGTTAGCTATAGTCAGGACTTCTATGCAGATAATGCAATGGCAATTAAGTATATTGTACTAAAGGAAGACCCCTCATCGTATGGATCGCCATCTGAAAAAGAAATTGGAATGGCGATCAGGGGTATGCGCTACTCCGGAGGTTTGGGCCGGATGAATTACCCATCACAGTTTTAAAACAAAATAGTATACTGTGGAGTAAAATTCTTTATCCGGTGTTCAGAAATTGCTATGCAAATAAAATGGTTCCGCCCTCTTGGAAGGGGAGTATATTAGTCCCTCTGTTTAAGAAAGGAGATCGAGCTGCCCCACACAACTATCATCAAACTGCACTTCTTGAAGAAGTCCGTAAAGTTTTTGCTAAATGCTTCTTGATCCAAATTAATGATTGGGTGGATGCAGGTAAAATTTTACCGTTGGAACAAACAGGGTTTAGGACCAAGCATGGAACAATTGATAACCTACCTTTTAAAATTTCTTTTTCTTTTTTAAAGCTGCAATATTTTTAATACACCAATTTCATATCATGGCAAACACAAGGAGATGACAGACGGACAACTAAAACTTTTCAGACACTCACCCCCCCTCACAGATCTGGGTTGAATCCATCATCATTCTTTAGGACACTTCGTAATCCCAGTTCAGACCCAGCCATACGCAAATCAGTTTTGACCCTGTTCCTCATGGGACAGTTAGCGCAAACTGCCAAGCCAGGTCTTTCGTGGACCAGAAACAAGCATCCTGGAACCGGCTTCGGAGTAACACCCCGCATCAGTCAGGCTAGCTTCAATCCAGTGGCAAAGTGAGCATGAACCCACAACCGGGGATACCCTGCCTACTATGGTCAAACAAGGTAAACACAAGGAGATGATGGACGGAGCGGTGAAACTCTTCAAACACTCACCCCCAGTCACAGATCTGGGTTGAATCTATCATCGTTCCTTAGCTCACTTAGCCACCCCAGTTCAGACCCAGCCATATGCAAATTAGTCGTGACACTGTTCCTCACGAGAACAGTCCTGCCAGTTCGTCTCCATCTTGGGTTGGCAAACTGAGTCTCCATCTCTCTATTTTTGCAGATTAATTGTCGCAGATGTCATCTGACCTGATCTTTCAAACAACTGAGAAGAAGAAATTACTTTATTTTTGAGTTGGTTTAAATAATAAAAAAGAGCGGCATTACCGCTAAAACACATAAACAAAATACAGATTGATTGATGAATTCTCATAAATTTTGTGAAAAAAACTTTTTTTTCTCTTAAAAAAAGAAAAACGGAGTACAATTGGTTCCTTCAGTCTTGTAATAGTGAGTCAAGCTATAAGATACATAGTTCTTGTGTGAGCTGCGAGCTGATTAACTACAATTTATCACTTTGCAAGCGTAACCGATTCATATTCTCTGTCTCTCTTTTCTAGTTAGTTTGCAGCTAGACTCAAAAACGTTATTGCTTTACATGCCAATTGTACTGTAGAGCCTCCCAAACATTTTTTTACGGCGGATCTGCAGGTCCTTATTTGTTGTCTTTCAATTATTGGCCGCAAAAGTTCTTTCCGTATGGTTAATAATGCCGGACAAATACAAAGTAGGTGGAGCAAGGATTCGTCTCCTTGTCCACAAAGGCGGCAGTCCATTGAGGACCAAGTCCGTTTCCATTTTGGGGTTAGGTCTTTGGTTGAATAAACTCCCAGTCTCAATAATGTCAGTTGCTGCTTCATGCGAATTGCAAAATGTTCTGACAGGTATGGTTGAGGTTTTATTATTTTGTATGTTGGCAACACAATCCATGCTTTGATTTTCATGGTCAATGAGGCTTTATCCTTTTCTTGAGATATTTGATTGATCATTATATTGACTATTCGTTTGAACTCCGAGTAGGATAGTGTTGTGTGCCAAGCATCCTCTAACTTTAAAGCGTCCATTGATTGCTTTAAAAATATATGAATTGAGTTACTCAATCTGGATTGCCTTTCAACCTCTAGCCAGCAGCAGTGTGCCAGAGACTCTTCCACTGCTGCCCGCATTCTCCAGTAGTATTTTAACAGAACTCCTTGTCTTGACTGAATCTGTTTTTTTAACCTAAATTCTAATCTGATCCGGGCTTGAGAGATGTGGCGTGGAATTTTAAATACGTTTTTGAAGAGACTAGTTTGGGCGATGTTCAGACTTATGGCATCCTATGTGTTTAAGAGTTCTGAACCATACGTGATTGAAGGTAGGTATTTTGCTGCCACAAACTTTAGTAAATGGGTCGTCGAACTGTCACAGATTTTTTTTGTAAGATTTTGAATGCAAATAATTGCTGTTTTGCTTTTGTTTTCCGCTGTTCTAAGTATTGCTTGTAATTAAGGTGGTGATCCAAAGTTACTCCCAGGTATTTGTATGTTCCCACCTGGTCCAAGCGGTTCCTGTTGACCGTCCAAGTGAATTTTGGTATTTGTTTATATGGACTCGAAAAACAAATAACCTTTGTTTTTTTAAAGTTTATGTCCAATTGATTTGAAACTGTATATTCCGCAGGTTGGTTTATCAGATGTTGGAGAACGCAGGGGGTTTGAGATAGCAGCACAATGTCGTCGGCGTATTGCAGACTTACTATTCTCACGTTCCCCAGTTTTGGGGGGTCACCTAATGTCGAACGTAAGTTATTATCAAAGTCAGCTGTATATATATTGAATAGTCAGGTGGCTAAAACGCACCTCTGTTTTAAGCCATTGGTAGTGGTAATTTTGTTTGTTAAGGTTCGACCATCCCCCATTTTTACTTCAAGTCTGTTTTATTATAAAGAACCACACCCATAATAGGGTCTCAGAAACACAGCGTTAAGCCTACAACCCCAGGGCGGGGCCGGCCGCGACAGATAGCAGTAATCAAATCATAGGTGCCATACAGAATGAACTATCGAACACAGTGCCTCGCCTACAACCCCAGTGGGGCCGGCCGCGTGGCTTAATAAATACAAGCTGTCATAACAACATGGTATGCTTACAACCCAGATCTCGTGGCCCTTGGGGATGATGCATCTGAAGATTGATCTAATATACTGTAGACGGCCCAACAGGGCGCCACGATCACAGAAAAGGTCCGTGAGCGGAATAGGAAGTAGAAAGAGGTAGGGGGAAAGCATAGAAATGGAGAGAAAGAGAGTTCTTCGTGAAGACTGGATAAGCTTGCGCCGCATGGTTGTCAGCCTCGGGGGGGGCAACCTAGATAGCTTCTATGGTGTGCAAGTGGGCTAGGGGAGCAGTCTGTGTGGGTCTATAGGGGCAACAGCATCCGTCCCCCATTTTTATTTGAACCCATGTTTTTGAATAGAGGTTTATTATTGCGTTCAATAGGTCGGTAGGGACTCCCCAAGATTCCATTTTTGCCCACAGGGCTCGTCTGGGGACCTTGTGGAAGGCTGCCTTGAGGTCCACAAAGCATGCATACAGAACTTTAGAGTTTGCGATGGCTTGGTTAGCCAAAAGCGTAACAGCAGAAATATTTGTTAAAGTGCCAATTCCAGCTCGAAGCCTGTTTGTGTGTTGGGGATCAGTTCAGTACTGTCGACCCAATCCTCTAGATCTTTCAGCAAGTTTGCAGCGTAGATTTTTACCTCAACATCAATGAGGGCTATTAGCCTACAATTTGAGGGGTTTGAACGAGCTCCTGATTTAAATATTGGGTGTAATATGCTTCCTCGCCAGGAGTCTGGGATTGTGTGAGATTCCAGAATATGAGTGAACAGTGATGATAGATGTTTAGACCAAAATGCTGGATCTTTTTTAAATAGGGCGTTGGGCAGGCCGTTTGGTCCCGGCACCCTGTCAATCCAGTTTTTTTTATGGCATTCAGTACTTATTTTTGTGTGATCTGTAGATCGAAGATTGATTGATCTGACCCTGGAGTTTCAGATTGGACCTCGCTGAGGTGTGCCTTCAGGTTGTTCGACTTGGAGGTTACCGTGAACTTTCGAATTCAGTTTACAGGTCTTGCAATTTGAAGCCTTCAAGATTAATTTCGGTGTCTAAGCCGTCCAATGCTCTCCAACTGAGGTGTCTCTGGGAATAATGGCGCTGAGCCGTCGCGCCTTCGGTGTGTTGTTTTTGACGATAGCCCCGGGGGCTTTCTGGGTGTTGAATGTGGCTTGTATATGAGCTCTCCATGCGTGCTCCGTTATGTCAGAGTTGTGGTGCCAATTTTTTCCATTTGAGAAGACATTAATTTGGGCCCAAAACTCTTTTGAATTTTGTTGTCGGCTAACATGGAGCATTTTTGTCCAAAGTTGTTCGTTATATGTGCGTTTTGCCGCATAAATCTCTTTTTTTAAGTCGCTTTTCATTTGTTTAATTGTGGTCAGGGCCTGCTGAGGGGGTTGTTGGCCTTGAGTTCGGATTTGTCTGAGAGCTTTATTTAGTTGTTTTTTTTGTCCTTAGGGTGTGTGTGTACCATACAGACCCTCCTGTCCTGGCGGATTTTTGGTATCTAGGACTATGTGAAAACTTTCTATTCAGGCTATTGATAAGCAACTCCCAGGCCTCTATCCCTAGTAGTTTTGCATCGGTAGTGGCCAATGCTGCTGAGCAGAGCTCCATAATTGCATCTACTGTGTTGTTGTTCCATGTTAATTGATTTAAATTGTACAGTTGGGTGAATTGGGGGAGGGCACTGGTTGGCCGGGATTTTACTCAAATGTTGGTTAATATAAAAGATTGAGGGTAGTGGTCGCTATCTACTCTTTCTATTATTTGAAAGTTTGTGATGAAGGGAAATAGGTCTGGGTCTGCTAGAGTGAAGTTGATAGTTGCTCCTGATTTTGCCGTCACTCTTGTAAAAGCCGCCGGGCTGTCTTGTGGGCCTCGACCATTTAAAGTATACAATGATTGGTTATCCAATAATGCAGCGCATTTTTTGCCTGAAGTGTCACGTCTAGTTGTGTTTCCATTTCGGACCTTTATATGAGTGGGTAGGTATTTTTCTTGGGCTTGCATCAAATTCATGTTGAAATCCCCGGACAATATTATATGGGCATGTGGGTAAATTAGCTTTAAGATTTTGATGGCGGCAACCAATTGTTGGATGTCTCTCCCCTTATGCTTATGAGCTGGGTGCATATAGATGCTCAAAATTAGCAAGGTGCAGGTGATGGAGACTGTAAGTATGATACATTGCAACCAGAAGGAGTCTAGGTCGATGTTTTTTTCTACCCATGGAATATCTGTTGAGATATAAATTGATAGGCCGCCTTTGGCTCTTCCACGTGCTGACTCCTTTTTTCCTGAAATAAGATGTTCTTTGCAGCCTACAATAGGGGTGTGTGTTATCTGCCAAGTTTCTTGCAATAGCAGTATGTCGTACTGTAGGATTAAGTCAGTGAAGTCGTTTTCCTCTATTTTTGATGCTAGGCCGTTCACATTCCAGGAGCAGATTTTACAGTCCTGCAGTGTTTTGGGGTTTTTATGGATTTTTTGTATTCATGCTGCTCCTTGTTGTGTGTTTATGGATCTCCAGTACTGGTTATCCTCTTTGTTAGCTGTTTCTGAGTGTGGAATTGGAATTGGAATTGGAAACTGATTTGTAGAGCGCGTAGCTACCCTAGGGCGTCCCAGCGCTGTCGATCGACCTATGTTTCCAGAGGGGGAGGAAGACTATGGGAAGAGCCATGTTTTGAGTTGTCTACGGAAGGCCAGTAGGTTGTGTTCTCTACGGATGGAGATTGGCAGGGAATTCCATAGCTTTGGGGCGTTGTATGAGAACAGTCTCCCTCCGGAATGGGTCTTATAGATTCTGGGGGTGCTGGCCAGGGAGAGGGCGTCTGATCTCAGTTGCCTGTTGGACTGATGTGGTTTGACAAGAGAGCTCAGGATCGGTGGACCTCTGCCGTGCATTATCTTGTGTGAGATGCAGGGAGTCTTAAAGGTAATCCTTTGTTGAACTGGGAGCCAGTGCAAGCTTTTGAGGGCTGGTTTCGCTGAGCATTTTGACTTGGTCCCTGTTAGGATTCTGGCCGCGGCGTTTTGGGCGCATTGTAGTCTATGAATGACCGAGGCGGGGGCTCCCAAGTAAAGGGCGTTGCCATAGTCCAATCTGGAGTTTACTAGGCCCTGCATGAGCAGCTTCCTAGATTGGAAGGGGATTAGATGGAGAACCTTCCTAGCTGTTTTAATGAGGCCAATGCAGGTGCCTGCAGTTTTTCTGGCCTGAGATTTAAAGTTAAGGTCTTGGTCTAGCCAGATGCCAAGACTCTTGACTTCTGTTTTGGGGGTGGGAGGGGGACCCATACAGTCTGGCCAAATGAGAGATGGGGGGAATTTGCGAGGGTTTCCCAGGAAGAGGATCTCGGACTTCTCGCCGTTCAGTTTAAGGCGTGATTCGCACATCCACTGGAAGATGTTTTCCAGGCAGGCTGCCAGGTTGTCTAGGCTGTTATTAGATTGGTTGATAGACACCACTAATTGTGTGTCATCGGCATACATAACTGTTTTTATGCCAAATGGTGTTGTGATGTCTTCTAGTGGGGACATGTAAACGTTAAAAAGTGTGGGGCTCAGGGATGAGCCCTGGGGGACCCCACACTGAAGCGAGAGTGCTTTCGATTGGACAGTACCGTCAGACACTTGGAAGGTTCTCCCTTCCAGGAAGGATTTGATCCAGGACAGGGCAGTGCCAGATACTCCTACCATGCTGAGCCGATGGATAAGGATCGCATGGTCTACTTTGTCAAAGGCGGCACTCAGATCAAGGAGGATCACTGCCACTGATCCTCCTTGCTCTATGATGGTTCTTGCCTCCTCGACCACAGCAAGTAAGGCGGTGTCTGTTCCATGTCCTGGTCTGAACCCCGTCTGGGAGTGGAGCAGAAGTTTGTTGGATTCTAGGAAGAGAGACAGTTGGTGGTTAACGATGCGTTCGGCCACTTTGCTGATGGCGGGGAGGAGAGAGATGGGTCTGAAGTTTGATGGTTCCAAGGGGTCGAGGTGGGTTTTTTTTAAGAGTGCCCTGACTGTGGCTTTTTTCCAGTTGTCTGGGACTATGCCCAGTGCCAGGGAGGCATTGATGAGACTAGTGAAGGGAGGGGCGACCGTGGGGGCGACCAGTTTTAGTTTACTCATAGGAGCTGGGTCCGATGGAGCCCCACTCTTGACTGATTGAAGAGTGGACAGGAAAAGTTCTATGGTAATCTGAGCGAAGGTTTGGAGGCAGGGGGCCTCTGAACCGGAGAGGGGGGTGAAGGGGGGCGGGGGAGTGTTGGGTGGAGGGAGGGATTTTAGGATATTAAGAATTTTTGTAGAGAAGAACTCAGCTAGCTGGTTACATCTAGTGCCTGACGGGTCTGGCATAGGTGGGGGTTCTGGGGTTTTAGTAAGGAGACGTACTATGCGGTACGTTTCTTTGGCCGAGTTGGATGCAGCTAGTATTTTTTGCTCGAAGAAGGATGCCTGGGTGTTTTTTATGCAGGTTTTATATTGTCTGAGAGCGGTCCTGTACTCGTTCTTGCTTTCAGTAGCCCAGTCTCTTCTCCAGAGGCGTTCGAGCCTTTTGCATCTTTTCCTTAGTCCGCGCAGTTCCTGCGTGTACCAGGGGGACTTAAGAGTTCTCTTTTTACTGGGGAGGGGTTTGACTGGGAGGATGTTATCAAGGGATTGACTGATCCAGCCACGGAGTTGGGTGTCAGCTCTGGAGGGGTCTGGGTCAAGACTCGGAGTGGTAGAGATGAGTACTTGAGTCCAAGAGGTTGTATCCAATTTTTGCCACGGACGGGCTGGTTCTTGGGGGGATCTTTAGCCGGTGTTTCAGACGAAAGTAGAATCTTGAAAGGGATTACGAAGTGGTCTGACCAAGGGACAGGGAGGGGGGTGCTCACTACTAGACTCGACAAGTTGGTGAAAATTGGGTCTAGTAGGTGGCCCTTGGAGTAGGATTACCTTTCAGGTGGAGGTTAAGGGAGGCTAGGTCTTTTTTTAAGTCTTCGGCGATGTTATCTGAGGGGTCGTCGAGATGGAGATTTAGATCTCCTAGGACCGTAAAATTGGGATACAAGCAGGAAAGAGAGGAAGTGGACTCCAAAAGGGAGTTGCAGAAGAGTCTCTGCTGCCCTGGGGGACGGTAAACTAGAATCCCTGATAGGGTTGTGGATGGGGGTAGGTGAATTGAAAACAGAATGTTTTCGCAGTCCTGGATTGGGCTGTCCTTAAAGTGGCAGGATAGGTAGTCACGATAGATAATCGCTATTCCGCCTCCAATCCCCGAGGATCTGTCATGATGTTTAATAAGATAGCCCGGAGGTAGAGCTTGAACCATGTCTGGAACTGAGTTGGGGTTGATCCAAGTTTCGGTCAGAAAGAGGACCTCGTACTCCGAGTTTTGCAGCATCATGTTAATTTCCGTTTGGTGTTTGGGGAGTGATCTGCAGTTGAGCAGGGCCATCTTGATCCAACGCGGTTTCGGAGGAAGTCGAGGTGTTAGCCTGTAGGGGCAGCTTGGACAGCAAGATTGTCCATCCTTTAGAGGGGTCGTGCTGTAACAGGGATTGGGGATGGCGTCCATGATATTGAGGAGGGCTTCTTGGGTGTACCTCAGAGGTATGGGAATGGCTGAATCAGGGGTCCTGGGCCT
The DNA here is from genome assembly GCF_964261635.1 of Lissotriton helveticus. Taxonomy (NCBI): domain Eukaryota; kingdom Metazoa; phylum Chordata; class Amphibia; order Caudata; family Salamandridae; genus Lissotriton; species Lissotriton helveticus. The sequence continues at coordinate 1,492,657,758 of NC_136061.1, read as the reverse complement.
CGGGCTCGGTCTGGCGCGGACGGGCGCAGACGGGCTTACCTTGGGCGCGCCTTGGGCGCGCAAACGGCGCTCCCGCTGCGCTCGTCCGCTGCGCTTCCGGCCGAGGCACATGGTTTATCGGAGTGGAGGGGGAATGTAGGGGGCGTGGCCAAAAAAGGGGCGTGGCCTCTGTCCTCGCCGGTAGGCGTCAGGAGGTGTGTTTGGGCGGTTTGGCGTCAGCGCTAGGATCCGCTGCGCGGGCCGAGAGGGGCGAGCGAGTGCCCTGGGGTAGATGCTTCTCTCAGGTGAGTTAAAAACACACAACAATTTAGTGACAATCAAATGTTTTTAAAAAGTTACAAGTGACAGATAGCGCTCCCGGCTTTCCGCCTCAGGAGATAGGTCCAACTAACAGGGCGCTTGTGGTTCAGCGCTTTATATGCACGGCGGGAGTGGGCGTGGCCAAAAAAGGGGCGTGGCCTCTGTCCTCGCCGGTAGGCGTCAGGAGGTGTGTTTGGGAGGTTTGGCGTCAGCGCTAGGATCCGCTGCGTGGGCCGAGAGGGGCGAGCGAGTGCCCTGGGGTAGATGCTTCTCTCAGGTGAGTTAAAAACACACAACAATTTAGTGACAATCAAATGTTTTTAAAAAGTTACAAGTGACAGATAGCGCTCCAGGCTTTCCGCCTCAGGAGATAGGTCCAACTAACAGGGCGCTTGTGGTTCAGCGCTTTATATGCACGGCGGGAGTGGGCGTGGCCAAAAAAGGGGCGTGGCCTCTGTCCTCGCCGGTAGGCGTCAGGTGGTGTGTTTGGGCGGTTTGGCGTCAGCGCTAGGATCCGCTGCGCGGGCCGAGAGGGGCGAGCGAGTGCCCTGGGGTAGATGCTACTCTCAGGTGAGTTAAAAACACACAACAATTTGGTGACAATCAAATGTTTTTAAAAAGTTACAAGTGACAGATAGCGCTCCCGGCTTTCTGCCTCAGGAGATAGGTCCAACTAACAGGGCGCTTGTGGTTCAGCGCTTTATATGCACGGCCGGAGTGGGCGTGGCCAAAAAAGAGGCGTGGCCTCTGTCCTCGCCGGTAGGCGTCAGGAGGTGTGTTTGGGCGGTTTGGCGTCAGCGCTAGGATCCGCTGCGCGGGCCGAGAGGGGCAAGCGAGTGCCCTGGGGTAGATGCTTCTCTCAGGTGAGTTAAAAACACACAACAATTTAGTGACAATTGTTTTTAAAAAGTTACAAGTAACAGATAGCACTCCCGGCTTTCCGCCTCAGGAGATAGGTCCAACTAACAGGGCGCTTGTGGTTCAGCGCTTTATATGCACTGCGGGAGTGGGTGTGGCCAAAAAAGGGGCGAGGCCTCTGTCCTCGCCGGTAGGCGTCAGGAGGTGTGTTTGGGCGGTTTGGCGTCAGCGCTAGGATCCGCTGCGCGGGTCGAGAGGGGCGAGCGAGTGCCCTGGGGTAGATGCTTCTCTCAGGTGAGTTAAAAACACACAACAATTTAGTGACAATCAAATGTTTTAAAAAAGTTTCAAGTGACAGATAGCGCTCCCGGCTTTCCGCCTCAGGAGATAGGTCCAACTAGTGTGAGATTGTAATCATAATTTGTCTTATAGATTGAGCTTCATCCTTTGTTTTGCCCAGATTCTCAGGACCTTTCGCTCCTTTTAGTACGCCCTCTGTGCAGTAGGGCTGTTGTAGGGGGCTCGGATAACAAGGAGGTTCAACCTTTTTTAGTTCTATACCCCATGATGCGACTACCTCCTTGTGCCTTAAGATCTGTTCAGTGACAGAGTAATTTATCTAAGTGGCTGTTGTTATTTCAGGCCCTATTTGGTTTGGGTTGGGTTTGAATTCTATTCTTTCTAAATCCCTGGATGTAATGTGTTTCAAGGCAGGTAAAGATTTTAGTAACCTTATTATTGCACTTCGATTCAGTATATCGTAGGCTCCCCTCGATTTATAGTGTGGGACCAATTCTATCTGGCCTTGAGCGGTTAGCGATTGTGTTTTAGTATGGTCCATCGGGGTCCCTTTTGATGCTTCTATTAGGGCATGGTGATGGATTTCGACATGGTGGCTATGTTTGACTTGGTCTTGTTGTGTACTTTCAATGGGCTCTCTTAACCTCTGGGACTATGGATTGATTTTGATTCCATTATTGACAGTTCGCGCCTATGTGGCTCCTTTTCCTCTTAGTGCTGTGTCCTGTGTACAGACTTCACTTGTCTTTATCTTTTGTTCCTGTAATATTTGGATTGTATCTGTTTTTACGGTTTCTTTACTTTTTACGTTGTTTCGTTTCTTCTTAACCGAGGGTTTGAATATAACGTATATTTTACTTATTGACAAATTTTCCTTTTTTTGTGCGTCATTGTTTCTTGAGGCTTCAGCCTCTATTATTGTCGGGATGTTATCATTAGGCATGCTGACTGTGCCGCTGTTGCTTGCAACTCCTTTATCTTGTCTTTCCTGGGTGGATGTCAATTATGGTGGTAAGATGGCTTTGTTTGATTTGCTTTTCCTCGCTTTCCTAAGGCGTTTCCGTTCCCGCTTTGTGAGGGATGTTTTCAAGATTATTTGTTCCTTACCCTCCACAGCTTCCTTTGATAAGTTGGTTTGGTTGGGAACGGGTAAAAAGCCTTCCAAATGTGGCTGTTCATGTAGTTGTTTAGACCCTTTCTCAGCGTCTTGTGAATTTCTGCTTTCGCCTTTTTGAGCGTTAATTTCCTCTTTTAATGATTTGATATTTATATTGGGTGTGTCCCCACTAATACTGTCTCCTTCCTTGTGGTCTCTTTCCATAGATGTAGTGGAATTGAGTTGAGTTTCCTTGACTGCCCCACAGCTCTGACATTATGGTTGGGACAGTAGCGAGCTTATCGATTATTTGATAGCAATGGCACGTGTAATATGTGATATCTTGCGCATGTTGTACTTTTATTATCATGGTGTTTAGATCGTGCAATTTTTGTTCTATCCCCTGAACATATAGTGCTAAGACGTTTAATAGCCCGACTTGAGTATCCAGCTTGTCGGCATGATAGGTCATGGCTGATCCAATCGTTTTCATGGTGCATAATAACTGATTCTAAAATGGACCTGTTTGTGGACCTTACTGTTGTCCCATTGAATATTGTCCCCCTTGTTCCTTGGTATTTTGTTGTTGTGCAGATAGGTTGTGTGTTTCTAATTGACTGGTTAGGTTGAATTGTTCGTCCTTGTAGGAGTCGTAGGGCACTGGCTCCTTTTTCTTTTGTGCGATAGATCCAGCTCCAGCTGGTGTGCAGTTTGAATTTGAGTTTGGTTTATTGGTGTTTTTGAAGTAATAGAAAAGTGTTCTTGCCTGTAGACTGTTTGACACCCAAACTGGTCGGGGGGTTGAGGGTCTGCCGGGGAGTATAGTAATGTGCAGGAACTATCAATACTGTACTGCCAAAGCATTGGGTTGTCCTCCGTACTCTGCACTTCAGGACACTGCTGGGCAGTTTGCAGTTGCTGGTGTTGTTGAGTTAGTTCGTTTGATTGGACCTGGCTGGTCCATTGTGTGGACATGGACTCCCAGTTTAGCCCCGGGTCATTGTGGACTTCAGCCTGAACAGACTGTTGATGGGATCCTTGATGGTCAGTGAGTGAGCTTGAGCCGCCCTGTGTGGAACTGGCACCACTTATGTTTTCTAATGTGATGGGCTTAGAGTCCACTAGCTCTGTGTCTTCCTTATTTGCTGTTTTGCTAATGCTATGTTTGTGTGACTCGTTGCCTGGACTGCCCCTCTTGGTCTTCTTGGCTTCCTTTTGTTCGTTGACTACTTTGTGAGCCTTTTGCTTCTCCGGAGATAAGCTGCGACATACTTTTAGGAAGTCTGTAATAAGAACCCGCTTGTTAGTTTTGGTACTGGTTTTGATGGGGGTACATGTGGCTATAGTAAGGGTGTCGTTATCTTGTTGGATGTTGTTTCTTTTACTCTCCCTATTTTTTTTCTTGGTCTGATTCCAAATCAAGCTCCTGTTCCATTTCCTGTAGCTTGCTGAGGTTTATTGTTGCTGTTTGGTCCTCTCCCTCCTTTTTGGATTTTTGTTGCAAGTTGCCTGTTGTCCCCCTGACTTTTACTGATCTCATGGTGTGGTTTTGTCAAAAAAAAAATATATATATTTTAATTATTTTATTTTTGTTCAGTTTTTGGCCCACCTGGAGTGCCTTGAGCAGTGGTTTACTTGCTGCCGCCTTGCACCTCTGTGTCCTGGGGCAAGGTGGTCTTAGGGTTTTTACTTATTGCTTTGTTTATTAGGAATTTATTAGGTACTCCGAGTAATGGTCTTTGAGTCCCAAGTCTTCTTAATTTTGCTTTGGTTGCTTTTGTTTAGTGCCAGGAGGAGCTGCAGAGGAGTGGGACAGTGGAAAGGCAAGAGCGAAGGCGAGGGCAAGCGGGGCACACAGGGCAAGGTTGCAAGCAGCAAGGTCTAATCATGCTGCCTCCACCGGGCTCACTCTCACCGCGGCTGCCTGCTAAATGGTGGCTGCGCTTACCACTTACCGCGAACGCCCTCACGAGATTCGCAAGGCTCCTCTGTCTCTCCCGTCAGATCCGCTCTCACAGCCACATTGGCTGCTGCTCCCACTCGCTCACCGCTGGACCGCTGGGCCGTAGAACCGCGAAGCGAGGAGGCACTGGGTAGTAGAAACGCTCCCCTCGCGGATCACCTCGCCTGCCAACAACGGGAACGAAAGGTAAGGCAGGTCGATGAAACTGTTTGCCCCCCCCCCGCTTTGTCAAGGGCCGAGCGTGCTGAGGTGTGCCGGGAAGCCGGGAGAAGCTGGCAGCTGGCGTCTTCCTTCCGAGCTAATCCGAGCTGAACAGAGCCAGCTGTGTTCGAACAACTGTGAAAATGTCAAGTCATTGAAATTCCAGAACTTTAGTTAGAAATTCCAATCCTTGATAATAGATATTATAAAAGGGCTGCCACTTGACCTCCTGTCTGTTATAAGTAGCTGGGTTCAACCCATTTAGTCAGTGGGACCTGGGTAAGTGATCGATATATGCATAGGGGTCCCAGACCGGACACAGAATTATTTATGAAAAGTTTTTTACAATAATACAAAATCTGATCCAAACAATGAACATGTCCAGTGTTTTTATTTTCACTGCACACTTATTATCATTCAATGATAAGTAGATATCAAAGCATTTATATATACAAATTACGCCCACAAAGGGAAGGGAAAAGGGGTGCAGGGGAAAATTTAAGATAGTTGTACTTCACTAGTCATAAATTTACTTATATACACACAGATTCACGAATACAGTAGATACATTTTAATTGGTCCCCACGAGGGGCCACACAAAGAATGAGCATGAATCACAACAATTTCATAGCAAACAGACTCCTAATCAGCTGTATGAATCATGCTATGGTTAGGAGTTGATAGTGTAGATAGCATAGACTGCATTTATCTACTGTATTCGACTTTGATATCTACTTATCATTGAATGATAATAAGTGTGCAGTGAAAATAAAAACACTGGACATGTGCATTGTTTGGATCAGAATTTTTATTATTGTAAAAAACTTTTCATAAATAATTCTGTGTCCGGTCTGGGACCCCTATGCATGTATCGACTTGACCTCCTGTCAGCAGAGGTTCTTCGCCCAGATTATCGCACAAGATACTGCCAGTACAGCAAGAAGATGCTACATCACAACTGATGCAGATAACAAGCTGAGTCCAGGAGAAAGGACGCTTGAGCAGTGTGTGCTTTCTGACAGTCATAGCTTTTGCTGTCAACAAGGTGTGCGGTACATTGCTTCCCCCTAAGAAGTACCAGATTGCAAGTTCTACTTTCCATGCTGTCCTAGTGTAGCGCATTCAAGGATGTTTTAGGGCGTTAGGTTTTAAATGCCATTTTAACTATGTTAGAAATGTTCCTTTTACTCTTGTTTTTCACAACGTGCCTAGGTACAATAAACATCTGATATTCAGCTCCAGGACACCTTCGGGTAATCGTGCGCTTTACAAATACACCTGTTATATTATGTTATTGGGAGTTTTTATGAAATTCTGTGTGGTTATTTTACACATGCTGAGAAACAGGTTCAGCCTCATGCAATAAATGCTTTTAGTTTAACACCCTCATTCTTCTTAGTACCATTTGTGTGTGTGATATTGTAAAGAGCGAAATAGGTTTGTTTCCGATACCAGAGGCCCAGATTCTAAGTTCGGGATTCTTAGTAACCCCAAATAAATGATTCCAGTTCAGCAATGCATTAGGTGAGGCTCTGATTAGCTACAATAGTATGTCTTTCACATTCAGCGTTGGTGCATTGAACCAAGTTCATCCATGTCGTCCGTGGGAGTTGTAGTTTACACAATGTACTGTCTCTTTTTCTACATTTCCTTCGCCCCATCTCAAGCTCTCACTATCTCACTCAAACTTTACTAATCTCTCAACCTCTGTTTCTCTACCAACTTCTTTCTGGCACTGTGGATCTTTCTTTGTGGCAACTTCCCTTTCCTCTCTTTACTGTTTGCTTCTCTCTAGCTTGCCTATCTCTCTACTTTATTTCTACCCAAGACTTCAGTTTCTCTCTACTTCATTTCTTGCTCAGTAGTCTCCTCTTTATCTCTCTTTCCTTCTCTCATTTGCTACATCCTATTTGTGAGTTGAAGTCCACTCTCTAGCCAGTGAAGTATGAACATAAAAATAGGAGAGGAGGGACAAGGCAGTGAAAGCTATTTTATGATTACAAATATCCTTTAATTAAAGATACATTCAAAGTGGTATGTGTAAATGTTTCATTTTAATATTGTACACTATTCCGCTACACATCCACCACGTGACCCTTACTGTGTCTTTAGTATTCATTTTTTTTTTAACTTAATTTTAATTCTTTTGCAGATTCAATATAGCTTGGATGCGGCCTGAAGGTATTGGAGTGCCCATCCAGCGGCAGGGCAGGTATAGGGCCATATCAAAGGGGCTAACACAGTACCCCCCTCGATACCGCGCGGAATTGCCAAGGAGGCACTCCGTTCTTTTGAAGGGGTACTAGAAGAAACACGAATGAGATGTTCCCATAAGCGCTATGACACATTGAACACCTTAATAGAGGGATCATAGGAAGGAATATAGGGATGTTCTTTTCCCTGCTCCTATTTTTCATTCACTTAATTCACATTGCACAGTCCTGATGAAGCACACTAGGATCCATTAGGGACCTTACTTCCAGCGCGAAACGTGTTAACCAGGTTTCACATTTACGTACAAACACGGGTATTGAGAGCAGCAGAGTAATACCTCGACCTCTACCATATTTGTTATTAGAGGCGCCTCATCTCCCCCGGGTAATTCTTTTACATTTACCTCTTGGACCTACGAATAAAAATTGTCTTCAGGGTACCAGTGGGGTAATTTTAATACACTTGCACTTATCCCTTTTAGGCCCACACACCCACATGCACAACTGCGGCGTCTCCTAAAAGATCTCCGATAAAGAGCCTTCTCGTGGGGCCCGTGGAGGATAGCAGCACCACCCCCACGAAGAGCAATGCCCGATGATTAAGCATGACACTCACAAGAGTGTGTGCGGGCACTAATTTCTAAAGGAGAAATTCCCCCGTCTTCATCAGGTTGGAACCACATATAGAGACGTCATTCTATCTTATTTTCTCTTCTTAACTGAAGTAGGTTATTGCTTTACATATAGGAACAGTTACCAACCAGTGAGTACATGCTTTACAGAAGCACCAGTTATGTTACACAAGGACACATGCATTTATTGTAGATACAGAGAGATAATGTGATTTGTCAGAATCACAAGATGCTGGACTGACACCAAGAATCGAACACGGTTTGCCACCTCCAAAGTCAGCCACTCTCACTGTTATGCCGCATCTTCACCCTCAAAACAAAAGCCCTTATTTCTCTCCGTACCTCACTTATTTCTATACACCACACCATCCCTTACTTTCCTTCTGTCTAGCCAGCAACGTTTATACATAGGTAGAGGAGAGAAGGGACAAGACAGGGAAAGTGTATTAGGGAGAAAAGTACCAGACTTCACATGATGGAATAGTGAAAATACCCAGAGCACTGTCTTGTTTTTCACTGTTGCATATAGAATTACAATTTTGAAGGAGATATGTATGTGGAGATAAATATCTATCAATGAAAGCTACAGCCTAAGTGCTGTGTGAATATCCTTCACTTTAATATTATGCAGTAGTCCACTAAACATTCACCGAAATACCCTCACCATTGTTTTTTACAATGGAAAGAACAGACGTATTTTCAAGGAATTCTACAGCCATTTGATGGCAATACAAAACAAATCTAGCTCCATGAGCAAATGAAACCGCTTTATAAATGCTTCATCAAGCGTTCTTGTATTGTTTGGAATCTAAGTACTTGAACTGGTTGAAAATGGGTAATATATTCAAAGTTGTTAAAATCAAGGGGCCCTAAAATATGTATTGCTCATGGCGCAGAAAATCTTCAAGATTGCACTGGTCATCTTGCTTAACCCCTGGAGAGTTTTTGAAGGCAAGTTACAACACTGACTATGCTTTTTCAAGTGTATTCAGTGTCCTGAATTAAACTTCAAATAAATGCTAATGCCAAAGATGACTAATATTCAGAGCACTTGCATAGCAGGAGATTGCTCTCTTACTTTCTATTATTTTGATAATTGTTTTAATGTATTTGCTTTCCACTGTATAATAGGTCTCAAACGTATAGTTTACATTTTTCCTGATATGTATTAGAGCCCGTTTCCGAATTGATCATCATTGAGCACTATGACCCAGAGTTATGCACAAAAGGAACACATGGCCTTCTTTCAATGTAAAATCAATGTTCTAATTAAAATGGCTGTCACATTACACACGTTTCAAAAGCGCACTTCATTATTATTTCATTCTCTCTAATGTTCTGGCAGGGTCATTATCAATGCTATTCTTTAAAACCATTGCTACAAATCAGACATATACCATCCAGGCAGACTCTGCTCAGATACTCCTTACATCAACTAGACAGGACTAGAAGGGGTAAAAATGGCAATAAGTGTTACTCACAGTTCTGAAGCTCTTTCCAGAGACAGAAAGCATGGCCTGAGAGCCCATGAATCGGTCATGAGAGAGCACCTGCAAAATTAGAGCATATATGTGAATACGGGTCATCTTCAGATAATGTCCAAATGTACATTAAATAAATGGCCTAGGAGTGAAACTTAAGATGTAAGTCTTTGAAGTTATCTGCAACACTAACACTTCAGGTTTACAGATTTAGAAAAGGTGTGCAGTTTTAGAGTCTCAAACATTCAGTGCATGGACAAAAGTACCTATCATGCAGGTTAGGAAACCTGTCACAGGGTACATCATACAAAGAACATATCTCACCATAAGAAACAACATATTGATTGATGCATTTAGACTACAGCTAACTTCAGTTTAACTTTTTTTATTTAAATAAACATCTAGCAGAAAAAAACTTGTCTATCCTAAGTTGCTCTCAAAATGTCTTGCAGTTCAGGGATTTCTATCAAGCCCAATAATTTATCAGATCATATTCAGCAGCTCTGCTTCTCACATGGTAAACCTCTTGTATAGAGGCACAGTGGCAGCAAGAATCTCAAAAGCAGAGATTTGTAGTGTCTTGTGAGTTAGAGATGACAGGACCCTTTTGGTTCCCAACGGAATCGGTAGAACAGTGACGTAAGTCTGTGGGTGTGGGTAATAGAATTCATGATGTTGAATATTCAGCTAATGGGTACACGCTCAGGAATAAAATTGTGTAATACCAAGGTCTGTGAGTGGCGTGATAATTTGCATGTACCCGTGCTGGGGTAGGATGCTACAACTGGCGGGGAGATAAGGGATTAAGAAAACACTGTGACCTGAAGAACCGAGAGTGCTCTCCCGGAAAGTTTGCCTTAGTCCATTAAACTGCTCATGTATGCCACATGTCTAAGTCAAAGTGAAAATCAATGGTTGGCGTGTGTGGAGTCAAAGCGCCACTCCAGCCAGTGCTGGGCCTCTAAAGATAGTGAAAGCCATACAGAAAGTTTGTGGGTCGTCGGTTAGAATTTTGCTGATAAAGTTGAGACAAATGTATTGTGCCACAAAGCCATCATTCACACATTACAGCAACGCTAAAGGCCGCAACTGTCAGGTACAGAAAAGCCCCAAAGACAATTGCCAGGTGCAAGAAAATGCTGTGAGCAGAAGCAGGCAGGCAGTAGAAATTCATTAAAATGCAAATAGGTGTGAAGAGAGCAGAGCCCATGCAAGAAATAAAACCGATACTCGCCGCCAAAGAAGAAGACAGCACCTTACAAACGGAGAGTGGGCGTGGCAACCCAAATGTCAGCACTCCGCTAGTGCATAGCGAAGGTGCTGATACAAGTGGGCAGCAGATGCTGCTAAAGCAAGCTACATGCCCAGTATCAACAGGTTCACATGTTATGATGCTGCTGGCTTCCTAAAACCACATCTTCCCTTTGACACCGCCAAAAAGCAAAATATTGGTGACAGACGGACTGTCTTGAGCAAAACCTTCGATGATTTTATTGATGAGATGGAAGAAGCAAAAGACAAACCAATGCTGAATGTCAACTATGAAAGGTACATTTTCAGTCAAGAAAGTCACAGAACTAGTGAAATGCTGAATAAGTCTGTAGAAAGACTTGATTTGCTCATAAAGCATTGCAGTTCAATGATTTCAACAATAAAGAGGCCATGTATTTCACAGTCAAAGATGGTGCCTCTCAGATTCCTTCAGATGACGAATGCTGAAAGAGACACTCAGCTTGGAGTGTGTACTCATGGCTGCTAGAGCAGAAGAAAGGACTGACAGACAGGCAACTAACATGGAGGCCAGAAAGGCCCAAAATGAATCAGTGCTGAGTGTGAAAAGTACGTTGAAATACAAGTTAAAAGGACAATAAATTAATGTCTGCAATGAAAAAGAAGTTGTGTTTCTGATGTGAATTTTCCTTTTCACATGAGGGTAGATGCCCCACCATTGGACAGATATGTAAAGGCTGTGAGAAAGAGAACCATTTTGTAACAGTCCACAAAGTGAGGGAAGGACCAAGTACGTCACATCGAGAAAACAAAATGGAGGCATGATCAAGTGAGTCACGTCGAGAAAACAAAACGAATGACATAAAGTTCTGGACGTTACACTCTACGCACACACACAAAGCCAAGCGGCAACATCAGTTGTGGCAAGCAGAAACTGAACAACATTGAATGCATTAAGTTCTTCATCTAAGAGTTTGTCACCATCATTGTCAAATGACAGTGAGGAAGATGGATATCCTATGCCAATGTTGGCTGTTGGAAGATGTGCGCATGTAGGATTAGTTTCTTTCAAGGATGAATGCAGGTCGAAGCTAGGATAACAAATGGAAGTGCGAAATTCAGTTGGACACTGTCCTAAGATCACGCTGAAATTGAATGGATGCTCCATACCTTTTATCAAAGACAGTGGTGGGTCGATAAACATTATGCCAACTGTAAATTACAATGACTGCCTCCAGTGCCCCATTTAATCCAGTTAAAAACCAAAGTGTATATGTGGGTGCTTGGACGCCACTGCAAAGTTAAGGTTCATTCATAGCACCTGTGAAATATAAAAATATGAAAGTACAAGCTACGATTCATGTCTTGCCTGGCACTTCATCAAGTGCATGTTTACTCAGTTTCAGGATAGCTGCTGACATGGGGCTGATTTCCGTAAACTACAATGTCAAAGCCTATCATGAGATATTGTATCAGTTTTCGTCCTTGTTTCATGGACCAGGAAGACTTAATAACATGAACGTGCAACTTCACATAAATGAGGACATCTGTCCTGTTGCTCAAAAACATGGTCTAATTGTATTTCATTTACAAGAGGCTGTTGAAAAAGAACTTGAGACACTATTAAAGCATGACATCATTGAGCAATCCATTGGTCCTACGCCATGTGTATCACCCATAATAGTAGTGCAGAAAATGGATAGTGGAGGAGCTGTGAGCATCTGCGTGGATATGCACCAAGTGAACAAGGTGATTGAAAGAGAACAACATCCAGGCCCACACATTGCTGACATGATTATGCATCTCAATGGAGCCAAAGTCGTTTCCCCCCTTGACTTGAATAAAGGATATCCCCAGCTTAAACTGGAAGAGAATTACAGGTACATTACTACCTTTTTGACTCATGTTGGTTTATTTAGATACAAAAGACTTTGTTTCGAAGTGTTATCAGCTGCACAACTTTTTCAGGATGTCATTTGTCACATAATAAAGACCATCATAAATGCTTTCAGTTACAGTGATGACATACTACTCTTTGACACAACACGAAAGGAACATGATAAAGCTCTTGCACAAGTGTGTCATATACTTGCTGATGCAGGTATCACTTTAAATGCAACAAAATGTGAGTTTCAGCAAACCAAACTCAAGTTCTTTGGTTATTTCTTTGCTGATTAAGGAATGACTCCGTATCCAAATAAAGTGCAGGCCTTGTTATCCACTACTCCTCCACAGGATGTAACTATACTGAGATCCTTCCTTGGTATGGCCAGTTATGGTTCAAGTTTATATATATGACTTTGCCACTGTAAGTGCCCCATTGAGAGACCAAATAAAACAAAATGTCCCATTTCAATAGTCAAATGAGTGACAAAAAAAGCTTCAAGAAAATCAAGCATGCAATTGAGAATGCAATGTGAATGGCATACTTTGATCCAAAACTGCAGACGGAGGATGTTGTTGATGCAAGCCCTGTGGGGCTGGGTGCCATCCTTGCCCAGAATACTGGACTTTGCAATACCCCAAGACACATTGTGGCCTATGTTAGGTGAAGTGTTTCAAAGACAGAGCATGCCTATTCACAACCTGAAAAAGAAAGTTTAGTTGTAGTGTGTGACTGCAAGCATTTTCATATGTTCCGATATGGAAAGCATTTCACAGTTGTCACCACTCACCAAGGATTGCTCACCATCTTTGGCAATCGCAAAGCCAAGATGCCCCCTCACATTGGGAGGTGGGGGTTGCGATTGCAGGTGTATGATTGTATGATTGGGCATCATCTAGGAAAAGATCAAAACCCTGCTGGCTACTCCTCATGCCAAAACAGAGCCATGGCACTACTTCTAAAGTGGCTGATGCTTATGTTAACTTTATTGTGAAGCCCAGTACCCCTGTTGCTAGATCAGTAGAACAATTAACTGCTGCCACGAGTACTGATAGGGATTTGAGAATACTTAAAGACATTATTACAAACAAATCATGGAGAAAACAAAGTGGACCTCTTCATGATGACCTTAAATACCAGAAGTTCAAAAATATGGAGGAAAAACTTTCAGTTACCCCAGAAGGCATCATCTTATGCGGGTCAAGAATTCTCATACCTGAGAGTCTGAGAACTGGTGCATGAGGTACACCGTAGAGTTGAAAAAGAGTTAAAGGCACGCCATCTGTGCAGCTGTTTGTAATCTAAGACAACTCCACATCTTTTAAACATGTCTAATCCCTCAAAGCCTGCATGGGAGAAAATTGAATTATTTGGGCCCCTTGACAATGGACATCCTCTACTAGTAACTGTTGATGAATATTCCCGTTTTTCCATTGTGGAAGATCTGTCATCAGCTACTCATGACATAGTCATTGAAAGGTGTTTCTTCTCATCAATTTGGAAATCTAGCAATGACACACCTTTCAGAAATAGAGAATTTTAAGATCTGCTCACTCATCTAAATGTCAAGCTTCAGAAAAAGCATGCCTCTCTTGTCACAGGCGAATGGTGTGGTAGAGAGATTTATGAGCACTCTCAAGAAGACCATTCAGTGTGCTGGGCTAGAAAAGCTTGAACTCAAATCAGTTCTACGCTTTGAGCCTACAGATCAACTCTACATTCTACCACACGTGAAAGCCCTGCCACCTTAATGTTTGGGAGAGCCATAGGCACCAAGTACCACCATGGACCCATGAGAGCTCAATTGACATTGATAAACTTTGCATTACTGACTCGTCTCACTAACGACAAATGAAGACCTATGCTGATAGATGGAACTGTGTGCGGAATACTGTGTTCAATAGAGGAGACCAAGTGACTGTAAGGCAGAAACTAAAACGCAAGTCTGATGCTCCATTTGATGCTGGCCCGCTGAGGGTTGTGACCAGTAAAGGACACATGGTGACTGCTCACAGTCCTGGGTAGCCCATTACGCAAGAATCTATGCATTTCAAGCACCTGCCGCGAGCTACGCCAACTCCAGATGTCAGGAGTGAGACTTGTTCACCAGACAGTCCAGAGAGCCCAATGACTATACCGTTGTCTCTGTCACGAATGCCAGTCATGGACACTGCTCCGGTATCTCCGCAGCCTCACAGGACCAGATCTGGATGATTGAGTTGAGTGCCAAAACTACTTATTGAATAGTTGCAATGTATATATGTATTATTGGTACTTTTTATTTAACAAAGAGAGAAATGTACTGTCTTGTGAGTTAGAGATGATTGGATCCGTTTGGCTCCTGACAGACTTCATAGAATAGTGACGTAAGTGTGTGGATAGCATAATTCATGATGTAGACTGTTCAATTAATAGTTACACGCTGAGGATAAGGATATGGAATACCAAGCTCAGTGTGTGACATGATCAGTTGCATATACCCGGGCAGGGGTAGGAGGCTACAAGATTCACGAATGTATTCTGCACAATGAGTAATGTATGCTGTTTGGTTTGTTTGGTTTACAGATCTTTGGGTATTCTGATTCTTTTTCTTGCTAACGCAGGACATGTGAAAGTGTATTGTACTCACCTACAATGACACCTATGTCACCATTCTAACGCATGAGGTATTTGTGGGTGCAAATAAATACATGGCAATACCTTTAGGGTGGCTCCCTAGATTTTACACCAGGCGTGTTTGCACCCAATGTTGAGTTTCAAAGTCGAACTGGGCAATAACATTTTACATCAGTTTTACTATTTGGTATAATATTAGGTTTCCTCCTTTTCTGACCTGTTTTCATGTGCAGATTCCACCAGGTAATGCTTAGACACTTGAGGGGTGAGGTAAACCCCTGGTGCAGGTGCTATTTGCTCTCAACTCCGAAACTCAAATTGGGTGCAAACTCCTTTTGCAATTGCATTTTTCAAAAAGCTTTATTCGACTTTTACAGTCATAAAAGCAATGTGCAAATCAGCAAATACAATTAAATATAAAAATCACAGGTATAAAAGCCAGTAAATCATTAAAAAGACTGCGTTGCATCCCCATCAGAAAATACAAGTGATAAAATGGTTAAAAACATCAAGTTAAAAAGATAAAACATTTAAATTGTGCATATTACAACATTATAAAAGATCAATGTTTTTGTTCAAATGCTCTGAGCAATGAGGCGAGCCCTTAGAATCCATTGCCAGCCTAAAAATGTTGCCAAAGCTAGTGCAATAGGTAATGAAGTATCAGTACGCAAGATGCGTTCGGCTTCCACAGCCACCCTTGTCCCCAAGGACCTACAAATTGGTAACAGCCAGGCCCGGTGTGAAGCTATATAGGCATCACAAACAAAAAGAATATGAGCCGTAGACTCGTTAAAAGATCTACACCCCGGGCACCTAGTAAGAGATTGAGCTGACCATTTACTGGTAAACAGTCTCACCGGGAGCGTTCCCACCCTGAACTGGAAGTACAGTTTACGATCCATGGGTTTAGTAATCGTATCCCAGTAGGGTTCCATCCTCGGGGCAGCTTTATGGTCCAGGAATAAGCTGGTGAGGGAAGTCGACGCTTGTTGTCTTGCGTTTCGTTCCCGAAACCATTCCCAGTATTTATTCTTTAGCACAGCTTTCGATGGAAAGTTAGAGTTTACAGGATCAATCCACAGCTAAATCAACCCCAGCTCTCCTAATAGGTTACGAACTGCCCACAACCATTTGATATGATGTAATGTATCACTCCTAATGATTTCTAAGAAGCCCTGTGCATAGCCTGCAAGCTCAGGTGTAGACCATAGTCTCCTCCAGTACAGAAGGGGACGCAATTTGGCTATTGCTGCAATAGGTTTCTTACCTAGATCAAATAACAGTGGGCACATGGGGGTACTCTGGAGAAGTCTAGTAATGTTTCTTAGAAACCTATTTTCAGAAATAGTAAGAGCTAGGAGGTTCTCGCATCCCCAAACTTTTGAACCATACAGTGCTGAACTAACAGCTTTCAAATTATAAATTTCAAGAGCTGGGCTAATGGGTTTAAAATAAGAGCGATTATGCTCCTGACAGAGAGCACCCAGGATCTGTCTAAGTTTGAGCAATGCTAAATCAATTTGACGATGCCACTTCATACTTGCTAGAAAGTTCACTCCTAAATAAGTGAACTCATTTACTAAGTCTAGTGGACCATCCTTCATGTTAAAACCCCTAAGATTTGCCTTACGGGCATTGAATGCCATTAGCTTTGTCTTAAACACGTTGACCTCCAAGTCCCCCTGACAGCAAAAGTCCTCAAAGACTTTTAGTGCCTTCTGGAGCCCGCTAGGGGTCTTGGAAAGAATCAACGTGTCGTCAGCAAACATCAGAATAGGTACTTTTTCCCCAGCAAGTGAGGGGGCAAATGCTGGTATGTTGGTATTGCTCTCATACAATCAGCTATCCCGTTAATATATAACGAAAATAGCGTAGGGGCCATCACGCATCCCTGTCTCACACCACGTTCCACGGGGAACAATTCAGTAACTTCCCCCTGCCCGCCCCATCTAATTTGGGCATTATTATCTTCGTGGAGCCTTCTAATCAGAGTTAAAAGGTCCAGGGGAAGCCCAAGCTGTTTCAAAACTAGCCATAATTTCCAGCGGGGAACTAGATCAAATGCCGCCCTTAGATCTACAAAGGCAGCATAAAGACTACCCTTGCCTAAAGTCACTGTCTTCCAGTAAATTAAAATGAATCTGAAAACCTGGTCGATGGTGCTTATTGATGCACGGAATCCAGCTTGCAAAGGAGAAAGGACTCTAAACTCTTCTATCCACCCCTGCAGTCTATTTAACACCAATCTACCAATAATTTTCTGGAAGCAGTCGATTAAGCTAATAGGTCTATAGTTCCCCGGGCATGCTTTGTCACCTTTTTTGTAGACAGGGATAATTTCCGCACTTTTCCAAGGAATTGGCACTCCTTGAGCAATCACATTAAATAGCAGGAGAATGTATTGACTCCAACTAGATTTGTCATGCAAAAAAATGTCGCCCGGGATGCCATCGGGCCCTGGTGCTTTCCCCGGTAGAATTTAGTTCAATGCTGACTCTACTTCCCTCATAGTAAAGGTTTCTCCCGAGTACATCACACTTGCATGTACAATTTCCCCCACTTCAGGGGCAGAAGCATATTGGGGCTTAAAATGATGAACCCAGGCAGATACAGAAACATGATTTTGGGGACGCTCAGCTCGGTCCATGGTTGACCATTTATATATGTGCCAAAACTGCTTAGGATTTTTTGAGGCACACGCATCCCTCAGATCGTGCCACCTTTTAGCATCCCAAGCTTTCTTGGCCTTTACTTGTTTAGCCTTATAAAGAGTTCTCATCTCACGGACCCTTGATGAGTCACCCCCTCTTATGGCTCTCCCAAGGGGCAGGCGTGCCTCCCGGCATTCATCGTTATACCATCGTCCCTCTTTCTGGGTTGAAACCTTGGGCAGCTTTCCCTTCTTCTCAAAGAATAAACGCAAAAGATTAAAAAAAGTGGTGTGGGTGCTCACTATACTGCCTTGATCTCCTTTCTGATATACACAAGCCTCAAGTTCTTTGGTGGCGAGATCCAGGCTCTGTTCTATGTCGTCTAGCAAGGTTGGAGCTTCTTTTACCTGTACCCATTAAAGTCTCCTTAGGTCGTTCGTGGGAACAACTTTGCCAAGATAATTCCTATCAACTAAATGAGTATCTATAATTTGATAAGACCAAAGCAGAGAACAACAGAGCGGATTATGGTCACTTTCGAGCCTTGCAGTGACCTTCATGTCCTCCACCAAGTACCACAGGCTCAGGCTTATCAAAACACAATCAATTCTGCTTACAAAGAGCCCGTTGTTAAACGTATTAGCTCCTAGCCTATCTGATTTGGTTTGCCCACTCAAAGCCCTTAGGCCCTGTTCCATACAGATACTATTTAATTGGATAGCCACATCAGTCCACTTTCTAATAGGCTGCAGCTCCAGTGGTGGGACCCCCCAATTTACTATAATCAACCCCAATCCAGTGGCCATCTTCTTCAGTAAGGGGTTCAAACGAAGTGTTGAAATCACCAATTATTATTACCTTAGATACGTCAGGTAGAGTGTCAAGGAGCTCCTCAAGAGCCGCTAAAACTTCTGATCTTTTGCCCCTTGTACCCCTGACGTAGATGTTAAACAACACAATTGATAGATGATCATTGGTGATTAGTTTAATAGCTTGGATATCCTTACTCTGAGTTGGCAGATCCTGGATATTAACTTTAAGCTCTTGGCGAACCCAAGAGCTTAAAGTTAATATCCAGGTTCTGCCAACTCAGAGTAAGGATATCCCCTGCAGGCCTCTGGGAATTAGTCAATCGTTGGTCTCTAGGCTTGAGGAGCCTTGCAAACTCCTGCGTCCCTGACAGACCTCAAAATCATATTCAATAAGAGAACGCCTAAACTGTATTCTGGAGTTCTCTGGGCCACTGGTGTGAAACACTAATGTGAAGAGATTCTCAACCAAATCAACACTCTTCATAGTGAGTTCAATACTATCAAATGGTTGATTTTGAAGAGAAATCCTACGCGCAGCTAGGATGTCCTCCCTAATCACCGATCGACAACCTCTCACAAATCTAATCCAGTGAATAGCTTTGTTTGTCAACGAATCACCGTTCTCACTGGTACTATTTGGGGTTAGTTTAGGAACATTGACCATATAGATTCTACGGACCTTTGGTTTATTCAAATTATACCCTCTAGTTGGCCCCAAACCCGGTCCGTGAAGCCCTAGGTCCTCTTGTGCAAAAGCATTAACCCTAACCGGTAAATGGGTGCTGCTATTTATACCATGCGCGGGGCCAGGTTCAATGATTCGGGGATGCATACCTTGCTGGATGATCTTTCAAGCCAATAGGGCGTCTTTTATTTAAGTGATTCGTACCGTTACATCTTGAGGCTCCTACAACTTCGCTGTATCGGAGACTAGGGTTTGTCCAAAGGGCCAACGGAACTTTAAATAAAGGTCCTAAAGGGGGTTCCAACTTCTTACCAACCTGCAGGTTGGACTGCTCTTTCTCTTTCCGAACTGCCCCTGGTGTTATTGATCTCACCAATGTGAGTATCTCATTTAGAGAGCCCTTTATCAACTGCACTTCATCTCTCAGTGCGGAAACTTCCAATTTGAGTTTTTCTAGGGACTGCTCTTGCAACCCTGCAATGGGGTTACACTCACAAGAAAGGCTTTTAGTTTGAGTTTGAGCTTGTAAGGACTTCGGTGCCTTTTCCTTTACCCTATTTAGTATTTGCACGTCACCGAGTGGTTGGAACCTGTTAGTGCAGATGACAATAGGATCAATGTGAACAGTATTATCTATATTTGCAGATGCCAAATCACCCCCTAATCAATACCACTTTCAAGAGAAGCATTTACGACCTAAATCTCACTAGGTGAATTAGGTAACTGGCTTTTACTAGCTTTACAGAACATATCTGGAATAGATAACTGTACGCAGTTTACCTGAGTCTTTTCTTTCTGGTAAGGTTTGGGATTAATATTTACAGGTTTAGGGGGGACTAATTCAAGGATATCCTCACACTCGCTGATCAGTGTGTCTATCCGGTTCATTACACAATTATTAGCGATAACCTTCCGTGCCTTTTTTGCCTTTTTCCTAATATTACGCTTAGGCCCTCCCTCAGTTCCCTCCCCGCTCTCTTCCAGAGCCTTCCGCTTCCCCATTGCCCTATGTCAATACTAGTACAGATTAATCAGTAATCACGCTAATAATAACCCACTCTGCCTACCGGAAGCGGGACATCCTTGGCACTTGCACGAGCATCTCCTCTCTCTATGGATCTCCACTCCTTTTGCTTCTAAGTTCATTTTTACAGTGAGCCGCACGTGGTGATCTTATAAATGAGGATTGTAGTAAAGGCAACACATTTGATTTGTAAAGCGCATGATAAGGTCATTGGTTGCCATAGCACTATGAAGCAAATCTTTACAATTGCATACGTGAATCCTTTATGTTAGCAAAAATATGTCTTTTTTTCTTACTATACATTATTTGAACTGCAAAACATTTGTACTGTACACCTCCCTTTCCTGCACTGAGTATAGACTAGGGCTGTTTGTGACACATTCAGCGCCATTTGCCTGATCAGCTTTGGTGCAAATTAGGTACACTTATACAAGTGAGGCAAACAATTGTACACAACTTAACGAACATTATGCACACAGAAGTCCCGTTCACGAATTAAATTACTTGTACATTCGTGATTTTGTAATTCCAAGTAAAGTACCAATGTGTGTGTTAAATCTTATATCAGGCGTAATAAGATTGTCTCATGCCTTAGACAAATGTTGTGAATCTGGCCCCATATGTAACTATTGGACTATCCATTTATTGTTTGTCTATCTCAGTCTCACAGCCCCCTTGTAACTCCTCTTTCCCCTTTGAATTTGACTCTGAATCGATGTGATAAAGTGCACAAATATAAAATCACACTGGATCAGGCCCAAACAGTTGTATTTAACCACTCGCTACTCCCAGCCTCTACTGATCAGGAAAAAGTGGGTATGGGCACCATTAACCCGATTTTGGCGGACCCATCTGCACTTATTGAACATACAACCCTAGACCAGTCATCTTTTAATAAGGGTGGTTAATTACTTAGTGAAGCAGTTATAACTAGCCCTCTAGAGATTAATGATAGAGTATACTGCAAATGTGAATCCTGGAACATTGCCGGATTACGCTCTATGCAGAATAATCATATTTTTGGGGAATTCGTACTAAATCATGATATCTTATGTTTTCAGGAAACGTGGGCGAAGGAGATAATCCACATCAATGGGTTTAAAACATTTCATACTCCAGCTGTTGAAGGGTCAAGTGGAAGGGCAAAGAGAGGGCTACGCACCTATATATCCAATAGGCTGAAAATAAAAAAGATAGAGCTGTATGCAGAGGAAATATACTATCAACTGATCAAAATTCATGTTGACAGAAAGCACTGTATTGCAGTGACAGATTTTTACAATAATATTCCCCCGGTTAAAGTCAGGGAGGTAGTAATGAAACTGGGTAATGATTTGAAATCTGTATGTAGCAATAACTGCAGAGACACGGTGTTAATTATAGGAGGGAATTTTTTTTGTGATTTGTGCTCAAACGTTGGTGGCAAAATATGTGGTCTCACAAATGAAGAAGGGATCAGCAATACCCATTTTCGACATTCATCACTGGGGGAGTTGTATGATGAAATGGTTTTTAGCCTTGATTTGGGTTTTGCAAATGAGTTAAGTGCTACACCTGTCCCCATGTCCCATACTTTTAATGGCAGAGGTCTATGTACTACCATAGACTATATAGTATTGTCAAATAGCCACGCATGTAGGCTCCATTCATTTTATGTAGAGGACAACTCATTGAGTGATCATTTCCCACTGTGTCTTTCTGTTTCAATGCCGTTAAGTAAGTCGGACAGACATGATAAAGCTGACCAGGCTTTAGCAAATATTAATATTAATAAGACAAACGGTTACACTCTGTGCTGGTCAACAGTGGATCCCGTGGCGATTACCAAACAAGTGGTAGTTAAATGCAAACTGGCCTTTGAGACCTGTCTGAGTGAAACAGCTACCCCAGAAAGTGTTTATCCTCTTTCCAATTAATATCAGATGCTATAAGGGAGTCATTATTTGTTCCATCTAAAAAAAAAGGAAAATCTAAGGGTTTGGTTCAATTCAAAGTGCACGCGAGCTTACACTAACTTAAAATATGAATTACATAAGACCCTAAAAATTTATATGAGGTAAGGCAGGCAAAAGGGGAGTATAGGTCGGCGCTTAAGGAAAGAAAAACTGTCTTAGAAATGAAGCATGGGAATCTTTGCATGTAGCCTCTCAAATGGGAGAAAGTTTGGCCTTTTGAAAAGTGGTAAAAGCACCTCTCCTGAATCCCAGAGGTGGCCTGGCAATAGAAATCGCTATAACTGAGAACAAATGGATTGAATACTTCTCGAGGGTATATAATGGTGAGGGAAATTCCGATACGCAACCAAATAATACTTATGGGGGAACTCCCTTGGATCCTCTGGCCCAATATTCCGATCTCCAGTTCACACTGGAGGAAGTGAATAAGGCTCTTTCTGTAAAATTGGGTGTTAAGGCTTCTGGGCTGGATGGGGTCCCTGTAGATCTGTTTAAGTCAAATACGACCCTATGGGGCCAATTATTACCAGGTAATTACGGCCAGCTGGCTTGCCCTTTTTTAACAACTTAGGTTGAATCTACAATTGTGCCAATCTTCAAAAAGGGGGACCGTCAGGATCCTAGTTGCTATAGGCCCATTTCATTATTAGATTCCTTGACTGGCCGCATAATCTTAGAACTTTTACATGAATGGGCAGAGGATAATAAAGTCCGGTCTGATATCCAATATGGCTTCTGTGAGTGTCTAGGGACAACTGAGCAGAGTTTAAACTTAGCTATTCTTGTCGGCAAGTATACGCGGTTGTGGAAGGGTAGGCTGTTTTTAGCTTTTGTGGATCTCACTGCAGCCTTCGATTCTGTGAGACATGGAGAGCTGAGGAGATGGGGGTGGATATTCAAATTATCCACTTCCTCAGACGTTTATATAGCGGTGCCAAGGCGCGAGTTCGATTTGGTCTAAGTGGTGATTGCGCGGCTCCATTCCCAATTAGGAGGTGGGTTAGGCAATAATGCGTCCTAGCCCCCTTTCTTTTTAATCTTTACACGGTCTGGGTGAGGCCCTGCTTAAGGATAACCAATATTTCCCACAAATAGCTGGATGTCCACTACCTGCCTTTCTCTACGTGGATGGCACGGTCTCATGTACCGCACACAAGTAGGTTTTCAGAGGGATCTGGACAGTTTTTCTAAATACATGGGTCATCTGGACCTTAGGGTAGATACCTCAAAGAAATGTATAATGAGGTGTGGCCGTGGTAGTCAGAGGTTTAGGGATATGTTTGTGGAAGGACAGAAAATAGGACAGACAAAGAGATTCTCATATCTCGGAATACTCTTTGATCAAAGTGATTCATGGACGCAGGCTATATTGGCAAAAAAAACTAGCATTCACAAGGACAACTGCACTTGTTAACTTTTCAAGGAAACTGGGCAGAAGACCGCCAGTAGAGCTCATACAGATATACAAAGCGAAATGTATTTCTACCGCTAGGTATGGGGCAGGGGTGTGGGATTTTGCTGATATGTATCCGTTGCAAATGGTGGAAAACCCCTTTTTAAGATACATCTTGGCCGTTCCAAGTAGCACATATTCACATGTTTGTCATGCTGAGTTGGGCTTACCATACATTTCCGATCTTATGAAAATGGAGCCTATTCTTTTATGGCATAGGATCTGAACAAAAACTGATATACAGTTAAATCAGGATATTTTAACAGACAGTTTGAAACTGGAAGGAGTCCTAACGATTCCCTGGGTAAGGTTTGTCAGAAATGTTATGTGCGACTTGTGCCATATAGAATATTATACTGACCTGAGTACCATGCAGTTGATTACTAGAAAGGACTTAAAAAAAGAGGGTCTTTTGTTCTTGGACTCCATAAGAACGTCAGCAGAGATTGTTAAGCCTACTGTCCAGTATAATCAGTTGATTTTAACTACTTTTAGTATACAACCATATTTAACAGTTGTACCTGGTGGCTATGACAGGTTTTTATTAACTAGATTTAGGTTTAGGATCTTCCACAGGCGTGTGAGCTTTCCACAAATGGACGATTGGGCCTGAGTAATGCAACTGTGTCCTTGTGACAATTTCTCAGAACAATCCACCACACATGTCCTTTTATTTTGTAAATTTTACAGTAAATTAAGGAAAGTTTAGATTGTTTCAATTCTAAAATCGCTGGGGATGAGACAATGTCGCCCGGCGTTTATTGTGTTGCAGCTTTTGGATAACGTACATAGAGTGTGCAAGATCGGAATTTTCTGAAAAAAAGTACTTAGCCACAGGAAATGTATTGTATTTTAATTATTGAGGTCATAAAGATTGCTTTGGCATATTAGTATTACTAACTTTGAATCTTATAATGTATTGTATATAACACTCTTATTTTTATCCTGTGTAATGAAATATCTGTTTTTATGTGCTTTTATGATTGTCTGAAAAAGCAATTGAATGAAGTTCTTTTCATTTGACTTGACTCTGAACTGTGAATCAAAATGGTGAAGACGCGTTGATACCAATAACTACTTGTCTTTCTTCCATTTCTCTAAATAAAGAACATTAAGGAGGCAGACGATTGAGGAGAGTAAGACCCGAATTTCACAGAACAAAAAGAATAAATAACATCCCTTGTACATAATAATCAACTTTGTTGAGATTTGAACAATGACATGATGATTTTGAGATTTGAACAATGACATGATGATTAATAGAATAGTAACGTAAGGTACAGCCGATACATAACATATGGTAATCAGATAACAGCCACAGTCTCTTTACAGCATGACATATGGAATCTTTTAATGGCCACATCATCTATTTAAAATATATATTTTAGAAAATTTGATGACCAGTGATAAAATACTATCCTGGATCCAAAAAAAGGAGAGTGGGAGACAATATCAATTCAATTCAATTCAATTCAAAAACTTTATTCGATCATTTTTTTTAAAATAATCATAAAAGTGCATACAGTACATCACATAACTTACAATTTTATCAAGTAAATTTATAGACATTAAGTTAAAAAAGACATACTTTTCCTAACAGATACAGATTTTAAAATATATACAGCAGTAAAAAAGCACACATCAGGTGCATCAAGTGCAAATAAAAGGCTCATGGCTGATTTCATAGAAAATACCTTATATTTTTTAAAAAGTGGTTTCAAATAAATAATACGAAATTGTAGGTAATAAGGGCAGATCAATAGAAAGTGCTCAGTGCTCTGCTTTGAGGTTCCGTCACACGGGCAAGGGGTTACAGTATGTGACTTGATGTGTGGACAAGCAACCAGCATGTGAACAATCCCCATTCGTAGTCTAGTAAGGACATACTGGTGTGAGCGTATAGTTACCATTTTTAGATATTCTGCAAAACCCGGTTCAGCCAGATTATATATATATTGTAAAAACAATGTGTAGAATACTGGCTGGTATTACCACAGCATAACTCTTTTGTTGAACCTCTTCAGTTATTTAATCGCTTTGCCCCATTGTCCTTCATGGATCAGAATGACTGACTCGCTCCCCCAGAAGATACCAACAACAAGGGTTTTTTACCTGTTTCTTTATCTGTCCCTGTACTTTCAGACTTAAAAATTATAAGTAACAGGGTTTGTACTATCTTGAGCTGGAATGTTGCTGGTATTAGTTCTAAAATTAGTAATAAGAACTGGTTGGAAATGGTTAGATCATATGACATTCTTGTATTCCAGGAGACCTGGGAGACGTCCGACGGATTTGCCCTAGACGGGTTTTCCCAGTTCTCTGTACCTGCTGTTTCTAGCACATCTGGAAGGGCAAAGGGAGGCTTGGCTATATATATATTTCCTTAAATGTTCAGGGAAAGCCAAGACAAATTAAAACTAACTCAACAAATATATTAGCGGTCGAATTAACTACATTTAACTCACAGCCTATTTTATTAGTTAATTTTTATAATTCTCCTGTCAGTCAATTGTTTAACGAGCATTTGGTAACTCTAGAGGATTTCTTGTCCACCCACAGCGAGAATAGTGCTCACGGCTTTGATGTGATTCTCATGGGAGATTATAATATCCACCCATGTAACATGGATTGCCGTGAGGAATACGAAGATTTTCCCCCTTCCTTTGTATTCCGCACTTTGAACATTCATCGCGTGGGGAGGCATTGGAATCACTCTTAGCAACTTTTAACCTTTATGAATTTTCTAGTAGTAGCAGAGACTTGAGGTTACCAACATTTGTGGGTAACAACTCTGGCACAATAGTAGATTATATCTTTCTGTCGTCTAGTATTTTGTCTGAGGTTTCAACCTATAAGGTAGTAACCTCAGTCTTCAGTGATCACAACCCAGTAATTTTAGAGATTTTATCCCAGGGAGTTCTTGGAAAAAGAGAGGCTGCAGTCTTATGTGCGACTAACTTAGTCCTGGGAGACCAGAACCGTAGGTTGAAGTGGGATCAAGTCACCCCGATTACTTTTATACAGGACACTTTGTCCAAAGTTGAGGGTGAGGTTGCAATCTGCCTGGATAATAATAATCCGTCCACTACCCTGATAGAAGCATTTAACATCATTTGTAACCAGGTTGATCTAGATCTGACTGTAAGGAATAAGGCCCGGATATGTAGGGGCAAAAAATGGTTTAACTCAGATTGTTCAAAGGCCCACTCAACTCTCCTAAAGGCTTTAAAAGCTGAGTCAAGAGATAAAGTACAGATAGCGCTGTTAAGGAAAAATTATAATGACGCTATCAGGAAGAGAAAATCAGAGATTAAACTTGAGGCCTGGAACGACTTGTTGTCGCCCGACATACAGAGAGACAGCTCAAAATTCTGGGCGATAATAAATCATCCCTTTTTTGTCGATTTAGATAAGCAGAGAGCAGATTGCATCATACCGGACGATCAGTGGGTCACACACTTCAGTAATATCTACAGTTGTCCTGATAATATCTCAGGCTGTGGATCACAACCCACACAAGCAGCCTCTCCCATTTCCCCTTTTAGCATAGAAGAGGTAAAAAAACTATCAGCGACACACATTCTAAAAAGGCTCCGGGCCCCGACGGGGTTCCCGCTGACTTTTTTAAGAGTGCCCCTGAACTAAGCGCCAAAATTCTTACTAACATTTTTAACGCCACAAGAGATTTTGTTTTTCCTATTAGCTGGTCGAAGTCTACCATTATACCAATTTTTAAAAAGGGACAAAGAACAGACCCAGCCTGTTATAGGCCAATCTCCCTAATCGATTCAAGTGTCAAGATTTTGGGAAGAGTCCTCTTAGGAAGACTGACTCAGCTCGTAGAAGGGAAGGGCATTTTATCGAATGCACAATATGGCTTTAGAGCCAAAAGGGGAACCTTAGATCAGTGTTTAAATTTAGAACTGATCATAAGTAAATATGTGGCTGCCAAGGGGGGCTCTCTGTACATGGCCTTTATGTACCTCTCCTCAGCTTTTGACCTGGTCAACAGGGCTAAGCTGTGGGGGGTCCTTTTGGCCATGGGCTTCGATGCCCCACTGGTGGGGTACTTGGCAGAGTTACATAGAGACCTCAAGACGTCGGTCAGAGTGACCAGGGAAGGAAGATGTACCTGCCACTTTGAATCAGGGAGAGGGGTTAGGCAGGGATGTATCCTTGCACCCCTTCTCTTTACACTTTATATTAATGGTCTTGAGGCAGTTTTGGCAGTGTCCCATACTGATATTCCGTGCGCAGGAGAAATAAAGATACCCGTTCTCCTGTACGCGGATGACGCTGTCCTTTTAGCACGCTCTGGAGTGGCACTGAGCAAACTACTCTCAGCCTTTGGGGACTTCATGTCTTCGCTGGACATGAAAACAAATGTAGAAAAATCCCATGTAATGATAGCAGGAGCCGCAGGCAGGAAAAGAAAGACTAAAACTTTCTTTTGTTCGGGGAAGGAGGTTAGGAGAGTCCCATCTTTTCCCTATTTAGGCGTGATCTTTGACGAAAAAGGCAAGTGGGGCCCCCAGCTTATGGCCAAAAGCAGCGCAGTAGCAAGAGCGGCTGCTGGGCTGCTCGGTTTTGCTAAAAAGCTTGGTGCTCGCCCCATGGAAAGCATTATAAAGGTCTATAAATCCAAATGCTTATCGGTTGCTCAATACGGCTCTGTTATCTGGGGGTACACTAATCATGAGTATGACAAAATTCAGAAAGTAGAAAATAAATTTCTGAGAACCCTGCTTTCTGTCCCCCAGTCAACTTCTACATACATAACACATACAGAGCTCGGTCTGGGCTACATTATCGATATCTTGAAGGTAGCCCCAGTTATTGGTTGGTTGAAAGTGTGGCTCAACCAGGAGCTCACTCTAAACCATCATATTTTTAAAGACTGTTTAGCCTTGGACAATGTACATAACATCCCTTGGTTAAAATACGTCAAGACGCAGTTAACTCTAGTTGGCCGATCCGAACTTTTTTCCTCCCCACATTTGATAAATTTAGAAGACGTAAAGACAGTCAAAAATCTTTTGACTGACCGCTATGTCTTGGAGAGGGAAGCCACAGAGTTGAATAAACACACGGTTAGGAAACATTGTACGATAACATCTGTTTTAGGTATGGAACCATACCTTTTTTCGGTACACAAACCATACCATCGTTTTCTCCTAACAAGATTTCGTCTTGATTTAATTCCTTTTATTCTGGGCAATTTTAAAAAATGGACTAGACCTGAAAATGCTGATCTTTGTGATTGCGATCATTTTTCTATTCAAGACACGACGCACTTTATCCTGTTCTGTGGCCATTACAAAGAGAGTAGAATTTTTTTTTTGTTGCCAATACTGTGCAATATGGGTTTTACACAGGTAAAACCAGCTATGCTATTCCTGCAACTTTTACCCAATTTAAAAGTGGCATTTCATGTTGCTAGTTTTTTGGTTGCTGGTGCACGTATAAATAAGTATCGTTTTAGCACTAGGCACTCTGTCCCTGATTAATGACTACCCTCTATATTTTATTGATTTTATTGTTTTTATATTTTTAAGATTATGGTACAATTTTATTCGTGTATAATGTGTTTTTAGGGTTTTTTAGAAATTGTTATAAATTTTAAAAGATTTCTTGAGATGTATTACTATGTGTCATAATGAAATGTTACCGTGTATTGCTCGTTCTTTTATGATTTTAATTAATCGAATAAAGAAATTTTGACTGACTACTGGCTGGTAGCAGCACTACGCTTTTGTGCCTTAGCCCTCATGTACACAAGCTTTAGCTCTTTTTTAGGGATATCCAAGGCACTGGAAGGGTTTTCATGAACATTCAGCTTAAAGACATCTTTAAATGAAGTAACAATATAATTGAGCCAGGGAATCAGGTTACACTTGTCCAAGTGGAGGCAATCATTAATAATTTTCCTCTTGAAACTGGTTTGTTCTTTAAGCCAGATAGATCTCCATACCAGTAGGGGTCTAAGACCGATAAGATCTGATAAGTGCTCCAAACCAACCTCCTGATGGATCAAACTGGTAGAGACTGAGGATGGTAAACAGAGGAGTTTTTTAACGAATTTATTTTCTTCCACTTGAAGCAAATTATGATTACAGTGTCCCCAAACCCCAGACCCATAAAGGGCCAAAGCTACATATCTGTGGCGATATATGTACAGCATATCGAATATGCGCCTGGTGCCCAATTTGGATGCGAATTTAAAAATACCAAATGCACATTTGCCCATTTTTGCCCTAACGTTAGTCATCTCATGAGACCATATACCCCCTCTGTTAAAAGTGATACCTAGGTAACAAAATTTGTCAACCACTTGGATCGTTTGATCCTTAAACGAAAATGATCTTAGTTTATTTACTTTCTTTCCACAAGCCAAAATGAAGGTTTTTGAATTGTTAATCTTAAGTTTTCTCCCATTGATAAAATCCAGAAATTTATCCATAAGTTTCTACAGCCCGACAGGGGTTCTGGATAAAAGAGCCTTGTCGTCCGCGTAAAGCAGAACCGGGATTGCTAAACCGTCAGCAGACGGAACATCGGCACTAACTAATCGCAATTCGGACTCTATGGCATTAATAAAAAGAGAAAAGAGAAGGGGGGCGAGCACACATCCTTGCCTAATGCCGGAACGTACTCGGATACTAGAGGTACATTCACCCACTTGCCCAAAACGGATCTTAGCAGACAAATTACTATACAAACGTGCCAGAAAATGAATAATTTCGGGTGGGGCCCCCATATTCAATAAGGTTGTCCATAGTAAACCATGGTCAACCAAATCGAATGCACTCGAAAGGTCCGCGAAACAGAGGAACAGCGAACCCTGTTTGGCACGCGTATATTTGCCTATAATAAGGTCTAGATTGATGCACTGTTCTATAGTGCCAAGCCCCTTGAGAAAACCAAACTGGGAATCCGCAAGGATGCCATTGTCTTCTACCCATTCCTCCAGGCGAATCAATAACACCCTGCTCATTATTTTCATGGAGGAGTCGAGAAGAGAGATAGGGCGATAGTTCTTTGCTTCGCCCCATCTCCCTTTTTATAAATAGGAATAATAATCGACTCTCCCCAGGTCTGTGTGCAGAGGCCATAGCAACAGCGTGAAAGACCTTGGTCAACAGGGGGCTCCATAACAATACATCTGCTTTGTATAGGTCGATAGGGACCCCATCA
Source organism: Lissotriton helveticus (assembly GCF_964261635.1). Classification (NCBI taxonomy): domain Eukaryota; kingdom Metazoa; phylum Chordata; class Amphibia; order Caudata; family Salamandridae; genus Lissotriton; species Lissotriton helveticus. The sequence goes on along the minus strand of NC_136061.1, from coordinate 1,492,627,206 downwards.
GGGCCGGGTGCCTTCCCTCCCTTACTACACTGAATGGCGTTGTCCACCTCGACGATTGTAATATTAAGCGGTGTAGGGGGACCGGAGTCCGCAACCGTATCTCTCACTGGGGATATCCCTCCTGAGTTGAATATACTAGAAAAGTATGATACCCAATTTTCCTCGCTTACTTGAGCAGAAAGTACGGGGTATACCTCGTTATGTAGGAATGGACTATTACCAGTATTCCAGAATAGCTTAGTATCCCGGAGTTCCACGGCCTTGGACATATTATCCCACGCTTCCTCCCTTAATTCCTGCTTCCTTAAATTCAGGTGCATTTTATAGGTGCGCCTTAGAGAACTGACCGCTTCCCTGTCCCTGGGTTTACTAGCAAGGGCATTTTTTAAGTTTTGTAAGGATTTTGTACATGCCCTGTTAAACCATCCTCTAGGGGCCCCTACTTCCTTTACCTTATTGCTGGTCAGAATCTTTTTCGTAATCTCGTTAATTGTGACAAACCCAGCTAATATACCTGTCAGGCCTATATTAGGCTCAAGACAACATTCCACCTCCTGGAGGCATGCTGACACGATTTTAACCAACAGCTGCTCCTCATTATGCCTCCCCCATTTAATCCTGGGACCATTCGGTCTATGCGGGATTAAGTCCGCCACTGTTCCATGTGACACGCCAGCCTTCTCCCCCCACAAAAACAAATGCATTGTAAGACAATTGTGATCACTAAGAGCCGGATCTACTACTTCCGGGGTGCTACACAAGGCATTTATACTTGCAGAGGCTATAAGGTAGTCTATGATTGTGGCGGAATTCCTTCCCACAAAGGTTGGAACCTGATTACCCTCATTATCTTTTCTGGGTGACAAAATCAGCATATCCAGTTTAAGCAGAAGGGTATTCAGTGAATCACCATAGGCCGTATGTAAGAAATGAGCTTGGTCCTCCCCGTCCTCTCCTCCAAAACCACACACACTCAAGAAAGAATAAGGACACATATGAATGTTAAAATCTCCTCCCCACAAGATATCAAAGGGTACACAGGTTTGCCCACACAAATTGTCAACTGCCGCATCGAGTTCATTGACCACTAAAGAACTGGAATGGTTGAACATATTATTATAATGGTTGATTAGTAAAACATTGCGGCCCCCATTATGCTGCAACCATAGTACCTGTGAATGTGAACCGACTGTCATGTGAGTTTTAACTCTCACCGGGAGACTCACTGACAGCAGAGTCACCAATCCACCTCTGGCTCTACCCATATTGGAATTCTGGGCCGGACAGTTATAAGCAACATAGCCATCCAGAAGGATATCTTCAGTAGACCACGTCTCCTGAAGACAGAGAATATCAAACAATAGAGACAATATAAAAAAGAAGCATTTCACTATCCATATAATGCAATGTAAATACCACCAAAAACATGCTGGCTCTAACTCCACTATGCAAAGAGAATGCTCAGCATCATTGGGACTTTGTGTAGTAATCCTACACACTGATATGGCTATGAGAGGTGAGTCTTAGTTAAACCGCCAATAAAGCACTTTTACGGATTTGTCGAAAAAATTCAAATATCACCATAGTCAGGTCTATGAATATTTGAAACTCTGTCATGCTCTGCTGCCACATGTTAGGGGTTAGGAGGACCTGCCTGACTGCTCTATCTTAGAATCTAAACTCCTGATGGAAGAACCTGGGGAGCGTAAAATCTTCCAGGTATACAGATCACTAGCAAACAACTCCTCTGACTCCTTCCCCCATCTCTATGAGGCATGGGAGGGGTACCTGGGACATCTGACTGAAGATGATTGGCAGGCGGCGCGTGGCTCCTCCACAAATCAGCTATTGCCTCACAATTTGGATTCATTCAGCTAAACAATCTGCACCGAATATACTTCACTCAACACTGACTGTGGAAAATGTGACTGGTAGCTTTACCACTATGCCATTGATTTTTGTTCCATAACAGTGCCCTTGTAAACATAGTTTGGAGCTGTAATTTGGTTGCTACCTTTTAGGAGGAGGCGCAATCAATGCTCGAAGAAGTGGTGGGTTAGATGTTTCTTCAAGATCCCAAGATGGCTGTTATATATATCCATAGATCTTGATGGAAAACCTTACAAACTGGCTCAAAGATGGAAAGATTCTGGTCTCCCCTCAATGGAAGGTTGAAAAAAGTGTTGGTCATTGTATGACCCTGCAAAGGCAACTCTTTAACTCTTTATGACCTGTGGATGCCTTTGACAGCATCAAAGGATCTGGACTGACAGGGCCCAATGTAGAGATATTCTATTGGAGCCACATACACGAACTACATGAATAAAATTAATGATAAGTTATGTAAATATATTTGGACACATCTAACGGGGAGGAGTAACTTACTTTGCAAAAATTTTCTTGTTGCAGTTTTATATAGCGATAAATTGAATTTAAGTTATGTCATATTCCCCGCTCCCAACCTTCTTGAACCCTGTCTTACCTCGAGACTTTGCCACTTTTCGGTTCCTGCCGTTCCCCTGTGCGTCCTTCAGAATGTTACGGAACATAAACTACAATTCCCATGAGTCTGTGCAGGAGGCACATTGCTGTCAGGGAAGCGAAAGGATTCATAAGCGCTTCCGCTTCTCCGTGTGCTGTGTTGGAGGTTTGGCATGATGCACTTTGTTGCTCAACTTCTTGGGGGCCCGGTAAGGGTGTTGATACACCACTAAATTCTGTTTTCGTTTTGGAGACAGTTCCTTGGCCTGATAAATCTTTTCGTGAGCATATTCTGAAAATATGCTTTGAGCTCAAATCCGGCCTTATTTACATACTTGCGGTGTCCCTCACTGTAGGCGAGACACACGTTTGTGTTCTCATGCAGGTGGTTGGAATACCGGTGGTATTTGCGCATTATTTGATTCATTGGTGCCTCATGTGCATATAACAATATTCCTCACTGTTGGTGAGACACACGTTTGTTGTCTCGTGCAGCAGATAGGGATATCTCGCATGTTTTGAAATCCCTTAAACTTTCACAGTTTGCTGATTAACTATTCGAACAGGGTATCATTGCATTATCCATTGAGAGTTACATTACTGAACCTATACCGTTCATTTTTATGTTAATATTTCACAATCTGCGTAGTGAGCTAAAAAATAAGGATTGTGCATATTTTATTGTTTACTGAATGTTTCTCTCTATATTCAGGCCACTCTAATAACAGGGAATAGTTGAAGAGTCATTTGATACCTCTTACTACCCTGTGATGTCAGGCCTTGTGAGAAAAAGGTAGGTTTGGAGTTTATGGACTAGACTTATGAATGTTATAATACATATGACGCAATAGAAATGGTGTTGTGGTGATTACTCATTTATCTTTATATTCTCACATGATTTCCAAATAGTGTGTCCTTTCCAGAAGGCTTCTGGTTCTGGTCCTATGCTGATTAATAGGAGCAGTGATTACTTCAAAGGCTCATCTGAAAAGCTCATGTTATTTTTCTTTACAGGTATTTGAATGTTAAGTAGAAGTGCTTCATATCTAGAGTAGATTATATCCACTTTGTTACTTGTAGGATAATATTTGTTGTCATTTCAGGTCTCCTTCCCAGCCGTCCCACCCTTTCCTTCCCTCGCTCGATCACTTCACTGATCTGTGCTATAACAGCATACATACTTGAAGCTGTCGAGAGGTGGACTATCTTTGAGCATCGTTCCGATCCTGAGGAGTTGGTGACACAACAAGGTAATGGAATGCTTTACATGAGCACCAGTTAGGCTTCACAAGGACATTTCGTATTCAATAGCGATATGTTGCTTAGGGATCTAACTGTCATACTGAAAGACGGGCCTTAATGTATCACATGGCACAGGCACCATGGTCAGTCTAGCCAATGCGGGCATCAGGGGTTTCCCCGGGGGCTGGAAAAGTGGGGGCCGGTTTTGGAGTGGCAGGCCCATTTTTGTTACTGGGGCCGCTTCTGCACGAGTGCTGCAATATTGTCCCTTAGTTACAAAAGGAGCAGTGCTGGAGGCTGGTTTGGTTAAGCAGCAGTGCTTCACACTAGCTCCCTCACTCATCTCTACCATCTTCCCCCATCCGAGCCATCCCCTCCCGGGCCGGTCCGATGGAATTTCCAGGGCAGCTTTGTGTTCCCAGTCCGGCCTGACAGGCACCTGATAGGTGCTTAAGTCTTCCCCTTAGCATTAGCTGTTCACTCTGTGAAGAAATTAGGCTCAATGTCACATTGTGTAATGGGTGTTTGTTCTTATACAGTATCTGAGTGTACTTCGTAGCAGTCACAAAATGCATTTCCAGTAGTTTGTGTAGATATGAATTAAATGATGTAATGAATTTAATGTATTTATGTCATACACAAAGCAGTAGTGGCTGCTACTGGCCATGGGTCGTAGGGCGGGGCTGAGGGAGGGGGGAAATAATAAAACAAAAAGGACTTATCTTTTTACCGCCGACTGCCGCCTCTTTTTTCTACGTCCTCCTCTCGGCATGGCTGGAAGCACACAGACTCCCAGAATCTCCTGGCCAATCACAACGCTGCCTTAGCAGCTTTGTGATTAGTCTGAGCGCTGTGGTTCAGTTCTCATACATTTGCTGGCAGCATGTGCATGTTCTTCACGCAGCCCTGGCAATTCCATTGGACTGGCCCGGAGAGGGGGAGGCGATCCAGGGGGGTAGGGGGTGGGTGAGGATAATGCAGCCTGCGTGGAGAACATACAAAGTGTGAGCAGCCTTAGTGGATTCGCCTCCACTGACAAAAAGCATGGTTTATTGATTTACAGTTTCCTTTTCCCTAAAGCCCCAAAACTGAGTTAGGTTTGTCTGTTCCTTTTGTTAGACCCTTTGGGCCACCTTCCACACAGCAAGGGAACTAATACTCTAAATATAAATTAAAATCTGCAGTCAATTACTAGTTTTGTAAATCCCTCAAAAATATAACTGTATTCCAACATTGAGCACTGAAATAGCAGTTTGTAATTCAAAAGAGGAAACCAGTGAAGTAATTAAGGATAACAAACTCAGATCACAAATTAACTGTGCGTTTAACGAACTTGAACGCATAGACACCATTCAGACACTGAAGAAACGTATTAGCTTTTTTAAAAATGTATTTATGGTATATATACCAGTAGCTACGATTTTCTCAACTCCAGCTACACTACATACTCTTCCAGAAGCTATAAACAATGCAGCGAGTGTGCTCGTTGTGCTAAAAAAAATTACAGCTTCTTCAAAGCCCAAAAACGGAACATCGCCTATTGACGTTTGTTCGTCAGTAAGCTAATGCTTCCATTTCCCTGGCTACTGCTAAACCACGTGGCCAGGGATCTGAATCCTTCTGGGCCCATTCTACCTTTCACACACAATAGGATATGTTGTGTATTGAGAAGATACCAACATTCGACTTAATAAGGGCACAGCTCAATAAACAGCAGCGCTACAAGAGTCCTTGAAAAATGCATAAAGATCGTTACTGGCTATGTCCCACTGCACTTTGTATTGGCCTGTGCCACAACAGAAACATAAGATCAGGGGGGCGTGGCTTGATGCCGTAGAAGATGGCGGCTGATTGACGCCACTCCGTGTTGATTCCAGAGGAGACCAGCTTTTTTGTGCGGTGGTGGCGTTTCGTCACTGGTTTTAACCCATGAGTTCTGTCCACAAACTCTTCCTGCTCCAACTGATGTCCTTTGCTTCTCGTGGTGAGACTTCATTATTGCGTATTCTGCTTTAAAGGTGCGGCCAGACTCTGTGACTGGATTTGCGGTCGCCATTTTACCTTTTTGGGAATTTCCTACGCGATACTGTTTTCGCTGCAATGAACCTCCTCTTTGAAGGAAAATATGTGAGAATATGCTATTTGACTTCTCTGCTCATTTGGACATATATGTATTCATAAATGCTGAAGTTTAATTGAGTAAATATGTAATTTATCCTGGAATTTCAGATATTACAGTTTTTAAACAACTAGATGTATTTAACTATTAATGAGGATTTCCAAATTATGGTCCTCTTTGAAGGAAAATATGTGAGAATACGCTACTTGACTTTCTTTGCTCACTTTGATATATGTGTATTAAAAAATGCTAAAGTTCTCATTGATTAAATATAGAACTGGAGGTATTTAACTATTCATGAGGATTTCCATATTTATTATTGATCACTCTATTTCAATCTTTTCGCCTAAATACTTTATTTTTTTGTGCAAATTCTTGATTTTTTTACTAATAACCTGCTTCTATTTTCCTGTGTCATACATGTCTATTGGGAGAAACAAAGCTGTTAAAGGAGGTTCTTCTCCTTGTCCTTCTAGATCTACTACATGTTCTAAAACCACTGCATTATCAACTTCAAATCCTTTCTCTATATTGCAAAACGACATGGGAGAACCAGAGCAAATCATATATCCTCATCTTGCAGCATCAATGGCCACTGCGCCTATCTTTGCTTCTACTCATGTTTCTCATTTGTCTACACTAAATGGGAAAAACAACTCTAAGTTAACTTGCTCTTCAGTGCTACCATCCACTAAGAGAGTTAAAAAAAATCCTCCTTCGCCAACCACTTCTCCATCACCAGCATTCTTGGAGTTACTCTTAGACGAGATAGGTGCTCTAGACAGCAAAATCAACTCAATGGATCAGCAAGTACAGTCTTTACAAATATCTTCTCAACAGATTCAAATTATTCAAGCAGAAATCCTGCAACTACAGCACCAAGTGGAAAAGCTTGAAAACCTCAGCAGACGCAACAACCTGCAAATCTATGGATTGGCTGAAGGATTGGAAGGATCCAACCCTATTTCTTTCTTTCAAACTTTTCTCCCGCAGGTTCTTGAGTTCCCGGAATCCCCACAGGCTTGGCCATAAGCCTCATGCTTCGTCATCGCAGCGCAAACCTAGAGGCGTAATACTATACTTTCTAGAATACAGTGATTTGCTGAAAGTCCTACAGGTAGTCAAATTCGAACGACGTATATCTTGGCAAGGCTCCCAGTTATTTTTCTCACAGGATTATGCTAAAACCACAGCAGATAAATGGAAATGTTTCCTAGCCATGCGACCTGCACTACGAAACTTAAATGCCAGATTTGGTTTAATCCATCCTTGCCTCTTTAAAGTGACTTATAAGAATAAAACAACCACCTACTAAGATCCCATTTTATTTAGACGATTTCTCGACAGCTGTAGAGAAGAGTCCATGGACTTTACAAGATCATCTTCTAATTGATAATAATTCGTGTTTACCAAAGACAAATGTAAGTTTACGCTGTTTTAATGCTATAACTTTAATAATTGTCTTTGTTTCCCCCTTATGTTTCTCCCTTTCAGGTGCGGTTTTCCTGTTTCACCCATTGTTGTATAGTTCGTCTGGAATATTACCCTACTCGTGGTTGCTACTGGAGTGTTTTGACTGGCTGCTCCGTCATCTCTTTGTGGCCTCAACACCCTCCACTCATGTTTGAGTTTTTGGTATGTTTTATTGTTCTTTCTACCTATTTTTCTATCTCCGTTTTTAGGTCTAATCTCCGCTAGCGCGAAGCAAGAGCTTATGTAGGCACTTCAGAAATGCTCCAAAAAAGCGGATCAGACACAGTGCATGTGCGAGGGGCGGGCACTCGCCATTTGGCAGCCTGCGGCCACTGACAACAAGAAAGCGCTTTGATCTATATCACTCCCCTCTCCCACTCCCTCCTCCCACTTGCTCCTGCTGAGCCTCACAAAGTGATTGCATCTCAGCCACAGACTTCCTGGCTCGCACGCATTACGTTAAAAAACATTTTACATTCACACGGTGCCTTTCAAATGCAATTTCAAAGGTTTCCTATTCCGTACAACTACCATTGCTGAGTGTGTTGCGTGCTTCTCTCTTGTTTTCCACATGCTTTATGTTTATATGTTTCACTTCTTCTGTGCCGTCTATTTAACCTTCTAAATTCATTCCCCTTGTCAACTCCCACTACATTAACCTGTTAAATTACAAATCATAGCTTTTCCCCATGCGTTTCTACCTCTATACAATCTGTTACATTTGCGTGCCTTTTTCTTTTGCATTTACACCTAGCGCTTTGTTAATTAAATATCCACCTTTCCCATGTAGGTTCTCATCTTTGCTGTTAATATACACTTTTCCATTATAAGCACACTTCTTTGCACTAAAACACACACACACTGCTAGATGTCGAACTGCATGCTTTCACTATCACATACACAACGGAAATTTCCACACACCATGCTCTCACTATCTCACACACAATGCAGTATGTTATACTACATCCTCTCACTGCACTGTCTCACACACACACTGCGATGTCTCACACACACTGTGCAGTTTCCACACAATATGCTGGTTCCCACACACTGTTATGACTCACACACACTACTATCTCACACACACCCTGCGCTGTCACACAAACACTGTGCTGCTTCACACACACACACTGCGCTGCCTCACACATACACTGCGCTGCCTCACACACACAATGCCCTGCCTCACACACACAATGCGCTGCCTCACACACACAATGCCCTGCCTCACACACACAATGCGCTGCCTCATACACACTGCGCTGTCACACACACACAGCAATGTCTCACACGACGCAGTCACACACTGCTGTGTGTCACTCACACTGTCCTATCACACACACACTGCGCTGTTACACACAAACTGCAAAGCAAGAGCTTATGAAGGCACTTCAGAAATGCTCCGAAACTACATTAATTTCAAAAAGGGGGTGGTGATGGACAGAGTATCTGAGTTAATCAGAACACTCCTACCCAGTCAACAGATCAGGGCTTGATCCATCACCGTTTTTTAGCTCACTGCACCATCCCAGTTCAGAACCTGGCTATATGCAAATTAGTCTGTCCCTGGCCCAGTGCATCATGGGAACAGGGCAGACCAAACTACCAAGCCAATTCTTTACTGAATCGTTTTGGCCACTATAGGAGTGGCAGGGTATGCTCAGACATGAGTCCCTTGCTCACTGCACCAACAGGACTCAAGCAAGCCGGGCCGAAGACGGCTGCAATGCCAGAAACCGGTCCCCAGAAGCTTGTTTCCTTTCCAGTTAAGAATTGGCTTGGTAGTTTGGTCTGCCCTGTTCCCATGATGCACTGGGCCAGGGACAGACTAATTTGCATGTAGCCAGGTTCTGAACTGGGATGGTGCAGTGAGCTAAAAAACGGTGATGGATCAAGCCCTGATCTTTTGACTGGGTATGAGTGTTCTGTTTAATTCAGATGCTCTGTCCATCACCACCCCCTTTTCTGAACCGAAACTACATTAACCTGTTAAATTACAAATCATAGCTTTTCCCCATGTGTTTCTACCTCTATACAATCTGTTACATTTGCCTGCCTTTTTCTTTTGCATTTTCACCTAGCTCTTTGTTCATTAAATATCCATAATACCCTTAATGAAGGAAATCAATAATGGGCTGCCTTCGACCAGATGCATGCTCATAAACTGCTGATCAGCTACCAAACATGCAACTGAGCTCGCAGAAACCATCCTTACCCACGATATTGACATCACCTTCATCACCGAATCTTGGCTTAATGAGTACTCCTCTCCATTCATGGACTTACTGGTACCCCCAGACTTTGCGATCATCAATAATGACAGAAAAGATCAGTGTGGTGGGGGTGTAGCTATCATACACAAGATCAGCATCTCTGTGACCGAAACAGACACCTTCAACTACAACACCTTTGAATGTCTTACCGCCACCATCAAGACAAGAGAGAACAAACCATTACTCTGCCACCTCCTCTATCACCCGCCGGGCCACACCGCCACATTCGGTGAACATCTATCCGACCTGATAGCCCACTCCTCACTTCGCGACAACACCAACTTAATTTTAGGTGACCTCAACCTGCACTGGAACAACGAAAACAACCCGCTGATCCAAACCTTGAATAAGCTTCTACATACCAACAACCTCACCCAACACTGCAGAGAGGAAACACACAAAGATGGATCATCCTTGACGCCATTATTGCCCAGCCCGACATAGTCACGATCGACCACATCCTGCCGGTTGACTGGTCTGACCACCACATCATCTTATTCAATATCAACCAACTGCTCCTATGCCAGCCCCCCAAGCGGGACCCCCCTCAATGGGTGAGAAATTTATCTCAGATCCCTCTGGCAGACCTGGAAGTCAGAATAAGCTCTCTCCTTCCCATTCCCACAGAGAATCTTACCACAACAGATCTCACCACCCACTACAACGCAACTATGACTGACATTCTAGACAAAATGGCGCCTTTGAAACTAAAAGGAGTCAGAAACACATCATCGAGATCCTGGTTTAACACTGATATAAAAGCTGAAAGAAGACAATTAAGAGCCGCTGAAAGACCCTGGCAGAACAACCCCTTCCCAATCCTCCGAGAACAACTCAAAACAATACGCGGGATGTACAACAATCACATCAAGAATGAAAAATCCTCTTTCTTTTGCAGCGCTTTAGACAATGCTAAAAACAGGCCTAAGGAGCTCTTCAAGATCATTCGCCAACAAACATCCAAACCCCCTGCACCCTCAGTTCTGGCCTCCAAAGACTTGAGTGAAAACTTTGCTAACTTCTTGTGGAGAAGTGTGGCTCAGGGGTTAGAGGCAGCAGACCCGGAAGCTGAGATCGGTCCTGGACCAGGGTTCAATTCCCCGCCTCGGCGGGTCTTGGGCTAAAAATTCCACGGACTCGATAATTCTCGCTCCGGTGCCTCCTTGACTCACGGGTTCACACTCTGCGACTCTGGGCAATAGCTTGCTTAATCTCCACAACGGCCCCTCGCGGCAGGATGCCTGACTTTCACCTTGTGGATACCCTGCTATCTCACAGGGGAATACCAGGAAGGGTTCCCTAAGCAAGCGCCAGGACACCCACTGCGGGTAGCTGTGCGCTATATAAGCTCAACTACATTTACATTTACATTTACATTCTTCAACGACAAAATCTTAAAGATTGAGCTCTCCCTTGACGTCATCCGCAATCCCCCACACCAGAGTGCGTCCCTTGGGACAGGACCTTCCACTCACAAGCTACCCCCAATACACTGGAAAGTCTTCAACCCCTCCTCCCATGCCTCCGATCCCTACTTAGCCAAAAAGCTCAACATCTCTCTAGCCCCACTCTGGACCTTGATCATTAACAGCTCCCCTACTACTGGAGTCATACCAGACGGCCTCAAAGTCGGCCAAGTCATGCCTCTACTGAAAAAAACAGGTCTAGACACTAATGGCTTAAATAACTTCAGACCCGTCTCCAATCTTCCTCTCCTGGCCAAAATCCTGGAAAGATGTGTCCTCCTCCAATTGACGCAACACACAGACAGCACCAACCTCCTAGACACCCACCAATCAGGTTTCCGAAAGGGTTGCAGCACAGACAGCGATCCTCAATGTCATCGATGACTTACACAAATCACTCGATGCAGGCCAATGCTCCCTACTCATTCTCCTGGACCTATCAGCTGCCTTCGACACGGTTGACCATACCTACTCATCAAGGCCCTCCATGAGAGGGTAGGAGCAGAAGAGGTGGTCCTCAAGTGGTTTTCCTCCTTTCTCCAGAACCGCAGCCAAAGAATAAAGATCAGAAACTTTTCATCAGACCTCCGCCCCGTCAGTAGAGGTGTCCCCCAGGGTTCAGTTCTTTTACCTCAACTGTTCAACATCTACATGGAACCCCTCACCACCATACTCAAAAAGTCGAACATCCCCTTCCACCTCTATGCTGACGACACCCAGATCTACCTTGAAACATCATCCATAGATGATATCCACAGACACAACGACACTCTTAGAGTAGTCCAACACTGGCTATCACAAAACCACCTGAAACTCAATAAAGACAAAACCGAAATCCTCCTCATCTCCAACAAAGAGGAGAACCCCCAAATCACAGAATGGCTAAAAGCAATCGACGCACTAAACGTCAATCTCACCCTGGCAGATTCTGTAAAATCGCTCAGATTCACCCTCGACCCCAAACTTGACATGACCAAACACATTAAGAACTACTCCGCCAAGAGCGCCTTCCTTAACCTGAAGCTTCTCAACATAATTAAACACTTCATCCAGCCTAACGACCTCAAGCTAGCCACTCAATCCCTGGTGCTCTCAAGACTAGACTACGGGAATGCAGTCCTCACAGGTGCAGCAAAATCTCACCTAGCACCTCTCAGATCCACACTCAACGCAGTAGCCAGAATGGTCACCGGAGTAAAGAAGTTTGACCACATCTCCCCAGCCCTCAAAGAGCTAAAACGGCTCGCAATTTAAATGCGTGCTATTTTGAGAATGGCCTGCCTCACTCACAGAGCCCTCCCCACAGGAAAACCAGCCTACTTGGCCGTCAAACTCAAGAGGGCAGGCCAAACAAGATGCCTTAGAAGCTCCAACACTCTACTCCTCATCCCGCCGAAAATCCACACACAAAAAACCGCGTCACGATCCTTCTCTGGAAATGCCCCCAAAATTTGGTACTCCATCCCAGTCCATATCAGAACTACTCCCTCCTTCTTACAATTCAAAAGACAACTCAATGACTACTTCCTTAACTGGTCTCTCCCGAACGGTTAATCTCGGCTGAAAAGCCCTATCCTGCACTCGACTGGTCAGAATCACCACCTCACCAAAACGTTTACCTCTTTTTTTGGTAGTCAAAAAGTTTATTATGTTTTTGGCTCTCAATGAGGGCCACATAAAATTGCACACACAAATTTACAATATAAACACTAAGTAAAATGACAATACAAAACGAAATGAGAACACTACTTATCTGCAAGTAAAGCAATCATCAACATCTCCCTGTACATCATTAATAAATATCTAAAAACCCTTTAAAAAATTTAAAAATTCTGGAACAGAACATTTCATTTGGAGGGCAGTAAAGTGCATGGAAGAACATTTTTACATTTACAATTCCTAATTGTAAACAAATTGGTTTTAACCATTTATGACGCAATGGGCGCAATGCAGGACAAATAAACAAGACGTGGTTGCGATCCTGGACAGCATTATTACAAAAATTACATATTGAAGATACCCCATACCATTTTGGTAAAAGAATATTAAGTGGAAGCAAGTCATGTCTTAAAAGGTACCATAATCTACGGACTCTATGGGGAATATTCCAAATAAGATATTGTTGGGCTAGCTTTGGGATATATGTTTTTACCAGGGATTCCCTTTCTTGTTGTCTAGGTTGGGCAAGTATATCCAACTTGTAGCACAGTCCCCAAGATGTACATTTTAGTTTAGACTTTAGCTCAGAGGGTGAAAGTAGGAATAGAGTTCTTTCATCCAATTCTAGCAGAGATACTGCTTTTCTAAAGTTTTTTACTAACAAAGAGAACTCGTTAAAATTGCCCAGGAGTTCCTTTTTAATAGCTTCTCTTAAGGTACCCGGTCTACCTCTGGCCAAACAGGCTACCCATCTGACGAGGGCAACCAACCCCTGTACCCAACAACTTCGGAGTCCGAATTCCAGCCTGCATGAGGATATAGAACATGCTGTGTTAAAAGAAGAGATTTTCCTTAGTACCTTTCCTTCCATTTTTTGCAGAAATCCCCATTGTTTCAACTCCACTAATTCAATTCCATATAGTAGAGTTGCAGGAATTTTCGCTCTAAATACATCCAGAAAGAGAGAAAAGTGTTTCTTCCCGGTAGCGTTATACAAAGAACATAACCCCGTACCATGGGCCAGCGCTTTACGTGAGTTATGTTCGATATGGGGGTTCTCACTAAGATTCGCTGATATTATTTTACCTAAAAAGGTATAGGTTTTAACCACCTCGAGTTTTTGTCCGCCAATAGCCCAATTATAACTTCCAGACCTACATTTTTTCTTGCCAAAAATGCACATAATTTTACTTTTCGATGTATTAATTTTCATGTAATGTGCTTCAGCAAATTGGTTCAATGCATGTAGACGATTAGATAAACCCTTCGGGGTCAAATCTAAAACAAGTATATCATCCGCATACATTAGGACCGATATAGCTGATCCTCCAATTGTCGGAGCTAAACCCTCACAAGCTGCAATGGAGGATGGTAGGTCGGCCGTATATAAAGAAAATAATATAGGCGCCAATATACACCCTTGTTTTAGGCCATTCTGGGAGGGGATAGATTGAGAAAGACCCCTTTCTCCACCTTGTAGCACCTTACACCATGTGTTCGAGTGTAGAGACCTAACTAATTCGAGTAGCTATCCTGGCATACCCAATGCAGCCAGCTTTCTCCACAGCGTTGGACGATCCACCTTATCAAACGCCGTGGAGAAGTCTATAAATGCCGCGTATATGCCACCACCTCGAACACGTGCATATTTGTCCATAATCACATGTAATAATGTCAAGTTATCTAGAGTTCCATGCTCTTTACGAAATCCTGTTTGTTCCATAGATAAAATACTATTTAATTCTGCCCATTCCGTTATTAGCATTAAAAGACATTTGCGAAAATTTTTCCTATTGAGTCCAGTAAAGCTATTAGACGATAGTTAGAGGGCTTATCCCGATCACCCTTTTTAAATATGGGGATTAATATACTTCCCCTCCAAGAGTCGGGGACTGTTCTTAATGTAAAGCATGCTTGAAATACTGGAAGAAGAATCCTACTCCAGGTGGTAACATCTTGCTTAATTATTGACATGGGCAGTTCGTCCGGACCCATAGCTCCGGAAGAGCGCATACTCTTTATCACGGTAGCTATGGATTTCTCGGTAGGGAGTTCTATTTTATGCTCTCTATTTGGGCCTGGATCCCATGTATCCCCCACTGCACCATTGGGTGCATATAAGGTAGTCACAAATAGAGTCCAGACCTCTTCCGTAATAGATATTGGAGTGGGAGTTGTCATTGAACCACATCCTTTCCTTATTATGGACCAGAAATCTCTAGATTTATTATGGGTAGAAGCCTCTCTTAGCTTTATCCATAGAGAGTCTTCTTTTTCTCTTTTTAACTTAGATCTCAATCTAACCCTCCTTCTTTTTAGTAAGGCTAACTGACAATCATTTTCCCCAGATCTATTAAGGTATTGTTTCCTAACGAGTTTATTTATCTCCTTATTTAGCATTAGTAATAAGCTAGGAGAAAAGCGTAGCTTTTTGGGATTTCCCGTTTTCTTGGCTATCCTGATGACTTTTTTAATAAAATTTTCGAGATGTAAAAATTCCATACCTTGCCAATGATCTAATTCTAATAAAGTTTGGGCAAGAATATTTTGTACATCCTTCATATTGGTGGATCCCCAAAAACATCTACCTGACTTACAATTAATAGTAAGACCTCTGTTCTTTAAGGACCAGGAATTAGTTTCAGGGGGGATTAGTGAGACAGTTATATTAATCATTTTATGGTCACTCAAGGAAGAGTGAGAGATCATCATATCTTTAATAAAAGAGAACGTATCATAGTCCGTAATTGCGTAATCCAAAATAGATTCACCCCTAAATGATCCATGTGTATAGTTAGCGGGCGTATCAGAGGGCATCCTACCGTTTACGATAAGCCCCTCTAAGTGACTAAGTTCCTCAAGGAGAATCTTACCTCTTTTATTAGTTTTTATTTTAGTAGGAAAAAGTGCTTGAGGTATATTGTATGCTTCTTCCTTAGATTTGTTTCTAAACATGTCTAAGGTTAAATTAGACACTTTGCTATTTAAGTCACCTACCAATAATATATAGGGGGGGCGATCAACCTCTAGTAAGTGTTTGACATAGGAAAACATTCGCTTTAAAACTATGTTAAAAGTATCTTCGGGAGGAATATATGCATTTAAAATTATAAATGAAGACCGTCTACCCACTGAGGTTAGATTATTAATGGTTATAGATTGGAAAAGATTACTAGTGTCCGTGTAGTGGGAGAATTGCCATTGTAAAGAATTAGATAGCAAACAGGCAATTCCTCCTTTTGCATGGCCTTTTTTAGAAGGAGTTGCAGGGGCCTCCAGGACAAAGTAATCTTTCCCTCCATATGGGAGATTTTTACACCATGTTTCCTGGATACATAGCACGTCTGCATTTAAAGAAACTAAAAAATCAAATTTCTCTGGGCAATTATACAGACCAGCGGCATTCCAAGAGACAATTTTTAAATGGGTGTTAAAGATGTTGAAAAAGTCGTGGGTTATTCGATGTGTTATTTGATAAAACTCCTGGTAACCAGTTCCACATCTGATTGTCATCTGTTAGAGGAATATCTGTGTTGTCAGGTAATGGAAGTACCTGAGAGACCATTCGTTTGCCT
Organism: Lissotriton helveticus; assembly: GCF_964261635.1. Lineage (NCBI taxonomy): Eukaryota > Metazoa > Chordata > Amphibia > Caudata > Salamandridae > Lissotriton > Lissotriton helveticus. The sequence continues at coordinate 1,492,610,921 of NC_136061.1, read as the reverse complement.
CTAGAGACCCAGATTTTTAAGTCTTTATTGCAGGTAGAGGAATCGTCCTGCCTAGAAACCAACTTTGTATTTCTTTCTCTAGAGGGATTACACAGAACTCTATTAACATAGGGTAACACATCAATTCCTCTACATTGAAAAACTTCCGCTTGTTGAAAAACAAGATTAGCAATTATTTTAGAGTAAAATTTTACCCTTGTTCGTTGCCCATTTACTGATCTTATTGGTAGGACTAAATCAATATCATTTGATAAAATTAATTTTAGACTTTCAATCTCTTTAAAGCAGTTAAGCAACCAAGATCTGTTCAATTTTAGGTCTAGATCAAATAACGGGAGAAAATCCAATGACAAAGTATCCACACATATATTAGGACTTTTTACTGGCTGAATAATTGAGCTCCTAGCTACATCAGGTTGAGGCCGAAAAGTGGGCGCAGATGGATTAAGTACCTTTGCTACTATCGGCATATTTCCAATCTCATCAACAAATGATGTTAGGGGTTCGAGAACATTTACCACAGAGCCTGGAACTACCCCATTCACAGTAGATTCAACAGGGGTACCCACCAATACATTGTTAGTGATACACTCCACTACCTCTTTGACGGAAATATCCGATAGTGAGTTATCTCCACTTTCTATAACATCAGGCACTTCAGGTATTATATGTTTTTGGAAGATGATTTGCCTCGATTTTTTCTTTTTGTATTTACGTAGCACCTTCCTTTTTTTCCCTTTAGATTTTACTTTTGTAGTTTTGTTAGTCGTCAAAGTTCCTTCCGGTTCTTTTTTTTCCTGGATAAAAATGGGAAAGAGTTAATTTCCACCCGTTTGTAATACCTCTACTAGACTTTCTTCCTTCACAGGAAGCTCAAAATCTTGTCTCTGTATGAAGGAAGATGGGGTAGGGGTCTCAGGGGGCTTATGAATATCAACCTTTATGGACATTCCCAGCGGTGGATTTTCCCCCAAAACATTAGTGTTATCTACGATTTTTTGAACAACAGGTTCAGTAGGAGGAATAATCATATTCTCAACGTTTTTAGCCAGCAATGCCTTCAATATCTCGGTAACTGAAGTCAGAATACAGTCGGAGCTCACAGCAAATTTACCAAGTAGGAGTAATATAGAGGACAAAATTTGCTCAAGTGCAATCAAAGACTCAGAAATTGGTTTCTCATTTTTTGGATAGCTAGATGGAGTAAACAAGCAAATCCCCGATAGATTGAGTTGTGGAGATTTCAAATCACTCTGCATTGAAAGATTGTCATTTGATTTGATAGATAGAGTGCTGCTATATAGCAGCAGTCCTGATGGCGTTGCTCTAATTGGTGATTTACTGTCCGCAAGCTGAGGTAAAGTTCTCTTGTCCATATAGCGACCACAGAGTTCAAGATCAATACTGGTAGAAATAGATACATCACCCATGTCTTCCTCCACGTTTTCTCTTTCCTTAGGGGTGTTGTGATGAAGTACATGCGGATTTATTGACATGGGATCAAAATCATCTCCATTTAATGTATGTGTAGGGAAAGTTACTTCATTTGACTGACTCTGAGAAGGCTTATTTATTTCTGTCTTTGGGTCTAGATTGAGATCTTTCTCCACATTAGATTGCAGTTGTACTTGTGGTAGTGTATCTACATCAATTATAGTAGGAAGTTCTAGGGATTTATTCACAGTTTTTTCCCAAATTTGTACCAACTGCATCTGACCTTTCAATTGTAAGCTATTTTCGTGCTTTTTTCTCAGGGGAATCGATCCTGATGTTATACATGGCTTCTCCCCTAGGACTTTCCCAGAACGTAATGTCTTTGCCGTCATAATGGCTAAGGGTACTCTAGCCCAACAGCAGGATTCACAGTCCCGAATATAAACACGCAATTAATTAAATATGGATCCACAGGGCAAGGAGGTAATGCTCATACAGGCAGATAGCGTTTTTCGTAGCAGAAAACCAATCTGCGTGTTTTCATACAAACATATACAATGAAATACTAAAGCAAGATACTGAATAAAAATACAAGGGCCCAGCCCGGCCTACCTCGGCCACTGAGGGCCACAGAGGGCCCGCCCTTTGCCCGGGCTTAGCCCGGCGCCGCCCGCGCGCGTCCCGCGATGCGCGGTACTGCAGCGCAATTTGAGCCAGGTGAGGGGGGCGTGGAGGGGAGGTTCTCCAGGCCCAGATGGCTTGTGGGCGCTGATGTTTCCTGGCCTCCTTGCCTGCCAACAAGCCCACAAGAACGAGTGTTTCCCGCGAAGCGGGAAACGCAAGCAGTGAAGCACAAGCGCTGCCAAATAGCGCTACAAAGTACAAGCGCTGCCAGATAGCGCTACGAAGTAAACAGGAGCGTTGCAGTTATGGCAGCACGACGAAAGTTCTCCTCCTCTGAAAAACGGCAGCCAACTCCAATTCAGCAACAAAGATCTCCGCTCTTCAGCGGTACTGCAGCGCAATTTGAGCCAGGTGAGGGGGGCGTGGCGGGGAGGTTCTCCAGGCCCAGATGGCTTGTGGGCGCTGATGTTTCCTGGCCTCCTTGCCTGCCAACAAGCCCACAAGAACGCGAGCAGTGAAGCACAAGCGCTGCCAAATAGCGCTACAAAGTACAAGCGCTGCCAGATAGCGCTACGAAGTAAACAGGAGCGCTGCAGTTATGGCAGCACGACGAAAGTTCTCCTCCTCTGAAAAACGGCAGCCAACTCCAATTCAGCAACAAAGATCGTTTACCTCTTTACCTCCTGGCATATGCTCATTATTGTGACTTGGTGGCTCCTTGACCTGTATTTATTTCTAACCACTTAAGACCTTCTATTATGCCTTGAATCAATGTATGTATATACTCCTATTAATGCTGCTTTAACCCATGTTGTGAAGCGCTCCAATACCCTCGGGTCTGGCTAGCGCTATACAAAACTCTACAATAAACAATAAATAAACAATTATATTTGCTGTTATTTCTTTGCACTCAAACACACACACACTGCTAGATGTCGAACTGCATGCTTTCACTATCACATACACAATGGTGATTTCCACACACCAAGCTCTCACTATCACACACACAATGCAGTATGTTACACTACATCCTCTCACTGCACTGTCTCACACACACACTGAGTGTCTCACACACATTGTGCAGTTTACACACAACAAGCTGGCTTACACACACTGTTATGACTCACACACACTACCCTCTCACACACACACTGTGCCTCACACACGTACTGCGCTTCCTCACACACACACACTGTGCTGCCTCACACACACAATGCACTGCCTCACACACACACTGCGCTGCCTCACACACACACTGCGCTGCCTCACACACACTGCGCTGCCTCACACACTGCGCTGTCACACACACACAGCAATGTCTCACACTACACAGTCACACACTGCTGTGTGTCACACTGTCCTATCACACACACACACTGCGCTGTTACACACAAACTGCACTGTGAGACACACACTGCACTGCCTCACACACACACTGCGCTGCATCACACACACACTGCCATGCCTCACACTCACACCGCCCTGCCTCACACACACACTGCGCTGCCTCACACACACTACACTGCCTCACACACACACTGCGCTGTTACACACAAACTGCTCTGTGAGACACACTGCACTGCCTCACACAGACACTGCACTGCATCACACACACACTGCCCTGCCTCACACTCACACTGCCCTGCCTCACACACACACTGCACTGCCTCGGACACACACACTGTGCTGCCTCACACACACACTGCACTGCCTCACACACACACTGCGCTGCCTCACACACACAGTGCGCTGCCTCACACACACACTGCGCTGCATCACACACACACTGAGCTGCCACACACATACAGCAATGTCTCACACTGTGCAGTCACACACTGCGGTTTACATACATATATATATATTACCTACTGGCGGTCGCCAGTAGGTAGTTATAATTAGGACCTAGCTACCATAGGAAATCCGCAACATTCTATTGGGAATAACTCTGGCGCCGGTTGAGGAATTTGCGTGTAATTTTCCAAAATTTTGGCCAGCTCCGCTCCTTCCCTGAAAGTTTTGGGGGGATTCGTGAAGTGGGGGCTGAGAAAAAAGGGGGGGTCCCAAAACGTGTTTTCACCATGTTAATTTCCATAGGACGTCTGCCACGTCTACAGCCCGAACCGCTGAACGGAATTGCGCCAAACTTTGCAAAATTGTAGGGACTGGTACGCAGATGTGCCTTTGCTATATTTGGTGAAAATTGCTCCAGTGGTTTTTTCGAATATTAACTTCAAAAACACATATATATCTATAGGCGCACTCCGAGCGCTCACCGGTACGCGTACCAGTGAGCGCACCCGGCGCGCTACGGGAGTGCGCGAGCGGAAAGCTGATTGGCTGTCGGATGTCTGTCAACATTCTAAACAGACCGGAGAGTCCGCCATCTTGTGTCTCGGTAGAATCGAGACACAAGAGGTGATTAAAAGGGGGCAGGGAAGACACCCCCTGACCCCCTAGGTTTTTTGAGGGGGGCCTAGAAGGACTCTGAAGGGCAAAAAAACAATTATTTTTTTTTTTTTATTTGCGCGGGGTAAGCTATGGGTGTGTTCCCAGGTGCGCTCTCCGGTACGCGCACCCAGAGTGTACCACAGGGAAAAACATTGGAAGAAAATAGTGTAAAATACGAATTTGGATTGCTTAGAGGTAGGGTAGCTCTAAAAAGAGCTGTTGTGTTATGTGGGTGATTTTAGTACCTACAAGTAGGTACCGATGCAGAGTCTAAAATTCACTTCAATACAATCACTTCGCTACTACCTCATAAATTAGAAATAAAAATGAATAATATGTCAACTAATTTTTAATTTGTAAATATTAATTTATTGTTCAGAATTTTCATAATTTAATAGAACTTGTAGCATGTCCTCATCTGGAATTTCCTCTTCAATCATATGATCAGGAATGTCCTCATTATAAGTGTGCCATGATGATTGTTGGAATTCTATTGTATCCAAACATTCGATTAATTCTTCGTCAAGAGATTCATCCCAAAAATTATTTATGTAATCTCCTCCTTGTGATAAAATGGTGCTGTCGATATCCGTGACATTTTGAATTTCAAAAAATGTAGTTGAAATTTCAAAAGAAATTTCCTTGGTCTCCTCATTCTGATTCATTTTAATTTCAAATTTCTTGCTGTAAATTGCAGAAAAAAGTAATCACTTTTATTTATTGTTTTTAGTAATACATAATATAAAAGTAGCTTAATCAAGTATTTAGTTCTTTAAAATTAATTGGGCAGTGTATAGTATCAGGCAGGAACTAGAAATATAAAGCACTGCATGTGATGAAGCATATCTTAATCCATAATTGTAACAGAATGACTGTAATAGCTAACAGAAAACATTTTCCAAATTATCTTAAAGTGTACAACTTAGTTTCTCTTACAAATTAACAACTCACCTTTTTAAAAGTCGGAGAAGAGTTAGTACTGTGTAAATCAAACTCCCGAAATTGAGCACCCAAAATTCCTCTCAAAAGTACCTCAGACAGGAGTATCACAAAATGGCCGTGTTTTCCTCTCATTTAATATATATACATAACCAATCACACTTCATCACACACAAATTCAAAATGAAAGCAACATTTTGATTGGTTCTAAATTTCAATACTTTCAAATGTGTTTTCCCCATGAAATTTTCTATAGGACATTCAGACACGGCTACAGCTCGAATGGCTGAATGTAAGTACACCAAACTTGGTAAAATGATAGGCACTGGTACAGAGTAGGGCCTTTTCCATATTTGTTTGAAATTGCTCCAGTGGTTTTTATGAAAAGCAACTTGAAAAACACACATATTTATCTGTAGGCGCGCTCCGAGCGCTCACCGGTACGCGTACCGGGGAGCGCACCTGGCGCGCCACGAAAGTACACGAGCTGAAAGCTGATTGGCTCTCGGGTGTCTGTCAACATTGCAAACAGTCCGGAGAGTCCGCCATCTTGTGTCTCGGTAGAATCGAGACACAAGAGGTGATATTAAAAAGTGGGAAATGATTAATGGGGGCAGGGTAGACACCCCCTGACCCCCTAGGTTTTCTGAGGGGGGCCTAGAAGAACCCTGAAGGGCAAAAAAACTATATATTTGTTTGAAAATTTTCGCGGGGTGAGCCTAGAAATAGGCTCTAAGCTGTGCAATCAAGATCCAGGGTGTGCCTTTGAAATGAGAGAGGAATGGTATGCGTTGCTTATATATGTGGTCTGTTTTTTGCCAGTAGAGACAGGGAAATAGTATGAGCAGACATACACATATTGCATGCAGAGACAGACATGGTAGATTACATGTAACATCCTGGTCATGTGCCGAAGATCGCACTGTGCGTCAAGCTTGATTTTAAATGGATCTGGGTGAATAATATGCTTAGTTAATCTTAGTTAATATGCTTAGGGAATCTTAGGCAGCGTCTGTGTTAGGCCTCTTACTTTAGAAATAGGCTCTAAGCTGTGCAATCAAGATGCAGGGTGTGCCTTTGAAATGAAAAAGGAATGTTATGTCTTGCTTATATATATCTGGTTCGTTTACAGACATCAACTAAGCATATTATTTACCCAGACCCATTTAAAATCAAGCTTGACGCATGGTGTGATCTTCGGCACATGACCAGGATGTTACATGTAATCTACCATGTCTGTCTCTGCATGCAATATGTGTGTGTCTGCTCATACTATTTCACTGTCTCTACTGGCAAAAAAGCAGACCACATATATATAAGGAGCACATAACATTCCTCTCTCATTTCAAAAGCACACCCTGGATCTTGATTTCACAGCTTAGAGCCTATTTCTAAAGTAAGAGGCCTAACACACATGCTGCCTAAGATTCCCTACTAGAACATATACTAAAGCCCAACTGATTTTAAAAAAACATGTACTTCCATATTTTTAAAGACCTCAACTAAGCATATTATTCACCCAGATCCATTTAAAATCGAGCTTGACTCACAGTGTGATCTTCGGCACATGACCAGGATGTTACATGTAATGTACCATGTCTCTCTCTGCATGCAATATGTGTGTTTCTGGTAATACTATCTCACTGACTCTACTGTCAAAAAACAGACCACATATATATAAGCAAGATATAACAGTCCTTTTTCATTTGAAAGGCACACCCTGGATCTTGATTGCACAGCTTAGAGCCTATTTCTGAAGTAAGAGGCCTAACACAGACGCTGCCTAAGATTCCCTACTAGTACATATGGGAAAGCCTAAATTACTTAAAAAATATATGTATTTCCATATTTTAAAACACATCAACTAACCAAATTATTCACCCATATCCATTTAGAAAATTATGCTTGACACACAGTATGATCTTAGGCAGATGAGACACATGTCATGACACACACACAAAGAGAGAAATGATACACATAAAAAGAGAGATTATGCACGGGCAAACTGACATGAGACACAGACACAGAGTACCTTTTAAGCTAAGAGAGACAAACTGTTAGAAGGCACAGGTGACATTATTGAGAAATGTGAAAATGTAATTCCTTATTTCAAACAGACACTCAGTGTGAACCTTGAGCAAAATTTAAAAGCCAGACATTTTACCAGAAAACGTTTTCCATAGTAAATCGTTTTTTACACAAAGCACAGTACATGTGATATAAATCAGGCTTATGTTGTAAACTAGTGTTTATATCGTTTACTTATTGTAATTGCTATGTAATATGTTTGTAGTGGTCTATAATATTTTTTTTCTTTACCACAGATTATAATCATCTATACATTAATCAAACAATATTCCATCAAAAGAACGACGTCAGAAAAAATATAAAAAATATTTAAGGTCCAAGAGCAGCGAAATAGAAGACTCATCCAAAACCAAATCTTCAGTGAAAAAAAATAATGCTCCTGGTAAGCAAACTAAGAATTTTCTCAGGAAGTTATTGAAATGTAAAAAAAAAAAGGATGATGTTTCTAAGAAGAATAAGACACCTTTAAATAGAAAGAAGAAATTTTGCTCCTCACAAAATGTTAGACCTGTAAAAGGAGATGATATTGTCTATAGCAATAGAAGTAGAAATCAATTTATTGAAATTCGTAGACGAATGTTTTATAACAGAATAGTATTCAATTTATTAAAAAAAGGAAAGAGGTATCAAAAAAAGACCGCTTTTTACAAGAAAAAAAAACATAGTAAAGATTGTGGATGAAGCATTTGAAGTGAAAAATAAATTTACTGTACTCTATAAAACATACATACACTCAACATACCTGTCACATTTGCAAATGTTTAAGCTATTGGCATTATAAATGCCTATGCTAATAATTTATCTATTTTCTAAAACAACACATAAATTAAAAAAATTCAATTAACAATTCCAATAGCTCACACTTTCCTAATGCGAGACCTATTGCATTGCAAATGCTTGTATTCTTTTCTTCTACTTTTCTTTTTCCTTCTTTTCTCTCTTGTTCTTTTTCTATCCTTTCTATTTCCTCCTATTTCTTATCTTACCTTATTTCTATTTGAGCGCTTTACTTTTTGTTACTCCAATTATTGCAATTTCTCTATTACTTATGCTGTAATTCATATAATTTCTTTTTATCTTTTTGATAAATTACATTATGTGTTGTTTCCTGGAATGTCAAAGGTTTGGGTACGCAAATTAAAAGACAAGGAGTTCTTACCCACCTCTCTAATCTGAAATCAGACATTGTATTCCTGCAAGAATCTCACATAGTTGCTTCAGAAGTTTTAAACTTAAACATCAATGGGTACACAATGTTTTCTCCTCTCCAGGTAAGGGTAAAAGAAATGGGACATTGATTCTCCGTCACAAAAAAAGAAAGTTTCTTTTATATCTCAAGATTCAGATAATGAAGGTTGATGGTTAATTGTTCACCTTAAAATTAACAATATACCTTTTTTCTTGTTTAATGTGTACGCTCTTACTCAGTCAGCCAGAAGTCTGGCCACATATATCTACTTTATTGATTTAAATTTCAACCCCTTATGTTATTTTTGGTGGCAATCATAACCTAGTTAATCCATACATAGATCGCACTACTAAAACGCCTTTTATCTCTTCTTCAATGAACCAACATTTGACCACATTAATTAATCACAGGTCATTTGTTGATTCTTGGAGGCTATGTAACCCACAATTGCGTGAATATACATTTTTCTCCCCTACTCACCTCTCTCAATCATGTATAAAGCACTTATTTGTTTCAAAGCATTAACACAACACATATTACAAGCTACTATTGGGTCAATCTTGATTTCTGACCATGCTCCAGTAATTTTAGATTTAGAACTACTCCCTACAACTGCGACCAATAAAAGATGGAATATTAATACTTCCTTATTAATTGGTCAAAGTTTCTCCTCCTCTTTTGATTCTTTTATTACCAAATTCTTTAATCACAATAGACCCTCTGTTTCATCTTTCTCTGTTGTATGGGATACTTTTAAAGCTTCAGCCAGAGACTTTATTATATCTTATGTTTCTAAAAACAAACGACATAGCTCTCAAAACGGGTTTTAAATACTTATACTTATTAGATTGCTAGAGGCTCTTTATTACTGCCACTAACTCTAAAGCTGATCTTAATAACCTCATTGTCGAGAAATGTAAGTATAAAAAGTTATCTACAGAAAATGCCAACTCCTATCTTCTTTAAGATAATGCTCATTATTATGGAGGCCAGAATAAAGCAGGCATACTTCTGGCTTCATATCTTAAGATCAGAAAGAAAACCACAAATGTCGCCTATGGTTTAACTTCTGATTCATTTCCAGTAATTAAAGATTTGGATATATTAGAGGAATCCAGAAAATACTACACTTCTCTTTATACTCCTGAATCTATTCCAGATTCTCTTAACATTCAATCCTATCTTAATTCAATATACAAACAATTTTCTACTGATATTGACTTGTTACCATTGACAAATTATATCTCTCTAAAAGATATCTCTCATGCTTTGAAACTCCTCAAAACAGGGAAGGCACCTGGCCCAGATGGATTCCCTGTAGAATTTTACTCTCACTTTGATAAACTTCTTCTCTCTCATATTCACTATTTATTTACTCAATTCATCTTATCTAAATCTTCCAGTGGTACTTTCCAGGAAGCTCTTATCTACCTAACTCCTAAAGAAGGAAGGGATCCTCATCTTTGCAAAAGCTATAGACCAATCTCTTTAGTCAACTATGATTATAAACTATTTGCCAAAATTCTTGCAAATCAATTAGAACCATTTTTGCCTTCTATTATTTGCAAGGAACAATCTGGTTTCATTAAAGGGAGAACCATCTCTGATAACATGTGAACTTTCTTTAACATACTGCATAAAGCCAACAAATATTCCCATTCACTTGCTGCCATCTCTCTTGATGCAGAAAAAGCCTTTGATCATGTGGATTGGTCCTTTATTTTTCATACACTTTCTTGGTTTGGTTTCGGTCCCAAATTTATTTCTTACATTTCCTTATTATACTCGTCAACCAAAGCTTTTATTTTTGCTAACGGTTCCACATCCACCTCCTTGCCTTTACAAAGAGGTGCGCATCAAGGATGTCCTCTTTCTCCACTTCTTTTCATTCTTGAACTAGAACATTTTCTTGCTAAAATCAAGCAAAATCTGAACATCTATAGTTTCCAACACAATGACACCCATATTAAATTGAGTGTTTACGCAGATGACATCTTATCATATTTATCTAAAACTGAGGATTCTCTCCCTGACTCACTACCGAAGTCTATGCTTTCTTTTCACTTTGTGGGTATAGGTTAAACCATGATAAATGGGAAATCCTCCCTCTAAATGTTTTATGTTTTAAACACGATTGTGTTTCTACTAAAGTAACATGGAACTACCAAAAGATTAAATATATAGGTCTATGGTTTGCCTCTTCCATAAAACATACCTTATTAAATCTGACTCAAATTCTTTCCACACTATCTAATTCCATTTCTAAATGGCATCCTTTATATTTATCCTGATTGAGCAGGCTTGATACTATTAAAATGATGCTTGCTCCTGTTATTTTTTATACAATGTTTGCTATCCCCCTCACTACCCCTTCATATTTATGAAAACATTTTACTCTACTTTATCTGTCTTTTTATGGAATAAAAAAAAACATGCATTTCCCTAGCCAAACTCAAACGCAATAAAATATATGGAGGTGTAAATTTCCCAGATGTTCAAACTTACTATAAAGCCTTTCTCCTTAAACAACTTTCTAAATATCTAAATAAATCAATTTCAAACCCATCCCCATTACGGTGAGACATTGAACTCTCCTTCCTTTCTCAATCCAAAAGTCTCTTACATCTCCTCACAAGACATGTTATTCTCTTTCACCCATAAATAAAACCTCTCATAAATTGTTTCAATCTATGCTCATTTCATATCTTTCAGACAAAGTAAGATTTCTTGGTCCCTCAATATGGCAGGCCACCTTATATAAATTAACAACAAACACATTTTTTGGAAGACTTGGCTAGATAAAGGCCTCCTTTCTATTCATCATCTTTACTCAAACAATAGGTTCCTTACCTTGCCTGAAGAGCAAACACTTTATAATCTGCCAAAATCATACTCTAATAAATTTAAGATTCTGTCTTAAACTATATCCTCTTCTTTGTCTTCAATATCTTCAACTACACCACATTTATCATCTCAATCTAATGTTCTTGCTATGTTTAGTACCAAATCAAGTGCCTCATCTATTTATACATTCCTCAACAAACCCCCAGAAGACAGAAATAAGACCAACATCAAGATACAATGGGAACAAGACTTTCATATTTCATGGATCACTGTACTTTGGGATAATTTACTGCTGAAAATTCGCAAAACTTCTAGATTGGCTAGTACAACACAAACACTCTTCTTTTTATGCAATGGACTTATGTTTACACCAAATTCCTTGCATACATTTAAATCTACAGCTCCCCCAAAATGTTGGACGTGTAATGCTTTAAATGCTGATTTATATCACATGCTTTTTTCCTGTCCCTACACAAATCAGTTCTGGCAAGCCCTTACATGTAACACAGCCATTGTAGATTTACTAACTAATTGCAGTTGCATTTCAACAAATAACAAAAAATTGGAAACAATCAACACAACTTTCTTTCCAAGCTTTGTAGTATAGTGTATGCTACAATCACCGACTCGATTGTGCATATGTTTCCCTTCTATCTCTATTTCTTAAAAGACAACATATATGGTCCCCTATAACTATTTTCTTAGATATATCTGACCAAAAACGTATCCAACATCGCCCGCTATCAGAAGAAGTCCCCAAACGACCATGAATTGTCTTATTGGTGTATTATTATTTTTCTTTTTCTCACTGTCTATTTTACAGCCATTATTACCTATAATGAAAGTAATTTTTAAAATGTATTAAGCTTTCCCGCCCCTTAATATGATGTATTGGTATGCTGTTATTACATTATTTCCTCTTGACTCCCCCTTATAGTAGTTGTATTTTCCCTATATATGCAACTGTTTTTTACTTTTTCCAACTTTTATTATATTATTAATCTATTTATTGTTAATAAGTACGTTCCATTTCTTATTGATTATGTACATCTTGTTGCATTAATTCAAAAATAAAGTTCCTCTTTTAAACTAAAAAATAAGAAACATAAGATCAGACTCTGTAGTGGTTTGAGGCTTTGGAATCACAGGTTGTAAATAATTATTTGCCTTAATTTAAAATTCCACCTTTCTATTAAGGACTAAGTTTGTGGATATCTTGACACCTGAAGAACTAGAAGGTGGTCGGAATGTGGGGAAATGCACAAAGGCCAGGGAAGTGGTGATAGTGAACACAAAATAGTATGGTGCGACACTGCACACCAGTCTTAAATGCGGAGAGAGCATGTACATTTGGAACACCAATCCAAAGTACATAGTTCAAAATATTGGACAGCGTAACTCGTTAAAATGAATAAATACGTAAATATAGGTAAGCACTAGATAAAGGTGCCTGTAGACACAGTTAACATAATCAGAGTGGGTTATCTGGAAAACACATACTGGAAACTGACAGTGTGAATACAACCCGCCCATTGCTTATTATTGGTTGTCTGTATTGTCAGTCATATTTGCTTGCTTCTTATTTAATTGCTTGCATTCCTCTTCTTGTGTTTATCCCTTTCCTGGACCATATCCTTTTGACTATCCTTTTGATTGGTTGACTTGCATTTTTACATGGCCTGCTTTCAGGGAACTACTCTTTTCTTTTTATTTGAGCATTAAATGTGCATGTGTTTTCCAGCTCTGTCGTTTGGTTTCTTTTCTTGCTGCCAAGTAGCAGCCCGCCCACAATATTGGCTCTCTCCCGATGTGTGGTGGTCCTTGTCGTGTGCTTCTCTCCCCAAAATTCCCAGTCCATGTGCTGTGGGTTGTTCTCTCCTACATGCACTTCTCCTCCGACTTGTGTTGCTCTCTTGCTGCTCGCTCTCTCTTGTGCGCTTCTACACTGTGCTCTGGGTTAAATTCTCCAGGTGTTCTTCTACCCCATCTCTGTGATGCTCTCTTCCTCATTTGCTGCTTTCCCCCTACTCTCTACAGCTCTCAGCTGCTCCCCTTTATCTTTCCTATTTGATTTTCATTTGGCATTTTTTGTGCTAAAAGAAATAATTTTTTTGATTTACTGATCCAAGTGGTGTCATGCCATGTAGATTGATAAATAAAAACAGAAAATGATATCCAGGTCATTCTGCAGGCATGCACATGAACGGCGATGCGTGGATGAGTCTAATGAATGATGCGACCCACCTGCGGTCACGTCATAGCACGGTTTTCTTATTTTCTTTGTTTGCCGATACTGTACAATATTGGCAGAACAGCCAATAGGTCCAAAACATAAGACCAACTGGCTTTAACAATGCTTGTTTTTAAGTTGCTTTAGGCATTTATTTTATCCAGCAATGCACCTGCTGGTCTGATGCCTTAAACCTGCAGGTGCCCCCCACATGTGGGACACCCTCACACCTGTTTCATGAGCATGGGGGAGACCAAGCACACGCAGTAGGCTGGCTCACCACCCGATTGGTACTCACGTCTCCAAGACGCTAGTAGGGGAGCTGTCTGTATTCCTTCTGCTCTTCTGCATGCTCATGTTTCTCTTCATGCAGTGACTCATAGGCAAGATGAGAGAAGAAGGAGAGCGTACTGTGGTATTCTTTGGTCCGGGGGCGGATTCTATCCTTGCACAGACACATAGGAACACATTGGAGTACCCCCTATGACTGCAATACCCTAGTGACTTTTGCTGGTACCCCTGACACTGGCAATCCCTATGGTGAGGGTGGGAGGAGTTTTCTATTCTGATGGGTGGGTCCCCTGAGGAACTGGCCCTTATCGTGGGATAACTCGTAAACTGCAAAACATGGTTCGGATTTGCTCACCCACCAGTAGCCAAGGGGGATCCAATAGGCAGGCTTCAAATGAGGAGAAGGAGCACAGGATGAATTCCCCAGCCCAATGGGTTAATTTGCAGCAGAGGGATTTTGAGTCCTGTTCATGGTGGACCCTGGTAGCCATGTGGACTTCTAACGTTTGGGATATTTTTGTGGAACTTCTTTTGACTGACCTTCTCCCATTTGAATTAGCTCACAGGCATGCCCTCATGTCCCTCACCTCCTAGTAGACTCCTGGGTTAGGGTCTTTCAGGAGCAACACCAAGTGGCTGTCAAGGCAGACTACATCCCCTATAATAACAAGGAAAGGGTGGTATTTAGTGGAAGAGACAAATATACTGACTTAGAAAAAGATCTGGTGCAATCTACCAGCCCTTTTAGTTATTCACATTTTAGTGTTTTTCTTACCCCATTCACTACTACACATGGAGCTCCAGCGAAATGTTTTAGAGTCCATCAGGAAGAGCCAAAACAGTCAATATAGAAAAATGGGCCCCTTAAAAATCTTTAAAAAATATATTTATTAATCATTTTATGAAGTACGACATACATCAAACCATTAACAATATGGGCCGAGAAGTATTGCAGACATGTGTTCAGAGAAACATTTGCAGCTTATCTCTGCTGGGCAAACAAGGTTGATGGGGAAGGGGGCGTCATGTGGTGCAGCTTCCTGACAGGGGGGCATGGCCATGTGCAGTTTGTGATAAAAGACCCCCTCTTGTGTTGTGGATGTGAAGTCGTGGGAAAGGCTCTTGTGATTCCCCACTCAATATGCACCCCACATTCAAACTAGCTGCACTTCCTCAATCCCTTTCTTCCTGTCCATTCACCTACACATTGCTGCGTATGCGTCTCTCAAGTAGCCGCCTCTAACAGCCCATCCCCTGCCTCTAGAGAGCTGGTAGCATGCCGTTCTCTGGGCGGTCAGCTGGCTTACCATTTCCGCCCACTGTTCTAGATCACGCTCAGCATTTTCGTCTGTGCGGACCAGGCGTAATTTCTTTTCCTTGGCCAAGGCCCAAACCCGGAGAATGTCCCTTCAGTTGGATGTCTGAGGCGGTGCAGGCGCCACTGAACGTACTGCTGTTCGGCATGTAGCCAACAGGAGACCCAAAGAGGCAAACCGACCGCAGATCCTCACACCAACCCTTGGGGCTTGAAGTAGATAAGGCAGGCAATGCAGGTGTATCATCTATTTTGACAGCTGTCATCACCACCATCACCCACCACATCCTACCAATACCTCCTCAACCCTGGGCATGTCCAGGTCATATATAGGAATGACACCGAGCTGGCGCTGCATCTCAGGCACTCACCATGGTGCACAGGAAAGAGTCTATGTAATCACTGAGGAGTGAGGTATGTGTGGTGCAGGAGGTAGAATTGGGTCAACTTAAATCTACTGCTACTCATCACTTCCTTCACCTGCGCACAGCTCTGTCCCAGTCCTGATCTTTCGGAGGATTTACTAAGTTATTTCCCCTCAACTGTTGCCCTCAGTGTATCTACACATCAATCCAGTTAAAAGCTACGTAGAGGAGTAATATCATGCCTCTGCTGTAGCCGATGTCAGAGAAAAGCCTCTTTAGCTACGGTCCTGGGGCTCAGCTGGAAAATATGGTCAAATTTCCTGTACTGCTCAGGAAATATTTACGTACTGCAAACGTATCCAGGGCTTAGGTTAAACAGCTCCCTTGCTTTTGTGAGAGAAACAAAAGTATACCTTTGGTAGAGACCCCCCACTTACTGGCAGCCCCCCAGTCCACTTACTTGCATCTATTACCATGTGCATTCTTTGGAGTGGTCTCAGCCACCACACGGGTAGGGTCTTGGCACAGGGTTTGCATCGGAGGACCCTACGCGTCGCCTCGTCCCATGCAGCCACCACCTGACGCACTATGAGGAGTCCCGGGCATCCTTAATGAGCTGCAGTGGGTACTCTCACCCCTCAACTATCCCATCAAGCAAGCATTTCTCCTAGTTAGGTCCACCCTCCCACCATTGCGCCGCATACCAGGGCAAGTAGTAGGGAAACAAATGAGTGACCCGCATTCACTTCCCCAATGAGAAATGGACTTACAAGTATTGCACCAAGGTTTCTTTGGGCCATCAACCTTCTTTTTCTTGTTTCCATTTTGGGAACCACCCTCCTTATTAGAATTTTGGGGGCCTGTAGAAGACTTCTGGTCTTTTTCTTTCTTATCTCCACCCTTCTGGTCTGCTTTCTTCTGATCACCTCCTTGGTTCTGGGGTTTCTGCTTAACCCTTGTTCTGACCCATTTTCTGACTTCTTACCTAATTCTTGGGGAGAGGTCAGATCTGAGTCAACAAGATGTTGATGCAATTGCTGGTTCTGACAGTTATTAGGGATCTGCTCTCTCATAAGATTGTACAATCCTGTATAGTCTGAGACTTTACTTCCCTGCAACCAACCCTCCAGAGCCTTAGTGGCATAATCAACAAAATCAGTCCAGTCTTGAGTCTGTGCTTTTTGGGTGTCTCTGAACAACAACCTGTATTGCTCAGTGGTTAGGCCAAACCCTTCAATAAGAGCACTCTTCAAGACAGAGTAGTTTTTAGCATCCTCAGGTCTAACAGTGAGGAGCTTATCTCTCCCTTTCTCAGAAAAGGAGAGCCACAAGATTGCTGCCCACTGATCTTGAGGGACCGCCTGTACCATGCAGGCCCTCTCCAGAGCAGTTATCCATTTGTGGATATCATCCCCATCTCTGTAGGGGGGCACAATCTTACTCAGGTTTCTATGCTCATAGGACCTGTCTTTATCCTTAGGGATAATGTTGCCACCAGTGGGAGTCTCCCCACTCAATCTTTGTTCTCTTGCAAAGGCAAGTTTAGCTTGGGCCAGGGCTACTTCCTCCCTCTCTATTTGGAGTCTAACAGCTCTCATCCTGGACTCATGCTCTTTCCTCTGGGAAGAAGTCATTCCCCTCTGAGAATCTCTTGAGGCACTAGAAATGTGAGAATCCCTGGAAGGAATTCTTTCTCTCCTATTGCCTGGGAGAATCCTGCTATTGGGTCTGGAGAAGTGATCCCCTTCTCCATTCCTATGTAGGACCAAGTTAGCTTGGCTAAGCCTCCCAATTGGTATGTGGTTTCCCCTCTGATCCTGATCTGACTCTTCACCTTCTGATTCAGGGTCTACCTCCTCATTTTCTACTTCTGGGGAGGTGCTCTCAGTATCTGAGGGTTCACTCCTTCTCCTGACCCTGAGGGAACTACTCTAGCTTTCTCAAGATCATCCTTCTCCAGGATGGCTATCAGGATGGGAATGGTAGGGTTGTGAGCCTTTCTCAGCTTCCTTGCAGTGCACAAGGCACTCAAGTTTCTGTGGCTGAATTTGTCATAGCTGGAGGTTGCCTGTGGAGGGTCAACCACCACAGGTAGAGAGCTTGGAGCTTCACCTGTGCCAGACATGACTCTAGTGAGGTGGAAGTGATGCACGTACCTACAATAAGTGTTTTCCTACTGTACCTTGCTAGTGAGTTGTAGTCAGGGTGTGCTAAGCCCTTCTACCTACAACTACTAAGTTCAGTAGAACTTAAATATGCTAAGCTTTGTTTATATGTACCCATGGTACTTAATGTGATCTTTCAATTTGATAAAAGATTGCAAAGGTAAAACAACAGCAAGCTCTAATCCCACCGCTGCTACCAATGTGAGAAGTTGGCCTGATGTATGATGTCTCCAATTCTGGGGGCACCTTATATCAGTCCAAACAATCCCTTATGGTGGTGGTTGTAAGTCAACCTTAAAGACAAGCTATCCTAGAGGTAGCATGGACTAAGCAGCCTAAAGGCTTAACTCAAGAGGACATGTGAAGCCAGCTGTTTTACCATATGCAATCCTGTAATATCAAATGAAAGGACACCACACAAGTTATATATTATAAAATATATGTATTTATTCTCAGAATAATCCCCACTACTCTTCATGAGCAATGAAGTACAAGCGTTTAAACAAAAGCACAATATAACATATGAAAGTTGCACAGTTATGGATGAGGCCGGTGGCCACTCAAACCATATATAAAAAAAGTGGTATAAGTATCACTAATCGATCAGTGGTAAGGCCTAGGGCCTTGGGAATCGCTGGGACTACGCTGGACTAACAGCAGTTCGGACGGGAGTAGCCCGCGGGATTCGGGTGCAGCGCTAAAAGCACACGCATGCACCAATGCAAAGTCAATAGTGCGTAAAAGTTATCGAGTTACAGTTTTAAGAGTCTTCCGACTGGACTAGAAGGACAAAACTTTAGACTTAGACACTAGAGGGGTAAACCACTACAGGAGCACCGGCGTTCAAGAGTTACCTCACCCACAGGAAGCGGGTGCACAGGTGCAAAGATGTGTCGGGTTTCGTCACGAAGATCTAGGGTGCCTGGAGATGAAGATGCTGCAGGCGCCCAGAAGAGAAGTGTCCGGTGTGACCCAAGGGTGGATCGAAGATGTAGAGTACCTTAAAGCAGAGGGGACAGAGTCTGGGTCACTAGCCAGTGACCAGGAAGGAACCAGGAAGGAACCAGGCGATGTCGGGCGCAATCAGGTGCTTGTCGTGAAGCTTGTCTCCGCTGCCACGTGGACTCTGGGGCACCAAGGATGTCCTGGAGTGAATCACGAGCTGTCCCATAAAGGCTCTCGCTGTCGGCGGTGTTGGCTTCAAGATCGGAGTCAACAGGCCTTGGCAAATGCAACCCACGCAGGATTCGAAGATCGCTTCTTACTCGGACCAGCAAGGTCAGAGCGGGTGCTCCTTTTCAGGGGAGTGAGGGCAAGTCTGGAGCAACCAGACTAGCAGAGCAAATTTAAAAATTAGTCGGTACTGGGGCCACTAGCCAATGGGCAAGCGACCGGGCCAACGCGTCAAGCAGGAAAATGCAAAAGGGCCCCACGCTGCACTCGATGAGTGTGGAGGGGTGAGCTTCGGTGCAAAAGCTGCTCGGGGCTGGAGCTTCTCAAACTCCAATGCACAGCTTCGAGGGAGCCTCGGATGCTACACGGTCAGCGCTTCGTAGTTTTTCCAAGATGGCCGGCCCCACGCTTCAGGTCGCCTCCACGGGTCTCAGATCTGCAGGGACAGTGGATCGGGCTGTTAAAAGGCAG
This sequence comes from Lissotriton helveticus, assembly GCF_964261635.1. Classification (NCBI taxonomy): domain Eukaryota; kingdom Metazoa; phylum Chordata; class Amphibia; order Caudata; family Salamandridae; genus Lissotriton; species Lissotriton helveticus. Next base: position 1,492,591,345 of record NC_136061.1, on the reverse strand, counting down.
GCACGCTGGGTCTTGTTGCTCAAGTTCCGGCGGGAACTGCAACAAAGCAAATGTCGAGGTGCTGGATGGTGCCTGTTGGCACAGGGTGGTCACTCCTTGACCACAAGGGAGATTCTTCAGTCTTCCACGTCAAGTGGGATGTCGAAGGGTCCAGAGTTTTGTTTCATAAGTTTCAGTCAGGATAATCTGATGTGCATCTGCACAGCTCCTACCTTTATTCCAAATCAAGGGGCTGGATTACCTGCTAGGTCCCTCCGATGGGTGGGACCCAGGAAGGGGGTGGTTACACCCCTTTCCCTTTGTCCAGTTTTGCGCCAGAGCTGGGGCTGGAGTGCCCCAGAACCGGTTTGACTGGATTTTGCATGGGACACCTTGTGTGCCCCAGGCAGTGTCTAGTTTCTTTCAACCCACCCTGCTCCAATCCACTATCTCCTGTCTGGGGAGGTGTAACACCTCCCTGTGACAGGAAACCCTTTGTCCAGGCCTCCCCTGCCAAGTTTCGGTCAGCAGCAGGAGGTCAGACTTGTGTCGGGGCAGCAGCATCCATTTTGTGATGCTGAGGCTCTGGGTAGGATTAACCGCGTTTTAAGTAAAGTAACATGTCTTCTCCCTCTAGAAGAGGGGAATGCTACCCCCGTCGCCAGAACTGGCGAGAGGGTAGTATTCCAAAGTGTATGACACCAAACACGACATGTTTTGATAAAGCCAAACCAAAGTTAGCATTAACCGCGAGGATTATAATGCACCTAAGAGTATATGGTATGGCAGTATCACTGGAACAGCTGCACGGAAATGGTTCCGACCTCTGCAGACAGGCTCAGCTCATGCTAGAGCACCATCTCACATAAAACCAAGCACTCTGCCTCCAGGATTGTTAAGGCCTGCCATAGGAGTGACTTATAGGTATATATGTGTCCAGATAGGTTTAGATATAGGTATACTATATCTAAGCAAGGGGTGATTACACCACCTTGCCCCAGCTGAGGGATCAGTCAGTTGTTTCGATTTAAGTACCAGCCAGGGGTGGCAAAAGATATGCTGCAGCCCCTGGTAGGCCTTGGATGCACCTATGCCCTGAGCACCAATAGTGCATGGTACAGGGGCTGACAAGGTGTCCAGTACCAAATTGGTGATGTACCTATAGTACATGTCTGTGAATTTAGAGACAGAACAGCAGGCTGTGGGTCTGATTAGCAGGCCCACAGCCACATTAAGTCGAAAACCAGTGAAGCAAAAAGCAAAAATTGGGGTGACCATAGGATAGCAGACCCTACTCTCCTACATTGATGTTCAGCGATTTTGCAGCCCATATCAATCTTGGCCCAAACAATAAAGACCTCCAGAGGGCCAACCCCTCCCCATGGGAATGGCAGAAGTAAAAAAGCAAGTATAACCAGACTTATATAGATGTGATGTCCCTCAATCAAACATCATTCCAATCAAGGTAACAGCATTTTGCTATGGGAGACAACATTCCAGGAAAGGATTTAAGCTGGGAGGTTGAAATTTCATCATACGGAGGGATTTGTTGGGGCAAGGGGAGTAGAACAGAAGGTGGAACAGAGGTATTAGTAGATACTGCAGCCCCCTGATCCCTCGAGCTGCAACCAGGATGGCAACTGAGACTATTAAGTATTGAAAAGGGTGGGAATTATTCAGGAATGGTACATGATTGGGTAATGCTAGTGGCGCTTTGGATGTTAGTGGTTAGGGTGGATACTGATTCCTGCCGGGGCTGGGAATCATGACATAGTCAATCAACTGCCTCGAGTAAGGACCCTCTTGATGTGGGCAGTGGTATCACATTATCATAAGCCCTGGCTGCAGCAGTTGTTGGAAGGTGCCTAATCTGGATGGATGAAGAATCCGGGGGACAGATCCTGTACTCTAATGCCAGAAGATTTTCTGCCAGGTCAGAGCTGGTCAGGATAAGTTTGATGCAGTCCATAGGTTTATTGTTGGACGTGCATCTCTGTGCCCTGATTATGTCTTCCCTAATCAGCAAGCGGCAACCCCATACATGACATAACCAACGTATGGATTTATTTTCCAAGGATTCATCATTCTTGCATCTACCTCTAGAGACTATTTTAGGGACGTTAACCATATAAACTGACTGATCTTATATAGGAGAGCAGGTAGATTGCTTATTCTGTTGACATGAGCTTTAGTACACAAAGATGGAACTGATAAAACAATAGTAGGCCTTCTACAGTTTGCAGTAACTTGAGAATAGAGTTGCTTTTGCGGAGTACTACAGAGATGAGCTTCAAGGGGACCTGTATGCATAAGAGTCTGAACCATCGTGGCTCGTAGAGATGGAACTACAGAACCAGGCGACGGGCCGCTAATTATAGAATCTCTTATTTTTGGTACCTGTTGTAAATTAGGTGGTGGGGAACCTGCTGGTATATGCAATGTGTTGTTAGAAACCAGCATTTTGACAGTGACTACAAGCTCCACAATCATCACCTTCAATGACCCAACCTCCTCCATATGTGAGATAACAGTCTGGAGAAGAGTCTGGGGTGAAGAAAAATGAGTGGGAGCTATTTCAATTAGGCTCTTAAAGGTTGGGATGGGCTGTGAGGGTTGCACTTCCTCACAGGATTCAGGCTCCTCAGCCAATACTGCAAATCGATTTGTGCAAATAATTAAAGGCTCAAGATGACCTATGGCATCATGAACAGGTAGAATGGGCAATTGGAGGGGAATGTCGATCAACGAGTGTGGCTCAGGACCCAATTGTGTAGTCTCATAACCGCTCACTGCAGCCTTACGTAAGGATCTTTGGAACATTGGGGGACAATAGTTGGGCGCATGGGAATATGATCCCTATTATGTAAGGAGTTAACATAATCAGAGGGGGCTGGTAGTTCAACTCCTAAAAGCCCTTCACATTCCGTAATAAGATTATCAATTCTATTCATAAAGCAATTGTTAGTAACAGTTGCATTCTTTACTACTTTTCTTGCCTTTTTCCCTTTGCCTGCTCCGCCAGCAGGGACAATTGCCCCCCCTGTGCCCTCCATAGTTTTCCTTTTGCCCATTACTACACTGACTATAAATGCTTTCGGTCAACAACAAATTCACAAATGGAACATTTATACCAACAAGAAGAGAAAATAAAAGGTTTAAAACATTAAGCCCCCTATGCTATATATAGGCACTTTTAGTACTGCCAAAGGGAAATAAATAACAAACAAAAATAATGGATTGCACAACCTTGACTCAACACAGTACCTTGGAAAAGTCTTTATAAAAAGCGTGTCCCAAGATAAGATGAAAGGGGTCTGGCCCTGCCCTACTTCTTCCTGTTAATGACGGGCTAGGACGGGCCCGCCCTTGGCCCGGGCTGAGTCCGGGCTCAGCCCGGGTGCATCCCGCCCTGTGGGTGGGCTGCAGCCCTTTTGAGTGCGCTGCTGGTGCTGTGGTGACGCTGCTCTCTCGCACCAGCCAGAGGCTGCTGGGAGATGTAGGTCGTTCCCCTCACGGCAGCAGGAGTAGGTGTGGAGCCGTTCCCCTCATGGCGGTATGGTGATTAGCCGAGCGGTTCCCCTAACGGCAGAGTAACAATCGGGCAAGCCGTTTCCCTCACAGCAGAGTAATAATCGGGCAAGCCGTTCCCCTCAGGGCAGGTGCTGAGCACCGACAAGCGCATCCCCTTTGAGTATTAAGTGGCAGGTTGTCTCTGGGTTACTGAGCTCTGCATTGTATGTGACTATTGACGAAATAAAAATAGTTGTTAAAAAAAAGGTTACAGGGACATTATAGCTAGGCTCAGATGATTTCACTCATACAAAACCAGGGAAATTGAGCAGTTATACTTACCTGAGCTTACTATATCTTATGCCCCAGCAATGCACTACCTATAACCTCACATATTATATTACTCATGACATGGTCAGTGGCATTACTGATGACATCACTGATGACATCTCAGATGACATCACTGAAGACAGAACTGATTAAATTATCAACAGAAGCATTCACACACCCACTCACACCCCTATACAACCTCTTATACACCCACTCACCCGCCCACACAACCACTCACTCACCCAGTCACTCACACACCCACTTACTCACTCATACAGCCACTCACACAACCTCTCACTCATACACCTACTCATACAACCAGTCATCTACCCATACAGCCACTCACATAGCCACACACTCACCCAATGTCAGGAACTCGACAAATGTGTCAACTATTATGCAGGGTCCCAGGGCATCCAGAATTAGAGTTTTAATTAAACATCAAGTGATTAAACATTGGATAACTATATAGGGTCCTGGACAAACTCCACTACAAGATGGCCGCAGTATTTACAGACATATTCAAGTTCTTTGTAGGAACTCCTGCAAGACATTTGGGGTTATGACAGCTGCACAAGCTACCCTCCTCGCACTTCAATCAGAACCATAGAAAGAATCAGAGTTCTTGTGTACCGCTCCACATATTTAGTCTCTTGTGGAGTTTGTTTGTTGTTTTAGAGTAAGACATACCTTGACTCTCAGAGTACAGCAGTGTGCTGTTGAAGACAGCATTTATTTTTCAGGCACTTCCAGTCTCCTGTGATCCGATCCGTCTGAGAGTGGCGTCTCTCTTCTGCACAACACCCTAGGCAGAATTCTTTAGTCAGAGTGGCGTCTCTCTTCTGCGCAACTCCCTCCACAATTCTCTTCAGTTGGAGAGCAGCGTCTCTCCACAGCGTGATTTCCTGGGCAACAACTTTCAGTCAGAGAGTGGCGTCTCTCTGTAGCGAAACCTCCTCTACAGTCAACCTTCCTCCGGAGAGAGTCAATTGTCCTCAGCTTCAGCTGTGAGACAGGTTTTACCATCACACTCCAAAACTTCTATTGTAAGACAGGAAGAGTACCAGCTTATTGGGCTTCACCCTTGCGTACCCTCCGTCTTGTAATTCCTGTAGGGCGCTTCACCCTTCCTTTGCTTCCCTGTCTTTGCATTCCCAGCTTCCCTTTTGCACGCTCAAATACTGGATATATATTTACATATATTCAACTGTGAAATAGTTACCATCACCACAAGGAGTCAATTATTACAAGTACTTTCCTATGCTGAGAAAAATCCTTACTAACTATAAGTTCCTGCTTGGCATTCTGAACATTAAGTTGTCCTGGGAACTGAAAAGAATTGTTTTTTCTACTATTTCTCACTGCTATCCCTAGCATTAAACAGAAGAGGGGCTAATACTCCTAAGGCTTGTGGTAGGCAAATTACTGTTCGATTAGTTAGTAAATCTAGTAATCTAGTATTTGTAGTTAGGCTGTTAATTGTTCCTTCTCTTCATCTCTCTGTGCATTAGGTCCTCCTCTTCCCGGCAGAAGAAATTCAGAAGTAGTGTGAGACCACCCAAGAGTTACGGCAGCAGGATTAGTCATTTCTCTTTCCCTTTCCCCCTTGCTGGTAAGACCACACTATAATCTAGTGGGTACTGTTGGCAGGATGGCATTGGTAGATAGCGTCTCTTCGGCTCTTGTGGAGAATTCAGGTACTTGACTCCCATACAGCTACTCACACATACAAGTATTCACCCATATAGTCACGCACAAACCCACTTACTCACCCATACAGGCCCCGATTTACAGAACTAACTTACGACAAAATCCTAACCTTACTACCATTTTGGTATTCACAGAAGGAACTTATCCATTTTGGTATTCACAGAAGGCACTTACTCATTTTGGTATTTACAGAAGGCACTTACTCATTGAGGAGTACGTGCCTTCTGTGAATACCAAAATGAGTAAGTGCACTTACTCATTTTGATATTCAGTGAAGGCACATCCTCATCAATGAGTAAGTGCCTTCTGTGAATACCAAAATGAGTAAATGGTAGTAAGTGTAGGATTTTGTCTTAAATTAGTTCTGTGAATCAGGCCCACAGTATTTCAACACATCCACTCACTCACCCATAGAAGCCCTCCCACTCCCACTCACACACCCACACAACCATTTACATACCCATTCACACATCCATACTAGCACTCTCATATCCAATCATTCTCCCATACAACCATTCACACACTCACTCTCCAATACCGCCACTCACACACCAACTCACTTAGCGAAATACCAACTCAAACAGCCACTCACTCATATACCCACTCACTCACCAATACAGCCACTCACACAGCCACTCACTCACCTACAAAGATACTCACACACTCTCTAATATACCAACTCACACAGTCATTCAGACATCCACTCACACACAGATACACACAGTCACTCAATAATATGTTAGAATTAGTCTCACTCATTAGTAGTGCACCTAGTATCTAACTGATGTAGTAGGTTAGTATACATCTTTAACACTCATACATTTTTAGAAAATATTTACACTCACTGGATGATGTCATCAGTGATGTAATTTGAGATGTCATCAGTGATGTCTTGAGTGATATCACGGACCATGTGATGACTGATGTAATATGTGAGGTCAACAGCTGTGCATTGAGGGGCATAAGTCTGCTGAATTTCACTGGTTTTGTACAAGTGAAATCTAAGCTTAACTATAACGTCCCAGTAACCTTTTTTCTTTTTCTGTGAAAATATATTATATATATATATATATATATATATATATATATATATATATATCACCTATTGGTCAGTAGGTAGTTATAGTTACAAACTAGTTTTCATAGGAAAAACATTTTTTGATTTGCTAATAACTTTGGCATTTTTTGATGAATCTTCGCGAAATTCCCCCCTAAAAAGATCTATCATCCAGGTTCGCGCCTATCCTGAAAGTTTGAGGGTGATTCATCAAGCGGGCGCTGAGAAAAAAGGGGATCCCAAAAAGTGTTTTCTCAATGTTAATTTCCATCGGAAATTTTATTACAGGCTACAGCCCGAACTGCTGAACGGAATTACACCAAATTTGGCAAAAAGGTAGCGCATGGTCCAGAAAGCGAACTTTTTTAAATGGTGTAAATCCATTCAGTAGTTGCTGAGAAATTAAAAAAATAAGAATTTTGATATCTGGGGCAGCGTCCCGACCACGTGCTTCACTGTGATTGGCAGCCACGACCAGGAGCTTCACTGTGATTGGCTGCCAACACTCCAAACCAGGAAGTATTGGCATCCATCTTGTGACTCAGTAGAACCGAGTCACAAGAAAACAGTTGAAAAAAGATTAAAAAAGAAGAAATGGGGGCAGGGTAGAAACACCCTGACCCCCTAGTCCTGCTCAGGGGTTCCCACAAGGACCCCCAGGCCCTAAAATATTATATATCGTTAACGCAGGTTGGGAGCGTTAAGGGGACTCAGGGAGGCCTTAATTTATCATTTTTTGTCTGGCCTGCTCATCTCTACACAACGCGCCTTTCCCCAGTAATTTTGCTCACAGCACCCGCAGCCCGAAAACATTGCATTCTAGGACTTGGAGTTTCACATGGGTCGCTGTGGCAGTGCGACCATGTGACTTGGGGCTGAACTTTGACCCTCCAATGGGGGAGAGCACAGGAGACCTAAAAGGCGGGGGAGGAGCTGCAACCGGACTTACAGCGGCATCTGAGGAAGGCCACAGTGCCGAAATGCATCATGCCTATGCTGTTACTTTATAAAGGCTTTCTCTGCTGTCCCCTGATGTGGCCTCTCACCTTCTTTATTCGGAGTGGTGTTAATTTGATTACCTACTGGCGGTCGCCAGTAGGTATATATAGTTAGGATTTTTTGGTTTTTTGAAAATTCTATGTCTAATAACTTTGGCGTTTGTGGACGGAATTGGCTGAAATTTTCAGGAAAATGGCACATTTTGTTTCTGAGCAGCCCTTGAAAATTTGGGGGGGGTTCGTCCAGTGGGGGCCGAGAAAAAAGGGGGGTCCCAAAACGCGTTTTTCCCATGTTAATTTCCATAGGGCGGTTGGCCTCACTTTTAGCCCGAACGGCTGAATGGATTTGCACGAAACTTGGCAAAATTGTAGGGACTGGTAGCCCGATGTGCCTTTTGTAGGTCTCAATATATGTGCTGCAGTGGATTTTGAGAAATTAACGTTTAAAAAAAGATATATATCTGTAACAGCGGACTGGGCAGCGGCCCAGGACGCGTACTTTTCGCGCAACGGAGCTTTGAGAAGCGAAGCTGATTGGTTCTCCGGCGTCTGTCAACATTCCAAACAGTCCGTAGCGGCCGCCATCTTGTCTCTCGGTAGGATCGAGAGACAAGAGGAGGTCAAAACAAAGGGGGAAATAACTATAAGGGGGCATAGTAGATCCTCGCTGACCCCCTAGGTTTGATGTGGAGGTTTTAAAAGGGCCCCGCGGGGCAAAAAAAAAAAATAATAATAATAATCGAACGGCTGAATGGATTTGCACGAAACTTGGCAAAATTGTAGGGACTGGTAGCCCGATGTGCCTTTGCTAGGTCTCAATATATGTGCTTCAGTGGATTTTGAGAAATTAACGTTCAAAAAAAGATATATATCTGTAACAGCGCACCGCTTCGCGTACTTTTCGCGTTACGGAGCTTTGCGAAGCGAAGCTGATTGGCTCTCCGGTGTCTGTAAACATTCCAAACAGTACGTAGCGGCCGCCATCTTGTCTCTCGGTAGGATCGAGAGACAAGAGGAGGCCAAAGCGAAGGGGCAAATGACCATAAGGGGGCATAGTAGATCCTCGCTGACCCCCTAGGTTTGATGTGGAGGTTTTAAAAGGGCCCCGCGGGGCAAAAAAAAAAAATAATAATAATAATCGAACGGCTGAATGGATTTGCACGAAACTTGGTAAAATATTAGGGACTGGTAGCCCGATGTGCCTTTGCTATGTCTCAATATATGTGCTTCAGTGCATTTTGAGAAATTAACGTTCAAAAACAAGATATATATCTGTAACAGCGCTCCGCTTCGCGGAGATAAAATTATATCTGTATTACCTAGCTGTTGCTAACACCAGTTAGCGACGGCTAGTAGGAGATAGCGACCATCTTGGGTCCCACTTTGCATGTGAGTGATATTTATCACTAATGACATGCAAAGTGGGCATGCCAAGATGTTAGCGACTGGAAACAGTCGCTAACATCGCTATCTCCTAGGGACTGGTAGCCCGATGTGCCTTTGCTATGTCTCAATATATGTGCTTCAGTGCATTTTGAGAAATTAACGTTCAAAAACAAGATATATATCTGTAACAGCGCTCCGCTTCGCGGAGATAAAATTATATCTGTATTACCTAGCTGTTGCTAACACCAGTTAGCGACGGCTAGTAGGAGATAGCGACCATCTTGGGTCCCACTTTGCATGTGAGTGATATTTATCACTAATGACATGCAAAGTGGGCATGCCAAGATGGTAGCGACTGGAAACAGTCGCTAACATCGCTATCTCCTATTATCAACTTTTGGAAATATTCGAGATAAGCGCGAATATCTCCAAAAAGTAACAGCTGCCCTGAGCAGTTCTTAGCCATGTTATCCAATGGGAGGTGGATAACATGGCTAAGAGCATTAGCTCGGTAATGCATGAATATCGCTGAGTTTTCAGCGATATTAATGCATTGCGGTCGTTTTTTATCGTATTTGCGATAAACCTTGATAATAGCAAGGTTTATCTGCGATAATTTCTGACGGTAAAAAAATCTTTGCAATGCATCGTTAGGGATAAATATCGCTTAACTTTGGTAATATGCCCCAACGTCTGTTAACGTTCGATTCGAAGGAAATCAGGAATTGTTGAAAAACATTGTGTGCGCCATCTTGTCTTTTTTCAAATGCCACACTTTTGTCGTGCACGGCAGCCATTTTAGATGCCTTGACCAGACCCACTCTGTGCACGCTGTCGATCCTTAGCATGGCTCCCCACCCTCGCAAGCATCTCACCCAGGCAGTGGTCACCCCCGCTCTCTGTCTTATGCATGGGTAATAAACCTCCCCCCATCTGCGCTGCTCTTCCCTGAGAATCACACCCTGTGCCCGCCCGACACCTCCCTTTCGCCCTATTCACTACCGCACCCTCTGACACTCCTTTTCCTCTGTGTCCGATTGTCCAGGCCGGTCCTAGGCTATCAGCTAGCCCTGCAGATGTAGTTTATGGCCACAGCTGTAAAGAATCACCCCTCTTCAAAGGAGTTATAGTAGATCAAGGCCCACACTCGATGAGATCCGTCACAGCAGAAGCGTTGCTATTATCTGAAAACCATCCTGTATTGTGATTGGGGAGGGGACCGAGCGTGAAGCGGAAGATTCCAGGGATGACTCTTTGTACATCAAAGTTTTTACAATTATGTGTCACATTAAAAATATATAGCACTCCGACAAAGTAGTAAGATTATAAAACTTTAATAATTTATAAATATATACAAGAAAACAAAAATAGTAATAACATATAAACATTTTTAGGGAAAAACAACGAAGTAGCGGTCGGCTGTGCGAATAGTCCCAACGCAGCACAACGTCCAGATTTCCGGCGTGGGGCGTCGCGGGGGGTGGGTCATCAGTAGCAAACTTTTGTGCGAATAGTTCCAAGGCAGCAGAACGCGCCGAAATCTAGATGACACGAAAGTGATGTCTAGTAAGTTGCCACCCAGCAAATAACAGCGTGGGGCGTCGCGGGGGGTGGGTCATCAGTAGCAAACTGTTGTGCGAATAGTTCCAAGGCAGCAGAACGATGGCACCAAGGTGATGTCCAGTAAGTTGCCGCACTGGTTTTGGTATCCTACAATGCTGCTCCGAATAACGGCGTGGGGCGCCCCGGGGGAGGCGGCGTGAACGGGCCTCTCCAGGTGGAGTCTCATCTGTTTTAGTGGGGCGCCCCTTTACCGTTTCAGTTGCCATTCCGTCCGCTTTTGGTCCACTGTGTCAAAATCCGCCATTCAGCTGAGTTGCGCCCACTCTTGCGGTGCAGCGATAGGCGGCTGCCACAGGACTCTCAAAATGGCGGCAGGCTCTTTCCTTTTTGGGCGTGGTCCACTGAAATGGCCCTGGGACACCTTGGAAATCGGACGCTTGTCTGCTAGGTCTTGGACCCCATTCTCGAAAGCGTCCCCTCCGCCTTGAGAATTCATCAAAAGTTTTGGGGGCCCCGACTCCTGCAGGCTTCTGGTGGGGAGCGGCTGCCATGATTGCTCGCGGAATGACCAAGACGGAGCTACGAGATGGTGGTGCTCTCATGCTGACGCCAGTTTAGTCTGAAACATCCAGAAACAAGGTGGGGCTTTCATCGTTTGGGGGAAAAAAAAAGTTTTCATCCAATGAAAAGTGTTGTTTTTAGGTCATATGATCAAGCCTTCCATCATTAGGAAACCAAAAGTAAAATGAACCAATGAAAAGTTTTATAAACAAGTCACATGACCTGTTATGCGGCATAGGGTATAAAATGCGGAGAAAATACGTTGGCACGTGAGGCGGCGTCAGTAGCGGACCGATGTGCGAATAGGCCGAAGGCAATACAACGCGCCAAGATCCGGATGGCACCGAGGTGGTGTCCAGCAAGTTGCAGCACTGGTGTGGCCATCCTACAATGCTGAAAGTCGGCGTGGGGCGCCCCGTTGGCCTGTGAGTTTGCGTCAGTAGCGGACCGATGTGGGAATAGGTCGAAGGCAGCACAACGCGCCAAGATCCGGATGGCACCGAGGTGGTGTCTAGTAAGTTGTCGCACTTCTGTGGCCATCCTACAATGTTGAAAGTCGGCGTGGGGCGCCCCGTTGGCCTGTGAGATGGCGTCAGTAGCGGACCGATGTGCGAATGGGGCCAAAGGCAGCACAACAATATTTTCTGACTGACACCACAAGGCGCTGAGATGCCAAGATCCGAATGGCACCGAGGTGATGTCTAAGTTGCGGACTGATGTGCGAATGGGACCAAAGGCAGCGTAACAATATTTTTTGTATGGAAGATACCACTAGGCGTTGAGATGCCAAGATTCGGATGGCACTGAGGTGATGTCTAGCAAGTTGGTGTGGTCATCCTACAATGCTGAAACTCGGCGTGGGTCGCCCCATTAGCCTGTGAGATGGCGTCAGTAGCGGACCGATGTGCGAATAGGCCGAAGGCAGCACAACGCGCCAAGATCCGGATGTCACCGTGGTGGTTTCATAGTTGAGAGGCACTTCATCTGCAGTGGGGCGCCGAGATCCGGATGGCACCGAGGTGATGTCTAGCAAGTTGCTGTACTGGTGTGGTCATCCTACAATGCTGAAACTCGGCGTGGGTCACCCCATTAGCCTGTGAGATGGCGTCAGTAGCGGACCGATGTGCGAATAGGCCGAAGGCAGCACAACGCGCCAAGATCCGGATGTCACCGTGGTGGTTTCATAGTTGAGAGGCACTTCATCTGCAGTGGGGCGCCGAGATCCGGATGGCACCGAGGTGATGTCTAGCAAGTTGCTGTACTGGTGTGGTTATTCTACAATGCTGAAACTCGGCGTGGGGCGCCCCATTAGCCTGTGAGATGGCGTCAGTAGCGGACCGATGTGCGAATGGGGCCAAAGGCAGCGCAACAATATTTTCTGAAGAGAAGACACCAAAAGGTGCTGACATTCCAAGATCCGGATGGCACCGAGGTGGTGTCTAGCAAGCTATGCAGTTGAGTTGTGTGCGCAATAGGTCGAAGGCAGCATAACAATGTTTTCTGAATAGGAGACACCACAAGGCGTTGAGATTCGGTTACCACCGAGGTGATGTCTAGCAAGTTGCCGCACTGGTGTGGCCATCCTACAATACTGCTCCGAATAACGGCGTGGGGTGCCCGAAGGGGGGGGGAGCCGGCGTGAATGGGCCTTCCTAGGTGGAGGCTCGTCTGCTGTAGTGGGGCGCCCCTTTACCGTTTCAGTTGCCATTCAGCTGAGTTTCGGCTGCTCTTGATGCTACAGCGACAGGCGGCTGCAAGAGGACTCTCAAAATGGCGGCCTGTTCTTTGGATTTGGGCCTGGTCCACTAAAATGGCCCTGGGACACCTTAGAACTCGGACGCTCGATTTTTTTTTCCTTTCCTGTACATGCAAAAAAAGGTTAATGCCCGGTACGTTACACGCTTCATCTGCCACGATAAACTCTCCAGAGGAACCGAAAAAAAATATAGTTGTGGTAACTATACCATGCATCGTCATATGGAGAGGTGGCACCAATTAATTATAGTGCTGCATAAAAGAGAGATTTGGAGGAGAACCCCTGACCTGCTAGTACATTCATCAAAGAATTGGCACTGAGAGCTTCAGAGGCAAGGGAAACGGTCCCAAATATTTAGAAGAACTTTGGAAAGATTAAAATGACATGTTTAGATTGTGGCAAATTAATTTCAGGTGGACAGATGAGTGTTACTCTAATAAATACAGCATATGAACATCATCATAGTCGATGGTTGGTAGAGACATTTTGACTATATCCTGGACCTGCCCGTCCTCGCCCAAAATGGCGCCGGAATAAATGGGACTCGTAACTCCTTGTTGTGTACTGGTTGCAGAACCTTGAAATCACGAGATACGTATGCAGTTTTGAAGCACATGGCGGGCGGGGACGAGAATTGATTGAATATTTCGACATCCCTATTGATATTAAGTTCTGATGTGTTATTGATTACTGTACTGTTGAAAGTTCGAATTAACGTCACCCATGGTACTTGCCCGCAAATGTATATCTAGATAATTTTATTGTAACTGGCCCTGTCGTATTTTAATTATAAAATGTACGTCCACCGATTCCGTAACTGTTAGACACCTTAGTTCTTGCAACCTAATGGCCCGCCCGTTACGTTCCTCTACAGTGTAAATGTCTATTCATCATATACGATTACAGTTTGCTCTGTGGCAGGCCCACGTGGTTATAGGCTCGTATTTGTATAATGAAATTTTCACAATAAAGGTTTTTAAAAGAAAACATGGTAGTAGTATATACATTGGTAAAGTTTTTAATAATAGTGACTGTTTTAGAATCATTAAAAGGCAAGTGAAATAAAGCAGACCAATTACATGAAGGGTAAAAGGTATAATACGAAGGAACGCAGTAAAGATAAATGGTCAAGGGCTGTTGTGTTTTCTATTCCTGCAACATAAAGTGATCGATAAGAATCTCATATTCAGGCGTATCGGCGACTAAGACAGCAGGTCGACCCTCTTTTGCTCAACGGCTCCGTCATGGGACGAAGAAACGCTCTTTTTCTCGAAAAAAGAATATATTTTACTTGCAGGACAGTTGTAAAATTTCCGGGAAAGTACATTAGCCTGGAACATTATAACATATATTTAAGAAAAAATAATGTTCGGAAGTAATGAAAAGCGTAATTTTTAGGTCATATGACCAAGCCTTTCATCATTACAATAAGAAAAGTAAAATGAACCAATGAAAAGTTTTATTAACAAGTCACATGACTTGTTATGCTTACGTTACGCGCTGCGCGCCCCGGATGACTTCCGGATGCGCTAACGCGGCGCGTCATATGACGCATTACGCGACAACGCAGGTACAGAATATAGTCAAAATGTCTCCACCAACCAGCGGTCGGAACACAACCCCTTTCAGCAGGCTAAATAGTTCTGTTAAATGACAACAGAAGGGACAGGCAACAAGAACCATCAGTCAAAGAGGGGAGGGCTAGTTCTTCTCTACCGGGTTACATTGGGGCGCTACCGGAACTGATCGAATTGGTAGTCTACAGTGTTTCTGGATGTTTCAGACTGAAGCTGGGGTTAGCATGAGAGCAGCACAATTTCGTAGCTCCGTCGTGGTCATTCCGCAACCAATCATGGCAGCCGTTCTTTATCGTTATTTTGGGCGGGGTGGGTGGCGGAGCCGAGCTGTTTTGCAGCCATCATTGTGTGGAGTTCAGTTCATCTCACTAGTTTTGTATTTGTCATGAGGGGTTGTTCCTAATGTTTCTATTTTAGCGAGGTCAAAAAGAGATCCCATTAGTGGCCTACTGATTTTGCTCGATTCCTTTTCTTTTTTTTTACACGATTTTTCGTTATCTGCAAAGACTAAACAGAGTATTGCGACTCTGTGTTTGTTTGTAAATAGAGAATGAACCAAAGAGAACTAATTCTAAAACAGTAAATACTTGGATAACAATCAATCAAATGGAGAGAGAAGCAGGCACGACGGATTACAATGGGGGCAAAGGCCTGCGTTAACTACCTTTCACTATCTGCAAAGAGAGAGTACTCCTAATAGAAATGAGGGGGGGCGGGCACCATTCAAAGCAGATCAGTGTGCATAAACACGAAAATGTTTTCACTTACCACGTACTTGACATTCGACAGCTTATGATATTTGCTATTAAAAAACCATTGAAATTCACTGAAAAAACCATAGGTTATAGACCATATATAGTTAGGAATTAGCATTTACAAAACCTTGAAAATTCACTGAAAAAACCATAGGTTATAGACCATATATAGTTAGGAATTAGCATTTAAAAAACCTTATTTTACTCACACAAAACCATTGAAATTCCATATATAGTTAGTTGCACTAACTATATATCGCGCACCCGCAATCCACTGCTGATCATGTCACATATTAAATCATTCATGACATGGTCAGTGACATCACTGATGACATCACTGATGACATCTCAAATGACATCACTGATGACATCACTGATGACATCTCATTTGACATCATTCTTGTGCTAATACGATAAACCTCTTCAGACTCTAATATAACCTTAGATACACTCAGTGTATACAGACACTCACACACTGCCACTCATCCATGGAGTTACTCACACACCCAGTCAGTCATGCAAAGAAACAATCTCACCTCCATTTCTTCAACTATACAGTTAAACACACCTTACTTATTGAAACATATACTAACACATATTTACTCTCTTATACAATCCCTGATACAAGTTCACAATGATCGATACAACTACTCACTCATTCAGTGGCTCTCATGCACAGTTATTTATATATGCCAACTCTCACATGTACTGTGTTTTACATATGTACTTACTATGACATGTAGCATTGAGATATCCATTCACTCATCAATACACTCATGCACACAGTCAACTGCCCATGTAGCTGTTTCCACATGCACTCTTGAACTCATACACCTAGTGAATAAACTGCTCACACATCTATGCATAGAGTCACACACCTTCCAGCCACCCCTACACAAACTCAATCTCCCATAGAAATACTTGGGCAACCAATTAATAACACATATAGCCTCTCGTATAGCTAATGATCAACACATGCAGCAGTTTACAGAACAACAGACATAATGATGCACAAATTAAGACAGTTTAGTCACTAACCCATGCATTCAGTGAGACACATTTAATCACTCACTCATACAGTCAGTCACGCACCTACTAAATCCTTCATCCAGACACTTATACATCCACTCATTCTTCAATATGTAAAACATATTTAAACTTTACAAAAACACACAGACACTAGATGATGTCATCAGTGATGTCATGTGAGATGTCATCAGTGATGTCATTTGAGATGTCATCAGTGATGTCATCAGTGATGTCACTGACCATGTCATGAATGATGTAATATGTGACATGATCAGCAGTGGATTGCGGGTGCGCGATATATAGTTAGTGCAACTAACTATATATGGAATTTCAATGGTTTTGTGTGAGTAAAATAAGGTTTTTTAAATGCTAATTCCTAACTATATATGGTCTATAACCTATGGTTTTTTCAGTGAATTTTCAAGGTTTTGTAAATGCTAATTCCTAACTATATATGGTCTATAACCTATGGTTTTTTCAGTGAATATATATATATATATATATATATATTAACTGAAAAAACCATAGGTTTCACACCAGTTATAGTTAGGTGGAAATGTTACTCGCATAAAACCATTGAAATTCCCACGTTCTAGTTAGTTGGTCTCACTATAACTTGTGCGTGCAATGCACTGCTGATGACGTCACATATTACATCACTCATGACATGGTCAGTGACATCACTCATGACATCACTGATGACATCTCAAATGACATCACTGATGACAACATCCTTGTGACAAAGTGGCAGACCTCCTATCAGCATAAAATAACCTTTGACACACACATTCAAAAATAGAAACTAACATTTTCTTAAAAAAGGAGAAACCAATACCAATTACAACAACTTATTAGGTAATTCCAACATCTACATACACATCCACTCATTCACCAACAGTTCTATATAGTCACTCATGCATGTACTTACTCATCATATGTACTCATACACCTATACATCCTGTTACACACTAATACTCATCCATATAGTTACTCACACACAAATTCACACATGCAAATAAACTATCAAAAAACCATTTACTTGATTATACTGCTATATACACACCACTACACATACTTCTACAGAAACGGAAACATATTTACTCTCTTAAACAATCAATTATAAAAACACATACTCACTAACCCACCCATACACACAATCATCCACCCATACAGTCTTGCACACATGCTGTCTTCAAAATACATACAAATAGTGAGTCACTCATTCATGCATCTGTGCTCTAAGTAATATCCCCCACCGAACCATACAGACACTGATACTGATACTCAAAAAAACAACTAATAACCCATATACACACTCATGTAGCTACTCACCAACCCATGCAGCCACTTATACACAAAGTGAGACACAGATACAGATATTTAAATATTTAAACATTACTCGCTAATATATGTATTCACTAAGATACATTTAATAAGTCAGTTAACCAATCAATTTTACACAAAAAACATCCATTTAGACATTTTTTTACCCATTTATTCTTCCATCAACCTTTAGATATACATATATAAAAAATATTTATTTTTCAGAAAGATACACATTCACTGGATGATGTCATCAGTGATGTCATTTGAGATGTCATCAGTGATGTCATGAGTGATGTCACTGACCATGTCATGAGTGATGTAATATGTGACGTCATCAGCAGTGCATTGCACGCGCAAGTTATAGTGAGTCCAACTAACTATAACGTAGGAATTTCAATGGTTTTATGCGAGTAAAATTTCCACCTAACTATAACTGGTGTGAAACCTATGGTTTTTTCAGTGAAAAAAAAAAATATATATATATATATATATATATATATATATATATATATATATATATATATATATTACCTACTGGCGGTCGCCAGAAGGTAGTTATAGTTAGGATTGATTTCCATAGGGAAATCGCAACATTCTATTTGGAATAACTTTGGCGCCGGTTGAGGAATCGGCCTGAATCGTTCAGCAACTTTGCCTCGCGGCACTCCGGTCCTTCCCTGAAAGTTTGGGGGGGATTCGTCAAGCGGGGGTTGAGATAAAAGGGGGGTCCCAAAACATGTTTTCCCCCATGTTAATTTCCATAGGGCGGTCTGTCGCACTTTTAGCTCGAATGGCTGAATGGATTTTCACCAAACTTGGCAAAATTGTAGGGACTGGTAGCCTGATGTGCCTTTGTTATGTCTCAAGATATGTGCTCCAGAGGATTTTGAGTAATTTAGGTTAAAAAAAATGTATATATCTGTAAGCGCGCCCCGGTACGCGCACCGGGGAGCGCTCCGGGCGCAACGCGACTTGCGCACGGAAAGCTGATTGGCTCTCGGGTGTCTGTAAACATTCGAAACAGTCCGCAGCGGCCGCCATCTTGTGTCTCGGTAGGATCGAGACACAAGAGGTGGCGAAAAACAAAGGGGGAAATGACCAAAAGGGGGCAGGGTACACCCCCCCTGACCCCCTAGGTTTGATGTGGGGTCCATAAAAGGGTCCCTCGGGTAAAAAAAAATTTTACATTTTTTTTGATTTTCGCGGGGTGAGCGCCCGGTACGCGCACCGGGGAGCGTACCAGGGAGCGTACTTTGGTGAAAAATAGTGAAAATAGTAGTGTAAAATAATCATTTTGAGTGATTAGAGGTAGGGTAGCTCTGAAAAGAGCTTTTGGGTTCTGTGGCTGATTTAGGTACCTACAAGTACGTCCCACACACACCCACACGCACACAACCCCACACCCCACACCCACGCACTCCCCACACACACCTCACACACGCACACCTTCACCCACACCCAAACACCCCACCCCCCCACACCGACACCTTACACATCCACACCCACACCCACACATCCCACACACCTACACTCACACACACACCTCACCCCCCCCAACACACACACGCACACACAGATACCTCACAGACACACCCTACACATCCCACACACACACCTCCCCCCCACACACACACACCTCACAGACACACCCACACATCCCACACATACACACATATCCTACACACATACCCCCACATCCACACCTCCACCTTCACTCAAACACCCCACCCACCCACACACACACCTTACACACCCACACCCCCACCAACACCCACATACCCCATACACCTACATACACCTATACACCTCACCCCCCCAGACACATACACACACACACCTCACAGACACACCCCACCATCCCCCACACACACCCCCCCACACATGGGGAAAACTCAGTGAAACAGTAAAATGATAATTTAAAGTGCTTAGAGGTAGGGTAGCTCTGAATAGAGTTGTTGTGTTGTGTGGGTGATTTAAGTACCAACATATAGGTACCAATGTAGAGTTTTAAATTCAATGTACACCGTCTCCTCTGTAGATAATTTGCATGTTGTTACAGAAGTTATTGTGGTATATGGAATCCATACCATAGTCTGTCAGGAAAGCAGAAACAGATCCTTTAAGTACTCCCTGAGAAGACATACGGGATCATGGGTAGTCTACCCTGCTCCCTTATGATGTTTTAAAATTGCACAGTATATTGTAAGTTTCACTTTATACTATAATATAAACATAATTATTTTGGTAGTACTTCATGAATTAGATATAAAAATGAATAATGTCTCAAACAATTTTTAATTATTAAATAAAAATGTATTGGTCAGAATTTTTATAGTTCAATAAAACTTCCAGCATTACATCATCTGGAATCTCCTCAAACATGCATGTTTCTATGTCTTGTAAACATTCAATAAATTGTTCATCCAAAGACTGATCCATAAAATGTTCATCCAAAAAATCTTCATTTAGAATCTCCTCAGATGTAATCTCAAAGGAAATATTGATATTTTCTTGGTTCCCTTCCATTTTTTTGCTGTAAATTGCATAAAAAATAACTATATCAGTAGATTTAGGGCATTGTTGTGTTTAAGTTCAGACAGGTAGTTCTGTTTTTTTAACAGTTAAGTTAACTTTGGGTAGTGTATGGTAACAGGCAGGAAGTAGAAATAAAAAAAAGTGCCTGTGAAGAAGCGTAAGTAAATTCATATTTATAGCAGAGAAGCCTAAGTCAATCAATAAATATAACAGAGGAGCCTATCTCTATCTACAACTATAGCAGAGGGACAGTAAATAATTATCAGAAAACGTTTTTACAAATTAACTTAAAGTGCCCCTTACAAATTATCAACTTACTTTAGAGAGAGGTGGAGAAGAAAAAATGCGAAAATCCTTTCAAGATGTACCTCAGGTAGTTGTAGTCAAAATGGCCGTGTTTCCCTCTCATTTTTCATTTATATTCATGTACATAACCAATCAAATGTCAGGAAAAAAAAGTTGAAAATGAAAGTAACATTTTAATTGGTTGTAAATCCTAACACTTCAGATGTGTTTTTGTCATGTAATTTACCTCAGGATATTTAGACAGTGCTACAGCTCAAATGGCTCAATGGAATTCCACCAAATTTGGGAAAATGGTAGGGACTGGTATGTAGTATGGCCTATTCTATATTTGGTGAAAGTGTCTCCATTGGTTTTTATGTAAATTAACTTTTGAAATTTTGGGAGCGCTTCCCGGTGCGCGCCCCGGTACGTGTACCGGCAGCGCTACGGGAGTCCTCCATTTTGTGTTTCGGTACATTTGAGTCAGAAAATGGAGGACAAACAACGTTGGGAATGGGTATAAGGGGGCACGGTAGGCACTCCCTGACCCTCTAGGTTTTCTGAGGGGGTGTTAGGAGGCCCATATAGGCCAAAAAAAAAGAAAATTATTTTTAAATTTTCGAGGGGGGGAGCACCCGGTACGCGCACCGGGGAGCGTACCGGGGAGCGTACTTTAGTGAAAAATAGTGAAAAAAGTTAGAAAAAGATAATCATTTTGAGTGATCAGAGGTAGGGTAGCTCTGAAAAGAGCTTTTGGGTTCTGTGGCTGATTTAGGTACCTACAAGTAGGTACCAATGCACAGTCTTAAATTCAGAAGGAATATTCTATTCCCCTCATCTGAGAAGTGCACACCATCTCCTCTGTAGATATCTTGCATGTTGTAACGCAAGTTGTTGTTGTATATTGAACCCATTCCATAGTCTCTCATATAAGCAGAAACAGATTTATTCACATGTTTCTGTGCTTTCTCAAATTGTGGACAAAATTGGTTGGACCACTTCCATTTCTGCCTTTGGCATATATTGGAAAATACCAAGGCAGTTTGAGGAAAAAGTGCCATCAATTGCCCAAAGGTGTCCTTTAAAAGCATTTCCAGACCTACCCCAGTCAAAGTGCCTAAGTCATTTCCACCACAGTGCAGAATTATGAGGTTAGGGTGTGGCAAATGCAAAAAGGTTTTCACCAATTGAATCAATTGGTGACATCTTAATCCTCTCTGGCCAATCCATTTAATGTTCACATTTTGTAAATCAAGGTTGTGAAAATTTCTGATAGCTGCATACCTTTGAGCCCAGTGGATATAGCTATGTACAATAATCCAGACAGAATACAGATTCTGGTGCAGTCAGATGAAGTGTGGGAAAGAAATGGCAGTTGGAACAATAGGAGTTTGCACAAAAAAAACTGTAGACTTTCAGTGCTCTTGAATCACAAGCAATGATTGGTAGATTGAGATAGTTGAAAACTGAAAGTTAGGGTGCATGGTTGTGTTCTGTGTAAGAAGTAATTTGAATGGTTATGGGGGGGAAGGGTGTTGGTTTGAAAATACAGAGGGAAGAGTTTTGATTGGTTACCATGAGCAATATGTGGGTAGATTTAGAGCTTTTCTGTGCCATTAAGGTTTGCAGTGCCTGGAGAACATACCTTTTGCTCTGCTAAATAAATATTGGTATGTGTATCTGACACTGTTGTGAATCTCCTAAAGCATTTGTAAAGGTGAGTTATGATTCATTTAATATACATAGAGACTTGTATACTCTATAGAGAAGATTTGGAAGCAAATTGTGGTTTTTCAATGTTGCTTTGTGACATGCTTTTTGATAATGCTTGGTAAAAAGTTTTTACTGCATAGAGGAATTGTATTTTGTAAAATTGTGAAGTTTTAGTAGTGACATGGAATGCTTGTACATAAGACCTGTGCTGTGTTTTCTAAATTTTTGACATAACATTTAGGAAACACAGCGCAGGTCCTATGTACAAGCATAAGCTTCATGAAGCCTAGTCCACTGCACTCTTAGACACAAGCCTCACCACCTACGCTCCCCAGGAAAGCCCAAACATGTACCTTTTGCACCATATTTAAAAAGTGACGCATGTAGGTAGATGCGTCACTTTTTAAACCTCTGCGCCACATTATACTAAAAAATGTAAAAACCATTCATTTTCCCCAAAATCGTTTTTGACATCACATTTAGGAAACACAGCACAGGTCCTATGTACAAGCATTCCATGTCATTACTGAAACCTCACTATTTTACAAAATACAATTCCTCTATGCAAACAAACTGAATATGGTTCCTACACTGAGTTAACACAGGTAACATCATTGTAAAGAGTCAAATTGACGCCTGTGTCTAAGAGTGCAGTCAGGGATAGGCTTCATGAAGCCTAGTCCACTGCACTCTTAGACACAAGCTTCACCACCTAAGCTCCCCAGGAAAGCCCAAACATGTACCTTTTTGCGCTATTTTTAAAAAGTGATGCATGTAGGTAGATGCGTCACTTTTTAAACCTCTGCGCCACATTATACTCAAAAATGTAAAAGCCATTAATTTTCCCCAAAATCGTTTTTGACATCACATTTAGGAAACACAGCACAGGTCCTATGTACAAGCATGTGCCTCACAGCAGGGATAAGACTGAGGCAAACGCTTTCACATGGAGCTTTCCCCATATGATAGGATTCTGACACCTAAGAAGGAGTGCAGATGAGATGAAGACTGTCCAGGGGAGCACAAAAGGTGAGGCTTGTGCCCAAGAGTGCAGTGGACAGGACTAAACTGGAGTAGTGTGCAAAAAAAAAAGAATCTCATTTATGAGGCCCTGCGTCATTTTTGCACTGCTGATGCGTCACTTTTTGTGACGCATCGGCGGCATAAAACATGTGCCTTTGTGCGCCATATTTAAAAAATGACGCATGTAGGTAGATGCGTCACTTTTTAAAACTCTGCGCCACATTATACTCAAAAATGTAAAAGCCATTCATTTTCCTCAAAATCGTGTTTGACATCACATTTAGGAAACACAGCACAGGTCCTATGTACAAGCATTCCATGTCATTACTGAAACCTCACTATTTTACAAAATACAATTCCTCTATGCAAACAAACTCAATATGCTTCCTACACTGAGTTAACACAGGTAACATCATTGTAAAGTACATAACACTTGACAGAGGTATAATGTGGCGCAGAGGTTTAAAAAGTGACGCATCTACCTACATGCGTCACTTTTAAAATATGGTGCAACAAGGCACATGTTTTATGCCGCCAATGCGTCACAAAAAGTGACGCATCAGTAGCACAAAACTGACACATGGCTTTATAAATGAGGCTCATCTTTTTCTTGCACACTACTCCAGTTTAGTCCTGTCCACTGCACTCTTGGACACAAGCCTCACGTTTTGTGCTCCCCTGGAGAGTCTTCATCTCATCTGCACTCCTGCTTAGGTGTGAGAATCATATCACATGGGGAAAGCCCCATGTGAAAGCGTTTACCTCAGTCTTATCCCTACTGTGAGGCAGGTGCAAGATTTTGACATAACAGTTTCCTAAAAGTGACGCAGTGAAATTTTATAGATTTCACTGTGTCATTATTGTGAGGCTTTTTGCAGAGAAATGACCCCTCTCTGTACATTACACTTGACAGAGGTATAATGTGGTGCAAAAGGTTTTAAAAATGATGCATCTATCTACATGCGTCACTTTTTAAATATGGTGCAACAAGGCACATGTTTTATGATGCCAATGCGTCACAAAAAGTAACGCTTCAGTAGCGCAAAACTGACGCATGGCTTTATAAATGAGGATCAATTATGTCATCTGTGTTACCTGAGATTAGGAAGTAGATTGTGCAGATGAGGTGAGACATGTCCAGAGGGACAGAGGAGGTGAGGTTTATGATCAAGACTGTAGTGGGAGAGAGGGCTTTCCCGGGAAGCATAGGTGGTGAAGCCTGTGTATAAGAGTGCAGTGGACTTAGACACAGGTCTCATCTTCGTTGTACCTGTGGACAGAGCTGTCTTCCACTATACTCTTCAATACAGGCCTCACCTTTTGTGTACCCCTGGAGAATCCTCACCTGATCTATAACCCTGAATAGATCGTTTGCTTTTTGTCATTGCTTTGTTGTTTGGTAATAGTGGTCTATAATGTGCTATTTTTTTCTTTAACACAGATTGAAATCAAGATTTCAAGAGTAAGCAAACATGCCCACAAGGGAAAGGACAAGAAAACAACGTAACCGAGAAAAATCAAAAACAGCAAAGGAATTACAGTACTCTTCCACAACAAATACTTCAAAAAACAGGAACCAAGCTCCTGGTAAGACAACTAAGTCTTTTATTCGGAACATATGTACTTTAAAAAAAATGATGGACAGCATGTAGAAAAAGAAAATGAGAGAGTAAATTTGAAAAGGAAGGCGAGAACCTGAAAGAATCCTACAACTGGAGCAGGAGAGAATAATATGTATAGGAATAGAAGGCAGAATCAGTTTAGAGACATTCGTAGACGAATGTTTCGCAATAGGGTGGTTTTAAATTTGTTAAAAAACATTAGGAAAGGTAAACAGAGAGCTGCTTTTTATAAGAAAAAGAAAAGTGTAGAGAAGATTGTTGATCAGGCTTTTGAAGTTAAGAAAAAATTATTTATTTTAATAATCAATAGAATTAGGACACTTAACAAGACAATTGATGTTTTCAAATCAAACAGTAGATGGAAAAGAGTAATTAATCGGACTAATTTTTGTAAAGTTTTTTCTGGAGAATGGATGCACAGTTCAAGTTGTGAGCCATTTTTTAATGAGGAGAGTTACTTCCAGGAGAATGATTTAGTGCATGCAGTTGACACCAGTGGTCGAGTGTATGAAGTGAAAGACGGTTGTCCGATTGAAAAAGAGAAACTTGTGCCTAGAGAACCAGAAGAGGTGTTAACTGATGTAGTTTTAGGGAGACGTACTAAGGGTCCAGTGTACACTTGGAAGTGTAGTCGTATTTGTAGTGTGCGACAGGAATCAATTGATTTGTTTTGTAATTTCTTACGTACATATAGTAAGAAAAGTCTAAAGCAGAAAGTGAAGTTGTTGCAAGACTTAGATCCTTGCAGAGTGAGAGAAAAGACAGGTTTGCAAGGCCATTCACTGGCTTGTCTTTCTAAAAAAGTCTGTCAGAGTGTTTTTCATCATTTTAGGATGTTAGCAGTGCATCATACCAAAATGAGGAAATTAGTGAGAATGTTGTATTATGCAAAAAGTCCAGCACTTAAGCTTAAACAATTAAACAGTGCTCTTTTGCACGGAACTGAATTAGATGTGAAGAAGATTTGTGAAGAAATTGAGATTTGTTATTTTGATAAAAAAAGAGGATAGTGTAGAAATTGACGCTACACGGCTGCAGAAACGCTGTGTCCCGCCGCCGGAAATAGAGAGCCCTGTTAATCTATATTGGACAGGGAGTTATTTTAACCTTGCGCCATCAACTACTCTGGAAGTAACTTAACCTTGTACCACCAATCATTTTGAAAATATTCTAAAAAAGGAGGCTACTGCCCTTCTCTCTTCCCCTCGCATCTTTTTTGAATTTCTAAGCCCATCCTTGGCTTAAGCGTCTTAAAGGTTCCGGACGGCGGGGCGAATCCATATCTTTCTAACTAATCAGTCACCTGTTGAAGATAAATTACTAACGTTTGAATAATACTAGATACCGTCATCGAAGCTATACATATTGCAAATCTCCTTATCATCTCCAGTAATCTGACGGTTGAAATCGCTTACTACAGAAATCAAGAAAAGCAAAGTATATCCTATACATCAATATAACCAACCTCTCTTATATTTTCGTGGCTGCTCCAGAAGAAGGCGCTGGTCGCCGAAACGCGCGTAGAGAATTATTTTGCCACCTTCTTTTAATTTCATAGGCATTCGAATATGTAATATGTAATTTGTGTATTATGTTTATCTTTTCTTGTGGAAACTATATTTTTTATTGTGCATTTTAATTTTAAAATATTGTACTGTGTCAATTTTTTAATTGTCAATAAATCGTCCAAACCAAGAAGTATTGTTGTAGCCTAGTTTCCTTATAAATATCAACATTGAATTATTTCGCTCTGGTTGCCTAGATTGATACATATCAAGTAGTGTAGAAATTGACACAGCAATTCAAGGTAATGTGGAAGACAATGTACAGATTTCAAGTACAGAAAAGTTTGAGCAGGAAATTACCAGGTTTAAGGTGAAATCAAGTGAAAGGCCGAATTTTACTTGTGTGTGTTGTCGACAAAGTCATTATAAGCATCAAACTAGATTAGTTGATTTATACGTAAAAAGTGAAAAGATAAATAATTATGAGTGGTAGGATTTTGCAACTTATTTGTGGGTGGAGAATTGTTTTGATTTGAGTTCTGATCAGCGTATTTGTAAATATTGTTATGATAAATTAAATCAAAACAGAATGCCTGCTAGAGCTGTTGATAATCATCTGGAGTTGGTAGACATTCCCCCTGAATTGATGGATTTAAATACATATGAGTCTATTTTGATTCAATGTGTCCACCTTTTCAGGCAATTGTTCGCATGGAGCCTAAGATAGGGAAATTGCCTCCTACAGATTTGCAGAGAGGATTAAAGGGAAGAGTTGTTTATTTGCTTCTAGATTTCAAAAAAAATATTGATACAATTGGTATAGAAAAAGTAAAAGAGGAACCTTTAGTTATTCTAGTTAATGGGGTTCCGACAAAGAGTAAAAAAATCTGGCAAGATTTAGTGGATGTTAGGAAAGTCAAAAAGGCAACGTTGTATTTAGTCAAAAACAATGAGTATTATAAACATTTATGTGTTGCAGCAGAGGAAACAGCTGCAGATGAAGACAGTGATTGTTCAGTCGGCCAAATTGAAAAAGTTGATGTCTCTAGAAGTGAAGAAATATATGAACATTATACTGTTCATCCTTTGCATTCCAAAGAAGTAATGGGGAATGCAATTGAATTGTTTCAAATGAAAGCAGCAAAAGGAAGTCCCGTTAGTGTATGGGAAGAAAGTTTGGAAGCTCGTTGTTTTCCACAGCTATTTCCAACAGGTCGAGGTGGACGATATGACGATCGACCACTTCAAATTCCTGCATCTGAATATCGAACTGTAAGATTATATGCTGAAGATCCAAGGTTTCGCCAATGCATTCTCTATTTGTTTCAACTACTGTATGAAAGTGACTTGTCTGGGCTTTCTTATGCAGTAAACCATATACTGAAAAGTGGAGCACATCTGCAAAATGTTTCGGCGAGGGACTTTATGGAGAAAGTGAATCTGCAAGATAATATTTTGGAATCTCATCTAATCAATCTCATGGCATGTCAGCGTGGTACAAACGAGTATTGGTACCGTCGTCATGGGGAATTGAAATGTATGCTAAGAAACTTAGGAACTCCTACATGGTTCCTCACTCTTAGCTGTGCCGAGTATGCATGGGATGACTTACTTTAATTTCTACGAGAGGCAAATGCAAATATACAAAATATAGAATTCAAAACACCTGGGGAACTGTGTTCTTTGAGTCCAGTAAATGTATGCAGATATTTCAATCATAGATTTGAAGCTATGATGTCTTTTATTACCAACAAAAAAAATCCTCCCCTTGGAGAGGTTTTGGATTTCTTTTGGAGAAAGGAGTATCAAGCGAGAGGTGCTCCTCACATACATATGTTGTTGTGGATTAAAGATGCACCCAAATTTGGAACAGATTCGGATGAGACAGTGATGAGCTTTATTGAAGAGTATTCAACATGTGCTGTTCCGAAAACTACTGAAGAAAACAGTTTAAGGCAACAAGTTTTACGCTTTCAATCCCATCGTTGTGGAAAGTACTGTCGTCGAAAATTCAGAAACAAGGACAAGTTCTACACAAAATGTCGTTTCGCCTTTCCACGACCAGTGATTTCTAAAGCAAGAGTAAATAATTTCATGTCTTCTCTGCGACATACTGTGACGAGGAAATCGCCAAAAAATACATACAATTTATAAAGAAACGAAGAGTCCAAGTACATTAACGACTACAACCCAGTGATTTTGTCCATGTGGAATGCTAACATGGATATTCAATTCGTTGCTGACAACTCTATTGCTGTGTCTCGATATGTGACGTCTTACATCACAAAAAAAGAAAAGACAGTACTGAAGGAAATGTGGGAGGACATTTCACATGAAAAGAGTCTAAGCAAGAAATTATACAGTTACAGTCTGAAGATGTTGTCGCATCGAGAAATTGGAGCATATGTATGTTCTGATCGATTGTCATCAGCAAGTCTATATGCCAAATCTAGAACCATCATTTGGGTGAGTCTAGGTCTTGCTGCAACACGAAATCGAGTTTTGAAATCTGTACAGGAAATAGAGTATTTGGCGGAGAAAGAACCAGAAAGTACAGATATTTTGAAGACCAACATGTTGGATACATACTATCCAAATAGAAGTAGTCAACTTGAGAACGTTTGTTTGTATGAAGTTCTGCAAAACTATATTTATAAGAGAACCATCAGAGAAGATATTAACAATGGAATATATGCTATCATTGGGTGTGAAGGACGTCTAGTGAGACAGAAAAAAGGTCATTTGATTAATCATCGAAAATTGAGTTGCGAAAATCCAGAGAAAAGGGAATTTTACTATTTAGCTCTTTTGCAACTCTTTAAGCCATGGCGTACAGAAGAGGAACTACTTGGAGATTTTCTCTGTTACGAAGATTTTCTTAATGCAACCAAGGATACCATAGAATGTCCTGTTTTTCCAAATTATCTGCAAATGTTGAACGAAGAAATAGAGCAAGAAGCCACAATTGCTGCAGAGATTGCTAGAGACAGTTCTCAAGACAGTCAGAGTTCTGCTTCATTGAGTCAGGATCCACTTGGAGGACCAATTATCCAAAATGAAGCTGCCACTGCCATGGATGAGGTGGAAAGAGCTATGGAACAAGCTCAAGATGATGAAGTTAACTTAGAAGATTTGGTGAAACAACTAAACCTTGAGCAGAAACAGATATATGACGAAGTCACAGAACAGATTGAACATGGATTCAGTCATGAGAAAAAAGAGTGCTCATGTACATCATTTAAGCCTGTCCAACTGTACGTGAGTGGAGAAGCGGGAACTGGAAAAAGTTTTCTGATTAAAGCAATTGCAACTTATCTGCAGAAAAGGACTGAATCATCGCTGTCTTGTGTTGTTACCGCTCCAACTGGGCTGGCAGCACATAACATTAAAGGGATTACTTTACATCGTTTACTGATGCTGCCAGTGGAGCATGATAACAAATTGGAGTATCACAAGCTATCTGGAGATGCGTGTTCCGAAGTTTCGAGAGTCCTGAAGAAAATGAAACTTCTTATCATTGATGAAGTAAGCATGGTGTCAAATATAATGCTTGCTTTTGTGCATTTGAGAATGCAAGAAATTCTTAGAACAGACTATGATGTCTTATTTGGAGGAAAACATATTATTGTTTTTGGAGATCTTCTGCAGTTGACTCCAGTGAAAGGACAACCTGTGTTCAAAATGCTCACGCATGAAGATACCAGGAAGTGCTTAAGGAGCATTGGAAACGTTAATATATGGTTAAACTTAAAATATGCAGAACTGCTTCAAAATATGCGGCAGGCAAAGGATGCAGATTATAAAAATATTTTACAAGATGTAAGAATCGGAAAACTAAGTGAGCAAGGGAAAGAAGCTTTACATGGACGATTAATTTCAAATTTGTACCCAAATGAAAACATTCTTCCAGAGAATATTTTTAAGAAAATTAACGAGAAGAAATCTGGCATATGTTTGATGCCAACTCTGAACGAATGTTCCATGTTCAATAACAAAATGTTACAGTTAGAAAATGAAGAGATAGTGAAATGGAAGCTACAGATAAACTACAGCATATGGGAGCAACAATTATTTTGTCTGAAAATTTGAAATCAAAATTGGATTCATTAGAGAAGACTATATCTAAAACTGCTGGTTTTGAAAAGACTCTGAATGTGTGTTTAAATTGTCGTATCATTTTGAGAAGGAATTTAAATGTTGAAAGAGGTCTGGTAAATGGAGCAATGGGTCATGTTGTTGGTTTTGTGAATTACAAAAATAGAGATGGAATTGAAATGTTAAAAATTAAATTTGATGGCATTGATGAAATAGAAGAAATTTGTCGTTGTTCAGCTAGATTTTTGCTTGTGAAAGACTTATAAGTTCGCCGAAAACAGTTTCCTATTTGTTTGGCATATGCGGTGACAATTCATAAGTCTCAAGGTTTAAGTGTAGATAGCGCTTTGGTGAACACTGGAAGTTCTGTTTTTAAAGAGGGTATGGCATATGTGGCATTATCACGAGTCAGAACTTTATCAGGATTGTACTTGATTGAGTGTGATGAAACAAAGATTTGTGCAGATCTAGATTGTGTTAAAGAATACAATAGGTTAAGAAGAGAGTATGCTCCACATTTGCCTCAATATCCTCTGATTGAAAAACGTGTGGTAGGCCGAAAAAGAAGAAATGAGAGTAACTGCAGTGAGGTATCAGAAAAAAGGCATAAAGTAGATAAAAGTGTAATTGTAAAGAGAAAGAAAAAGGATTCTGTTGAAGATGTTGTTGGATTTCAGTTTGAAAACAGTTCTGGTGTCAACTGCTATGCTAATGTATTAGTTAATGTTGGTTTTTTTCTTCAATATTTACAAAAACAGATTGTCGAAAATCGGGAACAAACATTGTGCTGTTTATTGAATTCTGTGTTAGAGAAATGTAGTAGTGATAGAGCAAAAATAGAAAGTGTTTCAGAAATTAGAAATCTTCTAGACATATGTTCAGGTCAAAATCAATTTTCACAGAATATTCAGCAGGATTGTCAGGAATTTTTAATGTATATGTTTGATGTATTGCAAGATGAAGGAGTAGATATAAAAAATCTTTTTAACCTTTCTCATCAATGGCAACATGACTGTGATAACTGTGCTTCATCAAGTACTACTAGAATAGACTCTGAAAGATTTATATATTTGACTTTACCAGACTGCAAATCAGTGCCTTTTAATAATCTAGTTAAAGCAGCGGCTCACAATATGGTGTGTACCCAATGTAAGTCTGCAATGCTGTCCACATTATTTCTACAAAATTATGGTCACTATGTCATTTTAATGTTCCAACGATGTAGACCTGATGGAACTAAATTGACAACTTCTATTAAAAATTTCGTGGCTTCTCAGTTATCGATATCAGGAAGAACCTTTACAACTGTAGCTATTATTTTTCATGACGGTCCTTCTACAACATCAGGGCATTACACATGCTATTTAAAAACTTCTAAAGGTTGGACCCAATGTAACGACACTCATTTGACTTTCAAACAATGTTTGCCTTTTGGCTTTATAAATTCATACCTAGTGTTTTTACAGCCAAAATTTAGGTAAAGGTAATTGGCCTATGAAGACGGGAGGAGTACTCATATATACTCATACATCTGACACTATTTGGCCAAATGGAAAGGTGCAGGAATGAGTAAAGAGTCATGACTGAAAAAAAGGAGTATATGAAAATAATGAAAATATTTCAGATGTTCTTGGAGCATTTCTTATAGAAAGTCGATGAAATGGATTTTTAAGTGAACAGCAAAGTACTTTGCAACGAGAAAAGGACCTCCATGATATACTATTTGGCCTCAAGGAAAAGTAAGTCAATCCAAGATTAGTGTACATTTGTCATTTGACAGTATCTAAGTTTTTTTTTAAAACACAATCTTTTAGATTGTGTTTTTTTTCCCGCTGTCATATGATGAGTAATTTGAACTCACTGTTTTAAGTGAAATTCAATATATTCTGAGAACAGCAAAAATAAACTATGTAACATGTTGTACAAGTTATTGTATACTTTGGATTGTGTAAATTAAATTGTATTCCCATTGTCTGACACTCACTTTTCATTTTCCGTCCTCTTTCAGCTCTTTTTACTCACTTATAATGTTTTTCTCTCACTGTCTGTAACCCCCGTTCCTTTACTCCACTTCTTTGACAACCCCTCATTCTCATTTCAACTGTGTGCATCCCGTCTCTCCCTTGCATGACTTTTCAGCTTTCAGTCTCTCTGCTTTACTTCCCTTTTCCGTATTTTACTCCTTTGCTCTTTTAGTAATTCCTCTTTACTCACTCAGGAGTATTGTCGCACTCTATCACTATAAATCACCCACTCTTCCTCGCTTATCTTTGTTTAATCCTTACTTTTGACCTCTTCTCTCTATTTTTCGTTCACTACTTCTATGTCCTCAGTGCCTCACTCTCCTTGTCTTATGTTCACTTGTGTTTATCTACCTTCTATCATTTCTTTTAGAACAACTTCACTGCTCTTCTCTCATCGTTCTTCATCCCATTTCTTTTACTCTGATTCTATTACTATCCCTGATTTTCTTTCTTTCAATGTCTTTCTCTTTACTTTCATCACCAAATTATTTTCTCTCAGTACCACTGTTTTAGTCGTCTTCTCCTCTCTTTCCTTTTTTTGCTCCCTTACTCATTTCCTTTTCTCACTCATTGTACTCCACCTCACTCAGTTTTTCTCTTAGTGTGTCTGCCTACTAACTTCCTCAGTCCATTTCCCTCAATCGTTGTATATTATCCTCTCTCCCTTCATCCTTTCACTCTATGACTGTTCTTCACTTACTCTCAGTTATCTTCTATTCCTCATTCTTCTAAATGCATCCTTAGTTAGACTGTTTTCTGTCTCAGTCATTATCTTTTTACTTACTACTGTTTCCTGATTTAGTTTTGCTAACTCACATTGTTTTAGTATCTTTCTTCCCTTCAGTTCATTTCTCTGTACTTCTCTTCCTCTGTGTCAGTGAATCTATATGCCTTACTCTTAGTAATTTTGTCCTTCTACCTTAGTTTATTTCCCTTTGGGTGTCCTTCATTCTAATTTTATTTGTAAATAGAGCGTTATGATTTTTAACCTCTTCATTTGTATCTTTTAATTAAAAATACATATTTTACTAATTATAACTTATTTTTTCTTCTCTCTTTCACAGATACAAACTGTAGTAAAAAAAATGAATTAAAGTTACATTTATTATATGGTAAGTATGACTACAAAAATGTAGTTTGTCATCACCCTTTGCTTTAAGGTCACTAACATTTTCTCAATCTACCTCACTCCTGTGTCTTTACTCTGCTTCTCTCACTTATTCTTATTCTACATGTTTACTCCCCTTTCCCTATTTACCCTCTCATATTCAACTTCTTTCGATCCCTATTCTTTACTTCACTTACCCTCTGTTCCCTTCCTTTGCTTCTTCACTCATTCTCTTTTTCTTAATTATTTACCTTACTCCTACACATACACCTCATCCCCCTCCCAACACATACACACACCTGTAACATACACCCCACACACACACACCTCATACACACAAAAAACCTCCTACACACACTCCTCAAAAACTCACACATTCCATACACACACATACATCGAACACATATACACCCCACACTCATACACTTCTCACACATATTTCACACACCCTCACCTCCACCCACACCAAAACACTGCACACAACCACACCCACAGACACACCTTACACACCCACACTCCGACCTACACCCACTGACTCCCTATAAGTCACACACACTACATTACTTATCTTTTTTTGCTGTTTTACTCAAGACCATTCAGGTACTGTTTCCTTTACTCTCTTTGTCCTCTCTCTTTGTCACTCCCCATGTGTTATCCTAATTCAATTTTTCTCCCTCTTTCACCCCTCTTTACTTATACTACCTGGTCTTTTCTCACTTTCCCTCATCGTTCTTCATTTATCGTGGTTCCGCCACTATCCTTCATTCTCCATTTTTTACTGTCCTTTCTTTTTCTTTTAACAGCCAATCACAGTCTCACACTACCTCTACTTTAGTGTTCTTCCTCTCTCTTCCTTTCTTTCGCTCCTTTAGTCATTTTACTTTTCTCACTTTCATCCAATTACACCTTCTCTATTTTTTACTATGTAATAAACAATCCCTCCGTGGTCCTCTTGTAGCTCTTTTTCTCTTAACATAACTCTCTTTGTGTCCTTCCCTCATGCTAACTGCTTCATTATATTTTTTTTTTCTATTTTTTTGCGGGGCGCGCCCCGGTACGGGTACCCTAAGGACAAAAAATTGACAGAGATCCTTTAAAAATATAGGTTTCATTTTATAAATGAAAGGTAGTTCTGAAAAGAACTTTTTTTAAATTATTTTTGTTGTTTTATATTTTTTTTAATGTTTTTTGAACATTTTGTACTTTTTTTGGCTTTTCAAAACAGTTTTATATTTTTTTTTGTATTTCTTATGGGAAGAAACAAAGAGAAAGGGAATTGAAAATGGCTCAACTGGAGCAAAAAACAAAAAACAAAAAAAATTACTTCTTTTGTTTGGGGCAAATGTAATTCTGACCAGCAAGGACGATCTGCTTTACGCTCTTTTC
The DNA here is from genome assembly GCF_964261635.1 of Lissotriton helveticus. Taxonomy (NCBI): domain Eukaryota; kingdom Metazoa; phylum Chordata; class Amphibia; order Caudata; family Salamandridae; genus Lissotriton; species Lissotriton helveticus. The sequence goes on along the minus strand of NC_136061.1, from coordinate 1,492,556,512 downwards.
ACCATAGGCGATGAGCTTGCCACATTCAGTACAAGTGATTCTAAAAGTACCAAATTGTTGCTGAATGCAAGGCATCGTCTCCGTTGTTTCTGGGTCCGATTGACTGGGTTGCTTTCTTTTTGAGCTGGTCCTTGAACACTGGGGGAGGTGACTGGCCAGTTCCCTGATCTCTGCACGAGAATAGTTAGCAGGATGCTTCCGGGTCATATGCCGAATCATGGTATGATTCCCAAATGAATATTTTTTATTTGGATTGCCCCTTGAGAGTTCTGCACCACAGATTCGACACGTTACCTTGGCCGCATTCACTTTTTTCTTGCCCTCTGGAAGAGAAAAAAACTCCCATACAATGTGTTCTTTTGGCTTGTATGGGGTAATTTCTTCCGGCAGCCATCTGCTCCCCTCCTCCTCTTCCTCTTCCTCCTTCTCCTCTTCTCCACCAGCAATGTATTGTTGTGGTGGTTCTCTTGGTGGTTGTGGTGGTGGTGGTGGTGCAGATGCTCCAGCTGCTGCTACAGTAGCCATTTCAAAGTACAAAAGAATTGTCTCTGTAGATGAAACAGGTCTTCCTCAGTCAAAAGACAAAGTCAGAGTGAGGAAGAAAGGTGGGGTTTTTTATCATTTGGAAAAAAAACTGTGCTGAACCAATCAGAAGTGTTATTTTCAGGTCACAGTACCCAGGCTTTACTCATTTGGAAACCAAAACTGTTCTGCACCAATAGAAAGTGTTATTTTCAGGTCACAAGACCGAGGCTGGTCACAAGACCCAGGCTATACTCATTTGGAAACCAAAACTGTTCTGCACCAATAGAAAGTGTTATTTTCAGGTCACATGACCCGACGCGCTTACGCTACGCGCACCGGGGCGCGCCCGTAGTCGCGCTCCGGGTCGCGCCCGTGGGTGCGTAGCGTAAGCGCATCAGGACGTTTCGCCATCGTATGCGATCACGTGCTTTCGGTTGCGATTACGCTGTGCGTCATATGACGCATCACGCAGTTACGCGAAACGTCACGATGTTGTTTTTGTTCGTGAGAATAGCGCTAACGGGACGCTCCCCGGTACGCGCCGTAATATTGCGCTTACCCGTGCGTTCACCGGTACGCGCCCCGGGAGCTCCCCCGGGTTAAAAAAAATAAATAAATGTTTTACATATTTATACAATATAAAATTCGTTTTAAAATTTTTCACTTTCTATACCTATAACGATTTGCTATTAAAAAACCATTGAAATTCACTGAAAAAACCATAGGTTTCACACCAGTTATAGTTAGGAATTAGCATTTAAAAAACCTATTAAATTCACTGAAAAAAACATAGGTTTTACACCAGTTATAGTTAGCTGGAAATTTTACTCGCATAAAACCATTGAAATTCCCACGTTATAGTTAGTTGGACTCACTATAACTTGCGTGTGCAATGCACTGCTGATGACGTCACATATTACATCACTCATGACATGGTCAGTGACATCACTCATGACATCACTGATGACACCATCCTTGTGACAGAGTGACAGACCTCCTTTCACTGTAATGTAACCCTTGAAACAAATATTCAAAAATAGAAACTAAAATTTACAAAAAAATGGAGATAGCCATACCACTTACAACAACCAATTCAATAATTCCACCATCTATATACACATGCAGTCATTCACTAACAGTTCAATATAGTCACTCATACATATACTGACTCATCATATGTAGTGATACACCTATACATCCTGTTACACACCGACAGTCATCAAAAAGTTACTCACACACATACTCACACATGCAAATTAACTATTCAACATCCATTTATTTGCATATACAGCTATACACACACTACCACTTTACTTCTAAGGAAACATACACATACTTACTCTCTTAAACAATCACTTATAGAAACACATACTAATTTAAATAGGAACTCTTACAATCTCTTACTCTCAGATATACTCACTTATATACATCAATATTCACATACACTAGATTAAAACATATGTAGTTACTGATAAAGAAACTAGTGAGACACTCATTCACTCAGTAACACACACATATACATAGTCATCCACCCATACAGTCCTGCACATATGCTGTCTCCAAAACACATACAAAGAGAGAGTCAGTCATTCATGCATGCATCTATGTGCTAAGTAATACCTCCACCAAACCATACAAACACTCATACTGATACTAAGAAAAACATCTAATAACCTATATACATACACATGTACCTACTCACCAACCCATGCAGCCACTTATACACAAAGTGAAACACTAATACATATATTTAAATATTTAAACATTACTCACTAATATATGTATTCACTAAGATACACTTAATAAGCCAGTTAACCAATAGAAAATCCATTTACACACTTATTTAAACATTTATTCTACCATCAACTTTTACATATACATATATAAAACATATTTATCTTTCAGAAAGACACACATTCACTGGATGGTGTCATCAGTGATGTCATGAGTGATGTCACTGACCATGTCATGAGTGATGTAATATGTGACGTCATCAGCAGTGCATTGCACGCGCAAGTTATAGTGAGTCCAACTAACTATAACGTGGGAATTTCAATGGTTTTATGCGAGTAATATTTCCAGCTAACTACAACTGGTGTAAAACCTATGGTTTTTTCAGTGAATTTAATAGGTTTTTTAAATGCTAATTCCTAACTATAACTGGTGTGAAACCTATGGTTTTTCAGTGAATACATATGTATATATATTACCTACTGGCGGTCGCCAGTAGGTATATATAGTTAGGATTTTTTCTCTATGGGATTTTTGAAAATTCTATGTCAAATAACTTTGGCGTTTGTGGACGGAATTGGCTGAAATTTTCAGAAAAATGGCACATTTTGTTTCTGAGCAGCCCCTGAAAATTGGGGGGGGGGGTTCGTCCAGGGGGGGTCGAGAAAAAAGGGGGGTCCCAAAACGTGTTTTTAACATTGAGTTTTCCATAGGGCGGTTGGCCTCACTTTTAGCCCGAACGGCTGAATGGATTTGCACGAAACTTGGCAAAATTGTAGGGACTGGTAGCCCGATGTGCCTTTTGTAGGTCTCAATATATGTGCTACAGTGGATTTTGAGAAATTAACGTTTAAAAAAAGATATATATCTGTAACAGCGGACCGGGCAGCGCTCCAGTACGCGTACTTTTCGCGCAACGGAGCTTTGTGAAGCGAAGCTGATTGGTTCTCCGGCGTCTGTAAACATTCCAAACAGTCCGTAGCGGCCGCCATCTTGTCTCTCGGTAGGATCGAGAGACAAGAGGAGGCCAAAGCGAAGGGGCAAATGACCATAAGGGGGCATAGTAGATCCTCGCTGACCCCCTAGGTTTGATGTGGAGGTTTCAAAAGGGCCCCGCGGGGCAAAAAAAAAAATAATAATAATAATCGAACGGCTGACCGGATTTGCACGAAACTTGGTAAAATATTAGGGACTGGTAGCCCGATGTGCCTTTGCTAGGTCTCAATATGTGTGCTCCAGTGGATTTTGAGAAATTAACGTTCAAAAAAAGATATATATCTGTAACAGCGCTCCGCTTCGCGTACTTTTCGCGTTACGGAGCTTTGCGAAGCTGATTGGTTCTCCGGCGTCTGTCAACATTCCAAACAGTCCGTAGCGGCCGCCATCTTGTCTCTCGGTAGGATTGAGAGACAAGAGGAGGCCAAAGCGAAGGGGGAAATGACCATAAGGGGGCATAGTAGATCCTTCCTGACCTCTTAGGTTTGATGTACCATTTTGCCAAGTTTGGTGTAATTCCGTTCAGCCATTCAGGCTGTAGACGTATGTAAATGTCCTATGGAAAATTGCATGGGGAAAACACATTTGAAAGTGTTGAAATTTAGAACCAATTAAAATGTTACTTTGGTTTTGTATTTGTGTGTGATGAAAGTTAATTGGTTATGTATATATGTCAAATGAGAGGAAACCACAGCCATTTTGTGATACTACTGTCTGAGGTACATTTGTGAGGAATTTTTGGTGGTGAATTTCTGGTGTTTGATTTACACAGTACTAACACTTCTCCTACTTTTAAAAAGGTGAGTTGTTAATTTGTAAGGGGAACTATGTTGTACACTTGAAGATAATTTGAAAAATGTTTTCTGTTATTTATTTGCAGTCCTTCTGTTATACTAAATACTTGATAAAGTTAGTTTTATATTATGTATTACTAAAAACGATAAATGAAAGTGATTATTTTTTTCTGCAATTTACAGCAAGCAATTTCAAAATAAAATGGCTCACAATGAAGAGACCGTGGCAATTTCTTTTGAATTGTCCACTACATTGATTGAAATTGAGAGCACCAATAATGAAATATTGTCACAAGGAGGAGATGACTTGTATGATTCCATTAGATTGATTGAAATGGACAGCACCAATAATGAAATATTGTCACAAGGAGATGACTTGAATGATTCCACTACATTGATTGAAATTGAGAGCACCAATAATGAAATATTGTCACAAGGAGGAGATGGCTTGTATGATTCCATTAGATTGATTGAAATGGACAGCACCAATAATGAAATATTGTCACAAGGAGGAGATGACTTGAATGATTCCACTACATTGATTGAAATTGAGAGCACCAATAATGAAATATTGTCACGAGGAGATGACTTGAATGATTCCACTACATTGATTGAAATTGACAGCACCAATAATGAAATATTGTCACAAGGAGGAGATGACTTGAATGATTTTTTTGATCAATCTGTTGATGGCGAATTTATCGAATGTTTGGAGACCATAGAGTTACATGAATCATCATTGCAGACTTGTCATGAGGAAATTGCTGATGAGGACATGTTACTAGTTCTTTCAAATTTAGAAAATTCTGAAGAATACATTTATATTTAGAAATCAAAAATTGTTTGAGACATTATTCATTTTTATTTTTAATTTATGAGGTTGTAGCGAAGTGATTGTAGTATAAAATGAGACTTATAGTATAGAGTGCAACATTTTTATGTTACATGGTAAGTTTACTCATATTTACTTCCCTTCTGCCACTATATTATCTCCAATGTGTATTTGACATCTCTTCTTCATCTCCGGCCTCCTTTCTCTCACTGTGTGTCTCCGATGCATCTTATCGCTGCTATTTTGTGTAATTACAGAAGAGAGTAAAATAAAATAGTTCGGAACGTGAAAAGGGGGCAAAGTAGAGTACCCCTCACCCCCTAGGCCTTTTTAGGCGGTCCCAAAAGGATCAGTTTCTGCTTTCCTGAGAGATTATGGTATGAGTTCCATATACCACAATAATTTGCATTACAACATGCAAGATATCTATCTCCTATTACCAACTTTGAGATATTCGCGCTAAGCGCGAATATCTCCAAAAAGTAACACCTGCCCTGAGCAGTTCTTAGCCATGTTATCCAATGGGAGGTGGATAACATGGCTAAGAGCATTAGCTCGGTAATGCATGAATATCGCTGACTTTTTAGCGATATTCATGCATTGCGGCCATTTATTATCGCATTTGCGATAAACCTTGATAATAGCAAGGTTTATCTTCGATAATTTCTGACGATGCTTAGCGGTAAAAAATTCGTTGGTAGGCATCGTTAGCGATAAATATCGCTTAACTTTGGTAATATGCACCAACGTCTGTTAACGTTCGATTCGAAGGAAATGAGGAAGTGTTGAAAAACATTGTCTGCGCCATCTTGCCTTTTTTGAAATGCCACACTTTTGTCGTGCACGGCAGCCATTTTAGATGCCTTGACCAGACCCACTCTCTGCACGCTGTCGATTCGTAGCATGGCTCCCCACCCTCGCAAGCATCTTCCCCAGGCACTGGTCACCCCCGCTCTCTGTCTTATGCATCGGCAATAAACCTCCCCCCATCTGCGCTGCTCTTCCCTGAAAATCACACTCTGTGCCCGCCCGACACCTCCCTTTCGCCCTATTCACTACCGCACCCTCTGACACTCCTCTTCCTCTGTGTCCGATTGTCCAGGCTATCACCTAGCCCTGCAGATGTAGTTTATGGCCCCAGCTGTAAAGAATCACCCCTCTTCAAAGGAGTTATAGTAGATCAAGGCCCACACCCGATGAGATCCGTCACACCACACGTGTTCCTACTATCTGAAAACCATCCTGTATTGTGATTGGGGAGGGGACCGAGCCTGAAGCGGAAGATTCCAGGAATGACTCTTTGTACATCAAAGTTTTTACAATTATGTGTCACATTAAAAATATATAGCACTCCAACAAAGTAGTAGGAATATAAAACTTTAATAACATATAAATATATTCAACAAAACAAAAACAGTAAAAACATTTAAACAACGAAGAGACCGTGGCAATTTCTTTTGAATTCCTGATGAGGACATGTTACTAGTTCTTTCAAATTATGAAAATTCAGAAGATGTTGCCTGGGGGTGGGTCGTCAGTAGCAGTCTGTTGTGCGAATAGTTCCAAGGCAGCAGAACGCGCTGAAATCTAGATGGCACGAAAGTGATGTCTAGTAAGTTGCCGCCCAGCAAATAACGGCGTGGGGCGCCGCGGGGGTGAGTGAGTCCAGTAGGCACCACAGCTATTCTTACCGGCATTGCAGAATTACTGCTGGGGACAATGCCTGTGCTGTAGCAGGGTCACAGCAGAAACAAAAAGGATTCTGTTGAAGATGTTGTTGGTTTTCAATTTGAAAACAGTTCTGGTGTCAACTGCTATGCTAATGTAGTGGTTAATGTTTTGTTTTCTCTAGAAAATGTAAAAGAGGGGGAGGCAGTCCAAAGTTCCGTTAAAAGGGCAAAGGAAAGGATCGGTGGTTTGAACTATCAGTCAAAAAGGGGAGGGGGTGCAACAATTTTTCCTACCGGGTCACACTGTGCTTTCACCGGAACTGAGGTCTGCAGGATTCTAGTAATTCAAAGTGAGGCTGGCGCCAGCATGGGAGCGCCGACGTCCCGCGGATACAGTTTCATCACTCCACGGGCGATCATGGCAGTCATTCCCCATCGGGGGTCGGAGACTCCCGCGGCTCCTCTAGAATCTTCAAGGTCGTGGAGGACTACGGTGGTGGAGTCAACCAGTGACCGGGCCATTTCTTTATGCTGGGCCCGCTCTTGCCAGGTCGACCGCCATTTTGAGAGTTCGGTAGCTACTGGCGATCGCGGGGTCAAATGAGCGGACGGGCTCCACCTTGCCGGGCGAGACGTTGCAGCATGGCCACAGTGGAAGAACCCTTTTCCGGGCGCCTGGAGCGCTGAGGGTGCAGCTGGGAAGCCTCCACCTGGGGAGGCGGGAGAGGCCTGTTCGCACCGTCTCTCCCTCCCAGTGCACCCCACGGCGTCTCGCTTGAGATTTGTTATGGCCGGACCAGGCGATGAGGACGAGGGGGGGGGGGGTCGGAGGCATGTGCAAGACATCCCCCCCCAGTGTTGTCGCAGCCATTATTCAAGAAAGAAGAAGTGTCCCGTCCGTCTTCGGGCCGGGCTTCCGGTAGATGTCGGCCGGACGCCCCTGGCTCTGGCCCCATGAACGGGTTTCTTGGTTTATCGGCTGCAGCCGGATCCCGTCGGCCTCGGCCCCCCGACCGTTGGTGGCCGGACCGGAAGAGCATGTGGCGGGACTACCTGAAACTGTCAAGGGCCACCGCGGCCGGACTGGGAGAGAGAGGGGAGGGTCGAGGAGACATTCCCCCCCCCCTGCAACTGTTCAGCGTTGTAAAGGCAATCCCCTGGCCGGGTCCCGCTGGCCTCGGCCTCTCCTCCGGCTACACCCTACGTTAGGATCTCCTGGCCGAGGCGTGGCAGCAGGACCCGCCTTATATGGGCTGCTCCCGGCTGGGCGTAGCCGCAACCCTGCCCCACCTTGGAAGTTTCCAGAGTGGGGGCTGATGTTCTACTGACTTGCATTTTCCCTAGTCTATCGATTTTTTTGGCGTGGCAGGCAGTGGGACAGCGAGGGGTGATTTGGTTTCTCTTACTGTTTTTCTGGTCTCTCACCACTGGCATATTTTAACGTTTTCTTGTTTCTAGGACATTAATAGGTTTTATCATTACGTTATGTTATCGTTTCTTTGTTCGTTGTTTAATAAAAGTTCATGTTCATCAGTGGCCTACTGATTTTCGTTTTCCTATTCTTTTCTTTCCAGGTTGTTTCATGCTAAAGTTTCTGTTAACAGGATACAGTGATCACTTCGTTATTATTGCATATGTCCTTTTCACTAGGGGTGCTCTCTGGTCGGGCCAGATGACGTATCTCTAGTAAATGGTCCGGGTGAAACAGGTGCATCAATCAGTGGGGAGTAGATAGGCATGACAGATTACAACGGGGGAGAAAGGTCCGCATTACGTACCCTTTCACTATTTGCAAAGATTTTCCTACGTATATTTGCAAACAGGGAATACCTCCAAAAAGAACCAATTCCCAAACAGTCAATGTTTGGGGAAACAATCAATCAATGAGGAACGAAATAGGCACGACGTGTTGAAGGTTTGCGTTACCTACCCTTCACTATCTGCAAAGGGAGAGAGAATATTCCTATTCTTTTCCTCGTTTGCAGGCAGAGAAGATTCTTAAGAGAATCAACTTCGAACAATTCAATGCTCGATTCAAACAATCAACAAGGGGTACTGTGAACACAAATGAACGCCGCTTATGTACATACACATTGGTATTATCAACAGGTTGTTCCTAATGTTTCTATTTTAGGGAGGTCAAAAAGAGATCCCATTAGTGGCCTACTGATTTTGCTCGATTCCTTTTGTTTTTTTACACGATTTTTCGCTATCTGCAAAGACTAAACAGAGTATTGCGACTCTGTGCTTGTTTGTAAATAGAGAATGAACCAAAGAGAACAATCAATCAAATGGAGAGAGAAGCAGGCACGACGGATTACAACGGGGGCAACGGGGGCAAAGGCCTGCGTTAACTACCCTTCACTATCTGCAAAGAGAGAGTACTCCTAATAGAAATGAGGGGTGGGGGGCAGCATTCAAAGCAGATCAGTGTGCATAAACACGAAAATGTTTTTACTTACCACGTACTTGACATTCGACAGCTTATGATATTTGCTATTAAAAACCCATTGAAATTCACTGAAAAAACCATAGGTTATAGACCATATATAGTTAGGAATTAGCATTTAAAAAACCTTATTTTACTCACACAAAACCATTGAAATTCCATATATAGTTAGTTGCACTAACTATATATCGCGCACCCGCAATCCACTGCTGATCATGTCACATATTACATCATTCATGACATGGTCAGTGACATCACTGATGACATCACTGATGACATCTCAAATGACATCACTGATGACATCATTCTTGTGCTAATACGATAAACCTCTTCAGACTCTAATATAACCTTAGATACACTCAGTGTATACAGACACTCACACACTGCCACTCATCCATGGAGTTACTCACACACCCAGTCAGTCATGCAAAGAAACAATCTCACCTCCATTTCTTCAACTATACAGTTAAACACACCTTACTTATTGAAACATATACTAACACATATTTACTCTCTTATACAATCCCTGATACAAGTTCACAATGATCGATACAACCACTCACTCATTCAGTGGCTCTCATGCACAGTTATTTATATATGCCAACTCTCACATGTACTGTGTTTAACATATGTACTTACTATGACATGTAGCATTGAGATATCCATTCACTCATCAATACACTCATGCACACAGTCAACTGCCCATGTAGCTGTTTCCACATGCAGTCTTGAACTCATACACCTAGTGAATAAACTGCTCACACATCTATGCATAGAGTCACACACCTTCCAGCCACCCCCACACAAACTCAATCTCCCATAGAAATACTTGGGCAACCAATTAATAACACATATAGCCTCTCGTATAGCTAATGATCAACACATGCAGCAGTTTACATCACAACAGACAATGATGCACAAATTAAGACAGTTTAGTCACTAACCCATGCACTCAGTGAGACACATTTAATCACTCACTCATACAGTCAGTCACGCACCTACTAAATCCTTCATCCAGACACTTATACATCCACTCATTCTTCAATATGTAAGACATATTTTAACTTTACAGAAACATACAGTCACTGGATGTTGTCATCAGTGATGTCATCAGTGATGTCATTTGAGATGTCATCAGTGATGTCATCAGTGATGTCACTGACCATGTCATGAATGATGTAATATGTGACATGATCAGCAGTGGATTGCGGGTGCGCGATATATAGTTAGTGCAACTAACTATATATGGAATTTCAATGGTTTTGTGTGAGTAAAATAAGGTTTTTTAAATGATAATTCCTAACTATATATGGTCTATAACCTATGGTTTTTTCAGTGAATATATATATATATATATGTATATATATATATATGTATATATATATATATATATATATATATATATATATATATATATATATATATATATATTCACTGAAAAAACCATAGGTTATAGACCATATATAGTTAGGAATTAGCATTTACAAAACCTTAAAAATTCACTGAAAAAACCATAGGTTATAGACCATATATAGTTAGGAATTAGCATTTACAAAACCTTGAAAATTCACTGAAAAAACCATAGGTTATAGACCATATATAGTTAGGAATTAGCATTTAAAAAACCTTATTTTACTCACACAAAACCATTGAAATTCCATATATAGTTAGTTGCACTAACTATATATCGCGCACCCGCAATCCACTGCTGATGATGTCACATATTACATCATTCATGACATGGTCAGTGACATCACTGATGACATCACTGATGACATCTCAAATGACATCACTGATGACATCACTGATGACATCTCATTTGACATCAATGACCACATCACTGATGATATCATTCATGTGACAATACAATGCATCTCCTCACACTTTAATATAACCTCTGTTACACCCAGTGTTAAATACAGAGTATAATTTTTGAAACCATTGACACACCAATACTAGTTACTACATACGCACTCAGTGATTCCTATGTTTACACACACATTCACTCATTTACCCATACAATCATTCATACATACAATCACTCATCTTTACAACACTATCATATGCACTCATACACCTATACAGACTCTCACACTCTGTCACTCATCCATGGAGTTACTCACACACCTAGTCAGTCCTGTAAAGAATCAATCACACTTCCATTTTCTAATCTATACAGTTAAACATAGAGCACCTTACATTTTGAAACATATACTAACACATAATTACTCTCTTATACAATCATTGATACAAGTACACATTGATCTGCACAGAGTCACACACCTCCCAGCCAGCCACACACACACTCAGTCTCCCATACAAATACTTGGGCAATCAATCAATAACCCATATAGTTACTCATATAGCTACTGATCAACACATGCAGCAGTTTACAGAACAACAGACATAATGATGCACAAATTAAGACAGTTTAGTCACTAACCCATGCACTCAGTGAGACACATTTAATCACTCACTCATACAGTCAGTCACGCACCTACTAAATCCTTCATCCAGACACTTCTACATCTACTCATTCTTCAATATGTAAAACATATTTAAACTTTACAGAAACACACAGTCACTGGATGATGTCATCAGTGATGTCATTTGAGATGTCATCAGTGATGTCATCAGTGATGTCACTGACCATGTCATGAATGATGTAATATGTGACATCATCAGCAGTGGATTGCGGGTGCGCGATATATAGTTAGTGCAACTAACTATATATGGAATTTCAATGGTTTTGTGTGAGTAAAATAAGGTTTTTTAAATGCTAATTCCTAACTATATATGGTCTATAACCTATGGTTTTTTCAGTGAATTTTCAAGGTTTTGTAAATGCTAATTCCTAACTATATATGGTCTATAACCTATGGTTTTTTCAGTGAATTTTTAAGGTTTTGTAAATGCTAATTCCTAACTATATATGGTCTATAACCTATGTTTTTTTCAGTGAATTTCATTGGTTTTTTAATAGCTAATATCAAAACCTTTACAATGTATTATTCTTTAAAAAGAAAAATATTTTTTACATGTTTTTTATACAATTTTTTTTTTATTTTTTTTTGTTTCGCTCCCAGTACGCGTACCGGTTAGCTTCCCGTTAGCTCAATCCGGAGGCGCGACCCGGTACGCGAACTGGTAAACGTTCCTTTAGCGCACCTCTCGCGTTACAAAACAACATCGCGACGCTTCGCGTCAGCATGACGTTTCGCGTTCTCGCGTAATACGTCATATTACGTGCTACGTTAGCGTACCCGGAAGCGCACCGGTACGCGAACCGGAAGCGATCCGCGGCGCGGCGCCGACCGCGTAATGTAAACATAGCAGGTCATGTGACTCGATAATAACACTTTTCATTGGTTCATTTCACTTTTGGTTTCCTAATGATGTAATACAAGGTCATGTGATCTAAAATGGACACTTTTCATTGGTTTAGAACTTTTGTTTTTCCCAAATGATGAAAAACCCTCCTTCTTTCATCACTCTGACTTTCATCTTGGTGAGAGAAAGACCCTTTATTGAGACTTTGTGATGGCTTCATTAGTAGCTTCAGCTGGTGCTAGCCCACCACCTCCACCAAATCCAAGAAAGAGAGGACCACCTGCAGAAGTAATTCTGCAAGAAGAGGAAGAACAGGAAGAGGAGGAAGAGGAGGAAGAGCATGAGTTTTTGCCAGAGGAGCCCAGGAGGTACAATCGACAGGAGAATTATATCTGGCAATTCTACAGAATTCCTGAGGGGCAAAAGAAAGTGAATGCTCGTTACGTGTTTTGCCGCATATGCGGTGACAGATTGTCAAGGGGCACCGATAAAAAATATAGTTATGGGAATCATACTATGCATCGGCATATGAGTAGGTGGCACCCAAATAACTATAGTGCTGCCCAGCTACGTGACCAACAACAACATCCCCTCCAAATGGCAAGAAGATCGGTGGTTCCAGAGGTGTCGGGACCAGAGGCGAGGGAGGTGATTGCAAACATCCAAATGTTGTTTGGTCACGTAAAACAAGTGTGCGTGGAATGTGGCGCTTTCATCTGCTACAGAGAAAGTAGCATCACTTTGATTTTGCGAGCAATTCAAAATCATATTAATGTTTGCACAAAACGCACCAAAAAATAAATTCTTTTTTTTTTTTTGCTCCTGTTGAGCCCTTTATAATGGATCGTTTTTGTTTCCCCCCCCCCAAAAAAACCAAAAAAATTTTAAAAACGTTCAGAAAATACAAAAAAAGTAAAAAAATGTTCAAAAAATACTAAAAAAAATATAAAACAACAAAAATATAAAAAAAAAAGTTCTTTTCAGAACTAACTCCCCATTATAAAAAAATTGGTAGAAAATTTGGAACTCTGCCAACCTGTATTTCTCTTAGTTCGCTCCCGGAGCGCTACCCGGTACGCGTACCGGAAGCTAACCAAAAAAATATTTTTTAAAAAAGAACAGTAACTATAAGGGAAGGAAATACACAGTTATGTTAAAAGAAAGACAGCTCTAGGGAGTAAAATAAGGATACTGTTACCTACAATCCACTGTTGATGATTTCACATATTACATCATTCATGACATGGTCAGTAACATCAACAGCAGTGGATTGTAGGTAACAGTATCGTTAGTTTACTCCCTTTAGCTGTCTTTCTTTTAACATAACTGTCTATTTCCTTCCCTTATAGTTACTGTTCTTTTTTAAAAAACATTTTTTTGATCAGTCATAAACAGTGACATTAATAGAAACAGAGAGAGTGAACAAGAGTGAAGAAATATGGTCCTCCTGAGCCACCCTCAGAAAACCAAGGGGGTCAAGATACATCTACCGTGCCCCCTTCTACCTATTCTGAACATTATTTGCCCTCCATCTTGTATCTTGATTCGAACGAAACACAAAATGGTGGACTGCCATAACGCTGCTGGTTTGCGAACCGGGCAACTTCCCAGGAAGCGGTCCCCAAAAAAAAAAAGTTGGGAAAGTAATTCACAGACACTAAGAGTAATAGAGATGGAGTGAGTGAACAAGACTGAGGAACTATGAGAACAGAGGGACTGAGAAAAAGACTGGAAGGAGTTGAGTAAATAGGTAATAGAGAAAGGAATGAGGAAAGTAGCAAAGGCAGGAAACTGAGGATTAAAGAAGTGAAGCAGTGGATCTAATAGTAGGTGAATGTGATAGAAATGTAACGAAAAGAGTACAACTATTTACCTTGTAATTGCTGTTAAATTAATCACATTTTATTTCTATACTTTCAATCTGTGAAAGAGAGAACCAACATTTAAAAAAAAATTAAAATATGTATTTAAAAATTACAAAAGACAAGGGAAAATATTGAAGGACAAATAGTTTTTCAACAACTTTGACACTGACAGAAGCTTCTGCTTCTCCAGGTCCTCTACACAATGCTAAAGATATACATTTTAAACTAACAGTATCTTGATGCAGATGAAGTGAGGACTATCTTAAAACATGGTGCATCTTTTGCATTGCTCTTGTTTCAGAAAAGTGTCGCTTCAGTATGCCAATAACATGTCTCCTATCCAGAGATTTGTTTGAGGTGAGGCCTACTCAGAGTTCAAGATGAGATTTACACTTGTTGAAGTGTACAGAGGAGATAATATCTGTGAAAGTCTACTAATGAAGTGAGTCATGTCCACTGCACTCTTCAACAAAGTAGAAACCTCCTATGTTTCCCTGGACAGACCTAAACTTGATCTGCACAATGTGATTCGTAATGATAGGAAACTCAAGTGTTGTAATTGAAATATGTGCAATTTATTTTGCTCATTTCACAATCACATCACTTGTGTTTCCTTTGCTTAGGTATCTCATTGTGCAGATGTAGTCCAGCATATGAAAGATTACGTAGAAGTGCAGCACTGCATACAATAAATTTAACACTTACAGAAAACTCACCTTCTCCATGCCTCCTACACAGTTCTACATATACATCATAAATGCAAACAGTACAGAATTAATTATACATGTTAAATGGTTTATTTTTGCTGTTCTCAGAATGTATCAAAATTCACTAAAAACAGTGACTTGAAGGTATTCATCATGTAACAGCGGGGAAAAAAAAACACAATCAAAATGATTGTGTTTAAAAAACCCATACAACATCAGAAAATAAAATTCAGAACTCCTTAAAGTTAACTTACTTTCCATGACGTCCAAGGATGTCCTATGAACAGCTTACACTCTTTTGTGCTGTTATTACTTTCAGCCCGCCACTTTCTGAAAGAAAACCTCCATCGTTTTTAAAAACACGTTACATGCAATAAATGACTTCTTGCTCTCTACCACTATTTTCCACAAGGCCAAATCTAGTCAGAGATATTTATAACTCTTGGATTTCTTGTAAGCCAATCCCATCATTTGGCATTTCCGCAACTTTCAGAATTAAAATGTTGAAGATCATTTTCACAATCCTGGAATAGTAATATCTTCCCCTTCTTGGTCAGTCATGTTCTACATTTCCTATGACACTGATACTGCTTAATATGAAGCAGACTTACACTACCTCTATGAGTACTACAATTATTTAATTCTCTACATCACTTTTAATCACAAAGCAATGTAAAACAGTAGACAGCATTGCAGACTTACATTCCCTCTACTCCATGTTTTGATTGGCTGCTTCAATTAGCTTATGAAAAGAAACAATTTTTCTGAACTCATTTAAAGTGCACATACATCTCCATGATGTCCAATCCTTTGATTAGAAGTTATGTCTCTGAACTACACTTATCCTCAAGGCCAAATTGTGTAGGAGCCATTAGAACTTCTTGAAATTCCACAGATCATATCCCGAGATTATTTTCCTAAAATTTTGGTTTTAAAAACACCAGGTAAGAGTTTTTAAGGTCATACGGCAATTTTTTTTTGAAAATTAAAACAGAATCATTGCAGAATGACCAGCCATTTCTAGACTTTAAATAAGCTGTGTAATGTCCTGATGATATTGAAGGGCCGTCATGATATATAATTGCTGTAGTTACAAAAGTCCTTCCTGATATTGACAACTGCGAAGCTACAAAATTTTTTATTAAAGTTGTCAATTTTGTTCCATCAGGCCTACATCGTTGGAACATTAAAATGACGTACTGGCCATATTTTCGTATAAATAATGTGGACATCATTTCAGATTTACATTGGCTACACTCCATGCTGTGATTAGCAGCTTTTACTAGCTTATTAAAGGAGACTGATTTACTGTCTGGCAAAGTTAAATATATAAATCTTTCTGAGTCTACACTAGTAGTACTTGATACCATACAGTTCTCGCAGTCATGCTGCCATTGATAAGAAAGCCCAAACAGCTGATCTACATCTACACCTTCAGCATGTAATACATCAAGCATATACATTAAAAACTCCTGACAATCTTGCTGAATATTTTGAGAGAATTGTGTTTGCCCTGAACATCTGTCTAACAGGTTTCGAATTTCAGACACACTTTCTATTTTTGTTCTATCTGTGCTACATTTCTCTAACACAGAATTCAACAAACTGCAAAATCTTTGATCAGAATTGACCACAATCTCTTCTTTTACATTTTTTAGAGAAAACAAAACATTCATTACTACATTAGCATAGCAGTTGACACCAGAACTGTTTTCAAACTGAAAACCAACAACATCTTCAACAGAATCCTCTTTGTTTCTGCTTGTAATTTTAGGTTCATTCACTTTTTGTCTTTTTGCTACAACCTCCCCAGTATTGTTCTCATTTCTTCGTTTCCGGCCTACCAGACGTTTCTCAAACAAAGGAAACTGAGGCAAATGTGGCGCATACTCTCTTCTTAACCTATTGTATTCCTTAACACAATCTAGATCTGCACAAATGTTTCTGACATCACACTCAATCAAGTACAATCCCGATAAAGTTCTAACTCGTGACAATGCCACATATGCCATACCCTCCTTGAACACAGAACTGCCAATATTCACCAATGCAGTGTCTACACTTAAACCTTGCGATTTATGAATTGTCACCGCATATGCCAAGCAAACAGGGAACTGCTTACGGCGAACATATAAGTCTTTTACAAGCAAAAATCTAGCAGAACAACGAGCAATTAGCTGTACTTCCTCAATGCCATCAAATTTAATTTTTAAAAATTCAATTCCATCTCTATTTCTGTATTTCACAAAATCAACAACATTACCCATTGATCCATTTACCAGACCTCTTTCAACATGTAAATTCCTTCTTAAAATTATACGGCAGTTCAAGCACACATTCAGAGTCTTTTCAAAACCTGCAGTTTTAGATATAGTCTTCTCTAATGAATCCAATTTTGATTTCAGATTCTCAGACAAAATAATTGTTGATCCCATATGCTCTACTCTATCAATAGCTTCCACTTTCACAATCTCTTGCTTTTCTAAATGCAACATTTTGTTGTTAAATTTGGCACATTCTGCAAGAGTTGGCATCAAACATATTCCAGATTTCTTATCAGTAATTTTCTGAAAAATATTCTCAGGCACAACATCTTGTTCTGGATATAAATTTGACAGTAATCGTGCATGTAAAGCTTCTTTTCCATGCTCGGTCACTTTTCCAATTCTAACATCTTGTAGAATAGTCTTGTAAACTTCATCCTTTGCCTGACGCATATTTTCATGCAGTTCAGCATAATTGAAGTTTAACCATATATTGACGTTGCCAATGCTGCCTAGGCACTTCCTGGTATCTTCATGCGTGAGCATTTTGAACACAGGTTGCCCTTTCACTGGTGTCAGCTGCAGAAGATCTCCGAAAACAATGATGTGTTTGCCACCAAATAACACATCATACTCTGTTTTGAGAACTTCTTGCATCCTCAAATGCACAAAGGCAAGCATGACATTGGAAACCATGCTTACTTCGTCAATGATAAGAAGTTTCATTTTCCTCAAGATTCTTGAAACTTCAAAACAAGCATCTCCAGATAGCTTGTGATATTCTAATTTGTTGTCATGCTCCACTGGCAGCATCAGTAAACGATGTAAAGTAATCCCTTTAATATTATGTGCTGCCAGTCCAGTTGGAGCAGTGACAACACAAGACAGCGATGACTCTGTCCTTTCCTGCAAATAGCATGAAATTGCTTTAATGAGGAAACTTTTTCCAGTTCCCGCTTCTCCACTCACGTACAGTCGGACAGGCTTCAACGACGTACATGAGCACTCTTTCTTATCATGACTTAATCCATGATCAATTTGCATGGTAACTTCGTCATATATTTTCCTCTGCTCAACATTGAGTTGCCTTTCCAACTCTTCTAAGTTAACCGCATCCTCTTGAGCATGTGCCATGGCTCTTTCCACCTCATTCATAGCAGTGGCAGCTTCATTTTCAATAAGAGGTCCTCCTAGTGGATCCTGACTCAATGAAGCAGAACTCTGACTGTCCTGAGAACTGTCTCTGGCAATCTCGGCTGCAATCGTTGCTTCCTGCTCAATTTCCGCATTCAACATTTCTACATATTTGGGAAAAGCAGGACATTCTATGGTCTCCTTGGCGGCATTGAAAGAGTCTTCATAACAGAGGAAATCTCCAAGCAGTTCCTCTTCTGCACGCCAAGGCTTGAAAAGTTGCAAAAGTGCTAAATAGAAAAACTCCTTTTTTTCAGGAGATTCGCCACTCAATTTTCGATGGTTTATCAAGTGGCATTTTCTTTGCTTCACCAGACATCCCTCACTTCCTATTACAGCATACACTCCTTTCTCAGTATCTTCTTTGATGTTCCTCTTGAACATGTAATTTTGCAGAACCTCATACAGACAAACATTCTCTAGGTGACTGCTTCGATTTGGATAATATGTATCCAACATGTTTGTCTTCAAAATGTCGGTACTGTTTGGCTCCTTTTCCGCCAAATACTCAATTTCCCGCACAGGTTTGAGAACTCGATTACGCGTTGCAGCAAGACCAAGACTCGCCCAAACGATACTCCTGGACTTGGCATAGAGACTTGCTGAAGACAACCGGTCAGAACATTCGTACGCTCCGATTTCTCGATGCGACAACATCTTCAGACTGAAACTGTACAACTTCTTGCTGAGGCTCTTTTCATGGGAAATGTCCTCCCACATATCCTTCAATTCTGTCTTCTCTTTTTTGGTGATGTAAGACGTCACATACCGAGCCACAGCCATACAGTTATCAGCCACAAACTGTATATCCATGTTAGCATTCCACATGGACAAAATCACCGGGTTGTAGTCGTTGATGTACTTGGACTCTTCGTTCCTCTTCAAATTGTAAGTGTTTTTAGGTGATTTCTTCATGACATTGTGTCGCAGCGAAGACATCAAACTGTTTACTCTTCCTTTAGAAATCACCAGTCGTGGAAAGCCGAAACGACATTTAGTGTAGAACTTGTCCTTGTTTCGGAATTTACGACGGCAGTACTTTCCACATCGATGGCTTTGGAAACGCAGAACTTTTTCTCTTAGGCTTTTCTTCTCCTTTGCGTTTGGAACAGCACACGTAGAATACTGTTGGATGAAACTCATCACTGAGTCATCTGGATCCGTTCCAAATTTAGGTGCATCCTTGATCCACAGCAACATATGTATATGAGGAGCACCTCTTGCTTGGTACTCCTTTCTCCAGAAGAAATCCAACACCTCTCCAAGAGGTGGATTCTTCTTATTCATGATGAAAGACATCATAGCTTCAAATCTATGATTGAAGTACCTACATACATTGACTGGATCCAAAGAGCACAGTTCTCCGGGTGTCTTGAATTCGATGTTTTCTACGTTAGCATTTGCCTCTCGTAGAAATTCAAGTAAGTCTTCCCAGCCATACTCGGCACAGCTCAGAGTGAGGAACCATGTGGGAGTACCTAAGTTCCTCAGCATACATTTTAAATCACCATGACGACGGTACCAGTACTCATTAGTACCACGCTGACACGCCATGAGATTAATCAGGTGAGAATCCAAAATACTATCTTGGACATTCACTTTATCCATAAAATCACTTGCCGAGATGTTTTGCATGTGTATACCACTTTTCAAGATGTGGTTCACTGCATATGACAGTCCAGACAGATCGCTTTCAAACAGGAGATGAAACAAATATGGAATGCATTGTCGAAACCTAGCATCTCCTGCATACAATCGCAAAGTCCGGTATTCAGAAGCAGGAATTTGATGAGGTCGCTCATCATATCTTCCTCCCTGACCTGTTGGAAAAAGCTGTGGGAAACACCGAGCTTCCAAACTTTCCTCCCAAACACTAATGGGACTCCCTTTGGCTTGTTTCATTTGAAACAACTCAATAGCATTCCCCATGACTTCCTTTGAATGCAAAGGATGAACACTATAATGTTCATATATTTCCTCACTAGTAGAGGGTTCTACTTTCTCAATTTGACCAGCACACAAATCGCTATCCTCTTCCTCACTTACTTCCTCTTCTTCAACATATACATTCTTATAGTATTTATTATTTTTTTTCAAATACAATGTTGCCTTTTTAACTTTCCTAACATCTACTAAATCTTGCCATATTTTCTTATTCTTTGTCGGAACCCCATTAACTAAGATAACCAGAGGTTCCTCTTCCACTTTTTCTACTCCAATTGTGTTAATGTTTTTCTTCAAATCTAGAGGCAAATAAACAACTCTTCCCTTTAATCCTCTCTGTAAATCTGATGGAGGCAATTTCCCTGTCTTTGGCTCCATTCTTACAATAGCCTGAAAGGGATGGATACTTTGAATCAAAATAGATTCATAAGTATTTAAATCCTTCAATTCAGAAGGAATCTCAACCAATTCCAGATTATTATGAACTGCTCTAGCAGGCATCTGGTTTTGTTTTAATTTGTTACAACAATAAGTACACACACGTTGATCCAATCCCAAATCAAAACAATTTTCTACCATCAAGTATGTTGCAAAATCCTTCCATTCACTATTATTTTCCCTTTCACTTTTTGCATATAAATCCACTAACTTAGTCTGATTCTTATAATAAGTGCGTCGACAACACACACAAGTGAAATTAGGCCTCTCACTTGATTTCATGTCAAACGTCGCAATTTCCCTCTGGAAATTATCTGTACTGGAAACATGTACAGTATCTTCCAAATGACCCTCTATTTCTTGCTCAATTTCAACATTCTCCTCTTTACTTCCAAAGTAACAAAACTCAATTTCTTCACATATATTCCTCACATCTATTTCAGAACCATGCAGAAGAGCAGCACATAATTGTTTCAGCATAATTGCTGGACTCTTAGCATAATACAACAGTCTAACTAACTTCCTCACTTTGTTATGATGCACTGCTAGCATCCTGAAATGATGAAAAACACTCTGGCATACTCTCCTGGAAAGACAAGCCAGTGAATGACCATGCAAACCTGTCACTTCTCTCACTCTGCAAGGATCTAATTCTTGCAACAACCTCATTTTCTGCTTCAAACTTTTCTTGTTAAATGACCGTACAAAATCACAAAGCAAATTGATAGAATCCTGTCGCACACTGCAAATACTACTACACTTCCAGGTGTACACAGGACCCTTAGCACGTCTTCCTAAAACCTCATTACCTAACAACTCTTCTGCCTCTGTTGTCACAAGTTTTTCTTTTTCAACTGGACAACCATCTTTCACTTCATAAGCACGACCACTGATGTCAACTGCATGCACCAAATCATTATCCTGGAAATAACTCTCTTCATTAAAAAATGCCTCACAGCTTGAACTATGTATCCATTCTCCAGAAAAAACTTCACAAAAATTACTACGATTAACTATTCTCTTCCATCTACTATTTCTTTTGAAATCAAAAATTGCCTTGTTTAGCTTCCTAATTCTATTGATTATCAAAATAAATAACTTACGTTTAATTTCAAAAGCCTGATCAATAACTTTCTCAACTTTTTTTTTTCTCCTATAAAAAACTAATTTCTGTTGACCTTTCTTAATATTTTTTAACAAATTGCCAATTATCCTGTTACGGAACATTCGTTTACGAATCTCCGTAAACTGTTGTTTCCTTCTACTATCATGCACAGATTTATCTCTTGCTCTAGCAGTAACATTTTCATTTGTCCTTTTCTTTCCATTTGATTTACTTGTGTTGTTATGGATTGAAACATTTTCTGTACTAATATTTTTTTTATTAGAAATATTTTTTATGAAATATTTAGAGCTCTTACCCGGTGCTTTCTTCATCGCTTGAGAAATCTTTTTGTTAGAGGACTGCTGCATTTTTTTTTTCTCCTGCTGTCTTTGACGTTTTGCAGCCTTCATCTCTCTTATTTTTGTAGGCATAGTTGAATCTGAGGAAAAATATAATAAAAATGTTAATAAAAAAATATTATCAAACAGTAAATCAGTAATAGTGATCAAAAACATAACACACTACTTGACATTTTAAATAGAAGATTTTTTAGTCCTTGCAAATTTACAATACAGAAGTAGCAGAAAAGAAATGAGATTTATATTTATGTTACCTATGCTATTTTATATGTGAATCTGATCTAATTTTATGAGCATATTTTAATATTTTATTGAAGACACTACACATAACCTGTTTTTGAAGGTGTCTTTATTTTTAAATTAAACGGTTTACCTTTTTACTTTTTATTGATTATAAATTTTAAAAATAAATGTTTATAATTCCAAAGGCTCAAGCAGGTCATCTTCCCATCCTATATCATATAATTCGGACAAATCTGCATCCTCATCACGCTCTTCTTCATCCTCAGGATTTAAATCATCCAATGGATCAACATCCACTGATGTTTCAATTACAAGTTCAATGATGAGGTCAAAATCAACTGATTGCAGATTGTCGCTCATGTTGAGGTTGTCTTTATCTTTAAAGAAAGACAACAACAATGAGATGTTGCAGAGTAAGAGACAAATCTCACAGATTATAATAGTAAAATTATTTAACAAGAGTAACATTTTGCAGCTATTATTTAGCCATGTCCAGCGATGCTGAGCAGGTGAAGCCTATGTCTAATTTTTCACTGAACAGGACTCATCTGTTCTTAACCTTGGATAAGCCTCAACGACTCTGTGTCCCCTGCACATACTCAAATGTTAAAGTGCAGATTTATATTAAATGGCACATCCCCAGGCATGCACCAGTTAATGTGCACCACTGCTTTACCACCCATGGTGTGCCGCATTTACAATCAGATAGGAGAAAGCTGCTTCAAAACCCTGCACCTGCTTGAAGCTGGCATAGGTCTTGACGCAGCATTGTATAGATGGGGCACCCCTGATCCTTGCTGGAGCTGCATCGCACTTACGATACAACTCCAGCAATGCGCCACCTTTACAGCACAGATGCGTCACACATCTGTGCCTTTTTTGCCCCATGCTGCGCCGCATTGTAAATGCAGCACACCATGGGTGGCGGAACAGTGGCGCAGGATGACTGTCACATCCCTGGGGATGCGCCACTCATCATAAATCTATCCCTAAGCTTCTTATCTTGTTACAGATGAACTGCCATATATATCATCAAAATATTTTACATATTATAAATAGCAAATTTTAAGGAATAAATAGCGATTCTTTACTATTCCTAATTTGCAATGAGCAAATTGCTAATTGCAAATTACCCATTCATTTCCATAGGCTAGGAGGCTCATAGGAATTAATGTTGCAAGTTGTGATTAGCAATTAGCTCATCACAAAATAGGATTTTTTTCAAGCGTGCAGGGGTATCTCAAGAACAACCTGCTGCACCCCTGAAAAAGAAATTTGGGAGCACATGGCACACCTACATGCCCTAATGGCATGTATGGGCGTCATATGGGACCTTTTTTTTTTTAAAAAAAAAATTCTTTTTGAAAAGAATTCGCAAATTACCACAAACTACAAGTTGGTGGTAGTTTCCAAATCCTTAATATCATTTTTTACATATTTTTTTTTTATACATTGCATTTAAGGAATCACAATTTTTGAATTATTGACATTTTAAGTAATTTCCACATGTGCACTGTTTTCTAAATATAATTTGAAAATCGTTTTTGGGGAAAAGTAATGGTTTGCAAATTTATGACAAGGACATAATGGTGTATGCTTCTCTATAAGGCATTTCAGTATCTCTAATGTCATTTTTCCCATATTACATTATAAGACCTTTCCCCATGAAGCACATTCCTTGTAAATATGCTCCCACCAGTGCATTGCAAATTTAGATTTTGACTGTTTCAGACACATAGCCATGTTGAAAGTGACCCAAAAAAATTGCAAACGTTTAAAAAAAACACATTCATGTGTCTTAATGACATTTTAATTCATTTCCCCATGGACAATGTTTTCTAAGTGGCACAAAAGAGGTATACACCTATCATAAATCTGTCCCTAGAATTATAAATGATTAAATCAGGATGACAATAAGATGTGGTCTATCCAGAGGTTTGTTTAAGGTGAGGCCTACTCAGGATTGCAGATTAAAGTTATGCTTGATGAAGAATACAGAGGAGATAATTTATTGTAAAGGCCTACCAATGAAGTAAGTGATTTCTACTTCATTGCACCAGTCATCATAAATGTATCCATAAGCTTCTTATCTTGTTAGACATCAACCGCCATATGTATCATATAACTATTTTGCATTTCCAAAAAAGCGAATTTTAAGGAATAAATAGCGATTCTTTACCATTCCAAATTTGCGATGAGAAAATTGCTAATTGCAAATTACCCATTCATTTCCATGGGCTAGGAGGCTCATATAAATGAAGGTGCAATTTGCGATTAACAATTTGCTCATCACAAATTAGGAATTTATTCCAAAAGTGCAGGGGTGTCTCAAGAGCACCCTGCTGCAACCCTGAGAAAGAAATTTGGGGGCATATGGCGAACATAAATTTTAACAACATTCCTTTACCTCAAAAACGATTTTCAAATCATAACTTCAAAACACTACACATGGGAAAATTACTTAAATTGTCCTTAAGACACATAAAAGCGTATTTTGATTGGCTTTCCTGCATGGTAGGGTCACTTTAAACATGGCTATGTAACATAAACATTCAAAATCAAAATTTTCAATGTACAGGTGGGAGCATATTTACAAGCAATTTGCGCCACAAAGAAAGGTCTGACATTAAAATGGGAAAAATAACATCAGGGACAGTCAATTGCCTTATAAAGAACCATACACCATTATGTCCTTCTCTTGAATTTAAAAACAATTCCTTTTTCCCAAAAACGATTTTCAGATCATAATTTCAAAAAACTGCACATGAGAAAATGACTTAAAATGTCATTGAAACACATGAAAGCGTTTTTTTATTGGCTTTCCTGCATGGTTGGTTCACTTTTATCATGGCTATGTAACACAAACATTGATAATTAAAATTTTCATGCACATGTAAGAGCATATTTACAAGCAATTTGCGCCACAGAGAAAGGTCTTACAATAAAATGAGAAAAATAACATCAAGGACAGTCAATTGCCTTATAAATAACCATACACCATTATTTCCTTGTCATGATTTTAAAAACAATTCCTTTTCCACAAAAACGATTTTCAAATCATAATTTCTAAACACTGCACATCAGAAAATGACTTAAAATGTCATTAAAGTACATGAAATCATTTTTTGATTGACTTTCCAGCATGGTTGAGTCACTTTTAACATGGCTATATAACAGAAACATTCAAAATCAAAAATTTCCATGCACATGTGAGAGCATATTTACTAGCAAATTGCGCCACATAAATCATAATTTTCTCCTTAAAGCACACTATTCTCTATCTAAAGTAAAGAAATATTTTCTCACCTTAGCAAATACTTTGAGTTTGAAAACAGTCTCAGAAACACACCAATTTGTCTTCAGCAGAGCAAAAGGTATGCACTCCAGAGTCTGCAGCTATCAAAAGCACAGAAATGGTGTAATTCTTCACACATATTTCTCATGTCACCCAATCAAAACTCTTCCCTCACTTTTTTTCAAATGAAAACCCTTCCCCCTCTGCCCTTTCTGCCTATTTTCCATAGCAACCACCTCTTGGAGAAACTCTGGTGTTTGCAAATTCACACAACAATGTTGCAATTGAACTCTGAAC
Organism: Lissotriton helveticus; assembly: GCF_964261635.1. Lineage (NCBI taxonomy): Eukaryota > Metazoa > Chordata > Amphibia > Caudata > Salamandridae > Lissotriton > Lissotriton helveticus. The sequence continues at coordinate 1,492,530,474 of NC_136061.1, read as the reverse complement.
TCTCAGTGCACCTGCATATCCAGTGCTTTCTTTCATTTAATGATTTTTTATTGACCACTCAAAATACATCTTTCAAAGAACACATCTCTACACCCTAACTTTCTGTTTTCATCAATCAAAATCCACCAATCACTGTTACTACTTCATGAACACAGAAACTCCACAGTTTTTTTCATTTCAAACTCACATTTTTTCAACTGCCATTTCATTGCCACACTTCATCTGACTGCAGGAGAACCTTCTCTCACCATGTTTTCTGTCTGGATTGTTGGTCATAGTTATATTCACTGGGCTCAAAGGTACGTTGAAAGCAGGAATTTACCTAACCTCAATTTACAAGATGTGGAAATTAAGTGGTTTGGCCAGAGAGGATTAAAATGTCACCAATTGATACCATTGGTGAAAACCTTTATGCATTTGCCAAAACCTGACCTGTTAATTGTGCACTGTGGAGGTAATGACTTGGGCACTTTGACTGGTGTAGGTCTGGAAATGCTTTTAAAGGACACCTTTGAGCAATTAATGGCACTTTTTCCTCAGACTGCCTTGGTATATTCAAATATATGCCAAAGACAGAAATGGAGGTGGTCAAACCAATTTTGTCCACAAATTGAGAAGTCGAGGAAGCATGTAAACAAATCTGTTTCAGCTTACATGAGAGACCATGGAATGGGCTCCCTGTACAACAATAACTTGCGTTACTACATGCAAGATATCTACAGAGGAGATGGAGTTCACTTCTCAGATGAGGGCAACAGAGTTTTCACTCTGAATTTAAGAATGTGCATTGGTACCTACTTATAAGTACCTAAATGTACCATAAACCCAAAAGCTCTTCTCAGAGCTACCCTACATCTGATCACTCACAATTATTATTTTACTCTAACTATTTTCACTAATTTTCAACAAAATACGCTCCCTGGTGCGCTACCCGGTACGCGTACCGGGAGCTAACCTCGCGAAATTTTTAAAAAAAATGTTTCTTTTTCCGCACATATGGGCCTCCTCAGCCACCCTCACAAAACCTAGGGGGTCAAGATAAGTCTACCGTGCCCCCTTCTACCCATTCTGAACATTATTTGCCCTCCATCTTGTATCATAATTCGACCGAAACACAAAATGGTGAACTCCCGTTACGCTTAAGGTTCGCGTACCAGGGCGCTCACCGGTTCGCGTACCGGGTCGCTTCCTGGGAAGCGCACCATCAAAAAAGGTGGGAAAGTAGTTCACAGAAAAGCCACTGGAGACAATTTCACCAAATATAGAATAACTCATACTACATACCAATCCCTACCATTTTCACAAATTTGATTGGAATTCCATTTAGCCATTTAGCCTGTAGTCCTCTCTAAATACCGTGAGGTAAATTACTTCACAAAACACATCTGAAGTGTTGGAATTGACAACCAATTAAAATGTTACTTTCATTTTCTACTTTTTTTACATGATATTTGATTGGTTATGTACCCGAATATATATAAAGGAAGAGAAGGAAACACAGCCATTTTGACTACTACTTCCTGGTGTACATTTCATTTGGATTTTCATTAATAACTTCAACTTCTTTTTAAAGGTAAGTTGTTATTTTTAAAACTGAAGTATATTGTGCACTTTAAGTTAATATGGCAAACTTTTTCTGTTAGTTATATACTATCCCTCTGTAGTACTTATAAATTTAGATACACTTTTTTATATTCCTACTTCCACTCTGATACTATACACTGCCCAAAGATAAATTCTCTGATAAAAACTGCCTATCTAAAATTAATCCCAACAGTGCCCTACCTCTACTAATATATATTTTTTTTATGCAAATTTCAGGAAAAATGGAAAGTGAACAAAACATTTCATTTGAAATTGTCCTTCCAGAGTCCAACACAGAAATCATTGATCCAAATGAGATTGAATTTATGGATGAAACATGGGACCAAGAACTACTGCAATGTGTGCAAGCAGTAGATAACCTCCTTGCAAATGAGGACATTTTACAACCTCAGAGACTACAATCTATATTCCATGATTATGAAATTTCTGACAATGAAATGTTAGAAAGTTTAATAAATTATGAAACACAATAAAAAAAGTTTAAAAAAAAAAAAAAATAATCAACAAAACCAACAATCAATTAACATACAGCATTTGAAAAGTCTATCATTCATTTTTTATTGTGATACGCTCCCCAGTACGCTTCCCGGTTCGCGTACCGGGCGCTAACCACGAAACCACACTTGTTGTGTGGGTGATATAAGTACCAACATGTAGGTACCAATGAAGAGTCTAAAATTCAATGTATACCGTCTCCTCTGTAGATATTTTGTATGTTCTAATATGGGTTATTTAAATGTAAATGTGTGGAAAAGCACTTCATGCTTTAAAGCAATTGTATTTTTGATCTGATTGTTCTTTCCTCTTAGTCCTCTTCTTTGGTTTTTTTCCCCACACTCTTCTTCAGCATGATAGTTGATAAATTCGTTCCCTCAAAAAATGTATATACATAAAAAAATTATATTAAATACATATAAAATATATTTTTCCTTTAAAAGAAGAATACATTTTACAGCTTTTGATATTTGCTATTAAAAAACCATTGAAATTCACTGAAAAAACCATAGGTTATAGACCATATATAGTTAGGAATTAGCATTTACAAAACCTTGAAAATTCACTGAAAAAACCATAGGTTATAGACCATATATAGTTAGGAATTAGCATTTACAAAACCTTATTTTACTCACACAAAACCATTGAAATTCGCATATATAGTTAGTTGCACTAACTATGTATCGCGCACCCGCAATCCACTGCTGATCATGTCACATATTACATCATTCATGACATGGTCAGTGACATCACTGATGACATCTCAAATGACATCACTGATGACATCACTGATGACAACATCCAGTGACTGTATGTTTCTGTAAAGTTAAAATATGTCTTACATATTGAAGAATGAGTGGATGTATAAGTGTCTGGATGAAGGATTTAGTAGGTGCATGACTGACTGTATGAGTGAGTGATTAAATGTGTCTCACTGAGTACATGGGTTAGTGACTAAACTGTCTTAATTTGTGCATCATTATGTCTGTTGTTCTGTAAACTGCTGCATCTGTTGATCAGTAGCTATATGAGTAACTATATGGGTTATTGATTGGTTGCCCAAGTATTTGTATGGGAGACTGAGTGTGTGTGTGGGTGGCTGGGAGGTGTATGACTCTGTGCATAGATGTGTGAGCAGTTGATTCACTAGATGTATGGGTTCAAAAGTGCATGTGGAAACAGCTGTATGGGCGGTTGACTGTGTGCATGAGTGTATTGGTGAGTGAATGGATATCTCAGTGCTGCATGTCAAAGTAAGTACATATGTAAAACACAGTACATGTGAGAGTTGACATATATACATAACTGTGCATAAGAGCCAGTGAATGTGTGAGTGGCTGTATGGATCATTGTGAACTTGTATCAGGGATTGAATAAGAGAGTAAATATGTGTTAGTATATGTTTGAATAAGTAAGGTGTGTATAACTGTATAGTTGAGGACATGGAGGTGTGATTGATTCTTTGCATGACTGACTAGGTGTGTGAGTAACTCCATGGATGAGTGACAGTCTGTGAGTGTCTGTTTACACTGAGTGTATCTAAGGTTATATTAGAGTCTGAAGAGGTTCATCGTATTATCACATGAATGATGTCATCAGTAATGTGATCAGTAATGTCAAGTGAGATGTCATCAGTGATGTCATCAGTGATGTCATTTGAGATGTCATCAGTGATGTCATTTGAGATGTCATCAGTGATGCCATCAGTGATGTCATCAGTGATGTCATCAGTGATGTCATTTGAGATGTCATCAGTGATGTCATCAGTGATGTCATTTGAGATGTCATCAGTGATGTCATTTGAGATGTCATCAGTGATGTCATCAGTGATGTCACTGACCATGTCATGAATGATGTAATATGTGACATGATCAGCAGTGGATTGCGGGTGCGCGATATATAGTTAGTGCAACTAACTATATATGCGAATTTCAATGGTTTTGTGTGAGTAAAATAAGGTTTTGTAAATGCTAATTCCTAACTATATATGGTCTATAACCTATGGTTTTTTCAGTGAATATATATATATATATATATATATATATATATATATATATATATATATATATATATATATATATATATATATGTATTTAAAATTGCTCTGCATTGAAAGAGGCACTCCACAACAGCTGGTCTGCACGCAACCTTTATTGCTTTGAAGGTAGCATTTCCTCCGTTATTAAAACCCTCCACCAACGCGTTTCAGAGCTGTCTGCTCTTTCCTCAGGGTGAGACGGCTTAATGCGATTATTTTCAGCTTTCCTCACAGTCTCCTGATCACGTGTCCTTTGTAGTCACAAGCCATTTGGTAGCACTATGCATTATGGGACTTGTGGTATTGTAATAGCCAGTTTCTACCCACAGTGGGTGTCGCATGTTCGCTATCCATTTTTCAAGGGTCCACAGTGATTCGTGAGTTCATTGTGGCTTTAAGGCACTACAGTGTGCCCCGGAACGATCTGCTAACCTTCTTAGTTTGGAAAGCTGAAAATAATCGCATTAAGCCATCTCACCCTGAGGAAAAAGCAGACAGCTCTGAAACGCGTTGGTGGAGGGTTTTAATAACGGAGGAAATGCTACCTTCAAAGCAATAAAGGTTGCGTGCAGACCAGCTGTTGTGGAGTGCCTCTTTCAATGCAGAGCAATTTGAAATACATATATATATATATATATATATATATATATATATATATATATATATATATATATATATATATATATATATATATATATATATATATTACCTACTGGCGATAGCCAGTAGGTATATATAGTTAGGACCTAGCTACCATAGGAAATCCGCAACATTCTATTGGGAATAACTTTGGCGCCGGTTGAGGAATTTGCGTGAAATTTTCCAAAATTTTGGCCAGCTCCGCTGCGCACCTTCCCTGAAAGTTTCGGGGAGATTCATGAAGTGCGGGCTGAGAAAAAAGGGGGGTCCCAAAACGTGTTTTCCCCATGTTAATTTCCATAGGACGTTCTGACAAGGTTACAGCCCGAACCTCTGAACGGAATTACACCAAACTTGGCAAAATTGTAGGGACTGGTATGCAGAAGTGCCTTTGCTATATTTGGTGAAAATTGCTCCAGTGGTTTTTATGAAAATTAACTTCAAAAACACATATATATCTGGGCAGAGCCTAACCACACATCTCATCGTGAGATCTGATTGGCTGTCAGCACTTCATCCAAGAAGTGTTGGCAGCCATCTTGGGACCAATATACATGATAGCACCTCATTAAAAAGCATTTTAGCTAATAGAGGGTTTTAGGACTTTAGTTACATTATAAATCATTTGTTGATGGTACCATACTCATTTTAGGAATTGTGGTGTGTTCTAAGGTGATTTTACCATGTGAAAAAGCCTTCTGCTGGGATATCATGAATCATGTTTGAAAGAAACGTATTATCTCATGCTTTTCCCACAGTGGTTTGGAAGGGGATCTATAAGCTAAACTGAAAGCATATTTTCTGTAAATTCACATTATCTTTCTCAGTCATGTGAGAATGAAGTCTGACATTCTCAGTAAAACATGTACATCCAACAAGGACAGAGACTGTCAGTTGATTCCTTTGTGTTCTACTGCAGCCTCCTAGAGTGTTCTAAAGAACAACTAGAGCGCTAACAGTCCTACTTATTACAAAGGTATGGCACACCTGAAGCCATCTTGATTGGAATAAAGTGGTAACTCTTAAAACATTTAATTTAAAAAGGAACAAAATGAGGGGGTATATTTTGCCATAGAAAGTATGATTAGTGCTGCAGAAAGAAAAATTAGGGCACATTTTGAGTGACTTCCCAAATCCTCTTCTATTTCATTAAAAAATTCTGACATGCAGTCTCCCAAGATGGCCACCAGAGACAAAAGAGCCCAAATGTAGCCCAAATATCACCCAGATGTAGCCCAAGTATAGCCCAATGACAGAATGTCCCAGAGTGTTCTAAAGAACAACTAGAGCGCTAACAGTCTTACTTATGACAAAAGTATGGCACACCAGAAGCCATCTTGATTGGAATGAAGTGGTAAGTCTGAAAACATTTAATTTAAAAAGGAACAAAATGAGGGGGTTCATTTTGCCATAGAAAGTATGATTAGCAGCAGACTTCCCTGGTAAGCAGTAGCTTTACTACAGTGATCTAATGAGCAACTAGAGTGCTGACATTCAGAATTCATGGCAAATGTGAGACACATCTGAATGCCTTCTTGATGGAACCAAAGTAAACAAGCATTGAAAATGCAATAGATCTCACCCTCGTTTAAGTTAAAGCCATTCTGTTTGTAATGAGGTGGCTTTTTAGCTTTGCTTTTATTAGTGTTTTTAAAACTTTCATGTGAATAACATGCATATGTATGCATATATGTATATGTATGCATGCATTTAGATTTGTATTTATATAGATATGCAGATTATATATGTTTATATATGTATGTATATATATATATATACACATACATAAATGCATATGCATATATATGCATATATATGTGTATATGTGTGCGTGTAGAGAGAGGTAGAGAGGTAGAGGTGTAGAGGTAGAGAGGTAGAGGTAGAGAGGTAGAGGTAGAGAGGTAGAGACTAGTAGAGAAAGAAGTAGAGAGAGGTAGAGAGGTAGAGCGAAGAGAGTGAGTAATAGAGTAGAGAGTGAGTAGTAGAGAGCAGTAGAGAGAGTAGCAGAGAGTGAGTAGTAGAGAGTAGTAGAGAGTGAGTAGTAGAGAGTGAGTAGTAGAGAGTAGTAGAGAGTAAGTAGTAGAGTGAGTAGTATAGAGTGAGTAGTAGAGAGTAGTAAAGAGTGAGTAGCAGAGAGTAGTAGAGAGTGAGTAGCAGAGAGAGAGAATAGTAGAGAGTAGTAGAGAGTGAGTAGTAGAGAGAGAGTAGTAGAGAGAGAGTAGTAGAGAGTGAGTAGTAGAGAGAGAGAGTAGTAGAGAGTGAGTAGTAGAGAGTAGTAGAGAGTGAGAAGTAGAGAGTGAGTAGTAGAGAGTAGTAGATAGTGAGTAGTAAAGAGTGAGTAGTAGGGGGAGAGTAGTAGAGAGTGAGTAGTAGAGAGTAGAGAGTAGTAGAGAGTGAGTAGTAGAGAGTAGCAGATAGTGAGTTGTAGGGAGTGAGTAGTAGAGAGAGAGTAGTAGAGAGTAGTAGAGTAGTAGAGAATGAGTAGTAGAGAGTGAGTATTAGAGAGTAGTGGAGTAGTAGAGAGTAAGTAGTAGAGAGTAGTGGAGAATATTCCAAAGTTTGGCACAGCACCACTTGCACAATAAGTCCAATCAAATCATATCACTTAGAGTCCTTATTGAAGCGCTGAATCTTGGTGTATATTCAAATGCTTTTATTTTCCTTAAGTTTATGTACCACAGCCAGCTGACGCGTTTCGTTCTGTACAACAGAACTTCTTCAGGGCGTTCTTATTTCCTTCAAGTTATGTCGGTATCATGTTGTCATTTAACTAGATATTTCTTCCAAATGTTAGACGAGACGTAAGTACATTCTTATTCAAAGTGACTAGGTATCAATTTTACCCACACAATTCGGGCAGACTTGTGTAATTTATAGCATCCTCAAAGTCACGCTTTCAAAAATTACAAAGTATAGGAGATGATAATTCAAATGTTTCTCAAGAAAAGTCATTTTCAATCGTTCGGAATTTCGGCGTTTGGGCAGATATGACCCAGGGACCCCCAGTATGCAAGGGGAATTAGTCCCCCCACTGCAAACGCGCCAGTGGCTGCGTTGCAGAGAGGTGTAAAAAGAGGCATAGCCTCATTACACCTCTGTGCAATGCAGCCCCCTGGCGCATACAAGAGGTTCCAGGTGGGCTAGTTGGACCCCAGGGACCCCCAGTATGCAAGGGCAATTAGTTCCCCCTCTTCAAACATGCACGGGGCTGCGTTGCAGAGAGGTGTAAAAAAGGGTGTGGCCTCATTACACCTCTCTGCAATGCAGCCCCCTGGCGCATACTGGAGGCTCCTGGTGGGCTAGTTGGCCCCCAGGGACCCCCAGTATGCAAGGGGAATTAGTTCCCCCTCTGCAAACGCGCCAGGGGGCAACGTTGCAGAGAGGTGTAACAAGGGGCATAGCCTCATTACACCTCTGCAATGCAGCCCCTGGCGCATACTGGAGGTTCAAGGTGGGCTAGTTGGCCCCCAGGGGCCCCCAGTATGCAAGGGAATTAGTTCCCCCTCTTCAAACATGCAGGGGGGCTGCGTTGCAGAGAGGTGTAAAAAGGGGCGTGGCTTCATTACACCTCTCTGCAATGCAGTCCCCTGGCGCATACTGGAGATTCCTGGTGGGCCTTCAGGTCTTATATAGTTAGGAATTAGCATTAAAAAAACCTTTGAAATTCAATGAAAAAAACATAGGTTTCAGGCCTTATATAGTTAGGAATTAGCATTTAAAAAACCTTGCAAATTCACTGAAAAAACCATAGGTTTCAGGCCTTATATAGTTAGGAATTAGCATTTAAAAAACCTTTGAAATTCACAGAAAAAACATAGGTTTCAGGCCTTATATGGTTAGGAATTAGCATTTAAAAAACCTTTAAAATTCACTCAAAAAACTATAAGTTTTAGGGGTGTTATAGTTAGCTGGACATTTCACTCATACAAAACCATTGAAATTGCTCCTATATAGTTAGTTGTACTAACTATATTTCTTGCACCCGCAATCCACTGCTGATGATGTCACATATTACATCATTCATTACATGGTCAGTGACATCACTGATGACATCTCAAATGAGAAAATTGAAAGACGAGCACAACATCTGAATTTACACTTAAATAAAAAACAATATTTGGCTTTGCAGGAAATGAAAGAATGGACAGACGTAATTAAGAACTCCGATAAAGGAGGCAACGTCGTCATCTGGGCCCTAGACATGTATTTAAAAGAGGGTTTCATGCAACTCAGCAATGGTGACAATTACAGAACTTCAAATGTCAATGAATATAATGCATCCAAACATATGTATTTTGGAAAATTGTTTGATTGGAGAGACAGAGGGGTGATTGAAACTGATGAATATAATTACCTACTGTGTAGATACCCACTTATTCCAGCTCTTTACCTACTCCCCAAGGTGCATAAGAATCTAGAAGTACCACCTGGCAGACCGATTGTTTCTTCCAATAATAGTTTATTGGAAAATACCTCTAGGTATATTGATTATTTCCTACAGCCATTGGTCCCATCACTTCCATCTTACATTAGGGACACCACTGATTTTTTGAGAATAATCAATGAAGTGACGTGGAACACAGATTATTGGCTTATCAGCTTTGACGTCACTAGTCTCTACACCAGCATACCGCAGGACTTGGGCATTGATGCATGCAAGCATTTTTTGAGAAATAGATCTGTCTCACATTTACTCCACACGCACATGTTATTAGACATGATTGAAATTTGTTTGAGAAATAATTTTTTTATCTTTAACAAAAAAATGTACCAGCAGACCCGGGGAACCTCGATGAGCAGTTGCTTTGCCCCAGTTTTGCAGGCTTGTACCTCGGCTGGTGGGAGGAGTTGGTGGTGAAAAACATCTCCCACTTCACTGACCACGTGGTTCTCTGGGTCCGATATATTGACGACATCTTTTGTGTGTGGAAGGGGACATTGGATGAAGCAAGGGAATTTGAGGTTGTTTTGAATGACAATTCATTAAATCTACAGTTCACCAGCAACATGAGTAAAGAGAAATTGGAGTTCCTGGATGTCAATCTGGAAGTCATTGATGGGGTACTTACGAGTTCTCTCTTTCGTAAACCGACTGCAGGGAATAGCCTGCTCCATGCAGGAAGTTGCCATCCCCCTAGTTTGATACGAAGCATCCCCTTTGGGGAACTCATCAGGGCAAAACGAAACTGTAGTACACAGGTAGACTATGAAAAAGAAAAGTCTGTTATGTGTCAAAGGTTCCTGGATAGGGGATTCAGCAGTACAGTGATAAAGCAAGCTGAAACTAAGGTTGAACAAATGCATAGGAAGGATCTGTTGGTTCCCAAAGTACGTGAGAATTCTGAGCAAATCAGATTCATCACTAATTATGATTGTCGATCCTGGGAACTTAAGAAAAGTCTCAGTAAATATTGGGATATTCTTAAATTAGATCATGACTTGAGAGAGGCATTAAGTGAGAATCCATCTGTGTCTTTTAGAAAGGCGCAATCGCTTAAGGACACATTGAGTAATGCCCTAGTACAAATCCAAACAAATTGTTGGATTTTTTCCTTGCACCAAGTGCAAGGCTTGTAAAAATAGCCACAAGTGCAAAAACCTCAAGATTTGTAGTAACCAAGCAGAACATAAAATCACCAAGCTTTTAGGATGCAACACTGAGTATGCAGTGTATGCGCTGCAATGCCCGTGTGATAAATTCTACATAGGCATGACTACCAAAAAAGCCAAGTTAAGAGTACTTGAACACTTGAGAGCGATAAAAAATGTGAATCCACAATATCCAGTGGCGAGGCATTTCTCTATTGCACACAACCAGGACCCAAACCTATTGAAATTCTTTGTCATTGATTGTGTGGAGAACAAGGAGAGGGGTGGTAACAGGTTGTTGGAATTGCATAAATTGGAATCCCGTTACATCATTCGGTACAATACCACACACCCCGCAGGTCATAATATGGGGGAAGAGTTAGCAGTCCATTTACAAACTTAGTATATATAATTATTTCCTGTCTGCTTTCGTAGTAATTTCCATTCTCTTTGGATTTTAAAGTTTTTAAATACACGGTGATCAAAAGACTTTGAAAAAGTAAAATTTTGTGCATATTTTGTCCCTTTGATTTACAGATCTTACTGAAGACGCATGGAACAGCGGGATCGTTTATGCCCACATGGCCTACACACCATCGAACTTTAAATGAAATATTGTTCTTTGAAATCACATCAGTAATATAAAATTTGCCCACTTGGGCAGTATCAGCACATTTTGTATAAATTTCTATCATTATATCTTTTTGATTGTTGATCGTTTTTTTTGTTGATCCCATTGCTTTGCCAAAAATGCTTTGAGTCTTCAAATGTTTATATGTAAAAACCGACATCTTTTGCTAAATGTAGTAACTTGTCTATTTCACTTTGATCACGTGCACGGAAGTCTGTTTACAACTTGTCACTTTAAATAGAATGGCCGCCCAAAACAATTTCACCCGTGAGCAAGAAGTTTAGGCTTCGAAACGCGTAGGGTTGTTTTTTCGCGTGCCTAAATAAATACAGCACTGAACATCATTTGGGCCCCGGCTCTGGTTTTTTCTATACCACGGACTCGGTAAACCAGGAGTGTGTAATTTGGACGGGGATGGCGATCCCGCCGGGAGCCTGCTGCGTGAAGTGGCTTGAGCACGCCGAACTCTGTGTGTCTCATATATATATATATATATTCACTGAAAAAACCATAGGTTATAGACCATATATAGTTAGGAATTAGCATTTACAAAACCTTGAAAATTCACTGAAAAAACCATAGGTTATAGACCATATATAGTTAGGAATTAGCATTTACAAAACCTTATTTTACTCACACAAAACCATTGAAATTCCATATATAGTTAGTTGCACTAACTATATATCGCGCACCCGCAATCCACTGCTGATGATGTCACATATTACATCATTCATGACATGGTCAGTGACATCACTGATGACATCACTGATGACATCTCAAATGACATCACTGATGACAACATCCAGTGACTGTATGTTTCTGTAAAGTTAAAATATGTCTTACATATTGAAGAATGAGTGGAAGTATAAGTGTCTGGACGAAGGATTTAGTAGGTGCATGACTGAATGTATGAGTGAGTGATTAAATGTGTCTCACTGAGTGCATGGGTTAGTGACTAAACTGTCTTAATTTGTGCATCATTATGTCTGTTGTTCTGTAAACTGCTGCATGTGTTGATCAGTAGCTATATGAGTAACTATATGGGTTATTGATTGATTGTCCAAGTATTTGTATGGGAGACTGAGTGTGTGTGTGGCTGGCTGGGAGGTGTGTGACTCTGTGCAGATCAATGTGTACTTGTATCAATGATTGTATAAGAGAGTAAGTATGTGTTAGTATATGTTTGAAAATGTAAGGTGCTCTATGTTTAACTGTATAGATTAGAAAATGGAAGTGTGATTGATTCTTTACAGGACTGACTAGGTGTGTGAGTAACTCCATGGATGAGTGGCAGAGTGTGAGTGTCTGTATAGGTGTATGAGTGCATATGATAGTGTTGTAAAGATGAGTGATTGTATGTATGAATGATTGTATGGGTGAATGAGTGAATGTGTGTGTAGACATAGGAATCAGTGAGTGTGTATGTAGTAACTAGTATTGGTGTGTCAATGGTTTCAAAAATTATACTCTGTATTTAACACTGGGTGTAACAGAGGTTATATTAAAATGTGAGGAGATGCATTGTATTGTCACATGAATGATATCATCAGTGATGTGGTCATTGATGTCAAATGAGATGTCATCAGTATTGTCATCAGTGATGTCATTTGAGATGTCATCAGTGATGTCACTGACCATGTCATGAATGATGTAATATGTGACATCATCAGCAGTGGATTGCGGGTGCGCGATATATAGTTAGTGCAACTAACTATATATGGAATTTCAATGGTTTTGTGTGAGTAAAATAAGGTTTTGTAAATGCTAATTCCTAACTATATATGGTCTATAACCTATGGTTTTTTCAGTGAATTTTCAAGGTTTTGTAAATGCTAATTCCTAACTATATATGGTCTATAACCTATGGTTTTTTCAGTGAATTTCATTGGTTTTTTAAAAGCTAATATCTATACCTGTAAAATGTATTCTTCTTTAAATCCAAAAATATATTTTATATGTTTATTAATAACTTTTTTTTTTAATATTTTTTTTTTCTTCGTTCCCGCTTCGCGAATCGGGAAGCTTCCCGTTAGCTGACCTTGATGCCGCGAAATAGACCGCGAGCATATAAACGTTTCTTTACCGCAACTGCCGCGTTAGAAAACAACATCATCACGCCTCCCGTCCGCATGACGTTTCGCGTTGTCGTGTGATACGTCATATGACGTGCTACGTTAGCGAACTGGTACGCTTACCGAGTCGCAAAGCACAGGTTTCTGGAAGCAAACCGGGAGGCCCTGCAAAGCGCGTAACGTAAACACAGCAGGTCATGTGACTTGGTAATAACACTTTTCATTGGTTCATTTCACTTTTGGTTTCCTAATGATGTAAGAAGCTTCCCGTTAGCTCAATTTGATGCCGCGACCCGGTCCGCGAACCGGTAAACGTTCCGTTAGCGCAACTGCCACGTTAGAAATCATTATCGTGACGCGTCGCGGAAGCGTGACGTATCACGTTGTCGTGTAATGCGTCTTATGACGCGCCGCGTTAGCGCACCCGGAAGTGCTCCTGGGCGCGGACCGATGCGCGAAACGCAGCTCCCCGGAAGCGATCCACGGCGCGTCGCGTAAGCGCGACGTATCGCGTTACCGCGTAATGCGTCTTATGACGTACCGCGTTAGCGCACCCGGAAGTGCTCCGGGGCGCGGACCAAGGCGCGAAGCGCAGCGACCCGGAAGCTATCCGGGGCGTGTTCCGCAGCGCGTAACATAAGCGTGAGAGGTCATGTGACTTGTTAATAACACTTTTCATTGGTTCATTTCACTTTTGGTTTCATAATGTTGTTAGGCTTGGTCATGTGACCTAAAAATAACACTTTTCATTGGTTTAGAACTATTTTTTTTTCTCAAATGATGAAAACCCCTCCTTCTTTTTACCTCATTCTTACTTTCTATTTCCAGAGAGCAAGACCTATTTTTCACAATGGCTTCTGTAATAGCTGCAGCTGGTGCTTCTCAGCAACCACCACCACCACCACCACCAAAAGGACCACCACCAACACTGGACTTTGGTAGAGAGGAAGATAATGAGGACGAAGAGGAGGAGGAGGAGGAAGAGCAAGTAAGGCAGTTCCTGCCAGAAACACCAAGGCAGAGCCATATTAAAGACCACTACATATGGCAATTCTTTAAAATTCCACCTGGACAAAAGAAGGTCAATGCACCCCAGGTGTCTTGTTTGATTTGCAAAAATATACTTTCTCGTGGCAACCCCAACAAGAAATACAGCTTTGGCAATCATACAATGATTCGCCACATGGAGCGATGGCATCCCAATAATCTTTCCCAAGCACAAGTCTCGGAAAAAATCTCGGGGTATGGTTGGATGCCGGCCTCTCTTTTGTAGGGCACACACAAAAGACTGCGGCCTGTTGTTTTGGACTTCTAAGAGGCTTGAGACCAGTACTCAAGTTCTTTGATGCCCCAACCAGGCAACTGGTGATCCAGGCTACTGTCATCTCTCGCCTGGATTATGCCAGTTCTCTCCTGGCTGGGGCTAACCAGGCCGAACTAACCCGTTTGCAACGGGTTCAGAATGCCGCGGCGAGAGCGATTGTTGGCCTGCCCAGATTCAGTTCTGTGGCAGGTGTCCTTCGCTCTTTACATTGGCTTCCGGTTAGGAAGCGCATTCTTTTTAAGATCTTATGTCTTGCTTTTAAGATTCTGAGAGGTATCGGCCCGGAAATTCTGTCGAGCTGCCTTTCCTTTTATGTCCCCACCCGCAGTCTCCGTTCCCAGGGTCTGGCTCTTGCAGTGGTCCCCAGATTTAGGCTCAGTCGTATGGGAGGCCGTTCATTTAGGGTCATGGCTGCATCAGCATGGAACTCCCTCCCCGTTGAAATCCGTCTGATGGAGGACCTTTTGACCTTCCGGAGGGCGATAAAAACTTTCCTGTTTTAGCTGTTCTGATTTTATTTTTTGTTGTGTTATGTTCTGCCTTGTCTTTGCGCCGGGACGCTCCTTGGCTGGAGTATCTGTGCGCATAATAAATCACCCTAACATAACATAACATAACATAACATAACATAACAAGTAAGGGATCTTGCTGCCAACCCCCCAGATGTCATCCCCAGCACCAACAGGGGTCAAAGCTCATTCGCCGGACCAGAAGGCCGAGAAATAATCCCCAATATTCAAGCTCCTTTTGCACACTACAAAATAGTTTGTATATATTGTGGAGGAACTATTGCTTATGGAGAGAAGAGTATTACTTTGATTAACCGAGCTGGAGAAAATCATAAATGCTACAAGATGAGAAAACAATGAATCCTTTTTATTTTTTTTTGCTCCTGTTGAGACATGTTCTAACCCTGCTTTTTTGTTATTTCCCCCTTACAAAACACAAAAAAAACACAAAATAGTTTTCAAAAATCCAAAAAAAAATCAAAAAATTGTTCAGAAAATTCATAAAAAAAATAAAAAAAAAAGAAAAAGAATAAAAAAACAGTTCTTTTCAGAACTACCTTCCATTTATAACAAAATTGCCAAAATGTTTATACCCTGTCTTTCTTTTCTCCTCATAGTACGCTCCTCCGACCGCTTCCCGGTACGCGTACCGGGCGCTACCCACGCAAAAAAAACAAAAAATATTTTTGTTTTTTTGCCCCGCGGGGCCCTTTTGAAGCCTCCACATTGACGCCGCCTCACGTACCAACGTATTTTCTCCGCATTTTACACCCTATGCCGCATAACAGGTCATGTGACTTGTTTATAAAACTTTTCATTGGTTCATTTTACTTTTGGTTTCCTAATGATGGAAGGCATGATCATGTGACCTAAAAACAACACTTTTCATAGGATGAAAACTTTTTTTTTTCCCCAAACGATGAAAGCCCCACCTTGTTTCTGGATGTTTCAGACTGAAGCTGGCGTCAGCATGAAAGCACCACCATCTCGTAGCTCAGTCGTGGTCATTCCGCGAGCAATCATGGCAGCCGCTCCCCACCAGAAGCCTGCAAGAGTCGGAGCCCCCAAAACTTTTGATGAATTCTCAAGGCGGAGGGGACGCTTTCGAGAATGGGGTCCAAGACCTAGCAGACAAGCGTCCGATTTCCAAGGTCTCCCAGGGCCATTTCAGTGGACCAGGCCCAAAAAGGAAACAGCCTGCCGCCATTTTGAGAGTCCTGTGACAGCCGCCTATCGCTGCACCGCAAGAGTGGGCGCAACTCAGCTGAATTGCGGCTTTTGACACAGTGGACCAAAAACGGACGGAATGGCAACTGAAACGGTAAAGGGGCGCCCCACTACAACAGATGACACTCCACCTGGACAGGCCCGTTCACCGCCTCCCCCGGGGCGCCCCGCGCCGTTATTCGGAGCAGCATTGTAGGATACCAAAACCAGTGCGGCAACTTACTGGACATCACCTTGGTGCCATCGTTCTGCTGCCTTGGAACTATTCGCGCAACAGTTTGCTACTGATGACCCACCCCCCGCGACGCCCCATGCCGTTATTTGCTGGGTGGCAACTTACTAGACATCACTTTAGTGTCATCTAGATTTCAGCGCGTTCTGCTGCCTTGGAACTATTCGCACAACAGTTTGCTACTGATGACCCACCCCCCGCGACGCCCCACGCCGGAAATCTGGACGTTGTGCTGCGTTGGGACTATTCGCACAGCCGACCGCTACTTCGTTGTTTTTCCCTAAAAATGTTTATATGTTATTACTATTTTTGTTTTCTTGTATATATTTATAAATTATTAAAGTTTTATAATCTTACTACTTTGTCGGAGTGCTATATATTTTTAATGTGACACATAATTGTAAAAACTTTGATGTACAAAGAGTCATCCCTGGAATCTTCCGCTTCACGCTCGGTCCCCTCCCCAATCACAATACAGGATGGTTTTCAGATAATAGCAACGCTTCTGCTGTGACGGATCTCATCGAGTGTGGGCCTTGATCTACTATAACTCCTTTGAAGAGGGGTGATTCTTTACAGCTGTGGCCATAAACTACATCTGCAGGGCTAGCTGATACCCTAGGACCAGCCTGGACAATCGGACACAGAGGAAAAGGAGTATCAGAGGGTGCGGTAGTGAATAGGGCGAAAGGGAGGTGTCGGGCGGGCACAGGGTGTGATTCTCAGGGAAGAGCAGCGCAGATGGGGGAGGTTTATTACCCATGCATAAGACAGAGAGCGGGGGTGACCACTGCCTGGGGGAGATGCTTGCGAGGGTGGGGAGCCATGCTAAGGATCGACAGCGTGCACAGAGTGGGTCTGGTCAAGGCATCTAAAATGGCTGCCGTGCACGACAAAAGTGTGGCATTTGAAAAAAGACAAGATGGCGCAGACAATGTTTTTCAACACTTCCTGATTTCCTTCGAATCGAACGTTAACAGACGTTGGGGCATATTACCAAAGTTAAGCGATATTTATCCCTAACGATGCTTAGCAACGATTTTTTTACCGTCAGAAATTATCGCAGATAAACCTTGCTATTATCAAGGTTTATCGGAAATACGATAAAAAACGACCGCAATGCATTAATATCGCTGAAAACTCAGCGATATTCATGCATTACCGAGCTAATGCTCTTAGCCATGTTATCCACCTCCCATTGGATAACATGGCTAAGAACTGCTCAGGGCAGGTGGTAGCTTTTGGAGATATTCGCGCTTATCTCGAATATTTCCAAAAGTTGATAATAGGAGATAGCGATGTTAGCGACTGTTTCCAGTCGCTAACATCTTGGCATGCCCACTTTGCATGTCATTAGTGATAAATATCACTCACATGCAAAGTGGGGCCCAAGATGGTCGCTATCTTCTACTAGCCGTCGCTAACTGGTGTTAGCAACAGCTAGGTAATACACATATAATTTTATCTTGTTTCTGAACGTTAATTTCTCAAAATGCACTGAAGCACATATATTGAGACCTAGCAAAGGCACATCGGGCTACCAGTCCCTACAATTTTGCCAAGTTTCGTGCAAATCCATTCAGCTGTTCGATCCTACCGAGAGACAAGATGGCGGCCGCTACTGACTGTTTGGAATGTTTACAGACACCGGAGAGCCAATCAGCTTCGCTTCGCAAAGCTCCGTAACGCGAAAAGTACGCGGTGCGCTGTTACAGATATATATCTTTTTTTGAACGTTAATTTCTCAAAATCCACTGGAGCACATATATTGAGATCTAGCAAAGGCACATCGGGCTACCAGTCCCTACAATTTTGCCAAGTTTCGTGCAAATCCATTCAGCTGTTCGATTATTATTATTTTTATTTTTTTTTGCCCCGCGGGGCCCTTTTAAAACCTCCACATCAAACCTAGGGGGTGAGCGACAATGTACTATGCCCCCTTATGGTCATTTGCCCCTTCGCTTTGGCCTCCTCTTGTCTCTCGATCCTACCGAGAGACAAGATGGCGGCCGCTACGGACTGTTTGGAATGTTGACAGACGCCGGAGAACCAATCAGCTTCGCTTCACAAAGCTCCGTTGCGCGAAAAGTACGCGTACTGGAGCGCTGCCCGGTCCGCTGTTACAGATATATATCTTTTTTTAAACGTTAATTTCTCAAAATCCACTGCAGCACATATATTGAGACCTACAAAAGGCACATCGGGCTACCAGTCCCTACAATTTTGCCAAGTTTCGTGCAAATCCATTCAGCCGTTCGGGCTAAAAGTGAGGCCAACCGCCCTATGGAAAACTCAATGTTAAAAACACGTTTTGGGACCCCCCTTTTTTCTCGGCCCCCCCTTGACGACCCCCCCCCAAATTTTCAAGGGATGCCCAGAAACAAAATGTGCCATTTTCCTGAAAATTTCAGCCAATTCCGTCCACAAACGCCAAAGTTATTAGACATAGAATTTTCAAAAAACCCATAGAGAAAAAATCCTAACTATATATACCTACTGGCGACCGCCAGTAGGTAATATATATATATATATAATGACGCCATTCCGGCCAGAAACGCGTTTGTAATTGGCCAAATAAATCCTTCATTTGTGCCCGGAGCATGTGTCCCGCTGATTTCTTACCGAGGTCAGCATTGGTGGTGTATATATGTATATATATATATATATTTTTTTTAAAGTCCAAATGCGCGCTGGGTGCACAAATCCGGACAAAACAATTTTAAACTAAAGAAGCAGGGGCTCCCCCACTTCCTTTAAATGAGCCCCCAGGTGGGCCAGGTTCCGGGGGCAATCCTATACTTACATTGCGGGGGCCTGCGGGGCCTCCGCAGCCCCGGGGACCGCCAACTCCCCGGGGCTTGTTTTTTAATTAGTGGGAGACCTCCAAGGCTCTCCTAAGCCCTGGGGACTGCCACCCAGAGGCTTTAATAATTAAATACACAGGGGGGCCTCACGGGACCTCCAATGCCCAGGGGACCACCACTGCACAGGGGCTTTGAAAATAGTGGGAGGGGGGCCATGTGACCACCCTCCTGGAGCCCTTGATGGCCCAGGGGACTGCCACCCCCAGGCCCAGCTCATGCAATGTCCCGTGGTACCCATCCCCGGGACATTGCTGTTTGCTATGGCATAGGAAACCCTGCTTTGCTTCATTGAAGTGAGAGCAGGAAAACCTGCTCTCGCTTCAATGAAACAGCAAAGCAGGATTGCTTTTGGGCAAGGAGAGCTGCATGTTAGCAGTTCCCCTTGCCCAAAATCAATGGTGGTTCCCGCAGGAGGCGGGGAGCCGGTGGGACCATGGGGACATTGGGGCTCCCCCCACGGTCCCCAACGAAGAGGCCAGGACCTGGGGGAGGGGGTCCCCTGGGCCAGTAGCGGACAAGGAAAGGGAGACTACGCTGACCCCTTTCCTGATGATTAATAAAAACATTCAAGAATTGGGCATGCCCAGGGGATGGGGTCCTCGGGCGAATATAAATTAATGAAAGTGGACCTTTTTTATTTTAGAAAAGTATGGAGTGGCGTTCCTAACGCGGCGCTCAGCACAGCCCCCTAGTGTGAACGTTGTGAGAAGTTAGCCTGGCATATGATGTCCACTATTCTAGTGGGCACCTTGCACCAGTCTAATCAACCCTTATTGATGGTGGTTGTAAAGTCAACCTTATAGACAAGCTATCCTAGTGGTAGCATGGACCAGCAGTCTTAGGCTAAGACTTCAGAGAGCATGTGAAGTAAGCTGTTTCACCAATTATAATCCCTTGAATACCAAATGAAAGGACACCACACAAGGTATATATCAAATATATATGTATTTATTTTAAACACAACCCCTCTGCACTCTTTATGATGTCAGAGGTAAAAGTACATCACAAGTTACTCAATTAGCATACGATGAGTTGCACAAATACAGTTATGCCCTAGGGGCCTCACAAACCATATACCAAATAAGTGGGATAAGAACCATGTAAGAGTAAGACAGCAGGCCTAGGGCCTGTAGAATCGCGGGACTACACTAAACAACCAAAGGTTAGGAAGTAGGAGGCCCACGGGAGACGCGTGCAGTGTCTAAACACAGTTGCGAGTTACCATTGACTTATAATGGGAAACAAAGAAGTTACAAAGTTACTGTTTAAGGACACTTCCGGATGGACTATGATAAACCCCTTTAGACTAGGACATTTCGAGAGTCAAGACCCACGGGAACACCCGAGTACTCATGTTACTTTACCCAGGGAAGCCGGGTGCACAGGTGCCTTTTGGTGTCGGGTTTCTTCGTGGTTTTCTATGGAGATCTGCAAAGAAGTGCTGCAGGCGACCAGAGGAAGACTGTCTGGGTGGATCCAAGTTCGGATCGGTGATGTGAAGAATCTGAAAGCAGAGGGGACAGAGTCTGGGTCACTAGCCAGTGACCAGGAAGGAACCAGGAAGGAACCAGGCGTTGTCACATGCTTGAAGGTGAGATTGTCTCTTCAGCCACGACGTCCAAGAGGCATTGACGATGACCAGGCACTGGATTCAAGCTGACCCACAACGGATCGAGTTGACTGCGGTGTCGGTATCTGGATTTGACCCAACAAGCTTTGGCAACCGCAACCCACGCAGGACGTCAAGATTGGCTCTGTTGCAGACCAGCAAGGTCTGTGGCGCTTCTCCTTTGAAGGGAAGCTGGAGCAAGCCTGGAGCCACCAGAAAAGCAGTTCAGTTTAAAAGGAAAGTCTTCAGGGGGCTCACTAGCCAACGGGCAAGGAACCAGGAAGACGCATCAAGCTGAAATGCAAGAGCGGGCCCCACGCGGCACTCGTGAATTGTGGAGGGCTGAGCTTCGGTGCAAATGGCGGTCGGGTCTGGGGCTTCTTGTACCCCAATGCACAACTGCGAGGGTACCTTTGTAGTCAAGCTGTTAGCAAAATGCAGGATGTCCAGGGTATTCAGTCCCACGTCTCTCGTGTCCGCCACGGTTCTCAGCTTTGCAGTGGATGTGGGTCGGAGTTAGAGAAGTCTGAGAGTCCAGTTCCTGTGTCGCTGAGTCTTCGGGTTCCGGCAGGAGCATCGACAACGCAGACCAGCAAGTTACTGGTGGTGCCTGTTTGCACAGGGTGGTCACTTCTTGACCACAAGGGAGATGTCTTCCGTCTTCTAGTCAGGATAGAATGTTGAAGGTCCAAGAGTTCTGTATCAAAGTTTCTTTCCAGGATAATCTAAAGTCCTGGGGACACAGCTCCTATACTTATACTAGGCTAAGGGGCTGGATTACCTGCCTAGGACCCTCCTATGGGTTGACCTGAGAAGGGGGTGATTACACCCCTTTCCCTTTGTCCAGTATCGCGCCAGAGTGGGGCTGGAGTGCCCCACAACTGGTTTGAACCGGGCTATGCATGGAGCACCTTGTGTGCCCCAGGCAGTATCTCAAAAAGCATCTGCTGATGCAGCCCTCCCTGTCCCAATACACATCTGCCTGTCTGGGGAGGTGCTGGCACCTCCCTGGACAGGAAATCTATTGTCCAGGCCTCCCCTGCCGGAGTTTCATCCAGCAGCAGGTCAGACGTGTGTCTGTGGCAGCAGCATCCATTTTGTGATGCTGGGGCTCTGTTTAACTTTAAACGGGTAAAGCAGTAACATTCATGTGTTTTCCCTCTAGAAGGGTGGACTGCTACCCCCGCCACCAGAATTGGCGGGGGTAGTATTCCAAAGTGTTTGACACCTTACACGACATGTTTTGATAAAGCCCAACCAAAGTAAGCATTAACCGCGAGGATTATGCACTTAAGAGTATATGGTATGGCTATATCATAGTACAGCTATAAGGAGATGGTTCTGAAAGCCGCAGAGAAGCTCAGCTCATGCTAGGGCACCCTCTCACATAAACCAAGCACCCTGCCTCCAGGATTGTCGAGGCCTACCTAGGAGTGACTTATAGGTGTATAAGTCTATATGTAAAGGTAAATATAGATATACTATATCTAAGTAAGGGTTGATTACACCACCTTACCTAAGCTGAGTGATCAGCCTGTGGCGTCAGTTTGGAGGGCCAGCCAGGGGTAGCATAATACATGCTGCAGCCCCTGGTAGGCTTTGGATGCACCAATGCCCTGAGTACCTATGGCACACTATACAGGGGCTCACAGAGGTGACCCAATTCCCAATCTGGTATGTACCTAAAGTACATGGTATCAATTTAGAGAGAGAACAGATGGGCTGTGGGTCTGATTAGCAGGCCCACAGCCACACTAAAGTCGAAAAACCAGAAAATCACAGCAAAAAGTGGGGGTGACCATAGGAAGCTAACCCTACTCTCCTACACCGCCCCCCCCTCCCAAACGCAGGGACATTAAACTAACCTGGAACAGTTGAGTCTTCATGTTCAAAGTGGAAATATCTAGAGAGTCCATCTGCATTGGCATGGTCAGTCCCAGGTCTATGTTCCACTGTAAAGTCCATCCCCTGTAGGGAAATGGACCACCTAAGCAGTTTGTGATTTTCACCCTTCATCTGATTTAGCCACAAGAGGGGCTTATGGTCTGTATGAATCCATCCTGAAGTGAGTACCAAACAAGTATGGCCTCAGCTTCTTCAGTGCCCAAACCACAGCAAAGGCCTCCCTCTCAATAGCTGACTAACGTTTCTCTCTAGGGGTCAGCCTTCTGCTAATACAAGCTACTGTCTGGTCTTGACCATCTTTATTATGTTGTGAAATAACAGCACCTACACCCAACTCAGAAGCATCTGTTTGAACAATGAATTCTTTGGAGTAGTCTGGACTTTGCAGAATAGGAGCAGTGCACATGGCCTGCTTCAGGTCATCAAATGCCTTTTGACAGCTTACTGTCCACTGAACTTTCTTTGGCATTTTCTTGGAAGTTAAGTCATTAAGGGGTGTCACTATGGAACCATACCCCTTGACAAATTTCCTGTAGTACCCAGTCAGGCCCAAGAAAGCTCTGACCTGTGTCTGGGTGGTGGGAGCAGTCCAGTCCTTTATGGTCTGGATCTTGCTCTCCAATGGTTGAACCTGACCTCCACCTACAAGGTGGCCCAGGTATACAACCTTGCTCTGCCCTATCTGGCACTTGGTAGCCCTGATAGTTAGGCCTGCCTTTTGCAGGGCCTCCAAAACATTCTTCAGGTGGATCAGGTGATCTTCCCAAGTGGAGCTAAAGACAGCAATATCATCAAGATAAGCTGCACAGTGGTCATCCAGACCTGCGAGGACTTGGTTCACCAATCTTTGGAATGTGGCAGGTGCATTCTTCAAGCCAAAGGGCATTGCCACAAATTGATAATGTCCTCCTGGGGTTGAAAATGCTGTTTTGGCTTTTGCATCATCAGCTAGTCTGATCTGCCAGAAGCCAGCTGTCAAGCCAAATGTATTCAAAAACTTGGCCGATGCCAATCTGTCAATGAGTTCATCTGCCCTTGGTACTGGTTGGGCATCTGTCCTATTGACAGAATTGAGGCCTCTGTAATCCACGCAAAACCTCTGCTCCCTCTTACCATCTTGGGTGTGAGGTTTAGGCACCAGGACTACTGGACTGGCCCAAGGGCTCTCTGAGGGCTCAATGACTCCCAACTCCAACGTCTTTTGGACCTCTGTCCTGATACAGCCCCTGACATGATCAGGTTACCAGTAAATCTTACTTTTAACAGGCAGACTATCCCCAGTGTCCACTTCATGAGTGCACCTGGTAGTCTGACTTGGAGTCAGAGAAAACATATGTCTGTAGGACTGTAGAACTTGTCTGCAGTCCTGCTACTGTTGGTCAGTGAGGCTGCCTGCCAAGGCTACACCATCAACTGACCCATCATCAGGTCTGGGAGAGGGTCACTCTCCTCCTCCCGTCCCTCATCTGTAGCCACGAGCAAGCCCATGTCTGCCCTGTCAACATATGATTTCAATCTGTTGACATGAAGCACCCTGTGGGGGCTCCTGGGAGTTCCAAGATCAACCAAATAGATTACCTCTCCCTTTTGCTCAACAATAGTGTGGGGTCCAGATCATTTGTCTTGGAGAGATGCTGGGGCCACTGGCTCCAACACCCACACTTTCTGTCCTGGCTGGTAAACAGTCAGCACAGCCTTTTGGTCATGCCAGGCTTTCTGTAATTCCTGGCTATCCTCAAGGTTTTTGGATGCCTTTTTCATACACTCAGCCATCCTGGAGCGGAGACCAAGTACATAATCCACAATGTCCTGTTTGGGAGTTTTGATAGGTAACTCCCATCCCTCCTTCACCAGACAAAGGGGTCCCCTTACAGGATGCCCAAACAGAAGTTCAAAAGGGCTGTAGCCAACCCCCTTCTGTGAGACCTCTCTGTAAGCAAACAAAAGGCAGGGCAGCAGGATGTCCCATCTTCGCCTAAGCTTTTCAGGTAAACCCTTGATCATGCCCTTTAAGGTCTTGTTGAATCTCTCCACCAGACCATTGCACTGTGAATGATAGGGTGTGGTGAACTTGTAGTTCACTCCACACTCCTTCCACATAGCAGTCAAATATCCAGACATAAAGTTTGCACCTCTGTCTGAGACAACCTCCTTCGGAAAACCCACTCGTGAGAAAACTCCTAGGATGGCTCTTGCCACAACAGATGCTGTTGTGGTCCTTAGGGGAATAGCTTCTGGCTATCTGGTGGCATGATCCACTACCACCAGAATAAACCTATGCCCAGAGGCTGTTTGGGGATCCATTGGTCCAACAATGTCAATCCCTACTCTTTCAAAGGGAACCTCACCACAGGTAGTGGTATTAGGGGGGTGTGACAGGGGGAGCGGGACAGAACAAAGACTTACCGGAATATGACTCCAGGACATATGAACAGAACCATCTCCCCTCTTTCCACACACCAAACAGAGAACTGGAGACGTTCCGACCCAGCTGTGTTCTTGCCCGACCAGGAAGGGGAAGCGGACCACTGTTTCTTTAACTGGGCCGAACTTGAGCCAAGCCCCGCCCCCAGGTGTGACGCGGACGACGGGGCGAATACCGGAAGGGACGAATCCACGTTGTGTTGTACACCCGGAGGAAGTGAAGGCGTGCGTGAAGGAGCGGAGGACAGCGTGGAGAAGAGGAGCTGCGGAGAAGTTCGACAGAGGAGGCGACCCGCCGAGCAGAGAAGCCAGAAGGCCAACGTCAAGGTGCATCGCCCAGCCACGCTTCTGGGGAAGCATGGCTCTCCCAGGTACGTTCTCGTATCATAGACTGGGCTGGTAGAAAGGGTTTTAAACCACCCTGAGACCTCACACGATCGGCCCTGACACGCCCTCTTCCCTCACACTTTCGGCACTACGTTAAAGCAATTTTCTTTTGGGCTCAATGATTAGTGCACCAGTGTGAATCCTCACCCCTTTTCCCTGACATTGTACAATATCGAGCACCAGACTGAAGCAAGTATATTTTCTTTTTATGGTGGCAACGAAGTCTGGACCGGCACCTACATCCCCCAGAAGCACCCTGGAGAGAAGAAGGGGGCTGGAACCCTGGAAGGAGTGCCTTTCCCCCACAAAGAAAGACATTGAAATCCCTCTCCCCTATTACAGAAGTGTAGTGCCCGAAGGCGTTTACTAAAACCAATAAAGCCTTCTTTACCTTCCCTTCATGTCCCCGGGAGTCATTACAGCCTGTCACAAGTGGTGGAGAATGCGGGCATAGAAGCAACCATCTGTAACACAAAGATGGAGGACCTGCTACAGCACCTCGTCAAAGGATAGGAACAATTAGGATGGGTGGTAGAACAACAGTTAACCTCGGCCCAAGCGGACAGGCAAACATTTAAGAATACCATAGCGGCCCAGCTGAAGGGGTTACAAAAGCTGATAGCGGACCCAGCAGCCCCCACCGCAAGGGAGCCCAGAAACCCCCATCCCTCTCCATCGGGGGTCTCCCTGCAGAAATATACACCCGGAGAAGACCCCGACGCCTTTTTGATCAACTTTGAGAGAGACGCATTAGCCTGTGGGCGGCCACGCTAGAAGTGGCCATTCTTCTTGGCCCCCCTTCTAACCGGGGGAAGCCCCAGCGGCTTATCAAGTCGCTAATGCTACAGGCAACGCACCGTATGCCACGATCAAAACAATCACATTGGACCACCTAGGTCTCGATGCCGAGGCCTACCAGGTGCAGTTTAGGAAAATCCGAAGACTTTGTTCTTCCGCTTAAAGATGGCCGCGGACAAATGGCTAACTCCCACCCTCACTTCCAAAGATGAAATAATGGATAAAATCTATTTGGAACAGTACTTGAAAGCCTTGCCCTACGGAACACAGAAGTGGTTAAGGCAACACACCAACTTGACAACCACCCAAGCAATGGAAATGGCTTCCACATTTGCCAGAGCTCAACCTCGTTTACACCCTTGGGAGACGGAAAAGAATCCCAAATTCCCTCTCAGAGTGGATAGGAAGCCCCAACAGCCACCAGACTTGCATATGTCGCGTCCTTCAAAGCCCGAGATCCCCAGTTTTAAGGGCCCTCAATGTTTTGAGTGCGGCACCTGGGGACATATAGCTCGTCTATGTCCCCAGAAGAGAAGTCCCGAGGAACCCATGGAAGTGGGCTACCTGCCCAAAACTGTCTTCTATTCGGCCGAACTTGGAGGAGCATATCATGTGAGTGTAAAGGTGAATGGGGTGAGAATAAAGGCCCTTCTAGACTCGGGTTGTAAGCAATCAGTGATTCAAGGGGTCTTTGTAAGGTTCCATCAGGTCGTACCAAACACCATAGTATATATAAAGTGTGTCCATGGAGATGTCAAAAGCTATCCGGTGGCCAATGTACCCCTAGACTTAAGGGAGGGAAGAACCCTTGTGGTTAGAGTAGGGGTTTTAGAGACACTCCCGGAGGAAATAATTATAGGGACGGATAACCCACACTTCCTTGACTTGTTCACACAGACCCTTCTAAAATCCGACCCCAAAGAGCCCTCCTCCATCCCTGCTTTGGTCTCACCAGAACCTTGGACAACAGATAGGAGCTTTAAGTTTGCTCAAAGTAACGACGCTACCTTATTTAATGCATGGGAGCAGGCTCATTATAACCAAACCAAACCTGACCCCAGATTCCCAAGATTTGTGATTAAGAAAGGTCTCCTCTATCGGCAAGGGAACCCAGATGAACCCCCCCAACTCCTGGTCCCAACCTCATTTAAAGAGCAAATAATGTTCTACTCACACACCCATCTTCTGGCAGGCCACACTGGAAGCGAAAAGACAACCCAGAATGTCTTGCAATATTGTTACTGGCCCGCGTTCTATAAGGACATTAAAATACATTGTCAGGCCTGTGACTACGCCACTAGATTCCCAGAGGCCTTTCCACTGAGAGTCCCTACATCCAAGGTTATAGCAGAGAAATTCCTGGAGCTGTTTTCCCAAAGGAGATCTTAACGGATCAAGGCACCCCCTTTATGTCTCGGTTAATGCGGGAGGTGTGCCGACTCTAGGACCTTCGCCAGATCAGGATGTCGGTATACCACCCTCAGACCGACGGACTGGTAGAACACTACAATGGAACCCTCAAGTCTACCCTTAAAAAAATGCTTTTGGTAAACGGGAAAGAATGGGACCTCATTCTTCCCTTAGCCCTATATGCGATCAGAGGACAAACACAAAGCAGCTTTGGGTGTTCCTCCTTTGAGATGTTATACGGATGCCAACCCAGAAGCTTACTCGAGATGACCAAGGAAGCCTGGGAAGCGGAAGGACCGGGGGAAGAAAAAAGCCTACTGGAGTATAGCCAGACCCTTTAAAACAACCTAGGAAAAATAAGAGAGCTAGCCTACTCCAAC
Organism: Lissotriton helveticus; assembly: GCF_964261635.1. NCBI lineage: Eukaryota > Metazoa > Chordata > Amphibia > Caudata > Salamandridae > Lissotriton > Lissotriton helveticus. The sequence goes on along the minus strand of NC_136061.1, from coordinate 1,492,502,336 downwards.
CTAGAGACCAGCCAGAGAAGACAAAAAGTGTGTTATGATAAAGGAAGGAAATGGAGTCGGCTCGAGGTGAACGATTGGGTTCTCATATTATTGCCCTCTTCTACAAGGAAATTCCAAGCAGAATGGAAAGGACCGTATAAAGTGATTAATACTATTGGAAAAACGACATACAGACTATAGGTCTCTTTCCGAAAGACACAGACATTCCACATCAACGCGTTGAAAAAATGGATCGGACCCCCCCTAAGGCCAATCACCTCACCATACCCACGAGGGCCTCATCCGCCCCAACATTAGAAGAGCTAGTGGTTAATGAAGACCTTCGACAAACAGAGCAAGAAGACCTACATAATATACTGCTTCCATTTCCGTCACGCTGCCGAGGAAGACCACGTTGATAGAGCACAGAATAGAAACCCCAGATGGCACTATAGTCAAACAACGGCCATATCGGATACCCGCAGCCAAAAGATCAGCTATACATAAAGAGGTCCAGGAAATGCTAAAACAAGAAGTGATCCGACCCTCCCGGAGTGAATGGTCCTCGCCAATTGTAATGGTGCCCAAATCCGATGGGATTACGAGATTTTGTATGGACTTTCGCACACTGAATTCCGTTTCGTCCTTCGATGCGTACTCAATACCCCGCACCGATGAACTAATCAAAAAACTCGGAGACGCGCAAAACATCAGCACCTTGGACCTGACCAAGGGCTACTGGCAGGTGCCCTTAAGAGAAGAGGACAGGAAGAAAACCGCCTTCGCCACCCCAGATGGCCTGTATGAATTCAATGTTCTTCCCTTTGGGCTGCACGGGGCCCCCGCGATGTTTCAGCGACTAATGAATGAGATTCTGAGAGAATATCAAGCATTTCGCTCTACATACCTTGACGACATTATAATAGTCAGTCCTTCATGGGAAAGTCACTTACAACATCTACAGATCATTCTGGGGAGTCTGCAGGAAGCTGGACTCCATGTGAACTCAAAAAAGTATACGCTACCAGAAAGTGAAATACTTGGGTTATGTTCTGGGGCATGGAATGATCGAACCTCATATAGAGTAGATAAGGACAATAGCTGAAACCCTCTTTCCAAAGAATAAAAAAGAGATGAGGGCTTATCTTGGATTAATCTGGTATTACCGACGATTCATTCCCTCCTTTTCGGATATAGTAGCACCTCTCACAGACACCCTCAAGAAAGAGTACAAACCCATAGCCTATCAGAGTCCTACCCCCAAGATGTGCGAAGCCTTCAACTCCCTAAAAAGAGCCATTACCACCAGTCCAGTATTGTCCTCCCCAGACTTCACAAGGCCATTTATCCTTCACACTGATGCATCTGACTATGGGGTCAGGGCCGTTTTGTCACAGGTGTCCCTGGAGGGGGTAGAACATCCCATACTGTACATTAGCTGAAAGCTTTTCCCCAGGGAGGTGAAGTACCCGACAATAGAAAAAGAATGTCTGGCAATTAAATGGGCCGTTGATAAGTTAAGATATTACCACAAACGACACCCATTCACCCTATACACCGATTATGCTCCACTGCAATGGATGAGCGGTAACATCTCCCACAATCCCCGGGTCCTAAGATGGTTTTTGACACCCCAACCATTCTCCTTCCAAGTCTGTCATCGTAAGGGGGCAGAGAATGGTAGTGCCGACTTTCTTTCGCGTTTTTCACTCCCTGATCGGGAGATTCCAGGGGGGTGGTGTGTGCCAGGGGGTTCCGGGACAGAACAAAGACTTACCGGAATATGACCCCAGGACATATGAACAGTACCATCTCCCCTCTTTCCACACAGCAAACAGAGAACTGGAGACTTTCCGACCCAGCGGTGTTCTTGCCCGACTAGGAAGTGGAAGCGGACCACTGTTTCTTTAACTGGGCTGAACTTAAGCCAAGCCCCGCCCCCAGGTGTGACACGGACGACGGGGTAAATACTGGAAGGGACAAATCCACGTTGTGTTGTACACCCGGAGGAAGTGAAGGCGTGCGTGGAGGAGAAGGACCAGAGGACAGCGGGGAGAGGAGGAGCTGCAGAGAAGTATCGACAGCAGAGGCGGCCCGCCGAGCAGAGAAGCCAGGAGGCCAACGTCAAGGCGCATCGCCCAGCCACGCTTCAGGGGAAGCGTGGCTCTCCCAGGTACGTTCTTGTATCGTAGACTGGGCGGGTAGAAAGGGTTTTAAACCACCCTGAGACCTCACGCGATCGGCCCTGACACTCCCTCTTCCCTCGTACTTTCGGCACTACGTTAAAGCAATTTTCTTTTGGGCTTAATGATTTGTACACCAGCGTGAATCCTCACCCCCTTTTCCCTGACACTGTACAATATCGAGCACCAGACTGAAGCAAGTATATTTTCTTTTTATGGTGGCAACGACGTCCGGACCGGCACCTATATCCCCCAGAAGCACCCTGGAGAGAAGAAGAAGTGGGCTGGAACCCTGGAAGGAGCGTCTTTCCCCCACAAAGAAAGACATTGAAATCCCTCTCCCCTATTACAGAAGCGTAGTGCGCCGAAGGCATTTACTAAAACCAATAAAGCCTTCTTTACCTTCCCTTCGTGTCCCCGCGAGTCATTACAGCCCATCACAGGGGGCCTTTGTGGTGCTACCTGATTTGCCACTGGCTTGGCAGGTGACACAGGAGCGACAAAACTCCTTGGTGTCTTCTGACATGTGGGGCCAGTAAAAGTGAGGGACAAGCCTGTCCCAAGTCCTGTTCTGGCCAAGATGTCCTGCTAAGGGAATATCATGGGCTAGTGTGAGAAGGAAGCCCCTGAATGCCAAAGTATGACCAACCTCCTGGAAGCACCAGGCTTGGGGTCTCTATCCTCTGAATACAGGAGCCCTTCATCCCAATAGACTTTGTGGGTCCCACTAGCATTCCCAGCAGCCTCAGCAGCAGCTTGCTGTCTGAGGGGTTCAAGAGAAGGGCAGTCTAACGGTGCCTGCCTCAGATTTGCCCTGGAGGGTCCCCCTGTCCCCAGAAACTCAACCTGATCAGGTTCAAGCTCTTCTAGGACAGTTTCCTCCTGGGTCTTACAATCAGCTTCCTGAGAAGGCTGATCCTCTTCCTGAAGCAGGGGGAAGGCACTGCCTTAACCCTACTGCTTCTCCTCCTGGTAGGCAACTGGTTCATTATTTCAGGATCCAGGGCCTGTTCATTTTTGCAATGTTTGACCTGTGACCTGGTCACAGCAAGGACATGTGCATACCTAACATCTCTGCATGAGTCCTATACCCCACTTCAGACCAGACTGAAGATTCTAGGTCATTGCCAAGCAAATATTCTACAGGGAGGTCTGAACTAACAACAACTGTTTTGAGGCCAGTTACCCCTCCCCAGAAGAAATTAACAATTGCCATACTATGGGTGGTAGTGACATTGCTTGCATTGGTCACTAGGTAATTGCCACCTAGTATTATCTGTCCAGGGTCCACAAAGCTGGGTGTCGCCATTTTGACACTAGCACATGTGTCCCAGTAGGCCTGAGCCACTTTGTTATTAATTAAAGGAGTCTGTCTGCACTTGCCCAAGTTACTGGGGCTCACAGTAGAGGCCATAGCCATGTCCACATCACAGACAAGAACAGCTTGAGTTGGTATACTGACTAGACCAGAATCCATCTCAGTTCCCAGGGTTAACCCTACTACAACCTTCTGTTGAGAACCACCACTATTAGCTGTACTAGGGGGAACAGTTGCCTTAGGGGCAATGGTGGCTGGAGCTGCCTCCTTCTTGGTGCATTCACTGGTCCAGTGATTATTTACCTTACATACTTTGCACCATGGTTTCTTAGGATCTTCTTTCTTTTTTGCAGGTTGGGAACACCCACCATTAGAAGCTTTTTGGGGACCTTGAGAAGATTTCTGGTCTTTTGCTTTCTCCCCACCCGTTTGGTCTTGCTTCTTCTAATCACCACATTGGTTCTGTACCTTCTGCTTCACCCTGGTTCTGACCCATTTGTCTGCCTTCCTTCCCAATTCATGGTGAGAGGTCAGATCAGAGTCAACCAGGTGCTGATGCAATAACTGGTTCTGACAGTTGTTAAGAATGTGTTCTCTCATGATCAAATTATACAATCCTGTACAGTCATTAACCTTACTGCCCAGTAACCAGCCTTCCAGAGCCTTAGTAGCACAATCTACAAAGTCAGTCAAGTCCTGAGTCTGTGTTTTCTGGGTATCTCTGAACAGCAACCTGTACTGTTCACTGGTTAAGCCAAACCCATCTATCAGAGCACTCTTCAGGACATAGTAGTTGTCAGCATCCTGTTCATTAACTGTCAGGAGCTTGTCTCTGCCTTTATCTGAAAAAGAGAGCCACAAGGGTGCTGCCTACTGACTTTGGGGTACCTGCTGTACTTTGCAAGCCTTCTCCAAAGCAGTTATCCATTTGCGGATGTCATCCCCAACCTGGTAGAGGGGACAATCTTATTCAGGTTTCTATGTTCATGAGAACTTTCCATATCTCTAGGTACTGTGCTGCCACCAGTGGGTTCTAGCCCACACAATTTTCTCTCTCTCTAAAGAGCCAGGGTCTCTTTTGCAAGGGCAACTTCTTGCCTCCTGATTCTAAGCTTGGATTACCTCATCCTAGCCTTATGTTCTCTTCTCTGAGGGGAAGTCATTCTCCCTAGAGGTGAGGCATGGGACCCTACTGAGTCATCAGAGTGGTTGGACCCACTAGAGAGTGACCTTCCTCTTCTGTGCTCAGTGTTAGGCCTACCTGGGGGTCTGGACTGGATTCTTCCTCCTCCAGTCCCAAATAGTCCTAGGTCAACCTGTTTCAGTTCCCTGACTTCTACCTGGTTAGCATCCACATCACCATCAGACTCCCCTTGGGTCTCACCAGTGGGATCTTCTGTTGAGGGATGGCCCCCCTCTGTACTACCTGTTTGATCTGGGGTAGATGCCTTTTCTACACCATACTCCACTAAAATATCTACCAGGTGGTTAAAGGTTGGACTCTGTCCTTGTCTCAGCCTTCTGGCTGTACACAGGCTTCTCAATTCATGAAAAGTGAATGTGTCATATTTAGAAGGTGCCCTGGGAGGGTCAGCTTCTGGCAGAGGCCCACTAAGCCCTGCTTCCAAGGACATTTTCTAGTGAGGTGTGGTGTGTGCACCTACCTACACTAAATGTTTTCCTACTAGAACCTCTCCAGGAGTTGTAGTCAGGGTGTGCTAGGCCCTTACCACCTACAACTGCTAAGTTTAGTAGAACTTATGTATTATAAGAACTTGATTTATATGTACCTACAGGTACTTTAATGTGATCTTTCAAATTATATTTTAAGATTATATGGTAAACCAACAGCAAGCTCTTATCCCATCCGCTGCACACCAATGTGAGAAGTTAGCCTGGCATATGATGTCCACTATTCTAGTGGGCACCTTGCACCAGTCTAATCGACCCTTGTTGATGGTGGTTGAAAAGTCAACGTTATAGACAAGCTATCCTAGTGATAGCATGGACCAGCAGTGTTAGGCTAAGACTTCAGTGAGCATGTGAAGCAAGCTGGTTTACAAATTATAATCCCTTGAATACCAAATGAAAGAACACCACACAAGGTATATATCAAATATACATATATTTATTCTAAACACAACCCCTCTGCACTCTTTATGAGGTCAGAGGTAAAAGTACATCACAAGTTACTCAATTAGCATACGATAAGTTGCACAAATACAGTTATGCCCTAGGGGCCTCAAAAACTATATACTAACGAAGTGGTATAAGAACCATGTGAGAGTTAGACAGCAGGCCTAGGGCCTGTAGAATCTCTGGGACTACACTAAACAACCAAAGGTTAGGAAGTAGGAGGCCCACGGGAGACGCGTGCAGTGTCTAAACACAGTCGCGAGTTACCATTGACTTATAATGGGAAACAAAGAAGTTACAAAGTTACTGTTTAAGGACACTTCCAGATGGACTATGATAAAACCCCTTTAGGCTAGGACACTTCGAGAGTCAAGACCCACGGTAGCACCGGAGTACTTGTGTTACTTCACCCAGGTAAGCCGGGTGCATAGGTGCCTTTTGGTGTTGGTTTCGTCGTCGTTTTTTATGGAGATCTGCAAAGAAGTGCTGCAGGCGACCAGAGGAAAAGTGTCCGGGTGGATCGGTGATGTGAAGAACCTGAAAGCAGAGGGGACAGAGTCTGGGTCACTAGCCAGTGACCAGGAAGGAACCAGGAAGGAACCAGGCGATGTTGCGTGCTTGAAGGTGAAGAAGGTGAGCTTGTCTCTTCAGCCACAAGGTCCAGGAGGCATCGACGATGACCAGGCACTGGATTCGAGCTTTTCCACAACGGATATAGTTGACTGCGGTGTTGGTATCCGGATTGGACCCAACAAGCCTTGGCAACCGCAACCCACGCAGGATGTCAAGATTAGCTCTGTTACAGACCAGCAAGGTCTGTGGCGCTTCTCCTTTGAAGGGAGGCTGGAGCAAGCCTCGAGCAACCAGGAAAGCAGTTTAGTTTAAAAGGAAAGTCTTCAGGGGACTCACTAGCCAACGGGCAAGGAACCAGGAAGATGCAGAAAGCTGAAATACAAGAGCGGGCCCCACGCAGCACTCGTGGAGTGTGGAGAGCTGAGCTTTGGTGCAAATAGTGCTTGGGTCTGGGGCTTCTTGTTCGCCAATGCACAATTGCAAGGGTACCTTGGTAGTTGAGCTGTACAGGATGTCCAGGGTGTCCGGTCCCACATCTCTTGTGTCCGTCACGGGTCTCAGCTTTACTGTGGATGTGGGTCGGAGTTAGAGAAGTCTGAGAGTCCAGTTCCTGTGTCGTTGAGTCGTCGGGTTCCAGCGGGAGCGTCGACAAAGCAGACCGGCAAGTTACTGGTGGTGCCTGTTTGCACAGGGTGGTCACTCCTTGACCAAATGGGAGATGTGTTCCGCCTTCTAGTCAGGATAGAATGTCGAAGGTCCAAGAGTTCTGTATCAAAGTTTCTTTCCAGGATAATCTAAAGTCCTAAGGACAGAGCTCCTATACTTATACTAAGCTAAGGGGCTGGAGTACCTGCCTAGGTCCCTCCTATGGGTGGACCTTAGAAGGGGTGGTTACACCCCTTTCCCTTTGTCCAGTTTCACGCCAGAGCGGGGCTGGAGTGCCCCAGCAACTGGTTTGTACCGGGCTATGCATGGAGCACCTTGTGTGCCCCAGGCAGTGTCTCAAAAAGCATCTGCTGATGCAGCCCTCCCTGTCCCAATACACATCTGCCTGTCTGGGGAGGTGCTGGCACCTCCCTGGACTGGAAAACTATTGTCCAGGCCTCCCCTGCCGGAGTTTCATCCAGCAGCAGGAGGTCAGACTTGTGTCTGTGGCAGCAGCATCCATTTTGTGATGCTGGGGCTCTGTTTAACTTTAACTGGGTAAAGCAGTAACCTACATGTCTTTTCCCTCTAGAAGGGTGGAATGCTACCCCAGCCACCAGAATTGGTGGGGGGGTAGTATTCCAAAGTGTTTGACACCTTACACGACATGTTTTGATAAAGCCAAACCAAAGTTAGCATTCACCGCGAGGATTATAATGCACTTAAGATTATATGGTATGGCTATATCATAGAACAGCTATAAGGAGATGGTTCCAAAAGCTGCAGAGGGGCTCAGCTCATGCAAGGGCACCCTCTCATATAAAACCAAGCACTCTGCCTCCAGGATTGTCGAGGCCTACCATAGGAGTGACTTATAGGTGTATATGTGTTTATATGTAAAGGTAGATATAGGTATACTATATCTAAGTAAGGGGTGATTATACCACCTTACCCAAGCTGAGTGATCAGCCTGTGGTGTCAGTTTGGAGGGCCAGCCAGGGGTGGCATAATACATGCTGCAGCCCCTGGTAGGCCTTGGATGCACCTATGCCCTGGGTACCTATGGTACACTATACAGGGGCTCACAGAGGTGACCCAATACCCAATCTGGTATGTACCTAAAGTACAAGGTATCAATTTTCGGAGAGAACAGCTGGGCTGTGGGTCTGATTAGCAGGCCCACAGCCACACTAAAGTCGAAAAACCAGAAAATCACAGCAAAAAGTGGCGGTGACCATAGGAAGCAGACCCTACTCTCGTACAAACGTGCTGGGTGCACGACTCTCAGCACGACCCCTAGTGTAAACACACGGGGTGCGCGGCTCTCAGTGCGGCGCCCTAGTGTGAATGCACTGAGTGCACGGCTCTCAGCGCGGCACCCAAGTACTTCAAGGTCTTTAAAAGACCATTTACCTGTTAATGAGGCTTCATTGTATTTTTACCCCTTCTTAGAGCCCCTGCATCTCCACTCTGCCTATGACTGGAGGAATTAGCTCCCCCTCCGAAATTTTTATCAGCCTCCCCCAAAATTTGGCTCTAGTTGTGCCCCTGACTGGCGTACGCCGGCTCTGCCCACTCCGCTTATAGTTACGCTTACAGAATTCTGTAGATTCTATCCGTCGTATGTCAATGATCCAGCAGTGGGGCTGGGAATATCTTGCAGACAGGATTCTGGGCCTTTTATTACCGGTGCTCCACGGACCCAGCAGAGATCCAGTGGAAGGGACTCCAGAGATCAACGACCTCGGAGGGTATCCACTGAATGAGAATGCAGTATATCACAATGATAATTCCAAGCTCTTGGACTCGGTTTTCCAGGCATCCGTACAGTATTCCCGCAAGCCAGTGACCCACATTTTGGTGGGCGGGAACCCAGGATACTAGAGCAAAGGCTACGGGGATCCCGTAGCCAAGAAGGCTGGTGCCTCAGGAACCGGTGCGGTGCCTACTCACGCTCCGCGGGTAGCGTCGGGTCTCCCGAGGCTTGGTTGCAATCCTGATGCTCCGATGGGGTTGCCACTGGTTGGCAGTCAATTAGAGCCAGGCTCGTGCTCGGGGGTTAGGTTCCACCAACATATGTACTTATCCATCACTCCGCTAATTCCCAAGCACTTATAAATTCACCATACACTCTCCTTGCAGTACTCTAATCATCCAGTCTTTACCCATGTACTCATAGAATGACCGAGACTAAGTTACATAACCAAGGTCTTCCCCACTGCCAGAGGTAACATGGTTGCGTGCGCAGTCAACAGCACAATGTAATGTGGTAGGGCCCAGGGCCATCATGCATACATAATGAACACTCGGACACAGTTAGATGGATAGTGGAACTGGCTTTGGGCACGTGCACCCGGACCCTTTTTATTACCAGGGTCACATGTCCAATGACGTCTGTGCTGGATGAGTGTGGGGTGAGTGTAAGCCAGCCCTCAGGGAATGGTTGGTGCAGGAAACAACTATAACAGTGATTATCCAAGCACACACACAGATTCAATCATAAAGGGTCCAGGACTCGTGGTGCACTAAGGTTGGGGCACCAGATATGAAATAACACACAAAAGATTCTATCGTAAAGGTTCCATGACTTGTGGTGTGCTGAGGTAGGGGCAGCAGATCTGAAATAGTACACAAAAGATTCTATCATAAAGGGTCCATGAGTTGTGGTGCACTGAGGTAGGGGCACCAGAGATGAGCGTGCTCATGTGAAGAAATTGTTAATGTCCCATCTGAATATTCCTGCTGCCTGAAGTGATATTGTTGCGCCCGGTGTCTACAGCACGAACCATAAAGGGTCCATGAGTTGTAATGCACCCTAAGAGCTCATCATGTGCACAGCCAGCGATGATGGAGTGTCGTTGCAGGACAGGATTGGATTGGATATGCGTGAGACCTGCTGACCCTAGTGTAGGCCAGAGGCAGTGGTCAGCAAGGGCCCACAACCATGAAGTGGTAACTTGTGGTGCACTGATTTAGTGGCAATAGTGGCGTTCATCGTGTGCGCAGCCAGCGATCATACATGGTTCGGGCGGGACGCAATGGGAGCAATGTCTTTTGCCTAATGAATTTTGCCTCAATAAGGCCATGTGGCAGTGACTTGTGGTCTACTGAGTTAGTGGTACCTGAAGCACTCAGCATGTGCACAGCCAGCGATGATGCATGGACCGGGGGGGCAGCACTGGTAGCAATGTCTGTTGCCTACTGGACTGCGTCATCTGCAATCACGACTCACTCTGAATTGTGAGCCCTGCTGTCCGCAGTGTAGGCCAGAGGCAGCAGTCAGCAATGGCCCACAGCCACATAGCGTTGAGCTGAGATGCACAGTTAGTGGCACCAGAAGTATTTAGCGTGTGCACAGCCTGCGATGATGCCTGGTCCGGGCGGGCCGCACTGGGAGCAATGTCTTTTGCCTCCTTGACTGCGTCATCTGCAATCGCAATTCTACCTTAACAAGGCTACGTGGCAGTGACTTGTGGTGCACTGAGTTAGTGGCACCTGAAGCACTCAGCGTGTGCACAGCCAGCGATGATGCGTGGTCTGGGCGGGCCGCATTGGTAGCAATGTTTGTTGCCTCTTTGACTGCGTCATCTGCAATCGCAACTCAATCTGAATTGTGAGCCCTGCTGTCTGCAGTGCAGGCCGGAGGCAGCGGTCAGCAAGGGCCCACAGCCACGTGGCATTGAGTTGAGCTGCACATTTAGTGGCACCAGAAGCATCTAGCCTGCGCACAGCCAATGATGATGCGTGGTCTGGGGCGGCCGCACAATTTCTTTTGCCTAATTAATTTTGCCTCAATATGCCACGTGTCGGTGACTTGTGTTGGACTGAGTTAGTGGCACCTGGAGTATTCAGGGTGTGCGCAATCTGCGTGGTCCGGGCGGGCCGCACTGGTAGCAATGTCTGTTGCCTACTGGACTGTGTCATCTGCAATCGCGACTCGATCTGAATTGTGAGCCCTGCTGTCTGCAGTGTACATTAAAGGCAGTAGTCTGTACAGACATAACTCTGCAGTGCTGTGCTGCTGGGTTCGCAGGGGGCCTCTGTCGAGGAGGCTGGCGGCCACAGCGGCGTGGCAGTGTGAGGGCTTCCGCTCAGGCAGACGCGTTGGCCTTCTTAGAAGTGAATCACACCCAGAGCCACAGCCTATTCATTTACATTCTTACGCTGGAGTGGCGTACGTTGGACCAGCCCACTCCGCTTCTGCTTACAGGGGGGATGACACAACTACATGACTGAGATCTTCCCCACTGCCTGAGGTAACTTGGTTGCGTCCACTGTCCACAACACTACAAGCACCAGCAGTATATGTCCACATGGAGAGGCCTGTGCTCTGAATAGTGAGGTCTGTCCAGCCCATCAGCGCTACACTTAGCATTGTGTGTATTCTTAATCATGGGTGACTTGCCGCCTTCAAGTTCTTACATACTTGGTTCCCACGTCTCCTAACATTCAGCAATTGTGTGGCTGAGGGGCCATGTTGTTTTCGGAAGGTCCGCTGTCTTGTTCTGCGCTGCCTCGGTGGTAGTAGGGGGTGTCCGGGGGGGAGGTCCTGAGGTGGTGGCGGTGGGTGTTGTGGCCTTCTTGGGTGTCAGAACTGCATGATCAGTAGCTCTATGACATATGTTGATCTTCAGATGTGACTCTGGGCTGGGCTCCCTTTCATAATGTAGGTAGTCGTCCTGCATCAAACCAGTATGGCCATGTCTGAACTGGGGTGGCAGAGTGAGCTAAAGAATGATGATGGATTAAACCCAGATCAGTTGACTGGGGGTGAGTGCTTGCATGGTTCAACACTCTGTCCATCATCCCCTTTGGTTTTGCTTTGTTCGCCCTAAGTTGGCAGGGTATGCCCAGACGTGGGTCCCTTGCTCACTTTGCACTGGATTCAAGTTAGCCTGGCTGAAGACGGCTGATTAGCCAGAAACCGCTCCCAGTCTGCTTGTTTCCGGTCCAGGGAAGACATGGCATCGCAGTTCGGGCTGGACTGTTCCCATAAGGCAGAGGGTCAGACTGATTTGCATATGGTCATGTCTGAACTAGGGGGGCAGAGTGAGCTAAAGGATGATGATGGATTAAACCCAGATCAGTTGACTGGGGGTAAGTGCTTGCAATGTTCAACACTCCGTCCATCATCCCCTTTGGTTTTGCTTTGTTCGCCCTAAGTTGACAGGCTGCAGACCCGCTCAGCTCTGGTGGCACTAACTCAGTGCAGCTCAAGTCATCGCCATGTGACGGGAGGCCCATGTCGGCCAAAATGCCTCAGCTGCCACCAACTCTGTGAACCTCAAGTCTTTGCCACGTTGCAGGAGGTCCGTGTCAGCCAAAGTGCCATGGCTGCCACCAACTCTGTGTAACTCAAGTCATCACCACGTTGCGTGAGGCCAGTGTCGGCCAAAGTGCCTCAGCTGCCACCAACTTTGTGCACCTCATGTCATGGGCCGTTTATGATTGAATATCGTGGTGCGGATGCCATCATGTCACCTCCGGCAGTAGGGAATGTGATGTGGTAGGTCCTTCATGCATAAACAATAACCACAAGGACACACTCAGATAGAGAGTGGAAATGGCGTCTTGCACATGCGCCCGGCCCTTTTTATTGGCAGGGTCACATGTCCTGTGACGCCTGTGCTAGATGAGTGTGGTATGGGTGTAAACCACCCCTGTGGGAGTGGCTGTGGCATGCTAACAACTAGACTTGTGACCAGCAGATCACTACAGGGAAGACCTGGGACATGGAGAGTTGTAGCTCCCTCCCTCTAAGCATAAGCGGAGTGGGCTGGCTGGCTGAAACGGACATCCTTCATGACTTTACCAATATGGCGGGTTGAATCCGTGCATCCACTGAGATAGGTACACGATGGGTGCGCAACCACTATTTTTTCCCCAAAAAGTTAATATATATTAATATTTAAGAAAACAGAAGACATTATATTATTTTATTAACAAACAAAAAAATTGCAAACACTATTTTTAGGATAATAAAGTTACAAAATATTACAACAAAAAAATCAAAATTACTGAAAAAACATAGTTTTAATGAACATCATAGTTTGAAATTAGCATTTAAAAAACCGTTGACATTCTCTGGTTTAGTACGAGTGATATGTCCAACTAACTATAACGTCCCTGAAACCTGTGTTTTTTTCAGTGAATTTCTAAGGCTTTCTGAGTGCTAGGTTCTAACTATAACGTCCCTGAAACCTATAGTTTTTGCAGTGAATTTCAAAGGTTTTTTAAATGCTAATTTCTAATTATTACGTCTCTGAAACCATGTTTTTTTCAGTGAATATATATATATATATATATATATATATATATATATATATATATATATATATATATATATATATATATATATAGATATATATATATTCCTCTCAAATGCCCTGAGCTTTACAGAGGTCACACGATGCAGCTCAGCCTCTAGACCGGATGGTAGGAGCTGCATCGTGTGACCTCTGTAAAGCTCAGGGCATTTGAGAGGAAATGTTAAATACACAGCAGCCTTGGCCGTGGCAGAGGAGCACCATTCCCTACAATTGAAAGGGAAGGCTTGGAAAGGAACTTTTTCTCTCCGTGTAAGCATGCAGCCCCATGGCAAAACGAAGCCTGCAGTTTGGCAACCAAACCTACTCAAGGACTAAAACAAGCTTCTAATATTTTCACAGAGACAATGAATTTTTCGACTCACCTTAGAGACTACGTGAACCAGCATGCTATTGTGCAAATCTTGTGTGTAACGCCCAAAGTGGGTGGTGTTCTCAATAAAGCAACTAAAGAGACAACACCGGTGAGTCAGTCATTTCCCCTGTGAAGCAGCCCATGAAGAAGAGGCGCTGGCCTCGAAACGCGTCGGGAACAGAAAAGGGAATCCTTAAGGGAACAGAAAAGGGAATCCTTAAAATGAAATGGATGCAAAAAACTGCAAGCAGCCTCAGCTTTTAGACCGGATGGTAGGAGCTGCATCGTGTGACCTCTGTAAAGCTCAGGGCATTTGAGAGGAAATGTTAAATACACGGCAGCCTTGGCCGTGGCAGAGCAGCACCATTCCCTACAATTGAAAGGGAAGGCTTGGAAAGGAACTTTTTCTCTCCGTGTAAGCATGCAGCCCCATGGCAAAACGAAGCCTGCAGTTTGGCAACCAAACCTACTCAAGGACTAAAACAAGCTTCTAATATTTTCACAGAGACAATGAATTTTTCGACTCACCTTAGAGACTACGTGAACCAGCATGCTATTGTGCAACTCTTGTGTGGAACGCCCAAAGTGGGTGGTGTTCTCAATAAAGCAACTAAAGAGACAACACTGGTGAGTCAGTCATTTCCCCTGTGAAGCAGCCCATGAAGAAGAGGCGCTGGCCTCGAAACGCGTTGGGAACAGAAAAGGGAATCCTTAAGGGAACAGAAAAGGGAATCCTTAAAATGAAATGGATGCAAAAAACTGCAAGCAGCCTCAGATTTTAGACCGGATGGTAGGAGCTGCATCGTGTGACCTCTGTAAAGCTCAGGGCATTTGAGAGGAAATATATATATATATATATATATATATATGTATATATATATATATATATATATGTATAACCGAAGCGGAGACCAGCAAATCCAAAGCCTCTTGATAATGCGGGGGCCTTTTAGGCGTGACACTGGAGCTCGTGCTGCAATTATGTCCACAACTCTCCTCCAAGAAGAAGAAAAGGCCTCAGCAGAGGAAACGCTGGAAGCACTTTATTTAAAAACAGATGGCAAAGAAGTTCAAATCACCCGCTGGGGTGAATGCATTTCGGCGTCTTTCGCCTTCTTCAGCGCCGTGGGTGTGACGATCAGAAAGAAGGTGAGTATCCCAGATTAAATGTCCTGCCCCATCCTTGCAGTTAATAGAAGGTTTTAAGACTTTAGTTACATTATAAATCATTTGTTGATGGTACCATACTCATTTTAGGAATTGTGGTGTGTTCTAAGGTGATTTTACCATGTGAAAAAGCCTTTTGCTGGGATATCATGAATCATGTTTGAGAGAAAACTATTTTCTCATGATTTTCCCACAGAGGTTTGGAAGGTGATCTATAAGCTAAACTGAGAGCATATTTTCTGTCAATTCACATTATCTTTCTCAGTCATGTGAGAATGAAGTCTGACATTCTCAGTAAAACATGTACATCCAAAAAGGGCAGAGACTGACAGTTGATTCCTTTGTGTTCTACTGCAGCTTCCCAGTGTTCTAAAGAACAACTAAAGCGCTAATAGTCCTACTTATGACAAACGTATTGCACACCTGAAGCCATCTTGACTGTAATAAAGTGGTAACTCTTAAAGCTGCAGAAAGAAAAATTAGGGCACATTTTTAGTGACTTCTCAAATCCTCTTCTATTTCATTAAACATTTCTGACAGGCAGACTGAAACATGCACTTTCAAAACCAGCAGCAGACTTCCCTGGTGAGCAGTAGCTTTACTACAGTGATCTAATAAGCAACTAGAGTAGTGCTAACATTCAGAATTTATGGTAAATGTGTGACACATCTGAAAGCCCTCTTGATGGAATCAAAGTAAAAAACTGAAAGTATTTTCTACTGAGGAGACTGTAGTAAATGAGGAAATTAGGAAACGTCATAACAAATAAGTTTCCCAAGATGGCCACCAGAGACAAAAGAGCCCAAATGTAGCACAAATATCACCCAGATGTAGCCCAAGTATAGCCCAATGATAGAATGTCCCAGAGTGTTCTAAAGAACAACTAGAGCGCTAACAGTCTTACTTATGACAAAAATATGGCACACCTGAAGCCATCTTGATTGGAACAAACTAGTAACACTTAAAATATTTAATTGTAAAAAGGAACACAATGAGGGGGTTCATTTTGCCATAGAAATTATGATTAGTGCTGAAGAAAGAAAAATTAGGGCACATTTTGAGTGACTTCTCAAACTCTCTTCTATTTCATTAAAAAATTCTGACATGCAGACTGAAACATGCACTTTAAATACCAGCAGCAGACTTCCCCGGTGAGCAGTAGCTTTACTACAGTGATCTAATGAGCAACTAGAGTGCTAACATAAATAATGTATGGAAAATGTGTGACACATCTGAATGCCTCTTTGATGGAACCAAAGTAAAAAACTGAAAGTATTTCCTACTGAGGAGACTGCAGTAAATGAGGAAATTAGGAAACGTCATAACAAATAAGTCTCCCAAGATGGCCACCAGAGAAAAAAGAGCCCAAATGTAGCACACATATCTCTTAGATGTAGCCCACATATAGCTCAATGACAGAATGTCTCAGAGTGTTCTTAAGAACAACTAGAGTGCTTACTGTCTTACTTATGACAAAAATATGGCACACCTGAAGCCATTTTGATTGGAATAAACTAGTAACACTTAAAACATTTAATTGAAAAAAGAAAACAATGAGGGGGTTCATTTTGCCATAGAAATTATGATTAGTGCTGAAGAAAGAAAAATTAGGGCACATTTTGAGTGACTTCTCAAACCCTCTTCTATTTCATTAAAAAATTCTGACATGCAGGCTGAAACATGCACTTTTAATACCAGCAGCAGGATTCCGTAGTGAGCAGTAGCTTTACTACAGTGATCTAATGAGCAACTAGAGTGCTAACTTTCAGAATTTATGGCAAATGTGTGACATATCTGAATATCTTCTTGATGGAGTCAAAGTAAAAAACTGAAAGCATTTCCTACTGAGGAGACTGCAGTAAATGAGGAAATTAGGAAACTTCATGACAAATAAATCTCCCAAGATGGCCACCAGAGACAAAAGAGCCCAAATGTAGCACAAATATCACCCAGATGTAGCCCACATGTAGCCCAATGACAGAAGTGTGCAAAACACTTTATTTTTTTGTGTTTTTGCAGTTTTATATAGCGCAGACTTGCCAGGTATTGGAGTGCTTTACATGAGCATGGGTTACATCACTCAAGAACAAATTCATTTTGGTTTTAGACATGGGGAGATTAAGTGATTTGACCAGAATCATTACAATGTCGAGCTGAAGCAGAAACTCCAACCTGGTTCCCCAGTTGCAAAGTCTGCAGCTCTGGAAGTAACACCACATCCTCTTCCCTAGGTGCAACTTTTAATCAAGTGGTCAACTGGATAAAAAAACGTAAAGATTACAAATAATGTAAAAGTGCTTTGTCGCTATTAGAAAACTCAGAAAAGATATCCTCATTTTAGTTTTTTAGAGCACTAACCATAATTTTGATGCAAATAAGACCCTTTCATATATGTAATTTCTAAAGAAAATGCTCTAGGTATTACAGTTTTGATTACATCAAGATGACGTCAGGCGTTCCACACTTTTGTAATAAATATAGAATGTTAGCAATCTAGTTGTTCATTAGGATACTGTTGAGAGGCAGAGGCCAGGGGCACTGACTCTGAAAATTAAAGGCAGGTAGGAGGGTGAAGAGGCAACAATTTGACCACACTGGGCAGGCAGGAAGGGCAGTGGCAGCACAACAGACTATGGGGGGGGCAGTGGAAAGGGGGGCAGGGGCAACAAACAATACAGGACTGGCAAGAGAGGCTGTGGCAATATAATAGACCATTGTGAGCAGAAGGAAGAGGCAGTGGTAGTACGACCATTCATGCCAACAGACTCGAATTAGCCAGGAAACGTCCAATGTTTTTAAGTCCAAATGGGCTTTATTTGATCTGTCTCCTGTCTACAATCTCCTCTTTTTCAATGTAAGTCAAAGGGTAAAATCAATACCCCAGGTTTTTTTTTTAAATCTCGCTCTTACCAAGTTCAAAATGTTAGCAAGTATGGTACATTGGATCATGGAAGGCAAGAGGAATTGGGGTAGAGACATGGACTCGGATAACAGGACAGGAGGGACATGGAGAGGTGCGCCAAACTGACCCTACAGGGCAGGCATCAGGGTTTGCAGCAGCACAGTACACCACACAGGACACGCGGGACGGGAGTGCAGCACAACAATCTATAATCTATAGAAAAGCAATAGGGAGGGGGCAGGACCATGTACATGGACAACAGAGAACAGAGGGGAAAGAGGCAATGGTAGATAGCTGACCATAATGGACAGACAGGAGAGAAAGATGCAGCATAACGGACCATAAAGGGCAGGAGGGATGGATCAGGGGCATTACAATGGAACAGACAAGCCAGGAAGGAGGGAATAGGGGTCTGCACATGGAAACAGAGGGCTGGGGGCAAGGGGACAGGGCTGGAGCAGCAAGATGACCATGGAGGTCAGGCAGGATGGGTACTAGAAGCAAGACACGCCATGGAGAGCAACAGTGAGACTATAATGGCATACACACAGACCATGGAGGGAAGGTGGGAGTGGGTAAGGGGCAGCTAGCTGACCACAAAAGGAAGTTGGGAGGGGCCGTGGCAGCACAGAAGTCCATGCATGTCAAACGGGAGGTTTAGTGGCAGCACAATGGCTATGATGGGCAAGAATGAGGGTGCAGGGGCATGCACAAAGGACCATGGAAGATAAAAGGGAGGGTCAGGACCTGGGCACAGACAAGAGAGTTAAGAAGAAGGGGCCTCACAACAGACCACGTGGGGCAGGCAAGAGGAGCAGTTGCAGCACAACAGGCCAGGGAGGGCAAAAGGGTATGGCAGTAAAATGGACCATGGGGACAGGAGGATGGGGATAGGGCATGGAATGTGGACAGGCAGGGTGGAGGCGACAGGGACAGGTTACAGTCATCTGACAATGCTAGGCAGGTTGGAGGGGAGTGGCAACTCAACAGAACACTCAGAGTAGATAGGAGTGGCAGGTCCATGGAACATGGTGGGCAAAAAGGATTGAGCAGGGGCATGCACACAGACATCAGAGGGCAGGGGGAAGGAGAATAGGGGCAGCAAGCTAAGCACAGAGGCTAGAAGGAGGTCAATGATGGCACATAGAATTGGGCAATGGAAGGCAGGAGTAGTGGACTGGTACATCATGCTAAAAGGAGGGCAGTGGCTGGCAGGAGGGAGAAGGCTAGTCCATGGATTCAGACAACAGAGGATAGGGAGGAGGTGGATGGGGCAGCAAGCTAACTGTTCAGAGAAGTCGGGAAGGCCAGTGGCAGAACAACGGCCACACAGGGCTGTAATAAGGGAGCAGGGACATGGACAATGGATGGCTAGGAGGAGGGACGGTAGGAGCAGCAAGCTTGGATGGGGCAGAACAATGCCAGGCCCTGCTGTCGATATTAACCCCTTCGACGCTCATGACGAGCCCAGCTCGTCATGGAGTTTCCATTGGTTTCAATGGAAATTCAATGGGAAGAGGTGGATGTACCTTAGCATCCAAGTGGTTAAGGGAATAGTACAACACGTATTGATTAAGGAGTATTCTGACTGCTGTTGAATATACCTTTTCCGTACCTCCCTTTATAGCTTTAGGAAATGGATTGGATGAATTCATGTATTTGATTTGTTCCTTTTGATATATTTTCTGTGTCCCCAAGTTTTATATATTTTTAAATGTGTTTTTTAATTGTTTTTAAATGCATAAATAAACTGTACATACTGAACTGATCTGTTTTTACATAATTGTGTTACTTAATGCATTGCTCCCAGTCTTTATGTCTGAATAATTGATGTCTATTCTGTTTGCATTAGTTGGTGTCTTTACATTAATGTGCCCAAAGGGAATTTCTATTTGACATAAAGATTACACCATTCATGACATGGTCAGTTACATCACTCATGACATCACTCATGACATCTCAAATGAGCTGTGAATGGAATGGAATTATAATCGCTAGAACTTTATTTAGGGATAGTGTGTGTATATTAACACCCCTTTTTTTCTTTCCTTTCGTGTAAGAACCATTATAATACGCAACGTGCCCAGATTAATATGGCCGATAGCCTTTCACTTTAAAGTAATGTGTAGTCCATTGTTTATGTTGATGTTTGCAATCCTAAGTATGTTTATTATGACTACGTCATGTTGACGAACATACAGGTATGGCGGTCACGGGGCAAGATATGCTGAAATGACATTGTGTGTATATTAACACTTGTTTTCTTTTCTTTATTGCATCAATTCCTGAATTTTCACATCGTGACCCAGCCAATATGGCCGGCAGCTTTTTGGATTAAAGTAATATGTAGTCCTTTGTTAATGTCTGCAACTTTAGGCATTTGTACATTTAAATAAGGATTCTACAATGACGTATTTTATCGTTATTTATTTATTTGGGCATTTATTAAGCGCCTGGTTACGCCACTGGCGTGTCCCCGCGCTGTGATAAGTGAAGTAGCTGTCCCCCCTCCTCCCACACAAGGCTATCTGCTAAAAAGATGTGTTTTCAGTTTTTTTCTGAACAGGACTTCAGAGGGTTCAAGTCGCAGTTCCAGCGGGAGAGCATTCCAACGTTTGGGAGCAAGGTATCTAAAAGACCTGCCCCCCATGCGTGCTCTTGATACTCTGGGGACTTTTAACAGCCCAGTCTGAGAAGACCGTAGACTGCGTGTGGGCTCGTAGTGGGTTATTAGGCTCTGGAGCGGTCTAGGCGCTTTGCCGCTCAAGATGCGGTGACAAGTGGCAAGGGCCTTAAACTCCACTCTCCTCTCAATGGGAAGCCAGTGGAGGGCCCGCAAAGCTGGTTTAGCGGAAGACCTCCTGGGGAGCCTAAGTACCAGCCGTGCTGCCGCATTTTGAAGGACCTGCAGACGGCCCATAACCCTACCCGTGGCCCCCAGAAAAAGCAGGTTCCCGTAATCAAGTCGGGAGGTGACGAGGGCATGCACCAGCGTCTTTCGAGCAGAGATGGGAAGCAGATCTAACACTTTCCTAAGGGCTCTCAGGACACTGAAGCATACCCCCGCCACCCGTCCGACCTGTGGGCCGAAGGTAAGGTCCCTGTCCAGCCACACACCAAGGTTCCTAGCCTCACGGCAGGGGACCGGGACCTCACCCAGGCAGGGCGGCCACCACGCCGATGACCACGCAGACGGCCCATTTCCCACCACGAGCACCTCAGTCTTGCTGCCGTTCAATTTTAAACAGTTTGCGGACATCCAGGCAGCAAGATCTAGCATGCAGTTCCTGAAGATGTCCGCTGCAAGACTGGGCGCGCGCGATAGGGAGATGACCAGCTGCGTGTCATCGGCGTAGGACATCAGACGAAGACCATATCCTTCCACGATGGCCGCCAGGGGGGAGATGTAGATATTAAATAGGGTTGGGCTCAGAGACGAGCCCTGAGGCACGCCCTGGCCCAACTCAATCTCCCTGGAGTAGCATTCCCCTAGCCTGACTTGAAAACGCCTGTCAGACAGGAAGGACGTGATCCAGCCAAGCGCAGCTCCTGTCACCCCTCCTCCGTTCAGACACTGTAGCAAGGTGGAATGAGCTACAGTGTCGAACGCTGCGCTTAGGTCTAAAAGGATCAATGCCATAGTTTGGCCCTCATCCACCCCTTATCAAGGTTCGGATGAGCCGAAACGCGTGGATCACGTCCTTTGCAGATTAAATACTTTCAAACTACAACCTGAGTGCTGATTCCTTCCTTGTAAGAGTGAGAGGAGATTAAATACATATATATAAAATTCAGTGAAAAAAACACAAGTTTCAGGGACATTATAGTTAGAAATTAGCATTTAAAAAACCTTAGAAATTCACTGAAAAAACCACAGGTTTCATAGACATCATAGTTAGTTGGATATTTCACTCATACAAAACAAGAGAAATTCGGCCGTTATAGTTAGTAGTGCTAACTATAACTCGAGCCCCTGCAATGCACTGCTGATGATGTCACATATTACATTACTCAATACATGGTCTGTGACATCACTGATGACATCACTGATGACATCTCAAATGACATCATCCACGTGATCATCTGATGCACCTCCTCATACCCTAAAATACAGACTACCATTCTCGAAATCATAGACACACCAATACTGGTACAGCTACAATATTCTTTGCACTATGCATGCAGACCTCTAACCAGCTCCATACTATTGATACGTTCTTCTAAATACCCAGTTAGTACCTATGCAGTCCAGGAATCCTTCTGTCTGTCCCATGCACTTCTCCATTCACCCATTACGCACAATCTACATATCCTATCAGTCCACCAATACCTAAGCACTTATAAATTCAGCACGCACTTTCTTTGCAACACTGAAATTACTCTAGTTATTAGTCATATACTTAAGGAGTGGTGTAGTCGCTAACACAAGTGCAGGTACAATATTTTGTACACTATGCATGCACACCTCTAGCCAGCTACAAACTATTCATACGCTCTTCTAAATACCCAGTTAGAACCTATGCAGTGTAGGAATCCTCCTGCCTGTCCCATGCATTTCTCCAATCACCCATCCAGCAACATCTACTTATCCTATTACTCCACCAATACCTAAGCACTTATAAATTCACTATACACTCTGTTTGTAATACTGTAATTATTCTAGTTAAAAGTCATGAACTTATGAACTGGCCTAGCTACTAACACAAGTACAGCTATAATATTGTGTGCACTATCCAAGCAGACCTCTAACTAGCTACATACTATTGATATACTCTTCTAAATGCCCAGTTAGTACTCATGCAGTGTAGGAATCATCCAGTCTGTCTCATGTATGTATGTATGTATTGCGACTTATATAGCGCACGTATCACCCGAAGGTATCAAGGCGCTTGCTTAGGGAACCCGTCCTGGTATTCCCCTGTGAGATACCCCGGCAGGGTATCCACAAGGTGAAAGCCAGGCATCCCGCTGCGAGGGGCCGTAGTGGAGATTAAGCAAGCTATTGCCCAGAGTCACAGAGTGTGACCCCGTGAGTCGAGTAAGCACCGGAGCGAGAATTGTCGAGTCCGTGGAATTTTTGAGCCCGAGACCCGCCGAGGCGGGGAATCGAACTCTGGTCCATGGCCAATCTCAGCTTCCGGGTCTGCCGCCTCTAACCACTGAGCCACGCTTCTCCCACATGCACTTCTGTAATCACTTATCTACCACTATCTACTTATCCTATCACTCCACCAATACGTAAGCACTTATAAATTAATTGTTCACCCTGTTTGCAGCACTGTCATCTTTCCAAGTTACTAGTGATATTCCTATAAAATGACCTAGGCACCAACACAAGTACACATAAAATATTCTGTGCATAATCCCTACAAATCTATAAGCAGATACATACTATTGGTCCACTCCATTAAAGACTGAAGTAGTACCCATGCAGCGTAGGATACCTCCTGTCAGTCTCATGCAATTCTTCAATCACCCATCCAGCACTTTGTTCTTATTGTATCAGTCTGCCAATACCTAAGCACTTACGGGGCAGATTTACAAGCACCCTGCGCCACCAGTATGTCACTTTTTGTAACGTAGTGATGGCGCCAGGCACTCCTTCATATTTACAAGGAGAGGAAAAGCCACCATGCTTGTTTTTTTCTCTCCTTGTAAATACGACCCCTTCATACACAGAACTTTGCGTTGAAGGGGCGTCCCGTAGGTGTTGCTCTGGGTGTTCCCAGGAAACACCCATAGAACAAGACACATCTCCAGATTTATGAGAAATCGTAAATCTGGAGATGTGTGTGAATGCTGTGCCATCCTAGAGTTGATGTAGCAAGGCACAACGAGGAGAATTGTTTTTATTTATTCTCATTTTTTTCTCTTTCAATGCATGCTGCATTCCACAGCATACATTGAAAGAGGAAAATACCTTTACTGATTGTTTTTGAGCAGGAAGGTGTCCCTTCCTGCACAAAAACAATCTCTGCACAACACAGACATCCTTGCACCATGGTGCAAGGGTGCCTGTGTCACCGCATGGCTGCAGTTTGTGCAGCAGTGCAGCGGGAAGCATAGAGTTGCAGCATATTCATGTACATATGTCACATCTCTGTGCTTTGGAAGTGCCACAATGCAGTGCAGCTAAAGAGCTTGCAGTGTCACGCTGCAGTACTTCCTCATAAATCTTCACCTATAAATTGACCATACACTAATAATGCATTCTTTCAGCCAATCATGCTGTATACATATATTCAACCAAACTTTCACACATTACCTTGCAATTATAGTTCTTTCTCCAACCAGATAAGGTAGTTCTGATAAGAACTTTTTTTTTCTTTTTTCTTTGTATTTTTTTTCTTTTTTTGAACAATTTTGTATTTTTTGGGGTGTTTTTTGGGTGTTTTTTCAAAAAATGAACAAAAAAAAGAACGAATAAAACAGGAAACTTTTGGAATTACTTATCATTCCAAAAACAAACAAAAAAAATATTAACAATGATGGTTGCGTTGCGCAGCACAAACTGCATCCATCGACTGCTCACGAAGCATATAACTTTCTTACAGTTCACACAGTGTTGCTTGAGAAAGGAGAATTCTGGCCTAATGTCCATTGCAGGTGTTCCTGAGGACGCTCCAGACGTACTTGCCACAGCAGGTGAGGGGTTCAAAGCAGCTCGCCTCACTTCCTTCCGAGCAAGATTGAGAGGATGTGTGGTCCGGAGACGCTTGTACATAGAAGCAATGCCACAAGAGTATTTTTTTACACTGCCTCTTGACAGGACTCGATCATAAATTTTGCATGTCACCTTTCTCACATTTACTATTTTTCTCTCCAGGTGGAAAAGTGAAGAATTCCCACATGACAGATTCCAGCCTCTGTGGACGTGGTGCCTCCTGCACGAATTCTTCTTTAGAGGATACTTCCTCCTGCTGCTGCTGCTGTCCAGATGCCATTTTGTTTGATATTTTTAGAAAAACACCAAAAAAACAAGCAAAAAGGGTTCTTGTAGGAAAAGGGATGTCGCTCTAAAGATGCTCCAACAAGAATGATTAAACTAGGTGGGGTCCTTCAATAGTTACAGTGGGAAATGTTATGAACCAATAAAATCTTTTTTTTTTGAAGTCACATCCGATCCGCGCACTCTGCGTTCACAAAGCACGCACCAGACGCGACTTCCAGAAAATATACTTAAAAATAATATACGTTTATTATAAGTACAAATATATAATTTTTATGAATATCTTAGATAATCTCTTGTCCTAATATGTTTAATAAAGAAACATACATATCATTTTAGAACGTACTTTTTTTTGCGACAATCGCGCACCCAGCGCGCCCCAGCACGTATATAACATCACGCGAGACCCCCCACCGCGCAAGTGGCGCGTACCGTAATGCGCATGTGTCGCAAATGCGTGGGAGCAGGAGTCGCGGACTGGTCGCATAAAAATCGCGCACATGTATATGATGTAACTGAAAAACACGCAGCCTTCGCACACCGTATGCGGATCCTTCACGACTTTTCTAAAATGGCGGCTAGAATCCGTGCACCCTCCGTGATGTGTACGCTTTGGTTGCGCGGCTCCGAATTTTTTTGGGAAAAAAAGGAAAATAATATAAATGTATTAAAATAAACAAATAAAACAAAAGAATGAAACAATATTTCAGTTTGAATTTAAAAAAAATTATTTTTTGCAATTTTAAGAAAAATATATATATTATTTAATTAATACAATATTTATAAATAAACAGGTAAAAAAACTGTAGAGTATCAGTACAAAAAATAGGTATAACTAGTATTACACTTAAAAATGGGCATTTAAAAAAACCTTTGAAATTCACTGAGAAAACCATAGGTTTCAGAGACGTTATAGTTAGAAATTAGCATTTAAAAAAGCTTTGAAATTCAGTGAAAAAACCATAGGTTTCAGAGACGTTATAGTTAGAAATTAGCTTTTAAAAAACCTTAGAAATTCACAGAAAAAACCATAGGTTTCATGGGTGTTAAAGTTAGCTGGGAATTTCACTCGTACAAAACCATAGAAATTCCTCCATTATAGTTAGTTCTGCTAACTATAACTCGCGCACCCGCAATGCACTGCTGATGATGTTACATATTACATCATTCATGACATGGTCAGTGACATTACTGATGACATCATCCACTTGACAATCTGATACACCTAATCATACACTAGTATAACCTTTCATCACTCACTGTAAAATACAGAGTACCATATTTGAAAGCATTGACACACCAATACCAGTTCAGGTTTTCAGGTTTAAAGTCTTTATTTTGATATCAAAATCATAAAAGACAAAATTTAAACACATTTCATTATAATTACATTATTCCTTTAAAAACAGCAACACCATTATTTTAAAAAGTTATTAAACATACAGAAATACAAGACAAACCTCACCATAGCGTATTAAAATTTGTAAGACAGACAAAAGATACAGAAAACATACCTCATACTATATACAATATTTCTGAATTTAGTTAGGGGTGGTGTGGGTAAGCCTTTATAAGAGAATTAAGAGGCCCTAATAAGTTGTCTGCTTCTTGCCCTAATGGCCCAGGCCCACCCTAGGAATTTGGCTACACTCACCACAATCATCTCTGAGGTATTGGTTTTTAAAACCTGAATAGCCTCCGAGGACCTTCTGAAAGGGAGGTGCTGGAACAAGGGTTTTAGCCATTTTGTACGGGGCGCAGAATAGATCGGGCATGCGAACAGAAAATGACCCTCAGTTTCTTTATAACTTGTACAACAACTACAGAATTCAGTTATTCCGTTGGCCCATTTTTTTGTGAAGGAGTTCAAAGGCAATGATCCTACCCGAAACTGATGGTAAAGCTTCTTGTCCAGCTGTTTAGTAATGATGTCCCAGTAGGTCTCACGGGAGGGATCCAACTTAATAGTCAGGAACCTTCCCGTGAGACCAACAGAGCTGGAGGCCGTTATTAATGATAAACGGACCGAGGCCCAGTACAATGCCTTGAAATCCTGTTTGGATGGAAAAGCGTTGGTGCTTGGGGAAATCCACAGATGTTCTAGACCCATTTCAATCAGGATGGTTTTTACGCTTTTTAGCCAGAGAATTCTCCCAGATCCCCCAATTGACCTAACTTCGGCCAGTTCCCTAGCAAAAAGGGTAAGGTCAGGGGATGTCCATAAGCGCCTCCAGAAGGCCACCAGTCTAAATCTAGCCATCTCATTGATAGGGTTGCATCCCATGTCCAAACATAGGGGTATAGAGGGTGATGATTTGGGTAACCCAATCAAGCCCCTTAGGAATTTACACTGGGTTCTGAATAGGCTGGAGAGATCAGTATAACCCCAAAGATCAGCACCATATAAAATTGCGGTTTTGATCTTGGTGTCATAGATTTTTAGCGCTGGGGAAACCCGTTTAGTAATTGATCTCCTTTGCTCACTCAGAAGACAACCAGTGAGTCGGGCAAACTTAAGCTGTTGGGCGCCAACCTGATCTTTCCAACCCAAGCGACGGTCCAAGGTGACCCCCAGGTACGTCATGGTTTCAACTTGTTCCAAGTTGACTCCACTCAAACTTACGGAGCTCCGGAGAAGATGCCTCCTGTTAAGAACCATAAACTTAGTTTTACCAACGTTTACCTTAAGGTCATTGATGGCACAGAACTCCTCAAAGCGGTCCAGCGCCCGCTGGAGACCGCTGCGTGTTTTTGAGAGGAGCAGAGTGTCGTCGGCAAAGATAAGCATTGGAAACTTCGACCCTGCCAACAATGGGGCGTCAGTGGGGGTGTCTGCAAAAAATTTGACCACTTGATCGATGAATAGCAGGAAGAGTGTTGGGGCCAGGACACAGCCCTGACGAACACCACGAGTCACGGGAAAAGATTCTGATACTTGTCCCTGGCCTCCCCATCTCACCCTAGCATAGTTATCCTCATGCATTTTAACTATCAGATCAAGAAGTTCCCTTGGTAGACCCAAGTCCCTCAGGACGCATCACAGTTTAACCCTCGGCACAAGATCGAAAGCAGACTTCAGATCAATAAATGCGGCGAAGATGGTACCACCTCCGAGCAGAACCACCTTCCAGTAGATCAGACAAAATCTGAACACCTGATCGATGGTGCTCGTTCCAGATCTGAAGCCTGCTTGCATGGGAGATAGAATATCCTCTAGTTCAATCCAGCCTTGAACTCTGCTCAAAACCATGCGTGCAATAATTTTTTGGAGGGAGTCGATAAGGCTAATCGGGCGATAGTTGCCCGGATTAGACCTATCGCCTTTTTTGTGGATAGGGAGTATCTCCGCACCCTTCCACGACCTAGGGATTCTTGCCCCATTAGCTATTGCATTAGCGATCTTTGTTATATAGGGCACCCAAAGAGCGGGGTTGGCTTTAAACAGGTCAACAGGGATTAAGTCCATACCTGGTGCTTTTCCCCGCTGGGACAGGCCAAGTGCTAGCTCTACCTCGGTTTCTGTGAATATGAGTTTCTCCCCGCGAATGGGTGGCAAAGGTACCTCACCCAATTTGAAGGGAGGTTCAGATGTTTCAGCACAGAATTGGGCCGAATAATGGCTCACCCAAACTTCTGGGGATACGTGGTTTGTGGGGGTGCGTGAGTCAGGATCCCTACCCCATTTCACTAGATTCCAGAACTTAAGCTGGTTATTTGAGGTGGAGGCGTCCAAAAGATCGGACCAATACATATCCTCCCAGTACCAATACCAGTTACTACATACCCACTCACTGAATCCTAAGTCTACACACACAACTACCCATTCAACAACAGAATCACTTATACATGCAGTCACTAATTAATAGAACACTATCAAATGCACTTATACACATATATAGACATTGAAACATCAGCAGTCATCTTAGTCGGGTATGCAGTCATCCTACTCACTCATGAAAAAAGTAATCGCACTTACATTTACTCACTTATACAATTATACATACAACACCTCATTTATTCAAACACATAGTAACTCATAGTTAATATGTTAAAAAATCACCATTACGACTATCTTATCTTATCAAAATTTTATAAAGCGCTCGCACACCCGAGGGTTTCATGGCGCTTACCAACAGGTCGCTAAATCTACAAAGGAGACCATCAAGCATTAGGCCAAGGCCTATACAGTCATTCATATAGTTACTCTCACAATCACTGACTCTTACATATACTTATTTATATATACCAACTCTCACATACAATGCCTTTTATTTTTTTACTTTGTTGAAGATGTACAACTAAAACATATATTCGCTCACCGACAGACAAATAAATACACCCCAGTCACCCAAACAACTGTTTCCACATATACTCTTAAACCTATACACCTAGAGTCAATCAACCATTCACACATCTATGCATAGAGTTACACACACCCCATTGACATGGTCAGTGAGATCACTCATGACATCACTGATGACATCTCAATGACATCACTGATGACATCATCCAGTCACTATGTGTTTTTCAGAAAATTAAATATGTTTATATATGTACATCTCAAGGGCGATTGAAGAATAAATGGGTATAAGAGTGTCTAAATGGATGATTTGTTTTGTAAAATTGATTGTATAACTGACTGATTACGTGTATTTTAGTGAATACATGGGTTAGTGAGTAATGTTTAAATATGTAAATATCTGTATCAGTCTCTCACTTTGTGTATACGTGGCTGCATGGGTTGGTGAGTAGCTACATGAGTGTCTATATGGGTTATTAGTTGTTTTTATGAGTATCAGTATGAGTGTCTGAGTGTCTTTATGGTTTGGTGGGGGAATTACTTAGTGTATAGATGTATGAATGAGTGTCACACTGTTGGTATGTGTTTCAGACAGCATGAAAGCAGGACTGTATAGGTGGATGACAGTGTGTATGGGTATGTTAGTCAGTGAATGACTGTCTCAATAGTGTATTTATGAGTAACTACATATGTTTTAAACTAGTATATGTGAGTATTGGTGTATATAAGTGAGTATATGTGAGAGTGAGATATTGGAAGAGTTCCTGTAGAAATAAGTAGGTGTTTCTATAAGTGATTGTTTAAGAGAGTAAGTATGTGTAGGTTTTGGTAGAAGTAAGTGTGGTAGTGTGTGTATAACTGTATATGCAAGTAAATGGATGTTTGATACTTTGTTTGCATGTGTGAGTATCTGTGTGAGTAACTCTATAGATGAGTGGTGGTGTGTAACAGGATGTAAAGGTGTATGAGTACATATGATGAGTGAATACATGTATGAGTGACTGTATAGGACTGTTGGTGAATGAGTGGATGTGTCTTAGATCTTGGATTTACTGAATAGGTGTGTTGTAACTGGTATTGGTATGTGAATTGTTATGTAAATGTTAGTTTGTATTTTTGAGTGTGTGTATCAAAGGTTATATTAGGGTGAGAGTAGGTCTCCCACTATCACAAGGATGATGTCATCAGTGATGTAATCAGTGATGTTATTTGAGATGTCATCAGTGATGTAAGCGGTAATTTTTTGTGAATCTCATGTTATGTTTTTCCTTGATAATATTTTTCAGGAATTCTGGAGATTCTTGGGTCATAATTTAAACATTATGTGTATGAAATATATAATAATTTTTATTTGACCAAGCAAATGTACTCACATTAAGTGTTACTACTATGTCTATTCATTGGCTGCACTGCACTTGCACTTTAAAAAGCGACTGATAATGCCTGTAAGTTGTCATGTGATCAAAGGAGGGATCTCACAAAACGCGTTATGGTGGCACTGGCTAAATAAAAAATGCACTAAAATACCGGGTCCACGCTCGTCTGTTCGTGTGGGATTCAAAGTGAAGGCGGGTTTTGAGTGATTTATGCCGGATTGACTCTCTCTGGCTGGTGGACCCCTCTCTAGTTTGTGGCTTTGCAAGTAGCGAGTCTTGCCTTGGATGGTTTCCTGACTGACGGCATCGCGGGCTCGTGGTGTTCTTTGGCGGGGACCCCTGAGGCACTGTGTGAAACGTCCGGTGTACGGATGAAAAAGCAAAGCCCCCTGCAAGCTGTGAAGAATTAAGAGCACGTATACGGTGATTACAAGCATCAGCGGCTAGACTTCTGACCTCCGGTGTAGCCCAGAGCAGGGCACATTGGTGGAAGGGAGCGTGCAGCGAAGCGGCGTGAACATCGCAGAGATAGGGCACAAATCAGCACGGAGCAGGTTGGAGAGTGTACAGCGTGATGCGGTAAGCCTCTCGGTATTTACCAATAGAGCGACAAGCATTGCGTATAGAATAAACAAAGCCAAGAATGTCCGCAGACATGCTTAAGGATCGCGAGTTGGCAGCGGAGGGGTTGTTTTCTGACACCCCGGAAGAGCAGGGAGCCAGCAAGGTGACGATTGCAGAGCCGAGCAGCAATGAAGGCAAAGGGCTCAGGGACAGTTTCAGAGCGCTGGAAAAATTAAAACGCCAGGAACAGGCAAAGTGGCGGGAGGCCCGGTCCCTCCAAAGATATTTGGACGTGGGCAGAATACCAAGGGGCCTCCGCATCATGATTGCCCCGAGCTATGAGACTCCCAACCCTTTAATGATGGCTGAATGGAGGGAGTGCAACTTGGAATCATCTCGTCGTTTAGTGGAAATTCTTGTAAAATATGCCATTATCGACAGACGTATGCTCCAAGAAAAAATTGAGTTGCTTGAAAAAGCGATTGAGCCACTAGGGGAACTACAATTTAAAAGTAAAATGGTGGAGGAAATGAATGCACGACTTAAAAAAGAGGAGGAAAAAACTAAAAATAGAAAAAGTTATACGTTCAGGCGAGACAGAGAGGATTATGTGAACGGACAGATTTTTAAATTCGCTAAAAGGTACAATTCAACGCGAGTGGCAACTGCAAACAACCGTAGAGGAGTGGGCAATGCTGAAGGAAATCGAGGCGCTGAGGAATCTCCATCGGTCTCAGATTTTAGCTCAGCTGTGGAGAGTGGCTCCGAATCAGATAATATGGGAACAGGGTCAGAGCAAAACAGCATTAAACTAACCTTGGGGGAAGAATTGGAGATCCTGAAAAGCAGTCGCAGGGACACACTGAGACCGCGCACCAAAATGCCCAGCAAAAAAGGGCAACAAGGAGAAGAAGGGGTGCAGGCAAGCAAGAAGAAGGCGCCAAGAAGCGAGGGAGAGGCAGAGCATGCAGATAAAGATTGAGCAAGGGGTTGGACTCAATGAGATCACAGAAGTCTGTACCCCCACAAATAACAGCAATACTATTATTAACTTGTCAGGCATTGATCTTTCAGCAGCAGAGAGACAGCTCTTATCATTAGGGCTGTCTTACTTTCCTGAGTCCAACTTCAGCTACACCCAAACCTGTGTGGATATTTATAGGTTCATAAGAAAACTTAAATTAAAGAAGTTCTACGAACAACGGGGCACCCAGGGAGGTAATGAAGAGGGGGCAATACCACAGAACCCTGGGATGCAAGGCCTTGTAGGAGCAGACTATGAACTACTATATGACATGCAAAGGTTAGAGAGAGGAGAGGAAGCATTAAGGGATCTCTCTAAGCCACCACCTGGTGTACCATTATCAGAAAATGAGAATATACAGCCGACACAAATAGTTGGGACAAATGTCAAGCCTCGAACACCATTTAAACAAAAATCAAAATTTGTACCCATCATGGCACGGGACTCAATAGATGTTTTTAATGAACAATTGATAGCACAAGTCAAAAGACTCAATATTGTTACTGCAAAGTCAAAAAGGAAACTAACAAATCAAGAGAGTAAATATTGGCAACTTGTTAATAAATTGAAGGACAGTCACCAAGTTGTAATACGGAACTCGGATAAAGGGGGTAATTTGGTGTTATGGCCTGTTCAGGATTATTTACAGGAGGCATACAGTCAACTGAATATCAAAGAATGCTATAGAAAGGTTCCATTTACAAAGTATAAAGACACTCAAGAGGCTTTGTTTACACAATTATTGGCTTGGAAAAGCATTCGATTGCTCAATTGGGAGGAGTTTAAATATTTGAAGAAAGAACATCCCATCGTCCCAGTGATTTATTTCATACCTAAAATTCATAAAAGTATGGACAAACCACCGGGTTGTCCTATTATTGCCGCATATGACGGCCTCTTGGAGAACCTTTGAAGGTACATTGACTTTTTCTTGCAAGACTTTGTTAGGGGTCTGAAATCCTATGTGCAAGAAACAAGTGACTTTCTTAGAAAGATATAGGGTATAGAATGGAACTCTTCTTACTTGTTAGTAGCTCTTGATGTGGCCAGTTTAAATACTGTATCAAAAACAAAGACGGTATGCGAGCAATAGAGTATTTTTTGCTTAACAGGTCCATTATTTACTCTCAACATTCTAATATGTTGCTTAAAATGTTGATATTCTGCCTAAAAAACAATGTATTTCTATTTGATGGTAAAATGTTCCAACAGACGCAGGGTGTAGCTATGGGGGCCAACTTCTCCTCCAGTTATGCCTGTTTATTTATGGGTTGGTGGGAGGAGCTGTTCCTCAGGCAGCAACATGAAAAGGTTTTCAATAAGAGTGTGGTAACATGGCTGCGCTATATCGACGATTTATTTATAGTGTGGGACGGAAAAATTGAAAGTGCTACTGATTTTATTGAAACATTGAATTGCAACAAGGTTAACCTACATTTTACAGTGGAGATAAGTAAAGAAATGGTCACATTCCTTGACGTGAAAGTTCAGGTAGTTGATAATGAATTAACTACTACCCTATATCGAAAGCCTTCATCAGGTAATACACTCTTGCATGTTTCCTGCACGCATCCGTCTCATTTAATCAGGAGCATCCCGTATGGGGAGATGCTCCGTATATGACGGATTTGTAGCAGGGAAGATGATTGCAACAAGAAACAGAGTGAGTGTAAAAGTAGGTTTCTGGATGGGGGTATAACTCAGATGTCATTGAGTCAGCGTTTGTCAAATCTAAATCGTTGGCCAGGGAGGATTTATTGAAGTACAGGAAGAAACAGAGCAGTAAGACTACTCAGGAGGAACCCATAAGACTTATCCTTGTTTTTTCACGACAAGAGAAACACATCAGGGAGATAGTCAGAAGAAACTGGCCCATTATTAAGGGTGACCCTTTAATAGGGGGTTTATTGCCTAATATGCCATCTGTAACCTTTAGGAGAACTAATAGTATGGGTACATCTCTGGTTAGGAGCAATTTTGAGACCAGAAGTAAAGGATCTTGGCTAATGGCAAGGAAGGGGTTCTACAAATGCTCCGTTTGCAAGGCGTGCCAATATGGTGTTAATACTACCACTTATACCACGGCATTTGGTCCTGCGTTATGCAAAATCAACCAACATCTCACATGTAAATCTGATTTTGCGGTTTATGTGCTCACCTGCAGTTGTAATTTACGATATGTGGGGAGCACTAAACTACCTGTGCATAAGAGGATACTTCAACATATCTGCGCTATTTGCAACAAAGATGATAATTATCCGGTTGCACGGCATTTCTAACATATCCATAATAGCGATCCGAGACACTTGAAGTATTATGCTATAGAGGCCATAATACCACAGAAAAGAGGAGGGGACAGGGAATCCAAACTGAGGACATTGGAAACAACATATATCCTGCAGTTTGATTCAATGTACCCGAAGGGGTTGAATACTAGTGAAGACCTGTACACCTTCCTATAGCTAGAACACTTGTAAGACATTAGTAGGTTAACTCAAGTTATGCTGTATATGTATGAACATCTAATGACAATGTTATATGTGCCATTGAAGAAGTGTGAAACTCTTTTGGAAGGATATATGAAATTGATATCAGATCCGCCGAATGTAAATTGATAATTTTAGAGTGTACAGTAATTTTAGGATGGTGTTATATATATATTTATATATTTATAATCTTAGGGACTGATTTTAAAATAATTAAATAGAAAGTATATATATATATTTATTTATACTTCTGATATTTATAGTGATTTTTCCTGAATTAACCCTATATGAAATATGAATTGTACATGTTACTGTCCTGGAGCTACTTTGCACTTTTAGAATTTATGCCATTTTTGCACGAAATGATAGTCACCTTGCTGACAAACTGAAATTTCTGAGTGTTTTTTAATAAATAAGTTTAATTTATTCACTTGATAGGAATTGCACTATTTTTTGTTAGGCACTTGAATTATTAACACTGTTTATACGTGGTTGGGAACTTGAGTACTTCAAGCATTTAAGCGGTTATTTTTTGGGAATCTCATGTTATGTTTTTCGTGGATACTATTTTTCAGGAATTCTGGAGATTCTTGGGTCATAATTTAAACATTATGTGTATGAAATATATAATAATTTTTATTTGACCCAGCAAATGTACTCACATTAAGTGTTTGTACTATGTCTATTCATTGGCTGCACTGCACTTGCACTTTACAAAGCGACTGATAATGCTTGTAAGTTGTCATGTGATCAAGGGAGGGATCTCCCGAAACGCGTTAAGGCGGCACTGGCTAAATAAAAAATGCACTAAAATACCGGGTCCACGCTCATCTGTTCGTGTGGGATTCGAAGTGAAGGCGGGTTTTGAGTGATATATATATATTGGAGACAAAAATACATAGGAAACCGACAGCGGTGAACTCCATTTTACACGCTAACAGTCATCACCCTGAACATTTAATACAAAGCATCCCGTACAGGGAAATGCTAAAACTGAAACGTATATGTAGTACACCACAAGAACTAATAAAAGCCCAAGAATCAAGCAAAACTAGATTCCTACAACGTGGTTACTCGATATCTTGTATTGAGACAGCGATAAAGAAAAGTAACGAGGTAGACAGAACATCACTCCTAAAAACAGCCCTAGCGAAAACAAATACAAACATAGAAGTACTGAACAAATCTCCACAAATAGAAGAACATTTCAGAATGATAGTGAGGTACAATAGACAGCAAAGAGAAATCAGACGCATAATTCAAAAGAATTGGCCCCTAGTAAAAAACGACCCAATATTGGGTCCACACTTACCCAACAAACCAACTGTTACCCATAGGAGAGCACCAAATATGAGGGATCGTCTGGTAGTAAACAACCATGTAGAAATCCCCAAAAAGAATTGGTTCAAGCAAAGGAGAGGATTTTATAAATGTCAAACTTGCAAGGCGTGTTTAAATGGAGTGAATACAAAGAGTTTTGCATTAGCATTTGGAAAAGGAGAACATCAGATTAAACCGATGCTAACTTGCAAAACGGAATACGTAATCTACATCCTCGAATGCCCCTGCAGGCTAAAATACGTGGGAAGCACAAAGCTGCAGGGGCATAAAAGAATTCTACAACATATACGTGCAATCAAGAATCGAGACCCAACTTATCCGGTAGCCCGGCATTTCAACGAGAAACACCAAGGGGATGTCAGACTGCTTAAGTACTTCCTAATAGACACTGTACCCCCAAGTAAGAGAGGTGGGGATAGGGATGAAAAACTCAGAAAATTGGAAACCAGGTATATCCTGGAGTTAGATTCCAAACACCCCTATGGATTACATTTGACGGAAGACTTATATACCGGGTTATAAAAACTGAGAAACATTAAATAGTTTGGAAAAACATACAAAATAGATAACCTGAAGATAGAGATGGTAATTACTGACATACGCCCATTTAGAAAAATTGGTAAATACTCGACAAATCAAAGTTCAAGAATCAAAATAGTCTCACAAAAATGGAAAAAGTTTTTATAAATATGAAGCGCAACCTTTTAATCTATGTATATAATCACTGTTTACGGTACTGTGGTTGATGGTTGCATTTTTAGAAAATAAGTTTCCTTTTTTTCACCGTTTAGGTTTTGGCACGAAATTAAATCGACCTCACTGTTCTTTTTTCACTAAATACATACTCCTACCAGAGGCTTCTGAGCAGGGTAATGAATGTTGCTACTATTTCTAAGGGAATAGTGACACTAGTACTCTATATCTGGGATAAAGAGAAATCAAAAGGCAAAAATAACAATAGAATAGAACTAGAATTCTAATTAGGTAAACACAAGAAAAACGAAACATCGTGTTTTATGGTATCTCTAAGTGTATATAATTTTAAAAGTGTATAGTATATGGTTTTATAAAAAATTCTTATTTATTGAAAGATTCGAATTTGCACTATATTTATACATCAGGTGTATTGCGTATTTTGCACATCTAACTTTGCACTTTAGATATCTATACCGCGAGAATTATATACGTGGTGGAGCTTGTTTACTTATGGAAGAAATATGGTCTTAAACAGATTCCTAAGTAGTTATTTATTTGGAATGTATGTATTATAAGAACTATATATTTTTACATGAGAAAAAAGCCCCAATGGTATTTATACCGAGATAACCGTAGCGAGCTTTGCACTAAAATGTTTGCACATGGAAATGTACTGTAATGCGTATTTTGCACACTGATATATGCAACTTTGCACAGAATGATATTTGTTCGCCTAAAGAATGAAATGTACAATCAAATGAATTTAAACCTGGTATTTTACCGAGATTGAGAGAAAAATGTCACAACGTAGCGTCATTTGCACAGTTATAAAAGCACTGTCACTTTAAAAATGCATCACAGAAAAAGAAAAAAATGTGAAATGTTGGTATTTAAGAAACCAGGTGACCTTTCGCTGTGTTATGTGATCAAGGTACGTCAGTACCGAAACGCGTAATGGCCGACGGAACAGCAGCTAAATAAACCAACGAATTTTGGAACTATTTTGGGTCTGTGCTCCACGTTTCTTTTCTTTTCTGAGGGAGAGAGCGCAAGCAGCTTGCTCGTGGGAGTGGAGTGGCGAAGATATATATATATATATATATATATATACACTGAAAAAAACAAAGGTTTCAAGAGCGTTATAGTTAGCTGGACATTTCAATCGTACAAAACCATTGAAATTCCCCTGTTATAGTTCGTTCAGCTAACTATAACTTGCGCGCCCGAAATGCACTGCTGATGACGTCCGATATTACATCACTCATGACATGGTCAGTGAGATCCCTCATGACATCACTGATGACATCTCAAAGACATCACTGATGACATCATCCAGTGAATATGTGTTTTTCTGAAAAATAAATATGTTTATATATGTACATCTCAAGGTCGATGGAAGAATAAATGGGTATATGAGTGTCTAAATGGATGATTTGTTTTGTAAAATTGATTGTATAACTGACTGATTATGTGTATTTTAGTGAATACATGGGTTAGTGAGTAATGTTTAAATATGTAAATATCTGTATCAGTCGCTCACTTTGTGCATACGTGGCTGCATGGGTTGGTGAGTAGCTACATGAGTGTCTATATGGGTTATTAGTTGTTTTTATGAGTATCTGTATGAGTGTCTGAGTATCTTTATGGTTCGGTGGGGGGTATTACTTAGTGTATAGATGTATGAATGAGTGACTCCCTGTTTGTATGTGTTTCAGACAGCAGGAAAGCAGGACTGTATAGGTGGATGACAGTGTGTATGGGTGTGTTAGTCAGTGAATGACTGTCTCAATAGTGTATTTATGAGTAACTACATATGTTTTAAACTAGTATATGTGAGTATTGGTGTATATAAGTGAGTATATATGAGAGTGAGATATTGGAAGAGTTCCTGTAGAAATAAGTAGGTGTTTCTAAAAGTGATTGTTTAAGAGAGTAAGTATGTGTAGGTTTCGGTAGAAGTAAGTGTGGTAGTGTGTGTATAACTGTATATGCAAGTAAATGGATGTTTGATACTTTGTTTGCATGTGTGAGTATGTGTGTAACTCTATGGATGAGTGGTGGTGTGTAACAGGATGTATAGGTGTATGAGTACATATGATGAGTGAATACATGTATGAGTGACTGTATAGGACTGTTGGTGAATGAGTGGATGTGTCTTAGATCTTGGATTTACTGAATAGGTGTGTTGTAACTGGTATTGGTATGTGAATTGTTATGTAAATGTTAGTTTGTATTTTTGAGTGTGTGTATCAAAGGTTATTTTAGGGTGAGGGTAGGTCTCCCACTCTATCACAAGGATGATGTCATCAGTGATGTCATCAGTGACGTCATTTGAGATGTCATTAGTGATGTCATGTGTGATGTCACTGACCATGTCATGAGTGATGTAATATGTGAAGTCATCAGCAGTGCATTGCGGGCACACGAGTTATAGTTAGCTGAACTAAAACCAAGACATTAACGGCAACAGCGGACCTTCAGTGCAGCACCTCGTGCCAGTTCCTTTGTGTACAGGTGCTGTGCAGTCAACCCAAACGCCAGCCGTTGAATGGCGTTGCTGTGCTCCAGATCAGAAGATTATTATAACAAATGGGGGTGTGCAGCTCACAAAGTCCAATACGCCAAAAGTTCTTAGAAAAGTCACTTCTTTATTTCAAATTATTTGTCTTAAAAAGCATTCAATTCAAATCATCACCCAACGGGTTTCGCTCCCACACAGGGAGCTTCCTCAGGGCGAAGATACTATCAAGAGGCACTGTAGCAGTCACAGTTTATGTATATCCAAAGTGGAAGAGCTCGTAATCCAACAGAGCACCAGCCATCGTACTCAAAACCCACGTAGTATTCACCTATGCTCCTTGGAGACCTGTATCGGGATATCAAATCCAATCCGCTATCATGCGCAAGAGATGTCCAATAACATCCGAAGTGAAAAATCTGCTGAGTTCAGACGTGCAAGTGCTGCGGATTAAAAACTTGAGACACTGCAAAATAGGCAGACACAAGTCGCTTGAGGATTAGCGGAAGTTTCCGATCAGTAAAGAAATGAACAAGAGACAGCTCAAACTGGTATGTATCTGTAGTAATAGCCCAATTGGTCCAAAGGTGGAAGGCGAAGGAATCCTTAATAGCATAAATAAAAAGGGACCAGAAAAGAGGCGAGTAACAAAAGTCAATTCTTCAGAGCATGACTCCACCATACAGGAACGTTTTACTGCTCGTTTTTGGAAGTTTGAGGAATTTTGTACTGACAGCCAACACACTGTTCGAGCCACGATGCAATACACTGGCTTTGAGTGATTGACAGCCGCCGCGGGGGAGTCATGCTCTGAAGAATTGACTTTTGTTACTCGACTCCATCCCCCATAATGGGGGATGCAGTTCAACATGCAGGAATAATCTCTTTTAGTAAGTTCATATATATATATTTTTTATTTTTTTTAAACATATACAGATATATATATGTATGTTAAACATTCATGCCACAACACTGACATTATTTCATTATGGTTTACAAAATTCAACTCTACTCAGCTCGGAGAGCACTGAATCCATCAGAATCTTCAGATCCATTGATCTTCAGACTACCATCCCCACAGCACTGAACCAAAGACACAAATATTCCACAATGTGCCTATATTAACAGACAGCAGAGCTTCAAGCCTTGTGGTATCCTTAATCAGTGGTGTCCAACATAAAACTAGGATGCCAATATCTATCCACATGTCTATGCTATCCTCATAAGATACATTGCCATGCAATGAATCTAGATAGTACACATTCATGCAATCTGTCCCGCATATGCCCCTCATGGCCCCAACGTTACACTCTCCTGCCCTAGATTGTTAGGCACTACTCTGTCTCTCTAGTGTATGGTACCAATGTACCCAGGGCATAGGTACCCCAGAGGCCTTCCCTGGGCTGAAGCATGTATTATACCACCCATGAGTGGCCAAGAGGAATGGAACTACAGGTCTGCTACTTCAACCTGTGTAAGATGTTGCTTGCACCACTTACATTAGATATAGGTTCACTAAATCTATAGGTAACTACACTTAAAACTTATAAGTCACTCCTATAACAGGCCTTTTAAATCTTGAAAGCAGATTGCTGGGTTTTAGTGAGAGTATGCCCCTGCATGAGCAGAGTCCCTCTGCAGCCTTTGGAGACCATTCTCCCGGGTTGTCTGTGACTCAGCTGGACATATAGGTAGACGTGCATTATAACCTCGCTGTAAATGCTATCTTGAAAACGGCTGCATAGAAACATATTGTGTTTGGTATCAAACACCTTGGAATAATACCTCCACACCGGTAACTGGGGTGGGAGGTATGATTCCACCCTTCAGAAGCAAGCTTCCTGGGGTCACTGGTCTATCAGGTGCCAGCCTTCTCAACCCGGACAGCACAAAATGGATGCTGCCGACCAGAGACACATTTCTGCCCTCCTGCTGCTGAACCAAGCTCGAACAGAAGAAGGCAGCACAATAGGCATCCTGTCACATGGAGGTGTGACCACCTCCCAGGCAGGATTTAGTGTATTGGGGCAGGGTGGGTGCACTCTCAGAGTGCCTGAAAGTCTGCACTGGGGGCACATTTTGTGTCCCTGTGCATAGTCAGGCTCAAACTAGTTCTGGGAGCCAATGTCTCCTGCTCTGGTGTGAAACTAGACAAAGGACATGGGTGTAACCACCCCTCTGTCCTGACCCTAAGAGGGTCCCCCAAATCTTTCCAACCCTCTCCCATGGGTACAAAAGGGCTTACCCGGCTGTAAGACTCCCTTGGAGTGAAGGAGTCATTCCCCTGCAAATGCAGGCACCCTAACGCAACTGACCGGTGTGCTGCTCCAGAGCTCCTGAGGACTCTGAAGATTTCAGCAACATAGGAGGTATGTTTTTGAAAATCCCTGAGGTTGATCTGCCCTCTCAGCAAGTTTGAGGCCAGTATCCCTTGTGGGGACTGCATAACCCGAGCCCCTGTGCACTGCGTCCATTTGCAGTTACGTATGCTTGTTGACAATTCCTAAGCTTGTGCATTAGACTCCATGTAGTCCTAACCCCGAGCAGTACTTGCTCCAAAGAACTCTGGCCTCCTCACACGGAGTGCTCCGTGGGCTGGTACTTAGCAATCTTGCTCGAGGTCCCATTATGACTCCCTGTTATTCAGCCTGTGGGTCCCCCTGAGGGTCATCTTGATTTTTGTTGGGCTTCCCTAGTTGCTCCAGATGTGCCCTGACTCTCCATTGCTTGGTGAGTCTCCTGGACCTTGCTGGTCCACAACGTAACCTGCTTGACCTTCCTGCATGGGTTGATTTGCCCAGGCTTGTTGGTACTCCAGCAGTACACCGACTCCTCAGCACTTGACATCCTTCGTGGGACAGCTCTCCTCCTGTTTCTGGTCATCCTCGACATCTCCTGGTCCTCGTGGCTGCAGAGTTAAACATCCCTTCTTCGCACCTGAAGCACCCGACATTGGTGGGCATTCGTCTACCGAGCCCCTGGTCACTCTGAAGTGACCCAGACTCTGCCCCCTCTGCTTTCAGGTTCCTTCCTTCTAGAATCCAGACTTGGATTCCTCCTGACCCTCTTCACCTTCACGGCAGCAGTACTTCTTCACAGCCATCCATTGAGAAAGTCAAAGGTTTCTGATACCACTGCAGCTGGCTCCTCTGGGATAGGTAACTTGGGTACTACGGTATCCACGGGTGGGGTGGCTCTCCAACCTCTTAAGTTCCAAAGGGTTTGCTTGAAGTCCTCCTGGAAGGGTCCTTAAACTTTAAAACTGTAACCGCAACTTTCCCATAGAATTGTACGGAGCCCATGGGCATTTTAGCACACTGCATCCGTCCTCCGTGGGGTCCCAATCTGCTCACCTTGGGCGGATCCTTAGGTTCCCAGCGATTTTACGTATTCTAGACTGTATCTTCACTCAAGTCGTGATTGTTATACCACTATTTTAGTATATGGTTTGGTCTCCCCCTGGAGCCCGCTATGTATTCTGCTACTTGCAACTGTTCAATTGATCTCGTATTGTGTGCTTTGTGTTCTATCCTCGTGTAGAAGATACTAGAGAGTTAAAATAATAAATACATATTTTTACATAACTACTGTGTGGTTCTCCTTTCATTTAATCAATATAGGAGGTGAGATTCTGGTAAAACAAGCTGCTTTACATTCCTTCAAGATTAAGGACTGAAGGCTGCTCTCCAAAGCTACCACTAGCATAGCTTTCTAAAGGTTATCTTTGATCTCATACATCATAAGGGTCGTTTGGACTGGTGCAAGGTGCCCACTTCAATTAGTGGACAGCAAATACCAGGCCAATTTCTCACAGCTTCAAACTAGTATCAAGGCCTGCAGTAGGATACACAAAACTGTGCTCTGTGATCCTCTGGAGACAAAGTGACCCCTACTCAAAACTGACAAAAACTGGGGCAGCAAATAGGCCCGCCACTAAAATAAAATTGACCTCCATCACTGAATTAGATACCTTAAACAGTGGCCCATAATTGCAAACCTGGGCAGTTTTCAACATAAAGAAATGCTGTATAAGTATTCTGCAAGGTATGGAAGACTGCTTGAACTAAGCTTGCTAGAGGCAATGCTTGTTTTATTAACAGGTAAATCACCAGTAAAAACCTACCCATCAGACCATAAAACAGGCCCACAAACAGGCAAAGAAAACGTAATTCACACTGATCTACCACTATCAGACCAGCCCTTCGGGCAACATCTGATTGCCTAATTGACCAGTCAAATCCTGCTGCCCTGCATTAAGGGGTAAGCTGTGGCATTCCTGTGTATTAGAGAGGCTGGTGAGGCTAGGCTGAGTCAGTCACACATCAGACAACTGATCCTTCACCAGCTCAACTCGATTTTCAGATATTTCAGCCTGTTAACTCTCCTGAGTTCCTCGTGCACCTTTTTTTCTTCCAAAGTTGCCGTTAGTCAGCACTTGGAGATAAAAAA
The DNA here is from genome assembly GCF_964261635.1 of Lissotriton helveticus. Classification (NCBI taxonomy): domain Eukaryota; kingdom Metazoa; phylum Chordata; class Amphibia; order Caudata; family Salamandridae; genus Lissotriton; species Lissotriton helveticus. The sequence continues at coordinate 1,492,459,049 of NC_136061.1, read as the reverse complement.
CAGGTTAAGTCACTCGGGATGCAGATCGAGGGCACAGAAGCTGCCTTTGGAGAGCAATATGCTCTTGGAGATGCCCTACTTCTAAAACTGAGGGACACAGCTGGTGTTTCACAGTGTGCAGTGCCTTTACAGAAAGAAGCACTCAGGGCACTCAATTTAGCAGGACATTTCTCAAGTTCAAGTTTTTAAGCAGTTATTTAGTGTGAGTAAAAAGACTGCTTAGATCTTTTGGTAGCCCCTGAACATATCAGCCTGCAGGTATATCCTTAGATTGAATTTTGCACAAAAGCTCTCTCGACTTCCATAAGCTTGTATTTTCTTTTGAGATATAAAACATTTAGCAGCGATTATACAGTAGAGCACGGAGTGCTACAGCTCACCATGCTGCCAAACAGGAGGCCTGGTTCCAATTTTCAGCTTCAAATCCCAAGCCATGGGCCACTGCTTGGCGGTTGGTTATTGAGGTACGCTGTGCGTCCTGTAAGTGGGGGCGAGCTACCGTGTGAGGAAATCTGTTGAAATCTTGGTGCCTTTTAGAGGTCAGGAGCGACGGAGACGACTACGTCACGTGTTAGGCATATGGCTGCTCTACTTGCGTTTTAGAGACCCAGGCATGTGGGACATTTTACCTATGACCCTGAAGGCAGGTATATCTCCGATAGCAGGTACTTAACTACCCTGCTAAAACGGAACAGTGTGTGCTTTCTTTCACACATGAACTCCAACCAAAAGGTAAGATATATATTTTTTAAGATTTTATAGGGAAATCACGGACTTTACAGCACAAAACCACCATCCCTCATATAGTAATATTAATAACTTGCTTTCTATAGCGCTTCATTCCGCACCTGTGATGTCTGTAAGTGCTATCAATAAAATGTGCTATCATTAGCCAATTTAATAGTACTCAATGTACTCGATATACCCACAAGATCATATTCCCTGCATTAAAATCCAATGTATGCCTGCAAAACTAAGTGACTTTTTCTTTAGTGTAGAACTGTAGATGGTTTGGCTTTTAGGTAATGATTGCAGATGCAAAGTGTGTATTAATATTTTACATCATGCCAAGTATAATCCCAAATGGCATGTATGGTGGCATACTTCCATTGCTCAAATTACGAAAAAAATCAATGTAAAATTTTTGCTTACTACAGAAAGTCTTTTTTCGTGAAACACTCTGGTTTGGGTTGTTAAAAGTCTATTATTTTTCAATGTACTGCATATTTATTTGATTTCTTAGCACGTTTTATAACACAGTCGTCGAGTGATGCATGAAATTGAACATAAGAGTAATATGTGAATCAAAATTAGATAATTAAATAAAAGTTAATATGGGGCAGGCTCTTGCTGTTTTCCTAATTTGTTTTGCATTTGAGGTCTTGCAGAGTGGAGCGTGGAAGCCGCCACGGAAAATGATGGACGCAGCTGGGCTTTCTAGCATATAGTGAGGCCATTGCATCCTCATTCAGACTTCAAAAAGTGTCAATAACTGTTGAGGGTGGGTATGTGGATGGAAAGATTGCTTATTATTTAAAAAACACAAGAATTAGCAAATTCAATAGGTTCAGATTTTTGTTAGGGGGAGTGCTTAGTAATATTTGGGTGACTTTGTGTGTTGCACGACGACGCTATCCTAGAAAAAAAAATGTAACGAGGCAACATATTTGTCTACAACAATATGGAAGTTGGGAGTATAGTCCGCTAACTGAGCAAGTTGCCTTAGCAGAGACAAGCTGTACCGTCAAAGAGGAGTCTTTTGAACTTGAGTCAGAAGATGAAATGTACATTGTGAGTGATGGACAAATAAGGCGTACACAACAAAATATTGTGTGGTAAGTACTTTTAACAAAGGGTGATCTAAAGTGAGCTCTCTCTCTCTCTCTGTATATATATATGATGTCATGTGATCAAGGTGCTTCGAGCACCGAAACGCGTCGTGGTGGAGTGGTGGTGAGCAAATAAAAATCACTGCACTATATCTGGGTTTGCGTCGTCTATCTTTTGTTGCCAGACCGCTGCAGGACGAATTTATGCTGAATATATATATATATATATCTCGCTCAAGGTTTCCACCTCCACTCCGATAGAAACCACGCACTCCGGGGATGATTCTCCAAATTAAACTTTATTCAGTTCGCAACAGACGCGTTTCGGCGCTCCGCCTTCCTCAATGTTACAAACATTGTGAGGGGACGCCATGCTTTATTGCTCACATCCACGTAACCTTCACAGTAAAAACAAACAAGGGACTCAATTCTACCACCATATTGGTTGTATGCCCATATATATATATATATATATATATATATATATATATACCTCAGAGTTTGCCTGTTTAAGGAGGACGCCTCACCACAGGTAAATATCAATCCCATCTGTTTATTGCTGGAAATAGTAGCGCAAGTGCATCTCAGTCCACTTAAAATTACAGCCAGTCCCAACGCGTTTCGTAGTTTACTTCATCAGGGGCTATGGCATTGAAGGCAGCAGCAGGACACGTTTGGCAGCACAGTTTATAGATTCCAAGCACCCCGCCTCAGTGGGCGTGGATCTAACGAGGGCCTGCTGGTACTTGTAGTGCCCTCCGTCATCCTCCAGTGAGTAGCCTGGTGTTACCTTCACAAATTAAATCTCGTATCATCCCAGTGGATCGTGGCACCAAGAGACAGTTCACTGCCACCGCTGAATCACTTCAATAAACGGTACCCGTGCCATATGCAAATCTGTAGATTGACAGGTTTGCTGGAACGCTGAAACAGCGTCGGGTCGTCCTCCGCGGCTCAGGCCAGCCGCCACAAATACCGCAGAGTTTGCCTGTTTAAGGAGGACGCCTCACCACAGGTAAATATCAATCCCATCTGTTTATTGCTGGAAATAGTAGCGCAAGTGCATCTCAGTCCACTTAAAATTACAGCCAGTCCCAACGCGTTTCGTAGTTTACTTCATCAGGGGCTATGTCATTGAAGGCAGCAGCAGGACACGCTTGGCGGCACAGTTTAATAAACGGTACCCTGGCCTGAGCAGCGGAGGACGACCCGACGCTATTTCAGCGTTCCAGCAAACCTGTCAATCTACAGATTTGCATATGGCACGGGTACCGTTTATTGAAGTGATTCAGCGGTGGCAGTGAACTGTCTCTTGGTGCCACGATCCACTGGGATGATACGAGATTTAATTTGTGAAGGTAACACCAGGCTACTCACTGGAGGATGACGGAGGGCACTACAAGTACCAGCAGGCCCTCGTTAGGGCCACGCCCACTGAGGCGGGGTGCTTGGAATCTATAAACTGTGCCGCCAAACGTGTCCTGCTGCTGCCTTCAATGCCATAGCCCCTGATGAAGTAAACTACGAAACGCGTTGGGACTGGCTGTAATTTTAAGTGGACTGAGATGCACTTGCGCTACTATTTCCAGCAATAAACAGATGGGATTGATATTTACCTGTGGTGAGGCGTCCTCCTTAAACAGGCAAACTCTGCGGTATTTGTGGCGGCTGGCCTGAGCCGCGGAGGACGACCCGACGCTGTTTCAGCGTTCCAGCAAACCTGTCAATCTCCAGATTTGCATGTGGCACGGGTACCGTTTATTGAAGTGATTCAGCGGTGGCAGTGAACTGTCTCTTGGTGCCACGATCCACTGGGATGATACGAGATTTAATTTGTGAAGGTAACACCAGGCTACTCACTGGAGGATGACGGAGGGCACTACAAGTACCAGCAGGCCCTCGTTAGGGCCACGCCCACTGAGACGGGGTGCTTGGAATCTATAAACTGTGCCGCCAAACGTGTCCTGCTGCTGCCTTCAATGCCATAGCCCCTGATGAAGTAAACTACGAAACGCGTTGGGACTGGCTGTAATTTCAAGTGGACTGAGATGCACTTGCGCTACTATTTCCAGCAATAAACAGATGGGATTGATATTTACCTGTGGTGAGGCGTCATCCTTAAACAGGCAAACTCTGCGGTATATATATATATATATATATATATATATATATATATATTTTTTTTTCCATACAAAAGGAGCGGCACAAACAGAGAGTTTTAGAAGCCTTTAATCAGCGCTTCCCCCACCAACGCGTTTCAGCCACACAAGGCTTTGTTCACGGTCAGTTGGTCCTTCTACTATTTTCAATTATATACTGGCCCATGTTAGTCGTTATGGAGCATTATGGGATATGTAGTATGAAAACAGTATACACACAATTTTAAATTAAAAGAAAGACTGGTGTGATTGTATTATTTACATTTCATTATGTTAAATAGTTCATGTTAAGTCACATGGGCAATTTAAATACAAGTTCATGTTTGGAATAGTTCCAGAGCAATGTCAGTTATATCATTGGGTATAGTACCCCAATCCTCTTTATAGACTGTGCAGCTGGTACTGTTATAGTCACTCTAAATGTACATGGAGATCCTCTCCAAAATTCATACCTCTCGGTATTTTTGTTCGTAACCGGATGATTAAACGGGACTCAATTTGTCGCAATTTCCGAACTGAATCACCACCTCTCTCCGTTTTGGTTAGCATTTTCAATCCATAAAATTGCATTGTTTTCCAATCTCCTTCTTGGCATGTGTTTATATGTTTTGCTGTTGCGTAAAGCATGCTTTTGTTTTTCACAGCCCTGATGTGTTCCAGGATTCTCTTTTTAAGCATGCATGTGGTGCTGCCTATATATTTGCTCCCGCATTTGCATTCAATCACATAAACCACATTTTTTGATGTGCAAGTGATTTGTTGGTCAATGTGCATTGTTTTCCCATTTGGTTCTTCAATGCTCTTTTTGCTGATTCCAATTTTGCAAGCTTTACACGAGGAGCAAGGTTTGAATCCTTTACGTTGATCTTTAAGCCAATTTGTCTCAGGTTTTTGCTGGAAATGACTTCTTACCAAGAGGTCTTTGAGAGATGTGTTCTTTTTATAAGTGATTTGTGGTTGCTTGCCTGCCAGTTCTCCTATATCTGGATCCCCAGATATCAGATGCCAATATTTTTTCATTTTGTTGGCGATGATTCCACTTTCTTTATTATAAGTGGTTAAAAATCTCGGTGGTTCAATTTTGTTTGTGGTTTTTGGTTTTTCAACTAACAATTCCGCTCTTGTTTTATGATCAGCCTTCTTTTTACATTTTTGTAGGACACGATCTTCATGATATAACTGACATTGCTCTGGAACTATTCCAAACATGAACTTGGATTTAAATTGCCCATGTGACTTAACATGAACTATTTAACATAATGAAATGTAAATAATACAATCACACCAGTCTCTTTTAATTTAAAATTGTGTGTATACTGTTTTCATACTACATATCCCATAATGCTCCATAACGACTAACATGGGCCAGTATATAATTGAAAATAGTAGAAGGACCAACTGACTGTGAACAAAGCCTTGTGTGGCTGAAACGCGTTGGTGGGGGAAGCGCTGATTAAAGGCTTCTAAAACTCTCTGTTTGTGCCGCTCCTTTTGTATGGAAAAATGATTGCTTGGGTCTGGATCCGACCCCCGAGTTGAGCACACGCTGCGGAGCGCTCTCGTGGTCTGCTGGATCACTTTGTGACAAATTGGATTATTGCAGAGAGAAGCGCCTGATTTCTAGCTGAAAGGAGATCACTTCCAGATTCCACGCCCTTCCGAGTCGGCAAGCTGGAGCACCGTGCGGCTGTGCGGAACTGCCAGAACACGCCGTAGAAGAGGTTAGTGAACTGAATGACAGAGTGTGTTAACGAAGCTGAAATCGAAGTGGCCGTGTATTGCGACTGTTTGGAGACGCCGCGTCTGTTTAACAAAACACGCGGTTGACACTCGCATACCGGAACAGAGGAATCAAGCCTGAAAATAATAGCGCTAAGGAATTCACCCTTGTTGTATTTGGTGTGAAAGTATAAACATTACAATGGAAGCGCGAGCAGCTAAACGCGCATCCAAAGCATCCACAATGTTTAAGTCTGGGGCAGAAACGGTAACCATAAATCAAGAAGCCGTTATAGTGGATAAAAATAATATGACGCTGAAACAAAAAATGAACTCACTTGAAAGACTCTATAAAAAGGAAATAAATAAAAGCTGAGAGGCAATAGCACTCGAAAACTATGTGGAGGTGAAACGCATTCCACGAGACCTTCGTATTTTTACATTACCAACACATCCAGATACAAAAGAGGAATTATTAATGGAATGGATGGAAAACAATACCATTTGCTCACTAAATATGATGCGCATATTGATCAAGTATGCACAAATTGATCTTGTTGAATTAACGAACAAAATCAAAGAAGCAGAAAAAGCCTTGGAAAATGAAACAAATCAGGAAAATGTCACTAAGTTAAGACAAGAGATGGAAGCCAGACTCGACCTTTATGAGAAAGAAATTGAAGAAAGAAAGGAACGCAAATTTAAACGGGATGAACAAGATTATTTATGTGGCCGAATTCTGACATTCGCTAGACGCTATGATAATTTAAAAAAGAACTATCCCATGCATAAAGTGGCATCTAGCGCGAGTGAGTCAGATGTAAGTGAGAACGGAGCAAGATTTGAAGCACCCCAGACAAAAAACTTGTCTGTTTTAGACAAAGTAGCGTTGATGAATCTAGAGAAAAGCATCACACGTGGCGGAGGAAGGGGAAGAAGACCATATCAAAGAAGAGGACGGGGAAGAGCAACACAGGTACAACAAACCCCCGCTCCAGCACCCGAAAAACACGTAGATCCAAACATCGAAAGAAGACAGCATCCTCTTCGCAACAGGAAATAGTTAACCTTGTTGTAAATCTCTCTAATCATCAACTAACCGAGAAAGAGAAAATGGTGTTGAATAAAGGTCTGTCGTTTTGCTCGGAAACCCATTTTGACTATGCACAAACGAAAATTGATCTATACAAGTTTGTCAGAAAACTGAAACTAGCTAAAATTCATGCCAATAAACCTTCAAGTTCAAATGAACAAAGATCGAATTGTAATAATGAGAACGGCGAAATAATGACAACAATTGAACAACTACCTGATTTGAGACAAACCTTTGGAATGCTTTTTGAGCAAGAAAGCGCAAACCTTTCAGATACTCAGATTCTTGAACAAATGGACATTAGAACTAATGAAAGACCTGAAACCGGATTAAAGAGAAAATCTCGGTATTATCCTATCCTGTCACCTGGAAATAAAATTGACCTCTTTTCTGATGCAGTAAATGAGGAACTGGATAAATTAGTGAAAGTGAGAAATAATTGCAGAGAAAATTTGACAAAGGAGGAACGAAAAGCCATTACAACTCTCATGGAAAATGGAAAGATCACAATTAAACCCGCTGACAAGGGGGGAAATATTGTAATAATGGAAACTTCAGACTACATCACGGAAGCCATGAGACAGTTAAATGTACAAGAAAATTACTCTAAACTGACTTTCAATCCAATGAGCAACATGCTAAAAGAATTGAAAAACCATCTTGATGAATGGCACAAAAAAGGATTAATCAGTGATGAGGAAAAGAAATTTCTAAACATCGATCACCCAGTAATGCCCTGCATTTATTTTTTACCAAAAATCCACAAGACACTAATAAATCCACCAGGGAGACCCATTGTGTCTTCGTGCAGCTCCTTATATGAAAATGTTTCAAAATACGTGGACACCTTCTTGGCACCGATTGCACAGAGCATGTCCTCATATATTAAGGATACAGGGGAGTTCCTGAGAATTATTCAAGATGTAGTATGGAGTGAGGAATATCTTTTAGTCACAATTGATGTGGTCTCACTTTATACATCGATAAAACACAATGTGGGGATGGAAGCGTGTCAATACTTCCTGAAACTACGAAGCATTACCACACTGGAACACACAAACATGCTCCTAAAAATGATCCATCTATGCTTAACAAATAACGTCTTCCTATTTACTCAAGAACTATACAGGCAAGAATGTGGCACCGCCATGGGCATTTCATTTTCTCCCAACTACGCTAACACCACCATGGGCTGGTGGGAAAAAACAGTGGCTTGGAATATGAACAACCAACAGGAATTGGAACGGATCATTTTGTGGGTCCGATATATAGACGATTTGTTTATAATTTGGCATGGATCAGATCTTGAATTTCAAAATTACTTTTCAAAACTGAATCAAAATGAGGTTGGTTTACAGTTCACATGCACAACAAATAAAAAACAAATCGATTTTCTGGACACACAAATTTATATCTCAAATGGAAAACTAGAAACCACACTATTCCGTAAAAAAACAGCCACCAATAGTGTGTTACATGGAACTAGTTTCCATCCACAAGCACTCTTAAAAAGTATACCATATGGAGAGTACTTAAGGCTCAAACGAAACTGCTCTAAACCTGAGGATGCCGAAAGAAAATTGAAAGAATGCAAGATGAGATTCAAGTCAAGAGGATATGAAGATCGTGTCCTACAAAAATGTAAAAAGAAGGCTGATCAAAAAACAAGAGCGGAATTGTTAGTTGAAAAAACAAAAACCACAAACAAAATTGAACCACCGAGATTTGTAACCACTTATAATAAAGAAAGTGGAATCATCGCCAACAAAATGAAAAAATATTGGCATCTGATATCTGGGGATCCAGATATAGGAGAACTGGCAGGCAAGCAACCACAAATCACTTATAAAAAAGAACACATCTCTCAAAGACCTCTTGGTAAGAAGTCATTTCCAGCAAAAACCTGAGACAAATTGGCTTAAAGATCAACGTAAAGGATTCAAACCTTGCTCCTCGTGTAAAGCTTGCAAAATTGGAATCAGCAAAAAGAGCATTGAAGAACCAAATGGGAAAACAATGCACATTGACCAACAAATCACTTGCACATCAAAAAATGTGGTTTATGTGATTGAATGCAAATGCGGGAGCAAATATATAGGCAGCACCACATGCATGCTTAAAAAGAGAATCCTGGAACACATCAGGGCTGTGAAAAACAAAAACATGCTTTACGCAACAGCAAAACATATAAACACATGCCAAGAAGGAGATTGGAAAACAATGCGATATTATGGATTGAAAATGCTAACCAAAATGGAGAGAGGTGGTGATTCAGTTCGGAAATTGCGACAAATTGAGTCCCGTTTAATCATCCGGATACAAACAAAAATACCGAGAGGTATGAATTTTGGAGAGGATCTCCATGTACATTTAGAGTGACTATAACAGTACCAGCTGCACAGTCTATAAAGAGGATTGGGGTACTATACCCAATGATATAACTGACATTGCTCTGGAACTATTCCAAACATGAACTTGTATTTAAATTGCCCATGTGACTTAACATGAACTATTTAACATAATGAAATGTAAATAATACAATCACACCAGTCCTTTTAATTTAAAATTGTGTGTATACTGTTTTCATACTACATATCCCATAATGCTCCATAACGACTAACATGGGCCAGTATATAATTGAAAATAGTAGAAGGACCAACTGACCGTGAACAAAGCCTTGTGTGGCTGAAACGCGTTGGTGGGGGAAGCGCTGATTAAAGGCTTCTAAAACTCTCTGTTTGTGCCGCTCCTTTTGTATGGAAAAATGATTGTTGGGTCTGGATCCGACCCCCGAGTTGAGCACACGCTGCGGAGCGCTCTCGTGGTCTGCTGGATCACTTTGTGACAAAATATATATATATATATATATATATATATATTACCTACTGGCGGTCGCCAGTAGGTATATATAGTTAGGATTTTTTCTCTATGGGATTTTTGAAAATTCTATGTCTAATAACTTTGCCGTTTGTGGACGGAATTGGCTGAAATTTTCAGGAAAATGGCACATTTTGTTTCTGAGCAGCCTTTGAAAATTTGGGGGGGGTTCGTCAAGGGGGGGCCGAGAAAAAAGGGGGGTCCCAAAACGCGTTTTTCCCATGTTAATTTCCATAGGGCGGTTGGCCTCACTTTTAGCCCGAACGGCTGAATGGATTTGCACGAAACTTGGCAAAATTGTAGGGACTGGTAGCCCGATGTGCCTTTTGTAGGTCTCAATATATGTGCTCCAGTGGATTTTGAGAAATTAACGTTTAAAAAAAGATATATATCTGTAACAGCGGACCGGGCAGCGGCCCAGGACGCGTACTTTTCGCGCAACGGAGCTTTGTGAAGCGAAGCTGATTGGTTCTCCGGCGTCTGTCAACATTCCAAACAGTCCGTAGCGGCCGCCATCTTGTCTCTCGGTAGGATCGAGAGACAAGAGGAGGCGAAAGCGAAGGGGCAAATGACCATAAGGGGGAATAGTAGATCCTCGCTGACCCCCTAGGTTTGATGTGGAGGTTTTAAAAGGGCCCCGCGGGGCAAAAAAAAAAATAATAATAATAATCGAACGGCTGAATGGATTTGCACGAAACTTGGCAAAATTGTAGGGACTGGTAGCCCGATGTGCCTTTGCTAGGTCTCAATATATGTGCTCCAGTGGATTTTGAGAAATTAACGTTCAAAAAAAGATATATATCTGTAACAGCGCTCCGCTTCGCGTACTTTTCGCGTTACGGAGGTTTGCGAAGCTGATTGGTTTTTCGGCGTCTGTAAACATTCCAAACAGTCCGTAGCGGCCGCCATCTTGTCTCTCGGTAGGATCGAGAGACAAGAGGAGGCCAAAGCGAAGGGGCAAATGACCATAAGGGGGCATAGTAGATCGTCCCTGACCCCCTAGGTTTGATGTGGAGGCTTTGAAAGGTTCTCGCAGGGCAAAAAAATATATACCGTTTTTTTAGTTTTTTTGCGTGGAGTGCGCTCGGTTCGCGAACCGGGAAGCGTTCTGGGGAGCGTACTTTCTTGAAAATTAGTGAAAAAAGTTAGAGTACAATAATAATTGTGAGTGATCAGATGTAGGGTAGCTCTGAGAAGAGCTTTTGGGTTTATGGTACATTTAGGTACTTATAAGTAGGTACCAATGCACATTCTTAAATTCAGAGTGAAAACTCTGTTGCCCTCATCTGAGAAGTGAACTCCATCTCCTCTGTAGATATCTTGCATGTAGTAACGCAAGTTATTGTTGTAGAGGGAGCCCATTCCATGGTCTCTCATGTAAGCTGAAACAGATTTGTTTACATGCTTCCTCGACTTCTCAATTTGTGGACAAAATTGGTTTGACCACCTCCATTTCTGTCTTTGGCATATATTTGAATATACCAAGGCAGTCTGAGGAAAAAGTGCCATCAATTGCTCAAAGGTGTCCTTTAAAAGCATTTCCAGACCTACCCCAGTCAAAGTGCCCAAATCATTACCTCCACAGTGCACAATTAACAGGTCAGGTTTGGGCAAATGCATAAAGGTTTTCACCAATGGTATCAATTGGTGACATTTTAATCCTCTCTGGCCAAACCACTTAATTTCCACATCTTGTAAATTGAGGTTAGGTAAATTCCTGTTTTCAGCGTACCTTTGAGCCCAATATATGTAACTATGTCCAACAATCCAGACAGAAAACATGGCGAGAGAAGGTTCTGCTGCAGTCAGATGAAGTGTGGCAATGAAATGGCAGTTGAAAAAATGAGAGTGTAAAATGAAAAAAACTGAGGAGTTTCTGTGTTAATGAAGCAGTAAGAGTGATTGGTGGATTTTGATTGCTGAAAACAGAAAGTTAGTGTGAATGGATGAGTTCGTTGAAAGATGTATTTTGAGTGGCGAAGAAAAAATCATTAAATGAAAGAATGCTCTGGATATGCAGGTGCACTGAGAGTTCAGAGTTCAATTGCAACATTGTTGTGTGAGAGGTCTTGCAAGAGGTGGTTGCTATGCAGAAAAAGCAGAGAGGGGGCAGAGGGGGGAAGGGTTTTGCTTTGAAAAAAAGTGAGGGAAGAGTTTTGATTGGGTGACATGAGAGATATGTGTGAGGAATTACAGCATTTCTGTGCTTTTGATAGCTGCAGACTCTGGAGTGAATACCTTTTGCTCTGCTGAAGACAAATTGGTGTGTTTCTGAGACTGTTTTGAAACTCAAAGTATTTGCTAAGGTGAGAAAAGATTTCTTTAATTTAGATAGAAAATAGTGTGCTTTAAGGAGAAAATTATGAAGAAAGTTGTGTTTTTCAAATGTTGCTTTGTCTCAAGTGTTTCACAAATAGATTTTGTTTCTTTGAGAAATTGTAATTGGAGAAAATGTGAAGTATTAGTACTGACAGGGCTTTTATGTGCATAGGAGCTGTGGAGTGTTTTCAAATTATGACTTGTAAATCGTTTTTGAGAAAAAGCAATGGTTTTAATATTGATGAGAAGGACATAATGGTGTCTGCTTCTTTATAAGGTAATTGAGAGTCTGTGATGTTATTTTTCCCATTTCAATGTAAGAAGTTTGTCTGTGGAGCAAATTGCTTGTAAATATGCTCCCACCTGTGCATGGCAAATTTAGATTTTGAATGTTTCCGTTACATAGGCATGTTAAAGGTGACGGAAAATGCTGCAAAGGCAATCAAAAAATGCTTTTATGTGTCTTAAGGACATTTTAAGTCATTTCCCCATGTGCAGTGTTTTCAAATTATGAGTTGAAAATCGTTTTTGAGGTAAAGGAATGTTTTCAAAATTTATGTGCGCCATATGATCCCAAATTTCTTTTTCAGGGGTGCAGCAGGGTGTTCTTGAGACACCCCTGCACCGTCGGAAAAATTCGTAATTTGCGATGAGGTAATTGCTAATCGCAAATTGTACCTTCATTCCTATGGGCCTCCTGCTGCATGGAAATGAATGGGTAATTTGTAATTAGCAAATATGTCATCGCAAACTAGGAATGGTAAAGAATCGCTATTTATTTCTTAAAGTTCGCTATTTAGGAAATGCAAAAAACTTTCATGATACATATGGCGGTTTATCTCTAACAAGATAAGAAGCATAGGGATAGATTTATGATGACTGGCGCATCATTAGGGATGTGTTAGTCATTCTGTGCCGCTGTTCCGTCACCTATGGTGTGCTGCATTTACAATGCGGCGCATCATGGGGCAAAAACAGCACAGATGCGTGACGTATTTGTGCCGTAAAGTTGGCGCATTGCTGGAGTTGTATCGCAAGTGTGATGAAGCTCCAGTAAGGTTGAGGGGTGCCCCTGTCGCAGGGTTTCTGTTCTGACACAGAACTGTGGACAGAGGATTGGAACCTCGGCGAATTAGGGTGTCCCAAAACTCACCTTAGTAATCAAAACCCCTTAGCAAGCTAGGTACAGTGACACATTGGATATAACAAACTCTCAATGTTTAGACAATCCAGAATATGAACTTATAGTACCTCAGGATACGTGGAACTCATGAACAGTCGGTCGTTATATATTTCTTAGAAACGAGAACATGGAGTTAAGAAGAACACGTGTATTTGAAATGTTTATTTACTAATGCCGTCTTCTCAGGCGTAGTATCTTAGATTATACAAGTACACATATTATCAGTAGCAAAATTACCAGCATAGTTAATAGTACATAAAAAGCGAATGGTGACAGTATGTTAACATGCTGTAAATGAATAAGAGTTAGCAACACTTATAAGCAGCCGCGGGCCGTGGAGGGAGTTACGGTGGGCAGGGAGGCGGGGAGGGGGAGGGGCAGGGTGGAGAGGGCTTCACCCTGCCCCTCCCCCTCCCCGCCTCCCTGCCCCACCGTAACTCCCTCCACGGCCCGCGGCTGCTTATATCTCACCCTCCCTAATACACATAATATATTATTTGCTAAGAAGGTCTCTTTGTGTTGGTTTAGGGCGTGCCGATACTTTAGTGTCTTAGATTTGAAGGAATCACATCAGCATAGAAAAGATAATCCATATGCCGTGCTTAATATCGCCAACGGCATTGTGCCATAATATTCTAGCATGCGATTGCGGAACAGCGTCAGCAGCTGCAGGGCGGGAGCTTGCACAGGAGGGACATCCATATTTAAAAATGTAAAAAAGCACAAGAGCGTCCGCTGGTAATGCAAGTAAAAATGGGAATCCACGAAGCAGAGTGGAAAAAATAGAATGTAAGAAAGCAGGGATGACTCCAAAGATTTTCTCAAATGAAGTCACGAGACCACTGGTAACAACTTTAAAAAAGTGCGCCAGGCTCTTTGTGGAGGATGCGTTAGAGATAGTCCGAACCATCTTGCTGAAATGGAAAGGCGAATCTGTATTTAAAAGGGTCTGCAGCTCTGTACGGGTGTTCGCTGTGTGAAGGACGAAAGTTTCACGGGCCGAACTCAAGGCCACCTCTCTCTGAGACAAAATAGCTCTTATTCTTGCCATGCCGTTGAAATGTGCTGCCAAGGTTGGTATTTGTGGCCAGATTGAAAACTCCCTATGTTCATGTGTGGGAGGAAATAGAACATTTCTGCAGCAAATAACCCGTTCATTTACTGTTACGATAAAATGAATACTTTTAATTAACCCAGAACAATCTTCATTATTGAGCATCAAATAACTACCATTTTCCAAGAACTTGAACGTGGGGATGATAGCAGGAACTGGTGTGCCTTGCAACACGCAAGCCATATTTGGTCGGTGTTTGTTGCATGAACCGTGTAACTGTATGTGCCTACACATTAGTGAATGATCTGGCGTCTCAGTGCATTCCTCTCCATTCAGATAAAGTTCTTGATCATCTTTGAAAATCTGTATGTGTATGGAAGCGACCAGACTTGATGAAGAAAACCACTACCTAAAGGTTAATAACGACCTATTGGTATATATTTCATACAATTTGAAAACTTATATAAAGCAAAAGGCAGCGTTATTAAACCGTGGATAAGGCACGTTGCCAAAGCAGTCAACCTTTTGGATTTATACTGGAAATGTTAAAGGAAGAATTACGGAGTAGGGCCTGTAAATCTTTAATAGACAACGAGTAAAATTACTCCAACCATCGTATTCCTCTAACTCCGGGATAGTAGGGGTGTTTAATTTTTTAGAAGTAGCCAATCCAAAGCATTTGGTCTGGGAAATTGTTTCATTCACAAACAACATATGTTTTGGGATGAGACATGCACGGTGGAAAGCCTCAGTGCCTTGTACCTGCCAGGTTCGTGAACCCCAAACTGATGTAGATCCTGGATATTTTTACTCTGTATTACGTTAGCATGGTCTCATTACTGGTTTAAACGCCATTTTTCCTTTTTTGTAACTTCTGCACACGACACTTAGTTGTTGCTTTAGCTTTCAGCCTACCTGCGTCAAGATCTATGCCTGCTTCAAGCAGGCGCAGGGTTTTGATGTAGCTTTGTCCTATCTGATTGTAAATGCGGCACACCGTGGGTGGCAGAGCAGCGGTGCACGTTAACTGGTGCATCCCTGGGGATGTGCTAGTTAATATAAATCTGCCCCTTTACATTTAATTATGTGCAGGGGACACAGAGTAGGTGAGGTTTATCCAAGGTTAAGAAGAGATGAGTCCTGTTCAGTGAAAAATTGGAGATAGGCTTCAGTATATTATATACTTAAGTAGTGTGTTAAGTTTTTGATGACTGTTATTAATTTACTGTTGGGTAATAGTGGTTAATAACATTTTTTATTATATTTTACCACAGATTCAACTGCAGATTATTTCAAGATTTTAGGATGCCTAGCAAAGAAAGAGTAAGAAAGGCTGGAAAACGTCAAAGACAGCAGGAGCATGGAATATTGCAGCAGTCCTCTAACAAAAAGATTTGTCAAGTCACCAAGAAAGCACCGGGTAAGAGTCGAAAAACAGTCATAAGAAATATGTGTAGTAAAAAAAATATTACTACAGAAAATGTTTCACTCCAGAAAAGGAGAATGAATTCAAATGGTAAGGAAAGGCCAATGAGAAATGTTACTGCTAGAGTAAGAGATAACTCTATGCATGAAAGTAGAAGGAAACAACAGTTTAGGGATATTCGTAAACGAATGTTCCGCAACAGGATAATTGGGAATTTGTTAAAAAATATTAAGAAAGGTCAGCAGAAAGTGGTTTTTTATAAGAGAAAAAAAATAGTTGAGAAAGTTATTGATCAGGCATTTGAAATTAAACGTAAGTTATTTATTTTGACAATCAATAGAATTAGGAAGCTAAACAAGGTAATTTATGATTTCAAAAGAAATAGTAGATGGAAGAGAATAGTTAATCGTAGTAATTTTTGTGAAGTTTTTTCTGGAGAATGGATGCATAGTTCAAGCTCTGAGGCATTTTTTAATGAGGAGAGTTATTTCCAGGATAATGATTTGGTGCATGCAGTTGACACCAGTGGTCGAGCTTATGAAGTGAAAGATGGTTGTCCAGTTGAAAAAGAAAAACTTGTGAGAACAGAGATAGAAGAGGTGTTAGGTAATGAGGTTTTAGGGAGACGTCCTAAGGGTCCTGTGTACACCTGGAAGTGTAGTAGTATTTGCAGTGTACGACAGGATTCCATCAATTTGCTTTGTGATTTTATACGGTCATTTAGTAAGAAAAGTTTGAAGCAGAAAATGAAGTTGTTGCAAGAATTAGATCCTTGCAGAGTGAGAGAAGTGATAGGTTTGCATGGTCATTCACTGGCTTGTCTTTCCAGGAGAGTATGCCAGAGTGTTTTTCATCATTTCAGGATGCTAGCAGTGCATCATAATAAAGTGAGGAAATTAGTTAGAATGTTGTATTATGCTAAGAGTCCAGCAATTATGCTTAAACAATTATGCGCTGCTCTTTTGCATGGTTCTGAAATAGATGTGAAGAATATATGTGAAGAAATTGAGTTTTGTTACTTTGGAAGTAAAGAGGAGAATGTTGAAATTGACCAAGAAGAAGAGAGTAATGTGGAAGATAGTGTACAGGTTTCCAGTACAGATAATTTCCAGAGGGAAATTGCGACGTTTGAGGTGAAATCAAGTGAGAGGCCAAATTTCACTTGTGTGTGTTGTCGACGCACTTATTATAAGAATCAGACTAAGTTAGTGGATTTATATGGAAAAAGTGAAAGGGAAAATAATAGTGAATGGAAGGATTTTACAACATACTTGATGGTAGAAAATTGTTTTGATTTGGGATTGGATCAACGTGTGTGTACTTATTGTTGTAACAAATTAAATCAAAACCAGATGCCTGCTAGAGCAGTTCATAATAATCTGGAATTGGTTGAAATTCCTTCTGAATTGAAGGATTTAAATACTTATGAATCTATTTTGATTCAAAGTATCCATCCCTTTCAGGCTATTGTAAGAATGGAGCCAAAGACAGGGAAATTGCCTCCATCAGATTTACAGAGAGGATTAAAGGGAAGAGTTGTTTATTTGCCTCTAGATTTGAAGAAAAACATTAACACAATTGGAGTAGAAAAAGTGGAAGAGGAACCTCTGGTTATCTTAGTTAATGGGGTTCCGACAAAGAATAAGAAAATATGGCAAGATTTAGTAGATGTTAGGAAAGTCAAAAGGGCAACATTGTATTTGAAAAAATATAATAAATACTATAAAAATGTATATGTTGCAGAAGAGGAAGTAAGTGAGGAAGAGGATAGCGATTTGTGTGCTGGTCAAATTGAGAAAGTAGAACCCTCTACTAGTGAAGAAATATATGAACATTATAGTGTTCATCCTTTGCATTCCAAGGAAGTCATGGGGCATGCTATTGAGTTGTTTCAAATGAAACAAGCGAAAGGGAGTCCCATTAGTGTTTGGGAGGAAAGTTTGGAAGCTCGGTGTTTCCCACAGCTTTTTCCAACAGGTCAGGGAGGAAGATATGATGAGCGACCTCATCAAATTCCTGCTTCTGAATACCGGACTTTGCGATTGTATGCAGGAGATCCTAGGTTTCGACAATGCATTCCTTATTTGTTTCATCTCCTGTTTGAAAGCGATCTGTCTGGACTGTCATATGCAGTGAACCACATCTTGAAAAGTGGTATACACATGCAAAACATCTCGGCAAGTGACTTTATGGATAAAGTCAATGTCCAAGACAGTATTTTGGATTCTCACCTGATTAATCTCATGGCGTGTCAGCGTGGTACTAATGAGTACTGGTACCGTCGTCATGGTGATTTAAAATGTATGCTGAGGAACTTAGGAACTCCCACATGGTTCCTCACTTTGAGCTGTGCTGAGTATGGCTGGGAAGACTTACTTGAATTTCTACGAGAGGCAAATGCTAACGTAGAAAACATCGAATTCAAGACACCCGGAGAACTGTGCTCTTTGGATCCAGTCAATGTATGTAGGTACTTCAATCATAGATTTGAAGGTATGATGTCTTTCATCATGAATAAGAAGAATCCACCTCTTGGAGAGGTGTTGGATTTCTTCTGGAGGAAGGAGTACCAAGCAAGAGGTGCTCCTCATATACATATGTTGCTGTGGATCAAGGATGCACCTAAATTTGGAACGGATGCAGACGACTCAGTGATGAGTTTCATAGAACAGTATTCTACGTGTGCTGTTCCAAACGCAAAGGAGAAAAAAAGCCTAAGAGAAAAAGTTCTACGTTTCCAAAGCCATCGATGTGGAAAGTACTGTCGTCGTAAATTCCGGAACAAAGACAAGTTCTACACCAAATGTCGTTTCGGCTTTCCACGATCGGTGATTTCTAAAGGAAGAGTGAACAGTTTGATGTCTTCGCTGCGACATAATGTGATGAAGAAATCACCTAAAAACACATACAATTTGAAGAGGAACGAAGAGTCTAAGTACATCAACGACTACAACCCGGTGATTTTGTCCATGTGGAATGCTAACATGGATATACAGTTTGTGGCTGATAACTGTATGGCTGTGGCTAGGTATGTGACATCTTACATCACCAAAAAAGAGAAGACAGAATTGAAGGATATGTGGGAGGACATTTCCCATGAAAAGAGCCTCAGCAAGAAGTTGTACAGTTTCAGTCTGAAGATGTTGTCGCATCGAGAAATCGGAGCTTACGAATGTTCTGACCGGTTGTCTTCAGCAAGTCTCTATGCCAAGTCCAGGAGTATCGTTTGGGCGAGTGTTGGTCTTGCTGCAACGCGTAATCGAGTTCTGAAACCTGTGCGGGAAATTGAGTATTTGGCGGAAAAGGAGCCAAACAGTACCGACATTTTGAAGAGCAACATGTTGGATACATATTATCCAAATCGAAGCAGTCACCTCGAGAATGTTTGTCTGTATGAGGTTCTGCAAAATTACATATTCAAGAGGAACATCAAAGAAGATACTGAGAAAGGAGTGTATGCTGTAATAGGAAGTGAGGGATGTCTGGTCAAGCAAAGAAAATGCCACTTGATAAACCATCGAAAATTGAGTGGCGAATCTCCTGAAAAAAAGGAGTTTTTCTATTTAGCACTTTTGCAACTTTTTAAGCCTTGGCGTGCAGAAGAGGAACTGCTTGGAGATTTCCTCTGTTACGAAGACTCTTTCAATGCTGCCAAGGAGACCATAGAATGTCCTGCTTTTCCCAAATATGTAGAAATGTTGAATGTGGAAATTGAGCAGGAAGCAACGATTGCAGCCGAGATTGCCAGAGACAGTTCTCAGGACAGTCAGAGTTCTGCTTCATTGAGTCAGGATCCACTAGGAGGACCTCTTATCGAAAATGAAGCTGCCACTGCTATGAATGAAGTGGAAAGAGCCATGGCACATGCTCAGGAGGATGCGGTTAACTTAGAAGAGTTGGAAAGACAACTCAACGTTGAGCAGAGGAAAATATATGACGAACTTACCATGCAAATTGATCATGGATTAAGTCATGACAAGAAAGAGTGCTCATGTACGTCGTTGAAGCCTGTCCGACTGTACGTGAGTGGAGAAGCGGGAACTGGAAAAAGTTTCCTTATTAAAGCAATTTCATGTTATTTGCAGGAAAGGACAGAGTCATCGCTGTCTTGTGTTGTCACCGCTCCAACTGGACTGGCAGCACATAACATTAAAGGGATTACTTTACATCGTTTACTGATGCTGCCAGTGGAGCATGACAACAAATTAGAATATCACAAGCTATCTGGAGATGCTTGTTTTGAAGTTTCAAGAGTCTTGAGGAAAATGAAACTTCTTATCATTGACGAAGTAAGCATGGTTTCCAATGTCATGCTTGCCTTTGTGCATTTGAGAATGCAAGAAGTTCTCAAAACAGAGTATGATGTGTTATTTGGTGGCAAACACATCATTGTTTTTGGAGATCTTCTGCAGCTGACACCAGTGAAAGGGCAACCTGTGTTCAAAATGCTCACGCATGAAGATACCAGGAAGTGCTTAGGGAGTATTGGCAACGTCAATATATGGTTAAACTTCAATTATGCTGAACTGCATGAAAATATGCGTCAGGCAAAGGATGAAGTTTACAAGACTATTCTACAAGATGTTAGAATTGGAAAAGTGACCGAGCATGGGAAAGAAGCTTTACATGCACGATTACTGACAAATTTATATCCAGACGAAGATGTTGTGCCTGAGAATATTTTTCAGAAAGTTACTGAGAAAAAATCTGGAATATGTTTGATGCCAACTCTTGCAGAATGTGCCAAATTCAACAACAAAATGTTGCATTTAGAAAAGCAAGAGATTGTGAAATTGGAAGCTATTGACAGAGTAGAGCATATGGGATCAACAATTATTTTGTCTGAGAATCTGAAAACAAAATTGGATTCATTAGAGAAGAGTATATCTAAAACTGCGGGTTTTGAAAAGACTCTGAATGTGTGCTTGAACTGCCGTATAATTTTAAGAAGGAATTTACATGTTGAAAGAGGTCTGGTAAATGGATCAATGGGTAATGTTGTTGATTTTGTGAAATACAGAAATAGAGATGGAATTGAATTTTTAAAAATTAAATTTGATGGCATTGAGGAAGTACAGCTAATTGCTCGTTGTTCTGCTAGATTTTTGCTTGTAAAAGACTTATATGTTCGTCGTAAGCAGTTTCCTGTTTGCTTGGCATATGCGGTGACAATCCATAAATCGCAAGGTTTAAGTGTAGACTGTGCATTGGTGAATATTGGCAGTTCTGTGTTCAAGGAGGGTATGGCATATGTGGCATTGTCACGAGTTAGGACTTTATCGGGATTGTACTTGATTGAGTGTGATGTCACAAACATTTGTGCGGATCTAGATTGTGTTAAGGAATACAATAGGTTGAGAAGAGAGTATGCGCCACATTTGCCTCAGTATCCTTTGTTTGAGAAACGTGTGGTAGGCCGGAAACGAAGAAATGTGACCAATACTGGGGAGGTTGTAGCAAAAAGACGAAAAGTTGATGAACCTGAAATTATAAGCAGAAACAAAAAGGATTCTGTTGAAGATGTTGTTGGTTTTCAATTTGAAAACAGTTCTGGTGTCAACTGCTATGCTAATGTAGTGGTTAATGTTCTCTTTTCTCTAGAAACTTTAAAAGAACAGATTGTGGTCAATTCGGATCAAAGATTTTGCAGTTTGTTAAATTCTGTGTTAGAGAAATGTAGCACTGATAGAACAAACATAGAAAGTGTGTCTGAAATTCGAAATCTGTTAGACAGATGTTCAGGCCAAACACAATTCTCTCAAAATAGTCAGCAAGATTGTCAGGAGTTTTTAATGTATATGCTTGATGTATTGCATGATGAAGGTGTAGATGTAGATCACCTGTTTGGGCTTTCTTATCAATGGCAGCATGACTGCGAGAACTGTAGGGTATCAGCTACTACTAGTGTAGACTCAGAAAGATTTATATATTTAACTTTGCCAGACAGTAAATCAGTCTCTTTTAATAAGCTAGTAAAAGCAGCTGATCACAACATGGAGTGTAGCCAATGTAAATCTGAAATGATGTCCACATTATTTATACGAACATATGGCCAGTATGTCATTTTAATGTTCCAACGATGTAGGCCTGATGGAACAAAATTGACAACTTTAATTAAAAAGTTTGTGGCTTCACAGTTGTCAATATCAGGAAGGACTTTTGTAACTGTAGCAATTATATATCATGATGGTCCTTCAATAACATCAGGACATTATACAGCTTATTTAAAGTGTAGAAATGGCTGGTCATTCTGCAATGATTCTGTTTTAATTTTCAAAAAAAAATTGCCATATGACCTTAAAAACTCTTACCTGGTGTTTTTAAAACCAAAATTTTAGGGAAAGAATCTCGGGATGTGCTCTGAGGAATTTCAAGAAGTTCTCATGGCTCCTACACTATTTGGCCTTGACGATAAGTGTAGTACAGAGACATAACTTTTTACCATAACACTGGACGTTATTGAGAAATACGTGCACTTTGAATGAGTTCAGAAAAACTATTTCTTTTTATAAGCTAATTGAAGCAGCGAATCAAAATATGGAGTAGAGGGAATGTAAGTCTGCAATGCTGTCTACTGTTTTACATTGCTTTGTGATTAAAAGTGATGTAGAGAATTAAATAATTGTACTAGTCATAAAGGTAGTGTAAGTCTGCTTCATAGTAAGCAGTATCAGTGTGATAGGAAATGTAGAACATGATTGAGCAAGAAGGGGAAGATATTACTAGTCCAGGATTGTGTAAATGATCTTCAACATTTTAATTCTGAAAGTTGCGGAAATGCGAAAAGACGGGATTGGCTTACAAGAAATCCAAGAGTTATACATGGCTCTGACACGATTTGGCCTTGTGGAATCGTGTGGTAGAGAGCGAGAAGTCATTTATTGTATGTAACATGTTTTTGAAAACGATGGAGGTTTTCTTTCAGAAAGTGGCGGGTTGAAAGTAATAACAGCACAACAGAGTGTAAGCTGTTCATAGGACATCCTTGGCCGTCATGGAAAGTAAGTTAACTTTAAGGAGTTCTGAATTCTGATTTGTAATGTATGGGTTTTTTAAACACAATCATTTTGATTGTGTTTTTTTTTCCCCGCTGTTATATGATGAATACCTTCAAGTCACTGTTTTAGTGAAATTTGATACATTCTGAGAACAGCAAAAATAAACCATTTAACATGTATAATTAATTCTGTTCTGTTTGCATTTATGATGTACATGTAGAACTGTGTAGGAGGCATGGAGAAGGTGAGGCTTCTGTCAGTGTCAAAGTTGTTGCATACAGTGCTCATATTCTACGTAGTCTTTTATATTTCATTACTTTCACTGTTTCTGACAGATCTAAAAATTTTTTTTTTAAAAGAACAGTAAGTATAAGGGAAGGAAACAGACAGTTATGTTAAAAGAAACACAGCTATAGGGAATAAACTAGGGATACTGTTACCCGCAATCCTCTGCTGATGATGTCACTGAGCATGTCATGAATGATGTAATATGTGACATCATCAGCAGTGGATTACGGGTAATAGTATCTCTAGTTTACTCCCCTATAGCTGTCTTTCTTTTAACATAACTGTCTGTTTCCTTCCCTTATACTTACTGTTCTTTTTAAAAAAAAAAAATTTTTGGTTCGCTTCCGGTTCGCGTACCGGGGAGCGAACTGGGAAGCGAACTAAGAGAAATAGAGGTTGGCACAGTTGCAAATATTGTACCAATTTTTTTATAACGGGGAGGTAGTTCTGAAAAGAACTTTTTTTTAAATTGTTTTTGTTGTTTTATATTTTTTTTATTATTTTTCTGAACATTTTTTTACTTTTTTTGAATTTTTCTGAACAGTTTTATATTTTTTTTGTTTTTTTTTCGGAGGGGGCAACGAAAACGATTCATTGTAAAGGGCTCAACAGGAGGAAGAAAACAAAAAAAAGAATTTATTGTTTGGGGAGTTTCGGACAAACATGAGCATGATTGTTAATAGCTCTGTTGATCAGAGTGATGCTACTTTCTGCGTAGCAAATGATTCCACTGCAATGTACGCAGACTTGTTTTACTTCACGAAATCTCGTTTGTATATTTGGCACCATCTCCCTGCCCTCTGGTCCCGTTACTTCCGGTACAACAGATCTTCTGGCCATAATAGGGAGATTATCTAGGTCGTCCTGTTCCTCTTCTTCCTCTTTTCGCTGAATTATAACTTTAGCAGGTGGTCCACTCTTCCTTGGATGTGGTGGAGGTGGTGGGGAAGCACCAGCTGAAGCTAGTAAAGAAGCCATTGCTCACTGGTAACAAAGGGTCTTTCTCTCACAATGATGAAAGTCAGAGTGAGGAAAGAAGGAGGGATTTTCACCATTTGGGAAAAAAAATAGTTCTCAACCAATGAAAAGTGTTCATTTTAGATCATATGACCTAGTCTTACATCATTAGGAAACCGAAAGTGAAATGAACCAATGAAAAGTGTTATTACCAAGTCACATGACCTGCTGTGTTTACGTTACGCGCTTTGCAGGGCCTCCCGGTTTGCTTCCAGAAACCTGTGCTTTGCGACTCGGTAAGCGTACGAGTTCGCTAACGTAGCACGTCATATGACGTATCACGCGACAACGCGAAACGTCATGCGGACGGGAGGCGTCACGATGTTGTTTTCTAACGCGGCAGTTGCGGTAAAGAAACGTTTACCGGCTCGCGGTCTATTTCGCGGCATCAAGGTCAGCTAACGGGAAGCTTCCCGATTCGCGAAGCGGGAACGAAGAAAAAAAAATATTTAAAAAAAAAATTATTCATAAACATATAAAATATATTTTTGGATTTAAAGAAGAATACATTTTACAGCTACAGATATTAGCTGTTAAAAAACCAATGAAATTCACTGAAAAAACCATAGGTTATAGACCATATATAGTTAGGAATTAGCATTTACAAAACCTTGAAAATTCACTGAAAAAACCATAGGTTATAGACCATATATAGTTAGGAACTAGCATTTAAAAAACCTTATTTTACTCACACAAAACCATTGAAATTCCATATATAGTTAGTTGCACTAACTATATATCGCGCACCCGCAATCCACTGCTGATCATGTCACATATTACATCATTCATGACATGGTCAGTGACATCACTGATGACATCACTGATGACATCTCATTTGACATCAATGACCACATCACTGATGATATCATTCATGTGACAATACAATGCATCTCCTCACGTTTTAATATAACCTCTGTTTCACCCAGTGTTAAATACAGAGTATAATTTTTGAAACCATTGACACACCAATACTAGTTACTACATACGTACTCACTGATTCCTACGTCTACACACACATTCACTCATTCACCCATACAATCATTCATACATACAATCACTCATCTTTACAACACTATCATATGCACTCATACACCTATACAGACACTTACACTCTGCCACTCATCCATGGAGTTACTCACACACCTAGTCAGTCCTGTAAAGAATCAATCACACTTCCATTTTCTTGTCTATACAGTTAAACATAGAGCACCTTACATTTTCAAACATATACTAACACATACTTACTTTCTTATACAATCATTGATACAAGTACACATTGATCTGCACAGAGTCACACACCTCCCAGCCAGCCACACACACACTCAGTCTCCTATACAAATACTTGGACAATCAATCAATAACCCATATAGTTAATCATATAGCTACTGATCAACACATGCAGCAGTTTACAGAACAACAGACATAATGATGCACAAATTAAGACAGTTTAGTCACTAACCCATGCACTCAGTGAGACACATTTAATCACTCACTCATACATTCAGTCATGCACCTACTAAATCCTTCGTCCAGACACTTATACATCTACTCATTCTTCAATATGTAAAACATATTTAAACTTTACAGAAGCACACAGTCACTGGATGATGTCATCAGTGATCTCATCAGTGATGTCATTTGAGATGTCATCAGTGATGTCATCAGTGATGTCACTGACCATGTCATGAATGATGTAATATGTGACATGATCAGCAGTGGATTGCGGGTGCGCGATATATAGTTAGTGCAACTAACTATATATGGAATTTCAATGGTTTTGTGTGAGTAAAATAAGGTTTTTTAAATGCTAGTTCCTAACTATATATGGTCTATAACCTATGGTTTTTTCAGTGAATATATATATATATATATATATATATATATATATATATATATATATATCCTCAAAAACAAAAGTCCGGTAATGGTAGAGGCCGTCAATCAGGGCGGTCCATGAATAGGATAACGGTAACCCTGCAACATGCCACACGCAGATTCTTCTGAATACAGAAAACTCACGGACACCTTGGGTCATTGCAGAGATAGTATTTAATTTCTGCACAGCAACACGTTTTAGCTTTCACCTTGATCACGCTAAGGGCAAGGCGATATTGTACACACTTTTAAGCAGTTCTACTAAACATAAACAACAGACTGAAAAATACACTGTCACGGGGACTCTGCCGAGGACAGACAGGGTGGGGACATTAATGGCTGTTCGTTTCCACCCCATCCACAGGACACGTATGACCCCTTTAACGCGGCTTGGGCTTCCCCGGAGGCGGAGTCTTCAGCCCTGACGTCATCATCAGTGAACCTGTCAAACCCGGAAGAGGCGGTTAAAGGAACATCAGCGGGACGTGAAGGCACGAAAGCCGGAGGACAAGTCGGTGTTTGGGAGCAGGAGCTGGAGGAGCGTAGTGAAGAGAGCGGAAGGAGAACGGACGGAGCCAGAGACGGTGGGGCCAGGAGGACCGAAGAGCCAGGAGGCCAACGATACCGCGATTCGCCCCGCCACGCTTCTGGAGAAGTGTGGCTGGAGAAGGTACGAAACCGTATACTGCGCTTTGCCTTTTCACGAGGAGGGACTGGGTAGAATAGTCTGGGGAGGTCACGGGGCTGTGTTTCTTTTTTTCCCTTTTGTACACACCCTCCTTATTCCCTACATTCTTTTGGTTAGATAAGTGTATGGTGGCAGCCCCTGGTGAATCCTCACACCCCTTCCCCTTTTTGAAACCCAGTGGTCGTTGAACCCAATCCTTAAACATATGGTCTCTTTTCTCCAATCACGCCAGAGATAATACGAAGACCACTTCCATGAAGAGAGAAGACCTCGTCAAGGACAGCGGATACAAGGATCGTCCTTCCCCCCCCCCCAACCCCAGAAGCAAGCCTGCCGTGCCCATACAAGTCTTCGGATGGATGTTGTGTTCTTTGTGTTTTTAAATAAAGAACCTGAAACATAGTATTGATCGGCCAGTCATTGCTTCGCCACCCAACCCCACCCCACTCCTCCGCGGCAAGTGGAGAGCCAGATAGGAGTTCCGCGAGCCGCCATCCGATACGGGATGGAGACCCTCATCCATCAAATGAAGGAATGCCAAGCGAAGCTAGCGTGGGCCATAGAACAGACCTCCAGTCAAGCGGAGGCAGACCGTGCGACGTTTACCAAGGCTATCCAGAACCAGGCTGATAACCTACTTAAACTGGAAGAAGGACAGTCCCAGCTCATGGCTGTCCTGGCACAGGGAAGGTCTGCTGCCCCTCCTCCCGGAACTGTGGTCCCCCTACAGAAATACACCCCGGGGGATGATCCCTTGGCGTTCTTTTTGAACTTTGAAAGGGCTGCTAGGGCCAGCGTTTTGCCTGGTGAGAGGTGGCCGTTTTACCTCGCCCCCCTCCTAATGGGAGAGGCTCAGGCGGCCTACCAGATGGTGAACAAGAACGGTACAACCACCTATGCCCTGGTAAAGCAGTATATTCTGGACCGTCTGGGAGTGGACGAG
Organism: Lissotriton helveticus; assembly: GCF_964261635.1. NCBI lineage: Eukaryota > Metazoa > Chordata > Amphibia > Caudata > Salamandridae > Lissotriton > Lissotriton helveticus. The sequence continues at coordinate 1,492,431,581 of NC_136061.1, read as the reverse complement.
GAAACACAGACTACGGTTCCACCAGAAACGCGGGACCCCAGGAGACCTCCCCAAGACTTTGTTCTACAAACTTAAAGGAGCGGCGGATCTATGGCTCAAGCCGCAGGAGTCCAGCATGGAGGAGGTCATGAACAAAATGTACCCTGAACAGTTTCTAGAGGCCCTTCCCTATGGTACGCAGCGTTGGTTGAAACAACATGCCGGATTAACTCTAGAGCATGCCGTAGAGATGCCACCTCTTATGCCCGGGACCAAGGCTGGACATCCCTAGGGGAGCCCGAGAAAACCACTAAGTATACGACCCCGGGGAAACCGGACAAAAGACCCCCTAAAGGGTCAGCTGAACCTCTGCGTCCCCGTTTCTCACGTCCGGAAACCCCCACCGCCTCAGTACCCCAGTGTTATGATTGCAGAGAGTGGGGACACATGAGAAAAGGGAAAAAGATGAAGAGCCAATGGACGTGAGCTATGCGCCCCGCTCTATCCTATACGCCCAAGAAACTGGGCCAGTGTTTTACGTGAGTGTGGCTATAAACGGGAGGTCTGAAAGAGCTTTACTGGACTCAGGTTGTAAGCACTCTGTGGTGAGGCAGGAGTTAGTCACCCCTTCTTGTCTTTTGCCCGGGCGGACTGTTCACATTAGGTGCATACACGGTGATATCAAGGAGAACCCTGTGGCTAAAATATCCCTCTGTAGAGACTCAGGGTTAGAGACAGAGGTTGTGGTTGGGGTATTAGCGACTCTTCCCGAACCAGTCATCATAGGGATCGACAATTCATGCTTCAGCTCCCTTATGTATGACACCCTTAGACGAACAAGAAAGATGTATGACACCCATCTTGCCTCAGAACCCTGGGCTAGGGATACCCACTTCAGGACGGCCCAACTGAATGACGCTAGCCTCACCAACGCCTGGCAAAAAGCCTGTGACGGACAGGACCCCTTAGCTAGGGTCTACCCCACATTTATCGAACAAAACGGACTGCTGTACAGAGTGGCCAAACCAGACGGGGTACCTCAGCTGATGGTTCCTGCCGGGTTCAGAGAGTAGATCCTTTTTGTCACTCAAGCACACCTACTGGCAGGTCACTCCGGGGCCAAAAAGACAGGGCAGGCCATACTCCAACACTTCTTCTGGCCAGGAGTACATGCCCAAATCCAAAAGTACTGCCAGGAGGGTCAGATCTGCCAGCAATGCAACCCATACATTCCTCCCCCAGTCCCCCTGAATCCCTTGCCCATCATAGGTACACCCTTTGATCGATTGGGGATGGATCTTATCGGGCCCTTGCCCAAGTCTGGCCGGGGACACCAATATGCCCTGGTGTTGGTTGATTATGCCACTCATTACCCAGAGGTTTTTCCCCTCCGGGCAGCCACCTCTCCCATCATAGCTCAAAGACTAGTAGAGGTGTTTTCGCGCATGGGGTTCCCCAGGGAGATCGTTACTTGATCAAGGCACGCCTTTTGTATCTCGTTTGATGTGAGACAGATGGCCTGGTTGACCGATATAATGGTAGTCTAAAGCTCACCTTGAAAAAACTGCTGTCTGGGGATGGTAAAAACTGGGACCAACTGTTGCCGCTGGCCCTTTTTGTTCTCCGTAGCCAGACCCAAGCCAGCTTAGGGACCTCACCTTTCGAGTTGCTGTTTGGTCAGCGCCCTAGGACCTTGCTAGAAATCACAAAAGACAGCTGGGAAAAAGAGGTGGCACAGCAAGCCGAGGCTTTATTAGACTATACCCGTCAACTCCAAACACGGCTCCATAAACTTAGAACCATGGCTCACGACCATCTGGCCATAGCACAGGTAAAACAGAAGGCGTTCTACGACAGAGGAAAAAAGTGGAGGGAGTTAAATATCGGCGACTGGGCTTTGGTCCTGCTGCCCACCTCCACCCACAAATTAAAAAAAGAGTGGCAAGGCCGGTTCAAAGTCGTCCGAAAGATAGGACGAACCACATACCTGCTACAGTTATCAAGAAACAAAACCCAAATGTACCTTATTAATCTTTTAAAGAAGTGGCTGGGTACACCACCTCAAGCAGTTCACACAGTGTCTACCGCCTCGTCCCTCCCTCATACCGTCAGTGATACCCCAATCAACCCAGACCTCTCCGTACAACAAAAAGAAGAAATCCTCACTCTCCTCCTCCGCTACTCAGACGTGTTCTCAGACCAGCCTGGAAGAACCCAGCTAGCAGAACACTCCATCCCTACCCCACCGGGTGTTGTGGTTAAATAGAAACCCTACCGCATACTCAAAGCCCGACGTCTTGCATTTCAGGACGAGGTAACTCAAATGCTGCATTCAGGTGTGATTGTCCCATCACACAGTAACTGGTGTTCGCCAGTGGTCCTTGTGCCAAAACCGTATGGCAGCATCCGGTTTTGCATAGACTTCAGGGCCGTAAATAGAGTCTCCAAGCAAGATGCCTATCCCCTCACTCGAGTGGACGAGTTGCTAGAACGCCTTGGTGAGGCCAAATACATAACTACAATGGACCTCACGAAGGGGTACTGGAAGATCCCCCTGGCCCCCGCCAACCAGGAGAAGACCGTGTTTTCCACTCCTTCTGGCCATTTCCACTACACTGTACTCCCTTTTGGGTTGCATGGGGCCCCTGCAACTTTTCAAAGGGCCATGGATACCTTGATATCCCCCCACCTGGATTATTCCTCGGCTTACCTGGATGACATTGTCGTCTTCAGTAAGACGTGGGAAGACCACACCGAACATTTGGGTAATATCCTCTCTAGTCTCAGAACAGCAGGTTTGCACATTAACTCTAAGAAGTCCCGGGTCGCCTTTAGGAAGGTTAAGTACCTAGGCTATGTCTTAGGGGACGGGCTTGTAGAACCCCAAACAGAAAATATCGAGGCCATTCTGGCCGTTCCGTACCCCAAGGCCAAAAGAGATCTGCGGGCTTTTCTGGGTCTGGTGGTATATTATCGCAGATTCATAGCCCAATTTGCTGACCTAGCGGGACCCCTCACTGACCTTTTGCGTAAAACACACACCTCACCACGGTTGCCAGCCCCCTCCGACAGAAAAGCCAATGCGTTCCAAGCATTAAAAAACCCTCTTACATCCTCCCCTGTACTGGTGTCCCCGGACTTCCACAGACCCTTCATCCTCCAGACATACGCCTTGGGGTTTGGGATAGGGGCGGTTCTCTCACAGCGGGACGAGGGGGGACTCGAACGACCCATTCTGTACATCAGCAGATGTTGTTTCCCAGGGAACAGGCCTACTCAACCATAGAGAAGGAGTGCCTTGAGGTCAGGTGGGGGGTGGACAAGCTCCGTTACTACCTGGAAGGCAGACCCTTCATACTGTGTACAGACCTTGCCCCATTGACCTGGCTCCAGCGAAACCGCGGCCACAATGAGCGCATCCTCCGGTGGTTTTTGGCCCTCCAGCCGTACCAGATAGACGTTTGTCATCGGAAAGGCGTGGACCAGGGGAATGCTGACATTCTCTCTCGCTTTCCGCTTTCCCCCGATCGGGGAAATTCTGGGGGTGGGATCTGTCACAGGGACTCTGCCGAGGACTGACGGGGTGGGGACATGAATGGCTGTTCGTTTCCACCCTGTCCACAGAACATGTATGGCCCCTTTAACGCGGCTTGGGCTTCCCCGGAGGCAGAGTACACAGTCCTGTCGTCATCATCTGTGAACCTGTCAAACCCCGAAGAGGCGGTTAAAGGAACATCAGCGGAACGTGAAGGCGCGAAAGCCGGAAGACGAGTCGGAGTTTGGGAGCAGGAGCTGGAGGAGCGTAGTGAAGAGAGCGGAAGGAGAATGGACGGAGCCGGATACGGTGGGATCAGGAGGACCGAAGAGCCAGGAGGCCAACTATACCGCGATTCGGCCCGCCATGCTTCTTGAGAAGGTACGAAACCGTATACTGCGCTTTGCCTTTTCACGGGGAGGGACTGGGTAGAATAGTCTGGGGAGGTCACGGGGCTGTGTTTCTTTTTTCCCTTTTGTACACACCCTCCTTATTCTCTACATTCTTTTGGTTGAATAAGTGCATGGTGGCAGCCCCTGGTGAATCCTCACACCCGTCTCCTTTTTGAAACCCAGTGGTCGTTGAACCCAATCCTTAATTATATGGTCTCTCTTTTCTCCTATCACGCCGGAGATAATACGAAGACCACTTCCCTGAAGAGACAAGACCTCGTCAAGGACAGCGGATACAAGGATCATCCTTCCCCCCCTCCAACACCAGAAGCAAGCCTGCTGTGCCCATACAAGTCTTCGGATGGATGTTGTGTTCTTTGTGTTTTCAAATAAAGACACTGAAACCTAGTATTGTTCGGCCGGTCATTGCTTCGCCACCCAACCCCACCCCACTCCTCCGCGACTTACACCCATAGTGAAAATAACAAAAGTGTAGCAGCCATCTTGTCACTGTCTGTGTTACATATCTATACATAAGTAACCTGTATCTCATATGTTTTTTATATAACATAAAAACAAGCTTCGATTTTACAACTAATCACATATTGGCGATTGCAATTTCAATTTCATTCCAAGGAAATGCGGTCAACTCAAAAATATATCCAAACCCAGTAGCCCAATTTGCTGACCGCAAGAAGTTCAATTTCCGACTTAGCATAAATGGCATGATTATTGTAAATACAAAAAATATTGCGCATTTAAATACAGTATATTTAAGCAGTTAATACAAAAGTCTCTCTGTATGCACCTCCGTTTGTTATATACAAAATACTGGTGCTTTATTTAACCACAGAGAGGTTCACACCATACCAGGTAAAGCAACCATTATGATGAAAAGCGGTTGCCAATAAACTTTTAAACAAACACGTGATGTTGAAACGTTTCCCAATTCTGCCCAAGTGGGCATTCAATTCCATCAGTGACAGTGTTGGCTTTAATACATACATGTGTCAATACCTAAAAAAATCAAAAAAGAAATATATAACAATAATTAAAAACGGTTCTCAAATTGTACTGCGATAAATATAGTAGCAGTTTAGTTGTGTAGGTGTATATAAACAAAAGGATTCTATCAATGTGTAATGGTGACTAATTTTTGTTTTTTTGGTGAATATCTAATATACAAGTGTGGAACTAGGCTCTCTCTTATAGTGACAAGACGAGGGCACTATGTGCTTTTAAAATATCCCTTACACACTAAGAATCCCTTAGTGTCATGCTTCATCATGGGGGTCGTCCCGTCCCTCTATGGGGCGGGGCGTGCTACGACCTACGAACTACGTGGGAGCACTGATTTTATTGTGACAGAAGGCTATGTGTTGGTGCAGTGTAGGTGATATCAGTGAAGTGTAGGGACCTAAATATGTGAGTGCACAATAAAAATTAAAAATTCCCTGGCTAGTAGAAAAAATATATTTTATTAACTTCTCTGACTGGGAACGTTAAAAAAGGGGGGGTTTTGTGGTAGAGCAGTTAGCTGGCTACCTGGTCGACATGTTTCATAAGCAGTCCCCTACTGCTTATTCATCAGGACCTCTAGTGGTCCCTACAAAATAATGCTCAGTTCTAAAGTAGTATGCCTAAAGTCCTACAAACCGGTAGCAAAAATCGGCCACCTGTTTGAGCTTCAGGGCATGAGTTGGCCCTAGGTGAAGCGTGAAAAATATTGACCTATTGTGGTCTCTATAAAGGAAAATGGGAGAGAAAAAATGCAAGACATATTCATAAAGTTGTTTATGCATAGTTCTCAAGGTCTGTATTCTGTCGAGGATTGCATAAATGTTGGGTGACCTCTTTTGTCTAGAGCGTTCGTGTTATGCTTCATAAAGAGAGAGAAGAGTTGAATGCACTTTTCTTACTGTCACTCGTTGGCAAAATATAGTCAAACGAATCTCATTAACCACACTGATATGTGGGCAAAATATTCTCAAGATACACACACACGTGACCCAATACACTCAAGTTGCACCCTTACGACAAAGAGACTGAGGACTTGGGGACTCCGTTGCTATGTTTGTCGATCTGTAAGACCGTGGGTTTAGTCTTTAACCACTTCAGCGCTAATGACAAGGGTAACTCGTCATGGACTTTCCATTGATTTCAATGGAAAGTCAATGGAAGCTCATCAGGTGCCTTAGCAGCCAAGTGGTTAAATGGTTACGGAAAAATAAAATAAACTACATGGCCATTGTCAATAAACCAAGTAAAAGGCATGCATACATACTAGTTCGACAAATGTTACATGCCCCATGAGCTGGCAGGTGAAGGGTATTCACGCGGTGAACCGTAAAAGAAAAAAACTGCACCCTTTCGTCAATTACGCATTACCCGTAAATAGTTTTGACCTTGGTGATGTAAGTGACCAAGTTTAGAGACTCATGGTCGGAGTCTATTACTGACGTTACCGGATTTGTGCAATGCCTTAATCTTACCCTTGTGCCGCTCCGAGGAATGGGAGCGACCTGTATCTGCCATCTTTTAAACCCAATGCAAGTTGTGTTGTCATCTCCAGTTTCGGATGGCAGTAACAACTGGTGCGCTAACCCAAGATGGCCGCCAGCCGCGGGACAACGGGTGGGAGAAAGGATCGTTTTAGAAGTGTTTCTTCTATTTCGCTTTTGTATAAGAAGTATTGTTTTCAGTTGAGAATGTCTCATTGGGGGATGCTCTTTATACATTGTCTTTACAATTGTGTGGATCGCCAACTTCTCACAAGAGCATTGTTATACAGAGGAAAGACATAAGTCGGATGGTCTTTGATTGCTCTCTGGCATTAAAAGAGAATTTCTTTTAATACAATGGCACCATATACCTCCAGAAGCACGGGACCAGCATGGGGAGCACTTTTGCTCCCAGCATAGCTGGTCTCTATGTGCATCATCTGGAGGTAACTGGGATACTGAACCCCAGAAATCCTTTCAGAGACAACATCAGGACTTGGAAAAGGTACATCGATGATATCCTTATCATCTGGGATGGAGATGAAAGGACCTCTCAACAGTTTCTAACCTGGTTGAACCTACAGGATGATTTTCTCAAGTTTACTAGCACCACCTCAAACAGCAATCTTGTATTCCTAGATTTGAACATCTTCCCCAAGAATGGCAGGCTGATGACCACCACCCACTTTAAGAGTACCTCTAAGAACTGCCTGTTAATGTACCAGAGCTTCCATCCGAAACACCTACGGGACAATTTACCGTATGGTCAGTTTCTGCGCTTACGCAGAAACTGTACAGAAATTGAGAATTTTAAACTCCATCCAGAGACCTACGAAAAAAGTTGGAAACCCGTCAATATCCGGACAAGATCATTAACCAGGCATATAAAAGGGCAGGAAACAACTGCAGAGAGAGTCTTCTTGAGGAGACCGTATCAAAGGAAGAGGATCAGAGACCCATTTGTGTAACCACGTATAACACAAGCTCGAACCAGGTGACAAGAATTGTCAACAACAACTGGAAGATCCTCAACAGTGGAGGTTTACAGATACCAAAACCCATCTTCTCCCACAGAAAGGCACGAAGTATAAGAGACATATTGGTACACACGAGACCAAAAGCTGATAAAATCAACTCTCAAAAAAACCCTAACTTTGTACAAGGACACCCACCATCCATGTGGTAATTGTAAAGTATGCTGTCTGACCAAAAAAAGCAAGAAACTGACTTTCCGCAATGGGACCACCTGGGAGCAGAGATGCTTCAGCAACTGTAATAGTCTCAATGTGGTATATCTCATCACCTGCCCATGCCACCTGGAATACGTTGGCATGACAAGCAGGGCCATAAAGACTAGAATAGGGGAACATAAAAGCACGATAAAATGCAAAAAATCGAGTACTAAACTGACCAGCCATTTCTTGGAAAGTGGCCATAAACCGGAGGACATTTCTTGGACAATAATCGAATTGGTCGATAATGACGAACGCCTCCTAGAAAAAGAAGAGAGGTGGGTTTTCCGTATTAACTCCAACAAAAATGGCCTGAACGATGAAATTCCCTTTAGTCAATATAGAATGAAAACTATAGAATGTGACCTACCTTCTGCAACTCAGTTTTTACCTATCCATCAGCCTATAAGAGGGAATCCAAGACCATCCGACTTATGTCTTTCCTCTGTATAACAATGCTCTTGTGAGAAGTTGGCGATCCACACAATTGTAAAGACAATGCCTCAAATACGTGAGCTGTCTTCCTCCCAATCTGCAACTCAGTTTTTATCTATCCACCTGCCTATAGGAGGAAATCCGGGACCATCCCACTTATGTCTTTCCACCTGTAAAACAATGACCATGTGAGAAGTTGGCGGTCCACACTATTGTAAAGACAACGCCTCAAATACACGATCATTCACAGAGAATTTCGAGAGGGATACATAGGATATGGAGTATCCCCAATGTGAGAATCGCTTTAACACTAGATTATTGTGATTCGTAATTCACAGTAAACAATGCATTTTGAAATAATCAGATTTCCCGAAAAAAATATATTGTATAAAGAGCATCCCCCAATGAGACATTCTCAACTGAAAACAATACTTCTTATACAAAAGCGAAATAGAAGAAACACTTCTAAAACGATCCTGTCTCCCACCCGTTGTCCCGCGGCTTGGGTTAGTGCACCAGTTGTTACTGCCATCCGAAACTGGAGATGACAACACAACTTGCATTGGGTGTAAAAGACGGCAGATACAGGTCGCTCCCATTCCTCGGAGCGGCACAAGGGTAGGATTAAGGCATTGCACAAATCCGGTAACGTAAGTAATAGACTCCGACCACAAGTCTCTAAACTTGGTCACTTACATCACCAAGGCCAAAACTATTTACGGGTAATGCGTAATTGACTAAAGGGTGCGTTTTTTTCTTTTACAGTTCACCGCGTGAATACCCTTCGCCTGCCAGCTCATGGGGCACGTAATATTTGTCGAACTAGTATGTATGCATCCCTCTTACTTGGTTTATTGACAATGGCCATGTAGTTTATTTTATTTTTCCGTAACCATTTAAAAACTAAACCCACGGTCTTACAGATCGACAAACATAGCAACGGAGTCCCCAAGTCCTCAGTCTCTTTGTCGTAAGGGTGCAACTTGAGTGTATTGGGTCACGTGTGTGTGTGTATCTTGAGATTATTTTGCCCACATATCAGTGTGGTTAATGAGATTCATTTGACTATATTTTGCCAACGAGTGACAGTAAGAAAAGTGCATTCAACTCTTCTCTCTCTTTATGAAGCGTAACACGAACGCTCTAGACAAAACAGGTCACCCAACAGTTATGCGACCCTCGACAGAATACAGACGTTGAGAACTATGCATAAACAACTTTATGAATATGTCTTACATTTTTTCTCTCCCATTTTCCTTTACAGAGACCACAATAGGTCAATATTTTTCACGCTTCACCTAGGGCCAACTCATGCCCTAAAGCTCAAACAGGTGGCCGATTTTTGCTACCCGTTTGTAGGACTTTAGGCATACTACTTTAGAACTGAGTATTATTTTGTAGGGACCACTAGAGGTCCTGATGAATAAGCAGTAGGGGACTGCTTATGAAACATGTCGACCAGGTAGCCAGCTAACAGCTCTACCACAAATCCCCCCTTTTTAACGTTCCCAGCCAGAGAAGTTAATAAAATATATTTTTTCTACTAGCCAGGGAATTTTTAATTTTTATCGTGCACTCACATATTTAGGTCCCTACACTTCACTGATATCACCTACACTGCACCAACACATAGCCTTCTGTCACAATAAGATCAGTGCTCCCACGTAATTTGTAGGTCGTAGCACGCCCCGCCCCGTAGAGGGACGGGAAGACCCCCATGATGAAGCATGACACTAAGGGATTCTTAGTGTGTGAGGGGTATTTTAAAAGCACATAGTGTCCTCGTCGTGTCACTATAAGAGAGAGCCTAGTTCCATACTTATATATTAGATATCCACCAAAAAAACAAAAATTAGTCACCATTACACATTGATAGAATCCTTTTGTTCATATAGATCAGTTAGGAGGGTGATTCTATCACTACCTCTACACTTCCTCTATTGTTGTATTGGAGTTACTGGCAGCGTGCAGCTGCGGGAGTTTACAAGAAACTGTATCTCAAGCACACTCCGTGAATCTACACTCGACAGCGCCCTACGAGTGGAACTGAAAGGTACCCACTTTTTTCTTTTTCTTTTTCCGAAAATGGCCGATCTGGGCCTCACATTCACCGAAGATGAGATCTCCAACCTAGTAGCATCTCTGGGGACTTTTGAGGGCCTTAGCACTGCCGGTCCCTCTACAAGAAACAATGACTGGAATGAGTGGGAAGAACTGAGAAGAACCCAAATTAAGACCGCAATTCATGGGCTACTAATGTCAGAATATCTCAAAGTAAACACAGCTCCATCAGGCCTTATAGTTCGTAACGAACCATTCATCTTCCTTGACGACAAGACCTTCAAAATCGACTGGTCACAAATCTCATGGCGATGTACACGAGACTGGATTGTACTTATAATCAAAACCGCCAGTAGGCTAGCATCAGAACTCATGGTTGAGATACAAACAATTGAAGTACGGCTAAAAAACGATGAATCTCCCGCCAATCTTAAGAAACATCTAGACGAACTTAACAAAACACTGAATGATTTTGAAACATCACTTAAACTAAGCAAATATGAAAAACTAAAGAAAGACACAAGCCGGTGGACCAAAGAAAGCATTTATCCCTACATAAAAGATGATTATAGACCGTCACACGACAATGCCACAGACGACAAATCATCTGATGCGGGATCTAATAGTTCGGACTCTAGCAGGAGTAAAAGTCCTAGATATCAAGGCACGAGACAAAACTTCAGACGCCCTAACTATCGGGGTACAAGAGGATGGAACAATTATCCACCACATATGATGTATCCTCAACAGCAATATGGCCCACCATCTTTTCAACATCCACATGGGTTATGTCCACCTTGGGGATACCAACAACAAGACTACGGCTACTTTGACCAAACGTCTTTTTTAGGCACGCGCCAGGGACGGAACAAAGGGAGAAACAGGAGAGGAACCAACGTGCATTGGAATACCGGAGAAGAAGAAACCCCGAGGGTGTCCACAAGGAGCATGACAGGGGCATCGAAAAACCAGAAACAAGCCTAGCGGTAAACCTTACAGATATTGAACTGTCTGAATCCCAGGAAAGAGTATTGGAGAAGGGCTTGGGATATACGTCCCCACCGCCAACATGGACAAGTTCCATCTCTGCAAAGAAGTGCAGGAATTCATGAGACGCCTGAAACTCCAAGTCTTCTTTAAAGACAAAGAGGATATGACCAAACAAGGCGACACCGGATTGAAACCAAAATCCAGATTCACTCCTATGGATAACACACTACCAATTGAACTTCTTACATTTGAGAAAGCTGTCATGAAAGATCTCGAGGAACTTAATCCATCAAATAAACGAGTGTTCCAGAATGTTTCAAACGAAGAGCGGAAAGCTTTACAAGAACTGAGTAACAACAAAGAAATAGTAATAAAACCAGCAGATAAGGGGGTGCCACGGTAACACAAAGCAAGACACAGTACGACAACGAATGCATGCGACTCTTACAAGATCAACGAAACTATGAAGTTCTCCGGGCGGACCCCACTGTGAGTATAAAAATTTAAATCAATACAATTGTGGACGAGGCATTGGCCCACAATTGGATCACCAAGAAAGAAAGGGATTTCTTATGTCAAAAGAATGCTAAGACCCCCTATATGTACACTCTACCAAAGAATTATAAAAATCGGGACAATCCCCCGGGACGTCCCATTGTCTCTGGGATTGGGTCAGTTTTAGAACCGGTCTCAAAATTTGCGGACGCATTTCTCCGAACCAATGGTCCAACGGACATCGACCTACCTCAGGAAAACAAAAGACGTGCTGAACCTACTGGAGGACTTGACTTTTGATCCCAACACCCAGCTCCTAATTAGCTGTGATGTGGAGAGCCTATATACTAGCCTGCCACACAATGAAACCCTCGCAATCATCGAGGATGTCCTTTTTGAAGACGACTGGGAATACCAGACCCCACGAAACGTGATTATGGAATGTTGCTCCCTGGCATTAAAAGAGAATTTCTTTGAATACAATGGCACCATATACCTCCAGAAGCACGGGACCAGCATGGGGAGCACTTTTGCTCGCAGCATAGATGGTCTCCATGTGCATCATCTGGAGGTAACTAGAATACTGAACCCCAGAAATCCTTTCAGAGACAACATCAGGACTTGGAAAAGGTACATCGATGATATCCTTATCATCTGGGATGGATATGAAAGGACCTCTCAACAGTTTCTAACCTGGTTGAACCTACAGGATGATTTTCTCAAGTTTACTAGCACCACCTCAAACAGCAATCTTGTATTCCTAGATTTGAACATCTTCCCCAAGAATGGCAGGCTGATGACCACCACCCACTTTAAGAGTACCTCTAAGAACTGCCTGTTAATGTACCAGAGCTTCCATCCGAAACACCTATGGGACAATTTACCGTATGGTCAGTTTCTGCGCCTGCGCAGAAACTGTACAGAAATTGAGAATTTTAAACTCCAGTCCCGAGACCTACGGAAAAAGTTGGAAACCCGTCAATATCCGGACAGGATCATTAACCAGGCATATAAAAGGGCAAGAAACAACTGCAGAGAGAGTTTTCTTGAGGAGAAGGTATCAAAAGAAGAGGATCAGAGACCCATTTGTGTAACCACGTATAACACAAGCTCGAACCAGGTGACAAGAATTGTCAACAAGAACTGAAAGATCCTCAACAGTGGAGGTTTACAGATACCAAAACCCATCTTCTCCCACAGAAAGGCACGAAGTATAAGAGACATATTGGTACACACGAGACCAAAATGCGATAAAATCAACTCTAAAAAAAAAAAACTAAATTTTTACAAGGACACCATCCATGTGGTAATTATAAAGTATGCTATCTGACCAAAAAAAGCAAGAAACTGACTTTCCGCAATGAGACCACCTGGGAGCAGAGATGCTTCAGCAACTGTAATAGTCTCAATGTGGTATATCTCATCACCTGCCCATGCCACCTGGAATACGTTGGCATGACAAGCAGGGCCATAAAGACTAGAATAGGGGAACATAAAAGCACGATAAAATGCAAACAATCGAGTACTAAACTGACCAGCCATTTCTTGGAAAGTGGCCATAAACCTGAGGACATTTCTTGGACAATAATCGAATTGGTCCATAATGAGGAACGCCTCCTAGAAAAAGAACAGAGGTGGGTTTTCCGTATTAACTCCAACAAAAATGGCCTGAACGACGAAATTCCCCGGGGTCAACTATAGAATGAAAACTATAGAATGTGACCTACCTTCTGCAACTCAGTTTTTACCTATCCATCAGCCTATAAGAGGGAATCCAAGACCATCCGACTTATGTCTTTCCTCTGTATAACAATGCTCTTGTGAGAAGTTGGCGATCCACACAATTGTAAAGACAATGCCTCAAATACGTGAGCTGTCTTCCTCCCAATCTGCAACTCAGTTTTTATCTATCCACCTGCCTATAGGAGGAAATCCGGGACCATCCCACTTATGTCTTTCCACCTGTAAAACAATGCCCATGTGAGAAGTTGGCGATCCACACTATTGTAAAGACAACGCCTCAAATACACGATCATTCACAGAGAATTTCGAGAGGGATACATAGGATATGGAGTATGCCCAATGTGAGAATCGCTTTTACACTAGATTATTGTGATTCGTAATTCACAGTAAACAATGCATTTTGAAATAATCAGATTTCACGAAAAAAATATATTGTATATAGAGCATCCCCCAATGAGACATTCTCAACTGAAAACAATACTTCTTATACAAAAGCGAAATAGAAGAAACACTTCTAAAACGATCCTGTCTCCCACCCGTTGTCCCGCGGCTGGCAGCCATCTTGGGTTAGCGCACCAGTTGTTACTGCCATCCGAAACTGGAGATGACAACACAACTTGCATTGGGTTTAAAAGACGCCAGATACAGGTCGCTCCCATTCCTCGGAGCGGCACAAGGGTAGGATTAAGGCATTGCACAAATCCGGTAACGTAAGTAATAGACTCCGACCACGAGTCTCTAAACTTGGTCACTTTCACCAAGGCCAAAACTATTTACGGGTAATGCGTAATTGACGAAAAGGTGCGGTTTTTTCTTTTACAGTTCACCGCGTGAATACCCTTCGCCTGCCAGCTCATGGGGCACGTAACATTTGTCGAACTAGTATGTATGCATGCCTTTTACTTAGTTTATTGACAATGGCCATGTAGTTTATTTTATTTTTCCGTAACCATTTAAAAACTAAACCCACGGTCTTACAGATCGACAAACATAGCAACGGAGTCCCCAAGTCCTCAGTCTCTTTGTCGTAAGGGTGCAACTTGAGTGTATTGGGTCACGTGTGTGTGTGTATCTTGAGATTATTTTGCCCACATATCAGTGTGGTTAACGAGATTCGTTTGACTATATTTTGCCAACGAGTGACAATAAGAAAAGTGCATTCAACTCTTCTCTCTCTTTATGAAGCGTAACACGAACGCTCTAGACAAAAGAGGTCACCCAACAGTTATGCGACCCTCGACAGAATACAGATGTTGTGAACTATGCATAAACAACTTTATGAATATGTCTTGCATTTTTTCTCTCCCATTTTCCTTTACAGAGACCACAATTGGTCAATATTTTTCACGCTTCACCTAGGGCCAACTCATGCCCTGAAGCTCAAACAGGTGGCTGATTTTTGCTACCGGTTTGTAGGACTTTAGGCATACTACTTTAGAACTGAGTATTATTTTGGTGGGACCACTAGGCGCCCTGATGAATAAGCAGTAGGGGACTACTTATGAAACATGTCGACCAGGTAGCCAGCTAACAGCTATACCACAAAACCCCCCCTTTTTTAACGTTCCCAGCCAGAGAAGTTAATAAAATATATTTTTTCTACTAGCCAGGGAATTTTTAATTTTGATCGTGCACTCACATATTTAGGTCCCTACACTTCACTGATATCACCTACACTGCACCAACACATAGCCTTCTGTCACAATAAAATCAGTGCTCCCACGTAGTTCCTAGGTCGTAGCACGCCCCGCCCCGTAGAGGGACGGGAAGACCCCCATGATGAAGCATGACACTAAGGGGTTCTTAGTGTGTGAGGGGTATTTTAAAAGCACATAGTGCCCTCGTCTTGACACTATAAGAGAGAGCCTAGTTCCACACTTATATATTAGATATTCACCAAAAAAACAAAAATTAGTCACCATTAGACATTGATAGAATCCTTTTGTTTATATAGATCAGTTAGGAGGGTGATTCTATCATTACCTCTACAGTTCCTCTATTGTTGTTTTGTAGTTGTGTAGGTGCACCGATAATTCCTCACTTGAGTTTAATCCCAAGGGTGTCATAGTCTCTAAGTCAATAATATATCTAGACTCAAGTTTGCGATCCTCGTTGCAGAGAGGTGTAAAAAGACGCATGGCCTCTGAACACCTCTCTGCAACGCAGCTTCCTGGCGCATACTGGAGGTACCTGGTGGGCTAGTTGGCCCCCAGGGACCCTCAGGATTGAAGGGGAATTAATTCCTCAACTTAAAACGCACCACAAGGCGCGTTTGCACAATGGTGAAGGAAGGGGGCGGGGCCTGAGGTGACATGTCCGCAAACACCCCCTGTGGCGCATTTTAAGTTGGAAAATTAATTCCTCCTCAATCCTGAGGGTCCCTGGGGGCCAACTAGCCCACCAGGTACCTCCAGTATGCGCCAGAGAGCTGCGTTGCAGAGAGGTGTTCAGAGGCCATGCCCCTTTTTACAACACTCTGCAACGCTGCTCCGTGGCACTTACTCAACTTAAAACGCGTCACAGGGCGTGTTTGCACACATACCACCTCAGGCCCCTCCCCCTCCCTTCACCACTGTGCAAACGCGCCCCATGGCACATATTAAGTTGGGGAATTAACTGCCCCTTGAATCATGAGGGTCCCTGGGGTGCAACTAGCCCACCAGCTACCTCCATTAAGCTCCACAGAGCTCCGTTGCACGTTCCACGCCCGATCCTGTGGTCTGTTCTAAATGATATGGGTATGCCTCGTGCCCTTCTTTCGTTAATTGTGAGACTCCATGAGTATAACTATGCACAGATTAGATGGGGTTCTCCTGGAAGCGTTACCAGCAAGTTTCCAGTAGAAAGAGGGGGACGACAAGGCTGTGTGCTAGCGCCAACTCTGTTTTCTCTATACATTAATGATGTGGCCAAACTATTGATTGAAGCTAATGTTGATGCCCCAACCCTAGCAGGTGCAAAAGTACCCATTCTAATGTTTGCTGACGATTGTCTAATTATTGCTAGGACTCCGAGTGGATTGCAAAAAGCGTTCGGTATTTTTGAAAATTTTTGCAACAATCGAGGTCTGGAAGTAAATGTTTTAAAATCTAAATTTATGTTTGGTGGCCTTCCGATTTAGGTCCTGTTCCTAGTCCCAAACAGGTGGTGAAGAACCTGGGGGTACGTTTGGATCAGGATCTATCTCTAAAGGAGCATGTTAACAATGCAGTGGGATCCTGCTTTCATGTGATTGGACTCCTCCGCAAAGTGTTCCCCCTTCTTCCAGATACGACCAGGAAAACCCTAGTGCAGGCCCTAGTGCTCAGTCGCTTGGACTATTGTAACGGGCTACTGGCATCGGCCACCGATGGAGTGCTTAGCAGACTCCAAGTAGTACAGAACACCGCTGCAAGGTTGGTCCTGAATGCTCCTCCCAGATCACCTTCAAAACCTCTCCTTGAAAAGTTACATTGGCTCCCAATTCGCCAAAGGGTTAAGTTCAAGATCTGTTGCATGGTCCATAAGGGCCTACATGGCTTAGCCCCGTCATACGTGGCCGAAAAATTCCTTCCCTATACCCCTGCCCGTACCCTTAGGTCCAGCAACCAGCTTTTTCTCCAAGTGCCTACGGTGAAAAAGGCAAGACAGGGTGGTAAAGCCCTGTCTGTTGTTGGCCCAGCACTTTGGAATAAACTTCCCTTTTGGCTTAGGCAGTGTACCAACCATCTTACCTTCAGGAAAATGCTGAAAACTCTTTTATTCTAGCCTCAGCATTTTAATTAGATTGTTGCTCCCCCCCTCGATCTATCACTAGCATTGGGTGCAGAGATACTCCTTCGGGAATCGATTCAAGCGCGGTATAAACCCATAAATAAATAAATAAATGTCTTTTAATCAACATAAATCATATAAGGGCAATATATTTATGAATGAAATACCCCTCAAGCAAGTCAAGGCATTTAGCTACCTGGGTGTTAGTATTCAACAAGATTTGCGATGGAACCAACAGGCTGAGTTGGAAACGCTTAAGAATCGCCAACTGGCTGGAGCACTGACTTAGAACATGCTAAGTCATTAACAAAACCAATTGCTCTGCTCTTCGCGTTTACTTACGATGCAAAGGTGGTTAGCTCAGCCCTCTACGGCGTAGAGATTTGGGGATTTGAGAATCTAGGTAAAATGACAGCATCTGAAAATAGGTTCCTACGCAATCTTATTAATTTACCCCAGAGTAAATGTAAATGTAAATGTATTTCGATTTATATAGCGCACTAATCACCCAGGGGTCTCAAGGCGCTTGCTTAGGGAACCCGTCCTGGTATACCCCTGCAGGGTATTTACAAAGTGAAAGCCAGGCATCCCGCCGCGAGGGGCCGTAGTGGAGATTAAGCAATCTATTGCCCAGAGTCGCAGAGTGTGGCCCCGTGAGTCGAGTAGGCACCGGAGCGAGAATTGTCGAGTCCGTGGAATTTTTGATCTCAGCTTCCGGGTCTGCCGCCTCTAACCACTGAGCCACGCTTCTCCACGTCCTGTTTTCTATGATTTAGGAATGAGACCAATTGAACTTATTGCCAACTTGCGACCAGTATTATACTGGAGGCGCTTATGGTCAACTCCTGAACTAAGAATATTTGCTGCAGGACTCATGGATATAATCAAAAGTGACACCTTTCACAAAATCAAATGGTTATAGGGCGTTGGTGGGATTCGTGTAGAGTTAGGAATGCAAGAGTTATGGGAGGATCCACTCAACGCTAGGTTTCCACGGAAAAAGGTTTTAAAGGGTATGTACTGGGAGATGGTGGCTTCAAAAGCTTTTAGGACTACTGCTCCACTTTCACTTACAGGGATTTTCCTGGATTTTAAAGATGTGATTATCTTAGAAACATTCTGGGACGACATAACCAAGCCACTGGATAGAAAGCTCTATTTTCAGCTTAGAATTGGTAGTTTACCAATTAGAACATTCACATCCAGGTGGTCAAACGGTGGAAAGGCCTCTTGTCCCTGTTGTCCGGCGACCCTGGAATCAATTGGTCACATGCTATTTGGGTGCCCTGCGTACTCTGCTGCTCGCAGGACATGGTTGCGCCCAATGTGTAAACTATTAGGTACCAGGAAGGGTGTGGCAGCTACTACAATTATTTGCACAAGTACTAACCCTCCTGTATACATAGCAGTGGCAAAGTTCCTAGGGTGGTCCTGGACTATTAGGAGCAAAATGATGAAGGGGTGATTGGGCCACATTGTGCTCCTGTGGTATTCTGTGGTATATTGTGTATTTTAGTTATTATGAATTTTATGCCATTTTTAAAACTTTTAAGATGAATTGCATTTCTTATATTTAAGTATTTTACGCTTTTTCTAACCTTTGAGATGAATTCTATGTATTTTATGCTTTTATGACATTTGTCGAATAAAGCTTGCTTGAATTGAATTGAGCTGCGTTGCAGAGAGGTGTAAACACCTCTCTGCAACACAGCCCACTGGCGCATTCTGGAGGTTCCTGGTGGGCTAGTTGGCCCCCAGGAACCCCCAATATTCAAGGGGAATTCATTCCCCATCTGCAAACGTGCCAGGGTGCGCGTTTGCATAGTGCTGCAGCGAGGGAGTGGAATCTCTGCGCGATGCTGCTTTTCCCCCATTTTTTTCAAGAAGGGGGGCTGTGTGGCCCCCTTCTTTTCCTATTTTTTTGATCCTGGGGACCCCATACCTCAGGGCCTGACCACTTTAAAAAAAAAATAATTTGGCAGTGGACCGCAAGGCCTGAATCAGCCCCAGGGACCCCATCCCCGGGGCATAGGTGTCCCTGGGGCATGGCCTTTATTTATTTTTTAAATCTTTAAGAGGGGGGCTGCATTGCCCCCCTCCTCAGGCCACTTATGGCCCCAGGGACCCCATCCCCGGGGCCTGTCCTCTCGTTTGGGACCGTGGGGGGGTCCCCAATCCCCCCACAGTCCCAGCCAGCTCCCCGCCTCCTGCGGGAGCCGGCATTGCTTTTCCACATGGGGAGCTGCTAAGATGAAGCTCCCCATGTGGAAAAGCAATTTGGTTCTCATTTTAAAAGAGAGAGCAGGTTTCCCTGCTCTCTCTTTCAAAATGCAAACCAAGTTTTCTATGGCAGGGCAGGAGCCGCAAGGCTCCCACCCTGCCATAGCAAACTACAGTGTCCCGGGGTGGGCACCCCAGGACACTGCAGGAGCTGGCCCTGGGGGTGGCGGTCCCTAGGGCCACGACAAGTTCCAGGAGGGGGGTCATGCGGCCCCCCTCCCAACATTCTCAGAGCCCCAGGAGGTGGTGGTCTCCGGGGCTTGGGGGTCCATAATGGACCCCCAAATTTAAACTCTTATTGCCCCTGGGAGGTGGCGGTCCCTGGGGCGTGTGGGGGGCTCAAGCCCCCCCACAGGTTTATTAAAAAAAAGCCCCGGGGGTGGCGGTCCCCAGGGCTGTGGGGAGGCCGCGAGCGCCTCACATATATTTTAATGGGCCTTTGTGCCCCCACCCACTTATATTGTCCCCGGGACTTGGCCCCCGGGGCTAATTACCAACGAAGCGCGGAAGACCGCGCTTCTTTTTTTTTTTATCGGCATGATACGCGCACCCTGCGCGGATTTTGCCGATTAAAAAAATAATAATTGGGGGGCCCTGGGGGTCCTTGTGGGACCCCCTAAGCAGGCCTAGGGGGTCAGGGTGTTTCTACCCTGCCCCCTTTTTGTGTTTTGCGTGTTTTTTCTCTGCTTTCTTGTGCCTCGGTTCTACCAAGGCACAAGATGGCTGCCAACACTTCCTGATTTGGAGTGTTGACAGCCAATTAGCATACAGCTCATGATCAGGAGTGTGTGCGGATCCTGCGTGACCATAGATATATATATGATTTTACTTTTGATTTTCTCAGCAACTACTGAACGGATTTACACCACAAAAAGGCACGACTCTGAACCTTTTTGCCAAATTTGGTATTATTCCGTTCAGCAGTTCGGGCTGTAGCTGTGACTAAAGGTTCCTATGGAAAATTGCATGGGGAGAATACATATGGGACCCCCCTTTTTTCTCGGCCCCCGCTTGGCGAATCACCCCGAGACTTTCAGGAGCTGGCCGAAAGTTTTGAACATTTTGCGAAGATTCGTCAACCAGCGCCAAAGTTATTGGGAATAGAATATTGTGGATTTCGATCACCACAAACGAGACCCACAACTAACGCTAATAATATGCAAAGTAAGCCTTCCCGTGGAAACTAAAAACTAAAACACCACTTCCCCATATTTTCAACAACCAGCCAAATCTGCAATGTGATCCAAAAATAGGCGATAGGCCGAGTTACCAGTAACAAATTAACATCAACCTTTAACTGGTTTAGGCAGGTAAACTATCTACTGCGTAGATTGGACCCAACTCACAGCCACATCTAAAGACCAACACGTGATAGAGGTACTGATCATGCAGCTCCGACACCCAACAAGGCCACAACACCCAGCGCCACCACCACCAGAACCTCCCCCCGGACCATTCCCCCTTACAACCAATGAGCAGCGCAAAACAGGACAACCACTGAGACCTCCTCCCCCACGACCACCATCCGCACCAATCGCCTGCTCTACTTGACCAACATCACTGACGATGACACCATCAAGATCATGAACACCATCCACTCCGGATCTCCGTCAGATCCATGCCCACACCACATCTTCAACAAAGCCAGCACATCCATCGCACCCTATCTCCGGAAAGTCATCAACACCTCCTTCGAGACAGCAACCTTCCCTGAGAGCTGGAAGCACGCCGAGATCAACGCCGTACTCAAGAAACCCAAGGCGGACCCCAAGGACCTCAAGAACTTCCGGCCCATCTCTCTGCTCCCGTTCCCGGCAAAGGTCATCGAGAAGACCGTCAACAAACAACTGACCCGCTACCTCGAGGAGAACAACATCCTGGACCCTTCCCAGTCCGGGTTCCGCAGCAACCACAGCACCAAGACTGCCCTCATCGCCGCCACCGATGACATCAAGTCCCTGCTCGACAACGGAGAAACGGCGGCCCTCATCCTCCTGGACCGGTCAGCCGCCTTCGACACGGTCTGTCACCACACACTACGAACACGCCTCCACAACGCTGGGATCCAAGAGAAGGCCCTGGACTGGACCACCTCCTTCCTCTCCGGCAGAACACAGAGCCTCCGCCATCCCCCCTTCTACTCCGAAGCCACCAAGATCATCTGCGGCGTACCCCAGGGCTCATCCCTCAGCCCAACCCTGTTTAACATCTACACGGCACAGCTCGCCCACGTCGCCCGTCGGCACAACCTCAACATCCTCTCCTACGCCGATGACACCAGGCTGATACTCTCCCTCACCAAGGACCCCCACACCGCCAAAACCAAACTTCACGAAGGAATGAAGGCCGTTGCTGAATGGATGAGGAACAGCCGACTGAAGCTGAACTCGGACAAGATGGAGGTCCTCATCCTCGGATCCATCCCTTCAGCCTGGGACGACTCCTGGTGGCCAACCGCACTGGGAACCTCTCCAACACCCACCGACCACGCATGCAACCTAGGGGTCATCCTCGACTCCACCCTCTCCATGACTAAACAGGTCAACGCCGTCTCCTCCTCCTGTTTCAACACCCTCCGCATGCTCCGTAGGATCTACAAGTGGATCCCCACTGAAATGAGAAGAACAGTCTCCCAGGCCTTTGTCAGCAGCAGGTTGGACTATGGAAACGCCCTCTAAGCAGGAGCCTCGGCCAAACTCCTGAGACGGCTCCAACGCATCTAGAACGCCTGATCCTCGACATCCCTCGCCACAGCCACATCACACCCCACCTGAGAGACCTGCACTGGCTCCCGGTCAACAAGAGGATAACCTTCAAGCTCCTCACCCACGCACACAAGGCACTCCACAACACCGGACCAACATACCTCAACGGACTACTCAGCTTCTACACCCCCACCCGCCAGCTCCGCTCCGCCGACCTCGCCCTCGCTACAGTCCCCCGCTTCCGAAGAGCGACCTCAGGTGGCAGACCGTTCTCCCACCTCGCCGCCAAGACCTGGAACACCCTCCCCATCCACCTACGGCAGACCCAAGACCTGCTGACCTTCAGAAAACTCCTCAAGACCTGGCTTTTCGAGCAGTAGCAGCATTCCACTCCCCAGCGCCTTGAGACCCTCACGGGTGAGTAGTGCGCTTTACAAATGATATGATTGATTGATTGATTGATTGATTGATTGATTGATTGATTGACTTTCCCAAAATGCCATGGCCCCTCAGCCACACAATAGCTGAATGTTGGGAGATGTGGCAACCAAGTATGTGTGAAAGAGGCAAGTCGCCCATCAATAATAATGCACACAATGCCAACGGTACCGGTGATGTGCTGCACAGACCTCACTATGCAAAGCACAAACCTCTGCCTGTGCAGATATAGTATTGATACTTGTAGTGTAGTGCACAGTGGATGCAACCATGTTACCTCAGACAGTGGGGAAGGCCTCGGTCATGTAGCTGTGTTGTCCCCCCCGAAAGTGGAAGCGGAGTGGGCTGGTCCAACGTACGCCACTCCAGTGTAGGAGTATGAATAAATAGGCCTGGGCATGGTTCATTTGTGGGAACACCAACGAGTCTGCCAGAGAGGCGGCTCTCACCCTGGCACGTGGCTGCTGCCATGACCGCGGGCCTCCTCAACATAGGCCCCCCGCGAACCCAGCGGCAAAGCTCTGCAGACTTATGTCTGTACCGACTACTGCCTTCACTCTACACTGCGGACAGCATGGATCACAATTCAGATGCAGTGGCAATTGCAGATGACGCAGTCCAGTTCAGAAAACGCGTTGCTCCCAGTGTGGCCCACCCGGACCACGCATCATCGCAGGGTGCACACACGCTGTGTGCTTCAGGTGCTACTAACTCACTGCACCATAAGTCATCGCCACGTGGCCTTATTAAGGCAGAGTTAATTAGCCAAAAGACATTGCTCCCAGTGCGGCCCGCCGGGACCACGTATCATCGCAGGGTGCGCACACCCCGAGTGCTCCAGGTGTAGCTAACTGCGCAGCTCAACTCAACGCCACATGGCTGTGCGACCATCCTGACCGTTGCCTCCAGCCTACACTGGGATTACCACTGTTCACAATTCAAGATTAGTAGCGACGCAAATTGTGTAAGAGACTATAATGGGTTAAAAAGACTAAATGCTCCCAATCTGTGCAGCTCAAGTCAAAGTCACGTGCGTGTGGGCCTTTGCTGACCGCTGCCTCCGGCCTACACTGTGGAAGACTGGCGACACGTGGTGCCAACTAACCCTGTTCAACACAAGCCGATCCCACATGTATAACTGTGTCCTGAGTCCTGAATGGCAGCGACCCCAACTTCTTTGCAGCAACCATAGCACCAGACTCCCTTCAATCAGTGAGGGATATTTGCATATGTAACCCTCTTTAACACAAGCCGATCCCACATGTTTAACTGTGTCCTGAATGGCAGTGACCCCAACTTCGTGGCAACGACCAAAGCACCAGACTCCCTTCGATTAGTGAGGGAAATTTGCATATGGAAGGCTGGCAACACGTGGTGCCACTGAACCTGCACTACGCAGGCCAGTGGGGCTATCAACTTATGCACGTGGCTGTGGGCCATTCCTCACCGCTGCCTCCGGCCTACAATGAGGAAGACCTGTGACACATGGTGCCACTAACCGTCTTCAACATAAGCCGATCCCACTTGTGTAACTGTGTCCTGAGTCCTAAATGGCAGTGACCCCAAGTCCGTGTCAGCGACCACAGCACCAGACTCCCTTCGATCCGTGGGGCATATTTCTATATGCAAGGCCAACGACACTTAGTGAAACTAACTTTGCTCAACACAAGCCGATCCCAAATGTGTAACTGTGTCCTGAGTCCTGAATGGCAGTGACCCCTAGTCCATGGCAGCGACCACAGCACCAGACTCCCTTTGATCAGTGAAGCATACTTCCATATGCAAGGACAGCTACACGTAGTGCCACTAACTCTGTTCAACTCAAGCCGATCCCACATGTTTAACTGTGTCCTGAGTCCTCAATGGCAGTGACCCCAAGTGCGTGGCACCGACCACAGCACCAGACTCCCTCTGATCAGTGAGGCATATTTCCATATGAAACAGCGGCGACACATAGTCCATCTAACCCTCTTTAACACAAGCCGATCCCACATGTGCAACAGTGTCCTTAGTCCTGAATGAGAGTGACCCAAGTCCATGGCAGCGTACACAGCACCACACTCCATTACATTAGTGAGGCATATTTCGACATGCAATGCCGGCGAGACGTAGTCCCACTAACCCTCTTTAACACAAACCAATCCCACATGTGTAACTGTGTCCTGAGTCCTGAATGGCAGTGACCCAAAGTCCGTAGCATCGACCACAGCACTATACTCCCTTCGATTTGTGAGGCATATTTCGATATGCAAGGCCGGCGACACGGTGTCCCACTAACCCTCTTTAACACAAGCCAATCCCACATATGTAACTGTGTCCTGACTTCTGAATGGCAGTGACCCCAACTTCGTGACAGCCACCACAGCACCTGACTCCATTCCATTAGTGAGGAGTATTTGCATATGGAAGGCCGGCGACACGTGGTACCACTGAAACTGCACTACGCAGGCCGGTGGGGCCACCAACGTATGCACGTGGCTGTGGGCCGTTCCTCACCGCTACCTCTGGCCTACACTACGGTCAGCAGGACTCACAATTCAGATACAGTCCCGATTGCACATGATGCACTCCAGTAGGCAAGACATTACTCCCAGTGAAGCAGTCCACACCAAGCACCATCACAGACTCATACAGTCTTAATGCTTCTGCTACCACTAACCAATTTTAAGACAAGCCAATCCCACATGTGTAACTGTGTCCTGAGCAGTGTTCCCAGGAACGTGCGCGGCAGCGCGCGCGCACACATCTGATGCCCCGAGCGCGCAGTGCTGCGTGGGGAGCGCGCATCCACAGCACATCTCAGAAAGAGCATTCGCGCCACCGCTTTTAGAACAGCAGCGGTGCGAAAAATGTTAATTTCCGGTGGCTCCTGCACTTGCTGCTAAAGGAGCGCAGATGGGGGGTGTTTGAAGGCCATTGTGAAAATATTCCTGTTAATTGTAGCACCGTTGTGCGCTGCAATTAACATAAATATTTTCACAATGGCCCTCAATCAGCTCTCAGCCGTGCTGCTTTAAGAGAAGAAATGCAGCAAGTCCAAAAGCACGACATGTGCTTTACACGCCGTTCTTTTGGGCTTGATGCATGTCTTCTCTTAATTGAGCACAGGTGAGAGCTGATTGAGGGCCATTGCGAAAATATTTATGTTAATT
The DNA here is from genome assembly GCF_964261635.1 of Lissotriton helveticus. Classification (NCBI taxonomy): domain Eukaryota; kingdom Metazoa; phylum Chordata; class Amphibia; order Caudata; family Salamandridae; genus Lissotriton; species Lissotriton helveticus. The sequence goes on along the minus strand of NC_136061.1, from coordinate 1,492,405,890 downwards.
GCAGTGCACAACGGGGCTACAATTAACAGGAATATTTTCACAATGGTTCTCAATCAGCTCTCAGCCGTGCTCTATTAAGAGAAGACATGCAACCAGCACAAAAGAACGACGTGTAAAGCACACATGGTGCTTTTAGGCTTGTGCACACCTTTTGTTAATAGAGCGCGGCAGATTATGTGCCTTTTTAAAAGTTTTCATGCTAAATGCAGCCCCGTGCATTAGTATGTCGGGCTCTGCAATTAACATGAAAACTTTCCAAAAGGCATGTAATCTGCCGCCCTCTATTAATAAAAGGCATGCAGCAAGCCTAAAAACATAACGTGTGCTTTTACAATCACTAATATATGCTAGTGATTCTGAAAGCACACGTCCTGCTTCTGGACTTGCTACATGCTTTTTGTTAATAGAGCGTGGCTGCGGGACAATTGTGTACATGTTTTTAAGTATTCATGTTAATTGCTGCAATTAACATGTATACTTTCAAAAATCCACACAATCTGCCCGCAGCCACGCTCTATTAACAAAAAGCATGCATTAAGCCCAGGGCGTTAAGTGGGCTGGGTCCTGCTGATGCTGAGTTTTTAAGCTGGTGCTGAGACCGGTCCCAAGCAGGCTCTTCATTTTTGCACTCACCCTTAGGGTAAAAAAATTCTCAACTGCTGAAAGCCTTTGGTGTAACTTCAGAGGACTTTCCATAGTTTTTCCAGTCTGATCATTTCAGAACTGAGGCATTTTCAATAAATGTTCAACGAAGCTATAGCTGTTGCTTATTTATCCTATGCAACTAACAATCATTGACAAAGTCAATAGTCCTGGGTTGTTGTAGGTATAATGTTACTTATTGTATTATATATATAGATGCAATGACAGAGGCAGCACAATAACGGTCGGGCTGCACACTATGCTAAGCAAAGATTTTTAGCTTACGTGTTTTTACGCCACGCCCTTAATTACATCAGGCACACCCCCAGTTTTTTTATCCCACTTCCTTCCTTCAGTCCTGAGCAAGCCTAAAAGCACCACACGTGCTTTCAGAATCACTAAAATATATTAGTGACTCTGAATGCTCACACGGTGGACTTCTATATACACTCAGCCCCTCCCCCCGGCGTATCCTAGAAACCATCTTCAGAGCAGATAAGTGAACTCATTATTATCCGTTTTAAAGAGTGGAGTAGCCCCCGCCTTGGTAGAGCCAGCTCTGCTCTGAAGAGTCTTGCCCTGATGACCTTGAATAATTCTTAAACAGATTATTGCAAATAGCAATCTCCTTTCATTTATTTTTAATCTAGGTAATGTGTGAGATTGTATTATAGACATGCAACATCCATACAAAATGTTTCATTTAGATCCAAACAGGATCTCAGCTATGAGAAATGGTAGGATGTCACAGTGATTATTTGCAGTAGTATTAGTGGGTTTCTACTGTGTTACAATATTGGAAAAATACATCACTATCCCTGAATATTAACTATAAACACATTGGAATTTGAACCAGTGTGCCTGTGCACTGTTTGTGATTTGGCCAAAAGGACACAAGAAAGCTGAAACTGGATCATAAATTCAAAGCTGATCCGCACAGAGGCATGCAAAATACGTTTGGCCGAGGGCACTCCAAGTCCTTAAGATGTCCCTGAGCTGCCACTGTGTAGTTATTTAGAAAAGAAAAGGTTCACTGGCACTGTGGAAGGAGGCCGGTTGCCCCGTTTTCCTAATATATATATCAGTGTAGCTTTGTCGTGGTTGCAGATGCTCTGCACTGCACTTTCTCATTTCAAACATGACACAACCATTGTATGCCAGTCACCAATAGGAAGGCCACCCCCTTGGCTGGACTGGCCTTAGCAGGCATTAGGCGTTTGCCTGGAAGGCTGGGGGTCAGTTTTAGAGCAGTGGGGGCCAGTTGTGGTACTGGGGGCAGTTTTGCAGTGATGTTGCAATTTGGGCCCTCAGTAACAAAAGCACCAGTGCTGGGGACCGGGTTTAAGCAGTAGTGCTCGACACTTGCCCCCCCTTGCCCCTCCACCCCATCTCGGTGGGTGGGAGCCAGTGCGGCAAAATTGCCAGCGCTACTTTGGATTCCCAGTCCAGCCCTGCCTGCCTCATCAAACAGGCCTCCTCTGTTCCAATACCTAGGTCATTTATCTGCACAATCAAGCAGGAACTCCAGTGTCAGAACCCCTGTCACTGCACCCACACACGCAGTTGAGTTCTTGGCGCACATTGCCGTGGCTGGTGCGCACAGAGACCTCACTCTGCCGCACACAGAGGAAATAAATTAGAGGGAACATTGGTCCTGAGTCCCGTATAGCAATGACCCCAACTTCGTGGCAATGGCCACACCACCAGACTCCCTTCGATTAGTGAGGAGGATTTTCATATTGAAGGCTGGCGAATAGTGGGGCCCTGAACCTGCACTACGCAGGCCGGTGGGGCCACCAACGTATGCACGTGGCTGAGGGCCCTTCTTCATCGCCACCTCTGGCCTACACTACGGTCAACAGAGCTCACAATACAGATAGAGTCCCGATTCCACGTGACGCAGTCCAGTAGGCAACACACATTACTCCCAGTGAGGCCATCCACACCAAGGACCAGCACAGGCTCATTCAGTGTCAATGCTTCTGGTACCACTAACCCTATTTAACAGAAACCAATCCCACATGTGTAACTGTGTCCTGAGTCCGCAATGGCAGTGACCCCAACTTCGTGGCAGCGACCACAGCACCAGACTCCCTTCAGTCTTATTTGTTGTTCTTTTCTTTAAATATTTTTTTTACATGAATATCTATACAAGACTAAGATTCTTCTTTGTCCAACCGCAGAGGGACACTTCCGGGCCCAAGAACGGTGTTGGGGGTATGTTGGCAATGTGGGAAGTGGGTGCGTTACCTGCTAATGTGGGGAGAGGGAGCGTCAAAGGGGTATCTCTCACAGAAAGAACTGTTTTCACAAATACCTCAGACAGATGCCAGCTGACGGACTGAATCACAATATGATTCTTCAATATTTATGTAGTGTGAGTTATGAACAGTTCGCACCCAGGCTCGCAGAGGGACAGCTGTGGCCCATCCGCTCTACTCACACACGCAGTACTTTGAGCCGTCCCGTCATTGTGGCTATCCCTGCCCTGTTCCGTCATACGCCACTCCACTCCGATTACGTTCTGACGTTGGCCCCACAACAGCGAGTACGTCTGTCACAGACGTACTCGCTGTTGCTTTGCGGGTCAGTGGTGTAGTTCTCAACATCTCATGGCCACTCCCTGAGGGCAGGTTTGCACGTACATCACACCCATCCGCCACATGCGTCACAGGCCATGTGACCACGCAAATATAATAGATCGACCACGTCACATCCTTTTTTGCTGGTGCTGACTAGCTGGCGGACGCTCCACGGGTCTGAACCATAAAGAGTCCATGAAAAGTTGCGCAGAAGGTTAGTTGCATGCTCAGCTGTATAACCATCAGGGGCCTACCATCCCCTTGGCGCAGACTTCATATGCATAGGGTTAGTGCCACGTGAAACTCATGTGGCCATCAGGGGTTTACCACCATGTGGCACGGACTTGAGTTCCACAGGCTTAGCGGCACCAAACCCCGAGGTGCTCTCTGCCATTGACGACTCAGGACTCTGTGACGTGTGTGAGATCTGCGGAGCCACGGAGAAGCTGATGTGGTCTCCACCATTCAGGACTTAGCGACATCTATAAGATCTGCACAGAATCTGATGTGGTCTCTGCCATTCAGGACTCAGCAACACATCTGAGATCGGCAGGGTTTTGACGGGCATGTGCAGTCCGCCCACTGCTGCACACTCCGCCGGCACCAGGTAATTATTTGCTCATGGATGCGCAGAGGCGACAGTGTGTTTCTTTCTCTCTCTCTCTCTCGTTTCATTCCTTTCCTTCTCTCTCTCTCTCTCTCTTCATTCCTTTCCTTCTATCTCTCGCTGCCTTCTTCCTTTCTCACACCCTTTCTTTCCTTCCCTCTCTTTATCTCTCTATGGCTTGATTTTCCTTCTCTGTTTCTCTCTATGTCCTTTGATATGCGCATTACGCACGTCCTTATTTTGTGCTTTATTTTCAAGGCTCTGTCGTCGCCATCAATGGGCCCCACAGGAGTCTTCCACTTTGTTATTTCTATGACTTTTGTTACATTTTGTTTTAGATTATTTTTTATATATGTTAATAAAACATTTTAATTTGAAAATAGTTCATGGTTTCTATATGTTTATAAAAAAAGAAAGCTTGACTCCAAAAAACTATTTACTTTTTTGTTGTTTTCTTAACTGCTGTGTGACTCTTTTTTGTTGTTTTTACTGTTATTTAGTGTTGGTGATGTCTGCAGTTTGCACCATCTTCCGAATACTGTGTTAGATTTATCTCAACTTTAGTTTCATTAAAGTGCTGATAATGAAATGCAGAGTAGCCGTTCCCGTGCAAAATGACACGAGGTGCACCTTTGCGATTTATTCTAAATACTAAAATCCTGTATTGAATTGCACTGAGGCAGTGGCTGCACTTACACTGTACACACAAAATCAATGAAGAAATCTCATTGTATTTATATTGATTGGGAATAGTGCGTCAGGTGCTGGATCTTGACGGGATACACTGCCCAGTTTGTATACTGTTGTGCACACGAAAAAAATCACATCACAACTTTCACAACAACAGCAATGCGAAAGAAATTCCAGCGATAAGCCACTTTACCACCAGGGATTTTACACCTGCTTTCTGCTGGTGTTAAGCAGGACGACTACCTGCTGCATGAAAGGAAACACAGCCAAGACTCAATGAGCATTATACAGGGATACCCATGAGGGCCACAACACTCATCGCAACAACCCCAGGCCAGCCAACGCCCCCCGAACCCGCATCTGAGCAAGTGTGTCCCTGTGGTCATTGTGTTAGCATGATAAGCACAAGCCCTACAACATCACACTGTGCTGTCTTCAGCAGACGTTACCATGTCACCTCAGCGTTGGCAATGACACTGGATATGTAGCTATGCACGCATCCTCCTGCATGCACAGCAGGCGTGTGCTGGTCCGGCGTACACAGGTCAGTGCAGGGGCATGCCTATCCGGCAAGGGAAACGAGGTGTCTTGCACATGTCGTGTGCAAGAAGTGCGATAAGTGTGTCTCTGTGTTCTGGTGTAGCCTGCCACAAGGGCCGCAGCAGACGATGTTGTAAAGTGGCATGCACCACCACCAAATGGCACTCTCATGGTGTAGTTGGAATGCGATAGGACATGCCCGGATAGGCATTAAAATGCTGAGCCGTACGAGAGCACGGGATCCAACAGCGCACCACACAAAAGTGTGGGGGCTAGTGGGAGGAATGAGCAGCTGTTTGGCAACATAACACACAGTCAACCCGCCCATGTGCCACATGCTGGGCATCTCCTCCAGGATGACCACGGTCGCAGACATCCCAAGACCGGCCTTTGTACACATCCTGTATGAATGCAGACTGGTTTCCACTTCTACGCTCACTCAGTGCGATTTTGGCGCGTTGTGTGAATTGTGCTCCTTGTTGGTGTGTTTCATGTTGCCCATTTGTCTGGCAATAAAGGAAGTGCTTGTAAGGGAGCTTTCCCATTGGGAATTTCTTTTACCTGCGACGAGGTTATCATGGCAATAAGGGAGAGTCCTTCTGGTAAGGCGCCTGGCCCGGACGGTATACCAATTGATGTTTTTAAATCTGAAATCCTCCTCTGGGCCCCCATTTTAACCAATGTCATGAATAGTGCTAACTCTTTCGGGCTTATCAACTTGGACCGAGGCTATAGTGGTCCCTATCTTTAAAAAGGGCAACAGACAAGATCCAACCTGCTATCGGCCCATTTCACTTCTAGACGCCTTAATGAAGTTAGCTGGTCGTATTATTTTAAAGCGAATTCAACTCTGGGCTAAGGAAGGTAACATTATATCTAACCTCCAGTACAGCTTCCGTTGCGGTATGGGAACCACTGAGCAGAGTTTAAACTTGTATCTTTTAATTTCCAAGTACACCCAGGCCAGGAAAAGTAATCTTTTCATTACTTTTATCGACCTGAGCTCTGCTTTCGACTGTGTGGACCATAACCAACTTTGGTCCACACTATTTGACCTAGGCATTGATGAAACAATACTCAATTTCATCAAGGAACTATATAGGGGTGCTGGGGGCCAGGGTGCGCTTTGGTAAGCAAGGTGAGTGTTCGTCAAAATTTTCCAGCAAGAGGAGAGTGAGACAGGGGTGCATTTTAGCACCCCTGCTCTTCACCCTATATATAAACTCTATTGGCAACCATCTTAAGGGCTTACCGTATGACTATCCTTCATCTCAGGGCCAGCCTGTCCCCCTACTCCTATATGCCGACGACGCTGCCATCATGTTGCAAACCAGGCTAGGTCTGCAGAGGGCGGTCTCAAATTTAATAATTACATGAAAGATAAAGGATTAAAAGTCAATATCAATAAAACATATACTATGGCTTGTGGGCATGGCACCAAGAAAGCAACCTGTCCTATATTCCTTGAGGGTAGGAGGATAGAGACAACGGATCACTTCCCCTATCTCGGAATATCATTTGATAGGAAATGCACTTGGCACACTGCAGTAAAAACAAGAAAATTAGCCTTCTCTAGGGCGGTTGGTGCACTGCATAATTTTGCGGTAAAACTTGGGGGCAGACCCGTTAAGGAACTGATCTCAATATATCAGGCCAAAGGTATATCTACGGCCACCTACAGATCAGGTATCTGGGGCATTGAAAATACAACATCTTCTGAAAAATACCACTGCACATCCCTACTCGTTATTTTTATCCAATTGGCATTCAGCCACGACAGTCCAATAATTCCAATGTCCTTGTGGTCCACAAAAGTATTCAATATGTACAATGTCCATTTGTATTCAGTATTCTTTATTATTGATTCCTTTCTTGCCACATCGTCACAGCCGACGCGCGTTTCGCCCTCCGCGGGCTTTTTCAAGGCAACAGTATGGTATGGTGAACGATGACCATTTGCACGAGTCAATAATTATAGCCGAGCCTTTAAGCAATAGTCCTTTAAGCCTCTAGTATTGTACATCAAGAATTTGTCAGTATGATTTCTATGTGGATGATCCATTCAAGTATTGGTGATCAAGTTAGTAAGCGCTTTCTGGAGCCTTGATAAGTTCCATCGCCAAAGCGAGTTTGTTGCGTGTTCACAGGGCGTCCTTCCTCCGCGTTCGCCTTCCCTCTGGGACGCCTCCTGAAACCTATCCTCAAAGCGTGGGGCCACCGCTCATGCATAATAGCCTATGTTAGACTGCAACAGTTAGAAAATGACACTGTGGCACACGCTATATCTAGCTTTTTAAAATTATAGGTTAAGTTTAGAAACTCAGTGTAAAGAACTCTATTTTTGTACATATCAGTATTTTAGAATTTTTAACAACCTGTTTTATTAATTTGGAATTGCTCTGATTGTAATAACAATGATTTTAACGTCTTGTACATACTTGGCACTTTCTGATTGTATGTTCTTTTTTAACTTGTATGCTTTTATGAATTCCTTTTGAATATCGAATAAATCTTCCAAAAAAAAAAAATGTTGCCCATTGTTTGTCTATACTTGTGCTGTACTTGATTGTGCATGTCAGCAGTGCAACGTATTCTATCCACCCACTTTCTAGAACATTCTACAGCACGTGCAGGTTAAAAGTTCATAATTTTTTTTAAACCTTACAATATTTTCTTTGCAACATTTTCTCGAACATTTAACGGCACATGAAGGTTAAAAGTTCACAATTGTTTTAAGTTCGAACAGTGCCTTCCAAATGCAAGTAGGAGGTGTGGTAGAGTTGAACAAATGTTATCCTATGATATGTACTCTACGTTGAAACTGCTTTTTCTTAACCAATCACAAAGTTGCTTTTTCACAAAACAAATGTCCTCCCTACTTTTAATAAACAATGCTTTTCGTGCCCCAATCACGTTTCGTTTTGTATGGCAAAAAAAAAAGTAGTTCCCCCATCTTTAAACATGTCTCTCATTCTACAAAGGAACTGCATGAGCTACAGACATCTTTCCATACCTTCCAGCCATACCTTGAAAATGCTAGTGTGGATCCTAGGACATAGCTATATTTTCTGGTGCAAGAGGTATGCAGAACAGAGACGTTTTGACTTAAACCTAGGTTTACAAAATGTGGACATTAAATGGTTTGCACCAAGAAGATTGAAGTGGCACCAATTATTGCCTTTGGATAAAACCTGTTTGCTTCTCCAACCCCCTGACCTCATGATTGTGCACTGTGGTGGAAACGACCTAGGCACATTGACTCGGGTAGGTTTGGAAATGCTTATGAAGGACACCTTTGGACAATTGATGTTACTTTTGCCTCAAACTGTCTTCGTATATTCAAATATATGCCAAAGACCGAAGTGGAAATTGTCAAAATAATTTTGTCCTCAGATTGAAAAATCTAGGAAGGAAGTCAACAAAGCTGTGTCTGCATACCTCAGAGACCACAAAATGGGGTCCATCTACAACAAGAACATACGTTTTGATATGGCTGATATCTAGAGAAGTGATGAAGTACACTTCACAGATCAGGGAAATCGAGTTTTCCTGAATAACTTGAAGCTGTGCATCCGCACTTATATGTAGCTCCAAATAATAAACAAAAGGGCTCTTTTTAGAGCCACCCTATAACTGACAACTTAGGCCTGCTATTTTAGGGCCAGATGAAGTCAACTCCCGGACCCTCGACAAAATGTTTTCTCCACACAGCTGTGGCGTAGCGGCCAGACCATCGGACTTTGCAGCACAGAGCTTTCGCTTCGATCACCACCTCTACTCACGCATAGGGGTGAGTAGTTCGTGCTTTACAAATACTGTATTGATTAACCTTCACACTCCCTGTATAACACCACCTAAACACCATATACAAGGTCCCGTGTTCCAAACAAAACTTCCTCCTACTACGTATAAAATATTGCTGACACTACTTGGACAGGTGTGACACAGCGCCCGGAGCACATAACTTCACACCATAGTACACACCGTTTGGGTTCACAGTTTCATCCCCGAGTCTGGCAGCAGCTCAATTTAGCAGCATGACACTCTAGGAAATCCCTCACTTAATTTCCGTACCCCGCACTTAGTAGTGGTCAGTAGTTCAGCCCCATCAGGCCTGTAGGAGTGAGTAGTTTGCACTTTACAAAGACCGAATTGATTTGATACGCGTGAATTTACCTTTGCACTCCCTGTATAACACCCCCTAAGCACCATACACAACTTACAATGTTCAAAACAAAAGTTCCTCCGAGTAGGTATAACTAAATGCTGACACTACTTAGACAGATGTGGCACACCGGCCAGAGCACATGACTTCACAGCATATGACATACAGTTTGGGTTCATGCTGTCATCCCCGAGTTCGGCCGCAGCTCAGCTTAGTACCATGAGACTCTAGACAATACCTCACATATTTTCCGTACACCAGGACTTATTAGCCAGTGGGGGTCAGTAGTTCGTCCTAGTAAATATAAACACATGTTGACACTACTTCCACAGGTGTAGTGCTGCTGCCACAGCACATGACTTCACAGCATAAGACACACAGTTTGGGCTCACACTTTAATCCCCTAGTCCCGCAGCAGCCTCACCTTAGCAGCATCAGACTCTAGGCAATACCTCACTAAATACTTCGCTTCGCACCCCTTCTATAGCACACCCTAAACACCCCACAGAGGTTACAGTGCTCTTACCCTCCTCTTTCCCACTCTTTTCGCCCTTTTTCCCCTTACTCACTTCAACGGAATCACAAAATGGTGGCCAACACTTCCTAGTTGCAACCGCTCGCACCGCTCGCAGCCAATAAGCAGCAAGCTCGTGCTCGTAACGCCTCAGCCAATCAGATGGCAGAATTCCCAAATATCGATATCTGTAAATTTCGATATTTCTCAAAAACTACTGAACGGATTTACACCAAACAAACAAAAGCGTGCTTTCTAGACCAAGACCCTTTTCCCTGCCAAATTTCGGGTAATTCCATTCACCCGTTCGACCTGTAGCCATGTTTAAAGATTCCTATAGAAATTAATATGGAGAAAACACGTTTTGGGACCCCCTTTTTTTCTCTGCCCCTCTTGATGAATCACTCCCAAACTTTCAACATAGGAGCTGATATAAAAAAATAATTAGTTTGGAAAATTTCATGAAGATTCATCAAACAACGCCAAAGTAATAAGCAAAACTAAAAATGCTCTTCCTATGGAAACTTGGTCCTAACTATAACTACCTACTGACACCCGCCAGTAGGTAATATATATATTTATTCCATCTTTTATAGTTCGCTTAGCCCAAGCCAATTGTTCCGGTGATCCCGCGGCAGGGTAGTGAACCCCATTACATCCACAAAATCCTGTAAGTTTCAACCGGATCCAAATAACTCCAGTCACGAAAAACCACAGTGCCGCGACTCCAATACAACAGCGTGTTTATTCACACAGCAGCAACAACTTCCCAACGCGTTTCAGAGCCTTCCCCTCCTTGATCACGGGTAAGGTTACAAGTTACTTCAGTTTCTTTTTTAAAGAATCCACCATGTGATATGTACTCTCAATAGACATAAAATAAATCTTTTGTCAGTTTCTAATTTGCACTTCATTGCTATATTGTGGATGACCAGAGACGATTTATTTATTATTGATGAGGGGTTAAGCAATAGCATGTGGCACTTTATTGAGACCCTTCGGGAGCGGAATAATTACCGCTGAGCACATGGCACTTTAACATTGCCGGACAGGCCAAGGGAAAAATAATCTTCCTGTGTTTTTTAGAATTAACTTCTTGAAAACTACATTTACACACAGGCTATTGCCCCTCTTTTTCTTGCTATTGATGTACAGGCCTCACTCTTTTTCAACAGAAGGTGCATTGGAGAACATCTCCGATTGTCTGTGCAATAGTTGGTTTATCTTTTTCGGCTAAATTATATTTTCTGCTGTTCCTTACTCTGATGCAACGAAATATAATGAAAAGTGTATTGTAAATAGATAAAAAACGAGGGGATAAAAACAAATGCCTATCACATGAAAATAAAAAAAATAAAAAAGTAAGAAAAGTACAAAAATGGAGAAAAAGAAGAAAGAGGGAAAAACAAATTAATGAGTATAGAAACACAGACATAAATGTAACAAGGTTCTTTTTAAATGTAATGAAGTAAATCACTAATTGCGGGAAATTATGGCCAAAAAAAAGCAATTAAATGTGTCGCTCTAGTGGTCACCCATGGGTCAATGACATGGAAAAGGGACACAGAATATAAGGAACAAAATGTTGAACCCACAGTGACCCAGTAGAAGGCATTTTGCCAAAACGCCTCGGTCTGAGATTGTGAAGATAAGGACTGTGCATTTGTGCCTTTTGAAAGTCAAATAAATATGAACTTTTAAAAACTGACCTGGAAACAGTGGAGTCGGAGTTTGTTGGACGGGTGCCGGCGGATTAGGTGTTCAAGAGGAGGAACTCCAAAGGGAGACATATTTCACGCTCCGTCCTTCAAGGGTGTCAAGGCGGAGCACTGCAGCACGAGGATCGCGGTAATCCGAACGAGATTTGTGTGGAAGGGAAGGGAAATACCGCAGCCCTCCATTGACCGGCAACCAAAGGAAACGGAAGCGCCGGGCACATGGAGTCTGCCGCACTGCATGGAGGTAAGGGAGTGACTGACACGGGAGTCGGACAGCCCTGGGGGGGGTCATGACCAGCCAACGTGCAGATGCATGCAGCCGTGCGACAGGAGTGAGGAAGAGTAAAGTCTGGTGTTAGCTGCGTAAGCAACGGGATACAGAATCACTGCGGGACAAGGAGGGAGAGTACTTTCCCCTAGCAGTGATATCCATTGCAGTCCAACAAACAGAGTGAAACTACAAATGGGAATTGGCAAAACATGGCATGGTTTAAGGGAACAATCCTTGAAAATTAGGATAACAGTCTATCGTAGTCCATCGGAAAGGGTTACAATTGTGCAACATTGTGTATTACTGGGAATAATTGTAACAATTGCAACAGATATTTATTGTGGCTTAAAGCAAAGAACCAAGAACAGCCCAATCAATTAATTACACATTGGGTGAAATCTGTAAACACTTAGAAACAAAGGAGAGAAACGTGCTTTCCAGAGTAATAGAGGAGAGACAAGCAAAATGGCAATTGGCTGCAAAATGCACCTTCCAAGAGGGCACGAGTCTAGGGGGATCAGAGAGTACTGAAAATGGAAAAAACAGAACATGAACTCAAATTGTGAGGGATTTGAAGCACGCACGACATGCAGAAGCTAAACAGTGGTGGGAAATGACATCCATTACCAAATACTTGGAAAGTGAAAGAATACCAAGGGGTCTAAGGATAACGCTATTATCAACCTATGAGGACATGGACGAAGATCTAATTAACAATTGGTGGGGAAATAGAGAGGAATGCTCAGTGAGATTGATGAAAACACCGATTGAACATGCAAGAAAGAAAATGAAGTTACAGTCAGAGAAGATTGAAATAATCAACAAAGAGCTGGAGACATACAAAGAGACGGTACCCTAAAAGATCAACTTAGTAAGATGAAGAGATAATGGAACAAAATGCAGGAAAGTTCATGAGAGACAGGCTGGATTACCAATATTTACTGATGAAATGAACGCTATGAATATGTTATGTAACCGACCACTTCTTTTTGTAACTACATGCTGACCCAGGTCGGTGAGCAAAGGGTTTACCCCATTATCACCTACCACTCTCACGTGCAGGTATCTATCTGCGAGGGTAACTGTTCTATTTATAAATCACTAATTAGGGTGTACCATGAGTGACCGTGAAACCCTATCATATACTGAAGAATATATTAAAAATCTTTTGGAAGGAGAATCAGGGCAGGCTTTTCTATCTACAAAGACCACACTTCTAGACCAATCACTTAATGAAAAGATCATTAAGTTGGAGAGACTTGAGAAAAAATTGGTCCGTACCAGACTCCATGGATATGCTTTGACCCAACATCTGCAGGCTAATATAATACCTACTGGACTCCAAGTCAGAAATGAACCAGCGATTTTTGTAGACAACCCCAAATTCAAGGAGGGATTTAGTTTTGTGGCCAATACTTGCTCACGCCACTGGATGGTGTTGGGCATAGATACAGCCAAAATACAGGTGGAATCTCTGATGAAAGAGATCGACTTACTTAAGGCAGAGATCAAGAGCCACAGTGCATTTGCCAATGCACGAGATACACTAGAGAAACTGGAAAAAACCCTTGATGATTTTGATATCGAAGCTCAATCTAAAAAACTTGACAAACTGAGCAAGGACATTGCCAACTACGACAAGAAGAAGACCTATCCCTATCTAGCGGAAGATTATTTCAACCAAGACACCCAAGGAAGATTCACCAACAGGGGAAGAGGTGGCTATCGAGGGAGGAGAAAATTCACTAATTTTTCTGATTCCTCATATAGCTCAGGAAGCGACTCAGGTACACCGGGACCTACCCCATACGACGGTTACCAGGACCAATGGTACCAACCCCAACCAGAGTGGCAGCCTCTTTTAGGGGGGCCCACATGGCGACCGCCCAGAGGAAGAGGCAACTACCCGAACAGAGGCAGAGGACAGACCTGGCCAACTCGAGCAAGAGGTGGGAACAACCAACGACAATGGGAAGGTGGACACCCCCAAGACAATCCACAGAAACAGGTCCGGTTCCAATCGGAGGGCCATGGAGAAATCAGTACGAGACGCAAAACGTACAGATGGTGATAGAATCCAGTCCCATAGTAAATCTGTCTCAATATGTTTTGACACCGGAAGAGTCCAGCGTGCAGAACAAGGGTTTGTCATTTGTACCCACTTCTTACCCCAATCAATTCAACATACGATCTGAGCTTACTCGCTTCTTCCGGAAGATCCGATTAAAACATTTCTTTTTGAATTCTCCACCCCCGACTACAACTTCAGCGACCGGACTAAGACCCCCCTCGACATTTACTCCCAAAGCTCATCAGACATCACATAGGATCCTTGCATATGAAAGTATGGTGATGAGAGATGTGATGAACATTTGTACCACTCGCTCCTATGTACAACATAACATCACTCAAGGCGAAAGACGAGCCCTGGAAACTTTGAGGAACAATAAACTACTCGTGATAAAACCTGCGGACAAGGGTGGGGCGATTGTTCTACAGGATTTCCAACATTACAAAGAAGAAATATATTCCCAACTTCGGGATGGGGTAAGCTATACTGTTAGCCGGACTAACCCTACCAGGGATATCAGAAGACAGATTCAAGAAATCACAGGAAGAGGAAAAGATTCGGGCTTTCTGAGCACCAAGGAATATGAGTACCTGAATGTTGCACAGCCAAGAACCCCAACGATCTATACGTTACCCAAGATCCATAAGAAAATGACAAAACCGCCAGGTCGCCCCATTGTATCGGGCTGTGGCTCTCTATTAGAACCATTGTGTAAATATATAGACACCTTCTTGAAACCACTGGCAGCTGGGACTTCCACCTACGTCCGGGACACCATGCAAATCATCAATCAAGTTGACAATGTTACATTTGACCAGGATAAACAACTACTTGTGACACTAGATCTAGTGTCACTATATACAAGCATTCCTCAAGACCCAGCACTGGCGACAATGAGAAAAGTTCTGGATAGGAGAGTCCAACCACCTCAGGTACCAACGGACTTCATCATCGAGCTCCTGGAGGTGGCAATGAAGAAAAACTTTTTCGTATTCCAAGATGAATACTTCTTCCAGAGTAAGGGAGTAGCAATGGGGGCAGCCTTTGCTACTGACCTAGCCATACTATACATGGCGGAATTTGAACAGGACCACATCTTATCATCTAGAAATCCATATGAAAACAACATTTGGATGTGGAGACGGTATATCGATGATGTGCTGATGTTGTGGACAGGAAACGAAGATGAATTGAATTCATTTTTTACATGGCTTAACACTCAATCCCAAGACATTCAATTTACTATGAACATGAGTAGAACCTCGATTGATTTCTTAGATATCAGCATCAAAGTTCAGAATGGCCATCTTCACACCACCCTCTACCGAAAACCCACGGAAAGAAACAGTCTACTACGATACTCGAGCCACCACTCACGGAGTCTCCGTGACAACCTACCATTCGGCCAGTTCCTCCGAGTGAGGAGGAATTGCTCACTCAAAGAAGACTATTTTTCAGAATCGGATCTCCTGATCGGGAGATTGATGGAAAGGGGATATCCGAGACGACTGGTGACAAGGGCGAGAAAGAGGGCTTGGTTCAGCCCAAGGGAAGATCTGCTCCAACCTAAAGAACACCTTGCCAATCCAGACAGGATGGTCTGTGTCACCACATTCTGCACAAAGAGCAACCTCATTAAGAAGGCAGTCAATAAACACTGGGAGATGGTATCAGATGTCATCGACCACAAAGAACTTCCGATGCACGCTTTCAAAAAGGCGAAAAATATCAGGGATAAAGTGGTGTGTTCACTTCTAGAAACTCCAGCTCCTCCGACCCTACAAAGTATCTGGAATCTTCCCCAAGTAATAGGTCACTTTAAATGCACCAAGTGTAAAGCCTGCCCACTTACCTTAGAAACCAAGGTATGGGAATATCGGAACCATAAGGTGAATCTCAAAACAATGACTAATTGTAACACAAGTGGTGTTATCTATGCCATTATATGTCCGTGTGACCTTGTATATATTGGACCGACAAAACAACATGTAAAGAAGCGTATTCTTCAACACTGTAGTCGGATAAGGTGTCAGACACCGGGCTCCCCTTTGGTCGAACACTTCATGTCTAAAGCCCACACCCCAGAATCTTTCAAATGGCTGGTGGTTGAGAAAATTGAGATTGGACCTAGGGGGGGTGATTTGAATTCGCTACTTAACTTGCGGGAATGTAAATGGATGTACACTCTGGACACTGTGGATAATGGTCTTAATGAACTTGATGCTACCTACTCACAGCTAGCGGGACTGACATCTGATCCCTGATTTTTGTAAATGCTTCCTGTACAGAAAAGGGTTCACTAGGATATGTTTCACTATACAGAATTAGTTGATTACTGACCCAGTTGAGCCAATGATTACATTCTACTTAGATAATGTCTAACAATACCATCTAAGAACACTGTGTTATATTACTGTGGATATGTGTCCTACGCACAACTAGTGGGACTGACATCTGATCCCTGTTTGTAAACCATGCTCTTTGCATAGATAATGAAATATGTTGATATACCTCACTATACAGAATTGTTCCACCATTTAGTCAGCTGGACCAATGTGAAACTTTTGATTTAGATAACACCCAATAACACCATTTTAGACTACTGGGTTACGTGACTGTGAAAATAGTAGAACCTACCTCAATTTCTCTTTATTCATAAAGGGATATGAGATTAGCCCCAATGTATATTAATATTGCTAGACTAACAAATCCATAATTAGGTTTTAGGTATGCCATTCACAGGAATATATGGAAGTTTATGTAGCCTCCCCTTTTTGAATTATCAGGATAGTTTACCTCGTTTTAAACATCAGAAAGTGTATGTGCACGCTTGAACGTTAGTAATCATATATGTGCCTTTGGCCAAGACCGACATTAGCCGATTTGATGATGTCTATAAACACGCTAGTGCCTCTGACACTCGCGCACTTGGACAGAATAGTGACTCTACCAGCGCGCATGCGCAGTCCAGTCACACCCGCGGCATCAGCATCCAGCGTCGGCACCGCGAGGTACTCTGGCACGCCCCCTGAGACACGCCCCCAGGAATAAGCATTTCTGAGTGACTCCGTTGAGGCGCTGGTTGTTCATGCCGTGGATTAACTCCAGCAGACCAACAGGTACGTGGGACAGATAGGCTGGTCATTCCGCGCTGCCTGGCCCAGTTTCTAACAGCGCTGTAAGCAGTCTCCTGCATTTATTTCTACCCACAATAACGCTACAAGTAGGTCCCTGCACCCCAGGTTTTCATTAAGAAACCCCGATCTGTTTACAGACCCAAGGTGTTTTTAGTACCCTAGCAACTCTGTTGTTTCTCCGCCCATTACAGCGCTATTAATATGCCCCCGCGCTTGGGGTCCTCCATTGTAATTAGAGGTCTCGATCTGTCTCCGGTGACGAGGAGACCAGATCCACTTAATTAACCATCACAACCCAAAATTTCTTGCGTTTTAAATTGGGATTACCTTGGGGATCAGTGATCACCTTAAATTCTCCTTTTGTAACGTCGTACTTATGGCGACCTATTACACAATGACTCAAGTTAAGATTGTCTTTGTGACTTTGGTTTCTACAGATGGTGTGTGAGAACCTCTTCTAGACTAATCCTTCTAGTTGGTGTGTGACTGATACCACACTTACGAATACGAATAAAAGAATTTTCCAAGTAAGTTCATCCTTCCCAAATTCCGCGAATCCCACCTGTACATCCTAATCACTGTGTACTTCTTCCACTGGTATAGAGATACATGGATACAATTTTTATCCACAGATCCCACGCCAATTCCCAACCCATCCGGGACTGCAAACATCCACCTAAGGTTCACTTACCTAGAAGAATCTAGTAAGTAGGGGCATCTCCATTGTGGGTTGACTCCTCCCTGACCTGCCCGACCTAAAACCTTCCTTAATGTTAATTGTTCCTTCACAGAACACCACCACCGGCGCAAGTCTCCAACTGAGGTGGGACTCCTTTACACGCCTGAATGAATGTAGGTACACGAGTTGAGGAAACATTGATTGATGGCCTTTTTAACAGTTTTTATTTCACCCTACTGAGTGATATACGTATCTATTTCCGTAGGTGCTCACTAACACTATCTTCACTGTCCTGATGAAGACCCTAAACTGAGGAACCACCCGCCCTTACTACCGGGGTCGAAACGTCGACAACAGTACTCTCCAACATACACGTCACACTAGAATTTGCCATATTTGGTCCTCGTGTATTGTTTGTATAGGGAACAGCGTGATCTATTATAGACGGGAAATGTTTTAAGATTAATTTTGAATTGTCTACAGGACACAATTCCTTTTCTTTGTCCCTCCATCTATTCCAACCACACCCTACCCTACTGAATCTGGAACCCCTCTTTTTGACACCCACTGAGCACTATTTTGAACAATGACCACATCCATTGTTATGTATTGTATGAATTAAATACAAAATAACTGTGTAAATATTGGATATCACTGCTTATAGCTGAATTAAATTCAGTTCAGTTTTGACTTGGTTTATGTGTACCTTCTAACCATTTACTGATGAAATGAACGCTATGAATATGTTATGTAACCGACCACTTCTTTTTGTAACTACATGCTGACCCAGGTCGGTGAGCAAAGGGTTTACCCCATTATCACCTACCACTCTCACGTGCAGGTATCTATCTGCGAGGGTAACTGTTCTATTTATAAATCACTAATTAGGGTGTACCATGAGTGACCGTGAAACCCTATCATATACTGAAGAATATATTAAAAATCTTTTGGAAGGAGAATCAGGGCAGGCTTTTCTATCTACAAAGACCACACTTCTAGACCAATCACTTAATGAAAAGATCATTAAGTTGGAGAGACTTGAGAAAAAATTGGTCCGTACCAGACTCCATGGATATGCTTTGACCCAATATCTGCAGGCTAATATAATACCTACTGGACTCCAAGTCAGAAATGAACCAGCGATTTTTGTAGACAACCCCAAATTCAAGGAGGGATTTAGTTTTGTGGCCAATACTTGCTCACGCCACTGGATGGTGTTGGGCATAGATACAGCCAAAATACAGGTGGAATCTCTGATGAAAGAGATCGACTTACTTAAGGCAGAGATCAAGAGCCACAGTGCATTTGCCAATGCACGAGATACACTAGAGAAACTGGAAAAAACCCTTCATGATTTTGATATCGAAGCTCAATCTAAAAAACTTGACAAACTGAGCAAGGACATTGCCAACTACGACAAGAAGAAGACCTATCCCTATCTAGCGGAAGATTATTTCAACCAAGACACCCAAGGAAGATTCACCAACAGGGGAAGAGGTGGCTATCGAGGGAGGAGAAAATTCACTAATTTTTCTGATTCCTCATATAGCTCAGGAAGCGACTCAGGTACACCGGGACCTACCCCATACGACGGTTACCAGGACCAATGGTACCAACCCCAACCAGAGTGGCAGCCTTTTTTAGGGGGGCCCACATGGCGACCGCCCAGAGGAAGAGGCAACTACCCGAACAGAGGCAGAGGACAGACCTGGCCAACTCGAGCAAGAGGTGGGAACAACCAACGACAATGGGAAGGTGGACACCCCCAAGACAATCCACAGAAACAGGTCCGGTTCCAATCGGAGGGCCATGGAGAAATCAGTACGAGACGCAAAACGTACAGATGGTGATAGAATCCAGTCCCATAGTAAATCTGTCTCAATATGTTTTGACACCGGAAGAGTCCAGCGTGCTGAACAAGGGTTTGTCATTTGTACCCACTTCTTACCCCAATCAATTCAACATACGATCTGAGCTTACTCGCTTCTTCCGGAAGATCCGATTAAAACATTTCTTTTTGAATTCTCCACCCCCGACTACAACTTCAGCGACCGGACTAAGACCCCCCTCGACATTTACTCCCAAAGCTCATCAGACATCACATAGGATCCTTGCATATGAAAGTATGGTGATGAGAGATGTGATGAACATTTGTACCACTCGCTCCTATGTACAACATAACATCACTCAAGGCGAAAGACGAGCCCTGGAAACTTTGAGGAACAATAAACTACTCGTGATAAAACCTGCGGACAAGGGTGGGGCGATTGTTCTACAGGATGTCCAACATTACAAAGAAGAAATATATTCCCAACTTCGGGATGGGGTAAGCTATACTGTTAGCCGGACTAACCCTACCAGGGATATCAGAAGACAGATTCAAGAAATCACAGGAAGAGGAAAAGATTCGGGCTTTCTGAGCACCAAGGAATATGAGTACCTGAATGTTGCACAGCCAAGAACCCCAACGATCTATACGTTACCCAAGATCCATAAGAACATGACAAAACCGCCAGGTCGCCCCATTGTATCGGGCTGTGGCTCTCTATTAGAACCATTGTGTAAATATATAGACACCTTCTTGAAACCACTGGCAGCTGGGACTTCCACCTACGTCCGGGACACCATGCAAATCATCAATCAAGTTGACAATGTTACATTTGACCAGGATAAACAACTACTTGTGACACTAGATATAGTGTCACTATATACAAGCATTCCTCAAGACCCAGCACTGGCGACAATGAGAAAAGTTCTGGATAGGAGAGTCCAACCACCTCAGGTACCAACGGACTTCATCATCGAGCTCCTGGAGGTGGCAATGAAGAAAAACTTTTTCGTATTCCAAGATGAATACTTCTTCCAGAGTAAGGGAGTAGCAATGGGGGCAGCCTTTGCTCCTGACCTAGCCATACTATACATGGCGGAATTTGAACAGGACCACATCTTATCATCTAGAAATCCATATGAAAACAACATTTGGATGTGGAGACGGTATATCGATGATGTGCTGATGTTGTGGACAGGAAACGAAGATGAATTGAATTCATTTTTTACATGGCTTAACACTCAATCCCAAGACATTCAATTTACTATGAACATGAGTAGAACCTCGATTGATTTCTTAGATATCAGCATCAAAGTTCAGAATGGCCATCTTCACACCACCCTCTACCGAAAACCCACGGAAAGAAACAGTCTACTACGATACTCGAGCCACCACTCACGGAGTCTCCGTGACAACCTACCATTCGGCCAGTTCATCCGAGTGAGGAGGAATTGCTCACTCAAAGAAGACTATTTTTCAGAATCGGATCTCCTGATCGGGAGATTGATGGAAAGGGGATATCAGAGACGACTGGTGACAAGGGCGAGAAAGAGGGCTTGGTTCAGCCCAAGGGAAGATCTGCTCCAACCTAAAGAACACCTTGCCAATCCAGACAGGATGGTCTGTGTCACCACATTCTGCACAAAGAGCAACCTCATTAAGAAGGCAGTCAATAAACACTGGGAGATGGTATCAGATGTCATCGACCACAAAGAACTTCCGATGCACGCTTTCAAAAAGGCGAAAAATATCAGGGATAAAGTGGTGTGTTCACTTCTAGAAACTCCAGCTCCTCCGACCCTACAAAGTATCTGGAATCTTCCCCAAGTAATAGGTCACTTTAAATGCACCAAGTGTAAAGCCTGCCCACTTACCTTAGAAACCAAGGTATGGGAATATCGGAACCATAAGGTGAATCTCAAAACAATGACTAATTGTAACACAAGTGGTGTTATCTATGCCATTATATGTCCGTGTGACCTTGTATATATTGGACAGACAAAACAACATGTAAAGAAGCGTATTCTTCAACACTGTAGTCGGATAAGGTGTCAGACACCGGGCTCCCCTTTGGTCGAACACTTCATGTCTAAAGCCCACACCCCAGAATCTTTCAAATGGCTGGTGGTTGAGAAAATTGAGATTGGACCTAGGGGGGGGTGATTTGAATTCGCTACTTAACTTGCGGGAATGTAAATGGATGTACACTCTGGACACTGTGGATAATGGTCTTAATGAACTTGATGCTACCTACTCACAGCTAGCGGGACTGACATCTGATCCCTGATTTTTGTAAATGCTTCCTGTACAGAAAATGGTTCACTAGGATATGTTTCACTATACAGAATTAGTTGATTACTGACCCAGTTGAGCCAATGATTACATTCTACTTAGATAATGTCTAACAATACCATCTAAGAACACTGTGTTATATTACTGTGGATATGTGTCCTACGCACAACTAGTGGGACTGACATCTGATCCCTGTTTGTTAACCATGCTCTTTGCATAGATAATGAAATATGTTGATATACCTCACTATACAGAATTGTTCCACCATTTAGTCAGCTGGACCAATGTGAAACTTTTGATTTAGATAACACCCAATAACACCATTTTAGACTACTGGGTTACGTGACTGTGAAAATAGTAGAACCTACCTCAATTTCTCTTTATTCATAAAGGGATATGAGATTAGCCCCAATGTATATTAATATTGCTAGACTAACAAATCCATAATTAGGTTTTAGGTATGCCATTCACAGGAATATATGGAAGTTTATGTAGCCTCCCCTTTTTGAATTATCAGGATAGTTTACCTCGTTTTAAACATCAGAAAGTGTATGTGCACGCTTGAACGTTAGTAATCATATATGTGCCTTTGGCCAAGACCGACATTAGCCGATTTGATGATGTCTATAAACACGCTAGTGCCTCTGACACTCGCGCACTTGGACAGAATAGTGACTCTACCAGCGCGCATGCGCAGTCCAGTCACACCCGCGGCATCAGCATCCAGCGTCGGCACCGCGAGGTACTCTGGCACGCCCCCTGAGACACGCCCCCAGGAATAAGCATTTCTGAGTGACTCCGTTGAGGCGCTGGTTGTTCATGCCGTGGATTAACTCCAGCAGACCAACAGGTACGTGGGACAGATAGGCTGGTCATTCCGCGCTGCCTGGCCCAGTTTCTAACAGCGCTGTAAGCAGTCTCCTGCATTTATTTCTACCCACAATAACGCTACAAGTAGGTCCCTGCACCCCAGTCTTTCATTAAGAAACCCCGATCTGTTTACAGACCCAAGGTGTTTTTAGTACCCTAGCAACTCTGTTGTTTCTCCGCCCATTACAGCGCTATTGATATGCCCCCGCGCTTGAGGTCCTCCATTGTAATTAGAGGTCTCGATCTGTCTCCGGTGACGAGGAGACCAGATCCACTTAATTAACCATCACAACCCAAAATTTCTTGCGTTTTAAATTGGGATTACCTTGGGGATCAGTGATCACCTTAAATTCTCCTTTTGTAACGTCGTACTTATGGCGACCTATTACACAATGACTCAAGTTAAGATTGTCTTTGTGACTTTGGTTTCTACAGATGGTGTGTGAGAACCTCTTCTAGACTAATCCTTCTAGTTGGTGTGTGACTGATACCACACTTACGAATACGAATAAAAGAATTTTCCAAGTAAGTTCATCCTTCCCAAATTCCGCGAATCCCACCTGTACATCCTAATCACTGTGTACTTCTTCCACTGGTATAGAGATACATGGATACAATTTTTATCCACAGATCCCACGCCAATTCCCAACCCATCCGGGACTGCAAACATCCACCTAAGGTTCACTAACCTAGAAGAATCTAGTAAGTAGGGGCATCTCCATTGTGGGTTGACTCCTCCCTGACCTGCCCGACCTAAAACCTTCCTTAATGTTAATTGTTCCTTCACAGAACACCACCACCGGCGCAAGTCTCCAACTGAGGTGGGACTCCTTTACACGCCTGAATGAATGTAGGTACACGAGTTGAGGAAACATTGATTGATGGCCTTTTTAACAGTTTTTATTTCACCCTACTGAGTGATATACGTATGTATTTCCGTAGGTGCTCACTAACACTATCTTCACTGTCCTGATGAAGACCCTAAACTGAGGAACCACCCGCCCTTACTACCGGGGTCGAAACGTCGACAACAGTACTCTCCAACATACACGTCACACTAGAATTTGCCATATTTGGTCCTCGTGTATTGTTTGTATAGGGAACAGCGTGATCTATTATAGACGGGAAATGTTTTAAGATTAATTTTGAATTGTCTACAGGACACAATTCCTTTTCTTTGTCCCTCCATCTATTCCAACCACACCCTACCCTACTGAATCTGGAACCCCTCTTTTTGACACCCACTGAGCACTATTTTGAACAATGACCACATCCATTGTTATGTATTGTATGAATTAAATACAAAATAACTGTGTAAATATTGGATATCACTGCTTATAGCTGAATTAAATTCAGTTCAGTTTTGACTTGGTTTATGTGTACCTTCTAACCATTTACTGATGAAATGAACGCTATGAATATGTTATGTAACCGACCACTTCTTTTTGTAACTACATGCTGACCCAGGTCGGTGAGCAAAGGGTTTACCCCATTATCACCTACCACTCTCACGTGCAGGTATCTATCTGCGAGGGTAACTGTTCTATTTATAAATCACTAATTAGGGTGTACCATGAGTGACCGTGAAACCCTATTGCCAAGTGAGAGCAAAATAAGCTCAGAGCCAGGGTCCAGTGCGGATGAAACACCAAGGGAGAAACTGGATTTTCACAAGGTACTCTGGCTACTCTGAATGACCACGAGACAAGGAGGAAGAGGCTGCACACAGCAGGGACCACCAAAAGAGGACGCAGAACAAGAAGGGGCAAAAGGAAGAGGCAGAGGAAGGAACCGGAATAGGAAATAAATGGAGAAACAATTAATGCAAAATTCAAAACCCCTAGTAGTCAATATTTCATCAGTGACATTAACGATAATCAAAAGGGTCTGCTCAATTTAGGCTTACCATTCTGCCCAGTCTCTCGTCCAGACTTAGTGGACACAAGAATTGAAATTTACAAATATGTAAGAAAATTCAAATTACATCAAATGAAGCATAACGTGAGAATGCGAGAGACATCAGAAATCAGTAAGCATTCTTCATTCCAAATTGCGGACGTCCCAGACTTACTAAACATTCAAGATTTGGACCAGGTTAACAGCATGGGGGACACATCAGAAGGAGGATCCACCTCTGAGCGATCAATCGAAAGGCTCCAAAATATGGGCTTTATAACAAATGGACATGTAAGTAGCGGCTTGAAACCAGGAAGTAAATTCTGCCCGCAGCTTCTGCTGGGGAATCCCTTGGATCTTTTTCACGAGTTGGTGGTCGATGACTTGAATAACATTCAAAAGAATTGGAAGACTGACTATGCTAAAAGTAATTTTGCATCCAGAGATTGGAAAGACATCAATGAACTAAAAAACAATCCCTCACTTATCATCAAGCCCTCCGACAAGGGGGAAAACATTGTCCTAATGGACCAGGTAACTTATTTATTGGAGGCACGAAGACGATTGAACAACCCACAGCACTACACCCGTTTGAAAACAATCCCTACAAACAAAATGGAAATAGAATACCATCTGAAACTGAAGGAATGGTTTGAAGGAGGTTTACTGGATTGGGAAGAACTGCAATACCTCCGCATAGAAAATGCAAGAATGGCAACCTTCTATCTATTGCCTAAAATTCATAAGTGTACATCAAACCCACCTGGAAGGCCAATAGTAAGCTCAATTGGATCCTTGCTAGAAAATAGCTCCAGATTCCTTGATCTATTTTTGACAAGAAGATGCAATCAATCTCCCCTCCTATATAAAGGACAGCACTGATTTTTTGAAAAAACTGGATAACATCCCTTGGAAAAAAGATTACATCATGGTGACAATGGTGACAATGGACGTTGCGTCATTGTACACTTCAATCAGGCATGAAAAAGGAATACATGCCTGCACAAGCTTTATGAGAGATCGGCCAGTTGAACGGCTAGAACATACAGACATGTTATTGGACATGCTGGAATATTGCCTCACACATAACATCTTTACATTCGATGGGAAGTTCTACCAGAAAGAACAGGGAACAACAATGGGCACCTCCTTCACCCCCACCTACGTGAATCTTTTCATGGGGAGGTGGGAGAAGGAGGTAGCCTGGGCTGAGGAAAACAACATGTTTATGGAACAGGTAGCAATGTGGACCAGGTACATCGATGACCAGTTTATCTTCATGAATAAGTTGAACACTAACCAGTGTAACTTGCACTTCACACACACATGGAGCTGACAGTGCTGTACCTTCTTGGATGTACAATTGGAGGTCAAGCAGGATACCCTAACCACCAGGATCCATAGAAATCCTACTACAACCAATTCCATTCTGCATGCCAATAGTGGCCATCCATGTGCACTGAAATGGAGCATCTCTTACAGTCCAATGTTAAGGGCAAGGAGAATTTGCTTCAAGGAGGAGTTGTAAAATGAAGAGGTGAATAGGCTGTTTGGGATGTTCAGACAGAGGGAATATCCAAAGAATGTCCTTGAAGATGAAAGACACAGATCCCAAGAAAAATCAATAAAGGAGTCTCTTTACCCCCAAAGGTCCCAGGAAGAAAATAATAACACCACTAAAAGGCTCTTTCTGGAGTACAATTTGGCACAGTCGAATGTCATGTCTATCCTCAAAAAACACTGCTGTGTGCTAAACAATGATGAACATTTGACTGAAATCTTTGTAAAAGGCCTGCAAATTACATAACAAAAGGTGAGATCGCTAGGGGATATTGTAACCTTCCGCAGAAGGAACCAACAAGGAACAGGATCATGGTTGTTGATGAACCAGGAGAGGTTTAGTAAAATGCAACTCACGTAAGGCCTGTGAATACAGGATAAACAGTATGAACTATTGCATGATGGTCGTACAATACCATTCGGAGCAAGGATAACATGCAATATGGAGTTTGTCATTTACGCACTAAAATGTCGCTGCATCAAGCTGTATATTGACAGTACGAAAAACAAATTGAAATTAAGAATTTTACAGACTGTATGAGCAATTAGAAATGGGGATAAGACCTAACCGGTAGCCTGCCACTTTGATCAGATGCACAATCTGTCCCGGTCAACCTTCTCTTATTGAGGTATCAAACACATCAAGGCCCACCAAAGAGGGGGAAATCAAGAAAGTGAGCTGAGGAAAAAAGAATCCTGATTGATTCTACTGATGGGAACAGAAATACCATGGTGGCATAAAAGAGATGCAGAGCTATTTGTGCACTTATGACATTATATACAATATACATATGAACTATAAAAAAAACTTTGATATATCAGCACTACCATGAAATTCTAATGTGCAGAGTAATCATTGTTATGTGTATATATTGAAATATTAGGTTGTTCAGAATGTAATTTAAAAATGGAGAAGAACCAAAAGAACATGTATACTTATATATATAAAAATCCTGTTTCTTATATAAGAAATATTTATATTAATTGAAGTAGAGGAAAGGAAATCAGAAGACAACATCATGCACTTTTGATCAACCAGCACCTTATTATAGATGTCATCTGACTAGATGGAGGAAAAAGAATCTTATATGAACCCCTCGTATATAAGATATAGCATAAGCACTTTATTTAAGCATCTTGCACTTTATGATTATCTATTGTATGATGAGATAGCGTCTTCATCAATGTTGAGGGGATGAGTAGGCATATCGCACTTTATTGCTATCTTTTTGATGACCACAGTCCATTTATTTATTATTGATGAAGGGTTAAGCAAGAGCACGTGGCACTTTATTGAGAACCTTCAGGAGCGGAATAATTACAGCTGAGCACATGGCACTTTAACATTGCCAGATAGGCTAAGGGAAAAAAATTCTTCCTGTGTTTTTTAAAATTAACTTCTTGAAAACTACATTCACACACAGGCTATTGCCCCTCTTTTTCTTTGATATTGGTGTAAAGGCTGTTACTCCTTTTCAATAGAAGGTACATTGGAGAACATCTCCGATTGTCTATGTAATAGTTTGTTTGTCTTTTTCGGCTTCATTATATTTTCTGCTGTTCCTTACTCTGATAAAACGAAATATAATGACATGTGTATTGTAAATAGATAAAAAACGAGGGGAGAAAAACAAATGCCTATCACATGAAAACCAAAAAAATAAAAAAGTAAGAAAAGTACAAAAATGGAGAAAAAGAAGAGGGAAGAACAAATTAATTTGTATAGACAGACATGGACATAAATGTAACAAGGTTCTTTTTAAATGTGATGAAGTAAATCACTGATGGCGGGGAACTATGGCCAAAAAAAGTAACGAAATGTGTCGCTCTAGTGGTCACCCAGGGGTCAATGACATGGAAAAGGGACACAGAATATAAAGAACACATTGTTGAACCCCCAGTGACCCAGTAGAAGGCATTTCGCCGAAACGCATCGGTCCGAGATTGTGGAGATAAAGACTGTGCATTTGTGCCATTTGAAAGCGAAATAAATATGAACTTTTAAAAACTGACCTGGAAACAGTGGAGTGGGAGTTTGTTGGGCGGGTGCCGCTGGATGGGGTGTTCAAGAGGAGGAACGCCAAAGGGAGACATATACATACATATATATTTTTTTTCCACTGGAAAAAACAAAGGTTACAGGGACGTTAAAGTTAGCCTCAGAGTTCACTCATACAAAATAACAGAAATTCAGCAGCTATAGTTACCTGAGCTAACAATAGCTTATGCCACAGCAATGCACTGCTTATGACCTCACATATTACATCACTCGTGACATGGTCAGTGACATCAATGATGACATCTCAAATGACATCACTGACGATACCATCAAGGGAGTGCAACTATTTTTAAGAGTTTATGGGTATTAAACATATATACTTACCTACCACAAAAAGTTAAGTTAGTATATTAGGTGCGCTATCACTAAGTGATACTTCTTCTAACATATATTATCTGAGTGGATGTGTGACTGTATGTATCCTTGTGTGTATGGTTGTGTGAGTGGAAGTATGGGTGTATAAGTGAGTGTGTGAGTAGTTGTGTTGGTGAGTGAGATGCTGTTTTGGCAACAGTTTTGGTGAGTGAGTGGGTGTGTAAGTAGCTGTATGGGTGGGTGAGTGGTGGTGTAAGTGGCTCTATAGATGGATAAGTATGTGTGTAGTGACTGTATGGGTGAGTGGGTGTCTGACTTACTGGAGGTAACAGGAGGGCTGATTGGCCCCCAAGGACCCTCAGCATCCAAGGGGACTTCATCTCCAACCAGTAGTGTGCCAGCAGGTGTGTTTGCAGAGTGGTGGAGAAAGAGGGCATGGCCTCCGATAACCTCTCAGCAATCCTGCTGTTTGGGACTTACTGGAGGTAACAGGAGTGCTTGTTGCCCCCCCAAGGACCCTCAGCAACCAAGGGAACTTCATCTACCAACCAGTAGTGCGCCAGGATGCAGGGTTCACAGACTGGTGGAGAAAGGAGGCAAAGGTGTCTGCAGAGGTGTGAGAGGGCCTGTATGAGAATGTGAGTGTGAAAGTCTCTGTATGGCTGTAAGTGTGAATATGAGAGTCTCTGTATGGGTTTGTGAATGGGTGAAACGGTGTCTGTACGATATGTGAATTGGTATGAATGGGTAAGTCAATGGGTAAAAGTGTCTATATAGATATAACTCTGGATGCAAGAGTCTTTGTATAGGTTTGTTAACCTAGTTATGTAAATGGGTATGAGAGTCTTTGTATAGGTTTGTGAATAGGTGTGACAGTGTCTCTATGAGTGTAAGACTGGATGGGAGAGTGTCTGTATGGTATGTGTGTGAGCGTGTCAGTGTCTGTATGGGGATGTGAGTAGCTGTGACAGGAAGAGAGAGTATAAAATATCATCATCATCATCAGCAGCAGCTTTATTCATTTTTTCCAACCATAAAAGCTCAAAAGACAATACATAAAATACAATGAGGATATAAAAAAGGACACAAACACATGCAATACATATTAAATCCACCAAATTAAAGGTATAAAGTGAAATACAATAAAACATTATGCGGAAAAAAACCAGGACGAATAAGATCATTTTTTCTAATAAATGCATCCAACATAATTGTATCTAAATAATCCAGTGAGTTTCATTTACAGCTTGACTATGTTTATATTATTAAATTGTTTATTTCTGGAGAGGCTCATAAAACCCATCAAATCCATACAAACATACATTTTGAATACTTAAAAAAATAAAATAAGTTTGGACAATATAAAAGCTGAATGCAACAAAGTATAAAAGCCTTATTAAAGAGCAGTTAAGTGGACTACCATCCGATTTCACTGATTAACACAGAGATTAAGATTTTCACCACTGTCTTGGCCCAGAGGCTCCGACCCCTTCTGCAAGATCTTGTCCACCCTGACCAATGTGGGTTCATGCCTGCCAGAGGCACCCGCCACTGTATTCGCCGGCTCCATCTGGCACTGGCTCACCGGGGCCGCCTCACCCCATATTTGGCGCTGCTTTTCTTGGACTTCGAGAAGGCCTTCGACACGGTGAACTGGGAATACCTGCAAGATGTGCTGGACAGGATGGGTTTTGGTCCCTCGTTCCGCCATCTGATCAGTGTTCTCTACGCGAGGTCCAGAACCCGAGTACTCATCAATGGTGAGCTGTCCGGGGCCTTCCTGATCCGGCGGGGTACGCGCCAGGGGTGACCGCTTTCGCCACTCTTGTTCACGCTGGCGATGGAGCCCCTGACGGCTCTCATCCGGCAGGACCCACTTATTCGGGGATAGGCATGGGACTTGAGTCAGGTGGACAAGATAGCCCTATACGCCGATGACGTTTTGCTTTATTTTGCGGACCCTGATAGTTCTGGCCCCAGGTGCCTGGCGACCCTAGTCGCATTTGAGCGGGTTTCTGGACTCCGCCTCAACCCGGCGAAGTCAACCCTAATGCCCCTGCACCCCTCCCGGGATTGCTTTGACTGGCAGTCGGACATCCCCCTTAGAAGGCACTCGGTCAAGTACTGGATAGCTCTTCTGCCCGAACTTGAATGGGCCTTAAACGTCATGCCTTTGGTCGTCCGGATGAAGGCGGATCTCAAGAGGTGGCAGACTCTCCCGCTCAACCCTTTGGGAAGGAGTGCACTGTTCAAAATGATGGTCCTCCCCCGTTTTCTCTACATCATGCAAAACATTACTGTCCACCTGCCGAGTAGCTGGTTCCGTGAGTTGGCCAGTGTCCTCACCCGCTTTCTCTGGGGAGGGGGTAGGCCACGCCTATCCCTGGCGCACTGTCGTATTCCCCCCTTTGACGGAGGCATGGGGGTAACCAATCTTCACCTCTACTACCTAGCCATGAAGCTCATTGTCATCCACGATTGGTATGTGGGCGGCTGGTCCGACCCTGCATACCGGGTGGAACTCAGCGCATCGGACATTACACAGATCCAGGCCTTTTTATACAGCAGCCCAATCCCGCATGCCCTGCCCCCAGTCACTAGAACGGTGTTTCTAGCCTGGCGCACGGCCCTCCGCCATGTGCTGTGGGATCGGAAACTAACTCGGCAGACGCCATTATGGCACAGGTTCTGGATGCAGGAGGTCTCGTCCTTGCAGGGGTTCCGGCGGTGGAATCTGGTCGGAATTTCAGTGCTCGTGATGTTTGGGTCGGGGAACACATCCGCTCCTTTGTGGATCTGCAGCAACACCGTGCTCTTGCACACTCCCAACATTATGAATACCTGCAACTTAGACACGCCCTACATACCCAGGTATCACCCCCGATCTCTCTTCCAGAGTTCAGCCCATTAGAAGCCCAGGTGAAGATGGGAAATCTGGGGAGGGGAGGTGTGTCCAGTATCTACCGATCACTAGTGAATAATGGCCCCGCTTCTCTGGACCAACTCAGGGCTCCATGGGAGGGCTTGGTGGGCCCCTTGGAGGAGGCACGCGATTATGGCGCCTAAAACCCTGACCACATCCTCCAAGCTACACCTGGTACAGCTTTATTATTTACACACGGCGTATCTCACCCTGACACAGCTCTTCCAGGCCTGGCTGAAGCCCTCCCCGGCATGCACACGATGTGCATTTGCCCCCGCCGACTTCTACCACATGGTATGGTGCTGTCCGGTCTTGGCGCCATTCTGGGGGGGGGTGGAAAGAGAACTCACGACCGCACTGGGTTGGGAGGTCCCTCATGACCCGATACATTTGTTACTTGGGGTGTTTGACGGTTTGGATGGTTCAAGGGTGGACAAGCACCTATTGGGGACAGCCGTGGCCGTAGCCAAGAGAGACATAGCGGCGCACTGGTCACTGGCTAAGGCGCCCACTATAAAGGGTTGGAGGAGGGGAGTGGACTGGTGCGGGATCCAAGAGGAAGCCATGTTCGAAGCTCGAGGGTGCCCAGGTTTATTCAATAAAGTGTGGGGTAAATGGTTCAATCTGCTTCCCCCATGAGGAACTGCCTATCTCCCTACCCATTGTGTTTTTTACTTTATCCCCATCTATGTGTTATCCTCCCTCGTGTATGATCTGCCATGTACACCCTGAAGGACAGTCTTGCCTCATGTCAATTGTGTATAATGTTATTCTCTTTCCCGATCTACATGAACTGCAACCAATGAATTTCTTTTGTTGTGAAAAACCTAATAAAATTGATTATCAAAAAAACAGAGCAGTGAAAAGAATATTAGATCAAATTAAAAAAGAATAACAAGGGACAAAGCCTGGCTTTGTGGCCTATTATACAGTTTGTTTGGAGGCCTCCCGATCATTCGTAAGATAATCAAATAATCATGACATGAAACATTTGCAAAATAGCAATCATTGGGGATATACAAAGAGATAAATAAACAGAATATGTATGTGTGACAGTTCATGGAGACTTAATAATTGAGAGAAGGGGTAAAGCAGTTCGCTGTCAAAATTCGGGGTTTACAAATTGCCCTTTTCCTTTGTGCCCAAGCGATGTACAGGCACTTAGAGACTGCGAAGGCTAAAAATTCTCTAGTGTCACTTTAAAAATTATTTCCGCTTCCCGGTAATGCCTTACAGCCAAGTTTTCTATATGTATATATATTTTTATCTAGCCGCACAAAATCTGCGTATCCCCAGTGGAGTTACACAGGGGCCACGCTGAGGCTTGCAAGGGATTTCAAGAGTGGCCCAAACTTTTTGTTCCCTCATTTGTGACTCCACAATACATGCTCAGCCTTCTTTTACAACATGTACAAGGGGTCAGAAAGCATCTCACCTGACTCCTTCATTCAATTTACAAACACATTTTCAACCCTGGTGACCGTTTCTCCAACAAACAAAATGGCAGGCACAACTTTTCTATGAAGGTGCGGCCAGCCAATCAGGACTTAGCTGAAGTGTATGAATTTGCAGATCCCCTGTGAGTGAATCAACAGAGGGTCCATGTCCCTATATATATACAAATTTGTTTTCCAGTTAATAACTCCCAATCTATTTAACAGATTTACACCAAATTACAAAAAGCACGATCTGCAAACCAGAACCTAGCTGTCTCCCAAATTTGTTATAATTCCGTCCAGCGTTTCGGGCAGTTGGTTTGTTTAAAAGTCCAATTGGTATTAACATAGGGAAAACACGTTTTGGGACCCTCCCTTTTTCACGCCCCCACGACTCCCGCCCCCACTTGAAGGGCACCCCAAAACTCTCCAGAAACAAACTGATGTGAGAATCACATTTTTTGAGAAAATATTTGAACATTTGTCAACCAGCGCCAGAGATATAGGCAACTGAAAAACAGCTTTTTATTGGAAATCAAGTTCTAACTGTAACTAGCTACTGGCATCCACCCATAGATAAAATATATATTTTATACTTTTTACCTTTCACTTTTTAATATTTTACTCTTTAAGGGGCATAGAGTGCAAACATGATGTTTAATCCACTGTCGATGTCATCTAATGTAATGTTTAGATGTGTATGGATTTGTAATTATTTTTCTTTTATTAAAAATCCACAGTCTCAAAATGCAGAAACACATACATCTGTAATAACAACAAAGTAATACTTCAATGCAGTCACCTGTGAAAGCAACATATCAATCGTGATAAGAACATTCCACATATCCAAAAATATCAAACAAAAATACATACAGCCATGTCTTACATCAGACATGGCTGTATGTATAGACAATAATGTTTCAAATCTTTTTTCTTAATCAGATATAAATGTCAATCAGTCATATAATCGATCATAGCCCTCCAAACATAGAAGCCAACTTTTCGCTTCCTTGGCCCTTTAATAGAATTCAAACTGAACTCCGAATTAAACATGTTACAAAACTTGGCACGCCACATCTCGAATGATGGTGCCTCCGGCTGCAGCCAAGAGGAAGCTATACATAAATGTGCTACTTCTGTAGCAATAAAAATTAGATAACGGAATGTATGCATTGGCATTTCGTGTCATAGGTCCTCTCCAATCCCTTACAAAATCATAGAAACCGAAATTTTTATAGAAACTCCGGTGACTTCGGACAAAAACCTTTCTATATATACTAATAGAGTTGCTAAATTGGGGCACAAATAATATATATGGAGGATATCAGCATTATCACTACCACACCAGAAACATTTCCCATCATTTTCACCCCCCATTTCAACATCTTGGCAGGGGTGTCATTTCGGTTGAATATCTTTTTATAGTGCTGAGTTTTTAAATTCGCTGCCAGGAGAATTTTCCCTGCAATATCAATCGACTCCTCTAGAGAGACCGAGTGATCTCCAAGCCAATTATCCCACTAAGAATTATATGTCTGCATCATGATTTAACTATTGATTTCTATGTATAAACATGTTTTTTGAACTGAACAATAAAGCAATAAAGATTTTTAAAAAAAAATAGAATTATATTTCTCTAGATCATCCGTCCTTGCCGCCAACAATATTTTATAAAGAGACCCAATTTTTCCTGACGCTGAATGGCTTCAACTATCTTATGTGGTGTCATAGAAGTTGTGTGTTTGCCCAATCCCGTATTTGCAAGTATTAAAAATGTGTGTTTTTGGTAAATGATATTTATCCGCCAAGTATGAAAAAGAAGAACATAGCCCCCCAGGCTGATAGAAGTCAACAATTTGGGTAATACCTTTCGATCTCCAGTTAGCTACAACATAGTCCCAGAAAATTGATAGAAGTAACCTTGCTGCAGTAGAAGGTGTATAATATGGTAACCCTGGTATCTGCAAGTTTTTCCGAACTGCATTGCAAACTTTAAAAACTGAACCTAGGATTTTAAAATAAGTTTGTTCATACTAACTGCCATCAATTCTTTCAATCGGAAAATTGTTAACCTCAGGGCCCAAAATCATCTGGTATATTGAGGGGGGCCTCGGTTAGGGTATTCACTTCCTCTTCAGTCAATAAAATATGCATATTCGCCAGAATACATGCATAATAATAGAGAGCGAAATTGGGAACCGACCACCCACCTCTGTCCTGAGGAAGAGTCATAAAGCGGGCAGCTCTGCATGGTTTCCCTGGGGCCCAAAGATATCTAGCAGACAGTGTTTGCAAGTATTGAAGTTGTCCACGTGGAATTTCCAAGGGAACTGCTCTAAAAAACATACAGAACCCTGGGCAGTATATTCATTTTGATAAGGTTAGATCTACCAACCAAAGAAAGGTACAGGCTCTCCCATTTCTCTAATGATAGTTTCACCTTACCAATAATAGCGTACCAATTAACCTTAACTAACTCTTTTAAACAGGGTCGGCTCTTAATGCCCAAGTATGTAACTTCCTTAACTACTCTGGGATCGTTAACCAAAATCTTTTGATTCATACACAGAATTTGAGTTTTGGATGTATTAAACTTATAGCCTGAGACAAAGCCAAACTCCTGTGCCAGATATTTGATTTCAGGTAGAGCTACAACAGAATTAGCTGTAACAATCGCAATGTCATTGGCGTAAGCCAAGACAAGAAAACAATCCTGCCGCACAATAAAATGTGCAATCTGGTCAATTTGCTCTAGCATAATTATAAAAGGGTTAATATAGAGCGCAAACAGGAGCAGAGAACAGGGACACCCCTGCCGCGTACCTCTGGAAATCTGGATTGTATGGATTTGTTAATGTAATTTGTCTGCAGCATGCATCATTTTGCACTTGTGGGATGACCTGTTCTCAGGACACCCCCGCGCCGCACAGCCACCAGCTGTTGCGTGTGCACTCGCCCCGCTGCTGCCCGTAGCCTCGCTGAGCCTGCCTCGCCCCCGCCGTATTTGCGTGCTCTGTTGATTTTATTGTGTCTCCTTTTTGTTTTCCCTACATACTGTTAATCTATTTTTTTGTTTCCCATTGCTGTAAGTGATTATCTGTTCAGTGCCTGTGCTGTCTCTCGGACCCCTGTGCCTGCCCTCCCCGCTCCCCGCTTCCCGCCGCCGAGCTAGCGGCCACGCCCCCTTTTCCTTCTGTGCCCTCCCCGCTCCCGCCTCCCAGCTGCTCCTCCCTCCCTCCCACTTGGCCATAAATGGCGACCACGCGGCGCAGGTGAGTGTGACCTGTTCTCAGGACACCCCCGCGCCGCACGGCCACCAGCTGTTGCGTGTGCACTCGCCCCGCTGCTGCCCGCAGCCTCGCTGAGCCTGCCTCGCCCCCCGCCGTATTTGTGTGCTCCGTTGATTTTATTGTGTCTCCTTTTTGTTTTCCCTGCATACTGTTAATCTATTTTCTTGTTTCCCATTGCTGTAAGTGATTATCTGTTCAGTGCCTGTGCTGTCTCTCGGACCCCTGTGCCTGCCCTCCCCGCTCCCCGCTTCCCGCCGCCGAGCCAGCGGCCACGCCCCCTTTCCTTCTGTGCCCACGCCCCCTTTTCCTTCTGTGCCCTCCCCGCTCCCGCCTCCCAGCTGCTCCTCCCTCCCTCCCACTTCGCCATAAATGGCGACCGCGCGGACATGCAGCGGTCACGCGCAGCGGGCGCGCCGATTGTGCGCCAAAGGTAAGCCCGTCTGCGCCCGTCCGCGCCTGGACCGCGCCCAGCGCCAGGACCCCTGGCCTCCACCGACGCAAGACGACCCAACAGACCTACGACGCCGCCACCCTCAATGCACTCAATGCCGGCCGGAACCCCGCCTGCTGCCGGGCCGCCCCGAAACTCTTCCACGGACCCTTCACCTGCACAACGTGCAAGTTCACCTGCCTCCGAACATGCACCGCGCCCGCCAAGCCAAACCCCAGCAGCGACCTCATGTGCATCCTGCTCAACACCCGCTCCGTACACAGACACGCCGTCGAACTCTGGAACCTGCTCAACATAACATCTCCAGACGTCGCCTTCCTCACTGAAACATGGATGAACGCCTCCTCAGCGCCTGACACCGCCATCACCATCCCGGATGGATACAAGATCATCAGGAAGGACCGCATCAACCAGACCGGAGGAGGCATCGCCATCGTCCACAAGAACACCATCCGCATCACGACCAACGCCGACGACACCTTCACCACCGCCGGACACCTTCACCGCCGCCGAACACCTCCACTTCCAGATTCACACCGACCCAAAGACGACCCTCAGAGGCACCCTCATCTACAGACCCCCGGGACCACGCACACAATTCAGCGAAGACATCACAGACTTCATCAGCCCACACGCCCTCCCCTCCGCTGACTACATCCTCCTAGGGGACCTCAACTTCCACCTGGAGAACAACAAGGACCGCAACACCGTCTCCCTGCTGGACAACCTCGCAAACCTCGGACTCAAGCAACTGGTCAATACCCCCACCCACTACGCCGGCCACACGCTTGACCCCATCTTCTCATCCAGCAAGCACATCACCTTCAGCCACTCCACCGGACTTCACTGGACCGACCACAGCTGCGTCCACTTCAGCTTCAGAAAAACCACTACCCATCACCACCCGCAACAAGTTCCTCACAGAAGCTGGAGCAAGATCACCACCGACCAGCTCACCGCCTCCCTCAGCCAGAACCCACCCACCAGCACACCGGACCCCAACGAAGCAGCCCGCAACTTCACGCAGTGGCTGACCACCTGCGCCGACAACCTCGCACCACTGAAGAACCCCCCCAGCAAACCCAGAAGCAAGAAGGCCCCCTGGTTCACCAACGAACTCAAGGACTCCAAGAAGACCTGCCGCACCCTCGAGAAAGCCTGGCTCCTCGACCGGACCACTGACAACATGACCGCCCTCAAACCCGCGACCCGCGAGCACCACCAGCTCATCCGCACCACCAAGAAGAAATCACTGAAGGATCAACTGGACAACAACGCCCACGACAGCAAGGAACTCTTCAGCATCGTCAAGGAGTTCTCCAACCCCAGCACCGGCAACAACGACATCACCCATTCACAAGATCTCTGCGACTCCCTCGCCTCGTTCTTCCACCAGAAGATTGCCGACATCCACAACAGCTTCGGCACACCATCCTCGCACCCAACCGTCGAACCAACGTACCCCACCGCCACCCTCCGCACCTGGACCGCAGTGACCACCGAAGACACAACCCGCACGATGAACACCATCCACTCCGGATCTCCGACCGACCCCTGCCCCCACCACGTCTTCAACAAGGCCGACTCCACCATCGCACCCCAACTCCGGGACATCATCAATACCTCCTTCAACACCGCCACCTTCCCGGAGAGCTGGAAGCATGCCGAGCTCAGCGCCCTACTGAAGAAACCAACAGCGGACCCCACCGACCTCAAGAACTTCCGCCCCATCTCGCTCCTCCCTTTTCCTGCCAAAGTCATCGAGAAGATCGCCAACAGACAGCTTGCCGCCTTCCTCGAGACGAATGGATCCCTCGACCCCTCGCAGTCTGGTTTCAGAGCCAACCACAGCACCGAGACCGCCCTCATCGCAGCCACCGACGACATCCGAGCCCTTCTCGACAACGGGGAAACAGCGGCACTCATCCTCCTGGACCTCTCCGCCGCGTTCGACACTGTCTGCCACCGCACCCTCGTCCAACGCCTCAGCAACACCGGCATCCAAGAGAAGGCATTGAAGTGGATCATCTCGTTCCTCGCTGGAAGAACACAGAGAGTTCGCCTCCCCCCGTTTCGTTCCGAGGCCACCGAAGTCATCTGCGGCGTTCCGCAAGGATCATCACTCAGCCCCACCCTCTTCAACGTCTACATGAGACCTCTCGCGACCATCGCACGCCAACACAACCTCAACATCATCTCCTACGCCGACAACACCCAACTGATCCTCTCCCTCACCAGAAACCCCGACACCGCCAGAACCAGCCTCCACGAAGGAATGAAAGATGTCGCCGAGTGGATGAAGAACAGCCGCTTGAAACTGAACTCAGGCAAGACGGAAGTCCTCATCCTTTGGCCATCACCCACCGCCTGGGACAACTCCTGGTGGCCCCCAGCCCTGGGCACCGCCCCCAAGCCGACAGACCACGCACGCAACCAGGGCTTCATCCTGGACTCCTCCCTCTCGATGACCAGACAAGTCAACGCCGTCTCTTCCTCATGCTTTCACACCCTCCGCATGCTCCGCCAGATCTTCCAATGGATCCCGATCGAAACCAGGAAGACGGTCACCCAGGCCCTCGTCACCAGCCGGCTGGACTACGGAAACACCCTATACGCCGGAACCACAGCCAAGCTACAGAAAAGACTACAATGCATCCAGAACGCCTCCGCCCGACTCATCCTAGACATCCCTCGACGCAGCCACATCTCCGGCCACCTGAAGAACCTGCACTGGCTCCCCGTCAACAAGAGGATCACGTTCAGGCTCCTCACCCACGCACACAAATCTCTCCACAACCTGGGCCCCAAGTACCTCAATGACCGCCTGACCTTCCACACGCCCACCCGCCAGCTACGATCTGCTAGCCTCGCCCTCGCCGCCGTACCACGCATCCGAAGAGCCACCGCCAGAGGCAGATCCTTCTCCTAACTGGCGGCCAAGACATAGAACTCCCTCCCCATCCACCTTCGGCTGACCCAGGACCACCTCGCCTTCAGGAGACAACTCAAGACCTGGCTGTTCGAGCAGTAGCGCCCCCTCTTCCCCCAAGCGCCTTGAGACCCTTCCGGGTGAGTAGCGCGCTATACAAGTGTTATGATTGATTGATTGATTGATTGGGATAAGGTGTAAATGGTGATCAACCACAGCACTTGCACTTTAAAAGATTTATATGTTTTGCACTCATTTTAAAAATGTTTACTGCACTTGTACTTTATGGAGAAAAAATAACAGAAATGAAACAGAGGGTTTGTTAATAAGTTAAACAAATAACACATCTATGTGAAACAATGAGTGCAATAGTCTGTATACTATGTCTCTGCCTGCGGCAGTGGCAGAGTGATGACATGTATTTAATGATGAAACTGGATCGGCGTCTTAAATTTGTAAGCAAGGCAGTTGTTACTGCCA
This sequence comes from Lissotriton helveticus, assembly GCF_964261635.1. Lineage (NCBI taxonomy): Eukaryota > Metazoa > Chordata > Amphibia > Caudata > Salamandridae > Lissotriton > Lissotriton helveticus. The sequence continues at coordinate 1,492,365,945 of NC_136061.1, read as the reverse complement.
AAAAGCGTTATGCCAAATAATACGATCCAACCAATAAATTAATTGTAAAACATCCCATACATGCTCTGTTTTAAGCCCCCCTGTATTCCTATTAAGTACCCTGGGGAGGTCGGGGTCCCCCGGGTATCAGGGGAGGGCGCATTTTGTTACACAAACAGTGTGCCCCAGTGAGGTGGCGGTCCCTGGGGCAGTGAGGGGCCAATTCTTACAGTGCTCATTGCCCCACAGAGGTGGTGGTCCCTAGGACTTTGCATAAGCCAGAGAGGGGGGCACCGTGAGCCCCGTCTTTCATGCCCATGAGATATGATTCACTAAAGGGCTTCAAAAAAAGACGTGTGGGAGTCCCCACATCTTTTTCTATTTTTATTTTGTTGCGGATTCAACCGCGGGGCAAGGGCAAAATAAAATGTTTTAACCTCAGTGCGGTCTCTGAGGGACCCCCGCACCAAATCGGGGGGTCAGGATATTCATACCATGCCCCCTTTCGTTAATTTTTAAGTCTCACGTGGCGTCGGGTGCACACATGCGCACTCGAGCTTGCGAGATTTAATTACTTTAGGGTACTTTCACTAGTGAGGGTTAAGCCCCGCCCCTCTTCTCCATTAGCTGGCCTCCTAAACGGCGGCCAGCCATTGGATAAGAGGTCCTAGTGACATTCTTCTTTCAATCTAAGCCCCGTCCTTTTCAGAATGGGGGGCGTGTTTTTGACTTTCTTTCTTACATTCTTTGATGTTTTTAGGTCTCTGCCTACGAAAGACTGCGCACATGCGCGGTCGAGCTGGCGAAGACCTAAAAACATCAAAGGATGTAAACAACAGTCAAAAACACGCCCCCCAGTCTGAAAGGGACGGGGCTTCCCAGAGGTAATAACCTCCAACTCCCTCTAACTCTATGCTTTGTGTCTCGCAAATTGTTTAAAAGCGCTAGAAGTGAACAAGGACACGTTCAGCACCAATCCCAAAACTGAGCAGAGGAGCATTCCTCTCCTCATAATTCTTAGACGTGGGAAAGAGCGGAGAAGCATTCTACAGCACTCCATCCTAAGTGCTGCACTCTATTACACCCTGAACCAACACCTAAGCGATTTGCGAACTAGGCGCTATACAAAAACAGCGTAAAAGGTAAAACAACTAAACATGGACTGTGAGGCTGAGAGGATTGTACTCTGTTCCCAGGAGTGGGCGGAGGCGATGCGCGCGAGACCGAGCTGAGGAGGATGGACACTGGGGAGGAGGGCGGGGGCGGAGGGAGACGGAAGAAGGATGGAAAAATCGATAGAATGGGTTTATAAAGTAATGTTATAGGACTGAAGTCTCGAAAACCTGTCCGGGCCAGGAAATATGGGCCTCGAAAGAGTGCAAGAGCAACGGGCGAGCGACTCCCCGCAATCCGAGGTTTCTCGTCCTCTCAATCATTCCAGCGTTCTCGATCCGCGCTCACTTCTTCCTCCATCCTTTTAATATATTTCCTTCCTTCATGTTTCTTTTTGTCTGTACTATATCCATCTTGCCTTTCCCATCTCCATCTATTTTTCTTTACTCACTCTATTTCTTTTCTATTCTGCCACTATTTTTCCCTGTCTGACCGCGCTTATCCTTTCCCATATCCTTAATTTCTTCCCCGTTTTCTTCGATCGTTTCGTTACTTTATTCTCCTTCTTTCATCTTTTTCCTTACTCTATCTTTTTCTATTTTCTCTATCTCTATTCAGTCTATCCTCTCTTCTGCTTCCGTTTCTGCCCCTCTATCCTCTCTCCACGATGTTTCTCTTCAAACATCATCCTTCCGGCCCTTCTTCCTCTAGAATTCTTCGATTTTATCACCGCCTCTAGCTAGATTCTATCTTTTTTATCCTTTCCTCTTTCTCTACCCCATCCAGTCTTCCTCTATTTCAACTCCAGCATTACTCCATCTGTGCCCTCTTTCCTTTCTCTATCTGTCTTCCATCATGTGTGATTTCTGTGCTCTCCATTCGTATGCCACCTGTTTTCTCCATTACTTCTTTCTTGATCCACTGTCCAGTTCTTCCCTCAGTCTTCTCCAGTCTCACTCAATCCACTGCCTCGGTTCTTACTCCATCCCTATCCTCTCTGTCTGTTTACCAGCACTATGTCCATCCTTGTTATCGCTTTCGCCACCTTTCCTTGTTTTCACACCATCCTTCTTCCACCTCTTAGCTATCTTCCTGCTCTATTTTACGGTCTATCGTTTTTCTTCTATTTTAACGACTTGGTGATCCATTCCCATCTCATCCCCCTCTACGTCCCCATCTCGCTCATCTGTATTTTATCTGTCTCTTTTCTTTCTGTCCTTCCTCCACTCTAACATTTCTCCTTCCCCTCTTATGCCTCTGCATTTTAATCTGGGTTAGTGCTGCATCTCAATAGGACAAAATACATGTTAACTCGGCTGCTCCCTGAGGCAAACACCAAGAAAATGTGTACCACGAGTGTGCAATGCAAAGATGCAGATTTAAAAACCAGTCGGGATTTGCCCTGCAATGAGAGGGGAGCATGGTGGCAAAGGCATTACATCCCACCTTTACAATGCTACGCACCCTATTGGGGGACGTTTGTAACAAAGGAGATTCGTGAATTCGAAAATGTTAAACTTAAGAGAAAGTGTGTAAGAGAAAGTAGGAAAGTAGAGAGGCTTGGGTTGTTTCCTTGAGAGATGAGGGGGTTGCTCAAGGATGTGATGAATCTTCAGAAATATAGACACGGGTCTGGGCATGCGTTAGTAAGGAGTCTCTGCAGCAACAGAGTGAGGGTGCATGTACATCCACTAGTTCTTGAGCCAAAGGTGTAATCACTGTCAAAGGAAATTATTATCTTACAATCTACATATTTAGGCGTGGGTGTGTGTGTGTGTGCCTCTGTGTGTGTGTGGGGCTCTGTTTGTGTGTGGGTGTGGGTCTGTGTCTTTGTGTGTGGCATTTGCAAGAGAATAAGCTATTGGCATTGTAAATGACAATGCCATTTATTTATCTGTTTTCAAAACCAACACATACATAAAAATGTTGTCATTTACAATGCCAATAGCTCTAACTTTTGCAAAGGCGAGACAGTTGCATTGTAAATGCTTGTTAAGCTTTTCTCTCGGATTCCCATTAAAAATCCGCCACCAGGAAGTGTCAGTGCGCGCAGATTTATGGGTGCTAAAGTGGGCTCCGGTGGCCTGCGCTCTCATCAAAATGTAAAAGGATTTAAAGAAGCTCCTTTCCAGAAACTGCTGCATTTCCAGAATGTTCCATCAGCCGTGACAGCCGCTTTAGCTGCAAGACTGGGGCGTGCCAGAAGAAGGGCGCATGGCACGAACTGTGTGACCTTCAGCGCCATCCTGTGGTCTGGTGCCCCGGGGGTGCCTCTGCAGGCAGAGGGAGCATCCACATTTCAGACATGGCCTAGTCCCCTCCAGGACCCATCATGCCCTCCCTCCAGGGCCTGGGCAGTTGCCAGGATCTTTGCCACCCTGCCAGGGCCAGACAGGCCTTTTATTCCAGTGGGCATTTCACCTTCTGCTCCACCAAGGCAAAGGGGCAATTTTCTTTCACGAGGCCACAGTTACCAGAATAGGTACTCGGGGTCTCATTTATGAGATTTAGTCGTCGATCAGCGCTGCAGACCCTGCCGCTGTGCTGCCCTACGGCAAAAGAAAAGGGCAGGAATAAGCGGTATCTATCAAATACAGTGCATTCCGGTCCTTTTTCCCTGCGCCGGCGCACAACTGGCTTCCATGTACCAACGCAGGCACCTTTGCACCATGGTGAAAGGCTGCTTGCATTGCAGGGATGATTATTTTTGAGTAGGAAGGTAAACCTTCCTGCACAAAAACAATCACTCAAGACTTTTTCTTCTTTCTATGTGTGTTGCAGAATACACACATGCATACATAGAAAAAGGGAAAAAAACAAGGAGAAATAGATATTTCTCCTCGTTATGCCTCCTTTACGCCTGGGAGGCATAAGCTTTTGGTGCTGCCTCAGACTTATAATTTCCCGTAAATCTGGGGTGTGTAAAAAAAACATGGATGTTGCTGGGTATGACCCCAGCAACATGCATTGCACCCCCTTCGTTCTGTGTGAAAGGGGCACATATTTATAAGGCCACGAGAGGTGACTTTACGTGGCCTTATATATATGCCAGTGGCACATTGCGCCACTGGAACGTCAAAAAAGTAAACTTCCGGCGGTACAGTAGTGCCAGTAGGGACTCATAAATAAGGCCCTCAATTTCCAAAGACACTGTCAAATTTCAATATCGTGTTTCCGACAGACACATCAACAGGAGTACCCAGATTTTTGGAACTGGGAAGGGAAACAGCAGATGCCGGGCCATCCAAATGCCCATTCTTAGGCACATAAAAGTCTCATACACGACCCACAAACTCAAGAAGCTGGAGACACAAAATGACTGCATTCAGCTGTCAATCACTAAGCTGAACGTCTTATACACGACCCACATACACAAGTAGCTGGAGACACAAAATGACTGCATTCAGAAGTCAATCACTATGCTGTACGTCTCTCACATGACCCACAAACACAAGAAGCTGGAGACACAAAATTAATGGATTCAAGAGTCAATCACTATGCTGAACGTCTCCCACACGACCCACAAACACAAGAAGCTGGAGACACAAAATAACTGCATTCAGGAGTCAATTACTATGCTGAACATCTCATACACAATGCACAAACACAAGAAGCTGGAGACACAGAATGTGTGCACTCAGGAGTCAATCACTATGCTGAACGTCTCATACACGACCCACATACACAAGAAGGTAGAGACACAAAATTACTGCATTCAGGAGTCAATCACTACGCTACTACTTGTGATGGGGTTAAAAGCAGAGAGTTTTAAGACATGGGCAGAGTGGGCAATGTTATGAACCGCTGCTTTAAGTTATGTCGGGAAAATGAAATGTCTCTCTATTTGACCTCTCCACATCAGATTTTTCTATCTAAACCTTTCTCCCTCTCTGCTTAGCTCCACCTCGGACTTTGTCTCTCCATCCTGTGTCATTTCAAGGAATTTCACAGTCCAGAGCGAGACATATTTCAATTGTTTTTGTGTGACCCTGTTAAAGTTTAACATAAAATGTGTTTGGCATCATGCAGCTTGAATGAGCAGGAAAGGATCACTGAGAGAGTATCAGAAACAGAAATATCGTGTGAACAGAATATTGCATCAAAAATATCGAGAACCGAAATATCAAGAAGGTAAGTGCAAATAGGTGGATTTACGATTCTTAACTACGCATTTACGTACCTGAGAATATGAATATCTATCTATCTATCTACATATATGAGCATTATAATCTACCTTGAAAGGACTCAATTATGCCACACTTTTTATTGCAAAGCACCCGTTCATTGGAAAAGTGAAGGGAAAAGGCAGCAGTGGTTTTAAAAAATGACGAGCCTATCTTTCATGGTGCATGTTGGGATTTGCAGAATGTTAATGACTACGGAGGAATGTTGTAGTCTGACAAGGGCGTATAAATCACGTTGATACGCCGCAAATCCGTTTACGATGGCTCACCTGTGAACAAGGCTACCGATGTAGCTGAAACGCATCAGGACAAGCAAACTAGGCTGTCATTTTGCGGAATAAAGTGCAAGTTAATTCCTGTGAATCTGGTGTCCAGCGTGCTTCTTCTCTTTGGAATAGAAGGCATTTTGGATGTGAATGGAGGTTGTCCGCCCCCATGCGCCATGACTGCCTTGTTGTGGTCCATGCTCCCTGCAGATACAAACGTGGTGTATATATATATATATATATATATATATATATATATATATATATATATATATCCAACGAGTTGCCTGTCAGGTAGAAACAAGCCTCACCAGTGGATGAAATTCTGCCACTTTTATTAATGGAGGACACAGCGTAGCGAAGCCAACAACTTGCAGCAGCATGCAGTCCTGCCTGACATGTTTCGTGCATCCGCACTTCTTCAAAGGCGCTTGGACTGAACAGGAAAGCCACAATCTCTTGCTCGGTACTGTTTTAAACACTGAAGTCCCGCCCTGTATGGCGCAGCCACTCCTGTGGCCTGATGGTCTTCGTAGTACTATTGTTTCCCCAATGGGTTGCGCAGCTGAGGTTTACATCTGCGCCGTGTTATCATTCCTCCAGAAACCGGCATCCTCTGCCTTTTGCACCGCCGAATTACCGTCAATGCAGGAGGGCTGTGAACAGCCCCGGTGCTTGTTTCGCGGCTCAGGCATGCCGCAATAAATCCAACGAGTTGCCTGTCAGGTAGAAACAAGCCTCACCAGTGGATGAAATTCTGCCACTTTTATTAATGGAGGACACAGCGTAGCGAAGCCAACAACTTGCAGCAGCATGCAGTCCTGCCTGACATGTTTCGTGCATCCGCACTTCTTCAAAGGCGCTTGGACTGAACAGGAAAGGCACAATCTCTTGCTCGGTACTGTTTTAAACACTGAAGTCCCGCCCTGTATGGCGCAGCCACTCCTGTGGCCTGATGGTCTTCGTAGTACTATTGTTTCCCCAATGGGTTGCGCAGCTGAGGTTTACATCTGCGCCGTGTTATCATTCCTCCAGAAACCGGCATCCTCTGCCTTTTGCACCGCCGAATTACCGTCAATGCAGGAGGGCTGTGAACAGCCCCGGTGCTTGTTTCGCGGCTCAGGCATGCCGCAATAAATCCAACGAGTTGCCTGTCAGGTAGAAACAAGCCTCACCAGTGGATGAAATTCTGCCACTTTTATTAATGGAGGACACAGCGTAGCGAAGCCAACAACTTGCAGCAGCATGCAGTCCTGCCTGACATGTTTCGTGCATCCGCACTTCTTCAAAGGCGCTTGGACTGAACAGGAAAGGCACAATCTCTTGCTCGGTACTGTTTTAAACACTGAAGTCCCGCCCTGTATGGCGCAGCCACTCCTGTGGCCTGATGGTCTTCGTAGTACTATTGTTTCCCCAATGGGTTGCGCAGCTGAGGTTTACATCTGCGCCGTGTTATCATTCCTCCAGAAACCGGCATCCTCTGCCTTTTGCACCGCCGAATTACCGTCAATGCAGGAGGGCTGTGAACAGCCCCGGTGCTTGTTTCGCGGCTCAGGCATGCCGCAATAAATCCAACGAGTTGCCTGTCAGGTAGAAACAAGCCTCACCAGTGGATGAAATTCTGCCACTTTTATTAATGGAGGACACAGCGTAGCGAAGCCAACAACTTGCAGCAGCATGCAGTCCTGCCTGACATGTTTCGTGCATCCGCACTTCTTCAAAGGCGCTTGGACTGAACAGGAAAGGCACAATCTCTTGCTCGGTACTGTTTTAAACACTGAAGTCCCGCCCTGTATGGCGCAGCCACTCCTGTGGCCTGATGGTCTTCGTAGTACTATTGTTTCCCCAATGGGTTGCGCAGCTGAGGTTTACATCTGCGGATGCACGAAACATGTCAGGCAGGACTGCATGCTGCTGCAAGTTGTTGGCTTCGCTACGCTGTGTCCTCCATCAATAAAAGTGGCAGAATTTCATCCACTGGTGAGGCTTGTTTCTACCTGACAGGCAACTCGTTGGATTTATTGCGGCATGCCTGAGCCGGGAAACAAGCACCGGGGCTGTTCACAGCCCTCCTGCATTGACGGTAATTCGGCGGTGCAAAAGGCAGAGGATGCCGGTTTCTGGAGGAATGATAACACGGCGCGGATGTAAACCTCAGCTGCGCAACCCATTGGGGAAACAATAGTACTACGAAGACCATCAGGCCACAGGAGTGGCTGCGCCATACAGGGCGGGACTTCAGTGTTTAAAACAGTACCGAGCAAGAGATTGTGCCTTTCCTGTTCAGTCCAAGCGCCTTTGAAGAAGTGCGGATGCACGAAACATGTCAGGCAGGACTACATGCTGCTGCAAGTTGTTGGCTTCGCTACGCTGTGTCCTCCATCAATAAAAGTGGCAGAATTTCATCCACTGGTGAGGCTTGTTTCTACCTGACAGGCAACTCGTTGGATTTATTGCGGCATGCCTGAGCCGCGAAACAAGCACCGGGGCTGTTCACAGCCCTCCTGCATTGACGGTAATTCGGCGGTGCAAAAGGCAGAGGATGCCGGTTTCTGGAGGAATGATAACACGGCGCGGATGTAAACCTCAGCTGCGCAACCCATTGGGGAAACAATAGTACTACGAAGACCATCAGGCCACAGGAGTGGCTGCGCCATACAGGGCGGGACTTCAGTGTTTAAAACAGTACCGAGCAAGAGATTGTGCCTTTCCTGTTCAGTCCAAGCGCCTTTGAAGAAGTGCGGATGCACGAAACATGTCAGGCAGGACTGCATGCTGCTGCAAGTTGTTGGCTTCGCTACGCTGTGTCCTCCATCAATAAAAGTGGCAGAATTTCATCCACTGGTGAGGCTTGTTTCTACCTGACAGGCAACTCGTTGGATTTATTGCGGCATGCCTGAGCCGCGAAACAAGCACCGGGGCTGTTCACAGCCCTCCTGCATTGACGGTAATTCGGCGGTGCAAAAGGCAGAGGATGCCGGTTTCTGGAGGAATGATAACACGGCGCGGATGTAAACCTCAGCTGCGCAACCCATTGGGGAAACAATAGTACTACGAAGACCATCAGGCCACAGGAGTGGCTGCGCCATACAGGGCGGGACTTCAGTGTTTAAAACAGTACCGAGCAAGAGATTGTGCCTTTCCTGTTCAGTCCAAGCGCCTTTGAAGAAGTGCGGATGCACGAAACATGTCAGGCAGGACTGCATGCTGCTGCAAGTTGTTGGCTTCGCTACGCTGTGTCCTCCATCAATAAAAGTGGCAGAATTTCATCCACTGGTGAGGCTTGTTTCTACCTGACAGGCAACTCGTTGGATTTATTGCGGCATGCCTGAGCCGCGAAACAAGCACCGGGGCTGTTCACAGCCCTCCTGCATTGACGGTAATTCGGCGGTGCAAAAGGCAGAGGATGCCGTTTTCTGGAGGAATGATAACACGGCGCGGATGTAAACCTCAGCTGCGCAACCCATTGGGGAAACAATAGTACTACGAAGACCATCAGGCCACAGGAGTGGCTGCGCCATACAGGGCGGGACTTCAGTGTTTAAAACAGTACCGAGCAAGAGATTGTGCCTTTCCTGTTCAGTCCAAGCGCCTTTGAAGAAGTGCGGATGCACGAAACATGTCAGGCAGGACTGCATGCTGCTGCAAGTTGTTGGCTTCGCTACGCTGTGTCCTCCATCAATAAAAGTGGCAGAATTTCATCCACTGGTGAGGCTTGTTTCTACCTGACAGGCAACTCGTTGGATTTATTGCGGCATGCCTGAGCCGCGAAACAAGCACCGGGGCTGTTCACAGCCCTCCTGCATTGACGGTAATTCGGCGGTGCAAAAGGCAGAGGATGCCGGTTTCTGGAGGAATGATAACACGGCGCGGATGTAAACCTCAGCTGCGCAACCCATTGGGGAAACAATAGTACTACGAAGACCATCAGGCCACAGGAGTGGCTGCGCCATACAGGGCGGGACTTCAGTGTTTAAAACAGTACCGAGCAAGAGATTGTGCCTTTCCTGTTCAGTCCAAGCGCCTTTGAAGAAGTGCGGATGCACGAAACATGTCAGGCAGGACTGCATGCTGCTGCAAGTTGTTGGCTTCGCTACGCTGTGTCCTCCATCAATAAAAGTGGCAGAATTTCATCCACTGGTGAGGCTTGTTTCTACCTGACAGGCAACTCGTTGGATTTATTGCGGCATGCCTGAGCCGCGAAACAAGCACCGGGGCTGTTCACAGCCCTCCTGCATTGACGGTAATTCGGCGGTGCAAAAGGCAGAGGATGCCGGTTTCTGGAGGAATGATAACACGGCGCGGATGTAAACCTCAGCTGCGCAACCCATTGGGGAAACAATAGTACTACGAAGACCATCAGGCCACAGGAGTGGCTGCGCCATACAGGGCGGGACTTCAGTGTTTAAAACAGTACCGAGCAAGAGATTGTGCCTTTCCTGTTCAGTCCAAGCGCCTTTGAAGAAGTGCGGATGCACGAAACATGTCAGGCAGGACTGCATGCTGCTGCAAGTTGTTGGCTTCGCTACGCTGTGTCCTCCATCAATAAAAGTGGCAGAATTTCATCCACTGGTGAGGCTTGTTTCTACCTGACAGGCAACTCGTTGGATTTATTGCAGCATGACCGAGCAGCGAAACAAGCACCGGGGCTGTTCACAGCCCTCCTGCATTGACGGTAATTCGGCGGTGCAAAAGGCAGAGGATGCCGGTTTCTGGAGGAATGATAACACGGCGCGGATGTAAACCTCAGCTGCGCAACCCATTGGGGAAACAATAGTACTACGAAGACCATCAGGCCACAGGAGTGGCTGCGCCATACAGGGCGGGACTTCAGTGTTTAAAACAGTACCGAGCAAGAGATTGTGCCTTTCCTGTTCAGTCCAAGCGCCTTTGAAGAAGTGCGGATGCACGAAACATGTCAGACAGGACTGCATGCTGCTGCAAGTTGTTGGCTTCGCTACGCTGTGTCCTCCATCAATAAAAGTGGCAGAATTTCATCCACTGGTGAGGCTTGTTTCTACCTGACAGGCAACTCGTTGGATTTATTGCGGCATGCCTGAGCCGCGAAACAAGCACCGGGGCTGTTCACAGCCCTCCTGCATTGACGGTAATTCGGCGGTGCAAAAGGCAGAGGATGCCGGTTTCTGGAGGAATGATAACACGGCGCGGATGTAAACCTCAGCTGCGCAACCCATTGGGGAAACAATAGTACTACGAAGACCATCAGGCCACAGGAGTGGCTGCGCCATACAGGGCGGGACTTCAGTGTTTAAAACAGTACCGAGCAAGAGATTGTGCCTTTCCTGTTCAGTCCAAGCGCCTTTGAAGAAGTGCGGATGCACGAAACATGTCAGGCAGGACTGCATGCTGCTGCAAGTTGTTGGCTTCGCTACGCTGTGTCCTCCATCAATAAAAGTGGCAGAATTTCATCCACTGGTGAGGCTTGTTTCTACCTGACAGGCAACTCGTTGGATTTATTGCGGCATGCCTGAGCCGCGAAACAAGCACCGGGGCTGTTCACAGCCCTCCTGCATTGACGGTAATTCGGCGGTGCAAAAGGCAGAGGATGCCTGTTTCTGGAGGAATGATAACACGGCGCGGATGTAAACCTCAGCTGCGCAACCCATTGGGGAAACAATAGTACTACGAAGACCATCAGGCCACAGGAGTGGCTGCTCCATACAGGGCGGGACTTCAGTGTTTAAAACAGTACCGAGCAAGAGATTGTGCCTTTCCTGTTCAGTCCAAGCGCCTTTGAAGAAGTGCGGATGCACGAAACATGTCAGGCAGGACTGCATGCTGCTGCAAGTTGTTGGCTTCGCTACGCTGTGTCCTCCATCAATAAAAGTGGCAGAATTTCATCCACTGGTGAGGCTTGTTTCTACCTGACAGGCAACTCGTTGGATATATATATATATATATATATATAAAGACCCCTCCGTGAAGAAAGCCAGAGGACACAGCGGGGAGCTTTCGGGAACGCTTTAATGACAGCTTTGTATGGCAGAATATATATAATATATATATATTACCTACCGGCGGTCGCCAGTAGGTAGTTATAGTTAGGACCTAGTTTCCATAAGAAATCCACAACATTCTATTTGGAATAACTTTGGCGCCGGTGGACGAATCTTCGTGAATGTCTCCAAGAAAATGGCCTGCTCAGTTCCACTCCTTTCCTGAAAGTTTGGGGGTGATTCGTCAAGTGGGGGCTGAGAAAAAAGTGGGTCCCAAAACGTGTTTTCCCATGTAATTTTCCATAGGGACCTTTAGCCAGGGCTACAGCCCGAACAGCTGAACGGAATTACACTAAATTTGGCAGAGAGGTAGAGTTCTGTTCGCAGATTGTGCTTTTTGTTAAATGGTGTAAATCCGTTCAGTGGTTTCTGAGAAAATTGCAAGTAAAATCATAGCGATATCTAGAGTCTGAGTTCAGTACGCGTACTGAAATCTGTTCAATTACGAGCGCGAGCTGCACGCTGATTGGCTGTGAACTGTCTGTCAACACTCGAAACCAGGAAGTGTTGGTGGCCATCTTGTGCCTCGCTAGAACCGAGTCACAAGAAAACAGTAAAACTAAGTTTAGAAATAAGGAAAGGGGGTAGGGTAGAGATATTCTGACCCTCTAGGCTTGCTTAGGGGGTCGTATATGGATGTTTAGGCTCTATTTTTTATTTTATTTTTTTAAAGAAAATTCGCGGCGTACGCTTATGTAAATACCTACAATTACGGTCCTACTCCCCGTAGTCTCGGTGAGCGGCACCCCTCGGGTTTTTTTAAACAAAAAAAATATGTTTTGAGGTCTCTCTCTCCCTCTCCCCGTACACGTAGCGGGGAACGCCACCTTTCTGGGACAGTGATATGTAAAATGACCTTCCAGCTCCGGGTACGTGCATTGTTTGGAGTTTTTTATTAATGTTGGGAGGGTGGGCTTGATAATACGTCCTTGTAAATTCCCATAGAAGCGTATGTTCTGGTGCTAACATGGGGTTCAATGGGAAATAACAAGGCCGTATTATGAAGCTCATTATCACCGTTTTATCAGCAGTTTCTTGCCAATAAAACTGCGATAATTTTAACACCGGTCCTTGATAATAAGTTTACTGGTGAAAAAAAAGAGCAATGGTCTATATTGTCAACAAAAGGCGATACATTATCGTCACATTTATTGGCAGGAAACTGCCGATAAAGCGGAGATAATGGGCTTGATAATATGTACTTGTGAATAACCATAGCAGCCTAGGTTAGGATCAGAACCTGGGCTGCTATGGGAAGTTACAAGGGCCTCTTATCAAGCACATTATCGCGGCCTTATCGGCAGTTCTCTGTCGATAAAAGCAGCGATAATGTATCTCCTTTTGTATGTAAAGCTTTCCTTTTTTTTGTGTAGCAGTTGTACTCTCTTCGCATGCTCAGCGTCGTTTCGAAGTTCACGTTTTTTTCTTCAAGTTCAACAAGAAAACCTTTGTTTATATCAGTTAGTAAATCTGTCGCTTTCTTTTCCCGGTTCGTGTGATTCATCCAGTGCTGTACTTTTGTACAGTATTAATAGTCATTTTTTTAAATATTTATTTGAAAGGTAGTACCGAGGCTCCAAACGTTGATTACGTACTCCGTCCACCGCCATTTTAGTAGTTTCTCACCGTTGTATTTATTATATCAGTTAGTTAGAACTCAGTAGTTTTCAATCCTAGTCTTGATTATCTTACTATAGTATTCCAACATTATTTTTATTGTGGACCGTCATACCCCTCCCCCACAAAATAAAAGAAGTATGTCATTTTTTTAAATTAACTTTTATTAAACAATAAATATAAACAAAACTTAATTAACTTTTATTAAACAATAAATATAAACGAAACTCAATTATAACTATATTAGAACTGGCAAAATAAGTTAAACAATGTTATAAAGAAATTGTGAAATGGATTCCAAAAGGTGTCCGATTGGTAATCTGCAAAAGAAAAAAGAAAATTAGAGTTTAGAATTATGTAGATGTGAGTAAATGAGCTGAAGCATTACAAGTTGTGGTAACTCTACAATTTAACGTGTGCAGTGTGACTCGTATATTCCTGTTCTGTTATAGTGCCGCGTTCAAGTGGTGTCTATATGGAAGTGCCTATTGCGTTACTGACGCCCGTTATGGCGACTTACTTCGAATGCATTCCTATGAAGGATTTGTAGATCTAGGCCTCTGTGCTTACCTTTGTATAAAGCTTGCGGCCAAACACTGCAGCCACTGGGATGGACAACTTCAGGTGGGCTGATCTTCTACACGTTCAAGTAGACAGCAGTGTCTAAGTTTAAGAGAGATAGAGAAATGATGTCACAGAGAATGAGAGAGAGAGAAAACAACATTAAAACTGTGTCGCAGGGTCTGGAGTTGAGATTTTTTGTTGGACCAGACGTAGATTTACTAGCTCCTTGCATTACTTTACCCATGTTAAAAGTGACTCAAAAGTGGCGTAATAAGGTTGATGATCTGTTTGTCAGACTGTTGTAACCTATCTAATGTCACTGCTGGGAGGTAATTACACATTTTACAGAGAAGCTGCTGTACACTACGCACTCTGGGCCATAATATCAAGCCTTTGCGACAAACATTATTGCCACTTCATCGGCAGGAAAGGGTCGCTAAATTGGGGATAATGGGTTTGATAATATGCTCTATGGAATTCCAATCGAAGCTCATGTCAGATGTCCTTCACATCTAACATGAGCTTCGATTGGAATTCCATAGAGCATATTATCAAACCTATTATGCCCACTTTAGCGGCAGTTTGCTGCCGATAAAGTGGCGATAATTTTGTCGCCAAGGGTTGATACTATGGCCCTCTCTCGTTTCACAAATAAAGCTAACACTACAGTTTTACGAGTGCAGTGTACCTGGTACATTTTACTTGTTGTAGTGCCGCGTTCAAGTGGTGTCTATATGGAAGTGCCTACTGCGTTACTGACGCCCGTTACGCCGAATTATTTCTAATGCATTCCTATGAAGGATTTGTAGATCTAGGCCTCTGTGCATACCGTTGTGTAAACTTTGCGTCAAACACATTAGGAAGTGGAGTTGACAACTTCAGGTGGGCTGATCTTCTACACGTCCAAGTAGACAGCAGTGTCTAAGTTTAAGAGAGATAGAGAAATTATGTCAAAGAGAGTGAGAGAGAGAGAAAACAACATTAAAACTGTGTCGCAGAGTCTGGAGTTGAGATTTTTTTGTTGAACCAGACGTAGATTTACTAGCTCCGTGCATCAGTTTACCCATGTTAAAAGTGACTCAAAAGTGGCGTAATAAGGTTGATGATCTGTTTGTCAGACTGTTGTAACCTATCTGTTGTCACTGCTCGGAGGTAATTATACATTTTACAGAGAAGCTGCTGTACACTACGCACTCTGGGCCATAATATCAAGCCTTTGGCGACAAAAATTATTGCCACTTTATCGGCAGGAAAGTGTTGCTAAAGTGACGATAATGGGTTTGATAATATGTTCCATGGAATTCCAATTGAAGCTCATGTCACATGTCCTTCACATCTAACATGAGCTTCGATTGGAATTCCATAGAGTATATTATCAAACCCATTATCGTCACTTTCCTGCCGATAAAGTAGCGATAATTCTGTTGCCAAGGTTTGATAATATGGCCCTCTCTCCTTTCATAAATAAAAGTTACACTACAGTTTTACGAGTGCAGTGTACCTGGTACATTTTACTTGTTATAGTGCCGCGTTCAAGTGGTGTCTATATGGAAGTGACTACTGCGTTACTGATGTCCGTTATGGCGACTTATTTCTAATGCATTGCTATGAAGGCATTGTATATATAGGCTGCTGTGCTTACCTTGTATAAAGAGTGCGGCCACCGGAGTTCAGCACTCGACTTGAACTCTGCTTCTATACGTCAAAGTATTTTCAATAAGTTGCAGAGAATTCCATTGCTGTTTCTCGATAGGCCGTGGTTGCTTCTGAAGGATGTTTGCTGAAGGAAACAAAAGGACGTTTTGATTAGTCATCGTAAACTGAGTTGCGTAACTACTATCAAAAGTGAATTTTAATGTGGGTTCTTAATATTCCGTAGTTAAGACTGTTGCAGCTCCAGCAAACAAAGGAAGAGCAATAAGTTAATAAAGGCCCGGGACGGCCTTGTGACGCAGAAAGAAAAATACTATCATGGACGCACAATTAATAATAATAGAGGCCTAAGAACGTGGCGTAGTACAGAAATACGACACAGAAATGTATGCACCCACAATTTTTAGGATTAGAGGTTTATAGGACCTTGTGACTTATAAAGAAATATATCAATTTTGTAAGTACAATTTAAAACCATTGAGGGGTAGGAAAGCCATTTGAAGGATAAAAAAATAGTATTATGCATATACAATTTACATTGGAGGCTGATGTTGTGACGTCTACTCTTACCTTTGTTTCTGTCGTCTTTTGTCATGTCTTGAAAGGTTGCGGTTTTGCTGAGTTTGGGGTGTTTTCGACAGTCTGTCTGTCATCGCAGCAGAGCCAGGCAAAAGAGAGCATGCTCACGTCAGTGCCCGCATTATATGGGAACCGCGGGGGCTGACCAAACCAAGCCCAGGGCCGTCATTGGTAGCGTTTTCGCGGTCTATAAGAATGATGTCCCTGGGGGACATCACATTGGCTAATTTATTGGTTTCCAGGCTAAATGATACCACGCATGCTTGGTGGTGGGATGTGAGTAGTGTGAGTGGGCGTGCACCGCGCATGTGCAAGTATGAGTGTGTGCACCAACAATTAACAACAGAGAGAGATGGGGGCGGTGTTATAATGTACGCAGAGGCAGGCCCAAAATCGGATTTGCAAGGAGTCAGCACTTCTAATCATTGTCCTTAGCGTACCCTGATCTCTGATTTGTCACTGAGAGGGTGATCGCACCATAGTTTGTACTGTTTATCATATTCAGTGTGTACCCGCGCATTCGGTACGAATATGCTTTGACGTTACGCGTCGCATTAAAGCTTCGGTGTGACGTCATGTGCAGCATTCTGTATGCGAAAGGGGGCAATGTTTCTACTTGGTTTAAAACATGTATGTATTTAATGTAGATACTAAGGGCAGACATTTGGGATAACTATGATTTTTTTTAAATACTTTTAATAATCCTATATTACTTTTAAAAAGAATTACACAAATCGCGGTAGAAGATCATGCGTACTCGTATTGAAAGAGCTGCGCAAGCGCATCATAAGCGTACGCAAAGCCATGGGACTTTAAAAGTAGAGATTTTATTGGTTCGTAACTTTTCCTTTTGCGAGTGTTGAAAGTTCCGTCCCATTATAATTATTCGACTTTGACTTTCTAAGAAGAAGCATTTGTTGTGAGAATCTTCTCAAATAGAAGGAAGATCACCATAGTAAGAGCAATGGAGTCATCTTCCAGCAGTTCTTCAGAGGGAGATTTCATTCCTGAAGAAGCTCCAAAGAAGAGGAAAGAAGCTCTAATTTGGAAGTTTTTCACTTTTCCAGAAGGTCAAAAAAAGGTTAATGCTTCAAAAGTAACCTGTAAAATTTGCCAAACAACTCTTTCAAGGGGTGATCCATGTAAAAAATACTCCTTTGGCACAGCAAATATGGTGCGACACGTGAAGAACTTACACCCCAAGAACTTTGCTCGAGCCGAAAGACGGAGGTTGCACGAGAACCCACCTGCTGCTACACCAAGCACATCATCTGCGGCAGTATTTTCAGCAAGCAGTCCACACCCACAAATTGATTCTGACTTTGCTAAAGTTAAATTTCTTTGCATTTATTGCGATAAACTTTTGTGTTATGGGGAACAGTCTATCGACCTGATAAAACGCAGGATACAGGATCCATGCTGTCCTCAACATTAGTTGTTCTTTTTTTCATTCTTTTGTTCTGGTTGGAATTTGTTGAGAAAACACAAAAAAAATACAAAACAAAAAAAACAGTTCCTTTTAGAACTACCTTCACTGGTCAAAGAAAGAACTATATTTCTATGGTAGTGTGTAAAAGTTTGTCAGAATAAATGTGTAGTTCATAAATGAATGAATGAATATGTTACTAGTGTATGGAGAATGTGAAAGTGCAGAACTATAAGGAACTGCTACAGCATAAATCTATAAGGTGTTTATCTATAGTATTCTGTAGCATCTCCGAAGCACTTGAATGTATCATATGTACATAAATATGTTAAAAGTGTATGCTTCAATTTGCGCTGCTGGTGAAACTGCCTGGGTGAATTTGTATGTGTTAGGGGCAGATTTACAATCCCCTTGTGCCTCTTTTACACAGCTGTTGCGTCATTGTTGTGACACATCGGTAGTGCAAAAGATGTGCCACGGTGTGTGCTATTAACAAAGTGACGCATCTGGAGGGTGCATTACATTGTAAAGCCCTGCGCCAGAAGAGGCTTTCCTGTGCAGAAGGGGTGCAGCAACGCCTCCTAAAAGTGACTGAGTGAAATGTATAACATTTCATTCAGTCACTTTTGAGCTTATGCTGCGTCAAAACCTTGCACATGTTTGAAGCAGGTGTAAGGATTGATACAGCTTTGTGAGAACAGGGCCCCAGAGCATTGCTGGAGTTGTGTTATACTTGCAACCGAAGTCAAGCAATAATTAATCCAAAAATTACTTTGCAATTTAGTTTTGGTATTATTTTATAATAAGAATATGAAATATAATCTAAAAAATTAAATAAATATAAATAGTTAAATTAAAAATATAAAAAATTAGTGTAAAAATAAAGACATAATAATTATTACATTTATAATTTATCATTCACAAAACCTTTGAAATTCACTGGAAAAACCATAGGTTTCACATACGTTATAGTTTAGGAATTAGCATTTAAAAAACCTTGCAAATTCATTGAAAAAACCATAGGTTTCACACACGTTATAGTTAGGAATTAGCATTTAAAAAACCATGCAAATTCATTGAAAATACCCTAGTTTTCACACGTTATAGATAGCTGAACATTTCTCTCATACAAAACCTTTGAAATTCCTCCGTTATAGTTAGCTCCGCTAACTATAACTTGCGTGCCCGCAATGCACTGCTGATGACATCACATATAACATCACTCATGACATGGTCAGTGACATCACTCATGACATCACTGATGACATCTCAAATGACATCACTGATGACATCACTGATGACATCACTGATGATATCATCCTTGTGAAAGAATGGCAGACGTCTTTTTGGCGTAATATAACCTTTGATACACACCTTCAGAAATAGAAAGTGAAAAAAAAAAATGGAGATACCAATACCACTTACCAACAACCTATTCAGTAATTCCGCCATCTACATACCCATGCACTCATTCACCAACAGTTCTATATAGTCACTCATACATGTACTCACTCATCATATGTACTCATATACTTATAAATACGGTTACACACCGACACTCATTCATACAGTTACTCACACACATACTCACATATGCAAATAAACATCCATTTGTTTGCATATACAGCTATACACACACCACTACACTTACTTTTACAGAAACGTACACATACTTACTCTCAAAACAATCAGTGATAGAAACACATACTTATTTATACAGGAACTTTTTGATTTTGTCACTGTCATATATCCTTACTTATATACATCGATACTCACACATGTTTAAAACATATGTACTTAGTCATAAAGACACTATTGAGGCAGTCATTCACTCACTAGCACACCCATACACACATTCATCCACCCGTGCAGTCCTGCACACATGCTGTCTTCAAAACACATACAAACAGTGAGTCAGTCATTCATGCATCTGTGCCCCAAGTAATACCCGCCACCAAACCATACAGACACTCATTCTGATACTCAAAAAACCAACTAATAACCCATATAGACACTCGTGTAGCTACTCATCAACCCATGCAGCCACTTATACACAAAGTGAGACACTGATACATATATTTAGATATTTAAACATTACTCGCTAATACATGTATTCACTAAGATACACTTAATAAGTCAGTTATAGAATGAAATTTACAAAGAAAACATCCATTAGACACTTATTTACCCATTTATTCTTACATCGTTCTTTAGATATACATATATAAAAATATTCATTTTTCTGAAAGACACACATTCAGTGGATGATATCAGTGACGTCATGAGTGATGTCATTTGAGATGTCATCAGTGATGTCATGAGTGATGTCACTGACCATGTCATGAGTGATGTTATATGTGACGTCATCAGCAGTGCATTGCGGGCGGGCAAGTTATAGTTAGCTGAGCTAACTATAACGGAGGAATTTCAAAGGTTTTGTATGAGAGAAATGTTCAGCTAACTATAATAATTCCTAACTATAACGTGTGTGAAACCTATGGTTTTTTCACTGAATTTGCAAGGTTTTTTATATGCTAATTCCTAACTGTAACGTATGTGAAACCTATGTTTTTTTCAATGAATTTGCAAGGTTTTTTAAATGCTAATTCCTAACTATAATGTGTGTGAAACCTATGGTTTTTTCAGTGAATATATATATATATATACACATATGTATATAAAATCCAAAGGTACCCAGAGCTTAAGGACGCTACTCCCGGGAGTTCTGTTCAACATGAACTTTATTCAGCAGCAGCTTTCCCACTCTGACCTTATCAAGTCTTCCTGGCGCGTTATATATATATATATATATATATATATATGCCGCAAGGCTGAAACGCGTTGGTGTGCAGACTGGGCTCTGTTTAATTAAAAAGTTAAAAGTTCCCGAGTGCGGCGTTTCCTTGTTGAAAAACTGATGTTCCTGGCTTTTGACTGAGCTGAACATTCGCACCCGCTGCTGTGTTGCTCTAGTGAATGCAGCCACATTGTTGGAAAATATATATATATATATATATATATATATATATATATATATATATATATATATATATATATATATATATATTCACTGAAAAAAACATAGGTTATAGACCATATATAGTTAGGAATTAGCATTTAAAAAACCTTATTTTACTCACACAAAACCATTGAAATTCCATATATAGTTAGTTGCACTAACTATATATTGCGCACCCGCAATCCACTGCTGATCATGTCACATATTACATCATTCATGACATGGTCAGTGACATCACTGATGACATCACTGATGACATCTCAAATGACATCACTGATGACATCATCCAGTGACTGTGTGTTTCTGTAAAGTTTAAATATGTTTTAGATATTGAAGAATGAGTAGATGTATAACTGTCTGGACGAAGGATTTAGTAGGTGCATGACTGAATGTATGAGTGAGTGATTAAATGTGTCTCACTGAGTGCATGGGTTAGTGACTAAACTGTCTTAATTTGTGCATCATTATGTCTGTTGTTCTGTAAACTACTGCATGTGTTGATCAGTAGCTATATGATTAACTATATGGGTTATTGATTGATTGTCCAAGTATTTGTATGGGAGACTGAGTGTGTGTGTGGCTGGCTGGGAGGTGTGTGACTCTGTGCAGATCAATGTGTACTTGTATCAATGATTGTATAAGAAAGTAAGTATGTGTTACTATATGTTTGAAAATGTAAGGTGCTCTATGTTTAACTGTATAGACAAGAAAATGGAAGTGTGATTGATTCTTTACAGGACTGACTAGGTGTGTGAGTAACTCCATGGATGAGTGGCAGAGTGTGAGTGTCTGTATAGGTGTATGAGTGCATATGATAGTGTTGTAAAGATGAGTGATTGTATGTATGAATGATTGTATGGGTGAATGAGTGAATGTGTGTGTAGACGTAGGAATCAGTGAGTACGTATGTAGTAACTAGTATTGGTGTGTCAATGGTTTCAAAAATTATACTCTGTATTTAACACTGGGTGAAACAGAGGTTATATTAAAATGTGAGGAGATGCATTGTATTGTCACATGAATGATATCATCAGTGATGTGGTCATTGATGTCAAATGAGATGTCATCAGTGATGTCATCAGTGATGTCATTTGAGATGTCATCAGTGATGTCATCAGTGATGTCACTGACCATGTCATGAATGATGTAATATGTGACATGATCAGCAGTGGATTGCGGGTGCGCAATATATAGTTAGTGCAACTAACTATATATGGAATTTCAATGGTTTTGTGTGAGTAAAATAAGGTTTTTTAAATGCTAATTCCTAACTATATATGGTCTATAACCTATGGTTTTTTCAGTGAATTTTCAAGGTTTTGTAAATGCTAATTCCTAACTATATATGGTCTATAACCTATGGTTTTTTCAGTGAATTTCAATGGTTTTTTAATAGCAAATATCATAAGCTGTCGAATGTCAAGTACGTGGTAAGTGAAAACATTTTCGTGTTTATGCACACTGATCTGCTTTGAATGGTGCCCCCCCCCCCTCATTTCTATTAGGAGTACTCTCTCTTTGCAGATAGTGAAAGGTAGTTAACGCAGGACTTTGCCCCCGTTGTAATCCGTCGTGCCTGCTTCTCTCTCCATTTGATTGATTGTTATCCAAG
This sequence comes from Lissotriton helveticus, assembly GCF_964261635.1. NCBI lineage: Eukaryota > Metazoa > Chordata > Amphibia > Caudata > Salamandridae > Lissotriton > Lissotriton helveticus. Next base: position 1,492,343,916 of record NC_136061.1, on the reverse strand, counting down.
TATTTACTGTTTTAGAATTAGTTCTCTTTGGTTCATTCTCTATTTACAAACAAACACAGAGTCGCAATACTCTGTTTAGTCTTTGCAGATAACGAAAAATCGTGTAAAAAAAAGAAAAGGAATCGAGCAAAATCAGTAGGCCACTAATGGGATCTCTTTTTGACCTCGCTAAAATAGAAACATTAGGAACAACCCCTCATGACAAATACAAAACTAGTGAGATGAACTGAACTCCACACAATGATGGCTGCAAAACAGCTCGGCTCCGCCACCCACCCCGCCCAAAATAACGATAAAGAGCGGCTGCCATGATTGGTTGCGGAATGGCCACAACGGAGCTACGAAATGGTGCTGCTCTCATGCTAACCCCAGCTTCGGTCTGAAACATCCAGAAACACTGTAGACTACCAATTCGATCAGTTCCGGTAGCGCCCCAATGTAACCCGGTAGAGAAGAACTAGCCCTCCCCTCTTTGACTGATGGTTCTTGTTGCCTGTCCCTTCTGTTGTCATTTAACAGAACTATTTAGCCTGCTGAAAGGGGTTGTGTTTCGACCGCTGGTTGGTGGAGACATTTTGACTATATTCTGGACCTGCGTTGTCGCGTAATGCGTCATATGACGCGCCGCGTTAGCGCATCCGGAAGTCATCCGGGGCGCGCAGCGCGTAACGTAAGCATAACAAGTCATGTGACTTGTTAATAAAACTTTTCATTGGTTCATTTTACTTTTCTTATTCTAATGATGAAAGCCTTGGTCATATCACCTAAAAATTACGCTTTTAATTACTTCCGAACATTATTTTCTCTTAAATATATGTTATAATGTTCCAGGCTAATGTACTTTCCCGGAAATTTTACAACTGTCCTGCAAGTAAAATATATTATTTTTTCGAGAAAAAGAGCGTTTCTTCGTCCCATGACGGAGCCGTTGAGCAAAAGAGGGTCGACCTGCTGTCTTAGTCGCCGATACGCCTGAATATGAGATTCTTATCGATCACTTTATGTTGCAGGAATAGAAAACACAACAGCCCTTGACCATTTATCTTTACTGCGTTCCTTCGTATTATACCTTTTACCCTTCATGTAATTGGTCTGCTTTATTTCACTTGCCTTTTAATGATTCTAAAACAGTGACTATTATTAAAAACTTTACCAATGTATACACTACTACCATGTTTTCTTTTAAAAACCTTTATTGTGAAAATTTCATTATACAAATACGAGCCTATAACCACGTGGGCCTGCCACGGAGCAAACTGTAATCGTATATGATGAATAGACATTTACACTGTAGAGGAACGTAACGGGCGGGCCATTAGGTTGCAAAAACTAAGGTGTCTAACAGTTACGGAATCGGTGGACGTACATTTTATAATTAAAATACGACAGGGCCAGTTACAATAAAATTATCTAGATATACATTTGCGGGCAAGTACCATGGGTGACGTTAATTCGAATTTTCAACAGTACAGTAATCAATAACACATCAGAACTTAATATCAATAGGGATGTCGAAATATTCAATCAATTCTCGTCCCCGCCCGCCATGTGCTTCAAAACTGCATACGTATCTCGTGATTTCAAGGTTCTGCAACCAGTACACAACAAGGAGTTACGAGTCCCATTTATTCCGGCGCCATTTTGGGCGAGGACGGGCAGGTCCAGGATATAGTCAAAATGTCTCTACCAACCATCGACTATGATGATGTTCATATGCTGTATTTATTAGAGTAACACTCATCTGCCCACATGAAATTAATTTACCACAATCTAAACATGTCATTTTAATCTTTCCAAAGTTCTTCTAAATATTTGGGACCGTTTCCCTTGCCTCTGAAGCTCTCAGTGCCACTTCTTTGATGAATGTACTAGCAGGTCAGGGGTTCTCCTCCAAATCTCTCTTTTATGCAGCACTATAATTAATTGGTGCCACCTCTCCATATGACGATGCATGGTATAGTTACCACAACTATATATTTTTTCGGTTCCTCTGGAGAGTTCATCGTGGCAGATGAAGCGTGTAACATACCGGGCATTTACCTTTTTTTGCATGTACAGGAAAGGAAAAAAAAATCGAGCGTTCGAGTTCTTAGGTGTCCCAGGGCCATTTTAGTGGACCAGGCCCAAATCCAAAGAACAGCTATCTCACAGGCTAATGGGGCGACCCACGCCGAGTTTCAGCATTGTAGGATGACCACACAAGTACAGCAACTTGCTAGACATCACCTCGGTGCCATCCGGATCTCGGCGCCCCACTGCAGATGAAGTGCCTCTCAACTATGAAACCACCACGGTGACATCCGGATCTTGGCGCGTTGTGCTGCCTTCGGCCTATTCGCACATCGGTCCGCTACTGACGCCATCTCACAGGCTAATGGGGTGACCCACGCCGAGTTTCAGCATTGTAGGATGACCACACCAACTTGCTAGACATCACCTCGGTGCCATCCGAATCTTGGCATCTCAACGCCTAGTGGTATCTTCCATACAGAAAATATTGTTACGCTGCCTTTGGCCCCATTCGCACATCAGTCCGCAACTTAGACATCACCTCGATGCCATCCGGATCTTGGCATCTCAGCGCCTTGTGGTGTCAGTCAGAAAATATTGTTGCGCTGCCTTTGGCCCCATTCGCACATCAGTCCGCTACTGACACCATCTCACAGGCCAATAGGGCGCCCCACGCCGACTTTTACCATTGTACGATGGCCACACCAGTGGCACAACTTGCTAGACATCACCTCGGTGCCATCCGAATCTTGGCATCTCAACGCCTAGTGGTATCTTCCATACAGAAAATCTTGTTACGCTACCTTTGGCCCCATTCGCACATCGGTCCGCAACTTAGACATCACCTAGGTGCCATCCGGATCTTGGCATCTCAGCGCCTTGTGGTGTATTCTCTTCAGAAAATATTGTTGAGCTGCCTTTGGCCCCATTCGCACATCGGTCCGCAACTTACACATCACCTCGGTGCCATCCGGATCTTGGCATCTCAGCGCCTTGTGGTGTCTTCTACTCCGAAAATATAGTAGAAAATATTGTTGCGCTGCCTTTGGCCCCATTCACACATCAGTCCGCTACTGACACCATCTCACAGGCCAACAGGGCGCCCCACGCCGACTTTTACCATTGTACGATGGCCACACCAGTGCCACAACTTGCTAGACACCACCTCGGTGCCATCCGGATCTTGGCATCTCAGCGCCTTGTGGTGTCTTCAAATCAGAAAATATTGTTGCGCTGCCTTTGGCCCCATTCGCACATCGGTCCGCTACTGACGCCATCTCACAGGCCAACGGGGCGCCCCACGCCGACTTTCAGCATTGTAGGATGGCCACACCAGTGCGGCAACTTACTAGACACCACCTCGGTGCCATCCGGATCTTGGCGCGTTGTGCTGCCTTCGGCCTATTCGCACATCGGTCCGCTACTGACGCAAACTCACAGGCCAAAACTTTTCATTGGTTCATTTTACTTTTGGTTTCCTAATGATGGAAGGCATGATCATGTGACCTAAAAACAACACTTTTCATAGGATGAAAACTTTTTTTTTTTCCCAAACGATGAAAGCCCCACCTTGTTTCTGGATGTTTCAGACTGAAGCTGGCGTCAGCATGAAAGCACCACCATCTCGTGGCTCCGTCGTGGTCATTCCGCGAGCAATCATGGCAGCCGCTCCCCACCAGAAGCCTGCAGGAGTCGGAGCCCCCAAAACTTTTGATGAATTCTCAAGGCGGAGGGGACGCTTTCGAGAATGGGGTCCAAGACCTAGCAGACAAGCGTCCGATTTCCAAGGTGTCCCAGGGCCATTTCAGTGGACCAGGCCCAAAAAGGAAACAGCCTGCCGCCATTTTGAGAGTCCTGTGACAGCCGCCTATCGCTGCACCGCAAGAGTGGGCGCAACTCAGCTGAATTGCGGCTTTTGACACAGTGGACCAAAAACGGACGGAATGGCAACTGAAACGGTAAAGGGGCGCCCCACTACAACAGATGACACTCCACCTGGAGAGGCCCGTTCACGCCGCCTCCCCCGGGGCGCTCCACGCCGTTATTCGGAGCAGCATTGTAGGATACCAAAACCAGTGCGGCAACTTACTGGACATCACCTTGGTGCCATCGTTCTGCTGCCTTGGAACTATTCGCGCAACAGTTTGCTACTGATGACCCACCCCCCGCGACGCCCCATGCCGTTATTTGCTGGGTGGCAACTTACTAGACATCACTTTCGTGTCATCTAGATTTCGGCGCGTTCTGCTGCCTTGGAACTATTCGCACAACAGTTTGCTACTGATGACCCACCCCCCGCGACGCCCCACGCCGGAAATCTGGACGTTGTGCTGCGTTGGGACTATTCGCACAGCCGACCGCTACTTCGTTGTTTTTCCCTAAAAATGTTTATATGTTATTACTATTTTTGTTTTCTTGTATATATTTATAAATTATTAAAGTTTTATAATTTTACTACTTTGTCGGAGTGCTATATATTTTTAATGTGACACATAATTGTAAAAACTTTGATGTACAAACAGTCATCCCTGGAATCTTCCGCTTCAGGCTCGGTCCCCTCCCCAATCACAATACAGGATGGTTTTCAGATAATAGCAACGCTTCTGCTGTGACGGATCTCATCGAGTGTGGGCCTTGATCTACTATAACTCCTTTGAAGAGGGGTGATTCTTTACAGCTGTGGCCATAAACTACATCTGCAGGGCTAGCTGATACCCTAGGACCAGCCTGGACAATCGGACACAGAGGAAAAGGAGTGTCAGAGGGTGCGGTAGTGAATAGGGCGAAAGGGAGGTGTCGGGCGGGCACAGGGTGTGATTCTCAGGGAACAGCAGCGCAGATGGGGGAGGTTTATTACCCATGCATAAGACAGAGAGCGGGGGTGACCACTGCCTGGGGGAGATGCTTGCGAGGGTGGGGAGCCATGCTAAGGATCGACAGCGTGCACAGAGTGGGTCTGGTCAAGGCATCTAAAATGGCTGCCGTGCACGACAAAAGTGTGGCATTTGAAAAAAGACAAGATGGCGCAGACAATGTTTTTCAACACTTCCTGATTTCCTTCGAATCGAACGTTAACAGACGTTGGGGCATATTACCAAAGTTAAGCGATATTTATCCCTAACGATGCTTAGCAACGATTTTTTTACCGTCAGAAATTATCGCAGATAAACCTTGCTATTATCAAGGTTTATCGGAAATACGATAAAAAACGACCGCAATGCATTAATATCGCTGAAAACTCAGCGATATTCATGCATTACCGAGCTAATGCTCTTAGCCATGTTATCCACCTCCCATTGGATAACATGGCTAAGAACTGCTCAGGGCAGGTGGTAGCTTTTGGAGATATTCGCCCTTATCTCGAATATTTCCAAAAGTTGATAATAGGAGATAGCGATGTTAGCGACTGTTTCCAGTCGCTAACATCTTGGCATGCCCACTTTGCATGTCATTAGTGATAAATATCACTCACATGCAAAGTGGGGCCCAAGATGGTCGCTATCTTCTACTAGCCGTCGCTAACTGGTGTTAGCAACAGCTAGGTAATACACATATAATTTTATCTCCGCGAAGCGGAGCGCTGTTACAGATATATATCTTGTTTCTGAACGTTAATTTCTCAAAATGCACTGAAGCACATATATTGAGACCTAGCAAAGGCACATCGGGCTACCAGTCCCTACAATTTTGCCAAGTTTCGTGCAAATCCATTCAGCTGTTCGATCCTACCGAGAGACAAGATGGCGGCCGCTACGGACTGTTTGGAATGTTTACAGACACCGGAGAGCCAATCAGCTTCGCTTCGCAAAGCTCCGTAACGCGAAAAGTACGCGAAGCGGTGCGCTGTTACAGATATATACCTTTTTTTGAACGTTAATTTCTCAAAATCCACTGGAGCACATATATTGAGATCTAGCAAAGGCACATCGGGCTACCAGTCCCTACAATTTTGCCAAGTTTCGTGCAAATCCATTCAGCTGTTCGATTATTATTATTTTTATTTTTTTTTGCCCCGCGGGGCCCTTTTAAAACTGCCACATCAAACCTAGGTGGTGAGCGACAATGTACTATGCCCCCTTATGGTCATTTGCCCCTTCGCTTTGGCCTCCTCTTGTCTCTCGATCCTACCGAGGGACAAGATGGCGGCCGCTACGGACTGTTTGGAATGTTGACAGACGCCGGAGAACCAATCAGCTTCGCTTCACAAAGCTCCGTTGCGCGAAAAGTACGCGTAGCGGAGCGCTGCCCAGTCCGCTGTTACAGATATATACCTTTTTTTGAACATTAATTTCTCAAAATCCACTGAAGCACATATATTGAGATCTAGCAAAGGCACATCGGGCTACCAGTCCCTACAATTTTGCCAAGTTTCGTGCAAATCCATTCAGCTGTTCGATTATTATTATGTTTATTTTTTTTTGCCCCGCGGGGCCCTTTTAAAACCTCCACATCAAACCTAGGGGGTGAGCGACAATGTACTATGCCCCCTTATGGTCATTTGCCCCTTCGCTTTGGCCTCCTCTTGTCTCTCGATCCTACCGAGAGACAAGATGGCGGCCGCTACGGACTGTTTGGAATGTTGACAGACGCCGGAGAACCAATCAGCTTCGCTTCACAAAGCTCCGTTGCGCGAAAAGTACGCGTAGCGGAGCGCTGCCCAGTCCGCTGCTACAGATATATATCTTTTTTTGAACATTAATTTCTCAAAATCCACTGAAGCACATATATTGAGACCTACAAAAGGCACATCGGGCTACCAGTCCCTACAATTTTGCCAAGTTTCGTGCAAATCCATTCAGCCGTTCGGGCTAAAAGTGAGGCCAACCGCCCTATAGAAATTAACATGGGAAAAACGCGTTTTGGGACCCCCCTTTTTTCTCGGCCCCCCCTTGACGAACCCCCCCAAAATTTTCAGGGGCTGCTCAGAAACAAAATGTGCCATTTTCCTGAAAATTTCAGCCAATTCCGTCCACAAACGCCAAAGTTATTAGACATAGAATTTTCAAAAAACCCATAGAGAAAAAATCCTAACTATATATACCTACTGGCGACCGCCAGTAGGTAATATATATATATATATATATACATATATATACATATATACATATATATACATAGGCCCACTCAGAAGGGGTGGCAATAGAGAAGGGATCTTGAGGGCTCTCGAGACCAGGTATATCCTGGACATGGATAGTAAAAGCCCCAATGGGCTTAATTCCACGGAGGATTTTTACACTTGTCTATAGCTCCACATATTCCCACTACCCTTACCAATACCTTTATAATCCGTGCTGCTTACTGTTTTTTAGTATGTCTGTGTTCCGCAACGTATGCCTTAAAATTGCTACTCACTGTATCAGATCTTCCGTAGCAAAGCTAACTGTATTATAGATTACTGTATGGGGCAATATATGAATAACATTGCTTTTTAACCTTCACTTGTTTATTCTGGTGCTTGTATTTCGACGTCTTAGGCAAAGATTGATTTAACACCTTTAGCAGGGTATGAGCGATTTTTGAAAGGGTATGTTTAACTCTCGGCCCTACATGTCTATCCGGCACTAAATTACCAGTTCAAACCCTAATGGTAATCATTGATAAATGTATGTAAAATATTTGTTGTATATAGATGTACATATATGAATTAATGTATATATTTTAATTAGAAGTTTTGCGGACCTTCATGCTGGACATACATTGGCTGTTGCATTTATGCAGTGACTACTTGGGAGCCAAACCGCATTTACAGAAGTTAATGCCCTTTTGCACAACTTGTAAATATATGAATTATGTCGCATTAGTATACTTTGGTTAATCACCACGTGTACAGTGATTTAATATAGCTGTCCGCTTTATCTTTTCAGCTTCTTTTTTTAATGTGCCGGATATAGAATGTGTATTTATACAGGAATAGTGAAAGCATTTGCACTTTATTGCCATACCTTGCTCCGGTTATTTGCACATGTATTGAAACAGTGTTTACAAGTGTGTTTTCAATCTGTCTATTTAAGTAACAACCAATCAGTAAGGACGCTGATGCCGCACCAGCACTTTAAATTCACGCAACTTTTTTCGTTGCGCCATGTGACCAAGCCCTCTGTGTAGGGCGAAACGTTATCCTGGCGTGGTGTGCGATAAAATAAAAAAACTCACCTGCACTCTGGGTCTTCCGTGTCCTTGTTGGAGTTGGCTGATCATTGATAGCTGGCGCAGCGGCGGGGCACAAGCAGCGATATATATATATATATATATATATATATATATATATATATATATATATATATATTCACTGAAAAAACCATAGGTTATAGACCATATATAGTTAGGAATTAGCATTTAAAAAACCTTATTTTACTCACACAAAACCATTGAAATTCCATATATAGTTAGTTGCACTAACTATATATCGCGCACCCGCAATCCACTGCTGATCATGTCACATATTACATCATTCATGACATGGTCAGTGACATCACTGATGACATCACTGATGACATCTCAAATGACATCACTGATGACATCACTGATGACAACATCCAGTGACTGTATGTTTCTGTAAAGTTAAAATATGTCTTACATATTGAAGAATGAGTGGATGTATAAGTGTCTGGATGAAGGATTTAGTAGGTGCGTGACTGACTGTATGAGTGAGTGATTAAATGTGTCTCACTGAATGCATGGGTTAGTGACTAAACTGTCTTAATTTGTGCATCATTATGTCTGTTGTGATGTAAACTGCTGCATGTGTTGATCATTAGCTATACGAGAGGCTATATGTGTTATTAATTGGTTGCCCAAGTATTTCTATGGGAGATTGAGTTTGTGTGGGGGTGGCTGGAAGGTGTGTGACTCTATGCATAGATGTGTGAGCAGTTTATTCACTAGGTGTATGAGTTCAAGACTGCATGTGGAAACAGCTACATGGGCAGTTGACTGTGTGCATGAGTGTATTGATGAGTGAATGGATATCTCAATGCTACATGTCATAGTAAGTACATATGTTAAACACAGTACATGTGAGAGTTGGCATATATAAATAACTGTGCATGAGAGCCACTGAATGAGTGAGTGGTTGTATCGATCATTGTGAACTTGTATCAGGGATTGTATAAGAGAGTAAATATGTGTTAGTATATGTTTCAATAAGTAAGGTGTGTTTAACTGTATAGTTGAAGAAATGGAGGTGAGATTGTTTCTTTGCATGACTGACTGGGTGTGTGAGTAATTCCATGGATGAGTGGCAGTGTGTGAGTGTCTGTATACACTGAGTGTATCTAAGGTTATATTAGAGTCTGAAGAGGTTTATCGTATTAGCACAAGAATGATGTCAAATGAGATGTCATCAGTGATGTCATCAGTGATGTCATATGAGATGTCATCAGTGATGTCATCAGTGATGTCACTGACCATGTCATGAATGATGTAATATGTGACATGATCAGCAGTGGATTGCGGGTGCGCGATATATAGTTAGTGCAACTAACTATATATGGAATTTCAATGGTTTTGTGTGAGTAAAATAAGGTTTTTTAAATGCTAATTCCTAACTATATATGGTCTATAACCTATGGTTTTTTCAGTGAATTTCAATGGTTTTTTAATAGCAAATATCATAAGCTGTCGAATGTCAAGTACGTGGTAAGTAAAAACATTTTCGTGTTTATGCACACTGATCTGCTTTGAATGCTGCCCCCCACCCCTCATTTCTATTAGGAGTACTCTCTCTTTGCAGATAGTGAAGGGTAGTTAACGCAGGCCTTTGCCCCCGTTGTAATCCGTCGTGCCTGCTTCTCTCTCCATTTGATTGATTGTTCTCTTTGGTTCATTCTCTATTTACAAACAAGCACAGAGTCGCAATACTCTGTTTAGTCTTTGCAGATAGCGAAAAATCGTGTAAAAAAACAAAAGGAATCGAGCAAAATCAGTAGGCCACTAATGGGATCTCTTTTTGACCTCCCTAAAATAGAAACATTAGGAACAACCTGTTGATAATACCAATGTGTATGTACATAAGCGGCGTTCATTTGTGTTCACAGTACCCCTTGTTGATTGTTTGAATCGAGCATTGAATTGTTCGAAGTTGGTTCTCTTAAGAATCTTCTCTGCCTGCAAACGAGGAAGAATAGGAATATTCTCTCTCCCTTTGCAGATAGTGAAGGGTAGGTAACGCAAACCTTTAACACGTCGTGCCTATTTCGTTCCTCATTGATTGATTGTTTCCCCAAACATTGACTGTTTGGGAATTGGTTCTTTTTGGAGGTATTCCCTGTTTGCAAATATACGTAGGAAAATCTTTGCAAATAGTGAAAGGGTACGTAATGCGGACCTTTCTCCCCCATTGTAATCTGTCATGCCTATCTACTCCCCACTGATTGATGCACCTGTTTCACCCGGACCATTTACTAGAGATACGTCATCTGGCCCGACCAGAGAGCACCCCTAGTGAAAAGGACATATGCAATAATAACGAAGTGATCACTGTATCCTGTTAACAGAAACTTTAGCATGAAACAACCTGGAAAGAAAAGAATAGGAAAACGAAAATCAGTAGGCCACTGATGAACATGAACTTTTATTAAACAACGAACAAAGAAACGATAACATAACGTAATGATAAAACCTATTAATGTCCTAGAAACAAGAAAACGTTAAAATATGCCAGTGGTGAGAGACCAGAAAAACAGTAAGAGAAACCAAATCACCCCTCGCTGTCCCACCGCCTGCCACGCCAAAAAAATCGATAGACTAGGGAAAATGCAAGTCAGTAGAACATCCGCCCCCACTCTGGAAACTTCCAAGGTGGGGCAGGGTTGCGGCTACGCCCAGCCGGGAGCAGCCCATATAAGGCGGGTCCTGCTGCCACGCCTCGGCCAGGAGATCCTAACGTAGGGTGTAGCCGGAGGAGAGGCCGAGGCCAGCGGGACCCGGCCAGGGGATTGCCTTTACAACGCTGAAGAGTTACAGGGGGGGGAATATCTCCTCGACCCTCCCCTCTCTCTCCCAGTCCGGCCGCGGTGGCCCTTGACAGTTTCAGGTAGTCCCGCCACATGCTCTTCCGGTCCGGCCACCAACGGTCGGGGGGCCGAGGCCGACGGGATCCGGCTGCAGCCGATAAACCAAGGAACCCGTTCATGGGGCCAGAGCCAGGGGCGTCCGGCCGACATCCACCGGAAGCCCGGCCCGAAGACGGACGGGACACTTCTTCTTTCTTGAATAATGGCTGCGACAACACTGGGGGGGATGTCTTGCACATGCCTCCGACCCCCCCCCCTCGTCCTCATCGCCTGGTCCGGCCATAACAAATCTCAAGCGAGACGCTGTGGGGTGCACTGGGAGGGAGAGACGGTGCGAACAGGCCTCTCCCGCCTCCCCAGGTGGAGGCTTCCCAGCTGCACCCTCAGCGCTCCAGGCGCCCGGAAAAGGGTTCTTCCACTGTGGCCATGCTGCAACGTCTCGCCCGGCAGGGTGAAGCCCGTCCGCTCATTTGACCCCGCGATCGCCAGTAGCTACCGAACTCTCAAAATGGCGGTCGACCTGGCAAGAGCGGGCCCAGCATAAAGAAATGGCCCGGTCACTGGTTGACTCCACCACCGTAGTCCTCCACGACCTTGAAGATTCTAGAGGAGCCGCGGGAGTCTCCGACCCCCGATGGGGAATGACTGCCATGATCGCCCGTGGAGTGATGAAACTGTATCCGCGGGACGTCGGCGCTCCCATGCTGGCGCCAGCCTCACTTTGAATTACTAGAATCCTGCAGACCTCAGTTCCGGTGAAAGCACAGTGTGACCCGGTAGGAAAAATTGTTGCACCCCCTCCCCTTTTTGACTGATAGTTCAAACCACCGATCCTTTCCTTTGCCCTTTTAACGGAACTTTGGACTGCCTCCCCCTCTTTTACATTTTCTAGAGAAAACAAAACATTAACCACTACATTAGCATAGCAGTTGACACCAGAACTGTTTTCAAATTGAAAACCAACAACATCTTCAACAGAATCCTTTTTGTTTCTGCTGTGACCCTGCTACAGCACAGGCATTGTCCCCAGCAGTAATTCTGCAATGCCGGTAAGAATAGCTGTGGTGCCTACTGGACTCACTCACCCCCGCGGCGCCCCACGCCGTTATTTGCTGGGCGGCAACTTACTAGACATCACTTTCGTGCCATCTAGATTTCAGCGCGTTCTGCTGCCTTGGAACTATTCGCACAACAGACTGCTACTGATGACCCACCCCCAGGCAACATCTTCTGAATTTTCATAATTTGAAAGAACTAGTAACATGTCCTCATCAGGAATTCAAAAGAAATTGCCACGGTCTCTTCGTTGTTTAAATGTTTTTACTGTTTTTGTTTTGTTGTATATATTTATATGTTATTAAAGTTTTATATTCCTACTACTTTGTTGGAGTGCTATATATGTTTAATGTGACACATAATTGTAAACACTTTGATGTACAAAGAGTCATTCCTGGAATCTTCCGCTTCAGGCTCGGTCCCCTCCCCAATCACAATACAGGATGGTTTTCAGATAGTAGGAACACGTGTGGTGTGACGGATCTCATCGGGTGTGGGCCTTGATCTACTATAACTCCTTTGAAGAGGGGTGATTCTTTACAGCTGGGGCCATAAACTACATCTGCAGGGCTAGGTGATAGCCTGGACAATCGGACACAGAGGAAGAGGAGTGTCAGAGGGTGCGGTAGTGAATAGGGCGAAAGGGAGGTGTCGGGCGGGCACAGAGTGTGATTTTCAGGGAAGAGCAGCGCAGATGGGGGAGGTTTATTGCCGATGCATAAGACAGAGAGCGGGGGTGACCAGTGCCTGGGGAAGATGCTTGCGAGGGTGGGGAGCCATGCTATGAATCGACAGCGTGCAGAGAGTGGGTCTGGTCAAGGCATCTAAAATGGCTGCCGTGCACGACAATAGTGTGGCATTTCAAAAAAGGCAAGATGGCGCAGACAATGTTTTTCAACACTTCCTCATTTCCTTCGAATCGAACGTTAACAGACGTTGGTGCATATTACCAAAGTTAAGCGATATTTATCGCTAACGATGCTTACCAACGATTTTTTTACCGCTAAGCATCGTCAGAAATTATCGAAGATAAACCTTGCTATTATCAAGGTTTATCGCAAATGCGATAATAAACGGCCGCAATGCATGAATATCGCTAAAAAGACAGCGATATTCATGCATTACCGAGCTAATGCTCTTAGCCATGTTATCCACCTCCCATTGGATAACATGGCTAAGAACTGCTCAGGGCAGGTGTTACTTTTTGGAGATATTCGCGCTTAGCGCGAATATCTCCAAAAGTTGGTAATAGGAGATAGATATCTTGCATGTTGTAATGCAAATTATTGTGGTATATGGAACTCATACCATAATCTCTCAGGAAAGCAGAAACTGATCCTTTTGGGACCGCCTGAAAAGGCCTAGGGGGTGAGGGGTACTCTACTTTGCCCCCTTTTCACATTCCGAACTATTTTATTTTACTCTCTTCTGTAATTACACAAAATAGCAGCGATAAGATGCATCGGAGACACACAGTGAGAGAAAGGAGGCCGGAGATGAAGAAGAGATGTCAAATACACATTGGAGATAATATAGTGGCAGAAGGGAAGTAAATATGAGTAAACGTACCATGTAACATAAAAATGTTGCACTCTATACTATAAGTCTCATTTTATACTACAATCACTTCGCTACAACCTCATGAATTAAAAATAAAAATGAATAATGTCTCATACAATTTTTGATTTCTAAATATAAATTTATTCTTCAGAATTTTCTAAATTTGAAAGAACTAGTAACATGTCCTCATCAGCAATTTCCTCATGAAAAGTCTGCAATGATGATTCTTGTAACTCTATGGTCTCCAAACATTCGATAAATTCGCCATCAACAGATTGATCAAAAAAATCATTCAAGTCATCTCCTCCTTGTGACAATATTTCATTATTGGTGCTGTCAATTTCAATCAATGTAGTGGAATCATTCAAGTCATCTCCTCCTTGTGACAATATTTCATTATTGGTGCTGTCAATTTCAATCAATGTAGTGGAATCATTCAAGTCATCTCCTCGTGACAATATTTCATTATTGGTGCTCTCAATTTCAATCAATGTAGTGGAATCATTCAAGTCATCTCCTCCTTGTGACAATATTTCATTATTGGTGCTGTCCATTTCAATCAATCTAATGGAATCATACAAGTCATCTCCTCCTTGTGACAATATTTCATTATTGGTGCTCTCAATTTCAATCAATGTAGTGGAATCATTCAAGTCATCTCCTTGTGACAATATTTCATTATTGGTGCTGTCCATTTCAATCAATCTAATGGAATCATACAAGTCATCTCCTCCTTGTGACAATATTTCATTATTGGTGCTCTCAATTTCAATCAATGTAGTGGACAATTCAAAAGAAATTGCCACGGTCTCTTCATTGTGAGCCATTTTATTTTGAAATTGCTTGCTGTAAATTGCAGAAAAAAATAATCACTTTCATTTATCGTTTTTAGTAATACATAATATAAAACTAACTTTATCAAGTATTTAGTATAACAGAAGGACTGCAAATAAATAACAGAAAACATTTTTCAAATTATCTTCAAGTGTACAACATAGTTCCCCTTACAAAGAAATTGCCACGGTCTCTTCATTGTGAGCCATTTTATTTTGAAATTGCTTGCTGTAAATTGCAGAAAAAAATAATCACTTTCATTTATCGTTTTTAGTAATACATAATATAAAACTAACTTATCAAGTATTTAGTATAACAGAAGGACTGCAAATAAATAACAGAAAACATTTTTCAAATTATCTTCAAGTGTACAACATAGTTCCCCTTACAAATTAACAACTCACCTTTTTAAAAGTAGGAGAAGTGTTAGTACTGTGTAAATCAAACACCAGAAATTCACCACCAAAAATTCCTCACAAATGTACCTCAGACAGTAGTATCACAAAATGGCTGTGGTTTCCTCTCATTTGACATATATACATAACCAATTAACTTTCATCACACACAAATACAAAACCAAAGTAACATTTTAATTGGTTCTAAATTTCAACACTTTCAAATGTGTTTTCCCCATGCAATTTTCCATAGGACATTTACATACGTCTACAGCCTGAATGGCTGAACGGAATTACACCAAACTTGGCAAAATGGTACATCAAACCTAAGAGGTCAGGAAGGATCTACTATGCCCCCTTATGGTCATTTCCCCCTTCGCTTTGGCCTCCTCTTGTCTCTCAATCCTACCGAGAGACAAGATGGCGGCCGCTACGGACTGTTTGGAATGTTGACAGACGCCGGAGAACCAATCAGCTTCGCAAAGCTCCGTAACGCGAAAAGTACGCGAAGCGTAGCGCTGTTACAGATATATATTTTTTTTTAACGTTAATTTCTCAAAATCCACTGGAGCACATATATTGAGACCTAGCAAAGGCACATCGGGCTACCAGTCCCTAATATTTTGCCAAGTTTCGTGCAAATCCATTCAGCCGTTCGATTATTGACATTTAGATACGTCTACAGCCTGAATGGTTGAACGGAATTACACCAAACTTGGCAAAATGGTACATCAAACCTAAGAGGTCAGGGAGGATCTACTATGCCCCCTTATCGTCATTTGCCCCTTCCCTTTCGCCTCCTCTTGTCTCTCGATCCTACCGAGAGACAAGATGGCGGCCGCTACGGACTGTTTGGAATGTTGACAGACGCCGGAGAACCAATCAGCTTCGCTTCACAAAGCTCCGTTGCGCGAAAAGTACGCGAATTGGAGCGCTGCCCGGTCCGCTGTTACAGATATATATCTTTTTTTAAACGTTAATTTCTCAAAATCCACTGGAGCACATATATTGAGACCTACAAAAGGCACATCGGGCTACCAGTCCCTACAATTTTGCCAAGTTTCGTGCAAATCCATTCAGCCGTTCGGGCTAAAAGTGAGGCCAACCGCCCTATGGAAAACTCAATGTTAAAAACACGTTTTGGGACCCCCCTTTTTTCTCGACCCCCCTGGACGAACCCCCCCCCAATTTTCAGGGGCTGCTCAGAAACAAAATGTGCCATTTTCCTGAAAATTTCAGCCAATTCCGTCCACAAACGCCAAAGTTATTAGACATAGAATTTTCAAAAAACCCATAGAGAAAAAATCCTAACTATATATACCTACTGGCGACCGCCAGTAGGTAATATATATATATATATATATATATATATATATATATATATATATATATATATATATATATATATATATATTCACTGAAAAAACCATAGGTTATAGACCATATATAGTTAGGAATTAGCATTTACAAAACCTTGAAAATTCACTGAAAAAACCATAGGTTATAGACCATATATAGTTAGGAATTAGCATTTAAAAAACCTTATTTTACTCACACAAAACCATTGAAATTCCATATATAGTTAGTTGCACTAACTATATATCGCGCACCCGTAATCCACTGCTGATGATGTCACATATTACATCATTCATGACATGGTCAGTGACATCACTGATGACATCACTGATGACATCTCAAATGACATCACTGATGACAACATCCAGTGATTATGTGTTTCTGTAAAGTTTAAATATGTTTTACATATTGAAGAATGAGTGGATGTATAAGTGTCTCAATGAAGGTTTTAGTAGGTGCGTGATTGACTGTATGAGTGAGTGATTAAATGCGTCTTACTAAATGCACGGGTTAGTGACTAAACTGTCTGAAAGTGTGCATCAGCATGTCTGTTGTTGTGCAAGCTGCTGCATGTGTTGATCAGTAGCTATATAAGTAGCTATATGGGTTATTGATTGGTTGCACAAGTATTTGTATGGGAGACTGAGTGTGTGTATGACTGGCTGGGAGGTGTGTGACTCTGTGCAGATCAATGTGTACTTGTATCAGTGATTCTATAAGAGAGTAAGTATGTGTTAGTATATGTTTTAAAATGTAAGGTACTCTATGTTTAACTGTGTAGATTAGAAAATGGAACTGTGATTGATTCTTTACAGGACTGACTAGGTGTGTGAGTAACTCCATGGATGAGTGGCAGAGTGTGAGTGTCTGTATAGGTGTATGAGTGCATATGATAGTGTTGTAAAGATGAGTGATTGTATGTATGAATGATTGTATGGGTGAATGAGTGAATGTGTGTGTAGACGTAGGAATCAGTGAGTGGGTATGTAGTAACTAGTATTGGTGTGTCAATGGTTTCAAAAATTATACTCTGTATTTAACACTGGGTGTAACAGAGGTTATATTAAAGTGTGAGGAGATGCATTGTATTGTCACATTAATGATATCATCATTGATGTGACCATTGATGTCAAATGAGATATCATCAGTGATGTCATTTGAGATGTCATCAGTGATGTCATCAGTGATGTCACTGACCATGTCATGAATGATGTAATATGTGACATCATCAGCAGTGGATTACGGGTGCGCGATATATAGTTAGTGCAACTAACTATATATGGAATTTCAATGGTTTTGTGTGAGTAAAATAAGGTTTTTTAAATGCTAATTCCTAACTATATATGGTCTATAACCTATGGTTTTTTCAGTGAATTTTCAAGGTTTTGTAAATGCTAATTCCTAACTATATATGGTCTATAACCTATGGTTTTTTCAGTGAATTTCATTGGTTTTTTAACAGCTAATATCTGTAGCTGTAAAATGTATTCTTCTTTAAATCCAAAAATATATTTTATATGTTTATGAATAATTTTTTTTTTTAAATATTTTTTTTTCTTCGTTCCCGCTTCGCGAATCGGGAAGCTTCCCGTTAGCTGACCTTGATGCCGCGAAATAGACCGCGAGCCGGTAAACGTTTCTTTACCGCAACTGCCGCGTTAGAAAACAACATCGTGACGCCTCCCGTCCGCATGACGTTTCGCGTTGTCGCGTGATACGTCATATGACGTGCTACGTTAGCGAACTCGTACGCTTACCGAGTCGCAAAGCACAGGTTTCTGGAAGCAAACCGGGAGGCCCTGCAAAGCGCGTAACGTAAACACAGCAGGTCATGTGACTTGGTAATAACACTTTTCATTGGTTCATTTCACTTTCGGTTTCCTAATGATGTAAGACTAGGTCATATGATCTAAAATGAACACTTTTCATTGGTTGAGAACTATTTTTTTTCCCAAATGGTGAAAATCCCTCCTTCTTTCCTCACTCTGACTTTCATCATTGTGAGAGAAAGACCCTTTGTTACCAGTGAGCAATGGCTTCTTTACTAGCTTCAGCTGGTGCTTCCCCACCACCTCCACCACATCCAAGGAAGAGTGGACCACCTGCTAAAGTTATAATTCAGCAAGAAGAGGAAGAAGAGGAACAGGACGACCTAGATAATCTCCCTATTATGGCCAGAAGATCTGTTGTACCGGAAGTAACGGGACCAGAGGGCAGGGAGATGGTGCCAAATATACAAACGAGATTTCGTGAAGTAAAACAAGTCTGCGTACATTGCAGTGGAATCATTTGCTACGCAGAAAGTAGCATCACTCTGATCAACAGAGCTATTAACAATCATGCTCATGTTTGTCCGAAACTCACCAAACAATAAATTCTTTTTTTTGTTTTCTTCCTCCTGTTGAGCCCTTTACAATGAATCGTTTTCGTTGCCCCCTCCGAAAAAAAAACAAAAAAAATATAAAACTGTTCAGAAAAATTCAAAAAAAGTAAAAAAAATGTTCAGAAAAATAATAAAAAAAATATAAAACAACAAAAACAATTTAAAAAAAAGTTCTTTTCAGAACTACCTCCCCGTTATAAAAAAATTGGTACAATATTTGCAACTGTGCCAACCTCTATTTCTCTTAGTTCGCTTCCCAGTTCGCTCCCCGGTACGCGAACCGGAAGCGAACCAAAAAAATTTTTTTATAAAAAAGAACAGTAAGTATAAGGGAAGGAAACAGACAGTTATGTTAAAAGAAAGACAGCTATAGGGGAGTAAACTAGAGATACTATTACCCGTAATCCACTGCTGATGATGTCACATATTACATCATTCATGACATGCTCAGTGACATCATCAGCAGAGGATTGCGGGTAACAGTATCCCTAGTTTATTCCCTATAGCTGTGTTTCTTTTAACATAACTGTCTGTTTCCTTCCCTTATACTTACTGTTCTTTTAAAAAAATTTTTTTTAGATCTGTCAGAAACAGTGAAAGTAATGAAATATAAAAGACTACGTAGAATATGAGCACTGTATGCAACAACTTTGACACTGACAGAAGCCTCACCTTCTCCATGCCTCCTACACAGTTCTACATGTACATCATAAATGCAAACAGAACAGAATTAATTATACATGTTAAATGGTTTATTTTTGCTGTTCTCAGAATGTATCAAATTTCACTAAAACAGTGACTTGAAGGTATTCATCATATAACAGCGGGGAAAAAAAAACACAATCAAAATGATTGTGTTTAAAAAACCCATACATTACAAATCAGAATTCAGAACTCCTTAAAGTTAACTTACTTTCCATGACGGCCAAGGATGTCCTATGAACAGCTTACACTCTGTTGTGCTGTTATTACTTTCAACCCGCCACTTTCTGAAAGAAAACCTCCATCGTTTTCAAAAACATGTTACATACAATAAATGACTTCTCGCTCTCTACCACACGATTCCACAAGGCCAAATCGTGTCAGAGCCATGTATAACTCTTGGATTTCTTGTAAGCCAATCCCGTCTTTTCGCATTTCCGCAACTTTCAGAATTAAAATGTTGAAGATCATTTACACAATCCTGGACTAGTAATATCTTCCCCTTCTTGCTCAATCATGTTCTACATTTCCTATCACACTGATACTGCTTACTATGAAGCAGACTTACACTACCTTTATGACTAGTACAATTATTTAATTCTCTACATCACTTTTAATCACAAAGCAATGTAAAACAGTAGACAGCATTGCAGACTTACATTCCCTCTACTCCATGTTTTGATTCGCTGCTTCAATTAGCTTATAAAAAGAAATAGTTTTTCTGAACTCATTCAAAGTGCAGTTATTTTTCCATGACGTCCAGTCTTATGGTTAGAAGTTATGTCTCTGTACTACACTTATCCTCAAGGCCAAATAGTGTAGGAGCCATAAGAACTTCTTGAAATTCCTCAGAGCACATCCCGAGATTCTTTCCCTAAAATTTTGGTTTTAAAAACACCAGGTAAGAGTTTTTAAGGTCAAAAGGCAATTTTTTTTTGAAAATTAAAACAGAATCATTGCAGAATGACCAGCCATTTCTACACTTTAAATAAGCTGTATAATGTCCTGATGTTATTGAAGGACCATCATGATATATAATTGCTACAGTTACAAAAGTCCTTCCTGATATTGACAACTGTGAAGCCACAAAATTTTTAATTAAAGTTGTCAATTTTGTTCCATCAGGCCTACATCGTTGGAACATTAAAATGACATACTGGCCATATGTTCGTATAAATAAAGTGGACATCATTTCAGATTTACATTGGCTACACTCCATGTTGTGATCAGCTGCTTTTACTAGCTTATTAAAAGAGACTGATTTACTGTCTGGCAAAGTTAAATATATAAATCTTTCTGAGTCTACACTAGTAGTAGCTGATACCCTACAGTTCTCGCAGTCATGCTGCCATTGATAAGAAAGCCCAAACAGGTGATCTACATCTACACCTTCATCATGCAATACATCAAGCATATACATTAAAAACTCCTGACAATCTTGCTGACTATTTTGAGAGAATTGTGTTTGGCCTGAACATCTGTCTAACAGATTTCGAATTTCAGACACACTTTCTATGTTTGTTCTATCAGTGCTACATTTCTCTAACACAGAATTTAACAAACTGCAAAATCTTTGATCCGAATTGACCACAATCTGTTCTTTTAAAGTTTCTAGAGAAAAGACAACATTAACCACTACATTAGCATAGCAGTTGACACCAGAACTGTTTTCAAATTGAAAACCAACAACATCTTCAACAGAATCCTTTTTGTTTCTGCTTATAATTTCAGGTTCATCAACTTTTCGTCTTTTTGCTACAACCTCCCCAGTATTGGTCACATTTCTTCGTTTCCGGCCTACCACACGTTTCTCAAACAAAGGATACTGAGGCAAATGTGGCGCATACTCTCTTCTCAACCTATTGTATTCCTTAACACAATCTAGATCCGCACAAATGTTTGTGACATCACACTCAATCAAGTACAATCCCGATAAAGTCCTAACTCGTGACAATGCCACATATGCCATACCCTCCTTGAACACAGAACTGCCAATATTCACCAATGCACAGTCTACACTTAAACCTTGCGATTTATGGATTGTCACCGCATATGCCAAGCAAACAGGAAACTGCTTACGACGAACATATAAGTCTTTTACAAGCAAAAATCTAGCAGAACAACGAGCAATTAGCTGTACTTCCTCAATGCCATCAAATTTAATTTTTAAAAATTCAATTCCATCTCTATTTCTGTATTTCACAAAATCAACAACATTACCCATTGATCCATTTACCAGACCTCTTTCAACATGTAAATTCCTTCTTAAAATTATACGGCAGTTCAAGCACACATTCAGAGTCTTTTCAAAACCCGCAGTTTTAGATATACTCTTCTCTAATGAATCCAATTTTGTTTTCAGATTCTCAGACAAAATAATTGTTGATCCCATATGCTCTACTCTGTCAATAGCTTCCAATTTCACAATCTCTTGCTTTTCTAAATGCAACATTTTGTTGTTGAATTTGGCACATTCTGCAAGAGTTGGCATCAAACATATTCCAGATTTTTTCTCAGTAACTTTCTGAAAAATATTCTCAGGCACAACATCTTCGTCTGGATATAAATTTGTCAGTAATCGTGCATGTAAAGCTTCTTTCCCATGCTCGGTCACTTTTCCAATTCTAACATCTTGTAGAATAGTCTTGTAAACTTCATCCTTTGCCTGACGCATATTTTCATGCAGTTCAGCATAATTGAAGTTTAACCATATATTGACGTTGCCAATACTCCCTAAGCACTTCCTGGTATCTTCATGCGTGAGCATTTTGAACACAGGTTGCCCTTTCACTGGTGTCAGCTGCAGAAGATCTCCAAAAACAATGATGTGTTTGCCACCAAATAACACATCATACTCTGTTTTGAGAACTTCTTGCATTCTCAAATGCACAAAGGCAAGCATAACATTGGAAACCATGCTTACTTCGTCAATGATAAGAAGTTTCATTTTCCTCAAGACTCTTGAAACTTCAAAACAAGCATCTCCAGATAGCTTGTGATATTCTAATTTGTTGTCATGCTCCACTGGCAGCATCAGTAAACGATGTAAAGTAATCCCTTTAATGTTATGTGCTGCCAGTCCAGTTGGAGCGGTGACAACACAAGACAGCGATGACTCTGTCCTTTCCTGCAAATAACATGAAATTGCTTTAATAAGGAAACTTTTTCCAGTTCCCGCTTCTCCACTCACGTACAGTCGGACAGGCTTCAACGACGTACATGAGCACTCTTTCTTATCATGACTTAATCCATGATCAATTTGCATGGTAAGTTCGTCATATATTTTCCTCTGCTCAACGTTGAGTTGTCTTTCCAACTCTTCTAAGTTAACCGCATCCTCCTGAGCATGTGCCATGGCTCTTTCCACTTCATTCATAGCAGTGGCAGCTTCATTTTCGATAAGAGGTCCTCCTAGTGGATCCTGACTCAATGAAGCAGAACTCTGACTGTCCTGAGAACTGTCTCTGGCAATCTCGGCTGCAATCGTTGCTTCCTGCTCAATTTCCACATTCAACATTTCTACATATTTGGGAAAAGCAGGACATTCTATGGTCTCCTTGGCAGCATTGAAAGAGTCTTCGTAACAGAGGAAATCTCCAAGCAGTTCCTCTTCTGCACGCCAAGGCTTAAAAAGTTGCAAAAGTGCTAAATAGAAAAACTCCTTTTTTTCAGGAGATTCGCCACTCAATTTTCGATGGTTTATCAAGTGGCATTTTCTTTGCTTGACCAGACATCCCTCACTTCCTATTACAGCATACACTCCTTTCTCAGTATCTTCTTTGATGTTCCTCTTGAATATGTAATTTTGCAGAACCTCATACAGACAAACATTCTCGAGGTGACTGCTTCGATTTGGATAATATGTATCCAACATGTTGCTCTTCAAAATGTCGGTACTGTTTGGCTCCTTTTCCGCCAAATACTCAATTTCCCGCACAGGTTTCAGAACTCGATTACGCGTTGCAGCAAGACCAACACTCGCCCAAACGATACTCCTGGACTTGGCATAGAGACTTGCTGAAGACAACCGGTCAGAACATTCGTAAGCTCCGATTTCTCGATGCAACAACATCTTCAGACTGAAACTGTACAACTTCTTGCTGAGGCTCTTTTCATGGGAAATGTCCTCCCACATATCCTTCAATTCTGTCTTCTCTTTTTTGGTGATGTAAGATGTCACATACCTAGCCACAGCCATACAGTTATCAGCCACAAACTGTATATCCATGTTAGCATTCCACATGGACAAAATCACCGGGTTGTAGTCGTTGATGTACTTAGACTCTTCGTTCCTCTTCAAATTGTATGTGTTTTTAGGTGATTTCTTCATCACATTATGTCGCAGCGAAGACATCAAACTGTTCACTCTTCCTTTAGAAATCACCGATCGTGGAAAGCCGAAACGACATTTGGTGTAGAACTTGTCTTTGTTCCGGAATTTACGACGACAGTACTTTCCACATCGATGGCTTTGGAAACGTAGAACTTTTTCTCTTAGGCTTTTTTTCTCCTTTGCGTTTGGAACAGCACACGTAGAATACTGTTCTATGAAACTCATCACTGAGTCGTCTGCATCCGTTCCAAATTTAGGTGCATCCTTGATCCACAGCAACATATGTATATGAGGAGCACCTCTTGCTTGGTACTCCTTCCTCCAGAAGAAATCCAACACCTCTCCAAGAGGTGGATTCTTCTTATTCATGATGAAAGACATCATACCTTCAAATCTATGATTGAAGTACCTACATACATTGACTGGATCCAAAGAGCACAGTTCTCCGGGTGTCTTGAATTCGATGTTTTCTACGTTAGCATTTGCCTCTCGTAGAAATTCAAGTAAGTCTTCCCAGCCATACTCAGCACAGCTCAAAGTGAGGAACCATGTGGGAGTTCCTAAGTTCCTCAGCATACATTTTAAATCACCATGACGACGGTACCAGTACTCATTAGTACCACGCTGACACGCCATGAGATTAATCAGGTGAGAATCCAAAATGCTGTCTTGGACATTGACTTTATCCATAAAGTCACTTGCCGAGATGTTTTGCATGTGTATACCACTTTTCAAGATGTGGTTCACTGCATATGACAGTCCAGACAGATCGCTTTCAAACAGGAGATGAAACAAATAAGGAATGCATTGTCGAAACCTAGGATCTCCTGCATACAATCGCAAAGTCCGGTATTCAGAAGCAGGAATTTGATGAGGTCGCTCATCATATCTTCCTCCCTGACCTGTTGGAAAAAGCTGTGGGAAACACCGAGCTTCCAAACTTTCCTCCCAAACACTAATGGGACTCCCTTTCGCTTGTTTCATTTGAAACAACTCAATAGCATTCCCCATGACTTCCTTGGAATGCAAAGGATGAACACTATAATGTTCATATATTTCTTCACTAGTACAGGGTTCTACTTTCTCAATTTGACCAGCACACAAATCGCTATCCTCTTCCTCACTTACTTCCTCTTCTGCAACATATACATTTTTATAGTATTTATTATATTTTTTCAAATACAATGTTGCCCTTTTGACTTTCCTAACATCTACTAAATCTTGCCATATTTTCTTATTCTTTGTCGGAACCCCATTAACTAAGATAACCAGAGGTTCCTCTTCCACTTTTTCTACTCCAATTGTGTTAATGTTTTTCTTCAAATCTAGAGGCAAATAAACAACTCTTCCCTTTAATCCTCTCTGTAAATCTGATGGAGGCAATTTCCCTGTCTTTGGCTCCATTCTTACAATAGCCTGAAAGGGATGGATACTTTGAATCAAAATAGATTCATAAGTATTTAAATCCTTCAATTCAGAAGGAATTTCAACCAATTCCAGATTATTATGAACTGCTCTAGCAGGCATCTGGTTTTGATTTAATTTGTTACAACAATAAGTACACACACGTTGATCCAATCCCAAATCAAAACAATTTTCTACCATCAAGTATGTTGTAAAATCCTTCCATTCACTATTATTTTCCCTTTCACTTTTTCCATATAAATCCACTAACTTAGTCTGATTCTTATAATAAGTGCGTCGACAACACACACAAGTGAAATTTGGCCTCTCACTTGATTTCACCTCAAACGTCGCAATTTCCCTCTGGAAATTATCTGTACTGGAAACCTGTACACTATCTTCCACATTACTCTCTTCTTCTTGGTCAATTTCAACATTCTCCTCTTTACTTCCAAAGTAACAAAACTCAATTTCTTCACATATATTTTTCACATCTATTTCAGAACCATGCAAAAGAGCAGCGCATAATTGTTTTAGCATAATTGCTGGACTCTTAGCATAATACAACATTCTAACTAATTTCCTCACTTTATTATGATGCACTGCTAGCATCCTGAAATGATGAAAAACACTCTGGCATACTCTCCTGGAAAGACAAGCCAGTGAATGACCATGCAAACCTATCACTTCTCTCACTCTGCAAGGATCTAATTCTTGCAACAACTTCATTTTCTGCTTCAAACTTTTCTTACTAAATGACCGTATAAAATCACAAAGCAAATTGATGGAATCCTGTCGTACACTGCAAATACTACTACACTTCCAGGTGTACACAGGACCCTTAGGACGTCTCCCTAAAACCTCATTACCTAACACCTCTTCTATCTCTGTTCTCACAAGTTTTTCTTTTTCAACTGGACAACCATCTTTCACTTCATAAGCTCGACCACTGGTGTCAACTGCATGCACCAAATCATTATCCTGGAAATAACTCTCCTCATTAAAAAATGCCTCAGAGCTTGAACTATGCATCCATTCTCCAGAAAAAACTTCACAAAAATTACTACGATTAACTATTCTCTTCCATCTACTATTTCTTTTGAAATCATAAATTACCTTGTTTAGCTTCCTAATTCTATTGATTGTCAAAATAAATAACTTACGTTTAAATTCAAATGCCTGATCAATAACTTTCTCAACTATTTTTTTTCTCTTATAAAAAACCACTTTCTGCTGACCTTTCTTAATATTTTTTAACAAATTCCCAATTATCCTGTTGCGGAACATTCGTTTACGAATATCCCTAAACTGTTGTTTCCTTCTACTTTCATGCATAGAGTTATCTCTTACTCTAGCAGTAACATTTCTCATTGGCCTTTCCTTACCATTTGAATTCGGTCTCCTTTTCTGGAGTGAAACATTTTCTGTAGTAATATTTTTTTTAGTACACATATTTCTTATGACTGTTTTTCGACTCTTACCCGGTGCTTTCTTGGTGACTTGACAAATCTTTTTGTTAGAGGACTGCTGCAATATTCCATGCTCCTGCTGTCTTTGACGTTTTCCAGCCTTTCTTACTCTTTCTTTGCTAGGCATCCTAAAATCTTGAAATAATGTGCAGTTGAATCTGTGGTAAAATATAATAAAAAATGTTATTAACCACTATTACCCAACAGTAAATTAATAACAGTCATCAAAAACTTAACACACTACTTAAGTATATAATATACTGAAGCCTATCTCCAATTTTTCACTGAACAGGACTCATCTCTTCTTAACCTTGGATAAACCTCACCTACTCTGTGTCCCCTGCACATAATTAAATGTAAAGGGACAGATTTATATTAACTAGCACATCCCCAGGGATGCACCAGTTAACGTGCACCGCTGCTCTGCCACCCACGGTGTGCCGCATTTACAATCAGATAGGACAAAGCTACATCAAAACCCTGCGCCTGCTTGAAGCAGGCATAGATCTTGACGCAGGTAGGCTGAAAGCTAAAGCAACAACTAAGTGTCGTGTGCAGAAGTTACAAAAAAGGAAAAATGGCGTTTAAACCAGTAATGAGACCATGCTAACGTAATACAGAGTAAAAATATCCAGGATCTACATCAGTTTGGGGTTCACGAACCTGGCAGGTACAAGGCACTGAGGCTTTCCACCGTGCATGTCTCATCCCAAAACATATGTTGTTTGTGAATGAAACAATTTCCCAGACCAAATGCTTTGGATTGGCTACTTCTAAAAAATTAAACACCCCTACTATCCCGGAGTTAGAGGAATACGATGGTTGGAGTAATTTTACTCGTTGTCTATTAAAGATTTACAGGCCCTACTCCGTAATTCTTCCTTTAACATTTGCAGTATAAATCCAAAAGGTTGACTGCTTTGGCAACGTGCCTTATCCACGGTTTAATAACGCTGCCTTTTGCTTTATATAAGTTTTCAAATTGTATGAAATATATACCAATAGGTCGTTATTAACCTTTAGGTAGTGGTTTTCTTCATCAAGTCTGGTCGCTTCCATACACATACAGATTTTCAAAGATGATCAAGAACTTTATCTGAATGGAGAGGAATGCACTGAGACGCCAGATCATTCACTAATGTGTAGGCACAGACAGTTACACGGTTCATGCAACAAACACCGACCAAATATGGCTTGCGTGTTGCAAGGCACGCCAGTTCCTGCTATCATCCCCACGTTCAAGTTCTTGGAAAATGGTAGTTATTTGATGCTCAATAATGAAGATTGTTCTGGGTTAATTAAAAGTATTCATTTTATCGTAACAGTAAATGAACGGGTTATTTGCTGCAGAAATGTTCTATTTCCTCCCACACATGAACATAGGGAGTTTTCAATCTGGCCACAAATACCAACCTTGGGAGAACATTTCAACAGCATGGCAAGAATAAGAGCTCTTTTGTCTCAGAGAGAGGTGGCCTTGAGTTCGGCCCGTGAAACTTTCGTGCTTCACATAGCGAACACCCGTACAGAGGTGCAGACCCTTTTAAATACAGATTCGACTTTGCATTTCAGCAAGATTACCCATTCATTTCCATGCAGCAGGAGGCCCATAGGAATGAAGGTGCAATTTGCGATTAGCAATTACCTCATCGCAAATTACGAATTTTTCCGACGGTGCAGGGGTATCTCAAGAACACCCTGCTGCACCCCTGAAAAAAAAATTTGGGGTCATATGGCGCACATAAATTTTGAAAACATTCCTTTACCTCAAAAACGATTTTCAACTCATAATTTGAAAACACTGCACATGGGGAAATGACTTAAAATGTACTTAAGACACATAAAAGCATTTTTTGATTGCCTTTGCAGCATGTTTCAGTCACCTTTAACATGCCTATGTAACGGAAACATTCAAAATCTAAATTTGCCATGCACAGGTGGGAGCATATTTACAAGCAATTTGCTCCACAGACAAACTTCTTACATTGAAATGGGAAAGACTCTCAATTACCTTATAAAGAAGCAGACACCATTATGTCCTTCTCATCAATATTAAAACCATTGCTTTTTCTCAAAAACGATTTACAAGTCATAATTTGAAAACACTCCACAGCTCCTATGCACATAAAAGCCCTGTCAGTACTAATACTTCACATTTTCTCCAATTACAATTTCTCAAACAAACAAAATCTATTTGTGAAACACTTGAGACAAAGCAACATTTGAAAAACACAACTTTCTTCATAATTTTCTCCTTAAAGCACACTATTTTCTATCTAAATTAAAGAAATTTTTTCTCACCTTAGCAAGTACTTTGAGTTTCAAAACAGTCTCAGAAACACACCAATTTGTCTTCAGCAGAGCAAAAGGTATGCACTCCAGAGTCTGCAGCTATCAAAAGCACAGAAATGCTGTAATTCCTCACACAGATCTCTCATGTCACCCAATCAAAACTCTTCCCTCACTTTTTTTCAAAGCAAAACCCTTCCCCCCTCTGCCCCCTCTCTGCTTTTTCTGCATAGCAACCACCTCTTGCAAGACCTCTCACACAACAATGTTGCAATTGAACTCTGAACTCTCAGTGCACCTGCATATCCAAAGCATTCTTTCATTTAATGATTTTTTCTTCGCCACTCAAAATACATCTTTCAACGAACTCATCCATGCACACTAACTTTCTGTTTTCAGCAATCAAAATCCACCAATCACTCTTACTGCTTCATTAACACAGAAACTCCTCAGTTTTTTTCATTTTACACTCTCATTTTTTCAACTGCCATTTCATTGCCACACTTCATCTGACTGCAGGAGAACCTTCTCTCGCCATGTTTTCTGTCTGGATTGTTGGACATAGCTACATCTATTGGGCTCAAAGGTACGCTGAAAACAGGAATTTACCTAACCTCAATTTACAAGATGTGGAAATTAAGTGGTTTGGCCACAGAGGATTAAAATGTCACCAATTGATACCATTGGTGAAAACCTTTATGCATTTGCCAAAACCTGACCTGTTAATTGTGCACTGTGGAGGTAATGATTTGGGCACTTTGACTGGGGTAGGTCTGGAAATGCTTTTAAAGGACACCTTTGAGCAATTGATGGCACTTTTTCCTCAGACTGCCTTGGTATATTCAAATATATGCCAAAGACAGAAATGGAGGTGGTCGAACCAATTTTGTCCACAAATTGAGAAATCGAGGAAGCATGTAAACAAATCTGTTTCAGCTTACATGAGAGACCATGGAATGGGCTCCCTGTACAACAATAACTTGCGTTACTACATGCAAGATATCTACAGAGGAGATGGAGTTCACTTCTCAGATGAGGGCAACAGAGTTTTCACTCTGAATTTAAGAATGTGCATTGGTACCTACTTATAAGTACCTAAATGTACCATAAACCCAAAAGCTCTTCTCAGAGCTACCCTACATCTGATCACTCACAATTATTATTGTACTCTAACTTTTTTCACTAATTTTCAAGAAAGTACGCTCCCCAGAACGCTTCCCGGTTCGCGAACCGAGCGCACTCCACGCAAAAAAACTAAAAAAACGGTATATATTTTTTTGCCCTGCGAGAACCTTTCAAAGCCTCCACATCAAACCTAGGGGGTCAGGGACGATCTACTATGCCCCCTTATGGTCATTTGCCCCTTCGCTTTGGCCTCCTCTTGTCTCTCGATCCTACCGAGAGACAAGATGGCGGCCGCTACGGACTGTTTGGAATGTTTACAGACGCCGAAAAACCAATCAGCTTCGCAAACCTCCGTAACGCGAAAAGTACGCGAAGCGGAGCGCTGTTACAGATATATATCTTTTTTTGAACGTTAATTTCTCAAAATCCACTGGAGCACATATATTGAGACCTAGCAAAGGCACATCGGGCTACCAGTCCCTACAATTTTGCCAAGTTTCGTGCAAATCCATTCAGCCGTTCGATTATTATTATTATTTTTTTTTTTGCCCCGCGGGGCCCTTTTAAAACCTCCACATCAAACCTAGGGGGTCAGCGAGGATCTACTATTCCCCCTTATGGTCATTTGCCCCTTCGCTTTCGCCTCCTCTTGTCTCTCGATCCTACCGAGAGACAAGATGGCGGCCGCTACGGACTGTTTGGAATGTTGACAGACGCCGGAGAACCAATCAGCTTCGCTTCACAAAGCTCCGTTGCGCGAAAAGTCCGCGAACCAGACCGCTGCCTGGTCCGCGCTTACAGATATATATCTTTTTTTAAACGTTAATTTCTCAAAATCCACTGGAGCACATATATTGAGACCTACAAAAGGCACATCGGGCTACCAGTCCCTACAATTTTGCCAAGTTTCGTGCAAATCCATTCAGCCGTTCGGGCTAAAAGTGAGGCCAACCGCCCTATGGAAATTAACATGGGAAAAACGCGTTTTGGGACCCCCCTTTTTTCTCGGCCCCCCCTTGACGAACCCCCCCCAAATTTTCAAAGGCTGCTCAGAAACAAAATGTGCCATTTTCCTGAAAATTTCAGCCAATTCCGTCCACAAACGCCAAAGTTATTAGACATAGAATTTTCAAAAAACCCATAGAGAAAAAATCCTAACTATATATACCTACTGGCGACCGCCAGTAGGTAATATATATATATATATATATATATATATATATATATATTGTGAAGGTACATATTTGTGGAGTTATATATAGTAAAACCTTGCTTACCCTCGCAATATTTTTGTCCTATGTATTCTTGAGACAATATTTTGTCCACGTAATATTTTTTTCTGATATTTTGTTTAAATACCAGCAGGAAATGGACAGTAAGTTACATTTTTTTCCTTACAGCGGCCCCCAAAATATACCTTTCCCTGGGACTTCCAAATTCCTTAAGATGACACTGTTTAAAAGTGGTCACCCCTACATTTGAATATTTCACTAATAAATATGGGGGGAACCCCCTGAACAGACACCTGAAGACAGCTGACCTGGTCTCTGGTAAGAAGTTGGCCTGGACAGTTTTGTCCCAGGTGGCGGCTCTGCCACTATAATTTGGTGACCAGATCTTCACAACCAAGAGTAGAGACATTCCACAAACATAGAAGTAGACCTAGCTGAGGTTCCTCCGTGGGTGCCGAGGAGCGTCCCCCACCCCCACACACCCACTGCTGGGCAGAAAGTGTCAAAAACGAAATGGTAATAAAATTATATTATTAATATTTTATTTTTGACACTTTCTGCCAACTAACTGAGTGTGAGGGCAGGGCGGGCATGTGCATCACTGCTGCCAGTGATTGGCAGCAGTGAGGAGTGGCCACTTAAGTATGCATTGCGCATGTTGGTTTGGCCAGCCAAACCGACGTGCTCAATTCAAACCTCTCCAACCCAGCTGTCTTTTGAAGTGTTAAGCCAGCCCACTGCAGCCAATCAAGACGCTTTATAACAGCGTCTTGATTGGATGAGAGTTGGCTGTGGGGTTTGCGCTCAGAGGACATGGTGTCTGCAGAACAACCAGGAAGTACTGCAGAACGAGCAGCAGTGTAAGGTAAGTGACTGATTTTTTTATGTGTATATTTGTGTAAATGTGTATATTATTGTGTATTTGTTATGTGTATTATGAGTATGTGCATATGTATATATGTGTATATGTATATCTTTGCGCACCCCAGTGTGATTTGCCACTAACCGCCACTGAATAGAACTACACATTTGCATTGAAGAAAAGACATAGACGGATTTAATTGACGGCTCTCACCAACATACGAAACACAGACAATGAGAAAGTAGCAAGAAATTTAAATGCAGTTTTTGCACACAGTATCACCTGGGTTAGTTAAATTGCTGACTGCTTGCGGTTGCTATCTAATCTGCACCGTAACACGTGAAAACTTGCCTCCCCCTGTGTTCAGTCGACCCTCTCTAAAAATCTGAAACAAGTGCTAACTTTGCTGTAATTTGCAAGGACAGAAAGCGAAAAACCAGGCAAGTCCAGGACGCCTGGTCACCCTACCATATGACTTGGTGAGAAAGTACCCCAATCCGACTACGTGCTATCAGGACTGGACTGGAAACCATAAGCAGCAGTGAAATAATACTCAAACCAGCCCACACTGATGGAGGTCTAGACTGGAAGGGGGCAGCCGGAGCAGGACCGGCTTATGCTAGTCAATCATGCTCTGAACCCGACACTTTAGCCTGCAGCCTACCTGGGAAACGCTAGAGTGGCAGAACGGCCAGTTCAATCCTACCTTCTATAGGCTGACCTGATGTCAGTGGCGGCGTAAGGGCACCTCTTTAGGGACCTGCAGCACTTTCCTCCATGACTGGCACAGTGACGTCATCAGACCAACGCTGGCCTCATGCAGTCATTCACCAGGAGGGTGGAGCGGATACCTGGATTGGCGCAGCCACACCGCCCCCACAAACAGCGACCTCGGGTCTCAGTGTCACACATGGCACACAAAAATAATTCAAATTAGTCAGAGAATCAGCTGTTGCCCATGGCTGTATCTCACATGTGATCAGCATTGTGTACTCATGAAAGCAGAATCCCTGTTTCTAAGTGCCCTGGAGCACTGGGAGTGTTTCTGGATGCACTTTAGTCCTTTTTAGGTCGAGCATGGGTAGCGCATGTACTGCTCTGGAGGCATGCTGCATTCGAGTATGGACTTGAGCTCCGCCCACTCGCTGCCCATATTTTTCATTGGCTTGTGTCATTGTCTTTTGTAAATGCTGACTTCTGATTTGTTAATAGTCTTGTTAGTCCCTCCTTAGTACCGCCTTGTCTTCATTTGTAACCTCCTATGAGGACTGGCCCTTTTACTTCTGCTATTACACAGTATGTCTTATTTAATCTGTACGCACTATTTTTACTTTAATGAGTTTCTCCTACTGCAGGCATGACATGCTTTCCTGCAACATTCAGCGTGCCATGCGCGCTTTCACTTTCCAAGCAGCCCAGGACAATGGCGGCCGCTTCTTTGAAATGAAATAGGTCTTGCATTTACAAGAGTGTGAACTATTGGCATTGTAAATGACAGTGCCTTGTATTTATCTGTTAATGATCAAAACAGATAAATAAACTGCATTGTCATTTACAATGCAAATAGCTTAAACTCTTGCAAATGCGAGACCTATTGCATTGCAAATGCTTGTTTACATAGTGTGTGGAACTCAGCTTCAAGCCGAGTCCCAAGGTGGCTTCCAACACTTCCTGGTTGAAGTGTTGGCAGCCAATCAAATGCTAGTAGGATCCATGAGTCCACTGCAAGTACTCACATCCCCAGATATCTATACTTTTAAGTTACATATCTCACACACTACTGAAAGGATTTACACTAAGTCACAATTGGCCAATCACCTTGAAACTTTCAGCAATTTAACTACAATTCATATTCGACATTCTTTGGCCAAACTGCAAAATAATTTAAGTACAATTCAGCAAAATATCATCTATATTAAGTTCACAAGTTGTTTATGGGGAGAACGGGAAACAAGCATTGGCAAAGCCAATAAGTTTCACCTATGCAAGAGTTGTTGTCTTTGGCAATGTGATTTAGCCATGCTGTACACCAGTGCGGCTGCTGTTCAGCAGAGCTAACAGTTAGCGGCATGGAGTGGGGTGGGGTGCAGTGGGGTAGTTTTGGAGTGGCGTAGATTGGGGTAGAGTGAAGTAGTGTAGATTGGGGTAGTGTAGATTGGGGTAGACTGTGCTGGAGTAGAGTGGGGTACATTGAAGTGTGGTAGTTCGGGGTAGACTGGAGCGGAGTACAGTGGGGCAGATAGAAGTTGTATAGGGTAGATTGGTGTGGAGTGGCGTGGGTGGAGAGGAGTAGACTGCAGTGAGCTAGAGTGCAGTAGGGGAGTGGGGCAGATGGGAGTGGGGTACATTAAACTGGGTAGATTGGGTGGAGTGGGGTTGATTGGATGGGCATGGAGTAACACTGGAGGGGAGTGTGGAAAGATAGGGGGAGAGTGGTGTAGAGATGGGTAGATTGGAATAGAGTGGGTTGTAGTATGGATGGTGGGCTCATTTTCGACAGTGCTAAATTAGCATGAGATTTGCTGCCATTAGGCTGCTTTTGCACACAACACTATATCCGTTTATTTTGCAACACTTTATTTTTGCTCTTTTCACATGCGAACTGTCTGCTTTTTGTGTTCTCTGCCGAACTCGGAGGTTTAGTCTGCACATGATGTGCAAGGTCGATAAACAATGTCCCTTGTTATTTTGTTATGGTCAGTACCTCACACCTAGACACAACATGACACACAACTGCACAGCTCAAAATCATATGCTTTAATATTGCAAGCGAAGCATGTTGTTCACGCACTTGGAGAGAGACCCTTCCAGTGAGAAGAGCTGTGCTTGTCCTGAGATGTAAACCTTTCATCTAAGCCTTGAGGTATGGGGTCTGCTGACAAAGCCCAGAGGTCTTCTTTTTTATAATGAACTACTTCTTATAACGGGGAGGGTGGTGAAGCACAGTAGCCCTTTTCCACTGTCCTTATAAAATGATATCCCTGTTTGTATTCTATGGAATTGTGACAATGCTAACTATATTGTGTTTATGCATTTTGCTGCTAGTAATGGCACATGTACTGTACAATAGAGCGCGTTAATAAAAATAAACAATTTAAACTATAACATGAACCTGATTACTCTTATTGTGGACAAGTATGAGTGAGTGAGCGAAAGAGTTGTCTTGCTCCCGGTGATTCCTGAGAGAGTCGGGAGTGTTGTGTTCTGGGTTGTCTAATCATTGGTAGCTTCGCTGTTAGTCGGAGAACAAATGAGACACTGTTGCTAGTCAGTTTTGGGGATTTTGGGTATTGAGGTGATAGGTTGGTTCACCACTATCTACCGAGGTCCTGGTTTCCTGTGCATAGTTCTGTATATGTGCAGAATCCCTGCAACAAGGTTAGATTTGAGTGGAATGGGTTAAATTGGAGGGGGGTAAATTGCAGTAGGGTGGAATGGGGTAGATCAAACAAGATTGGAGTGGGGTATATTGGGGTGGGTGTGTTACATTAGAGTGGAGTTTGAGTGGGGTAGACTGTAGTGGAGTGGAATAGCTTAGTATGAAGGGGAGTGGAGTAGAGTGGAGTGAGTGGAGTGGGATAGATTGAGGTAGACTGGAGTGGAGTGTTGTAGATTGGAATGGAGTGGGGTAGATTAGGCTAGATTGGAGTGTAGTGTGGAAGATTGGAGTGGATTAGGGTAAATGGGGTAGATTGGAGTGGGGTAAATTGGAGTAGGCTAGATTGGAGTGGGGTAGGCTGGAGTTGGGTAGATTGGAGTGGGGTAGTGTAGGGTGGGATGGATTGTGGTAGAGTGGGTTAGATTGCAGTGTATTGTGGTAGAGTGGAGTGGGGTAGACTGGGGTAGATTGGAATGGAGTGGGGTAGATAAGGGTAGGGTGGAGTGGATCAGGGTGGGGTAAATTGTAGTGGAGTAGGGTAGATTTGAGTAGATTGGAGTGAGGGAGATTGGAGTGAGGAAGATTGGAATGACTAGAGTGTGGTGGGGTAGAGTGTGGTGGGGTAAAGTGGTATGGGATCAATTGCGTGGGGTATATTGGAGTGTGGTGGATTGGGGTAGACTAGAATGGAGTGTGGTAGATTGGAGTAGGGTAGATTGGAATGGAGTGGGGTAGACTGGAGTGTAGTGTGGTAGATTGGAGTGGAGTAGGGTACATTGGTGTAGTTTGGAGTAGGATAAATTGGACGGGGATAGATTGGAGTGGGGTAGGTTGGAGTTGGGCAGGTTGGAGTTGGGCAGATTGGAGTAGGGTAGTGTAGGGTGGGATGGATTGTGGTGGAGTGGGGTGGGTTGGATTGGAGTGGATTGTGGTAGAGTGGATTGCGGTAGAGTGGAGTGGGGTAGACTGGGGTAGATTGGAATGGAGTGGCATAGATCAGGGTAGGGTGGGGCAGGGCAGGGTACATTTTAGTGGAGTAGGGTAGATTGGAGTAGATTATAGTGAGGTCAATTGTAGTGGGGAAGACTGGAATGACTCACGTGTGGTGGGGTACAGTGTGGTGGGGTAGTGTGGGGTGGGGTAGATTAGTTGGGGTATATTGGAGTGGGGTGGACTGGGGTAGATTGGGATTTAGTGTAGTGTGGTAGATTAGAGTGGAGTAGGGTAATTGGGGTAGATTGGAGTGGGGTAAATTAGAGTGGTGTAGATTGGGGTGGGGTAGGCTGCAGTTGGGAAGACTGAAATGGGTAGTGTATGGTGGGATTCTGGAAGAGAGGAGTCAGTAGATTAAGGTAGAGTGGAGTAGAGAGGTGTGGAATGGAGCAGATTTGGTGTACAGCAGTGGGGTAGATTGGAGTGAGGTAGATTTCAATTGAGTGGAAACATTTGTGGTAAATTAGAGTGAGGTAGATTGTGGTAGATTGGAGTGGTATAGATTAGGCTAGATTGGAATAGAGTGGATTGTAGGGGGTAGATCGGAGAATAGTCGGAGTGGAGTGGGGTAGATTGGGGTGGACTGGATTAGGCTGGAATGGGGTCAAGTAGATTGGGGTAGACTGACATGGATTTGGGTAGACTTGTATATTAGAATGGGGTAGATCAGGGAGGAGTGGGTTAGATTGGATTGGGGTGGAATGAGATGAATCGTGGTAGGTTTGAGTAGAGCTAATTTTGGTAGATTGGACTGGAGTGGGGTAGTTTGGAGTACATGGGGTAGATTGAAGTGGGGTTGATCAAGGTAAATTGACAGTAAATAGGGGTGAATTGGGGCAGAGTGGAGTGGAGTAGACTGTAGTGAAGTGGAATGGAGTAGGGTAGATTAGAGTGGATTGGAGTGGGATAGATTGGGGTGGAGTGGAGTGGGGTCGATTGGGGTGAAATGTAGAGGTCTAGATTGGGGTAGAGTGGAGTGTGGTAAATGGTGTGGAGTGGGGAGGCACCTCAAAAATTACAAAAACAATTCTTACTGTGTAATTTGCTAGTTCTGGTATATTCTGAAATAGCACAGTAATTTTTTGCTGTATGCTAGAAAAAACCTTTTTGTTTTACAGCAAGATTGTCACATAAATGCTCTCACTCTGAAGTCAGAGAAAGAGAAGCAAACGCCAAGCTCACTCAGAAGACAAAGTCTGACATTTTATCTCTGTCTTTGAATGCACAGCAAATGTGACAAGATAACAACAAGATTTAACGGCCTGTTTGCAGAAAGAGATCCCAACGTCTGTGTGCTGTAGAGCTGGGATTACCCTCCTCCAATCCCCCTGGTAGTCAGTCAGTCAAATATCTTTATTCGGTTTATGTGCAAACCATAAAAGCAAGAAAAAACAGTTTATATAAACAGTTGTAAGTACCTAATCCATTCAACACAATCAAGACTCATAAATATATATAAAATCGATCAATAAAACCAATAAAAACAATTTCATTTTTGACACAATGTTAAAAAAGGAATGTACATGATATAATGTTAAATTAATTTCCTCAAGATTCTTACAGCTGCTGATAAAAAGTTAGCAATGTTAAAAGTTTCCCAGACATCAGTCAACATTTGCAAATGGAGAAGGGCTGGTCTCACTTGCACAAAGCCCTTGTTGGGAGAATGTAACGTTTCCTAATGACAATGAGGTGTTCCCAGAAAAAGAGGAAATGTATGGTGTCTTGTTGCGAGAAATTATCGCAAGTACAAGGGCCAAGGTCGTCTACCCTCTTCCAACCTTTCTGTTCACCAAGAAGAAAATGGAATTGATTAAGTCTGAATCTAGTCAATAAGAAACGATGATTGTTGTTTGTGACATAGCTTAGATACGGTTCCATGGATAGTGTTGTTTTACATAGCTGGTGGGCCCTTACTGTCACCTTTACCAGCTCTCTCTCTTCCCTATCCATGGTGGCTATGCGCAGGTACATTTCCTTAGACCATTTTATATCTCCCTTCACTAGGGTTTCTGGAGAGTGATATAGTTCTGGTCGACCCAGCTTACCTGCGAGCTTCTGGATGTATTTGAGCCAGGGTATACTCAGCCCACGGTCGAGTGACATACAGTCTTTCATGATGGTGTGGTTAAGCACTAAGTCAGGATTTAACCAGGTAGCTATCCACTTCAATAGAGGTGCCACAGCAATAACATCTTCAACAAAGCCGATTCCAAGCTCCTGATGGACAATGTAATTAGCTGTTGTCTTAGGGACTGATAAAAGGTTCTTTAAAAACCTTTCTTCAACCGTCTGTATGTTCTTAGTATTTTTTATGCCCCACAACTCGGCCCCATACATAGCTAATGAAATACACTTGGCTCTGTATATTTGGATAAGGGCCTTCATTGGCCTAGCTCCTAACTTTCTGGCAAAACCCAATACAGCCAGGGTGGCCCTTATCAATACTATTTTTTTCGCTGTGATTTGGGTTACCCAGGATCCTTGGTCGTCGAATAGTACACCCAAATAAGGGAATGACGACACCCTGGTTAATATATGTCCCTCGCAATAAAA
The DNA here is from genome assembly GCF_964261635.1 of Lissotriton helveticus. Classification (NCBI taxonomy): domain Eukaryota; kingdom Metazoa; phylum Chordata; class Amphibia; order Caudata; family Salamandridae; genus Lissotriton; species Lissotriton helveticus. The sequence goes on along the minus strand of NC_136061.1, from coordinate 1,492,304,964 downwards.
CGTTTTAACCTTTAGGGATTTCTGTCCAATAGCCATTATGTGCGATTTTGAGAAATTTACACTCAAATCTAATGATTTCATAAAGACAGAGAAAGAGTCTAACATTAACTGAAGTCCCACTGCCGTCCTTGCTAAGAGGGCGGCATCGTCCGCATATAAGAGTGCGGGAATCAGGTGTTTCCCTGCACGAGGAATATCTTTACAGGAGGCAATTAGGGCCGTATCTAGGTTATTGATATATAATGTAAAGAGCAGGGGCGCCAAGATACACCCCTGCCTGACTCCATTTGATATGGGTATACCTTCCGTACAATTACCCTGTTGGTCATACCTCACCGTTGCAGATAAATCCCTGTGCAGGTCGGCTAGGAAATAGACGATATTTTTCGCTACTCCACAGGTTAGGAGCATGGACCACAGCTTCGACCTATTTACTCGGTCAAAAGCCGAGGACAGGTCCATAAAGGCTACTAATAGTGGTCCTTTCTTTGCCACCGTATATTTACCTATTAGTAGTTGCAAATTTAGACATTGATCCGTGGTGCCCATCCCTTTTCTGAAGCCATACTGGGCCACAGAGAGCATTCCAGATTCCTCAAGCCAACCGGTCAGTTGGCCAAGGACCACCCTACAAAGCACTTTCACCGAGGAAACGATTAAGGATATCGGGCGGTAACAGCTCGGGTCACCTCTATTTCCCTTCTTATATATGGGTATAAAGACATATCTTGCCCATGTAGGGGGAAAGCCCAATTGACAGGCATTTACAAAGACATTATAGAAAATCTTCGACCAGGTTTTTACATCGGATTTGAAAAGGTCTGCCGGGACTCCATCCGGCCCCGGAGCCTTATTACTCGTCATTTGCATAATGGCCTGCGTTACCTCTAACTCTGTAAAGGACAACGAATATATCTCCATGTTTAAGACTGGGCCTTCCAGCATCCCATTTCCATCATAAACTTGTTTGAAGTGACTGTACCATTCTTTTTCCTGGATGCCACAATCAAGCTCACTGTTGCTTTTATCCTGGAAAAAAGGCTTATTCACCACAGTCCAGAATTTGGCACTGTTTGTAATTACATATATTGATAAAAGCTCATTCCAAGCTTCCTCCCTGATTTAATTTCTTCGCTTTTTTTGGACTTTTTTATAAGTGTTCCTAAGGGCAGCAATTTTCGCTTTATCAGGCGGAACGGCTTTCAGTGCTACCATCAACTTCCGATGGGCTATTGAGCAGTTATGATCAAACCATTTTTCCCCATTCCTGGGTTGCCCCTTAACTACTTTTTTGAGGTCACTATCGACCTGGGTGCAGATTCTGCCATAGGCTACTAAGACCTCGTCCCCTATGACACCATCTTTCAAACAAGTGGTCATATCTTCCCCGACCTTTCCCATCAAATTTTCCTTGAAATCTATCGGCACCACTCGGCACCATTTCAGGCGTCAAGCTTGATCGATAGGTCTTATATCATGGATTCCAGATGTCCGGTTGGGTTTAACTTTTTTCTTTAGGTCATCTGTCAGAGACATCCTTACGGGGTTATGATCTTCATAGGTAGACCAACTCACATTATACTGGCTGACCCTGCTTGCTAGATTTACACTCACAAAAATATAGTCAATTGTTGACCCAGAGCCTCTTCCTTTATAAGTTGGGATGTCTCCTGTAGATTTGGTAGGGTATATCAAATTATTACTTGCCACCAAGTCTTCTAAGTACAATCCCTGCGGAGTATGTTAAAAATGAATATGATCTTGGTTCGCTGGAACTAGACTGTCCCGTACAAAACAGTTACCATTAAAACAATGAACATTAAAATCTCCAAGCATAATAACCGAATAACAATTAGTACTGTTAACATTATACAGCTCCAAAAAATCGTATAGACTGGCTAAGTGTTCATTTAAAATACTCTTTTCAAAGAAGTTATAAAAGTTGACAATAAGCCAATTCCCAGAGGATTTAGTAAGAATTTCCACGGCAAGGCAGTGCGGTGTACCTGTCTCCACTTTAGTATAAGTCCCCTCAAGTTTTAATGAAATAAGGGTTAAGAGTCCACCCTTCGCCCTCCCCATAGGGGAGGCAACTGCTGGTGACCAGAAAGCCGCATACCCATCCAAGAAAAAGGTGTTCCTTGTGTCCCAAGTTTCCTGGAGCCCAATGATGTCACAGTCAGTCAGAGGGTCCCTCCACTTTACATCATTTACTTTACTCTTCAACCCGGCGATGTTCCAGCTAAGGACCCTCGTTCCTGGACGTGGGGCCCTCGCTACCACTATACCATCAATACAACCAGCTTGACCGTCCCCTACAGTGTTCATAACATTGAGGTTACCACCCCCACAAATGCTCGCTGAAATTCCAGTTAACCCACGTTCCTCCCCCACAGCCAATGGAGAAGCTACAACAACAGGTATGGTATGGTCCCGGCCGTGTTCAAGTCAATCATTTGTATCTAGATCACTCAGGGGTTGATAACGATTGAATGTGGCAACCCCACAGCCAGTAAACCCTTCAGTGCCAATTCCTCTGCCCCTACATAAATCGTTAACGGGCTGCTGAGTTAAGTGTCTATAAAAAATACCCCAGTGAGCGAAGTGTAATGCCCTGATCGGACTGTGGCAGCGAGGAAGCTCTTAGCAAGGCATTATTGACAAGAAGTGGATTTCTAAAGTTTATAATGACACAATCGCCACTAATGTTCTTTTGGGATCGTCCTATCCATGCGACTCTCCTGGTGGTTAAAATCTGATGTGATAAAGCTACTGGAAACCCACATTCTCTATTTAGCCACGATACAGTTTTATTCTTCAGAGATTCGTGGGATTCTTGCTTATTTGGATGGCCAGCCTCTAAAAAGGGTGGTACATTTGTCAGCACTGCTACAAACGGGGCACATTCAGGAGGTAAGTCTGGTTGTGCACTAACAGTGCAACCACTCTTTACTTCTGCCGGCCCTCTTTTACTCCCTAGACATGTTGCTGGTGGTGTATTTTTGCACGCAGTTTCCAGGGATACAGAGACTGCTTGTTCTACTGTACAGAATCCCCCATTTGAGGGCTTTGTTGTCTCTTTGATAACCCTAGAGCCCTTTTCAGCAGTATTATCACTATCAGCTTTATCAATAAGGGGTCCCAGGAGGCTGCCTAATCTCCCAATTTCCGCAGACAGAGTGTCAATTTTGGCCAGTAAGGGTTTAATTAGCTCAGTAATTTTCGCCGCCATAATGCCAATCAGGCAATCTATTTGCTCTGTGTCTAATTTAATCATGGTATTATTAGTTGGTACCTCATTTGGATTTTCCACACTAGTGAGTGACAGGTCAGCTCTTTTATTAGTGATTCGCCCCCCCCCGTTTCATTTGCGTGTGTTTGCGGGATCTCAACACTCTCTGTGTTACCAGAGCCGGGGAGCGCTGGGCTGGAACATCATTTAAGTCACCCGTATTAACCAGATTCTGCGATAAATCTGTGAGTGGAAGAGCAAGTTCTGCTATATTTACTGAATCATGTTGGGCAGCGTCACTACTATCACCCTGAATTGAAGAAGACAATGCCGTGGGCGAAATGGGCAATGATAGAGGACTGTTTCCCTGGCCTAGTGATTTACGTCTTTCACTATTTATTTTAGTCACAACTTTCACTAAATAATTATCTAGTGTCGCTACTACAGGAGATGTGTTGCCTATTGCGGATTTCGGCATTTTTAGCATTTGGAAAGAAGCCTATAGAAGATCTAATGTAGGGCAGAGGTAGACAAAATAGGAGCACAATACAATAATTTGAGGTGTTTCCACCCCTTATCCTATGTACTCGAACAAATGATCTATTGGATTTTGAAGTCTCACTCACTCCGATAATATGGGGGTCAGCTACGCAGTACAGGAACCAAGGTCCATGGCCCAGCCTAGCCTCTTTGTACCTCTGAGGGCCACAGAGGGCCCGCCCTTTGCCCGGGCTTAGCCCGTGCACGGTCCCGCGACGCGGAAGGTAGTACTGGAATTTATGCGCCGCTTGGCGCGATGCTCCCCAGGTGCGGCTCCGGCCGCAAAGGCTGCTGGTCGATGTAGTCTCCTCCTCGCTGCAGAAGCCCACCGTCCACTCAGCGGCCACTCGATGCTGGTTTCCGAGTGTGGCGGCGGGAGGCGGGATGCTTGCAGCGGGTTCCCTAGTCAGGCAGCAGCAGTTCACAGAACAACAGGAGCAGGTAGGATTGCGACTCGGGCACTGCAAAAACCCCCCTGGTAGTCTCATCTAAGGGGAACTAGCAGCATCGATAAAAGATAAAGAACCCAAGATGGCCAAACAGGGGTAGCTGGACCACTTTATGAAAGTTCTTACTGCGCCCGCAGGGGCTGAGGGAGGCTCAGCCCCCCGTCCGGACACTGAGGAGATCCTGCAGGCGATCCGCGCTTCTCGAGAAAGCCTGGAGGGCAAGTTGGCGGAGGTGCAGATGGAAGTCTCCTTTCTGACACAAGACCTGCGCACGGTTTCAGAGAGAGTGAACGAAGTTGAACAACGTGTCTCGGAGCTCGAGGACACCTCGCAGACCACGCATAAAGATGTAAAGGATCTTCAGGAGGCAGTGAAGGACGTGCTCTGGAGAGTCGATGATGCCGAAAACAGGGCCCGCAGAAACAACCTGTGATTTATAGGCTTTCCAAAGAACGCCGAGCGTTCAGACCCGGGACATTTTCTCTTGACTTTTCTTAAGGATGCCCTTCCTGAGGCGCAATTCTCCTCCTGCTTTGTCATGGAAAAGGCGTATAGGATATGCCTGGGGTTAGGCCGCAGCCGGGAGCCCCCCTCGGCCGTTGATAGCTCGATTCTTGAATTTTCAGGACAGAGATCTGATACTCCGGGAGAAGAAGGGTGAGATCAAATATGAGAACACAACCGTGATGGTGTTCCCTGATTATTCGTGTGATGTTCAATAACAACAAAGCACTTTTGACCCCATAAAAGTGAAACTTCGTGCCCTTGGAATTCAGTATATGTTGCTGTTCCTGGCGAAACTTTAAAGTTATCTTCCAGGGTACCAGGCAGTTCTTCCAGACACCAGAGGAGGCGTGGTCCTGGATTGAAGAACGGCCTCGGCCATGACCTGGGTCGCCTTCCTCTGCCCTCCAGTCTGCCATCAAGCAACCAAGCCCTGGCTGGGAGAGGCCGCAAGCGAAGAGATGAGACAAATGCTCAAGCGCCGGATTTCCATCAGGAATATGCCAGGGAGATCCCTGAGGCCCAGAGACCAAAAAGCCACCATATCGGACGACGAAACAGCCCTGGAATGTGCATCAAAGAACTTCTTTGGGGTCTAGAGGCCATGGAGACTCTGATCAATCGGAGAACCTCGATTCCTGGATTTTGGACGAAACACACCCTTCTGGAGAATATTCAGCAGTTGGAGGCCTTGGACTTGGGTCTCCTGGGTGGGAATTCTTGCTTATTTCAGCATTCAAACAATGGCGAGGAGGAATAAAGCAGTGGGGACAGATGCCCTCCCAAAGACGCTGAATTGTCCCTGAGGCATAGAGGACATTCGGAACCTTTGCTGCAAGAAAGGTAAGTATACAGCGGGTTGTCTTTTTTGTAGTGCTATATAGTTGAGTGTGTGGGGGTGGGCTACAGCCCTTTGGGTGGTTTACCTGCGCCAGTGTTGTCATGTTGATGTGTGTGGAGGTAGTGGGGGTGCCAGCAGAGTGTAGGGAGGGGGGCATGATGGACACTGCTAACTGTTCTGGACTACATGTACGGGGGGATGGCGGGGTTTGTTCTGTTTTGGAAAGTTCCATGAATACTGACATTGAAGTGAGCTTGCATTGCGCAGGCGGTTTTGGGGGGCCTGGATGGGTACGGGAAGCTCTAACTTACCTTACATAATGGCTATCGATGGGTACTCAGTGCTCAGTGCTGACATGGAACGTCAATGGACTAGGCCGTAAAATCAAAAGGGGGTTAGTTTCGAAATATATCACAAGGCATAAACCGGACATCATACCATTACAGGAAACTCACCTCATGGGGCCACACTGCGCTTTCCTGGGTAGGGGAAAAACACACTACCTTGGCACATGCAGGTTTCACCAGAGGATCAAGGGGAGTAGCGATTCTAATCAAACGATCACCCCCCTTCCGGGTTAATCGATGGTGGGAAGACACAAAGGGTACATACGTGGTGGTCCAGGATACTTGGAATCACAAATTCTCGTTAATAGTAAGTGTTTATGCACCCCCTCGTCTCTAGCAGCGTGCGCTGGATAAATTGTCCAAACTCCCGTTGCAGTCCGGCCCCGCGACACATTTGATAGGAGGTGACTTTAATGACGTGAGCAATCCTGTCCTGGATCGCTCACTGATGCGACCGAGGCAACAGGAGACCACAGCATTGGCTACGTTCCATGCGGCCCTCGGGCTCACTGACCTTTGGAGATGCCATCATCCATCCGCACATGCATATTCTTACTTTTCTGAGGCCCAGAGGGTGTTTTCTAGGTTGGACTATCTTCTTGCCCCAGCTGGTGAGATGGTCGAGGAGCAGAGTACTTAGCCAGGGGAATCTCAGATCATTCACCGTTCTTCCTGTGGGTGGGGGGAGGATGGAGGAGTAAGGGCATGGAGGCTAAACTCTTGGGTACTGAGGGATGAACAGGTTGCGGCAGAACTTGAGGTAGACACTGACCTTTATTTTAAAGAAAATGAAGGCTCTGTGAAATCGGCAGTTACTCTCTGGGAGGCATTTAAAACTGTGATACGTGATAGAGCCCAAAATATTATAGCCCACAAAAGAAATGGGAACTTCAGGAGACGCTGGTGCTGGAACGCAGGCTGCTGAGACTTGAAGGGAGTGCTCGTCCCCTGAGCGAGCATACCCTCCTTCAGTTGGATATTAATAAACAGGAATATCAAGCGCTCAGTACTAAAGAGACTCGGGCGCATCAACTTGCAGTCCAACAGACTGTACGAGACTGGAGACCAAGCGGGTAAATTACTAGCGTGGTTGGGCAGGAAGGAGCAAGAGTCGAGATGGGTCTTGTCTATCAAAGAACAGGGCAGTATTTATACCGCTCATTAAGACATTGTGGAAGCATTTGCTCGATACTACTCAAAGTTATATGCCAGACGCAAGCCTCTGAGACACAAATAGCCGTATACTTTGAGAAGGTTGAGCTCTCCTGTTCGGGCCCCCAAGGAGTGAGACAAGCTCGATGAGGATATCACTCTGGCAGAGGTCACGGAGGCCATTGGTCGACTAAAGGCAGGGAAAACCCCAGGTCCTAATGAAAATCTGGGAGAATTTTTTAAATCATATGCTGCCAGATTCATCAAGCTTAATTGCGCTCGCAATGGGCCAGATTCTGAGAATCTGGCCCTTTGCGAGTGCAATTTTTGCATTTGGGATTCATCATCCCAAATGCAAAATTCGCTAATAAAGAATTCGCACATTTGCGAGGAATTGCAATTAAGGAATCTCTATTTGAGATTCCTTAAATGCAATTTATAAACCATTTTAAAATTGCGAAATCGGAATTTTTGGCCGCTATTTACCGCGAGGTCAAACCTCGTGGTAAATAGCGAAAACTTAGAAAAAAGCATTTAAATGCATTTTTCTAAGTTGCATGTTACACACACACATGTCCTTTGGACATGTGTGTGCGCAACACCAATGTAGATTACATTTCAGGGGTGCTACAGGGTGTCCTTTGGACACCCCTGGCACCCTTGAAATCGCTCCCTTATTTGCGATTAGCTAATTGCTAATCGCAAATAAGGAATAACTCCCCATTCATTCCAATGGGCCTTTAGGCCTTTAGGCCCATAGGAATGAATGGGGAGTTATTCCTTATTTGCGATTAGCAATTTGCTAACCGCAAATAAGGAATGTGTAGGAATCGCAATTTATTTAGCAATTCCTACATGAATCCCGTTTTGCAAGTCCTTAATAGCGATTCCTTATGAATCGCTATTAAAGACTCGCAAAACGGCCCTTTCATGAATCTGGCAGATAGCTCCCTGCTGGCTCCGCACCTACTTAAGATGTTTCAGGACTCTAAGGGGGAAGCGATACTCCCGGCAGATCTTCGGCTAGCGACGGTGGTGGTGATTCCTAAAGAGGGGAAGCCACCAGATGATTGTGGGTCATACCGGCCCATTTCACTTTTAAACATTGAAACTAAAATCCTGGCCACTGCCCTGGCGATGTGCCTTGTCTCCGTTATTGCTTCCCTGATACATAGAGACCAGACGGGTTTTATGCCAAAACGTGCCGCACGTTACAACCTAAGACGGGTAGCTAATTGGATGGATGTGGTCAGGGACTGGGAGGAGGATCATTTGCTGCTCTCCCTGGACGCGGAAAAACGTTTGACACCATCCATTGGCCCTTCATGAGAAAAGCTTTGGAGAAGTTCAGCTTCTGCCTGGGATTCCTGGAGTGGGTGGTTTTGTTGTACAATGCGCCTGAGGCCAGGGTTAGGGTCAATGGTGCTCTTTCTGAGACCTGGCCGATTCAACGGGGGACTGGGCAGGGTTGCCCACTCTCCTCCCTACTGTTTACACTTATTTTGGAACCTGTGGCCTGTGTCATTAGGGACTCTTCAGGGCTGGGTGGCTTCGTAGATGATTCCCGACAGATAGCTGAGGAACACATATCGTTATATGCAGATGATATTTTGCTGTATGTGACAAACCTGATGGAGACGCCACTTCAAATCCTGCGAATAGTTGAAACCGATGGATATCATGCGGGATACAGGATTAACTGGTCCAAATCCACCCTGTACCCAGTGGGGGGATGGTGGAAACTCTGACTTTCCCTAGCTGCTTCCATTGGTCCACAGAAGGATTTACCTATCTGGGACTTTACATTACTTTGGACTCGAACACCAGTCTCGTTCGCAATATTCGGTGGGTCTTTTTAAACTTTCAGGAAGATGTTAGGAGATGGCGGAAGCTTCCCTTAACTATTATGGGCAGGGCTGCCATGTTTAAAAAGGTAACACTCATGCAGTTGCTTTACATACCGCAAAATACCTACACTAAGATTCCAGATCTGATATTTAAGGACATTGATAGTGAGCTACGCTTACTCCTTTGGGACGGGGTCCATCCACGCATTGCACTTTCAACTCTGCAACCGAATCCCTATAATGGGGGTTTGGCTCTGCCAGACATTTGGTCTTACTATAGAGTGGCTCACCTTATTGCCATTAATGAATGGATCCATGCATCGCGGTAGCATCCGACATATTGGCTCGAAAGGCTGCAGTTTAGAGACCATTCCCATCTTCACTATCTAAATGGGGGTAAGGGTTGTAGTAGATTGCTCCAGGCTACCCAGAGAATGGTGGAGGCATGGAAGAGTGCAGAGCGACAAATGAAGTGGGATCAAAAATGTACCAGGGAAACCCCACTGTGGGAAGGGAATAGGCTGAAAGAGATTGGAAAGTTGAGTGGCTTTAGGCAGTGGAACCTAATAGGGAATACTAAAATTGGCGCTGTCCTTGAACATGGTGCATTGGCCTCTTTCCCGACACTCCAAGCTAGGTACCAACTACACAACACTCAGACATACGCATACCTTCGTTTGCAGCATGCCTGGGGGCGCAGGGGTTGGCTGGTATCACGCTACCGGGGTATACCCCATTAGAAGGTCGTCTCCTCCAAGAGGAAATCCCAGTTAAAGCTATTTCCTTTACCTACAAAACATTACTCAATACCATACCCGACAGACTGGGCCTGATTTGTGCAAAATGGGAAAGGGTCACTGGTGAGTTGGAGGACATTGATAGGGAGGTCGCCCTTATGCATCCACGGGAAGTGGCAATTAAATTAAGGTTACGTCTCATCCAATATAAAATACTACATCGCACATATTTTGTTAGAGCCAAATTGCATGCAATAGGAAGAGCTCAGAGCCCAGAGAGTCTTCAATGTCCTACTGAGCCTGGGACATTTATACATACCCTATGGGGGTGCACTGAGGTACAGGCCTATTGGGGATTGATTGCGGGGGAGCTCAATCGTATATTGGATGTCCAAATAGAATTGGAGCCACTGTTTCTCCTTTTAGGAATTCCAACAGAGGTAGACATCCGAGGTGCAAACTTGTTTTAGCTAACTTGGGGCTGGTAGTAGCCAAACGGGATATAGCTAAATACTGTGGGGTCCCACAAATACCTACTATCAACGAATGGCGGGCAAGCCTCGATTTATACATGGTTGCGGAATGGGTGACATATAAAGCCCGGGGCTGTCCTAAAAAGTTTCGGAAAATTTGGCCCCATGGAATAAATATTATGGTTTTGAGGTGGGGGGGAGAAGAGGAAGGCGGGACTCCGTCGTCCGAAGGACCAGGGTGCGAGCCTTGACCGATGTACTGTTTGTGGCAATTATGTGTAACCATGTAAACTGTACTACTGCCTCTGACTTTTCTTTGCGCCTGGTCCGTTCGCACATATGTGTAGATATGACCAAATTAGTCACTCTGTTAAACGCCTACCCTGCATGGCCAATGTGGTATGCTATGCAATGTGTTTTGAGTATTCATGCCTTGTTTTATGTTTTGATTTATTTAGAAAATGCAATAAAACATATTTTTTTTTAAACAATGGCATAATGCTTTCTCTGTCCATTACCTTAGATTTTATGAAATGTAATTGTCAGAACAGTCAGTGGAGAAAATATTCAATGCACTCTGTAACCATGTGTTGTTTAGGAGCAATGTATCATCTGTATAGAAGCTAGTGAAGATGTGTGCTTTCTACTCCCAGCAGAGTTTATGGTTGAGTCCAACAAAGTTAATGGCATGCAAGCTATATCAAATACGGTATGACAAGCACACATCTGCATTAATCCTCTAGTCATGGCAATTCTTTTCTTTAATCCCTTTCTAATGCTTCAGCAGGACTCTTGCCCAGGTATTAGAACCTAGCTAAATCATTTTATGCTAAACAGCTAGTACACTATAAGCTTCCAATCACAAGTTTGCCTGCTCATTTGATACTTCACAATCCTCTAATTGGCAAGACTCTATTTTTTATTTATTTATTTATTTTGAAAGTTTTATAGAGCGCGAACAAGATCCTTACGGATATCAGAGCACTTTACACACAGAATGGGATAAAAAGGCAAAGGAGTAATAATTAAACAAAACATTTTGTGCAAAGATGAGCAAATGGTTACAAAAAAGAAACAAGGTAAGGTAGCAACGGTGCATAGGTGGTCAATATACATAATCATAGGAGGAAGAGTACTGAGTTACGAGATTACATTAGACAAAGTTCAGGTAAATTTAGCTAAGAGAAGAGATTTTACTTCTTTTTTGAAGGGGACACTTTACATTACGGAGAATTCTGGAGTCAATACTGGACCTTTTTGAAAATTACATGGAAAATTGTGACCAGATCTTGGAAACACAAATAGGAATACTCCAATATTTGGTGGACAAGGAAAAAAAGAAAATTAAGCAAAATCCTCAAATTTTGAGATTAAAAAAAGACAAAGTTAAGGGAAAAAAGGAACAAGGACCTAAAGCACTACTATCGGAAGATGATGTAACAGCTAAGATACAAAAGGTAACTCAAACTGGTAGAAACAGCCTGAAAGAAGAGAAAAGTAAGAACACAAAGGAAGACAAAATCTACTCCCTTCAGAAATTATTTATGGACCCTGTAAGCGAAAATAACACACACAACGTCATCTCATTCTTTCCAATCTTCAATCAGAGAAGATTGCAAGAATCATCGAGCCATTCTATAAATAAATACGAGATTACGTCACCAGTAATCTCAGATACAAAGAGAGCAGGGTCTACTTTAAAGAAAAAAGGAAAATAAAAATAAATACTAAAGAATTAAGGGGAAAAATAACAAGAAAAAAGTAAAACGAAGGGTCCCTAAACGAAAGGCACCGAATTTAAAATTCCCACAGTCACTCTCTGGCGTACAAGAAGTCTCTGTAAGCATAAAAACAATAGCTACACAAACCTCTATGCTAGAAAAGTCAATACAAAATAAAGATTATCAACTACTGTCCAACAGAGAAGAAGATCAGAAACAACAAAATCCCCCAGCAGCAAATTTTAAAACCATAAAATCATAAAAAGATCACCAGTTCAAAATCAATTTAGAAGGTGAAATCCAATCAATCTCAGAATATCCTAGAGGGAAGGGAACCCAGAACCATTAATGTTCTCTGGAAATAACAGACTTCTTCCCTTTATTCCACAAGGTCCATTCACTCCACTATCTAACTACATCAGAAATAAAGTTAGTGGTATTTCTAAATAAATCGCAACCTACAGTAGCAATAGTTGAGTTTTGGTCCGCCGTGATTCCCTCCATTATTTCTACATATAAATGGATTCAATGTAGTAGGAGTTAAACAGAAAGAATAAGCATTACAGAAAATAAAGCCAATAGAGAGGAACGAGAGCAACAACCAATATCATAATCAAATAACGTTTGGCACTAAGGACTCATCATGTGTCCCTAAAGGAAATTTAAGTGTTTCTCTTATAGATTGAGAAAAATGAATTTGGGACATTAATTCAACAAAAGCATAGATACCATGAAAGGAAAATACTTAGGGCCATATGTAGGTAGCTTAATACCGATCTCTAACGTCCGAAAATTCAGTAAATTAGCCATTAACGACCGGTATTTAGGCATTTGAGATGTAGGAGACCAAAAATAAGGATTCGGTAGTTATGAATCGGTAAATACGATTCATCATTACCGAATTCCAAATTACCGAATCGGTATTTACCGATTTCTTATTTACCGATTCGGTAAATGAGATACGGTAAAAAAGAGAAAAGAGATGTATGTAAAATCGGAAATACCGAATTTCATGAAATTCGGTATTTAAGAGTTGGTAATTACCACGGATTGAAAGCAGGTGGTAACCAGGTGCAGGCCATAAAACAGGCCCCAAAATGCAACAGTGTGATCAGAATGGCGGCTTTCTATGTGATAGCAAGGCGGCTATGGCTACAGGCAGCAGGAGAGAGGATCTGGAGACGGGAGGAGCAAGTCTACAGACAGCGGATTACACTCTTCCAACTTACTGAGGCAGAGATCCATGAAAGGTACAGGCTACACCCCCATACCATCCTGGACTTGATAAGGGACCTGCACCCACTCAAGGAGCACCCAACACCAAAGGCGTACGCCATATCACTGAGGAAAAAGGGTCAGGCAGATCAGGTCGATTACCCCTTCTCAAGGTTTGCCCGGCGTTAGCCGCCTCTCACCCAACTCTCGGTTACCAAATAAAGAGGCAGGCGCTGGAGACTGGAAGACAGGAAACAGAAGTTTTATTCCGACGGAGCAGAACACGTCAAATCAGACAACAGGGTATCTTCTCGAGTTGCTCTAGCCGCATCTCTGAGGCCTGGCCTCTTATACACAGGTTTATGGCTTTATTACATTTATGACATCCGTGGTATTGCTTTGAAGTTCACAAAGGCATCTTTGGAATCCCCGGTTCAGGCCCGTTCTCACACATATCTACAGTAGAGGTCCCCACCCAAATCACAGCATGATGGCTATCGCGCAGCTGGACATTCCGCTGGGAACAGGGATGTGGGCGATCGGTCGGATCTAGGGGGGTGAAGGCATTGATTAATCCCCGCTCCTTTGATGTGGGGCGAGGTCCTACTGTAGGGGGCAATAAACTGCATCTGCTGAGCTAAGTGATGGCCTGGGGTCAGGCCGGACAATCGGGCAGGGAGGAAGAGGTTATCAAAAAGGATCTGTTCTATGAATGAGATGAAAGAGTGAGGGGTTCAGCACGGGATGTGGCTCGGAGGCAGGGTCGCGCTGGAGGTGCGTTTATGACCCAAGCAGGAGAGACCGGGGGTTGTCGGGGATGCTTGCGAGGCTGGGTAGTGAGAGAGAGAGAGAGAGACGCTGGCTATCGGGAGTGGGCAGAGAGACCATGGCAATCAAAATGGTTGCCGCTTACGCGCACGTATGGATCTGAAAGGGACAAGATGGCGCCGATAATGTTTACGCCACAATCCAGATTTTAACAGTCCTCCCTTTTCAACATATCTAGCCAACTTGTCAATTTATGTCTATCCCCATTAGATTACGTATTTCGATATCATATAAAGCGTTCATACGTTCAGTGTCGAAATTCGGAGTCTTAGGGCACATGCAGTTAGCGATGAGTGAGCACAAAGGTGGCAAGCATTGAATACCTAGGCAACACCCACACAGTACCACGACCGGTATCAATATAAATGTAAACAACCTCCATCCCCAGTCCTTCAAAGTACCCCAAAACCAGCTCCCAAGCGACCATCCTTCTTGCTCCTGGTGAACCTCTGAGGAAAGTCTGTGGAGGTGCTTGATTGCTTTGTAAACTGAGGGCGAGTTATCTGGCACGTAGGTGCAACAGCTGGATCCGATGATGCGGCATGCTCCTCCACGGTCAGCTAGAACCACATCTAGAACAAGGCGGTTCTGAAGAGCCACCAGGCGGAAGCTCGGCCGTATTGTTAGTGAGGATGCCAGCCGTGATGTTCATGGTCGTTTCTACTGCCTGGGTCAGGTGTCGGATGGCGCGGCTGTTTGCCATTGGGCCCCACAGAGGAACAAGTCCCTTCACTGCATCCACGAACTGTGCTCCGGTGGAGTCGGCTTGTTCAATGTCTCTTGCGCGCTTCTGCCGGTGATGGTTTGCTGGGGCCACGTACGTTGGAGGGAGAATGAAGGCGATGTAGCCCCCCAACCTTTTGGAAGCCACGTGTAAGCTTTGGTGCCACAAACAAAGTACATATTCGGAGAAGCAACAAAGGAGGGGGGATCAATTGAGTCCAATGTTCTGGGGATGTGGCAGGAACTGTGGCCCACCAGCTGTGTTCCCAGGCCTTCGAGGCACACGAGGCCCGTGAGATAGATAACAGACAGAGCCACAGTCAGAGTGGCAGCAGTTCGTTTCCGTAGGTAGGAGAAGGTGGGTATGGCTGGGTTATGGAACACCGGCATTTCAACTCGTTCTTTGGCAGGGATGTCCATCTGGAAGGAGGGACCAGAGGTCAAAGGACAAAAGGGAGCAGATGTTCTTCCGGTTTTGTTCAGCCAGAACCCATGGTAGAAGTGTGACACTGTTTGACCAGAAGTGGCGTTGTCCTTGTAGCTCTCTTGCAAGAGAATCAACCAGGCAAGGCAGGAGCCGTGAACTGAGAACGGGGAAGGGATGAAAGGGATGGAGTGTCCGGTGGCATGCGGGAGCAACCCGCAGATCCAGCAGTTGGTGGCGTTGGCGGCAAGGTTGTGTTGGTGCAACAGTTGCACGAAGGAATTGTTCCAGAACTCCTTACGCCTTTCTTGGAGCTGAGGCGAAAGGGAGATCAGGTGATGCTCTTTCATGGTGGTTGGCTGTGCAGTGGTCAGCAATATCTGATGAGCGGGTGCGCTCTCTTCCACGATCCAGAAGGAAGTCATGAGGAGAAGGCAAAAGAGGAGGACAATGAAAAGGGCAATTGTCTTCGATTTGTGTATACTGTCAGTCTTTGGGTTCCGGTAGTGGGTATTTCCGGTTGCTTCCATCATCTTCTTATCTGGCGCTTCCATCATCTTCGAGGTGCTCGGTAGTGGGCAGAACCGCAGACTTCGTTTAGCTTCTCTCCGGGTAACCCTTGGTTGTGTTTAGGCTACCGTTCTGAGATTCAACTCAGTCTGTGGTCTACTTAGCCGAAGCTCCCTCCTTTCGACGCAGGAGATACCCTTCCCTGGATGGCACAGTGGGATCAGAGATTTTTGCAAGTTCGAGTGCCTCGGTATCAGGATAACAGTTCAGTGATGGCCGGTCTTTGTTCAGCAGTTCTTCTTGGGTGCTGACGTTTTCTGTCGTGGCCAGGGTCGAGGAGACCTTCTTACAGTGGTGTGCGTGCAGCCAGTGTCGTTTCCCCTCCACTCGAAGAGCCGTCTGGGTGGTGATCAGTACTTGCCAGGGGTCCGTCCACCGGGGTTCCAGACTCTTCGCCCGTTGGAAATTTCGGATCAGCACATAATCCCCCGGTTGGATATCGTGACCCGGACCCCTGGAAGCATCGGGGATGGCCTGCTGCACCTGCTGATGAATGACAGACAACGTTTTAGTCAATTTGCACAAGTAATCAGACAGTAGGACGTCCGGGACGTCGTGAATGGAGGTCGGTTTAGGGGCAGTCCAGAGGTTCATCGGTCGCCCAAATACAACCTCGTAGGGGGTCAAATGGTGCTTAGTGGGAGTGGAGCGCATCGATAGCAATGCCAGTGGGAGGGCATCTGGCCATTTAAGTCCTGTGGTGGCCACTATCTTCGACAGTTTTAGTTTCAGTGTGGCGTTGTGTCGCTCAACTAAGCCAGCGGATTGGGGGTGAAAGACTGCATGAAACCTCTGTTTTACCCCCAACCCTTTCAAGATTAGTTGGATAACTTCAGCTATGAAGTGGGGGCCGTTGTCGCTCCATAGAATTCGACAAAGACCGTAGCGAGGGAAAAACTCTTTCAGCAGTACTTTGGCAGTGGTCATGGCAGTGTTATCACGGGTTGGATAGGCTTCTACCCATTTGCTGAAAGCACACACAATGACTAATACATACTTCAGGCTTTGGCATCTTTCTAGTTGGATGTAGTCCATCTGGAGGACCTCAAAAGGATGGTCGGGGACCCCAAACCCTCCCCGGGGTACCACAGTTCCTTTCCCAGGGTTATGTTGCAGGTAGATAAGGCATTGCTGGACCAGGCGTCTGGCTGAGTCGGGGATTTTGTCGTTGTGCCAGACCTTGGAGATGAGTTCGATCATGGGGGCGGATCCTATGTGTGCAGGGGAGTGAGCCATAGTCAGTATGGGGATCAGGTATGAATTGGGTAACAACCATTTGTTAGTGTCCTTTGTCCGCCAACAGCCTTCATCGTCTTTCATTCCCACCCGTGTCCATTCAGTCAATTCGTGTGGTGAGCTGGCCATCTGGATGTCCCTAATCGTTTCCCTAGCGTCAGTCCATTTTCCTGCTTGTGACCTGGTCACATACATGCGTGTCGTCGTCCTATTCTCAGCTGTGGTTCGGGCGGTGATGTCGGCCAGCGCGTTTCCCTGTCCGACTAAGTCTGTCACCTTCCTGTGTGCCTGGCATTTGATTACAGCTAATCGTTTGGGGAGGAGAACTGCTTCAATCAGGGCGGAGACTAGATCTCCGTGGAGGATGGGCGTGCCGTGGAACGTCAGGAATCCCCTTTCTCTCCACAAGAGTCCAAAATGATGAACCACTCCGAAGGCGTACTGGCTGTCAGTGTAAATGTTTGCCGTAGTCCCTGTTGCTATAATACATGCTTGTGTGAGGGCAATCAGTTCTGCCGCCTGTGTGGATCGTTGCGTGATGCGGGCGGTTTCAACTACAGTTCGGGCTGTGGTAACTGCATAGGCAGCTGAGGTGGTGCCGTCGGGGAGTTTTATGCAAGAGCCGCCTACCCATAGCTCTCCGTCAGGGTCTGTGAAGGCGGTGTCTCGGAGGTCAACTCTACTCCTAGTCTGTTCGTCTGTGAGGGTCACACAGTCATGTATAGGGGGGACATTTGGGTAGTTTTTGGGCAGAGGCAACAAGGTGGCTGGGTTCAGTGTGGTGCATCTTTTCAGCGTGATGTGGGGTGCAAGTAGAGTCAGTTCCTATCCGGTCAGTCGTGCGCTAGTCAGGTGTTGTGTCTTAGTCTGGTTTAGGAGGGTGTCAACAGCATGGGGCACCAATACCGTGAGGGAATTCGAGAGTACGATCCCCTCACTTTGTCGGATAGAGACAGCAGCGGCAGCTACGGCTCGAAGGCAGGCAGGCAAGGCTCTCGCTACGGGGTCAAGGGTGGCAGAGAAATAGGCACATGGTCGTTGCTTGGGGCCAATAGTTTGAGTCAGGACAGACAAAGCGCACCCCTCCCTTTCGTGAGTGTAGAGAGAGAAGGGCTTGGTGTAATCGGGGGTTCCTAGGACTGGTGCAGAACAAAGGGCGTCTCGAAGTTCTTTGAAGGAAGATTGGCATTCGGGGGTCCAAGGGAGTGGGAAGGGGACATCTTTGGCTAGTAGGGAAAGTAGTGGCTTTACAATGAGGCTGAAATTTGGCAACCACTGCCGGCAGAAGGAGGTGAGGCCTACCAGGGAGCGGACTTGTTTCTGGGTCTTTGGGACAGGGGTTTCTAGAATGGCCTGAATTCGATCGGGTGTAAGCTTTCTCCCGCCTTTGGACAAGAGGTGGCCTAGGTAGGTGACCTGGGGTTGGCAGAATTGCAACTTCTTCTTGGAGACCTTGTGGCCATTTTCTGCAAGGAAGTGCAAGAGTTGGATGGTGGCTGTGACTGCAAGTGGAGTGGTGTCGGCCGCCAAAAGGATGCCATCGACGTACTGTATCAACACCACTCCCTCCGGTAGCTGAACGGCGTCCAGCTGTCTCTTGAGGGCCTGGCTATAGATGCTGGGACTTTCTGTGTAACCTTGGGGAGCTCTACAGAATCTATATGAGCGGGATTTTAACGTGAAGCCAAAAAGGTAGCGGCTGTCTGGGTGGATGGGGATGGAGAAGAAAGCGTTCTTGAGGTCTATTACAGTGAAGGTGGTGGCGGTGGAAGGAATCAGGGTCAGAATGGTGGCGATATCTGAGACTACGGGGTACTGAGGTACAACTACCTTGTTGACCTCTCGAAGGTCGATGATGAAGCGGTACGCTTTCTCATCTCCCTCGCCCTGCTTCTTCACAATGGGTAGGATAGGGCTGTTGCAAATATTGCTGACTACTTCCTCTACCACTCCGGCCTCTACCAGGGACTGGATTATCATTACCAATGCCTTCTCACCTTCGGGTGATATCCGATACTGTGGAAGTTTTGGGAGTATCGCATCTTGGCGAACAGTTATGTGCACGGGGTCGATCATCATTCGTCCTACATCAGCGTCAGTTTTAGCCCACAGATACAGAGGCAGAGAGTCAAGTAAGGATGCGTCAGCGTCAGAGATGGAGAACATGTGTCGTGCGGGATGAGGTCTGAGCAAAGTCGGGTTGTCGTACAGAATGACTCGAACTCCGTCCTGTGAACACCTGATGGTAGCTCGGAAATGCTTCAGTAAGTCAAGTCCCATAATGGCATCGGGGGTGTTGGAGGAAAGCAGAAACGTCGTGTCAGTGGGGTTACTGTCCAAGTCGAAGGAGACCGTGCGGATAAGGGGTTAGTGGAGGGCGTTCCATCAAAGCCTATTGATGTTATGCATGAGCCAGACAAGGGTGCCCTTGGAATCAGTCGTTTAGATAACGCACTACGTGTCGCGCCAGTGTCTACCAGAAATGGAGACTTCGTACCTAGGACCTTAGCGGTGACGTAAGGACCTTGCTGGTCAACATAGAGCTCGACTGGATCCCTCCCTTGCCCTAGGCAGTCCTATGCGAAGTCGCAGGCATCGTCACAGTCAGTCTGCTGGCATTGGTTCTGTCGGGGGTGGTCAAAAGTGTTCGGTCTGCCTGATCTGTCATTTCTGGCGTCGTTTGTGTGCCCTCGTCCCTGTCCTTTATTTTTCGGCCCACCCGCTACGTCTTTTGCGTCCCTATTTTTGTACATTTCTAGCAGGACCGGGCACTGGGACTTCCAATGCCCATATCCTTTGCAAAACGCACACTGGTTCTCATCGAGGTCTGTTCGTGGAGCGCCTGGTGCGGGTGTGCGGTCTCTAGGGGGGTGGATTTCTATGAGCGTTCAACTGGTAGTTTCCTCTATACTGTTCCCTTCCTGTCGTCACTCCTTGCAATTGAGCAATCATCACTCGTTCTTTCAAATCCGTTTTCTTTTTCTCAGTTGCCCTATCGTTCTCGTTCTTTTGCCGTTCGTAGTATTGAGCCATCTGAAGGATAGCCGCGGGTTTGGAGGCAGCCCAACTACTTTCACTAGTCTGCAGTTTTTGCGAGACTTCTGGTGTCAGGCCTTTTACAAAGTTCTGGACGAACAAGTGATGTCCGGTCGCAGAGGTCATGTCCTGGCCGCTGTAATCGGAGAACACCGTTTCGAACCGGGAGAAATATTCTGAGGCGTCTTCCTGTGGTTTCTGGCAGCAGGCCGTTACTACCGACCAGTCCACCTTCTTTTCTGGTACTATGGTTTTCAGTTTTAGTACTATTTTGTCTGGTAGGTCTAGAATCGATTTCAAGGGTTTCTGTCCGGGCTCTCGCTGTTTGTCTATGCCATCGAGTTGTGACCAGGTATGTCCGAACAGCTCAAGGTGGTCGACTTTCCGGATTTGCTTCCACACATCAGCTGGCAGACATAGCCCGAAAAACAAGTCGATGTCCGCTAGGGTCATAATCGTGGAACCCAAGGCGGTATCTAATTCTGTGTAGAAGGCAGTGGGGTTCTTTCGTAGATCGGGCAAGGACTTTCGGAAAGTCAGGATGTCTTGCCGATCCCAGGGTTGGTAGACCCAGTTGTACACTACCCTCCCTTTCGCATCTTGGTGGTTAATATCGTCGTGTGTTCCCTGTCCTCGTGAGGGGACCCAATAAGGTGCCGCTTCTCTTATTGGCATCATGGTGTCAGTTCTCTCGGTTTGAGGCTCAGTTGCTGCTGGGGTCGTGGTGTCGGCCTCTAATCTCTGTTCAGTGAGGTGGCGGAAGACTTCAAGCGTGCGCGAGAAGAGGTCCGTCACATCACCCTCGCCCTGTTCTCCAATGTCGACTTTTCTATACAGAGTCGTTAGGCTTTCAGGACCTTTGTTACGATACCGGTCTTCATAGGCGTTAAGGGTGTGGTAACAGAAACGTGCAACAAAGTGTCGTTTGTGGTTATCAGCATATGTATTGCATATATCTGTCACGTAATCTTCGCTTTCCTTCCGTTCTACTTGCGTCTTTGCGATCTTATCAATCCCTGCTCGTTCATCCTTATTCAATCGATGGAGCCTAGCAGAGTCTTTCTTCTTAGTTTCGGGCTCATCTAATGTTGCTGCTTGCGCTGCGCTGAGTACAAGGGGCTCGGCTGGCGCGGAGGCCGTGAGGACCGAGGCTCTGGCACTGCTCTCATCTGTGCTAGGGGGTTGCGTGCATTGCACTAGAGGTTGGGAAGGGGCATATGGAGGGGGCATGTAGATGATCGGGGGACCTAGCAGTAGATCATCGTCCGTTCGCTGCTTCGAAGGTAGCTCAGGGTAAAGCGTAGAGGGTGTTCTAACGGGACATTGGCTCGATGTCTCGGATTCTTGCTTCAGTCTAGCTCCCTCTCTTTCCTTTATCTCTTCTTTCAACTTGCTCGCAGCTAAATGAGCTGCTTTTCCCAATTCTTTCTCTAGTCTGACTTCGTTTCTTTTCTTTCATTGTTCCGTCTCCTTGCGCCACATGCCGAAACTATCAAGCATAGTGGGCGTTGTTTTATTGTTACAAAGGGCTGTTTCCAGCACGCTTATTTTTGCGTCATCGAAGGATCCTATCAGTGGCCACTGACTTTCCTGATCCTTTTTAGTATATTTATGCCATAACTTACTATAAGCTACGGCGACTAGTCCATACTTTAAAAACATATCCTTATTAGGGGTGCCTTCCAGAGGAGCTGGATGATCCACCTTTAATAAGCGGTCCGGGCTGAACCAACTACTGGACAATGGGGAGAAGATAGGCATGACGGGTTACAATGGGGACAAAAGTCTGCACTACCTATCCTTTCACTGCTTACAAAGACTAGACGGAATATCTCTATTCCACGTTATTTGTCAGCAGAAAATACCTCCAAAGAACTAAATGTCGAACAATTAATGTCCGTTCACTCAAACAATCAGTGTCGAGAAAGAAATAGGCACAACGGGTTACAACGGGGGCAAAGGCCTGCGTTACCTATTCTTCACTATCTGCAAAGGAGGACAGAATACTTTTATCCTTCCCCGTTTGTAGACAGAGAATTCTCGAGAAAACAATCCTCGAACAAACAATGTTCGGGCAAACAATCAATCAGTGGGGGAGAAAAATAGGCACGACGGATTACAACGGGGGCAAAAGCCTGCGTTACCTACCCTTCACTACCTGCAAAGGAAGAGAGAATACTTTCTATTTCTCTCCGTTTGCAGACAGAGAATCTCCAAGAGAACCAACAATTCGGAGAGTAATACTAGTATTTTCTAATCAATCAATCAAATATTTCACAGTTTGTCGTGTTACACGACCTTACCCGGACCGTATGGACAGTTTCCTGTCTTCCGATTCCAGCGCCCGATCGTCCTCTATCTTCTATCTTGGCACTCCTGATGGTTCCCAGTCAGGACCGTAGATCACTCGAGAGAGGTCTGTTCGGAACTAGTGAAGTTCGGATGATCGGCTGCCAGACGAGGGTTTATCGGGCAGGTGCACTTCCCGATCGTTGCAGTCGTTCACTCCGTCGTCAGGACCTCTCCCACTGGATCCACGTGTCGCTGATGGGCCCCACGTTTGGGACGCCAATTGAGGAAAAAGGGTCAGGCAGATCAGGTCGATTACCCCTTCTCAAGGTTTGCCGGCGTTAGCCGCCTCTCACCCAACTCTCGGTTACCAAATAAAGAGGCAGGGGCAGGAGACTGGAAGGCAGGAAACAGAAGTTTTATTCCGACGGAGCAGAACACGTCAAATCAGACAACAGGGTATCTTCTCGAGGTGCTCTAGCCGCATCTCTGAGGCCTGGCCTCTTATACACAGGTTTATGGCTTTATTACATTTATGACATCCGTGGTATTGCTTTGAAGTTCACAATGGCATCTTTGGAATCCCCGGTTCAGGCCCGTTCTCACACATATCTACAGTAGAGGTCCCCACCCAAATCACAGCATGATGGCTATCGCGCAGCTGGACATTCCGCTGGGAACAGGGATGTGGGCGATCGGTCGGATCTAGGGGGGTGAAGGCATTGATTAATCCCCGCTCCTTTGATGTGGGGCGAGGTCCTACTGTAGGAGGCAATAAACTGCATCTGCTGAGCTAAGTGATGGCCTGGGGTCAGGCCGGACAATCGGGCAGGGAGGAAGAGGTTATCAAAAAGGGTCTGTTCTATGAATGAGATGAAAGAGTGAGGGGTTCAGCACGGGATGTGGCTCGGAGGCAGGGTCGCGCTGGAGGTGCGTTTATGACCCAAGCAGGAGAGACCGAGGGTTGTCGGGGATGCTTGCGAGGCTGGGGAGTGAGGGAGAGAGAGAGACGCTGGCTATCGGGAGTGGGCAGAGAGACCATGGCAATCAAAATGGTTGCCGCTTACGCGCACGTATGGATCTGAAAGGGACAAGATGGCGCCGATAATGTTTACGCCACAATCCAGATTTTAACAATCACCACATGTGCAGGCGCTCTGTGTGAGAAGTTAGCCTGGCATACTATTCTAGTGGGCACCTTGCACCAGTCTAAACGACCCTGATGATGGTGGTTGTAAAGTCAACCTTATAGATCAGCTATCCTAGTGGTAGCATGGACCAGCAGTCTTAGGCTAAAACTTCAGAGAGCATGTGAAGCCAGCTGTTTTACCATATATAATCCCTTGAATACCAAATGAAAGGACACCACACAAGGTATGTATCAAATATATATGTATTTATTACTAACACAACCCCCTGCACTCTTTATGAGATCAGAGTTCGAGATACGTTACAAGTTACTCATTTTGTATACTATAAGTTGCACAAATACAATTCTGCCCTAGGGGCCTCATGGACCATATACTAAGTAAGTGGTATAAGGACTACTTCAGGAATAGTGAATAGGCCTAGGGCCTAGGGAATTACTGGGGCTACACTACAGAACCAAAGGTTAGGAAGTAGGAGACCCACGGGAGACGCATGCAGTTTTGGAAGACAGTCGCGAGTTACCATAGAATTATAATGGGAACGTAAAAGTTACAAAGTAGTAGATTACGGACACTTCCGGATGGACTACGGTAAAACCCTTTTAAACTAGGACACTTCAAAAGTCAACACCCACGGGAGTACCGGAGTACTCGAGTTACCTCACCCAGGGAAGCCGGGTGCATAGGTGTATTTTCGTGTCGGGCTTCGTCGCTTTTTCCTATGGATAGCTGCAAAGAAGTGCTGCAGGCGACCAGGAGAAAAGTGTCCGGGTGGATCCAATGCTGGATCGAATCTGAGAAGAACCTGAAAGCAGAGGGGATAGAGTCTGGGTCACTAGCCAGTGACCAGGAAGGAACCAGGAAGGAACCAGGCGATGTCAAGATGCAATCAGGTGAAGAGGTGAAGTTTGTCTCTGCAGCCACGAGGACCAGGAGGCGTCGACGACAACCAGGAGCTGGAGTCGAGCTGTCCCGCGATGAATCTAGTTGACTGCGGTGTCGGCATCCGGATTGGACCCAACAAGCCTTGGCCAACACAATCCATGCAGGAAAAGAAGATTGGCTTCAGGTCAGACCAGCAATGTCTGGGGAGCTTCTCCTTCACAAGGAAGCTGGAGCAAGCCCGGAGCAACCAAGCAAGTGGTGTAGTTTTAAAAGAAAGGTTTTGCAGGGCTAACTAGCCAACGGACTAGCAACCGGGAAGACACGTTGAGCTGAAATGCAGGAGCAGGCCCCACACTGCACGCGTGGAGTGTGGAGGGCTTAGCTTCAGTGCAAATGGCGCTCGGTCTGGGGCTTCTTAAACCCCAATGCACAACTTCCAGGGTGCCTCGGTCGTTGCACTGTTAGCAAAGTGCAGGTAGTCCAGGGAGGCCGGTCCCACGTCTCTTGTGTCCGCCATGGGTCTCAGCTTTGCTGTGGATGTGGATCGGAGTCGGAGAAGTCTGGAAGTCCAGTTCCTGAGTCGCTGAGTCTTCGGGTTCCGGCAGGAACGTCGACAAAGCAAACCGGCAAGTTACTGGTGGTGCCTGTTTGCACAGGGTGGTCACTCCTTGACCACAAGGGAGATGTCTTTAGTCTTCTAGTTGGTATAGAACATCGAAGGTCCAAGAGTTCCATTTCAGAGGAATATAATGCACTTAAGAGTATATGGTATGGCTATATCATAGAACAGCTATAAGGACATGGTTCCGAAAGCTGCAGAGGGGCTCAGCTCATGCTAGGGCACCCTCTCACATAAAACCAAGCACTCTGCCTTACAGGATTGTAAAGGCCTGCCGTAGGAGTGCTTATAGGGATATATGTGTCTATATATAAGGGTAGATATAGGTATACTATATCTAAGCAAGGGATGATTACACCACCTTGCCCAGGCTGAGTGATCAGCCTGTGGTGTCAGTTTGGATGGCCAGCCAGGGGTGGCATAATACATGCTGCAGCCCCTGGTAAGCCTTGGATGCACCTATGCCCCGGGTACCTATGGTACACTATAGAGGGGCTCACAAGGGTGACCCAATACCCAATTAGGTATGTACCTTAAGTACATGGTATCAATGTAGAGAGAGAAGAGCTGGGATGTGGGTCTGGTTAGCAGGCCCACAGCCACAATAAATTCGAAAAAACAGTAAATCACAGCAAAAAGTGGGGGTGACCATAGGAAGCAGACCCTATTCTCCTACACTCTGTAACCTACACCTACTTGCATCTGGCAGTTACCAGGGGGTGATATCTGCGATAGGTGGGGTGTACAAGAGCTGCCTGTCCCATTTCTTCAGGAAGTTCCTAGAGGCCATGATGCAGAGACTGCATCCTTACATCAGCTTCCCTGACACACATGCGGAACTGCTGAAGACCAAGACTGACTTTTACCAAATGGCACAGTTCCCACATGTCATCGGCTGTAATGATGGCACACACATCCCAGTCTACCCACCTGCAGCCACTTAGTACATCTACAGGAACAGAAAGTCCACCCACTCCATAAATGTGCAGGTAATCTGTGATGCTGCCAACATAATCACAGACATCGTGGCCAAATTCCCTGGAAGCACCCACGACTCCTACATCTTCCAGAACAGTGGGATCTACACACGCCTGGCAGCGGGGGAATTCGGAGAATGATACCTGCTAGGTAAAACACTGTGACACACCCTGATAGATACTGCAGATGTAGGTCTTGTTGTGCATGTGATTAATGGCTCTCTCTTTTCCACATAGGCGATAGCGCATATGCCGTCTGCTCATTCATCCTCACTCCCTACCTGAACCCATCAACCCAGAGTGAGAGACGATACAACGTGGCACACAAATCTATACGCAACAATGTGGAGCGCACCTTTAGGCGGTTAAAAAGCAGGTTCCGCTGCCTCCACAAAAGCGGATGCACACGTCAGTACTCACCGCATATCTGCTGTAAAATCATTGCAACTTGTGCAATGCTGCACAACCTTGCCACTGGGAAAGGAACAGCAGTAGAATTAACAGATATTGAGGATGATGATGATGAATTTGCACACCCTGAGCCCAACACAGCAGGAGTGGCGCCAGCAACAGATGGGAGACAAAGACGGGCAGAGATCACACGCAACTATTTCTAAGTAAGTAAGGAGACACAGCCAGTTGTTGTATGTACACGATGTAGTTTTTATTTCTTGGCACTACGCCAGTACACAAAGGCCCAAATGTGCCAGTCAAATTGTTGCCATCCATTAGGGAAGTCCTGGGTTACTTCACCCATTCCAGTTCAGGGAGTGTGGGCAGCATCAGTGTCTGCGGGCACCCCCACCGGTGCTGAATGCCATTGGCTGGCTGTCCTCACTGGCTGTGTGGGCAGTGGCAGCCGCTTGCTGCTCCTCCGGGTGTCAGTAACAGGGGGGTCATGCTGCTCCTACTGGTGGTCTCCTCGCTCTCCCCCACATTCATAGCACCAGTATTTGCTGACTGAGAGGTCAGCAGCACCTCAACTGCACTTGTCACCCTCACAAGGCCCCTGGAGACTTCACTGCTACAGTGTTGATGCTGCGCCTGCAGAGCAGGGAAGGGGCAGTGGCCAGGCGGTTCACTGCCCTTGTGTGTTGTTCCGACCTCTGCCTCTCCCTGTGCCTTGTTGCTCTGTCCTCGTCCAGCTTGCTGCACAGCAGCAGCACTGACTGGGAATGTCCTGCATGCCCGCAGCCATCTCTCTCATTACCTCCGCCATTGAGCTGATGCCCTTATCAATGTTTTACACATTTTCATTTAGGTGCTTCATCTGTCATTGGACCGACTGGATGGCCTTCCCCTGCAAGCGCTGCACCTTTACCATACTAGCCTCAAAGTCAGCAGAAGACACCAGGACCTTCGTCATGTTGTTTTGGACTGCTGTCCCTGGCCCTGCGGCGTCTGGCACCTGTGTGGGCCTCCTTGGCGGTGGACTGCTGATTAGCATTGCTGTCCCCAACTGCCACGGTTGATGTGTCAACCCTCACCGTGTCTTCTGCGGAAGACTCCATTTCCAGGAGTGTGCCCACAACATGCCTCCTGGTTCTTTGCACTGCAGGTGTTGTTGCAGCCGGTGACGCTACCAGTTGAGGTGAGGACAGGAGTAGTGGTGAGGCCAGCAGCTCTGGGGAGGCCAGCAGCTGTAGTGACGCTGGCTGGTGGGGTGAGGCCAGCACCTGTGGTGACGCTGGCAGATGTTGCGAGACTGGCAGTGCTGGTGATGTCGCTGTAGCTTGTGTGGTGTGCCCTGCACTGGTACTCGCCTCCTGACTGCCTTCCCTCCGGGGTGCATTACCTTCCTTGTCCTTGGGACGCCTGCAAGATGTCTCGCCTGTGGACAGAAAATTGTACATTAGCTCTGTGGTCCTGCAGCCCTGCTTATACAATTAAATTCTCATCTCTGAAACACTGTTGCTATTGCGTCAGCTTACTCATAACTGATGTGTATCGCATGCCTTGTTGATTGGTGTGTTGTCTGACATGGTAGGTGTTTCACTGACTACATCTCCCATAATGCGTTGCTGGTGTATACTAAAACCTGCACTGGAGTGGGGTTTACACTACCACATTGGGGAAGGGGAAAGGGAAGGGGAAGGGGTGGGGGTGATTGCTGTGCATGCTTCTTACCTTTTTTGGTGGTAGCTTGGGCTGAGCTGTCTGCATCCCCAATCCCACATACGCTGTCTGGCTCTATAGTGGACTCCACCAGCTCCTCAAGCTCAGTCAGGGCAGGTGCCCTGTTCCTCCCTCCCTCCCTCCTGTCGCTTGTTTCTGGAGCTCAGCCATTTTTCTCTTTGTCACGCTCCGGAGGTCATACCACCTCTTCTTGAGGTCGTCGATGTCCCGTGGGGTCACTCCTATGGCATTCACCTTTGTTTGTATAGCCAGCCAAATCTTCCTTTTTGCAGATTCTGCCACCTGCAGGGACTGCTTGCCAAACAACTTGTGGTGTTCCTTCACTACCTCCTCCACAAGGACCTGCAGCTCCATGGTGCTGAGTTTCATCTTCCTCTTTCTCTCTGCTCCTTCCCTTTCAGTCTCCTTGCTTGCCATTGTGCTGTTTTCCTGGAGTATGTATCGCAGTGTCTCAAGGGCTCCGCTCTGCTCTCCCAGCCCCTCCAGCAGCTTCAGATTGAGTACACCTGAATGGGTGTGGCCACTTCCTGGTTGGGAGGTGGGGTGGTTGCACCGGATTGGCGGATTCCTTGTTTGTTTCTATTTTTGAATTGCCGAATCGGTATTTACCGAATCAGGTTTTACAGATTCAGATTTTACCGATTGGGTTTTTACCGATCGGTGTTGGGGATTCGGTATTTCTTTAACGAATTTTACCGATTCGGTAAATATTACCAAATTTGTACCTACATCCCAAATACGATTTCTTATTACCGATTCAGAAAAAAATCGGTAATAATCGGTATTTGAGGTTCGGTATTTGTGATTTACCTACATATGGCCCTTAGTCCTGGATTTCTGGCAACCTGAATAGTAACAAGCAGGAAAAGGCAAATAAACTCCCTTTTTAGCAGAAGTCTAAAAATTGTGTTGTGGAACATCGCCAGCAAAGATTCCCAAAAATTAGCACTAATCCTGGAAAATACTCCTACAATAGTAACTCTCCAAGAAACATGGGCTTTAAAAAACTTTGACCAGAAAAATTACTCTGTATATGATGTCACGGCGGAGGCCGTAATAAGGGGCCACGCAAAAGTTGGACTTACAATCCGATTAAGGGAAGAAATACAGTGGGAACTGGAAGTAATCAGTATGGCTATAACTAATGCTCAATTAATTAAGTTAAAACTTTGGAAAGACAGGGTAAATGCCACTCAAGATCTGCTAATGTTTAATGTTTACATTCCCCCAGGACTTGCATTTCACGCTTTAATAATAAAAACATTTGAGATAATAGAATCCGTAATAGAATCCAAAGGGTACCCTCTCGTAATTCTAACAGAAGTTAGTAATGTGAAAATCCCAAATGCACCCCAGAAAAAATGTGGGATCAAAGAAGAGGAAACTTTGTCTATTCCAGCACCCCTATTTCCAACGACCATAAAAGCAGATAAACGCAGGAAAATACTTCTTACATCTGTGAACTCAATAAATGGAATCATATTAAATGGGAGAGTAGTAGGAGATGTTCCCGCTGCTTTTACGAAAAAGGTACCCTCAGCACCTTTATTTTAGACTACATAATTAGTAGTCAGGACTTATTTAGAAAAGTTCAATATCTAAATAAAAATTTTACACAAGAAAGGGATCATGCAAGCCTGTATTTGAAAATCAAAGTCCAATTACAGTCTACCTTCTCATGGGTCTTAACACAGGTGAATGGCAATGCTGAAATAGAACAATAAAAAGAGTGGAAAATATGGAATTACAACACGATTAACAATGGGAACTCTGCAATAATCTCCTCGCAACTAGACCAAAACAAAAACCCATTTGATCCCATAACAAGATAGCAAAAACACTGTTGCCACCATTGTGACTAACCTCTAAGAAATATCAAATAGCCAGAGAAAGGGCCCTAAGCAATTAAAAAGATTAGATTGCAATTTCTGCACTATTCGGTGATCAGACAGAAAAAAAAAATTAAGTTCGAAAAGTCCGTAAATGGAAAAAAGAAAAAAACGCCAAGACCTAAAAGACAAAAACTGGGTCGACCTCCAGACATCAGTTAAAAACACAGCAAGTCATTCTGGAGCACAATTGGTAAAGCTACCGGAACAAGGAAACCCCTGCAAACTTCTCTAGTGTCATCGCTTGACTGGGAAAAATATATTTGGGGTTACAAAGTAAATAAGACCTCTGAAAAATTGAGTCACAGGAGGATAAAAAAATAATCCCGATATTTGAGCACCATCAGAACGGCAAATTGCTCACTATATATAGGTTGTTGGAACCTCCGCAGCAATGGGACATGACAAAATCCTGATCAAAGTTCTTCAAAGCAACCCAGAAGAGTTGAGCAACATTTTAGCCTCCCTATATTCTTATTGCTACGATTCTGGAGTATTATATGATTCCTCTTTTTAAAAAGGCGCTCATTTAATTCTGAGTAAATACCTTCAAATCCCCCTGCTGGATGCCACCAGGAAAATCTTCACTGCCAGCGTCTTGGACCAACTGAAAGACTGGGCCTTTTCTAGAGGAGTGATCCCAATGACTCAAGCTGGATTCCGCTGAAGGGACTCTGTAACAGATAATATTGCGGCATTACAGACAATCAATGTAATATTAAAATTGCATGTCGTCTACAGTGTATTTGAAGACTTTACAACTGCTGTTGACAGAGTAGACAAACCTACCTTCTGGAAGTAGCTAGAGAAGTTAGGAATACCTGACAATCTTTTAACAATAATTATCTCCCTCCATACAGCAACATGGTGCGGAGGACAAATGGGGGGGGGGCAGAAGGGATTTACCTGATCAATAGCTAAACTAAACGGATTAAAGCAAGGCTTTCCCCTGGCCCCTCTTCTATTTTCCCTCCACATAAGCGATCTCCCGGAATGTATGTTAAAAATTAATAACTTTCCTCCAAAAATAGCATCCAACAAAATCCACATTTTGATGTATGCCGATTATGTTGTTATACTAGATCTAACACCAATTGGGCTACAACGAAATCTAAACGTGTTATCTCCCTTCACAGAAGAAAACTTCTTAATGAAAAATATTATTGAAACAAAAGTAGTACGTTTTAGAAGAAAAAAACAATTCTCTCATTTCAACTGGACACCGGGGGATAAACCTTACAAAACTCTTCCCATTTCCATCACGTAGGCCTCAAAGCACATGCCCATATTGACATTTTCACACTTTAACCCCTTCAGTGCTAATGACAAGGGTAACTCGTCATGGAGTTTCCATTGATTTCAATGGAAAGTCAATGGGAAGAGGGGGATGTACCTTAGCAGCCAAGTGGTTAATAGAGGTTTATTGTATGAAAATACCTTTGACCTTATCCTATGCTCTAGAATATATTCCAAGCAATAACTGGCAAGAAACAAATATAAGAGAAGGGAACTTGCTGTGTAAACTGATGAATGTCCTTCAAGGAGTTCTAGTCCAAGCATTACGTCTTGAGCTGTCTTTATTCGGCTCTTATGCTAGAGCCATCGTTAATATAATAAGATGGGCTTCCAATCTCTTACATGCTGAACCAAGGATCATTAAGAGCATACTAAAACTGGAGACCTTTAAAAAATAGTCACTACAATACACCTTTAATAGGAATCTTAGCATAGTATTAGACATTTCACACTGCATGATAGCACTTTTAAAGTCTTGGATCCCCATACATCTGAGGTTATTTTTTAAAAACTCAAACCCCAAGAATAAGCCATGACCTCAATCTCAAACATTGTTCTCAAAGAAAGCAGTACGCACAGTACGCAGACACTATAGAATATAAATCTCCTCAAGGAAATTTACATTTCACATCAGTTCACAGGGTGTGTCGTTGTATTATTTTAATGTGGCTGGGGATTTTACTGTTAAAAGCTCTTAGGATGAACTGGAACAACTTTGACAAAACTACAGGTCTATGCGATTTGTGTAATGGTGGAGTGCAAGATTTACCACTTGTATAGTTTGTATGTCCAAACTGGACCCTAGTAGAGGCCAGATATTGTCATCTAAAACCTATCTGTCTTAGATATACCATATTCACAGCACAAAGTCTAATAATGTTTTTTAAATCGCCACCTAATGAATGTCTGTTACAATCTGTTTCAAATTAAAAACATTTTTTTAAAGAAGATTCATTATAACTGCTTTTTTAAGAAAATTGAAATGTATTTTTATCTATTTGTTGACCACTGTAGAGGTCTTAGGCTCAGATGTAGGTAAAAAATATTTACCGATTCTTAATTACCGAATTTTACCGATTCGGTAATTAAGAATCGGTAAATATGAAGGGTGGACATGTAGGTCCATCCAGATGTGTATTTTACCGAATCGGTAAAAATCGGTATTTACCGAATCGGTAAATACCGACCGGTAATGCTCCATTCATTCCTATGGGCTTTGAAGCCCATAGGAATGAATGGGGCATTACCGGTCGGTATTTACCGAATCGGTAAATACCGATTTTGACAAGGGTGCAGGGGGTGTCACTTTGACACCCTCTAGCACCCCCAAAAAAGGGTCGGGGCCATATGGCAGGCAGACCTGCCCTAAGGACAGGTCTGCCTGTCATGTGGCACAGGTGTGCATGCACACATGTGCATGCACACCTGAATCGGTATTTCACCATCAAATTGAATTTGATGGTAAAATACCGATTTCTTAGGCCTTGTGGGACTCATAAGAGTCCCACCTACATATCAATTTTACCGATTCTGTAAAAATACCGGTCGGTAAATTTACCGACCGGTAAATTTACCGATTCTGCCCCCTACATGTCAAAATCCTTTTACCGGTCGGTAACGGCCGAATTCGGCCGTTACCGACCGGTAAAACCCTACCTACATCTGGCCCTAAATGCTTAATCTGCACATGCAAAGGCCGCTTGAATACTGGTATAGGTGTTAATTGATAGAGTTCACACACGACTTGAAAGATTTCATTTTTTTAGGGGTATTGAAAGGGTGTTCCAAGCTGAGTTATGGAGTATGTGATTTGAATGGACAGTTGTAAAACTCTTTGCACCAGATGCAATCTGCATATTACTAAAACATACACTTTGAAATCACTTTTTTGCCTTTAACTTAAATTTATTTCTGCATTTTGTGTCGGCCTAAATTTATAATGTGAGTAATATAAATTTAAAATAGTGACTAACACACTCACATTACTTTCTGCGAGGGGCAGGGATCTATTATCATGAAAATACACAAGTCACTATGCCCTGTTAGCCAAACAAGATTCATTTCCATGTGCCTCTGATTGCCCACACATACATTTGCATTGATCAAATTAATGAACATAGGTGTCTTAATATAAAATAGTGCATTTCCCTTTGATTTGATTAGCTTGCATTTATTTTACATTTAGTATATTAGTTATTTTATATGCAGTTACCTGATGGTGAAAGATCAATAAAGTAGTCACTGAATATTTTGTTCTTATATAGCAACACCTATGATTATGCCTCCGGTCTCACCGACCCCCATCCCAGTTGCACTCAGGATCACAGTATCCATACTTGTTTTTAATGCACTTCGACTGCTACATTGACTAGCTATGTAAAGTCTGAGAAAGCCAGTGAAGTTAGTATATGGTTTCCCGTGGTCCCTCAACTTCACAATGTATCTTTTTTCCTTTTAACAGATATTGTGTCAAATGAATCTGTGATCTGTATTTACTTAACACAGTCTACTATATATCTGACAGAATTGTACAAAGCCACTGTCCTCTGGTGTCATAGGAGATTGGGATAAAGAAAGTAATCTTGTTGGTTGCTTAAATTCACTAGGGGCATATTTATCATAGTTTCACGCAACACAGCAAGTCACCTTGCTGCGCTGCACTGCGTTAAAGTGAAAGAGCAGGAATGTGTCATATTTAACATCATATGGCACATTCCTGTCCTTTTCCATGCACTGGCACCCTCCTGGCTGCTTAGCGCCAATGCAGGCACTCTTGCACTATGGTGACTGTGTTGCAAACAGGATTGTTTTTGTGCAGAAATGTATACCTTTCTGCACAAAAACAATCCTGAGAGGCATTTTCCTCTTTCTACGTGTGCTGCAGAATGCAGCACACGTAAAAAGACAAAAAACGAGGAGAATTAAATATATTTCTCCTCGTTACACTGCCCCCCACAGGGAGTCATAGCATTTTGACACATTTCCAGGGCTCCCAACTAATGGTAAACCTGGAAATGCACAAGAATCCATGAGTGGAGAGATGGGAACACCCACGCTCCACCCATGAAATGCCTCCCTGGACTACAGTAGCGAAAAGTAGCGATTTGTGCTGCTTTGAGTTACTCCAGATTTATTAAGCCATGCAGGGCAGCACAAGGTGGCCTTACATGGCTTGATAAATCTGACTTTAGTGTTGTACCATCCTTGCGCCTCCGTGCATGGCGCAAGGGCGATGCCCCTTTGTGTGACCACGAAACCTAGGTTAAAATCCCAGCTCACCCACATGACTAAATTGTGTGATGTAAGTAAAATCAATTTACTTCATTTGAGAGCACTTTCAAATAATTCAGTTCAAGATGGATTCTACATGAAAATCTCACTTGTACATCCGTTAATGTTCTGTAACGTTTCACCGGCCATAAAAATATTATTGGCAGTGATCTAAGGTACACCAGACAATTGGCTCACTTTGTTCACCAATGGCTTTGTAAGAAGGGAGAGTTAATAAATATTTTTAAAGTTCATGTTTAGAAACTTCCACTTCAAATAAATATCAATGCAATGTTGTGATCTAATATACTAAACAGAAATACTACCATGTGTTAACGAAACACTTTCTACATTTTAAAGTCTTTATCATGTTCTTATATTTTGTGTTCAAGATCCTCATGTTTTTGGCACCTCGGGATGAGCAAGACCATTGGTTGGGGGTTGGCTCAACTCTAGAGCCATTTCAAGACATGGACAGAGTGGACAGTTACAAAGGGACACATTTTCCAAGGGGCTCATCCTCGGCCTGCCTTCTAGTAGCACCACCAATGGACCATCACACAGGCAGAATATGCCAGGGTGGTTGGGCGGTGTTTATTCTGCCACTTGACAGTGCTTCTTATGTTTCAGTCCGCTCTGCTGAGATTACTCTCCATGCACGCAATACTTTCCTATACTCAAGGAGGGCCCATCTGATTTTAGCAATTGTTCTGTCTTATTCTTCTTTCCCTTATTTGTCCAGTTCTTATGAATGTCCCTTTGAATCAGTTGCTATGAATCTCCCATCAGATCTTCATATCAACCTGCTCTTTAATTATCTGTCTGGTGATCGAACTCCTAGTTTATAAATGTAGAGTCCCTGAGGCACATGCTAATGTATCAGTCGGGTCTTCTTGATGCTGTGAGTGTACAGACAAGTTGTGGGTTCCTCACATCCTGACATTAGGTGTGCCAACTGCCACCCACACCATAAGCTCTACCTTATTTTTTTTTTAGTTTGACATCTTGTGGAGGGTGAGGTTAATAGAAAGTTAAAAAGACACTTAATATTGAAATGTTTAGAAACATGACCAAAATCTTGCTGTTGCTTTCTCTCCAGGAAAGATTGAGTAGATTTGGGTAGGGGCGATGCCCTTGACACCATGCAGAAGGGCATCAATTTACTGTTGAAGAAGGACATAATGAATGTTGCATACCTATAGGCAATCTCATATAGTACAATGCATAAAGATTGTAAATAGTTAAAACTCTTGTAAATGCAAGACCTATTCAAATAAGTGTCCGTCATTGTCCTGGGCTGCTTAGAAAGTGAAAGCATACATGGCACTCTGATTGTTGCAGGAAAGCATGTTGTGCCTGCAGTAGGAGAAACTATTTAAAGAAAATAGTGTTTACAGGCTAAAAAAGATTCACTGTGTACCCACCAAAGTAAAAGGGCCGGTCCTCATGGGAGGTTACGAATGAAGACAGGGCGGTACAAACGAGGGACTAACAAGCCTATTAATGAATAGGAAGCCAGGATTTATGAAGGACAATGACAAATATAGGGGGAGAGTGGGTGTGGCTTATTTTCCATACTCCAATACAGCATGGCTCGCAGAGCAGTGCATAGGCTGCTGAGGCTCGACCTAAAAATAGTAAATAAATGCATTGATAAAGTAGTGGGGTATGGCCCCACCTCGGCTGTATCTGTAAAATTGACTTTTTGTCCTGAATTGTGACCCTTTCTCCTGATTTTACAGTCCACTATGTCAGGTGGTCACCCTATCAAGTACCTCTCCTTTAGATACAAAGCTGCATTGCCTAAACAACAAACATGGGAGTACCTTAGAGTGGACTCATAGCTTCGTACACCAAGCTTGCATTCGACGGTATAATGTTTTAATATTGTGTTTTTCATTTTTATCCTGTTTGCAATCATGTTTTAACCTACCTCTTTTACTTTATTAATTTCTTTTTTATGTTTCTATTTATATAAATCTTTAAATCCAACAATACATAAATTACACTGAACTGGTTTGAAAAGCCTCTACTCCGAAATCAAGAAAAGTTTTCCTGAAACCTGCTCTGAAACGAGATGTTTACTAATCATTGACTTCTCTGGGTGCCCAAACCATGCTGAAGGACTACTCTGGATCTCCTCGTTATCCCTTAATATCTGGGCAAGTGTCTTATTTGGACTGCCATGCGTTTCCTCAATGAGAAAATCCCAACAACCTTCATCCTGCCCTTGCATGGTCCCATGTCGCGCCCCCCGCAATTCTGCCGACGTGCAATTCCTGTTCCCTGCTCAATACCAGATCTCTCAGTAGGCATTCACTGGATATTTACAATCTGTTGACGGAGTCAAAGCCGGTATGCCTTTTTTTAACTGAGACCTGGCTGGGGGAAAGTTCGGGCCCTGATTTAGCGAATGCCATTCCTGAGAACTATGTTATTATTAGGAAGGACAGGGCCACAGGAAGAGGCGGTGGGGTTGCTCTGGTAGTTGACAAGCGCTTCTCTTGCGCCACTCTTCCCACTGATAAGATTGCAGGATGTGAGTCCTTGGGTTTTACCCTTTCTCTGTCTCCCCATCAAACTTGTGTGGGGCTTTTAATATATAGGCCTCCGGGACCCATAGGCCTCTTTTTTGAGGAACTACAGGCTGTTCTTTCGGTATTATGTCTAAAATCAGAACACTGTATATTGTTGGGAGACTTTAACTTACACATGGATGTAGGAAGCGATACGGATGTTGTTAAGTTGTGGGACATTACAGCTCCTTTATCGCTGGTACCCTATGTTTCTGTTCCCACGCACAACAAAGGGCACACTCTCGATCAAGTTTTATCTACAGTCTTGATCAGTACGTCCCCCCCGATTCCTATCTTAAGGTATGACCATTACTTAATACATTTTGTTATCCCCCTAGTCGCCACTTCCTCTTCTAGATTGTTGGAAGGCTCTAGAGGAACGGCGCTGGCATTTCACCGGGTATCTTCAGAAATGCTGGTATCTGCACTCTCCTCACACCCTTGTCAACTTTCGGGAAGTTTAGAGGAGGATTTGGACTTATTACATAGGTGGCTCACTGACAGATTTGAGGAGCTAGCTCCCACGGTAATTTCCAGTAAAGCTAGCAGGCGTGCTTCTGCCCCGTGGTTTACTCCTTCTTTCTGTGAGTTGCGGAGAGAGTGTAAGAAAGCCGAAAGGGCCTGGCGTCGTCTGTATGATCCCAGTGACAAACACAAATATAGGGAATTAACTAGGCTCTACCACCGCCATATTATGGCTGGGAAAAAAGCCCACTTTGATAAAAGAATAGAGGATGCGGCGAATATGAGTAAAGAAATATTCCGGATTGTTAAAGATTTCATTTCCCCCTCCTCGACTCTACCTGTTAATTCCCATTCTGAAGCCTGGGTCTGTCAACTCACCCTCTTTTTCACCACAAAAATTAAAACTATTCAAGGCACTTTCATGTCTCCGAGTTTAGTACCTGCTCCTGAGATCAGTCTCTCTCAGTGTCTTCCCTTAGGCGTGGAAGGCCCTTTTCTCTCCGAGTTTCCAGCTATGTCTCTCTCTGCCTCCTTGGAGTTTTTTATCCAGCTGAAGTCTGACTCTCCGCAGGATCCTTGTCCTGCAAAATGTCTTGGAAGAGTAGCCCCTGCCATAAATTCCTTGCTCAACCGGTGCTTAATATGTCCCTAAGCACAGGAGTAGTTCCCCTGGCTTGGAAACACGCCTTGATCTTGCCGCTCATCAAGAAGCCCAATCTGGACCCTTTGGTCCATGCAAACTACAGGCCGATCTCCCTTCTCCCGGCTCTGGCAAAAGTGGTGGAGAAGCATGTTCATATCTCCCTATGTCGTGTATTTCTATAGGTTCTGAATCAGTCCCCCTATTCCTGACCCTATTCTGGTTAAACTAACTATCAAGTTAACTAACAGTCAGCCCATGAGGCAAGAACAGACCCCATGATGCAGATACCGTTATCTGACGCAGTCACACTACGGCACAGGAACGTGTTATCTGATTAGGTCATAACGCTTGAGATCTAATTAGACAAGCGACATTCCTCCAGCCCCTGATAAGGCATACGACGTTCTCATAACAAATCAAACCTATGACAACCTGGATAATCCGTGCGGCCATTGTTTTGATTTCACAGAGAACTTTAGTAAAGAATGTGCTAACGAGCAAGTCGTATGACATCTTTATTGACGTATCTATGTCCATCCTTACGTCAATCTCGGCACCTTTAAGGTATAAATATTGCCGACCTTGCCCTATGCAAACACACACGTGGTGACAAGACGGAGCAGCCATACTTGCCGAAGCCGAGAGCAGAAGCAGACCCCGCTGGCAGCAGCCCCGCCTTCCTGACGCGCTGAGAGACGCGCTGCTATCTCAAGCCGAGAGACCCAGCACCGGCGCTTTCGGGCAGCCCTCGCAGGCAGCCTGGAATATCGAGAGCAGAGAAAGAGATACTATTCCTCATCCATCCTAAATTCCAGGTACAGAACTGAATAACCCCTCACAGAGAATTCTTTAGTTATTCACTTGGCAAAAACAAACTTAACTTAAACTGTAACTTTCTATTCCCGCCCACGCATTAGACTTAGGTCAGGTACACGGGGTAGGCGTATTTAGAAACACCAGTTGAGCACGTTTAGTCAAAATGTATATGTGTATGTAAATATATTTTAATCATTTTAAACATCATATGGCTCAGAAACCATATCAATGTTTTTACAGTATTATTTTATACTATTGCTTTTAATGTATGCACTTTACTTAACTATAAGTATTGCAATAATATCGATCCATTTCTCATGTATGAGAAAAGAGACTGATCAATAAATAACACCTTTTTATTGAACACGCCCGTCTCTTCCTTTTCTCTACATTCTGATGAGACTAAGAATGCACGTACTGACTGAGTAAAATAATTGCCTTGTGCTCACACGACTCTCGAGATTGACTCTTGATTAGGGGAGAGCAAAGTTGTCATGTTCTATGGTTGTCAGAAACTAAATCCCTTCTTGTCTAATCAGGGGAGTTAATTCCTTCCTTGAACATTCGAGAAAGTTTCTAGCGAACTCTGAGCTTAGCTGGCAAACCCAAAAATTAAGTCTAGTATCGACAGTAGTAGACCTAGTTAACGTCTGGCCTAGGCCTTTACTGCTGTAGGTACTATTCCAATGCGCAGAGCCTATTGGGAAAATAGGAGCTACACTACATGGCGCCCAACGCGTTTGGAAAGGGCGATAAAACTAACGTAAGACATTTAGAGTAACTCAGTCGTGCTTTCTCACTCAGACTCCTTTTCCCAAAAACTCCAAAGACGTCTGGAGTGGGTGAAAGGTTATATCCTCCAAAACCTCGCAGGAGGGAACTCCTATGTATGGTTCTTGGTCAAGTCAACGTTGAAGGATAAACAGTTCCAAAATATTGTGCATCTAATCTTTGTTCCATAAAGAAACCTGATCTGCAAATAGACATAATACCATCCTGTCTGTAAAATGGGAGACAGTGATGAAGAAAGAGAGGCAGTTAGATTAGCTACTGAACTCGCAGATGCTGATGCTACCATGCAAGCAGCAGACCCGAATATAACACTCATTCCGGTCATTAAAAGGAGATCTATAACCTTAAAACTTATAGAAAATGGACTGACACCTAGAGGTGGCACAGTCATATTCGTAATTGAGGCACACGAATATCGGCAGACAGAGGTATACTATACATGGATACATTTTCCAGCAGCAAATGCTGTAACAAAGTACTTCCACTATTACAAAATAGAGGTTCCACCCGACATTTACACTCCTTTCGAGGAGGTGGAAGTACCACTCAAATTCCAAGAGCATTTGCTCTTATTTGATGGCGCCCTAATACATAATAATCACATCACCAGGCTCGGTCCTTTAGGAAGACCAGGAGCAACGTGGCCGGTCTTAGCCGGATACACACCACATCCAGACATCGATAGAATGCCTGCAGCAGAGCTGTTAATACAGCTAAAACAATTACTAAAAATTCATAGACAATTAGTTCAGTATGTAATGCGGACTTCAACAATTCAGCCAGCGATTAAACTTCCACAGCTGACCCCTCACCAGGGGAACACAAATAAAATTACACCACAGAACATCCAATCCTGCCTAGGTAAAGTTCCAGCTAAACGGGAACAGATACCATTCTGGTTGGCACAGAAAATTACCCAAATAGAGGCGGTGTTTCCTGACACCACCCCATTAGAAAAACACAGGATTCTGACTATATGTCTCCCAATGGGAATCGCACCACACATTGAGGACTGTGACACTTGGGGTACAGTCTTTGCTTCAATCTACACAAAAACGCACGGTGTTCCATCCATTTCGGTAATACCAGATGTGCTAAAACAAATCCAAGATGAATACGGTCCAGAACCTGCTTTAACTCTTGGTATGAAATTACTGAAAGACTTCAAGCAGGTCTCGGCTATATTACTAGCCAACATAAAAGGTGAAGCAGCAAACGTGGCGATCCGCCAGAGGTTAAAAGAGACAGATATAGCAGACCAACCAGCTGAAATTGCCAGAATCATAGAAAAATCCTATGAAGAACTAGGCAGAGATAGTCTAGGTGGAATACCAGTAAAACCGCAACTGACTACAAGTCCAGAAAAAATATTTTTTAATAATAATAATTCACCAAAAAAGAACTGGGATGGAAACAAACAATCCAATCCTAAAGAAAAGAAATTCCAGTCCCGAGGAAGGTCTCCTAGGCGAAGAGAGAAATCTCCAAACCAAAGACAGAGGTCACCGCAGAGTGACCCCTCGGGGAATAGATATAACCTTAGAAATAGGGATAATATTAAAAAACCTGATAGATATCAAGACATTGATACACGTCCCTCTCAATCTTTTCAGAATTCCTCGCAGAAATCGGAAAGAAGAGGACGATCAGAAGAGCACGCCAAGTCCAAAGACAAGGAACCTGCTCAGCTAAAAAAGAAATTACAATTTCCAAAAAAGAAGGTAGCCAGTATCAAGGTAGTTAACAATGCCGAGAATACTGAGGACACAACTGAAAAACGGAGAGTGGGCTCAGACAATGCTAGACAGCGCAGCAGAGGTGAGCATAGCTCGCAAAGTCCTTATGAATCATCTGGAGACAGTGGACACGAATGAATACCTTCAAGTGGAAACTGCAGACACCAGAGTTAGCAAGCCCCACAAGATATACGAGATAACATTACGTATAGAGGGAGATAAGACTAGGAAAATAAGGGGACTATTTTGGGATAACCTCTCAAAG
Source organism: Lissotriton helveticus (assembly GCF_964261635.1). NCBI lineage: Eukaryota > Metazoa > Chordata > Amphibia > Caudata > Salamandridae > Lissotriton > Lissotriton helveticus. The sequence goes on along the minus strand of NC_136061.1, from coordinate 1,492,263,287 downwards.
GGTTATGACATCCTTCTAGCTGAAAAAGACTGGCCACCAGAGTTTGTCAGGGAGTGCCCTCATGGCGAAGAAGTAATTATGCCTGCCTTCTCGAATCAAATACCGATTCATAAAAAATACACACTTGCTAGAAAGTGGGCAGTGGCCTTAGCACCTGCTTTATATAAAAATCATGTAGGATGGGATGAGGATTCTCCTCCTCACAAAATCCAGTTAAAATCACAACCTACTGCACAAAGGCAGTACACAATTAAGCAAGAAGCTAAAAAACAGGTAAATGAAATACTAGATCAGCTAGAATACCAGGGGGTGATTGAAACTTGCACCTCACAAATGAACAATCCTTTGTTTCCGGTCTCCAAACCAGACAATTCATATCGTCTAGTTTTGGATTACCGACACCTTAACACATGTTGCAAAACCTTTGCAGTGCAAAACTCACACAGTGCTGCACTAATGAATAACATAGTGCGCAAAAAATACAAAACAACCCTGGACATCTCCAATGGATTCTTTTGTCAAAACATAGCACCAGAGAGCAGATATTTAACTGCATTCTCAGTAAATGGCACTCAAAAACAATTCTGTCGGTTAGCCCAGGGGTACAAGAACAGCCCGGGGGTATTCTCAGCGAGAGTAACAGAATTACTACAACTATATGATGATGAAGCATTATCTTATGTCGATGACATTTACTTAACAGATGATGACTTGGAGACTCACTTGAAAAGGGTGAACACCATAATACTTGGGTTCGCTGCAGAGGGTTACAAATTCAACTTTAAAAAATCCAGAATTGCCCATCTGACGGTCCTATTCTTAGGATATGAGTTATCAAGTGAAGGTAAAAGCCTGGCAGACAATTTCCTAGAGAAATGTGCCGTAATCCAAGCCCCTAAAACACTAAAAAACCTACAGTCAATTCTAGGCTTCCTAAATTTCGGAAGAACATACATTGCAAATTACGCAGAAAGGGTCAAACCCCTTTATGATCTAATTAAACCAGACTTTAAAAGATCCAGTTGGACTCAAACACACACAGAAATTTTGAGATCCTTACAAACAGACATGCTAATTAAAACAAAATTAGAAACACGTGATAACACACGCAATCTTGTGATTCGAGTCATCCCAGGGAGATGCGGATTCACATACCTGACCTCTAATGAGGGAGAAAAGGTACCAATTGCATTCAAATCACACTTGTACACAGAAGCTGAACAGAAATTCAGTAATACAGAAAAAATCATTCGTGCAGTTCAAACCGCAATAGCTAGAGAAAAAGAGATAGCTGACGGCAGACATATCACAGTCAGAACAGCAGAATCAGCCTTTGAGGCACTAACAACACCGTGTAATTTACCAACAACAACATTGAATCCGGAATGGATACAATGGGTGAATTCAATCACAATGGACAAAGTATACTACTTCTTTGATCCAGAACTAGAAGAATTAAAAAATCTAAAATATGAAAAGACGTATCCTCTGCCAATCGACATTCTGCCTCTACGACATTACGCCTGTGTAATCTATACAGACGGACATGCTCAACCCTCCGTTTGGGGAGAACAAGCATACAACCCCACATGTGAGATTACAAAAGAAGTGTGGCGCGGAGGTAAACTAAGACCTCTATTAACAAAATCACACTCAGTAGAAACTAATTCAGAACAACAAACTGAAATAATAGGTTTGAAAATGGCGCTAGATAATGCGGATCGCGAATTCCCGACACTTATAGTGTCAGATTCATATTACTGCGTCAAATCATACAACAAGGATTTGCAGACATGGATTCAAAACGGTTACAAAGATGACACAGATGCACCAATAAAGCAGAAACTGCTCTGGGAACAAATAGCTCTTTTACAAAAAGAACTACCAAAGACTCACGTGACTCACTCACTGAGTCATCAGCGTGATGGCGTTCACGTTGTAGGGAATTCATTGGCTGAAACAGCCGCAGCGGCAGCCACTAAACCGGCTCCCGTAGATCGAAAAAAGCGTACATTAAAATACATTGACGGTGAAACAATGCTGGCGGTGAAAACGTCATCAAAAGGCGACTGCTCAGCGTTACCGATCAACTATCCACTCAATTATACATACATAATCGATGCAAACTCCGTCCCTTTTGCTCGAATCCCTGGAGTGGGGGATAGAGTGATTCCAAACATGGACAGGAGAAACTTGTTAATCGCAGACGCACACATGGGCGAGGGTCACAGACACCTTAAATTAAAAGATTCTCTGGAAGAATTACAATCACGGTACTGGTGGCCAGGCATGAGCCTGCACTACACCATGTTTGTAAAAAACTGCCCAAACTGCAACAGAGATCGCAGTGGGGAGAGAAGCAGTTTAATACCTCGTCGTATCAAGGCAGATAATATTACCAGCAAAAAGAATGGCTTGCGATTAACATATACAGGCTAGTTTCCACTTATAATGTAGATCACCAGCACTCGGCTGACGTCCGGACTATTATACAAGATTTGCGAGTCTAATTGGCATATACGCTAAGAGCATGTTACGTTTGACCATTGTTTTCACTCAGGCAATCCAGCCGGGGGGGGAAACATGGCCAAATGAGCACAGCCCAGCGGGAATCTTCTCACTTCCTTCCTGAGGGTACGGGATGGTGTAAAGAAAAAACCAAGGCAGAAAGCAATCTATAATAGAAAGGATATTAGGTTCGGGAGCTGGGTGGGTCAAACATCTAATAAGTGTCCAACGTAGTCTGAATAACTTGCCAAGAAATTCTCTGAAGGGATTCAGTCCGTACGAATTATTATTCAGAACTAGGATGTTGATCTCTGACCTTGATAGTCAGACTTCAGTGGTAATAGAAAAAACCTTTGATGTCAAAGACCGTTTGGCTATTTTGCAGGACTTAAACAAAACAAGAAAAGACCTGAGCAACATACAGTTGAAACAACAGCCAACAACCACTGAAGAATCACCACCTGTCCCAGCAAGACCTGTCTGGATTCCAAAAGTCGGGGATCTAGTCAGGGAAAAGATCGCGGTAAAGAAGGAATTTGGGCCTTCCTACAGAAAAGCGGTTCCTGTCTTGTCTGTCAACGGGACAAGATCAGTTGTACTACCGCCACTTGCTGGTAAAAAGGAGAACCGAGTTGTATCCATCGACCTGGTAAAACCACAACATGTGGCCGATAACAAACAGTAGGCCAAGTGGACTCCCAGTAAGTAGCAGAACACCAAGGTTTGCTACCAGCACAGAGGTCCTAACAAAAAGGCTCATCACATTCGAAACGCCTAAAGAAGAACAAGAAGGACTATGCAACAATGCAATAGAACTCAGACCTCTGAAAACCCAAATAAAGACATTTAGCAGAGACACACCAATCTATACTGAAGTACCAAGTGACAATGCAAGAAACAAAAATCCTGAACCAATTGGAACGATTGACAGAACTGCATCCGGTTACTTCATCAACTTCGATGATTCCTCTGACGGCTTCAGTGAATCAAAGACACAGCCATCATCAAAATCCTTTAAAGACAAAGCTAAGGAACTTTTGAAACAACTGAAAGAAACATATCTGGTTTCTCCATGGATTGAATTTTGGGTGGGTTTTGGCGCATTTATCCTCATACTTTGGCTCATCATGGTATTTACTTTGGGACGCTTCATTGAGGGAAAATATGCTAAAATGGACACAGCAAGTCAGAACATCAACTTGGTCCTCAAACCACACACATCTTCACACGTCAAGAAAAGAGAACTTTCTTCAGAACTTTCTTCAGCCAACTTCACAGCCAATCCTATACCTGGTGGGGTAGCCTGGGACAACACTGACTATGAAATTTATGGTCCGGTCGAGATCCTGAAATATCCACACCAAATCAAGATCTCCTTGAGTGACTTTGCAAAACCAAACTCATTTGCTGATGATTGGGACTTCGAAAGTATTAACAACATGATGTCTGACTTAGTAATGTCTGCTAAATTTACAAAACATGATTATTTGCAAGGTTCTACAAATTATGATAGTATGTATTGCTATAACCATTATGGTAACCATTTTTTGCATAAATTTGCACAACCTAGAAATATTTTAAATTATAATCAATGGGAACATTGTGCTACACCTCCAAAAGGGAGCTCAAGAACCGTTTATGACAAATATTCATATTTTTCAGGTTTTAACACAAGTAATGCTGAAACATTTTATTTTAAATTGTCAAACAAGACAGGGATGAAAACCATGATAACCAACACAAAATTGATATATTCAGATTCATTCTTTGAAAAAATGAATACTTTTGGATTTGATTATTGGGACAAAAATGTTGATTTGAAAAGTGTTTGGGGTACAAAAGAAGAAGAAGAAGCTTTGTTTAGAGCCTGCATGATCCCAGAACAAATGATATTTTTAAATGACACTGTTCAACAAACCACCTGTCTTGGTTTTGCCAAAATCAAAGATTTATATAACCCGTCTATTCCGAAGCCAACAATGTTTAGCAATAGCTCTGATACAGATGAAGAGATAGACGTAAACCATATATTAAACCAAAACAGAACACATCCTGATTGGAAACAATGGTTGATCTGGCCCACAGATACAAATCACTGTCAAGATAGATTCCTGAATAAAACACAGGGTTTCAAAATGACCAGGCCAGACCCTAGATGTCCCCAAAGACATCACCCAAGGATAATAACAACCTACAGTGTGGGCAAATTATGCCTTTGAAGGCTACAGACTTCCACACTGCCTGAAATTAAGCAACACCTAACTTTACTTACTGATGGTGCTGACTTGCGTGATTTCATAATGGGACCACGCAAACAGCGTCAAAAGCGTTTCATAGCAGCCTCTGTATATGCAGCATACAATGAGGCCTGGAAGGTTACTCAAATTGAGACAGCAGAAAGAATACGGGAAATTGACCGTATCAATTTGGAAAAATCACTTTCTGTAGTGGACAATGGGTTAATGACTCTGTCCTCCAGAATTTTTTCATTGGACAGCATTGTGTCTTCAGCAATCGATATATTATCGCAAGACTTACTGTTATTACAACATGGTCAGTCACAATTGCGTTCCATTGTACAGCTTGGCTGGACGTTACAAAATCTGCGTTCAGGCTATGTGCCTTGGCGTTTAATCAACACGTCACTATTCCAAATCTTTAACCTTACTGATAGACAAATCGGTATGGCGCAAAAGGGTGCTGATTATACAATCTTGAGCATTGAAAAACTAGAAAGATTACCGTTGACAATGTCAGAACGACCTGTCAGTGAATGGATAATCCACGGAATCATAAATATTCCAATCTCAACCTTCAGGTTTCAATACTGCCAAAAATATATACAGGCTGGCATGTACGAGAAATTGGGAAAGGGATACCTTAAAACAACTTGGAACCTGCCCTATTCACATGCATGTGTCAGTAATAAAGGACAGAAAGTGTTTCTTAGTGGCAACAATTGTGCTATGTCACTAAGCGGCACGCTTCTGTGTAACGGAATTAGTTTGCATGGAGCCTGTGAAGGGAATTCATACAACCTTTCATGTCACCAGCAAGGCGCACCTGCAACTGAAATAGAACCATTCTTTCAAAGACTCTATAATGGGAGTTACATTCTTATTGTAGACCGCAGATGTTGCAGTCTTATGCCCGGGACTCCTTATCTAGTAACTACAACGGCGAAGGTCAAGTGCTGTGGACGCTCTTTATTCCCCAGCTCCTTTCCAGACAGGGAGGCAAGGGCATGGCCCAGTTTGAAAATTACTTCTATTCGAATAGATACTTTAAGCAGAATGAAAACAGTGCTTCTTCAGACGCCTACAAGGCTCACGTCATCAAAAGAAACGTATGATCTACAAGTCGCAAGGACGACTGCAGAGATACATAGATTATTATCAACTAATTCCCCCGTACATTTCGCGGAAATCCTAAGCGAAATCTTAAATATTTCTGATACCACTGGGGTCTCAAAGGTATTTAAGACAGTATTTTCGATGGCATTAACACCATTCAAAGCCATACTGGGTATTTTTCCAGATTTCGTCCATTCGATTTTTGGCGGACTTCCCCTGATCCTGGGACTAATTGCAGGAATCCTATTCCTAGTCCTTATTTTTCGTTATGGCAACCCATGTCACAGATCAAACTCTCGCGACAATGGAAGATACGATCCTAGCCATTGGATACCGGGACCGGATATCAAAAATCCTGGGACTCTCCCGGCTTAGAGACCTGAACATGACTTGGTTTCTATCATTTCGACCAATGTGGCAAAGGTGTGTTTTACCTGTACTAAGGTGTCTGCTATGCGGAGAAGAATGCGTGTTAGACACCTGTCTGACGCTACAATCGGATGCGCCAGTGGATGCAGATACACTGTTGGTTCCTACCAAGGTTCACGCTTTGTGCTGCCCTCAAAGGCTGCCAATCCTGATGACGGCATTCCTGGAATCTTCACCACTGCGATTGAAGAGTAGTGAAGTTCAAGATGAAAGCAGCATCGAACAGGTACGACCTTCTGTCAGCAATGCGAATCAGAATGTCAATGGAGACAATCATGCACACGAATGCATGGTTACCCCTATTTCCGACTTAGTGGAACTTTCCCATGAAGCTGTTGACAGTTTTTTCGAAAGCCTGAATGATATGATGTTCTCTCCAGAACAGAAATAGAGACTTTTGAGTAAACTCGCACACGGCGTTCCCTGAATTCGGCCTTCAACTTTAAAAATAAAGTCACATGAACAATTCTTCCCACCAGTTCACGGACAACAATTTTTTAGCAGCCCCAAATTATTTTTCACAAATTTTTCGGGACACTTATCTTCTGCTTAAAGTAAGAAACTATTCCTAGAGAACTAAGATTTCTATTTTTAGATACTTTATAAACTTTAGTTGCCCGCTGGGATGTTCACGAATATTTTATTATGTGATGAAATGGTCTCGAACTTCCTTTCTGTATAGCAATATTAAGAGCCATTTCATGTGTATTTCTCATATACCAATAAGCAATAATGCATAAAAATGCGTGTTTATTTTTGCATTTAATTCATAGCTTAAGTGCATACAATATATATGACTGCAATTTTTCAGTATATTTGAAAATTTCGAAATGCATTTATGTATTTTGGGGTGGTAAGGTATACACTATACTCTATAGTATGTTGTACTATGTTATACTATGCATAGATTAGTAGATATGACCATAGTTAGCGTGGAGTGGGTGTCGTGTATTTCTATAGGTTCTGAATCAGTCCCCCTATTCCTGACCCTATTCTGGTTAAACTAACTATCAAGTTAACTAACAGTCAGCCCATGAGGCAAGAAAACCCCCATGATGCAGATACCGTTATCTGACGCAGTCACACTACGGCACAGGAACGTGTTATCTGATTAGGTCATAACGCTTGAGATCTAATTAGACAAGCGACATTCCTCCAGCCCCTGATAAGGCATACGAAGTTCTCATAACAAATCAAACCTATGACAACCTGGATAATCCGTGCGGCCATTGTTTTGATTTCACAGAGAACTTTAGTAAAGAATGTGCTAACGAGCAAGTCGTATGACATCTTTATTGACGTATCTATGTCCATCCTTACGTCAATCTCGGCACCTTTAAGGTATAAATATTGCCGACCTTGCCCTATGCAAACACACGCGTGGTGACAAGACGGAGCAGCCATACTTGCCGAAGCCGAGAGCAGAAGCAGACCCCGCTGGCAGCAGCCCCGCCTTCCTGACGCGCTGAGAGACGCGCTGCTATCTCAAGCCGAGAGACCCAGCACCGGCGCTTTCGGGCAGCCCTCGCAGGCAGCCTGGAATATCGAGAGCAGAGAAAGAGATACTATTCCTCATCCATCCTAAATTCCAGGTACAGAACTGAATAACCCCTCACAGAGAATTCTTTAGTTATTCACTTGGCAAAAACAAACTTAACTTAAACTGTAACTTTCTATTCCCGCCCACGCATTAGACTTAGGTCAGGTACATGGGGTAGGCGTATTTAGAAACACCAGTTGAGCACGTTTAGTCAAAATGTATATGTGTATGTAAATATATTTTAATCATTTTAAACATCATATGGCTCAGAAACCATATCAATGTTTTTACAGTATTATTTTATACTATTGCTTTTAATGTATGCACTTTACTTAACTATAAGTATTGCAATAATATCGATCCATTTCTCATGTATGAGAGAAGAGACTGATCAATAAATAACACCTTTTTATTGAACACGCCCGTCTCTTCCTTTTCTCTACATTCTGATGAGACTAAGAATGCACGTACTGACTGAGTAAAACAATTGCCTTGTGCTCACACGACTCTCGAGATTGACTCTTGATTAGGGGAGAGCAAAGTTGTCATGTTCTATGGTTGTCAGAAACTAAATCCCTTCTTGTCTAATCAGGGGAGTTAATTCCTTCCTTGAACATTCGAGAAAGTTTCTAGCGAACTCTGAGCTTAGCTGGCAAACCCAAAAATTAAGTCTAGTATCGACAGTAGTAGACCTAGTTAACGTCTGGCCTAGGCCTTTACTGCTGTAGGTACTATTCCAATGCGCAGAGCCTATTGGGAAAATAGGAGCTACACTACACCTATCTAACTTCATCGAGAGTAATAATATTCTACATGACACTCAGTCGGGTTTTCGTGCCAATATGAGCACAGAGACCGCTCTTCTAGAAGTTACCGATGCCATCAGGGAAGTATTGGACACTGGAGGAAAGGCCATATTAGTTATGCTGGACTTGTCGGCGGCTTTCAACACCGTTCCACATGACGGCCTCCTTTTAACACTCTGGGAGATCGGACTACGTGGAACGGTGTTGAAGTGGTTTGAGTCATTTCTGGCCGACCGCCGACAAACGGTCTGGGCGCCACCTTTCTCCGTCGCTGTGCCGCCATTGGAGGTGGGGGTGCCGCAGGGCTCTATTTTGAGCCCCACCCTTTTTAATATCTATATGGCCCCTCTGGCGGCGGTGGCGGAGTCGTTTGGTGCCCAGATCGTATCCTATGCTGATGACACCCAGCTTCTTTTCACCTGCGCAAAGAATTCTGACTTTGATGGTATGCGGATCAGAAGCTGTCTGGGGGCGGTCTTTGACTGGTTTAAACAGCACAGTCTGAAATGTAATTCCGATAAATCGGAACTGCTTTTCTTTGGCTGCTCTCCTGATCCGAGATGGAAGGCCTGGTGGCCTCCGGACATGTATCCTCCAGCTGACGCTTCATCCAAAGCAAAGAACCTCGGCTTCCAGATCGATGATGGCCTTTCTTTTGGGCCTCAGATTCGGGAACTCTCAGGGAAATGCTTTGGCATTTTGAAAATGCTAAGGAAATTCCTCCCATTTTTATCTCTGGTGCATAGAAAGATTACAGTGCAGGCATTGATAGGCTCTCGCTTAGACTATGCGAATGTGCTCTACCTGGGTCTGCCAAAGTTTCTCCTGGCGCGTCTCCAGGTGGTGCAGAATTCCGCCGCAAGGGCCATTTATGGCCTTCAGTGAAGAGTGAGTGCCGGAGAGCTGCTTAAAAAGCTCCATTGGCTTCCCATCTCTAAAAGGATTATTTTTAAAGCACTGACTCTTGCCTTTAAGGCACTACACCATGTAGGGGCCAGATATATTAGGAGGCGCATAACTTTTTATGTGCCTTCTAGAGCTCTGAGATCAGCCTCTTTGGCTATGGCCTCTGTTCCTGCCATCAGGCGCGCTAGAATTGGAGGACGTTCCTTCCGATGTTTGGCGCCTCGCTGCTGGAATGCACTGCCTGTCTCCCTCAGGAAAATCAGTAATCTACTGGTTTTTAGGAAGAAGCTGAAGACTTGGCTTTTTACCCACTGATTTCTTCTGATTTGCCCTGCATCTGCCCCGTTTTCCTTTCTTTTTCGGGTTTTTGCCAAAGCTCCGGGACACTCCTAGGAGTAGCCGTGCGCTATAAAAGACCCGTTTTAACATAACATAACAAGACACGAGCAGAATCTCCCTCATTTACCTTCATTGGGGTTGTACTAAGGTAACTAAGTGTTCAACGTGCACTGTCCAAATAAAAAAATGGTGTACATAAAGGCATTTATACTTTAAATCTCTACACTGCAACTGTTGTCTTTGCCTGAGGTCTAAAAACAGGTTGTGCTAATCTGCATCGTTGAGACACACGTTCAGGCAAACAACATTTAGGGGCTGATTAAGATTCTGGAAAAAATGCCTTTCTAATGCTATTTGTAGGCTTACCTTTCGACCAACCCGTATCTGGAGCTTTTTCCAACAAACGTGCAAGTACGATGCGTATTCCAGGCAAATCCCGACCGAATCTTCGTGTCAGATTTGTGCACTATGTCAGTACCTAACAGGCTCAGGAAACACGTATATCGCGTCGTACGGAGGCCCACAGCAACCCATTCCCAGATATGCAAGTACGATGCATTTTTAATACGCGTGGTACAGGGTCACGCCTCCGGCACGTCACAGCATTCGGACGTGGCGTATGAAATCTCAGAGTCTTACCAGAACACGATCAACGGGTACGGGATGGAGCAGCCATGTATCCAATTGCGCATGTCTCCCTATACTGTATGCCTAGCGGTACCCACACGTACACCGCAGAAGGTAAGTCATAAACCTACCACACACCAAAATGTCACGAGTACACGAAAGGAAACACCACTATAGGGGGGGTGGATGCCTATCACTCCCAGCATTGTCCACCCCATAGGGGGGTGGATGCCTATCACTCCCAGCATTGTCCACCCCATAGGGGGTGGATGCCTATCACTCCCTGCATATCCTCACTAGAGGGGGTGGATGCCCATCACTCCCAGCATTGTCCACCCCATAAGGGGTGGATGCATATCACTCCCAGCATTGTCCAACCCATAGGGGGTGGATGCTTATCACTCCCAACATTGTCCACCCCATAGGGTGATGCCTATCACTACTAGCATATCCTAACTAGAGGGGTGTGGATGCCCATCCCTCCCAACATTGGCCACCCCATAGGGGGGTGGACACCTATCACTCCCAGCATTGTCCACCCCATAGGGGGGTGGATGCCTATCACTACTAGCATATCCTAACTAGAGGGGGTGGATGCCTATCACTCCCAGCATTGTTCACCCCATAGGGGGTAGATGCCTATCACTCCCAGCATTGTCCACCCCATAGGGGGGTGGATGCCTATTACTACTGGCATATCCTAACTAGAGGGGGTGGATGTCCGTCAATCCCAGCATTGTCCACCCCATAGGGGGGTGGATGCCTATCACTCCCAGCATTGTCCACCCCATAGGGGGTGGATGCCTATCACTACTAGCATATCCTAAATTGAGGGGGATGGATCCCCATCACTCCCAGCATTGTCCCCCCCATAGGGGGTCAATGCCTATCACTCCCAGCATTGTCCACCCCATAAGGTGTGTAGGCAGAACACTCCCCCACTTGTGATCAGTCAAAATAGTGTTTATGTGTGTATACTGACACCACGATTTAGACATGACGAACAACATTTGACAAACTTCCATCACTGTAGTGACATACGGGTGATTGTGGGGTCAATCCCCCAGCATCATTAATCACATAGTTGGAATGGGGTACAACCCCACTCACTGTGGTCACAAAGAGGTGATTGTGGGTCCATCCCCCAGCATCATTAATCACATAGTTGGAATGGGGTACAACCCCCCTCACTGTAGTCACAAAGAGGTTAGTTTGGGGTTAAATCCCATAGCATAATCAATCACATTGGTGGTATGGGGTCTAACACCACCCTCAGTTTAGTGACACTAAGGTGAAAGTCGGTCCCCCACCCCTAGCATGTTCAAACAATAATGTGTGTCTGGATGAACAAACACACAAGCGATGTCATAAAAATGTACTGGTTGGGTGCCAAACAAACACAGAACTGTTGAGGCTAACATTGTAGTGTGAGTACAAATACACACAGCCATGTGCAGACAACTATTGCCATTGTAGGATAACTCTTTCGCCAAACTGCAAGTGGACAATGTAAGAAGTGACAATCAAAAAGCATTAACACACTCCTGCATTCACATCAGCTAGACACAAATACAAATGAGCATATCTGAAGCTACCTAATTGCTGAAATCCAGTTCTACACTCTGGGAGCTATGGCAATTTGACTAAACATTACAACTCATGTGCAGACTGAAGATGTCTAGGGCCAGTACAGGAAATGACAACTAACAAACATACACCACATGCCACAAAAAGCTAGTAGAACCACATAGCTGAAGATGCACAAAGACAACCAAACAGCCAAGCTCACTAAAATAGATGAAAGATCAACTACACGCTGAATTTGCTAGCACACAGGTGACTCGTGGAATACTAAATGTGTCACATGCGAATTTGCACACAGTGCGGGCCCACATTTCAAACCAACCATGTATGACCCCACAATGAGCACATTGTACTGGGGCACACACATCACAGACACTAAGTCAAATAGGCCCAGAAACAACTGTCCTATCCAGCACACAGCAAGATTTACACACATTAACATTTGTAGGGACTACATTCATGGACTGAAATGGTACTTGAACACAGGGAAAAATGCTAACATGACACACACCATGGGCCCCGGATAGGTCACATAGAAAACACATTGTCATTAGAAAATGTACCAAATCTTGAAGCACAGCTGTGTCATATTTGCCCATGGCAGGGGTCCACCATGTAAGAAGTACACACGGTCATGGATCCAAATATCACAACACACTGAACACTTTGTTTGCATCAGCCTCTGTACATGTGTGTCTCCAGAGTCATCTGCATGTAGTCAATTTTCATGTTAACCAAGTTGTACTGATGAGACAGATGAGTTGTTAACCGGCAAAGTGCTATCATGCATGTCAACCGTAGAAGGTTGTACATAAAAAAAATGGTACAATGTGTACAAATGTCAGCACGACCTATGTGTTAAAGTGTAAGTCCAATATGGCCGTGTCTCAAAAGAATGTCACATTCCATGAAGAAAACATTGTGGATATTGACAAGCTGCAATAGCAGTCAATGATGACTCTGATACTTATGTTCATAGGACACATATACCATTGACAACATGTGGACCACCACATTGCCCAATCTGTATTGTTACCAACAAACAATTCATCAACAAATTTATTACAATAATGCACAGACTCAAGAACACAAAATGGGAAGCTCAAATAAAATAAATGCTTCATTCAGCCACTGTATTTAGTGTCCAAGAAGCAAAAATACAATGAGGCCAATGGCCAGTCCATTCCAACAAGTCTCTTAGGGGGGATATAATTAACTCACTCTCCCTCACCTGCCTGCACTGCTACAAGTAGGGGACATCTCCCCTTGGAGGGGCATCTGTAAGGGCATGGCAGGCACCGCAAGGACATGACTATGGGTGAGCTATTACGGTTTAGGGAGGGATGGGAACTGGGGTGGATTCGCTCAACACTGCAATGTCCTGTTTGGATTGAGGGTGTGTTGGCTTCACTGAAATGGCCTGTGCCTGTTGAGGGGGTGGTTGCTCCACTGAAGTGGCCTGTTCTAGTTGAGGGGGTTGGCTCCACTGTAGTGTCTGGATCAGACTGGAGATGTGAGGAAGTTGGAGGGGAAGTGCATGTGTTAGTGGGGGAAGGTCTTAGTATCTTTGGGATTTTGTAATGGTGTGTGTGGAATACAGTTATTGGGTGCGAGGTCTGATCCTTGGTATGTTGTGCCTGGGACTGTGAGGATGTGGAGGTGGGGGAAGAAGTTTGTGAACTTTGTGCTGGCACAGATTTGGGGGACCTGGGTGATTTACGGGTGGGGGCCTTGGACTTAAGGGAGGGTGTGTGTTTAGGGGTGGGACTCCTATCTCTTCCTGGAGATTTCCCCTCTTCTTGTTAGCTGTGACTGTTGGATCTTTGGGGATGAGGCCAAGGTCACAGAGGAAGAGCTGCTGGCTAGTGCGTTTTGCAGGAGAGTCAGGGGTAGGGTCTTGGAGGGAGAGGTCTGTGAGGAATGACCAGTTGTTTTGGTTGTGTGTGAGACTGGATGCTCCCTCTCCCCTGTGTGTGTGTTGTCAGTCACCTGACGTCAAAAATAACTCCCTTTGGAGTATAATATTAGCATACCAATAATATATTCACCACACACATCATGACTGTGCCTGTGTGCCTATGTGCCTGTTTGGACTTTGTCTTGGGTGGTTGTATGCAGTTTGTGTCTGTTTGGGTGTGTGACTGTGCCTGTGTAAGTGTACTTTGGACAGGTAGGGTAGTGGTGACTGTAGATGGGGCAGTGGAGGTCTGGGTGAGGTACTGCTGGAGGAGGGACACTGCTGCCGTCAGTGTGGAGGCAATGGACTGATTTCCCCACTGTAGGACAGACATGTCTGATGAGATGCCCTCAATGAATGACACCAATTGTGTCAACAGACCGGTGTGTGCGTGGAGGACAATCAAAATGGATGTCTGCCCCACATGGATCTGTTTGAACAGGTCCGCCGACTCCACACTCAGGGCAGCAGGGGGGACAGATGCAGGTACAGCAGTGCATGGCACGAAGGAGACATGGGTGTGTCCACGGACCTTTGTCCTGTGACCAGCTGGGAGGGTGGAGGTGGCGGTGGTGGTGACAGACGCAGATGTAGGGGGATCTGACATATCCTTAGCCAACACCACAAGGGAGTCGTCGCCGGGGCTTGGCAGTTCATCTGCAGATGTTGTAGTGTCTGATATTCTTTCGGCGTGGCTCCCCTCACACTCCGTGCCACTGGGTCCCTCCTCCTCCTACACAGTGGATCCATTCTGGCTACCTTTGCCTCAAGGTTTGTAGATTTGTCTCCTCCACTTGACATAGGTGATGCTGTGAACAAGGAAGATGAACAGAATCATATCAGTCATCTGTATAGACTTGACACATGAGTAAAAGCACAACACATCACAGAGCAAACCGTTGCCTAATGCAATTGACACCTTTCTCATTCTTTCCCCATATGTGAACATGGCACTTGTCAGTCTGCCAGTAAACCTTTGTTTATAAACACATACTGGCAATGGAACCATTTGTCTGATGTGTAACATGGTCCAAGAAATACATTACAGATAATTCACTTTATTGCAGTTTGCATTATCTGTAATGCACATGAATGCAATGTGTCATTACACACATCTCCCTTCTCATTTAGGGGATACTGGAAAGTGACACAGCAAATTGGATGAAATGATATTAAAGTTGTAATGTTAAATATACTACCATCACCAGACATCAAGGTGGGCACATGTCACAAACGTTAATGCTATGATGGTCTGAATGCAGGACAACCGACAAGTTCAGATTGTGTATCTTCACATTCTTTCAATGTGGCATGCTGTGCCACTTGCATGTCTCATAAACAGTCTGTAGTGACAACTGTTCCCAGGCCAGTCACTCCCAAGGTATAAGTCTGTACTGTGTCACAAACATGAAATCACCTTCCATGCAACATATGCATTGCTCAAGTCTCTCTGTGCCACACCCAAGTTAAAGACTCTGACAAGGCCACGTGGGGCTACTTTGGCATTGGACCATATGTTTTAACACATCAGTCCAAAAGATCTATTACGTAGTACTCAGGAATAAATTGAAGCTGCATGAATGTCTAAGACAACATCATGCAGCGTCAAGGGATGAGACACCCATGTTCTGTCCTGTGTATTTTAGCCAGTTCACACAAATTAGCTGTCTGTCCAGACTAAATGTATAAACTACCTATCTTTGTGTACAAAGTCCTTCCTGTTCACACTGTCACAGAATCACAGAGTCAGACACATGAGATTCGACTTTGCAATGTAGGAAGACACAGAACACAGGACTGACACAGAAAAAACAGATGTAACATTGTCTCTTTTCGGCTAATTTGGCATACCCGTCTTTTGGCCATGTGAAATGTTGGATTACAAGGAGCAACATGCAGGTGAATACACCATTTTCTAAACTTATCCATTGGAATTGTCTGAGTCTTCAACATTGGTATCCCCTGCTGCACGTGTGTTTAGCATTATTTTCCGACACCAGTATTTATCCAGATCAGCTTCTTCAAAGATATATGTATCATATTACAGTTGATGTGCTGACACATGTCAGACAATTACAGCATTCATGATGCTAAACTAAATAAAGCTGTTGGAAAATGGTGAGACCACACAGTTCGGATGGTGGGCTCAAAAGCAAGAGAAAAACAAGATTAACAATCTATATGCTGAATTGAGCAAAGCAGAGCTAAACCTGGTTCAGGTAATTTCGGTAAAGGGGGATATTGAGACGGCACAAACAAAGATTGTAACTACTAGAGCTGCTATAACTGAGATCTCAGCTAGCAAATCTGCAGCCAGGTATCTAGACTGGCGCACGAAAATTTATGAAAGTAACGAGAAGATAGGGCATACTCTTGCTGTACACATCAGGGAAAAGGATGTTCAAGCTCGGATTATGGGAGTTAATGATCCAGACATTAGGTTTGTAAATGACCCGGATGCTATCCTTGTAGCTTTTGAAAAATTCTATCAGAAATTGTACTCTGAGGAAAAGAGGAATATCTCAACACTACAGGATGAGATAGCGGGATTCTTGGACAGGGTTACAATAGAACCACTGCCCTTGGCAGACATGGAAATGTTGGAAGCACCGATTACGTTAGGTGAGGTCAGTA
Source organism: Lissotriton helveticus (assembly GCF_964261635.1). Lineage (NCBI taxonomy): Eukaryota > Metazoa > Chordata > Amphibia > Caudata > Salamandridae > Lissotriton > Lissotriton helveticus. Next base: position 1,492,246,604 of record NC_136061.1, on the reverse strand, counting down.
ATGTACTAGAAACAGTCCCATCGGGCAAAGCTGCAGGGCTTAATTTTTTGCCAGGAGAATTCTTTAAAAAAAATTCAATACAGCTCGCCCCAATTCTGTTAGAGTTATTCAGTCTGGTCCAGGGGTGGAGCCTCCACCGGATTCATGGAGATTTGCTAAAATTGTTATCTTTTTAAAGTTAAGTAAGCCGGCCACAGATCTAGAGGCCTTTCAGCCAATCACCTTGATTAACAATGATGTCAAAATTTACTCAAAGATTCTGGCGAATAGATTGATCTCGGTTATTAAAAAAGTGGTATCCCATACCTAACATGGCTTTGTCCCTGGTGGAGAAACCATAGACCATATCCGTAGAGTAATAACTCTATTTGATTATATTAAGGTGACAGAAGACCCTATGGCGTTAATTTTATTGGACGCCGAAAAGGCCTTTGATAGGGTCTCCTGGCCCTTTTTATGGGCCGTTATGAAGCATTATGGAATCGGGGAAGGCTTTATCCAGGCTATTAAAAGTATAGCGTACTTATCTGTGGGGCAGAAGCTAGGGGTCTCTTATTACGACATATTGATTTTGCTTATTATAAGAGGGTCAAGTTCAAGGTCCTGATAGGAGCGTATAAAGTGTGGACCACAGTCAGGAAAAAGGTTTGAGTTCCCCAGTTGCAAAGGTATTCCCCCCTTGGTAATAATGCTATCTTATGTTCGGACATTTTTAATAATATCTATTTTCGTAGATGGGGGATAAAGGGATTTATTGTATCGGGGATCTTCTGTCTGGTGACTGTCTACTTTCTTTTGATGCCCTTAAAGAACGATTAGGTATAGGGAATATGGATTTCGTTACATTTTTACAAATTCGGGATTTCCTGGAGAAGAAATGTCAGAACCGGAGACGAATTCCATTTTTAGAAATGTTTAAAAATACGCTACCACAAATGGCCGCCATCCTTAAAGCCATTAAGGAGAAAATGGGGGATGATTTAATCAAACATTTTGACAGGTGGCAAACACGGTTACAGGCCGGGCAGGGGGACTGTGAGGATTCTCTGTATTTTAGCCAAACATCATGCATATCTGCAAATCAGTACAGTACAGTGCTTAAAAACCTGGTGTAATTTGTATGTAACCCCCGCTTGTATTCACATATGGGGGGTATCACTGGGATTCACTGCCTGCGTTGTGGGGTGGGGGCTGCGGATAGCACCCATATGTTTGCAACTTGTCTGGAACTTTCCCAATTATTACTTAAAATAGAACACAGGTTGAGGGCAATACTGGGTTTCACTTTGACACTCACCGCGCTGACAATAATGTAGGGAATTTCCAAGCAAGCAATGGATGAAAATCATAGGAAACTAGTGTTTGTCGCTATGGCTGTTTATCTCTTATGTATAGCTACTGTATGGCTTGACGCTGCTCCTCCGACCGAATATGTCTGGTTCAACAAACTTTTATCTATATATAACTGGGAGATGGTGGTGGTGAAGAGGACAGGAAGACGTGCCAGAGAGAGAGGAGAGAAGCTCTGGCTTCCTCTAACTAATTGGCTTAATAGGTAGACATGACATATATATATTTTCTTTTTCTCTTGTGTTAATTCCTTTCTTTTTCTGAAGAACTGGTCTATTAGGGGTTGGATCTGGCGGGGTGGGGGGAGAAAAGATTGGAAAAACTTTTGGGGTATTAACCACAGTTCTTGATTTTTTTACTGATTGTTAACAAACTATGTTTGTTTTCTGTGTTTGGTACCCCAATAAAAAGTTTAAACATTTTTTTTAAAAAAAGGAGAATACTGAGGATCACAATAACATTGGACAACTGCACATACACATATCCTAAGAGAAACATGTCACATACAGGGAGGTGACCCACCTGTCCGTCATCTGTAATGGTGTCTACTCAGAAATTGCCCATGATGTGTTTTCTGAGCAGACGAGGGAGTGAAACAAGCATTACATACCTAGTACATAGACATTGTATATACTCACCCCCTTCTTGCTGCTGTCTGTCCTTCAACTGAGCATCAAGGTCAGGGAAGACCACCGGCAGTATCCTCAGCATGTGGGGGGTCAGTGTCCGTTTGCCACCCCTCCGGCGAGGAGGTGACGGTTGCAGCTGGACCCTTGGGATCTTCCGGGTCTAGCCAAAGAGGTCCTGCCACCTCTTTTGGCAGTGACGGCAACGGCATTGGTAGGCCCCCACTGATCGCATGGCATGGGTGATGGTCAGCCAAAGCTCTGCCTTCTGATGGAAGTTGACCTGAAAGGACGACATGGTTATAACTCATTACTCCATCTGCAACATCTTATGCTTCACATACATGGACATATGAGTCATGGTCAGACTGGCATTTCCTGTCTAAAGGGAAGAAAAGTATCTTCAAGGACAGTTGTCCTGTGTGAATACCTCCCTGAGGAACATGAGAACAGGGCAGGAAAGACTGACCCACAACACACACTAGCACATCACTTTACCTCTCCTGTGCATATCTACCTACACACTGTAAGACTTACTACAAATAAGTCTGCCTGCATGCCCTTGGAATCACAGTGCTCGAGGGACAGTTTCTAGACATGTAATTTTTTACATGCAGTGTAAAAACACTCACCTGGTCCGCTGGTGTGCCATACAGCTTGCTGTAGTTCGGAAGTAGGCTGTCCAGCAAGGCCTGGTCCTCCTCTTCAGTAAATGCAGGAGCCCTCTCCACAGTACGTGCCATGGTGACTCCAATAGGATGCATAAACTGCATCAGAGAGTTGTAGATCTGCCGTAAGTAGCAGCTAGTGCAGGCAAGTGATAAATGTTGTTAACATATTGACTTATATCTGGGCAGCAGAGGCTGACTCAGTTCCATGCCTCAGAAGCAATAGGTCCGAGTTATTTGCATCATATGAATTAGTCCAATCCATCACATTGCACGCCTCGGACACACCTATCGCAACGTTCAAAATCTGCGCTTAATCACAACCTATACTTTGAAACATATGTTGCAAACGTAAACCGATTTTGTCCACCAACGATTCGTACACGATGCAAAATGCGCGTCTGTCTTCATGACGACCAACAGCTAAGGAATGCTACCGGCTCGGCCTGGGTGTGCCTCTTGTGTCCATGCTTGTCTCACCCACATCGAACACCATAGTATTGAGCATGCAATCTGTCCATCTCGGTCAGGATGTGTCTCTGGCGTCCATGCTATACTCACAGCATCAAACACCATAGTATTGAGCATGCAATCTGTCAGTCCGGCTCGGTCAGGATGTGTCTCTTGCGTCCATGCAATAGTCACCCGCGTCGCACGACACTGTTCTGGGCATGCATTCTGTCAGTCCAGGTTGGTCAGGATGTGGCAGACGAGTCCATGCAATAGTCACCCGGGTCGCACAACATTGTTCTGGCATGCAATCTGTCAGTCCGGCTTGGTCAGGATGTGGCAGACGCGTCCATGCAATAGTCACCTGTGTCGCACAACACTGTATTGAGCATGCAATCTGTCAGCCCGGCTCGGTCGGGATGTGGCAGACGCGTCCATGCAATGCCCACTCATCATGTCAGACAAGACATGTAAGATCAATGGCATTCTGTATGACCAGTGCTTAATTTTGTAAAAAAAAAGAAGTGCAGGTGCTGAAAATTTTGCCAAGGAGGCCACAGCTCACTTCTTCCTCTGGGGAGCCCCACTTTCAACAATCTCACTGCCTGAGCCTCTGTCTTCGAACCTTCATCTGTTGTCTGTCCCCTACGTCTTTGCTCTAAGAGTCTATCTTCTAACCTCTCTAATTTTTTTCTATCATCTTTGTCACACCTGGTGTGTTACCTTATTCCCTGCATTTCTGATTTGCCCTCTATTCAGTCTACCCCTGCCCTTTTTCCTCTTCACTTTTATCCATGACTGCTCTCTCTCCCCTCGATCTTGGCTCTTTATGATCACTCTTCTAGCAGTGTTCAGCTGTGTCTCTGTTTTATCATTTGTCTGCTTTTTTTCCTCTGTCCTGTCCACTACATCCTTTCGTTCTATCTTCTCTCTTCTTAATGCTCTCTTCTTCACATCATGGCTGCTTTCTCTTTGTATCTGATTTGCTCTCCTTTTCTTCTACTTAGCTCCGTCGTATTTCTCTCCTCTCCTGTTGTTTCTTTCTCCTCTTTACTCCTGCTTTCTCTCATCTATAACACTGCTGCTGCCTGTGACCCCTGTCGTCAGCCTGTACATGTCCCTGCTATTTTGAACTCAGCGTTTTCCTGTTGTCTTTCCTAAAGAAGAGGAAGATGACATGTGTTTTACTTTCTTACCTACACCGAGTACAAAAACAAAATGTACACCAAATGAAAATTCTTTTTTTGCATATATTAATCAGTGCAGTATAACTGGGGTATTTGTATAACGGGTAGCTGCTCGAGCACAGCAGGTGATGCCTCTACTAGTGCTGCCTGTAATAAGTAGGTCCAGGAAGGCGACGGCATTGGCATCCACTGCACCGCTTGCTGTGACCCTGCCTGCTACAGCAGCACAGGCATTGTACCCAGCCGTAATGCCGTTAAGTATGGCTGTGCTGCCTACTGGACTCACACACACTCAGCAATTACCATGCTGGGGTGCAGTGCACAGATTCTACAGGTGACGCCATGGCGCACAAAAGTTGTGTTGGTCCACAGCCGCATCGAGCCTGTTGAGGATAGCAGCAATGCAGGGCTGCAGGATATGCTACTCTGGCTACACAGCAAGTGGAAAGTCCAGACTTACTTTCGTTTATTCTTCCTCAAGAGCCCTCACTCCCAAGTTCCAAATGCGCTCTCGCAGCTTCCTTGCCTCAACTCCGGCTTGAGCCAACCCCCAGATACAATTATTCAATGGGAGGCTTAGGCTCAGGCAGTGGCATGGTGCAGCAGACTCTGGGAATAGAATGCAAGACATAGTTTGTCGATGACTTCTTGGATTTGTGATCGGCGAGATGACATCATCACTAACTTGGTGATACACAATCATGCCTGCCTGGCCAGGCGTCTGCTGGCCTGTCTATGAACATTTACCAGCCACAAACCATGCAATGTATGTTTTTATTTTTATTTTGAATTTAAACAATTAATATTGAGACCACCACCTGCAGGGTCAGAAATTGTAGCCCTGGTCCTGTGAAACAAGTGCAGGTGCTGAGCAACTGAAAGCTCCTGCTCAAATTAAACACCTTGTATAACCTGTGTGGATGGATTTAAGCACATGTAAAATTGGACACTGACAAAAGACAAGACTACTCACATTATGATCCTACCTTACAGTGCAACATTTGCATTGTTTGTGGGGAACATGACAAGTCTGAGTGACCAATTCACAGATCATCCTCCTATGCTTGGCCACTGTCCAAGGGGATCATTGTGTTAACACATGATACATCGACATGTAATCACACCATCATCTGATCATGATTCAAAGTACAATGTGCTCATTCATTTGGACTGTGTATGTGAAAAGTTGGCCTGGCATATGCTGTCCACTATTCTAGTGGGCACCTTGCACCAGTCCAAGCGACCCGTATTGATGGTAGGTTTAAGACACCCTTTATAGAAAGCTATCCTAGAGGTAGCTGTGGAGAGCAGCCTTCAGGATAAGTCTTGAAGGAATGTAAAACAGCTTGTTTTACCAGCCTATAATCTCATGAATGACCAAATGAAAGGAGAACCACACCAGGTATATATGAAATATATATGTATTTATTCTAAACACATCCTTCTAGTCTCTTTATGAGGCTAGAGGCCAAAGTACACAAAGCCCTTCGCCTTACAGCGTGGCACGAGACAGGGCTGCCCACTATCCCCCTAGCTCTTCCTGCTGGCCATGGATTCTCTAATCAGAGACCTCAAGGCCAATGAGGCAGTGAAGGGAATCTATATCAACGAGGTGGAAGTCAAGCTAGCCGCGTATACGGACAACATCCTCATCGTGAGAGAACAACCGAAGAGCTCCATTGCGGCACTGATAACGATTGAAATTTACTCAAAACACTCAGGGTATAAGCTGAACAAGGATAAGTCTGAGTGCAAACCCCTGCACGTCCATACTAATAAAGACTCTTTGGGAGGATCGGGTTTGGCCTGACAAACAGGCTTCATCAAATACCTAGGGATTCAATTCGGCAATGACCTAAAAACCACACGAGACCAAAATGAGAAACGACTGTTAGGGAATACAAAGTCTCTTTTAGAGTCCTGGGCCCAGATGTAGGTAAACCGATTTTACCGATTCTAAAATATCGAATTTTACCGAATCGGTATTTTAGAATCGGTAAATGGTATGTAGATAAAAAAATCGGTAAAAAATACCAAATCGGTATCGGACATTCGGAAAATACCAAATCTGTATTTACCGATTCTGTATTTACCGAATCGGTATCCTCCATGCATTCCTATGGGCCTTTTGCCGCATAGGAATGCATTGGGAATACCGAATCGGTAAATACCGAATCGGTAAGCAAACAAACGTGAAACTTAGGTATGCAGCCAATCAGGTGCTACCACCCTCCCCCTCCCTCCCAGGAAGTGGCTACACAGGCAGCTGCAACTAATTAGAAGCTCCTGGAAAGGCAGTTGGAGCTGAGCTGAGTCACTGAGCAGCAGAAAGGGTTTGGTGCACTTTTAAAGTGTAAAATGGCAAGCAGCAAGGAAAAAGAGCAGCCTGAGAGGAGGAGGAAACTCAAATTCAGCAGCATGGAGTTGCAGGTCCTTGTTGAGGAGGTGGTGAAGGTGCACCACAAACTGTTTGGCAGGCAGTCCCTCACTGTGGCAGAATCTGCCAAAAGAAAAATCTGGCTGGAAATTTTGGACAAAGTAAATGCAGTTGTGGTGACCACCAGAGACACAGAGGACTTGAAAAAAGATTTTATGACCTCAGGAGCCAAACCAAAAAGAAAATGGCTGAACATCACAAGCAGGCATCCAAAACTGGTGGAGGCAAGATCCCAGCACCCCCCCCTTACTGACCTGGAGGAGATGGTGGCCTCAACCATCGAACCGGACAGCGTCTGCGGACTGGGAGAAGTAGACAGCTCAGCCAGAGCTGCAGGCAAAAAAGGTAAGAGACATGCACAGCATTCCCCCCCCATACCATCATCCTTACCTGTACCCTTTGTGGCCAAGTGAACCCCAGTCCAGTACTGCTAGCACTATACAGGGCCAATTCATGATGCGATATGTAGTCAAGAGATGCAATAACATGTCATACAGCACAACAACCAACTAATGAAGGAAATGAGTGCATAGAGAATATAGACAATGTGATACATATTTAATTGTAGTGACTGTGATACAGTAGCGCTTAGCTAATGTACGCTCATATGTCCACAGGTGAAACGTCTCGCAGGCGCTCGCAGGAGACTGAAGGCACACCCTGAGAGGGAGGACAGTCAGGAAGCAGGTCCAACTACCCATACCGTACCACAGGACACAGGTGCATCAAGTAGCCATCCTCCTGCACAAGACTCAAAGATGCCTCAAGACTTCCTGGCGTCACCTGACAGATCACAATCCCCTCTGTTGCTGTCATCCCCAGAAATGCCAGCATCACAGCATGAGTCCACACCTGCATCACAACCCAGCAGGAGGCATGTTGTGGCCCCACTCCTAGAAATGGAGTCTGCAGCAGCTGACATTGAGGGCGACGAAACACACAACTTGCCTGCAGATGTCAGCACTGGTACAAGGCACTCCAGTGCAGGGGTGGCCCATAGTGGTGCAAGACGCCGCAGAGTCCAAGAGAGGCCAGCAGATGCACTAGTTGAGGGTCCAATTGTGTTCTGTGGTCTGGAGGGGAGCATGGTGAGTATACAGAGGATGCAGGGAAGAGCCATCCAGGCATGCCAACGGCAAATGAGGTCCCTGAACAGCAACATTGGAGAAATAGGAAAGGGCATCAGTGAGCTGGTACAAGTCAACAAAGAGATGGCAGCAGGGATGCGCTTAATTAGCAACACGGTGCAGCTGCTATGCACCACACTAGACACTGATTTCGAGGCAAGGTGCAGAGAAAGGCAGCGTGGTCATGGACTAAATAAAGCCATCAACCGCCTGGCCACTGCCACATTCCTGTCATGCAGGAGAAGCAGTAACATGCAGGAGGCCATGACCCAAAACACCAATGAGGTCACTAGGGGCATGGGCAGGATGACCAGTGCTCTTGAGGCGCTGTTAAATGCCCAAACTGCACATACAGCTGCTCTGGATGTGCCTGTAAGTGAGGAGAGCACAAGCAGGAGCAGCATAGGAAGCACCCTTGTCCCTGAAACAAGGAGGAGCAGGCGCCACGCTGAGGCCACAGGCCAGCAAGACAGTGAGCAGGGTGAGCAACCTACAGGTGTTACAGGGAAGCGAGGAAGGAAATGACTTTTAAAGTTCATGGTGATGTGAACCAGCACTGACATTGCAGTTAAATACTTTTTGTTGCACAGTTGTACCTTAAAAATCTACCTCTTTACCAAATTAAACTACATTTGGTGCATACTCCACCTGTCTGTGTCTCTTAACTTACTTAAAAGTAGTTGCATGTGATCTCATCCCGCCTGTGTCTGCCATCAGTAGGTGTTGCAACTCCAGATGCGTGTGGTTCAGGCACTGCTTCCTCATCATCATGGTCCTCGTAATCTGAGAGTTCCACTGCTGTGCCCTTCCTGACCGCAAGGTTGTGCAGCATAGCACAGGCTGCAATCATCTTGCAGCAGATGATTGGTGTGTACTGGCGGGCACCTCCACTCTTGTGGAGGCAGCGAAACCTGCTCTTCCACATGCCAAAGGTGCGCTCCACAATGTTTCGGGTTGTCTTGTGTGCCCTGTTATATCTCCTCTGACTTGGGGTTGTAGGGTTGAGGTAGGGAGTGAGGATGAAGGACCGGAGGGCATATGCACTGTCCCCTAATGGCAAGAGAAAAAACATTATTCACATGTACACACACACACATCCACCTGTAATACGTATCAAGGGAGTTTCACACAGTATGTTACCTAGCAAGTATCCTTCGCCAAATTCCCCCGCTGTCAGGCGTGCGTAGATCCCACTGTTTTGGAAGATGTAGGAGTCGTGGGTACTCCCGGGGAATTTGGCTACTAGGTCAGTGATCATGTACTTGGAATCACAGATCACCTGTACATTTATGGTGTGGGTGGACTTCCGGTTCCGATAAATGTACTCTGTGGCAGCAGGTGGGCATATTGGTATGTGGGTACCATCAATACAGCCAATTTTTTGGGGGAAATGCGCCATCTGATAAAAGTCTGTCTTTGTCCTTAGCAGTTCTGCATGCGTTGCAGGGAAGCTGATGTAGAAATGCATTCTCTGCAACATGGCATCAAGGAATTTTTTTAAGAAACGTGACAGACAGCTCTGGGACACCCCACCTACCACAGCAAGCACACTCTGGTAACTCCCAGAAGCAAGAAGGTGTAGGCTGCACAGCACCTGCACATGGGGTGGGATGGCGTGTGCCCTTGTGGTTGGATGTTCCAATAGTGGGTGAAGGTCCCTGATGAGGTCCAGGATCGTTTGCGGAGCCAGCCTGTACCTTTGGAGGATCTCAGGCTCCTTAAGCTGGAATAGAGTGATCCTCTGCCTGTACACCTGCTCCTCCCTCCTCCAGACCCTCTCTCCTTCTGCCTGTAGCCCTATCCGCCTCGCAATGACATAGAATGCCGCCATTCTGGTGAAAATGTTGCATTTTGTGGCCTTTTTTAGACCATGCACCTGTTTACCACCTGATTTGAATCCGTGGTAAATACCAACTCTTAAATACCGAATTTCATGCAAATTCGGTATTTAAGAGGTTTCCTACATCTCAAAAACTCATTTTACCATTTTTTATTTTCCGATTCGTTAAATTTACGGATTCGGTAATGTTTCCGATTCGGTATATTTTCCGTATCTGTATTTTTTCCGATTCGATAAATTTACCGATTTGGAAACTTTACAGATTCGGTATTTTTTCCGAATCAGTGTTTTTTCCGATTCGGTAAGGTTTCCGAATCGGAAACTTTACTGATTCGGTAAATTTACTGATTCTGATGTTTTCGGGTCCCCTACATCCCAAATGCCCAATACCAGTCGGTAACGGCCGAAAATCGGTACATTCGGCCGTTACTAACCGGTACATCTGGCCCCTGGTCCCCCAAGTTTATTACATGATGGGGCAGAATAGAAACAGTCAAGATGATGATCACCCCGATAATTAATTATCTAATTAACATGCTCCCACTCATACTCACAGATGACTTCCAACAAACTAGACAAGATGATTATTACATTCCTATGTAGAGACAAAAGAGCTAGAATAAGCTTAAAAAACTAAAACTAGATAAGAAACTAGGGGGTCTGAACCTAGCAGACTACAGAGCCTAGCAGACTATAGTGCCTTCCAAATCGCATTCATAGCAAAACAGGGGGCGTACTGGCTAACACCCCCTCTGGACTAAACGCCAGTTTGGCTACTACTTGAGCGAGCAATCCTGGGCAACCTAGAACCAATGGTCCTCCTAACAGCCAACAAACATATACACACCTCCAACCCAATATTGAAGAACACAAAAGTGGCCATGCTCAAAATAGATTTAAAAAAATGGAACACAGTATTAAAAACTCGAAGTGGGAGTCCTTGTGGGCAAACACCAAGATTAAATATAGGGGGAAACCCCTCTCCATAGAGACTTGGAAGAAAATGGGATGCTCCTATCCAGCGCAGCTTGAAGAGGGAGGAAACCCTACCACATTCAGCACGCTAAAAGAGAAACATAACCTACCAGACGTCAAACTTTACAGCTTCCTAAAAATCAGAACAGTTCTAACTAAGGCAAACTTAGCACAACACAACCCGTCAATTATATAACACATGACAAGGCTCAACAGAGTAGGACACCAAGTTTCTCACCTATACAAGCTGCTACGCCCTAGCGCCACCAAAATCAATGGCAAACCAGCAGAATACTGGACTAAACAGCAGGGCACCACACTAAACGAACACGAATTGGAGCTCCTCTGGGCCTCCCCCTCAAGGAACAAGATCACCCCAGCACTGGCCCAGACAAAATTCTAAATACTACACAAAACCTATGGGACCCCGGCGTGACTTACAGCACTAAGCCTCAGGGAAAACGACCTATGCTGGAACTGTGAGATCGGGAAGGGGGACTTAGCTCACCTCATCTTCTACTGCACAAAAGTTAGAAGGTTCTGAGAAAAAAATATTCATTTTTATAGAAAAAATGCTGGGTTGCACTTTAAAACCAGAATTCCCCACTCTTGCCACGGCGTTCATAACCACTGACCTAGACTCACAACAGGACAGGGACCTACTAGACCTCCTTCTGACCTCGGCAGTAAGAATGGTAGTCTCCAAATGGAAGGAAACAGCCAGGGCGACATTCAAGGGGTGGCTCAACTGGGTAACATACCTGAGAGGCGTAGACAGTATCGCACTGCGGAACTCACCCTGGATCGCAAAGGGGCCTCAAGCAGAAATGCTAGAAGCAGGCACACGGGACACTCGTAGAGTGTAGGCCCACAACCTTCAGTGCAGATGGTGCTCAGGGCTTAGACTACAAGTAGCCCAATGAACAACTTTAGGAAAGCTCTGGAAGTAGGTGCACTTGCCAATATGCACGGTGTCCAGGAGTTCCAGTCCCATGTCTCTCGCGATGGCTGTGGGTCTCAGCTTTGCTGTTACCTCATGTCCGCCTCAGAGATGTCTGAAAGTCCATGTCCTGTGTCGCAGATTCTTTGGGATCGGCGGGAGCCTCGAAAATGCAGACCGACAAGTTGCTTCTTTGGTGCCTGTTTGAACAGGGGAGTCACTCTTGACCCCAAGGGAGATCCTTCTGTCTTCTAGTCGAAATAGAATGCCGAAGTTCCAGGATATATGTTGCAGAGTTTCGTCCAGGGTAATCTAAAGTCCTAGGGCCTGGGTTCCTATACTAAGTTTAGGGGATGGACTAACTCTGAGGTCCCACCTATGGGAGGACCTGGGGAGGGGGTGGTTACACCCCTTCCCCTTTGTCCAGTCTCGCGCCAGAGCTGGGGCTGAGTGTCCCAGCAACCGGTTTGAACTGGGAAATGCACAGGGACACCTTGTGTGCCCTATGCACTGTCTGTAAAGCATTCACTGAATGCACCCACCCTGCCCCAATACACTAAAGCCTGTCTGGGGAGGTGGGGACCCCTCTGTGTGACAGGAAACCTATTGTCCAGGCCTTCCCTGCCGGAGTTTCGTCCAGCAGCAGGAGGTCAGACTCGTGTCTGTGGCAGCAGCATCCATTTTGTGATGCTGGGGCTCTTTTAAACTATTACCAGGTAAGTAAAGGTGTAAATATCTTCTCCCTCTAGAAGGGTGGAATTCTACCCCCACCGCCAGGACTGGCAGGGGGGGGGGGGGTAGGATTCCAAAGTGTTTGACACTAAACATGACATGTTTTGATGCAGCCATTCCAAAGTTAGCATTTACAGCGAGGTTATAATGCACTTATGAGTATATGGTATGGCTGTATCACAGAACAGCTATAAGGAAGGGATTCCAAAAGCTGCAGAGGGGCTCAGCTCATGCTTGGGCACGCTCTCACACAAAACCAAGCTCTCTGCCTTCAGGATTGTCAAGGCCTGCCATATGAGTGACTTATAGGTCTATATGTGTCTGTTTTTAAAGGTAGATATAGGTGTACTATATCCTAGTAAGGGGTGCTTACACCACCTTACCCAGGCTGCAAGAGCAGACCTGTGGTGCCATTTTGGAAGGCTTCCCAGGTGTGGCATAATACATGCTTCAGCCCCTGGTAGGCCTCTGTGGTACCTATGCCCTTTGTATTTAAGGTACCATATACTAGGGACTCACAAGGGTAACCCAGTAACCAATTTACAGTGTACCTAATGTACCTGCAATCAGTTTAGAGAGGAAGCAGCTAGGCTGGGGTCCTGGTTAGCAGGGCCCCAGCCAGACTAAAGTCGATAAATCAGGGAAACACAGCTAAAGATGGAGGTAACCATAGTAAGCAGATCCTACTCTTCTACAGTGTACACAGTATGTGAGACTTGTACTACTTAAAAGCTTACTGGTGAGAGTTGTCACAGTCATTTAGATTTGTCACATCTTGTAATTGTAATGTGAGTTGCCTTAGTGTCTCTGAGTCACTGAATTGCATGTTTGCATAGTAAAATAGCTATGTGCTACACATCATCATTGTTCTGTGTCTGTAGGTCATAAATCACATCATGACAATGTCCACACCATGACAGTGTTGTGCATGGTCACAAGCTGTCTGTATGTAGTGTTGTTACTAGGTTGCCATACCTTATCCATTTCTGTGTACCTTCAGTACATGTACTAGCTGAGCTATGACTCTCTGAGTCGGATACTTTAGTGTGTGTGTGTTGTGTTTGTCACTATTGAGCACATGGAGAGTGTCAGACAACAGTGATTAGTCACAGCACAACACTGTATGATTGGATGTACATGACATAATTGAGTGTATGTCCATGCTCAAAAGGCTGTCAATTATCGATTAGCTCAACATCACACATCTGAATTCACTGTGTCTTCATTCCAATTGTAAGGCGATATGTTATTTCATTGTTACATGAATCTAATTTTAGATAGTAATATGTGTACATACTTTGTCACATGTTCCGCAGGGGCCCAACTGTCCACAGACCCTTCCCTGATCGTGCAACAATGGTGGAACATGAGTGCAGGAGGAAATACAGGTTCACGAGGGGGTTAATTACTGAATTGACAGACCAGTTGTCATCACACTTGCAACCTGGACACACATATCCCTTTGCCCTGACACCCAAAGTGAAGGTGATGGCGGCACTACATTTTTTTGCCACAGGGTTGTTCCACTTTTCTGTGGCTGATGCTGGTGGCATGTCCCAGACGATGTTTAGTTGAGTCCTCAAGGATGTGTGTGAGGCCATGTTGAGGTTCCCCGACCTGTATATAGAGTTTCCTACACCGCCACAGTTCTGTGCCGTTAAAGAGGATTTCTATGCCCTGGGCCACATGCCACATGTGATTGGATCAATTGACGGGACACATGTGGGTTTGGTTGCACCGCAAGCCCAGGAACAGGTTTACAGGAATCGTAAGCACTTTCATTCAATCAATGCCCTTGTGGTATGTCTTTCGGACCAGATAATCTCACATGGGTGTGCGTTTTCCAGGATCTGCACACGATGCATACATTATGAGGGTGAGTCGGATACCCCAAATGATGACACAGATCAGGAATGAGCGTGCCTGGCTAGTAGGTGAGTCATGTTGTCAGATTCTGTGGTATGTTCATTGTCTGTCATGTTGTACCCTGTTATGGCTCAGATTATCATCTCCATTTGATGAATGTAGGTGACTCTGGATACCCCAACTTGCCCTGGTTGCTGACACCACTCAGGAACCCGGTCACACTAGCTGATGTACATTACAACGGGGCACATGGGCGTACCAGGCTAGTGATTGAGCGCACATTTGGGCTCCTGAAGACCAGATTTCGCTGCCTGGACTGTACAGGAGGTGCCCTTCAATATTCTCCAAAGAAGGTGTCCAAGATAATAACAGTGTGCTGCATGCTTCATAACAAGGCTGTGAGGAATAAACTCCCACTCAGCCAGGATGACAGGGACCAACGGCCTCCATCATGGGAGGATCCGGGCCTGGGACACGTTTCCAGTGATGAGTAGGAGGAGGTCGATGTCAGGAGACAGCTTATTAACAACTTTTTCACATGAGTATAAGTATACCAAGATGATTGGTTATGTCTATCCAAAGCTTGATGTGTGTATGTCTAACAAAATATTGTGATGCGCGTGTGTGTATGCTAATTTACAGGATCATTGTTGTTGTACAGTGCATGTTAAGTTCTGATGGGCACCACTACATTGTTGTCATAACTTCTAGCTTGGGTTTAGTTGTTACAATGGCCAATTGTTAGCCAATAAATGGATATGTCATTAGGGTAAGTTGTATTTCAAATAGTACTATGTCTCTCCTTCACAGGCTCCTTTGGATGTTGTGTGGGTACACACAATGCTGTTCCATCATGGAATTGGTATTTGGAACAGTACTCTCTGACAGACAATGTTTTTGGTCAGTGATAGAATTTAGTTAGTTCAAATGAATACTTGGAACTGTAATCATTTATGGTTTGTGTTGAGCAGTGCTTGTGCCTGTGTAATACAACTGTTACACACCTTAGGTTTTTGCATTGTCAGTTTTCACACATGCTACAATCGTTTATAATCATGTTTTCGGCCATGTTCAAAATTTCATGAGGCAATGTTCATTGTCTGCGTGGTTCATTATTTAGATTTGACAACAGTGTGTGCAATATTTGAATAGTTGTATGTGCTATGTGTTTTGTGATGGACTTGCGTGTCTATCCCTGTTATGTGTGATGTGACATTTCTTCACCAGATGGCAGATGATTCCTTGACTGGTACTTATGATCATGCTTGATTATGCTAAGTTACCCTGAGCCAAGCTGACATTTCATGTTTCTGTCTAAGATTTTAGCACACATTCTTTCTATGCTTGATGTGCAAGATGCATTGGAGTCCACATGACATCATTTTGGTCATGTTCAAGCACAGCGCCACAAGGTTTACAATCCAAGACTCATTGTAAAGGTAGATCTCATCAGCACGTATAGTTTATTCATGTCATACTATGTTTTACTTACCATAAGTAGTATACTTCCACCGCATTGGCGAACAGGTGATTCATCTACACAGATGGAAGTTTTCCAACTACGCACAAGAGCTCTGCTGTGCATATGCTGTGACCAGTACTCCTAGTGTCTGAGGTGAGGGTTTCTCCGGTATTGGCACAGAGTTCATCATTACTTTGATGAATATGTCACCTTCACAGGGAAGGTGCTGATTTCAACACTCATGATGTAAACACATTACATCTTACTGATCCAATTGATTCTTGTAAAATGTATGTTGAGCGCATATCATGTATTATGCTGCTGGTGCAAGGTCATATATACTGCATTGTAGGACAACAGACAGAGCATGTGTGAGCGAGCATAAATGTGTGCAATGCTACCTTGACTGTGAGAGTCTGATGGTACTGTGTACTGTGTGGTAGAATCTTTGTGTATCATCTGGATGTACTTTTTTGAGCTGATGAGACACTAGAGTTAGTGGTTATTTGGATTGTGTGTTCTGATGTGCAAATAATGTCCAACCATTCTTCAACAACGAACTATTGTATTGTGTTTATTTCTGTAAGTTTAGAATCCCTAACACAGAACTCATG
Organism: Lissotriton helveticus; assembly: GCF_964261635.1. Classification (NCBI taxonomy): domain Eukaryota; kingdom Metazoa; phylum Chordata; class Amphibia; order Caudata; family Salamandridae; genus Lissotriton; species Lissotriton helveticus. The sequence goes on along the minus strand of NC_136061.1, from coordinate 1,492,230,330 downwards.
CACCTCATTTGAATATTTTCCCGATGATACTGATCATGTGTTCTACAGATGACACAGTGATTGGGTGAATATGTATTTATTAATGTGCATGACGAAATACAATTACATTTGAAGGTGATTGTGCTACCAATTTTAGAATCCACAGGTATTTGATGAGTTGGAAATGTTGTCAGTGGAAGAATAATCTACGCAAAGTCCACAGTCAATTTGGCATTTGGTCCAACTCAAAGGCTCTAACCCATGTGGGAGAGTCCAGGTACTGTCAACATAGTCAATGATTAGCACACAATAGAGGTATCCTGCACATTTCTTCAATTCCTAGGGGGGTGCATGGCAATCGGTCTCTCACTTGCCATCCTTCCTTGGACGGCCCCACCTCTTCTTCGGAGGGGGGAATCCTCAGTAGCAGACTGCCGCGGTGTAGGGGACCTTACGCGAGACTCCTCATTCCTCCCTGTGGCAGTTGCCGATGTTGAGACAACAGGTGTGGAGTACACACGGGGAGTTAGGGCAATGTTGGTTGTTATTTGGCGTAGGCATGTTAGGATGTCCCTATGCACCGCTGTCAGATCGTCAATTTTTGACCACTTGGACTCCATACGGAGCATGTGTTGGTCCATTCTGCCCATGTGTTGGTCCATATGGTTGTCCATCCAGCCATGATGTGCAGCCTGCTGTTGTTTCATGTCCCTGAGGATCCTAACCACCTGGGCAAAATCTCCGGTGCATTCACGATACACGTTGTAAATGCGATCTAACTCGGGGTCAGCATGATGTACGGCACCAGCTGTGGGACGTGTCCTCCCACCACGTACCCTCACACCACTCCTTACCCTACCTGCAAGGACATTACCTGCCGTTGCACGCACTGGCAGCTCCTCTTCTCCCTCATTGTTGCCAGGGCTGGTATTTCCAGCCAACTCGCTGTGAAAGCGCCGGGATACTCTTTTTGAGTCGCCGTGCGCTATACAAAAGAAACATAACATAACATAACATAACAACATAACTCAAGAGTAAGCTGTCGTGCTGTGCTCCCAGGGTCTACTTGGCTGGGTGTGTCCGTGGGGATGCTGGGCGTCTGAATGTTCCTGGATTTTGCAGGAGTGGTAGCTGGGGCTGCGGATCGTACTGATGCCGCAGATTGACGCACACCAGAGGTGCCAGGTTGGTTCTCATCGCCCGAGGAGGGGTAAGAGTCATCCCCACTGGAGGCCTCAGTGTCCGCCGTTATGCTGGAGCAGTTGGCGGACTCTGACTCTGAATCCTCTTCAGCTGGTGACCTCCGTTCAGGGGGTGCCTGTGGGTAATGGAGAGACACAATGTTATTTTTTTCAGATGTTATGGTGTCATACACAGACACATTTCACAGATTCGTTTATGAAGTAGCATATCCTTATTATTTCTACTCATTAATGTCAACTTGTGAGTGGGAAAAGATGTACTTAACTGAGCATGTCCAGCTATGTGCATCAATGTGCATGTGTTTGCTATTCTTGAATGTTTGTAGTAATTGATTGTGAAGTGTCACACTGTGCATGACCCATGTATGTTGTTATTTCACACATGATATTTTTGACTATGAAATACATACTGTAACAATTCTGATGCTTATCAGTAATTGTGCATCTGTGTTGGCCTTTGTGAATGTTTGTCAGCATTTAATGATTTGACTTGGATGAATGTGTTAATGTGAACAATCAATTACATCACATGTGTAACCTCAAATGCTATAGCAACAAGTTTCTTCTGACAAATGCATTGTTACATGCCAGTCCATTGAAACACAGATCATTAACTTGACATTCTGTAGGTGAGTCGCTAACATGAGTATTGGTGATATGTGTTATTTGTATGATCTGACATTCCCTAATGTTGCACTCACTTGACTTGTAATGGTAAATTGTATCAGTTTGCAATCCTGCGCAGCGCCTACAGCAAGTTTGTGTGCTATTTAGCAGTGAGAGGTTCTGCAACGTCACAACATGATTGTTGTTCTGCCTGTGTTATTATAGCATTCTTTGTAAAGGTGTGCAATGTGAGAAGACATATTGGTGTAGATGGTTTTTCATCACTTTGCACACATGTGAACATCTTTCTGTTGTACAATTTCTTGCTGCATACTTTTGCACATGATCAGTTCATGTACAATCTAATTGATGTGCATGGACAGAGGAGTCTTCCAAGGATGAGCATTTGCCTCTTCATGTTCAGAGCTGTGTGGTACAGTGTGTAAATATGTTGAGTTGGTCTCTGTTTACTGCTACACCAGTTCCCAATGGCAAACAGACCAGCTTGCTCATCATTGTCAGAGGGTCAAGGACAATGAAGGTAGTATATTTCCAAGCATGCTGACACAGCTGACTGATGTTGGAGTACAATGCAAAACACCAGGAATGCCTTGTGCACATGACACAATGGGAGAGTGTCAGTCATCTTGCATTGCACATCACATCTACTGTGCAATGGGCATTGTCCCTGATGTGTGTTTATCTGTGTATGTTTTGTGTTATGAGTTGTGTCTGCCAACTAGACTGTGTCCTGTCCTACACGCATATTTGTTGCATACACTGTGAGGGCACATGTGACTGATCTTTACCTGTCAGGGTGTGGATCGCACAGTTAAAGTTATGGTCTGTTGTTGTGTGAGTAGGCCAAGACTGTCCGTCAATTTCCTATGATTCATACATGATGCCCCAGTGTGGCCATCTTGCCAGGGCATTTGCATTCACCGTCAGGGACAGTATAGTGCAGGTGTGTTGTTGTGGCATTGGGTGTATGTGACTAGTGTGTGCTGGTGGCTGTAGGCATTGCTTCCACTCCTCCTCCCACCCATAACTAATGTGCCAGCATGTTCCAGGGTTACATAACAGTGTGTACAAAGTAAAATTCAAGATGTGGGACACTGGTGCCTGCTGTCATACTGGACACGACTGTCGACAGGGCCTTGTTTTCCCCACACTGGATGCCAGTGTCAGACATCTTGTCATGGCATTTGCACTCACTGTCAGGGAGAGCATTGTGACAGGTGTGCTGTTGTGGTGTGGGGGGTGACTGATGTGTGCTGGTGTCAGTAGTCATTGCTTCCACTCCTCCTCCCACCCAGGACTAATGGGCCAGCATGTCCCATGGTTCCATGTCAGTGAGTAGAAAGTTACATTTGGGATGTGTGGCTGGGATGTCTGTGGCTGTGTATTTGAGTAAAGTTTATCATATTTGAACATATACTCACCAGGGTGTGTGATAACATTCGCGTCCGAGTCTGTGGCATCGTGGCTGTGCTTGAGCGTATGGCATTGTTCGCGTCCGAGTCTGTGGCGTCATGGCTGTGCTTGGGTGTGTGACATCGTTTGTGTCTGTTGCGTCGTGTGTGTGCTTGAGTGTGTGGCATCGTTCGCTTCCGAGTCTGTGGCGTCATGCATGTGCTTGGGTGTGTGGCATCATTTGCGTCCGAGACTGTGGCGTCGTGGCTGTGCTTGGGTGTGTGGCATCGTTTGCATCCGAGTCTGTGGTGTTGTGGCTGTGCTTGGGTGTGTGGTATCGTTCGAGTCCAAGTCTATCGCGTCAGGCTCCTTTCCTACCGTCGATCTTTATTTCCAACCGAATCCTTTGGTGAATTTTAAATTTGCATCGTACTTGCTCACTCGGACGGCGTGTATGCGATTTGGTAGGAAAACTAACAGATCCATGTCGGGTAAAACGATTTTCACCGAATCGTTTGGTGATTTATTACTTCGCATCGTACTTGCTCATTGGGACGGCGGGTGTACGATTCGGTCGGAAAAAATGACGGGTACGTGTCAGGTGAAACGATTTCCTGCCGGAATCGGATTCGGCCCCATAGTGGAGAATTTTACTACATTAGAAAATAATGGCCGGAGTTGGAAAACAAACAGCAAATAAAAGCAACAGAAAACTAGGAAATAAATAGATAGAAAGGGAAACAAACTGAATACGAAAAACGAAAGAATATGAAAGAGTGAAAGGAAAGACTGAAAAAGATGCAGGAAAAAATTCATGGTGGGAGAAAGGCAGGAATAAAGGAACGAAAGATGAAGGATATTGAATACAAAGAAAGAGAGACATGAAACGAGGCAGAAAAGAGTTAAGGAATATAACAGAAAAGCAAGAGAAGGGAAAGAAAGAAAGAAAGAAAGAGAAAGAAAGAGAAAGAAAGAAAGAGAAAGAAAGAAAGAAAGAGAAAGAAAGAAAGAAAGAAAGAAAGAAAGAGAAAGAAAGAAAGAAAGAAAGAAAGAAAGAAAGAAAGAAAGAGAGAGAGAGAGAGAGAGAGAGAGAGAGAAAGAAAGAAAGAAAGAAAGAAAGAAAGAAAGAGAAAGAAATAAAGAAAGAGAAAGAAAGGAGAGAAAAAAGAAAGAAAGAAAAGAACGGAAACAAAGAAAAGAACGGAAACACAGAAAGAAAAATTAACAAAGAAAGAAGGGCACAAAGAAACAAATAAAGGATCTGCGCTCGAAGGACGTCTCCGGCGGTAAGAATTTTGGCAACCAGAAATAGGAAAAACACCAACTGGAAAATGTTAACAGTTTGTTTAAAATATTGGTAGCAGTGTAAAGTAATAACACTTAAGAGTTTCAAAACCTCCATCCGCCGACATTGAGGTTTTATTTGTACTTTTCGCGGTTTGTAAAAACACATTTTCGTTTCATTTTCAGTCTGGCCTTAGCAGCGTGGGATTTACAGTTCTCAAAGGAGCATTTTGTTATACGTGGAAATCTAATGGGGACAGGCATCTGGAACAAAAGAGTATGTATAATGTCTATCAGGCCAGCAATAAAACAAAATGTATGACCCGTAGGAAGAAAGTATGTTTACTAAATACTAGATTAGAAACTCTAATAGAAAACAATTGTTTACAAGACTGCCAGATTTTGGTTCTAAATTGTGTTTTTCTTCTTTCAAGCAGACATGGTCAAAAACGGTTCCCATCAAGCAACTGTTTTTGTGTTCTTTCAGTACATCAATGCTATTATAACCCAGAATGGAAGCAGACATTTTGTGTTGGACCAATGACCGTCTATATGTGACGCGCTTCCTTTCACTGTTCAACAAAGCCAGCATTCTAACCTTCGGGAAACAGCTCACTGCACATCATTTTATTAACCCATTCCTTTTAAACAGCCTGCCGATGAAGCACCTTGAGGTGAAAGCTAGCCAATGAAAGGTACCTCTCGAAACATTCGTTTGGCTGTGCAGACAAAAACGGCGTGCTAGAATTAGATGGACCGCCAGTATTTAAACAGACACGCAGAACTAGCAAAGCTCTCATCGGAAGTCACTCAGCCATTGTACTGATCCAGAGTTACAGCCAGCAGTCTAGTGTTTCTTGTATGCCCTACACTAGACACCCACCCACCACTGATGTCACTGGTCAGGTGACACAGCTCTAATAAAAGGGGCCGAGCGCACGTGCTCGAGGCCAGTTGTACCAGTACGTGACTGTGTCTGCGTCAGTCCTTATTAGCAATGAGGGCCCAGGGCCCCCAACATTACATTGGCGACGAGGCGGACGCTAGCCACGCGTGCCGCAGCTGAAGATCCCCGGGAAAGAAGAAGGGAAGTGCCCATGTGCAGGGCACCCCTCTGGGGAAGCGGCGCCGGCCGCCGAGAGGCCCGCTGGGCGTGTGCTGTGCCCCGGGCCTGAAAATCCATGAGGAGGTGACCGGGAGTCCACCCCGCACCTCCATGCCCAGCACGAGCCCTCCGGCGTGAGGGGAAAGAAGAGCGGACCGACCGGAGCCTACCCGCGTCGGCCGCGACTGAGCCCCTGCCTGGGGTGAAGAGAGAGCCGTGCAGAGCCCACCTGCATCGGCCGCCACCGCATGGTAACCTCCGCGGAGACCACCCGCGTGGAGGAGAAAAGGCCCGTCGGCCGAAGGTGAGCCCAAGCACCGAAAGCGGAGCCCACCCGCAACAGTCAAAACACAAAGCGGAGCCTACCCGCCATAAACTGTACACATTTGCCCCGTAATTAAGCAGGACTCGCGGAGCCCACCCGCGGCCCGCCGGTGGTGCCTCCTGTCCCCCGCCGCGAGGGTAAATGAACACTCGAAGCAGGACCAGCGGAGCCCACCCGCGGCCTGCCTGCAGCGTCTCCAGCCCCCCCCGCAGCGCAGCATGTGTGGAGTGCGGCTGCCGCTGCGAGGGTGAGAGCCGTGAAAGAAAAGCTGAGCGGAGCACACCCGCACGACCATGGCGCCCAGAAGTACCGGGAGTGAAGAAGGAGGACTCGCGGAACCCACCCGCGACCTGCTCGCAGCGTCCTTGTCCCCCGCCACGTGTGTGAAGTGTGGCGGCGGGGGACTGAACTTGTGCCAGAAAGCGCCCGCAGCGAGAGGATAGCTGCGGGGCGCCGATCAAGTAAGCGGAGTCCACCCGCATTGAGGAACGGCACCAGCCCGGCCTCCTGCGAGACACCTGAAAGCGACTGGCAGCGTGAGGAGAGTTGCCGGGCGCTAGCATCACAATAAAGTGCCCACTGACACGGAGGAATGGTGTGCAAGCAGGCGGGCGTGACTGCACCACAGCGGAGCCAACCCGCGGATACGCCTGTGAAAGCGGCACCAGCAGCCCCCCTTGCTCAGCCCGGCAAACTCACCGGTGGGCGCTAGGAATCCCCGGTCATCCCTGCATCTACATGCCGCAAGCAACAGGCATCAGGAAGAGGGCCCCGTCCAGGAGGAGAAGTGAGCCGGCTGCAGTGAAGAAGCTGCCGAGGCCGCGAAGGAAGCGCACAACACTGCCACCTAGTGGCGAAGCCTCCAAACTGCAGGCCAAGGGTCGAAATCGCACCTGCAAAATCCTGTAAAGAGACTGGAGCAAGCCCAAGGCTGCTAAAGCACTAAACGTGCCCCAGGACAATGTGAGGCACCCAGACATGCTAGAATGGTGCCAGAGCAACAACCAGTGGTGAGGACAAAAGGCACTACACAGCGACGTCCCAAGAGCGCAGGACCAGCACAGAGGCAACTGTGACTGCGGAAAAGGACAGCAGAATCCCAGCAGGGGACAACGGGTTTGCAAAGCACGCAAGGAGCCAAGCAAGGAACAAAGGTCTGCACGGCGCAGGAACGCGCCAGAACTGCAGGAACGCGCCAGAACCGCAGGAACACGCCAAGAGGCGCAGGAACGCGCCAGAAGCACAGGACCACTGCAACCCTGCAGCACAGCCTAAGTGCGCCAGAAGACAGCTGACTCCCCGCAGAGGACACTCGACAGAAACTGTCAGCCGCAAAGAACGACATTTCACAGGTACTCCCCAGGAAGTGCCAGAACGGTCAGGACCGCACCAGGAGATAGCGCAGGAACGCGCCAACACTCCAGGAACACTTCAAGAAACGACGCAGGAATGCGCAAGACTGAAGGACAAAGAACTGTACAGAGTTCAGGGCAGTGTGTGCAAATACACCAGGACAGCGCAGCACTGCGCCGGGAGTGCCAGAAGTCAGGAGCGCCCAGTGACGCTGCACAGCGACACACCAACGCCACAGACCAGCATTGTGCGAGACCGCGCAAGGAGTGAAGGAACTCCACACCTCAGAACCAAACAGCACTGCGCAGGACCGCGCAAGGAGTGAAGGAACTCTACGCCACCACGACCGAGTAACGCAGGGATCGCGTCCTCGGAGACCTGTCAGTAGGTCACAGCGAAGATGACTTGCCAAAAAGTCACCGCCAGATGCGGACCAGTCAATTGGTCGCCCGGAAAAGAAAAGGAGAAGATGACCAGGCCGTTGGTCACCCGGGAAGAAAAGGAGAAGATGACCAGGCCGTTGGTCACCCGGAAAGAAAAGGAGAAAATGACCAGGCTGTTGGTCACCCGGAAAGAAAAGGAGATGACCAGGCCGTTGGTCACCCGGAAAGAAAAGGAGAAGATGACCAGGCTGTTGGTCACCCGGAAAGAAAAGGAGAAGATGACCAGGCCGTTGGTCACCCGGAAGGAAAAGAAAGGAGAAGCGGATAGTCAGAAGATCACAACTGCAAAGACATGCCAGAAGATCGAAGGCATAGCAACTGAATAGATCAAGAAGAGGTCCATGGACGGGACCCAGAAGAGGTCTGATGACACCGACCCGAAGTAAAGAAGGAGCGACAGGAAAAAAGGTGCGATGCCTGGTTTTGGTCATCGGAAAAAGAGAAGGCGTGTCCTAAGGGTAGGACGCAACCAGGGAGATTCGTGTGGAGTGCACGCCACACGGAGATGGCCTGGGTGATTGAAGAAAAGAAAGGGACCGACCACGTCGTGAAAGGAATGGAGGAGAAGAAGGGAAGTGAATGTCACGGTGCCACTAGAAGATCACAAGAAGTGAAGAGGTGTGACCAGTTAACTCACACACCCATCATACGAAGATGGTGACATGCACCGGAACACCGGAGTGCAGCGGAGAACAAGGCCTGGCATGAACACCGGCGGCACAAGTCAAAGATATCCATCTACAAGCCATCCATCCATGTGGCGATCGTAGAAGAGAGCAAGTTTGGACTGTTGACAACATTCTACCTTTGGGGTTGAGCGGAAGATTGAATGGCGAGAGTGCTCACACATCCGGCTGAGGAACTGACCACTCCACATCAACCCGTGGCAGCCCAATAAGCAAAGGCCTCAAGGGACTCTGGTGGTAGCAAGTCCCGCAAGAGAGACGGATCCATGACGGTGCGTCTGCAAGACCCACGGAGAGGAAAGCTTTGCGTGCAAGAAAAGAGTCAACAGCGTAACCTTCAGGTGGAACTCGGACACAACGGTGAAGATCGTGGAGCGCCCCGCTCACGGCCCGAAGGCTATGGTGGAGCAACATGACCGACAACACCAGTCCAGTGGAAGCCTGGCAAAGAGGTCCTCCCGGACATCTTGTGAGAGAGGAATACCGGCGAAGAGGGGCATCCTAGTGAGAGGGATGTATGCACCTACTCCTTTCATCTGCCCAGAAATACTTTGAAGCCTGCCCAGAGACATCACCAAGGACCAGGACTGAAGAGGAGAACCGAGAAGACAACCCATACTCGGATCACGTCACCCTTCTATCTAAACTACCAACTGTCACCAGTGGTGCCAAGCAAAGGCAAGATCGAGAACAATGTCCAAGCGGCGCAGATAGAAGGTAGGACCCGCTGAAGAACGGCAAACCATGCCACAATGACTCATGAGTCCTGAATGCAGTAACTACACCATCTACGATCTGCAATCCACCAAAGAGACTCATTTCAATTTACAGAGTCCAGTGTTATATTGCACGTACATTTTTCATTCCCACAGGTTGAACTTTATCGTGGGGTTTGCAAACTGCATTTTTCTTCCACAGGTTGGACTTTCATTTGTTTTCATTTTTCCCGAAGTTTGGGAGGGATGTACTGATCCAGAGTTACAGCCAGCAGTCTAGTGTTTCTTGTATGCCCTACACTAGACACCCACCCACCACTGATGTCACTGGTCAGGTGACACAGCTCTAATAAAAGGGGCCGAGCGCACGTGCTCGAGGCCAGTTGTACCAGTACGTGACTGTGTCTGCGTCAGTCCTTATTAGCAATGAGGGCCCAGGGCCCCCAACATTACAGCCATCTCACGACTTTGACTTTCCACTAAACGTCCCATGGTTGTTATCTCAATAATGTACAAAACCCTAGCCATGAAACATAATTTGTTAATCATATTGTTTAGCAGTGAACATATTGATTTACTTTTCCTCAGACTACATTTCCCTTTTTAAGTGAGGTACGAAGGTGTGTTTCTTCTGCTGAGAAAGAGACAGATCCAAATTTGTAATACTTGTATGCAGTCTCTCGGGCTTCAAAGCAGCTCATACTGCAACATCAACCAACTTTCAGTGCGCGGGTATTTTAGCTTAAAAGGTCGATTGTGTGTATCCGTAAAGAAGAGTTGCGTCAAGTAGTGCCAAACGGGTTTAATGTATGAACAGGGGTGAACCTGACGGAATAGCACAAGCATTTTATGATTACACGCAACGTCAGATCTATTAACATACAATGACGTGCATTTCCATAAAATCGTATTGCCAAATGAAAGCGGTATGCTTTTTCCACGCCTAATATTTGTAATTTCCACCAGATTATTCATATGACGCTATTTACTAATGGGCTGCTGTCTGCATGTAGATATTTGCACTGGAGTGTGTCCCTCGAGTACAACTCTCACATACCACACCTCTTTACTCAACTTTGAGTTTTTGGCCCAAGGTTTAGGATCAGGCATGAACATTTTTTTTTTGTACAACAGGGATAGTTTAATAAATAGCCACTCAGCTCTTGGTAATTACTGTGCTGCCCACATATGTATCACTCTGCCTTTTAGAAGGTGAGTACAATAGTGCCGCCCTAGTTTAATTTTGCGACCTCTGTCAACCACTGTTAGTAAGTTCTAAAACTGAGTACAATGAACCACTGACAAAGGGTGTAAAATGGACGCTACACCTTTTGTAAAACACACAAGATGATAGACGGAATGTTGCACAATGGCAAAACATTCACCCCCAGTCACAGATCTGGGTTTAATCCATCGTTATTTTGCTCACCAAGCCACCCCAGTTCAGACATGGCCATATGCAAATCAGTCTTGACCCTGTGCCTCTTGGGAACAGTCCAGCCCGAACTACGAAGCCATGTCTTTCCTGGACCGGAATCAAGCATCCTAGGACCGGTTTCTGGCTATCAGCCGTCTTCAGCCAGGATAGCTTGACTCCAGTGGCTTAGTGAGCAAGGGACCCATGTCTGGACTAAACCTTTTGTGTCTGTTATCTTTCAGTTTTTGAGTTAAACAGTCAGGCTTAAAAAATATCAATATGACCTCAGTGCACCAAAGTGTATTTTTTGTAATCAGTAGAGTACATAACCGAGTGCTACTTTCAAACTGCATCCATTATACCTAGTGACTGAAGCTAAGAGAGAGCTCTGGAACATCTCGAAGAGCTCTCTCTTAGCTTCATTTCTTCTTTGAAGATGGGACGTTTCAGGCCATAGATGAAGGCTGCACATCCGATATCTTCCCTCTAAAATGCTGAGTACCTCAGGGCTCATCCCTGAGCCCACCTCTGTTTAATGTATATATGAGGCCACTCGCAGATATCGTCCTTCCCTATGGGATCTCAGTAGTTACCCACGCTTACAATATGCAATTGGTTGTCTCCTTTTGACTCAAAATGAAGACTCCCCTCCTTCTCTAGACCCTTGCCTTGAGGAGGTGGCTAATTGGATGGAACGTTCTTGTCTCAAACTGAACGGGGACAAAACTGAGCTTTTGCTCTTGGGAACTCATTTGAACCTGGATCTGTGATTGGACTGACAGAGCTGTGTAGGTCCTCCTAGGCCCCCTACTAACTGTTGTCAAGAGCCTTGGCATGTCGCTGGACAAATCCTTCAAGTTTGACTATCAGTCAGTGAAACTTGCAGCCACCTGCTACGGCATGAACTGAATGCTTTGGAAGATTATCCCTCTTCTTCCTTCCACTTCAAAGAGGCTGTTAGTCCAGGCCCTCATTCTCTCCCTCCTGGACTATGGAAACTCCCCTTATCTGGGAGCTCCAAAGGCCACAACAAGGAAACTCCAGGTGGTACAGAACTAGGCACCAATCCACCCAATACGCCTTTAACTCCCTTCATTGGCTCCCAGTGGCTGAAAGAATTAAATTCAAACCCCCCTGCATTGCCCGCATGGCACTTTTAGGCAAAGGCCTCTGATCTCCTGTTCCCTGTTTTCCTCCTACCCGCATACCTCTAATGCTTACCTGCCCAGAGTACCCCAAGTTAGAAGGGAAAGATTCAAGTGTGCTCTTTTTCATGTAATGCGCCCAGGCTGTGGAACACCCTTCCACTTTCTCTGCGTTCTTTTAATCAGTTAATTTCCTTACGGAAAATGCTCAAAACATGGCTATTCCAGAATATCTCCCCTCAATAGAGGAACAAAACTAAAAACCCTTCTTAGGCTTCTGTGCCGCACTATCAGCGCTGGGATGCCTACGGGCAGCTATGCGCTCTACAAGTGCTTCATAGAATAGAATAGAAATAAAGGTGTGAATAAATTGTAGCATGGGTGGCAGAGCCTTTCCTCTATCCAGCGGTAATAAAATTGGTATGAGTGAGTTCAGTAACATCCGGTATCAGCTCTTTGTAGCACTGGTGCACCAGTGACCCACATACATTATTTTTGGTGGGGTAATCGGACTTCAGCAGTTTGGTCGAACATTATTTCAATTTGCAGTGGTTTACTGTTTTAAGTTTCATTTAAAAAAAGGCTTCTTTAAATATGAAAACAATATTTGCAATCCAAAAACGCCAAGTCAATCCTGGTGGTCTTAAGTTGCTTCCCCCACCATCCTGCCACTGGAGGAGAAATCTATAAATGAAGGTTAGGGGTAAAAAGTGCAATAAGTAAGTGGGAAAATAAACCATGGTTTTTGTTGCATTTTTTCCCTCAAAGTCTGCGCTAGCCTGCTCTGGTGCAGAAATCGTTTACATATGAGGAAAAAACATGCGATGACTGAACACACTTTTTCCTCATGTGGTCCCCATGATTACTGCACCACAGGAGAAGGAAGCTGGGTCTCTATATAGTGCACTAAAAGGAAGTACACTGTGTAGACAGTTCAGTCAGAACCAGATTGGTATACAGATTCAAAAGTAGATAATACTAATGCTCTATTTGTGGTAGTGTTGGCGAGCAGTTAGGCTTAGGAGGTAGTGCAGCAGTTAGGCTTAGGAGGTAGTGCTAAGCATTTGTTGAACTCGCAGAGGGAATAATTGAAACACATCTCCCGGTCCTGGGGTTTTACCTAGACTGGACTAATTGAGGCTAAGTCTTATGACTTGTATTTCTGTATTTAGGCCTTAATGCAATTCATGTGCCTTTTATTAATACTTTAATAATAAATCCATTCTTGCCTAGACCTAGAACTCCATTATCAATGCTTCTACATTTATTTTGTTTTATTCTACTAAAGTATACTTTTTTTCGGATGAGGAGTGTAGTCCCCAATCGCTAGATCTATTGAAGCTGTTGGAGCTGAATCAATTTAGTAAAATTTGGATGTTTGAAGTATTGGGGTTCAGGTGTTTATTAGGGGTTCAGCTCCGACGGTATCCTCTTCAAGATAAACATATTACCTTTCACACACCTAATTAAATCTCTTGTGCTGCAGCTTACTTATATGGATGATACCGATATCCTTCTTTGGCTGGATAATAGCACATTTCTGACCAGTGATACGTCATTCGTTGGCTAGCCAGTGTATCCACATGGATGAATGGATGAGGTACTGTTACTTGGCCAGTCCTCCAGTAGTTGGTCATCATCTTGTTGGCCCTCTGAACTTGACCTTACTCCCACTTCATCCTCTTCTGTTCTTAACGTTGGTGTCAATTCTTTTCTCTCATTTTCATCTCACATTTCACAGGTTTTTGAAACATTCAATATTACATTAATTGAAATTTCAACTGTCTTCAACCTTTTGCCTTGCTGCCTGCTATCTTGCATTAAATTCTTCTTGGCTTTTAGCATTGTCTTGTGTTGTGTTTTATTTTTAACAGAAGCCCTTCTAATTGCTACCCCTCTCGTTCAATCTCAGATTGAAAAAGCATCAAATCGTAGCATAAAGCTTCAGTGGGCCTAGATAGGCACGCATTTACAGACTGAAAGGATTGTGAAAACAATGGTCTCTGAGATATCACATTAACTCAACAGGTATTTTGATGATGTCATGGGAATATTTAGATTTTCAGAAATTAGTAGCCAGATTGGTTCATGGTTATTTGAAGTCAACAAGGATGACTGCTTAGGGTTTAATGGACTGAGTAAGCAAGCTTGTGGGTGTTATTGAGAGCTACAAAACAGTGTGCTTGGGTGCAATGTAAGATGCTCAATGCATGCTTGGTTTTGGCAAAATGTTAGAGATGCCAACATGAAGTGGAACAGGAAAATCTAAGAGGACCTTGACGCTACATTGCAGGCATGGGACTGTTTAACGTTTTGGAAAATAGTAGCATGAGGGAAACAGGGATCTGTGCTAGATGTCACCACTCTAGTTTACAAATGCTTATATCATTTAAAGAAACTTCATGATCTGTCAGGGGAAATAGTAAGACATCTTTAGTCCTGCCTTAAGCGACAAAAAGGTCCTGCTTAGGGTTGAGTATGTTTTAAGCCGCAGCATGGACAAAACTCCTAATAAGAGTCCAGGTCCCCAGGGGATACCGGTTATTATGTACAGATATAATACGTCTTCATTGGCCAGTCTTTTCACATGTTTACTGAATGATATATCAGTATGTGTTTCCAGTGACCTAGTGTACTTTTACTGTCATACTCATCTAGAAGAAAGCTGTTAAAGGTTGATTCCCTCCCACATCGACAGTCAAGCTCCTATGAAGGATTCTGTTGTGCAGGTTTGATGGACAAATATGAAGACAAGAGATCCTGTCAGATATATAGTTTGATTTTCACTAAGAGCTGTGGACCAGGCAACAGTGTTTAGGCTTTTACCTCTGGGTTAACAAAGTGACAGTAAAAACGCAGGAGTGCATTTAGCACTTATGAACCAAGTTGACCTCTTTCTGGTCAACAGGTCTGCACTGTGACAGATTTTGAGAGATATTGTGGGTGAAGGAGAAATTGGTCAGTCTAATGCATGACACACTCATCATTATGTGCTGTGGTAATCTTTAGCTATGATGGTGAGCAGTAGTTGTTTCCTGTTCAGAAGCAAACTCTTGCTTTGGGAGTTTATTTCAGCAAAACAAAGAATGTTTTTTTAAAAAGTCTGGTGAACGTTCATCAAAACCAACGGTGGCCGTCCACCAAACTTTTTGTACCTTGAAGGGAGCACCTTTGACATCTGTTTGTTTCAAGGTACAGAGATGGCAGCTGGGCTGGCGGTCAACTCTCAATTGGGTGGACCGTAGTCTATCAGGATGGTGGAGGTAATGTCCTCTGCCATCCTGACAGACGGAGTATTGTCCGCTAAAGTCAAATCAGCCCCTTAGAGTGGACAACTTTGAACATTGGTGACAGATTGTGGCCAATTTCAGTGGTGTAACAAAAGTCCCCATAGTGCTCCAGGGCAACGTCCGGCACTTTTCAGGGTTTCCTCAAGTTTCGTTATTCCACTGGCCAATTTTTTTGTATGTACGGTAGATTACACTGTGCTTATTTCACAAACTGCTACATGGCTGGAGTGTCTAGTGGCACAATATGTAAGCTTCATGAGTAACTTTGGGATAAAGTCGAATGTGAGTTTAAATCCAATAAAATGACAGTTGTCTCAATATACTTGAGGAAGAAGTGTATTAGAATCAACAACATGGTGCTGAAAAGGGTCAGCTCATATGCCTGTTTCAGTGTCACATTTGAACAAATTTAAATTGGAAGTGAACGTTTTATCTAGAAGAGTGACAGTGGAAAGAGAAAATAATTTGCCAGAAAACATGGGGATTCATATACCTTCTGTGCTGAAAGATTATATAGCTAAACGCATCTCTAAAGTAGTATTTGGCCTCAATCCTACCAGATGGAACAAGACAGGCGTATCCAAGGAAGGCATGGTCTCTCTTTATCATCCGCAACGTATCTCATTGACCAGGAGGTGGGATTGTCGTCTATGGAGGAAAGAATGAATTGTGCGCCATTACTTGTCAGTTCTCATCTGGTCCACTGTTCATGCTAACTTCACTACACTAATACTCAAAGATAGCTATAAGCTGGAAAATACTTGAGCGATCCCACTGATTGATATGTAGTACCTTGGGGTGGCTTTGAAGATTTCCATTATACCTCACAGGAATGGGAGACAGTGGAATGCCCAGGGTCGGCCTGTGCCAACCTTAAAACAAGTGCATATCCAGAAGCCTCCCTAAGCTGGGTCTCCAGTGCTTTTGAACGGAACCTTTTAGCTCGACTGGGAAACTAAATTTCCAAATAGCGCCAGACCATATGCACCTTGCTAACACTGTGATTTGATTTCTAGACAACACTATAAGCAGTGCTCCTTTTTTGGGCCATTTTTAATGCTATGGCATGTAAGTTTTTGCGACATTTGGCAATTTCGTCAAGGGGGTATGAAACTGAGAGAATAAAAGTAATAGATTGTAGCACCACAGCTAGTAGTAACTGCATCCGATTTTCTGTTCTGTTTTCCCTGCCATTGTTCAGAGTCATTACCCTGTCATATATGTATTAATAGGTGCTCTTTCTACATTAGAATCCATTTTCAGTTTTTATAATGTTTACATATACCAGTTCCTTGATTGTGCACGAATGTCAATGGATTTGTAATGATTTTGTGCTGTGCTGCAAAAACATCCGAAATTGTTTTGTTCTTCAGGGAAATGTCATTCAAATTTGAATACACCAATGTGTCATATCTCATGAATATAGGTAAAACGGTTCATAAGTTTTAAGGGGTATCCCAAAACGTATTTTCTTGTTTTCGGGAATTTTTGTGGAGCCGTTCTAGAAATATAATAAAAAACAAGCATTGGCATAGCCAATAGGTCTCGCCTTTGGGACATTATAAGTGTTTGGCCATGCAACAGTTGATGTTGCACCAAGGATATTGTGCTGCATAATTAAATACTTCTAAGGTCCCAAAGGCGAGACCTATTGGCTATGCCAATGCTTGTTTATCTTGCTGAGGATGAAGTCACAGCTCAAATCAGGCTCCCCGTCTCGGCAGCCTTTCAAGAGAATCGTCTGTCCCCTTCGTAGCGCCGCAGTCCCAGCGCACATTTAGCAGCACTACACAATCAATGAAAGGTCAGTTTGGTCTGCTATTTAACACGTGACCATTACCATTTTGATTGCGACATCGTATTTGCTGAATTTATAGCTGACAGATGTTCGAAAACACTGTAATACCGGCTGCCCTACATTTGTTTAGGATGAGTGATTTGACAGCGTTGAAAACCATCCTAGAATTGATGTGGTAGCGGCCCCGCATTACCAATGAGGGATCCGTGTCCCCTTTCATGAACTCCATTATATTTCACCCTGCCGTAAAGCAGCACAGAAAGGCGGTGATGTGGTAACCACAAACTCATATCTTGTTGCTTTAAACAGATGTTTTGGTGATGAAATGTATGCAGACATAACAGCGTATACCTTTGTTAATGATGTTTTTTCTGTCTTTGCTTCAAATCATGCAGCGGGTAATACATACATTGCACATCATGTTAGCGTGTTCTTGAAGTAAACATTCTAAATTTTCACTGCATTATAAAATGTGCAGAGTTTAGGGTGAAGCATCGCAGACACGTTATGTACATTTAACATTTCTGAAGAAAGTATTTTTCGTAATATTAATAATATTAAACAGCAGTATTTCTAAACAAATGCAATGCGGTTATTTGACCACTGATTGGTTAATGTCTGTATAATTTGATTTCCGCTAATACATTCTCCAATTAAAAAAAATATATTAAAGAGGATTCTGAGACTATATTGAAAATACAATGGCAAGAAAAAGTCCTTTCAAAAAAATATCTTATGTGCATAACTTGCTTAGTTGCCGCTCGTAAAGCATCTGTTTTAACGCAGAACAAAATGCTGTATGGTGCTCTGTAAAACACGTTAGTGCAACCTGGTGTATTCATGCAGTACGGCCCCAGAAATGTTCTGCCAAATGCAATGGATCTCCGTCACATAAAGAAAGGCACTGGAGATGTTGATCTAAGGCAGGGCACATGTCCTAAAACAAGCATTGGCCGCGCGCCCATGAATTCGACTGGGACCGTGAGCTGTAAGGGTGCCCGCGAGCGATGCACTGAATGAGCCATGACAAGAGAGGAAAGCCAGATTGCGCCTGTGCGCGAAACTGTGCACGTAACCGCAAGCTCTAGGCCACACAAAAAGCTGTGGTCGGCTTTTTGAAGCCCACTTACTAAAAGACTTGCTAGAGCAGCGCATGCGCTGGCTCAGACGAGACCTGAAAATGTAACTGTCTGAAGAGAGGAAGTGGTGTTCCTGTCATAGCTGCCGACTTTGGAACTGGGGAACCAACATCCTGTGATTCTGGGCAGATGACTAAATCTCCACATGGCTAAAAATAAAATAATAATAACGGGAGCTTGTGTGATGTAACGGGTGCTCATTTGAAGCTCGGGTTGAGTTTGCTCTATATATAAAAATAAAATGCTGCATATCTCTCAAAATGTTTGTGATGTCTAGAAAGTTACAAAGAATACTTCACAAACGCAGGAAAATAGAAAAAATTGCATGCACAGCATAGGCACATACATGCTGGACAGTCACCCTGGCCGCCCTTCAACGTTCTTCAACTTTAGGAGTAAAACATAAAAATTCTAAAGAAGAATAGTTTGAGAACTGATGCTTCAGCATCTATATTCACCAGCCCTAGCCAGCCCATTTATGCAGTTCTCTTGATTGCCTTATCACCTGTCTGGGGATAGCTAAAAAAACACAGGTCTTCATCTACTCTGGCCAGTCTGTGGGTGTTCAAAACTCACCCCATTCCAGCATTGCTGAGAAGCCAAGAAAGTGTCTTGACTCACTCTCTTTTCAAATAAACCTGTCTGCTTTCCACAGTGTAAGTGTCACACCTAGGCGTGGCCGGCATAGGTATAGGTGAGGCAGGGCGAGGCAAGTAGACATACGATGGGATAGGTAAAATTGAATAAAAAATAAATAAAACCACTCACTGAGATGTTGCGAGGGCAAGGTAAGTGGTTTTATTTATTTTTTAATTTATTTTTAATTTTACCTATCTCGTCGTATGTCGAATTAACCCCCCACCCGCACCACCGCTTTCACCTATGCCGGCCGCGCCTGCTATGTCTTCAAGGCTTGCAAATGTTGTGAAAGTTTTCTAAGCATTTCAATGTCACAGAAGCTTCAAACAAGTTTGATTAATGGTTGTTACATTCATAACAACATATGTGATTGTTAACAACACACTTATTAAAAATATATGAACAAAATGCGAGTTGATTTTAAGTGATATTTCCCCAATTGCAATCAGTCGGCTATAGTGACTTTGCTCATTACTTACCAGCTTAAATGATTTCTGTAACTTGAGTTTCCACAAGAATATAATATATTCTAAAGTGCTGCATACATCTCTTCTTTTAAAGTTAGCTGAGTGGGGGGCGTGGCCAAGATGGCGGCGAGGTAAGACGCATCTCCTCGTCTCTCCCGCCTGCCACCCGAGCAAAGCACCGGTCCCTGGCCGTCAAATGCCCTGAACTCGACTGAAATTGATGCCGGCGCTGACCGTGAGCACCACGAGACTCCCCAGCCAGACGGCGGCAAGGACAGCGAGAGATGGGAGACGTGGCTTAGCTCCCAGCAAGATGGCCGCACTTTAGTGTAGCTCTGCCGGCCGCAAACAAATCCTTCAATTATCCTCCTCTGACCGGGCCATCTGCACCTTTACGCTGCCCAGGAGCCTAATCGCCGCGGAGTCCGGCGCTGTGTCCCGTTTGCGGCAGAGTGCCTCACTACACGAGAGCACATCTCACTGCAGTGCGGGCCGCACTTTAATGGCGGCCGCGAGTATCAGCAGAGACGGTGTTGAGACGGCGAGACGAATCCTACGCCCGACTTCCATGGCGCCACGCTGCTGAAGAGATTGGCGAGGCTGTGGTGGGCGGCGGAGTGAAGCGCCGGTGCCCTGCTGAACCTGTGTCGAGTTTTTTCTCCCAGCGGGCGGCCGCCGAGGCACCCCTGCTGTGGCCCAGGAGAGACAACAAATCGAGGCCCCGGCTTCAGGGGTGGAGGTAGGCCGCGAGCGTGATTGGTGTCTCCGAAAGCGGTGGCAGGGGTTTTCTCTGCTCCCTGCCAGTCACTCCTGCCCCCATAAAGACTGCTTAACGGACAGTGCGATCCTGGCTACGCGCTCACGGCGGGGCATGGGCAGCCCGCTTCTTTTGCTGTGCACACCTAACACCATATGGAGGGCGGTCTCTGCAGTGAACATTGGCTAATGGCGGCGCCGGAGACATCTTCGGAGTGAGCTCCTTTTCTGCACATATTTTCACTCGCTCTACTTCCTGCACTGTGAACATTGGCACAAGCGCCACGCGACAACATAGGTGGTGTGCGTTGTGTGTCTGAGGTGGAGCGCTCATTGTGAATTGACTGGCACCCCAGCGCCATTTTGCCTGATCCGTGGGAAGTGTGTGCCCGCTTCTGCTCAATCATGGGAAGTCCATCCCCGTCGGAGCGCATGCATACCTGCTTGGGACGAACCGGGGTACCACTCCCTCCTCCCAGTAGCCAGACACTATGGGAAAGCAAGACAAATCCCAACCTCGACTAACTTTCGAGCTACGCAAGCCTCAGCGCTGGAGAAGTCATTAGCGGCCATACAAGCCAGCCTGCAGGCTATAGATGGTAAAATAGAGGCGTTAAACGGGAGGATGGACCACTTCTCCTCCAAGCTTGATAAGCAGGATGCGAGACTAGGGGAGGCAGAGCAGCGTATTTCGGACGCCGAGGATGGGCTACAACAGGTCACCTCCAAGACGACGGACATGTCCAAACTATTGTCCGTGATACAAGCCAAAAATGAGGACATAGAGGCACGCTCACGGCGCAATAATGTGCGCATACTAGGCCTTCCGGAGTCCACGAATGTGGGCAGACTTGAAGATTACGTGGAAACACTCTTGCTGGAGATTTGTGGAGCGGATAGTCAGTCGGCCATGTTCGCGGTGGAGCGTGCGCACCGCTCTCTTGCGGCGCGTCCCCCGCCCGGAGCCCCGGCGAGGCCAATTATTGCACGACTATTAAACTTCAGGGACCGCGGCACGATCCTACGTGTCGCTCGCCAAAAAGGCACCATCAACTACCAAGGCAACATGCTCACATTTTTCCTGGATTTCACCGCCGCTGTCCAAGCAGTCAGGAAAGAATTTTTGAGAGTAAAGAAATTGCTGCTACAGGAACACGTTCCATACGCCATGCTTTATCCAGCACGACTTCGCATTGGAGAGGCGTCTGCTGCGAAGATCTTCATCAATCCTAAGCTGGCGATGGACCATGCCAAGTCGCTCCGCCGTCGCAAAAACTCCCCAACGCAGATGTGAACGACTGAGGCCCCTGACGGTGAAACTGTTGTGATTATGTCCCAATTCTCTATCTCCCCTGTTCATTGTTAGCCTGTGATACAAACTTTGCATTTGTACTGTCTTATGAGCGATTGTTATGGTTCTCTGACTCACAGGCCCCAACTGCACATGGATCGGAGGGCAGGAGTTTTCTATACCTTTCTACGGAGTGGCTAAGGTTCCGCCTGATTAAGATAACATGCACCACGTGGTAGATCCACATTGCTGGGTAACACTGCTCCTGCCTCCTAGCTGCTTGGGCTCGGGTTGAGGGTGCGCACTGTTTCTCTGTCCGACATGTCAATGCATCATGGGATTGGCGCTGGGCTCCTGCCCAATTTCTACTGTTCTTATATGATGGGCTTAGGTTGCGGCCCCTCCCTGTATGATGGGGCGGTACCCCGCGCTGCCACGTTCCCCCATGGGTGTTCCCCACTCTCTATTTTTTCTCATTTTACTGTGCCTAGGCACGACCCAGTGGTCACTAGACCGGTTGTTTTTCCCTGCGCTGCTGATGCGGGGTGTTGGGGTTTGCGAGGATGGAACCTTTGGCAAATTGGGGCAGCTGAAGTGGGTGGAGGGTGGGAGGGGATGTTTAGTTGTCCAATGCCGCTGTTGTTTTACTTGTGGAGACTGTGACGAGAATCTTTTTTTTTACAGAACTGTGCCACGTACATGTCTGCATACAGATCGTTACTATAATGAGATTGTTATTTGCAAATGTGTAGTAATGTAATTAAATGTATATCTTGGAACGTCCGAGGTTTGAACACACCAAAGAAAACACGACAAGTCCTTGCATACTTAGACAGGCATAATGTAGGCATTGCCCTGTTACAGTAAACAATCAGAGGGTAAAATAGTAGGGAGATGGGCTGCCTTTAAACTAGGTGCATCGTTTTCATCGTATGCCAGGGGGGTGCTTTTCCTTATCAAGAAGGGGGTGCCCTTTCAGGGGATACACACTAGAACAGATGCTGAGGGCCGATGGGCCGCAGTGCAAGGTAAACTAGGAATGAGATTAGTCACCATTGTGAATACTTATGGTCCTGTAGTAGATGATGCTACTCCCTTTCACCACCTGCTAGATGTTTTGCGGGCATGGCCTGACTCCATTAAACTCTGGGGTGGTGACCGTAATACTCAACTGAACCCGTCACTTGATAAATCAGACCCGCATGGTGCCTGTATGGTCAAAGTGGCTCATTGCATTCGGGGGGCAATGGAGGAACTGGGGCTGGTGAACTCATGGAGACTAAGACACAGAGACGTATTAGTTGGCACACATATCACGCCGGCATTCAACAGCTGGTCCCGCCTGGATTATTGGCTCCTTAGCGAAACCGCTGATTCCTGGGTGACGAAGGCACACATCCTACCTCGAACCCTCTCTGATCACAGCCCCGTAACAATTGAACTAACGATGCTTAACTCCCCACACCGACCCTTCACATGGCGCTTCAGGGCAACATCACTACTCGATCCAGTATTCGCCGACACTATACGGTCCAACATTGTGCAATTTTTTTACTTAAACTCGGGCTCGGTGAGTAGTCAGGCCACACTGTGGGAGGCCTTTAAGGCAAGGATTCGAGGGGTCTGTATCGGGGCATCAGCAGGGATACTTAGAGATCTTCGAGGGAAACTGTCTACATTGGAGGGTCAATTAAAAGTTTTGGAGACACTGTATAGTCAGGACCCTAGTGTGGACGCACTCGCCCAGATTCGAGAATTGACTGAGGAATATCATAACTTTGCAGAGACGGAAATCAAATACTTGTCCAAATGTCATGTTGCTCGTGCCTATGGAGAGGGTGGTAGGCCGGGTAAGGCCCTGGCAGACAAATTACAGCAAAGGACGGCATATTGCCCCATAGATCACATTGTAGACGGCACCGGTGCATTGCATCATACTCATGAGGCCATTGTAGAGCAGTTCAAACAATTCTATGAATCACTATTCTCCACTAGAGGGAGCATGGAGGAGGACGACATATCGGACTACCTCCAAGACACAGCCATTGGGTGGTTATCGGATGGCCACAGGAAATATCTCGAGGTGCCCATAGATGATAAGGATATCAGAGAGGCCATACTGTCTCTTCCTAACAATAAGGCCCCAGGGCCTGACTGCGGAATTTTATAAGCATTATGCAGACATTCTTGTGCTGCATCTATTGGAACTATATGCTGAGGCTCATGATACTGGATGCCTTCCCCCCACTCTCCGTCAAACCGTTATCATTACACTTTTAAAGCGCGATAAACCCAAAGAGAGCTGCGACTCATATCGCCCTCTCTCGTTAATAAACCTAGATGCCAAAATCCTTGCAAAAGTGTTGGCCACCCGGTTGCAGCCCCTGATGCTCCTTCTGGTGCGCCCCGACCAGTCGGGGTTCATTCCCGAGCGCTCCACCTCCCTCAACCTCCGCTCTCTGTTCGCCATGGTTCATGTGTTAGATCCTGATTTGCCTACGGTCGCTGTGCTTCTTGACGCGGCGAAAGCCTTCGATTCCATTGAATGGCGTGGTCTCTTTTTCATGCTGTGCCGTATGGCTTCCCGCCAGTATATATTAGGTGGGTTCAAATACTGTACACTGATGTCTCGGCGAGAGAGAGGGTTGGTGGGGTCACCTCGGATTCCTTTCCTGTGCAGAGAGGCACCCGACAGGGCTGCCCCCTGTCCCCTCTCCTTTTCGCCCTCATCCTAGAACCCTTAGCGTGCAGAATCAGACAGGGGCACAGGGAAGCAGCCCTCTCCTTTCACAACCGACCTGTGGTGATCTCTCTCTATGCAGACGACATGGTCCTTTATGTCCGTGAGCCCGCTTTGTATCTTTCCCCCTTGATTCGTGAGTATATCAAATTTGGACTCTTTTCGGGCCTCAAAATCAATTGGGAAAAATCCACTATCATCCCCCTGACACAGGCTACCGTCTCCCCGCAACTAGAGTATACCCTTTTGTGGACGACCGAGCCAGTGAAGTACCTTGGGGTATGGGTTCATCGGGACCCGGTAGTTGTCGTGAGGGAAAACTATGGCCAGGCTTACACCACACTCTCAGAACAGATTGACAGATGGGTAGGAATGCCCTTTTCCCTCTCTGATCGTATAGCTCTAATTAAAATGATTATCCTTCCGAAGTTACTGTACTTATTCTGCAATGTCCCCATCCGACTAACGCAGCATTTTTTTAAACAACTCCGCACACAGCTACTGAGACTTGTATGGGGGATCAAACAGCCTAGGATAAGCTGGCACGCCCTGACACAAACATTCGACAGAGGAGGCATTCAGGCTCCTGACTTTTATGTGTATTATTTGTGCGGTCAAGCGCAATATGCCTACTTCTGGTTTAAACCACATGATTTTTGGCCTCATGTGGCGTTGGAGGAAGGTGATGCTCATCCCACGCCGCTGAAGGGAATCCTCACTCATGTCCAACGTCGCATGCCCAAGTGTGAGATTAACACTATTGATGTCACAGTACACGCCTGGCAAGAGATTGGGGGAAAACCAACAGCTTCCCCTTATACGCACCTGCCATGCCATTGCACGGTCACGCCGCCCTTTCGATAGGGCAGGAACGAGGCCCCTTACAGACACTTAGCGAGGTAGGCATAACGCATCTGGGTGACCTCTACATAGACGGACCATATTCCACTGATGACGACTTCGCATATGTAGAGCACCCCACACCACTCTTTCACTTCACCAGATTTCGCTTAGGCCAAGCGATGAAAGCCCATTACACCACATTTCCCATCGAGCCGCACGTGTCTCAGGCCCTACAGTTGGTGATAACCACTCCCAATAGGAAGAAACTGATTACTAGATTATACAAAGCGATACAAACAGACACACCGACATTCCCCGATAAGAGTCTGGCTCGCTGGAACTCGATTCTGGCCACTACGATAACCGAGACTATATGGGTACAAATCTGTACTCTGACGGGTAAACTGACCTCTAATAACAACCTTCGCATTATTCACCTCAAGTGCATACACCAGGTCTATCACTCACCTCAGAAATTGCACAAACTGGGTCTCCGCGACTCATCCAGTTGTAGGAGGTGTGGATATACTGAGGCAGACTTCTTACATTTAGCATGGCACTGTGGAGCTGTACACAGGTACTGGGTACAGGTCAACGCATTGTTGAACAAGATGACGGGTCAGGTTGTGCCATGTACGCCGCTGGAATGTCTTCTTACCTATACCCCCCAATGTAAGTCTCTAATAGGTCATTTTGTGAGGGTGGCTTTGTTGCTGGCCAAAAGACACATTCTGTTCACATGGGACTGTAAGCTAAAACCTAATGTACAATTATGGCTCAAGGACATGGCCTACTGCCAAGAACAGCTGGAACTGCATGCCGAAGAGTTGCCATCAAGGTCCAAACCCAAGGACATCTGGGCCCCCTTTAGGGAATATCTGTGGTCTCAAATGGAACAAACCTCTGAATAATTATACAACAGACTACTATTGCAATGTTATCAAGCAACCTTTACTTCACCGATCTGGCTTTGTGTATGTGGCTTTTTATTGAATCATTGACAACATCTGTTCGATATGCGGCTATTGTTTGTTCTGCTGTACACTCTAGTTCTGTTTTTCTTGAAAAGAAGTCATTGCACTGTACCGCTGTATTGTGACTGCACCATGTACTTTCTGAGTAATGCTTCCAATAAACAGATTTTTTTTAAAAAGGACAGCTAGAGACAAAATATCCTGCACACCGCGGTGTGGCCTGTGGCCGGTTTCAGAGCCGCGGCCTTGGTGCCTGGGCCAGGCGGCCCGTGACCTGGAGTGGAGAGACAGCAGCGAGTGGCACTGGATCGGGTGAGCTACACGATCGATGCCACAGCGGGACCGAGCGAGCGTAGGTCAGCGCCCCCAGCCCTCAGCAACTCACATCGCGGACCGGCTCTAGCGTCGGCCGCGAGATAGGCCCACCTCGACATCCGGAGGCCGTACTGACAGAGCGGGGCCTGTCGATCATCAGCCGCGATCGCAGGGGGCAGCGCCATTGGTGAGGGACAGCGCATCGGAGTGGGGCCCCGGTCCTCTTCGATTCAAACTGCAGGAGGCGGTTTGTGGTGCGCCAGTAGTTCCCCACTCGGCCCCGGCTTGAGACCAGAAGCAGCACATTAAGGAGGACAACAGGTGCAGGCAGGCCACCACGCTCACGCACTCAGTAAGCCCCTCGAAGCACTTGGGCGAGGAACCGGAGCCTGCACGGACTAACCACCCGGGCAGCCCAGCCTTGATGGTGCAACATTGGATTGAGGCCATATTTTTGCATGCAGAGAGGCACCTATTGCCCACATTTGTGGCAGCAAGTCAACCCAGGCAGTGAGCCTGAATCAGCCTCCTATATGCAATTTGAAGATAACACGAGCCCTCATGCCTAGATCTGGACAGTAGGTGCGACCCCCGGACCGAAGTGCTTTCTACCCACGGAGCTGTTGGGGTATATTAGGGGCTGGGGCCCACGGATAATGCAGCACGCGCTGTTGCCTAAGGGCGCTGGCCATCCCTAGCGGCACGATATTGGAAAGATCCTTCGAGGCCCTAGCGTGCTTAGGCACCACACTATCTCCATCGGCAGCAGCTTGATCGCCCTGTTAGACCCCTTAGGAGTTGCTGGTGTGCTGCACCTGGACCCAGCATTCTGAAGAGTGCAGCGAGTGCAGCCCCCGAGGTGGAGCGCTATCATTCCCACAGCTCCCCCTGGGCTGCGCTTTGGGCTGGGGCCTACCCCTACCATAGCAATTGTACCATCTCCAGAGCCAGCTGTCGCCTCTCGCTTGCACACAGGGATCACGAGCAGGTTTGGTACATCAGCGGTACTTCCTGCTTGGCGCAGTGAAGCTACGCTCTGCTGCATCTCCATTTTGCGCACCTTACTCGGCGTGCCAGCGCCATGTCTTCCACTCGGGGCAAAAAAGGACAAATCCCTCGAAGAATTCTTCGCTCGTGCCCTGAGCGGGTGACGTCGGACTTCCAGATGCCAGGTGACACTGCCCCAACACAGTCCGGTGCCCCAACGGAGGAGCCAGTGACACTTGCCTTCCTGGAATCTTTATTCTCAGCCTTGCGGGACGACCTGCATACCATGAAATGGGATCTCACAGCAGACCTTAACCCCTTCAGTGCTAATGACAAGGGTAACTCGTCATGGAGTTTCCATTGATTTCAATGGAAAGTGCATGCGGAGCCATAAAACACCTTAGCATCCAAGTGGTTGAAGATATCCGGAAAGAAATGGATGCATAGGAGAGGGAGTGGTGACACTGGAGGACAAAAGCGATGCCCAGGACACTGAGATGTCCGTTCTTCAATAGGAAGTTCTCAGTATACATGACCAGCAGGTGGACTTACAAACCCACCTTGAAGATCTGGAGAATCGCTCACACCGCCACGTCAGAATTCGCGGGGTGAAAACCAATGAGGAGGCGGGCGACATCTTCACCTATGTATGTGAGCTCTTCAATCATGTCTTGAGTAACCCTCCGGACACCGATATCAAAATCGACAGGCTCACAAGGTAGGCCCTCCTCGCTCTGCAACAGCCCCTCCTGCAGACATTTTAGTCTGCGACCAGGACTTTCGCACCAAGGAAGAAATCCTTCGCAAGGCCAGAGCACTACACCCAATCGCGTTCAGAGATCAGACACCGGTCCTCTATCAGGACCTTGTGGCTCTCACGCTACAACAGAACAAGGCCTTTCGATCCATCACTGATGCCCTATGCCAACGCAATATAAGTACTCCTGGGGGCACCCATTCCGCCACATCTTTTGAAAGGACGGCAAACTCTACCAACTCCGCTCCTTGTCGGAAACAAGTAAATTATTAGGAATTGATATTCCGGAGGAGGATGAAGGCAGTGGCTCTCCGGAACGTGGGTCGGGAGACACACGACCTCGGTGGAGACAGCAGAGAAGTCGGCGCCGGACAACCGCCCGAACCCCGCCGAGATCATGAAAGGACAACAGGTTACACTGGAAGCCTTGCCGGAGGCCCTCGCCAAGACAAAGACCTTGTGAATGGGCCTAGAACAAGTACTCTTTATGTTATACCTCGGGCAGCTTGGGGGGGAGATGGGGGGTGAAGTTGGCCACATTTTACCCCTACAAACTTTTCCTCTGATCATCCATGGATGATGGACAATTATCTGGACTTCTGGTTTGCTTAGGCACCTGTTGCGCCTCTTTTCCTTTTTTTTCTCTCTCTTAAAAAATGTTTCTTTTTTTTTCTCGAGGGATTCCTTTTCTCCTTTGGTCCTCTTTTCTTCTTTTTTGGGGCCTCCTTTCCACTGCACTCAGCTTTTCTCACTTGCACATGGCTATGTGGGGCGTTTCTGCTCACCATACTTGGGTTCTCCATTCCTTTCCCAGTAGATTACGCCTTGCTGCACACCACATTTTTGTTGACCTAGATGCCATCTAACACCCTGAAAGTCCTCACACTGAATGTGAGAGGGCTCAACAACCCTATCAAGCGAAGGGCGATTCTTGCATATTTAGAAAGCACGGGTGCGGACATTTGTCTCTTGCAGGAGATGCACTTGCTGCTGAAAGATTGTCACAGGCTTCGGTCCCGCACTTTCCCAACACAATTTTTCTCTTCTGGACCCTATAAGACCGCAGGGGTGGCCATTCTCATTTCCAAGACTTTCATAGGGAAGGTAGTACAGAATGAGGCCGAAATAAATGGCAGATTACTTATCTACCAATTCACGATAGGGGGGCACAAGCTAATCACAGGGTCTCTTTATGCTCCAAACAAGGGACAGGAAAGCTTCTTGCATGATGTGCTCAGCTAAGCTATAGATACCCCAGAGCGCAAAATCCTCTTAGGAGGCGATCTCAATTTAGTCTTTGACAATGAGATGGACAGATCGGCGCAGCGCACTGGCCAGGTAGGGGCCCTTTCCCGCTCTCGGCTCTCTAGATTAGAAGACCTTGGATTGGTGGACCTAAGGAGATGCTACCACCCCCGTTCCCGGGAATACTCTTATTATTCTTATGCCTGTCTAGCTTATTTTCTGTGCACTAAACCCATTCGGGACATCACGACCTCCACTGACATTCTTGTTACAGCCTTGTCCGATCACGCCCCTGTGGTGGCCACATTGATGCTTCCACCGATCCAACAGCTGCTGCGGCGGTGGCGCCTCTGCGACACCCTTCTACACTGTATTGATGTTGTCAACCAGATACAGCGTGCCCTTTAGGACCACATATCACATAACAATAACCCGACACTCCCCAGTCCACGAGGTGGGGAGCCCCGAAGGCAGTAATTAGAGGCAAATTCAGTGCCATTTCCTCTGCAGATAACGCTGAGCGTAAGCACAAGCGAGAAGAAGCTTCCAAGAAAGTACATGAGCTGGAACAATTGCATCAAAGCACCGGGGCCCCACAAACTTGGCGTCAACTGACCTTGGTCCGGTCAGAGCTAGCGGCCACTCCTTTTATATCAGACCAGGGAGGTAAAGTACATACAGAGGACTCTGCCATTGCCAACACTTTTTGGGATTTCTACGCTCGCCTGTATGGTGCGCAACACCTGGAGACGGAAGACATTAACACGTACTTGACTCAGGCTTGTCTCCCCGTGCTGGGCCCAGGACAGGCTGAGTATATAGAAAAGGAGATCCGTCCGGCCTGAAAGTAGCCAAATCCCCTGGTCTCGACGGCTAACCAGTAGCATTTTATAAACAATTTTGCCCCACGCTTGCTTCACTTCTCATCCGGCTCTTTCATTTGTTCGCGACCACGAGAGCGATCCCTCTATCCATGTTAGAAGCTGCAATCGCAGTCATCCCTAAATCAGGGAAAGACAAATTGCTTTGTGGGGCCTACAGGTCCATTTCTCTTTTGAATATCTACTTGAAGCTCTACACTGGGATTCTAGCAGTGCGGCTGCCTCCTTACATGCCCAAACGTATAGATCCTGATCAGGCCGGTTTCATCCATCAGAGGCAGACCAGTGACCACACGAAGAGAGTTATGCATCTCATAGAGAAGGCCTCTCGCATTTCAGGAGATTACATACTCCTTACTATAGATGGCGAGAATGCCTTTGATTGCATCCACTGGCCCTACCTGGAGCAGGTGCTGTCCCACATTGACCTTGGGGAGATGATGAGGACTCATATTCTTAATTGTTACTGCTCCTCTGCGGCAACGGTGAGGGTTAATGGGCACACGTCCACTCCATTTTCCATCAGCAGAGGCATTCAACAGGGGTGTCCTTTGTCGCTCCTGCTCTCCGCTCTCTACATAGAGCCCCTGGCACAGAGGGTCAGGGAACACCTGCAGATCATTTGTATACGCTTTGGTGGCGATACCCACACACAAGTTTGTATGCGGACAATGTTCTGGTCACTTTGACAGAGCCGACGACTGCTCTGGGAGCCTTTTTGGAGGAGCTGGACTCCTTCGCGAAGGCCTCAGGTTTTAAAATCAACATAACAAAATCTACAGCTCGGAATCTCTCGCTGTCGCCCCAAGCACTGACGGAAATCCAGGCTCGACACCCCCTGTAATGGTCAAGCGAGACGGTCCCTATTCGAAAATTCAGTTGGCCCCTACCTTACAGGACATCAGGTCTATTAATTACTCCAAACTGCATTCCCAAATTCGCTCAGATCTACAGCGCTGGAAACACACCCAATTTCATGGCTTGGGTGCGTTGCGGCCATTAAAATGACGATCCTCCTTAAATGTCTATTTCAGACGCTACCGCTGGAGCCCCCTTCCGGGTGGCTCCACCGGGTTCAGGCAGAGCTCTCCCTTTTCATCTGGCAGGGTAGCAAGCAATGAATGAAAAGAGCCATTAGCTTCCTTCCACCCAACGAAAATGTCCTAGGAATTCCAGACCTCATGCTCTACTACTAAGCGGCACAACTCAGGTACTTAGTTGAGTGGAGCCGTGCGGAATCAGAGAAACACTGGCTCTTCCAGGACCACGCAGTGGCAGGTACCTCCCTCATGAAGATTCCCTTCCTTAAAAAACCACAGCAACCACCTAATCTCTGTGCCTCCTATGTGACACACACTATTCTCTCGGTCTGGGATCAGACTAACAGACATCATGGGCTGATGACTTTCCCTTCGCCGCGCATGCCACTTTATGACAACTCTGACTTTAGTCCTGGGATGGAGGCAACATCCTTCTCACTGTGGAGAGACTCCAGCTGGCGCGCATTAGGCGTCCTTTTTGACGCAGAGGGCATCATCCCCTTCTCACAGCTGCACACCGACTATGGCCTTCCTGAATCTGAATGCCTGCGTTACTTAGAGCTGCGACATTTGGCTCTGCATCCCGACAACAGATCCCAGGCGCACAGATATCTCAACCAATATGAACGGTGGCTAATTACACGGTCCTCGGATAAAAAACTGATCTCAGACTTATACAAAATGCTCCTGTCCCGTTACACTCACGCAGTCCTGCATGCTGGGAGAAAGACCTGGGTCGTGACTTAAGTTGTAAAGAATGGGAAGGAATATGCTATAAGGCGCATCACACTGTGAGTCATATAGGCCTTACTGAGACCCTTACCAAGCTAGCGTATTATTGGTACTACACCCCTGAGAGGCTACATCGCGCAGAACACACACAAAGCCTGAATTGTTGGAGAGAGTGCGGGAAGGTGGGAACACTGGTCCACCTTTAATGGGAATGGGACATTTGCAATCCTATTGGATGCAGGTGTTGGATGAAATTGATAAGTACCTTGACACATAACTCCCTCGGCTCCCGGAATACATGCTCCTGGGTATCCCTAACCTGCTCACATAACCCTTGAAGTCTAGAAGAGGGCGACAGATAGCAATAGCGCTTGGCACCGCCACCCAAAACGTACTACTACATTGGAGGTCTTTACGCATTCCAATACACATGGGGTGGCTCCACCGCTTGTGGCATATATTAGGCATGGAAAAGATCTCACTTACAGTAGCTGGGAAAGGTTCGACGTTCAGCGAATTGTGGCAGCCCTTTATAATCCTTTTAGCTCAGGACTTCAGGGAGCTGACCTGCCCCAGATACGTACGCCTCTTGCAACTTACCACCTAGTGGATTCAGCTCTAAGGGAAATTGGCGTTTTCGCCCATGAACACTTGCATTACAGAGGACAGAGGAGGGTGGGGGTAGGTCTGTTTCATGTTCTATTATTGTTGGATTAATCATTAATGTATAATGCCAACCTCACGCTGATGGGCTCGCGCAGGCCGTTGCTACAAGCTATTGTCTATTGTTGCATTTACTATTGTGTTTGGCATTTGCTTCAATAAAAAGATTTAAACCATGAAGTTAGCTGAGCTGGCCCTCAATCAAGCTGAATTCGACTTCTGCAGCTATACAAATGAAAAGAATGCAGGAAGTCCTAAACATAACAACTTTCTCAGTCTGTCCTAGCATCATCCACCTTTGTCCTTGACGAGATCACCATCATCTGTGGGAATCAACCCACCAGCCCAAATTTAACTTGCCATTAAAGTCACCAAAGAGTATTACCCTGCCACCTAGAGTCCAGCATAAAGTGACCCCTGAAGATAATTGATAATATATGATACACCCATCAAATCCAGAGAAATTCCAAACCTGATACATCCACCAGATGTGGAGAAATACCATTTCTGAAAAGAATAGTATAGTCCCTGATCAGAGGTCCTGCAACTGATTGTGCAACTTAGCTTCAATGACCATAAAGTTGCATGAACCAGTCTTACATTTCACGGTTGAAAGAAACAAAGTTAACTGTTGCCAATACAATCAAAC
Organism: Lissotriton helveticus; assembly: GCF_964261635.1. Taxonomy (NCBI): domain Eukaryota; kingdom Metazoa; phylum Chordata; class Amphibia; order Caudata; family Salamandridae; genus Lissotriton; species Lissotriton helveticus. Next base: position 1,492,197,450 of record NC_136061.1, on the reverse strand, counting down.
CCCCTGAAGAGCAGCCCTTCTCTGGAGGTAGAGGATACAAAGATAATCCGATAACCTTCTGAAAGAAAAATGTACATCAACCATGTAACATGAAAGCAAATTTGAATGGTAGGAATCATGGGAGACCGGTTTGGGGCATTGGCCCTAGGACGAGGGTTGGTCACTACTAGGATCTTGCAACACTGCTAAATTCCTCACGGACGGTGGCTGGCCAGAAAAGTATAATGGCCAAAGAAACAGATCCCAAGCCCTCCAGACAGGGCAAAATGGACCACTATGCGAAGGTGGTGACCCCCCCCAGCAGACACTGATCGGATCACCCCCAACCATGCTGGATAATGCAGCAATGCTACTAGCAATCCAATCCTCCTGAAAGCCTTAAAAGGGAAGATCGGAGAGGTCCTGCAAGAAGTATCCCTGTTACAGCAAGGCTTGCAGAACATATCAGAGAGGGTCACTACGACGGAAACTAGATACTTGGAGGTGGAGGATGTAACTCAAGGCCTACGGAGAGAAGTGTCGGAGCTCAGTGCTACAGCAAATAACCTGCACTGGAGGGTAGAGGATGCATTAAATTGTACTAGGAGGAACAATCTATGCTTTGTGGGCTTCCCAGAAGGGGTCAGGTGTTGCAATACATGGGATTTTCTGAATATATGGCTGCAAGCTTCCCTCCCATCGGAACAGTTCTCCTCCTGCTTTATTATAGAATGTAAATCAACAATAAGTCAAAACAACAGTTTCCCTTTGGGTTGTTTGAAAGCACACGGTTTCTAACTCATATCACATACATGTCAAGCACACTTATATCACCAGGGAGTGTCACAAAATCTCCAAAGCTAATATATCAATGTTTTATTCAAAGTAGTTCCACTAAAAAATTATAAAAAATGATGCATTAAAAACATGTGTAATTGACTGCAAGTTTAAGAATTCATATACACAAATGTATACATATAAACTCAATACGGGAGAATGTGAAAGACATTGAAAATTTGTCCTTTACAGCACTAATCCAATAAACATTCCATGATCAAAACATCATTATGTACAATTCTTTCTTTTGACCAAGACTGATTAGATTTAGTGCTTTTCTAGCGTGATACGTTTCGGTGGTTGATGTTCCTACCACCTTCTGAAGGCAAAAATATTTGGTGTCTCCCAATTATTTTAACAAAGTTGGTAACATGATTAAAATTAGTTCTCTAAGAATCTGGCTCCTCAAAATGGACGGGCCACAGGTAATACGTCCCACAGTTTCGATAAACAGAACTCTCACTGAGCCTGTGGACTAGTAGTGCAGGAGGGAGATTATATATACGATTCAAATAATCTGTACTCATGGGACAGGCTAGTCTCCAGGATTTTAACTTTCCTTGCTGCACTCAATCTTCTTGCAGTTAAAGCCAGTTGCGTGTTGTCGGGACTAAACAGTCTCCGACATGCACTGGTCTGAATTTCCAAAGATTTGGTGTCCTGTCCCTTTGGTAAAGGAGGACCCCTCTAATATTTTTTGTTATTATAGAATGTGTCAACAGGGCATTGAATGCTAGACCGCCCCCGAAGGCCTCCCTACGTCCATGAATAGCACATTGACATGATATTGGGAAATGTCCGCAGCTTGGGAGAGGTCCGTTATGAAAACTCTAAAATTCCCAGATTACTCCCGAAAGGTACAGGAGCAGTGACGCACATTCGACTCTGTCAAAGCTAAACTGAGAGCCCTACACCTGCACTATATGTTGTTGATTCCAGTGGAGCTCAAAGTCATATTTGAGGGCAAGAAATTTTTCTTCCAATCGCCAGATAAGGCTTGGAGTTAGCTGGAGAAGCTTCCACCTCTAAGAAGGGTTGTGCAAGAACAATCTAATAGGGGTGCCCCTTGCCCAGAGGGGGGAGACCTAAGACATGCTGACCCAGGAAGAAAAGACGGAGCTGAGCTGATATGCCTTAGCACAAAGGGATCCCGTTGACGGAGCGGCAATGGGAAGGGAGGCCGATAATGTCCTCAGACACCAAGGGAGAATCACCACTGACCCCCAAAAAGTCTAAACCTGCTCCGGAGCAGAGTAGCCAGACCCTAGATGCCATGGAAAGAGAACTGTCCTCAGACACAGATTACCCGCACCGTGGTAAAAGAGATAGCACTACTGGAACAGGACCAAATAGGCACTGCATCCCCCGTAAGGGATGGCACAATGGAACACAATGAGCTTGTCAACTGAATAGTAATACTGAGCTAATATTGAAACTAATGGGGTTGATTGGAACCCCTCTGCAACCCCTCCAAAGCTCTCAGAGGCTTCTAGGAGAATGTTTGCATTCTATTCTCCTGTTTTCTTTTCTTTTTTTCCCTTTTGACTGTGGTTCTAAGTTAACCATTATTGTTTCCAGTATTGGGAAGTTGTGAGTTATTAATTGACAGAGGGCTACATACCTCTCATACTGTCTTCATACACACATTTGCACGCACAGGCAAACAGAGATACACTTACTGATTCCTACCAGAAGGCACCGCACAACTCATTGGAAGACCCGCCATGCATGCTGCTGACCTGGAATGTGGTCTGGGAAAAAAATTAAAAGGGGTTTGGTGGTGCAATACATTAAGAAAATGTCGCCCAATATAATTTTTGTTCAGGAAACCTACTTTCAGGGGTCACTCTACAGATTTCTGGGGAAGGGTCCTACACCACCCTTGCACATGCAGGATTCTCCAGAGGGGTGGCCATTTTAATCAGTAAGAACTTCCCCTTTCTGGTAACACAAACCTGGGTGGATCCAAATGGTATATATGTAGGAGTACAGGGATACAGGGAATGGGACGAGATGACCCTGCTGAGTGTATAGGTCCCCTCCCGAGACTTCAGGCATCTACTATGGCAAAGATAATGGATATTCATTTAGATTCTACCTCCACACTACATATTGTAGGCAGGGACTTCAATGATGGCATGACCCTGATCTCGACATAACGGGTAAACAGGCTATATGCCCCTGCCCTAAAAATACTGCACTGGCACTATTTGTGGGCAGACAGGGACTCGTTGACCACTGGTGATGCATGCATCCTGCAGATAGGAAGTACTCTTACTTCTCAGGGGCTAATAGCATTTACTTGAGACTAGACTATATCTTTGTACCCAAGGAGAAATTGGGGAGATATATCAGACTGATTACCCGGCGAGAGGCCTGTTTGATCACTTACCCTTGCTGGTCCAGGTGGTAAGCTTGAGGGACAGGCATAATACAGGGTGGAAGCTAAACACCTGGGACCTGAAAGGCAGGGAAGTAGCATGCATACTCAGGATTGACACAGAGCTCTATGTTATGGAAAATGAAGGGTCTGTAGGGTCCAAGATTGTGTTGTGGGGAGCGTATGAGACAGTGGTCCGAGATAGAGCCCAGAACTGAATTGCACATATAAAAAAACAAGAGGTGGTGGAGATCGAGGGGTTAGAAAATTAGATCCTGCAGATCGAAGGGTCCCCAGGGACAGAGGCTGATCCTCTGGTTCTTGAACATATTACAATTCTACAACCAGAATATTGGGACTTAGCACAAGAAGGGGTCAAGAAACATATGATGCCCTTGCTGCACCATCTCTATGAAATGGGAGACAAGGCCGGGAGGCTCCTGGCATGGGTGAGTAGGCGGGTACGGAAGCTCGCTGGATATGGACAATTCTCACCCCCACTGGGGTAGCTTTGGACACTGGCACCCTCATTGTTAACAAAGTCGCCCATTATTATGAGGAATTTTAAAGGGCTTGATCGCTTCATGGCTCAGATGCTAGTGCACAATTTTTGGCCACAATTCCCACTCCGGTGCTGGCTGCGGAAGCCCATGACTCCCTAGAAGAGGAGCTAACATTGAGTGAAATACAGGCCGCCATAGTCAAACTGAGATCTGGGAAGACCCCAGGGCCCCATGTGATCCCCGTAGAATTCTATAAACCATATGCGAATATACTAGGGCCCCACCTATTGAACCTGTTCATAGTAACCAGGGATTCCGGAGAACTTCCCCTTGAACTGCGGAGAGCCACTATTGTGGCTCTCCCAAAGAAAGGCAAACCCAGGGACAAATGCGATTCCTATCATCCAATTTCCTTAATTAATGTTGAGACTAAAGAAATAAAGAACGGTGATGGATTAAACCCAGATCAGTTGACTGGGGGTGAGTGTTTGTATTGTCAACGCTCCGTCCATCACCACCTTTGGTTTTTCTTTGTTCGCCCTAAGTTGGCAGGGTATGCTCAGACGTGAGTCCCTTGCTCACTTTGCCACTGGATTCAAGCAAGCCCGGCTGAAGACGGCTGTAATGCCAGAAACCGGTCCTGGGAAGCTTGATTCCGGTCCAGCGAAGATATGGCTTGGCAGTTCGGGCTGGACTGTTCCCATGAGGCACAGGGTCAGACTGATTTGCATACGGCCATGTCTGAACTGGGGTGGCGGAGTGAGCTAAAGAACGGTGATGGATTAAACCCAGATCAGTTGACTGGGGGTGAGTGTTTGTATTGTCAACGCTCCGTCCATCACCACCTTTGGTTTTTCTTTGAGACTAAACTACTGGCCACAGTCTTGGCCACTTGACTACTTCAGGTAGTTACTCCCGGATATACCTGGATCAGTTATAATTTATGTCCGGGAGGTCGACTTGCCTTAATGTGAGACACATGCCTAATAGGCTAAATACATTACAGACGCGCTAGACACCACTTGTCTTTCTCTCCCTAGACGTCAAGAAAGCACTTTTTGCAGTCCACTGGCCCGTCCTTGAACAGATGTTATTGAGATTTGGCTTTGGCACCCAATTCAGTAAGTGGGTGTCCGTGCTCTGTAAGAACCCAGTTACAACAGTCAGGGTTAATGGGAAAACCTCTACCAAATTCCCAATCTGTAGGGGAACTAGACAAGGTTGCCCCCTGTCCTCACTTTTATTTGCCCTAACATTTGAAATCCCTGGCGAGTGCGGTGCGGTTACACCCCTGGGTTGGAGGGGTCCATATCTCAACTGCTGATGACTAGAGAGAACACATATCACTGCATGCTGGTGATATACTCTTATATGTCACTGACCCGGCGACTACTATCCCAATGCTCTTTCAATTATTGTGGGGACTATGGGGACCACTTGGGTTATAACATTAAATGGGATACGGCTTTCAATATTTAGGGATATTTGTTACATCACAAAAGGAGCTCTGTGCGAGCTGCAATGTGGTGAGGGTTCGCTAAGATTGTCAGGCAGCTGTCGTACGGTGGAGGGGCTTGCCTCTCTCACTTATGGGTGGGCAGCCCTATTCAAAATTATTACACTCCCCAAACGTTCCGCTATGCACTCCAGAATTTCTATTAATCGGTCTCCCAGACAGTATCACTAAGATTAATGGGAAACTGAGGACCCTGCTTTGGGATGGACGACACCCGTAGATTTTGCTCAAAATACTACAGCATCATCAATATGATGGGGGTGCTCACACTCCCAGATATCGAAGGATACTACTGGGCGGCCCACCTGATACATATAAACAATTGGATCCATGCCCCAAAGGACCACTCAAAGTTTTGACTTGAACGTGTTCTGCTGGAGCACAAAGCCCACCTACATTATCTTTATGGAGGGAGGAGCACCCGGACGTTGCCATTGGCAACAAATGTCGCAGTGGAAGTTTGGGGCAAAGCCATGAAGGCATTAGGTTGGGCCCACAATATCACCAGGGAATCACCCCTCTGGAAAGGGAAGTGGCTGCTGGATTTTGCGAAATTGTGTGGATTTGAACTGTGGGATGCCATTGGCATCTCTAACCTGGGCGATATCCTAGAACAGGGCAAAATTCTACCCATTTCCATGCTGCAAAGGGAATTCAGTGTACACCTGACCCAATTTCTAAAATATGCACAATTGAGGCATGCCTGGCATGCCAAAGAGTTAGAATGGGCAGAGCTACCTGAATACGCCCCATTAGAGGGTTGAATATTAATGGACGAACTGGGAATGGGACTAGTCTCTGTCACATACAGAACAATTAAAAATAATATGCCGATACCTTGGGCTGATTGTCTTAGAAATGCCAATCGGATGTGGGAGACCTTGAAGACAGAGTGGGAGGTGGCACTGATGCACCCGTGCGAGGTTGCTATCAAATTGTGCCTACACCAGATACAGTACAAAATCCTCCACAGGGTTTACTATGATCGCCATAAGTTGCACACTATTGGGAGGGCGCCTGCTCTGAACTGCCTGTGATGTAAGACGCTATAGGGTCTTTTATTCACAAAATCTGGGAGTGTCCCCGGATAAGATTATACTGAACAACAATCCTCCTGAAACTTTCTAGCATTTTGGTGATTTCACTTCCACTTGAACGCGGTTTGTTCTGCTGGGGATCACAACAGATGTAGATGTCCTGTGCTTTAAATTGCTTTTTAGGTCATTGGCTTTGGTGGTGGTCAAGTAATGGACAGCGTCAGAGGTACCCTCCAACAATGGCAACAGGGCATGGGCCTCTACATATATTAGTGGTAGAGGTTGTCCGTGCAAGTTTTGTAAGATATGGGGGTGGAGGAAAACTTATTATGGGCTGGGTCCCTGGAGAGAGACCTTGGTGTGATATCGGGTAAGACTCCCAGTCAGAGTTGATTGCTATGAGATTGTCCTGCATTGTCTACTGTGCACTATTTTCTATCAATGATGTGCCTCCGGGTTCTGAGAAGCATTTAAAGCACGCTATTGCAGCATTGTTTATCACTATCAGCTAGGCATTGCCAATAATACATGAAATAGGCAACTGCTTTGCCTTTGTTGGCTTAAGTATCTAACTGAAAATTGAAAATATAAACATATTTATGAAAACAAATAGTGGCACTTTCCAACTATGTAGGGAAGTAGGAACAACCATTGAAGGTATGATGTTGGATACTTTGTCATGAAAGAAATCAGATAATAGCTCACTGAATTATTGGGAAGGAGGTACGTAATAGTCTTTGCTGGTGAGAAAGATAAGGGTACGCAAATTAAAAAAACTCCTTGGTGAAGTTGGATGATGATATTTCGGCACCGTAGGTAGAGTGGGCATCTCTCAAAGCTTTTTTTATAGCTGTTTGAAGGCAGATATATATGTTATTTTATCAGCAGGAACATAATCCTCTCTCCAGGCTCACTCAAGTTTTTAGAAAGAATGCTTGATTAAGGAAAGATCGTTTGTGTATCAAGGTGTGTAGGGGAATTGAAAGGCAAGAGGAAGGAGCATCGGGGTACGGAACGGGTCTCATCATCATCATCATCAACAGTTGGATTGGCCCCGGAATCAGTTGGCCCTGTTGTTGCAGAAGGAGTTCATGATAAATCAGTCATTACGAATGCCACTTCATCTGTTTTTTTTGCTGACCAGGAGTCACCTGGTCATGTTCGCTACAACCTGTGGCCCAGAAAACAGCACAGTACCCCCGACGAACACGGCAGGAAATAGGGAGAGTCTCGAGTACTAGGGTATTGCTGAATTAGTTTGGGGGTGCTGAGCGAGACACTGGACTGAACACATTGAGAGCTGGAATATCGTAGTGCTCTGTTCAGAAAGAAAGAAAGACTAAGAAGCTCAAGAGGGGCCCAGGTTGCAACTGTATATAAAATCATTGCAAAGACCTGTCTTCTTTTTGATGAATGATAGGAGCCTGCCTGTGAGGCTTTAGACGGACACAGGAAAGAAGTACCCTCTGGCAGGTTGGACTGAGTCCCTTAGTGTAGTTTGGACTTTTAGCTAGAATGTATTCCTTTGGTCACTTTATTCCTGAGGAGGAACGCCCCCTTGCTCCTCGATATATGCCTACTTATGTACCCATGTTTTCTTCTTCGACAACGCGTGCGAAAGTCGCTTTTGTGATCACCATTGCAGCACTTTTTATCATAATAATGAGTGTATTTTTATATTTAGAATTTCACCATCCTATGCATACTGTGTTAGGAACTTCCACTCCACCGACTGAGCATTACCTTGGCCCCTCATAAAGAAAGGCATCGTCAGACTTATGTTAAATATGTTAATAAACACAGATTGTGGGTTTGCTTAAATCAAACCGCACATCTCAAAAATAATGCCAATTTCAAAAGAGAATCCAATATTATTCCTGGCAACTGTGGCCGGGGTGCTATCAAGGTATCTGACACCTACCCACCGAGGCGTCAATTAGTCCTTGGATTCAGATGAATCCAAGGTCACACATAGATATACAACATACCTAAGCACACAATTAATATTATTTTTAAACAGAAGGGCGTGAAAGTATTTCTTCAGACTGATATACAATTTCTTTCTCCCGCCCTGTATCCTATACACATGTAGGTATCTTGATGGAGTTCACAATATAAAAAACAAATAGTCCAATCTGATCTTCTGTCTTGAGGTTTGTTTAATTTCCACAATTCACAAGAAGAACCATAACAGCCGACGCGCGTTTCGCCCACAGGGCTTTCTCAAGGCTGTAAATAAGATGTATATACATGTCTATCAGACACTGTATCGGTTTCAATCATATTGAAACATTTCATTCATCTAACTTGCATGCAAATTAACTTGTGAATAAGATTTAATCGGCCAAGTTTGTACATATGTGAAAAAATTTATATATACAAAAAAAGAGAAGAAAGAGAAGATAGAAACGAGAGAGAAAGACACCCTTGTGAGTGAGGTCTCTTGGAGATCGTCTAATTGTGCCGGTGGAACTTTGAAACAGTATGTCATAAGTGCCTAATGGAAAGGCAGCGCCTGTGACTAAGCGATAATTCATTATTTATTAGTTGTTAGCTAAGACCAGAGATGAGTACTTTGTCAGTCACCCTGTGTGGTAAGTCTGGGCCTCTTCCTGAAGAGGGTCTCACCTTCACGTAGTCACTCCAAGACCAATTAGTAGTAGAATCTGCACAGAATTGTATCTCCTGAATGTGACTGGCAGTTCGACTGTATCAAAAAACGTGCTTCTAGTTCAACAATAGCTGTTCATCTCTGCAGATACGGTCTGTAAGAGTATTGATATCATATTACTCAAACATATAAATCCGTGATATGTAAAGATACAGTCTGTTTCTCTATCTGTTTATGTATCTCTATATTTGATCAAGACGTGTATGTGTGTACCAAAAGTATGGCGCCAATATGCACGATACATGGTCAATACTCATATGTTTCATAAGATAAAACCTTGTTTTCCTAACAATCTATAAGTTATTGCGGCAAAAAGCTATCCATCATAGTTGCCACAAATTAAAACAATTCCCTTACTTGTAACTAAAAAATATCCTTACCATGAAAATATCATCTCTTCATTAGGTGAAATAGTCGAGGTGTAACACCATTTATCGTTATTAGCTTGTTAGTAAAGCCTCATCATATGTGGCATCAGGTCAACGTCGGATTTTGATAGATCCCCACCGTCTGTTGGCCAATGTTCCGGGGAATAGAGGGAGACAGAAAGTAAGGGTAACTAGATTAATACAATTGTGTTACTTGTCCTCCCATTTTGATAATTTAGAGCAAAAGTCGAGGCAGCACAAAAAATTAACGACTGCCATTTTTAGTTTGAGAATCCAGGTCGCACCGATATTTGGCGCAGAAACGAGTTACCCTCCGGCAAACTCCTAAGCGAACATTTGCGATATGTATAGTTCTTACCTCCTTGTCTTAATAAACGTTGTCCATAGCTTCACCGCCAAGTCAGCGCTGCAAGTTTTGTTTGTACCTCAGCCGGATCTCCCATTTCGCGGTTGTTTTTCAACAATCGGGACCGCCATGGTATGGGTAAACATGAAAAGCGGACTCGGTTTGTACCTATGCTTCACAGTCTGTCTGAATGTCGACAAAAGTAGGTCGCCATTTATAAATGTGTTGCCAATAACCGATTTCATACTCGGAATATCATTTACTTCTCTATATTTCACCTGTTACGTCATTATTTCTTGAAATTGTCTATTTATTTAGGGAATCGTTTAAAAACATTGAATAATTATTATTTAAAATAAAAATGTTGTTCATGCTCCATCTGCTATCTAAATTATAAAGGTGAGTGATAGAATACATATATGGTCGATGTATACTAGAATAATCCATTACTCACCCTTTACATCATGATTTTGATTAATACTCATAGCCTATGGTAAGGCTCGTTAATGTGGATGTTTTCGGTTTGCATCTGTTCCACCAGCGCAATTTACGCTCCCCAAGTGTCCATCATCCACCTTACAATCTGGAACATAGTTATCTACATGTAAACATATTTTTTGGGAGAGAAGACCCTCACATTATGTATACATACTTGTTATTCGTAACAGTAATTCATCCATATATTTCAAATCACATTAGACTTCAGTATGTTGTATATTGGTGCCCAAGTTGTTTGGTGCAACAAAGTCTTTTATTCAGCCTGTAGTCATATGTTTTAATTCATATCTGCTCACTATTGCATTTACGATCTGTGGATAGGGATCAATTAAAGGAATTCATGAAGATCTTTTAAAATATTGATACCATGTTCCACAGCACGCAATCTAACAATCCACAAACTCTCTGTTTTACGTAGGTGTGACACTCTGTCACCACCTCTTGGTCCCATATCAATACTCTCTATGCCATGCATACCGAGCCTGTGTAGATCATTTAGATTGTGTGTGTTATTGAAATGTACTGCCAGTGGATATTGGGGATTGTTGTTTTTTATGGCACGTATGTGCTCCTGAATTCGATCTTTGAGAGGTCTGATGGTACTCCCTATGTATATTTTTCCACACATGCATACAATGCAATAGATCACAAATTTAGTATTACAGTTAATAAAACTGTTTATATGGTAAATCCTTTTGGTATTGTACCTAAATTCCGTTTTCTTATGTAACCCAAAACAACATATATTGCAATTTCCACAGCAATATAAGCCTTTTTGTGTTCCACCTAACCAGTTCTCTTTCCTTAGAGGTGGTATAAAACTTGGACACAAATGTTGTCGAAGTGTTTTACCTCTTGCGTGTGTGATGACTGGCTTGTTGCCAATTGCAGTATTTAGATCTGAGTCATGGGTCAGAAGATGCCAATGTTTCTTCAGTATTTTAAATACGTCCGTGCTGGCACTAGAATAAGGTGCAATAAAATTCAATTTTTTGAATTGTTTTCTTTTTTGTCTACTGTTTTTGCTAGACAGCAGGGTCGATCTTTTGATTTTATTTACCTTATGTCTTGCTTGTTTGATGACTGCAGGGGAATATCCTCACTTGAAAAACCTGTATTCTACATTATCAAGTTCTTTATTCAATGCCAATTCCACACTGCAGTTGCGTTTAATACGCAACATTTCACCGAATGGTATGGCATTTATTTGTGAGGACGGATGTGCACTCATTGCGTGCAGTGTGGAATTGCATGCCGTTTATTTTCTATAGGGTAAAGTCATAAGTTTATTCTTGTCCACAATGATAGTTAGATCTAAAAAGTTGACCAGTTTTGTGCTCGACTGCATTGTAAAGGCCAAGTTAAAATCGTTAGTATTGACAAATGTGCTGAATAAGTCAAGCTCTTGTTTTGACCCAGCCCAAAAGAGCAGAATGTCGTCTATATATCTCCCATAATACAGGATATGTCCCAATAAATTTTCTGGACAATTACGCCAAATGTGAGTCAGCTCGAAAAGCCCCATATAAAGGTTGGCATATGAGGGGGAAAATTTAGCCCCCATCGCCACACCCCTTTTCTGGCGGTACCATTGACCATTGTGTACGAAGATGTTATTGTCTAAAACCAGATTTATCAAGTCCAATAGCATTACTGTGTGCTCATAACATTCAATTGGACGGCTGTCCAAGAAGTGTTCAATCGCATTCAGACCCATTTCTCCCGGTATGCACGTGTACAGCGAGCATACATCCATTGTAACCAATAGATGACCTTCTGTCCATTCTACATCCGATATCTTACTTAGGACATCTCGGGTGTTCTTTATGTATGAAGGCAGGTTCGCTAGATGGGATTGTAAATACATGTCTATATATTCAGATATTTGTTCTGTTGGTGAATTTATCCCGGAAATTATTGGTCTTCCCGGAGGGAATCCACCTTGCTTGTGTACCTTTGGAAGTACGTATATGCAGGGACTTGTAGGAGTGTCATTAAACAAATATCTGAACTCTGTTTCTGAAATAAGTCCCTTGCTTCTCCAATGTTTAAGTCGCGTCTCAATCAGTGTGACTGTTGATCTCAACGGATTACCAGGTAGTAGTGTGTATGTAGTTGCATCAGCTAGTTGCCTATCTATCTCATGAATGTAGTCCATCTTATTCATAAGGACTATGTTACCTCCCTTGTCAGCCTCACGTATGACAAGGGAGGTATTGCTGGCTAATTTTCTCAAAGCATCACTCTCTTCACGAGACAGATTGTGTTTGTCTTTGTGATATGCGATCTTATACTTGTCCTCCAGATGATACAGATCTTCATGTACCAATTCCTGATAAAGATCTATGGAATTATTACTCGGTAAGTGTGGTGTAAATCTGGATTTTGGCTTGAGCCCACTGTCTGAGCCATCAAATGTGTCAAGACTAAGTTCTGAAGCCATACTTTCTAGTGACATTGATGTGTCCTCATCCCTCATAGTCATTAGTAGATGTACTGCTTTTAAATCCTTAATTGAGTGGGTTTGTCTCAATGTATCTAGTTCTGTGGTGTTCAAATGAACCTGTTTTTTATCTCGAAAGAATTTGTGTTCGCTACATGGGAATGTTATGAGCACACAGTAATGCTATTGGACTTGATAAATCTGGTTTTAGACAATAACATCTTCGTACACAATGGTCAATGGTACTGCCAGAAAAGGGGTGTGGCGAAGGGGGCTAAATTTTCCCCCTCATATGCCAACCTTTATATGGGGCTTTTCGAGCTGACTCACATTTGTCGTAATTGTCCAGAAAATTTAATGGGACATATCCTGTATTATGGGAGATATATAGACGACATTCTGCTGTTTTGGGCTGGGTCAAAACAAGAGCTTGACTTATTCAGCACATTTGTCAATACTAACGATTTTAACTTGGCCTTTACAATGCAGTCGAGCACAAAACTGGTCAACTTTTTAGATCTAACTATCATTGTGGACAAGAATAAACTTATGACTTTACCCTATAGAAAATAAACGGCATGCAATTCCACACTGCACGCAATGAGTGCACATCCGTCCTCACAAATAAATGCCATACCATTCGGTGAAATGTTGCGTATTAAACGCAACTGCAGTGTGGAATTGGCATTGAATAAAGAACTTGATAATGTAGAATACAGGTTTTTCAAGCGAGGATATTCCCCTGCAGTCATCAAACAAGCAAGACATAAGGTAAATAAAATCAAAAGATCGACCCTGCTGTCTAGCAAAAACAGTAGACAAAAAAGAAAACAATTCAAAAAATTGAATTTTATTGCACCTTATTCTAAAATACTGAAGAAACATTGGCATCTTCTGACCCATGACTCAGATCTCAATACTGCAATTGGCAACAAGCCAGTCATCACACACGCAAGAGGTAAAACACTTCGACAACATTTGTGTCCAAGTTTTATACCACCTCTAAGGAAAGAGAACTGGTTAGGTGGAACACAAAAAGGCTTCTATTGCTGTGGAAATTGCAGTATATGTTGTTTTGGGTTACATAAGAAAACGGAATTTAGGTACAATACCAAAAGGATTTACCATATAAACAGTTTTATTAACTGTAATACTAAATTTGTGATCTATTGCATTGTATGCATGTGTGGAAAAATATACATAGGGAGTACCATCAGACCTCTCAAAGATCGAATTCAGGAGCACATACGTGCCATAAAAAACAACAATCCCCAATATCCACTGGCAGTACATTTCAATAACACACACAATCTAAATGATCTACACAGGCTCGGTATGCATGGCATAGAGAGTATTGATATGGGACCAAGAGGTGGTGACAGAGTGTCACACCTACGTAAAACAGAGAGTTTGTGGATTGTTAGATTGCGTGCTGTGGAACATGGTATCAATATTTTAAAAGATCTTCATGAATTCCTTTAATTGATCCCTATCCACAGATCGTAAATGCAATAGTGAGCAGATATGAATTAAAACACATGACTACAGGCTGAATAAAAGACTTTGTACACCGAACAACTTGGGCACCAATATACAACATACTGAAGTCTAATGTGATTTGAAATATATGGATGAATTACTGTTACGAATAAGAAGTATGTATACATAATGTGAGGGTCTTCTCTCCCAAAAAATATGTTTACATGTAGATAACTATGTTCCAGATTGTAAGGTGGATGATGGACACTTGGGGAGCGTAAATTGCGCTGGTGGAACAGATGCAAACCGAAAACATCCACATTAACGAGCCTTACCATAGGCTATGAGTATTAATCAAAATCATGATGTAAAGGGTGAGTAATGGATTATTCTAGTATACATCGACCATATAGGTATTCTATCACTCACCTTTATAATTTAGATAGCAGATGGAGCATGAACAACATTTTTATTTTAAATAATAATTCTTCAATGTTTTTAAACGATTCCCTAAATAAATAGACAATTTCAAGAAATAATGACGTAACAGGTGAAAGATAGAGAAATAAATTATATTCCGAGTATGAAATCGGTTATTGGCAACACATTTATAAATGGCGACCTACTTTTGTCGACATTCAGACAGACTGTGAAGCATAGGTACAAACCGAGTCCGCTTATCATGTTTACCCATACCATGGCGGTCCCGATTGTTGAAAAACAACCGCGAAATGGGAGATCCGGCTGAGGTACAAACAAAACTTGCAGCGCTGACTTGGCGGTGAAGCTATGGACAACGTTTATTAAGACAAGGAGGTAAGAACTATACATATCGCAAATGTTCGCTTAGGAGTTTGCCGGAGGGTAACTCGTTTCTGCGCCAAATATTGGTGCGACCTGGATTCTCAAACTAAAAATGGCAGTCGTTAATTTTTTGTGCTGCCTCGACTTTTGCTCTAAATTATCAAAATGGGAGGACAAGTAACACAATTGTATTAATCTAGTTACGCTTACTTTCTGTCTCCCTCTAATCCCCGGAACATTGGCCAACAGACGGTGGGGATCTGTCAAAATCCGACGTTGACCTGATGCCACATATGATGAGGCTTTACTAACAAGCTAATAACGATAAATGATGTTACACCTCGACTATTTCACCTAATGAAGAGATGATATTTTCATGGTAAGGATATTTTTTAGTTACAAGTAAGGGAATTGTTTTAATTTGTGGCAACTATGATGGATTGCTTTTTGCCGCAATAACTTATAGATTGTTAGGAAAACAAGGTTTTATCTCATGAAACATATGAGTATTGACCATGTATCGTGCATATTGGCGCCATACTTTTGGTACACACCTACATGTCTTGATCAAATATAGAGATACACAAACAGATAGAGAAACAGACTGTATCTTTACATATCACGGATTTATATGTTTGAGTAATATGATATCAATACTCTTACAGACCGTATCTGAAGAGATGAACAGCTGTTGTTGAACTAGAAGCACGTTTTTTGATACAGTCGAACTGCCAGTCACATTCAGGAGATACAATTCTGTGCAGATTCTACTACTAATTGGTCTTGGAGAGACTACGCGAAGGTGAGACCCTCTTCAGGAAGAGGCCCAGACTTACCACACAGGGTGACTGACAAAGTACTCATCTCTGGTCTTAGCTAACAACTAATAAATAATGAATTATCGCTTAGTCACAGGCGCTGCCTTTCCATTAGGCACTTATGACATACTGTTTCAAAGTTCCACCGGCACAATTAGACGATCTCCAAGAGACCTCACTCACAAGGGTGTCTTTCTCTCTCGTTTCTATCTTCTTTCTTCTCTTTTTTTGTATATATAAATTTTTTCACATATGTACAAACTTGCCCGATTAAATCTTATTCACAAGTTAATTTGAATGCAAGTTAGATGAATGAAATGTTTCAATATGATTGAAACCGATACAGTGTCTGATAGACATGTATATACATCTTATTTACAGCCTTGAAAAAGCCCTGTGGGCGAAACGTGCGTCGGCTGTTATGGTTCTTCTTGTGAATTGTGGAAATTAAACAAACCTCAAGACAGAAGATCAGATTGGACTATTTGTTTTCTATATTGTGAACTCCATCAAGATACCTACATGTGTATAGGATACAGGGCGGGAGAAAGAAATTGTATATCAGTCTGAGGAAATACTTTCACGCCCTTCTGTTTAAAAATAACATTAATGGTGTGCTTAGGTATGTTGTATATCTATTATGTTAAATATGTATTTGTAGAAATGTTGCATCAAACGCATAGTGCTACCAATACGACCAATTGTTGGGTTTGTGGTCTGCTACCCTCAGTAATGCATAGACATTATCTTTTTATTTCATTGCCTTTATCTTATTTGGGAAGTTGTGAAGCCTGGTTTAAATTACTGTCGATGATGTACCTGCATTATACAGTAGATTCATCTTGATACTCTGAACGTGATTATGAAATGATCCTGGCCTACAAAGAGGTGCACCAGGGTTTTGACCCACAGGGTAATAACGGGGAAGGATTACTTGATCCGAATACCTGCATGAATCTGTATACAGAATATGAAAATGTTACATGGCTGAAAAGTGAAATTCTTGACTTTGCAGAATTTAGTTTTACTCAGTACTTTCAGCAATTTCAGGATCGAATTGTTACTGATGACAAAGTTATCCCGGTACCTATATTAAATAGTACCTCTGCATTCGGCATTCTGCGTACAGGGAACTGGGCACATTTCAGTAGGAGACAGTCGTTGTAATTATACTTATCGACTACGAACCTTTAGCAGCCCTCCATTGTTAACCCCTCCAAATTTTTATTTTGTGTGTGGCGAGAATGCCTACACATGGCTTCCCCGTGGATGGACAGGTCGTTGTTACTTGTCTTTTCTGTATCCACCTGTCTATATAGCACCCTCCAATTAGCATAAGGATCATCGGTTAGATGGACAAAGTTTGCCTGTAATACGAGATAAACGGGAATTAGATACATCTGTGATAGATCAAACTGATACTCCCGAACAGCACTTTATCGACATTGTCAAGGGAGTATTTCCTGTTTGTAGGCCCATCATCACTAGTAAAGAAGTAAGGCGCCTATCTAGGGTAGTTGAGAGAGTTATAAATACCACAGCTGGTATACTAACTAATCTGACTGTAGAGATTCAGGCTACGAGACTTGTTTCTCTTCAAAACCGTATGGTGCTAGACGTTATCTTAGCAGATCGAGGAGGAGCCTGCCACGTGATCGGCAGCTACTGTGCATATCCCTGACTCCGCACCCTCTGTCCATTTGGCTATTCAAAAGTTGCATCGTTTAGCGTCTGAAATACATGCAGACACTGGTACCTGGTTCCTTTCTGGGTGGTTTTGGAGTTTATTGTCTACCTGGGGTTGGAAGATTCTGATGGTATTAGCTGGCATAGCAGGTGTCATCTTTGCCTGTTGTCTCTGCATACACTGTGGACCTGCTTGTTCTTACTGTGCTTCAAAAATAACTTCCTCTATGACAGAGCCATCCCCAACTAAAGTCAAAGCCCAAATGGTCCAACAAGAAATACGAGAAATGATGCAGATTGACGAGGGTGTTTTTGAGGAATGATTCTCTTGATTAGCTACATCATGCTAAAAGGGTGGTTCTGAGGGATGAAATTGATTCTCTACATTTATCGTAATCTTTTGTGTTAGCATGATGTATCTATATATATATATGCATGTCATAGTTTAGATTAATTGGTTACGTCAATACAGGAACTCCTTTCTCGCTCCTGCATTATATTTTCTGTACACAAACTGAGAACCAAACAGACTCCATTTTGTGGTGCATGTATTAGACTCGGACTGTGGTCACAGGCCACCCTCCAACAGTCCAGTAAGCCCTGTTAGTTGAGTTATACATACAGCTAAATTCATACTATTCTTTCTTTTCTGAGACCCAAGGTCGCATCTGGTTTCAGAGGTGATAAGCCCATTCCTGGAGGCGCCGTACCCGTGCTCCCATGCACCGAGACGAAAGGGAGTCACCCCTCTTGACCCTCCCCAATAATAGCAGAAGTCGACTTCTAAATGAGCTTTGTGTGCCATATATGGTCTTTCCTTTAAGCCACTGTGCCTACCAGTATTTTTCCATGTACGGTGATCTCATGTAACGCAACAAAAGTATATATGCCATGTATTGAGTGTGAATCGTCAGTCTTCTCCACGCACTGGCTGGGTGACGTACGGAGAGGTTCCTCTATAGAGTATTGGTTGTCTAATAAACAATTGACTTTTCTTCACTGGCAACTGACTGATTATTTGGTAAGACGATAATTAGGGGCTATTGGAAGGTATAGCTCCATAGATTATTTTTGTAATACGACAGTTGGCGACTCTGGTGGGACTCCGCGTTTGGAGTCGTCCTCCCGTAAACGGGGCAGAAAGGACAAAGAAAGGGGAACTCTGGTCGAGGGGGTGGACTGACTAACTATTCTGGCTGAACTCCGCTCTCGCGATCAGAGGGCCCCAGCTGCTAGTGACCCCTCGCCGGAGTCCTACGGGTGAAACCCAGGAGCTGACCGTGTTAGTCTTCAGGAGTTAGAAGTGGAGAACACGCAATCATACCTGTGTGCACCAGGTGAGTGTATTGATTTGGTGTCTTTGGATTACGCTGGTGAGCGGCGTCTTGGAAACAGTTAACTGTATTTGGTTTTGGTGGTCGGTGTACCATGGAGAACTTTGGAGGTCTGACGGGGTGGCATTGAGGCTGCACGGGCAGATGCTCCACGGACTTGTTCGGTGAATAATAGAGGTTTTCGATCGGACGCCTTGGTGAGGCACGTGTGGTGCTCACCGGGCCGGAATGTTCTCGGAAAGGCCCGTTTTTGCACCTGGGTAGCCTTTTGGACACATCTGAAGTGGCACTAAGGCAGCGGGCTCAGTCAGAATAGTCCTCAAGGTGAACTAGGAAGACTACGGGATGGTCTGTCAGCCGGTCTCTGGTTAATTCCTCTCTGATGGCCTCTTGGTAGTCTCGGGACTGCCTGCTTCTGGTATCCGTTGGCCTGGTGGTCGAAATCTACGAGTTCTCCACGAACGGGAGTCGACGGGCTCCGTTCTTTAGTTGTTTGGTTCTGGAAAAAGACATGTCAATGTAAAATACTGTATGTTTTGTTCATCTACCGATACGTCAGACCCTGTTTGAGGGGAGATTGAGCATGAGTGAACATGGCCATGTTTGAGAGCTCGTGAGCAGGTGTATTGTTGATAAACAAAATGTTGTGTTTTATTAAAATATGTTTTGGATGTTGCTACCTCCGTAAGAGCGGACGATTGGATGAAAGCCAGCCTGCTCCCCCAGAGGGCAGCCCAAATTTTGATATGTATGTAAAGCATGGCCTTTTGTTTAATAATTCATGGCACAAATACACAAAGGATAATGTGGAATTGCAATGGCCCTTAACTGGATCATTCGATGAGAAAAAGATACAGTATTTACAGGATCGATTGTTCGCCAAAAGAAGCCGACAGGCAATGTTCGATTATATAAAGCTGTGGCAGAAAGAGACGAAACGCCGTCGTATAAGGGAAGAAAAGTTGCTCAAAGTGAAAAATGGTCAGACCATAACCCAGAAGGCTGTAGCATACGAAAGGGAACAAACTGAGAAAAACGTTGAATGTATAGATAGACAGTTTAGGTTACAGGTGGATAAAAGTTACACAGCTCGAAATGAGCCGGAAGTTGAAATTGAGGACCTATTGGATGTGCGTCCTCCGCCTCCTTATGCCCCGCAACAAGTATACCCCGCAATACCACTTGGAATGGCCCCCGCCTCCTCCGCCCCACAAGCTACGGCCCCGGCTGTTACTACTGCCTCTACCCCTATGGGGCCAACTTTCACTCCCGTTTCCCCAGTACCAGCCTCAGCTACATTATTGACTGGTGGACCGTCACCTCCCAATATGTCCTATTTAACATTAGCTTCACCGGCCTCGGCTTGGCCTTCTTTGTCGGCCACGTTGACGCAATGATTGATTCGACCCCCTCCCATGCCTCCGGGACTCTGGGCACCCGGCGGTTGTATACCCGCGCTACGGTGGGCTCGAGGGAGAAACAGATGGTAATAGATCAAGCATCCCAATGGGTGTGGAACGCCATCTATACAATTACAGATATATTAGGGACCATGAAGGATTACGAACCAGTTATGCAGCAATATGCTTTAGAAACTATGGCCAATTGTTTAATTTCCCTATGGGAACAAGGTTTCGCAGATGGGAGAGCCCCACAGGTCCTATATGACATTGTGGACCGGACACATAAATTTGAATTAGGATTAGAAGATGTCTATGGGAACCTGGTGACTATAATGAAGTATCGGGAAAGGCTGTTCACTAAATGCCCGAGTTGGGACTCTCAGCATCCCATGTGGGAAGTTCATCCCATTTATCACCCCAAAATCCCTGAGGTCAGGGACAATGGTAATCAAATTATCATCATCATCAAAACCACTTTATTCGATTAATTAAAATCATAAAAGTACACATACAAATCACACATCATAAAATACATTTAGGGTGATAGAAGAGTATTAAAATACACAGAAAATCCTAGTGTAATTCAATTTCCTATCCCTTAAAAATACAGGTTAAAAACAAAGGAATTCATGGTTCAATCATAACTGGGCATCTTAATTTTCTCGAGCGAACAGCTGCTACAAAATAGTTTGTGATATTAAAAATATTCTAGGGGTTGTCCAGTAATTGCAGATATAATAGGGCGGGTTTGGCCTGAAAAAACCCTTACCTCTTAAAAGTGGAATTATAAAATTATTTCTGATATCAGAATAATGATCGCAAAAAAGTATAAAGTGCATGGTATCTTGAATTGAGCAGCTATCACAATCACAAAGTGCTGCCTCTTCTGGTTTACTCCAGCCTTGAAAGGTTCCCAATAGAAGGTGAATCTGATTGAAACGGAATCTAGTTAGTAACCAACGGTGATATGGTCTTGTTACTATCTTTAGATAGGGCTCAATAGATGGTGATGTAACTAGTAAAAAATGGGCCATTAATTCCTCAGCCTCCCGTTCCTCGGTCTTTAAAGACAAAAAATGCTTTTTAACCCACCTAATATCACCTTTCACAATACCATCTGGTGTTTCAAAAATTTATGGTCGCCCAAGTTTCATGAACATTGACTTAACGTAGGAGAGCCACTGTATTTCATTCCCCCTTTCTAGAGTGATACAGACTTTTAAAATCTGGCGATTTAACGTTAATTCTGGGTTAAGCCAGGTTTTTAGCCAACAAATAAGGGGAGCCATGCTAATCATGTCGCAAACAAACCCCATTCCTAGCTCCTGATGGGCAGCAAATGTTAGAGTAGATTGAGGGATAGACAAGAGGGAGCGAAATAATTTATTTTTAACCTTCTGAACCTCTTCCACTTGCTTATACCCCCATATTGCTGCACCATATAACGCTATTGCCAGGCATTTTGCCTTGTAAATAGAGAGAATCGCCTCACAAGGCCTTCCCCCCTAGTCGTTGGGCAAAACTTAATAGTGCTGATGACGATCTTCCTAAAGCATTCTTTTTTGCTAAACGCTGGGGGGCCCAAGAACATCTGTCATCAAACAGGACCCCCAGGTAAGTAAAGACCTTCACCCTTTTAACCTCAGCCCCTTCGCAATAAAAGGTCCTAACTTTATTCTTACGTGACCCCAAAGACATAACATGTGATTTAGCAATATTCACTACCAAATCCAGAGAGTTCATGAACTCCCCAAAGGAGTTCAGTAGTCTTTGTAGACCTATCGGGGTACGAGCTAGTAGGACGGCATCGTCCGCGTATAGGAGAACTGGGATGGTACTGTTCCCTATACGAGGGACGTCCAAAGTAGCAATATCCAGGGATTTATCTATAGTGTTAATATACAATGTATAAAAAAAGGGGGGCCAGAATGCACCCTTGTCTGACCCCTCTCCCCGATTTAAAGTGTCTTGTGCAAGTGCCTTCCTGTGTCATCCTAACGGACGCATATAGATCCCGGTGGAGATCTGCCCAAAAAAATACCAAACAGGGGTCAATCCCTAAATCTAATAAAAGGGTCCACAGCTTCGATCCGTTTACCAGATCAAAGGCTGTGGATAGGTCCATAAAACCTAAATAAATAGACCCCTTAGAGGCTACAGTGTATTTGTTTGCTAATAAATACAAATTAAGGCACTGGTCAACAGTGCTTCTGCCCGATCTAAATCCATATTGGAGATCGGACAGAATCTTATTATATGTTACCCACTCTGACACCTTAGTCAAGATAACTTTGCCAGGATTTTAACAGAGGAATCTATTAAAGAAATTGCCCTATAACACCTCGGGCCCCCTCTCTGCCCTTTTTTAAATACAGGAATAATAATAGAATGGGACCATGACGCAGGAAACCCATAGGAAACAGTAGAATTAAAAACATTAGTTAAGATTTTAGCCCAAAGTTTGACATTGCCCTAGTTGGTGTGGCCCTGTTGGACGCCGAAAAAGCGTTCAACAGGGTCTCATGGACCTTCTTGTGGTCTGTTTTGGGGAAAAAAGGTTTTCCTTGGGAATTTGTCTGCGGTCATTCGTGTCTCAGGGAAGATCTTGGAGAAGGTGCGAATAGCAAGAGGGACGAGACAGGGTTGTCCCTGCTCGCCCTTGCTGTTCGCACTTTACATTGATCCGTTTATCAGCAGTTTGGAGAGAAACCGGCAATTAAACCTGTGCAGATAAATAGCTTGGATCTAAAAGTTTGTGCATATGCAGACGATATCGCCATAGTGACATCAGAGATTAACAGTGCATTACCAACTATTGTAGAGTCTGCGGATGAATTTGGTCGGCTATCTGGATATAAATTAAATGTCGATAAGACGCAGCTCATCCACTCGGTGGCAGGCCGTCCAGAGAATATAAAGTTTGAAAAGGAGGCTATCTATCTAGGTATAAAGATCACTGCCAATACGGAAGAAATCATTCGTATCAATTTAGACCCTATTATAGGCTCCTCTAACAAAATATTAGAAAGAATTAATAATCTGAAGCTCTCACTTTTAGGGCGTAGTAATGTGATAAAAATGATTATTTTCCCCAAGTTTTTGTATTTATTTCGATCTATTCCTTTTTTGATATCCTCTGGTTATTTTGTTTGCAAAGAGAGAATGTGTTCTAGATTTCTCTGGGGGTATCATCGGGCCCGGAGAGCATTAAAAAGTTGTGTTCTGCCTAGAGAGAAAGGGGGATGGGGCATCCCGAATTTTCAGTTTTACCATTGGATTGCGATATTGCAGCACATGGGCTTTTTAATTCTACCGGAAGATCCTACTGAGGATTTTCTGACGACATCTATTTATGAGATGCTCTTGGGCGCTGAGGCTAAACAGTGCTTAAACCGGATCATCGAACCCAGTTACTATAAAAAAAAACAAGTTTAAGACTCTCGAGACTGCGTATGCTATATGGAGGACTATAAAAAAGAGATTCCGGTTAAGCTCTAATATTAATGTATATAGCCCTTTGAGGAACTGCTCTTTTTTACCAGAATTATTTCATGATGGGGTGATATATAGATGGCAAAACTTGGGGATTTGCAAGTTTGGGGATTTGTTCCAGGGAAATGAGTTTGTCTCTTTTGAGTACCTAAGGAATGAATATCAGGTACCTAGTGTGGATTTCTTTAAGTACCTTCAGATACGAAGCTTTGTTTACAGAAAATTTCAAAATCTATGATCGTATTAGGAAAAATGACGATGTTTGAAGCCATTAAGAATCGGCAGAAAATAGGGACCTTATACCGGTTATTTTTGGAGAGGGTTGAAGACGATTTAGAAATTAGAGCTGCTAAATGGCAAATTAAATTGGGTGTTCAGTATGTTAATCTAGAGAGGAGCTTGGCGATTGCTGGCAAAGTATTGTTGAAAGGACCACTGATAAGCCAACATTTTATGTCAGCTTTCGAGTTATATTATACACCAGGCAAGTTAGCAAATGGAATTCTGGGCGGGGGACAAACTGCAACCGCTGTAGTCTCTACGCAGCGGATGCTGTTCACATGTTTGTGCTATGCCGCAAACTGGGCCAATTTATAGCTGATATGGAGCGTTTTCTAGTGGGAAATTTAGGTATCTCAATTAAAGTAACGCCATCATTGGTTATTTTTGGATGTGAAGAGAATATGACTCATCAAGGCTCTGATGTAGAGGAAGGCTTTATTTTCATCTGCATGTCTGCATATCGCTCATGTATTACCTCCCACTGGCTTGATGAGGAATCACCTAATTTTATAATGTGGCAAACGAAGCTCCTGTCTATGTTTTATTTAGAAACTGCATTATATAAGATTAAGGGAACAAGAAAGAAAATCTTTGGACGGAATTTATGGTCCCCAATTGCTAATTGGATAGGAATTTGATATCAAATGTGGAAAACGTTAAGTTATTTTAGAAATGTAATCTGTATATTGTTTTCTTTTCTGTATTTCTGCTGGTCTCGCTGCTGCCAAAAACCTCAATAAAATATATTTTTTAAAAAGACATCAAACTATCCCAAGCCTCTGATTTAATTTCATTTTTACGAATTTGTATATTTAGTTTGTATTCTTTTCTGAGGCTAGCTATAAGGGCTTTATCCCTGGGTATAACTTTCAATGATTTTATTAGGTTTTGGTGCGCCCTAGAGCATTTAGAGTCAAACCATCTTTTTTCTTGTTTTCGTTCAGGCCTAGTGGTAATGGTTTGATCTAGAGCAATCTGTTTACAAATTGCTTCAAAAGCTGTGATAGTTTCCCCTTCTAAAGTGGAGCAGTCAGCACATTTTATAATATCTTCTTTAACCTTCGTGCTCAAGCTATCAAAAAAATGCTCAGGAACTATTTTTGCCTATTTTAACCTCCTCCCTTGGTCATGGATTATGACACTACTAGGTCCCTTGGCGTTAGCTGTGGCATCTATATGGCAAAAGCCTTTGTCCAGTACCAAGTTGACCGGATTATGATCACTAGAGGGAGAGCTGATAGCATTGTAAAAGAATACGTGCCCTAACAGAGCAGGGGATAAAAATATATAATCAATAATCAACTCACTGTCCCTAGATTTAAACGTTACAACCCTCTCATAGATATCAAAGAAACTTGGCTCATAGAAGTCAGCGCATGACAAAAGATCTTCAAGAGCCTCCCCCATATGAGTATGTTCAAAGTGAGGTGGGGACGCAAAGGAGGGGCCATGAATTTCAATAATTCGACAATTAAAATTACACAAATGAATATTATCGACATAAGTAGTTTGCTGTGCTTTATATATTTCTAAAAATTGTGTCAAATAGCATAGATGTTCATTGCAATACTCACTATCTCCAGAGTTATAAAAGTTAATTAACAGAGTTTTAAAATTATTCGAGGTAGTGAGCTCTGCTATTAAACAATTCGGGGAAGCAGAATCTAAGATCGTTACTGCACCCTTCAACCTCACCGAGAGAAGGAGCATCAACCCTCCCTTGGCTCTGCCCGAGGGAGTTGGGCGGGCTGGCTGGAAGTAAGATTTAAATCCATCCACCCAGAAGTTATTATCCTTATCCCAAGTCTCTTGTAGGGCTACAACATCACAGGCTCTGATAAGCTTTAACCAATTTTGGTCGCCCCTTTTAGACCGAAGCCCTGTAATGTTCCAGCTCATAAGCCTAAATTTGGCATCTACCTCTACGATGGTATCAGGCTCAAAGGGGGGGAGTCGAAGAGTCACAGTTATAGGCCTTAGTCAATCGTTATCATTTATACTGGACAGTGGCGAAAACCTATTAGACAGAACTAAAGTGTCCTTACTCGTGGTAGATTGTGATTTAATTGAGGAAACGGCTCCAGAACTATCACCACCAGAAAGATGTTCCCTATTTGTGGAGTTAAAGGGGAGCCGACCTAGATTTCCATGGGTATGTTGTAGATAAGGTCTTATAACTCTTTTTACCCGACTTGGGGGAGGGTAAAAAAAAGCCCAATGATAATGCCCTAATACTACCTTCCTCTCTCTTCAAATCAGAACCGTCCCACAACAGTCGGGGTACAACATGTGGATTATTGAAGTTAACGATGACGCAGTCCCCTTTAATTACCTTTTGGGAGCTCCCTAACCAACCAACCCGCCTTGTCATTATAATGTTTGGGGATATTTCAGTATCGCCAGAGCAATTATAGTCACACCATTTTTTAGTAAGAGCTAATAGAGCATCTGTAGATTCAACCTCTCCCTCCGACAGTGGGGGAACCCTTACAAGAACTACCACCAACGGGGCTGCTTCAGGGGGAAGATTGATATTAGGTTGAATAGCAATTTTGTTCCTAAGCTGTTGATCCTTTTCTTTCCCCCTGTATCTGGATGGGACTAAATTGCTTCGCATCTCTGGTTTCCTTACTGTGCTTCTCTGTAGTTCCCCAGCCCCATTTAGTCAATACGACCCCTAGGTCTGGCGGGTCCAGGCATAGGATTTTCAGCCGGTAGAGGGCCTACTGGCCTTGATCCACATTTTTCTCGGTGCCCCCTATAGAGTGACATATAGAGTCCCCAGATATCTGAACCGGACCAGGTATACAATAATGCCGATTTAAGTACGTATTGATTCAATCACATTTTTCTAACAAAGCAGCAACACAAACGTTCAAAGTGTCAATAATGTCCATGGCAATACTGGTTAGAGCCAACTCCAGCCGGGAGGTAAAAATTTCCTCCACCATGTCCTGTACAATGGACTCTAGTGTATTAGATGTGACAGGCCCATGATTCTGTGTGGAACTTTTTGGCTCTTTGTCCCGCTTATTTGTTCTTTTCGGGGCTTTCTTTGTCACAGTACTCTGGTTTTAAGACTGTCCTTTAGAGATCGGAGTCTGACTGGAGGGTTTACTAGGGGCGTTACTTGTGGGTCGTTGAGCCCTCTCCTCAGCGACAGCATGATGTTCTTCCTGTGCACGGGTTGAAGGGTTAATTATTACACGGGGTTCCAGGGGAACAGTGTTTTTCAGAGTGACCTCTAAGGGGTGGGTTTCCGCTACTTGAGCGGTTTCAATTTCTGTTGTCAACACACCCACCGCCGAGGTCAAATAGGAAATGATAGACGAAGACTTCCTGGGGACTGTCGCCTTAACCCCCCCCCTGGTCTTGTGAAGTATGTAATTTCTGCTTACCCATGATGGAGTTCACGTCGAAGAGGGGTAGCCAGGCCCGGCCTCCTCTGGCCCCTGACGGGCCCTGAAGCCCTTTGCCCAGGCTTTGCCCGGCGCCGCCCGCGCGAGTCCCGCGAGGTGGGAGGCGTTCCACTGTTTCGTAGCGCCTCCGGGCGCAGGCGGTGTCATCACCGGTGCGCCGGTGGTCCCTGGGGCACCTGGGTAATGGAGTTTCAAATCATTCAAGCCCGCGTTGAAGCCCGGTTCCAAGAGCAATGGGTTTATACCCCTTTGAAAAGAAGCGAGGTTCTTTCCCTGAAGTCCCAGCTACCTGACCCTCGAAAAAATCCCACTGCTTACTACAAGGAACTTACTGAGGCCGCTTCATCGGCCGTGATGACCTTAGCTGATATAGAATAATTTTTCGGGTTACTGGTCCCTGTCAATGTATGGCGACAGGTGCACGATCATCCTCACGTTAACGAGTTGGGAGGAACTTGGGATCAAATTAAAGACTGTGACAAGGATCGGAAACCCGGAGATAAACCCAAACCGGATATTTTAGCTTTGCCGGGTCGGATCATTACATATATGCATTCTTTAATCCCACCCCGGAAGGTTGGGATAAATGAACCGCTTGCAAACAGAAGAAGGATGAGAGTGTGTCTGATTTCTTTACCCGATTTGAGGGGGTGCTCATTGATTTT
Source organism: Lissotriton helveticus (assembly GCF_964261635.1). NCBI lineage: Eukaryota > Metazoa > Chordata > Amphibia > Caudata > Salamandridae > Lissotriton > Lissotriton helveticus. Next base: position 1,492,169,469 of record NC_136061.1, on the reverse strand, counting down.
AGTGGGCAAGATTTTTCAGTGGAATGTGGGATAAGATTATTCGTTAATCGTTTTGTGACTAATCTGTTGCCCGAAATATCTGCCCGGCTTCAGACAGCAGAAAGTACTTGCACCACCTCTACTCCTGTCATTTTGAGTATGGTCCAATATTATGAACATAGGGAAAACGAGAGCAAAGATAAGTCTGACAAGAAGACGAAGGATCTTAAGACTCAAGTGTTATTACAGCAAGTAGCTAGTGGACGGGTAGAGAAGGAGGGGGAAGAGGGTTTGTTCCAAGAGGGGTGGGAATAGGTCGAGGAGGAGGTCCAGCTGTTACTTTGGGAGCAAACCAATGTGCTTATTGTAAACAGGAAGGGCATTGGCGAGCTCAGTGTCCTTTCCTCTTAGCGCAAAACGGAGCTGTGAGAGGGAGAGGAAAAGGACGAGGAGGAGTTGATCGGAGTGACAAGAGAAGAGAAGAGGTGATACGAGGTGAGGCAGGGGGAAATTGTTTTGATAATTCAAAAGGCAGGCAGTACTATAATGAAGATTATGGAACTGATGGGCCAGATAGGTATTGCTATGCGTAGGACAGCCACAGACAGAGTAGGGGCCAAATGGCAGTACCCGTCGATCAGAGAGGGCCTTATGTTAAAGGGCAATTAATGGGGACTGTTGAGGATTTCTAGTTCATTCACTGGTCCCAGGGGCTGCTCTGTCCGGGAAAAATAATGTTTCAGTCGGGTTTTCTGGAATCCCGGTAGTGAGCCCCATTTCTAAGCCTCTCCCGCTTACCATAGGTCCAGTCACGGTGGATTCCCCATTTTTGTTGACGTAGCATTGTGGGGAAAATGTATTGGGATTGGACCTGCTGAAGAAATTGCATGCGAAGATTTATTGTTCTCCTGATGGAGTGCATTTAACTATTCAAATGCTTGGTCAGCACACTCGTCAGAGTTTTGCGAAAAATGAATCCCTCCCTCCTGAGTTTGCTGTCATTCCATCTACATTGTGGGTGACTGGTGATACGGACGTTGGCCTTTTAAATATTCCGCCAGTCTCTATCACTTTAAAACCAAATGCTCGTCTACCCCGTATTCCGCAGTATAAGATATCGCCGGCTGGTGAGAAGGAATTATTGACAATTATACAGGATTTAATCAACAAAGGCGTAGTGGAAGAAACGGTTTCAAATACCTGTAATAGCCCTATATTACCAATTTTGAAAAAGACCCCTACAGGAAGTGGCCCTGATTATGCTGATACTTGTCGTTTTGTAATTGACCTGCGCGAAAATGATAAAGTAGTAGTACCTCAATACCCAGTGGTCTCAGATATCACAACAATTCTTACTATGATTCCCCCAACAGCTACGTTTTTCTCCGTTATAGACCTGAAGAATGCTTTCTTTAGCATTCCAATACACCCTGATAGCCGTCATATTTTCGGCTTCTCGTTATCTGGACACAGCTTTAGATTTTGTCGCGCTCCTCAGGGCTATACGGAGAGTCCTAGTATTTATAGTCAAGCTTTGAAAGTACTTTTAGACGAATTGACTTTGGCCCCAGGGAACGTCCTCCTGCAATACGTGGACGATTTATTAGTGGCATCAGACACTGAGGAAGGCTGTAAGGAAGCTACGGTTAAATTATTGTCGCATTTAGCAGCCAACGGTAATAAAGTGTCTCTTTCTAAGTTTCAATATTGTCGACAGGCGGTGACCTATCTCGGTCATCTACTGCCGAAAGAGAGGAGGCAACTAACTCCTGAACGTTATCTACTATTTTTAATATGCCTGTTCCTCGTACGCAACGTGATGTTCGTGCATTTCTTGGCATAGCCTCTTACTGTCGCCAGTGGATTTCTAACTTTTCTCTTCTTACTAAACCTCTTTTGTACCTAACCACTAAGGATGTGCATGAACCTTTACCTTGGACTGATGAGTGTCAGAAGGCTTTCGATTCTTTGAAAACTGCTCTTTGTTCGGCTCCTGTCCTAGGAACTCCTGACTACCGAAAGCCTTTTGTGCTTTATGTACACGAGGTGGACGGTTGTTCGCTTTTTGTGTTAACACAAGGATTTGGTGGTAAGCAAAGGCCTTGTGCTTATTTTTCAGCAGTATTGGATTATGTTGCCAGCTGTTTGAGGGCTACTGCTGCGGTGGCGGTGGCCATCCGACAGTCTGAAGGACTCGTTTTAAATTCTGACCTCACAGTGATGGTACCGCATGCTGTGGATACACTCTTGAATAAAACTAAGACTCAGCACATTACGAGTGCACGTCTTACTGGATGTCACACCTAGGCGATAGGTTGTGAGAATGAGGAATGATAATTGGGACTACATCTCCCAGAAAACCTGTAGTACAGTCCTACCTCTCTTTCTGTTTTCTATCTAAGCTCTCTCATTCCGCTTTTCCCTTGCTTGTCACTGTGACTGTTTGTGCGTGTTCCAGAGGAGATGAGCTAGTGTTTTCTTTACCATCACGTTCCTGGACTCAGAAGGTTCTGAGTCACCATAGCTGAGAACTGCCTCTGCATTTTTGTTACATTCTTTCCGAGTCGCGCTGCAGCGCGACTTTGTTCCTTGCCTCGCAAAGGATTAGCGAGTGGCCGGATCCTTGAACTTGGTACTTCCACATTTACCGAGGTAACGCGTATGCGTATGCAAACGCAGAGATATCGTTGGGTGTCGCGTGAAGAGAAACGCTGTACCGGTAATCGCTTGTGTTGCAGATATCAAGACGCTGTGTGGCAGACAGTGGGAATCGTTCTTGACGGAAGCACACGGATTGAGGTGCTGGTTTCAGATTCAGCCTATTCAGTTATCGTTCACGTATGTGGAGTTGGTGTCGGGCGTAATTCAAGACGCTGACAGAGAGGGCCTACATTTGGAATATTCTTGCCCTGTTCTATAAAAGGCCATATTCCTATGGATATTCCAAGAAGAGTAAAAGAGCTAAGTACCTAATTTTTGTTCTTTGCTATTTCTTCTGCATTGTCGATTGTCTTACCTGGAAGGTGGAAAATAGATTGAGAGCTGTATCTCAATCATCGACTTTATCAGAAGAACTGTTCGCCTTGTTTATTTTCATTCCTTTATTTTTTCCTTTTTTGTGCCTTTTTTCTTGGATTGAAAGTGGCAGTTATACATGTAAGTGTAGTGGATATATGTTTCTGACAGTTATTTGTCTTGCCTAGGGGAGGGCAGGGTTCTATTCACTTTGTTATTGTGTCTTAACTACAGGAAACCTGGGGCGAGTAGGAAAGTGAAGACATTCCATTCCGCTGCACGCCACTAGATGTTTTATGCTGCCACATCTTTATTGTTTCCTTTGTTCCTTTTTACCCTTTCCACGGCTATGGTATAATCTGTAGAGTGATATTCTAATGCTCACAGGTAGTGCCATAAAAAGGGAATAGGTATCTTAGCATCGCTCCTGCTGTCTCCGGCATTAAGGTTAGTGAACCTTTATCAATTGTAACACTGGATATGAATAGACTTTATTCGCTCCCCATATCACTATCAAAAGGTGTGCCACTCTGAATCCAGCCATGTTACTACCCCTCCCTTCGGATGAGAAAAACAATGACATACATGATTGTATATTTCGGATTGAGGAAGAAACAAAGGGACTGGTGGACCTCACAGACACGTTCCTATCTGACCCCAAGGGGAGTTGTATGTGGATGGCTCCTGTTTCAAGTTACCAGATGGCACAATGACAGCTGCTTATGTATTCACCACCCTTCGACTGTAGTTGAGGCTTCTCGAGTTCCCTATCATTCCACACAAGCAGCTGAATTAATAGCACTGTTGCGAGCCTGTGAGTTAAGTGAGGGATTGAGTGTAAACATTTACAATGATAGCCAGTATGCCTTTGGCGTGGCTCATAGTTTCGGAAAATTGTGGGCGGAAAGGGGGTTCCTCACCTCACATGGCCAACGAATACAACATGGCCCTGTGATCTTAAGGTTGTTAACTGCTTTGACTCTGCCCCGAAAGGAGCGATTGTAAAATGTAGTGCACACAGGGCAATACTGGATACTGTGGGAGAAGGGAATGTTTTTGCTGATCAAATAGCAAAGGAAACTGCTAGATCTAGAGTATCTTCCATGTATATAAGTTCGGCCAGATGGGTTGAGAAATCTGATATGTTTGATAACACCATGGAAAGTGTCCGAGAAATACAGAAAGAAGCTACCCCTGCTGCACTGTCCCATTGGGAAAATGAGATGGGGAGGTTGGATGATAATGGCTGTTGGATTGACCTAAGTGAGAAACAACGATGGACGCTTCCCAATGCATTTGTTAATACTGTAGTAATTATGGCTCATGGAACAGCGCATGTTGGAGCGAAAGGCATTTGTGCTTTGTTAGATCCAGTTTGGAATAACCCTAATATTGCCAAAACTGCAACCCATTTAGTTCAGCATTGCATGGTTTGTTTACGACATAATACAGGAGGACGGGAACCTGTTCTCAGTGGAAATTTTGCACCCCCGTCCCTACCTTTTGAAGTACTTCAGATGTATTATATTCAGTTTGAAAGAGTAAATAATTTGAAATATGTTCTGGTGGTGGTTTGTGCTTTCAGTAAATGGGTGGAAGCCTACCCCACCAAGGAAAACACTGCTCTAGCGACAGCCAAAGCCTTGATTAAGGAGTTTTTCCCTAGATACGGATTACCTAGAGTGATCTGGTCAGTTAACGGGGGGTACTTTAATGCAGATCTTATCAAGCATATCTGTAATGGATTACACATCAAACAGAAATTTCTTGCTGCTCGGCATCCCCAGTCTGCAGGGTTGGCTGAAAAATATAATGGAAGTTTGAAATTGAAAATGGCCAAAATACAGGAAAGCACTGGGTTAAAGTGGCCCGACGCTTTGCCTTTAGCTTTAATGTCCTTACGTATCACCCCACATTCCCAATCAGGACTATCACCATATGAAGTTATTTTCAGACGGCCAGCTAATGTTTGGGGCGTACCACGACCAAGAAACTTTCGAGAAATTGATTATCCAATGATGACAGATTACTTGTATACTTTGACTAAAGACCTTCGTTCTATTCATCAACAGGTGTCAGACACGCTGCAGCCCCTGCCGGAGGGTCCCAGACATCGTTTGGAACCCGGCCAGTGGATGTTGGTGAGGAATTATCAATGGAAATCTAGCCTGGAGCCTAGGTGGACCGAGTCAGTTCAAATCCTGCTGGCTACTCGGACAGCAGTGAAGGTGAACGGTCGGAATCACTGGATCCACCTTTCCCACCTGAAGAAAATACCTTTCCCGCTTCCTTTTGATCAACAGAACCCGGAAGGAGTTTTGACCCAGGAAAGTGAAAGAGCTCCTTGTGTTATTCCTTTTTCTGACGCCAAGGGAATCGAAAGGCAAGAGGAAGGAGCATCGGGGTACGGAAGGGGTCTCATCATCAACAGTGGGATTGGCCCCGGAATCAGTTTGCCCTGTTGTTGCACAAGGAGTTCATGATAAATCAGTCATTACGAGTGCCACTTCATCTGTTTTTTTTGCTGACCAGGAATCACCTGGTCATGTTCGCTACAACCTGTGGCCCAGAAAACAGTACGGTACCCCCGACGAACACGGCAGGAGATAGGGAGAGTCTTGAGTACTAGGGTATTGCTGAATTAGTTCGGGGGTGCTGAGCGAGACACTGGACTGAACACATTGAGAGCTGGAATATCGTAGTGCTCTGTTCAGAAAGAAAGAAACAAAGACTAAGAAGCTCAAGAGGGGCCCAGGTTGCAACTGTATATAAAATCATTGCAAAGACCTGTCTTCTTTTTGATGAATGATAGGAGCCTGCCTGTGAGGCTCTAGACGGACACAGGAAAGAAGTACCCTCTGGCAGGTTGGACTGCGTCCCTTAGTGTAGTTGGGACTTTTAGCTAGAATGTATTCCTTTGGTCGCTTTATTCCTGAGGAGGAACGCCCCCTTGCTCCTCGATATATGCCTAATTATGTACCCATGTTTTCTTCTCCAACAACGCGTGCGAAAGTCGCTTTTGTGATCACCATTGCAGTACCGCTTTGGCCGCCATAAGTGTGGCAGGGTATGCTCAGACGTGAGTCCCTTGCTCACTTTGCCACTGGATTCAAGCAAGCCGGGCTGAAGACGGCTGTCATGCCAGAAACCGGTCCTCGGAAGCTTGTTTCCAGTCCAGGGAAGGCATGGCTTGGAAGTTCGGGCGGGACTGTTCCCATGAGGCACAGGGTCAGACTGATTTGCATATAGCCATGTCTGAACTGGGGTGGCAGAGTGGGCTAAAGAACGGTGAGGGATTAAACCCAGATCTTTTGACTGTGTGTGAGTGTTTGATTGGTTCAGATGCTCCGTCCATCACCACCCCCTTTTATACCGCTTTGGCCGTCATAAGTGTGGCAGGGTATGCTCAGACGTGAGTCCGTTGCTCACTTTGCCACTGGATTTGAGCAAGCCGGGCTGAAGATGGCTGTAATGCCAGAAACCAGTCCTCGGAAGCTTGTTTCCGGTCCGGGGAAGGCATGACTTGGCAGTTCGGGCTGGACTGTTCCCATGACGCACAGGGTCAGACTGATTTGCATATAGCCATGTCTGAACTGGGGTGGCAGAGTGGGCTAAAGAACAGTGATGGATTAAACCCAGATCTTTTGACTGGGTGTGAGTGTTTGATTGGTTCAGATGCTCCGTCCATCACCACCACCTTTTGTAATGCTTAGTCAAGGTAGCATATAGAATGTTAGATTTGGAATGTAGAATGTTGGGCATTTGTGTCTAGTGCATAGGAAAGCAGGACATTTGTGCAGGAATAGAATTGAGCACATTGTGACATCTGGAAGAAGCAGCACTGTTATCATTTGCTTGTTTTGGTTGACAGGCACACCTGTGGTGACAGTGTACAAAATTTTAGGATTTGAGAATATTTAGTACGTGTTAAAGGTGTTATGGTGACAGGCACACCATTAGGTCTGTATAATCACACCATTAAGCCTGTGTATTTCAACATTAGTAGGTTCAGTGGTTGTGTTTTCAGGAACTCCGATTAGAAGGAGGTTAACAAGTTATTTTTTTCTTTTTTGGCCCCAATAATGCAGAATGTAACACCGCCCCCTTTCTTTTTAGGTAACCCAGGAGAACCATTTGTAAGCTAGAGCAAATGGAAACAAATGTTTGGATATTATGCAAAGGCGTGTGGAAACACTTTAAGTGTGGAGTGCAAATGTGCTTTGGTTCACATTGCCTTGGTAGAGAAGGCTAAGAGTTCTGGGAAATTTACCAGAATTGAATGAAGAACAACAAATGGATCTGAATGAGTATGAAAGGTGCATATTTAGACTAGAAAGACATTATATGCCACGTGTTAGTACCGTTCTTGAAAGGTACCATTTTGGACTGAGACAGCAGAATAGGGATGAATCAATTGAAGAATATGGAACAATTTTAAGAAAGTTGGCTTTGACATGTTAATTTGGGGGAACCATAGAAGAAAGAATAAGATACCAACTGGTGTTGAGATGCAGAGGTGATAAAATCAGTAAAGAACTTTAGCACAAGCCCGAAACACCTCTTGAGGGAGTATTATTAGTGGATAACAGGGTTGAACACATGATGAAATGTGTCTCTGAATTGAAGGTAGAAAAGGGTAAGGAAACAGAATCAGTACAACCAGGGAAGGCTGATGAAGTTGTTTATGTGGTGAGAATCTAACTTGTAATTTGTGGGGGAGTGCTATAGTTGTGGCTGGAGTGGCTACAAAGCCAATGCAAATTATTGCCTAGCAGCAAATGTGGTGTGCCTTAGTTGTGGAATGTCACAGGGCCGAGGGTACAGGGGAGGATAGACAAAAGACTGTGGACTGGTAGGAGTCTCAATGTGATACTTCGCCTTATTTTCCCAATCAGCAGGACGAATGGTGAATATCCTATGAGGAAGAGAGCCCCAGAGACCTTGGCTACTGTCCCTTGAACTGGGAATCAACAGACGCCGGCCACACCCCCGGGCAGGACGTAACATCCACAGCTCCAAGAAAAGAGGACAATCCCTGGAAGGAGGTGTGTCTTTTCACCGACGTGCGGAAGCAGAGCGAGGAACGCCGAGAGAATGAGATGCCAACTGAAGAAAGAAGAGAACAAATACCGACCAGCCAAGGTGACGCCGGGAACACGAAGACGTCGGAAGAGCCGCAGGAAGGCCGACACCACGCTTCATCCCTCCACGCTCCCAGAGGAGCGTGGCTAAGCCAGGTACACAAAAGGTTCCTGGGCTGGGTAGGGAGGCGGGAAGCGCCAGACGTATAGGGCACAAGTACAGAACGGAGCCCTGAGTGTTGCACGACCCCCCTCCCCTTCATTCACAGTGTCCCGTATAGCACTGCTGTCACTCGCTGAAAGGTGTCCCCTCACTTCCCCTCCCCTAGAGCACCCAGTAGGACCCAGCACTGACCGCTTCCCTCTTTTCTTCATCCAAGCCATTTCCAATAGGCGGAGGAAGACGAGAGGCAAAGAAGAAGATCAGGACTTTCAGAAGACGCCCCAAGAAAAGAAGAGAGTTTGAGGAATCACCTTACGTCTACATCCTAATACTATTAGTTTCACCTATACCTACATCCTGGCATCTAATGAAATGTAAAAAATTCTTGTAAAGCGCACTTACACCCAGCGGTTTCATGGCGCTATTGGCAGTAGGGAGACCAAAGGGCCAGGCGGGAGCGGAGGAAGAGGGAACTAGTTATGTGCCCTGCGGAACAGATGTGTTTCAGGAGAGACCTGAAACGAGGGTAAGAAGTGGCGAGCCTAAGCTCTAGAGGGAGTGCATTCCAAAAGGAGGGGGCAAGAAAAGAGAATTTGAGCCCTCCATGTTTCTTGCGTTTGAAAGTGGGAGTTTTGAGTAAAGCAAGATGGGAGGACCGGAGGTTGCGGGGGGGGCATAATGATGGAGAAGAGAGGAGATGAAGGCTGGACCAAGGCCAGCCAGTGCTTTGAAGATGGTGCAGCCCAGTTTAAAGTTACACCGTTCGATCACGGGGAGCCAGTGAAGGGTTTTTAACAGTGGACGGACATGTTGGTGCCTGGGCTGTTTGAAGATCAGTCGTGCCGCCTGGTTCTGGACCAGCTGTAATCGATTCAGCTGCAAGGCGGGGATGCCGACATAAAGGGAGCTAGCGTAGTCTAGCCTGGAAATTACCAGGGCCAGTAGAGCCCGGGTGGGGGCCTCTGTGGTAAGGAATCGAGCTATCTTACGGATTTTACGTAAGTGAAAAAAACTAGATGAAACCACCGCGTTAATTTGGGGTTTCATCGACAGATCTTTACAGATGACCACCCCAAGGCTTTTGGCAGAGTCAGCGGGGCGGGGAGGGGAACCTAAGCGAGTAGGCCAAAAGTTAGAGCTCCACGGATTGGAGGTACCCCCGATAAGAACCAGTTTGGTCTTATCGGGGTTAAGTTTCAGATAATTAGCCCCCATCCAATCACTGATGTGGCACAGAGTGGACTGGAAGTTGGAAATGGATTGATCCGAAGTATCAATATCGAGGATCAGTTGAATGTCATCTGCATAATTAAATGCAGTGACATTACTGCCTCGTAGGGAGCGGATGAGGGGGGCAAGGTACAAATTAAAAAGAAGGGGGGAAAGAGAAGAGACCTGCAGGACAGAAAGACTAGAAAAAATACTTATTCGAAGATCCTTTCAAACCAAAATAAAACCCTACCTAAAACATCGAAGAGTTGTCTTTCCATCCAGACCCGCTAACATAGAAAAAACTGACATTTTAGTAAAAGTAAATGTTTTAAATCTAAGTTTAAGAAAGAACAAGGTAAAGAGTTTAAAACAAGTACACTTGAGTTGGTATTTCAGGTCAAGGAACCTGAGAAACAGTGTTCGACTGGTATGGAGAAATTCAAGGGTGTTGAGCATCCAAGTGGTTTGGTGAAAATGGATGGGGTGAACGTGAATATGAAATTTGATTCCTGTTCACACCTGATGATTATTTCAAATGACACGTACAAGCAGCATTTTGAGGAAAAAACTAAATTGCAGGATATGGACATAAGTTCGGGGGGGGGTGGTAGACAAGCACTCAAAATGTGTGGTTATTTTCATGCAGCTATTGAACTGAAGGACAAGTATATACGTAGGAAGGTTTTTGTTTTAAAAAAGGTGATTATTTAATTGAATGGTCTCACAGCGCTTATTTAGGGTAACATTAAATCCCAATGCAGAGCCCCATGAACACATACAGGAAGTGGAATCGAGTTTAGTGGATTTTGTGTCAGAATTTGAGCACTTGTTAATAAAAGTTTTTTAATGTTTGAAGGGGTATAAACATCAAATTAGGTTAAAAAGAAGGGGCAGTACTGATTGTAGTGAAGGTGAGAGGTATTCCAGTGGCTGTCCAAGAGAAAGTGGAGCAATAGCTCAAGAAATTAAGGGCCAGATGTACCACCGTTTTTTGGGGTTTTAAGCTTGTTTGCGACCGCAAAAAACATGTGGGCCATGTATTAACCCTATTTTGCGAGTCACAAACAATTTGCGACTCACAAAATAGGATTAGTGACTTGCTATTAGGAAGGGGCATTCCAAGGGCAGCCCTTTCTAATAGCGACTCCAAAACCAATGTATGAATGTTTTGCAACCGCAAATTGCAGTCGCAAAATACTAGCATGTTACCACCCTTCTCAGAAGGGTAGTAAAGCACTCGCAAACAGGAAGGGGTACCAGGGGACCCCCTTCCCCTTTGTAAATGCATGCACAAATATTTTTTAAGAGCAGGCAGAGGTCCCAGGGACCACTGCTTGCCCTTAACAAATGGAACAGGACATTTTCATTTTTATTTCATAAATACATCCCGTTTTCCTTTAAGGAAAACTTGTAGCATTTTTAAAAAAATGCTTTATTTGAAAGCAGTGCCAGACATGGTGGTCTGCTGACCCCAGCAGGACACCATCCCTCGGAGTGGCAGCCATTCCAAATGGGGTCGCAAATTGCGACAGCCTCATTAATATTCATGAGGTATGCAATTTGTGACCCCATTGGGAATCGCAAACAGTGTCTGGGACACTGTTGTACATAGCATTTTGCGACTCACAAATTGCGAGTCGCAAAATGCTATGGTCGTACATCTGGCCCGAATTGACCAAGAAATAATAACACCTGTAGCAGCAACAGAATGGTTGGGCACCAATTGTAGTAGCCACGAAGGGTAATGTCCTATTACTTACGGTAATCTTCATTACTCCGGGTCCCGTAGTCCTCGACACCTTCCTAACTAATGAGATGATACTATCTCTGTCAGAAAAAAGAAAAGGAAGGAATGCTGGACCTACCCTCCCCCTCCCGCCGGGAGTACATAAGGGTACATGTCCCAGCATTCCCCCTGAAATACCAAGCCAAAGGATGAAGGCCGGCAAACAGGGCGGGAGGGAGGGAAGCCAGGAAGGTGTCGAGGACTACGGGACCCGGAGTAATGAAGATTACCGTAAGTAATAGGACATTACCCCCAGGTCCCTACGTCCTCGACACCTTCCTAACTAATGAGACATACCAAAGCAAAACCCGGCATTCATCCCAAAAAACACAAAAAACAACCAGTACAGCAAAGAACCAGGCATTTAATGTGCATAGAACAGAAATCATGGGCGAACACAACCCAACACCCCCAAAGCAAAACCGCCCTCATCACCCAGCAAATTGAGAAGACGGTAATGCCTGATGAAAGTATTGGAAGAAGCCCAAGTGGCCGCCCTACAAATCTCAGAAAGAGGGACACCCCGGACCTCAGCCCAGGAGGCCGCCACCCCCCTCGTAGAACGACCCTGAACACCCACAGGAGGAGGGGCCCCAGAAAGAGAATAGGCCAAGGAAATGACCTGCTTCAGCCAGCGACCAATGGACACAGACGAAGCCTTACGCCCACGGGAAGCAGCCCCAAAGGAGACAAACAGGGAGTCAGTCAACCGAATAGCCGCCGTGCGCTCAAGATAAACACGCAAAGCCCGGCACACATCCAACAAGGACCAACAGGTACCCCCCGGGGAATCCAGAACAGAACCCAACGCAGGCAAGACCAACTCCTGGGACCGGTGAAACTGAGAAGCGACCTTAGGCACGAAGGAGGAATCAAGGCGGAGCACCACCCCGTCCTCCGAAAAGGACAGGAAAGGTTCCCGAGACATCAAGGCCCCCAACTCGCCAAGGCGCCGGGCAGACGTGATGGCCACCAAGAACACAACCTTCAAGGTCACAAACTTCAAATCCACCTCCGACAATGGCTCAAAAGGAGGAGCAACCAAGGCCCGCAGGACCAAGGGCAAATCCCACAGGGGAAAAGAAGGCCGGGAAACCGGACGAGAAAGAGAAAAACCACGGAGCAGCCTGGAGACCAAGTCCTCATCATCAGACAGATTCCCCCACGGGGAACGAAAAGCCCGGACAGCCGCCCACTGGGCACGCAAGGTGGACACAGCCCAACCCTTCTCAAAACCCTCCCACAAAAACTGAAGCACAGCCTGCAAAGAACAGTGCAAAGGGGAAAGGTCCAAGGTCGAACACCAACGACTGAAATTACCCCAGTGGCGATCATAGGACAGGAGAGTAGAAGGTCTACGGGAACCCTGAATGGCAACAGCTAAATGTTCCGGGAACCCACGCCGCCGCCACCCCTGCCTCTCAACCTCCACACCGACAGCCGCAAGCGGAGAAGAGACAGGGGATGGGAGGACCTCAAGGGAGACGGGGAAAGAGGGAGAAACCAAGGGCCCCGCACAGCCAGAAGACGAACCGTCGGAAACCAAGACCTCCGAGGCCAAAAGGGCAGAACCACAACCACCTCCCGATCCTCCAGACACAGACGGGACAGAAACCTGGGAATCAGAGCCAGAGGGGGAAAGGCATAGAGCAGGCGGGAAGGCCAGGGAACCGACAGGGCATCCACCCCCCAACAACCCTCCTGCCGAAACCTGGAGCAGAAGCGGGGAAGCTGCGCATTCAGCCGGGAGGCAAAGAGGTCCAGAAAGGGAAGCCCAAACCTCCCGCACACAAGCCGAAACGCAACCCGGGTGAGAGACAACTCCAGAGGTGCCGGAAAGCAGCGACTCAGGACATCCGCCGCACAATTGTCCACCCCCTTGATATGAATCGCAGCCAGAGACAGCAGATGACCCTCCGCCCAACAAAACAAGGGAACCACCACTGCGTTCAAGGAAGCCGAACGGGCCCCCCCCTGATGGTTGAGATAGGCCACCGACACCATATTGTCCGACCTCACCAGGACGTTCCTGCCCAGCAAACACGCCCGAAAACCCATCACGGCACGGGACACAGCCGTCAACTCCCGCCAGTTGGAAGACCTGCGACTCTCCAGTCGGGACCAACGACCCTGAAGGGACCGAGATCCCAAGGTCGCCCCCCACCCCAAAGCGCTGGCATCCGTCGTCAAGACCAGCGACGGAGCGGGCTGCAAGGGGAGCCCCTGAGACAGATGGACCGGATCCGACCACCAAAGCAGAGCAGGCAGGACTACAGGAGACACGGGCACAAGACATTCCCAATCGCGGGACAACGGATCCCAGAGAGACAGAAGGTAACTCCACAAGGGGCGGAGGTGAAAACGAGCCCAAGCCACCGTAAAGACAGTCGCTGCCATCAGACCCATAAGACGCAACCAGAGGCGCACCCGAAAGGAACCCCCCGCTCGGAACCTTCGAGCAAGGGACAACAGGGACACAACCCGAGGATCCGGCAGGAACACACAGTTGAGGTCTGTGCGAAACCGAGCCCCAATGAACACCAGATCCTGGGAAGGAGTCAGCTGGCACTTCGGCAGATTGATCAGAAAACCGTGCCGCCGTAACTCCGCGCACACCAACTCTCTCGCCTCCAACAACAGGACCCGAGAAGGAGCATGGATCAACCAATCGTCTAAATAGGGATACACCATCACCCCCTGGAGATGAAGCCAGGCAACCAAGGGGGCGACAACTTTCGTAAAGACCCTCGGGGCAGAGCGAAGGCCGAAGGGCAAAACCCTGAACTGAAAGTGGCACCCCTGAACACAAAATCTCAGGAAGCGACGGGACCTGGGATGCACCGGAACATGGTAATAGGCGTCCTGCAGATCCAGGGTACACATGAAGTGACCCGGTAGCACCAAAGGAATAATCCGCTGCAAGGTCTCCATGCGGAAGGGAATCCGCAACACCCCCTGGTTCATGACCCTCAAATCCATGACCAGGCGGAAACCCCCGGTATTCTTGGGCACCAGAAAAATCAGGGAATAGAATCCCGACCCCACCTCCGAAGGAGGAACTGCCTGAACAGCCCCCTTCCGAAGAAGATCCTTCACCCCTTGGACTAGGTGGGCCCTCTTGGACCGGCAAGCAGGCCAGGGAGTCGGGCGGAGGCCGGAATCTGGAGGGGGAACAGAAAACTCCACCTCGTAACCCTCCCGCAGAACATCCAACACCCAAACGTCTGAACATGACTGAACCCAGGCATCCAGGAAGAAGTGCAGCCGCCCTCCTACCAACAACCCAGGAACCACAGCCAATGAGTCAGGAGCGAGGCTTCGGGGGAGGAGGAGACCTAGCCTTACGGTCCCGACCACCGCCAGAAGAAAACTTCCCTCGGCCCTTCCCAAACTTCCCACGAAAGAAAGATTTAGACTTATAGGGGGCAGAAGAAGCAGCAGCAGAAGCAGAACCCTTAAAAGAAGAGGAATGCTTCTTCTCTTTAAACAGCTTGTGCAGTTTGGTCTCCAACTCCCCCCCAAACAGCATAGAACCCTGAAAGGGCAAACGCAAGGCACAAGCCTTCTGCGCAGAGTCAGTCTTCCAGTCCTTAAGAACAAGACTGCGACGAGCCGCCACACAGGCTCCACCAGAAAGAGCAGCAGCGCGCACCACATCAAAAGACACATCGGACATAAGTTCAACCTGTCGCTCAATGTGTTCAAGAAGACTCGAACAGTCCGTGGCATCGTCCATCGACTGGTAAAGAGACTTAATGTCCGCCAGCAGAGACTGCGACAAATAAGTACCATAAACCCCGGCTCTCAAGGCCAGATGAGAGCCAGAATAAACTTTCCTCAGAGCCCCGTCAGCCTTCTTATCCACAGGGTCCTTCAGCACAGCGTCCTCAGACAAGGAAGTGCGACCCACCAAACTTGCAACAAAGGAGTCAATGGGGATCGAATCAGGAAGATCCGTAGCCATATCCCGGAGGGGGTAAAGACGGGCCATAAAGCGTGGAACCAGAATGCGATCTGGATCAGCCCACTCCCTCTTCAGGACATCCTTAATAAAGGGATGAACAGGAACATCCACCGTGGCAGAACTCTGGAACTGGCGGAGCAAAGAACCGCCCGAAGTACTGGGAACAGCGTCATCAGCAAAGCCCATATTCTGCTTCACGTGCTTCAGGATACCAGGAAGAGCGTCCTTGTCTATATACTTCCCCTTCAGCATAGAGTCCCCAGTCAAAGCCGACTCGTCAGCAGAAGAAGCAGAAGAACCGGAATCCGCAGCATGAGCCTTGCGACCTGCACCACCAGAACCCATCTCTGAAAGGGTCTCCCTGATCAAGCGCTTCAAGCGCGCATCCCCACCTCTACCACGGCGTCTGGACCGGGCAGGAGAAGGAGAACGTGAGTCACTGGAAGAAGAAGAAGAAGAGGACCTCTCCCTGTGATGCCTCTTCCTCGAACTTTTCCCCATCCTGTACAGCAGAGGAACAACACAGGCTGCAGTATCAAAAGCAAACAGCACAACGAAAGAAAAACCGCTACGCGGTACTCACCAGCTGCCCTCGTTTATACCAGCAGAAAAAACGACCGGACAGAAGCGCCTGACTACGTCCATACCGGAAGACAGGCAGCGCCATGACAGGAAGGCATACCCAACCCAGCCAACCAAAGACGCGAAGGCGGCCGCGCCCCCTAACAAGCCCGGCAGGCAGGAGGGGCGGCCATCGGGCAGACGCGGGGCCCACGCGGTCCAACATCCACGCGCGGCCCAGAGGAGCGTCAGACGCAGCCCGCGCCACTCCCCCCAAGCCCAGCAGGGAGGGAGAGGACATCCAAGCCGCCGAGGACAACGAAGCCCCAGCGGAGGTAAGTTCGGCGCAGGAGCCCATTCCAAGCTCCTCGCGCCCCAGCAATCCCTGTCAGAATGACAGAAAAAAGAAACAGGGGGAATGCTGGGACATGTACCCTTATGTACTCCCGGCGGGAGGGGGAGGGTAGGTCCAGCATTCCTTCCTTTTCTTTTTTCTGACAGAGATAGTATCATCTCATTAGTTAGGAAGGTGTCGAGGACGTAGGGACCTGGGGGTAATGGTGATATTACACTCTTTGTCGGATTAAGAGCATTAAATAAAGAAATAGTTGTCGATGAATTTGCACTACCGAATATTGATGAAATAGTGTCGACATTAGCTGTTGCAAAGAACTTTACAAAGCTGGGCCCCACCTCTGGGTATCAAGAGGTGGAATTGGTTGATAAGTCCCAGAAATCTACATAATTTATTACGCCAATGTGAGCATTCACATTTAGGTGGCTGCCTTTCGGACTGATGTCAGCAGCATCTTTGTTTCAGGGGGTGCTGGCAACAGTCCTTAAGGGCATAAAGGCTGTCAAATGTTATCAGGATAAATATTGGTGTATGGTAGTAGCATTTCTGAACATAATTCCAGGGTACAGCAGGTTTTACAAAGACTTCTTCAGGCTGGTCTCTTTTTAAAGCGGGAGAAATGTAAATTTCTGGGGAAGATAGTAAATTATCTAGGACATTTAATCTCAGGTGAAGGGGTTTTACCCAAAGAGGAACTAGTAGACACAATTGTAAATTTGGAGAATCCCATTTCACAAGAAGAAATTACATCCTTTCTGGGGATGGTGAAGTGTTATGGGAAATTCATTTAAAAAAATGTAATAGAGAAGTCGGTACAATTAAGAAGATTGGTTGTAAGACACAAAGAATTAAGAATTTAGCTGGAATTCTGATTGTCAGCAAGAATTTGATCATCTTAAAAATTACCTAAGGAAGGCTCCTAACTTGCAAGCATATTGTGCAGGAAAGGAAACTTTTATAGTCACAGATGCGAGTTCAAAGGGTCTTGGGGCAGTATAGAGGCAAGAGAAAGATGGACAGGAATGTCTGATAGCATGTGAGTCAAGATGTTTGCGAGGGGAAGAATTGAATTATTCTGTGATTGAGAGGTAGGGTTTCGCCAATTTTTGGTCATTGAATAAATTTTGAAATTTCATTTGGACACCAAGTTTAAAGTGTGTACAGATCATAAGCCGTTGAAGGAGGTTTTCCAGAGAAAATGGATGTATTTAATTTCCTCTCGATTCATAAGATGGGTGGTAGAGTTACAGGATTTTGAATTTGATGTGGTACATGTACCTGGTATGAACAATTTATCAGCTGACTATCTATCAAAGTTAGTGCCTATACAGACATAGGATGAACAAAAGGAGGGCGATTTGGAAGAGAGTGTTCATGTATGTACATACCTTTAGGCGTTATCCCAGAAGAAACCTGGAGGGAGGAACTTAGAAAAGATAATGAGTTAACTGAAATTATGCAGGCTTTGATCACAGGTCATTTGAAAGGTCTAATGAAATCACAGCTTTCCATAAAAGACGAGTTAATAGTTGACAGAGGTTTACTGTTAGGGGGAACAAGAGTGTTTCCTCCTTTAAATTTTAGGAACTGTTTAATATCAGAGGCTCACTAAGGACATATGGGTATTACAAAAACTAAAGAAAGGTTAAGAGCACATTTTTGGTGCACTGGAATGGATTTGTGTGTTAAACATGAGGTGAGGGACTGTGTAGGTTGCAAGTCTAGCGACTAAGGGGTCGATTATGATGGCGGACGGATCTGCGTCCGTCCGCCAACCCCAAGGTGGAGGGACCGTCCACAGGGGCAGCGGCGTTCCCTCCGTTGGAATTAGGATGTGACCACCACCCTGGCGGTCACATCCCGTATATTTAACATTAAGCAGCACCCGCCGCAAAGTTAAAAATGCATGCTGTGCATTTGCATGCACAAAGCGGCAGGCACCGCGCGGTGCCTGCCGCATTGTGCATGCAACTGCATAGGTACCCCCCATGTGCACCCCCCAACCCCTCTACACCCTGGGCCCCGCAATGGGCCCCAAAGCAAAGACCGTATGTGCCGCCACGGAAATGCAGAGCCCCCAGCACATCCTAATATGGCTGGCGGTGTCTGATAGACACCGCCACCATATTAGAGCGACCACGGCAGAAAAGCAGCGGAAGGTCTTCCATCCGCCACGGTCCCCCCGCCATTGTAATATGGCAGGGGCGAAATAGGTGGCGGACGGGCAAGGATGGCGGACGGATCGCCACCGCCTGCATGACGGTGGCGAGTTGTAGTTGTAGGTCCCAAATAGGAAGAGGATTAAGTCAGGTCATTTGTCTTAGCTAATTACTGAAAGTAATTCTGTAGAGATGTACCAACATCATTGGTTGGAGCCGACACCATCCGAAGCGCGGACGGGTTGCTTTTGGCTCACCAGCAGCACATCCGCACCAGGTTGAAATTCCTAGTGGTGTGTCAAATTGCATCCATGGGATGATCAAGGTGCCATGCAACCAAAATGCTTGGCAACCTTCGACTCAGAATGTACCCAACTAAATGCAGAAACGGAGCCTGGTGTCCCCTGGGTATGATTCGAAGGCTGCTACCGGGAAAATAAGGCAGAGTGACAGAAACGAGTAGACGCCAATAACAGAAACGACAAAGTTTAAAAAACAGAAGCATGCAAAAGTGCAGGAGAGCTTTAAATAATTTCTTAAAACAATAAATGATGAGGCTAGGCTCTACAAAGTTACAAGGAAATTAATATTCTTTGGACTAAATGAAATAAAGCCAACTCTTTCTCCGAGCTGCAGTCTCTTTAACAAGGCTGTCTGCACCTGCATCAAGATGAAATACCTGACAGCCCTTGAAATAGCATCAGTGGGAGGAGCAAGCTGTAGAGCAACCAAGACACCAGCCAACCTCCAACTCGGTGTGCATGTTAGTAAACAGAGAAATTGAGTCCAGTGCCCTTCAGGTGCGACTCTGAGTCCTTTTCAAAATGTTGACAGCAGATGCGTAATGATGCACATTCTTTTTCGTTCGAGACAAAAAAACACAAATATTGAGATATTTTCTCAGGCTTCACCATAGTAGGAATGGAAAGGATGCCCAGACATGCAGTACTTTGCATTAGTTAATTTAGGGACTCGAAGTTTTATGAATCCATTTTAGGGAATAACCTATATAGAAAACTAAAATGGAACAAAGTGGGAAGATACCCGATTGAGAAAACACTTCTCCCAAGTAGAAGTCTGATACAATAAGACCCAACCAGAGAGCTGCAATGTATATAAAGTAATTACGACCCACTGGAAGTGGAAGACCTATGTCTGTGTCCAGTATCACAAATTTTGAAACTATAGGGCCAAGGGAAAGGGAATGCAACTCAAGATCTGACAATACGTCAAGCAAACACCAGAGCGGGGCACTGACATTTGGAGCAAACACTTAATGGGAGCCTTACAATGGGAATACAGACTTGAACGTACCTTGTCCTAGCCTTCTCATCATAGGTATCAAATCCCGGGTAGTGGTAGACCTAACATCAAGATGCAGGGCTCAGCCACACTATTTCCAGCACCCAGAGTGGCCCAACTGTGGAGGAAGAGCTGCAGACCTACAGATATATAGTGCTGAGCTAGGTTTATTGTAGTGCTATCAGGGGCTGCCTAATAGAACAAAAAGATGCCTGTTCTCTAATGGCGTCATCTCTGTAAAGGGAATGAAAATGTATCAGAGGTGCTTGTATTTAACGATTGATCTTCAGTACATCTTAAAAACATCAAGGCATGTTTAGACCATTTAGTGAGGAGAGGTAAACATGTTTCATTGCCTAATACTTGGCGAGACAGGAGAACACATAGAAAAAAGTGCCTGCAGTTATCAATGAACATGTAAAAAGACAAAGAAAAAAGTTCTTAATAATTTCAAACCACATCCAGTACAGATCAATGCCTTCTGTCAATATTACCAAAAAAGCCGCACTCTGCTCCCCATAAAGCAGAGTCAGCACTTCTCCGACAGTCTCTCTCAGAGAGGTATCAGAGCAGTTTTTGATTCCCTGTCAGCACAGCTCAGCAGAGACCTGCGGAAACAGAGAATATGGTGGTAACAAAAAACAAGCTCCCTCGCCGCCTGTGCACTCCAGTCTGTCTGGGTCTGTGGAAGAAGGTGGGTAAGACCACTAACTGCTGTCTATAAGGGCCAAACAGAAGAACTAGATGTACAGACAATTACTGGGGTTCATTGGAACACATCATGCTGTCCAGCCTAATTAAAGAAGCTGTTAAGTCACTGTGTGCCTTTGCGGGGGCGCACCGAGCAGTCTTATGTAAATAAAGTACTCAAATTCCTTTTAAACTAAAAACATAGAGAAGCAGGGAAAGAAGTAGGTAGCTGCCAATCAAAAGGCGGCCCTCATCCTGACTCCCCATGCTATGTGGGTCAGACAGTGACAGCCCTGAGTGTGCATTAGAAAAATACACATTGACGTCATTGGGTTCCATCATCTCTCTCTCTCTCCTCTTAATTAAATTAATACAAAGGCTGTCTTGTTGGACGACCCGGACTCCCTGGCCGAACTTAACCCAGGCCAGGAAAACAGGAAATAAAGAACTGGAGTGTGTCTGGTTTCGTGCAGGGTGCCGTATTTCACAGCCAGGTGCTGGACAGGAGCCAGAGCCTCTATTTCGTCAGCAGAAGACATGTCTTCCAAATGACCAGCGTCTGAAACAGTTTTGCACACGTGGCATAGCGGGGTTAAGAATCGGAAAACATTTGACAGCAAATACATGACAGTAAAATTAATAGAAGTCTGCAATACACAAAGAGAGGAGTTAAATAGTTTCTCCTTCTGCGATCGGCTCTCCTAATTTAAAAATAGTGCATTAATTTAAAAGAGAAACTTGGGCTTCTAAAGTTAAACAGTCAAACGTAAAACAACAGAAAACGGATAACTGTTCTGGGTTTGTACCCCTATGGTGCCACTCAAGGGGTCAGAGCACATGGTACATCAGCAGACTCGTACTAGGAACTCTCTAGGTTTTTTTGGGGGGGGGGGGGGTTCTCATGGAAAATAGGGGGGGCCTGTGGCTGCCAGCGCTTTGCATACCACAAAGGATGAAGAGTGACTGTACAAATTTGAAGGCAGTATACTTTTAGTCCACCCCTAAAGGATTCTACAATTTGCCTTTCCATAGTGGTGTTTGGAGTGTGAAACTGAGGCTTCATCCCCTCTCAGAAGTTCTGTCTCCATGTTGTGAAAATACAAAGGGTGCCTCTATAAGTTTTGGAGACAATGCACCCATCCAAGGATTTGCAAGGTGAGTTGGGCACTCCTACGAGTGAGGAAACTGACACCACAGCCACAAACACAGCACCCTAAACTCCCACCTTCCCAGCATAATTGTGTGGGACAACCACTTTATTTTTATTTATTTATAAAGTTTTATATAGCACGAACTAGACCCATTGAGGGTATCAGAGGGTATACACCCGTTACAACGGATCTTTTACTCCGCACTACCATTACAACGCGACCATTACTCCGCATACCATTACAACGCATTGCGCTGGGGGGCGCTCTAGGATAGGGAATAAGTATAATTTACTATCCAACACCTTCCCTAGGGTCCACGGGGACTGGAGTTAGAATAGTAAATTATACTTACCACTATCCAGCGCCCCAAGGCGCTATGCGTTGTAACGGTATGCGGAGTAAAAGTCGCGTTGTAATGGTCTGCGGAGTAAAAGTATGCGTTATAACGTCATACATCCGTATCAGAGTGCTTTACAAAAGCTACATCACAAGAAAAGGTGACAGTTAGTCACATAGATATGGGTAGCTAACAGGAGATCGTATATGTTGTAGGTTCTCGTTGAAGGTCTGGAGCGTGTTAGTCATTCTCGCTTAGAGTTTTCATCACGAATCCTGGTACATGAGCAGCGTCTGGTTGGTATCCAACTTGCATCCAGGCTGGGATCAGGAGAGAATTTTATTCATTAGAAGTAGTTTGAGCTACTTTTTTGAAGGAGGTGGAGGAGGGGTACATTCTGATTTCCGGGGGCAGAGTGATCCAGATCCTAGGTACTAGGCTCGAGAAGGTGTGTGTGTAGGTTTTCTTTTTCTTACATTTCTGTGGTTTCAATAGCAGAGTGTGGTGCTTCTCATAGGTCTGCTACTGCCTGATAATTCCAGTTTATTGGCTAGATATTTTGGTGTGTTGAAGTGCAGGGCTTTGTGTGTCAGGCAGGCAATTTGTAGCTGTGATCTTGCCTCGTGAGGGAGCCAATTCAGTACCTTAAAATCGGGTGTGATGTTCTTTTTTCGAGCCAGTGACGAGTTTGGCAGCAGCGCTGAATGAGGCTCTTAGAGGAGCCAAACTGGTTCTCGACAAGCAACATAGGGTTGTATTCCCATAGTCTATTCTGGGTACAACTGGTGCTTGAACGGCTGTTTTTAGGTCGTCGACGTTGAGGAAAGGTTTTAGTTTTCTGAGAATGCTCATATGAAAGTTAGCTCATCTGGTGGCTGTGCTGATGTGTTCCCTCATGTTGAGATTCTTGTCCAGTATTATTCCCAGTGATCTTGTGGAATCGATAATGTGAGGTTTGCATTTGAAGGCTGTAGAAGTAAGTCTCTTCAATGAGTACATCAGGAAACACCAAAGTTGGGTTGAAGGAAGCTTTATTCAGGACACAAAGTTGCAGAGACCTCATCCAGTCAAGGAACCAGCTTAACTGCCACACAAGCAGTTCCAACCTAGTGCCTGGCAACGCACCCCACATTCCAGAACATAAAGAATGTGATACATAGGAATATTCAGGACACCACACTTCCTCCACCATCCAAAATAAAGTTACAAACATTGTACAAGCTTTACCAACCCAAAATACATATAAGTGACACACATAACACAAGAAAAATAACGCAAAGAAATAAGCGAAACAGTGCAACTGATACTCAACAGAAACACATGACCACACAATGTAAAGAGCAGAAGACCTAAGAAACATAATCTTGCAAGTGGCGAGGAGTACGCTTCAAATGATAAGGCCTACCACCTCTTTCACTCACAATGGTATTTTTTGGAACAGGATCTTGAGCTGCAGCACAAGCACAAGAGGCAGAAGCAGGGGTGGATTTAACCGCGATGGAGCAAGGACACGTAAAGAAGAGACTTGCGCGGAGTAAACCCTCTCATTTAACTCACTAACATGTTATTATTTACGTTCTGTGTAAAACTAATACGCATCACATGAACACGAGGGTTAGTGAAGCTTGCCTACGTGTTTGCTAACACTAATAACATGAACGAAGGACTAAAATCGCTTAAACTGGTGGTTTCAATAGCAGAGTGTGGTGCTTCTCATAGGTCTGCTACTGCCTGATAATTCCAGTTTATTGGCTAGATATTTTGGTGTGTTGAAGTGCAGGGCTTTGTGTGTCAGGCAGGCAATTTGTAGCTGTGATCTTGCCTCGTGAGGGAGCCAATTCAGTACCTTAAAATCGGGTGTGATGTTCTTTTTTCGAGCCAGTGACGAGTTTGGCAGCAGCGCTGAATGAGGCTCTTAGAGGAGCCAAACTGGTTCTCGACAAGCAACATAGGGTTGTATTCCCATAGTCTATTCTGGGTACAACTGGTGCTTGAACGGCTGTTTTTAGGTCGTCGACGTTGAGGAAAGGTTTTAGTTTTCTGAGAATGCTCATATGAAAGTTAGCTCATCTGGTGGCTGTGCTGATGTGTTCCCTCATGTTGAGATTCTTGTCCAGTATTATTCCCAGTGATCTTGTGGAATCGATAATGTGAGGTTTGCATTTGAAGGCTGTAGAAGTAAGTCTCTTCAATGAGTACATCAGGAAACACCAAAGTTGGGTTGAAGGAAGCTTTATTCAGGACACAAAGTTGCAGAGACCTCATCCAGTCAAGGAACCAGCTTAACTGCCACACAAGCAGTTCCAACCTAGTGCCTGGCAACGCACCCCACATTCCAGAACATAAAGAATGTGATACATAGGAATATTCAGGACACCACACTTCCTCCACCATCCAAAATAAAGTTACAAACATTGTACAAGCTTTACCAACCCAAAATACATATAAGTGACACACATAACACAAGAAAAATAACGCAAAGAAATAAGCGAAACAGTGCAACTGATACTCAACAGAAACACATGACCACACAATGTAAAGAGCAGAAGACCTAAGAAACATAATCTTGCAAGTGGCGAGGAGTACGCTTCAAATGATAAGGCCTACCACCTCTTTCACTTCACTACAAACATTGTACAAGCTTTACCAACCCAAAATACATATAAGTGACACACATAACACAAGAAAAATAACGCAAAGAAATAAGCGAAACAGTGCAACTGATACTCAACAGAAACACATGACCACACAATGTAAAGAGCAGAAGACCTAAGAAACATAATCTTGCAAGTGGCGAGGAGTACGCTTCAAATGATAAGGCCTACCACCTCTTTCACTCACAATGGTATTTTTTGGAACAGGATCTTGAGCTGCAGCACAAGCACAAGAGGCAGAAGCAGGGGTGGATTTAACCGCGATGGAGCAAGGACACGTAAAGAAGAGACTTGCGCGGAGTAAACCCTCTCATTTAACTCACTAACATGTTATTATTTACGTTCTGTGTAAAACTAATACGCATCACATGAACACGAGGGTTAGTGAAGCTTGCCTACGTGTTTGCTAACACTAATAACATGAACGAAGGACTAAAATCGCTTAAACTGGGAAATATTTACTGTGCATGCGTCAACTGCATCTAAGCAATATGACAAACTAAGGCTTGGAGGGAAATTCTTGCGCATGAGCAGAAGGCACTAAAATGGAGTCCTGAAGACTCGCGTGCATGGCACCTGCTTAGCTGAAGTGAAAACAAGCTATTTTACTAATGCTAATGCGGGGAAAGTATTAATAAATAAAGGGGAATAGAGTAGAGATGGCTGTCCGGTCTAGAGGGGGCTGGAGTTTTTTTCGGTGTACAATTTCGAGAACTGCTCTATCCAATCTTCTGCTTCTATATTGTTTTCTATAGAGGCAATGCCTTCTCTTTTCCTATCACTATGATATTCCAAAAAGAAGAGTGATCTTTAAGCTTAACTTCAATTAGGAGAGAGTACCACCTATCCCAGGTCTTTTTGGCAGTGTTGGTGATCTTTTTACAGGTGGCTCTTTTACCTTTTATTTTTGTCCTTTACATTAAGAAGGGCACGTTTTGCTTCTATGCAGCTTTTTTTTATCCCAAAATAGTGGATTACCCCAGGCAGCTGGAAGTAATATTTTTTATAAAATATTTTTTAGTGAATTTTGCTGATCTCTGCCTCGGAGGCAAATAGACCTTGGGTCAGATCCACTTTAAGTAGCTCACCCAGAGCCTTTTCCACCTTCAAATTAATGTTTTTTATGATGTCCCTTTTCGGCTTGATTCCCCTCCATTTGATTGCCCTTCTGTTTTTGATCAGTTGGAGCCTGCTGCCAAGGTGGAGTGGCCTGCTGCCTGTTGCCTTGTGCGTAGTTAAATTAAGTTCCACGGAGAGCACATTGTGGTCGCTGACATGTCTCTACTATTACCATATCATTGGGGCCATAGTCTAACATCTAGTAGTGTGTAATCTATAGTCTACAAAACCAGATGAGATTGAAGGTGTGCCTTCCACCCCTCTCAGATGGGGTTCTACCATTACACGCATGTACGGTTTAGTTTAGTTTAGGGTTAGAGCATTTACTTTGAGTGCCAGTGGGGATCATTTTGTAATGGGTGGTAGCGCCAACTCAGGGGCTCTCCATATTTGGTCTGCCTGAGAGGAGCGGTTGTTGGAGCTGGGGGTTAGTGGATCGAACTGGCAATTAAAATCACTACCCACCAGCTTGAATGACCACCCTGGCAAAGTTGCCTTGTGAGCAATTAAGAGCTCCACAATGCATGGTTTAAGCCCATTCCCCAGAGGTCTGGAATAGATGTTGTAAACGAAGACATCAAATATTTGTGGGAATGTGAGGTGAACACAGAGGGTGTCATCAGAGGCTACATCCATCTGCTTTGCTAATCACTCAAAGTGGGCTGTTACCCAATTGATTAGGTCCCCTGAAAGGGGACCTGGGAAGGGTTTGTACCTGATTTACATAGCGCGCTGCTGCTGGCGCTTCATTTGGCGAATTGTGCTGTGCTTATTTTAAAGATTTATCGTTTTCATTTAATTTTGGCAATTTCAGTTATTTGCCCCTGTTTTTACCATTACCTTAGCGCCTTCTGACTTGCACCGTAATTGTGCCCCCCACCGCTTGTAGAGCGGAGTTATTCACTTAATCTTGCCGCTTTCGGCGCCTGGCCGCCATATTGGGGCTGCTGCTCCTTAGCGCGCCATCCGCCTGAGCGTTCTAGTGCTCCGCAGTGCAGGTGGGGCTCTACTTAAGGCGAGCTCGTGTGTTGCTCGGCCTTGGGAAGGGTTTGTACCTGATTAACATAGCGCGCTGCTGCTGGCGCTTCATTTGGCGAATTGTGCTGTGCTTATTTTAAAGATTTATCGTTTTCATTTAATTTTGGCAATTTCAGTTATTTGCCCCTGTTTTTACCATTACCTTAGCGCCTTCTGACTTGCACCGTAATTGTGCCCCCCACCGCTTGTAGAGCGGAGTTATTCACTTAATCTTGCCGCTTTCGGCGCCTGGCCGCCATATTGGGGCTGCTGCTCCTTAGCGCACCATCCGCCTGAGCGTTCTAGTGCTCCGCAGTGCAGGTGGGGCTCTACTTAAGGCGAGCTCGGTGTGTTGCTCGGCCTTGGGAAGGGTTTGTACCTGATTTACATAGCGCGCTGCTGCTGGCGCTTCATTTGGCGAATTGCGCTGTGCTTATTTTAAAGATTTATCGTTTTCATTTAATTTTGGCAATTTCAGTTATTTGCCCCTGTTTTTACCATTACCTTAGCGCCTTCTGACTTGCACCGTAATTGTGCCCCCCACCGCTTGTAGAGCGGAGTTATTCACTTAATCTTGCCGCTTTCGGCGCCTGGCCACCATATTGGGGCTGCTGCTCCTTAGCGCGCCATCCGCCTGAGCGTTCTAGTGCTCCGCAGTGCAGGTGGGGCTCTATTTAATGCTCGCTATGCCCGCGCAGCGGTGACGCGCAGCGGTAGCGCCTGACTCTCGCCTGAGTCAAGCCAGAGTCTGCCCGTCTGCGCCCGTCAGCGCTAAGGAAGTGCGGGGTGCGGCAGAACTTTATCGCCATTGTCCTTCTGCCATGGCGCCTTCTACTATCAGGTACTGTAGTGCAGAGTTGTTAGCCTTTCGTGACCGTCTTCCTATTTGTCCTTTACCGCCTGTTGCACCATTATGTGGTCCTTATCATTGTACCTGTTGTTGCTGGGGTATGCCGGCACCTTCTTGCATTCGGTCCATTGACGCTTCATCTCGGCAGACTCACGTGTCTGGGGTGAATACTGTTACTATTTACAACCTGAATGTTAGATCCTTGGTCAAGCACAATGCGGAGATCTTTGATTTGCTTACCAATGATTCTCCGGATGTGTTGTTTATGACCGAGACTTGGTTACAAGATGCGGATACCGCGATACTAAATCTTGCTCTCCCCCCTGAGTATACCATAGCTACTCTTAATCGTGGAGCGCGTGGGGGTGGAATTGCTATGGCATTGAAACGCCGCTTTTCTTTTGAATGGAAAGAATTGAAAATCTCAGGTTGTGAATGTGCCCGGTTCAGAATTTCCATTACTCACTGCTTTTGCCTTACAGGAGTCTTGATATATCGGCCTCCGGGCTGCGATGCCGCCTTTAGGGCCGCTCTCCCAGATGTCATCAGTTCTGAGGCTCTTGGGTGTGCTAATTTCAATGTGCTAGGCGATCTCAACCTGCACTTTGATTGTACACTTTTACCCTCTATTCGTAGCTGCTTGGCTGATATGGAAGCCTTACAGCTTTCGCAGAGGGTATCGTCCCCCACGCATCAGGGTGGGCATTTATTGGACCCACTGTTCTCTAACTTAGAGGACATAATTATAAGCCAACCAACCCAGTTAATTTGGACAGACCATATGTTGGTGAAGGCTGTCATTCCTATGTCAGACCCGCTGCTCATATCGCAGAATAAATCTATCCCTAAACGCCAGTGGTACAAATTAAAGTTAGAAGATTTCTACCTTTTATTGGAAAAGTCACCTTTGCCTTCTTTCTCTGAGGTTAACTTTGGTTATGACTTATTCTGCAGCTGGATCTCCTTGGCCTTGGACTTGCTAATTCCTCTGGTTCGATCGAATTGTCGGACGAAAAATCATAGTCCTTGGTATGATGAGACTTTAGCGTCTCTCAAGAGAGATTGTAGAAAAGCAGAAAGGCGATGGAGGAAAACCTATACCCCCGCGCTCAAGACCTGCTACACTACTTTAACTAAGGCATACCATAGAGCGATTTGTCGAGCCCGAGCCACATTTTATGCAGAGGAGTTTCGGAATAGCCCTAATCCCTCTAAATTGATTTTTAAGGTCCTAAAGGACCTTATGACGAAGAGGGCATCTGCAGCTGAAATTTGTACCGACTCCCACTGCGAGAGTTTAGCTGCCTTTTTTATTCAAAAGGTTCAGGCAATCTACCGCTCCTTTCCTACGGGGACGCAACAGCCGATCTTAGATGGCTGCCCGAGGGATGACGGTGTGACGCTGGACCTGCTGGTCCCCCTCTCTGATGAGGGGTTTGATTTATTGAGCCAAAAAATTAAATCTGGCTTCCAAATGGACCCGCTCAAGCCGGCCCAGTTTAAAAACATGCAGGCTTTATGTCGCACACCTATGTTAGCCCTTATCAATCTATCATTGTCCTCTGGAATTGTGCCCACTAGGTGGAAGCATGCGGTAGTAACACCTATCCTAAAAAAGCCTTCTTTAGATCCGGTCAAACCAGAGAATTATCGCCCCATCTCACTGCTGCCGTAGGCCGCCAAAGTCACCGAGGCCCACGTGAATGGGATCCTGGCTGATCATCTCGCCAAAGCTAATATCTTGGATCCCACCCAAAACGGATTCCGCACAGGTCACAGCACGGAGACTGCCTTGTTGTTTATGACCGAACATCTGCGCTCCGTGTTGGATGGTGGACGAACAGCGGCACTCTTGTTGTTAGACTTGAGTGCCGCGTTCGATACTGTATCCCACGAGATCCTGTTACGGCGGTTGGAGGAAGTGGGCGTTAGGGGATCCGCTCTTTGCTGGTTCCACTCATTCCTCTCAGATAGATCGTTCCAGGTTGCTATCCCTCCCGGGAAATCCACCTCTTACCCGCTCACTTTGGGGGTCCCACAGGGATCAGCGCTGAGCCCCACTTTATTTAATATCTACGTTAGACCGCTGGCTGATGTAGTCAAACGCTGGGGCCTGACAATGGTCTCCTACGCGGATGACACAGAGCTGGCGGTCACGTTAAGTGGGGACTCAGCAGGGGAGGCCCTCAAGTTCTGTGAGGGGCTTCGTGCGGTGGCCAATTGGATGAATCAGAACTGTCTCCAATTGAACACTATGAAAACAGAGGTTATGGTGTTTGGTAAGCAACCTGGATGGTGGAATGATCGCTGGTGGCCTTCTGAGCTTGGAATAATCCCAACTCCTATTACAGAGATGAAAAACCTTGGAGTCTGGTTGGACCCCTCCTTGAGCTTTATGTGTCATACTGAGAGGGTAGCCGCTACCTGTTTTGGTGTTATTAGAGGCATCAGGCCGGTATTGACATTTTTTGATGCCCCCACCAGGCAGCTCGTGGTCCAGGCCTCAGTGCTATCCAGGTTAGACTACGCCAGTGCTCTGCTAGCAGGGACCAACCAGGCGGAACTAAAACGGCTGCAGCGAGTACAAAACGCCGCGGCAAGAGCGGTAGTTGGCCTGCCTAGGAGATGTTCGGTCTCAAAAACATTGCAGGCGCTCCACTGGCTTCCAGTAGTCAGGAGGATTGAGTTCAAGGTGCTCTGCCTGGCTTTTAAAATTTTAAAAGGTACAGCCCCACCCATTTTGGAGAATCTTCTGACCCCTTATGTTCCCTCCCGACCCCTGAGATCGATGGGTCAGAATTTGTCTGTGGTCCCACGTTTTCTGCTGAGCAGGACTGGTGGCCGCTCCTTCCAAGTGGTAGCCGCAAAACTCTGGAACTCCCTTCCTGCGGAAATTCGAGTACTGGAAGATCTTCTCCAGTTTAGACGTGCGATAAAAACAGTACTTTTTAATAAAAACCTCTGATTCGGCAGCTATATGTATGTTGTGTTTACCTTCCTGGGCGCCAGGACGCCCCTTTGCTGGGGCAGCTGTGCGCGTTACAAAAGTAATTAACATAACATAACATAACAAAGTCTACCCCTTCCTTTCCCACTGGGTATTGCCGCTTTACTATGTGAGGCAAAACCAGCTTTCTGGATTCTCATGGTGAGCCAGGTTTCTTGTAATAAGCATACGTCATATTGCCCTACAAATTGGCCCCATTCCAAGCAATCAGGTTTTGAGGTTAACCCAGCAACATTCCATGAGAGTACCCTCACTAGGCATGTTGCTTTGGCCTCCTCTTTTCCATCATTCTGTTTCCCTGCCCCCCTAGATGGCACTCCATGTTTCGACCTGACCTTCCTAGGGATCCTGTCCTCATGTCTCGCAACCAGATGGTCGCTACTCTTTCTGTTTGGACACTGTTTTTCCACCACTTTGTTCATTACCGCGGCAGTGTCCCTATCATGGCCTTGTTGAAATTTCAGTGAGGGGTTAAGGTTTGTTGTTTGTGAGTGTTTATTAGGATGCTCTATGTAATTATTGGCTAGAGCGGCAAGTGGGGGCTCATGAGCTGGGTCTATGGACCGATGGAGGGAGACTACTGTTGAATACCCAACCCCAGTGCTAGTTGTTGCCCCTTCTACGCTTGACCCTTTATCTCTTTCCTGAGGGCAAATGCTAGATTGAGCGATATCTTTGGTGGGAAATCAGTCAACCATTTAGAGTGGATCAAACCTGTAAGATACGGGGATGGTAAAATTCCAATTATACTTGTAGCTGTGATGTGCTAGTGTGTAATTTGGAGGGCATGTAGGATAAGAGCTGTGGTGGCCCCTATTGGCAACAAATCTAGGATTATAGAAGTAACCAAATAATAAAAGCACAATGTTTGTGTTCCCTTCTGACCTATGGATGTCACAAAACAGTAAATTTTGCACAATGTCTGGGTTTCTAAAATTGACAACAATGCAGTCCCCTGACGGTACTCCATTCCCTTCCCAATGCACCCAAATCTACGGACCAGAAGAATGTTATGTGCTAGTGATAAGGGAAACTTCCTATTCATACAAAACCAATTCAGATACTTGTTCAATAATTCCTCGTGCGACTCGAGCTGGCCTTCACATAATTTTGGAACTCCAGACATACTATCACATAAGGATAGGATTCTGTGGTAAGTCAATAACCAAGGGTTTTTGGGCACTCCCTTGTTTGTCAATTCTTAGGAGAGCAGTACTGGCTTTCCTCTAGCTCTCAACTATTCGCTGGGCAGGTATGATTGGTGGTGTTGTGATTGATAGTATCGTAGATGGTAAGAATGGTGAGGCACTACAACCAGCAAGCTCATGATTGCTTCCCCGAACAGAACCACTGCGGGTCCTGATTGGGTCTCTTGGAATATTACCCCCCCCCCCACCCACTTGGTGGGAATTCTGTATTAGATTCGCCAAGGTCTTTAAAGCTTTTTCCATGAGAGTTAAGCGAGCGAGTATAGGACATAACTCTGCGCTCAAGATATCTTTAACCTTTGCTGCAATCTCAACCACTATTTGAACTATTCAACTTGGGCAGAGATCTAATCCGCCTCTAGTTAAATCTGCTGGTGTTTCTGCCATCTGTCTAGAGATGGAGGTTTCAGCCACTGAGACAGCTTTTAACCTCATCTTTGTCGTCCTTTGCCGTATGGTACGAAGGACCCTCTTCCTTTTTTAACACTTAGAGTTTGATAACAGTTCGTCTGTACCAGAACCATTTAACCTATTGTTATTTTTATCACCCATACCTGACTGCTAGAGCTAGGTGAGAATATTTTTATTTTCTCAACGATACCTACCCACCACAATTTGCTTCTCTTTCTGTAAAGTGCAATGATAATAATAATTATTGTTTTAATAATAATTTCTTGGCTGTACATTGCAGGTGCCATCAATATTTGTCATAAACCTGTGGGCTTTTTATACCCTATCTTCATCAGAGAAAGGCGTGGAGGTTACTGTCAACACAAGAAGTATATAACACACAAATGGGACAAGAAAGGTGAAACACAGAAGTGGGTAATAAAATTCAGTCTTACCTTAAGTGACTTTCTTTTGCATTATTTATTTTTTAAACAAATTTTTATTAATTTTTTCTTCAGTCATCTTACCAACATTCTTACAGTTCAAGCAGGGCCATCGCTTCGATGGTCCTATCCTCAGAGTACAAAGCAGGAGTATCCAATATCCAATATCTCTCGCCTAGCCCCCCCACCCGCCTCCCCCTCTACCCCCACCCCCCCATGTCAGTGGGCCCTCCTCTACCCTCCTAATGAAATGACAGAAACCCCTTGCGCTCAGGCACCTAACTCCAACCATTGGTTGTATGCAGCAACGTTCGTCTCGGGAAACCGATGGTTCCAGTTAAAGAATCAGGTGTGCTCTGTGCCCCTGCACTGAGTCCGCATCTCTTCTCAACCTAGTGCGGGAAAACCAACTCCAGTCTGCATGTGTTTAGGTGGCCCCGTCCCCAGTGTGCTCCCCCGTGTTCCCTGCTCCAGTCTCCAGTTCCTGGTTCGCTGACACATCCCCCCTTCCTCCTCATCTGCCTCTGCCAGAGACTGAAGCTCCACTACCAGCGCGCCCCACACTCTTGCTGCTTCTAGCACCTTGTCATTAGCGGTACGCCTGGCTAATTGTAGTCTGAGCGTCCCTTCACTGCTCGCCCAATTCAGGAAACTCCCTCGCCATCTCTGAAAGCTAGGTCCCGCTCTTGACTTCCATTGCATGGTGAGCTCCCTTTTTGCCATGACAACCTCAAATCATAGAATTTGCTAGTAATTTTTGTGGCGGGTGTGTGTGGGAACCAAAGCAGAAGGCAAGCTCCCATACCCACTTCAATCTGACGCTCTGTTACCCGGTTCAGACACGCCACCACTTCCGTCCTATAAGAACACAGCCCTGCGCAGGACCAAACATATGACCAAAATCAGCACCCTCTGCATTACATCGGGGACACATCGAATGAGTCCCCCCCAAAAACGTGTTGAATTTTAACCGGCGTTAGGTAAGCCCTGTGCAGCGTGAAATATAGGACTAGTTGAAACCGGGCATTGCGTGTACCTTTCCAGGCCCTCCGCACGAGCTGTGGCCATGTCGTCTCAGGTATAGGCTTGCCAAGGTCCTCCTCCCATTTATCCTTTAGCCTATCCAGGGGCGGGAGCCCCTCCATTGCCAGTCTCCCATATAAACAGGTGATAGCCTTGAATGTGCCCGCGGCCATCGTGACATACTGACCGCCCAACGATGTGGGGGGTTCCAACAGTCCCATCTTCCACTCTTTCTGGATTTCCGACACTAGGGCGGCATGTAGCAAAAAGTCTCCCCTGGTAGATCAAAGGCACTCCGCAGATCTTGGAAAGGTAACAGGGCGCCGTCCCTATATAAGTCCCCGATCATGTGGACCCCGCGCTCCTCCCAACCTGCCATCGCTGACCAGTCTCCGCCATGTGGAATGGCTGTGCACATACCCAAAGGAATCTCTGGGGCGTACGGGTCGGGAATTCCCGCTCGTTTCTGGCTGCGCAACCAGCATTGTCGGATGGTGCGCTCCTCAAGAGTGAGTTGATCCAACCTAAGTTTTTGCTGTAGCACTATGAAGGACAGCACGTGGCGAGGAATAACTCTGCCCTGCGGCCCATCTGGGCCTCTAAACTCGCGCGCCACCGCCTGTGTAAGCCACTGCAGCTGCGCCACCAAGTAGTACTACTCAAAATCTGGGACTGCCAGCCCCCCCTTCTTCCCGCGGCCGCAGCAGGGTGGTCAACGCCACACGCCGTCTGCCAGAGCCCCAGATAAACCCTATCACCATTGATCGCAGCGTCTTGAAAAAGGAAGTTGGGATCCACACCGGTAAAGTGCGGAAGAAGTACAACAACCTCGGTAGGACCACCATCGTTAGGAGCGTTATTCTCCCAGCTACCGACAGCGGAAGGGTTCGCCAGAACCCCATGCTACCTCTAATTCGCCTCAGTGCACCACCTACGTTTCCTTCCAAAAGGTCAGAGTGGACATGGTATATGCGAACGCCCGGGTACGGCAAGCCCTCAGACTCCCAGCGTAGATCCTCCAGTGTCAAGAGCTGTGGGCAGTTCGGAGTTAAGGGGAACAGGCAGGTCTTAGTCCTGTTAACCTGCAACCCCGATAGCCGGCCAAACTCCCGGAGAAGGGCCCCGGCCCCCCGCACGGAATCCCCCTCATCGGCCAGGTACAATAAGAGGTCATCCGCATATAGGGAGATATAAAGAGTCTCTCCACGCAGTAGAACCCCCTCGTAATGCCGTCCTTGATGAGCATGCACCGCCAGTGGTTCGATCGCCAGTGCAAATAGGAGAGGAGATAAAGAGCAGCCCTGACTGGTACCTCTCTCCACCTGGTACGCCGCCGATAAGGAGCGCCCCGTACGAACCCTGGCCGTAGCAGAGCTGTACAACAGCTGTGTCCAACGTATTAAATTATCTCCCAATCCAAAGCCCCGCAGCACCCGGAACAAGTAAGGCCACTCCACACTATCAAACGCCTTTTCGATATCCACTGACAGCATTACCGTTCCCGACGAATCCTCTCCCCTCTCCCCCATGATCCGTATCAGCCGCCGTATACATGTCGCAGTATTCCAAGCAGGAATGAAGCCCGACTGATCCGGGTGCACTAGAGTACTAATATGATCTGAGAGCCGCTTGGCCAAGATCCTGCTCAGCACCTTATAATCTACCGTGAGCATTGAGAGCGGGCGGTATGCCGTCCTGGAAGTGGGTATTCCGCCTTTCTTCAGCAGCGCCACTATAATCGCTTCTCTGGCGGACGGCGGCAACCTGCCCAATTCCGAAGCCTCTCCGTACAACATGTGTAACTGTGGTGCAAGGAGGTCGATATATGTTGCATAAAACTCCACTGGTAGGCCGTCCACCCCCGGTGTCTTTCTCCTGGCCATGTGCTTAACTGCTGCCCTGATCTCACCCAACGAAATAACAGCGCCCAACACGTTACCCTGCTCCGATTCCAATCTCGGCAACTGTGCCTCTTCCAGGAAAGTGTCTAGACCATCAGGTAGCACCTTCAGCCTACTCTGATAAAGCGATGTATAATAATCCAGAAATTGGTCATTGACCTCTCTCTGTGAGTAGACCAGACCCCCAGTTGGTGTGGCCAGCGATACTATCGGAGTGCCCCTGACAGCTGGATTGGCCAGCCAGGCCAGAAGCGTGCCCACCTTGTCCCTCTCAGCATGCGCGCGAACCATGTATTCCCTGTAGTCAAAGCAGCGAAGCTGTTCAACCTGAATGGCCACCTGTTCCCGCGCCGCCAATACTTTCTCCTGACCGCCCGTGGCCGCTTGACTATCTTTCTCTGCCTGGCGTAGGCAAGCCTCCTCCCGTTCTATGTCGTGTAGCAAAGTCTGACGCGCCCCCACAGTGGACGAGATACACACGCCCCGCACCACAACTTTGAAGGCATCCCACTCATGAGCTCTAGTCGTCGCCGTCCCTGAGTTTTCCCTAAAATAATGTTCGATGCCCTCCTTGACTTCCGCACAAAACACAGGGTCTTCCAGCGCCATTGGATTCAGTCGCCACGTGGGGACCGCCTGACGTTGTCGCGACCAGAGGACTGTGATCAAACAAGGGTTATGATCTGAGATTGTTCTCGCCAGATATTCACTATGGTGCGTGAGTTCCTGGGCCCCTGGCGTACATAATATGCTATCAAGTTGTACGTGGAGGTCATGGGGTGCGGAATAGTACGAATAATCCCTATCTGCGGGGTGATGCGTCCGCCAGGCATCCGTGAGGCCCCACTCCTCCTGCCATTCCCGCCGCGTCTTAGCCATTCTACGTACCACTGATTGGGCCAACGGGGGATGAGAACAATCCAATTCCACATCCGCAACAGAATTGAAATCCCCCCCCATAAACACTGTGCCTACCAAGAAGGTAGCCAACCTCTCAGAAAGCCTCGAAAAGAAAGCAGATTGTTCAGAATTCGGAGCATAGACACTGCAAAGCGTAACATCTCGACCGTCTAGGCGACCCAACACCGCCACATATCTCCCTTCCGAGTCTACCACCGTAGTCACGGGCTGAAAGGGAACTCCTGCGCGCACCCAAATCAAGGTCCCCCTGGCAAATGCAGAATAAGTAGTATAAAAGAGCTGTCCCCTCCATCTCCTCCGCAGCGCCTGCCCTTCAGCCTGGTTAATGTGTGTTTCCTGTAAAAAGGCCACCTAGATCCCCCTGCGGACTAAATATGCATGCACTTTATATCGCTATTCAAAGAGGGAGCCCCGGACGAGCCCCGGACAAGGTAAGTGCTTTAAAATTGTTTTATTCAGGGTAGTTGCTTAAATAATGTATCTAGGGGAGGGCGGGAGGGAGGCGGGTGGCGGCCGACTCGGCTACGCACACGGAGTGGGCGTAGTGTTGCCGGCTACGCTGTCTACGCAAAATGCGTAGAAGGCAACACTACGCCTACTCCGTGGGCGTAGCCGAATCGGACGCCCAGGGTTAATCCTAACGGGCACACTGACAAACCCCCACAACTCAAAACAATCCCAACAAACCCTCAACCCACCTTCCCCCAGAACAGGCGCCAAACAGTTGTTACCCATCCAAACCCAAAGACTTTCTATTGCATTATTGCACATATATTATAAAATCTAGCAAGCCGGGCACTGCAGATTTTTCACAGTCTACACAGGATTTCATTTTATCACCTGTTTCCTTGGCAAAGATGGCATAGATGATGCTTCAAGGGGAAAGTGGTGCCCATGAGATTACCTAAAACAGGCACCAGGAAGCACTTCCAAGCCAGGCAACTATTACAACCTTGACCAGATTAAGTTATTGCAAGCAGAACACTAACAATTATGAAACAAGCAGGATAATGCAATGCTGATAGGAAACATGAAAACACAGCATCAACATCATACAGAGGCAGCGCCTGATTATAATATCTTTTCAAAGAGATGTAATTATTAATATCAACTGTCACTTTGTAGTGACTTAAATGACAAATTAACACATTAGAGCAAGACACACAGAGAAAGCTACAGGAGTGGAGAGAGTTGTCTATCATTGTAGAGCAATCTCTCATGCAGTTTAGAGCAAGAACTTGAGTACAGGTGGAACACATAAACAACCAATAGCACTGGGTGAGAGATGAATATTCCACTAGGCTGAGCCAAGACATGACTGACAAAGTCTAAATCCAATTGCTGAAAGAGGCTGATCATAGAAAGTAAATTAAATAGCTGAACCTGGTGGACCCAAAACGACCGAAAACCGAATCAATGTATATTGTTAGCAGTGGGTCAGTTAGTTATATGTGCTGCCAGCCCTAAAAAGCCTATATTAGACTATGTATTATTATTTAACTATGACTAGGTGCACACTTGTCTTCTCACCAGAGGTCCATAGGGACATTCTGTTCCATTTTCTGACTGTACATCTGTGATGTGATAATTCACTGGACTTTGGCTCTTTGTCTTGATTATGGGCAGGTGATGGAGCAAGGACTCGTAGAAAAGAGACTTACTTGAAAGCAATCCTCTCCTATAACTCATAACTTCGTACTAATTGTGTATTGTGTAATTAATACATTTCATTTATAGAGAAAAGGCAAAGCTTGCGTATGTGTTCTATTAACAAGTAACTCAAGTGAAATCTAAAACGGCTGCTAATGCGGGAAACTGTACTGTGCATGCGTCAACTGCATCTACGTAGTATGACGAGCTGTCACTTGGAGGGAACTTTCTGCACCTGCGCAAACACATCTAAAATGGCCGCTTAAAAGCTCACATGCTAAGCATCTGCTTTGCTTAAACTAAACAAACCTATTTACTAATTGCTAATGCGGGGAGAGCGTTTATAAGTAAATGGGATTAGAATAGAGATAGGTGGTATACAGTGAAATCATTTTATTTTGAAATTAATATACTTCTTTTTGACCTTTTCTATTAGTTCTTATTTGGGCCTTTGTAAGAGACCAAAGTCTATATCCCATGTGACTTCTCACATGCGTAGTTTAAGTGTGCCAGAAGCCGCAACGTAATCCTTCTTTTTTTTTTTTTGAAAATCTGTTTATTAACAGGATGATTAGAGCAATTTTACAGTGTCAATAGTATAACATCAAATAGGATTAAGACCGCTCCATCAAGCTCAGTAACAGTGCGTGTGTCAAACATTTTAAGACTTTCGTAGTGTTATCAGACAATCCAATAATCCCCGGAAGAACTATATAAAAACCCACCCTCCACCCACAGAAAGGTCCCACCCTAAACACTCCCATCGAGCTATTGCATATAGTAGTTAGTACCAGGGCGCCCCCTACAGGCAGAACAATTCTACAACTCATATGTTTGTGTTTTACACAACTAGACAGTGGTATAAGCATTTGTAGCACGAGTCAACTCGTGCCCCAATTTAGTGCAACATGGTCATGCGAGGTGCATGGAGGCCCTTCAACAGTTTCGCTCAGTACAGATTACAGCATTGAAATATCAGACTCTTCATCACTCCCTGATTCTAACCTCCCTAATATAGCAAACCAATCCAGTGAGATCGGTGTTTTTCTGAGGCCTCTGCGTTCTTCATGTTGTAGCACCGCACCCTCTGCCTTGCCCCATCGCAATAGTTCAGTTTTCCACAAGTCAGGGTCAGGTGGCGTGTGAGACTTCCACCTCATTGTAATGGCACGCTTCGCAAGCAGCATTGCTATATCAGTAAAACGTGATGCCACGCCTCTCTTACGCGCCGTAGGACCCAACCCCAGGAGCGTGTATTCCATGGTGAGAGGCTGCATCAATGCACCTGCGTCCGTAAGCGTGTCATTAACAGTAGTCCAGAAATAGCCCAGTTTGGGGCAACTCCACAACATATGTGTCAGTGACGCATCATCCAAAGCGCATCTAGGGCAGGTGTCAGCGGCGTTGGGGAACATGGTATGCAATCGGCGTGGCGTTAAGTAAGCTCTATGCAGGACCATTAGTTGGATGAATTTAAATTTAGGGTTTCTAGCTACCTTTTTGGGGAATTGAAGGGTCCTCTCCCATTCTTTGTCCCGTAATGGCCTCCCAATATCTTCTTCCCACTTGGTCCTGAGAGGTGACAGTGAAACCGCTCGTCCCGCTCTAATGCCAGCAGTGAGCCATTTTGTTAGATGGCTTCCCATTCCCATGAGGTACTGCATCGTCAGCAAGGGGTTCGTGGGTGGTTCTACCCCCTCAGGCGCCCAATGTCCTAGTACGTAGCGGCGGATGCTAGCATGCATGAGGAACGAACCCCTGGGTACGTCATGCGCGGACCTGAGGTCTTCAAATGATAACATCCGCCCGTCAGCAAAAAGGTCTCCTACGTGTGTTACACCTGCGTCATGCCATAGCGTTAGTTTGTGTGCCGTAAGCGGACCTGTCCCCAATGGCAATCCCAGTAGAGGAATTGTGGGGGCGTAAGATGATAGAGGGGTCGTGTATTTCACCGCCTTTCGCCAGTATAGTACTGCAAGTCGGAGAAGCGGCGGGGCATCTCTCGCCAAGTCCGAGCGGGGAAGGAGCAGGACATGTATTCTCCCCTTAGCACGATCGTCATCCACCATGCTAATCTCATGGAGGTTCCTACCAGCAAGCCAGAAGGCCAGCCACTGCAGTTGACATGCAAAGTTGTAGGCCCTAAAGTCAGGTACTCCCATACCTCCCGCATTGGTTGCGAGTTGTAGCTTAGTGAGACCTATGCGTCATCGCCCTTGTCCCCATATGAGTTCCGTAAGGAGAGTGTCAAGCATTTTAAACGTCGTGGCAGGTATCAGGAACGGTACATTTGTAAAATAGTAAATGAGACGGGGAAGCATTACCATCTTGGAAATGGCAATCCTGCCGGCTACCGAGAGAGGGAGTGACAACCAGAACTGTATCTGTGACTTTAGAGTCCTAATAGCCCTTCCAAGGTT
This sequence comes from Lissotriton helveticus, assembly GCF_964261635.1. NCBI lineage: Eukaryota > Metazoa > Chordata > Amphibia > Caudata > Salamandridae > Lissotriton > Lissotriton helveticus. Next base: position 1,492,129,111 of record NC_136061.1, on the reverse strand, counting down.
GCCGTCAATCATCATGTCGGCATCCCTGTAAACCTGTATCCCGAGGTATCGGAATGTAGTATCTGCAATTTGAAACGCGTGTGGCTCAAAGAGCAGCGGCGTATTCAAGGCAGAGGCGACAAAAGTAAACCCGTAGGACTTGGACTCGCTGATAGTGAGGCCAGATAACGATCTAAAGTCCTCAAATATGGAAGGGATAGGGTCCAGGTCGCCACCTAGGTTACGTAGGTAGAGGATAATATCGTCAGCATAGGCGGATACGATATGCGTCGTGTTATCTCTTTTAATTCCACAGTGGGGGGCCACAGTCCGTAGTTTACAGAGTAGTGGTTCGAGCGCTAGAATGAAGAGGAGCGGGGAGAGGGGGCAGCCTTGTCTCGTGCCCCTTGCGATAACTATGGGATCCGAGATGTATCTGGACGCCGCAACGTAATCCTTCAACACCATCCAAGGACGAGAACAGAGGGAACCAGCACAATGTCCTATGAAAAAGAAAGAAGACTATATGAAGTGCATACTTTGTGTTGATAAAAATGTGAATGCGGGTGGGAATAAAGATTTATGAATAAAAATTAAGGGGCGGGATCATTAGACAATGAACCAAAGGAAAATATTGAAAATTTAGCATCGTGTGATGATCATCCCCCTTGCCTGGCCAACCAGAATTAGAAGTTTTGTGAAATTGAAACATTAATGGGTGGTACATGACTTTAGAAAGGTATAATTGAAGTAGTTTAGTTAGTTAGTTAGAACAGAGAGATCAAAATGCTGCAGAGCTCGAGATGCTGTCGGAGTGACAAGCGAACGCTGAGGAAGAATCGTATTCTAGACTTAAAATTTTAGCCAAATTAATTAGAAGAGGATTGCGTAAGAACCGAGGAGGAAGATAGTTTCATAGAGGGGTGTGACGCAGGTGTCGTATCTAGATGAGGTCACCTTATCCTGTCCTTAATCCTGTTCTGAAACCTGTCCTGAATTCTGAAGTCTTTGTTTTCTGACCTTATCCGGGAACCTTTCCCAACTCCTTGGCTGGGGGGTTGGTCCTCGCACCATTCTAGGTAAATATATATTCTGTGAATGTGTAATTGTACTGCTCTCTCTGTCCTCTTTTCCCTGCGTATCGTCATTGAAAAAAAAATTCTTGCTGATTTAATTCTTCTTTCTTTGAGAGATGGAGACTGTACTGTACTCGGAGGCTGACTCACTGGATTTAATTTAGATACACATTTAAAATCTTCCTGAATCTGTGGTTATTTCATTGCAGAGAAAGTAGGTATTATTCATGTCATTTCACCATCAACTAGTTCAACTAATGGTCCATTGACCAGAGGAAAGAACTTTTTGATCAGTGAAAGATTAGTTAGAATGAAAGGTAACTAAGCTTAGAAAGAAAATATATAAAAATTGGGGCGTGGTCAACAACATGGTCGGGTAAGACGTGAGCCTGCTACCATCACTAATCAGACAACCATATCGGCGGCCTCGAGTCCCGAGTTTTACATTTCTACGATACTTGAGGGCCCCTGCTTCAGCCGGCTACCTCTGAGCACGGTTTGAGGGAGAAAGTGTCCCTGGTTCGGGAGAAGATTGGGATCGGTCCGGAGGCCTGGCGGAGGAGCTAAAATGGCGCTGGCTTTGTGTTGATGCCGGACGCGGCGCTGCTGAAGGCCCCACGAGTGACGGGGGCGCGGTGTTCTGGGCGGCGCTCACCGGGCTGTCAGATCGGACGGCGGTGGATGCCCGCTGCCCCGTCGGAATGCGGGGCTTCTCCCGGTGAAGTGTGCTGCACGCTACAGTGCCGAAGACGACTGCGGAGGCCTCTGGGGCCTGACCACGGCCTGTCGAACCCCGACATCCCGCACCAGGAGAGCGGGTCTGAAGGCGAGTGGCGGTGGGCCCTGGACGATGCGATGCGGCCATCTAGGGACGCCGCTTAATGAGAGGGGGTGATCCGGGAGCAGCGGCGGCCTCGACCAGTGGGGGGTCGTCCTCGCCCCGGGGCGGACGGGTGTTTAGGGACGGGCCTTCTGCTTCAGCCTCCTCCCCCCCCTGGCTGCTCACGTGTCCCGGGGGCAAGAACATTTGTACATTGAGCCACCCTGTACTGCAGCCGGTACTGGTGAAGGGAGAGTGCGCAGGAGAGGGCCCACGCTAGACATCTGCCGCTACGGGCCGGAAGGGAGAGGAGGGCCGGACCTGTGAAGGGAGGTCTCCATGGATGACACCAGAGTAAAGTTGGGTCAGAGCCTGGACCTGCAGAAGGCCGTCTTTCACGTTTGTGGGTGGTGAGGGCCCCCCAGGTGCTACGGAGCCCCGAAGCATTGAGCGAGTTTGGAAAGACCTGTGGTGCGGCGAGGTGGAGGTGAGAGGGCCGGGGAGAAGGAGTGCTTGCCTGGAGGAAGGACTAGATTTGAGACCAGGGGCGACCACCCCCCCCTCTGGAAGGGTGGTGTGGCGGACGGAGAAGGGGGAGGCCCAGTTGACTGTGGTGGATGTGGAAAGTACCTTTGGGACATCTGTGGTGCTTGGGCAGACGCTGGTACCGAACGGCGACAACCCGGGGCATTGTAGGCAGCGGTCAGTGGCACTTGATACGGGGCGAGTAAAAAAGACTCTGGCCCTGATTAGAGAGGCCCTCGTGGGGGAGAGACAGCCATGCAGAACAAGATGGGCAGGTAGACCCTGGACCCCAGGCCCCCAAAGCAGGGCACCCTGGACCGGTACGCTGTGGCCCCTCTGGTGGCGGAGGGCGATCCGACTGGGGCGAGATCAGACACAGCCCTCCTGATGAATGCCATACAGGCATCTCGTGAGGCCCTGGAAAACAAAATAGAGGAGGTGGAAATGGAGGTGATGCTCCTGAAACAGGACCTCCGCAATTTAGCCGAACGAGTGACGGCCTCGGAGACCAGCATAGGGGAGGCAGAAGATAACATACAGGACCTCCCATAAACAACTTTTATGGAAAGTGGATGACGCGGAAAATAGGGCGGGACACAATAACCCGCTTCGTGGGCTTTAGGGAAGGAATTGAGGGAGCAAGCATGGCAGAATTCCTTCACTCCTGGCTTCTCCGCACATTCCCAAAAGACAAATTCTCCACTTGCTTCGTTATTGAGAGGGCACATAGAGCGCTGCTGGCGAGACCTCCGGCCGGGGCATGGCCACGGCCAGTCATCGCCCGTTTCTTAAATTTCTTGGAATGGGACATGATCCTCCGGGAGGCTAGGAAGCTGGGGGACATCCAGCATGAAAATGCACACATAATGATTTTCCCAGATTACAGCCAGGAGGTGCAGAAGCAACGGCGCTCCTTTGACTCGGTTAAAGATAAACGAAGAACCCTCCAAATACAATACATGCTGCTATTCCCTGCAAAGCTGAAGGTGATATACAAAGAGAAAACCTATTTTTTCCAATCTCCAGAGGAGGCATGGCAATGGCTGGAGGAGCGCCCTCCTCTGGGACGGACGCCGATGGGGGAGCGGAGACCACCGGAGAGAGACCGCCCTGGGGGAGGTCCTCGAGGATCACTGAAGCCACAGAAACTGAGGCAGCAGCGTGGCAGCCGCGATGTGGCGGCTACCCCAAACCCCGGTTCCAGATCACTGTGGAGGAGGCGGCGGTGCACAGCCTCCCTTGACTCGATTCACCCGGCGGGCTCCCGCTTTCGCTGCCTGGCAGAGCAGGCGCGGTTGGGAGAGGAGGATGACCCTAGTGGTACCTCATCCGAAGGAGAAGATATGGAGAGGTCCACCCCTTGGTGGCAGCCATAAAAGACATGGAACAGGGACATACGCCGGATACCGAGGTCTAGCAGGGGGACTCTCAGGACTCTAATTCGTGATGAAGGGACTGTAAAGGTCAGCCAAATGTGGACTCAGGGGCCAAGAGTACGCAAGTTGAACACCCACCTGCTATATTTGTTTGTATTGGACTGTTATTCTTTTTCATTTTGTTTCCTTAGTTGCATGCTTGTGATTATGCCTTCCTAAGATGTTCTTGCAGAGCTGTAGGGCGGGCACGTCAATAGTTGGGTTAGAGGTGGGGTGGGCGACAGACCTCCTTCACCTGGACAGCTGTATCTCTGTCTTTAAGATGGCGATGGGTCTTGACGGGGGAGAGTAGTGGGGTGGGGGAGTGTATGGGGTGAGCCAGTAGGGGGGCTAGGGAGGGGATGGTGGGTCCATAGGGTTGTGAGATGGGGCGAGTTAATGGTTATGGTTATCTTTTTCAAGCATGTTGCAGGCGGAAATGTTTACTACACCTGTACACCCTACACCAGGGACTGGCCGGTGCCTGTCTTGACCCAGTTTGATATCCCCTGAAGTGTTGGGTGGCCCCAGGTTGGAGGCGCAAGACACTGGAACAGTCAAAATCCTTACGTGGAATGTGAATGGCATGGGCACTAAGACAAAGCGGGGACAGGTTATGGCCTTTATTAAGAGGATGGCCCCAGACATAGTATTATCCAAGAAACACATTTGCAAGGTACACTGTGTGGATTTTTGGCCAGAGGGGCGTATAAGGTACTGACCCATGCGGGGTACACATCGGGCTCCAGAGGGGTGGCCATTCTAGTTAGGAAGTCCCCCCTTTCCGGGTCTCAGACACTTGGACTGACTCACAAGGTACATACGTTGGGGTAACAGGGACATGGAGACGTCAGAAGATTACGGTCCTGTCAGTGTACGCACCTCCTAGGCTGCAGGCTAGAACCCTCGCAGGGGTAGCTGACATCATTCTGACCGTGCCAGACACTCTACGCGTGGTGGGAGGGGATTTTAATGATGGTGTACACCCCCTCTAGACAGGTCTGTGGGGAGGGCAGACTGCTCGGTCCAGTCCCCTCTGGCGTGGTTTCTTGACACGGTGGGGCTGACAGGTGCCTGGAGATGGCTCCAGCCGGATGCTCAGATGTACTCTTATTTTTCTGGGTCCCACAAGGTGTATTCCAGACTGGACTATGTCTTCCTACCCCGTCGTGTGCTTGATGTTGCTAGCCGGGCTGAATACCTGGCGCGAGGCATCTCGGACCACTCGCCGGTGCTGGTGACAGTAGGGAAGAGACTTGGGACGAAGGGTAGGAGCTGGAGACTGGCGGCATGGGATCTCCAGAATAAAGACTTGTTGAGGGGATTTAGGGCAGATGTTAAGGTGTACCTGGCGGACAATCTGGGCTCAGTGCAGTCTGGGGTGACGATCTGGGGAGCTCTAAAGGCTGTCATGCGTGATAAAGTGCAGAAGAGGTTAGCGGCAGAAAAGAGGAGAGTGGAGGGTGATCTCCGTGACCTGGAGGCTCGCGTTTTGGAGCTCGGGCAGCGACATGTAACAGATGGGGAGGCTCGTTCAGTACGACAGGTGCTGGATGTCCCGCAGCAATACAAGGCCCTGGCGACTGATGAGGGCAAGACGCAGGTACAGGTGACCTTGCATAGGCTTTACGATGGGGGGGACAAATCTGGGAGACTTTTGGCATGGCTGAGTCGGAGGGAGCAAGAGGCGAGATTGGTAGACCAGGTGCTGGATGCAAAGGGCCGAACCAGAACAACGGATGAACAGATGGTATACAGACAAAATATTGAGTAAAAAATATCGAATTACATAAATATCGACTTCAAAATATAGAATGGACAAAATATCGAATGGACATAATATAGTCATTAAAAATATGGAATTTAAGGTAAGTAATGTAATATCGATTTTTTAAAGTGTTTTGTATGTTAGTATATGTGTAAAAAGTGTATTTTTTTTGTAATTTATTTTAAGTAATGAACTTTATGTTATTTAATTTTTGCGTAATTTAATTCTGTAGCGGGTTGTGGGTTTATAGGGGAATAGGGTGGGAAGTAATTTAATTATATTAAATAAAATAATAATTTTTAGAAATGAATAATTATTTTTAATTAAATATTACGTTTTTAGTTATGTAGCGGGTTGTGGGTTTATAGGGGAATAGGGTGGGAAGTAATTTAATTGTAATAAATTAAATATTTTAATTTATTTATTGGTATTTCTTTTGAATAAATTGTTAATTTTTAATTGGTAATTCATTAATTTTAAATTGGTAATTAATTTTTATTAATTGATTGATTGATTATTATGTGAATTTTATTAATTTATTTTCCGTAGCGGGTTGTGGGTTTATAGGGGAATAGGGTGGGAAGTTACTTAATTGTAATTATTTAAATGTTTTTATTTATTTATTGGTATTTATTTTGAATTAATTGGTAATTAAATTTTATTTGTTAATTAATAATTGTAAATTGGTAATTAATTTGTATTAATAGTTAATGAATGTTAATAATGAATATATTTTTTTAATTGATTATTATATTATATTAAATTGGTATTTACTTTTAATTAATTTTTTATTGGTATAGGTATTTAATTTATTTGTATTAATATATTAAATATTTACTTTCCCTACTGTTACACTCACTAGAGTGGGAATAGTAATTTTTAACCCTACACTATCCAACGCTTTCCCTACTGTTGCATTCTCTGGAGTGTGAATAGTAATTTTTATCCCTACGCTATCCAACGCTTTCCCTACTGTTGCACTCTCTGGAGTGGGAATAGTAATTTTTACCCTCCCGCTATCCAATGCTTTCCCTACTGTTGCACTCACTGGAGTGGGAATAGTAATTTTTACCCCTATGTTATCCAACGCTTTCCCTACTGTTGCACTCTCTGGAGTGGGAATAGTAATTTTTACCCCTATGCTATCCAACGCTTTCCCTACTGTTGCACTCACTGGAGTGGGAATAGTAATTTTTACCCCTACGCTATCCAACGCTATCCCTACTGTTGCACTCTCTGGAGTGGGAATAGTAAATTTTACCCCTACGCTATCCAACGCTTTCCCTACTGTTGCACTCACTGGAGTGGGAATAGTCATTTTTACCCCTACGCTATCCAACGCTTTCCCTATTGTTGCACTCACTGGAGTGGTAATAGTAAATTTTACCCTCCCACTATCCTATGGTAAAAATATTGTATGTTTTTTATTAATGAAACAACAAAAGGAGAGGCAGGGGGATTCAGGAACACTCTCTTAGTCCCCGGTTATCGTATATAAACAAAAGAAGAGAGGTTAAATGTGTCTCAGACGCCACAGAGACGGAGCGATGCAAGGAAGGAATATCAAACCCAATGTGGGTAGATAAGAAAGCCCTCACACACCGACCTAGTCAGTGTCATGCTTCATCATAGGGCCCCACCAAAGAGGCCGAGTGCCTCTTTGGTGTGCTACGACGCCAGAAGACTGCGGAGCTGGTTGTGTGAGTGGGCGTGCAGTGAGGTATAAAAATAAAAGTGCCTAAAGAGTATCTCAAAACAAAAACAAAAAATTTATTGGTAGATCCCTAAGACACGATTAAAAAGTTCCTATGTGTCTGAATTTACAGCCAAAGGTAATGGTTTGGTTTAATTCAGAAATTACATTAAGTCAGTCAACATGTTTCAGCCTTTTACAGTGGTGTTAATTTACCTAGGCATTCATCAGGACTAGTGTAAACCCCGGCGGTATGGACTCTCTAATCGTCCACCCTAACCTGGGGACGTGAAAGTGAAAAAGTAAAAAGTGTAGTGAAGTGCAAAAGAAAAGGGGGGAGGAAGAGCAAATAGCCCGTTCCTAAAAAACTCCTGATTTAGGAGTGTTTCTGCACCTGTGAAAGAAAAAACACAAACAAACATAAAAGACATACACACAATTAATGGTAGGTGTAGGTCAAGTCGTTTGTCCAGGGTGCTCCAAAGCGGTGGCAAAAATAGTGTTAGCAAATAAACACTAAAGTTATCACCATCCGTATAACCCTGTAGGGATGATACCACTAACTCTAGGGAGTGAAGTGGAAAATGAGTGCTTAGAACACGCTAAATAGCTAAAGGGGGTTAAAACACATATAAAAGTACTCCGTGGAAGGATCAATGGACCAAAGGTCTGTGACCCCACCAATAGTTCGTAAACTCAAACAGTTATCTCACTTTAGGTTATGGCGCTAGCTGCACCATGGGTCTCGGGAGGGTGGTAGGAGTGTACCTGGCACACCCTGTAAGTAAAAGGCAGAAATTTGAGTACATTAGATCGGGTTTACTTAGCTCGATCGTGTAGGTCGTGTTGGATGAAATGGTGTCAGGAACTCACGCCCTCAACGCTCGCCACCCGCTAAGCACCTAGCTTAACCTCTGAACCGGACCCCGACGATGAAGAGCGAGGCCGGTTATCGTGTTTAAAAGGGATTCCTCGTCGCTTTGTGCACTTCTGGGTGGGCGTGGTTGGACTGAAGCGAGGCTTGGAACGCACCAGTCGATTGCCGGTGGACGTGGTCGCACTGTCAGTGAGGCTTGGTTGGCGGCGGCCAATGGGAACAAACTGACAACCGTTTCCATGGTAGCCGGTCAACTACTTTCTGACGGGGATGATGGTTAAAACTTTGTTTAATCAAGAAGCCAGGCAATGCCATGCTGCAGCCTGGATGCCCCATGATCGAGAGAGGGGAATGCGCTGCACTGTGAAAAGTCACAGGGGGCGGATTACCCTAGGCTTGGTCTGGTTGTTGGATGACATGCAATCGTTCCACAGCTTAGATGCCGTGAAGCCGAAAGAGCGGCCACCCATTCGCTTTCTCCGAACTTTGGGAACAACAGCCAGAAAAGCAGAGGCCGATCGGAGGGCTCTGGTGGGGGTATACCAGGAGAACATCTCCTGTAGAGGTAGAGGTCCCAATCCATGCAAAGCCCGGAAAACCAGACATAAAGCTTTAAACTCAATCCGCTTAGGGATGGGAAGCCAGTGCAAGTCTCTGAGTGCCGTGGAGGACGAGTCAGAACGTCGACGGGAGAGTGCTAATTTAGCCGCGAAGTTCTGCTCTCGTTGTAGCTTGCCTATTGCTGTAGAAGGTGCCCCCAGAAGCAGTGCGTTGCAGTAGTCAAGTCTACTCAAGATGATACTGCGCACTACTTCTGGTCTTGCATGGGCGGGGAGCAGAGGGAGGATCTTCCACAAGGAACGCAGCAATGAATATTGCCAGAAAGGGGTGCCTCCGGGACTGACAGACGTGCAATAGAAGACCTGGTGGCCCCAGTATCCAAAAGAACATTCTTATCATTCCCCACAACTGACATTTTAACATACGGGCCACTTTGATCCACTGGAATTTGCAGTCTGGTAATACCCCTTTCCTGGCTGTCCTATGCTTGGTAGGATCCTGTCTCATCAACTGCATCATAATCATCATTGTAATAAGTGCGTGTTGCTTCGTACCCATCAAACCTGTTGGTCGGGCGCTGCCGGATGGGGGCGTCATCCCTGGGCCTACGTTCTTTATCCTGTGGATCGGGTGGGCCATGATCCCGAGTCGGCCTTGGTTCCCTGGGAGCGCGAGGCCGAGTCCTCCCTGTTCTTACGTTTTCTGCTAATACAGGGCACTCATCTATCCAATGGCTGTACCCCTTACAATAAGCACACTGATCGGTTTGGAGGGCTCCCGTACCTTGAGGACTGGAGGGGGTGGACTGGCGAGCCCTTGGAGGGGTTTGGGATTGTGGTCTAAAATTTCCACAGGCATCGGGACCTCTGGGAGGATAAGCTTGCTGTAAAAGTGCCTTAGTCTTAAGATCCCTAACCTTCTTACTTTCCTTATCTTTATCTTCGTTCTTCCTATTCTCATGATATTGAGCCATAGCCAAGATACCGGTCATAGTTTGGGCAGACCATGTACTTTCAACCTTCTTAAGCCTGGCAGAGATCTCAGGAAGTAAGTTACTGACAAATTTGTCGACAAACACTGGGCCAGAACCTGGAGTCCGGGGATCCAGACCACTATGTCCCTTGTATTCAGTCTCAAAATGGGTAAAGAAGTCAGCCACGTTTTCATCTTTTCGCTGTCTACGTGCGTTTATTTTATCCCAATTAATGACAGTTTCAGGTAAAAGTGTTTTCATAAACGTCATTATTTTTCCGGGCAAAGTCAGGATGACAGCTTCTGGTTTAGCCCCTCCTATCCTTGCTTCTTCCTTTTCCTCTAGGTCGGTATGCCGAATCTTATCCCAAATTTCAGTGGGTACAACCGTACCAGAAAGTAAATCTATATCCTTCAGAACAAGAGTACCTGCGGATATAATCTGGCCTAACTCTCCGTAAAAGGCAGCCGGATTCTTCAGGGGATCTGGTAACTGAACTTTTAATTGCATTACTTTCCATCTTTTCCAAGGGACATGAACCCAAAGCCTGCGCCAGTGTGCTTCGACAGCCGCTCGGCCATTATTTTGGGCGTCGGTAAGTGCACTAACAAAGACAGGGGCCGCCTCTCTCATTGGCATAGCTGTTTCTAAAGGGGAATTTGAAAAGGTAGTCATGTCATGGTAAGCTACTAAAACAGATATAGCAATAAACATCCCCTCTCCCTGAACATCACCCTTTTTTACTTGTGACCTAAGGTCCGTCAATCCGGTAGGTACCTGAACAGACACATTTTCAAAGTTTTGCATTATCAAAACACACATGTATTCAGCCCAGGTGGTTTGTTCCATAATTGTCCATTGTGAAAAGGTGGACCATATTTCTTTAAAAGAATAAATATTTTTGTTATTCATCCAACATTCACACTGTTGCCTCTGTAGGTCTTTCTCTTGAAGAGACGAAAAGCTGACTGCTGAGCGTAAGGAGGCTAATCGGGGGGAATTTACATAAGTCTTGTTTGACTGTAGACCACAGGGAAGCAGGAGAAGGACGTGTAAGGGTAAAGCCGCTAGGGTTGGACTGGTGGTGACTTGTTGTCATTCCCTCGGCGAGGACAGAGTTAATGGGTGTGGTGGAAGTCATGGGAAAACTTGGGAGGGCTGGTGTGACAGGGGAAACGGTAGGAGGGGCAGTGGGGGCTGGAGCAGGTGGTGGTAGGGGGACATGCGAGGTGTGAGGCGTCAGGGCAGGGTACATTGGGGCATATGCAGGAGGGCTTTCTAGCATGGTATCAAGCAAAGAATCGCTTTCTTCTCCCCCCTCTATATGGACCTTTACTTTTTCCTCACGGACTGGATAACATTTCTGTACCCAGGCCCCATGCTCCCTATCGGCTATTTCTACCGATTTGGTCATTCTATTTTGCAAATTTTCTCTGGCGTGGTCGGCCATAGACATTCGTTCTTGTTTTCTTTCTTGCGCCTTTTGTTTCCTAGTTCTCTGTTCTACCTCTTTCCTCCAAAGTCGAACAGACTCCAACATGTACGGGCGCGTTTTTCTTTTAATTAATTGTTCCTCTAAGTTTGCAAGGACTTGGGAATCAAAGGAGCCAAAAAATGGCCACTGTAACTCCGCGCTACTTTTCTTGGTGTATTTCACCCACAACGAGGAAAACATTTTGGCAGCAGGGCCATATTTAATATACATAGTATAGCCAGGAGTTCCTTCTGGAGGAAGCGAGCAGGCCTCCTCCAGCTGGGAGTCCTGGGTACACATACAACAACATAACCTCTTGAATTTACTACTGACCGGCATGCTTAAAAACAGATAACAGACACCAGCGGGTTCCTAAAACTCACCTCGCTTGCTTGTCTTTTGCAAAGGACAATTAAATAGCGGAATCATACAGAACAGACACCAGCGGGTAAAAATTCACCTCGCTTGCTTGGCTTTGGCAAAGTCAATTATTCATACAGTTTTCATACAGAACAGACACCAGCGGGTTCTAAAAAATGTACCTCGCTTGCTTGGCTTTGGCAAAAGTTAATAACAAATTGGCTTTTGCGAAAGTCAATAACAGACAGACTTGGTGGATGATCAGTCCACCCTTACCTTACAGGGGTAGTTCTCTTCTGCAGACGTAGGGCTGTGTCCTGTTCCAGAAATTATTTGCTAGGGGACTCCAGCGAGAAGGCGGTCTAGTGGCCCAAACTGGGTGGGGAGGAACACCAGGTGAGTAGTTTGGTCTACCGGAATATAACGAGAATCCTTGGGTAGGGCGCCTCCGTCAGAGTCTCTCCGTGCACCTCCTCACGTCCACTGGGCCTGACCTCTGTACTCGTGGAATCCCTATTCGGGCGCCATTTGAAGAACCGGAATAACCCACTTACAGGGTCCCGGCAGCGGGGGAACCGCTCAAATCTCCCATACCCTTCATACGTAGTAAAAGGAGACACAGGAGCCTTCGTCTGCAGGAGGAACCCAGATTTATTACAATAGCCCGGGCAATGGAACAGAGTCCAAAGCCAGTCAAAGACACGACAGAGGAGGCTGCTACTTAAATCCGTAGCTAACAAGCCTTTTATACATTTCATACTCCAGCTTTTTGGCTGCAAGACCATTGTTCAATCAGAGCAGTGTGTATTGTTGATTAGCCGGATCCAGGTGGTGTTTGCAGCTAGTGACCTGATCAAGGTAAAGCACACAGTCAAATGTTGGTTCTGCTTTGATCGGGGCTTGGTTTCCTCATGTTTCTTTGCCCAGTCGCCTTGATCAAAAGCCCCAGCTTTACAAGCCATTCTCCGATTGTTCTGGATGAGAATGCGGCAATCAGACCATTGTCCAGACAACCTGACCATGGTGTCAGGGATGTTTGTCAGGCTGGGAGCAGGAACAGGGAAATAGATCATTTACTCGGGGTGAGGGCCATGTTGCTCTTTGACGGACTGCAGAGAACGGGGGTTGGGGGGCGACAGTCTCTGGGCAGAAATGCAGGCCTGCAAGAAATGGGTTTTTATCGTGGTGGTGGAATTTCTTTCGTATATCAAGGAAAAACAACCAAGTGGGTCCTGTGGAAGTGTTTGCCACGAGATGGCAAGGCAAAAATCAGTGGAGTCCTGTAAAAAGGATTGTCGTTCAAAAATACATTTCCTCAACTGTAAATTCTTTTTTTGTGCTGTTCTTTGTACATTTTGTGCCTTCTAACTATGACCTGTAAAGCGCTCTGATACTCGCAAGAGTCTTGTTCGCGCTATATAAAACTTTCAAAATAAATAAATAAATAAAATAAATCCAAACGCCAGTGCTAAGAAAAAGGGGCTGATCAAAGTAATCATAGTCCTACCTTGTTTTATATCCACACAACTATAACAGGGGTGAAGCGGTCCTCTCTTTACCGTAGGTCTGTGTTCCATGGGATATCATCGTTCAGCCCAACTACATTGGTACCCAAGCGATAAACCCAACGTTGTTCTTTCTCAAACAGCCTGCTTGTGATGTTAGTGGTACCAGTGATTACCTCAATAATAGTCCATCTCAGGTCATTGGTCGTGTGATTGCTGTCCAGGAAATGACGGCTCAACTTGGTTGGGGCCCTATGATGAAGCATGACACTGACTAGGTCGGTGTGTGAGGGCTTTCTTATCTACCCAAATTGGGTTTGATATTCCTTCCTTGCATCGCTCCGTCCCTGTGTTTTTTATTAATATCATGTGAATATATATATATATATATACACATATATATATATATATATATGTTTAAAAAAATAAAATGTTATGTTTTTTAGCTTAAATAATGATTTTATAATTTTAAGATTATTTAAGTATTTGTAAGTATTTTTAAGTTAATTATTTTTAATATTTCATTTATTTTATATTACTTTTAAGACATTTACAAAAATTCGATATTTTGACTAACTATTATTTTTAAACGATATTTTTGATTCGATATTTTTGTACTTACCTGTTCGTAGATAGAAATTCGATATTTTTGTAGTCGATATTTTATCCTTGATATTTTTGTATGTCTATATTTTTGTACTCAATATTATTTCAGTGATCCGAACAGATAGCACAGACGTTCGCAGCTTATTATGAGAAGTTTTATGAGGCTCTGGACCTAGGCTCGACGGACGAGATCAGTCAATACCTGGACAGGGTCGAGACCCCCAGTTTAGAGGTGGAGGCTCGAGAAAGCTTAGAGGCAGAGATTACAATAGCCGAGGTGAGGGAGGCAATAGCTAAACTGCGCCCGGGAAAGTCTCCGGGACCAAATGGGTTCCCCGCTGAATTCCTTACTACTCACATTCTGGCTTTGTTCGAGTGAGCGCTGGAGGAAGGAACGTTCCCCCCGGATCTCCGCATGGCCACAATAGTACCTATCTATAAGCAGGGCAAGCCGCCAGGGGAGTGTGCGTCTTACCGCCCCATATCTCTGTTGAATGTGGAGGTTAAACTCCTGGCGACGATTCTGGCATTGCGACTGAGAAAGGTGATAACAGATCTGATACACCTGGATCAGACGGGCTTCCTGCCAGACAGGGCTACTAGAGATAAGTTGAGGAGGACCCATAACTGGCTGATGGAGGTGTGTGATCGTGGGGAGCCCCATGTATTTCTATCCCTCGACTCTGAAATGGCGTTTGAAGTGGTGCACTGGCCCTTATCTGATGGGGTGTTGCTAAAGTTTGGATTTGGTCCAAAGTTTCGGAAATGGGTTAACCTTCTCTATACAGATCCGCGAGCAAGGGTCAAGGTTAATGGAGTGCTATCGAGGGACTTCCCCATAAGGAGAGGGCCCGGACAGGGGTGCCCTCTGTCGCCGCTACTGTTTGCCCTCACCATAGAAGCGGTGGCGTGTGAAATACGGCAAGACAGACGGATAACGGGATTCAGAATAGACCAGTATGATGACTACGAAGAGAAAATCTCGCTGTATGCGGATGACATCTTGTTATACATCACACATCCGGAGGTCTCGGTACCGCGCTTGTTCACTTTGCTGGGCCGATATGGGTCACGCTCAGGCTATACTATAAATTGGCACAAGTCGGTCCTATACAGCCCCAGGGGTGAGAGCATGGGGCCTACCTTGCCCGCGGCGCTCCGGGTGACGACTAAGGGATTTACATACTTGGGTATCTATATGACGAAGCACCGTTCTATCTCGTATACGAAAAATATCCAACGAGTCCTCACAAATTTTGCGGAGGACGCGCTCAGATGGAAGGCTCTCCCCCTCTAAATACTAGGACGGGCGGCAATGTATAAAAGGATTACCCTGCCGCAGTTTTTGTATGCATTACAAAATGAGTACTTCCCCCCCTTCCTCGACAGGTTTTTGAAGAGATAAATGAGGGGCTCCGAGCGTTGCTTTGGTTGGGGAAACAGCCTAGGATAGCTCTAGAGACCCTACAGAGGAACCAATATAATGGGGGGATTTCCCTACCTAACATTGAGGCATACTATTGGGCGGAACATCTAGCGCCGATAAATGACTGGCTACACACCCCAGCAGACCACTCTACTTATAGACTGGAACGGGGAAAACTGGAGAGACGCACATGTCTACACTACATATATGGAGGTAGAGGAAAAGAGACGCTACTATCCATGACACGGGTAACGGTAAAGCTGTGGGAGAGGTCGACAACATAGATTGGTTGGCAACACAAACCGTCAAGACAAACCCCGATATGGCATTGTACGTGGCTACGAGAGCTACATAAGCTGCCAATGTTCAAAAGGTGGGACGACATTGGTATTTCAGTTCTGGGTGACCTGCAGAAAGAGGGTGCTCTGAAGTCCTTTCAGGTGCTGAGGGCGGAGTATGGATTGCATCACACGCAGTTTCTGAAATATGAGCAAGTACGCTACACCTGGCAGGCGGAAGCGGCGCTTATAGGCCCTTTGCCGGAGTACGCCCCACTAGAGAGTCGTCTACTGCAGGACCAGGTCCAGTCTAAATTAGTTTTCTTGACGTACAAAACCCTGCTTAACAATAAGCGGGACGGACTGGTGAAATTGAAAAGTACGTGGGAATCAAATCTGGGAGAGATGGACACCCTGGACTGGGAGATTGCCCTTATGCACCCTAGGGAGGTGGCAATAAAATCGAGGCTCCAGCTCATCCAGTTTAAAATTCTCCATAGAGTTTATTATGATAGATATCGCTTACATCAGATGGGCCGAGCTAGTGACCCTAACTGTTTAAGATGTGGACATGCAGAAGGGAATTTTATCATACCATCTGGGAATGTGGGGTCCTCCAGAGCTACTGGGCCAAGATAATGAGGGAGCTTGGTGAAATCCTTGAGTCGACCCTACCGATGGAGTCTAAATTGGTGTTATTGGGGATAACGAATGAAGTGGATTTGATCTGACCCTGCTTAATTTTTCTAACACTGGCCTTAGTAGTGGCTAAGAGAGATGTGGCTCGGGCCTGGGGAGCTCCAAGCCCCCCGAGACTAGACGAATGGAGGAGGGGAATGGATATTTACATGGCAGGCGAAAGGGTGACATATAAAGCTAGAGGTTGCCCGAAGAAGTTCAATAGAGTGTGGGGAAAATGGCGATGTTACTATGGCTTGGATAGGGGACTTTGAGGGGGGTGGGAATTGTCCTGCTTGTAGCCCTGGTGTTTGGGAGAGGGGCTTGGATACAGTTCCATATTCCAGAAGTAGATGGCATGTTACCATTTACAGACGAAGAGCTATGTTTGGTGCAACTCCGGCGATGGTGGGTGGTGGGAGGGGGGAAGGCAGGGTACGATGGACAATCTGCTGTGACTGCTTGTTATGTTTCTATGGTTTGAAAATGCAAATAAAAATAATAAAAAAAAAAAAAGAGAATGCAAGAAATTGCTGATAGCACAAAAATCGTTGTGGGTTTTTGCCTTTTCTCATTATGTATAATGGGGCTATAACCTGTTTCCATAAGGTTTTAAGTTCCAACAGTGCCAGTATCAAGTCTAAAATCTGCAAATGGGACATGTTGATCGCAGAAACATCACTTATTTAAGAAAAGTGTAATATATTCTGTGTAAGACTTTTCATATACAAGACTTTGCCTGCGTTTACTGGATATCTGTGCTATGTGCACAACAGATTAACTGCTTTTGTAAGCTTTGTATCTAGATAGGAGCCCAAGTGCTGCCGACGACGTTTAAATGACTTGTATGATTTTCTTGCGTGAAAAAGTTTATAGTTACCACATTAAACTTAATCATTGTGAATTTGCAACAAAAAAAAAAATATATATATATATATAAATTGATCCCCAGCGGTTTTAAACTGGTCTGTGTGTGTGTGAACGTTTATGGGCCCAGGTGAGTAAATGGTATTTGAGTATCTGAGGCTGGTTTACCGCTGGATCACAGGTGACTGTCCTGTTCAGGACAAAGTATTTTGAACGAGCTTAAGTTTAAAGGCCAGCAAACAGCCTAGCTTACACTGGCTTGAAATTAACTGGCTATACGTTGCCTGACTACCTATATGGTCCATTTTAAAGGTGTCTACTACCCAACATTAGATAGACTGAAAAATGGTTGTCGGCGAGTAACAGATTCAAACTCCACACTAACATACATACACAGGAGCAGTAAGGACCTATGGAAAATGTCTTAAAAGCTCACCAATTCTGCTTCTCAAATCGAGGTCGACCTCTTTAAAGAGACAGATTTCTGCAACTGTTTAAACACTACTGTTACATATATGTGCTGTGTGCCAATGCCTACATCCAACAGATTAACATGCGTCACCACATTTGGGACTCTGTCCAATGATATCCAAAAGATAATAAGAAAGCATTGGTCCATTCTGAACTCCGGTAGAGAAACTGTGGAAACACCCCTGTTCTCTTTCAAAAGAGGCTTGAATTTAAAAGACCGAAATGTTCATACCAGACCTTACAATAAACCACCGAGGGCCGTAGGCACCATATGGAACCTTCCACCTGTGATAGGGCATCATCCATGTGGATCATGCCAAGCTTGCCCTCAAACCACAAAATCACTTGAAATTGACATTGGTACAAACAGACCGTGGAGACAAACAAAGTTCACTAACTGCAATAGTGATAAGCTAATATACCTAATAACTTGCCCTTGTGGTTTGAAGTATGTTGGGATGACCACTCGAAAGATAAAAATCCGCATCTCAGAACATAAAAGTACGATCCGTTGCAAAAGACAGGCCACCAAACTCACAAACCATTTTCTGGATATAAAACATGATCCTACTGCATTTGTGTGGACAGTACTAGAACAACCATACATTCCACCACACGTTACAGACTATGCAAATTTTCTGATGCGAAAAGAACAGAAATGGGTGTTCAAGCTGGGCACAAACAAGGTCGGACTCAATGATGATATACCGTGGTCCGTGCTCTGATGGGCCTGCTAATGTGGAATAACATTTATAACCATAGAGGGTCTTATTTGCAGGGCCTGCTATTTGTAGATGGCAACCATGACACAGCGGTTGATCCCTATTTAGACCCCATACACTTGTGTAGATTTATTTCTAACACTATACTAGCTACAAATGAAGAGACTGGCAGTTTGCTCGTTCTTAAGAGAGTGGCATAATAAAGTTTTGTTTTGGGTCGATATACTATCTTAATATTTTCCGCCTCTCTAACCACTGTCGGGCTGTAAGTTTTGACACAAACGCTTTTTTTAAAAAAAAACACATAGCTTACTGTTCGATGTCATCTTGGATTTGTTCCAGATTAATATCTTATGTGACTCGCTGGACACACAGTCTTTTTCCCAAATAAACAATGTTTCTAGGCAACCATTTCTGACCAATAAGCATGTAGGTTACATCGAAGGTTCCGCACACATGACCGCGAAGAACCATTCACTGTTTGCCTCACACTTCATCATCAGCCGTTTCGTGTCGACTTAGCCTATTGGCCCACCCGATCATGTGACCAGGCGTGGACTAATCAGCGAGAGGTTCTTAAACATAGAACTTACACCGTACAGGTACCTCCCCAACCGGCTCAGAAGGAGGCAACGGAGTACCGACGGAGAGGTGAGGGTATTCAATACATAGTGTAGTCATTTTCGAATTGAGCGCCAAACGATTTCTTTGCTGGATTCTTTAACCACGGGGTTGTTTATAGCCCGCATATTTGTGCTCATAACTCCAGCGTGACTTAGTTTTTCGTAGCGCTCTTATAGCGGCATATTTGTGCTCATAACTACCGGCGTGACTTAGTTTTTCGTAGCGCTCTCCAATTCCAACCAATATTCACAGTTTAGCTATCTGTGAAGACTAACTAGTCAGTTTCCATTCTTGACCCATTACCTTGTGCTACATTGCTAAAGACAGCACACGAACAAGAAGCAATAACCGTAAACCTTTGAACTCAGCACGTTGTTGTAAAATGTTTTGGAGTACCCAGTCTCAATGTTCTTTTGATCCTATCTCTAAATGCTTGTCATATCCATGAAGATACGAGTTCATTCTCTCGCCATCATTTAAGAACATGTTTTCTTAAGTTTTTTAAAGTTTTCCCTCATATCCTTGTAGGTGCCTCCGTTGTTTCTGTTTTAACTAAAAATTAAGGAGACGATGACACTCTCGTGTTTTTTCTTCCTTTTAACAGAGCGGTGCTTCCCTCATGACCTGAGCCGTTGCCAGGTGGGGTGGAGCCCTCTACTTCATTCATATGGGTAAGATGAAGTATAGAAACACCTCATGTTAAAATTACGGTTAGGTGTGCATTTGTTAATAAATGTGACTAATTTATCACAGCACCGAAATGTTTTGGAGTCAAATGTGGATTCAGTACACATTAACTTGTTTCTTGTCTTTGTGGTCACTGTTCCTGTTGTGTGTCTGTGTTTTTTCCCCTACTAGTGACATACATCAACTGCAAAGAAAAACGACACCTAGAGATTCAGGTGATCTTTATTAATATTGCAGATTGTTTTATATGTAGTCACCTTGTATTTTGATTTTCACTCTTCACATTTTGCAGTAGCATTTTTTTACATTTCGGTCCTGATGAAAGCAATGGACTCGTTAGTCCACGAATTTGCTGAAACATGTTGACCATTCCCACATCTTGGTAAATATTTGTTTATTTTACCAATGCTGCTTTTTAATATTGGAGGAGCGAGCATAATCCAGAATAAATAATTTTTCTTGCTCTCTCACCCAATTTTAGTCTCACTGCACATTTTCTTCTTCACATGCACTGCATATCAGTCACGCTCCTCACACCAACCAAGGAGTGGCCTGTGACACTCAAAACCATCGAGGTCGCCTCTAGGTAGACAAAGGTTGAATACATCTGACCTTCCATCAGATACCAGAGGTGTACCCTAGATATGGTTTACAGGAATCCCAAATGATGAAGGGCGGTTCCGAGTGGTGACTGATGGGTATCTTGTGAGTAACCACATAGCACCCCTTTTTTTCTTGTCTTTTCTTTTGTGTAGGGGTTAACACTCACGTCTTCAGGTAGTTACACCACAGTTAGGCTTTAATCTAGACCCTGTGACACTTTAGTTTGCTATATGTCTTGAGGGAATGAGTCCCAGCATGGTCTTTAAACTCCCCTAGGCCCTCCCCACCTTATAGTTCTTTTCTTTGTGTGCCAATGCCTACCTCGTGGCCTGCCGTTCCAAGGTAGTTTCATTTTTTGAGACTTTCGTAAAACTAAATGCTGCAGCAGTGGATAGATGCATCCCTACTGTAGCACTGTGTCTAGCAGGTTCTATTTCTAAACAGAATACATTGCCGCGCCCAGGGGCAACAGTGCCCCTTTCATGTAAGTGACACTATTTAATTAAAGTGAAATAAATAGCTGCAAACTCCGGGATGCCACAGCTTGAGCTCGCCTAGTTTCATTTCTAAGTGCTGAGTCGCATGGTCACACTTTTATATCATTTCAACACCCTCCCCACCTTGCAAAGACGCCTGTTCAGTTTTTCCTCAATATTACGTCCCGTGTGGTTCCCTTATGTCTGTGACGTGAGTACAGAACCTTAACAGCGTCAGAAACGAGTAGTAATTATGCTGGTGTTGTGATGTTCGCGTGTCGGTGGATGCTCTGAGGTGGCCCTGAGAAACTGCAAGATATTGTCTTCCACATTCCCGAGGTGCGAGAAATAATAAATGAAATGAAAATGAAAAGGCAAGCAGAAATATTTGTATCAGCACATCAAGTCACCTCAATGCATCTGCAAAACACATGCTGTACATGTTGCCATCGCTGTCTGCGTGCATGCCTCTCTGGGTCCCATCCCTGCCAGGTTAGCCTCTTATACCACAGAATATAGGGCATGTACCTGGTTTAGGATTCTGGTTGAACAGTTCTTATATCTAACTTAATTTATGTATAGAACATTATGCGGTATTGTTTATGCAGTTACATGGTAATATGTTTAGCCAGTGCACACTAAGGAGATGCCATTGAGAGGCTAAGTTGCAGGCATTGGAAACTGGACCTGGCTACGACACTTCACAAACATCGCACGGTCATTGGTTCTTCTGTGTGGAGCACTTAATCTCCTAGCACTTCACATTGCAAAAATGTGTAATGTAAATGTGTGATGTAAAATACCTAATGCACATATCCCTTCTCGATGTACATGGTCAGTTGTTTCCCAACCCGTTTTCTGCCTCAGCGGTCTAGGGCTCAGCTCTGTCGCTCCCCGTTAGCAGCACAGAAAAGCAGGATTAGTTCTGCATATTGCCACACCCTTTTTTAACTACAAATCCGCATTCGGAAGGCACTCATGATACCCTACCTAGATTGTTTGTGTATAGAAAAATACACGATGTATAGTGATGAGTGTTTCTCCAAGGATCACTTAACACACTGAAAATACAGATCTGAAATCATAAGATCTCTTGCATTGTTGAGCAAGGTAATATGCATGATGGTGTGATCATGTAGCATAAGCAATAAGATAGCCTCTACATCCTCTAAAAGTATATCCCTGTCTGAGGTCTATCCTTTATTGAGGAAGCCGGTGTTTGTCTTTTTTACTATTTGGTCACATATTTCTTCAGTGTCTACAACCTCCTTACAACAGACATAAGTGTTTCTTCAGTAATGTAAAATGACTAAAGCTCCCCATCTTTTCAGTGTTTTATCGCTTTTGGGGGAATCTTTTTGATAAACTGTCAGTGTGGCCCTAGTTAAAGGGGATGAATAAAGTCCCCAGCTCCTCAAGGACCTTTTCATCCACGAAACATGTCAAAGGCTATGAGTTGGTCTATGAAGTACTGTTGTTATGTTTTGTAATGTACCCCAATATAGCTCTGGGTAGTCACCTAACCTTTAGCCTACATTTTCACTGCCATTGTACTACATAACGGTTTTTTATAATGACCTTTTACCTAGTTTAGGTGCTGCATAAATGTTGTGTGGTTTCCCCAGAAAACAAGCCTAATTTATTATGCATTAGGATTCTCAGAATTGCAGCAGGATTACCATCTTCTGCAAAATAACTATGCATAAGGGTCATCACTTCCGTCATCCTCGGCCAACATGACACAGCAAGGTAGAACCCCTAAGGGTACCTTTTGGGAATATAAACACCATATCTTTGCCGGGGCAGGCAGAGGAGAAAAACGTCTACACTAACACACTGACGCGAAAGGCTGAGGTTCCTGCACGCGGACACTCCAAACATGCAGTGGTCTGACATCCCTGCGGGGTGTCCATCTCAAAACCAAGACGGGGTCCTTCATTCTCTCACACCAGGTAATGGGAATGACTTCATCCTAGGGGGTTTCTTGGCTCTACACCAACAAATATGCTAGGTACACTTAGGTACATCTAGTTAGGGTTGCATCGTAGGAGTACACATTGCTATTGTCATGTATTTATATACATGCCTATATTCATTGTATTAGCACTATGGTAGAAATCTACCATCCATTTACTCTGTTGGTACTTATAATCATTTATATCCGTTTCCGTCTTATAGTTGTTTCAGCACAACTATTTTACACTAGAATGATGCTGGTTCAATCCTTATTGGAAACATCCCCACCGTGTGTTCGGGGTATCTCTCTGAGACAAAGTGAACACGAGTGACTGAGCAAAAAGTACTACTGTACTGTTTCCACGATTCATGGGCGGAAAATCCGTTACGCTCGCGGATTTTGCGAATTTTCGGTAAATTCGCGATCCGCGAACTCCCGCGAATTTACCGCGAATTCGCAAATCCGCGAGCGGCGGATTCCGGGGGGCAAAAGTTCAAGCCTTGCTGGCCTGTTGTGACTATTTTACGATGGCGCCGGTGCTCGAGCACCTGCTTTATTTTATCTATTAGAGCTTCCTGTTGAAGCTAATTTAGTAACTATTTTAGGATGGCGCTGGCAGCTTGCCGGCGCCATCGTAAAATAGTTACAACAGGCCAGGAAGGTGTGGCGTCTTCTTGAATAAATATGAAGGGCAGGGTTCATTCTGGCACGATGGTCCTTGCACAAAAATTAAACCTCAACCGGAGGCACTTACAGATATCAATTAAGCATGTGCCCTAGTTGAAGCTTAAATTCAGTGACTCATTCATCAGCCCAAAAACAATCGTGAGCGTTGTCAAGGCTGGGCAGATGTGCCTTCTTCCCAAATATACCATCGAAAATCAGCTGTGATGCTGGACAGAGGCCTTTGCATCCTTGACTTTCACGAGCGCAATCCTCGTGCTGTTCCTGTGGCCAGGAGCTTCTGTATCTTCATCTGCTGCTCTGATCGGTCTCTGACCTTTTATACACACAAGAGGCATGTGCACTCGCATGGAAGCCCCGTCCGTTTGGCCCCGCCCACACACTCGCGGTGTGCACCGTCTTCCCGCCATTTACCCACTATGATAGACAGCTCACTCAAGGGACCCCTGCGCCCTTCGGCGCGATTGCATAGTAACACACACCTGGTCGCTGTAGACAACTCTCTGGCACTTTAGGCAGCTGTAGTGTAGTAAAAGCACTATACATCTACCCAACGAGGTAGCACTTACTGATTATCCAGTAGAAAGTACTCCAGTTGAGTAGAAGTATGGCACAAAACGGTGGCGTCTTCTTGAATAAATATGAAGGGCAGGGTTCATTCTGGCACTATGGTCCTGGCACAAAAATTAAACCTCAACCGGAGGCACTTACAGATATCAATTAAGCATGTGCCCTAGTTGAAGCTTAAATTCAGTGACTCATTCATCAGCCCAAAAACAATCGTGAGCGTTGTCAAGGCTGGGCAGATGTGCCTTCTTCCCAAATATACCATCGAAAATCAGCTGTGATGCTGGACAGAGGCCTTTGCATCCTTGACTTTCACGAGCGCAATCCTCGTGCTGTTCCTGTGGCCAGGAGCTTCTGTATCTTCATCTGCTGCTCTGAACGGTCTCTGACCTTTTATACACACAAGAGGCATGTGCACTCGCATGGAAGCCCCACCCCAAATCCGCGGATCCGCAAATCCGCAAAATCCGCAGATTTTGCGGATCCACGATCCGTAAATACGCAAATCCGCGAATCGTGGATCCGCAAAATCCGCCCATGCTTAGTTGTCATGTTCGATAATTGCCAGTAACTATTCTCTCCTTGGTAAGAGGAGTTTACAGTGGCACTGTGAGCTAGCTGGTATACAGGTGAACATACCCGATGGGGTAGTCTGGAATCAGTCTGGACACCAGTTCCACAGTTTATGTTTTCTAAAAGCGCAGCACTATAGATTTATAGGAACTACATGAGACCATTCTTTTGTTGGGTTTTTCTTACCCCATTCCACCACGAACCAGAGCTGCACCACCTTGCAGCATGATGTGACATGGGGAACTGCCAACCTTCTTGCAAGACTTATTTATAGAGCAATGAATTGAAAATCCTTCTGTGCGCTCTTTAATTAATTTTATTCTCAAACAATATTTCTTCTTTTTCTGGGTGCTACTTAATCCTGGCACCTAGTCTTGAGGTGCCAATTAATACATAATTTCCTATGTAGTGCAGATGATTCTGTACCAACGGATGTTGCACTTTTCAAAGAACAATAAAGTTTCATCAATTCTTCTCTGTGGTAATAATCAGTTCTTGCTATTTTCAATTTTCAACAACATTTTTATTTCATATTTTGATTTTCATGATCATTCATTGTGAATTTAATCATTCCATCATTATTTGTCATCAAGATTACATTTTACCCAATGCATTTCGGGTCTAATGAATGACCCTTCCTCAGGGGTCTAGAGAAAACAAAGAAACGGAAACTTAATGAGCTAGTCTCTATGTTAATATCTTACAGGTAAGAGTAAACGTTTCATCTGCTATCAGTCGGTATTTTATTACTTAGGTTGCTAAGGTGGAGACGACATAGCGGAATACATGCAATAAAAAAGTTTGAACTATCGATGTTCTAGGCGGACCCTTTCTAAGCGCTAAACTCTCTGCTGAGTGCTATGTATTGTGGGGACAGACTTACTTCGAGTGTAATCTGTGAAAGAGTCCTGTGTTCGTCCTGTCGGCTCGATCTGCAGGCTATTGAGTGAATGGCGGCCATTTTATTCTGTTGAATCTATTGTGTTTTGTGATTGGTGTATTACTCGTCACGTGACTAGTGTAGTAGCTGGTTTGTTTATGCCTCAGCGTAAACAGTTGTCAGCATGCTTCTGATTGGTCGGAAAAGGCATGTTATCGTACAATTACGGGATCGCAGTGAATCTTTAATATTAAATGTTAGTACCCGAAATACTGGAAATTTCAGTGGTTATTCTAGGTAAATCTGGGTTTGAAAGTTGAAAGCCTACTCTGTAGTGTCTAGTAATGTATAAGCGTATCGTCGAGTCTGATGACGTGATCGTTATAATGACTAAACAAAATGCGTGTATCTTGAGGCTCAGGTTAAACTTAAGGTATCGCTTATGAGATTTGTGCACCTTAGAGCACGTGTTCTCCTGTATGAAACAGGGTGTGGGATATAGTTATATTGCAGTTTAGAGTCAGAATGTATGAAATCCTAAATTGAAATGAAATCAAATCTGTTGGCTCTATGTCCTATGGTGGGGGATCATATGTGAGTAAGTTATTAATTCTAATGCTGTGTGTTAAAAACAAAGAAATGATGGCAAAGTTTAGCGGCTATCTTGGGTGAGAGCCTATTAGACGATAGCTCTAGTTTTCTCATACTAGTATATTGTGGCATTTATGCAGGTATTAAGACATTATTGATTTAAACAATCATAAAAGCAAGACAGTTCTATCCGGTCATTCATTCCTTGGGGGTGCAAACTCCCCAGTTTCTGGATCCAGTAGTATTCAGTTCTTAATCTTTGTTTATGAGGATCCATATCGTTCTGTGGGTGTATTACTTCCAGAATTGTGAATCTTAGTTGTGCTATACTGTGGCCAGATTCAATCCAATGTGTCGCCACTGTAGATTTCAGGTTCTTTTGACGAATATTACTTTTATGTTCTGTCATTCTTATTTTAATTTTTCTCTCGGTTTGACGCACATATATTTTTCCACATGGACATTTTATTCCATAGATCACATTTTTCGTATCACACGTACTTGAATGTAATAAAGGAATGTTTTGCCCCGTCATAGGGTGGGTGAAGTTATTTCCTGTCATGACATTATTGCAGTGGGTGCAGTGTTCACACCTTTGTATTCCTTTCCATGTTCCTTTAGTGTTTTTCTTTTTTTGTATTGTTAGTAGTTCTTTTAAGGTTCTTGGATCTATTATAAGCAAAAGTGATGTCTCTTGAGAACAAAGTTTTAAGATCCGGTTCTTAGGTTATCAGTGCCAAAGTTTGATCATGATGTTGGTAATTTTATGTGCTTGTGTAGAGTATTTCAGTGCACATACTGTAAGTTTTTCATTGATTTAGATTTTTCTCTGGAGTAGAGAGGCTATGAAATACCTGAAAAGAGGATACCCAAGACAAATCTTAGAAGGATCATGAATATGGACAGAGCCTCTCTACTCCAGAGAAAAATCAAAATCAATGAAAAACTTACAGTATGTGCACTGAAATACTCTACACAAGCACATAAAATTACCAACATCATGAGGAAACATTGGCCACTGATAACCCAAGAACCGGATCTTAAAACTTTGTTCTCAAGAGACATCACTTTTGCTTATAATAGATCCAAGAACTTAAAAGAACTACTAACATCACAAAAAAAGAAGAACACTAAAGGAACATGGAAAGGAATGCAAAGGTGAGAAAACTGCACCCACTGCAATAAAATCATGACAGGAAATAACTTCACCCACCCTATGACGGGGCAAAAAATTCCTTTATTACATTCAAGTACGTGTGATACGAAAAATGTGATCTATGGAATAAAATGTCCATGTGGAAAAATATATGTGGGTCAAACCGAGAGAAAAATTAAAATAAGAATGACAGAACATAAAAGTAATATTCGTCAAAAGAACCTGAAATCTACAGTGGCGACACATTGGATTGAATCTAGCCACAGTATAGCACAACTAAGATTCACAATTCTGGAAGTAATACACCCACAGAACGATATGGATCCTCATAAACCAAGATTAAGAACTGAATACTACTGGTTCCAGAAACTGGGGAGTTCGCACCCCCAAGGAATGAATGACCGGATAGAACTGTCTTGCTTTTTATGGTTGTTTAAATCAATAATGTCTTAATGCCTGCATAAATGCCACAATATACTAGTACGAGATAACTAGAGCTAGCGTCTAATAGGCACTCACCCAAGATGGCCGCTAAACTTTGCCATCATTTCTTTGTTTTTAACACACAGCATTAGAATTAATAACTTACACAGATATGATCCCCCACCATTGGACATAGAGCCAACAGATTTGATTTCATTTCAGTTTAGGATTTCATACATTCTGCCTCTAAACTACAATATAACTATATCCTACACCCTGTTTCATACAGGAGAACACGTGCTCTAAGGTGCACAAATCTCATAAGCGATACCTTAAGTTTAACCTGAGCCTCAAGATACACGCATTTTGATTAGCCATTATAACGATCACGTCATCAGACTGGACAATACGCTTATACATTACTAGACACTACAGAGTAGGCTTTCAACTTTCAAACCCAGTTTTACCTAGAATAATCACTGAAATTTCCCGTATTTCGGGTACTAACATTTAATATTAAAGATTCACCACAATCCCGTAATTTTACGATAACGTGCCTTTTCCGACCAATCAGAAGCATGCTGACAACTGGTTACGCTGAGGCATAAACAAACCAGCTACTACACTAGTCACGTGACGAGTAATACAACAATCACAAAACAATAGATTCAACAGAATAAAATGGCCGCCATTCACTCAATAGCCTGCAGATCGAGCCGACAGGACGAACACAGGACTCTTTCACAGATTACACTCGAAGTAAGTCTGTCCCCACAATACATAGCACTCAGCAGAGAGTTTAGCGCTTAGAAAGGGTCCACCTAGAACATCGATAGTTCAAACTTTTTTATTGCATGCATTCCGCTATGTTGTCTCCACCTTAGCAACCTAAGTAACAAAATACCGACAGATAGCAGATGAAACGTTTACTTGTACCTGTAAGATATTAACATAGAGATTATCTCTTTAAGTTTCCCTTTCTTTCTTTTCTCTAGACCCCTGAGGAAGGGTCATTCATTAGACCCGAAATGCATTGGATAAAATGTAATCTTGATGACGAATAATCATGGAATGATTAAATTCACAATGAATGATCATGAAATCAAAATATGAAATAAATATTTTGTTGAAAATTGAAAATAGCAAGAACTGATTATTACCACAGAGAAGAATTGATGAAACTTTATTGTTCTTTGAAAAGTGCACACATCTGTTGAAACAGAATCATCTGCACCACACAGGAAATTATGATTTATAGAGCAGGCAGGTCGCTATGTGTGAAGGCTTATTCTACTATATATCGGTATTGATTAGCTTCTAGTGTTGCTTAAGGATTGCCGGTGGTATCAGAAGGGGAATAGCCTGGAACAAAAAGAGAGTCCATGATATGATTCTCATTCTGACCACCACAATTCTCCCCATCCAATAAAAGTCTTTTGTTTGTCAGTGTTGAAAATCTGTTGCATGTAGTTGAGAGTGGCTACCTGAATCGCAGTTCCACCTTTATGAATTCCCAGGTATTTTATGTGACCTGACGCCCAGGATATGGGGTTAGGAAGTTGAAGTGTCTCCTTCTGAGCTGGAAGAGGGGGCAGCAGTAGGGTGTCTGATTTAATTATATTAATTTTGAAGGTGGAGACAATTTGGAATGTCTGGCGTTTTTCCAGAACCACAGGTACCAACTTCTTGGGGTCTGTTAATCATGGCATTATGACATCTTCATACAGTCAATTTGTAAATGTCACTAACAATTTTAGGACCCTTAAACTCATTGGAGCTTCTAATAGCATTAGCAAAGGTCTCTAAAGTAAGTACAAACATGAGTTGGAATAGCGCGCAGCCTTGCCATGTGCCTAGTTCAATGGAAATGGGTTATGACAGTGTGCCATTTATGCGTACTCTTGCAGTCTAGTGGGTTTCTATTTAGCGCTAAATAACAGGAGGAATTATGATTCCATACCCAGTTTTTCTAGAAACCCTTTCATATACAACCAGTCCACTCTGTCGAACGACTATGGACAAGAGTAGAACATTTTAGTCTTACTTTGGGCATTTTCCAAGATATAGAGAAGTTTCTAGTTGCTGTCGCCAAATTGCTGTCCAAAATGAAACCCAACTGGTCTGGGTCCATTATGGCAGGCCCAGTCTGGCAGCCAAAATACCAGTTAGTAGCTGCCTGTCAATATTTAAAATTGGCATGGGCCTATAGGAGCCAAAATGCGTAGGGCCTTTCCCTGGTTTCAGAAAGACCATCACCACTTCTTCCTGCATTGGTGCTGGGAGAGATCCCTTGTCACCTGCAACATTAAAGAGACGTGCGAGCACAGAAGTCACTTTGAGGTAGAAGAAACTCACTTGGAATCAACCCGGGCCCTGTGTCTTCCCATTTTTAGGTCTCGCCTGTCGATGCGCATGCGCATCGAGCAAGCGAGACTATAGGGGCTCATCCAGACTTTATCTAACTTGCAAGGAATCGTGGCGATTCCTTGCAGTGCCCGTGACTTTTAAGCTCAATGCGCATGTGCATTGAGCTTAAAAGCGCGTGCACAGCCACCCGCATTCCTCCGACACCTTTGAAGTGAAGCTTAGCTTCACTTCAAAGGCCCGGTTCTTCACACCCACATGCCGCTCTGCCCTGCTCCGCCCCCTCCCCTGAGTCATCCTGCCTGCCCCTTCCCGCCGTGTCGCATTTCTCCTCCCCCCTCCCCTCTCTTCCCTCCGTCTTGTTCTTCTTGCTCACTTGTCACTCTTTGCCCCTTACTTCTATCCCTTCCTTTCTATTCCCTCTCTGAACCTCCTTCTATGCCCATCTCCTGTTCCTTTCTTTTCTCCAACATTTGCCACGTCTGCTTTCCTCGTCTCCCCACACGTTTGCCTCCCTTTACCTCTGTTTCCTTAGCTCCTCGTTTCTCCCGCCTACTCTCACATCTTTCTCTTTTCTTTCTACCCTCTCGCCCCCACTTCTCTTCGTGCTCATCTGTTCTCCACACATTTCTCTCACTTAATTCATCAGTCATTCTCTCTTTGTTTCTGCTTACTGCCTCAATCCAATCGCTTTACTTTTTCTTCTCAATTCCGCCCACACCTCTTTGCATACACATTTTCCTAGTACTTTCCTCGTTACTTCAACCCCGTTCTGCGCGCACTTTCGCTCTGTCCATTTCTCTACTATTCCTTATCTCCGAACTCCGCTTCAGGGTCCTGCTCCGCCATCTCACCTGCTCTTACCCTTGCATTTTTTCTGCGATTCATCGTCTCTTCTCTCTCTTTTAGTTTTATTCCTGTACACTTTGTATATTCTCCCTTCTTGGTGCTCGGCTCAGGTTTTACCAGACTCTCCCGCGTCACCCCCTGTCCTCCTGTTTTCCTACGGCCTCTTTCATTCCCCATTCTCCCCGATTTTCTTCTCGTAGACAACTGTCTGCCTTTCTCCGCGTGCGCTCCTTTCTTCCCTCCCACGTCCCCAGAGGAGCTCCCAAGGTGAAGCCCGGCCACGCTCACCTCACTGCGGCCCATTAAGTGCTGTATTTGTTCTGGTCACTGGTCAAGGGCTGGGCCGTGCCGCTACCCCTGGCAGCTCCCGCTGGGGCCGCATTATCACGCACTGACGCCCAGCCATTTGTCACCACTTCCTTAGCGGATGAAGAGGGGCTTCTGGGTTTAGGCGGGGATGGGGGGAGGACGCCAGTCAGCTATTATTATGAAGACCACCTATAGAAACCAATTCAGCATGCCGCAGGCTCTTTTATTGAAACACACTGCTAGTCTGGGCGCCCGCACGTGACGTGACTTCATAAATCCTTTAATATTTATATATTTATTTTTTTAGCATCAGAGCCCTAAAGTCCCCAAGCATGATGTCCAGGGGAGACAGCATGGGTTGAAGACCCTTCTGGCCCTGGGGACACTACCAGACTGAGAGAGGCTCTGTTTGGGTGTGGTGCTATTGTATATGTGTATGGTGTTTACTGATGCGCACAGCAACTCTGAGTGCAGTCTCTTTCAATCGCTGACACACACAGCACGTTCCCATCTAATTGTGTGTATACAGTACAACATATTATATCCTATGTCTTCATTAACAATATAGTGTATCTGTACTGAATATATATCCAGCATTTCAGACTGCATTTCAGAGCTTTTAAAAATGTTTATGGCTTTTTTTTTTTGAAATTCTTTAGCATTGGCTACAGGAAACAAAAATGCTAAAGATTTACAAAAAAAACCCATAAACAATTCTAAAAGCACTAACTCTGAAGCTGCGAGACCTATTGCATTTTCAATGCTTGTTCATCTTAGCAATAGGCACAGGAAATTGCTTGCTCCTGGGTGCGTCACCATGAATGCAGTAGAGAGTACTGCCACATGGAGGTACTATGCATGGTTACGAAATGCCATCTTTACATGCCCACATTCTTAAATTGCCTTCTCTCCCTAAGCACAGTGACATTTGGCACATATTCATTTGTGTGCACACAAGGGATAACATTCCTCAAACTTAGTTTGCTTACAATACCATTTTGCAGGCACTCTATCAGAATACCTTGAACATTCAATACAGGGGCTACATTCAGCACGCAAGATGCCATTTGCTTTTTGACAGAACTATCCCCATAGAATAAACAACAGCGGCCTGACGAGGCCTTTGGCTTGGCAACATAGAGGATGTTATTATTTATATGACATCAAGCATTTCTTTATTCAGATAAGCCTTTCGCTGGCACTGGGAGATCAGTCCCTGGGTCCGACATCGTTCTGGGATTGGGGCAACGCGGCCCCACTCCTGTTTTTTTTATTAGGAAATGTAAAAAAGGAACAATCCCCAGGGCCCAAAATGGTCCAGGGAAGAAGGGGCAAGTGGCCCCACTTCCTAATTTTTTTTTTTAAACCCCCGCAGCTTGGGGGAGGCCCCGTCCACTTTCTCAACTACCCTGTAAATTCACCTCGTGGCACACTCCCGGTTGGGAGCTGAAGTCCCCTTGGCTGCTGAGGGTCCTCAGGGACCAAGAAGACCTCTTACCTTCAGTAAGCCCCACACAGTGGGATTGCGTAAAGGTGGTCAGAGGCCATGCCCCTTTCTCCACCACTCTGCAAGTGTGCCTCTTGGCACACTGCTGGTGGTGGGATGATGTCCTCTTGACTCTTGATGGCCTCAGGACTAAAGTAGACTTCTTCCCCTAAGCAGAAATGCACCCAGATGCGGGTTTACAGAGTGGTGGAGAAAGGGGTTGTGGCCTGCTATCAGATCTCAGCAATCCTGCTGTATGGGACTTACTGGAGGTAATAGGAGGGGTAGTTGGTCCCCTAGGACCCGCAATGGCCAAAGGGACTTAATTCCCTTACTAGTAGTGTGACAGGAGGCGTGTTTACAATGTGTTGGAGAAAGGGGGAAGGGCCTGCTATCAGATCTCAGCTATCCTGTTGAATGGGACTTACTGGAGGTAATAGGAAGGGTAGTTGGCCCCAAGGACATTCTTGGGGGCCAACTACCCCTCCTGTTACCCCCAGTAAGTCCTACACAGCAGGATTGCTGAGGAGTTGTCAGAGGCACTCCCCCTTTCTCCACCACTCTGGAAACGTGCCTTCTGGCACACTACTAGTTGGTGGATTTAGTCCCCTTGGCTTCAGAGGGACCTTGGGACCAATAAGCCCTCCTGGTACCTCCTGTAAGTCTTACACAGCAGAATTCCTGAGAATTGGTCTTTTGAGTTGTCATCAGTGATGTCATCAGTGAGGTCCTTGACCGTGTCATGAGTGATGCAATATGTGAGATAAACAGTGCATTGCGGAGGTGCGAGTTATAGTTAGCTCAGTTAACTATAACTGCCGAATTTCTCTGGTTTTGTACGAGTGAAATGTGAGCCTAACTATAACGTCCCTGATATCTCTAGAGACAACACCTCTATCTCCAGTGACTCGAGCATGGGCTCCTTCAAATCAAAAGGCAGGGACGTACACCACGATGGCAGCAACCCTGGGGCTTGATACAACACCAATGCCAGAACTTTGGACCACCACCTTTCGCCCATCCGCCCCAGAACCCATATTTCAGATGGCCACCCCTGTACCACCCTGCACTCCAAACCTACTACCATCCAAACCAAAGGCCTTCTTTTTTAGGACAAGGCCGGAGATCAAGAGGACAGAGAAGGAACCAACAGCAGGTGCACGGGGCGGAAGAAAACGGACCATTAAGCATCAACACCAGTAACAAGACGAGGGAACCCCAACCTGGACCGAGCGAACAACGCTAGCAACCCAGAACTCCAAACCAGCCTCCCTGGTATTTAACGTATCCTCAACCCCCTGACACCCATTGAAGAAGACATACTTAACAAAGGACTTTCCTTTGTCCCTACCACAAAACTGGATAAAGTTCAACTTCACTTAGAACTGGCGGACTTCTTCCGCAAACTCAAGCTCAAGGCAGTCTTTGAGAAACACCCCGGACAGACCAAATCATCAACAATAATGAAACAGGCCTGAGACCTAAGTCCACGTTCCGTCCTCCACCCTCAACCATTCCTGTGGAAATAACAACTTTCGAACAAGCCGTTTACCACGAGCTTGAGAACATGGACCAACCGAGAAACTACAATAATTTTTCTGACCAAGAGAACCCCATTATTATCATCAAACCGGTGGATAAAGGGGGAGGAATTGTCATTCAGACAGATTACACCAATGAAAACCCCATGAACACACTGCGAGCCACCATACCATCTTTGGTCATATCGGCAGAGGGCAACAGATAAATCTCCAAACAGGAGGCTGACTTACTCAAAATCAAAAAAGCCAAGGTCCCTTATTTCTACACAGCACGGAAGATCCATAAAGAGACAAGACCCCCTCCTGGATGTCCCATTGTCTCAGTAATTAACTCACTTCTAGAGCCACTTTCTCGGTACTGTGAATTTTTTCTGAACCCTATGGTCCAGAAGGCATCAACCTACATTAGGGACACGAAATATCTGCTCAATCTCATTAAAGACACGAGTTTTGACCCCACTTCAAAACTTCTAGTGGGGATAGACGTTTACATATAGATTCATCAAAGTGCCATTCTGCGAATTTCAAATAGCGAAAAATAGCGAATCGCAATTTGAAAATCGCAGAATGGCATTCATGAAGAAATGAGATTGAAAAATGCAAATCGCAATCGGCCGCAATTTCCGATTGCGATTCTGCCACAATTGCTTAAATTTCGCAGAATCGCCCGTTTTCCATGGTGAAATTGCGATTTCGCACATAGCGAAATCGCACTTTGCGATCTCGCTAACTGCGAGATCGCAAAAACGGGAAGTCGCATTTCGAGCCCATTGATGACATCACAACCAGGAAGTAGGCTTTTCCCTCCCACAAACAGATCACTGAGCCAGACAGTGGAAGCAGCATTGTGAGGAGCTCAACAACAACAGTGATTTTGCAGCACCCCAGCAAGACACATACCACCAACATGTCCCAGGAAGCAGCAGGGAGCAGTGACCAAGGAAGGAAGAGAAAAATAAAGTTCTCTGAACAAGAACTTGAGTACCTCATAGAGGGGGTCTGTAAGGCCCATGGACGCCTCTTTGGCAAGGACACCCGGAGGGTGCCAGAGGCAGACAAGCGCCGGATCTGGCTGCGCATCCACGCAAAAGTAAATGCAGTCGGGGTCACCCAGCGGTCAATCGACGACTTGAAGAGGTCGTGCAAAGGAGCGCATTGCGGAGAGGCTTGGGGAGCGACTTGCCACCGGTGGAGGGGATCCAATTGCCACACCCAACACTCCATTGGTGGAGCTTGTCGAGGACACCCTCACACCCGAAACCTGCGTGGGTGTTACTCAGCTGGACTCGTCCCGACCCAGCCAACAATCACAAGGTAAGTGCCATGCGACTGCGACCCCGTCCCCTAACAATGCCAATGACTCCTGAGCTAGCAATATGACATCCCCAGTAATGCAGGCCATGCACACCTGAAATACCCCAATGCATTGTGGTAGTTGTAGTGTAATCATAATTCCCCAGATAGCCCAACACAGTCAGACGTGTCAAATCAAAGTAACTCCAAAAGCCAGTCAGGGAAAGCAAGCCTGCATGCATGTAGCAACATCTCATGTGCAAGATACATATCATTAATCATGCACCCTTGTACATCACAGGTGCTGCCGACCAACCCAGCACTGACAGCGAGGCCCTACATATCGTGGAGTTACCGGAGGACACCGAGGGTGAGGGCCAATCTGAACAACAACCAGGTCCATCCCAGCCACCTGCAGTGATTCCACCACCACCACCCCGTGTGGACAGGGCCACCCCTGCAGCCACAGGTGTCCAGCCACCACCCCAACAGACACCCACGGCAGTTGTACAGGCCACACCACCAGCGGCTAGGAGGCAGACGAGGCGCACAGCCGGAGCAAGATCCCAGTCCAGCGGACTGAGGAGCCAGCAGCGTCAAGCCTCAACAGGCACGGGCAGGGCACTCCATCTACCTGATCATGGCCTGGCCATTGAACGCCGCATGCTGGCGGTACACCAAACACAGGCGCGTCACCTAGCAGCGATACATCTTCAACTGCAGAAGACTTCCAACAATGTCGGACAGAAGACCGCAGCTGTCCGTGAAAATAGTCAGCTGCTGGTAGCCCAGCAGGACATGACCCGCCGCCACCACCGCCAACTACTGGCCCGCCTGTCGGCCTACACCAGGTCAAACCACATAGTAGGCAATGCTACATCGCAACTTCCACACAGATCATTTGCCATGCAGGGGCAAATGGTACAGTGTTGCCAGGATTTGGCCAGGTCACTTGAACAGCTGACAGCAGCAGTGCTCAGCAGGCAGCCCACTGCCCATGGTGAACCAGGGGGGGGTGACGATGTCAGCGAGGTCGCGTCGACCAACAGCAGCATGTCCTTGCCGCCGGTGCCTGAACGCCGTCGCAGCAGCAGGCCCACAGCAGGATCACGGGCCAACACCGTCCCTCAGGACCCTGAGAGACGACTCGTGCGTCTGTACGTAGGCGCCAGTGACACCTTGAACATTGTCTGTAGGGCCATGCTGGACACCTAAGCAAGCCCTCTACCCTTGCATGGGGAGGTATGAAGCAATACTGTCCTCATGTGACACCAAGGAAATCAAAGGCCACATTATTGTGAATTAACAATAAAAATTTACGGTCTAATTTAACTCCAACTCATGTCATTATTACATTTGTCATGCATGAGTGCAGTGTTGTGTGAGGGGAATGGGTGCACTAGAAACAGTTAATAGTGATGTGGTTGCGGCGCCTGTGTCCTGCAGGATTTTCCCCGCGTGCATGATGCACATGTGTCCCCTTCCGACTCACTGCCAGATATCTCCACTGGTATCCTGCGCTTGGTAGCACTGTTGTGGAGTAGTGCACACATGGCCACAATGCGGCAGCAGACCTCAGGCGTGTATTTGATGGCCCCACCAGTCTTGTTAAGTATGTGGAAACAGCTCTTCAAAAGCCCAAATGTCCTCTCAATGCAATTTCCTGTGCTTATGTGTGCAGCATTGTAACGCCGTTGCTGTGTGTGGCAGGGTTGAGGTATGGGGTGAGGAGGTACTCACGGAGACCGTAGGCGCTGTCACCTGAAGGAAAGAAGCACAGGGTGAGTGTCTGTTCTGCGCAGATACATGATCACAATGTACTATTTGGGGGCATGTGTACTTACCTAGTAGGTGTCCTTCGCCAAAGTCTCCCCTGGCCAGTCGTGTGTACATGCCGCTGTGCCGGAATATGAAGGAGTCATGTGTGCTCCCCGGATATTGTGCCACTATGTCCGTGATGATTGTCTTGGCGTTGCACACCATCTGGATATTGAGGGAGTGGTAGGACTTGCGGTTGCGGTACATGTATTCCATTTGTGCTGGTGGACAGATGTGGATGTGGGTACAGTCAATGCATCCTATTACATGTAGGAATTGCGCGATGTTGTAGAACTGAAGCTTGGTGTCATTCAAGTCCTGTTGGGTGGTCGGGAAAAGATGTAGTGGTGTAGCCGAGTCAGCATTGCCTCCAGGAAACTCCTTAGGCAGCGGGACATGGTGGGCTGTAATATCCCCCCTGTAACAGCGACTATCCCCTGGAAGCTTCCGGAGGCCAGTAGGTGCAGGCTGCACAAGACCTGGACATGGGTGGGCACGGCATTGGACCTCCTTGTTGGGTGCTGCATCAGGGGGTCTAGGTCCCGGATCAGCTTGATGATCATTGCCCCATTCAGGTGGTACTTAGAGTAAATTTGCTCATTAGTTTGGCCCAGAAGGGTGACCCGCTGGCGGAATATTCGCTCCTGGTTCCTGCGTCTGTTCCCTGCTGCTCACTGAACCCTTCGCCGCCTGACCACCATGTAGAGTCCTGGCATTGTGAGAGTCCTCATGCTCCAGCTGCGTATCTTTAAGTGTGTTTGGTCAGGCCTGCACCTGTTGGTAGTTTGTTAAAGTTTTTTTTTTTTCCCTTAATGGTTACGACCTGGTTTGGGTTCTCCTTAAATTGCGCGTCGCTAATAGCGAATTTCGGGTTTTTCACATTTTGCGATTATTCTTGAATAGCGATAGCGAATATTTAGCGATTTCGCAAATTAATTTGCAGAATCCATGGTTTCTTGCAATTTCCGATTCGCTAATGGCCTTCTTCCTGGATTCTGCGATTTTTTTTGCGAAATCGCAATTTTTCTATAGCGAATTTGCAATTTTAGAGTTTTCACTATCAAGAATTGCTTTTCTTCAAATTGCGATCACAATTGCTAATTCGCAGCTATTGCGATCGCAATTTGGCTTCATGAATCTGGCTGTTAGAGCCTATACACTAGCCTCCCTCAGGATGCCACACTGAAGGCTCTCCATGACATGCTGATGGAGACCACCTGGTAATACATCACCCCCAGAGATTTCATCTTACAAAGTGTCACCCTAGCTCTGAAGGAGAACTACTTCGAGTTTGAAGGTGAGTTCTACCTTCAGACAAATGGCACTTCCATGGACAGCATTTTTTCCCCTAGTGTGGTCGGTCTTTAGATATATCGTTTTGAAAAGGCACATATCCTCCCAGCAACCAATCCATATACCAACAACATCAGGGTATGGCGTCGTTACGTAGACATATTTCAAGGCCTGGGGTCGACCAGGTCTGTGAGATGCACCGCATTAGTCCTCACGGTTTAAAAAAACTTTTAGCAATAT
The DNA here is from genome assembly GCF_964261635.1 of Lissotriton helveticus. Taxonomy (NCBI): domain Eukaryota; kingdom Metazoa; phylum Chordata; class Amphibia; order Caudata; family Salamandridae; genus Lissotriton; species Lissotriton helveticus. The sequence goes on along the minus strand of NC_136061.1, from coordinate 1,492,090,623 downwards.
ATTTAACATATTTAGTGAAAATTAAGACAATGTAGCGCATCAAATTTCAAAAACATTGTATTGTTGGATACAAACAGTATTATAAATACTACTAGTGCCTAAGTGTAAATTTAAAAAAGGAATATATGCAACTAACCGTTGCCTGTTCATGTGCTTTTTATCAAGACATCAAAAACATCAATTCGCATCAAATTACATATGAAATCAAAAATTCAAAAGCGAAGAAATTCTCAATGCATTTCGGGTTATTGAAACCCTTCTTCAGGGGGGCTTCCAATTCAATTGTTCTCGTAGGGCGAGGTTGTCGAGTCGACCACCGTAAAAATAGTATCTTTGGGCTTCAAGCAGCTTCTACTTTCCCATACTGTCTTTTTTCCTTTTCTCATCACAAGAGCTAATTATAAATGTGCAAATCCTAGTGTTATCATGTCTTTATTGATACATTTTGTGATATCTCTGGTTATTCTTCACTTTTGTTGTAGTTCCACATGGAAGGAACGGAATTCTAACATTGCATTATTGAATTGGAAGCACCCCTGAAGAAGGGTTTTAATAACCCGAAATGCATTGGGAATTTCTTCGCTTTTGAATTTTTAATTTCATATGTAATTTGATGCAAATTGATGTTTTTGATGTCTTGATAAAAAGCACATGAATAGGCAACAGTTAGTTGCATATTCATTTTGAAATTTACACATAGGCACTAGTAGGATTTATAATACTGTTTGTATCCAACAATACAATGTTTTTGAAATTTAGATGTGCTACATTGTCTTAATTTTCACTAAATGTGTTAAATATATTGTTTAAAGTTTTTTTGAAACCGTAAGGACTAATGCAGTGCAGCTCACACACCTGGACGACTCCAGGCCTTGAAATATGTTATTGAAGCCCAGGGGTTAGGGCTATACCCCCAGCGAGATAGCACGTAGACACACCCCAAAGTGATTAGTTTCATTTCATTTCTAGATTGTAAGGCATATTTTACAGATGGGGTGCACGTTAACTCATATACAACGTCGTTACATAGACAACATCGTTATGATCTGGGCTGGGTCACCAGAATCACTGTCCACCTTTCTCAACTAGCTCAATGAACATGACCCCTACTTACCGTTCACCAGCACTGCTAGTGCACAGGACATATTGAAGCCAAAGCAGAAACATTGAAGACCTCCCCTTACCACAAACTGACTGCCAGAAACTCATTGTTACAGTTTGACAGCTCCCACCCTCGGCCACTCGGGGAATACCTCCCATATGGCCAATTTCTCCGTATACGACGGAACTGCAGCTTGACCACGGATTAGCAGAGACAATCAGCAGACCTCGCCTCAAAACTACAGGAGCAAGGCTATCCCAACAAAATCATTCAAACCACAAGAAAACAAACTCGCAATCAAAACAGGGACGCACTCCTTGAGGACAACATACGGAGCAACACCCCAGCACCACTCACCTGCATCACAGCCTACAATGAGGCCTCCAACAAAGTGGCGAAGATAGTACGGAAGAACTGGTGTATCCTTAACACATGGACGAGAAACTGGGACCCCCCTCTCTTTGCATGTAAAAAGGCAAACAAACTTAAAGACAGCTTGGTATACACTCCTCCAAGGACAAATCAGAACACCACTACCAACACAGTCCTGAACGCATGGGGACGACCCAACATAGTCGGACATTACCCCGGTGGTGATTGAAGTGTCTGTCATCTGACACAACCCTCCAAGACTCTAAACCTGGAGCCGGGCAAGACATGGCGCTAATTGAAACACACTCATTGTAAGCCGACTAATGTAGTATACCTTATCGAATGTCCTTGCAAACTCGGTTATGTGGGAATAACAACACGCAAGGTGAGGACCAGGATTGTGGAGCATCGCAGTACCATCAGATGCAAAAAGAATACCAGTAACCTTATGGATCACTATATAATGAAGGGCCACACCGCTAACGACATGTCGTGGACCGTGATAGAACACATTGTTTATCACAACACCAACAATTACAAATTTCTCCTTGCAAAGGATCAAGGCTGGATATACCGCTTGTTCAACCCCACACACAAGGATTAAATGATAATATCCCATGGAACAGCCGCAGCAACTGAAACATCCTCATATTTATTCTTTCCCTATCAGGAGTAAAGGCTTCCTACACCTATAAACACCCAAAATCCATAATACCACATCTATATAAGACCTATATCCCACATATGTGGCCTCCAACGGGTGCATATAAAGATTGAACCGGCAACATCATCTGGGCAGTTCCTTAGTTCATTAGGCACTGGAGTAAGTCGATCTGTGCTCCGATTCATTTTGTGAGCCCCCATGGGCACACACACATACTTCCCAACATCTGTTATTCAAAACATTATCGCCACCTCATTATCATTTGACACTGCCCTTAGGGCTTCACTATTATGCGCTTACCTTTTCTCAAAAGCTAAGCTCTAGGTCTGAGAACTACAGATTATGTAGTCTATCTTCTCTAATAAACCCTAGGCATCACAAAACACACGATTATATATGCCTAACAGGATAGCTTTCTGAGCATAATACGTGCCGCCCTCACCATAACATACGGCTCTTTTTAATTTCTTTATTTTAATTTCTTCGGACCGTGCTGATGGAAATATCCATTCTTACAATACCGCCAAGATCTGGATAGGCATAAACAAGACACCTTTGGGTCCTAACATCACGCTACACACATAGCTCTGTGTCTGTCTTTTATGTTGATTACCCTACATAGACACTGCTCGCATCTGGAAGAAAAGTGCCTCCTCCAAAAGGTGACTACTTGAACCCCACCATGACCAGGGACCATTACAGACGGAGTCCTGATGCTGGCCAAGTAGGTTTGAATGGAGGGTCTCGAGCTTTGACAAAGTAAGTAGGGGACAACGGGGGTTGTTTGGAGTTCAAGTCCTTACTTATGAGGACGAATTGCCCTAACTGCAACAAAGAGTCATGCTTCTAAAGTCCTCCTTTATTTTCACAATAACTTATCAACTATTCTTCTATTTCATATTCGTATTCAAAGAGCAGACCCTTTATCGAGCCTTTTTGTTGTAACAACTATCCCGGCCGAAGGCAGTAAGAAATTTGCACACTTGCTGCCTTTCTTGGCTGGGGTTGTCAATTATTCTTGAATTTCATATTCTGATTCAAAGTCAAGGCCCTTTATCAAGCCTTTTTGTTGTAGCTACTACCCCGGCCAAAAGCAGTGGGAAATGTGAACACTTGCTGCCTTTCTTGGCAGGGGTTATCAATTATTCTTCAAGTAATACAAATTCAAAGTGCAGGTCCTTTATTGAGCCTTCTTGGTAACTACTACCCGTGAATAGCAGTGGGTAATTTGAACACTTGCGTCCTTTCTTGCGTCCTTTCTACCGCACAGTGTGTGTACTTAGTGCACTTGCATTGATTGCTTAGATCTGTTAGCTGTTTCTCAGGCTCCCACTGCGGAATCCGACGCACAGTCTGTGTAATGAGCTGGGTATCCAAAGATCCACTTCCCTTACAAGGCAGTGGGAAATTTGCACACTTGCTGCCTTTCTTGGCTGGGGTTATCAATTATTGTTCAATTTCAAATTCTGATTCAAAGTCAAGGCCCTTTATCGAGCCTTTTTGTTGTAGCTACTACCCCGGCCGAAGATAGTTGGAAATTTGCACACTTGTTGCCTTTCTTGCTGGGGTTATCAATTATTCTTCAAGTAATTCAAATTCAAAGTGCAGGCCCTTTATTGAGCCTTCTTGGTAACTACTACCCGTGAATGGCAGTGGGTAATTTGCACACTTGCATCCTTTCTTGCGTCCTTTCTACCGCACAGTGTGTGTACTTAGTGCACTTGCATTGCTTGCTTAGATGTGGTAACCGTTTCTCAGGCTCCCACTGCGGAATCCGACGCACAGTCTGTGTAATGAGCTGGGTATCCAAAGATCCACTTCCCTTACAAGGCAGTGGGTACTTTGCGCGTCTGCACCCTTTCTTATTTTTCACCTTTTTTATCTTCTACTCAATCAACACATACACAGACCTACTTGCTGCCTTTTTTGGTTGGGATTATCAATTATTCTTCAATTTCATATTCTGATTCAAAATCAAGGCCCTTTATCAAGCCTTTTTGTTGTAGCTACTACCCCGGCCGAAGGCAGAGGGTAATTTGCGCACTTGCTGCCTTTCTTGGATGGGGTTATCAATTATTCTTTAATTTCATATTCGTATTCAAAGTGCAAGCCCTTTTTATCGAGCATTTTTGTTGTAACAACTGCCACCGCCGAAGGCAGTAAGAAATTTGCACACTTGCTGCCTTTCTTGGCTGGGGTTATAAATTATTCTGGAATTTCATATTCTGATTCAAAGTCAAGGCCCTTTATAGAGCCTTTTTGTTGAAGCTACTATCCCGGCCGAACACAACACAAAATGGCAGGACTATGGAAAGCATCTAAATCTACAGCACTGCATGCCAAAAAGAAATGCTTACTGTGTAAGTGACATTTTCCATCTGTAAGATATACGATCTGTCAATAGTAAAGAAACATGTTCACAGTGAAGTGAAATAAGTTATTGTGATACATTGAAACTATTTTCACAACTTGTTTACTGTTGTCTGTTGTTATAGTGTTTGTGCTCCTCACATTCAATATTTTAAACTACACTGCAACTATTGTCACAACTTCTTTACTGTAATATCGAGGGTTGTGGTGCTCATAAAATATTTTGTAATACCATAAAACTATTTTTGAAACTTGTTTACTGTAATATCAATGTTTAAGGTGCTTTCATAAAACATTTTTAGATACATTGCAACTATTTAAAAAAATAATTTACTGTAATATCAGTGTTTGAGGTGGTAACAGAAAATAAATGTGATACATTGAAAAAATGTTTACAACTTTGTTACTGTAATATCGGCATATGTGGTGATTCATATGAAATGTATTAAATATTTATCTTGGAAATGAAGCAACAATATTTTATACTTGAGTGTATATTATTTTGAAAATATTCGAAAAATAAATACAATCAATACAGTGTCACTATGCATTGTGTCAAGTGCTTTATTTAGGATATACAGGAATATGTTACCTTTGATTGTCATGACACACAAACCAAGACAAGATAGAACACTGTAAATCAAGCGCATTACATAATGGTACAAAGCATGTCATTGGAATGTTGGGTATTAAGATGGCATACAGAGCTCACATATAAAGTGATTTCAAAAACGTGTTATTTGTTTCGATGATAAAGATTGGTAATGTCTTTCCAAGAACATTTCAATATTTAAAAGGGGAAAGTAGGTAGTGAACAACAGAGGTAGGAAGTTACATCTCAAGATGCAAGAATGGATGAAAAGGGCGGTCCAAGGTCTGCATGTACAATGGCCAGTGGAGACGTTTTGAGGGCGGATACACTCAAGGTGTTCTATAATGTGCAATATGTGGTGGAGGTACCACCACACAGAGTGGAAAGGAGTAAACTACATGTCTACAGATGTACTGCAATGTTCAGGACACTGGATCAAGCACTGAATAACCAAAGTCAGATACAAAAGAAGATAAACAAAAGAAGGCTGCACAAAAGATACACAAAGGAAAGCTGCACAAATAGTACGGCGGATCTTGTACACAAAATGGTAAGTCAGCAAACGAACAACACGGCTAAGAACACTGCAACGGGCGCTACGCTGTGGAACTCATTGTGATAAGAACTAGAAAGATACTGTAAATAAAGCGGAGTTCAAAAAAAGAAAAAGTAAAAAAGATACATGGATGACAAAATCACTGGGTTAACACTTTGTTGCCCAACACAGAAAAGATTTTGCAGAAATTAAATGATCGAATGTTTAAGGAGCTGCAAATGGAGTACACAAACACCATCAACCTAGTCATCACACTGCGTCCTTCAGGAGCCGGCCCTGGGAGGTGGCAGACTCCAGGGCCATCAAAGGCTCAGGAGGGGGGCCACGCAGCCCCCCTCCCAACATTCAAAAGCCCTGGGGGGTGGAGGTCCCTGGGGCGTATAGGGGGCTTGAGCCCCCCCACCACACATACTTTAAATAAATAAATAAAACCCCAGGGGGGTGGCAGTCACCGGGGAGCCGTAAGCCCCCCCGCATACTTCAAAATAAACCCCCAGGGGGTGGTGGTCCCCGGGGCTCGGGCGGCCTTACACGCCCCCCATTATGGAAAAAAATTGCCCCCGGAATTTGGCCCCCCGGGGGTTAATTAAGAATAAAGCAGACTTCGAGTTTTTTTTCTTTTTCACTGCGTACGCATACCATACGCGTACCCCACGATTTAAAAAAATAAATAAATAATAATAATTTTTTGACCTAAGGATCCATGTGGGACCCCCTGAGCAGGCCTAGGGGGTCAGGATGTTTCTACCCTGCCCTCTTTTCTTATTTTTCAACTTTGATTTACTGTTTTCTTGTGACTCGGTTCTACCGAGGTACAAGATGGCTGCCAACACTTCCTGGTTTGGAGTGTTGACAGACACTTGACAACCAATCAGCATGCAGCTTGTGCTCGTAATTGTACGGTTTCCGGTACGCTTTCTGTACGCGTACGGTACTTCGTCTATAGATATATCAATGATTTTACTTTTGATTTTCTAAGGAACTACTGAACGGATTTACACCATTTAACAAAAAGCGTGATCTGCAAACCAAACTCTACCTTTTTGCCAAATTTGGTGTAATTCCGTTCAGCCGGTCCTATGGAAAATTGCATGGGGAAAACATGTTTTGAGACCCCCCTTTTTTCTCAGCCCTCACTTCACGAATCACCCCCAAATTTTCAGGGAAGGAGCGGAGCGGAGCAGGCCAGTTTCTTGGAGAATTTCATGATGATTTATTGACCGGCGCCAAAGTTATTCTAAATAGAATGTTGTGGATTTCCTATGGAAACTAGGTCCTAACTATAACTACCTACTGGCGACCGCCAGTACGTAATGTATATATATTCACTGAAAAAACCATAGGTTTCAGGCCTTATATAGTTAGGAATTAGCATTTAAAAACCTTTGAAATTCAGTGAAAAAAAACATAGGTTTCAGGCCTTATATAGTTAGGAATTAGCATTTAAAAAACCTTTGAAATTCAGTCAAAAAACTATAAGTTTTAGGGGTGTTATAGTTAGCTGGACATTTCACTCATACAAAACCATTGAAATTCCTCCTATATAGTTAGTTGTACTAACTATATTTCGCGCACCTGCAATCCACTGCTGATGATGTCACATATTACATCATTCATGACATGGTCAGTGACATCACTGATGACATCACTGATGACATCATCCAGTGAATGTGGTTTGCTTCGTTATTTAAATATGCATTATATATATAGCAATTTGCATTGAAGAATGAGTGGATATATAAAAATAAATATTTGGATGAAAGACTTAGTAGCAGTGTAATTGACTGTTTACTTTAACAATTTATAGTGTCTCACTAAATACAGTGGATAGTGACTAAACTGTGTGAATATCTGTATCACTTTGTCAGTTGTTGTGTAAACTGGTTCTCCAGTTGGTTACTAGCTATGTGAAAGTCTATATTAGTTATTGATTAGTTAACTGAGTATTTATATTGGAGAGTGAATGTGTGTGTGTTTCGGTGGGGGGTATGTGACTGCCCAAAGATGTGTGAATAGTTGATTCAGTAGATATATTAAGTTAAAACTACATGTTCTAACAGTTGTTTGTGTGAGTGAATATCTTTATGGGTGTGGCGATGAGCAAATATATTTCTCAAGGGTACATGTCCAACAAACTAGAAAAATAAAAGGCAGTGTATGTGTCAGTTGTTGTATATAAATAAGTTAACATAAGACTCAATGATTGTGTGAGTGACTATATGGATAACTGTATACTTGTAATAATGATTTTATAATACACTAAGTATGACTTACTATCTAAATGAATAGATGAAGTGGTGTTTGTATAAGTGTGTAGCTAAGTATGTATGTAAGTATTATCCATTGTTTGCGTAAGTGAGTAGGATAACTTCATATGTGAATAGGTTGTGTGCTGGTGTGTAATGTTGATATAGGTGTATAAGTATTTTTGATAGTGTTCTATTGTTCATTGACAGCATGTATGAGTGAATCTACGGGTAAGTGATTAGATGTGTGTATACATCTAGGAATCTCTGAGTGGGTTTTTAGATACTTGTATTGCTGTGTCAATGGATTCAAATATGATACTCTGTATTTTACAAAGAGCGATGAAAGATTTTACTAGTGTATGAAAAGGTGTATGTGATTGTCACGTGGATGATGTCATCAGTGATGTCATCAATGATGTCATTTGAGATGTCATCAGTGATGTCACTGACCATGTCATGAATGATGTAATATGTGACATCATCAGCAGTAGATTGCGGGTGCGCGAAATATAGTTAGTACAACTAACTATATAGGAGCAATTTCAATGGTTTTGTATGAGTGAAATGTCCAGCTAACTATAACACTCCTAAAACTTATAGTTTTTTGAGTGAATTTCAAAGGTTTTTTTAAATGCTAACTCCTAACTATATAAGGCCTGAAACCTATGGTTGTTTCAATGAATTTGCAAGGTTTTTTAAATGCTAATTCCTAACTATATAAGGCCTGAAACCTATGGTTTTTTCAGTGAATTTCAAAGGTTTTTTAAATGCCAATTCCTAACTATATAAGGCTTGAAACCTATGTTTTTTGCAGTGAATTTCAATGTTTTTTTTAAATGCTAATTCCTAACTATATCAGGCCTGAAACCTATGGTTTTTTCATTGAATTTCGAAGGTTTTTTAAATGACAATTTTTAAATGTATTAATTGTTATTTTTTTTATACTGATGTACTACGTTTTTGCAGGCAGCTGTTCAGAGGGCACGCACCCTTTTTACAACACTCTGCAGCGCAGCTCAATGACGCTTACTGGAGATACCTGTTGGACTAGTTCACTCTAGGGGACCTCTGGATTGAACAGGAATTAGTTCCCCAACTTAAACTGTGCAAACGCGCCCTTTAGAGAGTTCTAAATTGGGGGATTAAGTTCCCTTGCATACTGGGGGTCCCTGGAGGCCAACTAGCCCACCATGAGCCTCCATTATGCGCCAGGAGGCTGCGTTGCTTTTCCCCGGGGGAGCGGCGGTCCCCGGGGGAGTGTAGAAGGGGATTGCCCCCCCACACTTCTTTATCACTATGCAACGTGGATTTGTCCCCCTGGGGGGTAATTTAAAAAAGAAAACGGGTTTAAAAAAACAAATTTTGGTCTTGGAAGTCCTTTTGGGACCACCTTGGCAGGCCTAGGGGGTCAGGGTGTTTCTACCCTGCCCCCTTTTTGTGTTCTACACGTTTGTTTTTCTGTTTTCTTGTGCCTCGGTCTACGAGCACAAGATGGCTGCCAACACTTCCTGGTTTGAAGTGTTGAAAGCCAATGAGTTTGCAGCTCCTGCTCGGAAAGTTTCAGAACTCAAAAAGGGGGCAGGGTAGAAGCACCCTGACCCCCTAGGCCTGCTCAGGAGGTCGCACAAGGACCCCCAAGGCCCCCCCCCAAAAAAATTTGGAGGGGAAATCGTGGGGTGCGCGCACGGTGCACGCACCCCGCGATTTTTGAATTTTTTTAAATATTTTTTTGCCTTGGGGGTCTCTGTGGGACCCCCTGAGCAGGCCTAGGGGGTCAAGGTGCTTCTATCCTGCCCCCTTTTTGAGTTCTACACATTTGTTTTTCTGCTTTCTTGTGCCTCAGTCTACCGAGGCACAAGATGGCTGCCATCAATTTCTGTTTTGGAGTGTTGACAGAACAGTGGCAGCCAATCAGCATGCAGCTCGTGCACGGGAAGGTGATGACATCATCCATGTGAAAATCAAATACACCTCATCACTGATGACATCATCCATGTGACAATCAAATACACCTCATCACACACTTGTATGATCTTTCATCACTCACTGTAAAATAGAAAGTGCCATATTTGAAACCATTGACACACCAATAGAAATTTCTAAACACCCACTCAGTTATTCATAGAACTATACACACATCTAATCACTTACCTATAGATTCAGTGTTATATGCAGTGAATAATCAACAGAACACTAATATACGTATACGCCTATTTCAACATTACACACCAGCACACATTGTATTCACTTATAAAGACATCCTTCTGACTTATGCAAACAATTGATTATACTAACATTTACTCACCTACAGATTTATACAAACACCACTTCATCCATATATAGATAGTAACTCACACTTAGTGTGTTATAAAATCACTATTACAAGTATACAGTTATCCATATAGTGACTCATACAATCATTAAGTCTTAGGCACACTTAATTAGATATAACTGTCACATACACTCCCTTTTATTTCAAGTTTAATGGAGATGTACCATTGAGAGAAATATTTTATCACCACCACACCCATAAACATATACACTCACTGAAACAACTGTTATAACGTGTAGTCTTAACCTCATATACCTACTGAATGAACTATTCACACATTTTTGGGCAATCACACACCCCCCACCAAACCACATAGGCATTCATTTACCCATACAAATACTCAGTTAAGAAACCAATAACAAGTATATTCTTTAACATAGTAATTAGGACAAAGCAATAAAGACTTTCACACAGTTTAGTAACTACACATTATATATAGGAAGACTCTACAAATTAGTCAAGGAAACAATCAATGACACTGTTACTAAATCCACCATCCACACATTTATATTTAAATATCCACTCATTCTCCAATGCAAAGTAGTGTATTTATAATACATATTTAAATATCAAAGCAAACCACATTTACTGGATGATGTCATCAGTGATGTCATTTGAGATGTCATCAGTGATGTCACTGACCATGTCATGAATGATGTAATATGTGACATCATCAGCAGTGGATTGCGGGCGCGCGAGTTATAGTGAGTACAACTAACTATAAAATGGAAATTTCTATGGTTTTTTATGAGCAAAATGTCCAGCTAACTATAACTGGTGTGAAACCTATGGTTTTTTCACTGAATTTCAAAGGTTTTTTAAATGCTAATTCCTAAGTATAACGAGTGTGAAACCTATGAGGCCTTATTTACGAGCCCCTTGCGCCTCCGGAACGTCACTTTTTGTGATGTTCTGGTGGCGCAGAAGACTGAGTGACATTTATCAGGCAGGACTAAGCCACTTTTTGTGGCGTAATCCTGCCTGATAAATATCAGTCCCTTTAACGCAGTGTCCGGCGTTAAAGGGGCGTGCAATGGGTGTTGTTGGGGTTGTTGCCAGCAGCATCCATGGACTTGAGTAATTTATAGCATCCTCAAAGTCAGGCTTTCAAAAATTCCAAAGTATAGGACATGATAATCCAAATCCAAATGTTTCTCAAGAAAAGTCATAAACCGTGTCCATGGGTCATATCTGCCCAAACGCCGATATTCCGAACGATTGAAAATTACTTTTTTTTTAGAAACATTTGGATTTGGATTATCATGTCCTATACTTTTGAATTTTTGAAAGACTGACTTTGAGGATGCTATAAATTACTCAAGTCTGCCTGAATTGTGTGGGTAAAATTGATACCTAGTCACATTCAATAAGAATGTACTTACGACTCGTCTAACATTTGGAAGAAATATCTAGTTATATGACAACAGGATACCGACATAACTTGAAGGAAATAAGAATGCCCTGAAGACGTTCTGTTGTACAGAACGAAACGTGTCGGCTGGCTGTGGTACATAAACTTAAGGAAAATAAAAGCATTTGAATATACACCAAGTTTCAGCGCTTCAATAAGGACTCTAAGTGATATGATTTGATTGGACTTGTTGTGCAAGTGGTGCTGTGCCAAACTTTGGAATATTCTCCACTACTCTCTACTACTCACTCTCTACTACTCCACTACTCTCTAATACTCACTCTTTACTACTCACTCTCTACTACTCCACTACTCTCTAATACTCACTCTTTACTACTCATTCTCTACTACTCTACTACTCTCTACTACTCTCTCTCTACTACTCTCTCTCTACTACTCTCTCTCTACTACTCTCTCTCTACTACTCTCTCTCTACTACTCTCTCTCTACTACTCTCTCTGTACTACTCTCTACCACTCACTCTCTACTACTCTCTACTTTCTACTACTCACTCTCTACTACTCATTCTCTACTACTCTCTCTCTCTACTACTCACTCCACACTACTCACTATCTACTACTCTCTACTACTCACTCTCTACTACTCTTTACTCTCTACTACCCACTCTCTACTACCCTCTCTCTACTACTCTCTCTCTACTACTCTCTACTTTCTACTACTCTCTCTCTACTACTCTCTCTCTACTACTCTCTCTACTACTCTCTCTGTACTACTCTCTCTGTACTACTCTCTCTGTACTACTCTCTACCACTCACTCTCTACTACTCTCTACTTTCTACTACTCACTCTCTACTACTCATTCTCTACTACTCTCTCTCTCTACTACTCACTCCACACTACTCACTATCTACTACTCTCTACTACTCACTCTCTACTACTCTTTACTCTCTACTACTCACTCTCTACTACCCTCTCTCTACTACTCTCTCTCTACTACTCTCTCTCTACTACTCTCTCTCTACTACTCTCTCTCTACTACTCTCTCTCTACTACTCTCTCTCTACTACTCTCTCTCTACTACTCTCTCTCTACTACTCACTCTGTACTACTCACTCTGTACTACTCACTCTGTACTACTCACTCTGTACTACTTACTCTCTACTACTCTCTACTACTCACTCTCCTACTCACTCTCCTACTCACTCTCCTACTCACTCTCCTACTCACTCTCCTACTCACTCTCCTACTCACTCTCCTACTCACTCTCTTCTACTCACTCTCTTCTACTCACTCTCTACCACTCACTCTCTACCACTCTCTCTCTACTACTCTCTCTCTCTCAACTACTCTCTCTACTACTCTCTACTACTCACTCTACTACTCACTCTCTACTACTCTCTACTATTCTCTCTCTCTGCTACTCTCTGCTACTCACTCTCTGCTACTCACTCTCTGCTACTCACTCTCTACTACTCACTCTCTACTACTCACTCTCTACTACTCACTCTTTACTACTCTCTACTACTCACTCTACTACTTACTCTCTACTACTCTCTACTACTCACTCTCTACTACTCTCTACTACTCACTCTCTACTACTCTCTACTACTCACTCTACTCTTCACTCTACTACTCTCTACTACTCACTCTCTGCTACTCTCTCTACTGCTCTCTACTACTCACTCTGTACTCTCTACCTCTCTCTGCTTCTCTCTCTACTAGTCTCTACCTCCCTACCTCTCTACCTCTACACCTCTACCTCTCTACCTCTCTCTACACGCACACATATATATATATATATATATATATATATATATATATATATATATATATATATATGCATATATATGCATATATATGCATATGCATTTATATATATGTATGTGTGTATATATATACATACATATATAAACATATATAATCTGCATATCTATATAAATACAAATATAAATGCATGCATACATATACATATATGTATACATATGCATGTTATTTACCTGAAAGTTTGAAAAACACTAATAAAAGCAAAGCTAAAAAGCCACCTCATTACAAACAGAATGGCTTTAACTTAAACGAGGGCGAGATCTTTGCATTTTCAATGCTTGTTTACTTTGGTTCCATTAAGAAGGCATTCAGATGTGACACACATTTGCCATAAATTCAGAATGCTATTTTTCTTTCTGAAGCACTAATTATACTTTCTATGGCAAAATGAGCCCCCTCATTTTGTTCCTTTTTAAATTAAATGTTTTCAGACTTACCACTTCATTCCAATCAAGATGGCTTCTGGTGTGCCATACTTTTGTCATAAGTCAGACTGTTAGCACTCTAGTTGTTCTTTAGAACACTCTGGGACATTCTGTCATTGGGGTATACTTGGGCTACATCTGGGTGATATTTGGGCTACATTTGGGCTCTTTTGTCTCTGGTGGCCATCTTGGGAGACTGTATGTCAGAATCTTTTTATGAAATAGAAGAGGATTTGAGAAGTGACTCAAAATGTGCCCTAATTTTCCTTTCTGCAGCACTAATCATACTTTCTATGGCAAAATATACCCCATCATTTTGTTCCTTTTTAAATTAAATGTTTTAAGAGTTACCACTTTATTCCAATCAAGATGGCTTCAGGTGTGCCATACCTTTGTAATAAGTATGACTGTTATCGCTCTAGTTGTTCTTTAGAACACTCTGGGAAGCTGCAGTAGAACACAAAGGAATCAACTAACAGTCTCTGTCCTTGTTGGATGTACATGTTTTACTGAGAATGTCAGACTTCATTCTCACATGACTGAGAAAGATAATGGGAATTTACAGAAAATATGCTTTCAGTTTAGCTTATAGATCCCCTTCCAAACCACTGTGGGAAAAGCATGAGATAATAGTTTTCTTTCAAACATGATTCATGATATCGCAGCAGAAGGTTTTTTTCACATGGTAAAATCACCTTAGAAACACACCACAATCCCTGACATGAGTATGGTACCATCAACAAATGATTTATAATGTAACTAAAGTCCTAAAACCTACTATTAACTGCAATGCTTTTTAATGAGATGCTATCATGTATATTGGTCCCAAGCTGGCTGCCAATAACTTTGGCGCCGGTTGATGAATCTTTGTGAATTTCTCAAAGAAGATGGCCCGCTCCGCTTCGCTCCTTCCCTGAAAGTTTTGGGGGATTCGTGAAGTGGGGGCTGAGAAAAAAGGGGGGTCCCAAAACGTGTTTTTCCCATGCAATTTTCCATAGGACGATTAGACAGGCTACAGCCCGAACGGCTGAACGGAATTACAAGAAATTTAACAAAATGGTAGAGTCTGATTCGCAGATCGGCCTTTTGTTTAAATGGTGTAAATCCCTCCAGTAGTTCCTGAGAAAATCAAAAGAGAACAAATGTATATATCTGGGCGGAGCCTAACCACAAATCTCATCGTGAGATCTGATTCGCTGTCAGCACTTCATCCAAGAAGTGTTCCCAATAGAATGTTGCGGATTTCCTATGGAAACTAGGTCCTAACTATATATACCTACTGGCGACCGCCAGTAGGTAATATATACATATATATATATATATATATATATACATATATATATATACATTACCTACTGGCGGTCGCCAGTAGGTATATATAGTTAGGATTTTTTCTCTATGGGTTTTTTGAAAATTCTATGTCTAATAACTTTGGCGTTTGTGGACGGAATTGGCTGAAATTTTCAGGAAAATGGCACATTCTGTTTCTGAGCAGCCCTTGAAAATTTGGGGGGGGTTCGTCAAGGGGGGGCCGAGAAAAAAGGGGGGTCCCAAAACGCGTTTTTCCCATGTTAATTTCCATAGGGCGGTTGGCCTCACTTTTAGCCCGAACGGCTGAATGGATTTGCACGAAACTTGGCAAAATTGTAGGGACTGGTAGCCCGATGTGCCTTTTGTAGGTCTCAATATATGTGCTCCAGTGGATTTTGAGAAATTAACGTTTAAAAAAAGATATATATCTGTAACAGCGGACCGGGCAGCGCTCTGGTTCGCGGACTTTTCGCGCAACGGAGCTTTGTGAAGCGAAGCTGATTGGTTCTCCGGCGTCTGTCAACATTCCAAACAGTCCGTAGCGGCCGCCATCTTGTCTCTCGGTAGGATCGAGAGACAAGAGGAGGCCAAAGCGAAGGGGCAAATGACCATAAGGGGGCATAGTACATTGTCGCTCACCCCCTAGGTTTGATGTGGAGGTTTTAAAAGGGCCCCGCGGGGCAAAAAAAAATAAAAATAATAATAATCGAACAGCTGAATGGATTTGCACGAAACTTGGCAAAATTGTAGGGACTGGTAGCCCGATGTGCCTTTGCTAGATCTCAATATATGTGCTCCAGTGGATTTTGAGAAATTAACGTTCAAAAAAAGGTATATATCTGTAACAGCGCACCGCTTCGCGTACTTTTCGCGTTACGGAGCTTTGCGAAGCGAAGCTGATTGGCTCTCCGGTGTCTGTAAACATTCCAAACAGTCCGTAGCGGCCGCCATCTTGTCTCTCGGTAGGATCGAACAGCTGAATGGATTTGCACGAAACTTGGCAAAATTGTAGGGACTGGTAGCCCGATGTGCCTTTGCTAGGTCTCAATATATGTGCTTCAGTGCATTTTGAGAAATTAACGTTCAGAAACAAGATATACATCTGTAACAGCGCTCCGCTTCGCGGAGATAAAATTATATGTGTATTACCTAGCTGTTGCTAACACCAGTTAGCGACGGCTAGTAGAAGATAGCGACCATCTTGGGCCCCACTTTGCATGTGAGTGATATTTATCACTAATGACATGCAAAGTGGGCATGCCAAGATGTTAGCGACTGGAAACAGTCGCTAACATCGCTATCTCCTATTATCAACTTTTGGAAATATTCGAGATAAGGGCGAATATCTCTAAAAGCTACCACCTGCCCTGAGCAGTTCTTAGCCATGTTATCCAATGGGAGGTGGATAACATGGCTAAGAGCATTAGCTCGGTAATGCATGAATATCGCTGAGTTTTCAGCGATATTAATGCATTGCGGTCGTTTTTTATCGTATTTCCGATAAACCTTGATAATAGCAAGGTTTATCTGCGATAATTTCTGACGGTAAAAAAATCGTTGCTAAGCATCGTTAGGGATAAATATCGCTTAACTTTGGTAATATGCCCCAACGTCTGTTAACGTTCGATTCGAAGGAAATCAGGAAGTGTTGAAAAACATTGTCTGCGCCATCTTGTCTTTTTTCAAATGCCACACTTTTGTCGTGCACGGCGGCCATTTTAGATGCCTTGACCAGACCCACTCTGTGCAAGCTGTCGATCCTTAGCATGGCTCCCCACCCTCGCAAGCATCTCCCCCAGGCAGTGGTCACCCCCGCTCGCTGTCTTATGCATGGGTAATAAACCTCCCCCATCTGCGCTGCTGTTCCCTGAGAATCACACCCTGTGCCCGCCCGACACCTCCCTTTCGCCCTATTCACTACCGCACCCTCTGACACTCCTTTTCCTCTGTGTCCGATTGTCCAGGCTGGTCCTAGGGTATCAGCTAGCCCTGCAGATGTAGTTTATGGCCACAGCTGTAAAGAATCACCCCTCTTCAAAGGAGTTATAGTAGATCAAGGCCCACACTCGATGAGATCCGTCACAGCAGAAGCGTTGCTATTATCTGAAAACCATCCTGTATTGTGATTGGGGAGGGGACCGAGCCTGAAGCGGAAGATTCCAGGGATGACTCTTTGTACATCAAAGTTTTTACAATTATGTGTCACATTAAAAATATATAGCACTCCGACAAAGTAGTAAGATTATAAAACTTTAATAATTTATAAATATATACAAGAAAACAAAAATAGTAATAACATATAAAAAAATTTAGGGAAAAACAACGAAGTAGCGGTCGGCTGTGCGAATAGTCCCAACGCAGCACAACGTCCAGATTTCCGGCGTGGGGCGTCGCGGGGGGTGGGTCATCAGTAGCAAACTGTTGTGCGAATAGTTCCAAGGCAGCAGAACGCGCCGAAATCTAGATGACACGAAAGTGATGTCTAGTAAGTTGGCACCCAGCAAATAACGGCATGGGGCGTCGCGGGGGGTGGGTCATCAGTAGCAAACTGTTGCGCGAATAGTTCCAAGGCAGCAGAACGATGGCACCAAGGTGATGTCCAGTAAGTTGCCGCACTGGTTTTGGTATCCTACAATGCTGCTCCGAATAACGGCGTGGAGCGCCCCGGGGGAGGCGGCGTGAACGGGCCTCTCCAGGTGGAGTCTCGTCTGTTGTAGTGGGGCGCCCCTTTACCGTTTCAGTTGCCATTCCGTCCGTTTTTGGTCCACTGTGTCAAAAGCCGCAATTCAGCTGAGTTGCGCCCACTCTTGCGGTGCAGCGATAGGCGGCTGTCACAGGACTCTCAAAATGGCGGCAGGCTGTTTCCTTTTTGGGCCTGGTCCACTGAAATGGCCCTGGGACACCTTGGAAATCGGACGCTTGTCTGCTAGGTCTTGGACCTCATTCTCGAAAGCGTCCCCTCCGCCTTGAGAATTCATCAAAAGTTTTGGGGGCTCCGACTCCTGCAGGCTTCTGGTGGGGAGCGGCTGCCATGATTGCTCGCGGAATGACCACGACTGAGCTACGAGATGGTGGTGCTTTCATGCTGACGCCAGCTTCAGTCTGAAACATCCAGAAACAAGGTGGGGCTTTCATCGTTTGGGGAAAAAAAAAAGTTTTCATCCTATGAAAAGTGTTGTTTTTAGGTCACATGATCAAGCCTTCCATCATTAGGAAACCAAAAGTAAAATGAACCAATGAAAAGTTTTATAAACAAGTCACATGACCTGTTATGCGGCATAGGGTGTAAAATTAGGAGAAAATACGTTGGCACGTGAGGCGGCGTCAGTAGCGGACCGATGTGCGAATAGGCCGAATAATAATAATAATAATAATAAAAACACTTATAAAGCGCCTGGTTACACTTATGACAGTGTGTCCCCGCGCTGAGAAATGCTGCAGTATATCACGAGGTCAAGGTATGGAGCCCACGCGGGTGCAGGGGTACAGAACCAATATTACTTAGGGAAAAGGTATGTTTTGAGTTTGAGCCTGAATCTTGTTTCAGAGGGCTCCATGCGCAGATCTAGCGGGAGATTGTTCCAGTGCTTACTTGCAAGAAAGCGAAAGGAGCTACCTCCCATCCTGGTCTTACGTACGCGAGGGAGTTGAAAGAGCATCGCTCCCGCAGATCTAAGGTTTCTGATAGGGCGGTGGATAGTCAGCATGTTGCGTAGGTAACTGGGCCCTTTTCCCTGGGCAATTCGATGGGCAAAGCATAGAGCTTTAAACTTCACACGTTCCTCAACAGGGAGCCAGTGAAGTTTTCGCAGTGCTGTTTTACCGGAGGCTCTGCGGGGGAGATTCAATACCATGCGGGCCGCGGCATTTTGGACACACTGTAATTGATGTAGACATTTACGGCTTAGTCCTAAAAAAAGGGCATTCCCGTAGTCCAGGTGTGGAGTAACCAGGGCATGAATGAGTGTCTTCCTGGCGCTGATGGGGAGGAGATCTAGGACTTTCCGAAGAGTTTTTAAAATACCGAAACATTTACCCGCAACATTACTAATTTGTTGCTTGAAGGAAAGTTCCGCATCTAGCCATATACCTAAGTTTTTCACCAGGTTAGCGGGGTGGGGAAGTGCGCCCAGTTCTGATGGCCACCAAGCCTGCGACCAGGCAGAAGGGGATTTGCCCACTATCAACACTTCTGTTTTATCGCCATTAAGGCGTAGGCAGTTGTTATGCATCCACCCTGCCAGAGCACGCATGCAGTTGGAAAAATTGGTGGCATCCTCAGGTTGATTGTGGGTGAGTTTGATTATCAGTTGGGTATCGTCAGCGTATGTGACGATATCCACACCAAAAGTTTCCACTATGTGGGCTAACAGCTCCATATAAAGATTAAAAAGCGTGGGGCTCAGGCTTGAGCCCTGAGGTACCCCATGTTTTAATTTGTGGATAGCTGATTTATATGGAGGGCAGTATACTTGGAAACTACGGTCTTCCAGAAAGGATACCATCCATTTCAGAGCTGGCCCGTCTACTCCCAGATCTGAGAGGCGAGACAGCAGTGTTGAGTGCAGCACGGTGTCAAAAGCTGCACTCAGGTCTAATAGTACCAGTGCTGCTGTCTGCCCCTCATCTGCAAGTTGTCTTAAACATTCTGTGGAGAATAGAGCCGCCGACTCAGTAGAGTGGCCTGCTCTGAACCCTGATTGCGTGGAGTGGAGAAGCGAGTTCTCTTCGACAAACTTCATAAGTTGGCTGTTTACTATCTTCTCCACAACTTTCCCACAGAAGGGGAGGAGAGAGATAGGACGAAGATTTTGTAGCTGGGAAATGTGTATATTTGCCTTTTTTTTCAGAGGTATTACTTGTGCCATTTTCCAGGTATCAGGCACATAGCATTCCTGAAAGGAAAGAGTAATCAAGCGCTCCAATTGCTCAATCATACAGTCAATGACTGCCTTACAGCGATTAGGGGCGATCACGTCGAGGGGGGAGCCGGACTGAATGCCATTGATGATTTTTAGCAAGTCTGCCCTCTCAGGAACAGTGAACTGGGTCAGGGAGGCCTTTGTAGCACCGACATTTCTCATGACAGGGTCAGTGGTCAACATGGCTCCTGTGAAAGTGGCATGTAGAGAATCCACTTTTTTTATGAAAAAGTCGGCAATATCTTCACATATTTCTTCGGTGTAGTTATCCTGGGTCTCAATCCTAGTTGGGATAGTGAGTTCCTTATAGATCAGGAAGAGCTCTTTAGTGGGATTTTTGGCTGATTCAATGCGTCCATTGTAATGAGCGCCTTTGGCTGCTCTGATTAGTTTATAATAGGTTTTTAATTCCTTCTTATAAAGCAGCTTATCCTCTGGAGTATAGTTTTTCCTCCAGTGACGCTCAGTATTTTTACACTTGGCTTTGGCTTCCCTAAGTTCCTTAGAGAACCAGGGGGCGCTTTTAATTTTCCTAACAGGAGGTTTGGATGACCAAGGAGCTATTGTATCCAGAGCCCTGGACACCCAGTTCTCATAGTGCACCCAAGCCTCAAGCAGGGTGTCGCTGAGGGGCGGCGGGTCTTTAAGTAGGGCAGATTTAAAATTTTCTGGCGTAAACTTCTTCCAGTTTCTATGTTTCACAGGCTGAGTTTTAGTCCCACTGTTATCTTGAGAATCAGTTTCCACTTCAAACGGAATGGCGTAGTGGTCTGACCAGGCAATTTGCCGTGGCGTGGCTATTTTAATTCCTTCCCAGTTGGCAAAAATGGGATCTAACAGGTGACCACCTTGATGAGACGGGGCCATAGATTGAAGCTTAAGTGACCGAGCCTTCATTGCAACTATTACCTCCTGTGCCATCTTACAGTCGGGGTTTTCAAAATGCAAATTAAGATCTCCTAATACAAGAAATTTCTTATACCGCAGAGTATATGTAGTTATCAGCTCTGTCAAAAGATTACAGAACTGTGAAGCCTTCCCAGGAGGACGGTATAGGAGGAGTCCATTAATAGTGTATTTGGGGTTGACTTTTATCGTGAAGAATCCACCTTCACAGTTGGGCATTGTGATCTTTTCTAAGGTGCAGTGCAGCTCACTTTTAAATATTATTGCCAATCCCCCCCCTGATTGTCTTTCTCTATCAATTCTGAGCAGGCAATATCCTGCGGGAACGGCTTCAAGGGTTTCAGGGGTAGAGGCCTCATCTAACCATGTCTCCGTTAAGAGGAGCACATCAAGATTGTCCTCTAATATCAGATCGTACATCGCTAGCTTGTGTTTTTTGAGAGATCTGCAGTTTAGGAGCATCAACTTCACATTTGTCAGACTCCCTACATCTTTCTTCCCCTTACCAATGGCCGAAGGCAACACAACGCGCCAAGATCCGGATGGCACCGAGGTGGTGTCCAGCAAGTTGCAGCACTGGTGTGGCCATCCTACAATGCTGAAAGTCGGCGTGGGGCGCCCCGTTGGCTTGTGAGTTTGCGTCAGTAGCGGACCGATGTGCGAATAGGCCGAAGGCAGCACAACGCGCCAAGATCCGGATGGCACCGAGGTGGTGTCTAGTAAGTTGCCGCACTGGTGTGGCTATCCAACAATGCTGAAAGTCGGCGTGGGGCGCCCCGTTGGCCTGTGAGTTTGCGTCAGTAGCGGACCGATGTGCGAATAGGCCGAAGGCAGCACAACGCGCCAAGATCCGGATGGCACCGAGGTGGTGTCTAGTAAGTTGCCGCACTGGTGTGGCCATCCAACAATGCTGAAAGTCGGCGTGGGGCGCCCCGTTGGCCTGTGAGTTTGCGTCAGTAGCGGACCGATGTGCGAATAGGCCGAAGGCAGCACAACGCGCCAAGATCTGGATGGCACCGAGGTGGTGTCTAGTAAGTTGCCGCACTGGTGTGGCCATCCTACAATGCTGAAAGTCGGCGTGGGGCGCCCCGTTGGCCTGTGAGTTTGCGTCAGTAGCGGACCGATGTGCGAATAGGCCGAAGGCAGCACAACGCGCCAAGATCCGGATGGCACCGAGGTGGTGTCTAGTAAGTTGCCGCACTGGTGTGGCCATCCTACAATGCTGAAAGTCGGCGTGGGGCGCCCCGTTGGCCTGTGAGATGGCGTCAGTAGCGGACCGATGTGCGAATGGGGCCAAAGGCAGCGCAACAATATTTTCTGATTTGAAGACACCACAAGGCGCTGAGATGCCAAGATCCGGATGGCACCGAGGTGGTGTCTAGCAAGTTGTGGCACTGGTGTGGCCATCGTACAATGGTAAAAGTCGGCGTGGGGCGCCCTGTTGGCCTGTGAGATGGTGTCAGTAGCGGACTGATGTGTGAATGGGGCCAAAGGCAGCGCAACAATATTTTCTACTATATTTTCGGAGTAGAAGACACCACAAGGCGCTGAGATGCCAAGATCCGGATGGCACCGAGGTGATGTGTAAGTTGCGGACCGATGTGCGAATGGGGCCAAAGGCAGCTCAACAATATTTTCTGAAGAGAATACACCACAAGGCGCTGAGATGCCAAGATCCGGATGGCACCGAGGTGATGTCTAAGTTGCGGACCGATGTGCGAATGGGGCCAAAGGTAGCGTAACAAGATTTTCTGTATGGAAGATACCACTAGGCGTTGAGATGCCAAGATTCGGATGGCACCGAGGTGATGTCTAGCAAGTTGTGCCACTGGTGTGGCCATCGTACAATGGTAAAAGTCGGCGTGGGGCGCCCTATTGGCCTGTGAGATGGTGTCAGTAGCGGACTGATGTGCGAATGGGGCCAAAGGCAGCGCAACAATATTTTCTGACTGACACCACAAGGCGCTGAGATGCCAAGATCCGGATGGCATCGAGGTGATGTCTAAGTTGCGGACTGATGTGCGAATGGGGCCAAAGGCAGCGTAACAATATTTTCTGTATGGAAGATACCACTAGGCGTTGAGATGCCAAGATTCGGATGGCACCGAGGTGATGTCTAGCAAGTTGGTGTGGTCATCCTACAATGCTGAAACTCGGCGTGGGTCACCCCATTAGCCTGTGAGATGGCGTCAGTAGCGGACCGATGTGCGAATAGGCCGAAGGCAGCACAACGCGCCAAGATCCGGATGTCACCGTGGTGGTTTCATAGTTGAGAGGCACTTCATCTGCAGTGGGGCGCCGAGATCCGGATGGCACCGAGGTGATGTCTAGCAAGTTGCTGTACTGGTGTGGTCATCCTACAATGCTGAAATGTAGTGGGGCGCCCCTTTACCGTTTCAGTTGCCATTCAGCTGAGTTTCGGCCGCTCTTGATGCTACAGCGACAGGCGGCTGCAAGAGGACTCTCAAAATGGCGGCCTGTTCTTTGGATTTGGGCCTGGTCCACTAAAATGGCCCTGGGACACCTTAGAACTCGGACGCTCGATTTTTTTTTCCTTTCCTGTACATGCAAAAAAAGGTAAATGCCCGGTATGTTACACGCTTCATCTGCCACGATGAACTCTCCAGAGGAACCGAAAAAAAATATAGTTGTGGTAACTATACCATGCATCGTCATATGGAGAGGTGGCACCAATTAATTATAGTGCTGCATAAAAGAGAGATTTGGAGGAGAACCCCTGACCTGCTAGTACATTCATCAAAGAAGTGGCACTGAGAGCTTCAGAGGCAAGGGAAACGGTCCCAAATATTTAGAATAACTTTGGAAAGATTAAAATGACATGTTTAGATTGTGGTAAATTAATTTCATGTGGGCAGATGAGTGTTACTCTAATAAATACAGCATATGAACATCATCATAGTCGATGGTTGGTAGAGACATTTTGACTATATCCTGGACCTGCCCGTCCTCGCCCAAAATGGCGCCGGAATAAATGGGACTCGTAACTCCTTGTTGTGTACTGGTTGCAGAACCTTGAAATCACGAGATACGTATGCAGTTTTGAAGCACATGGCGGGCGGGGACGAGAATTGATTGAATATTTCGACATCCCTATTGATATTAAGTTCTGATGTGTTATTGATTACTGTACTGTTGAAAATTCGAATTAACGTCACCCATGGTACTTGCCCGCAAATGTATATCTAGATAATTTTATTGTAACTGGCCCTGTCGTATTTTAATTATAAAATGTACGTCCACCGATTCCGTAACTGTTAGACACCTTAGTTTTTGCAACCTAATGGCCCGCCCGTTACGTTCCTCTACAGTGTAAATGTCTATTCATCATATACGATTACAGTTTGCTCCGTGGCAGGCCCACGTGGTTATAGGCTCGTATTTGTATAATGAAATTTTCACAATAAAGGTTTTTAAAAGAAAACATGGTAGTAGTGTATACATTGGTAAAGTTTTTAATAATAGTCACTGTTTTAGAATCATTAAAAGGCAAGTGAAATAAAGCAGACCAATTACATGAAGGGTAAAAGGTATAATACGAAGGAACGCAGTAAAGATAAATGGTCAAGGGCTGTTGTGTTTTCTATTCCTGCAACATAAAGTGATCGATAAGAATCTCATATTCAGGCGTATCGGCGACTAAGACAGCAGGTCGACCCTCTTTTGCTCAACGGCTCCGTCATGGGACGAAGAAACGCTCTTTTTCTCGAAAAAAGAATATATTTTACTTGCAGGACAGTTGTAAAATTTCCGGGAAAGTACATTAGCCTGGAACATTATAACATATATTTAAGAGAAAATAATGTTCGGAAGTAATTAAACGATACAGAAAAGGGGGTGGTGATGAACAGAGTGTCTGAATTAAGCAGACCACTCTTACCCAGTCCAAAGATCAGGGCTTGATCCATCACCGTTATTTATCTCACTGCCCCATCCCAGCTCAGAACCTGGCTATATGCAAATTAGTCTGTCCCTGGCCCAGTGCATCATGGGAACAGGGCAGACCAAACTACCAAGCCAATTCTTCACCAGAAAGGAGACAAGCTACCGGGGACCGGTTTCTGGCATTTCAGCCTCTTCGGCCCGGCTTGCTTGAATCCTGATGGAGCAGTGAGAAAGGGACTCATGTCTGAGTATACCCTGCCACACCTATAGTGGCCAAAAACGATACAGAAAAGGGGGTGGTGATGAACAGAGTGTCTGAATTAAGCAGACCACTCTTACCCAGTCCAAAGATCAGGGCTTGATCCATCACCGTTATTTATCTCACTGCCCCATCCCAGCTCAGAACCTGGCTATATGCAAATTAGTCTGTCCCTGGCCCAGTGCATCATGGGAACAGGGCAGACCAAACTACCAAGCCAATTCTTCACCAGAAAGGAGACAAGCTACCGGGGACCGGTTTCTGGCATTTCAGCCTCTTCGGCCCGGCTTGCTTGAATCCTGATGGAGCAGTGAGAAAGGGACTCATGTCTGAGTATACCCTGCCACACCTATAGTGGCCAAAAACGATACAGAAAAGGGGGTGGTGATGAACAGAGTGTCTGAATTAAGCAGACCACTCTTACCCAGTCCAAAGATCAGGGCTTGATCCATCACCGTTATTTATCTCACTGCCCCATCCCAGCTCAGAACCTGGCTATATGCAAATTAGTCTGTCCCTGGCCCAGTGCATCATGGGAACAGGGCAGACCAAACTACCAAGCCAATTCTTCACCAGAAAGGAGACAAGCTACCGGGGACCGGTTTCTGGCATTTCAGCCTCTTCGGCCCGGCTTGCTTGAATCCTGATGGAGCAGTGAGAAAGGGACTCATGTCTGAGTATACCCTGCCACACCTATAGTGGCCAAAAACGATACAGAAAAGGGGGTGGTGATGAACGTCACCCATGGTACTTGCCCGCAAATGTATATCTAGATAATTTTATTGTAACTGGCCCTGTCGTATTTTAATTATAAAATGTACGTCCACCGATTCCGTAACTGTTAGACACCTTAGTTTTTGCAACCTAATGGCCCGCCCGTTACGTTCCTCTACAGTGTAAATGTCTATTCATCATATACGATTACAGTTTGCTCCGTGGCAGGCCCACGTGGTTATAGGCTCGTATTTGTATAATGAAATTTTCACAATAAAGGTTTTTAAAAGAAAACATGGTAGTAGTGTATACATTGGTAAAGTTTTTAATAATAGTCACTGTTTTAGAATCATTAAAAGGCAAGTGAAATAAAGCAGACCAATTACATGAAGGGTAAAAGGTATAATACGAAGGAACGCAGTAAAGATAAATGGTCAAGGGCTGTTGTGTTTTCTATTCCTGCAACATAAAGTGATCGATAAGAATCTCATATTCAGGCGTATCGGCGACTAAGACAGCAGGTCGACCCTCTTTTGCTCAACGGCTCCGTCATGGGACGAAGAAACGCTCTTTTTCTCGAAAAAAGAATATATTTTACTTGCAGGACAGTTGTAAAATTTCCGGGAAAGTACATTAGCCTGGAACATTATAACATATATTTAAGAGAAAATAATGTTCGGAAGTAATTAAAAGCGTAATTTTTAGGTGATATGACCAAGGCTTTCATCATTAGAATAAGAAAAGTAAAATGAACCAATGAAAAGTTTTATTAACAAGTCACATGACTTGTTATGCTTACGTTACGCGCTGCGCGCCCCGGATGACTTCCGGATGCGCTAACGCGGCGCGTCATATGACGCATTACGCGACAACGCAGGTCCAGAATATAGTCAAAATGTCTCCACCAACCAGCGGTCGAAACACAACCCCTTTCAGCAGGCTAAATAGTTCTGTTAAATGACAACAGAAGGGACAGGCAACAAGAACCATCAGTCAAAGAGGGGAGGGCTAGTTCTTCTCTACCGGGTTACATTGGGGCGCTACCGGAACTGATCGAATTGGTAGTCTACAGTGTTTCTGGATGTTTCAGACCGAAGCTGGGGTTAGAATGAGAGCAGCACCATTTCGTAGCTCCGTTGTGGCCATTCCGCAACCAATCATGGCAGCCGCTCTTTATCGTTATTTTGGGCGGGGTGGGTGGCGGAGCCGAGCTGTTTTGCAGCCATCGTTGTGTGGAGTTCAGTTCATCTCACTAGTTTTGTATTTGTCATGAGGGGTTGTTCCTAATGTTTCTATTTTAGCGAGGTCAAAAAGAGATCCCATTAGTGGCCTACTGATTTTGCTCGATTCCTTTTCTTTTTTTTTACACGATTTTTCGTTATCTGCAAAGACTAAACAGAGTATTGCGACTCTGTGTTTGTTTGTAAATAGAGAATGAACCAAAGAGAACTAATTCTAAAACAGTAAATACTTGGATAACAATCAATCAAATGGAGAGAGAAGCAGGCACGACGGATTACAACGGGGGCAAAGGCCTGCGTTAACTACCTTTCACTATCTGCAAAGAGAGAGTACTCCTAATAGAAATGAGGGGGGGGGGGGCACCATTCAAAGCAGATCAGTGTGCATAAACACGAAAATGTTTTCACTTACCACGTACTTGACATTCGACAGCTTATGATATTTGCTATTAAAAAACCATTGAAATTCACTGAAAAAACCATAGGTTATAGACCATATATAGTTAGGAATTAGCATTTACAAAACCTTGAAAATTCACTGAAAAAACCATAGGTTATAGACCATATATAGTTAGGAATTAGCATTTAAAAAACCTTATTTTACTCACACAAAACCATTGAAATTCCATATATAGTTAGTTGCACTAACTATATATCGCGCACCCGCAATCCACTGCTGATCATGTCACATATTACATCATTCATGACATGGTCAGTGACATCACTGATGACATCACTGATGACATCTCAAATGACATCACTGATGACATCACTGATGACATCTCATTTGACATCAATGACCACATCACTGATGATATCATTCATGTGACAATACAATGCATCTCCTCACATTTTAATATAACCTCTGTTTCACCCAGTGTTAAATACAGAGTATAATTTTTGAAACCATTGACACACCAATACTAGTTACTACATACGTACTCACTGATTCCTACGTCTACACACACATTCACTCATTCACCCATACAATCATTCATACATACAATCACTCATCTTTACAACACTATCATATGCACTCATACACCTATACAGACACTCACACTCTGCCACTCATCCATGGAGTTACTCACACACCTAGTCAGTCCTGTAAAGAATCAATCACACTTCCATTTTCTTGTCTATACAGTTAAACATAGAGCACCTTACATTTTCAAACATATAGTAACACATACTTACTTTCTTATACAATCATTGATACAAGTACACATTGATCTGCACAGAGTCACACACCTCCCAGCCAGCCACACACACACTCAGTCTCCCATACAAATACTTGGACAATCAATCAATAACCCATATAGTTAATCATATAGCTACTGATCAACACATGCAGTAGTTTACAGAACAACAGACATAATGATGCACAAATTAAGACAGTTTAGTCACTAACCCATGCACTCAGTGAGACACATTTAATCACTCACTCATACATTCAGTCATGCACCTACTAAATCCTTCGTCCAGACAGTTATACATCTACTCATTCTTCAATATCTAAAACATATTTAAACTTTACAGAAACACACAGTCACTGGATGATGTCATCAGTGATGTCATCAGTGATGTCATTTGAGATGTCATCAGTGATGTCATCAGTGATGTCACTGACCATGTCATGAATGATGTAATATGTGACATGATCAGCAGTGGATTGCGGGTGCGCGATATATAGTTAGTGCAACTAACTATATATGGAATTTCAATGGTTTTGTGTGAGTAAAATAAGGTTTTTTAAATGCTAATTCCTAACTATATATGGTCTATAACCTATGGTTTTTTCAGTGAATATATATATACATATATATTCTTTACCACACCAAACTTTTCCATTCAAAGAAGGCGCTGACTCCGTGAATCTCAGTTCAAAACGTTTATTCCATAATCAGTTGCTGCTCAGACGCGTTTCGGCGGCTTGCTCCCGCCTTGCTCACTAACATCTGTATTACTGAATCTTTTACCTTTTATACATGTTAAGAGAGTCATGTGATACACATATCTGCCATGTGACTGGCTAATACTATTTAAACATGGACCCACCCTGTGAATTACCATACCCAATAAATGACTTGCACATTTCATTATTGCATATTAGTCTTTCTTCACTGGTTGTGTTTAACCATTGAAAAACCAGGTACTAAATTATAACAAATTAAAAAACAAATTAGAAAACACACCTTCCCATTGCCACATATTTTTCTCAAAATAAAATAAAATAAACAGTTTTACCCAAATAAACACACTTACTAATGCCCCTTACACGATGTTATTTATCACGTTATACCTCATGATTAGAGTCTGTTTTTAGCTGTATTTTTACGTTTCAGCACACTCATCCCATGCATCCCTGCATGGGCCTATCCTATTCACCCATGTTAACCTGAGCCAAAATTGTGACATGTGTCGCTCTGTAATTGGATGCGCACACTCGCGCTTCTGACACAAAGGTTTCCCTAGTTTAGGAAGCCGGTGATTAGTCTGTTCACTACGTTACCGCTGAAGCTTTCCATGACACGTAACCTCGAGGTGAGTGTTAGAACTGTGTCAACGTGTCAGCCGTTGTGATCGCTCGGACATGCGGCCTGTATTCTATCCCTGTTCATTGTTATCTGGCCCTCTTAGCGAATCGCTCACTGTGTAGTGATAAAGACTTGCAAGTGCTTATAGCAATTTTACATCGTGGTGTTTCCTTGGGGCCCATTTGTGACCGTGCGGAACACCCGCCCTGCGCGGGAGGGGGGAGGATATGGTGGGATTGGATCTGAGTTGTGCTTAACAGAATAAGGAGGCGAAAAGGTGGGGGTGGGGGGGGGGGGGTTTACACAAAAACTGGAAAAAGTGTGTAGTGGCGGGAGGTTGGTGGGTGTGGTACCAAAACTGTGTATCCTTACTAGTACTGTTAACCTGTATAATCTAAAACATGAGTGTTTTTATTGCTTGGAGCAACAGATGGTTTTGAGTGGTACTAGGGGAAGAGAAAGAGAGACTACAGATCAATTTTTTTATTAAATATGGACACTTAAAGCCTCATCCGTGTTCAAACCCGAAGGGATTTTTGAGTTTAGGAGAATAATATACCTCGACTCAAGGCGGCGTAAAGCCAGTTTGCGATTTCCGCCTCTGGCATTCTTGGGTATGCTGTCAATGACAAAATACGTCAGACCTGTTGCATTACCACCATGGTGCTCATGAATGTGTCTAGCTACAGGGTAAGCTGGATCTTGATTTGTAATTGCACGCAAGTGCTGCAAAATTCTTACATGGGCAGGGTGAATTGTTGATCCCACATACCTTTTCCCACACTCACAGGTGAGTACGTATACTGCATATTCGGTTTTGCATGTGTAGGCTTCCCTAATTTTGTAGGGGAAGCTTCTAAAAGGTACTTCCACATTCATTGTGTTTCTACCATGGTTACAGGCTTTGCACTTACTGCATTTTCTGAATCCTTTTTGTGCTTGGAACCAGTCCCTTGGTTTTTTGGATTTTACTACTGGGGCATTGCAGACTAATTCATTACGCATTGACTTGGCCTTCCTGAATGAAAGTAAGGGTCTTTTGCCCACCATATGACCTATTGTGGGGTCATGACGGATAAGTGGCCAGTGCCTAGTTAAGATTTTACGGAGATTGGCATGGTACCGATTGAATCCAGTTATCAACCTAGGCGGTTGCCTCTCTAGTTTGTCATGCACTTTCTCAGTTACCTTCGGGAACAACAATTCATTCCGGGTCTTTCTGTTACATTTGATTTCTGCACTCTTGCATGTTTTGGATGTGTATCCTCTATGCATTAGTCTCGAAAACAGGTTCTTTTTGGCTTCCTCTAGTCCCTCCTTTGTGCTACAGTTTCGTGTCATTCTCAGACATTCTGCATAGGGGATTGATTGTTTTAGTGGAGTTGGGTGGAAACTATGGGCGTGCAAGATTGCATTACCTGCTGTTGGCTTACGGTAGGTGCGGGTTTGAATTTGATTATTTTCCACATACAGTTCTAGGTCTAAAAATTGGATATTTTCTCTGCTGATGCTGCATGTGAACTTCAAATTCAAAGCATTTTCATTTAAGCTTTCAGCAAATTCCATCGCACTCTCCTCACTGCCCTCCCACAAAATAAAAATGTCATCAATAAATCTTTTGTATAAGATCACATTGTTGGTCATAGTTTCGGGGTGCAGTGCCCATAGTACCTGCTCCTCCCACCAGCCCATATGTAGGTTCGCATAGCTGGGAGAGAAGCAAGTACCCATGGCCGATCCTTGAACCTGTTTATAATGCAGTCTGTCAAAAATGAATGTATTGTTCGTGAGGCACCATTCAGTCATTTCAAGTAACATTCTTGTATGTTCAAACAAATGTATAGATCTTTTGCCCAGATAGTATTTGATGGCATTGAGGCCGTCGTTGTGTCTAATGCTGGTGTAGAGGGATTGCACATCCATAGTCATGAAAAGGTACTGTTCTTTCCACTTAACATCATATACTTTTTGAAGGAAGTCCCCTGTATCCCTTATGTATGCAGGAAGTTTTTTAACCTCCGGTTGCAAAAAGTGATCCACAAAGATGCTGGTATTCTCAAACAGACTCCCAATCGCTGATATTATTGGTCTTCCTGGAGGTGTTTTGTCGTCTTTGTGTATCTTGGGAATGAGGTACAGTTGCGCTGTCACAGGATAATCATTTTTCAGAAACTCAAACTCTTTTTTACTCAGCAAGCCTTTCCCCCGCCACTTGTACAATTCATGATGGTATTTTTCTTGTATACCTATCATATTTGTGGGGGTTATTCTTGAGTAGCAATCGCGGTCTTGGAGTTGATTTTGAGCTTCTTTGTTATACATTTCCAAGGGCCATAGGACCACGTTGCCCCCTTTATCGGACCACCTTACCACAATGTCTGATCTTGCTTTAATTTTTGTGAGTACTTCATTGTATTTCCGTGTGTGGTCTTGATTTTGGAGATTACGCTGTTTTGTGCTCAATGTTGATAAGTCTTTTAGATCTTTGGTTACGCACTCTGAAAACAGATCTAGTCCATCTTTAGGCATTGCTGGCATAAAGGTTGACTTTGGTTTAAAGTCTGTATCAATTTTTTGATAAATGTTGATGTCTGATCTCATGGCTGCTCCACTTGGTGTGACTGCATCATTCGTGTCCTCATTTAGGTCTTCCAGGTCTATCATGGCTTGTAGAGTTTCCATATGTGCCACACTCAGCATACGATCTGTGTTAGTCATTTCCGGTATCTCAGGACTTTTTTGATTAGAATTGATGAAATATTTTTGTAATTTCAGTTTGCGGATGTATAAGAACAGGTCAATGCGTGTTTGCGCATAATCAAAGTTCGTGTTTCTGCAGAACGTTAGGCCTAGCGATAAAATTTCCATGTCTTCTGGTGATAGTATCATGTCTGATAGATTTATGACTGTGTTACTGTTGGTCTTGTCTATCATCGGCGTCTGTTGCGTCTGTATGTTTGCTTGCTTGGTTTTTGTACTTGATTTCAAAAGAGAACAAATGTATATATCTGGGCGGAGCCTAACCACAAATCTCATCGTGAGATCTGATTCGCTGTCAGCACTTCATCCAAGAAGTGTTCCCAATAGAATGTTGCGGATTTCCTATGGAAACTAGGTCCTAACTATATATACCTACTGGCGACCGCCAGTAGGTAATATATACATATATATATATATATACATATATATATATACATATATATATACATATATATATACATATATATATACACACATATATATATATATATATATATATATATATATATATATATATATATATATATATATATATTCGAGAATTGAGGAATTTATAAATATGTATATGAATAGTTCTTAATGGCAGTCACCAGTAGGTAGGTATAGTTAGGACCTAATTTCCATAGGGAAAGCATTTTTTGACTTGCCTATAACTTTAGAGTCTTTCGACCAATCTTCATGAAATTGTCCATACAACGTGTTAAAGTAGGTTGTGTGTGTCATGGAAAGTTTGGTGGTAATCCGTGCAGTGGGGACCTAGAAATAGGGGCATGAAAACAGGGTGAAATTGGTAATGGTAATTCCCATAGGAACTTACAACCCGAACCGCTGACCGGAATTACACCACATTTGGCAGAAAGGTAGATGTTGTTACGCAGATTGTACTTTTTGTTATGTTGTTGCACCCACCATTTTATGTTTCTGGAACAGTTCCCGAGGCTACAAATTTGTGTGAAAGCTAACATAAGAGGTCAGGGTGGAGATACTCTGACCCCATGTTTAAGACATGAGTGTATTAGTGACACAAGGCATGTGTCCAAAATTGAGTTTTTTAAAATCGGATGCAATATTTGCACTGATGCCATCAGCAGCGCCCCCCCACCCCCGTGTACCATCCCAGGGACGTCGCGACTATTAAGGCGTCTCCCCGAATATTAGTGAAAATATATTAAAAAAAATAGATATGTATTTGTACACAATGGCCAGTGACTGTCTCACACTAATTTTTTATTTATTTATTTATTTTTATTTTTAAAGCCCTTTATTATGCATACAAGTCAAAAAATACACAGTTGCACATGCTGTGTAGCCTGTGGTCCACAGGAGCTGGTACAAGTAATAAACATTGAGGTGTAACATTAGCGGTGTAACACAGCCAATTAGCCGGCAACCCGGGGGTCCGGCGGCGTATTTCAGGATAAGTTCGATGGCATTGTGCAATGTACAGTGCTACAACTTTGAGGTCTACAATTTTGTGTGGTTTTTGTTGTTGGGTTGATCACATCACTGTCCATTCAGTTTCCGCATTGCAGAGGGTGCAATTCAAGTCCAGAACATATTTTAACAGCAACGGCAAATAGCAGGTAACTTGTGAACTGAAAGGTAAGGTAATAAAGTTTTTGTACCTGTGATGTCAGAGTGTCGTGGATTACCGATTAGGGGTATAGCTCTCTTAACGCAAGATAACAGTCATGTATAGCCGACGGCGCCAGGCAACGTTTTCCATGGCGGATCCCAATTGGTTGTTATCTCAGTGTGAGTTGGACTCTCCTGTGTCTATGGTGTGTGTTTGTCCGTCATGGGTGGAGGTCAGATTACGGGTTCGCACTGTCTGTGTCGCAGTGCAATTATTTCAGGTGCTAGCTTCGTCCCATGTAAGTGTTGCGTTGTGGCTTGTCGCGGCTTCAGTGATATAGCGCAACTGCGGGTGCTCCTTGTTTCGCGACTTGGACACAGTGAGCTGGATCTATGGCTGCTTCAATAAAGGGTCCGGTCAGGGAACGTGACCATTGAGCAAACCAATATCAGATCTAACCTTCTGACAAAAGAACTAGGTAAGGGAGGGTGAGGGATCAATCGTGTCCATGGGCACGATGCGGGGGAGGGGGGGCAGGTGCAGCTCCGATGAGGGGCTAATGTGGATCTGGGGCCAGGTGAGTGGGGGCAGTGCAGAGGGGGCCCTGTGAGGAGGCGTGTGGCAGGTGTTCCAGTTAGCTGTCGGTGGGGAGAACTCACATCGATGGACACTGTCTGGGGCTGTCGGGCAAGAAACATCAATCGACGCGTCAGGTGTGTCAGATCTTTATCTGTGTTTGGGCACTTGTGATAAGCGAGCAGGAGTGATCGGGTGGGCGCGGGGTCGGCGCTGCGCAGGTATTGGGGAGGAGTGGGAGCATCGGTGACCATTGAGGTACCGTTGCGAGGCGTTTGCAGGTTCCTCACCTGCGCAGTGGTGCAAGGTCATGTTAGCTCAAGTTATCCCCTGCTCTTGAGAGACACGTTGGAAGGACGTGAGGAGATCACCCCAAAGCTGAGCAATGGGGAATTTCCGGAGTCCCGCTGTTTCCTCACGGAGAAGCACCATGCCTTCTGCCCGTGCCCAATTAGTGAAGGATGCGTGCCAATGTCTGGTGTGAGGGGGTGTATTGGCCTTCCAGTGCTTAGTCAGTAAGCGTTTAGCTGTAATTAATCCCATGTCCCAGAACCTCGCTTGTAATTTGTTGAGTTTCGTGCGCCTGTAGAGCCCCAAAATACAGGCTTCCCACGTCCGCGGCACATGTTCATCAGTGCATTGCGTGAGCAGTGTCGTGACCTCGTCCCAATACTTCTGTATGGTAGGGCATTGCCATAGCATGTGCAAAAGGTCCGCCCCGACCAAAGAGCATCGCTGGCAAGCTGTGTCAGTGACCGAGCAATATCTGTTTATCTTGGCTGGTGTAAGGTAAGCTCGATGTAAGATGTAGAGTTGAATAAGTTTAAAACGGGGGTTGCGTGGTATGTTAGTCGGTCCATTCAGGATCATTGCCCATTCCTTGTCAGACCAGTCCCGTCCTATATCGGCCGCCCACTTTTCCCTGAGTGGCAGTGTGGAAGGTTGTGTGTGCATTAGCAGAGCCTGTGCCAGCCAATGTATGATGTGTGCGCCATTACCCATGACGTGTAGGTATTGCATAAAATGATGCATTGGCAGCTCCTCCGACATGTCGCCCCAGGAAGCGGTCAGCGTGTGAATGAGGGATGCATGAGTTAGGAATTGTCCCGCTGGGAGATCTGTGCTAGCAGTAAGAGCCACAAAAGAGAGCAGCATGCCATCTTCATAGAGGTCACCTAGGGATTCTAGTCCAGCACGTGCCCAGCTGTCCAAAAGTGTCTCCGACAGCACCCCTGTGGGCCCGGGAGTGCCCAAGAGAGGAAGTATCGGGGCGTACGGCTTTGAGGTGCGGGTGAGCCGTAGGCCTCACAGAAAGCATTTGCGCGCTACTGCCAGATGTATTTGTGTAGGGCCGGGGGACCGGGTCAGAGGATGGAACAGTGTGCATACTTGCGTTTGGGTCCAGACGGTAGAGTCCGAGGCTGTATCCCCCAGGTTTTTGCCGCATAGCCACCCTGACACCCATTGCAGTTGCGCTGCCAGATAGTATAGTTCCATATTGGGAACCGCCAAGCCTCCTGAGTCTGTGGTCATGTATAGCTTAGTCAGCGCTACCCTGGGCCGACCCGCGTTCCAAATGAGGCTGCGAAGCAAGACCTCCAGGTCACGAAATATTTTGTTGGGTACGTACGTTGGGACATTGGCAAAGTAGTAGAGTAGTCTTGGCAAGACTATCATTTTGGTCAATGCCACCCGGCTAGGCACGTTCAAGGGCAGGGTCTTCCAAAAGCCAATTTGGGCTCGAATGGAAGCGATCGCCCGCAACAGGTTCCCCTCCAGGATGTCCGCCGGGGCCCTGTAGATGTGAATACCCAAATAACGGAACGTGGCGGGATACCACTGCAGCCTCTCTCCGCCTATGTGGATGTCAGTTTCCGGTGTGTCCGGGCTGAAGGAGTAGGCTCCCGACTTGGACCAGTTGACTCGTAACCCTGACATTTCCTCGAAGGTCCGGAAAATGTCCGTCATAGATTCCGGAACATTAGTCAGATCTTTGATGTATAGAAGCAGGTCATCCGCATAAAGCGAGACCACATGCCGGCCATCAGCCATCGGGATTCCCCACTCCTGTCCCTGGGTTCTGAGGATCATGGCCAGGGGTTCCATGGCTAGCGAGAAAAGCAAGGGCGACAGGGGGCAACCCTGTCTGGTGCCTCTCTGTACAGGAATTGTGTCTGACAGTAGTCGCCCGGTGCGTACACGGACCGTAGGTCTGCAGTACAGCAGATTGACCATGGTCTCATATCCGTCCCCCAGATCATATTTTTCCATCACCTCTTTTAGATATGGCCATTCTACAGAATCGAACGCTTACTCAAGGTCCAATACAAGGCATCCCGCTTGTGGCCAGTGCCGAACAGCATATTCCTGCATGCGGAACAGGCGTCGGATATTCTAAGATGTGTGGCGCTCCGGTACAAAGCCATTTTGGTCATGATGTACCAGGAGTGGCACCAAGGGGGCCAATCTCCGGGCCAGGGTGGAAGTCAGTATTTTATAATCGGTATTTAGGAGTGCTAGGGGTCGGTACGAGCCCATTCGCATGGCATCCCTGCCCGGCTTGGGGAGGGAGATCAGATTTGCCTCATTCAGCGTGGGTGGAAGTGAGGAGTCCTCCGCAGCCGCGTTATACATTTTCAGGAGTTCCGGAATAAGAATGTCTGATCCAGCCTTGTAAAACTCAGCCGGTAATCCATCGGCGCCAGGGGATTTACCGTTGGATAGATTAAATATGGCTTCCCGTAGCTCCTCTGGTTCAAGCAAGGCCCCAAGTTCATCCTGCTGCGCGACTGTAAGCTGCGGCATCAGGAGGGGAGAGAGGTATTCCGCCACATCCGGACAGGGATCGCGAAGTCGGGAGTGGTATAAGGCCTCATAATGAGACGAGAACGCCTCATGAATGTGGCGTTGAGAGTTTACAAGCCCCCGTCCGTCTACATGTATTGCCGCTACCGGGGTCATTCGATCGGTCTGTGATATCAGCCAGGCCAGTAATTTGCCGGGTCTATCGCTTAAGTGGTGGGTTCGTGCCGAGTGCGCAGCATAGTTGAGGCTGCGCAGTCGTTCCAGAAGATGCGCATGTTCCGTGCGGGCTTCCGCGAGTTGGTCTGCCGTGCCGCCCACCGCCTCGCGCTCCCGATCGAGTAAGTCAGCCTCCAGTCTTGTGAGGTCGCTTTCCTATTGATGTCTCATGTGTCCCCAGACAGTGCCCCCGGATCACCACTTTAAAAGCATCCCACTCGACCTGGGGTGAGGACGCCGTACCAGAGTTCTCTTCAAAATATTGGGCCGTTTGTGTGAGGAGAGAGTCGCGGAATGCCGCATCTAGCAGTAGCGCTGGTTGCAGCCGCCAAGTGGGAATAGGTGGGTGTGGGCGTTCCCAGGTGATGGTAAGGAAGTGCGGGTTGTGGTCTGAATGTGTGCGTCCCATGTATCACGCGTCTGACACTAGCGGGAGCAGCTCAGCGGACACCATGAATCTATCCAAACGTACATGTAAGTTGTGCGCTCCTGAGTAGTGGGAATATACTCGTGTCGCAGGGTTGTGCGATCGCCAAGCGTCATGTAGATCCCACTGCATGGCCCATCCAAGTAATGCTTTCTTGGCAGTATGTGTTGGTGCATGGGGCAGGGGCGGGAAGGAGCGGTCTAATGCCATGTCTAGTACGCCGTTGTAGTCGCCTCCTAGCACCCACGGGGCTGCGTGCCAGGTCACCATCGTCGTGGAGAGGCGTGTCAGGAAGCCACCCTGATCAGTGTTTGGGGAGTAGAGGGAGACCAGCACTACCTACTGTCCATCTGGCCTGCCCTGTGCCACCGCGTACCTGCCCTCAGAGTCTATGTGTGTATCAGTGACCGACCATGGGGTCCCAGGACGGACCCATATGAGGGCACCCCGTGCAAATGAGGAGTAATCTGTAGCATAGAGTTGCCCGCGCCATCTGCGGTGTAGTGCCTGTACCTCTGCCCTATTCAGATGTGTCTCCTGAAGTAGCGCTATACTTATCTTGTGGCGTTTCAAATAAGAATAAATCTGGTATCGTCTGGCTGGTGTGTGCATGCCCCTGACATTCCAGGTACACATTCGATTTCAGCCATAGTCATCGGTCTTAAAGGGTTCGCTCTCATCCATCAGGGTTTGTCCCTCAGACCCAGCCCCCCCCCCCAGTCCCCCAGCCGAATGCCCGCCCCCATGTCGCATCCCGCAATAAGCACATCGTCAAAATGATCTCACCTGATGTAAAAGGGTAGGAAGGAAGGGGGACATTAAAAACCAAGAAAAAACAACAGCATTGTAATCAATTCCAAAAGGTCGGCTGCACAACATGTCGCCGTCCAAACACTCTAATGAGCTAAAGTAAACTATACAGTTCTAGGAGTGGCAGGTGGCTGCTGCGACGATAGACTTAGTGTCGGTGCAGCTGAAAAGCGTTACACCACCTCTCCCGGGCCGTTAACAAGTTGCCATGTCTGTCCAGTAGGCCCATTAGTCCACCCACCCTGAGTGTTCCTGGTAGGGTTCCCCGCCACCAGGGATTGGGAGAATGGCTCTCACTGGGCCACTGTCTCTGGAGATATCAGTACAGAGGCCCCCAGGAGATATACAGTCGCCGCTAAAATGTTGCGTTGTTCCAGACGGCTTGCAGAGCCGTGTGTGAATGGAAAAAAGAATGTTACTCACTGCGACCTGGACACACTGGAGTTTACAGGGCAGGGAGGTCCACGCATCAGGCAGCACTGTGGTAAGCTCAGTTCGGGGTAAGGCAGCCGGGCAATTATGTGGCAACGCCAGCCGTGCCTGATAGGAAAGGAAGGCTTCTCAGTTCTCTCTCAGCCGAGAAGGTCCGCTGTCTGTTGGGTGACATCAGGAAGACCCGTGGAGTGTTGGGAGTCTGGTAAGCCATATATTGCTTCATCATCACTTGGAAATGTGGTCGGGCTGGCATTTGGAGCGGAGGACGTGGTCGGTGAGTTGCCGATCTCCGTGTCTTTGCGAAGCGCGTCCTGTTGTTCCTGCCAGATCAGCTCCGAGGGCGGAGAGCAGTGTGGAGATTCCTGGGTGTGGGTGGGGGTGGATGGCCTACGCCTGCGGCGGCGCCGTGGTCCGCGCGTGCGCGGGAACGTTGTGGTTCCATGTGCCCTCCTGGGCGTCTCAGTTGCCCCTCCGTCAAGCCAGGCTTCCACTTCCTCTGGACTGGTAAAAAAGTGAGTTTTGTCCTGCGCCACCACCCTCAGTTTCGCAGGGAAGAGTAGCGAGTATTTGAGGTCCGCCTGTCGTAGTCGTCTTTTCACTGCTAGAAAGGAATGACGCTGCCTTTGTACCTGTATGGTATAGTCCGGGAAAAACATCACCGTGGCGTTGTCTATTTGGATGTCGCTGAGTTTCCTGGCTTCCCGCAATATAGTGTCGCGGTCTCTGTAGTTCAGGACTCGATATATGAGTGGCCTGGAGTTGGATCCCGGGGGGAGGGGCCTCGTGGGTATTCGGTGGGCGCGCTCCACCACGAAGTGAGGCGATAGCGTGCCCTCCGGTAGCAAATTGTGGAGCCAATTTTCCACTTGCCGGGTGGGGTCAGTCCCCTCCCATTTCTCTTGGATACCCACGAGGCGGATGTTGTTTCTCCGTGCACGTCCTTCTGCATCCTCCGCCCGTTCTTCCAAAAATTCTACTCTGTTGAGCAGACCGCGGATATGTTTGTCTGCCTGGTCCACCGTGGGTTTCAGTTCTGCCACCGTCCCCTCCAAGGTGGTAGTATGCTCCTGGAGTTTCTTATGATCGGCCTTGAGGTGGGTCAGGTCGATCGCCACACTGTCTATTTTGGTTTCGAGGGAGGTGCGAGTTTGTTGCATGGACTCCTCCAGTCGTTCCATGACGGCGAGCACATTATCCAACTTGGACGTCACCGTCTTTGCATCCATCTTGGATGTTGTTTTGGGAGTTTTCCCCTTAGATGCCGTGCCTCCGGTGCCGGTCCGCGTCTTCACTCCTCCAGACATGAGCCAGGTGTGGCAGTTTCGCTCGGACTGTCCGCCAGCGGGTCAGTTCAGGTGTTCGGCAGTTCAGATATCTATGTCCGGCGCAGCTACAAGGAGGCCCGAGCAGTAGGGTCAGCAACAGCCGATAGCGACAGGTTGTTCAGGTAGGCAGGGTAATCACCAGTGGTGGGCGGATGCTCTAGCATGTGGCAGCTTGAACTCGTGTGGTTGCAGCCAGCGTGGGGGTCTCAGGTCGCAGGGCCGCGCCTACCCTCCGAGGGGGGGGGTCTGCACATCGCCTCCCGCTGTTTTCACTCTCCCATCGTCATGTCCGCCCCTCCGGGCGTCCCTCAGTGTTGTATCGTTGAATGGGTGGGGGCGGCGGGGGTGTCGGGTCCTCACAGCTGTATCCCGTGATGGCGGAGGTAGGCGGGCAATCCCGGTGCGGCTCCAGCACCCCACGTGCGCCAGTTCACCGAGTTAAGTGCCGACAACTTTGGCCTGGTTTTGGTGTTGAGAATGGGGGTACACTGGAGCATCTTGCATGCGCTGCAGGATGTACGCAGTTCCTTGATGGCAGGCCGCCCCCGAGTTCACTGCCGCTGCCGCATGGTGGTCACGGTCAGGGCCCAGCACCCTCTTCGTGCCGCAGGAGAGAAGCGTCGTGGCAGTAGTGGTTTAATAGAGGTGGGTAGGGGGGATAGTGCTCACAGTCCCGGTCCCCCAGGTGTCGTGGGTCTTGTCGGGGTGCGCCCGGTTGCGTCTCCGGGCGCCCCAAGCAGTTGAGAGCTTGTGGGGGGGAGAGGGGCCGCTGTCCCTGCGCGGATGTCGCCCCCCTTTTGCACTCACCCCAGTGTGGTCAAAGTCTGTCCCCAGGGGGGGTCGCCGATGTGGCCACGTCACTCTGTGTTCGGTATGGCACCTTCGTGTTCAGCCTCCCGGGCGGCGGTTTCGCCTGGGTCTCCAGTCTCCCCTGGCTCTTTACTACAGTCGGCGGCGGTGGCTTAGGCAGGGGCGGGGTCCAGCGACGTGTTGGTGTCCGGGTGGCTACCCCGGTGGTCCCACCTCCTCCGCCCGCGGCCCTCGCCAGGTCCGGTCCGGAGTTCGCAGGCCTCGAGGCCGGAACCAGTTCCGGCGTCGAAG
This sequence comes from Lissotriton helveticus, assembly GCF_964261635.1. Taxonomy (NCBI): domain Eukaryota; kingdom Metazoa; phylum Chordata; class Amphibia; order Caudata; family Salamandridae; genus Lissotriton; species Lissotriton helveticus. The sequence goes on along the minus strand of NC_136061.1, from coordinate 1,492,048,941 downwards.
CCTCGGCCTCGCGTTATGAGGGAACCCAGGGAGGGTCGCGTCAGTGCCAGCCACTGCCGTGTGGTTTGTCCCGCTGCGGACCCCGACCTCCGATTTGTTCCACAACCGGTCCGCGGGTGGGTTAGGGTCCCGTGCAGGTCCGCCAGAAGTTTGCGGGTTCTGAGGATAATTATCCCGGAGAAGCGGCCCAGGAGAGGGGAGCTCAGGCAGGAGCTCTACCCGCGCGCGTCTTCTCGCATCGCGCCTCAAGCCACGCCCCCTCGTGACTGTCTCATACTCATGTACGCACTCACAAACTCACTCAGACACTTATGACCCATTCACATACCCACTCACACACTGATACATCCACTCATTCACCTACTCAGATACTCATGCAGTCACTCACATACCTATTCAGGTAATTATATACCCACTTACAGACTCACTCGGGGAGTGACGCACCCATGTACCGACCCACTCAGAGACTTAGACACCTACTTAGAGACTTAGTCATAGACTTATGCGTACAGTCTCATACATACTTACAGATTCTTACACCCACTCACAGAACCACCTGGGCACTAATGCACCCACTCACAGATCCACTCAGATACTCATGTATCCACTTACAGATTCACCTAGAGAGTCACGCACCCATGTACAGACCCACTCAGAGACTCATGTACCTACTTAAAGAACCCCTCACAGACTAGGCACACACCTTATGTTACAGAATACTTTTTTTTACTCATGTACCTCACAATGCATTACTGACTGAGATGAGGGCCAAGAAGTGGCTTTGTGGGTTACTGAGTTGGGGAGGAAGGTTTTCATGCTTTAGGAATTTCAAGGAGTGAGGAAGATTTACCCATGCAATCTCTTAATCTCCAGAGAAGTGGAGTTTGTCCCACGGATAGCTGTGAAGGGTAAAATGGAAGGCTTTGGAATGATAAAATCCCAATTTGACGTTAGGTATTTCTCAAAGGGTAAGAACTCTCAAAACATGGGTAGCCTTGTTTGGTTCTACACACTTTTCAAGAATCGTGCTGCTGAATGTACTGTGGCTTGTAGAGGTGCTAGTGCCATTCCGGACAGATGAAATAAGATTTCTGACATACAAATGTTAAAGAGCCAGTGCTTGTTCAGTTCCTCAGAATTCCATAGATGAAATTAATGGTTTAAGCTTCCTTATATGCAGGATTTGGAAGAAGGAGGATGATTTGCTGAGTGAAATTAAGAGGTTTTTTTTTTCTGTTTATAGATATGTGAGGGTCCAAATATCGTTTATTTTCAATAATGACGTCATGTAATTTGGCATTAGGGTAACTTAGAAAGAAGAGTTGGTGGGTTCTGAGATCGACTCAAGTCATTTTTTTACTGGGGGAGTACAGTCTTTAGAGTGAAGGAGGAGGAATTCTGTTTATGTCCTATTTAGTTTGAGGGAGAATTATGACATCTATAAGGACAAAAGTCTCAGTCCAACTGGTACAAATGATGTCCCCACCACTTTTAGGTCTGCGTTTACTGCGCATCTGCCTGCAAGACATTCTATATATGTATGTAAGTTGTATTTCTAAAGCACTAACCTAGTCAAAATGTGGTGAAGCGCTGTACAGGTACACATACAAGCATAAAGTCAATGGGTGATGGGAGAGCCAGATGGGTTTTGGACAGAGAGGATTAAAGTGTGATGTAGTATTTGCTAAAGAGGTGAGTCTTTAACTCTTTCCTAAATTGCAGGAACATTTGGCTGTTCTTGTTGGATATGTGGATGTTGTTCCAGATCCTGGGTACTTAGATGGCAAAGGATTGCTGCCTTGTTTTTTCTTTTTTACACTTTCTTGTCTGTTGTCTAATGGTGTACTTAACTGCTGATATACACGTGATTGTGAGACTGTCTGTTATCTAAGAATAGCATGAAGGGGCTTTAAGTAGAGGCTGAAGACAACAGGAGGCCCTATAAAACTCTGGCGGACTCCACATATGATGGAGACCTTTTGTGACCTAGACTTGTCCGTGTGAACAAACTGATGTCAGTTGGAAAGGAAGGAGGAGAACCAGTGATGGGCATTGTTGGTGAATCCCGTTCAAGACTTTAGGTTGCGTATGAGGGTGGTATGGTCATCCGAATTGAAGGCAGCTGAGAGGCCCAGCAATATAAAGAGGCAGGGGTCATCTACATTTGTGGTCAAGAGAGAATTGTCTGTGAAGCATAAGGTAGCGGTTTCAATGATGTAGAGTTATCTGAAGCCAAACTGGTAGTGGTGAAGGAGATGATTAGCATTCATGTGATCTTGGTGAGTGCTGGGCCAGTAATTGGTGAGGTCATCAGGATCTAGTGTTGGTTTCTTTAGCAGTGGGAGGAGCTGGATGTCTTGAACACATTTAGTAATATGCATTGAGTGAGAAGGGCATTGACAATGGAGAGAAGGGGCAAGAGAACACCCTCAGTTAGAGCTTTGATGAGGAACGGGGGTAAGACATCCTCTTAAAAAGAAGTGGCTTTAAAGTAGTTGAGTATGTTGGTGACATATGTGAGAGATAAGTCTTTGATGGGTGACCATTGCGGGATTATACAGGGAGAGGTTGGCATAAGAGATGAAGCAGGCTTATTGTTGCTGATGCGCTGTCAGACCGTGTGTAGTTTTTCACTGAAGAAGTAGTTGATGGCATTGCACTTTTTATATGGAGTGAGAAATAGGCGAGACTCGCAGGGGGTTGATGCAGTGCTTCTTTTGTTTTTTTAAGTGTTCTGCTAATGTTGGCGGCTTCGTTGATGGTATTAGAAGAGTAATTTGTTTTAGATGATGTGATGAGCTGTCTGTATGTTTTTTCTGCCATTTTCTTCCCTGTGTTCAGATGGATGATTTATTGTTTATAGAATACCAGAGTGATGAAGGTTTGGCTTTCACTTGCATGTATTATTTGGGGCATGAATGTTAGCATAGTTTTCCAAAAATGTGTTGAAGATGTTTAGAAGGGTGTTTGCCTGAGTTATGGAGTTTGACTGTGTAAATGAGGTTGAAGAGGGTATTTCTTGTTTATTATGAGCTTGCCTTGTCTTGAAGGTTGAAGTCTCCCAAGCGGCTGGTGTGGGAATTTCAGATGGGCAAGGTAGTATGGTGGTCTAGGGATTAATCAAGGAAGCCCTTGTTCTTAAAGGGAGGCCTGTAGATGAGATGAAAGATGGTGGTCTGAGTTGTAGAGAGTAAAAAATGACATCAGCAGCTCCATGGAGTTGGGTGTAACTTGCTTGCCTAGAATGTAGGAGCAGGTGAACTTCTAGATGAAATCAAGGTTTCCTTTCTTTGTATGTGTGATCCACAAAATGAATGTTATAGCCTGTGGGAAGAAGGATGTCCAGGATGTTGCTTACAATTTGCATACAGTGGGCTTTGGGTCAGCCCCCTTTAAACATTAGCTTATATGGATTAGTCTGTTTCAAGCAGTGGATTGAGGCATTGTATCTTAGTACAGACAGAATACAAAATGTTTCCCGCTAGTATTTATTTTATTAAGTAGAAAAATACAGAAAATGTGGCTACTCTCTATACTGTCTTTCAGGAATGACTGTCTCTCATAAATTCAAGGCCAACAGCTGAGCAGGTAGAAACCATGGACAGATAAAAAAAAAAAAACAGGATGAGATTTCCTTAAAATTGACAAATTCCCTGAGCAATTATGGGTCTAAGGCAATTAAAAGACCATATAGGTGGAAAACTTGATATATAGAACTCAGTGTACACCACAAATGCATTTTAAAAAATTAATTTCTTTAATACAAACTACTTAAAAAACATGTGGAAAGATATGGTATCATACTGTTCATTTCATACATAGTGTAGTATCTCCACATGACTCACAAAATTACACAGTGCAATGGACAAACATAAACATGAACAAACAAGCAATGATTCAGACAAATTTTTACTGAAAATATGAGTGTGTGATATCATTAAGAAAAAATGTTTAAGACAAATAACTGAAGTGGCTGGTTGATGGTTCGTCTTCTGCGCATGTTTCGGAGTGCATTACGCCTTCATCAGGAGAGCCACAATAATATCTAAATAAAAAGAATTTAAAATGACGGGTACACTGAGTTCATAAATAATTAATTAAAAAGGTCACAACAGACATCACCATCGCCCAGCACCATGGCCCATTAGTCCTACGGGAACCCTGGTTTAACAACAAATTAAGACAGGAAAAGAGAAAAATTGCCCAGGAGCAACGGAAGGTAACAAGGAACAACAACCAGGGCTCCATGTCAAACCACCTTCTTGTTAGGAGTATGGGAAAAAATGATCGTAAAATGGTGTGGAAAGCTAAGACCAAACACAAGGAAGAAACGTGGGTAAAATTGCTAGAAGCCAGCAAAAAGCGAAACACAAGAGATTTCTGGGGCATCATTAATAAATTAAACAACGCCGACGCAATGTCTCAGGACCCCGGCATTAGCAAACAAAGCTGGGAAGCCTATGTAAAAAATCTCTACTTAAAAAGGGATTCTGCTTCTCCCGAAAACAATCATTGTCCTAACACACCCACAAAACCAAGCTACTTGTATGGACCATCAGATAAGCTAACAAGCCCCACCCACTGACGTAGGAAGGATCAATAATCTGACGATACAGCCGGAATTATTCTCCAGCGACAGAGTCAAAAGGCTCATTAACCGAAGGCGCACCAGGACCTAATGGCCTCCCCAACGCAATGCCGATTTTTGGGCACTCCATCTCTCCACCCTGTTTAACCAAGTCTTTGCTAGTAATCAGCAGCCCCCATCGTGGAAAGAAATCATCATTCACCCGATTTTTAAAAAGGGAGACAGGAGATCACCACGGAACTATCGGCTGATATCTCTAATAGATGTGGAAGCCAAACTATACGCCTCTTGCATCTTGGAGGAGATTCGGGAATGGGTGGGTAATAACAACGTAATCCCCAGCTACCAAACAGGCTTTAGAAAAGGGACGGGGACCATAACAAACCTTACAGCCCTAGCCCTCCTGATGGAAAGAGCCAAATTGAAGAACAATCGGTTATATGGCTGCTTTATCAATATTAGAGCGGCTTTTGATCGTGTTAGTAGGGGGAGACTTTGGGAAAAACTCAAGGAGTGGGGGCTGTCAAAAAATCTTCTCAATGCAGTCATGCTCCTTTACACTGACACTTGGGCAAGGGTTAAACAAGGTCAAGGTTCAAGCATCACATCGAAAATTCCAACCGAGGACGGACTAAAATAGGGCTGCGTCCTGGCCCCATGCTTATTTAATTTATACCTCGCCGACGTAGGAAAATATCTCGGTCAAATTGTAAGCCATGCACCGAAACTTGGTATCACCCCAATGCCATTCATTCAGTTTGCAGATGACATTGTCCTCCTAAGCAGAACCCCAATTGGGCTGCAAAGGCTGATAAATGCTCTACAACTCTCTACCTAGACTGAATAGAAAAAAGACAAAAGTAGTACGTCTTATAGAGCGAAAGTCTATCAAATTTAGTTGGACATCTAACCACCTTGTAATAGAGGAACAGCCATAATACCGGTATCTGGGGGTTACCCTCGGCAAAGAAAACACTAAAAAAGAACATTCTACAGTGTTAAAAGCCAAGTCCCAGACGTTAATTTATGGATATAGGCAACTCGTACAAAAACTGGATGGCCCAAACTACACCCACCTTTTAAAAGTAATGGCCGCTCAGATTTGGCCTACTCTATCGTACGGTCTGGTTACATAGCTTGGAGGGGAGGCCGGTTTACTAAACAACTTACAAAATAAAATTTACAAAGATGTATTTAAACTACCCAAATGCTCCTCACCAGCCCAGGTGCGATTAGAATTTGGGCTCCAAAATCAAATCTTTCGGTCTAAGTCAAGATTCGTCAAATTTTGCCACAAACTTCGTGCTGCCGACTCAGACTTTTTAAATAATCTCTGTTTGCAAGTAATCAATTTTGAATCCACCCAGCCCTCGGCCATTCACATGCAAACTTGCCTTACGGAGCTCGAACTGTTAGAAGCATGGAACAGAAAAATTGACCAAGCCAGTTTCAGCAAAATTGCTAATTCCATCGCCAAAAGGAAGTCATTACTGGAAGACAAACAAATACTGACCCATCGACGTCATGCCTGGACAGTTATTTCTTCCTACTCACTTCAACAACCCCAAGGATATTTGGCAACTCATTTTAGCCAACATTTAAAAAAGACCCTCATCGACTTCCGTATGGGCCTTCACGATTCCAAGGACTTAAAACCTTCCTGGAAACCTCAAGATGATTGCCTAAAATGCAGACTCTGCGGATATCAAAATGAATCTCTAATTCATTTGTTTTGTGCGTGCCTAGCCCTCATGGTATCTAGAAGACAGTTCTTACGGGACATACTTATCAAATTGAACATAAGAACATGTTGGCAGGCCGTTATTATCTGGCTGGAAGATTCATCCCCAATCCTGACTTGTCGGGGACTTAAATTTATGATTGAGATTAGAAAGCAGCTACAGGTCTGTTGACGATCATCCAATATACTGTCTGAGGCCCATCCTTCCAAGCTGGAGCTCCTATGCTGACTTTATTAATCCCTACGCTGCTAGTGGGGGGACCCGACGAAGAGTTTTAAGTTTTACCCTTTTTTAACTTCCCCATTAGTTCTTGTTTTTGAATTTTAATGTTACTTGTTATGTGAATATTGGCTAAACTTATTTTTCCTATTGTAAGGATTTTTATTAATTCAACAATAAAAAATATTGTATTGTATTGTAACAGACATCACCATAGTGAGCTACTCTTTTTCGTATATCCTAGAGTGTAATAGGTTAGTAAATAATTAAACGAATAGTGTGTATAAATGAATAACCCATCCCCTAACGGGAATGAAAAATAGTAATGATATCAGAAAAAAGATTTCAAAATGAAGGGATAAAAGAAAAAGACAGAACACCATAATGTGCATAAACTATTTCTTCGCGACAAAAGGATATGTACCCAGCCCATCTTCCGACCAATGATAAAAGGAAGTCAGGTTTAATGTAAATAACTTACCAAACATTAAGCCAGGACGGGGTCAACCTAGGATATTTGAGTTGGACCCAGTTTCAGGCGAAATGGCGCAGTCTAGAATTAGATAAATATAGCTATTGATAATAAGCATGATATAGTTCATAGAGATGGAATCCTCTGACCGAAATATATAAACATGATTACCACGAGCAGTGAAAGCAAAAGTCTTGACCTTGATGCTGTTAATACAATGACAGTTTCTAGCAGTAAGAAAATTATGAAGTCTATAAGGTAAAGATGAAAAAATTAAAAAAGAAAACTATCATTTCTAGTTGAATTAAGACATATAAATAGGTTGCTAAGTACCTTGATTATGATAACAAGGCGGGAATATATATATGTAAAAATGGCCCAGAACTAAACAGCTTTTGAATAGGGCTTGAAGCCATGTCTTGAAGATGGCATACAGAGTGAACACAATGCGAAACCTAAAAAAATAGAAAAACAGTAACAGGTCAATAAACTTGCCTGTATACTCGTAATATATGTGCTCATAAGAGTGCATTGTAATTGTTCCTTGCACAGAACCGTATTTACTATTATATGCAGAATATGGCCAAAAGGGGGGAAATAAATCTCTTACCTGGTCACGTTGCGAAAGGGGTGTACAAACGGTCAACTTTCGACTTCCGACTGATCCAAAAAACAGGGCGCTACTTTCTTTGCGTTTAAATAAGCTTCCGGCGGAATGCGTTAGGATAGCAAAAGCGTAATGTGCGTGCGGTGATAGAAAAGGACCTAGGCCTCTAACTGCTGGTACGTATCGAAGTCACAATGCATGACGTTTACATAGCACATGTCAAAGAAGACCTGAAACATTCAATGATGGGAATAGAGTGATTTCCAGAATCGGAAATCAATAGAAAATAGAAGCAGCCAGACAACTAGGGCTAAAAAATGGGCATGCCTCAAAAAAAGGCCTGAAACAAAGATAATAAGGTAAAAAATGGTGTATATGGATATAGGATGCAACTATGGAAATATGAAATCATTGTAAATACTGAACATACCATTGAATAAAAAAGGAGAAAATGTAAATTAACAGAGGTATCATGGTAATGACCGGCATATAATGAGCGTAGTTGGATTGAAATCTATATATAAGATATTCATATCAAAAGCAAATTCGAAAGTCCAGGGACAAAAAGGGGGAAACCCTCGTCCAATAGAGAGAAATGAACACAGGGAGTCCCTTAAAATATTGCCTACTCAAGCACTATTAGATATAATTTAGAGAGAACAACAGTGAGTTTCAGGGAAGGTTATTAAACTGGATACGTTTTCCCAGGGGATCTCGCTATTCAGACAAAAACATCCCTTCTCTTGTGGATTTCAGTGCTTCTGGCCTCATCTGCAATCTCAATTTTTTCCAAGATGATCCATCTTATGTCTTTAACAGTGTGACAAAGGTCTAGATAATGTTTGACCAAAGGAGCGATGGTTTTGGAAGTACGGATAGTGGAACGGTGTTCAGTAAGGCATGTGGCAAGTTTCACCTAGAGAGCCCAAGTTGCAGGGGCATGAGATAAGGTAGATGACATTTTTGGTTTTACAATTCCAAACAACTTTGGCACGAATGGTATAGGTGTTATAAACAAAGCACTCGCCTTCAATGACAGTGTCACATTATTTACAACTGGAACATTTGAAAATCCCTTAAATGGGCACAGCTCCAGCAAAGGATTTCGGAACCAAAGGGGGGCCACTTGCAACTCGTGAGTGGACGACAATGTCCTTGATGTTTTTGTTTCCGGGGGGAGCAAACAAAGGTTTAGTGACTTTTGTTGCTGTTCTGGATCACTGTTGAGAATATGCAAGTTGGAATTGGTGATTTGTTTAACAGTGTCATTCATTGTAGGATGCCTAGCGACGCACACCAATTGTGTGACTGGGGGGCGGTTGCTTGATTTCAGTAAGTGATCTCTGTTGTAAAACCTTACTCTATTATATGAGTCTTTTACCAAACGATGGGGATAATCTCTTGCTCTAAATTTGGCTTTTATTTTCACTGCTTGTGTGTCAAAGTCCAATAGGTTGATGCAATTGCACTGCAGTCTTACAAATTGTCCAAACAGAATATTTTGTTTTCGTACCCATGGGTGATAGGTATTAAAATGCAAGAGCATGTTTCAAGCAGTAGGTTTACTGAAAAGGTCGTCTTCTAGTAGGCCGGAGTTATGTCGAATTATGATGTCTAAAAATTAAACTTGCTGTCGGTTAGTGTGAGCAGTTAATTTAAGGTTGCTGTCACATAAGTTAAGCCAATCTAAAAATTCATGAAGATGTTCCTCAATATCGGTCCAAATAAAGAAAATATCATCTATATATCTGGACTAATATATGACCACTCAACAATAGGAGCGATCTCATTGTAGATGAATTTAGATTCAAAAAGGGCCATGTAGATATTGGCCACTGAAGGTGCTACTGATGCACTGATGCTCCCATACTTGCACCTCTGATCAGAGTGTTGCCAAATTCAAAAGTGTTCTCATGTAAAACAATTTTAAGACAATCAATGAGGAAATATTTGGGACATTTTATGTTATATGTGTCGATAAGCCAAGAGACTACCTCTATCACTTCCCTCTGCGGTATGTTGCTATAAAGGGATTCAATATCAAGGGTTATTAGGATGTGAGTATGATGGTTAAAAGTGAGATTTTCAACTCTATTAATCATGTCTCTAGTATCCTTGATATAAGACGAGATATTTGTTATATGTGGTCTAAGAAGGTTGTCGGTGTATTTGGATAGAGGTTCTATGATAGAACTGATGGTAGACCCAAAAGGGCGATAGGGAGGGTCCTTGATGTTCTTGTGTATCTTCGGGACACCATAGATGCAGGGCATTTTACCTACAGAGCTTGTCAGGTACTTGCATTCTTTCTGACTAATGTCTCCTGAGTGTAGTGCAGTGCAGGTAAGTAGTTTAATTTGGGCGGTCACTCTTCTAGTGGGATTCTACATGATTTTGATGTAGAACTCTTAGCAGAGTCTGCATTTTTTGTTCATATGTTGATTTGTCAAAGATGAAAATACCTCCCCCTTCATCACAGTTCTTGATGGTAAGAGTTTTCTCTTGAGCAATAGCTTGAAGAGACAAAATTCTTCTTTATTCAAGTTGTATTTCAGTTTAGGTATAAACCGAGTAGCTTTGTCTAAACGGTTGATAACAGCGTGCTCAAATACCGCCACTTCAAGGCCCAACTGATCTAGAGGGGGTGTGAATATAAAGGGGATAGATAATCCTGATGTATTAGGCATGATGACAGGTGGTTCTACACCTTCAAAGAACTTTTTTGATCTAATCTTACGAAAGAATGACAAGATATCTTGATAAAGTTCAAGTGTATTGTTATTGGTATGAGGGACATATGACAGACCTTTAGACAGCAAGGTCATATACGAAGGTTCTAAGATGGAAGAGGATAAGCTGAAGACGGGTATTACATCCCTTGTCTCCAATACTGTCCGTTGCGGGTTTCCAGCATATGTTGGTTGTTTGGTTGATAATATTGATTCTGGTATGGGCCTCTGGTCTGTGGTTGGAACCGGACTTTCTGCGTGTCCCACATTGGGCTAAAAAAGGTTCTCTCATGTTGGGGTTAGGATTAAAGGAAATATGTGATCCTTGTTGTTCGTAATAGTAAGCATTGTTTTCACCTTCAGATTCTGACGCATCTGAAAAGGTGAGAATTCTTTGATTTTTAGAGTTATCTTCATTGGGATAGTGATTTTGTTTGTAATAATTTTCACTTAAATAAGGGTATGTTCTTTCAAGCAAATTAAAATGTATGTCTGTATTCAGTTTGTCTGTCTTGCGTTTGATCAAGTAGTCTGTGAATGAGGCTAGTTCTTTCTCTGACTCTTCTAATTTCTTTTTGGCCTCATCCAAAGCATTGGATTTTCTAATTGTTACCTGTAATTCATCTAGTTCATTTTTCAATGTGGATACCAGTTCTTTTGCGGTTTCTACAAAAAGTATCATTAGGTCTCTGGAGCACCTATACGCTAACATGCTCCATTTTTCCAGGAACTGTCTAAACTGTACAAATAGACCCGGACTATTGCAGACCCTAAGTCCTTAGGGTATGTGTGAGAGGGTTGCTTGGTATATGCTGTCCACTAGTTAAAGCAGGCACCCTGTACCAATCCACACGACCCTTATGATGTATGAGGTCAAAGATAACCTTTATGAAAGCTATCCTAGTGGTAGCTATGGAGAGCAGCCTTCAGGCTTAATCTTGAAGGAATGTAAAGCAGCTTGTTTTACCAGAATATCACCTCCTGAATGACTAGATGAAGGAAAACCATACTGTAGTTATATAAAAAATATGTATTTATTAATATAACACTCTCTACTTCCCTCTTCCTGGGGTTAGAACACAAAACACGCAATACTGGATCAACAGAACAGTTGTAAGTAGCACAATACACAGCAGGCTCATGGGGGAGACGAACCATATACTAAAATAGTGGTATAACAATCATGACTTGACTAGACACAGTGCCTGGAGCACGTAGAATCGTTGGGACCCAGAGGAACCATAAAGAATCAATTTGGACTAGCCCACTGAGTGTTAAGAATATCTTCTAGGTCACTTATGATTGCGGCCTTTTGGCTGGACACAATAGGTCTTGTTAATAAACCCCTCACACACCAACCTGGTTGGTGTCATGCTTCATCATCAGGGTCCAACCAGGCAGCCGAGTGCCGCCTGGTTGTGCTTCCACACCTGACTACAGCGGAGCAGGTGTTGTGCAACAGTGTGATGTGGATGAAGGTGAATCTTAAAAAATACCTCTGGGAATCCTTACCTACTGTTTTATTCTTGGCCGCCCAGGGTATTAGTTAAAAATATGTGATGCAACTACAAATAGGAAGATTATAGCTACGAGTTGGCTTATGTGTAGTGGTCTACATGTTTCAGTCCCTTCTTGAAAAATTGGGTGGGACTTTCGTCAGGACCAGGAGACAAATTAAGTGAGTGGCAAAAAGTGGTGCCACGGGTGATTTTATCCTACACACGCGCTAAGGTGTGTGGAAAAAGTGAAAGATAAAATGCAGAGTCTGTGTACTTACAGACACTTGCTTCTTGCGGGAAAAATCCTGTAGGAGTAAGGAACAATACACAACATACATAGTATAAGCATTATGCGATACAAGATGGTGCGATACAAGATGGTGCCAAAGTGGGGATGTATCAAGTGTCATGCGTCATGCATGACGGTTCCTTGTGGCCAAGGCAAGTGACAGTTGCTCAAGGGAGCGTGGCATGCACGCAGAGGTTGTTTGCATGCCATGGCTAGGAGCGGTGGTGGCGCTCGCTTACATAAACCTGGATCAACATTGTGGCATGCTCAAGGAGGGGTGTACTACATCCTGGTCTATTACAGGGCCAGCCCCGTGAAGTGTGGGGGAGGGGAGGGGGGCGGTGTTGGGGAGGTTATTGTTTAAAAGCGATATGGCTACCCAGTTGGCTGGATGTACGTTGAGACACACAGACATATAAAAATTACGTGTTATAAAAGCTTGCACCCACATGGGCTGAGATGCACAGTGAGACAAACAAACATGTAAAAATTAAGAAGTTTGCACCATAATTACTTCGCTATAACAATCTGGTCCAGTTTTTCAGGGCGTGCGGGAGAGGCACTCCTGTTACCAATCTGTAGGGGTTTTTAGCGAGAAATGGTAAACTCCGCTAGTGGCCAGAGAAGGAGCGAGCCAGTATATGGCTGGAGGGGAGACAAGACCTTACTTGGTTGTAGAGTGTAATGTAATGTAATGTAATGTAATGTAATGTAATGTAAGCACACATTTTTATAGCGCGGCTATCGCTCCGAGGAGCATCTTGGCGCTCCACACCCAACCCTGATGGAGATGAGTTGGTAGACAGAAGGCAGTGACACACTGTACAATTATTACACTAAAGCTCTGCAGGCTGCGTCAGAGAGCGAAAAGATCCATGTTTTCAATGATCTTCTGAAGTCAAACTCCTTGACTATACAACGGAGCTGAGCTGGCAGTTTATTCCAGGCTTTTGAACCCAGCACGAAGAGGGACTTCCCTCCCTTAGTGGCTAATCTAAATCTAGGGACAACTAAAAGGTTTTGATTGGCAGACCTCAAACATCGCGTTGGCGTGTAGTGTTGAAATCCCCTCCGAAGATATTTAGGGCCTTGGGACTGAAAGGCTCTGAAAGCAATCACGAGAATTTTAAAAAGAACTCGCTTATGAATTGGCAACCAATGTAAAGTTTTTAGTGCTGCCGTGGCCGATGATCTTTTTGGCCAGCGTAAAACCAGGCGAGCTGCAGCATGCTGAACCATCTGCAGCCTATGCAGCACCGTTTTATTGGTGCCTGCATAAAAACTGTTGCAGTAGTCCAATCTGGATGTTATAAGGGCCACTGCAACAGTCTTCCTGGCCTCTAAAGGCAGCAAATCAAAAAACTTCTTCAGTGATCTGATGATCTGGAAACACGAGCCCGCCACGGCTACTGCCTGCGGTTTAAAAGAAAGTTGGGCATCAAATTTGACTCCCAAATTTCGTGCAGTGTCCTCTGCGTGATACCTATTTCGGGTCCCTCGGCGTCCCGGTTGGTGGGTGACTGCCGGGGGCGTCTGGTTAAATACTGGTATCTGTTTGTATTTCCGGGTATCGACTACCGAGGTGCCGTGTCATTAGGAATGAGAGCACTCCGGAATACGGTGGCGGCCATCTTAAGAAGGGTTCTTTTGCCGATATCTCACAGTATGTTATGGTTAAGGGCAATGCCAAGTATCTGGACGGGGCACATTGGTGAGATATTCGGGCAAGCTGGCGTGTGTGCTCAGGAAAACGAGGTTGTGACTATTATTATGCGGGAGCGCGAGCTAGCGCAGGGGAAACTTATAAGCAATGGGCCATGATGAAAGAAGCAGTGCATTAGTACAGTCATTGAGTATAATGGGCGCCGGGAAGATGTCCAGCTGGACAAGGGGAAAAAAACAAGTTCATAAAGGGGCAGAGATAACCGCCGTGCAAGGTCGATTGTACATTATGACAAATGAAAAATAAAGGATAAGCCGCAGAGGGATTGTCACAGGCAGAGGAGATCTGTCTATGCAGGTTCATAATTAGGGTGGCAATAAATATTGCGAATGGTTATACAGGCTGTTGGGTCTAGCTCTGTGCTCGTTGGACAGGTGTGGTTAGTGGTTACTCAAACTGTATGTTGTCATTCAAGCCAGTCTTGTGGCTAGACAACCGTTAGACCCACCTCTGTTCTTTTTTCAGTAATTTTTCTTGGCTGTTAGGCATGTTGGGGTTGATGCTCTCAATCACTACCCACCGCATGTCATTGGTGGTATGGCCCATCTCCAGAAAGTGGTTGGTCAGCCTGGTAGTATTCTTTTTGCATCGGATGGTGCTTCGATGTTCACAGATGCGTGTCTTTATTTTCCTGCTAGTCATACCGATGTAGGTTAGGTTACATGGGCATGGGCATGAGAAACCACCCAAGGTGAAGACGCAGGAGATCCACGGAGGACGGGTGCAGTGAGTAAACACGACCGCGTGCTCCCTACAACTCTATGGGAAAGTCGCGGTTGCAAAGTTAAAGTTTAAGGGCCCTTCTAGGAGGACTTCGAGCAAACCCTTCGGAACTTAAGAGTTTAAAAAGCCACCCCACTCGTGGATACTGTAGTATCGGAGTTACCTAATCCAGGGAAGCTGGGTACATAGGTCAGCAGTGGCGTCGGAAACTCTTGTCGATCTCAATGGAAGGAAGTGAAAAAGTGCTGCTTCCATGAAGGGAAAAAGTGTCCAGTGGAATCCAAGCCTAAATTCTGGTTGTAAGGAACCTGAAAGCAGAGGGGACAGCATCTGGGTCACTTTAGGGTGATAAGGGGCTCAGGAGACGAATGCTCACCGATGTTGGGTGCTTCCGTTGCGAAGAAGTGATGCTTGACTCTGCAGGTCATGAGGCCCCGGAGGTGCGAGGACGATCAGGAGCCAGAGGTGAAGGATGTTGAGTGCTGAGGGGCCGGCGTCCAGCGGGAGTACCAACAAACCTGGGAAACAGCAACCTACGTAGGAAGGACAAAAGGTTATGGTGTGGACCAGCAAGGTCCAGGGGAATCTCCAAGCAATGGAAAGTCAGGGCACATCTGCAGCAACCAGGAAAGCCCAAGACAATCAAGAAGACCATCAGGGGGATCCACAGGGCGAAGGACCAGGAGTCGCGAGGGGACTTTGAGTCAGTTTGCTAAGTACCAGCCCACGGAGCACACTTTGCGAGGAGGCCGGAGTTCTTTGGTGCAAATACTGCTCAGGACCACACGGGGTCCAATGCACAAGCTCAGGAATCGCCAACAAGCATATGCACTTGCAAATGGACGCGGTGCACAGGGGTTCAGGTTAAGCAGCGCCCACTAGGGATACTGGCCTCAAACTCGGTAAGAGGACAATCAACCTCAGAGACCTTCAGGAACCCACCTCCTGTGTTGCTGAAATCTTCGGAGTTTGCAGGAGCTCAGGAGCAGTTAATGGTAAGTTGCGCTTCATGTGCCTGTGAAGCAGGGGAGTGATTCCTTCACTCCAAGGGAGATTCTTCTGTTGTCTTAAGAGCCACACAAGTCCTGCACGGAGCCTGTAAGGAGTCACTGCACAAACTAAGCTTTGGATGGAAAGGGGGACGAAATCAAGCCCAGTCGAGGTCCAGCGAAGTCCAAGTGTCCAAACGATCGAAGGTCAGTGGTTTCTTCTTTGTAGTAATCTTGTCCATGTAAAATTCAATGTCCTGTAGCCAGGTAACCCATTTTATACCCAAGGGAAAGGGTTGGACAGATTCTTGGGACCATCCTAGGGGAGGGGCAGGACAGAGGGGTGGCTACACCCATGTATTTTGTCCAGTTTTACACCAGAGCAGGAGAAAATGGCTCCCAGAACTGGGTTGAGCTGGACTATGCACAGGGACAGCAAATGTGTACCAGGTGCAGATTTTCAGGCACTCTCAGAGTGTACCCACTCAGCCCCAATACACTAAATCCTGTTTGGGAGGTGGTCACACCTCCCTATGACAGGATGCCTACTGTGCTGCCTTCTTCTGCTCGAGCTTGGCTCAGCAGCAGGAGGGCAGATATGTGTCTCTGACTGGCAGCATCCATTTTGTGCTGTCCGGGTCGAGAAGGCTGGTGACCCCACAAAGCTCACTTCAGAAGGGTGGAATCATACCTCCCACACCAGTTACTGGTGTGGAGGTATGATTCCAAGGTATTTGACACCAAACTCAATATGTTTTTATACAGCCGTTTTCAGGAGAGCATTTACTGCGAGGTTATAATGCACCTCTACCTATATGTCTGGCTGCGTCACAGACAACCCGAGAGAATAGACTCTGAAGGCTGCAGAGGGGCTCTGCTCATGCAGGGGCACCCTCTCACGTAAAACCCAGCACCCTGCCTTCAAGATTGATAAGGCCTGCTTTAAGGGTAACCTATGAGTTTTAAGTGTAGTGACCATTAGATATAGTGAACCTATATCTAAAGTAGGTGGGGCAAGTACCATTTTACACAGGCTGCAGTAGAAGACTTAGAGTTCCATTTTGCATGACCTCTCATGGGTGGCATAATGCATGCTTAAGCCCATGGGAGGCCTCTGGGTACCTATGCCCTGGGTACATGTGTACCATATACTAGGGGCTGATAAGGGTACCCCAGTATCCAATCTGGAGTGTACCAAGGTACATGTATGTAAATTAAAGGGAGAAAGCAGATAGGCTGGGGTTCTGATTAGCAAGATCCCAGCCAGACTATCAAAAAACAGTGAGACATCAAGCAAAAAGTGGGGATAACCATAAGTGGCATATCCTACTTTCCTACAGTATGACTCCCGCTTTTAGGTATTCTAGCATGAATTCACTGTGTGCCTCAATTCTTTTGATCTTTTTTAAGGGTAATTAGTTTGATAGTATTGTCATTCCCTTTAGTATTGGAATTAGAAACCCTACCAAAGGTGTTACTGGTACCTAATAAAATAGCAAATTCTTCATCTGAGAATCCAAACGGTTTTAATTGTTCCATAGTACTATAATTCTCTAAGCGAGAAGAGAGAAAGAGGCAGAAAAAAGAAAGAAGAAAAAGGTGTGGTAATGGTCAAAGTAACAAAAAATAGAAGATGAAGAAGATTAGAAAAAGGTTCTAAAAAGAGGTGACTGTGAAGTGACCAAAAACAATAATAAATACAAATATACAATAGAACCGGTCCCACACAGACAAGCTGTGGGTAGATCAAAGTAAACAACAAGGACCCCCTGCTAAACATTTAGATTCTTAGGGCAGGGCAGAAATACAATTGACAAAACAATTCCCTAGGCAACTCTGGGTCTAAGGAGATTACCAGACCATATAGGCGGAAAACTTGATATATAGAACTCAGTTTACACTACAAATGCATTTTAAAAAATTCATTTCTTTAATATAAAATACTTAAAAACACATGTGGAGAGATATGGTATACTGTTCATTATATACATAGTGTGGTATCTCCACATGACTTACAAAATTACACAGTGCAATGGACAAACATAAACAAACGAGCAATGATGCGGACAACTTCGTACAGAAAATATCAGAGTGTGATATATTTAAGAAAATAACTGAAGTGGCTGGTTGATGGTTCGTCTTCTACACGCGATTCGGCGTGCATTACGCTTCATCAAGAGAGCCACAATAATATCTTAATAAAAAGAATTTTAAATGACCGGGTACACTGAGTTAAAAAATAATTCATTAGAAAGGTCAAAACAGGCATCACCATAGTGAGTAATCATACGCACATCCTAGTAACCCTTTATATTGAATCCCTTTATAGCAACACTAGCAGCCCGTCCCGACGTTGTCCGGGTATGAAATAGAATGTGTGTAATGTGTGTATTCAGATACGGTTATTCGCGTGTTCCCCCGCTTGAGGCCCAGCTGCAGCCCTGGTTGATGTTAGCAGGCGCGTGTCCCCCCGCTTAAGGCCCAGCTGCAGCCTTGGTTCATGTTAGCAGGCGCATGTAATTAGTGTAGTGATCCGCCGCCTGAGCCGGGCTACAGCCCTGGCTGATGTTAGCAGGCGCGTGTAATTTGGTTTAATGTGATAGTTCAGTAACAGCGCGCATGAGAGGCTGCAGTAATTGTCCCCGCAGACATGCTCAGTCGCCTGTGCCCCCGCTTGAGGGCCATCGGCGACCGTCTAACAATTAGAATTGTGTGAGTCTTCAATGATTGTTTCCCGCTGTTCTTATTTTTTTATGACCCACACCGACGCTCTTCGGCCCGAGTGCTTTTCAGACGCACCCAGGCCAAGGCACACACAGCATTTGGCACCCCCAGTATGTGTGAGACAACGGGCAGTCCCCCAAGGGAGTCTTGCGAATGGTTACTTACCACACTTCAAGGTGACCGCCTTTGTGACGCCCCCAGCACACGGCCACAGCAGACAATTTGATTAATGTACGACCCAGATGGCATGAAGTGCGGAACGTAGCACACGCCACCAGCGTGCCCCTTGATGCAGCGCAATTGCGTAATTGGCGCTTCACATAGCATGAAGGGCGGACACAAGCCCACAGCGCAGACACACGCCCACAGCGTTTGTCACGGCCCCAGCGTGTCACGGCCCCAGCATGCCCCTTGATGCGGCGCAATTACGACTCACATGACATGAAGGGCGGAACGTACCACACCCCCCCAGCGTTTGTCACGCCCCCAGCACACGCCCACAGCAAACGCAGACACGCCCACAAGGGACTACTTTGCTGGCACGGTTCTTTTACCTTTTAAATGTATATGGTGGCCGCCTGCATAGCCTATGTCCTTCTGCTGCAACTGCCCTTTCCAATGCTGTATTGGGTGTTGTGATTGGTGCTGTGGTTACTAAGATTACCCGCCTCAAAGGTTTGGGCTCTCTCTTTATAATATTATTAGTGTAGTATGGGTACCACTGAGGGAAGCGATAGAGGCAGTCTCTTGGTTTATCAACACATATAACATCAAATGTCCCAAATCTTTCTTTATTGATTGTCTTAAAATAGTTTTACATGAGAACACTTTTGAATTTGGCAACACTCTGTTTAAACAGATCAAAGGTGTAAGTATGGGAGCATCAGTAGCACCTTCAGTGGCCAATATCTACATGGCACTCTTTGAATCTAAATTCATCTACAATGAGATCGCTCCTTTTATTGAGTCGGTCATACATTGGTCATGATGATTTTTTCTTTAGTTGGACTGATATTGAGGAACAGCTTCATGAATTTTTAGATTCGCTTAACTCATGTGACAGCGACCTTAAATTCACTGCTCACACTAACCAACAGCAAGTTGAATTTTTAGATATCATAATTCGACATAACTCTGGACTACTAGAAGTCGACCTTTTTACTAAACCTACTGACAGAAACACCCTCTTGCATTTTAATAGCCATCACCCATGGGTAAAAAAAACAAAATAGTCAATTTGGACAATTTATAAAACTGCGGCGCAATTGCACCAACCAATTGGACTTTTACACACAAGCAGTGAAAATGAAAGCTAAATTTGTAGCCAGAGGTTATCCCCATTGTTTGATAAGAGACTCATATAAAAGAGCAATGTTTTACGACAGAGATCACTTATTGAAATCAAGCAACCGCCTCCCAGTCACACAATTGATGTGCGTCACTAGGCATTCTACCATGAATTACACTGTTAAACAAATTATCAATTCTAAGTGGTATATTCTCAACAGTGATCCAGAACAGCAGCAAAAACTAGCTAAGCCTATGTATGTAATAAAAGATTTGATACCTTATCTTGTCACATGTTTAAGTATTTTGTATTAAAGAAATACCTTTTTAAAAATCCATTTGTAGTGTACACTGAGTCCTATATGTCAAGTTTTCTGCCTATTGGTCTGTTAATCGCCTTAGACCCATAGTTGCCTGGGGAATTTGTTTGTCAATTGTATTTCTGCCCTGCCATAGGAATCTAGACATTTAGCAAGGGGTCCTTGTTTTTTACTTTGAGATGTCCTTAAATACAGTCATATGTTAACATATATTTGTACTTTAATGCTAATATTTACCTGTGGGTATAATGTTTTGTTAGGTTTGGCTGTAAATGTGCTAAAACATGACAGGCATCAAAGTAAGAGTGCATGTTTATCACTTAAATAAATGTGGAATTATATCATTTGACAACTTTTTTAGTTTCAAAATACAAAATAAACATGGATAAATACCGATAAAATGGCTAAAGAATAACTAAGGATAAATACAGATAGAAATGTTAAAAAATTAATTACTGTGAAAGCTAGAGCCCTAATTACAATATATGATGGACTATTGTAAACCTTAAAAGTACGCTCAATGTTCACACTTTTTGTCACACTAATATGTTGCAAAATGATCAAAGTCACTAGATGATGTCATCAGTGATGTCACTGACCATGTCATGAGTGATGTAATATGTGAGGCTATAAGCAGTGCATTGAAGGGTGCGTGAGCTATATTTAGCTTAGCTAACTATAACTGCTGAATTGCTCTGGTTTGTACGAGGGAAATGTAAGTTTAACTAGAACGTCCCTGTAACATTTGCTTTTTTCATTGATTTCTAAGGTTTTTTTAAATTCTATTTCCTAACTATAAAATCCCTGTAGCCTTTGTTTTTTTCAGTGAATTTCTACGGTTTTTCAAAATCTTTTACTTAACTATAACGTTCCTGTAACCTTTAGTTTGTTTCATTGAATTTCTAACTTGGGCTCTATCTACATCAGCAATCTAGGTTTTTACATGCATGGAGTGTATAGAAGTGATGGAGTTTACTTTACAGACAAAGGGAACAGAGTGTTTCCAAGCAACCTGAAACTCTGCATACAGTCTTATCTGGAGCTGTCTTAGGCATCACAGTAGGCACAACATTTTCTAAGCATTAACAGTGCGCCACAGTAACAATGACAAGGGCCTTGCGCCCTTCTGGTACACATAGGCACCAAACCTGACCCCAGGCCAAATGGCCTTACACCGGGGATCCAATGCCCTATGTCCAGAGAGTCAGGGCTCTAGGGGGGACCTCTCAAATGACCCCCCCCCGGCTGCCTCAGCAGCAAACACCAAGTGCGCAATTGCGCAGGCCTAAACGTTGCAGCTGTCCACTAATTGCTGGGCAGTTGTGAACATCACGGAAGGCATGGGCACTCGCTGTGCCCTCTCGGGGCTACCAATAGCCCAATTGCCCAAGTCCTCCTCTGGGACTGTAAAAACTAGGGCCTCTCAACTGGCCCTCAGGCTGCCTTGGCAGCACTCTCACTGCACGTAATGCGCTGGGGCTCTTAACACAAAGGCTCTTGTCAGAGCCACCCAAGATCCCAAAATTGTGATCATTTTCTTGTTGAAGATTTTATTCATTTTTTGTAATCTGCGATGACTCCATGATCGCGATCACATAACAAAATCGTAAAACAAAAGCAGACATTCAACGACAACCACTACATTAAAATACTATCTTTAAAAAATGTATTCTAACTATTACAATTCACACATTACTAACAACATCAATGTTTTCAAAACATATTAGTAAACATATTTTTCTAGTAAGTTTTTAAAGAAACTATTTAAACCCTACTTCCCATTTTCGCGATTACACCGAGAGTCGTGATGACTCCGGTAACCGCGACGAGTGCACCTTTTTAGGGGGTGCAAAACACATGTCTACACATTTTACAGTATTTTAAACACTAAGTGGTCCATTAGGAAGGCGGGCAAACATAGTCAGTCCGCCATCCTATCAGTGTTTGGAACCGCCCACCATAAGGGCGGGGGTCCCGTGGGGGGTATTAGGATGCGCCCGCCACTGTGGCGGGCGCATCCTGCATTTTCAGCATTGTGGTGGGCGGTGCACTCAGCACCGCCCGCCACAATGCTCAATATGCACAAATGCATTTGCATTAACAAAGCGGCAGGCACCGCGCGGTGCCTGCCGTTTTGTTAATACAAATGCAGGGGGGTACCACAGGTATCATCTGTGTGCACCCCCCACCTGTCCTTCACTCCGGGGGCCTCGCAGGGGGCCCTTGAAGTGAAGACCGCATGCCTGAAAGACATCTGTCCTGGCCCATGCTAATATGGCTGGCGGTGTCTAATAGACACCGCCACCCTATTAAACCTTTTCGGCCCCGTGGAAAAGCGGCGGACCGTCTTACTAATATGGCGGGGGCATTCTGGAGAGGATGGCGGGTGGATTGCCCCCGCCAGGTCGGCAGTGGCTACCACCACCCTGGCGGGGGCAATCCGCCCGCCATCCTAATGGGCCCCTAGGGGTTTAATCATTCACTGTTTAAAGTCACATTTTTGTAGAGAGTTTGTATGTGAAGCCGGGCATTGCAATAACGTCGGCTTCAAGGTGAGAGGGGGGAGTAAAATGGTCCTAATCACGTCGGTAACTGCAATTATCGTGAATACATTGTGAAATGACAAAACAAATGCAGGCATTCAATAGCCACCCCGCACTCAAAACTTACTGCAAAATGGATTATACCCAACAGACTAAACACATTATTATCTAAATGACTGTATAATAGCATGTACAATTCCCTTAATATCTCTATAACAAACTGCATACATTTTTCAGTGTAATCTATGACTGCATCCATCACAGTATCAGCAGGTCTCTCATTTACTGTATAAGTATAAGTATTTGAGGGGATCTGTGAGACGGTGCATCAGTCTATCAATACTTCGATAACAAAATGCGTGACTGACTCAGTGTATATATGAGTGGAAGCATCAGTGTCACAATGGGTCTTTGATTAGTTGTGTAAGCCTCTCACTCTATCTGTGAGTAGGTGCATGAGTGTCTTTGTATATTTGTAAGTAAGTATATGACTGTCTGACTCGATCTGTGAGTGGATACATGAAAATCTAAGTGAGTGTTCGAGCGGGTGAGTGAGTGAGTGCATGAGTCTCTCAGTGGGTCTATGACTAGCAGCATGAGTGTCTGAGTGGTTCTGTCAGTGGGTGCGTGGGTCTCTGAGTGTGGCTGTGAGTGGGGTACATGGGACTCTGAGTGTAGACCTGACTGGGTGCTTACATATGTGAGTGGGTCTATGAGTGGCTGTATGAGTGACTATATAGGTGTGAGTCTTAGTGGGTCTGTGAGTGACTCTGTGAGTGGGTGTAGAAGTATTTCAATGGGCCTGTGAGTGAGAGCATAAGTCGCTCAGTGGGTGAGTGAATGGGTGCAAGCTGACAGTCTGTGTGGGTCAGTGACTGGGAGGGCGAGTGTCTGGGTGGGTCAGTGAGTGGATGCATGAGCTTTGAGTGGGTGAGTGAGGGGGGGTGTATATCTGAGTGAGTTTGGGAGTGGCTGTGTGAGTTTCTGAGTATGTGAGTGACGGAGTCCATAAAACTCTGAGAGGTTCTTTTGCTGACTGTGGGAGTGGCTGTATGGGTATGTGAGTGGGTGTATAAGTGTGAGTGGATCTGCAAGTGGGTGTATGAGTGTCTCAGTGGGTCTGTGAGTATATACATGCGTGTGTGGGGTCTGCAAGTGGGTGAGTGAGTCTCTCAGTAGGTCTCTACATGGGTGCATGACTCTCCGAGTGAGTCTGTAAATGGGTGCATGAGTGCCCAGGTAGGTCTATGAGAGGGTGTAAAAGTATTTTAAGTTTCATGAATTTGTCCCACTTTTCACCAATCATCTCTGCAATTGATCTATGTGAACAATTTGCTTTCTATTTCATAGTTACCACCAAGTGTCATTTACTAAACCATGTGAAAAAAGTTACCTGAGGATAACAAAAGTATAGAATAAAGATGCTATGAATGATAACCAAAGTATAGATTTGATCAGAAATTCACAATTGCTGACTGTTTTAATTATCATCACCTGTTTTTTCAAACACTGGTGGTAATATGTGTGGTGTTTTGTCTTAGTCAAACAAGTCTTTATTCGGTTTGCAAGGACCCAGAAAAAAGACATACAAATTTGTATAAAATTATAAAACAAAATAATAAAAAAATTTAAAAATCCAGCATGTAATTAATCATTTACAAGGGTGCAACATCTTTGAAAAGAGCCAAAAGATTTTTAACAAAGGCCAGGCGCAAAACACAGCCATACGCTGGACACGCCTTCCCTCACCAGTTACTCAACGCTCCATTAATATCCTACAACTTAATGCGGATTTAAGAAAAGAACATACTCCAACAACAAAGTCTCGACTCCCTAGGAGATGTAAATACAGCAAAGATTCTCTACATTTTACCATGATCTTTAAAATGGTTTAAGAGATTGAATAAAATACATTTCATATAATTTGCAACAAAACTGAAAATGCTGCAAAGACTGAGAAGAAGTCCCATCACAAGGACAGACATGCACATAGGATTTCCAATGATGAACATCCCCATGGTGTTTTGTCGATTTCACACTGAAGGTTTTTATTATTAACTTCAGTTTATATGTTTGCAGGGACAGACACATCACTGAAAGACCACATTTTTGTCTATTATTCAGAAGTGAAGTTTGAAAGCTAGTCCGAATTCTTGGATCACAATTATAAATGGTTTGTAATGTCTTTCCTGCAGAAACCCTGCCATAAAACATTTGTAGCCCATTTAAGAAATGGGAGGCCCAGCTAAGCCCCACACAATCATTCAAAACCCACCTGCTTGCAGAACAGGTTTTCTCTATGAGGACAGTTCATGCATTGAAATTCCATTCAGTAATATAAGAAGAGAGAGAAGATGAGATGTTTTCCTCTGCATTATGTTAACTTCTACTTGACTGGAAATACTTTAAGATTAGTATTTTACATCATCTTTTTCCTACAAGGATTAAAATACATATAAAAGGAAATCATGGATGACCAAATTCCTTGTGTAACAATGCAAACATGATTTAAGTAAAATTGGTTTCAGGGTAAACCTAACTGATGGTGGGCCCAATTTATCCCTATTCTTTTCCCGTGATATTTACAACGAACTTAAAATAGCAGTATTGTTTTATACAATATGAGCTTATGGCTTCCATTTTTGTTCTCCTTCACAGGCCTCATATTCGTTCCATCTTGTTCTAGTGCTTCAAATGTTTGATGGCTGGTTCAAACAGCTTAGCAATTGTGTGGTTTCCAAAGCGTGTGTCTCTTTACCCTGGTCAAGAAGGGTGCTAGGCAGTTGTATGCCTAGGCATGCCTGAGGTCCAAATGAGGCTCTCCTGGCCTCTCCAGTATTGCAAATATGAAACTTTATATCTATGATGGGGAGGTGGGAAGTTGCAGGGGCAGCTCCTCCATTGGGGCGGACGAGCGTCACCCTACTGCTTTCTTGCAGTGCGAGAAGCAGAACATAAAATGTAAAACTACTATGTTATGTTTCTGCTTCTCACACTGCGAAAAAGCAGAAAGGTTTAGTTGGGGGCAGGTGGGTGGGCGGGTCTGCTGGAGGGCAGGGGAGGAGTGGCTAGCCCAATGCTGCAGGCCCTGACTGTTTGGTCGGCCCTCTGGGGCCATCCAAACCAGTCATGCACACTTTCCCTTTTCTCCATGTAGGCTGCATGCAACTTCCGCTGGGATGGTCAAAGACTGACTTCCATGTGTTTGTTCTGGAACTGTAGCAGCATACATTAGATAACAAGCATTGATAGAGCCAATAGGTCGCACATTTATAATGCAAGTGGAAGCTATTGGCTTTTCCAATGCTTGTTTGCAAAGTATTATTGCAATTTTTTTTAAAGGAAAACGTGTCAAAATGCTTGTCGAAAAGCAAACACAATCTTAAGGTATCTCAACACGGTCCATTGAATTCGCTATTTTCAATCATTATAAATGGTTCCGTTTATTATACATATAGTGTACACACAGGAAACACTAAATATAATTGTAGGAAAATGCTAAATTACTTTCCACAGAACTGAAACAAATGCTCAGACCACTTGGGAATCAGACTTACAACAGCCACACACTCCCACATCCAGCACCATAATGCTACCTTTGTTTACTTAGACCTGGACTTTCATGCAACATATGGAACACACAAAATAAACCAAACCCAACCCAATAAAGTCTGCTTGTATTCAAACATCCAGCACTAATATACCTATTGCAGTGCTTTTAAAGATGAACTTGGAGGGGTGGGGCGCAGCTCAGAGCACAGGGCTAAAGATGTTATGTAGGGAAGCACCACATGTGGGAGATAACAAGACAATACATGCACCCATATTGAGTGCTCATAGAAAAAGTAAAAATTAGTTTGTTAATGTCAGAAATGGCATACAAATCATCCAATCAAAAAGAGCTACGCTACAGGGGTGCGACAAACAAAATAAAAGGAAGGAAAGCCATACCTTAAGAAGGAAACAAATGAAACTGACAAGAAAGCTAACCAATAATAAGGAAAATATTGACCCAAGCATTGGTATTGTAAAA
Organism: Lissotriton helveticus; assembly: GCF_964261635.1. Classification (NCBI taxonomy): domain Eukaryota; kingdom Metazoa; phylum Chordata; class Amphibia; order Caudata; family Salamandridae; genus Lissotriton; species Lissotriton helveticus. The sequence continues at coordinate 1,492,022,454 of NC_136061.1, read as the reverse complement.
AATAGGTCTTCGGCAATAGACAACTAAAAGCTGACTGTAGGCGAGACCAACAAATTATGTACTGGAATGCTACCCGGAGATCTTCCCAGTGGCTAAGTAAAGGTTTATGCAAACATTTCCAACCTTCATATCTTGGTTGTCTCCAATATGATGTCTTGATGGTAGACTGCGTGTAGAACTAGGAAAAGATATCACCTTTGCCTCATTATGCAGGCAAATTCAAAATGTTAAGGTTGAGTTGTGTTGACCATTATGAAACATTGCCTCCAATACTGAAGGGTATATTTTCTCCAATACAATGTAAGCTCAATGACATTACTCTAATTGCCACCCATAAGTAATACGAATAATCAATAAAGAACTGATCATATTCTCACAAGCACAGGATCTGAAAGACAAAAGAGCAAGGTCACAACCAGTGACATGGTAGACGTGCATAGCTAATTGCAAATCAGGCATGCTTTGTGTGTGTCAGACTGAATCACCCACCGGCCAGACATTTAGAGGCCCTATCATGTCAAGACTCAACCCATTTCTCTGAGGTCAATTCTCTCCTGGTCTAATTTGATGAAATGTGCTATGAGCACCTCTTCAGGCCTCTTTACCTTGGCATGGTGCCTCTCCCTCTACACTGACTCAATTCTGTGTCATGACCTTGCTGAAATCCTGATTTGGTTTAAGGATAGAAAGCAAAGTAATGAAACACAGTCTTCAGTCCTGTGTTGCTAAAGACCTGACCTCCATCATAAAACATAGTTTTAGCTTCAAGGTCTCCGTGTCTTAGCGGTCATGGTTAAACCTTGTTGTAAAAAATGTTGCTCTTCCACCAGAGTTTCAGAGCTTCCAACAAGTTGAAGATGTTTTGTCAGAAACTGTTTAATATATCTCTGTATGTTTTGAGCGTTACGAATTCTATGCAAAGATCTACTAATCACCCTGAAATCAGAACATATGGGAGCTTCTTTGCAAGCATGGCGTAATTTCAGGGGTAGTTTTAGGAAGCGTCTTTTATGGACAAGGACTTCTTTTTAATCATCAGACTTTGATATAGAAGAGCAAGAATGGCAGAAGAAGGAGAAAAAAATGAAAAGAGAAAGACAGAATAAAACGTGACAAAGAAAGCAGGGAATAAAATAAATATACAATGGAGAGATAGATACAGGAGAAGCGAGAGTATGTTAGAGGCTTGAGGCAGGGCAGCCTTGGTATCGGGCAACCACAACATTCAACAGCTGCACTGACTGGCTTCTGAGAAAAATATTGTACCCTGCACTTATTCCTTTAGAAATTTAGCTCTGTTTATGAAGCACTGAGCAAGAGATTTGCTCAGGGCGCGAAGATTATGAAACTGTCATGACACGAAAGATATGAAATTGCGCCTCTTTAGTCAGAAAATATAGTTAGAATCACTTATTTTGCTCAAGTGCAAATATACTGTTAGACATGGCATCCTTGGTGTGTTTTTCCCTACCTTTTGCCTTCAGGCCTCCTGTTTTTGCTGGCCTTCGGACTCTGTCCACATTACCACTGTTAACCAGTGCTAAAGTGCTTTTGCTCTCTGCTTAAAACATGGTAACATTGTATTATATCCAATTGGCATATTAATTTACTTACAAGTCCTTAGTAAAGTGCACTACATGTGCCCAGGGCCTATAAATTAAATGCTACTACTGGGCCTGCAGCACTGACTACGCCAGCCATTGCAGAACACGTGTGTATAGTTTTATACTGAAAATCACAATGTAGTGCTTCCCACCGAGCCGTGAGAGCATCCCCTGGTGCACAGCTCATTAGTCCTTCTGGCTATCCCAGAGTTCCTCCAAATCTCACTCCAAAAAACAATGTTTGGCTTTCCATGAATTTATTTCATTCATAAGTTTTTCAAAAGTTCATATTTCATTCGCAATTATATTCTTTGAGATTGTAATCAATTTCAATCCATTAGTCCAATGCATTTCGGTCATTGTTGACCTTCATCAGGGACAATCAGCTGAAACAAGGCATAGTAATGCTTGTGTCAATCATCAATAACATAATCAATTTACAAAACATAGTCCGTTTACAAAAACCTTGCAAATAAACATTGTTTAACTTCCATAATGTGTTCAAAAACGTGTTCATGCGTGATTCCCCCAGTGCATAAGTGCTTACGTAACGTGAATGTCAAAAAATGATGCCTACTAGGCACTCACATGTGCTCCTGTTTGTGAATTCTTCAATAATGCATAACCTAAAAATAAGATGAAATCGAGCCGCGCGCTTTACATGAAACTCTTTGTCTGGTATTTGTTATTTTTAAAAAAACAATATTGTCCCAGTATTATCGACTTACACATCGGATGAAAAACGCCTTCTGCAATCTTCATCTACTCATTCCAAATGTTGCCGGCATTAGCAAAACGTCTGTCCAATAGCGTTACTTTTCACAACAACAGTGTAAACTCAAGTACAATGACTAGCTCTGATTGGCCCATACCCCGGTCACATTATAGGAATTTCGGCCAATGAGAGAGCGGCTATATTCACACTATTCGATATTAAGTGGGTGTCAATCTTCACTGTGTAAACAATAAAGCTTTCTGTGTTTCAAGTCACTGAAAAAGGATGGAGATTATTATGCTGGCTTTCAAAATAAATCAATGAAATGTGTCTAACCTTTAAAATAATATCAACAAATAAATGATAACATGTATAATGAAACACTGGGAGGATGACCATGCATCCATTAATGTAGGCAAGGCTAAGCACCTGGGTGCTTTAGTAATGTTCCAAATAAAATATCTAGATTGTTCAAGATGTCATGTGTTTTTAAAGGTAGCACGTGAATTCAGTACGATCATTGAGCCCGAATGGCTTATGCAAGTTCAATAGGTACATCCAGTTGTTTTCCCTTTGAAGGAGAAAACGATTGTTGTCACATCCTTCTGTCTTTTCAATTGTTTCCAAAATCAGAAATTGCAGTTGAGACACATTGTGTTTCTTTTCTTTAAAATGCATAGCCACTGTCGATTTAACGTTTCCAGTCCTGATATTAGACTTGTGTTCATTGAGTCTTATTTTTATCTTACGTGTGGTCTTCCCCACATACACTTTCCCACAGGGACATTTCCTTTAAAAGGAATGGCAGTGCGCTCGGACCTCACACTTTTACACATTATAGTTTTATACTGCCATTCCGACATGGCAAAATAAAACTTTTGCCAGGCCCAAACCTTCCTTTTTAATACAAAACAGTCACCCCTACGGTAGGCCCCTTGACAGCCAAGAGGGCAGGGTACATTGTAAGTAAGACATGTACATTTATGTTTTACATGTCCTGGTAGTGAAAAACTCTCAAATTTGTTTTTCACTACTGCAACGCCTATCTCTGCCATCAGTCATCATCATCAACAAACTTTATTCAGCTTTAGAAATAAAATCATAAAAGATAAACATCTTAGGATATACCATCATACATTAAACTGCTAACAATTACAATACAATCCGGGTAATCAAGACACAAGATAAAAGGACATGGTTTATAATACAGATATTAATTGCAGATTTTCCTAAGTCTGATAGCGACCCCTAGAAAACTAAGAGTGTGCAAGACAGTATCACCAGAGAGAAGTTTTAAGAAGTAAGAAGCAGGTCTTACCCTCCTAAAACCCTTTTTTTTAATGGGAATAATGTTATGTTATGTTATGTTAAACTTATTTATTAGGCGCACAGATGCTCCAGCGAAGGAGCGTCCTGGCGCCCGCCAAGGTAGCAACACAACACAACAGAACAGAAAAAGAAAAAGTCCATGGAAACTAAGGAAACAAAAATGTTTTTGCAGCCCGCCGAAAGGAGAGCAGATCCCCAAGGGCACGGATCTCAAAGGGGAGGGAATTCCATAGCACGGTGGCACGCACTTGAAAGGAGCGGCCGCCGGCCCGGCAGCGCTTAAACCGGGGAACAACAGCGAGTTCCAGGTCCGAGGATCTTAGAGCACGGCCTGGGATATTGCGGGACAGAAGGTTGGAAAGAATCAAGGCAGGTGATCCCTTAATGATCTTATAAGCAACACAAAGGACCTTAAACTGGATCCTTCGGGCGATCGGGAGCCAATGCAACGTGCGCAGAGTATTGGTAGTAGAGCAAAATCTAGGCAAGCCCACGACAGCTCTCGCCGCTGCGTTCTGTACACGCTGCAGACTGGTGAGTTCAGCCTGGTTTAGGCCCAGTAATATGGCGTTAGCATAATCGAGCCGTGACATCACAGTTGCCTGGATAACGAGTTGCCTGGTGTTCGCATCAAAAAATTTTAGTACGGGTCGTAATCCCCGCAAGAGGCCAAAACAACAGGCCGCCGTGCGCTTAGTATGGCATTCGAAAGAAAGAGATGGATCGAGCCATACCCCAAGATTTTTTAGCTCAACGACCGGGATAGGTGTAGAGCCCAAGTCCGATGGCCACCACCTGTCACCCCAGAGTTCCGTATGCTTGCCAAAGATCATAACCTCCGTCTTACTTGCGTTCAGCTGGAGACAGTTGGAATTCATCCAGCTGGCGACCGCCCGAAGTCTGTTCTGGAATCTGGGGGCATCCACATCCGCATCCCCGCTGATAGTGACCGCTAGCTGGGTGTCATCGGCATAGGACACCATGGTCATGCCCCAATGCCTGACAACCTCAGCCAGCGGTCTCACATATAGATTGAATAATGTGGGGCTCAGCGAGGAGCCCTGGGGAACCCCCAGTTCCAGAGGATGGTATTTGGACTGATGGGGCGGAACGGGCACGCAAAAAGAACGGTTGGCAAGAAATGATCGGAACCACTGGAGCGCAAGACCGGTGACACCCGCTTCCTCCAGGCGCCGCAGAAGGATCGGGTGGGCCACGGTGTCAAAGGCGGCGCTCAGATCTAATAGCACCAGCGCCGCCGTTTGACCCGCGTCGAGCACGGAGCGCAAATGCTCCACCATATAAAGTAGAGCCGTCTCCGTGCTATGCCCTGCACGAAAACCATTCTGCGTCCTGTCCAAGATGTTAGCTTGTAGAAGGTGATCAGAGAGGACAGAGTTGACATGTGCCTCCGCAACTTTGGCAGGCTACGGGAGAAGGGAGATTGGGCGGTAATTCTCAGGTTTATCAACATCCAAAGTTGGTTTCTTAAGGATGGGCACAACTACCGCCTGTTTCCACTTCACTGGAACCACACCGGATGCTAAAGAGGTGTTGATCAAGGAGCAAACCGGTGAAAGGCCATTGGATGGAAGGTCTCTAAACAGAGCCGGCCGAAGAGGATCAGCCGGAGATCCTGACTTGACCTGTTGGGCCAATTTACCAAAACTCACCGATGTTAATCTCGGGAAGGAATGTAACACATCCAAGGTAAGGGGCTTAAGGGGACTGCCAACAGAGGGTGCAGCCATAGGAAAAGCTCTGTAGATGGCATGGACCTTTTCCAAAAAGAAAGCCGCCAGAGTTTCACAATGAGCAATGGAACCCTGGTGAGGCACGATCACTTTTTTGGTAATAAGATCTTTCAGGGCTTTAAAAATACCTTTCTGGGTACAACATAAAAAGAACAAAACATTAAAAAGTGCATCATGTCCTGAGGAGACTCTCCATCGCAGCCACAGGGCATGAGGCACTGACCTCTATGAGAGCCTCGGGCTGTGCTAATAGAAAGTGGAAGAGGTCGAGCGGAACCTCTTCAATAAAAAGCGGTCATAAATGCTTGTAAGCCCTAAAAGGTAAGGCTCAATCGTGAGCACAGTTTTCAATACGACGTACTTTTGCCCACTAGGTTTATACAGTTCTTTATCCTCTGCATCACAATGGCATATTCTTAGAAACCCCTCCGTGGCCCAAACGAGATCTGTTTTACCAATACCCTCAGGAGTCATGAAAAGATCTACTCTTCCTAGCCTGACAAAGCCAGTTCTTATGTACTGGTGCCAGCGGATACCAGAGGCATGATCAAGAAAGAGACAATCCCGTATGACATCTTTGCTAAGTGTATTCTCTTGCTTTGACCAAACCTTGAGCCACAAGGACAAAGGGCGGAAAGCTAAATCATCAGCAAAGAAAGACATTCCCATTTCCTTGTGAACAACATAAGATGGAGTACATTGCAGAACAGAGAGAATTCTTCGCGAGAGTGAGTTCTCAGTGCTCTTTACTGCCCCAGGCTCTATATGACCCCATATCTTATTCCCATAACTAACCTTAGAGATAAAGTTTGCTTGATAAATCTTCAGGAAGGCCCCTGCTGGTTTCCCTCCCACTCCACTGGCAAAGTTAAAAACGGCTGCAGTGGCTTTCACTAGGTTCCATTTCTTACGGCTAAGCAGGGGGCACCAGCTCAAGGAGTCATCAAATACTACTCCCAAATAGAAGAAGACATTTGTTTTAGGTATTAGCGAACCTCCTAATTTAAAAGTGGGATTGTTTACCTTTGCCTTACTGGGGCCCACTTGCATGATGTATGATTTAGAATGAGTCACTGATAGATCCAACTCCTCATAAATGAGGCGAAAGAATTGAGAAGAAGTTGGAAGCCCCTTGCAGTACTCGCCAGGAGGACTGTGTCGTCTGCATATAAGAGGACCGGCAGACTACGCTTGCCTACCTGGAGGGTGTCTGCTTTAATGTCTAAAAGGAACTTCTCTAGAGAGTTGATGTATAAATTGAAGAGGAAGGGTGCGAGGATACACCCCTGATGCACCCCCCTCTGGATGTTGAACTGGCGGGACACTTTCAAGTCCTTGAGAAGCGTGCTACTGCCCTGGAATCTCAGTGAAGATCCCTCAGAAACAGGATGATGTTATGATCAATGCTGATGGATGACATCAGCTGCCATAACTTGGACCTGTTCACACAGTCAAAGGCTGAGGACAGGTGCTAAGTATAAAGGCCAGGTGCGAGCCACCGTATACTTGTACAGAACAAGATACAAATGTAGACACTGCTCCATAGTTGATTGGCGGGGGCGAAAACCATATTGAATCTCAGATAAATAATTATTTTCATCCGCCCAACATACCAATCTATCAAGAATCATGCGGCCCACCACCTTCAACACAGAGTCCAGGAGGGAAATAGGCGTATAACATGAGGTGCTGTCCCGATCGCCCTTTTTAAATATCGGGACTATGGTTGATAAAACCCAGGACTCAGGGCGGCCAACCCGGACCAAGGCATTAATAACAGCATTAATGATGGGCGCCCAAGTATCTACATGAATAATATAGAGATCTGACCCTGGGGCCTTTCTGTTAGTCAGTCCTAGTATGCACGCTCTCACCTCTGGTTCGGAGAATTCGAGATCCGCATTAGGTTCCACCCTATCCTGCCCTCGATAGGCGTGGAGTCAGGCTGAAAAATACCTACCCTCGAAAGTGTGAACTCAATCATCCTCCATGATATGAGTGTCCAGTGAGTGGACATTTTCATTTGAGAGAAACGGGCTATTAATGATAGCGCAAAACTCCTATTTCCGGAGTGCTTACCTCCACTAGGTCAGACCAGGCCTCATCCTTCAAGGTGGACTTGCAAGTTGCTTGCGTAGGCTTATATGCTCTGTGAAGACCTTTGACCGCCACCATGTCACGGGGCTTATCGCTCAGGGCCTGTCTCAACTTCCTAGAAGCCTGGGAACAGGCAGAATCAAATCATCTTGGGACTGCAGGCTCCCTCCTCCCATCCTGGGCACGTAATAGCCTCCACATGACAGTGGAAATAGTATTGAAAGCACCCAAAATGTCCAAGGCACTAGCCTCGCCGTCTAGACAGGTGGCAAACTCCCTACGACACTGTTTTACAAGGGACTCGTGAAATGACTCTGGTGCTATACACCCCCATTTTAGACTCCTCCCTGTCTCAGCCACTTTGAGAGGGGCTCCTCCTCCACCCAACTCAGGCGTCCATGCATTCGGGACCAGCCTGTTGTTATGCAGATAGGATTATGGTCACTAAATTCACTAATATGGACCGAAAAATTTGTGATCAAAGAAAAAAAAAGGGTAGATAGGAAGGTAAAGTCTATAAAAGTCTCACACCCTCTACCGATAAAAGTAGGAGCGATGTCAGCTTCCCCCAGCTGCAACTTATTAATGACTGATGTCAAATCAAATTCAATCTGAAGAGAATTAAGCTTGGTGCCCTGAGGAGTATGTTACATGTGCAAGCCTGATTGACGTGCACAACCCATGGCTTCCACTACTCCTCTTCTGATATCCCCACACATATGGATGTTGAAAGTCCCCTGTTATGAATATGTAGTAACAGGTCTGAAAATTCGAGATGAAACCCCGTAATCCTGACCCCAAATGTTTTATGATGCCCTCGCCCTCATCCTCGTGTACAGCTCCCGCATTGTAAAAATCCACTAAGAGGAGCCTACTCTTGCCACTAGACAGCAACAGTTTCAGTTTTTAACGTCTTTATTTCGAAGTTTTCTTCATAAAAGACAACATATAAAACATTTACTAAATAAAACATTAAAAATACATTGTAACCAGACATTTTCTTTAAAAGAGACGATTAAATTACATTACATAAAAAAAAGACGTTTTATATTCGTGAGAATAAAAAAAGAAAAAATATTCGGATTTTTCATATCATATCATACATTAATCAACTCAGATTGGAATGGTTCAGCTGTAACTAATGCCTCTTTTGTCATCATTAATGCGCCTGGCTCTAATGATCCAGGCCCATCCGAGGTATTTTGCCATGCCAATGGACAACCACTCAGCAGTATTAGATCTTAAAATATACAACGCTTCTTCGCACACCCGTACATTTACTCTTCTACATATGGATTTAAGCCATTTCCGACGTGGAGCGCAATAAGCTGGGCAGGCAAATAGAAAGTGGCCCAGTGATTCCTTAAGCTCACTGCAAAAGGGACAATACAAAACCAAGTTTTTTTGCCATTTGTTGGTATATTCTCTTATTGGTAACGTACCAACTCTAAATTGGTGATAGAGTTTCTTATCTATACTTTTCGTAATAGTGTCCCAGTATGTCTCAGTTTGTGAAACTACTTTGTGGAGCAGGAAAGTACCGGTCAAATTAGAATTCTTAGAAAGCAGAACCAGGTCTTCCTTTACTGTGGCCCAAAATAACAGTTTGAATTCTTTTTTTGACGGAATACCTGGTTTCCCGGATCAGACCAATGCAAATGAAGACCCATTCTAGAAAGTGTAGCCTTCACAGTTTTAAACCAGGATATGTTCCCTGATCCAAGTAACGATCGCACATCAAGAATCTCGTTAGCAAACATCGACAATTCTGGTGTTGTCCAGATTCGTCTCCATAAGGCTACCATCCTAAATTGTGCCTGGTTTTTAATGGATTGGCAGCCCATGTCTAGCATAAGGGGAAGTGATGGTGTCGATGGAGGGAGACCTACCAAGCTACGGAAGAACTTATTCTGGATTTTATCCAGGGGGGCAAGATCTACATTTCCCCATAAATCCGAGCCATAAAGGATGGCTGAACTGATTTTTGCTTTATAGATTTTTAATGCTGGCTGAATTCTTTTAGTTAGTGAGCAGCGCTGTTCTTTGACAAGACAACCCGATAAACGGGCAAACTTTAGGCATAGTGCCTCAATCTGCTCCCTCCAGCGTAACCTGTAATCTATAGTCACCCCTAGGTAGGTCATTACCCCTACTTGTTCCAAGGTTGTACCGTTCATGGTCACATTACCCCTTAACGGATTATGTTTGGTCAAGACCATAAATTTAGTTTTCGAGACGTTGATTTCTAGATCGTTTATACTACAGAACTCCACAAATTTATTAATAGCAGTCTGGAGGCCCACCTGTGTTTTTGCCAAAATTAAGGTGTCGTCTGCAAAAATTAAAAGTGGGAACTTAGTCCCACCCAAAACTGGGGCATCTGTTGGTGTGGTGGAAAGAAACTGTATTACCTGGTTAATGAAGAGTAGAAACAGGGATGGTGCCAGGACACACCCCTGTCAGACTCCTCGGGTCACAGGGAAGGATTCTGTCACCTGGCCCTGGCTACCCCATCTCACTCTGGCAAAGTTTTGTTCATGTAACCTAATTGTTAACTCAAGAAGTTCAGGAGGCATTCCCATTTTGCTTAGGGCTACCCACATCTTTTCTCTAGGGACCAGATCAAACGCAGATTTAAGATCTACGAACGCTGCGTATATTGTACCTTCTCCTAAGTGCACTGTCTTCCAATATATCATAATGAATCTTAGCACCTGGTCGATAGTGCTTATACTGGCCCTAAAGCCTGCCTGTAGAGGGGACAAGATGTTATCTTCCCTCATCCAAAAACTCAATTCTTCCCAGCAACATTCTAGCTATTACCTTTTGAAGGGCGTCAATAAGGCTAATAGGGCGATAATTCGCCGAATTAGACTTATCCCCTTTTTTATGTACGGGGAGAATCTCAGCCCCTTTCCAGGAGTCTGGGATTCCCGCTCCTCTAGCGATGGCATTGGCTAGGATGGTAATGTAAGAAACCCAATTGACCATATCGTACTTAAAGATATCTGCTGGGACACAGTCCCTACCGAGTGCTTTACCAAATTTGACCTGTTTTAATGCATTCTCTGTCTCAGATTCAGAAAAAACTATACTCCCGCAGCAGTTAACTATCGGGGAGAGGGACAGGTTACCCACCCCTATGGTATGGCTACCTGATGGCATGCTACTGAACTGGTTCGAGAAATACTCGACCCAGGTCTCGGCTGGAACATGGTTAGCCGGGGTTTGCGAAGCACTTGACCCACCCCATTTGACTACCTGCCAAAATTTGAGCTGGTTGGCAGACAAGCTGGCCTCATAGAGATCTAGCCAGCGTTGATCGTCCCATGCTGTCTTGGCTTGTTTTAGGACTTTCCTATAGTTTAACCTCTTTGCTTTAATAACCGTGGTTTCCCTTGTTTTAATAGCAGCTATCAAGGAGCTATGAGCCTTCCGGCATTTCGTGTCATAACATTTAGCTCCAAGGGGGTTCTTACTGGTTTGTTTCAAGTCACCCTTATTTGAAAAGAAGGTTTTGAGGGTTGCAAATAGGGACTCATGGATTATGCCAATTTGCTCCAATGAGCCCATGGAATCCAGCAAAGACTTCACCTTTTTGGTTGCTACTGATACTTCAAGTGAAATTTTTACTAGGACACCAGGATCTTCCAGAACCCTGCTCCAGCGTACCCTACGACAGTCATTTGTAAGGACTGCTCCCGCTGTGGTGTAGTTTGTTACGCTGTTTCTAAACAAACCTCCTTCATCTTTCAAATTTATTGATAGAGGATTATGGTCACTTTCTGGTCTAACAATTATTTCCATGTCCTCTAAGAGACTCCAAAACTCCATTTAAATTAGAAAGTAGTCTATCCGACTTGTACTGTAACCATTTTCAAAAGTGGCATTACCTGCCAAATCGGACCTAGACCTCCCATTTGCTGCCCTTAAGTTCCACTCCAGACATATTCCAAGCCACTGCAAAGCGGCCTCGGTTACCTTTTTGACTGGTGGTATGGTTAAGCTGGGGATGTTCCATAACTGATCAACTTCGCCATAGCACCCATCTTCCAATGTCAACAATGGTTCGAATGTACAATTGAGATCTCCCAACACTGTTACACACTTATCACTACCAATGTCATTCAATAGGAGAGCAAGATCCCTGATAATTCCAGGGCTCTTCCCTCCTGGTCGTCCCCTTGCGTATATATTAATTAAATATAAATCCCGGGTGTTTGTCTTACTAAGTTTTAATCCTTGAAGATCATCATTAACAAGAGATAACTCATGGGTCCTAAAACTCAAGGATTGTCGAATCCAAATAACAAGCCCCCCAGACGGGCGTCCCTTTTGACCTTTGTGCGCTGGTTTAAAAAAGTTCAAATAACCCAAGCAAAATAATGCATCAATTGACCAGCTCTCCTGAAAAACAACAATATCATATTGCTCTACAAAGGCCCCCCAATCATTCCCGTCCATTTTCCCCTTCAACCCCGCAATATTCCATGACAATATCCTAAGAGAGTTCGCGGGATCAGCTGGTGCTTTAACAGGTAGATCGACAACCCCCCCACTTCTGATGATTGGTATAAGGGTACTCCTTGGACATTCGTCCACCACTCTTGTATCGATGGGACCATTTCTCAATTGATCCTCCAGAGTACCTTCTACATTAATTCCCGGTAAATCAATACCGCTGTCTGACACCTGTGTACAAGAGGAATGGAGGGGTATAGCACAATTGGGCAGACAAGACTCCCTGGAGCTTTTGTTCACCAACCCACTAGTGAGTCAGTCCACCCCATCCAACCTACTTAATGGTGCAAACCGATTTGAAAGGTGGGGCAGAAACATTGGATGTATAGCCACCTCAGAGAGATATCTGTCTCTAAGAGCTGTTACTTTGGTGGGAGAGATTACGACGAGGAGCAAAATTAAGTTTAGGGTAAAAATAATATAGGGACAGAGTTTGAACGTCACCCATTCTACCAAATCTCGGTTCTCTGCAAATAAGTTCTGCTACCCAAGGCTCCCTAAAACTAATGACAACACAATCCCCCTCGAGATCTTTTTTACTATATCCCACCCAATCCACCCTCCTAACATTAAGGATTGCTGCTTTGGAAGATGGTGGGAGTGGTCGGTTCTTGTTTAACCAAAAGTTAACTTTATTAAATAATTCTCTGTATGTTTCCGTCTTTCCCTCTTCCAGAGGGGCCACTCCAGTTAGGATTGTAGTATATGGTAGTGATTCTGGGGGAAGATCCACACACTGTTTTTTCACTGGCACAATTTTCTTAATCTGGTTGTTTTGGACTAATGGGCGGGATGGTTTGGATAATCCTCTGGGGGTAGGCTGGAGATTATTAACTAGAGCAGACTTACGTGGTATACTAACTGCAGGGGTCTGTTTGTTTTTATCATTAGTGGATTTCCGCTCTGGGGCACTAGATGAAGAAGATACAGGTTTAGCCATTTTCCCCATGTCCCCATTACTCGAAGGTTTTTGCTGTGGATACATTAGTTCGGGCCCCCTAGGGGCTATGCATTGTAATAGCTTGTTAGAAATGCCCACATTGTCTCTTACTAATGTTTCCATGAGATCCATTTTATCAATTAAAAGCCTTGTCCGTTCAAAAAGGGGCAGAAGAAGGGATTTAATCAATAGCTCAATTTTAACTAAAACAAATACCTTCTGCATCATTATCTAGGATTGTGTAGTTTCCAGGAGGATTTAAAAGCCTGGCTGTAGTAGTGGATTGAGAGGGGGCTATAGTGTTACTTCCTAAAACTTTTTTGTTACCCTCCTTATATGTAGAATCCTCCCGTTTCCTTTTGCTCGATTTATGTATGGGCGTGTTCTCCAAAGATAGAGAACTGGAATTATAGTCTAAACCTTGGGCAATGCTGGTGGAGGCCAGATGTTCGGTCTCGATATATTCTAGATTGCGGTAAAGGGAACTACCTTCCGATGTATGATCTAGGTAAATATCATTTGAGCCCTCCACCAACTCCGCCTCTTGACTAACAGGCACAGGGTCCAAATCTATGACATTAGAAGCGATATCTGGTATTTGTGTTAAGGGGACCGGGGAAACTGCATCACGGATTTTCCCTAGTGATGAACGCTTACCCGTGACCAAGTCCAGCGATAAGCGCTTTTCAGCAAGTGCAATTTCCTTTTCAAGGATGCAAGTGGTACGTTTAAAAAATTGGTCTATAGTGCCTGTAAAAACTCCATTTGAAGTGGAAACCTGCACTTGTCTCACTTTACCAGAATGAAGGGACATTTTGTTGGAAATGTGTAAACACACCCTGTTAGTAGGCACAGAAATAGAACAGTATAAAATGGCTAATAGGCCCTGTTAACACGTTAACTTCCTGAACCAATCACCTAGGTAAAAACGAAGGGGGGATAGCCCGTCCCGGCCTCAGTCGGCCTCGGACGGCTGCAGACGGCCCCGCCCTTGTCCCGGGCTTCTCCCAGTCGCTCCCGCGCAGCGGGAATGGGGAAACTAATTAATAGGCCTGTGGATAGTGGGGAGGAGCAGGCAGGGAGAGCGGCCCAGGTGCTGTGAATCCGGGCTGGCGGGCGCTCCTGGGAATGGTAGTCCCAGTCCCGCGCTCGCACTCGCTCGCAGCCCCGCTTGACCAGCACACCTCCTCCCAGGGTCTCAGGCAAGGTCCGCAAATAGCAGCAAAGAACCCCACACGAAGCGGGACCCGCAAAGCGGGTTCCGCGAGAGGTAGGATGAACAACAAGTCACACAATCCCAGCGTTGACTGAAGGTTACAGCAAAGCGTCCACAGCAACATCACTTGTACATTGGGCGAGGCATGGAGTACAGATATTGAGATGTCAAAGACGGCTAACAACACAAATGTAATAAGCCCCCCCTTTGCTCTCCCTGACAAGGATGGAATTGCTGGAACAAAGAGGGTTTTATAACCACCCAGGTGATAATTGTTCCCAGTTGCCCAAGTTCCCTGGAGACAAATCACGTCAAAACTATTGACGAGGGCCAACCACCCAGGGGTTTCTATCTTACTTGCCAGACCCGCGTTGTTCCAGGAAAGGAACTTACACCCTCCATTCTTACTTGATGCCAGTTCCGGGGTGGGATATTCGCCTGTGGTGCAAAGACCATGGGATCCAAAGGGCCCGCACAGCGTCAGTCGTATTCTTCCAACGAGCTCAATGAGGTAAACCTATTGGCAGTGCTTACCCCTAAAGTCCCCTCCGTGCAGCCCCCATAAACTCCATCAGGTTCGGGACCTAAATTAAAATTACTGGGTTGGTAAAAGAAACCCAACAGGAGTGCCAAAATTGCAGAATTTCAACCCCTGTACTCGGACTGCGCTACTAAACTTAAAATGTGGTTTACAAAAAAATGAGGCATTAAAGTTAACAATAACACAGTCCCCTTGCCAACATTTGTTGTTGCCACCAACTCACCTAGTCCGAAGCACCATAAGAATTTGGTTTTCCACCCTAAGACCAGTAGAAATATTAGAACTGAGCCAGTGCACCATCTTGTCCTTTAGCTGGTAAGTCTTCCTTAGACCCGGGTTCAAGATGCGGTACGTTAGCCACCTTGCATGTCCGCCTAATAATGCATGCCGCCAACAGTGACACTCTGGGGTTGACGAGGTGGAGAAGAGACAAAGTTCCGAATGTAAGCTTCCCTACGGATGTTTGAGCGATCAGGTGGCCTGATCCTGGTTGGTACTGTGGTGACAGCTGCCACAAGGTTTGGCTGCTGTGCAGCATAGACACCACTGCGACTCCTGCCCCGAAGCCACTGCCGCTCAATATAGGGATGGCAATCAAAGACGAAGGCCTTACAGGGGGAGACTTGTGGTAGAAGAAGCATGGTACCTTTGCAGGGAGGATGAAAGTTCAATGAGAGTCTTTTCCAGTAAGTCAAGGTGATGTAAAATAGGGTGCAATTTGATGTCCAGAACTGACGATAAAACAACTTGGAGCGTGTCTAGCAAAGTTGCATCCAGGTTGGGTGTTACTGTGTGTGCTGCTGGGGTTGACTGAGGTCCAGTCTTCTTACTATGTTTGCATGCCCCCCCCCCCCCACCTGAAGGGTGCTTCCTCTTTGCACCTCCTGCACTCAGGCCATTGCCAGGAAGCTTTCCCGGTCCTGGTCCAGACTCAGAAGCTGAAACTAGACTGGCATGAGAGCGCTGCGTCTGGGGATAACTATCGGGGAGAGAGGAACAATACCACATGCATGAGCTGGAGACAGGTCAACCAGATCTACTGGAAAAGACTGAGGCTGAGTGAGAGCGTCAACCTGTGGGGTGGATGGGGAGATCAATGCAGGACAGTGAGCAGGTGAACGAGATAGTTGTCTGACAGCCAGTTCAATCTCCTTGTCCAGGACCCCTGATGCGCGCTGGAAAAAATGCGTCCATGGTGCTACCAATGAGTGAAGGCTCTTTGCTTGTAGGCCCTGCCACTACCCTGCGCCTACCCATTGTTAGTGTACTTGGTCTTATGACAACGTGGGTTAAGGCGCTCAAGTCAGTAATACACCCAACACACATAAATATCAGATGTTCAGCTTGGAAACGATGAAATAGTTCAATCCACAGGCGGAAGTGCAAATATCCAGGCTGACTTAACCCAAACAAATGCTTCGGGAGACTAGCTCCTTAGCCAATGGGAAACTAGTACACCAGCCAAAAAGTTAGTGCTTGAGTAAGGAATAGCAGTGGGGATGGTAGTAAAAAAGGAGTTTGCTCGCTACCTGAGCGTCCACGACTTTTGTGGAAAAAGAAACTTGACTTGAAGAAAGGCGGGAGGTGGATAATCCTGCTAAACAAAGATCTAGAAAAATAAACAAAGAACAAGGCCAAGAGGGTGGGCCTGGCCTCTTCCGGTCTCGGACAGGCGCGTGTCCCGCGCTTCAGGAGCCCGTGGGAGAATATGAAGCGCCTCCTGGCGCTGCGATGACGTCTGCGGCAACTAGCCGCAAAGGAGGGTGGAAACTGATGTCCTGGTGGCAGCCAAACCACAAAGTGAACAAGTGAGCAATACGGGCGTCCCATCAGTCAAGTTTGGAGTTGCCTTATTACATTTTATAAGTGTAATTTTCAAATGGGAAGAAATAAACAGTTCAAGTTTGGTGTCTCTGGAATCCAATTTAAAATCCTAACTTATAGTGAAGGAGGAATTTAAATTATTATTCAGAAAATCCCACTTTTTAGAAAGTTGCCATTTTCTTGCCTTTGCCATTTGGTGCCTGCAGCCTGTCTCTGATCACATGACTGGGTGTAGTTGGCAGTTCGTCTTTGTGTATTCCTCCCAGATAGTCACACACAATGGGGGCTTAGGTGTGACTGGATGGGCCATCATTGACAGGAGGGAGGGAGGAGCTGGGCCCAGCCTCAATTACACCTAAATAGGTTGTGTTCTGTCACCACACAAAGGGCTCCATACCCCCTGTAGTTAGTTTGGAGCAGGGGACAGAAAGACAGGGCATTTTTGCACTTCAAAAGCATACCTCTAGAAGCTTCTCCCCACTTCAAAGGCACAACTGTGTATAAAAGTAGAACCTCAGACACCAACTCTTCAGTACACTTCTGGACCTGCTGATACTGTGTCAGGATGAAGGACTGCTGTGCTGCTACAAAGACTGCCACTCTGCTGTACTGCTGCTCTAAAGGAACTACAGCCCTGCTGTGCTGATCTGCTGCCTTCTTGCCTGGGGAAGAAGAACTGGACCTGCAACTACATCGTGAACCAAGGACCCCCGAGTGACTCACAGGGCTAGTTTGCTTGCCTCCTAACTTGAGCCCAAAGACATAAAAGGCTCGCCAACAGCTCCTGGACCTGTCTGCAGCAAGTTCCCGACCCCCAATTGGTACCTCCCAGGTCCTTGACCCTTGATGTGGCTCTTGAAAGCATGTTTTTGGGCTCTTCGCGACTGCTAACAGGCCTGTTCGCAAATCAGTGCGAGCTGCCACCGGCCTGTCTCTTTGCACAGCAGCATCAACAACCCACGGGGGACCACCAGTGCGATGTTCCAGCCTGCCCATCTGAGACTACCAGTCTGCTCTTCACACCCTGTCAAATGCCACCGATGCTCTCCTTGCTCTCCGCAACCCTCTCCATCGCAAATGGGGCTCTTGGCACAAAACTTGAGAGGGTAGAACTTCCGTGGGACTAATCTGGGACTGCATCTCCATCGTGTTTGGCCTAAACTTTTGACTTTGCCCCAGTCCAGCGCGAACAGACAGCCGCAGTTAACGTTTTATGCTTTTAGGTGCTATTTTACAGTTTATTATTTAAAAATATATAACCCTCGTTCTACTGATTGGATAGTTGTCATTTTGGTCATTTAATTTATTAAATTAAAAGCTCTGGGGGGCGGAGCTAGCCGTGGAGCAGAATGGCCGCACTGTAAACGAGCTCCTCTACGGGTTCGCCTAAACCATCCCAATCCTGCACCGAAAATGCGGACATCGCACTGAAATCACAGCCACCTACCTGACCGACAAACTGCCAACACTCGGCGAAGGTGAAACGCAGATTGTGAGGCCGCGCTAGACATCAAGAGACCCGGAAACCTGCCGCGGCCTAGCAAGTGAACGACGCGAACGAAGCACCGGCCTGGGGTGAAAGCTCCGTCCGAGACGCGGGGCATGCAGCTCGGCCGTGGGAAGCCCCGCCCACCGCGCTGGTCCGAAAGGTGTCTAGGGCGCCAGCGGCGAGTTCGAGCCCCGATCAAATGAACGGACATCCACACTAGCACACCCCAAACACGGCCAGTTCCGGAAATAAAAGGTAAATCTGAGAGCCGTGGTGAATTGGACACCAGTGAACTCTGGGAGCCAGGTGAGGCCGCGACGCGCGGGCATTAACTTCAAAGAGCCTAGGTTTGCAGTCCCGCGGAAGGCGTTAGCACAGAGCAAGATGATTCTAACTGCGCCCCAATAAATATGCGCTTTAGGCTACGGGACTGCCGTTAATTATACACTATACGGCGAGCAGCGGAGGGAAGTGCAGGAACACTGGCGGTCGGGTCGGACCTACAGCAGGCGAAGCGCTGGATGACGGCGGTGCCGCCACGTCTGAAGGAACATATCTCAGTGCAGTAAATCAGGAGGCCGACTGACACCAAGCGCGGCAGCTGGCGCGAGGGCCCGACAACGGATATCAGTAGTGCACGTGGCACGATAGAGACCTGCCAGAGAGTGTGAGGACTCACTGGCCTCCGTTACCTGACTGCTGTAGGTAGAATAGATTAATTACATACTGTGGGAACCACGTGGAGCCATAATCGTCACCAACACACGCCGCCAGAAGCCTGGGGACAAGAGGTGGGTTTCCGACCCGTGGGGACACGCCGAGGGCCGTCAGCCGGTCATCATCACGAAGGCCTGAAGCACACAGCGCATACACAGACAATATAGCACCGAGCCCAGGTGTTGAGAGTCCTCTGCAACGATTTCGGAGACGAACCAGGATGGGCAACAGGACAGAAATCAGCCGAAACTTAATTTTGACCAACCCAAGAAGGTACAGGAACAAAATGGCGACGATACCCCGGCGGACCCACAGGTGCAGCAGGCTGCAGGAGGCCTCACGACAGATAGTATACAGGCCATGTTTCTCACGATCCAAACCGCGCTAACAAACATCGATGGGAAAATAGATAGCCTCACACATAGAGTGGACCGAATGTCTGAGAGGATGGACAGGCACACTGAGCGGCTAGACATGGCAGAACGTAGGATTTCTGATGTCGAAGACACGAACAATCAAATCACTACCAGACAATCGGGAGTGGACAGACAGCTTGCCGCGCTAACTGCAAAGACGGAGGATTTGGAAGCTCGGTCTCGGCGGAGCAACATTCGCATCATGGGAGTTGCGGAAACCACAAACACGGGCCCCATGGAAAAGTACGTGGAACAGCTACTGATATCGTTGCTAGGGAGAGAGACGCTCTCCGAAGTCTTCCTCGTCGAGAGGGCCCACAGATCCCTCGCCCCGAAACCACCAGTGGGTACCAGACCGAGACCCATTATAGCGAAGCTACTAAACTACCGCGACCGGGATGAAGCACTCCGGAAAGCCCGCGAAATAGGTATGCTGCGGCATGAGGGTTCAGACATAGCGCTATACCCGGACTTCACTCAATCTGTCCAAGAGGCACGGAAAAAATACCCACAGGCAAAGCAGAAACTACGGGACCTCCAGATACCATATGCCATGCTCTATCCCGCCAGACTAAAGATCACCGACGACGGCTAGGTAAAGATATTTAATGATCCTAAAGAAGCTTTAAAATACTTGCAACTGAAGAAGCAGAGAGGCGAACGCAGACGATCACCAAGGGACAGACAACAAGATCAGGCACAAATGTCTGACGTGGAATGAGAGACATATTGGCCCAAGCTGTGGATACCCTAGGACAGTACTGCTGTGGACTTGAACACACCTCACCCGACACTATTGACATTGAAACGCTCTGCTGCTGCCCAAATAGCTGGAAAGTAAACAGGCACAGATGTGCGTGGGTTCCGCAGCTGAGACATACACATGCGTGGAGAATTCTGAGACAAGGACTGGCGGCTCAGATAAGTTGTAGCCTATAGACATAATGCATAGATTTCCGTATTTACTATTGAAGTAACTGAATGTTTATGATCAGATATACCTGTTGTGTATAAAACACGAGTTAAGCTTGAGAGCCATTTCGGTTTGATGTTCGCACAATTGGTGCACTACCATATTGTAAAAAAATGGCCACCCCTCTGGTCACCTGAGCTGAGGGAGATCGGTCCTGGCTAATTCCGCCCACCAGTGTACACCACACCTGTTTGAAAAAAGGGGAGTTGTTTTTTAGCGCTATGCATGCACAGGAACAGGATATGATAGCGCTGGGGGGTATGTCTTCGTCGGGGAGATTACGACGAAGTGGGAGGGGGAGGGAGGGGGGGCTCAAGGCAGAAAATCACCTGGTAGCAGATGAACAAAATATTAATTGTTTGCAGGATAGACTGGAAATGAGATCAATGAGATGTACATGCATGACTAACTGTACTAAGAGGCAACATGGTGGACGGGACACGACAGGTTAGGACACTCACCCTCATGTCCTGGAATGTGAGGGGCCTACAAGATCTGCGAAAAATTAGGAAAGTATTAGCCTACCTAGATAGGCATAGAGTAGACATTGCATGTTTTCAGGAAACACATATCGCACCCCAGAGAGAATGCAGGATTGGGTACCGATGGGCACAGTTCAAGGTTATGTCCTCTTACTCGAACTACGCGCGGGGAGTGCTAATACTGATTAAACGTATTGTCCCATTTACTCTTCATGATACGGTGACGGACGATCAGGGGAGGTACATACTACTAAGAGGGAATTTTGGAGGTACGGACATTACACTTATCACGACTTATGGACCTAATACGGACGACCCACTCTTCTGTGAAGAAATCTGGTCCAAGCTCCGAGATACACAGCCAACAGCAGTCATATGGGGCGGAGACTTTAACACATGCCTAGATCCACTGTTAGATAAGGCCTCAGGAGAAGACAGACATGGTAGACGTGCGGCCCAAATTATAGTCAACGGCATGCAGGACTGGGACATGTTAGACATATGGCGACAAAGACATCCGGGTAAACGGGAGGGCACATGCACATCGCTGACTCACCACACATGGTCGAGAATAGATTACTGGCTAACCACGAGGGAAGTGAGCACTTGGACCACATCAGTAGAACACCTGCCAAAGACGCTATCAGACCACTCCCCGGTGCGTTTAGTGCTGGAGACTCCAACTCACACCCCGAGACAGTTCACATGGAGGCTCAGACCAGAAGTACTAAAAGAACAGGTATTCAGGGAAGAGCTGAGACAAACAACAGAGGACTTCTTCCAACTTAATGTTGGGTCAGTGGAGAGTCAAAGGACAGTATGGGAGGCCTTTAAAGTCACCATAAGGGGACACTGCATTGGCAAACATGCCGGGATTCTCAGAGATATCAGGCAACAACTGTCAATGACGGAACGCGACATCCAGATGTTAGAAATAGAATATGCCAACACACTGCAGGACTCCATTTTGGCAGACATTAGGAAGAAAATAGGCATATACCACGAATATGCTGACACCGAAATAAAATACCTATCCAAAAGATATAGAGCCAGAGCATATGGGGAGGGGGGGCGACCGGGAAGGGTGCTGTCGCAAAAAATCAAAGATCTGCTCATTCCACAGCTGGCTCTTATGCTCGAGGAGGCATATGAGGAGGAGGCCCTTCCACCGACACTACGGGAGGCACTGCTGATAGCGCTTCCAAAGCCGGGCAAAGATCCTACCTTATGCGAATCGTATCGCCCATTATCACTTATTAACATAGATGTAAAAATAGTGGCAAAAATTCTAGCAAACAGAATACAACCACTGCTAAAACTCCTTGTGCTCCCGGACCAGGTGGGCTTTATACCCACGAGATCCACAACCCAAAATATCAGAGCCATATTCACGATGTATCACAGCCTGCACCCAGGGATACCGGCGGCGGCCGCGTTACTGGACGCAGTGAAAGCTTTCGACTCTGTGGAATGGGATTTTATGATGACTGTTCTACAGAGGATGGGGTTCCCACCAGCCTTTCTAAAATGAATTGCGTTACTATATGACGAACCTAAGGCAAGAGTGCGAATCAACGGCCACACCTCACAACCATTCAGGATAAGCCGCGATACAAGGCAGGGATGCCCTCTGTCGCCTATCTTATTTGCACTCACGCTGGAGCCGCTGGCCTGTAAAATGAGACAAAATCACCCAGAAACGGCACAGCAATTTAATCTCCGTCCGGTGATCATATCCCTCTACGCGGACGACATGGTCCTGTACACTAGGGATCCGGATAAGAACCTAAACACACTGATTCGAGAATATATCAAATTTGAGCAATATTCAGGCCTAAGTATAAACTGGGACAAATCAGTTGTGATCCCTCTGACGGCAGAAACCCCGGAGCTGCACTTAAAGTACCCACTGAAGTGGAGTACTGAGCCGGTAAAATACCTGGGAATATGGGTACACCGAGACCCAGGGATGGTGATAAGGGCAAACTACGGAACAGCAGTGAGTAAAATGGAAGACCACATTGAAAAATGGATTACACTGCAGTTATCAATGGCGGATAGTATCGCTTTACAAAAAATGGTAATATTGCCACGATTTCTGTACCTCTTCTGGAATGTTCCAATTTGGCTTCCACAGGCTTTCTTTGCCAAAATACAAACACTGCTACAAAAGCTTACGTGGCGCGGGAAACAGCCCAGGGTGAGCTGGAAGGCTCTAACCAGACCATACCATCAAGGAGGCTTTGCAGCGCCTGACCTACAACTTTATTACTATTGCGTGCAGGCACACCATGCACACTACTGGACACAGCACCACTCACACATACCCCATATAGTGGTAGAAACGGATAGTGTCCACCCGAATAAATTGACACAATATATAGCAGACCCAGTGGAGAATTATCCAAATCATAATACATCCCGTGAAGTGCACGTCACGGGCCTGGCACACGCTAGCAAGACAAGCGCGCAAACTACCAATCTGTACAACTACGCTGATGACACCCAGATCGTGATCCAATTGGATGAGGGCCCGGGTGCGTTCGCTAGACTGCAAAACATCTTGAAGTACACAGCCAATTGGATGTCCAGGAACTCATTAAAGATCAACCCGGACAAGACCGAGGTATTGCCCATTACCATCGTGGGCAACCCATGGAGTGATCAATTTTGGCCAAGAGAACTAGGGCCACCTCCAGAACCTGCGGCCGTGGTCAAAAGCTTGGGCATCCAGGTGGATAGCAAGCTGTCCATGCAGAAACAAGTCATGGCTGTTGTAGGGATCTGTGTCGGCCTTCTCCGGCAACTTAGGAAAGTTTCCTCGTTGTTGTCTTTTTCCACCCTGAGGCGTGCGGTCTCTGCCACGATTTTAGCCAGGATGGATTATGGTAACTCGCTATACATAGGGTTGCTGCAAAAACTATTGAATAAGATGCAGGTTGTCATGAATGACGCTGCTAGGCTTATTTTTAAAAAGTCAAGGAATACACATGCATCCCCCCTTATGCGAGAACTGCACTGGTTGCCAGTGAAACAAAGGGTGATGTTTAAAGGGCTGTGTATTGTACACAAATCCCTCTATGGTAAGGCGCCGATCTACATGAAATCCCGCCTAATCACCTATAGTCCAGCTAGGGTGCTTCGATCTGCGGATGCCTTTCTTCTTACTCAAAAACGTTGTAGATTGGCCACGGTGGGCGGCCGTGCCTTTTCTTATACACTCCCAGCAGCTTGGAATAAGCTGCCAATGGAACTGCGGAAGGAAACCAATTTGTTGCCCTTCCGAAAGAAATTAAAAACAGTGCTTTTTCAACAAGAATGGGGTGATCGGTAATTTTATGACTAGCTGTTCTCCACTGTACTCGATGTTCGATCTTGACAAAGCGCTTAGAGACCTCTGGGTTATAACGCGCTATATAAATCAAATAAATAAAAATAAATAAAAATACGCCCCGGCGCTACCATTGGCGCACCACCCAAAACTGTCAGTCCCACAAGAACGGAATATGATGCAGATTTTAGAGGAGATGGGACTCACGACGCTAGGAGCACTATTCCCGCACAACACTTTCATCAATTACCAGAACCCATCTTTAAGTACAGATCAGACACCACTAAAGCAATTTGCATACTACAGACTACGGGCGGCACTAAGAGACTTATATGGTGACTTCCCAACCGAACCACTCCCATTGCAGGCGCTGCAAATACTGCTTACTGCGCCAACAAGGACGGCATTGGTAACAAAATTGTACACTTCATCACAAAACGAGCAACATACAGACACAGACAGGGCACTATCGCGCTGGGAGGCTGCGCATGGCTCCTCTATTTCTGAAGATTACAGCCGCACACAATTACATCTGCTTACGCCAAATTGTAACCTACGCATAATACATTTCAGATTCATACATCAGACATATTACACCCCAGACAAGTTCTATAGGCATACTGGCGGGAGGTGGTAGAGGCGTTAACGCAAATGCTGGCAGAACTAATACCGAACACACCACTAACGTGTCTCCTAGGAGCTTATAAACTTAAATCGCCTAGGCGACGTAGGTTGCGGGCAGTAGCGCTCTTACTAGCGAAAAGACACATTGCCATCAAATGGGGCAGTAGGCGCCCGCCACGGTTCAAAGACTGGTTATCAGACATGGCATACTGCAAAGAGACACTAGGAACATTTGAAGAAGAACTTCCACAGGCTGTAAGACCGAGAGACTTTTGGCAGCCCCTAATGGAGTACCTGCAGAGACAACCGAAATCACCCCTAAGAGACAATGAGGGGGATCCAGGTAGTGCAGGACCAACTACATCAGCAGAGACTCAGACTGTGGAATGCGTAAATGTATAATCACCATGTTATCAGGATACCATACTGTTACACTGCATGCCGGCTGCATGGACGTCAGGGTCTCTTTGCTGTACTATGGTCTACTTTATGCTACATATGTTGTAACGCTAATGATGTGTTGGTAACTTGGATAGTCCGCTGCATGCAGACATAATGGTGTAAAACAATGTAATTCTGCATTTGTGAGATAATGTTGTATGTGTTTATGTATCGCTATCAGGTGAGGTTTTTTCGCTGTTGTACTGTTTGAAGTGTTGCACAAATACTTTACACATTGTCTCTAAGTTAAGCCTGACTGCTCTGTGCCAAGTTACTGGGGGGGGGGATGAGCATAGGTTAATTTGGAGTTTGCTTAATCCTTACCCTGACTTGGATTGTGGTTGCTGCTTGGTCAGGTCTCAACCCCCGGTCCACCAGTAACCCAATTTCTGACATTGGTGATCAGCAGTGAGGCTAGCACTTGTGTTTGTGCAGTGCCATACAGTGATTTGGTGTACACTATCATCATATATCTAAGACCAATTTGAGTTTTAAATTCTCGTTGATTGGCCATTTTTTAAATTCATTTCTACTCTACCTGACTGACTGTGTGTGTGACCTCACCCGCAAAGATGGAGTTTAAACGTGTCAACCTGGAGGGTTACACTGTAGTTCAGCTCAAGGAGTTTTGCTTGGCGAGGGGACTGCCCACTAAAAGGAACGCCAAGAAGGGGGAGCTACAAACGGTCCTGAGGACATGAACAGAGGCCCACCAGGTGCCAGTCACAACAGATGTCCAGGAGGAAGAGGAGGATGAGTAAAAAGGATGAGTAAGGATCAGAGCAGGACCTAGGGGAGGGTCATGAATGCATCCTGTTGAGGAGGGGGTAACCTACTCTCAAAATTGGAGGCCCCCTGTGCAGGAAGCAGTATGTCCTCTTGCATCCTGTCCCCAGAGGAGTAGGCGGAAAGGAAGGCAGAGAGAGAGAGACTTTAAACTATAGATGGCCCAATTAAAAATGGAAGCGAGGAAACTGCCCATGGAGGAGAGGAAACGGGCCATGGAGCAGAATATCAATTTGGAGCATTGGCTCATGAAAGGAGCCATAAGAAGCTGGACATCAAGACCAGACAGGCAGAGTACAGAAGTGATGGTGGCCGCATTTCTACAGTGCCCTCTGGAGACAAGAGGGCCCATATTCCCAAAGGTTCGGTGCCTGGCGTTGTTGTGGGTGACAATATTGACACGTGGTTTTAGTCTTATGAGATTGGCTTACAGATTCATAACATCCCTGAGGAGGATTGGGGTGTTCGTCTGTCGAGGAATATCTCAAGTGAGAGGAGGGACATCATACTAGCCCTACAGAACGGAGACAGGATGAGCTATTCCCCCATGAACGAAGCCCTTGTCAGGAAGTATGGTCTGACCCCAGAGACGTACACAAAGAGTCAGAAATTGGCCCAACAGACCTGAGTGGATTGTGTGGATTCCTTTTGCAAGGCATTGAATGGCTCGGTGAAGGGCAGTGAAGTAAAGGATTATCAGGGGCTTTACAATTTGATTGCAAAGGAGCACATGTTCTGTCTTTGTTTTGCAGATTTGTACCAACACCTGATTGACAGTAAGGTCTCTGACCTCAGAGAGCTCTCTAACAAGGCAGGCCGCTGGGTCAGCACCAGGATCCACAAGAAAGTATCTGGGGAAGAGCAACAAGAGTGGGATAGGTACCCATCAGAAGAAGGAGGGGGGACACATATAAAAACAAGGAGTTCCCTAAATGGTCTCAAACTAGTTCCACAGGTCAGGACTCCCACCCTGAACTGAGAAAAAGAAGAGCTGGTTTCATGACAGTAACTCTTTAGGGAAGGCACACCCACAGTGCTATGATTGCCAATAGGAAGGGCACTTCAAGGCGGGATGCCAAGTGTCCCAAGCGGGATCAACCCCCCACCTGTGAGCAGTCACTGGGGTTGACTAGTGTAGTGCTTGGGGTGGAGAATATTCTAGTTAGTGGGGCAGCAGTGTAGATGTTACCCTAGTGTCCCTGGGTGACGAAGAGATGGTGCAGAGAACTCATATGTCCAGTAACAGTAGGAAATACAGGCACCATCAATGCGCAGAGGGTGGAGGCTCTGGGAGACAGTGGGGCCAGGATGACAATTGTCAGATGTCATCTGGTGACATCAGAGCATGTAGTCCTTGATGCATAGATAACCGGAAATCACCTCCTATACTCCCCTGCAATACCATTACCGAGAAATTCCTAGATACCCATCACGCAGGTCTCTGGTCAAACATACACTGTCCAAGTTTGGATTAGAAACAATTGGGACCTGTTCCCAAATGGACAGGTCTTCTTGCGTACAGAGGACAGTTGTTTTAAGGACGCCCCGTTGATGGACCAATTTGTTCTTCAGAGACTACAACGCACGCTCAGGGCATAAATTCCTTGCTATCCCCTTAAAGAACCTTCAGATTTTTCACCTTTGACGCTACTCATTAAAGACACTAATGGGATCATCTAATGTCCAAACTGTATGAATCAGCCATTGGCCTAATACCTGTGGGTGAAGCTGGGGTGCAAGCTGCATGGGAACGTGATGGGGATACCCACTCTCAAACTTCCATTGGCTCTACTGCATGCAAACATGTAAGGTATCAATAAATCACAGACATAAGTTATTGCATTTTACATTCTTATAGCACCTGTACATTACCCCTGTCAGAGTGCATCGTATGGATCCGTCTCGATCACACGTATGCCTCAAGTGCCACTCTCCGTCAGCAGATTTTGCACATATGACATGGACATGTGTGAAGCTGGTGAAATACTGGGGGGTAAGTCATTTTTTAAATGTCATGGCAGAAACACCTTACACTTACACCTGCCCCATTGATGGCTCAGGTGAGTTTGTACCCTATGTCCCAAAGTCTGTACGACGCATTGTGGCAATTGCACTGATGCTCGCTAGGAGAGAGTTGGCAATAAACTGGGGTAGTAAGCACCCGCCAACAGTCAAGGCATAGCTGCACATCTTGACATATTGTAACCTGAATAGCGACCTATACGAGTAGTTGGAGTC
Organism: Lissotriton helveticus; assembly: GCF_964261635.1. Taxonomy (NCBI): domain Eukaryota; kingdom Metazoa; phylum Chordata; class Amphibia; order Caudata; family Salamandridae; genus Lissotriton; species Lissotriton helveticus. The sequence continues at coordinate 1,491,994,416 of NC_136061.1, read as the reverse complement.
ACTGACATCCAGGCTACAAGACATATGGCAACCATTTGTTGCATATCTGCAGAGACTCAAGGACATTACGGAATCACAGACTGGTCAGGTCTGCACCCTCACAAGTAGCTGTGAAAGATACTAGTACAGTTTACACTGGATATTAGTGTCAACATCTGGCAGGAAATGTAGAAACTGGTATTTTGCGCCACAGTACTATATCAGAGTTAGTGGTTGTATGATGTTACATAAAAGTATGTGGAAATGTGATGCATGTAATGTAGTATACTACAATGTGTAGGAGGATGGATATCTGACTATGGTTACCCCAGATTTTTTGCCTTGTGTTTAGCTGGTTTTCGACTTAGTTGGCCTGGGATCCTGCTAATCAGGGCCCAAGGCTATCTGCTCTCTCTGTAAATTGCACTCCATGTACCCTAGGTACATAACTAATTGGATATTGAGTCACCTTATGAGCCCCTGTACAGTGTACTATAGGTACCCAGGGCATAGGTGCATCCAAGGCCTACCAGGGGCTGCAGCATATCTTTTGCCACCCCTGGCTGGCCATTCAAACTGACACAACTGGCTGATCACTCAGCTGGGGCAAGGTTGTGTAAGCACCCCTTGCTTAGATATAGTATACCTATGTCTAACCTTATAATCTGGACACATATGCACCTATAAGTCACTCCTAAGCAGGCCTTAACAATCCTGAAGGCAGAGTGCTTGGTTTTATGTGAGGTGGTGCTATAGCATGAGCTGAGCCTGTCTGAAGCTTTCGGAACCATGTCCTTATAGCTGTTCCAGGATATTGCCATACCATATACTCTTAAGTGCATTATGAATCTCGCGGTTAAATGCTATCTTTGATTTGGCTTTATCAAAACATGTTGTGTAAGGTGTCATACGCTTTGGAATACTACCCCCTCGCCAGTCCTGGCGACGTGGGTAGCATTCCACCCTTCTAGAGGGAGAAGACATGTTACTTTCCTTAATCCCGGTTAAAGTTAACCGGAGCCTCATCATCACAAAATGGATGCTGCTGCCACAGACACAAGTCTGGCCTCCTACTGCTGGAAGTAACTCCAGCAGGGGAAGCCTGGACAATAGGTTTCCTGTCACAGGGAGGTGCTAGCACCACCCCAGACAGGAGATAGTGGATTGGGGCAGGGAGGGCTGAATGAAAGGAGACACTGCCTGGGGCATACAAGGTGTCCCATGCATAGGCCAGTTCAAACCGGTGCTGGGGCACTCCAGCCCCAGCTCTGGCGTGAAACAGGGGAAAGGGGTGTAACCACCCCCTTCCTGGGTCCCACCCATAGGAGGGACAGCAGGTAATCCAGCCCCTAGATTTGGTATATAGGTAGGAGATGTGTCCTTAGACTTTAAATAATCCTGACTGAAACTCTGATACAAAACTCTAGACCCTTCGACATCCAACTCGACATAGAAGACTGAAGAATCTCCCTTGTGGTCAAGGCGTGACCACCCTGTGCAAGCAGGCACCATCAAGCGCTCAACGGTTTGCTTTGTTGTCGCTCCCGCCGGAGCTCAAACAACAGAGCCTGACAAGAACCAGACTTCCAGACATCCACAGCCTGATCCACAGCCACAGCAAAGCTGAAACCCATGGAGGCGACGAGAGACATGGGACCGGCAATCTTGGAAATCCAGCGAAACACTTTCCGTGCAACTTCTGAGGTACCCTCGAAGTTGTGCATTGGGGATTGAGAAGCCCCACCCTTGAGCATCCTTTGCACTGAAGATCAACTCTCCACACTCACCAAGTGCTGTCTGGGGCCCTTTTGCATTTTTCTGCTTGATGTGTCTGTCAGGTCACTTGTCCGTTGGCTAGTGGCCTCTGTGACAACGAAATCTTTGATTTACACTGCTAGTCTGGTTGCTTCAGACTGGCCCTCGCTCCCCTGAAAAGGAGCGGCCCATCAGACCTTGCTGGTCTGATTAAGAAGCGGTACAAAAGGGGGTGGTGATGGATGGAGCATCTGAATCAATCAAACACTCACACCCAGTCAAAAGATATGGGTTTAATCCATCACCGTTCTTTAGCCCACTCTGCCACCCTAGTTCAGACATGGCTATATGCAAATCAGTCTGACCCTGTGCCTCATGGGAACAGTCCAGCCCGAACTGCCAACCCATGTCTTCCCTGGATCGGAAACAAGCATCCGAGGACCGGTTTCTGGCATTCCAGCCGTCTTCAGCCCGGCTTGCTTGAATCCAGTGGCAAAGTGAGCAAGGGACTCACGTCTGAGCATACCCTGCCACACTTATGGCGGCCAAAAGCGGTACAAAAGGGGGTGGTGATGGATGGAGCATCTGAATCAATCAAACACTCACACCCAGTCAAAAGATCTGGGTTTAATCCATCACCGTTCTTTAGCCCACTCTGCCACCCCAGTTCAGACATGGCTATATGCAAATCAGTCTGACCCTGTGCCTCATGGGAACAGTCCAGCCCGAACTGCCAAGCCATATCTTCCCTGGACCGGAAACAAGCTTCCGAGGACCGCTTTCTGGCATTCCAGCCATCTTAAGCCCTGCTTGCTTGAATCCAGTGGCAAAGTGAGCAAGGGACTCACGTCTGAGCATACCCTGCCACACTTATGGCGGCAAAAAGCGGTACAAAAGGGGGTGGTGATGGATGGAGCTTCGGAATCCGGGCTGAAGACGGCTGGAATGCCAGAAACCGGTCCTCGGAAGCTTGTTTCCGGTCCAGGGAAGACATGGCTAGGCAGTTCGGGCTGGACTGTTCCCTTGAGGCACAGGGTCAGACTGATTTGCATATAGCCATGTCTGAACTGGGGTGGCGGAGTGGGCTAAAGAACGGTGATGGATTAAACCCAGATCTTTTGACTGGGTGTGAGTGTTTGATTGATTCAGATGCTCTGTCCATCACCACCCCCTTTTGCACCGCTTTTGGCCGCCATAAGTGTGGCAGGGTATGCTCAGACGTGAGTCCCTTGCTCACTTTGCCACTGGATTCAAGCAAGCCAGGCTGAAGACGGCTGGAATGCCAGAAACCGGTCCTCGGAAGCTTGTTTCCGGTCCAGGGAAGACATGGCTAGGCAGTTCGGGCTGGACTGTTCCCATGAGGCACAGGGTCAGACTGATTTGCATATAGCCATGTCTGAACTGGGGTGGCAGAGTGGGCTAAAGAACGGTGATGGATTAAACCCAGATCTTTTGACTGGGTGTGAGTGTTTGATTGATTCAGATGCTCCGTCCATCACCACCCCCTTTTGTACCGCTTTTGGCTGCCATAAGTGTGGCAGGGTATGCTCAGACGTGAGTCCCTTGCTCACTTTGCCACTGGATTCAAGCAAGCCGGGCTGAAGACGGCTGGAATGCCAGAAACCGGTCCTCGGAAGCTTGTTTCCGGTCCAGGGAAGACATGGCTAGGCAGTTTGGGCTGGACTGTTCCCATGAGGCACAGGGGCGGACTGATTTGCATATAGCCATGTCTGAACTGGGGTGGCAGAGTGGGCTAAAGAACGGTGATGGATTAAACCCAGATCTTTTGATTGGGTGTGAGTGTTTGATTGATTCAGATGCTCCGTCCATCACCACCCCCTTTTGTACCGCTTTTGGCCGCCATAAGTGTGGCAGGGTATGCTCAGACGTGAGTCCCTTGCTCACTTTGCCACTGGATTCAAGCAAGCCGGGCTGAAGACGGCTGGAATGCCAGAAACCGGTCCTTAGAAGCTTGTTTCCGGTCCAGGGAAGACATGGCTAGGCAGTTCGGGCTGGACTGTTCCCTTGAGGCACAGGGTCAGACTGATTTGCATATAGCCATGTCTGAACTGGGGTGGCGGAGTGGGCTAAAGAACGGTGATGGATTAAACCCAGATCTTTTGACTGGGTGTGAGTGTTTGATTGATTCAGATGCTCTGTCCATCACCACCCCCTTTTGCACCGCTTTTGGCCGCCATAAGTGTGGCAGGGTATGCTCAGACGTGAGTCCCTTGCTCACTTTGCCACTGGATTCAAGCAAGCCAGGCTGAAGACGGCTGGAATGCCAGAAACCGGTCCTCGGAAGCTTGTTTCCGGTCCAGGGAAGACATGGCTAGGCAGTTCGGGCTGGACTGTTCCCATGAGGCACAGGGTCAGACTGATTTGCATATAGCCATGTCTGAACTGGGGTGGCAGAGTGGGCTAAAGAACGGTGATGGATTAAACCCAGATCTTTTGACTGGGTGTGAGTGTTTGATTGATTCAGATGCTCCGTCCATCACCACCCCCTTTTGTACCGCTTTTGGCTGCCATAAGTGTGGCAGGGTATGCTCAGATGTGAGTCCCTTGCTACTTTGCCACTGGATTCAAGCAAGCCGGGCTGAAGACGGCTGGAATGCCAGAAACCGGTCCTCGGAAGCTTGTTTCCGGTCCAGGGAAGACATGGCTAGGCAGTTTGGGCTGGACTGTTCCCATGAGGCACAGGGGCGGACTGATTTGCATATAGCCATGTCTGAACTGGGGTGGCAGAGTGGGCTAAAGAACGGTGATGGATTAAACCCAGATCTTTTGATTGGGTGTGAGTGTTTGATTGATTCAGATGCTCCGTCCATCACCACCCCCTTTTGTACCGCTTTTGGCCGCCATAAGTGTGGCAGGGTATGCTCAGACGTGAGTCCCTTGCTCACTTTGCCACTGGATTCAAGCAAGCCGGGCTGAAGACGGCTGGAATGCCAGAAACCGGTCCTCGGAAGCTTGTTTCCGGTCCAGGGAAGACATGGCTAGGCAGTTCGGGCTGGACTGTTCCCATGAGGCACAGGGTCAGACTGATTTGCATATAGCCATGTCTGAACTGGGGTGGCAGAGTGGGCTAAAGAACGGTGATGTATTAAACCCAGATCTTTTGACTGGGTGTGAGTGTTTGATTGATTCAGATGCTCCGTCCATCACCACCCCCTTTTGTACCGCTTTTGGCCGCCATAAGTGTGGCAGGGTATGCTCAGACGTGAGTCCCTTGCTCACTTTGCAACTGGATTCAAGCAAGCCGGGCTGAAGACGGCTGGAATGCCAGAAACCGGTCCTCGGAAGCTTGTTTCCGGTCCAGGGAAGACATGGCTAGGCAGTTCAGGCTGGACTGTTCCCATGAGGCACAGGGTCAGACTGATTTGCATATAGCCATGTCTGAACTGGGGTGGCAGAGTGGGCTAAAGACGGTGATGGATTAAACCCAGATCTTTTGACTGGGTGTGAGTGTTTGATTGATTCAGATGCTCCGTCCATCCCCACCCCCTTTTGTACCGCTTTTGGCCGCCATAAGTGTGGCAGGTTAGGCTCAGACGTGAGTCCCTTGCTCCCTTTGCCACTGGATTCAAGCAAGCCGGGCTGAAGACGGCTGGAATGCCAGAAACCGGTCCTCGGAAGCTTGTTTCCGGTCCAGGGAAGACATGGCTAGGCAGTTCGGGCTGGACTGTTCCCATGAGGCACAGGGTCAGACTGATTTGCATATAGCCATGTCTGAACTGGGGTGGCAGAGTGTGCTAAAGAACGGTGATGGATTAAACCCAGATCTTTTGACTGGGTGTGAGTGTTTGATTGATTCAGATGCTCCGTCCATCACCACCCCCTTTTGTACCGCTTTTGGCCGCCATAAGTGTGGCAGGGTATGCTCAGACGTGAGTCCCTTGCTCACTTTGCCACTGGATTCAAGCAAGCCGGGCTGAAGACGGCTGGAATGCCAGAAACCGGTCCTCGGAAGCTTGTTTCCGGTCCAGGGAAGACATGGCTAGGCAGTTCGGGCTGGACTGTTCCCATGAGGCACAGGGTCAGACTGATTTGCATATAGCCATGTCTGAACTGGGGTGGCAGAGTGGGCTAAAGAACGGTGATGGATTAAACCCAGATCTTTTGACTGGGTGTGAGTGTTTGATTGATTCAGATGCTCCGTCCATCACCACCCCCTTTTGTACCGCTTTTGGCCGCCATAAGTGTGGCAGGGTATGCTCAGACGTGAGTCCCTTGCTCACTTTGCCACTGGATTCAAGCAAGCCGGGCTGAAGACGGCTGGAATGCCAGAAACCGGTCCTCGGAAGCTTGTTTCCGGTCCAGGGAAGACATGGCTAGGCAGTTCGGGCTGGACTGTTCCCATGAGGCACAGGGTCAGACTGATTTGCATATAGCCATGTCTGAACTGGGGTGGCAGAGTGGGCTAAAGAACGGTGATGGATTGAACCCAGATCTTTTGACTGGGTGTGAGTGTTTGATTGATTCAGATGCGCCGTCCATCACCACCCCCTTTTGTACCGGGTCTGATTAAGAAGCCATCTTCGATTCCTGCATGGGTTGCATTTGCCAAGGCTTGTTGACTCCGATTTGAGAACTGACAACGCCGACAGCGAGAGCCTTTGTGGGACAGTCTGTATCCAGCTCCTGGTTGTCGTCGACACCTCCTGGTCCACGTGGCTGCAGAGACAAGCTTCACGACATCACCTGATTGCTCCCTGACATCGCCTGTTTCCTTCCTGGTCACTGGCTTGTGACCCAGACTCTGTCCCCTCTACTTTCAGGTACTCTACATCTTCGATCCACCCTTGGATGCAACCGGACTCTTCTTTCCTGGTCGCCTGCAGCATCTTTACTCCAAGGCTCCATAGACCTCCACAACGAAACCCGACACACTTTGGCACCTATGCACCCACTTCCTGTGGGTGAGGTAACGCGAGTACTGCGGTGCTCCTGTGTAGGTTTACACCTCTAGTGTCCTAGTTTCTAGTGGTTAAGTTTTAGTCTAGTCGGAAGACTCCCAAACCTTTAACTTTGTAACTTTTAGGCACCCATTGACTTCTATGTGTGCACGCGTGTGCATTTAGACACTGCACCCGCATCCAGTGGGCCTCCTGCTTCCTAACAGTTGTTAGTCCAGTGTAGCCCCAGCGATTCCCAAGGCCCTAGGCCTTACCATTGTTTGTGACGTGGTTCTTATACCACTATTTTTGTATATGGTTTAGCGGGCCACCAGGGCCTATCCATATTTGTGCAACTTTTGTATGTTATATTAAGTTCCTTGTTATACGCTTGTGCTTCTGTGCTCATAAAGAGTACAGGGGAATTATTTAGAAATAAATGCATATATATTTTGAATATATAACCTGTGTGGTGTCCTTTCATTTGGTATTCCAGGGATTGCATATGGTAAAACAGCTGGCTTCACATGCCCTCTTGAGTTTAGCCTAAGACTGCTTTTGTCCATGCTACCACTAGGATAGCTGGTCTATAAGGTTGACTTTACAACCATCACCATAAGGGTTGTTTGGACTGGTGCAAGGTGCTCACTAGAATAGTGAACATCATATACCAGGCCAACTTCTCACATAATGTACTTGTATGGTACTTCATTGCTCTTTTGAAATATTAAATACAGGTTTTTTTTAAGTTGTCACGGCTGACAACCATGAGAGTCACTATCAAGTGGCTCTAGTTCCCTTTCAGTTGGGGGAGGGGGGTCCTCAGGTTTCTTGAGGGTAGCTTTGAGTCTGCCCATGCCTGCGGATTGCTTGCTTGGAAATGATCTGAAGCACACCATCTGGAAAGAGGTGGCGGTCAGGTAACACCTGGAGATGTTAGAGCCTGAGTGAGCATGCCTGACCATATGGTCCATGGCAGCCGAGAGGGTATTCAGGAGGACCTGGTGCCTGGAAGAATAGCCCCGGCACCTGCCAAAAAGGTTGAAGGTCAAGGGGCGCAGAAAACTCACTCCTGAAACTCCCACAGTCAGGGAGGAGGCTGACCCTGAGGGGGACGCCCTGGAGCCTACAGAGTGGGATGTTGTCACCCTCAGGAACCAAGGAGATCGCACCAGGGATGAGTTCTGCCAGGCTCAGGGGGAATGCCTTATTTTGTGGGTGTACAGCAGCAGGTCAAGGCCCAGGCAGCTGGCAACTCCACTGGTGATCATCTGATTTACTGGGAAAAAGGTTCACGGTATAGTGAGCCTACGGTTACTGAGTCTGGTGCAACCCGTGTGTTGGTAGTCCCCGCTGCTACAGAACCTTCCGACTGGAGGTGACTCTTGTATCCCGGGCAGGTCATTTTTGGCAGAACAAGACCTTTGACAGGCTTGTCACCTACTTTTACTGGCCTCAAATGAGTAAGGCCTCAGATACATTCTGCAGAACCTGTCCTACCTGCCAAGCCAGAGGCAAGTCAGGAGGGAAGCACAAGGTTCCCCTGAAACCATTTCCTGTTGTTGGAACCCCCTTTGAAAGGGTGAGTATCAACATTATTGGGCCTCCAGGCCCCAAGATGCTATGGGCAACAGGTTAATCTTGGTCTTTGACCCGGTTAGCACACCCAGATAGCTGCGGTTGACTCTTTACACTTTTAGGTGCTATTTTAAAGTTTACTTTTAAAAATTCAGAACTCTGTTTCTACTGATTGGAGTTTTTTCATTTTGGTCCTGTTCTATTTATTAAATTAAGTTCTATTTTTCTAACCTGGTGTGGGATTTTTTTGTGTGGTGCTTGCACAAATACTTTACACATTGCCTTTAAGTTAAGGCTGACTGCTCTGTGCCAAGCTGTGCCAAGCTGCCAAGGGGTTCAGTACAGGTTAATTTGGGGTTTGCTTGTGCTTTATCCTGACTAGGATTGTAGTTGTTGCTTGACCAGGTCTCACAACCCAGTCAACCAGTAACCCAATTTATAACATCCTTCTTTAACAAAACACTATTTTCTGTTGTTCTATAAGAGCGAGGATATTTAGGTAAACTATAGTTCACTTCTTAATATCACACGAAAACAACGACACTCTTAAAGCTTCAAAGCGCATGATCACTCAGTGTTCATTGAAGGGGACTCCATGTGTGCCTCAGTAATCAAAGTCTCATTGAAAAAGAGATCAACGCCTTACTCAAGAAACCCAAGGCGGACCCCAAGGACCTCATGAACTTCTGACCCATCTCCCTGCTCCCGTTCCCGGCGAAGATCATCGAAAAGGCCGTCAACAAACAACTGATCAGCTTCCTCGAGGAGAACAGCATCCTGGACCCGTCCCAGTCCGGGTTCGCAACAACCACAGCACCAAAACTGCCCTCACCGCCGCCACCGATGACATCAGGACCCTGCTAGACAATGGAGAAACTGCGGCCCTCATCCTCCTGGACCTGTCAGCCGCCTTCGACACGGTCTGCCACCGCACACTACGAACACGCCTCTATGACACCGGAATCCAAGAGAAGGCCCTGGACTGGACCTCCTCCTTCCTCTCCGGCAGAACACAGAGCGTCCGCCTCCCCCCTTTCCGCTCTGAAGCCACCGAGATCATCTGCGGCGTACGCCAAGGCTCATCTCTCAGCTCAATGTTGTTCAACGTCTACATGGCACCACTTGCCCACATCGCACGATGGCACGACCTCAACATCATCACCTACGCCGACGAGACCCAGCTGATCCTATCCCTCACCAAGGACCCACACACCGCCAAAAGCAACCTCCACGAAGGAATGAAGGTTGTCGCCGACTGGATGTGGAACAGCCGACTGAAGCTGAACTCGGACAAGATGGAGGTCCTCATCCTCGGATCCACCCCCTCGGCCTGGGATGACTCCTGGTGGCCGACTGCACTAGGTAAACCCCCAACACCCTGCGAACACGCACGCAACCTAGGGGTCATCTTTGACTCCACCATCTCCATGACGAAGCAGGTCAACGCCGTCTCCTCCTCCTGCTTCAACATCCTCCGCATGCTTCGCAGGATCTTCAAGTGGATCACCACTGAAACAAGAAGGACAGTCACCCAGGCCCTCGTCAGCAGTAGACTGGACTACAGAAACGAACTCTATGCAGGAGCCCCGGCCAAACTCCTGAAACGGCTTCAACGCATCCAGAACGCCTCCGCACCCCTGATCCTCGACCTCCCTCGCCGCAGCCACATCACACCCCACCTGAGAAACCTGCACTGGCTCCCTGTCAACAAGAGGATAACCTTCAAACTCCTCACCCACGCACACAAGGCACTCCACACCACCGGACCAACGTACCTCAACATCAGACTCAGCCTCTACACCCCCACCTGCCAGCTCCGCTCCGCAGACCGCGCCCTCGCCACCGTCTCCCGCATCCGAAGAGTGACCGCCGCCGGCAGATCATTCTCCCACCTCACCGCCAAAACATGTAACTCCCTCCCAATTCGCCTGGGGCAGACCGAATACCTTCCGACCTTCAGAAGACTCCTCAAGACCTGGCTCTTCGAAGAGTAGCAGCCCCCCCCCCCCCAAGCGCCTTGAGACCCTCGCGGGTATGTAGTGCACTTTACAAATGCCATGATTGATTGATTGAAAGTCACGAAAAGGCCAGCCCTGGCTGTGTAGCATGGTGTCTATGAAACACCTTATGAAAGCAGAACTAAATATTCACACGTCAGGGGCGTGGGTTACTTGGTGAGATTCAAGGGGTGTGAGTCTCACATGTCCCTACTAAAAGAAGGGAAAAATCAACTCAGGCATAGCAGACTCTACGCTAGCCCCCCAGGACCCACCTACCAATCCAAGAAAGCATGTATTTGTATAGGGGGGGTCCACACCCCCGTTAAGTTATGCTGCTGACTTATGTAGTTCCGCCAACTGAGCCCGCAAGGCCTCCACACTGCACTAAAGCAAGATATAATTAAATTGACACACACGTGATACAGCAAGCTGGTGCATAATCGGAGTAAACTCCTCAAAGATTTTAGAGGGGAGGCAGTTTAACGTAGCCAGAGTAACCTGGACAAATGCAAAACACAAAATCAGTGGTAGATCTCAGAAGTAACACATATTATTAGAGAAGTGAAAAGTCCATACTATAAAAAATATTTGAAAATAACACCAGAATCATAAAAATTTGCATTCTCATTACATAATTGTTATTTTGGTTTGAACATACAACATACAAAGAAAACTCTTATACAAATAGCTTTAAACCGAAATAAATAGTAAACGCTTCACAAAAAAAACGAAATGAAATCTTTATCAGCCTATTCATCACTGTGAACAAATAAAAGGGATGAGCTGCTCAGTAAGTTTGCACTCAACTGAATACATTCTAGTTGTTAATGGGCGGCTAAAAATGACAAGATTTAATTTTATTTAACAATGATATTCTGTTACATCCAGATTTTGCCGCATCTATCTCTAAGAAGGAACTAAAGGAGAAATGTTTATCTTACAAGAAAGAGAATAGAGTAAGGCAATCTAGGACGCTACCAACGGTTGTTTTTTATCAAGAGCTTGATTTAAATAAAGGCTTCCAGTCTTATCTATCTGAGGTCACATTTAACTCACACCGATTTGTTTTAACGCGTCTTAGATTGGGTACCCTACATCATTTGGTGGCATTTCCTGTTATGAGAACTGGTTCAAATTCTGTATGCCCCTGTGATGGAATTTCAAGACAAAGCTGCCGTAATTTTTATTGTTCTGTAAATAATATTACTTTTTAAGGCTTTTTTATCTCAAACCAATTCTTTTAAAATTTAACGCTTGATCCGTAAATATTGCAATGAAATTAATTACGCGCCTGGAAAATTCAGATATCTGCTTTGCTGTTGCTATGTATATAATGAAATGTATTGATGCTAGGAAATCTATTATTGTTTGAATTGGTAATCAGTACATAGTCAAAACATATGAACTATGCATTCATCCTGCTGGTATATTTTTCCTTTTTAAAAGTCTTAATATTTATATTTGTATATAGTTGACTGTTTTAAACATTTCAATCAAAACATATTTAGGCCTTATACCCCCGAATTATATGTAGCATTTTTGCCCTTTATAGGCCAATTTATTGCACACGTAACTTAAGAAACTTTCGGGGGGGGACTCGGCTTGTACATATGTATCATACGTAAGTGAAATGTATTGGCTACTCTGTGTATAATTTTTTATAATTTTTTGTCAGCCATGATGTGTTGTTGTGATTAATAATTATTGTAACTTGCTGTTTTGTTTTTTGTTTGCGCTTACATGGATTGTTGTGACAACCCGAATAAAAGCTTTTGAAACGAAACAACACAAGATTTTAAATAAAATTATCCAAACCTACGCAAAGTGCATCGATTATAAAGCATGTTGTATTCCGTGATGCCGCACTCAATATACATGAACTTTCTATTTGCTCTAAATTAGGAAGTCCTGAAAAATCGGAGAAACAAAATAAAAGGAACAGCAGCTCAGAGAAAACACTCCCAAAGAATTTGATCAGAGATCAGCTAGGATCTACGGGCACACTACATGCATCCCTTCCTGCACCCAGTACCAGCTGGACATGACCTTTAGCCATGACCTGAGACTCTGAGCACGAGCTGTGGCTGTAGGGCCTGCTGGCTATCATCTTTGCCCAGGATGTGGCACTTGGACAAGCATTGTGCTCATTCTCAACGTCCCGGAGTCTGAATGCCACTGGGGGGTGTGGATATACAGAGTGGCATATTGTTGCATGCTGCTTTCATTTCTTCTCTGTCCTTCTTTAGTGTTTGTCATTACTTGATCAGAAGGCATCTATGATGTCACATAGTGTTCCAATTATATATGCTTGAAAGCAGGGACAGTTACATCTGAGGCTGAGCTGGAGTCCATCTGCTCCTGGTGGGGTTTCTATTATTGAATCTACTTTATTCTATTTTATCTACCTGACCAGAATCTTATCTTCAATAAACCTAATCTGTTTTATATACTGGACTTAAAGACTTCAATTTGTTACACACACGTTCACACCATTATGCCCTCTGCGCATTCAGAGTGTGAATTCCATGGTGTAACCTTTATTCACACTCATTACCGTACTGCCCGGCGGGCACCAGACATTCATTTACGCCATGGTTTATGACCAGGGGCTCACCTCAGAGTACTCACACTGTGTAGACTTCAACCAGCGGGTTTTGCTTTCTCACTTTCCAAGACTTTCTTCTTGGAATTACAGAAGAAAGTCAATGTTTGAGACGGTCGATGACCAATTTACACACAACTTCCTAAGACAAAGCAAATCTGGACATACACTGCTTCTGAGGAATCTGGTGCAGATTTGTCAATGGGGTGTAAATTTATAAGTAATACAAAGTCTGTTTTGTCAAGAGTTGCATGCAGTACCAGATTGTACCAGAACTAACTCTTATCAGGATAACGCATAATCCTTGGCTTCGACTCACATGCAGTACAAACTAGTACATGTGAAGAACCATGGTTTGGGAAGGGTTACAAGTACAGGAGATAGGTATGGTAATGCCTACATGCCAAGTATAGCAGAGAAGAAAAACAACCTTGAATAACGGTTCGTGAGTTTGAGGACCCTGTGGCACAAAGAGCTATTTTGCCTGACAAAGAGACACGTGTTGTCCCTTTGGAAATCGGCAGATGCATCTTTGCACAGGGTATGTGATCACCCTTCCCTCTTATTGGCTACACAGAAATTCATATTTCAGAACAGTTTATTTAACCCATTTGCCAATGTATCTCTAAACGTATGTATTTTCACATTTCTCAATAAATTGTTGAAAGGACTGAAATAGGAACAATAAATGGGGCTAGTTATCGCAAGCCAAGTAGACGTTAGTGTAGAAGGGCAAAAATGACTATTAAAGGTTTTGATTGGGCCTTTCTCTACACCGGTTTCCACAAAATGTTTAAATATCATTGTCAGCACATGTATATTTTTGGGAGGGCTGAATCGTGAAAAACGGCGAATATTATTACAAATCCAAATAGTACTTCAAAATGTAATTGCCACTGAACAATAAGTATGAAGATGTTATCACACAGTACGGCGCATTTTAATTTAAGCTGCTAAACCACCAAACAACACCATGCAGGCCTCTTGTGGTTGGTTACTTGTCCAGCTACTTAATACTATATATTAAAATATATATAAATATATATAAATAGCAATATAAAACTGTTAGAATGAAATTAATCAAAATATGGTTCATTTTTTTCTCTCTCATTCACAGTCGTGTGTTGTTACTGAGCATTTAAAGCTCACCATTATAGGATTCATAGCATGACGTGTCTGTAAAAGTACGTTCATGTCCAAATAACAACCGAGTCTCTCACTGCTCACGCTTGTTTGCTTGCTAAATTAATAGAATCTCTGAAGGTGCAAAAGTAATAAATCATTTCAAGGCAATCACCTCATTGCACCAAGCCCGTGGAAAGAGGCCATAGAGTCAAAAACGTCACCCTTAAAATACATTGAGGCGGAGGTCCAAAGCCCATATTTATCAGCACGCAAAGAACAAGCCTTGGCAAAAACCATTAGTCTGTTTTTTTTGGAAGTAGGAGTGTTTGGTAATTGTTGGGAGAGTCTGGGTGTGTTGTCCCCAGCTGCCCTAAAGAGAAAATTCCATAATGAAGCAACCTAATGAACAACAAGATAGGGAATCTGGGAGCAGGACTCTGCTGCGGAGCATACTGCATTAGCAAAGTTAATTTATATCCAGAAAGAAGCGTCAAGAAAAGGATGGAGACAATTAAGTTTGCATTGCAAGTATTGAACCCAAAAAGTAACATACATCAAAATATTGGGCAGTTGATATATTTTACAACGGACTACTAATGTTGTTGCATCCTTAAGTTTGCACATCTTTACTTTGTGTGCAAAGAAACTAACAATTCCACATAACAGGGCCTTCGTGGACAACCCAGCCAAATGATGACAAACTATGAAAAATACATTGAAGCCAATGGCTAAAGGTGTGTGACCAAAAACGTGACCTCTCTCTCTGTACTACTTATTGTACTTTTTGAAGAATTGATAACAAGAAGTCATCTCCTATACAGCTGTTTGGAGCCTGGTCTAAATAAAAGTGTGGTTGTAAAATTGGTATTGCTGGGAATTGCACAGCTATGTGTGAGAGCACCTCGTGTTCAAGGGGTCTTGTGCGTGGTGGACAACGCACTAAGGAATGATGGGTCAAAACGGAGCAGGTAATGAGGAAGCTCTCCATAGGTTCGTTTGACTATATGCACAAACTGCCACTTGCTATTTCTAACTGGCCTCGGAAACAATCGGGGATACTGCTCAAGTTCAGAAGGAACATCAGTTTTGTGTCTTTTAACATCAATTTTAATCGAAAAGTGATATAAAATGTTACCTGGCTGCAGTGGTACACAGGATGATAAACGTTTGATTTGTTATAGCGTTTCGTTCCGGTGGAACACTGTGGAGTAAAAAAGAGACACTTATGAACACACATTATTTGGTAAATAAATGTAGGGCAGTAATGTCATTAAGCCCAGGATTCCCATCTATGTCCGGCATATTTCAGTCAATACAGGAAGGTAAAAGGTGGGTGTACCTAAGAGCAACTCAAAAGATTCGATCTGCATTAATCAAATCCACCTGACTCTTAAATAGCAGATAGGCTTTATTCAAAGTATTCGGAAAGTTGTATAGTCTAATATGATCAGTTGACCAAAATACACATTCTTTTCAGTCACAGGACAAAAAGGTGAGAGAGATATCCCTGGATTCACACCGGTTCCTGTAGAGGTTTAAAAGGGCAATGCCACTGCTTACCCTGGCCAATCATTTATGTGAGCAATGTTCAGCATAGATCCAGGAGGCCAAGATCCAGACAAGAATTTCGAGATATATATATTGTGGCAATTGTTGAAATCTGTCAAGAATCCCGGACTCTTGGGCCTAGCCTGGACACACCTGGTTTAGAATCTCCCCATTATGTCTTCATCTGATAATAATTACAGTTACATAAACATCAAACTTCTACAACAGTCTCTACTTAGGACTCAAGCTATAAATGCACATAAGTCCTATGTGCCATGGTCTTTTTCAGTGGATATTAAATTATACATAATGATACTATAAAATGGATCTCATTGTCTACACTAAACTTTAATTACAGTCGTAATAATAAATAAAACCATATTTTTCTATCCCACGCCTCGTGTTATCACTACTAATAGATTGAACTGATAGTTCATGGGTGCCACAGAAAATCATCCAACATGAAGATAATTTCAGTGGTGTTTTCATGTTGTTTCAAAGTACAGCTTCACACTTCAGGATGGCTGGATATGAACTTCACATCTCAACTGCAGACGATACAAAACATGGGTACCCTCTTGTATCAGAGTTGGATCAATGTTTTAACACTCTGCCAACCCTGAAAACCCTTGACAGGTTGCAGGCCAAATTCCATTTCCTGTATATTGTGTGATTAAATGTGACTGGATACCTTATCACTTTAAGGTCTCTAAAGATTTTTGATGTCTAGGACCATGGTGATCCTGTCATGTTGTATTCAGAGGTCCTTAACCTTTCTTGATGATCACAGCATCACCAGAATTATTTTTGACACAGTTCAGTTCAGTTCAGTTCGTTTATTTGTTTCGAAGGTTCAAAACCATCATGAAAATACATAATAATAATAATACATAATCTCCAGTAAAAACATTCTGAACAACATGACAATTGTTTAAAAGAAACAAAAAAGCAAAAACGTCCAGTTAAAGGGAGGGTTTTTGTGAGTAGCAAAACCAGAAAACAAGTGTAATGCGAGACCCCATGTAACATTACAGGTGCCTCCCAAACCCACCAATTTCATCAGCCCCTTGTGTTTCTCAATTTAAAAGCAATTTTAAGAAAGCTTATAATAGCGAATAAAGTTCGCGTTTCAATGGCTCTTTGCAGAAACAGTAAGGCAGCTTTGGCATGGAAAATATTTGAGTCCTTTTTTTTTTTTTTTTTATAAAAAATGAACTGTGCACACCGGGTTACGTGTAATTATACTTAAGAGCAACTAAGACGTTGTTTTAAGATAAAACCATTTCTACAAAGTAGCATTGAGTGTTGAGTATTTTTATTTATCTTTTGTAGATCTCTTTTTTTTGGTTATGATATATATACTTTTTTACCCAACAACCCTTATTTCTTTTTATACTTTTTATATGCACATTTTGATTATTTTGTTACATAGATTTTTACATATAACACATTACAGTGATTAAGCATTGTCTCAATTATAAAATATCTACACAATTAGACACTTCAAATCTTTAGCACAGAATGTATTCCTTTCCGGCGCGTTTCGGCCATTCGCCTTCCTCAGGAATTCTGTGATCTCCTTTGTAACATCAACAGTGGCTGTTTGATGGCTATCGTCGACTGCGGTTTTTAGTGTGGAAATTGTCTGCATCTGACTTGCAGAACACTCGTGATTAATGTGGAAGTAGGGATGGTACCTGTTTAGGTACTTGGCAGCCTGAAGATTCTATTGTTGACAATGCGAGCTGCTTGTGTCCTGGTCGTGATGATCAGGATAAACACAACGGGACGAGCGGCACTATTACTGCGTCTACAAAGCATGAATAAGACGATTAGCTTGTAGAAGACGCACATCCTCAGATGATCGCTTCCAATTCCAAAGTTCCACCTTGATAGTATCCCTACGCGGTACACAAAGCTTACGAAGCAAAAAGTCTTTTATTCAGAAGCACTTCATATCGCCGCTGTACCCAGGCATCACGACCAGGACACAAGCAGCTCGCATTGTCAACAATAGAATCTTCAGGCTGCCAAGTACCTAAACAGGTACCATTAATGTCGACGATAGCCATCAAACAGCCACTGTTGATGTTACAAAGGAGATCACAGAATTCCTGAGGAAGGCGAATGGCCGAAACGCGTCGGAAAGGAATACATTCTGTGCTAAAGATTTGAAGTGTCTAATTGTGTAGATATTTTATAATTGAGACAATGCTTAATCACTGTAATGTGTTATATGTAAAAATCTATGTAAAAAAATAATCAAAATGTGCATATAAAAAGTATAAAAAGAAATAAGGGTTGTTGGGTAAAAAAGTATATATATCATAACCAAAAAAAAGAGATCTACAAAAGATAAATAAAAATACTCAACACTCAATGCTACTTTGTAGAAATGGTTTTATCTTAAAACAACGTCTTAGTTGCTCTTAAGTATAATTACACGTAACCCGGTGTGCACAGTTCATTTTTTATAAAATATACTATGCCTTGCTAGGGTTCATCCTTTCATGCAGGGGCCCCCACTTTCCAAAAAAAAAAAATATTTGAGTCCTTCAAGACACCCACTAAAAATCTTTGACGCTGTGTTTTATAAAAAGAACACAATAAAACAAAATGAAGGGTGTCCTGCGGAGACCTATTGTCGCAGCCGCAGGCACCCTTCTGCTCAATTGTTTGAGTGAACCCTGACGGATAGGCTAAAATATGGTGCAACAAATTGAGCCTAAAACGAGTCATTAAAAACCTCTCGTGCTGACTGTACATTAAAAAGAGGTACGGTTCCATGCCAACTTGATTAGATACAAGCGAGTGAGCAACTGCCGAGGATTTAGTAGAGTCAAGCTCCCTCCTCCTTCCATTAAATTTATCCAGCAATTGACTTTGTACAGAGTGTCTGGAGTATATGTCCACCCTGGAGGGGTCCTAGAATAGCATTTGTTCATCAATATCTCCCAAAGTGTCTTTAACATATTTCAGCCATGGGATTTGAAGGCATTTCTCTTTCAACAAGCAGTCCTGGATGATCTGTCTGGATAATTCTGCATTGGGGTTTAGCCAAATTTTAAGCCAGGCCATTATGGGTCTGAGTCTAATGATGTCGGTTATATATGTGGTTCCCAGCTCATCGTGAGTAATTGCTGCGGGGATGCTCGGCGGAAGTTTTAGCAGTTTTTTTAGAAATTTATCTTCCTCTCTTTGAATTGATTGTGCATCTCTGAAACCCCACACTTCAGCTCCATAAATGGTCTTTGATATGGTAACTGATCTATACAAAGTCATCACCTGTTCTGGGGACCAGCGACCCATTCGACGTGCAAAGTTCAATATAGCCCCATTAGCTGAGACTAGTCTCCTCGCCCTCTCCTCTATCAGAGGGGCGAACTTTAACTTCTCATCAAATAGAAGGCCCAGATATGGGAATGTTTTAACAGTGTCCAAGACATGATCCCCCAGTTTAAATACGAATTTCTTCTGTGGTTTCTTACCCACTGTCATAATGAAAGATTTAGTCATATTGACAGAGAGGTCCAATTTCCTCATGAAATCTGAGAAACCCTTAATTAAAAGTTGCAAACCAACAGCCGTTCAGGCTAGGAGGACCGCGTCATCGGCGTACAGAAGTACTGGCAGATGACGCGTGCCCACCTTTGGGCAGTCAGTTCCCAATGCAATCAGGTCACTCTCCAGGCCATTTATATAAAGGGAGAACAGGAATGGCGCCAGGATGCACCCCTGCCTCACCCCGCCCGAGCACGGGAAGGGATCAGTTCTCACCCCCCCCGCACTGTAGCGGACCTTAGCAGTGGTGTTCCAATGTAGCTCCCTCAAGATGTTAATGAGATCCGGATCAATTCCTAGGTTGAACATGAGTATCCAGAGTTTGGCTCTGTTGACGTTGTCGAAAGCAGCTGCTAAGTACATAAACCCCATGTAAATGGTGCCATCAGACGCCTTGGTATACTTAGCGGTGAGCAGGTATAGGTTAAGGCATTGGTCAGTAGTTGATCTGCCTGTTCTAAACCCATACTGGGTGTCCACCAGGATGTTATTGGTGTTGGTCCAATCTAATAGTCGATTGAGAAGTGCCCTCCCTAGTACCTTGGCGGAGACGTCAATGAGCGAGATCGGTCTATAACACTGCGGGCTGTCCCTACTGCTTTTCTTATAAATCAGGACAATCACCGCAGTGGACCATGATCTCGGCAGACCCGTTTTAATTGCTGCATTCAGTACTCTTGTTACCATTGGGGCCCATAGCTCAGTATTGCTAAGAAAGAGATCAGGGGGGGTCCCATCCGGGCCCGGGGCTTTATTTCGTGTCAGCCCTAAGATTGCTTTGAATACTTCATCTAAAGAAAGTTCAAATTTGTCTGCCCTTGGTCCCCTCCATATTCCATCACCAGTGTCTGCCTCCTGTTGGTTGTACAGAGATTTGAAATGAGCGATCCAGTGTTCTGGCAAGATGTTAGAACAGATGACTGGGGAGGTTGAGTCGTGAAAGCATGGTCTGTTTATAATTTTCCAGAACTGGGCATAGTCTTTGTTTTCGCCAGCCTCCCTTAGGTCTGCCCAGACTTCTTTTTGCAGAGTCCCTTTCCTGATCTTTACCTGGGTTTTATATTTTTGTCTGCAGCGAGTAATTTCAACCTTGTCCCTTGGGGTCTTTTTTAGGCTCAGTTTTAGGTCTCTTAGCGCTTTTGAGCAGTTAGAGTCAAACCATCTAGGCGTGGATAGCTGCTTTGCGGGCTTCTAAGTTGTCAGGAGTCTCTCAATGATTTTAGTCAAGTGTTCAAACGCCTCTACTACTCCTCTATCCTCTGTTGTATAATCTAGACATGTCTCTATATGGGGTTTCCCTTCATCCACTAGTTTGGAATAAAATTCCTAGGGGTTAATCACTGACCACCTTAGGCGTCTCCCTTGGTCTATTGGTTGAATTTCTGATTGGTGTATCACCCCAGGGTCTTTTCTGGTTACATCGTTCCCTTTAATTTCTATTAGAGTGGGGTTGTGATCACTAAAGGGACTCCACTCTGTCCTGGTGTTTAAAATCTGATCTCTAGCACAGGCGGTGATCATTATGTAATCTATTATAGACCCCCCACCTTTGCCCTTGAATGTCGGTGTTAGGGATTCGCCTACCTTAAAATCGGCTAGATCCATGACATGGGTGAGGGCAAAATTATCTAAACTTCATCAGAGTTCTACCCTCTTTACAATGAGAAAAATGGGGGCCCTTTTCTAGTGGACATGCTGACCAATCAGGGGTCGGGGGAGTAATTTGGGGCATAGATGACAATCAAAATCCCCCATCAACCAGACAGTTGGTTCTGGCCCCAACGTCCTTTGCTCTAGTTCCTCGTTTAATCTGCTTTCCAGCTCTGCTAATACTGGGAAATTCCCTTCTACTGGACCAGAGTTGTAAAAATTTACCAACAGTAGACTCTCCCCCTTATGAAGAAGTCTAATTGCTTGTATATTGTCTGATAAACAGTCTGAGTATGACCAGGTACCTTTCAGATCTAGGTCTACATATACTGCTAGGCCTCCTTTTGCTCTACCCGAGTTTGTTCCTTGGGCGGGTCTAAAGAAACACTTGTAGCCCTCCAGTTGACACGGGCCCGAATCCTTTGCCCAAGTTTCTTGGAGTGCAATAACGTGAAAACTCTTTATGTAGTCTACCCACTCCTTACTTTTAAATTTCGCTTCCAGCCCTGCGATATTCCAAGAAAGGATGGTCAGACCCTCCCTCTTGTCCTTGCCTTTTTCTATGTAGTTATCAATTGATCTATCCTCCCCAGCTATTAATGAGTCTATTTTGGTTATTTTGTTTCCCCCCTGCCTCCGAGATAAATCCAATCCCCCAATTTGGGTACTCTCCTCACTCCCACATTCTCCCCGTGTTTCTAGGCCAGGGCAACTACTGATAGAAAGGCTTACTACGATATTATTTTCTGTGGGTGTGAGTCAATCAATATCCTCTAGTGATTGAATTGGGGCGAATCTATTTGTCCATTGTGCATAATCTCGGGGGGGATAGGGCTGTTCGGGGCGGCTTACTAGTCTAGGTCTATATGGGCGCTGTGATCTAACCCGCGTCCACCCTCCCTCGTCACCCCCACGAGTGTTATTCCGGAACCTAGGGTAGAAATACCCAAGTAGGAGTGCGCAGATAGTACTGGTTTGGTTCCTGTTAGAATTCTTCAGGATGTGCTCAACCAGACTAGTGTCCGTGAAGTTGGCAACTATGCAGTCTCCTCTAATATCTTTGTTTCTCCCCCCGATCCAATTTGCCCTTCTTACGCTTGCTATCTCTCCTCTCTCCCCATTGTTTAAGGGTCTGTGGAAATTCAGCCACTTGGAGATTTTGGAGAGCAGTTGGTATTGGGTTTCTCTCTCAGTTGGCCTAATTTCAGGAACCCCAGCAAAAATCACTACAAAAGGACACTCTTCGGGGGGTAGATCTATGTGTGGAGCGTTGGTGTTATACCTCACGGCTGGAATGCCTGGCAGGATACTAGTGGCGGTGTCAGGACTGCCGTTTCCCTCACGGCGCTATGACCAGCCTCGCAGATTGCCCCCAGGAGCGCTCGGCGCGTCCTTCACTTAAGGCGCCGCCTGGCGCGTAGGTGACGTTGCTCCCGCCGCGCCTGCCGCGTTGCTGCTGGGAGTTGCAGTATCCTGTGGTGGTGCCGGTAGTTGTGCCGTTTCCCTCACAGCTGGAATGCCTGGCAGGATACTAGTGGCGGTGTCAGGACTGCCGTTTCCCTCACGGCGCTATGACCAGCCTCGCAGATTGCCCCCAGGAGCGCTCGGCGCGTCCTTCACTTAAGGCGCCGCCTGGCGCGTAGGTGACGTTGCTCCCGCCGCGCCTGCCGCCGTGCTGATGGGAGTTGCAGTATCCTGTGGTGGTGCCGGTAGTTGTGCCGTTTCCCTCACGGCTGGAATGCCTGTCAGGATACTAGTGGCGGTGTCAGGACTGCCGTTTCCCTCACGGCGCTATGACCAGCCTCGCAGATTGCCCCAATAGCTTTAGATCTAGAATATGCAAGGCCTGTGCTTCCTTCCTGGGTCCACGTGGTCTACAATTATTTGCTAAACCTGGATTCATAAGCACCAAGCATTTATTCGTGTTCCCATTTCACTATGTCTTTCAAATGGGAACATTTTGGTTCGGATGGTTTTCTCATATGAGATGATGAGCTTTAGGGCTGAGATATATCTGAATCAAAATTAGGTTCGGCTTTCCCATGTTTTAAGATTCAAGCTGGCAATGGTGGTATGAAAGAAAACCTTATGGCAGTGTTCCTCCCTATCAACATGCCATTTAGCTTATAGTAAAGCAACTGCCATAACAAATAAAACACAAAACGCAAGAATCTGGACTCCTGCTGGCTGCTCGTAACAGAACCATTTGTGTTCGTTCACTGTTCAATTATCTACATGGCCCTGATATCAAAATGGTTTGTCGGAGAATGATGTATGTTGATCCTAAAACATTGCCCAACACCTTTGCTTCAAATTAACGCACATATGACACCATCTTTGGAAACACTTTCCGGTGTCTACGGCTTCGGCATATATAGGGGCCTCACGGAAACCCCGTACTAACAATAACCTGCTATGCTGTCAAAACAACACGAATATCTCAAGCAAATAAATCTGAACTGATTTTTGTCCTCATCAGACGTACGGGAGGGGGGGCATGGCTTGGGGCCACGGATGAAGGCAGCCTAGCTCGTGAGCTCCGTCTCTTAGCCCCCATAACTCCTGAAAAACGGCACTCCGAGCCCCCTGCATCGCTGAGGTGACGGGTGAGGGGACCGAGACTGCCCAATGCGGAACCGGCATGCATGCCTGGCCTGCCCCTTGAGATACGGCGGCTGAAAGCTTGGCCGGGGCGGGCAGAGAAGCGCAGCCCAAGATGGCGGCTTAAAGAACAAAGCGAAACCAGAGAAAGCCGTGATTGCCCCGCTGCCGGAGCTCCGCTGGTAATGGTAGCGGCGGCCGCACTAGGGGCAGCGAGCATTGCAGCGTGAGCGGGCTAGCACAGCAGGAGGGAGCGAGAAGGGGACCCCCCTCCCCCCGGACAGCGGAGGCCTCGCGACTGCCCCTTGTATTTGGTGAAGCGGAGGAAGAAAGGGGAGGAATACCACGCCGGCACCTCCGCGGCGCGATTGTGGCTATGCGATTGGAGTTGTCACCAGCCCCTCCGATGGTGCGGACGGTGCGAAGGCTCTGGCGAGGTAAGGGGAAGGCCCGCTTATGATTAAGGAGCAGTTTCGCCCGAGCAGCAGAGAGGAGAAGAGCGGGGGCTGGAAGGCGGCCCCTAAGACGAATTGGGTACCCCGAGGGGCCAAGGACCACCGCAGAAGGACTGGAGATAGTGTCCTGAGGCCTGATGAATAGCTAGTGACAGCGGCGGCAAAACCCAGCCCCACCAGGTTGTGTTAGGGAGCCGGGGACGGGCAGGCGATTCCCGTTCTTTCCCCTGGCAAGGTTGGGAGGCGCGGAAGAGCTGGCAGGTACCCCTCTGGGAGCCCACTTGCAGTGATCGGCGACATCTCATACACTGCGAACTTTACGCCACCGTCCCTGAGGACTAGCAGTGACAGGAGGCAGTGCCAGGGATCCCGCTTGTTGGCCCCACGGTGGGCGAGGGACAGGACACACTGCGCAGAGGCTGGGGAAGCTCCCCATTACTGGCAAGGTGGTGGAAGTTGTGCTCAGGAGCTGAAGGTAACTCTGTCAAGAAGGGGCCACTGTGAGGAAGGTGCTTGGCCGGGGACTACTGAGGGGCGACGTGTAACACCGAGCCAGTTATCAAGGTGGGTCTGGACGAGACCCTGTTGGTGGGGAATCGGAGGCGACTGCCTTCTTGGAAACGCAGAGGGCACTGGTCCCTGCAGAGTCCCACCATGGGGAAACCAAAAGGCAGGAAAGAAGGGGGCCAGCAGCAGTCAGACACCGAACAGCCGGACCGCGGAGAACAAGACGAGCAGGACCACCCGTGTGACCCCCATCTGCAACTGCAATTGGACAAAATCCCGGCGGCGATAGCAGACTCCAAGGAGGCGCTACAGCAAGACATAGCGCAGGTCGCCACGGGACTGGGCCTCTTGAGAGCCGACCATGGCAAGCTTGTAGATAGAGTCAAAGCAGTGGAGGGAACACTACACACTATCGAACCGCGGCAGAACAACCTCAGGGCTTCTATGACAGATGTCCTGGATAGAGTTGGTGCGCTGGAGAAAAGAGCCAAGGAGGCAGAAGGGCGCAATCGCCGGAACAATATCCGTATAGTGGGACTTCCCGAAAAAACGGAGGGGGGAGAATACAATACCTGGAAACTTGGTTCAAGACGGTGGTGGCTCCGGAGGGATTCTCGACCTTCTACACATTGGAGAGAGCGCATAGGGTACCTGCCAGACAACCACAACAAAGACGACCCCCGAGGCCAGTGGTGGCGAGACTATTACACTATCGAAACCGAGACCACCTGCTCCAGAGAGCGCGTACCGACGGCCCCTACCAAGTGGGAAACAGCAAGGTGACTTTGTTTCCAGATTACACGTATGAGACCCAGCGACGCCGGACCTCCTTTTGGCTATCAAAAGAGAACTGAGGGAGGAAGGCCTAAAGGCCTACAGTATTCGCTGTTGTTCCCGGCCAGATTGAGAATCATTGTGGACAGCTCTACGACCTTTTATGACACCCCGGAAGATGCTGGTGCTTGGTTGGAACTGTATAGAGCAGGGAAAGATGGTGTGGGGCGCAGGGAGCAAATGCCTGCGGACCTCCTGCTCCAGAGGAAGTCGAGGAGGCTGGGACGTCAACAGAGAGGACAGCAGAGGACGCTGATGCGGGGAACGGAGGCAGAGCGACAGGATGCCCTTGCAGCGGTAACAGCAATGTCGAGTTCCCAGGGACGACTGTCCCCAGGAAGAACAGACTCTGAAAAGGAGAAAGATGCGTCTGACGCTGAACACTCAGAAACGGATAGCTCGCACCTACCAGAGGTCACGCCGGCGACGGCGAATGGGATGCTGGACGAAGGCTGAGGCAGATGAGGAGCAGTTCCTGGCAAACTACAACGAACTTGGGGGAACCACTGCCGCAAGTTCGGGATTGAGGTTGAGGGGGGGGAAGGGAGGAGGGACTGTTTAACATAATTCTGGTATTTATCCAGGGCTCAGTTGGGAATGCGAGATACGCGGGGTTGGGAGGTCGTTTGTTCGCACCCAGTCCACCCTCTTCGCCCTTAAGGTGTGCCCTCAGCGACGGCTGTTGGGATTAGTGGGGAGTGTGAAAGTGTTTTGTTTGGATGGGGACTAGCGGTGAGACACTAGGTCCTGTTCTTGGGGGGGGTGGGTTTGGGGGTTAGTTGGGGAGTACATTGGGGGAGGGGACACACCGGTGTGATTACTACAAACAGATGGGGAAAGCAGAATTTGCTCCGGGGAAATGGGAGATACCGCTGATTTATGTTGCATTACCTGGAATGTGAGGGGCCTACTCACCATGACGGCCGACATAAGGTACACGCATACTTGGTCCGCAGAGGGGTGCACATAGCGTTGCTCCAGGAGACTCACTTAACTAAGACGGAGGGCCTGGCCCTGAAAAGACGTTGGAGGGGACAGGTTTTCAATACTACCTATTCGGCATTTGCGCGGGGAACCTTGATTTGGGTCCGAGCGGGGGTACCCTTTCAAGTCACAAAGCAAGCGATAGACCCAGCAGGCAGATACGAGGCTATAGAGGGTAGGTTAAGGGGCAGACATGTGGCCTTCTGTAGTGTGTATTGCGCCTAACGTGGACAAGTTGACTTTTCTGACGCAGCTCTATGGGTCGTTAGCACATTAACTTGCAAGCTCATTGGTGATGGGGGGCGATTTTAATTCTGTGACGGACATCGCGCTTGACAGATGTCACCCCCCGCTAGCTGACTCTCCGATACATAGGTTGACTAAAGGTAGACTCGCATGGCAGAATAGTTGGGGGTTGGTGGACGCGTGGCGAATCCAGCATCCACGTGACCGGGATTACTCCTACTTCTCCGGAATGCACGACCTGCATGTCCGGCTGAACACGGTGATGTGCTCCCCGATGGTGCTCCCAGCCATAACACAGACTGAATACCTCACCAGAACGCTATCGGATCATAACCCGTTACGCTTCACCTTTAACTGGATGCCTGGGGTGTCTAGCATCCCCACGTGGAGGATACGCCCTGACACGATCGAAGACCCGCTCTTCCAAAAAGAGGTGGGTGAGGGGATTGTTCATTACTTCGCGGAAAATGCGGGCTCAGCATCATCGAGGGTGTAGAATGGGACGCTTTCAAGGTGGTCATCAGGGGGCTGTGCATAGGGAAATATGTGGGAGTGCGAAAGGATTTCCAACAAGATTTAATCAGAGCAGAGGAGGAGCTACGCAAGGCGGAATTAGCCAGACCTAATCACCCAGAGCAACAGGAGGCCCTTCTGGCAGGAGGGAGTAGCGACGGAGGTAGAACGATTGAGATGTTTTGACTACAAGGCGTACATGACGAGAACACATGCAGAGGGAGACAGGGCAGGAACCTTATTAGCATTGCTAGCCTACCCAGAGAAGATTGAATCTGCCATCTTGGCCCTAGAATCGGAAAGCGGGGAGACAGTGTATACTCAAAACGAGATTTTGCGCTGCTTTCTGAGGTACTACGAGAGGTTCTACGAGAACTTGCTAGTGGCGGAAGACCTAGAAATAAGTTCCTTCTTGGAGGCAATCCCGCTTCCTGAATTGGAGCAGGGGGCATGCAATATGCTTAGGCCGCCCGATAGAACTTGGCAAAATTCGGAGTGCCATCAAACGCATGGCCAGGAACAAGACACCAGGAGTGGACGGATTGCCGATAGAATTTTATGGGCAGTTCATAGACTTGTTCGCACCAAGACTACTAGATGTCTATACGGAGGCAAAAGAACTGGGTCAACTGGCCACCTCGATGCGGGAGGCATTGGTGATCCCATTACTGAAGCCAGGTCGAGAGGGAACGAGCCCAGCTTCCTACCGCCCGCTGTCGATGCTGACAACGGACTATAAAATATTGAGCAGCATTTTGGCGACCCGTCTCTTAAACTATATGACCGCGCTGGTCCACGAGGACCAGGCTGGTTCATACCAACGAGGAACACATCCACAAACATTAGGAGACTAGTGAGACTGCTGGAGGAAGATCAGCAGGAGGCCCCACAACCCATGGTCTTATCAGTAGATATAGAGAAAGCATTTGACAGTCTAGAATGGAGATACCTCTATGGGACGATGAATCGATTCGGCCTAGGATCGGACTTTGTGCAATGGACGTCTATACTTTATGCGTCTGCTGTGGCTAGGGTGAAAGTGGGTACATTGATATCCGTACAATACCCGATTGCCCGAGGTACCAGACAGGGTTGTTCGCTTTCCCCCTTATTGTGCGCGTTGGCTGTAGAACCATTGGCGGCCAGGATCCGAATGGGAGATCACTATGAAGGACTTCAGTGTAGATGAGAACTTCAGTTTATATCGCTATATGCTGATGACCTGTTGTTGTTCCTAGAAGACGCAGGGAGGGCGCTGACGAGTGCAGACGCCCTGCTGTCCGACTTTGAAGTTATATCGGGTTTGAGCGTAAACTGGCGGAAAACTTGTCTGTTCCCGGTGAAGCAGGGCGTGTGCCGGACACTCACGGAGAGAGAGGTGAGATGGGAACCCATTTGATTGAAATATTTAGGAGTCCAAATTTACCACACTGCACCCGACATGCTAGATGGAAATGTGGACAGGGCTACGAGGGCCTTGATGGGCAGTATGGCCTTTTGGTCCACACTCCCGTTGTCGGTAACAGGACAGATAGCTTAACTGAAAATGGTAGCGCTCCATCGACTACTGTATTTTTTTAGAACTCTCCCAATATGGATCCCATGTTCTATGTTCAAGTCATTGAGATCACTGGTAGGGAGCTTTTTGTGGGGATCGGGGAGACGCCGCGTAGCGCAGGCAACGCTCATCCAGCCCAAAGCTGACGGGGGACTGGCAGTCCCGGACTTTGAGTTGTATTACCTGGCGGCTCAGCTTCAGATACTAACGCAGGCAATAGCACGCGAGTTTAGGGGCCCTATGGAACAGAGAAACAGAGGAATTCCGTGCTTAATCCTGTCCTTTATAGTGATGCAGCAGAAATTGAACCCTAAAGACCTCCATTTGGAGGAAAAGACGTTACGGCTCTGCTGGAACCGCTCTCAGCGCAGGGCGGGAGTAACGCATCCTTATGCGCCTGAGATTCCGCTGGGAATGGTGACGGCGCTCCCGCATGGTGGAGACTGGACATCATTGCTAGACTGGGAAGACGCTGGGATACAAGTAATAGGCGACCTATATGAGGACGGGACACTAATGTCATTCCAGACACTGCAGGAGAGATATGATCTGCCAAGGGGGGGGCTTCCTGATACATGCGGCACTGACTAGAGCAATACGGAGGCATTGGTGAGTAGGACTTGCGGAACCCACGACGACTATGGCATGCCAATACACCACACTGGCCGCTGGGACTTTTAAGGCGGTTGAAAAGTTGAGTGCGCTACGGGGGTGTAGGCGCATCCCTGTGGTGGGCACACTTATGTGGAGCTGTGTGTGGTGAGACAACACAGTGGTTTCCAAACAATTGTGATCAATAAAGTTCCAAAGTTGAACGTTGCAGGTAAGTATTTAATCCAGGTTTGTCATATTCAATAAATCATATTATATTCATATGAATTAGCAGACCATCAGTTCATATCGTCTGAAATTGTACATAGCTCCGATGCATTTCGGACAATGCTGTCCTTTCTCAAGGAGCTCGGGTCAGTCTCATCAGCAGGACCGATGAAGGCGGTCTGTGAAGGTCACAGACCGCCTTCATCGGTCCTGCTGATGAGACTGACCCGAGCTCCTTGAGAAAGGACAGCATTGTCCGAAATGCATCGGAGCTATGTACAATTTCAGACGATATGAACTGATGGTCTGCTAATTCATATGAATATAATATGATTTATTGAATATGACAAACCTGGATTAAATACTTACCTGCAACGTTCAACTTTGGAACTTTATTGATCACAATTGTTTGGAAACCACTGTGTTGTCTCACCACACACAGCTCCACATAAGTGTGCCCACCACAGGGATGCGCCTACACCCCCGTAGCGCACTCAACTTTTCAACCATTCAGGACGTACCCTGAACAGTTACGCCGCCTGTAGGAGCACCTTTACCTTGATACTCTGTTCACCTTTTCAAATAACTTTAATAAACAAGCGGTGCGCCACGCCCATTTCATTTGGTATACTTTTAAGGCGGTAACATGTCTCTACGCCAGAATGCTTACAGAAGGCCTAATGCCCCTAGAAACACTGAAGGAGAAGTGGGAGGTGGACATAGGTAGAGCTATCCCTGAAACGGCTTGGTCACACATTGTACGTAGGGCGTGGAAGAGCACAAGAAATGCGAGATTCCAGTTAATACACTTTTACATTCTACACAGAGCATACTTGACGCCAAGGAAAATCCGAAAATATTTTGCAGTTGTGGAGGCGGCTTGCCCTAGATGCACACACATAGGAGCGGACTTAATGCACATGTTGTGGTCATGCCCCGAGTTAGGGGACTACTGGGAGGAGGTAGGGGAGACTCTAAACACTGTTACGGAGAGACAGCTGACTTTTGACGCAGCCACTAGTATCCTGCACTGGTTCCCCCATACGTCTAAAACTAAAATATCGAGCAAGTTTGTGGACATGGGGCTGCTGTTAGCAAAGCGAGAAATCACGAGGCATTGGAAGGCGACAATAGGGCCAAGAGGCAGGAGGTGGAGAGATGAGTTCCTAAAATGGGCAGGCAGCGAAAGCACACTTAGATACCGGCAGGCTAGGAGACTGAACAATGAGAAGGGATTGAAGGCAGCGACGGCATGGGAAACGCTGGTGCAGGCTCTGCGGGACTACCAGATGGAGGGCCCTGGGGAAGAGGCGATATCCTTACTAGACGGCCCCGAACCTGACCAGGCGCAATGATTGCTTCTCAGGATAGGGACTCCTGTACCTTGGGAGCGGAACACTATATGATGCATCACACCGGTGGGGGGAGAGGGAGAGGGGAGGGGGAAGAGGGGGGAAACATTATTTTGTTATTTTGTTAGGGGGGTTTTTGGGGTTGATGTAACATTGGGATATGGGTATCAATATTTACTGCATATGGCACCACAGAGAAGGCATAATGGTACGGTTTGGGAAATTAAAGAATGTGGGCGGCCAATATGTGTGAGGATCGAACTTCCGAATTGATTGGTGGTGATGGTGATTATGTAATGTGGATATAGTAAAACCCAATAAAAATTGTGTTTAAAAAAATCAGACGTACGGGAGAGCATTAAACATAACATGTCAAGCTTTCAGTTCCCAACTCTAGCCCGGCTCGATATGGCACTGAGCTCATAAGCAAGCAAAAGAGTATACCTGGTGCCTGCTGCCGCCTTTTACTAGAATGATTCTTCAGTAAATGGTAAATGTCTGACTAATGATGCTAGGATATAACGATTGCTTTCTAATTAGAGGGCATTTGCAGTAAACTGGATTCCAATTCCAACTCTCATTAAGGGAAACCTGCTGTGTGTGTACTAATAAGATATTTAGCCTTCTACAATGTCTTAAATGCTCCCAGGCACAATTTTAATGATCATTACAGCCTGCTTCATTTGGTGTAGAAAAAAATAGATACCCGAGCTAGGTCTGGAAAATTAATTGAGAATTTAATTATTCAATTTCACTTGTGAAATGAAGATGAACTCCCCCCCAACCAAACACCAAACAATTAAATAAAGAAGTCTTTAACATGTACCCCCTATAAAATGGTTAGATAATCACACACTGCATTTTGCACAAATCAATTGTGTATTTAAGAAATTATTTCTTTCTCTTCACCATATCATGGTTCAGTACTTGAAGAGATGCTGGCAGAAGTTGATGCACACGACAAACCACAGTGACAGTCAGATCGTAAACAGAGTTGAAATACGACATGAGGCACATCCCTTCCATACAGATGAAGTCATTAATTCTCAATAGTACATTCAGGGACTACAATTCCCATAAATGTTCTGCTCTACAAAGTATAGCGTGAAAACATAGCAATTTCATAATTGGCAGCTAACAGTGGGGGAAATGGAGTAAAACCAATAGGCAGGATAAGATTTAAAAAAACCTTTAGATCCGAAATACCACCAACCAATTAATATGAACTACAAGCAAACAATTTACTCAGGCACTTCAAAAGGCCAGGTTCAACATACAATTCCACATTTCCTAAATAACATGCATATAACATTCAGGTAACAATATAGATGAGATGTCCAGAGGAGACATACTCTAATTTAACCAGGAATTAGAAACCCTAAGCCTCACCCCATTACATTAACAATAGGATATCACGAGGCGTGGTCTGGCAAGATTGCTGCCTAGTTGCAACTCCCATTAGCTTCCGCCCTGGAGCTGACAATCCTTGCGCACCCACCGATATTGTATGCCTGTATAGTGACCTAGGGCAGGGCAGGCGCTAGGCATGGGCATTGTGGGCAGCTGCCCAGGGCCATGCACTCAGCCCACCAGCATGCTGCCCCGCACCAGTGGTTTTTTCTGTTGTTTGCCTGGCGAACCATTTGAAATAAAGGTGTTTCCGTGCAATTAGGGTCCATAGGAGGGGGCTCGCCTCCCCCGGCCTCTCAGGGATGGTGTCAGGAGGCATTGGGGGAGACACTTCTTCTTGTCCAAATTGCAAGGAGACCATTTACAGACTCCGTGGGACGCCAATTGTCCAGCATTTTCGGGCCCCCACAGTTTTAACATTCAGCCCACGAGCAATTCTCACACCTTTGCTAGATATGAGCTGTGAAAGAGGTGCTTGTAGGAGATTGGGAGGAGAAGCTGCGGCCCGGAGAAGTCTGCACAAAGCAGCTTCCTGAGCTGTGTCACTTATACAAATTAAAGGCGCCTCGCACATTCAATTTTGGCCCGGGCCCCGCAAATCCTAGAACCGGCCCTGACCTGGGGGTTACGTGGCTGAGGATATTTGCGGGGCACCCTGATTACTCTAAAACTGGGCCGAGTGGGCTGGACCTCGTGGATTGAGGCTGACCCGCGAACTGACCGAGCCGGCGTGCTTGGCGGGCAACCCTGCCCTCCGGGACAGAGATCGGAGAACATTCTGTCATTGGACTCTGTGCCTGGGGATGTGCGATGGGGACGGGGACTGCCGCCGTTCTCCCGAGGTGACCCCATACGTATTGGGCTTAGTGGACTACTACTGAGCAGGCCGGGAGGTGGATCGGGACCTGCCACGCTCCTATTGTGACTCTGTGAGTGAACCGCCTTTCCCTGGGGCTGACTTCTGCTGTGCACCACCTGCAAGCAGTCAACCGTGCAACCGGTGACCCTGGGCTCCCAGCGTCAACTGTGTGGTGGTCTGAGGCTCCTCGCCAGGGCACGAGTCAGGAAGACACGCAGGTGGAAGGCGTCCACCCACTATTTTCAGAGGGTGAACGCCGTTCACCCTGCCAAGAATTTGGGCCCCACTGAATAATGTGCTGAACTCGTCCCGGTGTAGTTTCCAAACACCGGGACACTTTCAGGAGCCACACACCTGATGCAAATGAAGCGGAGGGGAAACAAAAGTTCACACCTTGTTAGCACTTCACACATACTTAAGAGAGGCAACTTTTCACTTTCTTCAGTCCCTGTTTAAGAGATATGCATGCACTGTAAGAATATGAGATATGTTGGTCTTACCCAGTATTTACACGAAGCAAATTGCATTTATATAGAGCTTACTACACCTGAGGAGAAGTTGAAATAATTTAAGTACCAGTATTTTTTCTTGTATAGCTCTACTCATCTCAATGCAGGATGTCAGAGCGCTCTACTTCAACATGAGCATATTACATGTACAATAAATGATATAAGTGTGTACATGAATGTACAGGATGTTACATAAAACCGGGGGATTGCAAGGTATAGAAGTCACATGTCATCTTCCATAGCTCACTGTGCTATTTTCCTTGCAATGCACTCAAACGCACACCATAGACCTGCTAAACATATATGTGAGGGATTTAGATCTGATGTCACTTCTTGTGATGCCACTTCCTGTAAAGTCGTGGCTTGTGATGGCACTTTCTATGATGTCAATTCCTGTGATGTCATCCGCCGTGATGTTGTGCGCAGTGATGTCGTGCGCCGTGATGTCACCTGCTGTGATGTCGTGCGCCATGGTGTCACTTGCATCTTGCCTAACTAGGTTAGTCCCTCCACTTCCTTTTTTAGCACTTGTACCCTGCTCGTAGCACTGATAAATATGCATGTCCAAGAGTGCGGTTAACTAAGATTGCCGCGGACCCCGTGCCTTGCCCAAGCTTGGGCTGTGCGCCACGAATGACGCACATGACCTTGCTTGGCTGGGCCAATTACCAGAGGCACAACTAGATACAAATTTCGGGACGGGGCTAATAACATTTTTGGGTGAGGGGCTAATTCTTCCAGCAATAGGCAGAGTGGAGATGCAGGGGCACTAAGAAGGGGTGAAAAAAACAACAAAGCCTCGTTAGCAAGTAAATGGTCTTTTAAAAACCTGTGAAGTACTCAGGTGCAGCTGCAATAAGACGGGCGCCAGACCAGCCAGTCTACAGCAGCTCAAAAAATGTCTATGTGTGTGTGTGCCCAGGAAGCTGTCTCAGCCCCGGCTGTCACACACGATGGGGAAAGGGGAGGGGGGATTGAAGCCCTCTAAGCCCTATGGGCATTGCAGTCCTGCCCATTACTGATCTTGTGGGTGCCCTCGCGGGCCCCTTACTCATCAAATGCAGCAAGGTGCCCTCTTTCAGTCATATTGACTCTGGAGCGCAACTAGACCCAAAATTCGGGGGCTGGCCCTAGCACTGGTCTCGCAAAGTGCAACAGTCTATTTTGGCGCCCCCCCTCCCTCCTTCTCCATGAATTCCCTCACTACCAGTCACCAACAATGCACCTCATCTCTCTGAAGCCCCTTTCTGACAAACATTTCATTTTTTGATAGGGGTACTCGTAGTTTACTCATCCTCAGTTCTGTGATCTGCATGGTATACATTCTTTGTAGCAGGCACAATAACCCTCTGCACTGTGTGGGTGACAGGCAGACACGCAACGGGCTTCAGCCCCACCCCGTCGTGTGTGTCAGCCCGGGCTGAGACAGTTTCCCGGGCACACACAGACAGGTCTTGAGCTGCTGTAGGCTGGCTGGTCTGGCATTTTAGATATATGTTAAACTATTGCTATTATGGCATTATTCAGGGTCAGGGCCGGACTGGCCACAGCGGGCCCGAGTGTTTTCTCAGTGGGCTGGAAGGGTGGGGGCTGGTTTTGTACCAGTGGGGGCCGTTTTTGATACAGAGTGGCAGTTTTGTGGCAGTGCTGCAATATCGGCCCACTTTACCAAAAGCTTCTGCAGTGTTTTCAACGCACCTCCCCACGCACACACAAAGTGGCCGGCCCAACCCAATTGCCGAGGCCGGTTTGCGTTCCCAGTCCGGCACTGTTCAGCGATCGAGGGTGGAGAAATAAACATTGTGCTCATCCTGCAACAAACTTCCAGTCTTGAGATTAGGGTTGCCAGCTCATTATACTGATGTCCCAGGCTGTACAAAAACAAGCAGTCACTTAAAGCCTATTTTCAGCACTTATCTGTGCGTACTTGGAACAGCAAATATAAAAAGAAAGCATTTTTAATTGTGTTCTAGGGCTGCCTCAATGATCCATGACTGATAATTAAAGGGAACAAAGACTGAAAAGTCGCCTTACAAATGAATGTATACTATTTTGTTTATACCCCTATCATTGTTAAGACGAGGCCTTTGCAGGCTCTTTAAACAACAAATCGCTGGTATTTTTCTTTTGGCATCCTTACTTTTCATTCCTTTTCATTAAATGCATTCTCGCACTACAGTAGTAAAAGTTAAATACAAATGTCAGGAATAGGCAGAGTGGGGGCGCAGAGGGTACTGGAACCAGAAAAAAACTAAGAACTAAGCCTTGTTAACCAGTTTACCAAGGTATGTAAATATGAAAATGGTCTTTGAAAGACCTGTGAAAAACTTGGGTGCCGGAGATAAGACTCCAGACACTGCCCAGTCAAGCCCACAGCAGCTCAAGCAACAGCAGCTCGAGCTGACTGACACAACGGGACACGACGGGGCAGGTGGCTGAAGCCCTTTCAGCCCTAAGGGCGCTGTCTGCCTGCTCTGCACATGAGTCCTGCACTTACTGGCAAACCTCCTGAATCTGTCATCTGACACGCCAATCCTAGGGGGATAACACCAGCATCAACGGCCAGCATACAACTGGCACAATCCCAGGGGCCTGGGGGGACTTAACGCCTTCAACGCATGACTGGGTCCTGGCTCTTGTGGAGGCAGTCTGCGGTGAATATGTATGTGGTCCTCTGTCTTTGTCCATGTGCCTTGGCCCCTTGCTCGACCGGGGACAGTGACGGCAAGTTGCCACACATCATTGAACCTACTGCAGCTGCATGAGGGGGGCCCTGGCGGTGATACGATAGGACCTGTGCCATTGTGTGGGAGGTCAAGATGCCGGGTTCCAAGCTCATTGAGCCCAGAGGAGGAACTTTGTGACCCCTGCTGGCATCTGGGAGAGTGCTACTACTGGGCCTGTGGGACGATCACAGTGGGCCCGGCTGGTTGAGCACAGTGTACACCCCATGCCCTGGAAGTTGCCTGTCTGGTGCTGCCCCATGCCTCAAAATGAAGCTGAGACAGTGAGCATAGCCCTGCCTACCCCATCGCACTTTAATTCCTTCTAAAATGGGAGCCCTTCTAGATCTTTGTCAATAATAGATAAAGAAAGGGGCGAAGATGGCTCAGACCAGTACGCGGTGTCAAGGCCGGAGACACTACACTCAGAACATGGCAATATTGTCCAACTAACACATTGGACCAGGGACCTAACGAGGCAGTGCTTACGTCGGCGATACAGGGCTCTCAAGTCGCCTTACAAGGGAAGATGGACACAGTGACTGTTGAGATCAACCGTCTGCGCCTAGACCTTCGCAAGGTTGCTGATCGCACCACAGCTGTGTAAGAAGATATGGGCACTTTGAAACATGAGGTTCAATCACAAAGAGCCAAGGACTGAAATGCAGTGTTACACAAGCGAAGGAGCGCCTGGAACTCGCTGAATGGTGTTACAGATTAAACAATATATGACAGGTAGGCTTCCCAGAAAGAGTGGAAGTTTCTTGTGCTGAACTCTTCCTCGCCCACATAATCCAGACCACACAAATCTTTGTAGCATAAAAGGCCACTTTATTCAAGACATATGAATTCCCATCAAATAACCATTTTATTATAACGATGCAATTTGGCAATTAAAAACCGAAACCATTTGTCATCTTAAATTTGCAAATATATAACAAATATATAACATCGCACCAAAACCATCAATATAATTTTCTTGTGTCACAATACTGAATTAAACTTCCCCAACCATTTTTCCTTACATTCTTCCCCTCAATTGTTCTCAATAAACTCCCCCAAGCCCGCTCTAGACTTCTCCTCCCCCGATTTACGCCCCTAAACCTCTGCTAGGGAATATCATGTCTTGAAGTGGCAAATATAAACTTCATATAACCTTTTTTCTTTTTTTTCTTTTTTCTTTTTTAGGGTGGGTGGGTGGGATCTAGCGGGAAAAAACGCAACTTGCCGCCTCCGCCTCGCTCACGCTTCTAAACTACCTTGCATACGCGCCTACGCAATCCCTAGAATGCGCCTCCCTGCCTGATGCTCCCTCATTTAATCCACGCATGGCCCGCTCCATGTGCGCGAATATCCCCAGGGGGAGACGGCTCGCGCCGCTCCCCTTGAGGGCCCATTGCGAAAACTCTCAGGCCCCCAAGACTATTTAACTTGTTCACCATTGAGCGGCCGCATAGGGCATTGGCAGTGGCCCTGGACCCTGGGCCCAGGCATGCCCCCTCAGACCACAATAGCTCACATGGTTAACTATCGTGAACGTTATGCTATCCTACAACGTGCACAATCGTAACTCCCTCTAGGTATGAAGACAAACAAATCTTCATTTATTGATTACACTTGTAGGCCCAAATGCATCATTGAGACATTTTGCACTTCTTAATTTGCGAAAAATAAGGATTCGCAAATTAAGAAGTGCAAAATGGTATGCATCATTATTTTCGGTATTCATTTGTGATTCGGTAAAAATCGCAATTTTTACCGAATCCCAAATAAATACCGAATTCTTACGTTAATTTTCGCAATTCCCATTGATCCCTATGGGCCAAAAGGCCCATAGGAGTAAATGGGAAGGCATTAGCAAATTGCGAGTGGCACTTTGAAAATTTCATGGGTGCAGGGGGGGGTCCAAAGGACCCCCCCATGCACCCCTGAAATGTATTTTTCGCATCATGTTTCACACACACATGTCCTAAGGACATGTGTGTGTGAAACATGAATGTTGAAAAAAAAACATTTTCAGCATTTTAAACACTTTTTCCAAATTTACCGAGTGGTTCAAACACTCGGTAAATTTGACACCCTAATTGCGATTTTGCACTTTTAAAAGTAATGATGCATTGCTTTTAAGAAATCGCACATCTGCGACTTCTTAAAAGCAATCGCAATTTTAGAACTCGCAAAAATGTTACGAATTCTAAAATTGCTTCATGCATCCCAACAAGCACTTTTGGAATCGCAAACGGCCGATTTTAAGGAATCGCACCGTTTGCGACTCCAAAAATGCTTGATGCATGTGGGCCGTAAAGTTTAGATCTTGTGCAATAACTTTCTGTCTGTGAAATGTCATCTGAGAGAATGCAATATCAAATACAGCTTGCTATTTTCTGCCAAATTATGCATACAAGACAATGGCCAGGTGCATTTCTACGAGTCCACCCAGGAAGTGCTAGACTAGCACGACACGACAGGCAGTCCAAGCAAGAGAGCAAATCAAAATTAATGTCCAAAACAGTGATCTGTCTCTTGAGTTGTTAATTTGACCAGACACACTTCTGTGCGTACAGCTTGGTGCATAGTACCCACTACGACGTGCTTTCTTTGTCGTGATTGGTTGAGTTATCTGGAACAGTTCATCTTAATATACCATCTCTATGGTTTACAGTAACATATTGCCTTTTGGACATTCATCTTGATTTGCTATCTTGCTTGGACTGTATTTCTTGTTCCATACAGATGCCATTTTGGCAATCGTATTGATAAGTGCCCTTTGACTTTTGGTGCAAAATTTGGATTGCCACAGA
Organism: Lissotriton helveticus; assembly: GCF_964261635.1. NCBI lineage: Eukaryota > Metazoa > Chordata > Amphibia > Caudata > Salamandridae > Lissotriton > Lissotriton helveticus. Next base: position 1,491,955,549 of record NC_136061.1, on the reverse strand, counting down.
CATTTTACTTCTTTGCTGCCCTGAAGAAATCCAATATTCAATGGCCAAAACGTGTTGGCTGATGTTTTTTTATGAATGGAGTGTACGACAATAAAGGAACTGAAAAATACATGGACCGTATAGACACTGCTATTTTCACAGAAGTGTTACAAATGATTCAAAAATGTTTATGTTTTCCTAATTACTTATTTTGACGCTCTGTGGTGCAGCTCCAATTGTGCTTTAATGAAATAGGTAATACAGGGGGCAGGAATCACAGAGATTTGGAGGGCTCAACACCCGTGAACCTGGGCATACTCTTGTTGTACACCAACTGTAGATATATACACCAGACTTGACTATTTCCTCACACAGGCGGAGGCAGATCTGCAAGTGACGGACACAACTTATCTTGCCAAACACAATTCAGAGCACTCACCCCTCCTTCTGACTTACTCTTTGATTAGGAAACCCCATTTGACAGATGAAAGCCAATGCCCTCATGGATCTAGCCTATAGGGAATTGTTCGCGGAAGTACTAACTGATTATTTTGAACGCAATCGGAGAGTACCCAACATAGTGTAACAGAATGGGATGTCATTAAAGTGGTGACCAGAGGAGTAGGTATGGCTACCACTACAGGTTTTCGACAAACACTAGAACTGGACCTGACACTACAGGAAGAAACATTAGCGACACTGGACAGGTTACTGCCACATGATCAGACAAAACACACTGAGTTGGGAGTGGGTAAGAAACAGCTTTATTTCTAGGAAAGCCTGGAAAAGCATAGGCGCCTCACCTAGAGACACAGACTCCACATGGAAGGGGATAGGGTGGGTTGCTTATTGGCCAAAATGATCACTACTCTAACCCCATACTGGTGATTAGGAAACAGTTGAGAAGAGTTTTACATGTCCAACAAGCCGTTAACCAGATACTGACTGCGCATTTGCATCAGGTATATACATCTCCTCGTAGGTCCCCTGAGCACCTGGTGGTCACGTACTTGAATTAGCTTCCATTGATGCATTTAGAGGATGCTGAACAGGAGGACCTGCAGGACCCCATGACCAAGCAGGAAATACTGCTAGTCATAGATTGCCTTGAGATGACGAAAGCCTCAAGGGAGATGGACTTCCTGCCGAGCTCTACAGAGCATTCCCAGGGACCATGGCTGACAAATTTTTGCTGGTATATTTGGAAGCCTTTGCACTGGGTATTCTCCCACCTTCAATGAGAGAGACCCTGGTTGTGCTAATACCGAATCTGGGGATGGATCCAATGGATGCCTCCTCCTATTGCCCCATTTCATTATTGAACATAGACCAAAAGAAACTCGTCAAGATTCTAGCAAAACGCCTATATCACTGTCTTTCGAAAATTGTCCACCCTGATCAGTCGGGATTTACCTCTCGCAGAAACACCCTCTGCAACTTGTGACAATTATCTCATGTGTTTCACGCGCCCTATCTAGATCATGATCAGTAGGCTCTGACCTTTTTAGGCATTGAAAAAGCATTTGATTCTGTAGACTGGTACTATATGTGACTGATACTCAATAGAGTGGGATCGGACCTCAAATTCATTGCTTGGATCAAACTGCTGTACACAGACCCACTGGCAAGGGTCCAAACTGGGCACCATGTGTCAGAGGGAATTCATTTACAACAGGGCGCCTGGCAAGGATGCCCCCTGTTCTCCTTTCTATTCGCCCTGGCGATGGAGCAGGTGGCATATAGATTGCGATAGGTGCTGCAGTGCTGAGGAGTCCTAGTGGGTGTGACGGCCTATGTAGTGTCACTGTACACAGATGAAGCTATGGTTTACTTGTGCCAACCAGACACATCGGCCCTGATCATGTTAACCCCTTCCATGCTCATGACGGAATGGTTCTGTCATGAGCACAAGTTCTAGTGTGCTAATGACGGAACTATTCAGTCATGAGCACATGCTCAAGAAATCCCTCTGCTGCAGACAGCAGAGGAATTTCCGTTTTTTTGCCTGGGGAGGTGGGAAGAGCTTCCCCAACCTCCCCAGGCATATTTTTGTATTTCATTGCAATGACGATCGCGCACAAGGCACGCGATCGTCATTGCAACGAAAACTAAACTTATACTTAGTTTCAGTTTCTCAGTTTCGGTGCTTGTGGGGCTATCTCAGCCCCACCGAGCACTGAAAAAGATGGGAGAGGTATTGTTGGAAAGGGGAGGATCTCCCCTTTCCAATGGCACCCTTCCCTTGTGGATCCATGCTTGGGTGTCGCCCCTGGAGGGCAATCCCCAAGCAGGGATCTACCCACTAGCCAACAGGGAGGGGGGAGCGGCCCTTTCCAACGATACCTCTCCCATCTTCTTCGGTGCTCGGTAGGGCAAGGGCATTTGTTCTTCCCCATTTAATTTCCCCAAACAGCCTTTCGGGGCAGGTGCCCCCAATCTGCCCCCCCCGGGGGGCAGAAAGCACCCTAGATGCCAGGGATTTTTTAATGTGCATGGGGTGGGGGCTGCCCAGAATGGGCATGCAAAGCCCCCACCCTACCCCCAAGAAAGAATAAGCCTTTCTTCCCACCCAGGAGGCAGATGGGGGCAATAGCCACTGATCTGCTCCCCGGGAGGGTAGAAAACTCACTAGGCCCCAGGGATTTTTTAAATATATATACATAGGGGCGGGGGCTGCCCAAAATGGGCATGCAAATACCCACACCCAAAATTTAAAAAATGCCTCAATCTTTCTGCCCATCCTGGGAGGCAGATGGGGCAATAGCCCCCAATCTGCCCCCCGGGGTCAGAAAGCACCCTAGACGCCAGGGATTTTTTTTTATATGCCAGGGGTGGGGGCTGCCCAGAATGGGCATGGCAAAGCCAAGAAAGAAGGAATAAGACTTCCTGCCCCCAGGAGGCAGATGGGGGCAATAGCCTCTGATCTGCCCCCGGGGGGGGCAGAAAGCCCACTAGTCTCTAGAGATGTTTTTAAATATATATATATACGTAGGGGTGGGGCAGCCCAGAATGGGCATGCAAATACCTCCACCCAAAATAAAAAAGTGCTACAGTCTTTCTGCCCCTCCTAGGAAAAGCCCACTAGGCACCAGGGATTTGTATTTTTCCAAAGTTCAGGGCGGAGGCTGCTCAGGATGGGCATGAACAACGTTCTCCATGACTCTCAATCGGGTTTCCGTGCTAATTATAGCACGGAGACAGCCCCTGTGGAAGTGACCGACGCCATCAGGGAGACGCTCGATCGAGGGGGAAAGGCGATGTTGGTCATGCTGGACTTGTCGGCGGCTTTCGACACCGTCCCTCACGAGGGTCTCCTTTTAAGACTCAGGGAGATCGGATTGCGGGGGACGGTGTTGGACTGGTTTCAATCCTTTCTATCGGGCCGAAGACAGGTGATCTGGGCTCCATCGTTCTCCGCGGAAATGCCATCGCTAGAGGTTGGGGTTCCTCAAGGGTCCATCCTGAGCCCCACCATTTTTTACATCTATATGGCCCCTTTGGCGATGGTAGCGGAGGCTTATGGGGCCCGGGTCATCTCATACGCTGATGACACCCAGCTCCTGTTCACGTGCAGCAAAGGTGAGGTCTTTGACGGCGGCAGGATCAAAGACTGTCTGAGTGCAGTCTTTGCGTGGTTTCGGCAGCACAGCCTGAAATGCAACTCGGATAAGTCTGTGTTGCTTTTCTTTGGTTGTGCTCCCGATCCGAGCTGGAAGTCGTGGTGGCCCCAGGAAATGTTCCCTCCCGAAAGGTCATCCTCCCAAGTGAAAAATCTGGGAGTGGTATTTGATGAAGATCTATCTTTCCGACCCCATATTGCAGGACTAGCAGGGAAATGCTTTGGCATTCTTAAAATGCTGAGGAAATTCCTTCCACTGCTTTCCCTGCAATATCGTAAGACTGTAGTCCAGGCGCTAGTCGGGTCACGGCTAGATTATGCAAACGCGCTTTTTGCAGGTCTGCCCAAGTATCTTCTAGCTAGACTGCAGATTGTCCAAAATTCGGCGGCTAGAGCCATTTTTGGCCTACCAAGGAGAGCCAGCGCTTCTCTGCTTTTAAACAGGTTGCACTGGCTACCTATTTCGAAAAGAATTAGGTTTAAAATTCTCACGCTGGCGTTCAAAGCCCTTCACTCTGTTGGCCCGAACTACATCAAAAAGCGTATTGCTTTCTATGCGCCACGGAGGTTGCTGCGGTCAGCCGATTTGGCTAAAGTGGAGGTGCTCACAGTCAAACGAGTTCGGATGGGAGGACGGTCCTTCCAATATATGGCAGCGTGCCTTTGGAATGAACTCCCTCTCTCCCTCCGCAAAGCTAACAGCCTTCTAGCTTTTAGGAAAGAGCTGAAGACCATGCTCTTTTCCGTGTAATCAACGTGACGGTAGCGTCTCTGTCTCTGTGTTTTCTGGACTTCAGGCCCCCTTTGCCAAAGCGCCGGGACACCCCCTGGGGTAGCCGTGCGCTCTAAAAGTACGGCCTTAACATAACATAACATAACAATGCACCCACGCCCCCACAAAAAATGCCACAGACTTTCTGCCCCCCTTATGAGGCAGATAGGGACAGTAGCCCCTGATTCCCCCCCCCCGGTAGGGGCAGAAAGCCCACTAGGCCACAGGGTTTTTATTTTTTATACGTAGGGGTAGGGGCTGTACAGAATGGGCATGCCAATGCCCCATCCCCCAGAAAAATTATCCTAGTCTTTCTGCCCCCCGGAGGCAGATGGGGGGAATTGCCTCTTATCTTCCCTGTTGGGGGGCAGAAAGCCCCCCCAACCAGGGGTAAATGTTTTTCAAAATTCAGGGGTGGGGACTGCCCAGAATGGAAATGCCAATGCCCCCACTCCCTAAAAAAAGATGCCACTGTCTTTATGTCCCCCCCAGGAGGCAGATGGGGGCAGTAGCCCCTGATCTGCAGAGAGCCCACAAGGCGCCAGCGATTCTGCTGGCTTTTTTTTATACATAGGGGTGGGGGCTGCCCAGAAAGGGCATCCCAATGTCCCCACCTGCCCAAACAAAAAAGCCAGTCTTTCTACCCCCCCTTGGGGGCATATTGGGGCAATAGCCCCCGATTTCCCCCCTCCCCAGGGGGCAGAAAGCCCACTAGGCACAGATTTTTTTGAGGAATGTGCCTACCTCTAGATTTTGGGTATTGGCGCAGCTAGCACCCAAGGAAACCTAGCAAACTATACCTTTTTAAAACTTGACACCCAGGGGAATCCGGGATGTGGTGACTTGTGTGGCTCTCACTCGGTTCTGTTACCCAGAATCCCTTGCAAACCTTAAACTTTGTAAAAAGAAAACACCTTTTCCCCACATTTCTGTGATGGAAAGTTCTGGAATCTGCGTGGATCTATGAAATTCCAACCACCCCGCATTCCCCAAAGTCTTCCGAGAAAAATGGTACCTCACTTGTGTGGGTAGGCCTATTGCCTGCAACAGTAATCAGCCCAAAACACAACATGGGCTCACCACATTTTACAGTGAAAACTGACACTATTTTGCAAAGTGCCTAGCTGGAGATTTTGAGCCCAAGCTCTGCCCGCACCTAAGAACACCTAGCAAACCTATACATTTTTGAAAACTAGACACCCAGGGGAATCTAGAATGGGGTGACTTGTCTGGCTCTCACTAGGTTCTGTTACCCAGAATCCCTTGCAAGACTCAGTTTGTCAAAAAATCCACATTTTCCTCCCATTTCTGTGGTGGCAAGTTCTGGAATCTGCCTGGATCCACAAAATTCCACCCATCCAGCATTCCCCAAAGTCTTCAGAGAAAAATGTTACCTCATTTGTGTGGGTGGGCCAAGTACCCGTGACAGGCAAGAGCACTAAACCCACTGAGGCGACATCAAAATTACCCATCACAAAACAACCTGGTTTTTCAAGGGGGGTTCCATGAGTTTTTGGCCCCGGGCTCGGCGGACAACTAGGGAAACCTACAAAACCCACACATTTCTAAAATCTAGACTCTTGGGGGATTCCAGCAAAGTATAACTTGCATAGGTCCCCCAAAATTTCCTGACCCTACCCTGCAAACCTAAAATTTAGCAGAAAAAAAGTACTTTTTTCTCAAATTTCTGAGTGGGAAAGTTCTGGAATCTGTGTGGATCCACAACTTTCCTACCACCCAGGGTTTCCCCAGGTCTCCTGATCAAAATGGTACCTCACTCGCGTGGGTGGGTCAAATACCCGTGACAGGCAAGGACCCAAAACCTATTGAAGCGACATCAAAATTACCTATCACAAAACAATCTGGTTTTGCAAGGGGGATCCCATGAGTTGTTGGCCCCGGGCTCTGCGTCCATCTAGGGAAACCTAACAAACCCACACATTTCTGAAAACTAGACACCCAGGGGAGTCCAGCAAGGTATGACTTGCGTGGGACCCCAACATTTCCCTACCCAGAATCAGAACAAACAAAAGTCTGCTTGTCCCTGAAAACTGGGAAGAGATGGTGATTTCAGCACCATAACACCTTTTTTGAAACCATTTTCAGGGGAAGAAAACAGACGTTTTCATCTGTAGCCCTTTTCCCCATTTTTCCCCCCAAAAAACAACATTTACCTGTATTTTGGCTAATTTCTGGATCCCCTACAGGGGAATCCACAAACCCTGGGTAACTTTAGATGTTGGAAAGAAAGGACCCAAATTTGGCGTGGATACCTTATGTGGTCAAAAAGTTATAGGGGCCTAAGTGCGAACTACCCCAAATAGTCAAAAAAAGGCTTAGCATAGGGGGAAAGGCCTAGCAGTAAAGGGGTTGAATGTGATGAGGAAATTCATAGAGATCTCGGGGTTATATGTGAATCGTCTAAAATCTATGTTGTTCCTGGTGGGGCTGTTGAGGGGAGTCGACTTTGCGCTGCTTCCTGCAGCAGGCCTCCTAGAGAGGAGGATAACGTGCGTTATCTGGGTATGTACATAGCCCGTGGGGCACAATTGTGCCAATCGTGCACTATGGGTCGTGTGTTCATAAACTTCCGCCCTTCCATTCAATTCTGCAACAGCCAGAAATTCTCCCTGATGGGAAAAATAGCTTTAATTAAAATGGTGGTACTCTCTCATTGTCTGTGTGTACTATGGGCTCTATGTATGAAATACCCCAGAAAATGTTATGAGAACTAGATTGCCTCCTGCTATAACTACTGCAGGCGGGGAAAAGACACGGGATGGACATGACCACACTCAGATTAGAATGGGACAGGGGTGGTATGTAGGTACCAGATCCCAAGATGTACAATTAGGTGTCACACCTACAAAACACTGTTCATTGGTACAATGAGGAAGGAAAACTGGGAGACGTCCCTAATGTCAGGCACATACGGTTGTGCCAATTTGGGTTCCTTATTGCTCCATGACAACAGAACTCCTGGGAATTTGCCCCATGTGATTAAAGTGGTGTGTAGACTTTGGCTAAGAGCGGTGCGAGGGTGCTCCATAAAGCGGCGTAGGCGTAGGTCCTGGTGTAATGGAAAATCCACCCATTTGTTCAGATATTGTGGTTGATGGCCATATACCCCTGGCGAAAGGGGGGCTGTGTCACTTAAGATGATTTATACCTGGCGGGCCACTCCATTACATTAAACGACGCAATTGAAAAAGAGAAGTTGTGCACCCGCTCCTTCTCCAGGAATGCTCCAATTATCTGGACCCCTGCCACTGGACCGGAGGGAAAATCAACTCTTCCATCACTTTCTCGAGATCCTCCTCACATGTGGTACGAGCAGACACTTAATCACACTTTTATACAAAGCTTGCTCTCAAACACAAAAGATGCTCCTTTATGAGCCCCAAGAGACTGGAATTGAAACCTAGAAGCCCCGATAGAAGACAAAGACTGGAAATGAGCTTGTGAGTTAACACACACTGTCTCTCGGAATGCTCGTGTCAGACTCATTCACTACAACTTTTTACAGAGACCTCATTTAACTCCAGTACTCCTTCACAAGATAGATCCAGCTCGACCGGATACATGTCCTCGGTGCAATTCAGATGGAGCAAACTTTCTGCACAGTTTACTCCTTCTAGCACTCCATAGTCGAGGTACTGGCAACTCACTTACATATCAAATTGACCCCACAATGTTGTCTATTGGGGCTGTTCAAGCTACCATGGAAACGTAAGACAACTTACAAATTTGGTCTGTTGGCGATGGTCTTGGCCCAACGCAAAATAGCCATCACATTGCAATCCACACGTTCCCCAACACTTGATATATGGTATAGTGATGTAGCAGAGTAGGCTCTAGCAGAGGAAGCACATATGCAGCTGAGAAGGAGGGATGGCAAGCTAGAGGACGCCATAAGTACATGGAGATCATTGACAGACAGCCCTTCTGTATCGCCCTCAGACGAAGATTCGGATATAGATTGTGACCTAGGAGCGGGAAAGACCACCCAAGATGGAGCAAGCGGGGGTGAATTGGGCGATCCATTCCAACAGCCTGGACTAATTGGGCGACACTAATTGACAAGCAGATATTCCGTGGGAGGGGACGGGGTGGGGGGGACACACAAATCAGATGCTAATGTTTTTTATGATGTCAAGCACTTCCTATCTCCATATTTGTATTCATCAGCATAATAATGGACATGTGTAGCTTGATTCAAAACTGCCAATTGTTTCTTCATTTGTTTATGAATGAAAGTGAAAAATAAAGTCTATAAAAGAAAAACTCTTCCCTCACTTCAAGAAGAAACTGAAGCTTATCCTCTTTCACAAATAGCTAAACCTACCTTAAAGCCCCTAATTAGCCTGCGGGCACCCCCCCGCTCCCGCAAAATACATCTGTGCACCACTACCCCTAGGAAATATGTGCCTCTATTTCCCACCATCCGCAATAGACCTTACCCCAGCTACCTCAGACCTACAACGCCTGTCTTTACTTCTGTTCATCCTGTTCTGTTGTATTTATTGCTATTATGGGTTTTGTTGGGATTATTTTACTCCACTGGCAATTTTAGAAAACTGCAGCTGTGCTCTGCAAAGCGATATGTATTTAGTATACTGTAAATACCACAAGATTGTATAAGAAATCTTCCCAAAATGTTCTCTTACACCGCGTCACAAAATGTCACCCAGTATCTATTTGTACACCAAATGTATCTTACGCATTTCGGCTTATGCAATTTCATACCTTGTATACCTCGTCACTATATAACTGCATTTTCTCCAAATACATCTCAAGTATATGCTGCTAAGTCTGTGAAGTGTTCTGATGTCCTTGGGTAAAGTCTGCGCTATATAAAACTAAATAAATAAAATTAATAAAAATAACATTTAATCCGGGAAGTGGACAGTTCCTTCAATATGCCAACATTGCAGCCCTGGGGCACTTCAATCAGTGTGCCCATTTTCAAGAAAGGTGACTGATCTGCTCCAAGCTGCTCTCGCCCTATCTCTTAAATCAATCCAACGTTTATCGTCCTCTGAATCTGGACGTGGAGATAGTAATGCACTGTTGCACTGTTGCACTATCCCACTGGGAAGCATCCTTCAGGTGTACTTTAATCAAAAATCAACCATAGTGTTTCAATTAAACTTTTTATTCATCATTGGTCAATAATGATTGTCTCTCGATTCTATGAATTAATCACTCATTCATTAAGAAATGTTGCGTTCATCAATGGTGAAGCGTCAAAACAAGGATACAAATCATCCCCAATGCATTTCGGGCATGTCACTGCCCTTCATTAGGGGTTGTGTTCCTAAAAAAATTAAAGAAGGCAAAAATGAAATGAACTTTCCACAGCCCCCAGTGCTCATTCTGAAGAATCATGGTGATAATCCACATGTGTTTTAGCAAACTTCTGGGTGACTGTAGTGCTGGGTGAGTATAGCACGTGCAAACGTGTCGATTTTGACGTAAGTAATAAATCATAAGAACATGTGCTGAGAAATAACATGCCATCATGTAGGTAAAAGAAATGAAACTATGATGCTCTTTAAGTGACACAAAAGGTAACTTTAACACATGACCGGGTAACCCGATGTTAACCATGCCTCTGGAAAACACATTGGGGTTGATTAGGGTGGCAGGCAGATCACCACCGCCGACCTGGCAGTGGCAATCTGCCTGCCATCGCAACCCGATTTACCCCCGCCATATTATAATCGAGGTGGACGCAAAGTGCGTCAGCCGCTTTTCCGCCAGTCGGCAATCGTTCCGATTGCGGGCCGTGCGGATCTGGGCATCAATATTGTGGCGGTGCCTACTAGGCACCGCCATCCATATTAGGATGTGGGGAAATCAAAGCCTTTCATGGAAAGGCTGTCAGGGATTCACTTTGGGGGCCAGTTGCGGGGGGGTGCCTATGGCTGCCTGCTACGTTGTGCAGGGCAATGCACAACATAGCATTCTCACCATTGCGGCGGGTGCTGCAGCCAGCACCACCTGCCGCAATGTTGAGATTGCCTGATGTGACTGCCACGATGGTGGTCACATCATGATTTGGGTGACGGGATCACCGCATGGCTGGCGGGCAGTCCTGTTTCCGCTAGGGTGTTGGGCGGACTTAAGTCCGTCCTCCATCCTAATCACCCCCATTGTCATCAAAAGTGAACTAAAGAATGTAAGCTGTGAGCAGTTAGTGAAACTTCCAGGGATGTAAGACGACTCGTGATCAAAAAACGTCTGCACGAGTAACGTGAAGTTAACAGATATCCTTAGAAGTAAACAGAACATGCAAGTTCTACGCGTTAATAGGCAGGGATTTTCCAGGGTACAAAATGTTGTTTCAATACCTCGTACGAATCTAGTAGTCAAAAACATTGTTAACCAGTGTCACCAAAAGTGAATTAAACATGCAAGCTCAACGCGAAAATGTGCAGAAAGTTTTCAAGGTGCAAGATGTGAATTAAATGTCTCATACGAATCTCAGGGCATAAATGTATCTCGAGTCGGAAAACGCCAGCAGAGTGTTCCAATAGAGTGGTTAAAATAGAAAAGGTTACGTGCATCGGCCGCCGGTTGTGTCCGCCATCTTTGAATGGTAATCATGTGGGTTAACAAAATGCTAAGTGCATCAGCCGTGGATGGGTGCCATCTTAAATCATGGTTGACAAAGTAAAAACCCACTGGGGCATCAATATATGATTAATGCAAATGTAAAAATGAAAATAAAAAGGAAGAATAAAGAAGACAACTAGGAAAGAAGAGTTTGGAAAAATATAAGTACAAAAGAATATAAGTAAAATATAAAAAAAGATAAGTAAAATATAAAAATTAACAAATGAAACAACGTTTATGAGGCAGTACAAGAAAATCATGAAGGCACATATTGCCCGTTCACAGTAGTTGTTTTGTGCTGAGAAAGAACGAGATTTAAATACAGGGAAGTTAGATAAGAGGGAGATTGGGATAGGGTGAAAGGAAGGGTTACTGGTAAAACTGAGGTAGAAAGTAAAGTTTGGAAAATGACCCACAGTCTAAAAGAAGCAGCTGTATTCAGTATTGTCATTGAGACCATGAGGCATTAGGGTTTTCATCTTCCTAATCCAAAAGGTTTCACGTTGTAGAAGGAATTTGCGATTGTCTCTTCCTTCCTTTACTTCCACCATCTCCACCATGAAACACAGTTGGCTAATGTTATGGTTGTGAGTCATGAAATGCTCTGCCACGACTGATTTGATGTTTCTATTTCTAATGTTGCTTTTATGTTTGTTCATTCTTGCTTTAATATTCCTTTCGGTTTTGCCTATGTAGGCCAGCCCGCATGGGCATTTGAACAGATACACTAGATTCTTGAAGTCGCATGTGGCCATAGTGAAAAGGTTGATTTTGTATCCTTTTGTTGGATGGTTGACAGTGTTGTCTTTGATGGTGTTGTTACAGTTACCGCAGTTGAGGTATGGAATGGTGCCTTTGTATGTTTCAACACTGGTACGTGGTCTTTTAGTTTGTAGGAGCTCATTGAGCTGCTTTCATAGGCAAATAGTGGGGTATCTATAAATGAGCCTTGAACTCTGGCTCCAATGGTAACATTGGCCAGTATTTGAGGATGATCTTCTTAAGTCCAAAGCTTCTGTGAAGAATTTAGAAACATTAACCATTCAATATGGTTTAATTTTCTTTTTGGAGATAGTCAATGGTCGCACGAGGGAAACACTTAGGGCACAATTGGTGGCTGATGCAAGTAAGTCAGTAGGATACCCTCTGTCACTGAATCAATCAATTTCAGCAGTTTTCATCAGAACACCCTCAAGGTTCATTTACCTTACTCTCAACTACTAAGGGTCAAAAGAATCGTGTAGGAGCCAGAACAATTGTCCCCTAACTGTTTGCCGCCAAGCCTGGGCGTTAAATTCCGCTCTGCTCACGGAAGTTGCGGGATTTAGGCAATTTTGCATTCCGTGGAGAAAACGGAATTGCTGAATATTTCACCATCCGCGGCGTAGCGGAATTATTTTCTTGTTCGCGCTTTAAAAATGCGTTCTTGAGCGCGATAGCGACTTACCGGGATTCCTGCATTCACTGATGAGTTTTCCTATCCGTTCGCGTGCACCACGAGATTTTGGTAGCCGGCCGCGAGATCCCGCAAGAGTGTGCGATCGCAAACACGTCATTCGCCGCACCATCTGATACAGCGAGAGTTTACGATTGCGAACACGTCATTCGCCGTGCCATCGTGCACCGCGGGAGAGATTGCGATCGCGAACCCACCATTTGGACACGCCATCGGACATCCGGCAGAATGTTGGTGAAGCTCACGATCCCGAACACGCAAAATTTTCTATCTAGAGAAGAATAATATCTCAAGCAGCATAAAACCTTCTATAAAATGATTTGGATGAAAAAAACTCCTCAGATTGACATCTGCCTATCCTTTTTTGTGCAAGGAGTCCTTAAAAAAATGGGGGGCAGAGGGAGAAAGTGCCACAGAGTTTCCAACTTCCTGTTCCTGTCCAGCAAGCTCCTCCCAGTGCTTTGTCCATCTCTTGTTCATTTTTCATTTGGATTTTGTGCCGGAAGCATCACTCTTTGTGTCTGCTGCATCATTATCATTGGATTTGAGGAGTTTTGGATTTGAGATTTTACAAGTAAGTTGGTGCTGTTTGTTTGATTGGGGCATTGCAGTTGCTGCAACTACAATTTCGGTACTTTCCATCATTATTAGAAAAAAAGTTGTGGGTAGCCAGTAGGCCCAGAGCAAGTCATTGGTGGGTGCATGATGAAACACTGTTTATGTGTGTTCTGTTCAATTTAAACATCATTTAGGGCATGGATGGCATTGGATTGAATTGCAAAATGAGTATTTTTGGGTGTATTTCAATCTTTGGGTGTGTGTTCAATAAATGCCTTTGTTGTGTGTGATGTGTTGTGTACCTTGCAGGCCTTGTTTAGCCCTGTGGATATTCGCTTTTGCATTTTATTGCATTACAGGCAAAGCCGTGTGGTTTAGCATGCAGCCTTTGCCTGGCTATTATAGGCCTGTTTTCAGTACCTTGTTTTCCAGGCCTCCTGCTTGTTGCTTGTGATTTGTGAGTGTCCATGTGGCTGGTGGCCGTTGTTCTTCTACTTGTCTATCCTTCCTGATCTCTCAGCATTTCCTCCACAAAGCGTTCCATGTTCTGAATGTTCGTAGACTTAGAATTGCCACCCCACGGGAGTAGTCAGAGTAGCTTGCTGTGTGTACCTTGCTCCATCTAGTGGTAGTTAGCCGAGAGCGAGCTGCTTCTCGGAGGTGGGTCTCCTGTAGGAGACAGATGTCTACCCCATGTCCGACCAAATATGATTGCACCAGTCGAGCCTTGCAGTGGTCGTTCAGACCCCGCACGTTACAAGCTAGGCAGGAGAGTTCAGACATTTAGAGGTTTTGCTTAGCTGTGTAGTGTGCATGGGTGAGATCCCCTTCCTGGAGCTTCCCTGTCTTTCTACTAGATGCCACTGTTTCCGACATGGATTCATCGTTGTGTGTGGGTCTTGGTAGCGAAAAGTGTGTGATGCCATTCTTAGATGACAGATGAGTCTTAGGTCTGATTCGTACAGTAACCAACAACAACAAATAACATCTTTCCCTCCCGCCCCCACCCACACCAATCCACCAATCAGGTTGTGCATCCCTTGTGCAACAACTCACTGTGCTTGAAGGCCCTCTGAGCATGGGGCAACAGGGAATCATCCCAGAGGGGCGTGGGGTCACCTGCGTACTGCCCTGACACATAGGAACAGGGTGGCAGAGCATGTTTAATTAACACTGGCTCAAGGATTTATAATATGATCCGACCATGCGTTCCAAGGGGCACATGACAAAGTGGGGCATAAATTAACATATTTGTGATTACAGGTGCCTCAACAGGCCCACACAGTGGGTACATACTTCCCCTAATATCAGTCATTGTCACTTAGCTGGTTTCTTGAAGAGGGCGATGTCCCACCGTCTCGGCTGTGTTCTTTCTTAGTGTTCTGCTGGGCATATTTCCGGGCTGCGCTGGCTTCGGTAAATATCAGGGGTTTACCCCCCGTTTGCACTCTGAGCTTTGCAGGATACAGCATTGCGTACTTTGTGCCTGCCTGCGGGAGCAATTTCTTAGCTGGGATGAATTTTCTGCGGGCAGTTTGAACAGCCTTGGTGATATCAGAGTACAGCGCAATCCTATTCCCCTGGTAGTGGATGTCTCCTTTCTCTCTGGACACCCGCAAGACTGTATCTCTGTCTCTATAATTTAGTAAACGGGCCAGGATTTGCTGTGGCGGGACCCCCGGCGGGGGCCGAGGTCCCACAGTGCGATGGGCATGCTCCACTAGAAACATTGGAGAGAGTTCGTCAGCGCACAGATCTCTCAGCATTTCCTCCACAAAGCGTTCCATGTTCTGAATGTTCGTGGACTCTGGAATGCCCGTTATGTGCATATTATTTTGTCTAGACTCGCTTCTAGGTCTTCCTTGATGACCTCTTGCACCTTGTCCATTCGTAGCAGGCGTCCCTGCGTCTCCCCCTGTCGGCCCTCCGAGTCAGATACCCGGGTTTCTAGCGTGTCCAGTCGAGTTTCATGTTTGTCCACTTTCTGGGACACCTGATCCATTCTTTGCGCCATAGAGTCCAGTTTGGTATCTATTGCTCGCAGGTTGCCCCTCACCTCCCGCATCATGGCTCTGATGTCATCATATTGTTCTGAATCTAATTATGTTTGGAGTACCATCGTTATTGGTGTGGGTTCGGGATCCTGTAGAAGCGTGGTTCATTTCTCAAAGGAGATCTTGGCCTGTCCGTTGTCTGCTTTCCCCATGGTGGTTCTCTATAGGCGGTGTTTCACCCCAGTGTGCCGAGACAACGGGTCCAATCCCTCAAGGCCTCCGCCAGGAGATACCAGGGAGGATGTCAAGGCGGTGTTTGACACAGGAGCCAATTCTGCTATCGTCGTGCTCTCCGCTGGTTTTATGTAGGCTGCACCAGGCATGATCCAGGGTGGATCCGCCTCGCTAGAGCTCCAGGGCAGGCCGATCCCACGAGGTTACAGTGCTCGGGCCGAGTGTTGTAGTTGCCAGGTTCACCGCCCACAATTCTGTTTGGGGGTATACATATGAAACTGTGAGCAATGCAGCATCTCCAGTCTCACTCGCTCCTCACTGTCCAATGCAGTGTCAGTGTCCGTTTCTATCTGGCCGGCTAGGTTGTCAGCAGCGGTGTGCTGCGCCAGCAAGGTTTGGGCCACTGCCGGGATCGCACAATGT
Source organism: Lissotriton helveticus (assembly GCF_964261635.1). Lineage (NCBI taxonomy): Eukaryota > Metazoa > Chordata > Amphibia > Caudata > Salamandridae > Lissotriton > Lissotriton helveticus. The sequence goes on along the minus strand of NC_136061.1, from coordinate 1,491,939,896 downwards.
TGTATGCGCAATGCCGACAGAGCTCAGCCTCCTAAAATCCGCCCGCTCCTGCTTGCATGGAAAATGTTGTTGAATATTGGCCTCAACGGTAGTGTTCCCGTAATGGCCGGGGTTCCCAATTCAGGAGAACTGGGCAGTGCAGGGGGAACTCCCCTGATCCTTAAAGGGTGCACATCGGGCCACTCCCACAGGGCCGCGTAATCGGGCCTCCTTCTCCCGTAATGTCTACGTGCCTTGTGTTTCCTGTCAGGAGCCCCTGTATATCCGCCTGAGTACCGAGGCCCCACTGGAGGGAGCGGATGGAAACCATCCCACGACTCCTGATCAGGATCGGCAGGCAACTTGGTCCCAGAGGTCGGCAGCCTGCGCCCGGTGCTATCAGGCAGATTTCACTTATCCCCAGTCACAGGGCAGCAGCTCTCTCAGTAGGCCCAGCCCAGGGGTCAGCAGGATGCGGTCGCGCCGCAGCTCTGTCTGCACACGTTGCTGCCACTGCGCCGCTACAGCCAGGGATCAGTCTAGTGTAGGGCCCAGCAGGGGGTTTGCCAGCAATGTCCTGCAAGCGTTTAACCCTTGTCCCAACTCACAGAGGCAGCTATCGCCGGGAGGCCGCCACTCAGCTTTCAGCCACCAGGTAGGTCGCAGTTTGCATACGCTGTGTATCGGCCCCCCCGCCACCCGAGGCGGCACCTGCCACCCCTCCGCTTGCTCTCCGAGTTCTGCTGCCCGGGAGGGGGGAGACTTTCCGTGGTCTCTCTGTTGTCGTGGAGCCCCGCCGCAGCTCACAGCAGGGTCGCTCAGCCCGCCGCACACAGCACAGCTTCGCCTCAGCCATGGAGAGGTCAAGGGCCTGGCCCATCGGGGGATGCACCAGCGATGTCCTGTACATGCTTGCGTCTCTTCCCCGCCCCACTACTCACGGAGGCTGCCGTTGCAGGGAGGTCACCAATCAGCCACCAGTCTCCAGGTAGGCCACGTTTTTCGGCGCCGGGTGTCAGGCCCCTCCTGTCTGCCAAGGTGGCCCCCTGCCACCCCTCCGCACACTCCCAGAGCTCCGCCGCCCAGGCAGGGGATTATTCTTCGGCGTTAGGAACCCCGTCGCTGGACCCAGCAGGGCCACTCAGTCTGCTTCGCTCTTTGCAGGTAGCCAGCCCGGCACAGGCCACATCGCTTATCGTTGTGCCAGCGCCGCCCAAAGCCCGCCAATTTGCACCCCGGGTGTTTCGTTGAGCTGTGTCAGGGTGTGTGCCCGTGGTTGAGCTGTCAGGTAGTGGATAATTGTCAGATGATAAGCTCGGCCGGCAGAGCCACAGCACTAAGCGGCCATCTTGCTGCTTGGCTCGGACACACCCCCAAGCAGCACAACTTTGATGGGAAGTGTACAAGGGTAGGAATAAGGCAATGCACTTTTGCGGTAAATTTTACCGAGTGGAATACCCTTCGCCTGCCAGCTCATGGGGCATGCTACATTTTTCGAACTAAGACCGCAATAGGTCAATATTTTTGAAAATATTTTGGTAAATAACCACGCTTCAACTAGGGCCAGCTCATGCCCTGAAGCCCAAACTAGCAGCCGATTTTTGCTGCAAGTTTGTAGGACTGTAGGCTTACCACTTTATAAACCGAGCATTCTGTAGTAGGGGCCATTAGAAGGTCTGATGAGTAAGCAGTAGGGGACTGCTTACGAAACATGTAGACCAGGTAGTAAGCTAATCGCTCTACCCCAAAACCCCCTTCTTAATGTTCCCAGCCAGAGAAGTGAATAAAATTTATTTTTTCTACTAGCCAGGGAATTTTTTATTAATTTTATTACACTCACAGATTCAGGTCCCTACACTTCACTGACATCACTTACACTGTACTATCACATAGCCTCTGTCACGATAACTAGTGCTCCCGCGTAGCTCGTAGGTCGTAGCACGGCCCGCCCCGTAGAGGGACGGGAAGACCCCCATGATGAAGCATGACACTAAAGGACTTTTTAGTGTGTGAGGGGTATTTTAAAAAGCACACGGTGCTCTCATCTTTGCAAATCTAAGAGAGGGCCAATAATTACACTACACGTATATTAAAAATAAAAAATATCACCATTACACATTGATAGAATCCTTTTGTTTGTATAAATCAGTTAGGAGGGTGATTCTGTCATTACCTCTACGCTTCCTCTATTGTTTTGGAGTGTACAGTATTGCCTTGCACCTCTCCATTCTCCACACTTTTTCTGTCCTGCAGCTCCCACTGTGCTGAATAACACACTCCGCAGTGGTCCACGTCTTTCCAATGTTACCACAACACTCTGCCAAACTTGCAGATGTTTAGCATGCTGTCTATCTGAAAATGTGCCTTCTGGCCCCACATGTGGGTTTGAAGTGCTATTTAAATACCACAAAACAATACAATACAAGACCCCGAAGTGCCCAAGCCTAGCCATATTTCATGGTAATAAGTAGATATTTTAACAAGCCACACGTAAGCATGCACAAGCGGAGGGTTAATAAAGCGGGAAAATAAAGTCTGGATCAAAAATTAGACATAAAGTGCAGCCCTGGAGATTTAATATGCCCCTGCACTGATACACTGCTCGACTCGTTAAATCAAAGGCGCCTACCAGAATGCAGGGAACCTCAAATGTACTTGTTTGTCCTTTCAGCCAGTGCGGTCATTGCTGGTATGTACAGTGTACGGGGTAAGGGTAGTTTCAAGTATATGGAGTCACTAATGAAAGGGTTGCCATTAAAACAGCAGGGACTCCCCTCAACTTAGATTTGGGGTGATCAACCAAATTAGGAAGGAACTATAGAGAGCGAACCACATCAGAGGCTGAGAGTTACCATGGCAGCTCTGTCACTACACATGTAAGAGAATTCTTTTTTACGGAGTTTTATATAGCGCAAACTTGACCCGGTATCGGGTATCAGAGCGCTTTACATAGCACCAGTTGCGTTACCTGAGGACACATTAATTTTTGGTAGGCATGGGGAGATTAAGTGATTTGCCCAGAATCACGGGACGTTTGCGTCATTGCCGAGTCTCGAACCCAGTTCCCCAGATTCGAGGTCAACCGCCCTAGCTCTTAGGCCAACTCCTCTCCCCATTTCCTGAGCGGCTGAGACTAACGTCTTTTGATGGGTACCTTGCACAGCTGGAAACATCCCATTACAGTCTGAGGTCATAAACCATCATTTTATTGCACATTTTCACTATCCAGAGGGTGTGTTATGCATTTATTGTATTCACTCAATCAAGACTGATGGCACACGCTCAGATACAGAATTCGGACCAATTTGATAAGTATAAAAAAGGTATACTTATATTTTATTTCAAGAACCAAGCAGTACTTGGTACAGGTAGGTAACATTTTAATTTAAATTGTAAACCTTTCCACAGAAATGCAATTGGGAAAGAGGTTGTGATTGTTACAGGTTGGTATGGTTTCAAACAGCAGTTTAAATTACACAGTAATTACTTTTTGATTACTTTCAGGTTACATCGACAACTTGGGCTAGTATGCCAAGATACCACCCAAGGGAATTCACAATACAAAGTAAGTTAGACTTTTAAAGATTTATAATTTAGTTGTTCTTTCTCCATACAAACATCAGTTCAACACTTCAAAAATGTAAGGGTAAAAAAAGACATAACATTGACCGCTATTGGAGAAAAATGGTTATCGGCTTCACAGGTAAGTATTAGACTTATGAGAAGGAGTTTTGGGGTTTAGGCCAAAGGTTTCCCAAAGTCTAGGCAGACATTCAAGTTGCACCATCAGTGACACTGGGGCGGCCGGGTGCAGGGGCCATATGTTAACCAATGGGGCTAAAGGAGTCTTTGGTTAGGGGCTGCTTGCAAACAGGCACTCTGGTGTGGGAGCAAAGCTCCAATGGTCAAGCTCAGTACTTCTGGGGAAAACGATCAGCACAGGAGTTGCACCATCAGTGGCACAGGGGTGTCGAGGTGCAGGGTGCCAAGAGGACATTGGGGACCAAGTTGTTTCCAATGGGGATCTTCGTTTCAGCAAAGTTGCTGCAGGCTCCGGCAGGGAGACTTCCTGAACGTGACCACCAGCTGAGGAGTGCCCTGGCAAACACAACAAACAATACAAGACCCAGAGGGTCAGTATCTTAATCTCATTCTAAAGGGGACACTAATTCACCAGCCACTGATTGTGGTCAGCACATACGGCCCGAACGTAGACGACCCCACATTCTTCCTCCAAATATGGCACAGGGTCCAGTCGCTGGGTGACGCTGCCATACTTTGGGGCGGGGATTTTAATATAGTGCTGACACTGAACATGGACAGGGAGGAAGTGGCTAGTGCTCATCACTCTCAGGCGGCAGCAGCTCTGAACAGTATAATACTGGACCACTGTCTGGTTGAATCATGGCGTGCTTTGCACCCCATGGCCCGTGAGGGGACGTGCATCCAGCACCGCCACCAGGCATGATCCGGGATTCACTTCTGGCTGCTGACTAGGGATTTACATGTTTGGGTCCAAGACGTCACCCACCACGCACAGATTGTAACAGACCATGCCCCGGTGGCTGTGTCTCTATCGGTCCCGAAGCCGTATCAGCAGCCGTTCATGTGGTGCCTGCCCCCAAGTGCACTTCTATACTCAGCCTTCTGTGAAAGCATTAGAACGCATATTAGGGAGTACTTTGGGCATGATACTGGGTTGGTGTCCACGGAGGGTGCGCTGGGGGAGGCATTCAAGGTGGTGATTCGGGGACACTGCCTAGCTGGCCAATCCGGGGTGCTCCGCGACATACGGGGTAGCCTGAGCAGACTAGAAAGGGAACTCCACAATCTAGAGACACAGTACTGTACTGCTCCATCCCCCTCATTCTGGCTAATATGCACACTAAGCTAATGGCATTTCAGGAGGAGGCAGAGCGGGAGACCAAATTCTTACACAAACACGCTACAGCGCGACGTTACGGGGAGGGTGACAGACCGGATGGAGAACTAGCACACTCTTCACCAGACATTCTGGCAACTATGAGAGACTTCTATGCACAACTCTATACTTGTGAAATTTGAGACAATGAAGCGAAATTAGAAGTGGTTTAACAGGGTGAGAGAGAAGAATTGCCTTGAGAAAGACAGCTGTAGCTGTTCTAAGTAAGTCCTCAAGTGAGCCATATATTTTCTCTGCCATTGTTGGAATTGACAGGAGTTATGAACTGGTCTTCAAGTGAGGAGTAAGTTTCATAGAGCAGGTAGAGGCAATAAGCAGGTTTTTATTGGTTTTGGTACCTCTTGGGATAAAGCTAAAAGGAAGTCTGAGGATTTAGCGTAAAAGAGATACAGTGGAAAATGACAACTATTACATTGTGTAAGGTTGTTCGTAGGGGTGCCACATCAGGAACAGAGTCTTGGATTTGTTGAGTTTTAAATAGAACATTGGCATCCTTCATTCAATGACGGAGTCAGTCATACCGTGGTAGAAAGAGCGTATACTAGACACAATGGTCACCATATAACCACAATGTTCCAAACCACCAACGCACACATGCTTATTTTTGACACAGAGTCATTTTGGATGTTGTAAAGGGTCGTGGAATACCAGCATCCACTTAGTGGATTGTTTTACCTCCCTATCTATAATGGTGAAATATCTGATCTAACTTCTATATGACGTGTTCACAGCTCAGAAGATTTGACCACCGTAAGTGTTGTATGTCAGAGCACATAATATCGCTGCACTACGCCACCGCTATATTAAACAACTACTACATCAAAATGTATGTAAGTAATTTAATTAGCCACTACAACAACACCAATAAATGTAAATAGATATACATCAAACCTAACCAGAAATGCAACCTAGCACTATCCAATATCATCAACATCACCCTGGCTACAAACCTAAACCCTGAACGTCATCCTAACATTTTGCCAAATGCAATCCTGTATCTTTAAACCTAAAACTACTTCTTACCCTAATCTTAAACTTGACCCAGAAACTAACACTAAATCCAACATTAACCATAACTCATCTTAAACAAACCCTAAATCTAACAACATACCAAGATTACGTCTAATTGAAAACCTTATACCAACTTAAGCCTAATGTTACAACTAAAGCTAAACCTTCGCCTTACTCTGTCCCAAATCATAACATTTATCATTGTACTTACCATATTTAATGTAGAGGTATTTTCAGTTGTGGGAACTATCTGTGTAGTGCATTTTTGTGTAACTGAATAACAATGTATAGATTTGGTAAAAGGGGGTACACTGTAATAAGATTTTGTAGCTTGTTTGCCATTATAGTGGTTATGCATTCTGGTGCTGGTATGGGAGTTTGTTACAACACTATCTATGCACTTTTTCAGGAGCTTGCTTTAATTATTTACCCAGATTATAGTTTGAGTTTGGAATTCACAACGATCATCACAAAAATAGATCAACATAAGGCACAATCATTGGTCTTACTAAAATATAACAATATCAGTGAAGCCCTCCACACCCAGCGCGAGGAAGAGTTGTTATATTGGCGGACCAGACCGATGTTTTTGCAGACTACCGAGGATCTATTCTTTGCATCTGGAAACAAACATGATTGCATGCAATGCCACAGTTTGCAATCAATTACCCCACATTAAATGCGTAAGCATTACAAACCTGCAGCTTACCTCAAGGACCTACATCCGAATTTAGGTTTAAATATATTAAATACACTCACACATTATTTCAAGATACTAATACATCTGTTTACTCGATCTTTCCTGACCTACTTAGAACGGGATCACCGCTACTGGGGAAATCGTGTACTGGAAGAGCCCTTGGCTGCTGCTGCCCTTCTCCCCATTGACAAGAAGAGTGAACATGTGACTTGTACAAGCAATTTCACCAGCTGGGATAGGTCTGGGACCTATAAAATGACCTCGGACAACAAACAATGCATTGTGTACATTGATAATACGAATCATTTGCGTCAGGCCCTTGAAATGCTGAAAAAATGCTTTCTTTCTATAGCTTGCCCGGGAAGGAGGATAGGGAAGGGGATTGGTCAAAGGCTGGAAGAGGCTCGTCCAGGTTTGCTCTTTTGTTCTCACCCAGAGCCACTTTGACCTCCCTCTTGCTAAGTAGACCAATGTCCTTGTTAGTCTATAATCACTTGGAAGTCTCTGTTTTGTGTTATATTTCTTAATAACATGATGTAGATTTCAGGTAAACTACAGACTTGAGCTGGAGCAAATGCGAATAACGCCAACAATTATTAATAAACCCTTCTTTAGGTTGGAACTTTGATTGAATAAGTGCAATTAATGCCCCTTAAGCATATTGACTGACTAACAGACTGATTGATGCAGTGCATTTTTATAGCAGACTCACAAAGCAATGATCTGTAGGCGCTGGTAATGGAAGAAGTGCTGCATTCTGTAGGAAGAGGTTGTAGTGGCCCCTCTTTAACCCCCAAGGAAGACTCGACCACGGAGCTGGTTTTCGGCACTTCTTTATTCTCCTGTCCCATCACTCTACTGCCTCTTCTCACTTGATCCAATGGAGTAGAGGTCATTGGAGCAGAGACAACAGACCCCCTGCTCCATTTAGAGTGAGACCGTCTGAGGTCCTTTTTTTCTGTAACAAGTAGAAAACAGAAAACAATAATGCCCCCACACCCTTGGAGAAAACGTGTATGGGGTGAAGGGCATTTGTTTTTAATTTTTCAGAATGAAACGCACGCTTTGGAAGTTTGTTTCTGAAGAACATATCTATTTGGTGCACATCTGCTTAAAATACGGCAGCCTCACAACAAACTTTCAGTGTCTTCACAGGAGATCGCGGTGAATCCGCATCCTCCGGGCCGGCGGAAGCCACCGCCGGCCCGGAGGATGCGGATTCACCGCTGCGGAGGCTCCAAATTACTGCCAGATTAGGATGGCTGGTGGGTCAGGAAGACCGTCCACCGCTTTTACGCCGCGGTCGCATGCCGACCGTGGCGGAAAAGCTCTGATATGGTGGCCGTGTCTATCAGACACCGCCAGCCATATTAGGATGGGGGAGAAGACATGCTTTTCTGCGGCTATGGTACCCCCCTGCATATGCATGCACAAAGCGGCAGGCACCGCGCGGTGCCTGCCGCTTTGTGCATGCATATGCAAAGCATGCACTTTTAACCTTGCGGCGGGCGCTGCTTCAAGCAGCACCTGCCGCAATGTTAAACATAGGGTATGTGACCACCAGGGTGGCGGTAACATCCTAATCTACATGGAGGGAACGCCACAGCCCATGCGGACGTTCCCTCCACCTCAGGGGTGGCGGATGGATGCAGGTCCGTCCGCCATCCTAATAGGCCCCTTAGTGAGGTTATATAGCAAATATTGAAAATGTTTTGGCAGGGTATGTGCATGTGTGGTAGGGCTAGCAGGGCAGATGGCCTGTGCTTTGGTGCAGCAAGATGGAGGCGGGGAGACGCGTTGTCTACAAGGCAGGAGGGATTGTGGTCTGGTTGAAGATGGAGGAGCCAGAGCCTACTACAGTGACACCATTCCAGGGAGCGTAGACCCCAGAGACTGCTGGACCGACCTGACAGTTGAGGAGCTGTCCCAAGGAACCGGCTCTGCTCCCATCAACCCGGGAAAGGCGAAAAGGACAAGGCAGCAGCGGCTCCTCAAGAGTTGCAGCTTCAGGCAAGTGACCCAAGATGGAGCGCGCACGGTTGCTTGCTGATTGGTGGCACAGGCATTCTCGGTGGGGATGTGCCATGTCCCTTGCCATTTTATGCAGGCAAAGTGTTTTATGGGCACTTTACTTAGTTTTTTTTGCCATAGTCATTCTTTTGTTTTGTGCGCCATATTCGTTAAATACCTCACCGGTGAGAGGGAGCGGCGTGAAGGGGTATATGTATTTTATGCGCCTGGTGAACATGTGTCATATGTGAACACTGCAGGTGTGCTATTGAGCCCTTCCTTGTCACAAAGGAGTATTGAGAGTGGTTTCTCAGGTAACGTCTTGGATAGGGGATCCTGTCAGGCAGACAAACTCACTACGGTGTTATTGGTGAGGGGATGTTCATATCATTGTGACTTGATATTTAAAGCCTACAACTTCTGTTTTCTCAGAGGGTGCAGTCCAACCACTGCGAGAGCAGAAAGGAGAGGATTCAAAGAAGGTCTATAGATAATGAAGCTATTATAAACAATGGGGTACCCAAATTGTCCCTGGACCTGAGTATCTGTTATTATAAAGAAACAATGGTCCTGGACCAACTATTCAAGGAAGAGTTAGATTAACAGAGTTATTATTTCAACTTATTTGAGCTTACATTAATCAGCTCATGACCGTCTGAAATCGTAAACAATGATCGAAACAAACAGATGTGCAGAAAACCCACTTAAGTATTATTACAATATATTTATTTAGTCAATTAAAGGAACAATCTTTAGAGGGTCAAGAAGATAGGAGACTGTTCTGGGGAACGTGTAAGAAAAAGTGCTCAAGTGTATATATAAGGAGTCAAGAGAGCTCAAAGTGTGTAGAATAGTAAAGGGCATATATTTTCACAACTGTACAAAACTGATATCTAATAAACAGTTAGATGCAACCTGGCCACATGCAAATTATTCACTTGAATTATATTTTCTAAGTTTGTAAGGAGAGTTTCCTTAAGGCTGTAAACAATGGAAATGGGGAAGGGAGAAAGGGTCCAGGTGCGGTAGGGGGTAGCGTTAACGTTTCAATCCGGCTTATCGGTAACCGAGGGACTTTAATACCTCAGCCATGCGGATCTTCCTCAGGACAAGGGGGCAGGTTAAGTGACCCTACAGAATAAAAAGAAGGAACTTAGAACCGGAACCTAATAGGTTACCAAGGGGTGGTGTCTGCACATCAAATGGCGGGAGTAATGAGTTGACCCACCTCATCAATCTTGCAATGCTCAATTGGAGTCCAAAATCTGGTTACACCAATGCCTGCAATTCAACAATAATAACAACAGTTGTTGTCAAAAATCCATAAGGATTGTACAATGAAAGTAAATAAGGGACTGGCTGTGGTAACTCACCCGTAAAGTGGCAAGGGCCAATTGAGGACAAATCCTGTTATTCAGTAGGTATAAACCAAGATGGTGGGGCCCAAACCATCCAAGGAACGTAATATTCAGGCCCGTATGTGTGGCAAAGGTGTGCTGAATGAATCAAACAATCCGGGGCACAGCGTAATGTATACGACTAAAAAAAAGGGGAAGGGAAGTCTTATTAAGACTGCTATCTAGGGAGCGCGAGGCGTTCCTAGGTGGTGGTCGGTTGTGAAAGAGAATTACCTGGAGACGATCTAATCGACGTCCTTACTCCAACGCGGTAGCAGCCAAAAGAACAGCAATCCACGGGAGCATTTATACTGAAAAAGGGGGCGGTGTCCTAGAAAGGGGGCAGTGTCTTCCACACGCTAGTGAAGAGGGTCGAAAGACTCGATGAGCTTGTGGTTTCTTCAGCATTACAAAAGGTCTCAAGGTGGTATGTCACAATTCTAATTTTTAGATAGATACAATCGTTCAATGGATATTAAAACATGACAATGTGAAATTGAACAAAAACCCCGCTCCACTTTTCATAGCGTCTTCAATATAATTACACATTATAACTCGCGCCCCGTAATGCACTTCAGATGACGTAACATATTACATCACTCATGACATGGTAAATGGCATCACATGCACCTCCCCTTGTCCAAAAGCAATTCTGCTTTGTTTCATGGAAGAGAGAGCAGTTTTCCTGCTCTTGCTTTCATGAAGCAAAGCAGGAGTTTACGGTGACAGGGCGGGAGCAGTGCTCCCACCCTGCCAATGCAAACTGTAATGTCCCAGGGGTGGGCTCCCCAGGACATTGCTAGAGCCGGCCCTGGGGGGTGGCGGTCTTCAGGGCCAAGGAGAGGGCCACGTGGCCCCCTCCCAACTTGAACATAGCCCCAGGGAGTTGGTGGTCCCCGGGGCCGGGTGTTGCAACAGACTGCTGTATTGAAATAATTAGAGCCCTAAGGAGGTTGTGGTCCCCGGGGCAGTGTGGGGGACTCAAACCCCCCCCACTTTGTTTCTAAATTAACCTTTGGGGAGGTGGCAGTCCCCGGGGCATGGGGGGCCTGCAATCCCCCCCACCCTAATTTATTAAAGCCCTGGGGAGGCAGCAGTCCCAAGAGCTGCAGGGGGGGCACGTGCCCCCGCATCTTATTAATCAAGCCCCGGGTAGGTGCCGGCCCCCAGAGTTGCAGGGGCCCCTGCGTGCCCCTGCATATATTTTCCTCATTGCCCTTGGGACCTGGCACACCCGGGACTTATTAAAACAAAGCGCAGGAGCCCACACTTTGTTTTTCTTAAATATTTTCGGCGTGATTCGTGGATCCTACGTGAATCCTGATGAAAAAAAAATGCTTTCTTTGGCCCACGAGGTACCTGTGGGACACCCTTAGCAGGCCTAGGGGGTCAGGGTGTTTCTACCCTGCCACCCTTTTCTTCATTTTTAACCTTTTTTCTTGTGACTCGGTTCGACCGAGTCACAAGATGGCTGCCAACACTTTTTGGTTTGGAGTGTTGGCAGCCAATTGGAATCAAGCTTGTGCTCGGGAGGGTTCGCAGATCCACTGTGGTCACCAGATATCGATATCTTTTTTTAAATTATTTCTCAGAAACAACGGAACAGATTTACACAATTTAAAGGTTGCTTTCTGAACCAAGAGCTACCTTTTTGCCAAATTTGGTGTAATTCCTCTAAGCAGTCCAGGTTGTAGCCTATGGAAATTAACATGGAGAAAACGCGTTTTGGGACCCGCCCTTTTTTCTCGGCCCTCGCTTGACGTATCACCCTGAAACTTCCAAGACAGGCGCTGACCGGAGCGTTGCATTAGTTTTGAACATTTTGCAAAGATTCGTCATCTTGCTCCAAAGATATTGGCAAATCAAAACACACTTTTTCTATGGAAACTAGGCCCTAACTATAATTACCTACTGGCGACTGCCAGTAGGAGATATATATATGCATATATATATATATATACACATCTCGAAACGCGTCTCTTCTTTTATCTCATTGGTTGAGGGTGTCCGGAACAATTAAATTGATGCCGTATCTATGAAGCCTTGTGTCTGTGCCTTCTTCTATGGAGTTTTCTGTGGGAGCTGGAAGGAGTGGGGTTACCCTCTGATGCTGCGGAAAACAGTGCATGTAGTTTTCAGGCTTTCGTCTCCTTAACACGGCTCTACGCAATTCGAACTGCCGTTCTTGTTCACGAGCCGAGAGACAACAGCTGCGTGTAGAACACCTTTCAATTTATTGTAAAACTGCCCCAGTGGGTGGAGAACATGCCTCTATAGGCACAATGCAGGATGGTCAATGTAGTGTTCTAACTTTCAATACCTTCCAAGTGGATGCGGCTGTTGGTCCCAAATGATGTCATTAAAATAGAAACCACTGTGGGCTGACGAAGGATTAAAAACAAGCGATGCAATGTCAAAACACATCCTGCAGCTTGAGCCTTCAATTCTGAACCGGCACCCAGGTTTCCAGGCACCGCAGATCCGCCTCCGGCAGAGGGCCGTTCTTGCGACAGGGCAGGCCGCCATCAATTCCAACAAAAGGTGCCCTAGTAAGAACAGCCAACAAGGAAGGTTACCCTGTGATGCTGCGGAAAACAGTGCATGTAGTTTTCAGGCTTTCGTCTCCTTAACACGGCTCTACGCGTTTCGAACTGCCGTTCTTGTTCACGAGCCTTCAGACAGAGAGACAACAGCTGCGTGTAGGACACCTTTCAATTTATTGTAAAACTGCTCCAATGGGTGGATATCATGCCTCTATAGACCCAATGCAGGATGGTCAATGTAGTGGTCTAACTTTCAATACCTTCCAAGTGGGGTGACTGTTTATAGACACAATACAAAACACTTTGCAGTGCTCAAAGTCCTTCTGCTTTGGCTCCTAAGGACTCTGCTTGCTCCTTGTTGAGGTGGGTGTGTGACATCAATCAGTTGGCAAGAGAGAAGCAGGATTTTACAATTTGAGAGCAACACAGTGAATATCTATCTGGACTTCACCACAGCATTTCAGGAGGCACGCAGAAGGTTTGTACCCATTAGCAGAAACTGTGAACAGCAGGAGTGCCATATGCAATGCTCTATCCTGCTAAACTAAGGTTCTCCTACAAAGGGAAAGATTATTTCTTCACTTCCCTGCAGCAGACTGGAGATTTTTTACAATGAAGCGCTTCACGCTTGTCCCCTTCGGACCACTCCTCCACGGCGTCCAGGCCATCATCACCCATGTCAAAACCGACTGACCGATGGGCTCTCAGACATTGTACCTTTGTTCAGCCACTCTTAAATGTCCTGTTGTGAACTACTGACATACCATTTGGTGCTTAATGACATTGTTGTAATAGCGAACTATTGCACTCCTCTGCCTGTTGTTCTTGAGTTTTGATTACTGTTGGGGCATATATGATGCTCAATACCCCCGTGGGCGCCCTTGTTAATCGAGGATGACCCCATCTGGCTCTTTGAATGTTCTCCTACAGGACACCCCATAATTGCTATACAACTTTGGTTACTTAGACCGTTCCCCCATTTTTGTTTTCCTAATGCTATCAGACTATCTTCTACAACTTCTACTTGCTCATTCTATCCCAGCTTTTTCCCCTCTTGCCTTAACCTACTCTCTCTAGCTTTCTACTCTACTTCGCTCATCGCTCTTCTCTTTCATCTTATTTCACTTAATCTTTTGGTTTTAGCTGTGCTTCTATATTGTTAGTTATTGTTGCATAGGTGTTCTTTTTCTTTTATATATCACCACTGTGATGGTAATTTGCTAAAGGTTTTGAGAGTAGAATGTATATATATATATATATATATATATATATATATATATATATATATATAACGGACTGGATTGGGCCGCCAGTGTGGAAGGAGGGGTAATTGGGAAATGTTTGATCTTTTTGCTGTGCACAGAATCGTCTGATGGTACTGCCACACTGCTCATGCTCAGTGGCGATCAGGCCTATGTTAATGTTACTTCCCACACCTGAATCTACACCAGTTTCACGATGACTGATGGGAGGACACATGCGACACACCACATACCCACAAATTATAGCTGCATAACCTGGAACATCAGAGAGTTAACTGACCCACATTGGACACGTTCATGGACAGAGCGTATACCCCTGCCACATATCATAGCACAGCTGCTAGACGTGTCAGGGCATTTTGAAAGATCACTACCTCATAGACAACATGGAGGGCACTTCATGCTGTAGTTTGCAAGGGCACCTTCTATTCCGGGGTCCATACCATCTGGTCGAGACTCGACTACTGGCTAGTAACTAAAGACCTGAGCAGCTGGATACACAAGGTTGCGCACTTGGCACTTAGCATATTCTGATCATTCCCCTGTCTTACTAGAACTTTTCCCCCCAGTGGTGCCGCCTCTGGGAATTTTATGGAGGCTGTCACCGTCTGTGTTATTGGACACTCCGTTGCAGCAGAAGATCGCAGACTTCGTAACAAAGAATCTGTCCTCGAGGTAAGAATGATATGGGAAACCTTTAAAGTCACTGTGCGAGGTGCCTGCATGGGCAAAGGTGGGGGGATTTTGCAATTCTTACGGGTTCACCTAAGTACATTAGAATCCAAACTGAAAACCTTGGAGCCCGATTGGGAAGTTCAATGAGTCCCGAACTCTCTAAACAAATCTGTCACACTATCTGAATACCAGGATATGGCGGCTAGAGAATGTCTTTACCGTGGGAAGTATGCTCAAGCCTACGGTGAGGGGGAATGTCCAAGCTGCACTCTGGCAATAATGACACATTAATCTTACTTTAACAATGATATTCTTGAAATTCGGGGTGAGGGGAGATCGTTGGCCCGGGACACCTCGGAAATACAGCATGTATTTGCCTCCTTCTATCGCGCGATTTACACCTCTGGCCGGCCGCAAAACGTAAATATTGATGCCTACCTTGATGACGTTGCACTGGGGTGGTTGAGCGATAAACAAATACTATTCAGGCTACCGAGTTTGAGGACGATGAGATCAGAGAGGCCATCATGCAGTTGCAATCTGGGAAGGAACCAGGCCCAGATGGGCTACCGGACGACTTTTATAAAGCATATATTGGTACATTGCACTCAGTCCTGAAATCTGTATACCAAGAGGGAAGGGCAAAGGGTATTCTCTGGTTATCAATGCAAGAGGCCAAGATTATTACCTTGCTTAAACCCAGGCAATTGCCTAACCAGTGCGAGTCTTATTGGCCCCTCTCACTTATAAAATGCAACGTTGAGATACTAGCAGAAATACTAGTCAATCGCCTCACCTAGCTTCTGTCTTTCCTGGTCTGCCGGGATCAGTTGAGCTTTATTCTGGGATGATCAACATTACATAACCCGCAGACACTCTTCGCGCTCCTACAAGATGTCAATCCAGACCTCACAGTGGGTGTGTTTTTTTTAGATGCCACCAAAGCATTTGATTTATTAGAGTGGGAATATCTATTGGTGGTACTGCAGAGGATGGGGTTCCTTCCCTCCTTCTCAACATGGACAGCTCTTCTCTATTTGCAGCCCGTGGTGAGAGTTTGCATTAATGGCGTAGACTCAAATACGTTTGGGATTTCTAGGGGAGCCAGGCATGGCTACCCCTTATCACCCCTACGCTTTGCCTTGGCAGTAGAGCCACAGGCTGCAAAACTTTGTCAGCTTCATCGGGAATATGCCCTCAGATGCCCCTGTTGTCACCTATTAGTTTCCTTGTATGCAGACAATATTACGCTTAATCTGAGGGACCGATGGAACAGCTTAAATAGGGTGTTGCATGAATTTGTTAGTTTTGGAGGGCTGTTGGGTATCCAGATTAATTGGAGCAAGTTCCAATTATTCCCCTTGACACAGACTACAGTAACTGGGAGTATGTGTCTCCAGAGACAAGGAAGAATTATTCAGAACAAATTGTAGTGTTAGCTGTTCCAAATCACAGACAGCATTACACGCTGGATCTCATCACCCCTCTCTCTCGCACGGGGCATATCACTCATGAAAATGATCATCCTGCCCAAATCCTTGTGTTCCTTTTTTAACATTACTTACTTCCCTGGCTGGCACTTTTTTCAAGTCCTTTGAATGCAAATGATCCATTTGGACTGGCCAGGTAAGCAACCTGGGTTGGATTGGGACGCTCTCATGTTGCCGTTCTCCAAAGGGGGTTTTGAAGCACCAGATATGGAGCTATATAACGTATGTGCGCAAGCACCTTACACCATTCATTGGCATAAACCCACTCCATATCTACCACACCTGGCAATTAAACAAGGATATATGGCTCCAGTACCTCTCTCTTCATATCTATGCTCCCACTTGGCGTAAACTACAGTTGTGAGTACGTCTATAGCGTGGTACAAGCTTGCCAAGAAACTGAGTAAACCAATGCTTTATGCCCCACTCGTACCATTGCACTATGTTCCATCCCTCCCAGTCACACACGAGGCAACATGCAGAAAGATGTTACAGAAATAAGGGATCAGCACATGGGGCTATATTCTTTTACCGAGAGAGTTCTTTTGTTATTCGGGGGGCATTTCTTGGCGGGAAGAATCCCACTCCTTTAGAAATGTTACTATATATATGCATAAGGGAAAAACCAAAGGTGGGATGGACGGAGCGTTGACAATACAAACACTCACCCCCAGTCAACTGATCTGGGTTTAATACATCACCGTTCTTTAGCCCACTCTGCCACCTCAGTTCAGACATGGCCATATGCAAATCAGTCTGACCCTGTGCCTCATGGGAACAGTCCAGCCCGAACTGCCAAGCCATGTCTTCCCTGGACCGGAATCAAGCTTCCCAGGACTGGTTTCTGGCATTACAGCCGTCGTCAGCCGGGCTTGCTTGACTCCAGTGGCAAAGTGAGCAAGGGACTCATGTCTGAGCATACCCTGCCAACTTAGGGCGAACAGAAAAAAACCAAAGGTGGGATGGACGGAGCGTTGACAATACAAACACTCACCCCAGTCAACTGATTCTGGGTTTAATCCATCACCGTTCTAGGGTGGTGTGGAGTGCAAAAAAACGATGGATTTAGGCCCAGATCCTTGTACTGGGGTGAATGTAAGACATTGTTCTACATTCTGTCCAACTGTGTTTTTTGCAATTTTCACCCCGAGTGGGCTGGGTATGCTCAGACGTGAGTCCCAGGCTCTCCACATCACTGGAGTCAAGCTATCCAGGCTGAAGAAGGCTGATAGCCAGAAACCGGTCCTTGGATGCTTGATTCCGGTCTAGGAAAGACATGGCTTGGTAGTTCGGGCTGGACTGTTCCCATGAGGCCCAGGGTCAAGGCTGATTTGCATATAGCCATTGTCTGACCTAGGGTGGTGTGGAGTGCAAAAAAACGATGGATTTAGGCCCAGATCCTTGTACTGGGGTGAATGCAAGACATTGTTCTACATTCTGTCCAACTGTGTGTTTTGCAATTTTCACCCCGAGTGGGCTGGGTATGCTCAGACGTGAGTCCCAGGCTCTCCACATCACTGGAGTCAAGCTATCCAGGCTGAAGAAGGCTGATAGCCAGAAACCGGTCCTTGGATGCTTGATTCCGGTCTAGGAAAGACATGGCTTGGTAGTTCGGGCTGGACTGTTCCCATGAGGCACAGGGTCAAGGCTGATTTGCATATAGCCATTGTCTGACCTAGGGTGGTGTGGAGTGCAAAAAAAACGATGGATTTAGGCCCAGATCCTTGTACTGGGGTGAATGTAAGACATTGTTCTACATTCTGTCCAACTGTGTTTTTTTGCAATTTTCACCCCGAGTGGGCTGGGTATGCTCAGACGTGAGTCCCAGGCTCTCCACATCACTGGAGTCAAGCTATCCAGGCTGAAGAAGACTGATAGCCAGAAACCGGTCCTTGGATGCTTGATTCCGGTCTAGGAAAGACATGGCTTGGTAGTTCGGGCTGGACTGTTCCCATGAGGCACAGGGTCAAGGCTGATTTGCATATAGCCTTTGTCTGACCTAGGGTGGTGTGGAGTGCAAAAAAACTATGGATTTAGGCCCAGATCCTTGTACTGGGGTGAATGTAAGACATTGTTCTACATTCTGTCCAACTGTGTTTTTTGCAATTTTCCCCCCGAGTGGGCTGGGTATGCTCAGACGTGAGTCCCAGGCTCTCCACATCACTGGAGTCAAGCTATCCAGGCTGAAGAAGGCTGATAGCCAGAAACCGGTCCTTGGATGCTTGATTCCGGTCTAGGAAAGACATGGCTTGGTAGTTCGGGCTGGACTGTTCCCATGAGGCACAGGGTCAAGGCTGATTTGCATATAGCCATTGTCTGACCTAGGGTGGTGTGGAGTGCAAAAAAACGATGGATTTGGCCCAGATCCTTGTACTGGGGTGAATGTAAGACATTGTTCTACATTCTGTCCAACTGTGTTTTTTGCAATTTTCACCCCGAGTGGGCTGGGTATGCTCAGACGTGAGTCCCAGGCTCTCCACATCACTGGAGTCAAGCTATCCAGGCTGAAGAAGGCTGATAGCCAGAAACCGGTCCTTGGATGCTTGATTCCGGTCTAGGAAAGACATGGCTTGGTAGTTCGGGCTGGACTGTTCCCATGAGGCACAGGGTCAAGGCTGATTTGCATATAGCCATTGTCTGACCTAGGGTGGTGTGGAGTGCAAAAAAACGATGGATTTAGGCCCAGATCCTTGTACTGGGGTGAATGTAAGACATTGTTCTACATTCTGTCCAACTGTGTTTTTTGCAATTTTCACCCCGAGTGGGCTGGGTATGCTCAGACGTGAGTCCCAGGCTCTCCACATCACTGGAGTCAAGCTATCCAGGCTGAAGAAGGCTGATAGCCAGAAACCGGTCCTTGGATGCTTGATTCCAGTCTAGGAAAGACATGGCTTGGTAGTTCGGGCTGGACTGTTCCCATGAGGCACAGGGTCAAGGCTGATTTGCATATAGCCATTGTCTGACCTAGGGTGGTGTGGAGTGCAAAAAAACGATGGATTTAGGCCCAGATCCTTGTACTGGGGTGAATGTAAGACATTGTTCTACATTCTGTCCAACTGTGTTTTTTGCAATATATATGCATAAGGCACAATGTAAAAG
The DNA here is from genome assembly GCF_964261635.1 of Lissotriton helveticus. Lineage (NCBI taxonomy): Eukaryota > Metazoa > Chordata > Amphibia > Caudata > Salamandridae > Lissotriton > Lissotriton helveticus. The sequence continues at coordinate 1,491,920,788 of NC_136061.1, read as the reverse complement.
CTGCTATGCCAACCTTCCCACTAGAGCCCCCCTGTATTGATACATTACATACTTTATTAACTGCCACAAGTCCCAAAACCTCGTATCTGTACCCACCACCCGCAACAGGTACCTCACAGGAATTGGAGCAAGATCACCGCAGACAAGCTCACCACCTCCCTCAGCCAGAGCCCACCTGCCAACACAACGGACCCCAACGAAGCAGCCCGCAACTTCACACAGTGGCTGACCGCCTGCGCCGACGACCTCGCGCCACTAAAGAACCCTCCCAGCAGACCCAGAAGCAAGAAGGCATCCTGGTTCACTGACGACCTCAAGGACTCCAAGAAGACCTGCCGCACCCTCGAGAAAGCCTGGCTCCTCGACCGGACCACCGACAACATGACCGCCCTCAAACACGCTACCCGCAAGCACCACCAGCTCATCCGCACCACCAAGAAGAAATCCCTGAAGGAACGACTGGACAACAACGCCCATGACAGCAAAGAGCTCTTCACTATCGTCAAGGAGTTCTCCAACCCCAGCCCCGGCACCAACGACATCACTCCGTCACAAGACCTCTGTGACTCCCTTGCCTCGTTCTTCCACCGCAAGATCGCCGACATCCACACCAGCTTCGGCGCCCCACCCACGCACCCAACCGTCGAACCAATGCCCCCCACCGCCACCCTTCGCACCTGGACCACGGTGACCACCGAAGACACAGCCCGCACGATGAACACCATCCACTCCGGATCACCGACCGACCCCTGCCCACACCACGTCTTCAACAAGGCCGACTCCACCATCGCACCCCAACTCCGGAACATCATCAACGCCTCCTTCAACACCGCCACCTTCCCGGAGAGCTGGAAGCACGCCGAGATCAGCGCCCTCCTGAAGAAACCTACAGCGGACCCCACCGATCTCAAAAACTTCCGCTCCATCTCGCTCCTCCCTTTTCCTGCTAAAGTCATCGAGAAGATCGTCAACAGACAGCTGACCGCCTTCCTCGAGACGAACGGATCCCTTGACCCCTCGCAGTCCGGCTTCAGAGCCAACCACAGCACCGAGACCGCCCTCATCGCAGCCACCGACGACATCCGGACCCTGCTCGACAAGGGGGAAACAGTGGCCCTCATCCTCCTGGACCTCTCCGCTGCGTTCGACGCGGTCTGCCACCGCACCTTAGTCCAGCGCCTCAGCAACATCGGTATCCAAGAGAAGGCACTGGAGTGGATCATCTCGTTCCTCGCCGGAAGAACACAAAGAGTCCGCCTCCCCCCGTTTCGCTCCGAGGCCACCGAAGTCATCTGCGGCGTCCCGCAAGGATCTTCACTCAGCCCCACCCTCTTCAACATCTACATGAAACCTCTCGCAGCCATCGCACGCCAGCACAACCTCATCATCATCTCTTACGCCGACGACACCCAGCTGATCCTCTCCCTCACCAGAGACCCCGACACCGCCAGAACCTGCCTACACGAAGGGATGAAAGACGTCGCCGAGTGGATGAAGGACAGCCGCCTGAAACTGAACTCGGACAAGACGGAAGTCCTCATCCTGGGATCTTCGCCCTCCGCCTGGGACGACTCCTGGTGGCCCCCAGCCCTGGGCACCGCACCCAAGCCAACCGACCACGCACGCAACCTGGGCTTCATCCTGGACCCCTCCCTCTCGATGACCAGACAAGTCAACGCCGTCTCCTCATCGTGCTTCAACACCCTGCGTATGCTTCGCAAGATCTTCCGCTGGATCCCGACCGAGACCAGGAAGACTGTCACCCAGGCACTCGTCACTAGCCGACTGAACTACGGAAACGCCCTCTACGCCGGAACCACAGCCAAGCTACAGAAAAGACTCCAGCGAATCCAGAACGCCTCCGCCCGACTCATCCTGGATGTCCCCCGACGCAGCCACATCTCCAGCCACCTGAGGAACCTGCACTGGCTCCCCGTCGACAAGAGGATCACGTTCCGGCTCCTCACCCACGCACACAAGTCTCTCCACGACCTGGGCCCCAAGTACCTCAACGACCGCCTGACCTTCTACACGCCCACCCGCCAGCTACGGTCCACCAGCCTCGCCCTCGCAGCCGTACCACGCATCCGAAGAGCCACCGCTGGAGGAAGATCCTTCTCTTACCTGGCTGCCAAGACTTGGAACTCCCTCCCCATCCACCTTCGGCTGACCCAGGACCATCTCGCCTTCAGGAAACAACTCAAGACCTGGCTGTTCGAGCAGTAGCATACCCCTCTCCCCAAGCGCCTTGAGACCCTCCCGGGTGAGTAGGACGCTATACAAATGGCATGATTGATTGATTGATTGATTATCATGCTACACAACAAGAGATTCTGCATGCGAAGAGACGAGCCCACTCTTAATGGTAAGCACAGCTAGGCATCTCTATTATAGATGAACAATGACAATATTGTTGTACACAGCTGCGATGGATTGCCCTGATCAGTAGTCTTTGCATAATACATTATACATTTCTACTTCACATTTACGGCACAACTATATCGTTTCCTCTTGCACACTGACCATTGTTGTGCACGACACAGGCGGTGGGGGCCGATTTCCTTTATTTGGATTAGGCCCCCCCACCCCCATCTAGGCATTTTGGGAGATGGTAGAAAAAGCACCCACTATTATGCTAGGGTAAAGCACCCCCCATATCCCACTCACAGCTCTCCTGGGACATATGATGGGAATAGAACAAGGCTATTGAAAGTATGTGGCCCTAAGTTTACTGTTGCCTAAACGTAAAGTTCACTGCAAATGGGAGTGAGAAAGAGCGCCCAAATTTAAAGATTGGGTGACCAACCTAATTTATTGCATATGCAGAGCTTCTATCCCCGAGATCTCGACTCAGAGACATATGGGACCCCTTGCAGGCTTACCTTATCACTCAGGCACTGGATGCTTCTGAAGGGGATGTGCCTCTAATATCACAACACCCTACAATGTCTGGTTACGATACCTGTGGTATCTGTGGTAACTGTCATTCCTATTGGAATTTCAACATGTCATTGAGAATGTGTAGAGTTGGCATCAAATGTAAACGAGGAGAAACTGTGAGGCAAAGCCAGGGGGCAGTTGGATGAGATATTCTTCCTGTGAATAAAGAACATATCTTGATACACATCTTATCTGGATACCAGAGAGTTTCTTTAATTACCACACTCGTGGTGGGACAGAAGTAAAGGTAGGAAGATCTTAACACAGTTATTGTGCTAAAGAGACAAGGACACTATTCACCTTATATTTTGGAGATTGTTGGTGAAACCTAACCATTTTCCTGGAGTAGCTGAAGTGTGATCTTGAAGCTTTATATGTAATTAAAGTGCCTGTTTATGCGCTTAAATCTTCTATGTGAAGGGAGGCTTTCCAGCTCTTTGCGCACTGGCAGCTCTGTTCAGCTGTGAGTAATGTGGGGTTTGCTGTGGTGACTAAATGCGGCAAAGACAACACTATCTTGAAATGCATGGTAGCTAGCCATTGCATGAAGAATTTTTGTTGATTTTCAAAACATTACTGATTTACTTGCGGCATCGTGGCAGCTGGAGTGTGTTTCTTTAAATGAGTCTCTCTGATAAACTCCTTAACGCAGGGCTGGCTTGTTGGAGTGCTCCTTGTTCGGTGCTTGGTGTGACGCAGGACATGTGCATGAACGCAGGATATGCCGTCATCTAAGGTAAACTTTTGAGGGCGGAAGTCACCGAAGTAAAAAACAACCACTGATCTATCTGGAACGCAACTTATTCGGCATTTGGTGTGACACAGGACGTTCGCATGTATGCGGGACATCGCTGCCATCTTAAGTGTACTTCGGAGGGCAGTAATCTCCGTGGTTTGCCATCTGACCTATTAAGTTTAACGTGGGGTAATTGTATGAGGTGGTCTCTCCTGCACAGCGGTTTAATAGGTACTAGGTTTGCTCACCAGACTCGGGTGAGAGACGCTATGCGGCACATGAAAGGCACTGTGTAGGAGGCGCTCACTCGAGAGGCACGCTCTTTACAGTGATGCACTCACTTTGAAAATGCTTTTGGTTCATTTTCCAGGATTGGTTGCAGTGATAGGCTCACTTTCAAAAGCATATCACCTACATGGGTTATGAAAGCATGCATCTCACAGTGATACCCTCACTTGAAAGCATGAACTCCACTGTGATGCTCTCACTACTTTAGCGTATCACGTTTGGGTTCAGTGACAAGCTCACTTTTAAAGCGCGTCATCGGTTGAGGTTTTTCACAGTGATACGCTCACTACTCTGGTATATTTTTTTCTTGCTCTGTATTAACATATCGTGTTTGTTTCAGTGACATGCTCACTTTTAATATATATTAACATTGAAGTTTACTGACAGTGAAATGCTAACTACAATGGTATATGTTCTGTGAGTTTATTGGCAGAATTACACTTTTACACCATAATTTTTTCTGTGTATCTATACTATTGGAGAATTTGTGTTTTTTCACACAATCCTGGCAGTGTTTTCACAGGGTGTTTTTTTTCTTTCTTTAGTGAATGTTCAGTGTGAAGGCAACATGCAGAATGTTACAGCCCTCCTTTCTTTTTAGATAATCCTGGACCGCCACCTATATTATGGAAAAAAAAATTCAAATAGTATTTAAAGGTTTGTGGAACATCCCTTAGTCCAGAAAGAAAGACTGCTTTGTTACTTCATTGTCTTGGGGCGGAAGGTGAAAAAGTGTTTGATCATCGCCCAGATATTTCCAAAGCAGATTCTGAACATCTCAATGAGTATGAAGTTTGCATTAAAAAAACTGGATATCTAATACTTGCCAAAAGTGAGTACGATTTTAGAGAGATATCATTTTGGGCGGGGGCTCAAAGAGAAGGGGAGTCAGTGAAGTCTTATGTGACAGATCTAGGAAAATGTACTTCCTCTTGCACAGTTGAAGATCTGGTGGAAGAAAGTATCCACAGTTAGTTAATGCTAGGGTGCAACATAGACATAGTGAGAAAAGAATTATGGTTGAGGGAAGAACCTAGTTTTGAAGAGGTTTTAGTTGTAGCCAAGAAGATAGAGCACTTGATGAAATGTGTTGAGGCAATCAACAAAGAGAATGGCAAGGATAAAACTGTACATGCTGTATTGGTTAATGCTAACAAAGGATAAGTATAAGAATAACTTTGGGGATGAGAGATTCAAGAGTGACCACAGATTTGAAAGAAAGAAAGGTACTGTACAGAAGTGCTATAGGTGTGATAAAGGTGGTCACATGGCTAATGATGATGTATGTCCCGCCCGCAAAACAACATGAAGTATTTGTAAAAAAAAAAGGATCACTTTGCAGTTGTATTCAGAAGTAAGAAACCAAAACAAAAAGTTAGAGAGGTTGCTATAAATGAACAGGACAGTGATGATGAAGACTTTGAATGTAGACAAATAGTATTGCAAATAGGACAAACCAGGAGGACCAGTCCCATTGACACAGTTACAATAGAGGGAAAAGCACAAGGGTCCTATTTGACTCAGGTACAAAAATTACGATAGTTTCCAATAAATTCTATAGTGACATTATACTATGTTCTTATGGTGGAGAGTCAATTAAATTGCAAGGTTATTTTACTGGACTAATTGAATTCAAGCAGAGATTTGTTACAGGTGAGGTCTATGTTTCAAAAAAAGGTGACAGTATAATCAGCTGACTTCATCAAGGAGATTTAGGAGTTTTATTAGATCTCTCCAGTGAAATGCCTGTCTTTTTGAAAGAGAGGATTGATGTGAAAGAGGTGGTGATGGCGGAATCTAATGAGAAATTTCTGGATGAAATAAAGAAGGATTATCCAAACATTATTAGAGGAGGTTTGAGATGTCTAAAATGCTACAAGCACACAATACAGTTGAGTTTCAATGCACAGCATGTATGTTGTAAAGTGATAAATGCTCCTATTGCAGTAAGGGTAAAAATGAAGCGGAAGATTGAAAGGCTCAAAATTAATGGGATACCTGAAGAGACTGAAGGCAACAAATGACTTGCATCTGTGGTGGCAGCCGGAAATCTAATGGCAATCTGTGCTTGTGTGTAGACTTGTGTTGGACCTGGCCTTTTGGCAGGTTCACCCCGAAACTTTTTTTGCTTTTTCCCCAACCTATTTCTGTAACCTGGTGTTGGTGATTTTAGGCCTCTGCGCACTTTTTCACTGTGGTACAGTGTAAAGTGCGTGAGCTCTCTGTGTATGTGTGGTGAGTGACCTGCCCTCCCATAGGAATGCATGGGGAATATGTGTGACCATGGTAGTTCCTGATGTGTGGGGAGTGCAGGGTCGAGTTTGGTATGTGCGAACTCGTGAGATTGAATGCTGCGCAATGATGCGTGCGGCGTGAATGTGTCTAGTGTGGAAGTGCCACTTCTAGACATGGGTGTGCGTGTGTAGTGAGTGTGCTGGCACGTGATTGGCTGGAGCTGGCTGGTGAGCCTGGCTCCAAGAGTCTGGATGGGTCTGCCCCGGTGGTGAGTGGAGAGATTAGCATGCTGATGTGAGGGAGGGGTGCACTTGGGACCTGACAATGGCTGGGCTTTCCCCACACAATGCTGGCTCCGCCCCCTGTGGTGCGACTGATGACCCTAGCCTGACTAGTGAATGGGAGGGGTGGCTGAGCACATCGAGAGTGCTCCCAAACCAGCTGTGCCTGGTTTTGCCCCTTTAGACAAAGGATTGTGCTATATAAAAAGGGTGCTGTGACCTTTTTTTTTTTATGGCTGCTAATATTGCCAGGACCTTCCCTTCAGCAGCCTCTCTGTGCCTTATTGTTGTCAGAGCGCGCTTTTAGTTAATTTCCCTAGAGAATGGAGAGGAGCGTGGGCTGTGCAGCGCAATGCTGCAGCCCCTTTACAAAGGAGTTCCCCCGGTGGGGATTCCCCAGAGATTGCCTTGGGGGTAATTGCGAGAGCCCACCTCGCTTATTCTAAATTTAAGTGCGCAGGTGCCCACCCTGCGTCTTGCCACGTATTTTTTTAGTGCGGGGATGCCACCTCGTGGTTTATTTTAATTTAAGGAGGGGGCCTACCCCTCTGTGATGCTGCGAAATGTCGCCGCGGCCGCCCCGGAAGCCAGGCCAGCTTGCCTGTGATGGGGGCGGGGCCGTGGCAGGACAGGAAGCATGGAAGGAGGAAGTGGTGCAAGAAAGCCTCCCCCAGCATGGCGGAAGAAGAAGAGAGAGTCTTTTTCAAACAGGGCTCCCGTGTGCCGTTGGGAGCCCTGTGTGTGCCCGCAAGCATGGTGACATATTTGTTGTCGAGCCACGAGAGGCTCAGGGGGCATTTCTTTTGATCACAAGTCCCCAGAAGGGGGACTCCAACGTTTTGGGGGCATGTTTATTCAGAGCCGATTGGCTCCAGAGGGGCATGGTTGATGCGAGGAGCCTGAGTGCTCCAAGGGCCATGTATGTATGCCAGAGCCCAGATGGCTCCACCGCCCCTCAGCTGTTTTAGAGCCTGTGTGGCTCCAACCCCTGCGGCGCAGTTTTGTCCTAGGGCCAGTGAGGGCCTTGACGCAGCTTTACTGATCCCCAGCTGCCCAGCAAGTAGTGGGCAGCTGCACCGTTTAGGCGCAATTGAGAGAGAGTCCCTGAGAGGGACAGAGATGGCACAGAGGTGCCAGGCCTGCTACAGCTGCGCAGCACTTAGTGCCAGCTGCAACATTTAGACCCTGTTGTTGTTCCCAGCTGCCCAGCAATTAGTGGGCAGCTGCAACGTTTAGGTTTGTGCCGGTGGCGCACCCCTAACTGGCCCTGACATTCTGGACACAGGGCATTTGAGCCCTTTTTGAGATGGCCAGTTGGCCAGGGGGCTGGTATGTGGGTAGGGCGCAAGGCCCTAATGTGATTTCTGCGCAATGTGATTTTACTAGGTTTATGATGGTAATTGCCTAATGTGATTTTTGCGCAATGTGATGTTACTATGATTATGAGGTTATTTTACCTATGTGGGTTTATGTTAGTGAGAGTTTACTTCACTGTGAGTTACGCCCCTAAATATGATTTATTCTTAGGAGACAGAGTCTAATGTGTTTAGACTAGTGAGAGATTGCCTACTGTAGTTATACTGTTTAGGCCTAAATGTGATTGCTGCGTAATGTGCTTTGCCTTTATGCTTGTGTTATACTTCTAAAGGTGCTCATGCTTAGAAGTTTGCTTTGCCTAATATGTTATACTAGAGAGGTTATGTGTCCATGCGTGATCTATGCCTATGGTTATTAGTATTGCGTAGTGTGTACCTCCTTGTTACCAGTGGTTACTGGTTGTGATCTATAATTGTGATTTGGTGTGACAGTTATTCTAAGTGCTAGTTCTACTAAGTGCTGATTCTGACAGTGGCCCATGTGGCCCTGTCCTAATGTAAATAATCCCTTGTGAATATTGCCCATGCCAGTTGGCACAATGTATATTGTGTGATTACTATCTGATGTGTTTTGACAATACAAAAGTTATTTTTATATAACCTTGTGTGGAGTTCCTTTTGTGGCGTGCCTAGGATGTTGTTGCTGTTGTGTGCGTGCGCAAATGCTTTACACATTGCCTCCGGGATAAGCCTGTCTGCTCGTGCCAAGCTACCAAGGGGGTGAGCAGGAGTTATCTTGGCGTGTAACCCTCTTGCCCTGACTAGAATGGTGGTTTCTGCCTGGCTTTGGCGTAAGCCTTAGCCAACCAGAAATCCCACTTCTAACAACTTGAGACATATGAATAGGAATATGGTAGTGGATAAGTATCCACTTCCCGATATTTCTGAGTTGCGGATGTTGCTGGATGGGGCCAAAGTTTTTAGTACAATAGATCTTGCATCAGCTTATCATCAGATGCATTTGAGAATTTGACGGCTTTGTAACACCTTTTGGAACCTTTTGTTATGTAAGGTTACCTTTCAGTCCTATGTCCGCGGCCCATGTATTTCAGTGTGTCATGGATAGGGTTTCGAAGGGCACAAGAGGAGTGGGTGTGTGTATCAGAAGGATGATATCCTAGTATTTGGCAAAAATGTTGCGGAACATGATGCTCGTGTTAGGGAGGTATTCAACAGGTTGTGTGAATGTAACTTCACAGTAACACTGGATACGTGCAAAATTGGTGTAAATGCCATAGATTATTTGGGACACACCATTACAGGACATGGGGTAGTACCTAAAGCAGATCTTGTTGACATTATTCAAAGGATTTGCTCACCATCTTCCAAGGAGAAGTTAATGAAGTTTCTTGGGATGTTCAAATATTATAGTAAGTTTCTCCAGAACTTTGCAAAACTATGTGTAAATATGAGACGTTTGCTGAAGAAAGGAATTGATTTTGAGTGGGATGAGTCTTGTGAGAGGGAGTTCCAAGTGTTGAAGAAGGCACGCAACAGAGCACCTACAGTAAAGAATTTTGATTCAAAAGAAAAAATTGATTATAACAACAAAGACCTGCCAGAAAGGGTTGGGTGCTGTTTTGCAACAACAGGGGGAAAATGGTCTTAGTACCATTAAGTTCATTTCACGAGGATTGAAAGGTGCTGAGACCAGGTATTCAGCCATTGAATGGGAGGCCCTTGTTATGCACTGGGCGGTTAGGAAATTGAGAACATTTTTGTGAGGAAGCTCATTTGAAATAGGGACAGATCATAAACCCCTGTGAGAAATTCTCAGAAAGAAGGTATTGATTTGGTCTCTGGCTGAATAGCTAAATCGATGATATCTTTACAGGAGTATGACTTTGAATGAATTACATACCAGGTGTGGAAACAAGTTTGCTGATACACAGTCCAGGTTAATTCCTAATGATGGTGCATATGAAAAAGACTGTGATCAGTTTTATGATAAAGTGCCTGCATTTGTGTGTGAAGTAGAGTGCAAGATGATTCTGGAAGAAAGATGGCATGAGGAACTGAAGTCAGATTCAATACTTAAACAAGTATTGCAATTTGTACAACATGGTTGGAGTGGAAAAAAAGATATTTCAGATGGGTGTAAAGCATTCTGGTCTGTGAAGTATGTATTGCCTGAACAGAGTAAATTATTGTTTTGAAGGACGAGACTCAATTCTCCTGCAGTTCTTAGAGAAGAATTTATTTATTGGCACATGAATGTCATCAAGTAATATCCAAGACGAAAGAAAGGTTACGCAGTTCATACTGGTGGCCAGGTTTGGATCTACAAGTTGAGAGAGTGGTGTGAGATTGTGTGCCGTGTGTTCTTAGCAAGAAATCTATAAAGCAAAGAGTACAACCATGTTGGTCAGGGCGAGTTCGACAGGCCCATGAAAAGACATTGCACCAGATATTGTTGGACTTATTCCTGGAGATGGATGTGAAACGTTTGTACTAATTGCGGTTGACATGTTCTCAGAGATTTAGGTCAGAGATCTGTTTTACAAGAGGAATAGAAACCAAATATATGGTGAAATGTTTGAAAGAACTTATAGCGACAGAGGGAATTCCTGAAACATTACTCACTGATAATGGGGTCCAACTAGTTTCAATGGAAATGGAGGAATTCTTAAGGAAAAAGGGGATTAAATTAAAAAAGTGTGCTTACTATCATCCAGAAACGAATGGCATTATAGAGAGACTAAACAGAGTAATAAAAGAGACAGTCAGTTTAGCTAAAGCAAATTTACTGAATTGGAAGGAGGAGGTAAATAAGACAATGCAATTATACAGGTTTACAAAGCACAGTACAACTGGTAAAACCCCCTTTGAATTGTTGAAAGGGAAGTATCATGACTCTTATGGAACCTGTGTGGGTTAATAAGTATGAGTTTGGTTTAGGTAAAGGTACTAATATGGAGAACTGGTATGTGAGAGAAGGAGAGAATATCAAGAAAGGAAATTATTGTTTTGGTAAAAGAATGGCAGTAAGAGAAACAATGGTCTCTGTTGCGGATTGGGTCCTGATTAAAGTCCTTGTGGGAAAGTGTGACTGTATCAGGTATTCCAAACCCATTCAGGTTATACAATTCTTCGATACCGCCATCAAGACTCGAAAATGTAGAGGGTGTGATGTTCATTCTGAGTCGAATACAAGGAAAAAAGTATTAGTCTCTCACAAAGATACTAAAATCAGGATATCTAGCAGGAAGGTGCAAATACCTAAGTACTTGGAAGAATATGTAAAATAATTAATTAAAAGCTTGATTGCTTCTTGTTATTTTACATATACATGAAAAAATGCCATGCTTGTATTTGTATTTCTTGAACTTTGGAAACCACTGTTTATCATAATATCTCTGTTTGTTATTTTAGTTATTATGGGGGGGGAGGTGTGTGGTAGCTGACATTCCTATTGGAATGTCAGCACGTCATTGAGAATCTATAGAGTTAACATGAAATGTGAGCGAGGAGAAGCTGTGAAGTAATGCCAGGGAGCAGTTGGATGAGATCTTCTTTCTGTGGATACGAATAATCGCTACTACATACAATAATCACCCTGAGCCGAGCTGTCAATGGAGAGGACTGTCTGTCTCCATACCTTTCTACACACACCTGTTATCCCAGAGAGAGGTGTTAGTGGAGATACCAGTTGTTTTCTACACCCTAATACGCTCACTTGCCATGTAAGAGAGAGAGAGATCTCAGCGGAGAGGTCTGCCCTCTCCATATTCTAGTACGCTCACTTGTTATCCAAGAGAGAAGTATTGGCAGAGAGGCTAGTCCCTTCCTCCACCCTACTATGCACACGTCATCCCAGTGAGAGGTGTTAGTGGAGATACCAGTTGTGTTCTCCACCCTACTACACTCACTTGCCATGTAAGAGAGAAAGAGGCCTCAGTGGAGATGTTTGTCCCTCTCCACACTCTAGAACGCATACTAGTCAACCAAGAGAGAGGTCTCAGCAGAGAGGGTAGTCCCTCCCCTCAACCTACTATGCACACCAGTTATCCCAGAGAGAGGCCTTAGTGGAGAAACCAGTTCTTTTCTATACCCTTCTACACTCACTTGTTCTGCAAGGGAGAAGTCTCAGCAGAGATGAGTCCCTTTCCACACCCTAGAAAGCATACCGGTCACCCCAGAGAGAGGTTTTAGCTGAAAGGCCAGTCTCTCGCCATAACCTACTATGTACACCCATCACCCTGATTACAGCTGTGAAAGGAAAGGTTTTCTTTACATTAAAAAAACCTTAGAAATTCACTGAAAAAAACAAAAGTGGAAGTGACGTTGTATTAAGGTAAATACGTTTTGAACTAAAAAAGTACAGAAATTCACCAGTCATAGTTAGCAGATCTAACTATAATTTGCGCCCCCACCATGCACTGCTTTTGACCTCAAATACTACATCGCACATTACAAGTTCTATGACATCTTTTATGACATCACTAATGACATCATCCAAGCTTCTTTTGTACTCATATCATGTGGAAACATGTTTCCTCCTTACCACATTACACAGGCCACAGTGCATTCTCTGCTTTACCCATGTTAACCAGTGTTGTACATGCACAATAACATTAATGGAGGATTTTTATTCGCACAAGGTGAAATTGTGATCGCATGGCCACCTCCCTAGGGGTTGCCAAAGCTTTAGGCCACTCGTCATCCCGCAGGCCCTCACGGACACACTCCCAACTCTCTCGCAAATGGGTCACGGTGTCAGGAGAGTTATGTAACAATTTACTGTAAGCAAAATCACCTTTCTAGGCAGGTACTCATGAAGCAATCTATCTTCAAGTGTGGAGGATTCAGGGAGGTATTCACCCCTTTTTGTAGGGCATGAAGTATTTGTACATATCGGTAGATCTTTGTGGGTACTCTGTAGCTCTGTGAATGAAATTATTTATCCCTGCTTCCACAGATCATCCCATTTACAAAGCCCCTTTGCGTGACCAGGGTGCCAAATTTCGCGGTATTCCACAAGGGAGTGGCTCGTGTAATCTTGTCCCTCCAACCCATAGCATTTAGTACGGGGTGGCAAAGGGTAAGTTTGATCACAGTAGGGAAGAAAAAGGGTGTAGTGTGTGGCTCTAATGGTGTAGATAGCTCTAAGGTAACCTCCAGGCCATATATTCCTCTTATCCATCTTGTATGTACTGGTGATGGACCCAGCGATTAATAGTGATACGTTGTGCTGCCCTGTAATACTTTTTTAAGTCGAGGAGAACTTTTCAGCCGTCATACCAGACCCTTGTAATTTTCTGAAGGGCTATTCGAGTGGGGCCTCAATCCCAGAAAAGTGTACGGGTTTTGCCATCAATTACTTGGAAGAAGGATAACGGGACGGGATAAGGTGTGTTCAGCTCTGCTAATTCTTATTTTAAAAAACGAGAGATTTGTGTGTGTTTATATGGATGTATGTAAACGTTTACGATTGACATGTTATAGCTTAAATAAAAGATTAAAATAAATAAAGGAAATGAAAACCTTCAGGAAAGATTTCAGAAGAAACTGGAAGTAGAATTATAATTTCAAAAAGTAACAAGGCAGGTAAAAAAAGTAATAAAACCAGCACTAACAAAAAAACAACAACAGTAGAATGTGCAACAGAAATGGAATAGGCATTAAGTTTCATAAAAGTAGACACTTTGTCACTGGACAATGCACATATATACATCGAATATGAGAGTAAAGGTGTCGCCAGTGAAGGCCTACTTAAATAGAAGTGATATGATCACTCTAATGTGGTCTGCACGTATAACTTTTAGTGGCTTTGAGGTAATTTGGCTGTTTGTTTTCTTCTGCAACCATTGTGTCTGTATACGTTCTGAACCTTATTCACAATGGCTTTCCTCTAGGTATGTATACTCCAGTTTCCAGGAATCTTTAAACGCTTTATTCGGTATGCAGTGCACAACCATATAAGCAATTACAAATACACATGTTAAAATCATCACAAATACATAAAAATTAATAATATTAATAATATTGCCATGTTATTCGTAGAAAAAATGAAGAACAAAACATCTATCTCTTGCAGCCTAAGCTGGATGTTGTCACTATACAAAGTCTAAGGTAATTCTGATTTCAAGTAAATTGCAGGAATGGTAGATATTCTTAACAGGGAACGTCATGTGCAGATAACGCAATAAAGTGCTTTATTCACTCTGGCTCAACAATGTGCAAATTTCGCTTTTAAATACCTTCAAGAGGTGCAAATTACGCAGATTGCGCCATAAGGAGCCCTACAGTTTCTAAATTCTGCAGTGTGCAAATTTCGCTGGATACTTCCTTCAATAAGAAAGGAGAAGTGTGGCTCAGGGGTTAGAGGCAGCAGACCCGGAAGCTGAGATCGGTCCTGGACCAGGGTTCAATTCCCCGCCTCGGCGGGTCTTGGGCTAAAAAATTCCACGGACTCGATAATTCTCGCCCCGGTGCCTCCTCGATTTACAGGTTCACACTCTGCGACTCTGGGCAATAGCTCGCTTAATCTCCACAACGGCCCCTCGCGGCGGGATGCCTGACTTTCACCTTGTGGATACCCTGCTATCTCACAGGGGAATACCAGGAAGGGTTCCCTAAGCAAGCGCCGGGACACCCACTGCGGGTAGCTGTGCGCTATATAAGCTCAACTACATTTACATTTACATAACCAAGTAAGGTGCATTATAAGTTTCCTACTACATCATATAATCAAAAAAGTAGAATACAGTTTAAACTAACATCCTCATATACATTATTAGACTACTTTCCTAAAATATCTCTTAACTGAGTTAAAAACGTTATATATCAATATTTTTAAAATAGAACTAGGCTCAGTCTACAAGTTAGTTTGATGCCGTATACAACATTTTAAAAACCTTGCCATATTTATAGCTATAAGGTCAGATTCCAGCAATTGAAGAACCAGAAAGGCAGAGCGGCATTGATGAAGACCCAACATTTTCAATATCGGGATCAGCCAGCGTTTTCTGGGTTCAGAATAAAATGTACAGAAAAGAGTTACATGGAGAAGGGACTGTGTTGAGGTACCATCACACAGACATTGGGTTAGCTGCTTGGACCAGTCGTTTGGAGATGGAAAAGTTACGAGACGATGAAAGATATTTAATCTAAATCTAATCAATAAGAATGTGTCAAAGCTAGATAGCTTCAAGGTTAAGTAGGGCTGGATCGTAGCAGTTGTTTGGATTGACAATGAATGCTGTACAGAGATTGTGTTCGCTTCAGCAGACAGTCGGAGATCAGCTAAGTGGTTTAAGCATTTATTCCTTAGCGACTTTCTTGAGATCCTGGTCATTTCCTGGGGATTATAATAGTGGTTCTGCAAGCCCAAATCACAGAAGAACTTAACGTATTGTAGCCATAGGATCTTATGAACGTGTTCTAACTTAACATAGTCTGTGACGATTGCTTGAGTGAACGTTAATTTATTAGACGTTCATATGCAGTGCCATAACAGAACTGGTTGCATCCGAATGATGTCGGAAATGTAGGGGACACCCAGTTCTAAATGGCAACTGTATGTTGACATACTTTGTGGTACTGCGAGTAAAAATCTTAAAAAGCTGTTTTCAACCTATTGAATGGATTCAACCTGCATATGTCCCCAAACCCCAGCCCCGTAAATAGCTGTGCTGACGCATTTGGCATGATAGATTTGAAGCATCTCTTTGGGGGGTCTTTTTCCAAGCCTTTGTGTGAATACTACTAGGGCCATTGTAGCTTTCAAGAACTGCAACTTTCTGACCTCAATTGCCCTTTTCCAAGTGCCCTTTTCATCTATAACCACTCCCAAGTAAGGATAGGTTGGAGTGTGGTAGATCCTGGAACTACTTATGTGGATATCATTTCCCTTTCGTAACTTTTTACCAGAAGTCATTATGAAGGTCTTTTTTATATTAATTTTTAGATCTAAGTACGACATAAATGCATTATATGGATTTAAGGAGCGCTGCAGTTCAAGGGGAGTGTGGGCGATGATGACCGCGTCATCCGCGTATAGAAGTGCGGGGATTGGGCGGTTCTGGGCTAGAGGAAGGTCCTGGCTCCCCTCCAGCATGACTGTTTCCAAACCATTTGTATATAATGTGAAAAGGAAGGGAGCCAGGACACAGCCCTGTCTTACTCCCCGCTCCACTTTGAAGGGTGAGGATAGCTGGGCCCCCCAAGTCATATCTTACTCTTGCAGTTGTGTTTGAGTAGATTTCTCGCAGATAGTTAACCAGAAGTTTGTCGACCCCCATTTCTCTCAGGATGTCCCAGAGTTTTACATGGCCCACGCAGTCAAACGCTGCAGTGAGATCTACGTATGCCAATCTATAATATGCTGCCCTTCGTATCTACATACTCGCCTCTAAGTAGCACAAGGTTTAGGACCTGCTCAATGGTGCCGAGCCCTTCCCTAAAGCCGTACTGGAGGTTAGATATGATGTTATTATCTTCCGTCCAGCACTGCAGACGTTCTAATAGGATTTGGCCCACCACCTTTCCCAGCGAATCAAGTTAAGAGATAGGGCAGTAGCACATTGGGCTGTTGCGGTTACCCTTTTTAAAAACCGGAACCAAGATGGACTCCGACCAAGAGTCCAAGAGTTCAACCTTTCCAGTAGCTTCTAGGAGACTGAGTAATAAAGGGGCCCATAGATCCATTTCGAATTTGTATAGATCCACAGGGACCCCATCCGGGCCCGGGGCCTTCCCTCCTCTACTTGCCTCCAGGGCTAGCTCAATTCGGCCAGGGTAAAATCTAATGCCAATGAACTAGGAAGATCACTTGGGTTTTCAGGCCCTTGCCCGGGGCTACCAAGAGTTTGAGCAGTAGGCTCCGTGAGTCTAAACATCTGGGATAAATCAGCTATCCATTCGGTTTCAGTAATTGTAACTTCTATGATGCTGCTCTCTCTTGGACCCGAAAGGAATGATGAATTAATAACCTCCCAAAATGCTGTGCTATCACTAATTTTACAGCTATTGTGTAAGGCGACCCAATGTTCCTCTTTTAGTTCTTTCCTTCTCTGCCGAAGTGTTTTATTATATGTTTTCCTTAGTTGGGTAACCTCTGTCCTATCTCTGGGGGATTTTTTGAGGGCTGAAGAGCACAGTAAGCTTTGGAACAAGATGAATTAAACCAGCTGGTCTTAGATTTTCTTTTCCCTTTGGGAGTAATGGTTAGAGCCTCATTTACAGATTTGGTTATTATTTTAAAATTGTCTATAATCTCCTGAGGAGACGAGCTCTCTGCCAGGCATAAACTAACTGCTGTCTTAGACGCTCTAACAACCTTTTCTGTTATTTCAGAATCGGTGCGGGTCCACTTTATTGCATAGCCATTTAATCTATTCATAGTGAGATTTTCATCCTGGAACAATGTTTTTGGCTTTTTTCGGCCTCCTATCGGTTGCATGGTAACGGAAATGGGAAAATGATCGCTACATGCGCAATCATGCGTTGTAAAGTTAGTAATGAGGTTTGAAGCACTAGTTGCCATGAGGATGAAATCAATGCAGCTGGACGCTCCTCTGCCGTCATAAGTGGGACTTAGACTAGCGGCAGGTGTTAACAGCTCGTTAGCAAAAGCCAGTTGGAGGAGTGACATTGTCTCATTCATATACTCCCCTTTAAGGGAGTGGGGAAAGTGAGTAATGTTGTTCTCTTGGGGGTCCAGAAGGCCGTAGGTGATATTATTATTTCTCTCACATAATGATAGGTTAAAATCACCGCTCCACATAATTGTGGGATTTTTCCCATGATTGATGTTAATATAGTCTAAGAGGAAGTGACGTATTTCCTTCAGTTTCTCCACTAGATTTGTTTCCTGTAAGTTATTATAAAAATGTACTACCACTATGTAAGCAGGTTTATTTACGGTTATTAAGATTATCTGGTAGTTCTCCTCATTTTTGAGGAAGCTAGTTTCTACAGCTTGAATTAGGTTGGAAACATACACCACTAACTCACCTTTCGCTCGCCCTGAGGCTGAGGTAAGTGCCGGGGAAAAGAATGATTTATAGCCATTTAGAATGGATAGGTAATACTGCCATGTCTCCTGAAAGCAGAAGATGTCATAACATCGCACAAATGTTATCCACACTTCTTGATTAATCTTAGATCGGAGACCGGCAATGTTCCAATATATTACACTAATAGCAAGCCCTCCCAGGGTATCGACCACTGTCTGGGAAGATGGATTTAATGGACTACTAGTTAGAGAAACCACGGCTAGTTCTGAGTGTTTTGTTTCATAGAATCTTGAATGATTTATTTTATGATTGTGGTTGGGTATTGGCAGCTCCTGAGCCTGTTCTATGGGAGCAGAACAGGGTGAGGGAGCGGAATCAGAGAGTTTACCAGGAATGGATTATCTTGGGAGGGGTCAGGGACTGTTGGCCATTGCCCGTCACTTCTTACTCTCTCAGAGTTGGGACGGACAGAGCTTATTGAAAAAATTGGTTGTCAGTCCACCTCCTCTATTAGTGACAGAAGTTCGAATCTATTCTGCGTTAAAATAGAACCATTGGCTTTTGTGGTGGGGTTGGAAACCGGCCTATAGAAAAAGCCAAGTGGGACAGAGAGGATTGCTGTAGATGGAGTGAGTGTTTCCTCCTGTCGGCTAAGAGAGAGCGAACAGTTCTTGGGGTATTGAAATTTATGACAATACAGTCAGCCTGGATACTTTTTTGGGAGGGACCAACCCATCCCACTCTCCGTACCATAAGAATTTGATTGATATTCTGGGGGTGGAAATGCTTGTATTTTACTAGCCAATCCACCACTTAGTTCCGGAGGGAAAGCCAGGATTCTGACACTCCTTGTTTTAAAGGTGGAACACCTGTTAGTACCTGGACATAGGGACATGATGCAGGTGGCAAGTTTAAGGAATCTGTGTTTGGTTGAGCCCTACTATTGGGAGGATTGAGGTTCGCCTTTTTCTGCCCAAGGTTAATGGGATTCTCCTCCCTGTCAGTAGCCTTCGGTGTGGTGCCCCCAATGATATGGTTTTGATGGATTGGTGTCAGTACATCGCGGTTTTTTACAACGCATTCCGTTACATCGGAATTTTTACAACGCAGGATCCATTACATCGGATGCCATTACAACGCATGGCATTACATAGCAGATGCTATTACAACGCATGGCATTACATCGTAAGTATAGGTAAGTATAAAAAATGTAATTAAGTTAATTTAATTAATTTAATTTAATTAATTGAATTAAAATACATTTTAAAATAGTAATTAATTTTATTTAATAAATTTAAATCTATTTATTTAAATTAATTTTAATAAAAATTGTAATTAATTTTATTTAATTAATATAATGAAATTAATTTAAATATTTTTTTAATTGTAATTAAATTAAATTAATTAAAATAATTTATTTAATTTAATTATTTTAATTAAGAAATGTAATTAATATAATATAATTAATTTAATTTAACCTAAAAACACCCCTGTACCCCAAAACCCAAACCCTACCCTGAAACCTAAAAACACCCCTGTACCCCAAAACCCAAACCCTGCCCTGAAACCTAAAAACACCCCTGTACCCCAAAACCCAAACCCTGCCCTGAAACCTAAAAACACCCCTGTACCCCAAAACCCAAACCCTGCCCTGAAACCTAAAAACACCCCTGTACCCCAAAACCCAAACCCTGAAACCTAAAAACACCCCTGTACCCCAAAACCCAAACCCTACCCTGAAACCTAAAAACACCCCTGTACCCCAAAACCCAAACCCTACCCTGAAACCTAAAAACACCCCTGTACCACAAAACCCAAACCCTGCCCTGAAACCTAAAAACACCCCTGTACCCCAAAACCCAAACCCTGCCCTGAAACCTAAAAACACCCCTGTACCCCAAAACCCAAACCCTGCCCTGAAATCTAAAAACACCCCTGTACCCCAAAACCCAAACCCTGCCCTGAAACCTAAAAACACCCCTGTACCCCAAAACCCAAACCCTACCCTGAAACCTAAAAACACCCCTGTACCCCAAAACCCAAACCCTACCCTGAAACCTAAAAACACCCCTGTACCCCAAAACCCAAACCCTACCCTGAAACCTAAAAACACCCCTGTACACCTGTACTTATTTTAAAAATTACTTTAATTAATATAAGAAATAATAAATTAATAATATTAAAAAACATAAATAAATATATTTAATTATAATTAATATTAATAAAATTAAAAAAAATTAAATACTTACCTATACTTACGATGTAATGTCATGCGTTGTAATAGCATCTGCTATGTAATGCCATGCGTTGTAATGGCATCCGATGTAATGGATCCTGCGTTGTAATAGTTCCGTTGTAAAAGCCTCCCGTTGTAAAAGTTGCGATGTAATGGTGCATCACCGGTTTTGATTCTCTTGTTGCAGTACCATGGGGAAACCAGGCCGAACAGCTTTATTATGTTGGTTGAGTGGATCCCTTAGAGGCGGTGCGATGTTATTTACACTGAGGGTCAAGTTGGAAGCTTCTAGTTGGACTCTAATTGAGTCGACATCCGCTTTCATTTGGGCCATCTTGTTCTCTATGCGAGCAAACTTTTTATCAAAAAGGGAAGAGAAAAAAGAGGCCATTTCACCGATTCTTTGTTCTCGGATGTTTTTTACAAGAACTTCCATGTGTTTCCCTAAATTTTGTAGGGTTACATCAGAATTGTCAGTAGAGGTACCTAACTGAACTACAGGGTGGAATTGGCTTTCATCTGTTTGGGTTCCCAGTGAGCAAGAACCAGCCCCAACTGAGACCTTTCCCTCTTTAACCAACTTGCCTCCCTTCTGTTTTGAACCCGTGACTCGACCTTTCTTTTGTTTAGTTTGACCCCGAGTTTGGGGGCCCTTCCCTCTTGGAGTTGGGATAACAGGCTGCCTTTCTCATAATTCAGGTGATTTTAATAAAGAAGAATCTACAGGTGAGGGAGAGAAAGTTAGGGAGGGAGTATTGTTCAGTAGTGAAGAACTATTGCGATCGTCCTCCCTGGTGGGTAGAAGTTGTGATGGATCGAGTGAAAGTCTACGCTCTGTTAGTTGTATCTCGTGGTTAATTAGAGATTCAGCTCTTAGTAGGTATCAATCTAAGGTGCCCGTGGTACTCTTACGTTTCTCCATCGTTTGTAAATCACTATGCAAATCTTAAAAAATAAGTAGATTCTGTGAGTTCTGGGTTGCAGGGTAAAAGGTAAAACTCTGTATACAACAATGTAGAGGTAAACAACAACTATTGTGTCCAGTTTATAAAAGTTCTTACCAGGGCTCTTGATGGGTCCCCCTATGTGATATCGCCAAGGGACCGGGACCTGCCCTGCCCTGCCCTGCCCTGCCCTGGTAGGCCCCGGACGGCCACAGACCCCTATGCCCGGGCTTTGCCCGCGCGCGTCCCGCGGAGCGGTTATGACGAGCCGTTAAGTACAGGTGATGGTGGGAGGGGCTACAGGTCGTTCTCAACTCCGCTGGCTCCTGGGCGAACGAGTCCTCTGCGGAAAATGCCCCCACAGTCCTTCTGCGAAGTCTCATAGGGGAGAAAGGAAACAAATATATATATCCACTTCACCAAATCAGTTCTGTGCCGCCCTGCTTATAAAAGGGAGTTGAATGTAACTAAAATCACGAAATCAGTTCAGTGCCAATCGAACTAACTTGCTATGGAAAATACTTCAGCACCAGATTTTTACATCGACCTGCTGCATGATGGGGACAAGCACCAGATCAGTGCTTCTATCTGCAAAAAAAAAAATCCCTTTCAAATGCCAACATAGAAAATACTCCAGTGCCAGTTTTTTTACACACAGTTCAGTCCAAAAGTCAATCCTGCGAGCAGGTTGCTTCCCCTACCTACTACGGGACTCCAGGCGTTGAGGTGGGAGCTCTCAATGGCCGGCGTGCGCACTACTCCAATTGACATCAACGATCTTCCCCCTCTAAGCGAGACAGCAACCGGAAGCCCAGGAGCCTTCAAACACTCCGGTAGAAACGAGAGCGAAGCACCATCAAAGCGCCATCAAAGCGGAGAAGCCAGCAGCCAGGGAATGTACCGCGGCGCTTCAAAGAAAAAAGCCGCAACCGCTGTTTCCCCCAGTTTCCAGGAGTAAGTCACACTTATTCGTGTGAGTACACTTATTTAATTGAGCCGTCTGTCTTCCAAGTAACTACCAGAGTTTCTACTTGTTTCTTCCTACACTGAATGCCTATCACCCTAGAAATGTTCAAGAACAATGAGTTAAACCATCAGTTCGTTTTTGGGATGTATTTTCTGTGCATTGTTATTTTCCTCACTAGCATTCTGCCTCTTACCCATTCAAAAAAAGACAATACATACGTATGATGGAGTGGTTCTGTATACATTTGAGTGATGATCGTCAATAGGTTTTCCAGTGGTTTTAATCAAATACACAATTCCACACGCTTATCTCTCAAGTCACCCGTCTTTGATGGGTGTTACAAACCCTGGAGGTTGGTGGGGGTTGAGGGTGGAGGGTGGGGGGGGGGGGGGTAAGCATCGCACATGGAGGCTATCATAGCAAAACTTTAAAAAAAAAACAAGAGCGCCCTAGAAATAATGTTAGGTGCTTCAAATGAGCACAAAGAACAAGTAACTTAACAATACCTGTAAAAAAAAAAATATTTTAAAAAATCCCAGTGTGTTTACACATTGCCCTTCAAACATACACAGAAAGGTTAAAAAAAGTCTTAATTTTTGGGTTTAATAAACATCAGGAGTCTGTCACTAAAGTGAGTTTTGGCATGCTGGAGACTACATTCTGATATCTCTCCTGCTAAGTTTTCACAAAAAGATGAGAAGCATAAGTATATAGCCAGATGACAAAACTACTACAAAAGGTATATTGCACTTATCCAGATTTTTGAAAATTCTAGTGGTTTCACTGGGGCGTTTGATTTCCATTTTCTCGGAAGGATTATTTTCTTACACAATACAAATGCTCTATTCATGCTTCCCTCTCCTACTCTTTCTCACACGCTGGCTCTATTTTATTCATCACAATTATGCTTAACATGTCTCTTTTGGAAAGCAAGTACTACACAGAGTACACTCAGTAACACGTCGTCTTTGCTCTAAAACTGGAATCAATGTATTGTGAACATGTTGAACACAATACATATCTTTATGTTTTCTCCTACATGCGAGACGTGTCATGGCAGAAAGGCGAGAAGATAGTAGCTTCGAAATTCTGGTTTCGAAATTAAGTTTTTCCCATCTTTCAGCTACCAAGAATAGCAAGTTCATTGTACGATTTTGTCCCAAAAATGAAAAATATCGTAGGAAGACAAGAAAGTCACTATGATTCAATCAAGAATTCCAAAAATAATAGTTTCCATGACAACCATACCACCTGAGAGTGTACATGAATCATTTACTAAAAATACAATATGAGACTTCTGTTCCGTAAAATCTACTTTCAACAAAAGCAGAATACTCCATCCTTCCTGCTTGGTACATCTCTGGTTTCCTCATAAAATAGCAGGGGCAAATGCACACATAAATGGTTTGATGGCCCACTGTCATAGTAGCAGAGCAGGTGCACATAGATGCGTTAGAAAACAGGTCGATATATCAAAGTCTAGATTTTGTATGTATGTAAGCATTGGTACTTATATAGCTTAAACGTAGATAGGAAGAAACAGAGTGCTGTACATTACATGGGTGGACTGGGAGATAGTGGCCATCAAGCAAAGAATACACAAGTACAAAGCAACTCACAAAGTCCAACCAATTTTGTCTCCCTTCACATGATCACCAGGTGAGGAGCCAAAATCACAGGGTGGCAGGAAACACAGCTGGAAAGCACTTCACAGACCAGCTTTAAGCCGCCGGTGCCCATTAAGGGGACTGAAAACACCTCAGGACATTGGCCACAGCCTCAGCAACCTTTTGATTTTTTAGGTGCGTGGGGGATTTGTGGAGGGCACAGCGCTTCCAAGGTAGCTCTAGGCACCAGGCCCGCCCCACCAAAGCCACACCCCTCCTCATACAGTGACATTTATTTGTAGGTTGGCATGTCTGCTTTGTTTCTCTAAATTTGGGAGAATTTGTGATTTGCAAAGAATCACAAGATGATGAGCCAAGTACTGATTGTGGAAGAAAAAAATATATCCAACTGTATGTATCACACAGATATGGTAATCATTTCCAATTCTTCCCCACACTATGTGAAACCCACTGAGGTATCTATTTCCATCCCTGACCAAGCTGTTGCTTAGGTCCTCCACAGTGCTCCCCCCTCCTTCCTAGAGCAATTCCAGCTCTGCACCAAGGCTCCACTCCTGACCTCTCTGTCTCTTACGTAAAGTTTAGCTCGACATGTTTTCTGTTCCCTTGTTTGCTTACACTGCAATATGTGCATGTTTGCACTACGTTCTTATAGTTTTGTGTTTGTGTGGCAATTCCGTTTTCTCTAAGGTTACCCATGTTTGGACTGTGTTCCCTCTGCCGTGGGACTGTGTCCCCTTTGGGGTTTTGCTGTTGACAGCGATTTCTAACAAATATAAAGGCCCCACAAGAATGACTCAGGGCAGAAGAAGCTTGTTTGAAGATGCGACACTGGGATGTGTGTCTGCCTTCTGCCTGCCAATAAATCTGGGTACCTTCAAATACATTTCACCTGTTCCGGAGCCCTGCCTGGTGTCTGTGCTTTCTTTGCATCACTCTGATGAGGGTTGAACAAGGTTTTCCCCAACACCGATGCTGAGATTCACCAGGTTCCAAAGCCAGCAGCTCAGGCTAGTAAGCCACATCTTCTCTCATTAGCTACATTTTAAAATGAGCAATGGCAAAGTCCAAAAATCTGGCTTTTTTTGTTTTTTTACCTAAAGTGCATTGACTGGAAATTTTGTATATGTGATAGCAGATATCTACACAAATGATTGGATGTCAATACAAATCAAAACATCCCACCAGAATCCTACACATGCCACCTGATCCCCAAATTCTCCATCAGCGCCCCAAAGACACCATCAGTTGTCTACTTACAATAGTCACATACATACTCCATCAAACTTGTGCATGATTATGTTGGGAAAATATTGTACACGTATCCACACAGCAGAGTGTTGGATAGATAGAATGAATGGTGGCCAGGATGAATGGACTGACAGAGGAACATATAGATGAGTGGACATACCGAAGGATGGATGGAAACTCTGTTAAACAGATGGATGGGTTGGAGGAATGATGGATAGGTTGGTTGATAAATAAATAAATGTCAGAGGGATTGATGGAAGTCAGGCTGTTGGACTGACGAGCGGATGAATGGAGAGATCACAAAATAGGAGGATATGTGGATTACAGATTGATGGCAAGCAGATTGAAGTGAGTTTAGACAGATGCTTGGACTGGATGATGTATGAATGTGTGGGTGAATAAATTGGTAGGTTGCTGAAGAATGGATGAATGGATTAGTGGTTTGGGTTTTCGATGGAAGGATTGAAGGATGGGACTGGATGGCTGAATCAATGCTTTGACTGAAAGGCAGTATGGAGGGAGGTTATATGGATTGATGGATTAGTTGGAGAATAGATTGGTGGAAGGATTATAGGATAAGTGGATGGATGCATTAGATGCATAGATGAGGAAGGATGGTTTCATATATGGGTGGATGAGACTGTGCGGATGATGGATGTGTGGGTGGCCAGTTTGATTCAGGAGGGTGGGAAGGATGGGTGAAAATGAAAGTAGAAAATAAACATAGAAACATACTCACCTATAATAAGACAAAAGCCAATGTTTAAAAAACAGAGTTACTGCAGACAACTAATGGAGCAAGGACTCGTAGAAAAGAGACTTGCTCGGAAGCAATCCGCTCCTTTAACTCACTCGCAAGTTATTAAAATTGTTTCGTTTTAAACTAATGCGCACCACATGAATACGTGGGTTAATGAAGCTTGCATATTTGTTTACTAATGTGGATAGCATGAACGAAGGACTAAATCTGCTTTAAACAGGAAATCTTTACTGCACATGCATCAACTGCATATACACAGTATGACAAGCAATCGCTTGGAGGGAAGTTATTGGGCATGAGCAGAAGACACTAAAATAGAGTCTTGAAAACTCACGTGCATGGAATCTGCTTAGCTGAAACGAAAACAGGCTATTCTACTAACGCTAATGCGGGAAAAGTATTAACAAGTAAAGGGGAATAGAGTAGAGGTAGGTGGTATGCAGTGCCACCATTTATTTGTGAAAGTAACATTTGTCTTTCTGACTTTATCCCTAGTGTGTATTTGGGCCTCTTTGGCATAACCGGTTTGAATGAAGTGATGTGAAGCCTGCGCATGCCCATTGAGTGAAGCCATGAAGGCCATGACTGGGCTATTGAAAGGGAGCCAAAAATCAAATGCTACAAACGTGGGAAGGGATGGTGAAGAGTTCAACAAAGAAAACTCTTGTTCAGAATGTTATTACAATTGTTGCAAGAGTAAACTAAATTCGTGTGAGAACCAAAATTATAAATAAAAATGAAGGGGATAGATTTGCGAACACTAGTTGAACTGATTTTAATGACATGTAAGCATGGTGTGATGGAGCTTTCCCTTGCATGACCATCATATTTCGTATTTTTACGATATTGAAACTTTAGTGGGTGGAACATGAAGAATAAAAGGTATAATTAAGATAGCTTTAGTTAGTTAGCAGAACTCGGGATGCTGTTGGGGTAGAGGGAGATACTGTTGCTAGGAGAGATGCTGATAAAGAGCCGAATGCAGAACTTGAAGCAGAAATTTCTATCCTAATATAATTGGGTTAGATCAGAAGATCGCAGAGGAATCTCGAGGAGGAAGAGAGTCAAGGAGAGGGGTGCGGTGCAATTGTCGGTATACTAGGGAGGTCAACTATCCTGTCCTGAATTCTGTCCTAAAGTCTTTGTCACCTGAGTTTTCCCGGGGGACCTTTACCAGCCCTTTGGCCAGGGGGTTAGTCTTTCACACTATTCTTGGTAACTATAATTTCAAGTTATTTGCACATGTTCTTTTTTCTCTGTCCTCTCACTTTCTGAGCAATAGTTATTGAGTGTGACTGAAGTATACGATGGATGTTTAATCAATTGAATTTTCTCTCCTAAGAATGATGGTGGCTGCAGTGTATTTTTGAAGTGGTTCACATGCATTTAATTTAGATAAAGATTTTAAACTTTCCTGAGTCTGTGGGTATTTACCTAAAGGTATAGAAACATTTGAATAATTTTAATTATCACCATCAACTAGTTCAACTAATGGTCCATCGACCAGAGGAAAGAACTTTTTGATCAGTGATGGGTTAGTTTGAGATGAAAAGAGGTACCGTAAATAACTAATCCTGATTTAAACTTTAACTAAACCCAGCCGTCTACTCAAATGTGTATTTATGGGCCAGCTGAGTGTATGGTAGTAGAGTATCTGTAGTTGGTATACCGCTGGATCAGTTTTCTGGTAGCAGAGTTATGGTTATTATTGACAAGTTTGGTGATAACTATTGCTTATTGATTTATGTTTAACAAAAGAATTAGCAACTTGTTTTATGTTGTCCAGAATCCCGGGGAAAATTAATAGTGTGTGGTGACAGAAGCCACACTGCAGTGAGGTTACTCGTCTCTTGGAATAATACTGAGAAGCTATGTAGGGTTGGCAGTATTAAACTAGGGACTTTTTCATATAAAAGTTGTGTGAGTGATAGCAGAGGGTTCGCTGGTGAAACTCTGGTCTTATTTCCCAGTAGGGGTAACACTGAAGGAGTAACAGGTTCTCCCGAGCTTGAATGAAGGGTAAACATGGGTTTTACTCACAGTAGAAGGGGAGTAATTCTGAAACTCAAGAGTGAGTTGAAATCTATCCTTTGTTTAGTGGAACAGACGGAGTAGCAAATGTTTTTATGTTGTTATTAACGACGAAATGAATGAAAAGTATTAAGAAATAAGTTGTTGTATTACCTTGTGAAGAGGGGTCAGTTGTCAGAGTTGTACTGGCGTCTCAGAGAGCCGGCCTGGGATTGGTTGAAACAGTGGGTGTGAGACACAAGCAGATTGTAAAGGAGGGGTCAGTAGAAAGGAGTAGATACTGACGTATCAGAAAGGCAGCGCTGGCATTGGTAAGACCACGAGTGTGAGTCTGAGCCTGATTGGTTGATAGATAGAAGCCGCGCTAGGATTGGTGAGAAAATAATTTTATATTGAGTCCTGATTTAACTGCGAGTGTGAGTCAGGTTGACATAGGACGAGATGTAGGTAATAGAGCTAGAATATATACGGAAGACTCTTTCCTATATCGTCCATCTGAAATGTTTCGAAGACAAAAGAAAATTACATCAATGAAGAAAATTAAAAATGTCTTTAAGAAAGACAAGCCTGTGTTGACTAGAAAGGGAATTCCTATTCCACCACCTAAGCCCCCTGCTTCATTTATGTTGATAGAGAAAGGATATCACACATGTGTATGGCTGGAAAATTGGGTGATGGCGTTTTGGCTTTTGGCGGATCATCGTACTTTTAATTTAAAGATACTTCACAGTTTGAGAGATAGAATGAATATGTTAGAACCAAATCCTAGAATGACACAGTATGAAGATTTGGAAGAATAGGAGATTGAGGCATTTGATCCTGAAAAATTCAGAAGTGGTTGGAGATTTAGAGGATTTTTGCCTAGACATCCATATGAGTCAAGTAGAGATCAAATGAAGCGTTGGAGAAGAGCTGTAGTATCAGAGGGTTTATATACAGTGTTACTGGCCGAAGAACAGGCGGGAAGCAAGTGTAAGGAGAAAACAAAACACATGAATGGAACAGGATATGGTGAATCAGATGATGAATTGTTAGAGGAAATTCTAACAAAATATCCTTCACAGTACCAAGAAGGACCCAGTCAAGTCACCCCAAGTGCACCAGTAATGGGGACACCCTAAATTCCTCACATTTTACATGATGTATTAGTTAATAGAGTGCCTCAAGATAAAGAAAGAGAAGCATTGAATAAAACTAGGAAAGAAGTAGTACAGAAAATAAGTCAATTTAATTTAAATACTGAAGCTTTGTCTGAACCAGTGACTATAGGTCCTGTTATCCCATTATATGTAGATAAAATGAGTTGCCCAAAACCTCAACCTCTAACATCCCTCTGAATAATCCCAGAAAAGAAGTAGTAATGTCTGATGATCAGGCTAGTGAGTGCTATACAGTCATTTCATTAAGGGACCTTCCGATAAGGGAACCTTTAATTGAAACTCCGAAATGCCCTGAAATTCGAAAGAAAGAGGGTCTATGGTACCTGTAGGAACTAGAGGCTCGCAAGCGGTCCGTCCAGAAGATTTGGAAAGATAGGCACAGGGAATAGAAAAACGAAGTTCAACACCAAAGATCTTAGATATATACAGATTGAAGGTGGAATTAGAAGAGATGATAGCTGGAAATGTGGGAATAGAAAGGCTGAACCATTACAATGATGAGGCGTTGTTGTTTATATGTAGGAGCATAACCAGAAATGCAAAATTGTTTCATGAGATATTGACAGAGGTTGCTTCAGAGATTGGAGTAGATTTAGGGAGATCAAAATTATTACAAAAACCATATCGAGTGGAGTTTACGGACAAGGGTTTGGAGAATAGGAATGTGTTGTGGAAAAGACTACAGATAAAAGAGTTAATGAACATTTTGCAGAAGTGGGGAGACATTGACAAGTGGAGGACTAGGTGGACAAGAAAGAAGGAGGATGCACAAGCAAAGGAAGCATCATATGCATTCTTACTAAAAGAATCAGAAAAAGCAGAGAGATTGCGCCCCATGAGAGAGGTTCCTGGTGGTGAATATGTTCATGTTCTGTGGTGCAGACAGGATATTTTGTCATTTACAAATGATTTCCTTAGGTTGAGCGAGAAACCCGTTGAATGGTATAAACAGGTTGAAAGATTTTTGAAGGTTTCGAAGGTTCTATTGAAGGATCTGGATAGTTTTTTGATATTGTGGTACCTGCTGACCTGTGGACAAAGTGTAAGATCAC
Source organism: Lissotriton helveticus (assembly GCF_964261635.1). Lineage (NCBI taxonomy): Eukaryota > Metazoa > Chordata > Amphibia > Caudata > Salamandridae > Lissotriton > Lissotriton helveticus. Next base: position 1,491,890,944 of record NC_136061.1, on the reverse strand, counting down.
AGTTGATTGGCCAAGTGAGGAGTATGCTAGAGACTCGAAAACAGGAGCACCCTCAGAGGAGGTGATGAAGCATTATCACCAAGTAATTTCTGAAAGGGAAAATTCCTCCTATAGAAACAGATTTGGTAAAGATAGATAGAACAACTCAAGAGCCAAATGAGTCAGTACATGCATATTTTATGACGGGTTACTGCTCGTGTTTAAGCTGTATAGTGGTTTTGAGAACATTGGTGATAAGGATATCGGACATTTTGTTTATCGGTTTTTATATGGTCTGAAACCAGAGATTACTCAGATGATTCCGCAGCACATGTTGTGCTGGCACAGTAAAACGATCGACGAAATTTTGAAGTATGACAAATATTGTGGAGATGACATTGAGGCAAGGGTAGAAAGCGAAAGGAGAAAACGATGCGGGCACAAGTGAAATTGGCCGAGCAGAAGGAAAATAAATTAAATATCCAGACTGATAATCAGGTGAAAGAGCAGAATCAGAATGATCAAGCGGAGAATGATGGTAAAGTAAGAGGACTAATGAATAGGGAGGAAACAGAAGTTCCCTTGTCATGTGTGCGAAAAGCTTGGACATTGGAAGAACAAATGTAAGAATGTTCAGAATAATAATGGGCCAAACCAAAATTTAAATCCACTTTTGCAGAATGAAGTGATTATGAATCAGCCACAGAAGGTAGTTACATCACAGTAACAGGTACAACCAGCTCCTATGCCAAAATTTGTGGACACTCAAAAATACAGTGCGAACACCGGATTTCATGGAGAAAGTGGTAAGAAAAATTCTGTGGTTACACAATATTTTTTACAGAACGATAATGACAAAATGGACTTTGCGCAATGACGGTGCCTGAGGGGGGAGGAAGAGGAGTGTGTGCTTGGCGCATCCTTGCTGGTAGATCAGTCAGGTCTATTTATTGATGGGCAAGTGGAAGGTAGTGATATGACTTTTCTATTGGATACTGGTGCTACCCGGCCTACTGTGAGAACAGCAGACATCCCAAACCTACCCCTCTCTGGAGCATCTATCCAAGTTGTAGGAGTATCGAATCAACAGATTAGAACCCCAATCACAAAACCAATGGAGGTACATAGTGGAAATTTTAAAGCCATGCACCAGTTTGTAGTTTGCGATTCCAGTACGGTAAATATATTGGGAAGAAATCTATTGTGCAACATGAACTCCACGATCTACTGTACACCAGATGGTGTTGCTGTACAAATCCCTGATGAAGATGTTATATACAAAATGATGTCAGCTAAGCAAGGTACTGAAGTAGAGCAAATGTTTTTATTGATAACTGAAAGTGAATTGCCAAAAGAGTTGAGAACCACAGTGAATTCAGAAGTGTGCGATTTTATAGGAAAAGTTATTGGGTTGATGTCAAATGTAGACCCAGTGAAAGTGACAGTGAAAGAAGGTGCAGTTTATCCAAACACACAACAGTACAAAATGAGCCCTGAAGTAAAAGCAGAAGTTGCTCCAGAAATTGACCGAATGATTAAACAAGGTATTTTAAAAGAAATAATGAGTAGTCCTTGTAATTCGCCAATAATGGGACTTAAAAGGCCTAGCGAAAAATACAGGATAGTGCAGGATTTGAGAAAGCTCAACAACGTTATAGTGCCTTGTTGCCCCGTAGTGCCAAATCCAGCAGTGATCCTTTATCAGGTTTACAGCCTTTTTCTCTATTCCTTTACACAATAGGTCTTCAAACTGTGGGGCGCGCCCCCCGGGGGGGCGCAGCATCCCCTCAGGGGGTGCGCGCCACCACTTCATCTTCCATTGTTGCCTCCAGGCGCCAGTTGTGTGTCTCAGCCATAGTCAGAGTGGAGATGCAGGGGCGCTAAGAGGTGAAAAAAACAACAAAGCCTTGCTAACACGTGAATGGTCTTTTAACGACCTGTGAAGTACTCGGGTGCAGCTGGCCTCTGCTTTAGAGCCAAAGGAAAATCAAGAGGGAGGGAAATAAAAACACAGAACTGGGGATGCTCTAGTTTACTCGCCTAGATAAATTATAGGGTCCTGGTGGACATATCAATGAGACAAGAACTTTCCCAAAATACAGAACATTTCTGTAGCACGAAGGAGCGGTGACCTCTCTCACAGAGATTCTACGAGGGGTTATGTTTTTATTTAATGGCAGCTCCCAGTGATGTCGACTGCAAACTCTGATATATCACTGTAATTCCATCAAAACACGCCACAAGCTCACAGGACCTTCTATTACAGTGGTCACGTTTAAAAATACTTTACAATAAGACCAACCCATGCATGCAATAACTGTTTCTGCATTTTTAAGTAGTTTATTTCTATGTTAATATGGAGGCTGCTGGGGAGTTTTAGGTAGCTACATTTCTATGAAATGTACTGCATCTGTGTGAAAGTCACCCGAAATAAAATGTATTGGAAAAGTTATGGTAAGCTATGACGTCCTCATGCGGGCCTTATATCAAATCGTTGAAGAGTAAGACCCGCACAAGAAAGGTGCACAGGAATTCGGGAAAGTGAGCTGATGTCTGCAAACTTCCATAATGAAATGGGATACGGGTGATGCTATAGTGGCAGCTGCGCGGGGTACCGTGCCAACGATCTGACCCATTTTATACCCAAAACAGTGCACAAGTAAAAGTCAGGGTGCCTAGTGTGCTTTATGCTGCGCGCCCTTTCCTATCTCATTGGACTGTATGTATGAGCTGCAAAGAGAAGGGCCCAGTGCTCTGACTTACAGATGTGCCGTTCTGCAGTGTCTTGTCTGTAGTAGAGGTCGCCTGATGGTCTTTGAAGCAGACTCCAGATAGGTGCCCCAGCGCAGAGGCAGACTCTGTCAGGTTCAGGAACACCAAAAGTGCTCCTCCTTCTATCCATAGGAAGTGACCTCTCCAGTGACCTACAGTCCATGGCTGTACGCTTAGTAACATAAAGGTGTCATGCTGCTGGTTTGTGTAAACCCTGTGTGTGGGCTACCACCTGCCCCTCCACCACGATGTGGAATAATGTCTCTGTGAGAGAGAATGTGTGGTAAATATAGTTTAATAAATGTCTTAGGTTCTACTCATTTATTTAAAGGTTGGTAAGGTGGGGGTGTTCCACCTAAGGCTTGGACCCAGAAGAAGAAAGTGCAGAAAGGAGAAAAGAAGCTCAAAAAGAGTCTAGTGCTGTTATTGTTCTCTTAACCGAACCATTCTAACCATTCTAAATAAACACAAATGGCTTTAAAAGACAAGCACAGTGGCCTAGAGAAGGTATTCAATGGCCATCTATAGTTTGAGCTCCCTAATATTTCAAATATCCTATACTGGCCTTTTTGTTTAAAGTCCATAACACCCAGAATGAAAATCTATGTTACTGCTCCTCCTACGGTATTTTAGTTACAAGAAAAGTAAAACAACTTGTTGAATTTTCTTCCAAGACAAAAGACTAATCTCACAGATTGTGCATGCAAATGCCCTTTATATTATGTATGATAATGCATTTATTAGCGCTATATGCCCCACTCTGGAGTGCCGTAGCGCTTTACCAGAGGGTGGCACGCTATGGGGGTGTGCTTGGTTGGAAAAGTGTTGCAGGTGCTGTGAGCCTACATTTCAAGCAGTTGGTTTGTCATTTGTGAGAATGCCCAGAGCTGTGTCTTATTGCCTCGTGGGTTTGAAAGCTTAGCCGTGTGATGGAGGAATTGAAAGTGAGAGGTGGGGTGTGGTCAGGTTATCTTAGCTGGCTGTTGTAATTTGATTAGCAAATCCAGTATTAGTTTGCTAGTTGTTAGTGAAGATTTTCAATCCTTTAGCCCACTCAGCCACCCCATTTCAGCCATGGCTATATGCAAATCAGTCTGACCCTGTGTCTCATGGGAACAGTCCAGCCCGAACTGCCAAGCCATGTCTTCCATGCCACAAACCGGTCCTCGGAAGCTTGTTTCCGGTCCAGGGAAGGCATGGCTTGGCAGTTCGGGCTGGACTGTTCCCATGAGGCACAGGGTCAGACTGATTTGCATCGAGCCATGTCTGAACTGGGGTGGCAGAGTGGGCTAAAGAACGGTGATGGATCAAACCCAGATCTTTTGACTGGGTGTGAGTGTTTGATTGGTTCAGATGCTCCGTCCCTCACCACCCCCTTTTGTACCGCTTTGGCCGCCATAAGTGTGGCAGGGTATGCTCAGACGTGAGTCCCTTGCTCACTTTGCCACTGGATTCAAGCAAGCCGGTGTGAAGACAGCTGGAATGCCAGACACCGGTCCTCGGAAGCTTGTTTCCGGTCCAGGGAAGGCATGGCTAGGCAGTTTGGGCTGGACTGTTCCCATGAGGCACAGGGTCAGACTGATTTGCATATAGCCATGTCTGAACTGGGGTGGCAGAGTGGGCTAAAGAACGGTGATGGATCAAACCCAGATCTTTTGACTGGGTGTGAGTGTTTGATTGGTTCAGATGCTCCGTCCGTCACCACCCCCTTTTGTACCGCTTTGGCTGCCATAAGTGTAGCAGGGTATGCTCAGACGTGAGTCCCTTGCTCACTTTGCCACTGGATTCAAGCAAGCCGTGCTGAAGACGGCTGGAATGCCAGACACCGGTCCTCGGAAGCTTGTTTCCGGTCCAGGGAAGGCATGGCTTGGCAGTTCGGGCTGGACTGTTCCCATGAGGCACAGGGTCAGACTGATTTGCATATAGCCATGTCTGAACTGGGGTGGCAGAGTGGGCTAAAGAACGGTGATGGATTAAACCCAGATCTTTTGACTGGGTGTGAGTGTTTGATTGGTTCAGATGCTCCGTCCATTACCACCCCCTTTTGTACCGCTTTGGCTGCCATAAGTGTGGCAGGGTATGCTCAGACGTGAGTCCCTTGCTCACTTTGCCACTGGATTCAAGCAAGCCGTGCTGAAGACGGCTGGAATGCCAGAAACCCGTCCTCGGAAGCTTGTTTCCGGTCCAGGGAAGGCATGGCTTGGCAGTTCGGGCTGGACTGTTCCCATGAGGCACAGGGTCAGACTGATTTGCATATAGCCATGTCTGAACTGGGGTGGCAGAGTGGGCTAAAGAACGGTGATGGATCAAACCCAGATCTTTTGACTGGGTGTGAGTGTTTGATTGGTTCAGATGCTTCGTCCATCACCACCCCCTTTTGTACCAATTCAAGAGCACAGCATGATTTGGAGTCCCGTCTTAAACCTTTTAAGCAATTATTTAACCCTATATGAGAAAATTAGAAGAATACATCTCTCCGTGCAAATTATCTTAACACTGTGTGGCTACATATGTTTTGGACTAGACACGAGCAAAGATAAAAAAAATCAGCTCTAAATGGGCTACAGTGAAAGCTAGAGCACAACTTGTTAATAATGGATTTTACATGACAGTGAGGATCTAAAGAAGCTCTTAGATGATTGCGTGAGCAATAGCTTTGAAAGGAAACAAACTACAGCCAAGAAGAAATGGGGTTCATTCAAGCTTCAGCAGAGACCAGTATTGTAATTGAATGTCTGACTGCCTGAGGATTACCTTTCTTCTGAATGTTGATTGCAATGGAATTTAAGAAAGTTGTGTAATGTATATTTAAGGATCGCTTAGCATGTTACAAAGTAAAAAGTGAAATGTTGCTCATGCTGACTTCAAGGTTCTCTCTGCCATTTATTTGGCATCTTTATGAGGTCTGAATACACGTAGGGTCGATTCTGTGTCTACAATTTTATCTGTGAATCAAATTCCCTACGTCCTGGGTGGGACTGTGTGCAACTTCTTATATCTAAGTGTATTCTTGTAAAATTAATGAATTTTGTGTTACGTAAAATGTGCAGATCTTCACCATTTGCCATAAGGTAACATTTCTTGCAGGAGAATGGATCAAGTCATAAATGTCTCAACGAAGTCTGACTTCAATTAATGATGCAGCTTGGAGATCTCTACCGAACACATATACACAATGGGACTGATACACAAAGGGCCTCCACCCTCATGGCAGAGGCCCTGCAGTCATGGGGCAGGCTCCTCACTCGGGTGGAATCTCTGCAATGAGAATATTCATATTTTACAGAAAACACATGTGCAGCCCCTTCTGTAATACTGGTGAACATGTAACGCCAGCGTTATCACAAGTCCGCAGTTCCTCATTTGCAGGGGGGTGAATCTCTTTGCCTCTCCACCTGTGCCATGAAATGGACTTGGCTAAAAAGGCAAAGAAGCCATCAGGAGGCTACAAAAGGTGGTGCAGCACTGTCAGTGCACCCCCTAAAGGCAGCTCTCTGTAGGGAACTCAAGATGTCCTAGGGGTCCTCCAGACATCTACCAGCAAGCAGACTTCAGTTTACTAAACACTCTTAATGTATTTAATATTATTTGCCCTATGCGACCTGGGCTCTGGTGGAGGGAAGGGCCATCAATGATGCAGAGAACCAGCTTCCAGAAAACCTTTGTCAGGTGGTGGTGATGGTGGGGTGCTCTGCATGTAAAATGTTTTAGATGGGGACTCAGCCGACAAAAGTTTGAAGACCTTTGCTTTCCACCCAGACAGCCAATATTTGTTCTCCTTTAGGTTCGAAGATCGTATCTTGGCATGGTGCTGAGTTCCACAAGGGTATACAGAGAGTCCCTCAATTTTTATTCAAATCCTAAAAAAAGTGTCTAGCAACATTGGTCATGCCCAGAAATTCAGTTTTGGTTCAGTACATTGATGACGTAGTAGTGCCATCAAAGACACCAGAAGATTGTGTCACTGACACAATTGCATTACTGAACAATTTGGCCAAAGGAGGACACAAAGGGGTCTCCAGAGAAATTGCAGTTTTCGTCAACAAGAAGTTAAATATTAAGGCCACAAAATAGAAAGAGGAGTTAGAAAAGTGACCCCAGAGAGAATAAAGATAATCAAGCAAATGCAACTACCTCAGACACAAAGGGAGATGAGAATGTTTCTCGGAGTAGTTGGGTACTGTAGGCAGTGGATAGTTGGGTTTTCCCTGCTGGCAAAAACATTGATTCAGTTGACTCAGAAAAGAGCAAAGGATCCGATTGTCTGGAATGATGAGTGCATGGAAGCGTTTGTAAAATTGCAAAATTGTCTGTGTGAGGGCCCCTGCCTTAGGCATGCCTGCTTATACGAAGGAATTTGCACTGTTCTGTTGTGACAGAGAAAGTTGTGCACTTTCAGTTTTGACTCAAAGGCATGGATTAAGCAGACGTCCAGCAGCATATTTCTCTGCTACTCGGGATCCTTCGGCTTCAGCTTTACCTGTCTGCCTAAAAGCAGTAGCTGCTACTTGCATGAGTCTGGAGCAAAGTGAATTGACTGTGATGGGACATCCAGTTAAAGTTTACGGCCCACATTCAGTTGAGATTCTTTTAACAAGAACTCAAACGCAGCACCTTACCTAGTCAAGTGACTAAGTATGAAAGAGTGATTCAGGGAGCGAAAAATGTGACAGTAATGAGATGTACAATAATGAATCCTGCCACATTATTGCCAGGCCCATACTGTGAAGAAGTGAAAGATGAAGTGGATCATGATTGTCTGGATGTGACTGAGATGTGCACCAAGCCCCGTCCAGTTATAAAAGAAGTGCCCTTGAAAGAGCCAGACCATGAACTATTTGTAGATGGGTCAAATCTGCACAAGTAGCCGAACTGGTGGCCTTAACAAAGGCATGCAAAATTGGGAAAAATTGGAGGATAGCAAAACACACAAGATGATGGACGGAATGTTGCACAATGGCAAAACATTCACCCCAGTCACAGATCTGGGTTTAATCCATCGTTATTTTGCTCACCAAGCCACCCCAGTTCAGACATGGCCATTTGCAAATCAGTCTTGACCCTGTGCCTCATGTTTTGCAAAAATTGGAGGATAACCATATTCACGAACAATCAATATGGTTTTGGGGTTGTGAACAATTTTGGCCAGCTCTGGATGCAGAGGGGATTTCTGACTTCTTCAGGATCTCCTCTAAGAAATGGCAAAAATGTAAGAGTTGTTGGAAGCAGTACAATTGCCAATAAAAAATAGCAGAGGTCAAGTGTGCTGCTCATCAGTCAGGAAATGACTATGTGGCAGCAGGTAACAGATATGCATACCAAATTGCTCAATATTGTGAAAGAAACAACATGGCACTTTACAGAAAGATTGAAACAAGTGAAATCAGCTGCCAACTTATGTTTTTTTCAGCTCTAGAAACATGGGATGAGGTTAGACAGTTGCAGGATGAAGTTGAGGCAAAAAAAAGGAAATCTGGATAAAGTCAGGGTGTGAAAGAAGGACAGAAGATGATGTATGAGTATACCATCATCATCAAAAGTCTTTATTTCGGTTTTAAAGTACCATAAAAGAAAAAGCACATAGATCTTGCATGGCAATAATCAGAATAAAAGGTACTGTAAGTTAAAATACTTCCTATACAGGCTCTTGATAGTTTAAAAAGAGATAAAAATTAGGGTAAAAAGCTTAACACAAAAATACAATATGTACATAGTGCAAATATAAGCATATTTCAATATTTAAAAGATGTGTCCTAACATCAAAATTGGAATGGGAAGCAATCCAAGTATTTACAATCCAAAGTGCTAGTGCGAAATACACGCCCATCTGTTCCGATCATTTGGGTTTCAAACCATTTACTTCCTTCAAGTCGATAAAGTCGATAGGGCCCTCCTTCTAATGGACCATAATTTACCCAGAAATTTTGCAGTTGCACAAACAAAGAATGATCTCGCATCTGACTTCAGAATACCTAGGGCTTCTTTATGACTATGTGTCCCCAAGTGTCTACATACTGGGATAAACCAGTTCCTTCTGGGTCTGGCACTTTTATTAAATCAAGGAAGCTTTCTAACCAGTTTCTAGATTTAATATAAAAGTACAGGTCAGTTAAGCAGCCATGTTGTGTATTCATAAAGTTCTTCTGTTCTACCCAAGCCCACAACTGTAGTTTTAGTATGTCCCTAGAGTATGTGAGAGGGCGACCTTCTAGCTCCTTAGGTACACCTATGTCTGCCCGGATGGTATTTATGTAGTTATTCCACCCAATTTTATGGTTTTTGTCCAGGGCAGAAACTTCATTAAAAGCAGCTGCATAGGACATCCGTTCTGGAGTTGTGACTAATCTGTGCCAAAAAACCAAGGGGCGAAGGCTCACCAGATCATTGATAGACTTGACACCCATATCGAGTTTCAAGGGAAGGAGGAGAGTGCTCTGTGGGAGTAATAACAGCCTTCTAAGAAACTTATTTTCTATTATCGAGAGGATGTTAACATTTATAGAGCCCCACAGTTTGGTTCCGTAGAGTACACTGCTTACTACCTTACAGCTATACAGCTTTAGTGCTGGGGCTACAGGTCTAGTGTATGAGAGACAATGCTCCCGTTGCAGGGCCCCAGTTAACTGGGAGAATTTCAGGGATGCCCTCGCTAGATGTTTCTTCCATACCATTCCTTCAGATAACTTAATTCCCAGATAATCAAATGAGCTCACTCGTTCGAGCGGTACATTATCAAGAACCAAGTTACCCTTAAAGAATCTGTGAGGCATTATCAACTTAGTTTTAGTTGTGTTGATGACCAAACCCCTCTCGTCACAAAAGTTCTTAAAGCAATTTAAAAGTTTCTGGAAGCCCATTGGGGTTTTGGACACTAAAAGAGTGTCGTCTGCAAACAACAAAGTAGCTATTTTATGGTTAGCCAGCGATGGGGAATCGGCAGGGGTAGAGCACAAGAGATCAGCCACCTGATTTACATATAGGGAGAAGAGGGTGGGGGCCAGGACGCACCCTTGGCACACCCCTGTCTGATTTTAAATGGCTCAGTGTTTTGACCCTGGTTTCCCCACCTTATACAGGCAAAGTTATCCTCGTGCAACCTAATGAGCAGTTCTAAAAGTTTCAGAGGCATACCCATGTCCCGAAGGACCTGCCAAAGCAGGTCCATGAGAACTAGGTCGAAAGCTGTTTTTAGGTCAATAAAGGCAAGATATAAACTGCCTTTGCCCAACACAACTACCTTCCAAAACAGCAAGTGCTGTCTTCTGCTGAAAGCCTGCCAGGAGTGGAGAAAGGTTGTCGTTCTCCACCATCCAGGTCTGGATTTTAACAAGGAGCGAGCGGCAGAATACCTTCTGGGCACAATCTATCAAGCTAATAGGACGGTAGTTGGCGGGTTTCGACCTGTCCCCTTTCTTGAAGATGCGTACTACCTCTGCCCCCTTCCAGGTGTCCGGAATGCTCCCCCCGCTTGAGATGTCATTGGCCAGTCTCATAAAATAGGTTGCCCCGTGTTCCCTATCAGTGCGGAAAAGCTCTCCAGGGATGCCATCGGGGCCGGGGGCTTTTGCTGGAATAATGGCATCAAGTGAACACAATATCTCCTCCTTAGTGAATGTAAGTATACAAGCAGGGAGACCCATATCATGGAGCATCTGGGAACTGTCAATGTATGGACCGTTAGAGTATAACTCGCTAAAGTGCTTATGCCATTCAGCGGCCGGAATGTTATTTGCCAAGGGACGTGAACCTTCAAAGTTTTGTTTGGATACCAAAGATCAAAACGTCCGGCTATCAGGATGCCCTATAGCCTCTCCTAACTCCTCTCCTTTCATCCCATTCTTTTTTTGCTTTACACTGTGCCTGTTTGTAGTCTTTCCTAGCCTTCCCAACACTAGCAGGCTCTCGATTTTTGATGGCAACAGTCAAACTCCCTCTCAGGGTCCTGCACTCTTTGTTGAACAATGAATCTCTTCCCAAGGGTCTTCCCTGGGATAACCTAATTTTTTTTGTTTGGAGCATGGAAAAAACAAGCCAAAAGGTCAGAAAAATCCTTGTGGAGGGTGCTACAACTACACTGGTTAGATGGGTGGATGGTCTTTGGTGGTAGGATCACTAGGTGCTTTGTAAGGGCATCCTTAATCAGTTTGATCTTTAATTCATCTGCCAATACCGCAGGCCATTTAAGAATGCGCTTATCGCTTGTAGGTATTAAGGAATTTTTGCTTAATGGTATCGGCGGCTCTCTGCCAATACCACCCCAGGTATTTTGGATAGACCGGATGAGGGGGTTATGATCGCTGTCACACGATGGACCCCTCCCTCTCGATGACCAGACAAGTCAACGCCGTCTCCTCATCGTGCTTCAACACCCTGCGTATGCTTCGCAAGATCTTCCGCTGGATCCCGGCCGAGACCAGGAAGACTGTCACCCAGGCACTCGTCACCAGCCGACTGGACTACGGAAACGCCCTCTATGCCGGAACCACAGCCAAGCTACAGAAAAGACTCCAGCGCATCCAGAACGCCTCCGCCCGACTCATCCTGGATGTCCCCCGACGCAGCCACATCTCCAGCCACCTGAGGAACCTGCACTGGCTCCCCGTCGACAAGAGGATCACGTTCCGGCTCCTCACCCACGCACACAAGTCTCTCCACGACCTGGGCCCCAAGTACCTCAACGACCGCCTGACCTTCTACACGCCCACCCGCCAGCTACGGTCCACCAGCCTCGCCCTCGCAGCTGTACCACGCATCCGAAGAGCCACCGCCGGAGGAAGATCCTTCTCTTACCTGGCTGCCAAGACTTGGAACTCCCTCCCCATCCACCTTCGGCTGACCCAGGACCATCTCGCCTTCAGGAAATAACTCAAGACCTGGCTGTTCGAGCAGTAGCATACCCCTCCCCCCAAGCGCCTTGAGACCCTCCCGGGTGAGTAGTGCGCTATACAAATGGCTTGATTGATTGATTGATTGATTGATTGATTAATTGATTATAGCCATGTCCTGTATCAACGGCCAAAGTGGGAGGTCCACTAATAAATAGTCAATCCTACTTGACCCATTTGGCCCCACAAAGGTCATTCCTCCTCCTCCCTCTGAAATTGTTCTTCCATTAGCAGCCCTTAACCTGTATTCTAAGGTTAGCGCATTGAGCTGAAGTGCAGCTTGCAACCATTTTTTTATTGGCATAAGTTCCAGTGGGGGTACCTTTCAGAGTTTATCCTCCTCGTTCACATCATTATTCTCTGCCCAGTGGAGGGGTTCAAAAGTTACATTGAAATCCCCATCACCTATAAGTGCATAGCTATCAACCCTAACCTCCAATACATTTTCCAAGGCTGAAGTGTTGGGGAGCTGACGCCTCTGGTACTCCTAGCATATACATTATATATGTCAATAGTCTTGCCCTTACCATTGGTTATCTTGATCCCAAGGATATCTGGCTGTTCGTACCCAGTCTTTGATGTCACAATTTACTGCCAAATTTACAAATATGAGCAGCCCTCTGAGGGCCGGCCATGTTTAGATGGGATAGCTGGTCTATGAAAGGTCATAAAGCCTGGTATAAACACGGGGACAGGCTCCAGGTTTCTTGGTGTAAGCAGATCTCAGTCTGTGCAATGCATTCTAGCCAGTACGGGTGGTCGACCATCCTTCTTAGACCTGCCGTATTCCATGACGTGATTCTTAACACTTGCCCACTACCTTGTGGAGTGGAAACCAAGGGAAGTGTAAAGGTATTCAATTTGGACAACACTTGGCAATCAATAGCTGGATCTGGGCAACTAGCCTGGTTATGATAATTCACACCCATGGCAGACCAGTCATGCCAGACTGCTTACTCTCTCAAATGGCAAGAGTATACCATGTGACAACACATATTGGCAGGGATTTGATGATCAGACTATTCAGACAGAGTTGGTACAATCCAAAGTTTAGGGTAGTCGCAGAAAGCCTTTGCGAAAGTTGCTTAATTTGTCAGCTTTAAATCTAGGCAGAAAGACAGTGGTCAGTTGGAGAAAAATTGGAAAGGCAGAAGGACCATTCACGACATGGCAGTTACACTTCATTGAGATGCCTCCGTGCAATGGAATGAGGTATGTACTTGTCAGTGTGCCTGTTCTCGAGATGGGTAGAGGCCTACTCCACAAGAAGAAATGACAGTCTCACAGTTGCTAAATTACTGTTGAGGGAACTGATACCTCGTTTCGGTTTTCCAGTTTACTTTGGAATCAGATAGAGGATCTCATTTTAATAATGAAATAATTCTATTAATCTGTGAAGCATTCAAAATTGAACAGAAACTACACTGTGCATACCGTCTAGAGGCTTCTGGAGTGGTTAAGTAAATTAATGGCACAATCAAGTCAAGGTTAGGAAAAGTGTGTGCATCCACATCACTGAAATGGCCAGATGCATTGCCACTTGTGTTGATGGGACTCCAAAGTGTTCCTGACAGAAAAACAGGATTGAGTCCACATTAAATACACATGGGAAGGGTAATGAGACAAGCATTTATTCCTGGTCATAAATTGATGAATATTACTGAGGATCTGGTATTGGACTATTGCAAAGGATTGGCTTACCTAGTGCGTTCTTTCTCTCACCAGGTTGGAGAAGACGCAGTTGCCAGGCAGCCAACACAGGTGCATGATTTGAATCCTGGAGACTGGGTGGTGGTGAAGAAACACGCCATAAAGTCATGCCTAGCACCCAGGTGGGATAAACCACGTCAAGTCATACTGGTCACTATCACAGCAGTGAAGTGTGCAGGTTTACCCAATTGGATTCATGCGAGTCATACCAAAAGAGTTCCAGGCCCTGCTGAAGAAGAACAGCAACTGATTGAACCAGTTGAAACAGCTGAAGGTTGTGAAGTCGGGGAATCTAGAGTGATAGATTCTGAAGTGATAGACGAGTAACAACCCGAGCACAAGTCAGGAGGGATGGATACCAGTGATTGACATACCTGAAGTTGTTATTTAAACAAGAAGGAGAACCACATTAGAGAGACACGAAAGTAGTGAAGATCAGATAGATGAAGAAGAACATGCTCAGGTAGAAGTGAATAAAGCTACTCGAAACCCTGAGCAGGACCAAACAGGGAAAGAAGAATATGCTCAGGCAGAGGTAAACAGAACTATCCAAAGACTTGAGCAGGGACAGATAGGAAAAGAAGAACACGTTAAGGCAGCTGAAGAACAAATTGTAGTAAGACCTGAACAGGATCAGTTAGGAGAAGAAGAATAAGTTTGGGCAGAAGAAGAAGATCAATTTGAAGAAAAGACCTGACCAGGACCAGATAGAGGAAGAAAAACAGGTGCAGGCAGATGAAATAAAAACAATAAGACCTGCACAGGAACAGGTAGAAAGTGATTCAGAAGAAGAACAGATTGTGCCTAGACATACTGAAAATAAAAGAACTTTAGAAAAAGACTAAGAGGGTGAAAGGGCAGTTCAGGTTAAAAGGGTCAGAAAGTGTGATAACTGGCTAGGTGGAGTGAAAAGATTGAGATACTATCCGAGAAAAACAAGAGAAAGACCAGAGCAAGTTAATGAGGTTACCAGTCAAACTCAGTCTAAACAGTCAATTGTGAGAAACACACGAAGAAGCCATAGACTGAGAATTTTGAACAATAAATACAAGGCCCCTTAGTGGACCTATGTAATATTAGAAAAGTTTGAGAATCTAGATTTAAGTAAGGAATCAGATGAAGTAGATGCTGCGCAGATTGATGAAAGAAAATTAAGACCACCTTAAAAACAAGAGTTTGAATTTTCAAGTGAAGAAAGAAAGAGAAGAAAATATCTTCTCAGATTAAAATGGCAAAAAATTGAGTTACTGAGCAACTGACACAAAGTTTAAAACGAGGATGTTGTAGAGCCTGCATATGTAGTATTTTATTAACAATCTCAGTATGGTTATTTCTAACAGTGGCGGTACCTTTATTAATGATAACAAATAAGAAGAATGATATAGTTACTAATTAGAAAGCAGCTACAATAAAAGAAGATAGAGTAGAAGCAGAAGATGAGATAGATTTTCATGACACAGTAGCAGATAATGACACGTTTTTAAATGTTTTTACAAAGTTGTTATTCAATATGTAGATACAAAGGAAATTAGGGATCGTTATGTCTGTATGAAATTGTCGGTGTCGGAGGGAGTTACATATCACCATTTACCTTTAACATATGGTATATCATGTAGCGTTCTAGCAAATCTGTTTTATGAAACCGTAAAACTTCAGTATTATTATCCAAACTTAGATGTAGTATTTTCTGAGCTCCCTATTCGAAAGAATATGAATCCAGTACTTAGTAGCCAAGATGCACAGTTCATGGGTGAATTTTTCTTAATGAAATCAATAGATATAGTAAAGGCACACAAGAATAATTTAACATGTATATTGCATGAAGAAGAGGAAGTGTTTTTAAATTTAGTTGAGGAAAGGACACAGGATTTTAAGAAGAAAGCTGCTGGACAGAAAACCCATGTACCACAAAGGGCTGTAAAGAGGGGTATTTATACAACTAGCAAAGCTCATGCTGCGATGTCCCTGGACCTTGTAAATAAAAAAGGGAAAACCTGCCTCCATAAGTTAAAGACAGATTATAATAACATATTTATTGGTTCCAGTGGGGGGTTGGGGACTAAAAGGGGGAACTGTCAAGTATTTCCTGGGATTTACTACATGTGTAGGAATAATGCTTATTATAAATTGCCTGCACGGTTGTACGGAAGCTGCTACTTTGGGATAGTATTTCCCAAAATGTATCATGTTAAAATATTCACTGGAAACAATGAAAATACTAATGGACTAAAACGGAGAAAGAGAGCTAGTTTTTCAGAAATAGTAGGTGATATACTTGGTGCATTAATACCTTCACTGGGAGTCATTCTGAATTCACTTAGAATTTGTAAATTGTTGACAGTAGTTGATAGTCTCTCGATTGATACTGCTGGGGTTTCTTGATGATAAATACAGAAATGGTTGCGATTAGGTCTACAGATTAATAAAATTGACTTGCGCTTGATATTTTATTAGCAAAAGAAGGCGGAGTCTGTGGAATGATGAAAGTTCAACACTGTTGCACTTACATTCCTGATAAAAGTAGGGAAATCAGAGGGTATATTAAGAATATTACAGAACTTCATGAAGATTTGAAACTACTGGAGGTTGACAGTGTATGGAAAAGAGTATTTCTTCAATAGGGACTTGGTTTTCTGATTTAGGGAAAAGTATTTTAGGTCAAATAATTATTCCAGTAGTTGGTATAACGATAAGAACTTTAGCAATAATGATTTGGTGTTAGTATTGCAGAAACAAAGGAAAAGGAAGAAAGTATGAAGTGAATAGGAAAGGAAAGAAAATAAAGAGGGAATACGAGGAGATACAAATGGAGGAAATGAAAGGGAGAATATACAAAAAGATGAAAGATTTAGAAAACAAAGATGAAAATAAGAAAGAAAAAGAGGAAACAGAATGAGAAATGGTGAAAGTTGACATCTGAGAAGGAATGGGTACTTTTGTGATGGCTCAAAATGCCATCAGAGAGGGGATTGATGGAGCAAGGACTCGTAGTAAAGAGACTTGCTCAGAAGCAATCCCCTCCTTTAACTTACTAACAAGTTATTAAAATTGTTTTGTGTTAAGCTAATGTGCACCGCATGAATACGCATGTTAGTGAAGCTTGCTTAAGTGTTTACTAATGTGGATAACATGAATGCAGGACTAAAACCGCTTTAAACGGGAAATCTTTAATGCGCATGCGTCAACTGCATCTACGCAGTATGACGAGCCATCGCTTGGAGGGAAATTCTTGGGCATGAGCAGAAGACACTAAAATTGAGTCTTGAAGACTCGCATGCATGGCATCTGCTTAGCTGAAACGAAAACAGGCTATTCTACTAACGCTAATGCGGGAAAAGTATTAACAAGTAAAGGGGAATAGAATAGAGGTGGGTGGTATGCAGTGCCACCATTTATTTGTGAAAGTACATTTGTCTTTCTGACTTTATCACGAGTGCGTATTTGGGTTTCTTTTGCATAACCGGTTTGAATGAAGTGATGTGAAGCCTGTGCATGCCCACTGAGTGAAGCCATGAAGGCCGTGAAAGGGCTATTGAAAGAGAGCCAAAATCACATGCTACAAACGTGGGAACGTATGGTGCAGAATTCAACGAAGCAAACTCCTATTCAGAATGTTATTAAAATTGTTGCAAGAGTAAACTAAATGCGTGTCAGAACCAAAATTATGAATTAAAATTAAGGGGATGGGATTCCGAACAATAGTTGAACTGATTTTAATGACATGTAAGCAAGGTGTGATGAAGCTTCCCCTTTCCTGACCAATCATATTTCATATTTTTACGATATTGAAACTTTAGTGGGTAGAACATGAAGAACGAAAGGTATAATTAAGATAGCTTTAGTTAGTTAGTTAGCAGAACTTGGGATGTTGTTGGTGTAGCGGGAGATGCTGTTGCTGGGAGAGATGCTGTGAGATGCTGATGAAGAGCCAATTGCAGAACTTGGAGCAGAAATTTCTATCCTAATATAATTGGGTTAGATCAGAAGATTGCAGAAGAATCTCGAGGAGGAAGAGAGTGACAGAGAGGAGTGCGGCGCAATCATCAGTATACTAGAGAAGTCAACTATACGGTCCCGAATCCTGTCCTGAAGTCTTTGTCACCTGAGCTTTCCCGGGGAACCTTTACCAGCCCTTTGGCCAGGGTTTGGTCTTTCACACTATTCTTAGTAACTATAATTTCACGTTATTTGCAGATGTTCTTTTCTCTCTGTCCTCTCACTTTCTGAGCATTAGTCCGAAGTATATGATTGATGTTTAATCAATTGAATTTTAACTCCTAAGAATGATGGTGACTGCACTGTATTTTTGAAGTGGTTCACATGCATTTAATTTAGATAAAGATTTAAAACTTTCCTGAGTCTGTGGTTATTTAATTAAAGGTAGAGAAAAGTTAGAATTATGTTAATTATCATCATCAACTAGTTCAACTAATGGTTCTTCGATCAGAGAAAGAACTTTTTGATCAGTGAAGGGTTAGTTTAAGATGAATAGAGGTACCGAAAATAACTAATCCTGATTTAAACTTTAACTATCCCCAGTGATCTACTCATTGTGTGTTTATGGGCCCATGCCAGTATATGGTAGTAGAGAATCTGTTGTGGGTACACAGCTGGATCACAACCACATAACACACATTAATTTATAAGATGCATAGAATGATGTTATGTTATGTTATAAATGTTTTTATATCGCGCTCTGCTACTACAGAGTATCCTGACGCGAAGAGTGAGATTATCCAGAAAAAAAATGCGCATAGGAAAAATGATTATATGGTAATGTTAAACAAATGTGTTTTGAGCCCCTTCCTAAACATAGAGATTGTCGGAGACGCTCTTAGATGCAGCGGGAGAGCGTTCCAGGCCCTGGCAGTCTGAACAGAAATGGATTGACCGCCCAGTCTTGAATACTTAAATTTGGGCATGGTCATTTGGTACAAATTTGCAGAGCGAAGAGCGCGACGGGGAACATACATGACAAACCTTTTTTGCAGATACATCGGACCTAATTATTGGGTGGCCCGAAATGCGAGAACCAAAGATTTAAACAGGATTCGATGGGCGACTGGGAGCCAGTGAAGACTGCGAAGGTGAGATCGCACACTGGCTCTCCTAGGAAGTTGGAATAAAAGCCGCACAGCAGCATTTTGGATGACCTGAAGCCGCTGAATAAGATAGGCAGGTAGGCCACTGAACAGTGCGTTGGCATAATCAAGCCTAGACAGCATGAGGGCACGCAAAACCGTTTTTTTAGCCTCTCTCGAGAGGAGTGGGAAGAACCTTTTTAACACCTTAAGAGTGGCAAAGCAGATACCAGTCAGTTTTTTTAGATGGTCTTCAAACTTAAGATCCTGCCCGAACCAAACCCCTAGATTTTTCGCCGGGCCTTATATTGATTTAGGGCAGGGCAGATCGACTGGCCAGATGAGGTCCCTGAAATTGTCCGGAAAGGTACCATAAAGAAGAAACTCTGACTTTTCCTCATTACACTTAAGCTGTGCCAGGGCAAGCCAGCGGAAGACAGAGGCCAGACACGAGCGCACCACCGAGGTATCCAGATTGTCCTTCGGCCAGGTGAACAACAACTGGGTGTCGTCGGCGTAGGCCATTATTTTGGCCCCCAGCTGTTCTGCCAGATGAATTAGGGGGGTCATGTAAATGTTAAACAGCAGGGGGCTCAATGTGGACCCCTGGGGCACACCTGTAGTAAGATTCTTTGGCCGCAAGGCATAAGGCGGCATCCATACTTGTTGCATCCTATTGGTCAGGAAAGAGGTAAGCCAGGAAAGGACACGTCCAGAGATGCCCACCTCCGCCAGCCTGGCCAAGAGCAGAGCATGGGGCACCGTGTCGAAGGCGGCAGAGAGGTCCAACAAAATCAGGACCGCTCTGCCGCCCCCATCAAGACACTCCCGGATGGCCTCAGACACCTCCACCAGCGCCGTTTCTGTGCTAAAAGCCGCCCTAAATCCAGATTGAGCTGGGTGTAGGGCCTGAGAGGATTCGATGAAATTATCCAGTTGTCTGAATACAATCTTCTCGCAGACTTTCGCGAGCGCAGGAAGCAGCGAGATGGGACGATAGCTAGAGGTGGCCGATGGATCCAGCACTGCCTTTTTCAAAAGTGGAAGAAGTTTGGCTTGCTTCCAGCAAGAAGGGACAGTGGCAGAGGAGAGGGAGAGGTTCACAATCTGAGTAGCCTCCTGGCAAACAATGTTCGCCACCCCCCCTAGCACCCTCGCCGGGCAGGGGTCCGAAGGCGATCCCGATTTCAGAGATTCAAGGACCGCCAGCACATCCGATTGTGAGGCTGGATTGAAGTTCGTAAATTGGGCGCTGGTTTGAGACAACTTTAGAGATGGAGGGACTGGTAGAGACTGAAAATTGCCACACACCCTCTGTAAGTCAGCTTGGATTTTAGCGATTTTATCGTAAAAAAAAACAAAAGTTCGTCACACCAGAGATCGGAAGAAGGTAACACGGGAAGCGCAGCACATGGAGATAGAAAGCTCTGAACTATGGCAAAGATTTCTTTGCCATTATTATCCGCTTTCTCAATCCTCCCAGCGAAGTAACTGCTCTTGGCGGCCCTAATCGCCGCATAGTATTCCTTCTGTGCTGTACGCAACCTGCTCTTAGTCTCAGGTAGATAGGCTTGACGCCATACCCTCTCCAGTTTTTTACAGCCAGATTTAAGTTCCCGCAAAGAGTGGGTGAACCAGGGTTTAGAGGGGGTGGACCTAATATTCTTGATCCGACCCCTGTTAGTAGGCCTGACCGACCCTTGTTCCACCCAGGAATTGAAGACACTAACCGCGTAATTGATCTCCACGGCAGAGCTGGACGGTTTCGGGCAAGGGAGTCTGAGAGAGTAGCCAAATTGATCCGCTGAGAATGAGCCTGAGGGGGATTCCCCCTGCCCTCATCTCTATTCAGGGACCAAGCGAACTGAATCAGAGCATGGTCTGACCAGGTAACCCTTTCCGGGGGAGTCATGGTGATCTCAAAATTAGAACACAACAGATCTAGAAGATGACCAGCCTCATGAGTTGGGGTATCAACCCATTGAGTAAGGTGAGCCATAGATAGAGCTTCACCTAAGCGGATGGCCTTGTTGGAGTCGCACAAGTCAACGTGTATATTAAAATCACCTAAAAGGAGATACCTTGTGAATTTCAAGGCGCGCGGCACAATGACCTCCTCCAGCCCCCCAACAAAACTACCTACATGGCCCGGAGGGCGGTATAGGAGGGTACCTCCCAAGGTGAAGTGAGGGGTAAGCACCACAGGAAAATGGATCAGCTCCGCCTCCCCCAAGAGGTCTTGAGGTTCGATCGCAAAAGCCCATTGGTCCCTATAAAGCGCAGGACTCCGTAAGCCATGTCTCTGTGATAAAGAAGAGATCAAGCTGATTCTCATCTAAAATCTCGAACACATCAGCAGCGTGTTTCACCAGAGACCTGACATTAATGAGCCCCGCTTTAATAGCCGTCGGGTTAGTCTTCGCCTGATCCAAAGGGCACGGCGGGGACACCAAGCAGAATTCGCATGAGGAGCAAATGCGCAACAGGCTATCTGACACATCCCATGGACTATCAGCACCACATCTAGCAGTATTCAGGGCAACTAACTTTTCGTAAGAATACCTTAGGGGAGCACGTTGTGGAGTCCGTGGGAGGCAGGCAGGAGCACTGGCCCTAGGCCCGTCCGGGACACGGACGGGCACAGACGGGCCCTCCTTTGGTGTTCCTTCGGCACGCAGACGGCGCGCCCGCTGCGCGCGGCCGCTGCGCGCGGCCGCTACGTGCTCGTCTAATCATGGCGTTATGAGGGGTCGGCCGAGAAAACACTAGAGCGCCAACCCCAAGAGCAATGCGGTCCCGCCTAACTTCCGGGTACCGCCGGGGTCGAGATCTGACACCGTCACAGTCGGACTAGGAAGGGGGAATGTGCAAAAACGCTAAATGTGCCCATCGCGAAAGGCTGATTCCTACCACATATCACATGTAATGTCTTTATTGTTGTTTGCTGAGTACCTCAGTTTCGGGGCTTTTTCTGTGAGTTACAGGCAACACTTTACCTTAGAGAGAGTGTGATTAGCCAGCCACAACCTGTGGCTTCTAGACCCCCGGTTTTTCGTGTTGTTGATATATAATGTTTTTCAGCATGCATGGCCAGATCGTAAGTGTTCCCTAGGAAGATGCAACACCCAAGCGCCCACAGCTGATGCGTTGTTACTCCTTTGTGTAACGACGGGCATCCATAAACAAGGAATACAAATTAAATGTACTATTTGATGGAGAGTAAAATACAATATGAAATCTTTCAATTCCCTTTAATGAGTGTTGCCAAATTTACCTAGTAAAATCATGATACTTATTTTGTTCACCTCTCAAGAACAGAAAGAACAGTCTGCCTTGGTGCAATTGATACTCGTGACTCAATCCACTGAGCTATGCCACTAGAAGTATCACAGCAGGGATCATTACGTGAGTAGATTCAAATTCAGGAATGCTTTATTAAATATATTTCCTCTTCCTACTACATGGTGTTTTGTATGTCACTGTTGTGTCTATCTGTTTTGAAATAACCATGGTATAGTCGGACCATACCTCCCTTCCAGTCACTGAATTAGATTTACAATGACCGCCTAGATGTCAAGGCCATTGCAAGAAAGTGGTAAGCCAGCTCATTAGGCCAATGTACTGTTAACAATGGGTCACAGGGCCTTATCCTGGCAGAGCTAACTTGGCCTTTGGATGTTCTGAGGTGGATGAAATGAATCCTGTTAATTTGTGTAATACTAACACATTCTTGCAGTACTTAGATACATCAGTCATAAAGTGTTATGTAATAGAATTGTATTATTTGTTTACCGCTGTTATTATGGTTTGCACAGGGCCTAGAGACCGTGCACGTTGAAAGGGCCACTGGTAGACTGCAATTTTAAAATCTGAGTAATGTGAATTTACTTGGGTACTGGCATCAATATTTACCAAACCTACATCTCAAAGGCGGGGGGCTTCTGTTGAAAATATATTTGCTTATTTTATCTTGCAATAAGCCTTTCACTGATCATTTGTTTTTAACCTGCAATTCTAATGTACTGTGCGCTGTATTCTAAACCACAAAACGCCTACTATACAGATGCACTTCAGCACGTAGGAGTGCAGTTGTTAGCATGTGGCGCTTTACAATGACCATACAGTGAATTGAAACAAGCCCATCCCACAGGATGTTTTATTAGTAACCAGAGAGTCCGTTATGACGTGTTCCTGTTTTTTGTATCTATCTCAGGAATGGAGAGGCAGGGGAGAATGAGAGAGTGAAGGGCAGCTGAAATGAAGTGGTCACATGATCTTTCATGGCAATGGAGACTGTCCAGAGGATTGCGGATGAACTGTGCGCTCTTATGTAATCACAAAATGCCTACTATACAGATACACTCCAGCGCCTACAAGTAAGGGGCCCAATTCACAATGACAAGCAGTCAAAATTCTGACTTTACGAATTTTGGTATTCACAGAGGCCATTTACAAGTTGCATCTTTACCTCAGCAGTCAGGCCGGAATCTCCACATCCGGGCCGTACTCTCAGCATCTGGGACGTACTCTCCGGCTCAAGCCGCACTCTCCAGCTCAGGTCGGATGAAGTGTAATCGAAGGGGCGGTATACAATTTTTTACAAAAAGGAACATTAGGAACGTGTAGAGGCGATCATGAAAATCAGTTTGGGCAGGGAAAAGGGTGTGGCTGGACACTACATCATATCCCAAAAAAGTTTGATCCTTTGCATCATGGTACATGCAGTCCATGATTTGAGCTACCCTCAGTGTTGACTGTAGTGTCACACTACATTCAACACTGAGGGGGAGCACGAATCATGGACTGCTCAACACTGAGAGAGCACAAATCATGGACTGCATGTACCATGATGTAAAGTAGCAAACTATTTTTCATTACCTCCTCTACCATTTATCACACATTCCTAATGTTCCTTTTTTAATAAAAAATGGTGTTCCGACCTATTGATTACGTTTGATCCGGACGGAGAGTACGGCCTGGGTGCGGAGATTCTGGCCCGACTGCGGACGTAAAGATATGACTCATAAATTACCTCGAATACCAAAAGTCGTAAAGTTAGACTTTTGTCTCAGATTGCTTTTGTGAATCGGGCCCACAGTTGGTGGCATGTGGTGCTTTACAATAACCATCCAGTGAATTGAAACAAGCCCTTCCTGCAGTTTGTTTTATCAGTAACCATCGGGCCCGTTATGACGTGTTCCTGTTTATTGTAACTATCTCAGCGGTGACCTTGCAAGGCAATGGAGACAATGGAGGGGATTACAGAGTACTCTGCGCTGTATTTTAAACCACAAAACGCTTACTATACAGATGCACTTCATTCAGCGTCTAGGAGTGCAGTTGGTGGCATGTGTAGCTTTACAGTGACCATCCAGTGAATTAAACCAAGCTTTTCCCGCAGCCTGTTTTATTAGTAACCAGCAACTCTGTTATGATGTAACTATGTCAGGGGTGAGGAGGGGGGCTGAGAATGAGTGAGTGAAGGGAGGCTGAAACAAATTGGTCACATGTCCTTGCAAGGCAGAGAAGACCATGTAGGGGGTTGCCAACTTTCTTGCTATCTCTTCACAAATGCTTTCCTGGTAAAAACATTCTGTAGCTTGAAAAACAAGATAAGAACATGATTCACAGGTATGTTCCATTGCGGTTGGAGAAGCACAGGGCAAGGAGCCAAGGGAGGGAGCAAGTGACAGTGGGAGGAGAGTGATTGGGGAATGGGATAAGAAAAAAACGCAGAGTGGAGAAGAGCAATTTTATGACGGTCAGAGAAGCACAGGGCAAGCATACACAGGGCATGGGATGGAGAAAGCGGGAGGAGGCTTATTGGGGACAGGACAATAAACAAGATAAGAACATTATTTACAGGCCTGTTTACAAAAACAGCATGTCGTTTGGAGTGAGTGACAACATAACCGCTCCTGAGGTAGGCTCTTAAACAAAGAAAAAAGAATTTCCTAAAATGAGCATTAGATGGGAGGAGTGGATAGATAGAGAAAATTGATCACTGGTCTCGAGGAAGGCTAAACACAGGAAGAAGAATGACGCATGCAAGCCATGGACAAATGGGGAGCAAGATTAGGAGAGTGACGATGAAGACAGCAAATTGGAAGCCTATGGGCGGGCTGAAGCCCACAAAGTATACACAATATGTCGAGACAGCACATGCACTGTCTGGAGCTGAAACTAAAAATTCTGCCTCTGAAACAGTTCTTCGACTTGTATTGCGTTGCATTAGACATAATCTGTGCAGTTCTGCACTGCACTGTGCTGGCCTAGCACAAAGACAGGGTTGCAAAACACTAGTAGCTAGGTGGCATGCTGTGAGGTCTGAGAAAAGTTAATTGCAGCCCTAAATCCAGAAGGAATTGAAACCTATGCATTAGAAATAGTGCATCTATTTTAATTTGTTGTGAATAAGATATACACCTAATGAGCTGTTACCACATTGTGCATTAGTGCCTTAGACTCAGGTGCTTTACTCGCATGTTTACAAAAAGAAATGGAAACTGGGAATCAGTTTAAGAATATTAATATTCATGTCAAAGCAAAAAAAAACAGAGAGAGCTAGCCTTCTGGGTGAATGTAACAGAGGAGACCATTGCAGGATTAAAGAATAATAGCGATCTAGGCGCTAAGAACAAAAATAAAAATAATGTAGTTTTACATACCTTTTTTTGTTTAATCTCTTGATATTCATTGTAATTATTTACATTTTAAATATACATTTCAGAAAATTACCTATGTATCTGGCTTCAATGAGATGGCGCTCTTCCGGAATCTGTGTGCTACAGTCCTTCCACCACTGATGCTTATTCCATATCTTTCAGAGGTCACAAGTCACTTTGGGTGAATTTGTCACCGCAGCCCAACAGTATACCTCACAGATGAAACTGAATAGGGGTGCACTCAGGAGCAGGCTTTTGGGTGTCAAGCTCAAGCATCAGTGGCAGACAGTATGGAGTCAGGCTCATAAGTCTCTATTTTCCAGCTTGGGTAGGGGGTGGCTTCTTTCAACAATCACTAGCAAAGCCAATAGCTGTTGCATATGCGCATTCTATTTGGTCTGTCAATGTGTTTTTCTGGACACGTTGCACATGAGCTACTGCGCTGCTGTGCAACATGGCTGAAAGTAAATAAAACACTGCTATGACGTGGTCATCGGTGGCTGCGTCATAATGCTATTTTTTTCAGGACTTTAAGAAATGTTGCACAGTGACCCGTGATGCTGCGAAACATGCCTAAACGACATTGACAAAGCCTATAGATGTAGCATAGGTGAAACCTATTGGCTTTGCAAATAACTTGTTTACAATGTGCATGTATAGCAGCAATTCAGAGTCAAACAAACAACCTAGTGTCGTGGCTGAATCCTCTAGAGTAGCTACGGTTCGAAGTTTAGCCAAAGTAGTGTGGACATATTGAGAGAACCGAGGTATTTTCTGGGGAAATAGGCAAATATATTTGATTTCGGCCACTGTTTATTCCACTTTTCGGTCTGTTGATTACTAACCCATGTAACACACTCTGGCAGACATTGGTTGGCTCTATTTTTATAAAACTGCAAGCCAATTAATTAATTTATCAAAGAGATGCAACTCCCAGAAGTGGATGCCAGCCTCAGATGTGCCAGGAACTCCCACAAACTCACTCCACATTATCCATGTTCCACGCTAGCACAAACCCACCAACTTAGAAAGCCATTTGTAACAAGAAACCAAGAGCAAATCCCCTTCTCACTCTAAGGCAGCACCCACGCCCACCCACACCTGCACCCACCATCGTCAGCGTCCAAAGTATTCTTTCTCATTTAATCCAAGCTACATAAAAACCAAGTAAATCCTCTTACGTTTCATCCACTGTAAAGAAAAGTATAGCCCTTAATAATGAATGCTTTATGGTACGTCTTATTGCTTGGATCGACTGTAACAGTTTTGCTCCTAATTTCTTTCTCATGTGATTTTTATTGCAGACTGTTACGATGCAATAAAATGCTATACCAGCCTCTCTTCTATTTTGCTGGTCCCCCTTTAAAAATGTTCAAGGCCCAAAATATGTTTATGCATGATGCTTAAAAAGGAACCAATATTGTTATTGTTGTGAGACTACGACTTTGTATGGGGGAGTATTGGACACTTCCGTGGCTGTGTGTGCCTCTCTTAGCAATCTGGTTTATGATTTTGTTTTTAGATGTACCTGAAATTCTGGGCTCAGCTGCAAAGTTTTCAGATTGCTTATGTGTGGCATTTCTATGGTTTCAGTGTGCATATGAGAGACATTCGAATGTCAAATGTATAACACTTAGAGTGACACTTCTGCGTACATCAAAGCAGTAACTCAAATAGTGACTGTGAATTTTCTGTTGCTGTATCACATACGTCACAATTCAATGAACATATGACTAAAACTAGCCAAACCTATAGGCTTTACTAAGGCTAGTTAACAGTAAAGGCTCAATGAGTAGTGATGATGATTTTGCTGTGAATAATTAGAATTGAAAAGATTTCAATTTTGAGAATATTAGACTGTAAATTGAAAACTGCAAGGTCTGTAGGAGGGATAGTGGTCTTAGCAGTATCTCAATCATGCTCGTTCTTTGCCTCATACCAATTTTCACTGCAGTTTCTCACACTAAGGCACTTATGCACTGATTCCTTACATCTATAGGAAATCCTGCATCTGCATATCTAACACATCATGTCCTTCATCATCACTACTGTATTCAACATAACTTTCCGCCTGACTGCCTTGTGCCACGCCCTTCGGCATTCTCACTCACTCTTCTCCCCCTCTCTCTTTCCTCACCTGTAAATACACTGACCTTTAGACAGCTGTATATCTCCACATAACATAGGAATTAGAACTGTGTTATGTTCATTCTAAGAGCTGCATGTGTCAGATGTTCAATCTCCATGGTAGAGTCTCGTGTGAGAGAGTTACTACCAGGAGATTCAAGCAGGCTGGCAGCTTAGTTGGTGGTTCTGCACTTCAAGAAATAAAGGACCATGAAAACTTACCAGTGTGTCTCTTTTATAAGGGATAAGGGACCAGGGGATTCAGGGCTCAGTCCTAGCCTGGCTGACATCCTTCCTTGAAGATCGCTCACAGCGAGTCCAACTTACAGACCTTGTGTCAAAACCAGCTAAATTGACTTGTGGTGTGCCCCAAGGTTCGGCTCTGTCACCCCTGCTTTTTAATATATATCTTCAGCCTCTGATTGCAGCACTGAACAGGATGGATTGTAGAGTTTATAACTATGCTGACGATACACAAATCCTGATTCAGATTGATGACTCGGCTACGGCTCACTTGAGAATGAAAAACATACTCAAGTTTACAATCAGCTGGATGTCGGATAACTCGCTAAAAATAAATCCAGACAAAACTGAAGTCCTGGCAAAATTCAACAGCTGCCAATCCATGGAGTGATCAGTTCTGGCCGGCCGAATTAGGGCCACTTCCAGAACCAGCACTGGCAGTAAAAAGCCTTGGCATCAAAGTTGATGCCCTGCTATCCATGACACAGCAGGTATCATCAGTGGTGGGCACCTGTGTTAGCTTGTTACGCCAGTTGCGGAAACTCTCCCCACTGCTGTCCTTTTCCACGCTTAGGCTGGTGGTTTCCGCTCTGATCCTGGCACGGGTGGACTATGGTAACTCCTTATACCATGGCCTCCCAAAAAACCTCCTGGCCAGACTCCAGGTGGTAATGAACGATGCGGCCAGGCTCATTTTTAACAAACCTAGGCATACTCGAGCCACGCCCTTACTCTGCAGCCTACACTGGCTGCCAATCACTCAAAGAATACAATTCAAAAGCCTCTGCATCGCGCATAAGGCAATCTACGGTTCAGCCCCCAAATACATTAAAGAACGGCTCATTAAGTACATGCCAAGTAGGACCCTCCGGTCTTCTGAGGCATGTAACTTGATATGCCCTCGGTCTAATTTTGCATCCAAGGGCGGCAGAGCCTTCTCTAGCACTGTCCCCTTGGCATGGAACCACCTCCCAGCAGAACTCAGGAAGGAAACTAACCTGCTAGTGTTTAGGAAGAAGATGAAGACTGTGCTTTTTGAGGAGGCGTGGGGGCCCCTGTGATTTGGCAGTCTTGCCTACCGATGTTGTGTGTCCGCTGATAGCGCTTAGATACCTCGGGGTGATATAGCGCTTTACAAGCCAATAATAACATAACATAACATAGCCAGTGTGTCTCTTTTAAGCACTGGCGACGAGCAGAGGTTGCGAGGGACAAGCCCACCACCAACTCTTCCCTTTTTTCTGAACCCACGAATTGCCATCTTCTCCTCATTAATCGTAATGCTGAGACCAGTGAAGTGACACCTTCTGCGAATTCCCGATTGGATTCTCCTGTGTTTCCCGACTTCCTGACTGATTCCACACCGGAATTAGGCAATTTCGAGGTATTTTGCCTTTTTACTCGGCAGTTGCTACTTGTGACACTGCTGTGACACTGGCCCCGTGCTTTCGCTCATGCGTACAGATACTACCAGCTCAACCACGTCATCACGTCATACGCACGTCACGTTACGTTGCGTGCGGCCATCTTTGTTGTCGTGTCTCCATGACAATCGACATTTCACCACGGGACATGATTTACCACTAAGCTGGCACAGCAGATGATTTACAATGGATTACTTGCGCACCATCAGCTGACACTGTGAAGTTGCAGTGTGCCTTTCACGGTGGTCTATTTTGGAAAACGTTAAAAAGTTGATGTGTGTGTTTTAAACTGAAACACTTAATTATTTTTCCGTCTTCAAGATTATTACAGGTACTGTTTCACTTGTTTTATTCTGTGACTTTGAGAAGCTGCCTATGCCTACACTCCTTGATTTTTAAGCCTGTACTTGTTGCTGCCTTAAATTTGAAGTATTCGTTTTTCCTCAAGTTTGTCTCATTTGACTTTTTGTGGTATCACCTACATTTTTTAGGAGACTTTAGGAATTAATTTGGCTGCCCTGTTTTTCTCTTTACTCTTGACTTTCTAACATAAGACTTCAGCTGTATTAATGATTCACAGCTACTGAACTTCCTATTTACACCTAAGCTTCACCATGGCTGCTACCACAAAGAACCAGCCACCTCCTTTTCTTTGTGAAAAAGGTGAACCACTGTTGCCATGGAAAAGATGGAGACTGCTTTTTGATTCTTATTTAGTAGCTATTGGTGGTGAAAAGTTCTCAGCTCATAGGAGACAAGCCATTCTCCTTCATAATCTTGGTGTGGAAGGGCGCAATGTCTATGAGAGTATTGATGTAATTCCTGTTGGTGAAGGAGATGGTGAACTGTCTGATGTATTTGAGATGTCTATAAAAATGTTGTAAATGTACTTTGATCCACGCATCAATGTTGTGCTAGAAAGACACAAGTTCTTTATGAGGATACAGGAAACTAATGTAAATATTGGAAATTATACAGCTTCTATAAAAACGCTTGCTTGTACCTGTGAGTTTGGGGACCTTACTGACTCATTGATACGCGGTCAGTTTGTCAGGTACACTAACAGTCAAAGAGTACAAGAGAAGCTTCTGTCTAAAAATCCTTCTCTCAAGGAGGCTACAGCCATTTTAGAAGGGATGGAAAATACCTCTGATTGGGTTAAAGAGATGAAACACATAAAGCAATAACTGATAGTTCTCCAACTCCTATTAGTATTCATGAATTGACCCAAAAGGAGACCCCTCAAGACTCTATTGACAATGTCTCTAAAAATATGCGTGGAATCAAGCCAAACCGTCCACAGATTTTTCAAGTATTACCTGCTACAGATGTGACAGCACCAATCACTCCTCCATTTACCCTAATTGCTATGCAAGAAACACAACCTGCCACAAATGTGGAATCAAGGGTCACTATGCCAGAGTATGCAGGTCCAGAGGCAGTGGCAGAGTGCGCACTGTGAAAAATGTTAAAACTTGTGATACCTCCGGAACTGTCATGCTGAGTGTGCGAGGTGATGGCATGGTGGATGCTGATCTCATCAGTATGCCAGAATGTGAAATGATGATTGGTGACATGCTAATTGTGGTTTTGGCAGACTCTGGCTCTCCTTTTACGATGTTGGGCAATGAACTGTGGGACAAGTCTTTTCCTGAAGTCCAGCTTGCAGCCCCTGACATCAGTCCTGTTAGTTATGGTGGCTCACATATTGATGTAATTGGGTTTGCCATCATGAAAATTTATTTCGAAGGAAGAGAGACCATTGGGAAGATTTATGCCATCAAACGAGGCGATAATCTTCTTGGCTGGAGACATCAGAGAGATTTGGGAATAATTCTCAACCCTAATTTTAGATTTCCATTGGAGCAAGTCATGCTGGTTGACCAATCAGCAATCTCTAGCAAATTTTTCGAGCGGTTCCTCAGGTCTTCTTTGACAACCTTGGTCTTCTCAAAAACTTTGAACACCATATTGTACTCAAACAGAACGCAACAACTGTGGTACACAAAGTTAGGAAGGTTCCCAACATGATGCTTGAACCGCTCAGGAATGAACTAAAGAATCTGGTACTTTTGGGTGTGATAGAGGAAACTGAATCCTCTGAATGGGTGGCCCCAGTGGTTTTGGCCCCAAAGTATGTGTGTGGACTTGAGGAGTCTGAATAGGTGGATTTGGGTTGACCGCCAACCCCTGCCAAATATCTCTGAGTCAATCAATATGCTTGATGGTGCCAAGGTTTTCAGCATGTTAGACTTGTCCTTGGTCTATCACCAGGTGCCCCTCCATCCAGAGTCCAAGCACTTAACATCTTTTGTGACACCACTGGGGGCTTTCCGTTTTGTCAGAATGCCTTTTGGATTAGCCTCTGCAGCTGCCAGTTTTCAACGCATTATAAGGTGATCCGGGGGGGATATTTCCAATGTCATGTTCTGCCAGGATGACATCTTAGTCTATGGGAAGGATGATTTGGAACATGACAGAGTTTTGAAAACTGCTTTACAAAGACTGAGTGACAATGAGTTGACTGTGAATAGAGTAAAATGTAAAATTGGGGTGTCTTCTGTCACGTATTTGGGACTGTTATTTCTGGGGAGGGTATCCGACCTAAACTGGATCTGGCTAGAAGTATCGTGGATGCTCCTGCCCCAACAGACAAAGAGCAGGTCAGGTCTTTCCTTGGCCTTGCTGGGTTTTACTCTTAGTCTGTTCCCGGTTTTGCCCCCACTGTTGAGCCCATCAGGGCTCTTCTAAGGAGAGGTACACATTTTGTTTGGTCCCCAGAGTGTATTTTGGCTTTTAGTTCCATTAAACAAGCAATTGGTAGGATGGCTGCACTTGGTCACTTTGACTCGAAGAGGAAAACTTTCTCAACTACTGATGCCTGTTTGTGTGGCCGTGGTGCGGTGCTTTTTCAAGTTGATGGAGGTGTAGAAAAGATCATTGCATTTGCCTCAAGAGCATTGAAGAAACTGGAGCAGTCTTATTCGTGTATCGAAAGAGGCTTTGGCTATTGTCTGGGCAATTAAGCACTTTAAGTTTTATCTTTGGGGCAACGCCTTTCTTAGTTAGATCTGATCATCGCCCCTTAGTTCAGGTTTTCTCGTGCGTGGAGAGTAAAAAGGCACACTCCTAGACTTAAGCGTTGGAGTGAGGGGTTGGAAGAGTACAATTGTCAAGTTCAATATCTTTCTGGCTCTGCTAACAAAACAGCGGATTGCTTATCCACGCTCCCCATTGATTCCTGTAATGATACTTGGGACTGTGACGCTGTCAGGGTTTGCTGGGTAAAGGAGCCTGCCATTCAAGAGCTTGAATGGAAACAAGCTTTGTTAGGAGATGTGTTGCTTCCTGTTATTAAGGATTTTGTTGTCAAAGGGTGGCCTGACAGCAAGAGATTTGATCCCGACCTACTATCCGTTTGGTCCATTATGAATGAGCTTACTATATGTCAAGGTCAGCTCATGCATTGTGAGAGAGTAATAGCTCCAGATGCCTTAAGGCATAAGCTGGTGAATCTTGCTCATGAGGGACACTTAGGGAGAAATCTCCCGAGGTCTCGACTACGTGAGAGGTATTGGTGGACCAGGATGGATTGTCATTTGAGAAGGTTGTTAAAGAAGGTTGTCAGTGTGCCTCCAGTGAAAAATCCCAAGTCACTAATACTGCTCCTTGAGGTTCTGCGTGAGCCTTGGATCAAGCTTGGTTTGGACCTTATGGGTCCCTTTGAACTTTTGGGTCCTTGAGAGCGGTTTGTGATTCTTTTGGTGGATTATTTCTCCAAGTGGGTGTCCACCAGGTGTGTGAATTCTATCAGCACCAGGGTTGTTATTGATTTCCTGAAGTATGAATTTTCTTGTGAAGGCATACCTAGATTCCTCATCACGGATAATGGGATGCAGTTCATCCCGCAAGAGATGCAGGAGTTTTTGAGGAGTTATGGGATCACTCATCGGAAAACTGTGCTTTATGCACCACAAGCCAATGGACTTGCAGAACGGATGAACAGGGTGGTAAAGGCATGTGTGCAGAGGGCTGTTGAGAGAAAGGTTTCTCTCAAGAGTGTCTTAAGAGACACTTGGTGGGCACATCGCACTGCTCTCAATGCTGTGTTACAGAAGTCTCCTTTTCAAATATTGAGAGGGAGAGTTGCTTTGTCCAAACTCAATCCTGCTTGGTTACCTCTCATTGAGGGTCCTGTTTTGGATAAGGAGCAGGTGGATGCTAAAGTCAAATTTTATCAGGAGAGGTACAAGGACACGTTTGAGTTTAAGAATTCTACCAAAGCCAGAACATGGATGGTGGGTGATTGGGTACTTGTCAAAACACCATGCTGGCATAAAAAGAGGATCACTGAGTTTATGGGCCCTTTTGTCATCACTTCTGTCTACAGGAATGTAGTTACTGTTCTTAATGGTGGCAAGTGGAGAATGTCTCGCTTGGTAAGAGTTGAAGGTGACAAATCATGTTCAGATAAGTTGCCTGGTTTGAGTTTTCATTCAAGAGGTCTTTCTCCAAGGTTTCGTTGTCCTCCAAAACGTTATGAAGAGTATGAAATGTATTGATTTCATAAATGATGTTTTGAACTATTTATGCTACGTTTTCACTTGCGCATTTCTTTATTTTCATGCCTACTTTCTTTCCTTCTTTTCTTTTGATTTTGAGTAAGGGGGGTGTGTTATGTTCATTCCAAGAGCTGCATGTGTCAGATGTTCCATCTCCATGGTAGCGTCTCATGTGAGACAGTTACTACCAGGAGTTTCAAGTAGGTTGGAAGCTTAGTTGGTGGTTCCGCACTTCAAGAAATAAAGGACCATGAAAACTTACCAGTGTGTCTCTATTTAACACACTGTCATGTGACAGTCGGTCTATGCACTCTGCTGGGAAGCTACAGATTGCATAAGTGAAGATGAAACACCTGTATGAGCTACCGATAGGCACTGTGAAAAAAATTCACTAACTTCAACTCCAGAGTTACCAATGTAAGGCAACCCACCTATAATCTGAACTCTTCCAGGTACTCGGAGGCAACTCCGTTCACAGTATGCACTATAAAAGTATCAGATGTTGCACCAGAAAAAAACTACAGAAATACAACATCTGGAAAAAGGATGAACTCTTAGAAAATGCAAGATCAGGTAAAATGTGAAATGTAAACAGGAACTGCATTATCTGTGCTCTCTGTAGGGAGGCCAGTAATTGGATGAGCATGTGGTGTGAGCCAACAGGCACTGTGAGAATCTCTGCCTGCCTTAATACTCACTCCAAAGCTTTCAGTCATGCTTCATAAGGAACACAGCCACCTATAAACTGAACGTACTCAGACTTGGAGGAACCTCGGTTCTCTTCTTATGCACTATACAAGAGTCACATCTGAATGGAAATGCACTATAGAAACAGCACTTGTAAAAGTATATGTTAACATGTAATGCAAGATTAGATGAAGCAGGGATAGACAGGAAATAGGACCAGCACCAAATTAAAAGTGGCACCCATCAGATAGCTAAACAAGCATTGGTAATTCATCAGTTTCGCCTATGCAATGAATAAGAGCTGTTTTCATCAATCATCATCCGGGAGAAGTAAAGAGCTCCTTGACAGATAACACAGAAGTGGAGAGGATGTGGTGCAGTGGCCAGAGCTGCAGACTCCAGATCTGGGGATCCTGGTTTGAGTCTCAGCGGCACCGAGCAACATCCTGTGATTCTATGCAAATCATTCAATCTCTCCGCGTGATAAATTGTTACATAAATATGTTGTAATAGTAAAAGGTAAAACTTTATGAAAATATAGTTTTACCAAAGTGGATGTAAACAGTATTTCGGAAGCGGGAAACTGATAACAGAAGCAGAATAGGAACAAGCATTGGTAAATGTAGGAAAGTATGCTACAGCCAATAGAAATGGAGGAAATGTAGGTGGCACGCACTGGAACCAATGAGAAGCCAGGAAAGAGGCGGGATGTAAGTCCCTTTTAAGTTTATAATAAAAACAATAGATTTCCCAAGCACAGTGCAAGCTCAGTGCAGGCGAAACCTAAAAGGTGCCCATTATTGCAAATCGTGGCTGTTTTGAACATGTAAATACACGCTGTATGCGTGTTTTGCAAAGGTATGTCAGAATACATGCATCTGCGCTTGCTGCAGCCATTGTTCGTGGTACTATGAGGGTAATCTACAGTAACAAAACCTATCCACCAGTCCATAAATGCGGCTCACAAGCAGCTAAAAAAGTGGCCCACAACACTGCCCAGTCCTAGCATTGCCAGATTGTCCTGTAGGTAGTCCGTCCTTCCATTGTAGGTGTGAACAGAGCACATATAAAATTCTCAGAGTCGATTGCGATTTTCGCTAAATCTAACACAATTTGCAGAATCGCCTGTTTCCCATGTTGAAATTGCGATTTTGCAATTACCGAAATCGCAAATTGCGATCTCGCTAATTGCGAGATCGCAAAAACGGGAAGTCGCATTTTGAGCACAATGATGACATCACAACCAGGAAGTAGGCAGTTCCCTCACTCATTCTGAACACAGAGCCTGAGAGTGGAAGAAACACAGGACAGAGCTCCACCAGACACACCCTGCAGCACCACAACAGGACACACTCACTAAACCAGAATGTCCCAGGAAGCAGCAGGAAGCAGTGCACCTGGCAGGAAACGCAAAATCAAATTTTCTGAGCAGGAGTTGGAGTTCCTCATCGAGGGTGTAAGCAAGGACCATGCCAGCCTGTTTGGCAAGGAGTCCCGGAAGGTGCCTGAGGAAGACAAGAGGCGCATTTGGCAGCGCATCCGGTCCAAGGTGAACTCTGTTGGAGTGACCCAGCGCTCCATTGATGAGCTGAAGTAGAGGTGGTACGACCTCAGAGGTGGTACGACCTCAGAGGTCGTGCCAAAGAACGCATTGCAGAGAGGCTGGGGTAGCAACATGCCACGGGAGGAGGAGACCCCACAGTTGCGCCCAACACTCCACTTGAAGACCTGGTGGAGGACACAATCAACCCTGCAGCCTGCGTGGGGGTCACCCGGCTGGACACCTCCCGACTCACTCAACAATCCCAAGGTAAGTGCCATGCAACTACGACCCCGTCCCCTAACAATGCCCAAGCCTCCAGAGCTAGCCATTTGATAACCCCAGTAATGCAGGCATGCACCTCTGAAATGCCATATTGCATTGTGGGACCTGTAGTGTGACAATAGTTCCCTGATAGCCACACACAGCCAGACCTGTCATGTGTAACATATCCCTAAAGCCAGTCAGGGAATGCAAGCCTGCATGCATGTTGCAACATCCCATGTGCAAGATACATATCATTAATCATGCACCCATTTACATCACAGGTGCTGTAGAACAACCCAGCACAGACAGCGAGGCACTCCACATTGAGGAGAACCCTGAGGACACCTAGGGAGAGGGACATCCTGCCCCACGACCTGGACCATCAAAACCACCAGCACCAGTACCATCACCTCCCCATGCGGACAGGGCCACCCCTGCAGCCACAGGAGAACAGCA
Organism: Lissotriton helveticus; assembly: GCF_964261635.1. Classification (NCBI taxonomy): domain Eukaryota; kingdom Metazoa; phylum Chordata; class Amphibia; order Caudata; family Salamandridae; genus Lissotriton; species Lissotriton helveticus. The sequence goes on along the minus strand of NC_136061.1, from coordinate 1,491,854,546 downwards.
ACCACCCCATGGGACACCCATGGCAGTGGTACAGGCCACACCACCACCCAGGAGGCAGACACGGCGCACAGCCACTGTGCGTTCGCAGTCCAGCGGACTGATGAGGCAGCAGCGCAACATGGCAGCACGCGCTGGCAGGGGGGAACATGTCCAGGATCCAGGGCTGGCTATAGAACGCCGGATGCTAGCTGTCCACCAAAAGCAGGCACGGCACATGGCAGCCATGCAGCTGCAGCTCTATAAGACAGCGCGCAACGTGAGCCAGCTCACGGAAAGTGTGCAGGTGCTGACGGCTGCTGTCAGGGAGAACAGCCAAATCATGGTGTCACAGCAGGACATCACCCGCCGCCGCCACCGCCAGCTGCTGACCCGGCTGTCAGCATACACAAGATCAAACCAACTGATTGGTAATGCAACCTCACAACTTTCACGCCGGTCCCTGCAGATTCAAATGGTGCAATGCTGCCAGGACGTCGCCAGGGCATTGGAACAGGTCACAACCGCTGTCCAGAATCAGCAGGCATGTGGCCATGGCCAGGCAAGGGGGGGGGGGGGGGGTGATGCCAGCAAGGGCACCTCAAGTCTCAGCATCCTGTCCTTGCCGGTGGTAACTGAACGCTGTCGCAGCAACAGGCCAAGTGCAGCATCACGGGCCAATACTGACGAGGAGGATGTAGAGAGGCGACTGGGTGCGTCCAGCCAGAGGCGCCAGTGATTGTATGTAGTCTAGCAGCAGTGCCATGCTGATTTGACAAACACACCTGCTTCGCTATCATGGGGCTGTATGAGGAAATACAGTTGTCATGTATTGTTAAAAGAAATGAAAAGAAATATTATTGTGCAAAAAACAATAAGAATTTATTTCAAACGTAAATCCGACTCATGTCATTATTTCATCTGGCATGCATGAGTGCAGTGTTGTGTGAGGGGTATGGGTGCATTAGAAATAGTTCATTGTGATTTGGTTGCGGCGCCTGTGTCCTTCTGCAGGATTCTCCCCGCGTGCATGATGCACATGTGCAGGTGGGCGGTTGTCCCCCTCCGACTCACTGCCAGAGATCTCCACAGGTATCCTCCACTTGGTAGCATTATTGTGGAGTATGGCACACACGGCCACGAAGCGGCAGCAGACCTCAGGCTGGTATTTGAGGGCCCCACCAGTCTTATGTAGGATGCGGAATCGGCTCTTTAACAGCCCAAATGTCCGTTCAATGCAATTTCTAGTGTGAATGTGTGCAGCATTGTAACACCGTTCCTGTGGCATGGCAGGGTTGAGGTATGGGGTGAGGAGGTACTCACGGAGGCCGTAGGCGCTGTCACCTGAATGAAAGGACTAGAGGGTCAGTGCCTGTTATGCACAGTTACATGGTCTTGACGTACTGTATGTGGGCATGTGAACTTACCTAGGAGGTGTCCTTCACCATAGTCACCCCTGGCCAAGCGGGTGTGTATGCCACTGTGTCGGAAGTTGAAGGAATCATGCGTGCTACCCGGGTATTGGGCCACTATGTCAGTGATGATTGTCTTTGCATTGCAGACCATCTGGATGTTCAGTGAGTGGTAGGACTTGCGGTTACGGTACATGTACTCGGTCTCAGCAGGTGGGCAGATGTGGATGTGGGTACAGTCAATCCAACCAATTATATAGGGAAATTGCGCAATGTTGTAGAAGACAAGATTTGTTTGATTTAAGTCCGGTTGGGTGGTTAGGAAGGTTATGTAATGGTGTATCCGGGTCAGCATGGCGTCCAGGAAACATTGTAGGCAGCGAAACAGTGTGCTCTGGGAGATCCCCCCTGCAACGGCAACTATCCCCTGGAAGCTTCCGGAGGCCAGGAGGTGCAGGCAGCACAGGACCTGGAAGTGGGTGGGCACGGCATTGGTCCTCCTTGTTGGGTGCTGCATCCTGGGGTCAAGGTCTCTAAAGAGCTTGTATCATTGCCTCATTTAGCCTGTATTTGGAGTATATCTCCTCTTCAGTCTGGCCCAGGAGTGTTATCCGCAGCCGGAAGATGCGCTCCTGAATCCTGCGTTGGTTCCGGGCTGCGCGCTGGAGCCTCAGCCGCCTTGCCACGATGTATAGACCTGGCATTGTGAATGTACTCATTCTACTACTGTGTCTCCTTAAGTGTGTTTGTTTTGCTCCGCCCATTGTTCCTGTTTGAATTTTTTTTTTCCTATTGAACTTCATGGTTACCACCTGGTTTGACTTCTCCTTAAATTGCGACTCACATTTAGTGATTTGTTTTTTTTTCCGCAATTTGCGAAGTTTGATGAATAGCATAAGCGATATATTTGCGAATTCGCTAATTAATTAGCAGAATTAGTGGAAAATCGCTATTACAGATTCGCTAAGGGGGGTTCACATTGATTCTGCGAATTTATGTTTGCGAGTTTGCAAATTGGTGGGTTTTTGCTTCATGAATTGCGGAAGCTGAAATTGAGATCGCAATTGCTGTTTCATAGCTATTGCGATCGCAATTTCGGTTGATGAATCTATGCCATAATCTCTTAGGCGGAGAGGAGCTGTCCTGATTCTTCTACTGCTCCTACATGTCCCCTCTCCTTCCCCCCTAACAGGAATACTCACATCGGCTTGTAATGCAGAATTAGAAGGAACCGATGTGCAATCCCCTTGACCTGATAAGGGAGAAGGACCAGGAGAGCTAGCGGCGTAAGGAGTGGTCATGTCATCAACACCATACCAATCCTCTTTGGCGTTTTCACAAATGTTATTTCTACTTTTGCGGATAATAGCTGCTTGCTCACAAGTTACTTTGACCAAAGCATTTTTGTCTTGGAGTAGAGCTGCCATGCGTGAAACTCTCAAAACTCTGACTGGTGGAGAGAATTTAGATTGACCTTTGGAAACTCTAATAGTTTTTTTTATGAGAACCCAATCTCCAGGATTTAAGGGTTTGCCTTTGACATGCATTCATCTATCATAATCACGTTTATAAGCATCTTGCTTCTTTTTAACCTTGTCCCTTACCTCATTCAAATCAAGAGGAGATCGAGTACACTTGTCAAGTAACCAAGGTGGATTGAGTTTGGAGATAGGTGTGCGACCTCTGAGTAAAATATAGGGAGACACACCAGTGGTGCCATGTGGTGCTGTGTTATAGTTCCAAATCTTCTGAAATAAAAAAGCAGTAATGTCCTAACCATTGGCCACATCAGTTTGGATACTTTCTTTAAGTAAGCGGTTGGCGCATTCAACGAGTCCATTGGAAGATGGATTGTACCATGGAACTTAAATGTGCTTAATGTCAAGTATATTTAGAAACAAATCTACCTCGTGCAATAAAATGGGACCTTTTATTGGTTATAACTTCTTTAGGTGTGCCCTCAATACAAAATAAACGCTGTAAAACCAGTACAACAGAGTTAGCATCAGCGTTTTTGACAAAAGCAAAATAGATTCATTTGGAATAATAGTCTATGGCAACAATGAGGAAGTTCTTATCTTTACCTAAAACAGAAAACGGGCACGCAAAATCTAGATCAATTTTCTGCCAAGCACCATTTGGCCATTGAACAGGACAAAGGAGTGAACTAGAGGTCTTCCAGTGTTTGTCTGAACAAAGGCATTGAGGACATTGATCAATGTGTCTTTTGACTTGGTTATCAATGTCAGGCCACCAATAAGTTTGTTTGATTTTGTTTATGGTTGCAGTGATGCCTAAATGCCACTTGTGAGCCACAGAAATTATAGTGTCTCTAAGACCCCTGGGTGGAACGAATTTATCCTGACGTAGTAAAATGCCATTGGAAAAATATTTCTTTTCTTCCACTGAGAAACTCCCGCCATGTGGCCAACCATTGACTAAAAACTTGTTGACATTCTGCAAACAATCATCAGCATCAAAACTACGTAACCATTATTCTTCTTGGGTGATCTTCGTATTTTGTACCACATCTTCAATGGAGAAGACACATTCATAGTCATTTCTATATTTGATTAAATCATCAACACATGGCAAAGCTAGGCGTGAAAGGCAGTCAGCTTGCACGTTTTTGCCCCCAGGTAGGTAACTGACATCAAAATTGAACTCTTGAAGTCTAACCAGTAACCTTATAAGCCTAGAAGAGGCTTTGTTGGAACAACTATCTCCAAGCATATTTAGCAAGGGTTTATGATCAGTGTATAGTTGAAACTTAGTCCTCCAAATGTACATCCTGAATTTTTCTACTGACCAAGTTCACACTGAAGCTTCACGCTTGATAGTGCTATAGTTTTGTTCAGCAAAATTGAGTATGCGAGATGCAAAAGATATGGTGCTTTCTTGTCCATTAACAATTTGGTTCAAAACCGCACCAAGGCCTTTGGTACTAGCATTAATAATCAAATCTTTGACGGAAGTAAAAGCATTCTGTGCATCTTCAAACCATACAAATTTGGCATGTCTCTTTAACAAATTTATGAGAGGTTGTACCAACAACACATAACCTTGAACAAAACAAGCATAGTACTCGCTTAAGCCTAGGAACGCTCTTAAGGAATCCTTGTCCAATGGGAGAGGAGGATTCTTGAAGGCATCAAGCTAGGAGGTTTTGGGCTTGATACCAACACTAGAAATATTATGGCCAAGATAATCAACTTCTTGTGTGACAAAGTTACATTTCTTAGCATTAACAGTCATACTGTGTGTCTGTAATGTGTTAAGAAACTTTTCTAGTAGAATATAATGCTGGTGTATTGTTTCTGAGTGAATGAGTATGTCATCCTGAAATGCCTGAACGCCTGCAATGTCATCGAACATGTGATCCATTAACCTCTGAAATATGCTAGCTGCTGATGTTAAACAAAAAGGGAGTCTTTTATACACGTAGACGCCAAATGGAATAACGAAAGTCATGCTAGGTTGTGACTTTAAGGACAAAGAAATCTGGTGATATGCGGAGCGTAAATCTATGGTGGTGAAACATTTTCCATGGCCTAATTTCGCAAGCATATCATGAATTCTGGGTAAGCGTTGGCAGTCCATGACAATATTTTGGTTCAGCACTCTCAAGTCAGCACACAAGCGGATATCCCCCAAACTTTTGCGTGCGACTACTGCAGCCAAAACCCACTCTGAGGATTCAACAGAACATATAATGTCTTGTGATCACAATTGATCAAGATGTTTCCTCAAATCTTCCCTAACAGAGAGAGGTACAGGCCTGACCTTTTGAATTACAGGACAAGCATTGTCCTTCAACTTTACCAATCCAACACGGTCACTAAATACAGCATTGTACTTCTCAAACAGTTTGAGAAAGGTAGAGTTATGAGGTTTAGTATTCTCTACAGATAATATAGGCAAATCACAAAGGACAACCGGCTCAGGATGTCCAGGATTCAGTGGGACACCCCCGCGCCGCACGGCCACCAGCTGCTGCGTGTGCCCCCAGTGCCTGCCTCTGTCTCAGCGCCGGCCTCGCTGCCGCCCTGAGCGATCTCCGTGGTGTTTCCCCCGTTTTTGCCTGTAATTGTGCTTGTTTTTTCCTGAATTTGTGCTTGTTTTTATTTCTTCCCCAGATCGTGTGTCACTGTATTTTTCACCCGCTTTTGCCTGAATTTGTGCTTGTTTTCCCCAGATCGTGTGTCGCTGTCTTTTTCCCCTGTTTTCACTCAGATTTGTGCTTGTTAATTGCCGTTTATCGTCGCGCTTTGCCCCCGCTTCCCGCCACCGCCTTGAGCCCCGCCCCTTTTCTCTTCTGTTTCCCTCCCCGCTCCCGCCTCCCAGCTGCTCCGCCCACCCGCGCACTTCGCCTTAAATGGCGACCGTGCGAACGCGCAGCGGTCACGCGCAGCGGGCGCGCCGATTGTGCGCCGAAGGCGCGCCAAAGGTAAGCCCGTCTGCGCCCGTCCGCGCCTGGACCGCGCCCAGTGCCAGGACCCCTGGCCCCCACCGACGGAAGCCGACCCGACGAACCTACGGCGCCGCCGACCTCATCGCACTCAACACCGGCCACATCCCAGGATGTCACCGAGCCGCCCCAAAGCACACCCACGGACCTTTCAGCTGCAACGCCTGCAAGTTCACCTGCATCCGGACCTTCCCTGCACCCGCCAAGCCGAACTCCAGCAGCACCCACCTCAAGTGTATCCTGCTCAACACCCGCTCCGTCCACAGACACGCCGTAGAACTCTGGAACCTGCTCGACACCACCGCCCCCGACGTTGCCTTCATCACCGAGACCTGGATGAACGCCTCCTCAGCCCCAGACATCGCCATCGCCATCCCAGAAGGCTACAAGATCGTCCGGAGGGACCGAGACAACCAGACCGGAGGAGGCATCGCCATCATCCACAGAGACACCATCCGCATCACTACCAACACCGATGACACCCTCACCACCGCCGAACACCTGCACTTCCAGATCCACACCAACCCGAAGACCACCCTCAGAGGCACCCTGATCTACCGACCCCCGGGACCACGCACACGATTCAGCGAGGACATCGCCGACTTCGTCAGCCCGCACGCTCTCCCCTCCGCCGACTACATCCTCCTGGGGGACCTCAACTTCCACCTGGAGAACAACAACGACCGCAACACCATCACCCTGCTCGACAACCTCGACAACCTCGGACTCAAGCAACTGGTGACCACCCCCACCCACCTCGCCGGACACACTCTCGACGCCGTCTTCTCATCCAGCAAAGACGTCACCTTCAGCCACGCAACAGGACTCCACTGGACGGACCACAGCTGCGTCCACTTCACCTTCAGAAGAACGACGATCCACCACCTCCAGCAACAGGTTGCTCGAAGAAGCTGGAACAAGATCACAGCCGACCAGCTCACCGCCTCCCTGAGCCAGCACCCTCCCGCCAACTCAGCGAACCCCAGCCAGGCCGCCGACAACCTCACGAAATGGATCAACGACTGCGCGGACGAACTCGCCCCTCTGAGAACCCCACCCAGCAGATCCTGCAGCAGAAAAACACCATGGTTCACCGACGAACTCAAGAGCTCCAAGAAGAACTGTCGAGCCCTCGAGAAAGCCTGGAGAAGGGAGCCAACCACGGACAACATGACCACCCTCAAGCTCGCCACCCGGAAACACCACCAACTGATCCGCGCCACCAAGAAACATGCATACAAGGACCGGCTGGACAACAACGCACACAACTGCAAGGAACTCTTCAACATCGTGAAAGAGCTCTCCAACCCCAGCGCCGGAAACAACGACATCACCCCATCGCAAGACCTCTGCAACTCCCTCGCGTCCTACTTCCACAACAAGATCACGGACATACACAACAGCTTCAACAACCAACCAACGCAAGCCACAACCACAACGACGCCACCCACCACCACCCTCCGCACCTGGACCCCGATCAGCACCGAAGACACCATCCGCACCATGAACTCCATCCATTCCGGATCTCCGACTGACCCCTGCCCTCACCACATCTTCAACAAGGCCGACGCTGTCCTCGCACCCCACCTGCGGGACATCATCAACACCTCCTTCGACTCCGCCACCTTCCCTGAGAGCTGGAAGCACGCCGAACTCAGCGCTCTCCTCAAGAAACCTACAGCAAACCCCACCGACCTCAAGAACTACCGTCCCATCTCGCTCCTCCCGTTCCCGGCCAAAGTCATCGAGAAGACCGTCAACAAACAGCTGGCCGCCTTCCTCGAGACGAATGGATCCCTCGACCCCTCACAGTCCGGCTTCCGAGCGAACCACAGCACCGAGACCGCCCTCATCGCCGCCACCGACGACCTTCGAACCCTGATGGACAACGGAGAAACAGCGGCCCTCATCCTCCTGGACCTCTCCGCGGCTTTCGACACGGTCTGCCACCGCACCCTAGTACAGCGCCTCAGCAACATCGGAATCCAGGAGAAGGCACTGGAATGGATCACCTCCTTCCTCGACGGAAGAACACAAAGAGTCCGCCTACCACCGTACAAGTCAGAGGCCACCAAAGTCATCTGCGGCGTCCCTCAAGGATCCTCACTGAGCCCCACCCTCTTCAACGTCTACATGAGCCCCCTCGCGGCCATCGTACGCAAACACAACCTGAACATCATCTCCTACGCCGACGACACCCAGCTGATCCTCTCCCTGACCAACGACCCCGACACCGCCAGAGCCAACCTGCACGAAGGGATGAGAGACGTAGCCGAATGGATGACGACCAGCCGCCTGAAACTGAACTCAGACAAGACGGAGGTCCTCATCCTGGGCTCCACGCCCTCCGCCTGGGACGACTCCTGGTGGCCCCCCGCCCTGGGCACCGCACCCAAACCGACGGACCACGCACGCAACCTGGGCTTCATCCTGGACTCCTCCCTCTCCATGACCAGACAAGTCAACGCCGTCTCCTCGTCATGCTTCAACATCCTGCGCATGCTACGTAAGATCTTCCGGTGGATCCCCACCGAGACGAGGAAGACGGTCACCCAGGCCCTCGTCACCAGCCGACTGGACTACGGCAACGCCCTCTACGCCGGAACCACCGCCAAACTCCAGAAGAGACTCCAGCGGATCCAGAACGCCTCGGCGAGACTCATCCTCGACATCCCCCGACGCAGCCACATCTCCGGACACCTGAGAGATCTGCACTGGCTCCCGGTCAACAAGAGAATCACCTTCCGGCTCCTCACCCACGCGCACAAAGCCCTACACGACCAAGGCCCGAGCTACCTCAACAACCGGATCAACTTCTACACTCCCAAGCGCCTCCTCAGATCAACCAACCACGCCCTCGCCGCCGTCCCCCGCATCCGAAGAGCGACAACAGGAGGAAGATCCTTCTCCTACCTGGCCGCCAAGACCTGGAACTCACTTCCGACCAATCTGCGCCTGACCCAAGACCACCTCTCCTTCAGGAAGAAGCTCAAGACCTGGCTGTTCGAGCAGTAGCGGCACCCCCCCCCCCCTCCCAGCGCCTTGAGACCCTACGGGTGAGTAGTGCGCTCTACAAATGACCTGATTGATTGATTGAGTATTACACCTAGACTGGCTTGATCATGCCACCCTAAAATGTCCCTTCCATTGTGTGCAACATAAACTTTAGTAAGAATGTATCTATCTTTGAACTTTATGGTGTCACTAAAGTATCCACACATAATAATATCATACTCCCCAAATGCTTTATCATTCACATCAGTAGGAGTCAATTTAGTGTTGGCCCATAATTTGTGAAAAGTTTTGTCTGCTATTATGGTAATGGGTGAGCCGGAATCAGCCATAATGTGAACTTCAATGGAACCTATGACTACTTCACATATAGGTCCTTTATTCGCTTTGTCATTGAGCATGTTAATATCTACGGAAAGTGAAACAATATTCAAGGCATCACAAATTGACTCATCTTCAGTACTGAGTTGACTAACTTTGTTTTTGTCTTTAACAGCTTTGCAAACGGTGTAAAAATGCCCGATCTTTTTGCAATTATTATACCATTTACCTTGGACCGGGCAATTAGGATAATTGCCCATGTGGAATTTCGAACCACACCTGTAACAAAATGCATTAGGTTTGCATACACACGTTTTCTTGTTTTTAAAACGAGTGGCAACAACATTAATATCAGTTTCATTGCTATTGTTAGCAGAAAGAGTTATCACACTGGTACTGGGAGTAACAGTGGGATTAGTATCAGTATTTTCAGTTCAAATTTGGGATGAGATAGCAGAGCATTCAATAGTTCTAGCAACTCCCATTACCTCATCCAAAGTGGGATTCTTACATGTACGTATGCGCTCTGGTATCTTTTTGTTGAAACAATTGAACACCAATTGGTCACGTAAAGAAATGTCAAGATTGGAACCAAATTCGCATTTATAGGCAAGAACTCTTATAGTAGCTAAGTATTTGGGGACTGTGTGGTGCTAAGCTTCGGGTCTCCAGGGTTGGTTCAACACATTTTGGATAGGGCAGGAAATCAACAAATTAAGATGGACGATATCAACATCCTCCCCCTGGGATTTTTCTATCAACAGACCTTAGCTAATAGGGGCTCAAAATGGGGCGTGGCACCACAAATTCATGGCACAGCTAACTGTCAAATCCCCACATATAATCGCTTTGGCGTTTTTGACTCCTTAGACAATATAGATTGACTCAGACATAATATTGATTTACCGCTCCTAGACTCATCTGATCTTTGGGGCATCTGTAAGAACGGGTCCGATTGCAACCCTTCGTCCATCAAAAAACCAACTACTAATGGGATTTACAAATATATAGGGGCGGGACATGTGGGTGGTACCCCAGATTTGATGGAAAATGGCCAAGGTGTGGCGGACCGGAGTAGTGTTGCAAAGGTGGACCATCTTTCCACCCCCCTTCCTGCCAGGCTTCCAATGTCCAACGTCGGATGGAGCCAGGTGGATATGGATAATGTCATCATTCCGCATCCTTCTGCTATTTCCAGTACTTCCATCCAAAGACCCAATAAATCTAATCTATCACTAGTCTGCTGGAATATTGCTGGTCTCCCCAACAAAACCCCTCACCAGAATGGTCTACATTCATTGATAATCATTATATTTGGGCATTTCAGGAAACCCTGGCATTAGACCAAATCTGTCACCCAGGTTTCCAAATTTTTTATAAACCAGCCCTGGGGGGACAGAAGGGTAGACCCAAAGGGGGACTCGCCATCTGGGTCAGACAGCAAGCACGCTATACAGTGGAGGAGGTTAAGACTGATAGCAGGGATGTAATAGCCATTAGATTGCAGATGGGAAAGGCCCTGGATATATTGGATTCCAAAAGCAATGGTAACAGTTAAAAAGAGCGCACAGAAAGTCCAGGTCAAAGTACTTAACAGTTCGTACAGTGGTGCTCAGGAGGATACGGGGATGGTTACCACACCCCCAGCAATAAACCACAGAGGTGTTTTAATAAACTAAATACTTGTCATCCGAGCACTCAAATATTACATTCAGTCTTGGATATGTAAATCTTCCAATTTTAATGTCCAAAATAAATGCACTCCAATCCAAGTTCCATGATATGGTTCAATACAGCCAACACGTGTTTCGTCCAGTCTATTTAGACATATGACTTCTTCAGGGCTGCAACCCAAATAACATAATAAATAACATATTGTCACAAATCAAAAAAAATTCAATTAATATTACCACAATTATTCCAAAGTTGTTCCATCATATATTGGGAACTGGAAAGTTAGAAATTAAGAAGGGGACACCCCCAAATTCGTGCCTGAGTCACCACCTAAGACCTATAAGATGGTAAGAATAAGTGTAAGTACCAAACGTCCCAATAATTAAGTAAATATTATAGATCATACTACAGGTCGCCATTGATGAGTCATTCAATGCTTTTAAAAGTATCAGGATGTGGTTTTTAGGTGACACCATTATACCCAATTACAAGTGCTTGATCCAAATGCAAAACCACATATCAAATAACTCAAGACAATCACTCACCAAAATAGTCTCTCTGATTCTTCCACACTATTCTTCTGGCCTGGTTGAACCTAATTTACGAGGTAAACACCGTCCCTCAATTACCCTATACTGTACTTATTTGGTCATAATACACCCAACTAGTCGTCTCACTTTCCCAACTGGACAAACACCCTGACAATCTACAAAACTGCCTTAAAAATATTCACACCTGGATGTGTGAATCAGCACTAAAATTAAACAGGTCAAAGACCGAGGTCATGTTGCTGGGCAAGCAGTGGTCCACCATCCCTCCTTCGGTTTGGCCAGCCGTCTTCGGGGAAATCCCCACCCCGAAACAGGAAATTAAAACCCTAGGAGTATGGCTAGAGCCCGAGCTGTCGATGAAGTCTCAAGCTACCAAGACAGCGGGGACCTGCTTTGGTCTAATGCGCTCCATCCGGAAGATCCTCCCACTACTCCCGCCCCTATCCAGGAAACTCCTAGTCCAGGGCCTGGTGCTCACACGGCTGGACTATTGCAACATGATATACCTCGGAGCTCCAGGAGCTACCCTGTCCAAACTCCAGCGAACGCAGAATGCAGCCGCCCGGCTACTTTGGAATCTCCCCTCCAGAGTATCAGCCAGGCCAGCAATCCAGGCTCTTCACTGGCTTCCAATCCGCCAAAGGGTCGATTTCAAGACCCTCTGCACTGCGCACAAGCTGCTTAATGGTTCCGGCCCAAATATCCTAAGAGACCTGGTTACTCCTTACAAAGTCCCCAGGTCGCTCCGGTCGGAGAAGGAGAACCTGGCCATTGTCCCTAGATATAGGAAGACACGTACGGGAGGCCGCCGCTTCTCGATCAATGCATCCACGAGATGGAACGCTCTTCCCCGTACCCTTCGACTGGAATCTAATCACTTGATGTTCAGGAAGAAATTGAAAACGATGTTGTTCCCTAAATAAAAAAAATTAAAAAAAATCCCCTCCTCTGCCCTCAGGTTCGCCTTCAAGATTACAGCGCGGGGATGCCCTCGGGTCACCAGGCGCTTTACAAATCGCTAAAATAAATAAAATAACATACTTTGTTAGTTCAGTCAGCTTTAACACAAGTCCTCACCTCATCGAGGCTCCGCAGTCGAAATCAAGTGTCTCATGCAATGTCGATCAGTCACAAAATAAAGTAGAGACGGGTAGCGTCCTATAAGTAAAATATAAGTATAGTAAGTATAAATAGTTCCTCGCTAATAGTCAACTCATACCTCAACTGTATCATACGTATGACTTCGCATTATGGTTAATAATCGTTTACAAACTCCAATTTTAAAAGGACTATTCGTAATATATGTAACTATATCTATAAGTATAGATACTAGTCACGACAGCTATATACCTTCACAAAATCAGTATATCTAAAACGTCCCTCACCTTAAATCTTCATCGACTAAGGATCGTCCCGCCTCTTGAAATCCCCGTCTTAGTTTTCAAAACCCGAGTACGAGTTCTATAATTCAAAGTGATATTATAGCATCGGTCACTGTGCATGGGAACATTCACCATATCTATATAAGAAATCGTATTCTGCCTCACGCTTACCTTCCTTGTAAGTAATTTCCAAGTATATGGATGCCGTTCACCACTGACGCTTGTTTGAAATGGGTATGATGAGGCAAATGAGTGCCTTAGTAATCTGAGTTTTGGGGTGTTGTGTTGCAAATACACAACTGTATGTGTTTTGATTCTAGGGGGTCAGTTTCAGATTTAGGCAACTGACTTGTTTTCCAAGTTGCTTAGTGCTAACAAAAAGGAGCAGGAGGCAAACTCATTCCGTGCTAGGGCATACTTACAAGCATGTAGTCATGGTCGTTAGTGAGTGTCACAGTAAGGGATGCTGCATTTTACCCAGAAGCGTGTTCCAAAAACTAGATGGTACAACATGGAAGAGCAGACTGAGGTTCTGGGTTAACTGTAACTTTTACCACAGAAAGTGTGGTAAATGTGCACTACAGCCTCCAAAAAGAAGCAGTAGAATAAAACGCACACTAACATATTTTAATAAGAAGCACTTGTAAAATAGTATTGAAAACGTATGGGTAAAGCATGAAATCGCATAAGACCCCTGTAATATGGAAAGGAAGGAAATGGAAACAAGCATTTGCAATGCAATCGGTCTCGCCTTTGGGACCTTATATGTATTAAACTATGCAGCATATTAGCCTGGATGCTGAAACATCTACTGTTCTGTAACTTGGAGGGAAAGTAAGCACCAAACTGTGTGACACACCAGGTATGGGAACACATGGAGAGAAATATTGCCTTTCAGCGGGAAATGGTATTGTCCAGATCTCTGTTTTTAATACAAAATCAGGACCTTCGGTGGTCAGATCACTGAAAATACAAGATTTGAAAAAAATATTATTGTCTACGGGTGCTCGTGGAAGAAAACTTCTATGGACTGGAATCTAAAGAATGCTAAATTAATTCTGGTCTTTTACTGACCTCTGCTGGTCGTTTTCCATTAAAACAGTTAAATTGAGGCAGTTGATCAGAAAAAAGTCCCTAAGCGGAAGCAGACAAGTCCTAGGGCTGATCACCAGAGCCCACAGAGTACATACACATATCAGTATATACTACAGTGTATACAAGAGGTCTCGAATGCTTGACCTAAAAGAACGAAATGGCTAAACCTCACTGAATCTGATGTTGGTGAAGAAGCGCAGTGCCAACACCCTTGCACTTTTGGTCTTTTTTGGAGAAATCACTTCCACGGGGTGATAAGTGCCAGTATCCAGTTCAATCCAGTTCTTGAAAACACTAGAGCAATCAACTTTAGGAAACCGACGGTACGGTGTATTCCCAAGTCAATTCTTTCCTCTGCCACATTACTAAATCATTCATGTAGGTAGCTCTGCAATTCTGTAGGCGCCCCTCTCTCTGCATCTCTCTACGGCCAACATGACAGGTTTAAGTTGCCAGATCTCTTCCAGCACACAAAACACAAGTAACTCAGTCCTAGGCTTTTCTTCACAAATATTTTGGGTGAGGCTACCTCAGTAAAACAAAGTGAACAAAGCACCTTATTTAGAGTTTAAATAATGGAATGTTCTGTCAAAATGTGACAGGATTTCCAATCCTCCATATTACAAGCCCCATGTGCTATGATAATGTGTTATATGGCGGATACGGTATCCACCACGATTGTGAAGGAATATCCTGTCTGTCAAATTCTAAATAAAGCCCAAACTCTACAACTTCAAGGATCCACTGATTTGTCAAATTAAACACCAGGACTCACACCATGGTGTTTAGCATATATGTGCAGGTAAGAAAATCCCAGCTACAATCCTCAGATTGTTTTCATAAACAGTACCTAATTTGTTTTTGTATAATAAGGAAGTGACTATTTACCTGCCCACTTTCCAAATAGTGCATATTCTCTACTATTTGCCCAGTGGCCGGCAGAAGAGTGCATAATCTCCAGTGACCGTCAAAATAGCTGAACCTTTACTGTTTATCCAGTCACAGTCTACATAGTAGAGTTGATTAACTATTTGACCGGCAGTCGGATAAATAATGTGAAGGAGGGCTTTATTTAGCCAGACCTGGAAAAAAGGGACTCCAGGCAATTGTGCAGTGGTGGCCATCTTGTAATGGGATGCAGGATGTGTGAAGCATTTGAAATTAAGTACAAATACAAATGTACAATAGTATGTACAAAGGTAAGTGCATGAATTAACCTAAGATTTTCACAGACAAAAAACAGTAAAATCAATATTAAATAAAAACATTCAGCTTATTTTAATATTAAAATAATAAATGTAGGAATAAAAACTTCTGTTTCAGGAGCTTCAGGATATGGCACACATTGGTTCAGGCTGGGACAGAAAATAGCCCCAGACACCAACATGAAATGTAAATAGGTATTTATAAAGCACACGGCTACTCACATAGAGTGTCCTGGTGCTTGACCACCAGAAACTGCAACAAGATGAGCAAAAACAGACAAAAAACAGTAAAATCAATATTAAATAAAAACATTCAGCTTATTTTAATATTACAATAATAAATGTAGGAATAAAAACTTCTGTTTCAGGAGCTTCAGGATATGGCACACATTGGTTCAGGCTGGGACAGAAAAAAGCCCCACACACCAAAATGAAATGAAATGAAAATAGGTATTTATAAAGCACACGGCTACTCACATAGAGTGTCCCGGTGCTTAACCACCAGAAACTGCAACAAGATGAGCTCAACCTTGCCTTAATGTGGAGTGTTTATTGACTACAGATGCAAGTGATAAGGGTCTGGGAGCGGTATTATCACAGAAGGGGACGGATGGCAAGGAAAGGATAATTTTGTTTGCTTCAAGAGCACTCTCCCCTGCAGAGGGGAGATATCTTATTATAGAAAGGGAGGCTTTGGCTTGCGCATGGGCCTTAGAACATTTTCGGGCCTTTGTGTGGGGCAAACCTGTTATTATTCGTACTGACCATTGACCTTTAATTCGTATTTTATCATGTGAAGGGATTTCAGGAGCTTCTGCAAGACTGGCTAGATTGTCCATGCGAATGAAAGAGTACATTTATAAAATGGTTTACTTACCTGAAAGAGAAAATCTTATTGCGGATTGTTTATCCAGATTACCATCTCCTCTTGAAGAGTGTATTGATGGGGTAACTTCAGTGTGGCTTTGGTACATGATTCAGGTGTGCCTGCTATCAGCAAAGATCAGTGGATGGAGGAACAAAGGAAGGACACAATTTTGAAAGATGTTAGGGAATATATTTGTAAGGGTTGGCCTAGGAAAAACTTTATCAAAGGAAGTTTAAATCCTTTTTGAGAGGTTCGTATGGAATTCTCTCTTGAAAAAGATATACTGTTGAGAGGTGATAGGATTGTCCCCCCCGTTTCGTTGAGGAAAAAAGTTCTGCAATTGTGCCACGAAGGGCATTTTGGGATTGTAAGGAATAAATTGATAGTAAATGGTATGTTTTCGTGGCCAGGAATTGATAAAGATATTGAAAATTTAGTAAGAGAGTGTGTGGTTTGTAATTCTGCAGATAAGACACTTAGAACTTTGAAGCCCACAATGAGTGAAGGTTTAATTCCAGTTCTTCCATGGGATACTGCTGCAGTGGATATTATTGGACCTATTGGTGAACTGACAGAATTTGGATTGGTGGCTATTGACCTGTTCACAAAGTGGCCCATTGTCAAATTTGTTGACAAAATAGACACTCACACTGTTCAAGTTTTTAGATAACATTTTCATTAGGGAAGGTTTGCCTGTTTGTATTTTAACAGATAATGGAGTACAGTTTATGTCTAAGATGGCGAAGGATTATTTTGTAAAATGTGGTGTTAAACAAAACTACAGCTTTATATAACCCAAGCGGCAACGGGACAGTTGAAAGGTTTAACAGGGTGATTAAAGGTATCATACAAGCCTCCGTTAATAAGGGATTAGAGTGGAAGGTACAAGTACAAAAGTCTGTGTGGTCCTATAGAATTACATCTCAGACAAGTACTGGATTATCTCCATTCGTTATGAGGGGTAGGGCACCTAGATGTAAATTCAATCCTGGTTGGCTTTTGGATGGAAAGGTTGCACATTGGCCTCCTGTGGAGGTTAAGAATGAATTGGATTTTGTTCATACCAAGAACAAGGAATTTTATGATAAACATCATGGTACCAGAGATGTTGAAGTTAATGTAGGTGATTGGGTTCGAGTTAAAAAACCTTTTAAAGTACCTAAAGGAGAAAGTCGTTATGAACCACCTAGGCAAGTTGCAGAGATATTAAGGAACTCGGTGAGACTCTGTGATGGAAGAGTGTGGAATCTTAAAAACATCGCTATTAACCCTGAACAAAATAAGATTATTGATTCTCAAGAGCAGAATAATCAAGGTAACTTTGAATGGATTGAAGATCACTTTGAGAATAGTTGTTTGCAATCTCAATTAGCTGGTGATAATGTACATACATCTGAATGGACAGACAACAATCCTTCGGAGTATGTATCCTCTTCCTGTGAGGGGGGGGAGGGTTGGAGATTGCAATACTAAGGTTGGTGATATTGTACATGGAAAAAGAACAAGAGTTTTGCCAGGCTGGCTTAAAGAGTATGTTATGTAATTCTTTTTGGTTTTTTTCTTCCTTTCTTCTTTCTTGTTGTATTCACCGTTTAGGTTATCATCAATTGTTTATTGTTCATTTTCTTCGTTGTTATAATGGGTATTGCGTACTTCGTGTTCTGCTCCTTTAAATGCTCGAGATGTTAGAGCCATAGAATGTAAGGTAATGTATAATTCTATGTTCTGTGGTCAGTTATCCAGATGCCTCAAGACTGTATGCTGCTTCCCTGGCACTAACCTGTTGTATCTGATATTCTACCAAATATACTAATAAAGGTATTCAAGATTATCTGTCTCTTTCACTACAGTTGGACATCCACGCTTTCTTTTCGCACAGCGTGAGAAGACCCCTGCTCCGCTCTAGGCAATGAAGCTCTGCAGTGCTACACCTACCATCCAATCACATTGGCTTGTTCCAAATAGCAGACAGAGCAGGCTGGTGTGCTGTTACTTGCCAGGCTCGAGACTGTGCCTTGGCGTACGGGCATTTGCCACCCGGTGTGCACGCTGCAGCCCTTTGTCAGCAGTCTGAGACAGCTGCGCGAGCACTACATGAGGAGCAGAAGACGGAAGAGGGTGCTGGTAATGCAATTAAGTGAAATATTTCTTGAAAAAGCTCTGCAGCGTATGTTCTCGATACTTCAGTGTAAACACAATGTACACTATGAACCATTTATAAAGCCTTAGGGCGTGAGTTTGAATCTGGATATTCAGAAACCAGAAGACTTTGTGCATTCCCTCGAAAAGGTTCGTCCTATCTCTCAATTCATTAAGCCCGGGCGGCGAAGTTAGCCAGCTCCATGTCAAATCAGAAACCCATTTGAATTAATAAGAATTACAGTAAAAAAGTAATTAGATGGGAATGATTGTCAAGTTCAAGGCATCAGGCCTGTGATATCGGGATGTTTGTTCCATTGAATAGCTGGCTAACTCCTTCAACCGGCTACCCCTTGGGGCAGGCAGAAGCTATGTTAGCGACCTCTCCCTATTATGTGTACCTGGGGATTCACTGTGGGTTAATAAAGCAGGTGCACAGCGGGCACATACCTCTGAAAAATGCAGTTGGAGCACTCCCTGGGATAGTCACAATCAATTTTAAAAAACAAGTCATTAATGTTGGAACATAATATAACAATATATGACACAATTATCTGGTTGTAGAATGAATGAAGCGTGTTCTAGTAACACACAAATTCTCCAGGATTTTAGTTATGAGACGAATAGAGCGTGCCCACATAGCACACAGGTTCTCAAGGATTCTCCACAACAGATGAAAAGCAGATCTCCTTTATTTGTATAGAGCAAATTCCAGCAATTTAATCGAAGCCAACACGTGTTTCGTCTGTACAATGTTAGTAGCAGACTTTTTTAAGGCTGGAAAATAAACATCATGTATCGTACATGAGCTGTAGCAACTTACCATTGATAAAAACATTGTGCACATCTGTTGTAAATTCTTTGTACATAAAGTACAGTCTAAGGAAAAGGAAAAAAAAGAAACCGGAGAGACATCGTGGGTTTATTAAATATCCGTTTTTACACACTCTAATTAACCATGTGGAAATTAGTACTCCTAATAGGAGAAAATAAAGTATAGGTAAACAAGGCAGTAGACAGGTGGTGATTACAGTGAATACAGTGATTACATAGTGATTACAGAATAGATCTCAAGTATCCAGAACATCGTGTCTATTCCATCGTATTTATTAACCCGTGATCAAAAGTGATAAAATCATGCTTATGCTCTGCAATTAGTCTATAATAAAAAATATGTATTTTTTTTTAATTTTCCAACTAAACCCACCAAAACAGAAGGTCAAGTCCGGGGTCCACTTCGTATAATATTTCCACAATAGGTGGTGTCCAAGTCAGGAGAACTATTGACAAGAAACACAGTATTATAGTCTGTCCAATACTATACAGAATGGGAGGATACATTAGGTGTCCCCTCTATTACCTACTATCTGCCATAACAATGGGGTAGTATAATAACACGGGGGCCTGAATTACAAACGAGGCTCTAAAAGTCGATCTTATCACACTACAAAATATCAAATCACCCCTTATGTCTATGTTGACATAAAGCAAATAAAATACACTTCCATACATCATTGTTGATCACCGCAATATAGTAGAGATTCACTAGTGTCATTCTAGTGACGTATCAACAGCTAGGGAAGTAAACTACCACTCACCAAAATAGACAAACGACTCTGACGTAGTTGGCAAATCAACCAAACTGTCCAAAACCTAGCAAGTGGTTGGTGTCTAGTTAACGTGGAGAGAACATCATCCCAAGTTTTGACCTGTACAAAATCATACGTATACAGTGCCAACTCTACAATAAAAGGTCAAAGCACTCATTTCTTAAAATCCCATGAATAGAAAATGGGCGAAAACACTCACCCCAACCGGGACACTGCAATCCTCCACATGGCACCTAGACACACACAGTGAACGCACTCAAGTATAAGTATCTGTATTGCATAGGAATTCAACCTTAATAAGTCGGTCCACTGTAAAAACAGGATGAAAAAGGCTGGAAACCGTAAACTGGCACCCATAACAGAAACCTCCTTAATAACAGGGAACTCACCTAGAACACGAGGTGAATACAACCATCCACCATCCACGTGTTGGTCAGTGTGGTACTGGAAGCGCCAGCCTTTTTTTTCCTGAAAGTATGTAGATGCGTAATCAAGACCTGGCCCTACGTCTGCGATGTCTGGCGTGACAACGCTGACGCCCAAGTGAAACACAGAAGAAATAGACGACGCCATCTTAAGCTGCCATCCAGGGCAACAGTCCTAAAAAAAGAAGTGGGGGGACGCTGTCACCTTTTGTGACGTTACGACAGGGAGTGATGTAACGAAAGGTGGCTTGCACCGGCGGGCTCATTGACTCCCCTCGCTCACCCCTTAGATGCGATTGTTCCACGCTCAGTGGCTCATGCTGCCTCTCAGTCCCAGGGTCACAGGGTCAGATTCCACTGCCTGTTCTCTGTTACGTTAGCTTACTCTGAAATCACTTTTAAAGCGCTTAGCCTCTCTGGGACGAGATCCGATCTCGTCGCAGAGAGGTTAAAGAGTGAAGTCCAGCTGCTTGGCAGGGGGGACGGCGTCCACCCGGTAAAATAAGTAGGGGGATGCCGTCCACCCGTGTGGTACCCCGACTCGAGCCCTGCTGCCATCATACTAGAAATGCTCACTGGCCCAAAAATTACCTAAAGGGTGGAATGAGTCTGGCTCAATCATAGCCAAATGTGAAATATATATAAAGGCACCTCTGATTAAAGAATACAGCTAAAGCACTGAAAATCATCCTCTGGGACCGGTCACACAGAAAGGCATATATGCCCTTAATAAGATCTAGTCACGTCAGAAAACGAAAATGCCTGTCCCCACGCACGATCTAGTACAACGTAACCAGTAACACATTGAGAGGTGAATCAGCCCGTTCTTCCTAGGAGCTCAGCCATGACCTGTGTTAAAACACGTCCTAGCAACAAACATGAGTATTCTAATAATTTGTTTTAAAAGTATTGCGACGTATGTGTCTAAAAACAAAGTAACATCCTAGCAGGTAGTGTAACACTGCTATTGATTGCAAGGGGAAATATCTAGTAAGGTGAGTAATACTCTTCCTTGCTACAAGTTGTCAACAATGGGGTCACCAAAGCAAATAACCTCCCTTCATGATCTTGTGGGAGTAAAACAATAATTCATCTCACGGGGAAAATATAAGTACAAAAAACCCATATCACTTAACGCGATGATGCACCAACCACAAAGTGAAATATACACTGGTCGGGCTCAGTACATCTCACAGGAAAAATCGAAGTAGAACCCCTGTGTTGCTTAATGCACTGGTGTGCAGACCACGAGTGAACTGCACCCTAGTCAGATGCTCACATCACAACAACTCAACAAAACCAACGGTTGCAGCAGCCTGTAAAAACAGACTCAACTGAATCAAAACAATACAGGACACTGATTAGTATAAAGCAAAGTGGAACACACCAAATCAATATACATAGGCACTTGTGGTTAATACAGCCAGTATAGTAGTTCCTAGAAGGGTTAGATGTCTCTTGGGGGTTAATGATACAATGAGTAGAAAAGAAAGGATGATGTAGAGCACAATGAAAACCCCAAATAAATATATAGATAAGCCCGTAGTTCAAGCAACCAGTATAGTGGTCCTTTGATAAAGGGGACTGGAAGTTACCGGAGAGTAAGTCACGAGGTGAGTAGAAAGGAGAGGATAGTATCGAAAATATTGCAACCTCGATATCAAAAGACATGTTACACAATACTACCACTACAATATAAAGGCAAAGAAGTTCGATGGTACAGTAACTTGATATATAGGAACATCAGAGGAGGACAGGATGTCATTGCAGGGTGACAATTTGAAAAACAGAATTTACAAAACTTCATGTATGATTCAGAACAATTTTCACAGAAATATACAGGACCGACTCCAAAACATACAGGCAGATTCATGAAAGAAAATTCGTCTCGCAAAGGGCCAGATTCTGCGAATCTGGCCCTTTGCGAGCGCAATTTTTGCATCTGGGATTCATCATCCCAAATGCAAAAATCGCTATTAGCGAAATCGCATATTTGCGAGGAATTGCATTTAAGGAATCTCTATTTGATATTCCTTAAATGAAATTCATTAACCATTTTTAAATTGCGAATTCCCAATTTTTGGTCGCTATTTACCACGAAGTCTGACTTCGTGGTAAATAGCGGAAAAAATAGAAAAAAACACTTTAGTGCATTTTTCTCAATTGCATGTTACACACACACATGTCCTTTGGACATGTGTGTGCGCAACACCTGTGTAAATTTGCATTTCAGGGGTGCTACAGGGTGTCCTTTGGACACCCCTGGCACCCTTGAATTCGCATCCTTATTTGCGATTAGCTAATTGCTAATCGCAAATAAGGAATAACTCCTAATCGCAAATAAGGAAGCTGTAGGAATCGCAATAAATATTCCTTATGAATCGCTATTATAGACACGCAAAACGGGTCTTTGATGAATCTAGCTGATAATGAAATTAACAAATTCAGTCTCTTAAGAGTACATGTATTCCCTATCAATATTTAACCCCATGTCAACAGATCTCAGTTTAATCAACCATTTGCCCTCAAATTTTTGTAATCTGGAAACTTTATCTCCTCCACGGGGGGTCACGGGGGGTCATCCCTCACTATTGCAATCCCATGGAATTTCAATTTCAGAACTTCAACTGATTGGTGTATCGTATTGTAGTGAACTGCCAATGGATAGTTCACGTTATTATTGCGAATCGCTCTGATGTGTTCCTGGATTCGTTCCTTAAGAGGTCTGATGGTACTACCCACATATATTAGATCACATTGGCAAATTATACAGAACACAACATACTTAGTATTGCAATTGATAAAATGCATGATATTGTGTGTCTGTCCTGTATCATAGCTAAATTTGGTGATCTTATTGTCTGCCAAATTACACACATTGCACATTGTGCACTTATAAAAACCTTTCGGTTTGTTAGGTAACCAGGTTTTTCCCTGCCTCAGCTCGGTGGAATCAGTATTAGCTGGACTCAAAATATTCCTCAACGTCCTGCCTCTTGTATATGTAACCTGTGGTTTTTTTCTTATAAAAGGTTCCAAATCGTGATCCAATTTTAGTAGATGCCAATGTTTCTGAAGAGTAATGTATATATCATTACTTTGGGAATGATATTGAGTTATAAATGCAATATGCATCCTCTCTAATGCCCTCTTTTTGTTGCATTTGGATTTCAAAAGATCAGTTCTCTGAATCCTATTGATTCTCGTGTGTGCTTGATCTAGTGTTTTGCGATCATATCTTCTAGTAGAAAATCGTTTCTTGAGCTTGACAATCTCTTGTTGAAAAGTCAAGTCCTTACTACAATTCCTACAGAGGCGGGTCATTTCCCCAAATGGTATAGCTCGTATTCGTGAAATGGGGTGGGAGCTACTCGCATGCAAGATGGAATTACATGCGGTTGCCTTGCGATACAATCTAGATTGCAATACCCCCTCTGTTACGAATAATGTCACATCTAGAAAGTTAATCTGATCCTTACTGATCATATGGGTAAAGTCCAGATTGTAGGTGTTATTGTTCAAATGTATGATAAAATCACTATCGCCGCATAACTAGAATCCTGGAGAATTTGTGTGTTACTAGAACACGCTTCATTCATTCTACAACCAGATAATTGTGACATATATTGTTGTATTATGTTCCAATATTAATGACTTGTTTTTTTTTTTTATTGATTGTGACTATCCTAGGGAGTGCTTCAACTGCATTTTTCAATTGTTTGTGTGCATGTTCTTTGAACTTGCCAGGAGCACCATTTGATAGTTGGTGCCTTCAGTTAGGTCAGCACCCCTTACCCTTTCCATTAGTGTATAAACATTCACGCTATTACTATGGAATTACTAGACTTGTCTTGTACTTTGAGGTGCGGTTTGTCACTGTTGTGACTGCTACTACCAGTTGTATATGCCTTTAATGGGCACATACCTCTCTCAGGGTTCACAGCAAACAGACAAAAATACAAAGCACAGTCTGCCCTCCTCAGACTCCACCTGGCACCACATGCAATCTACAGCGACTATAGCCGCTCCTACCGAAAAGGCGGCCAGGTTCTCTCTGGTTCTGCCTCTGCTTGTGATTTCCTGTTGGTTTCGTTATTTGTGTGGACTAAGGACTCCTTTTAACAGATTTTATCTGCTTTACAAGAACTATTTTGTTTACTTCGATCCCAGCTTCATTGTGTACTTTGGAACTGGAGTGTAAAGGTCGCTTATTAAAATTAAACTTTGTTTGGAATCTCGTTTTTATTTTTCTACAATGATAACATGGTTCTATATTTTTAATTGAATTGAAAAATGAATTACTTTTATTAATTAACTAATTTGTTTTTCCTTTCTATGTAGCTTTTGAGTATTAAACGCTGTATATTGTGCTGACTTTGTAACTGGGGAAACATGTTCGAGTGTCGGTGTCAGCTCCACATCTTGTGATTTTAAGCAAATAAATAAATGTTCCCTTTGCCTATGTAAAATGATAGTGTTCTTCTGTAATGGTTCTGTTGCTTATGTAAAGCACTCCAATACTTCGTGTTGATATCGCTTTATATTATGGCAATTTGGGAGCTCTGTAGAGATTCCTTAAAGTGGGTCATTGAGAGCCCCGTGTCCAACCATGCCAAGGTGCTGTGTGCGGCGGTATCTGATCTAACAGGAGCTAATATTAAAACAAAACAAAAAATGTGGGCCAGTATTTTCCCTTAATGATAACACGCTTTAATTTGTTTAGCACTGGTAAAACATGTATTTATTTTTGTATGCAGCTTAGTTTCTTCTCAATTATAGCATGCTTTATTTAGCAATGAGCACTAATACTGCACACAGTGGTCTTTGAAAGCAGTTTAGCACACCCGCCCGAAATTCAGCGACCAAGACCCACTTCTTCCTAGGAGAGGGGTGGGATTCATCATAGTTCTCTACACATGAATATTTGGAAAATATATGGGCTTAGTGGGGCTTTGTGACAAATAATATTCACATACAAAAAGCCAAAGGTTCTGAAAGATTGGTAGGTGGTCTGCACACCATGTTTTTCATTATTTTCCGTTTCATTTAGTCTAAGCATTTTATTGCCAATTGCGTGCGTCCCTGGATTGTGCCAGCCCGAATGCACTAATACTAAGTAAGAACATGCGGGGAGCGCGTGGTCACACGCCCCACTCCCAGGTGCACTGCGTACGAGGATGCAAAATCCAACTCTATTTTTTCATCATTCAACTTCTTCTCAGTTTATACAAAATTCATCGTGAGTGCTTGTCATGCTGTTGTCATGATATTCATCAAATCCACACATTTATCGTACTGTATTTCAAAAACTTCTCGTATTTCCCTGTGTCCATCCAGACTTCTTTCGGAAATAAGATCATCATACACTGAGTGGTTCAGAGCAGCATTCTTTTATTTTACTTCAAACCCAATGCATTTTAGCCCGAAATGCATTGGGTTTGAAGTAAAATAAAATAAAATAAAATAAAAGAATGCTGCTCTGAACCACTCAGTGTATGATGATCTTATTTCCGAAAGAAGTCTGGATGGACACAGGGAAATACGAGAAGTTTTTGAAATACAGTACGATAAATGTGTGGATTTGATGAATATCATGACAACAGCATGACAAGCACTCACGATGAATTTTGTATAAACTGAGAAGAAGTTGAATGATGAAAAAATAGAGTTGGATTTTGCATCCTCGTACGCAGTGCACCTGGGAGTGGGGCGTGTGACCACGCGCTCCCCGCATGTTCTTACTTAAAGGTTCTGAAAGGGCACTCATAGAATCTTTTCAGTAAGTTGATGGTGTGAAAAGCAAGCCTAACCCTTGTTCAACCACCCCAAGATATTGGTAGCATAACAGAGCATTTCTCACCATAGGTTAGAAAGAATCTAAAAAATAATAGGTGATACTGGAACTCCTTGAGATATCATTTCATCATAGATGAGCAGGAGAATACCTGATCTTGTACACTTACAGAAATAACACGGTTAACGCATTTTCCTCACTGTAGCTAGTCTGTTAGCTCTTTTATATTGAATCTTTGTCAACTGTAACTGCATGCTCACTGCACATGCCCTGTCTGTTGGCACAGTTAGTTATCCTGGTCCAGATGCCTAGTGCGCATGTAAGAGGGCCCCAAAGGGTAAGGATAATCATTTTATCAACAGTGGATGGCACTTGGTGTCATCCCCCCCAATACTGTCGACACTATGGAACCCTCACAACCGTCACTCATTGGCTGAGCCTGGCAAATAGCCTGACTGATTGAGGGGTGGATGGAGTGCCCTTAAGTAAACGTTAATGACAGGTAATTGTTCTGCCTATCCTCACATCTACCTTATTTCTGCTGTCTGCTGTCACTTCACGTCTCCTGTGCTGTTTTCTGCATTTTGCCACCCTCCTGACTCAGGTCTGGTGGACAAACAAGCTAGCCTGGAGCGCTCTGCTACCTAGATTTATGGAAGTTCCTCTGTACAGTGCCCCATCCTAAGCACTCACCCATCAAAAGCAGGCATTGGAGCTGAATAAGAGCGAAACAACAACTGCAAAGTGTGAGACTTGTATGTGTGTGCATGTGTGTGTGCTCAAGTGTCTGAATGGGGGTTAAAGTGTATATGTCAGTATTTTATTATATTTGTACCTGCATGCATGTGTTTAATGGTTGTAAGAATGTCGCTGTTAGTGATGTCTGCATATGGTGGGTATTCCTCCCATCATTTGGTATGTCCCTTTCTGATACATGGTGACCATCTTTTGGCATAGTGTAACCATATGTGGCTTCTGGTGGGTATCCCTGGTATGTGGTTATCATCCCCGGCATGTGGTAAATTTTCAGGGAAACGGCCTTCCACGAATACCTTAACCACGCATGCATTACAACGCATGCGTGGTTACTACGAAAGCCTTTACCACGCATACCTTTACTACGAGGTACGTAGTAAAGGCATGTGTGGTAAAGGGTTAAAAAAAAGGGGGGGGCTCGGGGGGGTCTCCCCCCAATAAAAAACCTCACCAGAAGAAACGTCGAGATGTGCAGGAAAACAGCGTTGTTTAAGAGGAAACGAAAAGGAACTTCCGCTTCCTCTTAACGACGTCCGACGTCACCACGGAAGAAAACGAGGAAAAGGTTATGCGTAAAAAAAACATTCCGTTGTAACGCATGCGTGGTAAAGGAATGCGTTGCAACGGAATGCGTTGTAAGAACATGCAACCAAATTTTCATAGTGGGGTGACAAATATTGACACATGCTGCCCCTTCATGAAGTGAAATATATTTACTCCTTAGCTGCTGTGGGTGCTTTATTCAACCCTCTATGCCCAAACCTTCCCCCGTCAACTCCCTCCCCCAGTGCTGAGCCCTTTTTTGATATCTGGGACACTTTTTGTTAAGACCTTCATTATCTTTTTTCCACAAAAGGCATCTAGGACACATTTGTGTCCCTTTTCTCCAGTTTTGGGGATTTTAGAGTGACCCAGAGTTGATGGACATATCACTTCACTGGCTCCCCTTAAAAGTCTGTAACCATTTTAATCTGTGCTGCATAATCCTCTCCCCCTTAAACAATGCAATACATTGTAGTTACTCAATCTACACAGTGGCCATCTCTAGCGAGACTGATGCCCCATAGTTCTAAACACTTTAGTCGTCCTCAGTGACCTTCTTACTCTCTCACCTCAGTGTCTTGGCTGCAGTTCTCATCTGTACCAATGGCTCTCTCTTTTACTTAGGACACTCTTTGTTTATGAGTCCTCTTCCCTCCTGTGTCCCTCTCTCATTCTTCTGTCTCCCTATTTCCCTCTATCATATCTGTCATCTTTATCCCTCCTTTTACTTTGCTTTCCTTTGCTCTAGATTTGTTTTGCTGCTCTCCAGAGGCGTAGGTTCTCTTTCATAGGAGAGGGAGAGTGAATTGGGCCAATCTCATTGCCACGTGAAGATATGCAACCCTCTGTGCCAAGAACCCTTTGGAACACTGACTTCTGTAGCATCTCATTCATGTATGGCTGCCATGGTCAGTGATGCTAGTTGCATCTAAAAGGGCTCAGGATGGGATTCATTGTCCCCCTTTAATGATGGTTGCATCGTTATATGAAAAGATCCTAAATATGTTATCAGATTAGGTACATTTAAGGAAAATCCAATAAAGAAAATGTATGAAAAAGAAAAGGAGTTTGGAACTATGCTGAGTGAGCCTCTCTTACCTCTCCCTTCTGCGGTTTGCTTTCTTGATACCTTAGCAGGTAAGGTAGGAAAACAGATTGCCTAGTACAGTGCCTCTGCCTCCTACCAGAGTAACAACCCTGAAGCCCAGACAGAAGGAACATACAATGGAATGACTGGGAGTAGACCATTTTGTTTCCCTTCCTGGTATAATTTCAAAGCTCTCATGTTTGTGCAGGAATGTCAAAAGCACAGGCCAACAAACTGAAGCTGTGCTCTTCATACGACGAGAATGTGTTTCAAAGTTTCATAAACACAGGCTTCAGGGAAAGAGAAAACACAGCATGTCTAGCATCTGCACACTCTAATAGAACTAACCATGTGAGCTGCCTCATAGTTAATAAATAGGACAGGTTTGCTTTAAATGCTATAATAAATAAGTGTTGCGGCACAGCAGCGGGACCCTCTAAAGAACGGCGGTCTGGGAACAATGATGACCCCTCTAACCCAACATTCCGATGGGTGATTCTGGCTGAGACTGGACAATATAGCAGGAATCAAAAATTGAGAGAAACAATGGGAGTGGTTGAGAAGTCTTTTACACCCCAGACCACAATTAACAAGCAAAACAGTAACAACAGAGGCTGGGATTAGAAATAACAGAACCGAGATCACGTGCCTTACTACACCAAATGACAAGACAGTGTTCAATTTGAGCTGGGGGTTTCAGGGGCTCAACACCGACACGTGTGACAGTCTGCCCTAAGCTGGTATTATCCTGCTAATTTAGATATGACCACAACAATAGTTAATTATTAATTCAATATACATTAAAATGTACTATTACCTTTCGCCCATGCCATTCTTATTGCTTTCGGTCCTGGAATAGTTCGAATTGTCACACTTGTGAAATTGAGACGGTTAGTAGCTGTGCTCCTATGATCATTGGCAGCATGGCAGAGGCTAAGTGTGGCGTAAACCGCAGCGGCCTCCTCACAGTAGCCTGGCACTTATCTATTTTTTTTTTTTTACAAATTAAGCACTGTGACAACAGCATATCAATAACCACCTTGAAGGAGTACACTAAGCTGTCTTAGAAAGTGGGGCGTGTTTGCCCAAAAATTCACTAGAAGTGGGAAGAGCTTAACCCAAAATTAGTTTAGAAACCACTCCCCAAACACAATTCTATATTTTTAGTTTAAAAGTAAAACGCACGGGGGCGTGGCTTGCGCGCCGGAGGGGATCACGCACGCTTTTGAATTACTGACACGGACTTGCCTGCTGCCTGTTGTCATCACCGGTACCAGCACCGGTACCAGCACCTCGCCGCACCCGCTTCGCGGGTGCCGCAGCGCCTGAGGGTGATAGGCGCCTCACACCAGACCGCGCCAGAAGGAGGCATCTACAGAACTTGCGCATAGGGCTGCGGAGACCAGCGGGGCTGCGAGCGTAGCAGGGACTCCATAGCCCAGGAGTCCCTGCGTGACCTTCTGACACCTTCCGGTCCGCTCTCCCTGCTGGCACGCCCACCGCCCTATACGCCCCCTATATCCAGGGGTCACACTCCCGCAGCGTGGGACGCAGCTCGGGGCGAAGACCGGGCTAAGAGCGGGCCGTTTGAGGCCGTTCGAGTACGGTAGAGTCCGGTCCGGCCCACATCCCTTAGCACCAACTGACCGTATTGTGGGAATCGATCACTCATCATCTCTTACAGGTACCTACTCACAATATGTCTACACGAGAGTACAAAAGCAGAGCAGCAAAGGGGAAATTAAAAAATGGCACACTTGATGATTTTCTCCATAGAACAAACACGGCTATAGACTTAGAAATCAGTAAGATGCAGAAAAGGGTTTCCATTGAACTCGATGCGCCAGAAGGCTTTCCCAGGAACTGGCTATTGCCAAGAAATCCTCGCTTGGGCATTTTGCTCATGCTAAAACACCGGAACGAACCTCTGGACCAGCATCGCTTCTAACACAGGCATTGATCCATCATCCTTCAGCCTCACCTTTGATAGCCCCAGCTGCAAACGTAGGATCTTTATGCCAAGCAAACCCCACTTCTAACAAAATACTAGATAGGATGGGAGGGGAAGAGGGGTTTGTTTTATCACCATTAACAACACCAATTGCTGACCGTGAAGTTATGAGCACGAGTATCCCCTCAACCCAGACTAAGGGTTCCAATTATAAGCGGAAGCGTGAGACTACAAGTGCATACTCTAGAAAAAAGGCCAAGGTAGCGAATGCACATTTACTTTCCCAGGCTTTAGTCCACCCTCCCCCTCCTCCTCTGCTTGCAGAAAATAATTGCCCTTTAACAACTGAATCAAGTCCACTGAGGTCGATGGGGGAGCATGAGAGTTTGGTAATTGAAAGTAACAATGATGGGCCTCCACTTTGTATGATCAAAGGAAAGGATGTGGACTTTGTAACGATTGTGTGGGAAACACTGAGAAAACTACTTACCCCACTGGAAATCAGACTGTCTAGTATAGAAACTCAGCTTATGGAGACGGAAAAAAGTATCTTAAATCGGGCCACCCTGACACTTTCTGATAAACAATCTACTAGTATACCAGCTGTAAGTCATACTCATACCTCAACAGCGGCTGTTGTCACTATGCCATCCTCTTTGGTGGTAAAACCTGTCCCTAAACCCCGGCTAAAGGCCCCTGCAAGCACCACGAGTAATAATAATAAGGTATCTGGAGGCACAAATCAGATTCCGGCGCCTCCAGTTCCAGCTCTCGAAGTGCCGGCGCCTCCTGTGCCAGCTCCTGAAGTGCAGGCCCCCCAGAGGCAAAAAAATCGTAACACCTATAAAGCTACTCCACAGAGAGACAGATTTACCAGATTTACTAATAATCATTATAGGGGTTATGTTGATCTCCCCCCTGACGTTAGACCCTATGTAACAATCCTCACGGGGGTACCAGAAATCTCACATCAACAGCAGGAGGACTCTGGGTCTTTAAAAAACAAGGTCATCCACTGGCTCAATGTGAACAGGCCATTGCCCAGTCACCTCAGAAGTAACATCCTTATGGTGCGTTGGGTCCCCTGGATAGGGACCACGCACAAATCAATCCCAGGTGACTGTGTAATTGTCTCGTTTGAAGATCTTAACACTGCACATCTTATCCACTCATGGAGCGGCCATGGTCCCTATTCATCCATACTAACCCGACCACTTACCTATTTTTATCCACCGCGGTCCCGCTCCCACATGGGGGCAAGCAAGAATTGGAATATGATCCCAGTACGCCAGTCTGTGCAGGGTGGGCAATCCACTCACTGGCAAGATAACTATGGAGGGTGGAATGGGGTTTCCCCCTTTAACCGATTTGGATGCCTTGAGGATGTCGATTGACTCCACCATGTGGCTTCTGACGTTTCCTCTCTGACTGATTTAAACTATTCTTCTGTTTATCCCCCACCTTGCTCTCCCCTACCAATACTAATGTCAGACAGGGTTATTGAAACACCGGTACCATCTCCATATCTCCCAAGTGACCATATTCAATCCTTGGTGGAAGCTAAGCATCCAGAGAAACAGGTTGCTGAGTATTCCATCGTTGAAACACCCACTCACCACAAAGAAGAAGTTGAGTCTACTACTCCCTGTGTACTTGATAACCCCCACGTAATTTGTCCGATGGCTTCAGAGGGTATGCATCTTCCCAAACACTGTCAGGATAGGGTAAACAAGCGTCCACTGTCCTCCAATTTTATTGAGGAGACCGGGATGCTAAGCATGCTCTCGATACTGTCCTGGAATGTGGCTGGCCTACGTAACAAATTTGACTCACCAGACTGGTTGGAGTTTGTTGAGGAATATGACATATGTCTATTCCAAGAAACATGGGCTAGAGAACAATATTCCCATACTGGGTTTGCTACTTTTGAGGTTGCGGCAAAATGGACGGGGAGGGGTCGTCCGTCCGGTGGCCTGTCAATCTGGGTAAGCTCTCACCTTGGTTGCAAGGCAACAAATATAGTTACAAACTCACCGGACCTCCAGTGTGTCATCCTGGAGTGGGCCTCGGGTGCTAGAGTAGCATTAATCAATGTTTACTCCAGACCGGTTGGAATCACAGGCACATCAGGGACAATTGAAGAGCTGGCAGTGTTCCTTGATTGTACAACTCTCTGCCCCTCACTCATAATGGGGGGGGGGGGACTTTAACATCCAGTTTGAACCCCTCCCGGAATATCTGGACGGGGCATTCAACGAAGAAGACGAACTCTGGGAGATACCCGACTTAGCGGGACCCCCGGTAAAATCATGGTCACCTTTGGCCACCCAAATATTGTCCCTAACTTTATCCCACTCTCTAAGGGCTTGTAACGGGCGGATTAAAGGCGATGTTCCACCACAGCATACCTTCAATAGATCAGGACACGAACAAAAAAGAAAAAAAAAAAGAAAAATGGCGCACTCTACGTGAGCTCCTGAGAGCTATGGGTTTTGCACCCTCGAAACGAACCTCATTCCGCATTTCAAAGTACCTGCTTTTTGGCTCTTTTTGCGGCGGAAGATGCCCTGACCATGGAGGTCGTGTTATTTGCAAGTTTCCTGCCGTTTTGAGGTGTTGGTGACTCTTGGTGACTCTCTCCTGTTCCTGGATGCGGGCGGCCACCATTTTGAGCCGCTGAGCCCGCGTCCGTGTTCCTGGCACTGAATCTCCTTCTGCAGAATTGCTACCTCTCAAGCCTGCTCCGGTATCGAGTTGCCTTCCTCTTTTCTACAGCCTCTCAGGTATGGCGTAAATCGCGATATTCTCTGTAATTTTACCGCTATGCTTCCTGTCAACGACCTCTTTTTTTTTTTTTTTTTTTCTGCGTGATTAAACGGCCGCCATTTTGGGACCTGGCATGACAGACCGTTCTGTCTCTGTTCCTATTGCTGCCCTGTCCTTTATTGTTAGCGGTGCCAAATTTTTGAGTCTGTTACTCTCCTTTGCGGCATCTCACTCTGGCATCTTTATTTGCCGAATTCATACAATGATTCCTGGTGACTTTCTATCGTCTTTTTGGTCGTGGGCGGCCTCCATTTTGCGCCGCTGAGTCCACTGACACACCTGCTGCTGTTGTGCTCCCTTCTCAGCCTGCACCTTCATTGAACTGCCATCCTCGTTTCAGCATTCCTTATGCTTTGTGCCTGACTGTATTTCTGATGCATTGTTCTTTTTCAACGTCGACTGTTTTTCTTCACTTCACTCTACATTATTACGCCATACTCATAATATTTTAGTGCGCTGTCAGCTCTGTTTCACGCAGTTCTTCGCGTTGCTGACCATCAGACCAAACCAGTACCTTTTATTTTTGTGACTTCTTGTCCTTTTTCACCATGGCTCATGATTCCAAAGCTTCTGGCTCTGGAGCAAAATCAAAAAGACTCAAAAATTACCCTGTTTTGAACTCCATCCTGGAAGAAGTGCGTGGCTTACAGCCTTTCATGTCGGCTACCAATGAAAAGCTTACTCAAATTGAAGAACGATGGGCTGTTATGGAAGGTAAAGTGTTAAACTTAGAACAGCGTGTCAGCAATATTCAAGATGTTTCCTCCAAGATTCCCTTATTAGAACAAGAAATCCATAAGTTGAAGTTGCAGGCTGAGGACCTTGAAAATCGTAATCGAAGAAACAACCTACGCCTTTACGGCCGTCCGAAGAATATTGAGGGTCCTGACATGATCAAGTTTTTACAGAAGTTTCTTCCTGAGCTCTTGGACCTTCAACTTGCGTCAGATCTACTCAACATTCAAAGAGCTCATCGACTAGGGCGTCTTCAACCCAATGCATCTAAACCACGGGGCATTATTATGCTCTTTCTTGAATTCACTGAACTATTGTCTGTGCTGAAGGCTGTTAAGCTTAAAAGACGTCTTATTTGGTCTGGTCATAACATCTTTATCTCTCAGGATCTTTCTAATGCAACGAATGCCCATCGTAAAGAATTTTTGAATCTTCGTCCACAGATGAGACAGTTGAATATCCAATATGGCATCCTCCATCCGTGTTTCTGCAAAATTATTCATGATGGTCGTACTCGATCTTTTGATGATCCACAAAAGCTTCACTCCTATTTGCAGAATCACTCCTCATCTGGCATGGACGCTTACTCTTGATTTATCTCTTTTCCTTGCAGGAACTGTCTTCTTATTCTTATTTTTTTTATGTCTTCTACATAATTTTCTATTATGTATTCATTGTCTCTGTCTGAGATTCTGTGTCATCATTTTCTTTCTCTCCGCTCGCTGGAGTTCGTCTTACCTTCTGGCGTTACTACGCTCCTGATGCCTCGGTATCTCCTTTCTTTTTAGACCTGGCTTTTTTGCCTTGATCTGTCCACTACCTTCTTCCTTTTCTCTCTCCTTTCTCTCCTTCTACTGTCTCTTTTTCTTCTCCTTGCTTTCTTCTATTCCTCGTGTCTTTCTCACATACTTCCTTCCTGAACGATCTCCTTATTATTCTCTTGTGTTTCCTTATCTCTCCTTTTCTTCTCCTATTCGTGTGTTCACTCTGATGTACAGTATTACGATGCATGTTTTGGGTGATTTCTCTGCTTGTCGAACCTCTATTTATTGTGTTCTCTTTTTTAATTGTTTCCTCGCAGTGTCTCCACTTCAGTTGTCTCCCATCCTCCCTACCTCTCGCCATGTGTAATTTTGTAATGTGGAACGTTTGTGGTCTTGGACACCCTGTCAAACGTCAAAAGGTATTATCTCACTTATCCAAACTTAATTCCCAAATTGTTTTCCTTCAATAAACTCATTGTACGGTTGTTGAATCGTCTAAATTAAAAAGACAATGGGTGGGTCAAGTTGTTTTTTCTCCCTCTGTCAACAAAAAAGGAGGTGTTGCTATCTTATTTCATAAAGCTCTTTCAGTTCAAATATTATCCACCCAAAGTGATGATCATGGTCGTTGGGTAATGGCTAAGATTGTCATTCAAAATAAGACATTCGTTTTGTTAAACATTTATTATGGTCCTGTCTGCCCTGATCCTAAATTTTGGAATGATATTAAAATTCTTATTTCCTCAATTGACTGTCCCAATTTTGTAGTTGCTGGCGATTTCAACCAATGGTTAGATCCATTTTCTGACAGACTCTCCTCTTGTAAGTTTCAACCAGACAAATCTCATAAATCTTTTCAATCAGCCATTACCTCTCGTCCGTTATTTGACGCTTGGAAAACTTGTAAACCCGATTCCCTTGAATATACTTTTTTTCTCTAATGTACACCATACCCGCTCTAGGATCAACTACATTTTGGTTTGTAAATCTCTCCTCTCATCCATTCAAAAATCCGAAATTGGTTCTATTTTTATTTCAGACCATGCTCCTGTCTATGCTGTCCTAGACCTTGCACAATCTTCATCCAAATTTAACCGATGGAAGTTTAACACCTTTCTTTTATCTGACAAAGATTTTATACAAGATGTTACTGTTTTTATTAATGAAATATTTTCTTTCAATGACCCATCTGACACCTCCATTCCTAATCATTGGGATGCTTTTAAGGCCGCTCTTCGAGCTTTTACTATTTCTTATGTTTCAAGAAAAAAGAAATTGAATAGATCTAAATACGATACTCAATTGCAGAAAATAAAAGTTCTAGAACATATGTATTTTACTACCAAATCCAATGCTGCTTTGCGGGATCTAATTGCTGCGAAAACTGAACTCAATAAAATTGCCACCAATGAAGCTTGTAACACCTTACTTAAAATCAAATTCAAATATCATGGGGGTCAAAATAAGGCAGGGAAAATGCTAGCTAATTATCTAAAAATTAAATCTGAGCGCAAAACCGTCAGCCCTATCCTCAATGAATCTAATCACAAATTGTTCTCGTCGGATGCAGAAATTGCTGAGGTCTTTCATGACTTTTATCAATCTCTTTATACCGACAACACTCATCCCACTTCCCAAAATCTAACTTCCTTTTTTAAAGGTCTTCCCTCACCACCATCACTTCCTGATGAATTTGACCAATTGGAGAGGGATATTACCCTGCAGGAAGTGCTCCAGGCCATTAAATCCTTGAAAACGTCGAAAGCTCCAGGCCCTGATGGGATTCCTGTCGAGTTTTACTCTACTTTCCAATCCATTTTTGCACCTAAATTACTACAACTTTTTAATTCATTTATGGCTGATGCTAAGGCCTCTGGGTTCTTTTTGGATACAAAGATGGTTATTATTCCAAAACCCGACATAGATCATTCCCTTTGCAAAAATTATCGCCCATATCGCTAATTAATTACGATTGCAAAATCTTTGCTAAACTTCTAGCTTCCCGCCTCGATTCCATTATCCCCCTTTTGATTAAAACTGATCAAGTTGGATTTGTAAAAGGGCGATTAGCCTCGGATAATGCTTGTTTGTTTTATAATATTATTTCACTTGCCAAGCAATATAAGACTCCTCTTGCAGCTTTATCTTTAGATGCCGAAAAGGCTTTTGACCGCATTAATTGGCAGTTTATGTTTGAAACTCTCCAAAGGTTTGGCTTTGGTACCTCCTTTATATCATTTGTCAAACTTTTATATTCTTCCCCTTGTGCTAGTATTTCTGTTAATAACCAATTTTCCAGATTTTTCACCTTATCTAGAGGTACAAGACAAGGTTGTCCTCTTTCTCCCTTATTATTTATTTTGTGCCTTGAACCCTTTTTAGAACGCATTAGAGCTAATTTTAGGATTTCTGGTTTTCAACACTCCTCTATTGAGACTAAGGTTTCTGCCTACGCAGATGACATACTGATTTATATGGCTGACCCGGTTGACTCTTTGCCCCACTTTTTGGAGGAGGTCAGTTTATATTCTTCCATTTCTGGTTATAAGCTCAACTTATCCAAAACTGAAGTCTTACACCTCAATTCTATTTGTTATCAGTTCATGTTTGACAATACTGATTTTTCCTGGTGTCCCTCCAAAATCAAATACCTTGGAATTTGGTTTTTATCCTCCTTATCTGATATGCTTAAGCACACCTTTAATGCCCTTCTCTCTAAACTTCAATCCCTTCTTCAAATTTGGTCCCCCCTTTATCTTTCTTGGTGGGGTAGGCTTGATACTATTAAAATGATGATTGCACAGCATGTATTATACACTGTCTCTATGCTCCCCATAAAAATACCTGCTGTATATTTCTCTCGCTTAAATTCTATTTGCACCAAATTCTTATGGAATAATAAGCACCCCTGTATTGCCCTACGAAAACTTATCCGGCCCAAGGAGGAGGGTGGTGTCCGCTTCCCTGACTTTAAAATGTATCACTCTGCTTTTTTAATTCAACAATCCTTTTCTTTAGCTTTTGAATTTTTGGACTCCCCTATTCCCCGTTGGGTTCTTTTTGAACGCTCATTGTTAAAGGAATTTTCCTTCCCACATGTTGTTTTTATGTCAAACTGTTCCTTTTTGGCCAAATTCCCAGTTTCAAAACACTCCCAAATGATGCTTTATAACATTTTTTCTAAAGATCTCAATCCCGTTCAATGTTTTTTATCTTCTATTGTGTGGTACAACAAATACCTTAGATACAAGGGCAAATCTTTCTACTACAAGCACTGGAAAGAAAATGATATCCTTTTTGTTCATCAATTTCTTTCTAATTATTCTATTATTCCCTTCCATGTTTTACAAGCCACATATTTATTACCTGACTCCTTTTTGAGTGAATACATCACCATTACTACATCCATACTATCACATCTGTCCACTTTTTCACTGCCGTCTACATTACTATCTCTTGCCCCCATTTCTCCATTATTCCCTTTATTTTCCTCTCAACGACCTAAAGCTGCACTTGTATATAAGTTACTGTTATCTACTGATTTTACTCGTCCTAAGTCAACTATTGAGATTGCTTGGGAAACTGACCTATCTGTTTCCCTTTCTGTTTTCACTTGGGATAGGTTATGGTCCAAATTGTTCAAGGTTTTTGCTGCTGCTCGTATTACTCAATCTTTGTTTTTCATTTATCGTAGAGCTGTTTTAACTCCCATTAGTATTTGTAAGTTCACCAACACCTCTTCCCCACTTTGTTGGTCCTGTTCCAAGGAAATGGGAACTCTTAAACATCAAGTGTATGAATGTTCATCTGTTTTGTCGTTTTGGAAATCTGTTTGGAATATTTGTATGAAAATGTTTAGGTTTAACACTTCGTTATCATTTTTTCATATATTTCTAGGTTCTTTATCATTTGACTTAGATATCGAACCTTCCAATGCGAAATTGTTTGACCTTGCTATTGCTTTAGCTTTTAAAGTTATTTTATCCTCTTGGAAGGATAACTCAAAACTCTCTTTAATTACCTGGTGGAACGTTATTTGTGATGAGCATAGGATTGCTATTGCTTCTTCTACTTCTGTTTCTTTAAAAATTAAATCTGATCTTCTTTGGCTTCCCTTTACCACTTACCTTTATTCTGCATCCCCTTTCCGTTGATTCTTTCTTCTCTTCTCTTGTATTATTTCCCTATCCTATCCCTTCTTTGAATTCCCTTTTCTTTTTTCTTCCTTCTTCCTCCCTTTTCTCTCCTCTCCTTTCTCTCTTTCTTCTTGTTTCCTCTCTGTCTTTTTTCCCTTTCTTCTCTACTTTCTTATTTACAGATTTACTATGTTTTTGCCACTTGTATTATTTTATTCAATTCATCATATGTTTTTATATGGCCTGTGTACTGTTTTCATAAAATTCTAATAAAAATTCCTAAACTAAAAAAAACAACTAAAACGCACGATTGCACCACCCAAAATAAGCTTATTTCACAAAGGCACTTTAGTGGAATTATTACATGTAATAATAATAAGAAAACATTAGAGCAAAAAATGTGTTTCTAATTAACAACATCCAAAGCCATTACAATTATTTTTTTTAAAAACACAGATAAAATGTTAAACTGTAACCTGGAAAAAGGTATATACCCAAGCTGTGGCAACACCTATTGTAACAGGATAAAAGAATAAAGTATCGCTGGACATGAATACATTTACATTTTTACATTGAAGGCACTAGGGCAGTTTTTTAAATCTTTTCTGTAGGTACCGGTATGTCTAGGTCCCTGTTGTGCAAAGGGCATAGGTGTAAGGCACCTTTGAACCTTGCCATGGTTGCTAGATGCCGATATGGACTGTTTGACAGAGGATATGAATGGTGCAGTGAGGGAACAAACAATCTTGCTATATTTAATTATTTAGTTAGACACCCCAGAAAACAAAATGTATCTAGTCTTTAGTTACAAGAGTGCTGCACCAATTCATATAATCTGGAAGCATGACTGGCATGTATGTCATTTAGGGGTCGCCAGGAGATGCCAATCTGACCCCCACTTTGCCCTTTGCGACGACTCGCACTGCCTTTGTGGCCTCATGCATGAGAGGTAGCAAAATCAGTATCAAGAACAAGGGCGGCTTGTCCTCCTCATTCTTCTGCCATTTTGTGTCACATTATTAATGAATGACAAAAATAAAAAGTCCCTATTATCGAATGTCAAAAGGAGAAGCTCCAAAACTTAGGACCAAGTGTTTATGTCAATATTGGATATCTTATTACACAAGTTTCTATATAAATACTACCACATAATCTAGCATGAGACAAAGAACATAAAATTATTTTTAAAATTCTCAAAGCACTTTATTATTCATACAAATATATTAAAAAACATACATTATAAATTGATGGTAGCTATAGTGCAATATCATAATACTCCCCTCATTGGAGGTTACAATCTAGAAAAACGAATAAAAAACATTTATTTAAAAAGACAGTCGATGCAGCATTTCTGTGACACCTTGATGCTTTCACCTTCTTCAGGACTAACTGGGTTAAAAAATCTAAATAATAAAACAGAAATACACTAAATGTTAACAATATACTTGTCTGCTAGTCATATACACAGTATCATTGTCATAATTCTGCATAGACCGATTGTTTTTATCCTGGTCTAAGCACATGTGCTGAAACCCAAACAGATTATAACAGAAACAAACTATATCTGATACTTGGTCCCTACTTTTTATGAATTTTTATCGTTTCATAAATTGTCCATATCTGATTAACACATATGTAAACATTAAGCATAATACAGCATGTTTCAACTTTTCATTAATTTGCACTTTGCTGCTTCTAAAAACCTTTAAACATGGGCTATACCTGTTTTGCTACTTTCTATTTTGAATATATAAAACGCTAACTTGTTAGCAAGCTACATCTCTTCTCTACTTGTTGTCCCCTGAGATGTTAATAATATATAAACACAAATGTATCATACCCTAAATTGGCTTAGGATATGCTCTAATGCCATAGGTAGGGGTATGTAGTATCCCGCAAACAGGTCACCAAGACAAACACCTATGAATAAGAGTTAACCGGTATTTATTGGATACTTCTTCTCTTACCAATCTTCTCACCGTATTTATGATTAAAATCATGAAGTGCTATATCATGCTGCCATATCTTTATTATTTGGTAATTTATCTAATGGTTTTGTCCCTCAGAACCACCGAATTTATGCGGAGTAGAGTGACAGTTTTCATTCCTATTTGGAAAGCAAACACAACAGAGTTAAATATTCCCTGTTGTATACTGTATTTAGTGCATTTTATTTAAATTCGGATTCATTTAATTATATCAACAGCTCTTTGCCGCTTAGAAGATAGCACCCAGTTGTTTACCGTGTTCTCTGAATTGCGCAGTTTATTCAATGACCAGAGGTGACACTCTAGGCAGCTGCCTATTCACTGTCAAGGTCGTTTTATCATTGACCAAAACAGGGTTAAAATTTATAAATATAGCAATTTTAAAATCGCAACTTAAACATTCTAATTATTATAAATACGTCATTCCATTGCATCTCATTTAGATATGGACTACAAAATAATAAGCGCTCTCTGTCATCTAAATAATCGACTGAAAGCTTGTATGAGATGCAATAGAATGACGTATTTATATGGTTTGTTTCTGTTAGAATTTGTTTGGCTTTCAGCACAAGTGCTTAGACCAGGATAAAAACAAAAGGTCTATGCGGAATTATGACAATGATACTGTGTAAATGTCTAGCAGACAAGTATATTGTTAAACTTAGTGTAATTCTGTTTTATTATTTAGATTTTGTAACTCGGTTAGTCCTGAAGAAGGTGAAAGCATCAAGGTGTCACCGAAATGCTGCGTCAACTGTCTTTTTAAATAAAGTTTTTTAATAGAGTTTTTCTAGATTGTAACCGCCAATGGGGGGGGGGGAGGGATATATGACGGTACAACGCGTACCGTCACAACGCATACCTTTACAACGCGGCCGTGACAACGCAAGTCGTTACCACGACTTGCGTTGGGGGGGCGCGGATTTCGAATAGTTTAATTTACTATTCTAACACCAGTCCCCGTGGACCCTAGGGAAGGTGTTAGGATAGTAAATTAACTATTTTTAGACCTTGAGCGCCCTCCAGCGCAAGTCGTGGTAACGACTTGCGTTGTCACAGCCGCGGTGTAAAGGTACCGCGTTGTGAAAACATCGTTGTAAACGATGTTTACCGGGGGGGAGTATTACGATATTGACCTATAGCTACCATCAATTTATAATGTATGTTTTTTAATATATTTGTATGAATAATAAAGTGGTCTGAGTATTTTTTTAATAATTTTATGTTCTTTGTCTCATGCTAGATTATGTGGTAGTATTTATATAGAAACTTGTGTAATAAGATATCCAATATTGACAAACACTTGGTCCTAAGTTTTGGAGCTTCTCCTTTTGACATTAGAATCTAATGTCAAAAGGAGAAGCTCCAAGATAATACGGACTTTTTATTTTTGGCGTTCTGTGTTTACCCCGTCCCTTTGCTTTGCACTGGGGTAGCTCCCACGTCTTATTTTGTTTGACATTATTAATGAATACCGCTTATTATTCACTTTTTGTGCAATACAAATGAAGCACCCGGAGGCAGAACGGGGCCTTTGCTGGCAGCTAAGGTAAATACAAAAACGCATTTCAAAGTATGTGCATGCTTGCTAGTGTGAGTGTGTTTGTGAAGGAGCAAGTGCATATCCGTGAGCATGTGTGTGTGCGTGAGAGCCCGCCAGATAGAGAAAGAGAATGAGTGTGACTGAGTGTCAATGAGTATAATTGAGTCAGCATGAGAGACAATGAGTAAGAGTGATTGTAAGTGAGTGAGAGTGGATAGGTAGGAGTAAATGAGTAAGAATGAGTATGGGACAGTGTTAATGAGTAATGTGGAAATTCATGACACTGAAAATGAATGACAGTGAGAGTAACTGTGATAGAGAATGAGTAAGTGTGAAATAGATTGTTGTAATACTATATTCGATATATACATATCATAAAAGTACAAACAATACACACATAAAAAACACATATTTAAATATATTCGTTACAGTTCATAAAAATAAAAGGATTAAAAGAGAA
This sequence comes from Lissotriton helveticus, assembly GCF_964261635.1. Taxonomy (NCBI): domain Eukaryota; kingdom Metazoa; phylum Chordata; class Amphibia; order Caudata; family Salamandridae; genus Lissotriton; species Lissotriton helveticus. The sequence continues at coordinate 1,491,811,825 of NC_136061.1, read as the reverse complement.
GAAATATTTACATTTAAAACAAGGAGTTGTATTAAAAACGGGTCATAAAGTGCATTTACAGTGATGGGATTATATACCAACTTAGCTGCCATAGCCTAGCTTTTAATAGTGTTTAACAGCCTTGTGCGTATAAACCATGCGCTTGCTAAATACTTAGCAACCCCACATACGATGAACAGAGATGTAGTATCTGATGAGAGAATGCGCATGGCTATCCTAAAATCTCTCACTCCCAGCTCCCTACATACAGGCTTTAGCCATCTTGTTCTAGGTCTTTTGTATGCAATGCAAGCGAACAAGAAGTGTGGAAGCGATTCACTCATACAAGGACACCCCGGGCAGGTATGCAGATGATCCCTCATTCCTTCCCATCCCTCAGTAAACTTATTAAGAGGGAGTATCCCATATCTCATTTTCAGGAAGAGGGACCTGTCTCTTGGGATTTGGACGAAATCTAGGAAGGGTTCGAACTTCTTGGTGGGTTTGTGTTCCATGAATTTGCTGGTTAGTGCCCCCCACTTTGTGTTTTTTGCTTCCTCCGCCTGGACCCAGTCCCAATAGATTTGCTTATGGGGAGGGGACTGGGAGGTCCAGAGTTTTCCCAAACCTAGATTCAAAACCAACTGCCTCAATTTATTTAGCCAGTGGATCTTGTTCGCACTATTCAGGGAGATTAGCTCATCCAACACCAAGGCGTAATTTGCCAGTTCTGCCGTCCTTCTCAGGCGCACCCAGAACAGCAAAGGGCGGTGGCGCACTATATCTGCAATTGAATGTTTGCCCAGATCTGCAAAAAGGGGTTTTAAAGGGGTCGAGAGCGGGAGGGCAACTAAATCCCTCATAAACTTATTCTCCGCTCTTACCAGGTCCACGGTGTTCTCACAGCCCCACAGCTCTGAACCATATACAGCAGAGGCCAAAGCCTTGCTGTCATAGACTGCCAGAGCTGGGGCTACCGGCCTACTGATGGACAGATGCTGGTTTCTTAGGATTACTCCAGAAACTCTCTTGAGGTTTAGGAGCATTTTGGCCACAAGGGAATTCCATTTCATTTTATTATTGATCCTGATACCCAAGTAGTCAAACTCCTCCACAACCTCTAGCGGGGACCCCTTAAGGGTTATATTTATTCTCCTAGCTTTTTTTGATGTAGACAACACGATCAGTTTGGTTTTGGAGGTATTTACAGTGAGCCCCCACTCATCACAAAACATACTAAATTTGTCTAGTAGCTTCTGGAGACCCACGGGGGTTTTGGACAATAGGAGGGTGTCGTCCGCAAAGAGGAGGGTAAGTGTTTTCTCTCCCGCCAGGACTGGGGCGTCCGCCGGGTCCTCCCTCAAATGGTCTACCACCCCATTGATTAAGAGGGAGAACAATGTCGGAGCCATCACACATTCCTGGAGGACCCCCCTCTGTACAGGCACCCTCCCTGTTAGTTGTCCTTGGGCCCCTCACCTAATTCTGGCGTAGTTTCCCTGATGGAGCCTTACAATAAACTCCAAAACATAACTCGGGAACCCCATGTCTAGCAGTACCTTCCAAAGTTTGTCTCGAGGGACCAAATCAAATGCGTTTTTTAAGTCTATGAAAGCCAGATATAGGCTACCCTTTGCAAAAGACACAGATTTCCAATAAATAGCACAAAACCTGAAGACCTGGTCCATAGTTCCCACATTTTGCCTAAAACCTGCCTGAAAATGGGTAAGTATGCTGCCTTCCTCTATCCAGGACCCCATTCTGGTGACAATGACCCTGCCAACTACTTTCTGGATTGTATCAATTAGACTTATTGGTCTGTAGTCTGCAGGGTCCTCCCGGTCGCCTTTCTTGTATATGGTTACAACCTCAGCACCCATCCATGACTCAGGGACAGGATATCCCTGGAGGATCAAATTCATTAGGAGGGCGATGAAGTCTGACCATAATGTTGGTGCATACATTAATAGGTTGGCAGGTAGCCCATCTGGGCCTGCTGCCTTACCAGGAGATATATTTGTAATGGCGTGATATACTTCTCTGGCGAGAAAGGGTTCCACGTGGCAATGATTTACTAATACAAGTGCGGTTGGTGGTGCTGAAGCTTGCCCCATAGTTGCTATGTCGCAATACAATTTTGAGAAATGGGTATACCACTGGTCCTCGGTTATGTGATTCAATATGGGCTCTGCACCCCTTCTCTCAAGTTTATTAATCAGATTCCAGAACATGGTTGCATCTTTCAAGCCGGCCGCTTCTTTAAGTTGCTGCCAATGTTCTTCCTCCCACTCTTTTTTTGCCAATTTAATGCTATTATGATAATCCTTTCGGGCTACCCTCACTGCTATTGCATCCTTACTCCTAACAGAAGATGATATGGCCTTTCTCTTTGCCCTACAGATGGCCGTATACCAAGGGAATCCTTTCTTATGGGATTTGTTCATCGTGGACCCTCTAGTCTCCCCCATAATAAAGAAAGCACCAATCTTCTCTATTAAATTTTTATAAGAATCAACTAGTTTAAAACTTAGAGCATTCGCTTGTGTCGCCGTTGAGGCCGCCAAATCTCAAATTTCTGTTTGTACAAGCTCCTTGATACTGGTCAGTTTATCCTCTTGGCACATGACTCTGTTCCATTTTAACTTGCGATTGCAATGCGATGGGATTACTTCTTTAGCAATAATTAGTTGGCCCCTCGTTGCTCCCACCTCACTCCCCCCTTTGATTTTCATGCAGAGTGGGTTATGATCGCTATCGTGCGATTGTATAACCTCCATGTCCACTAAACTCCCCCATGATCTAGTATCCAGTAAGATATAGTCAATGCGCGACGGACAACTGGGTCTATTGGACGCCATTGCCCCATTTACATCAGAAGGGGTCCTCCCATTTAGCGCGCGTAAATTATGCTCTAGTGTTAGAGCGTTTAATTGAATCGCTCTTGGTGACCATTTCTTGATGGGTACCAGATTTAGGGAGGGGATGGACTGCCTTATATCCTCTGCACTAGATCCCACCAAATCTTCTTCAGCTAGGGGTTCATATGTGCAATTCAGGTCTCTACCTACAATAATATTTGCCAGAGGGGGGACACCTGCTAATGCTACATCAAGTGCTGCTATCGTGGGCGAGGATTGGCCACCCGGGGTGCCTCTAGCATATACACTAAATAATTCTATAGTTACAGCGTGGGGACCTTTAAGAGAAATGTATAATATATCCTCTGTTGGTAGCTTATGCACCGTAACCGCCCAGTTTAAGACCACACTAATCCATATATGGAGCCCCCAGAAGGGCGGCCTCTTCCTTCCGTGGTTGCCGGGATAAAATAGGTTGCATAGCCATTTTTGTGGAGTGGGATCATGCTCCATGTTTCTTGGAACAAGCAAATCTCAAACTGCTCGATGAATTTATTCCATTACGGGCTATCCAGTTTTTTTTGGAGGCCCGCTATGTTCCAAGAGACGAGACTAATTATATTTGGGTTCTCATCTATACCTTTACCAGAAGCTTGGGGAACAGAACTTTGCTGATTTAATTCTAAGCCTCTATTCTTCCCCGTCAACCCAAGTGATCCTTTAATGGGTTGCATCTTCTTCCCTGTCTCAATATCGCTTATAATGATCTTAGACTGATACTCAGTCGTTTGAGATGAATGTATATATATTACATTGTTTAATTGTGTGCCTTTCCCTAGTCAATCTATGCCATTGAGGACTGAGTCGTCACGGGTGCTAGCTTTTGTTCATAGTGGAGATTGTCTAATTTGTATATTTGAATACGCCGGGGAAGATGTTCTGTACTCTAGGGTCACTAAATTTTCTGCCATTTTCATGTTGCCTAATTGTATTTCGATGCAGTCTGTAGCAGAGCTAAACAGGGACAGTCTTGTGACTTTAATCAAATCTTCCCTGATGACTGATCTGCATCCTCTCACATGACGCAGCCAGTGAATAGCTTTGTTGCAGATGGAGTCGCTGCTCTCATATACGTTAGTATTAAGCTTGGGTACCCCTGTCATATAGATGGTGGTGTTCGAGGGTTTATAAGATGTCATACTCTGGGTGTAAGGTCTATTGTCCCCCCAAGTTACCAAATTGTTTGCCACTATTGGGTCTCTTAGGTATTTTTTGCTCCCCAGAAAATCCTTTGCTCAACGTATTAAGCCCTGCTGCTTAGCTGCCTCTGCATAGGAGTTAGAATTACTAAAACGCCCCGGTACCGCGATATATTTTTAAGAGACGGCCCTCTTACTATAGTAAGGCCAGTTAGTGGAACTACTTGCTTGGTTACGGGTTTTGACCATTTGGGCATCGCTACTGCCTGTTGGGCCCTTTGGGCGCCCAGCAATCCAGTAGTTTTCGGGACAGTTGGTGGTACTGCTTCTAATTTAGAGGCTTTTGCCATTACAGCTGTAACTACTGGTTGCGGAACACTTGCGCCATGCTTTCCCTGCTGCTTAATTAGATCTATCAGCATTTTTTTTATTTGTTCTAATTCTGCTCCTAGAGATCCCGTTTTCTTTAAGATGTTCTCTTTAAAGTTCTGGCAACTAGAACATTCTACAGTGCTGACTGGGGTTAAATCCCTAGGTCCAGAGCTTTGTAGCGATACCTCGCACAACTCTCTAGATTCCCCTTCCAGCACTGCGTATCTATTGGAGCAATCAATCCCCTCAACTCCTAAGTTCTTATCCCCGTCCGGGTCAGTAATCTCTAATATTCCAGACGGTACCTCCCCTTTACTAGTCAAGACTCATCCCTGAGATGATTGGGTAGTAACCTTGGGTATGATCGGGGTTGATGGAGGAGGATGAATTTCAACAACAGGGCTAGTAGGCTGCAATTTCTTTAAGAATATGGCTGGAGTTACTTTATTCTTATTGTGGGTTGTGCCCTTGGTTGCAGAGTCTAGTCTGCTTAGCTTGTCTATACTCGGGGACCCCTTCAGATTCTCCTCGCATTCTTCTACAATTGTTTCGATGCTTGAGAGGACACAATTCGAAGCAGCATGTAAGAGTTTTGACTTTTTTGCCTTTTTCCCTTTTTTCTGGTTTGCAGTATCAGTGCCCCCTTCAGTAGCCTTTCTTTTGCCCATTCTTGTAATACACCCTTAATTACAATGTAGCCCTCTGCTTTCTGAAGCTACGGTGGACAGCAACAAAGTCCCGGGACCCAACCAACGATCCCACAGTACCTTGGTAGCTTTCGGTCTCTACTACAGGAAGTCCGGTATTCCAAATGAACGGGGGTGGCCCAGCCCTGCCCTTGTCTGTCCCGGACTGTCACAGACTGTCCCGCCCTTGTCCCGGGCTTCTCCCGGGTGCGTTCCTGCGCGCGTTCCGCGCAGCGGTTACTTGATGCTGTTTAGTATATGGTCAGCCGGGATAATGGGCGGGCCTCAGGCACAGGTGGAAACCGCACGGACTCCTGGGAAATGGAGTCCTGTGCTAGCGTGCCTCTATTGCCCCCTCGGCAACCTCCGACCAGGCAAAGAAAGCGGCTCTCCCCGCCGCGGACTCCTGGTGCAGTGTCACTCCCTGGTGCTCATTACAGTAGTCCGATGTTCGAACGAAGCGGGACCCGCGCCAGCGGGTTCCACAAGCAGTTTTAAGGACAGGTGGAAGGTGGGCGGGCCTCAGGCACAGGTGGAAACAGCACGTACTCCTGGGAAATGGAGTCCCGTGCTAGCGTGCCTCTATTGCCCCCTCGGCAACCTCTGACCAGGCAAAGGAAGCGGCTCTACCCTCCGCGGACTCCTGGTGCAGTGTCACTCCCTGGTGCTCATTACAGTAGTCCGATGTTCGAGCGAAGCGGGAGCTGCACCAGCGGGTTCCGCGAGCAGTTTTAAGGACAGGTGGAAGGTGGGCGTGCCTTAGGCACAGGTGGAAACAGCACGGACTCCTGGGAAATGGAGTCCCGTGCTATCGTGCCTCTATTGCCTCCTCGGCAACCTCCGACCAGGCAAAGGAAGCGGCTCTCCCCGCCGCAGACTCCTGGTGCAGTGTCACTCCCTGGTGCTCATTACAGTGGACCGATGTTCGAGCGAAGCGAGACCCGCGCCAGCGGGTTCCGCGAGCATTTTTAAGGACAGGTGGAAGGTGGACGGGCCTCAGGCACAGGTGGAAACAGCACGGACTCCTGGGAAATGGAGTCCTGTGCTAGCGTACCTCTATTGCCCCCTCGGCAACCTCCGACCAGGCAAAGGAAGCGGCTCTCCCCGCCGCGGACTCCTGGTGCAGTGTCACTCCCTGGTGCTCATTACAGTAGTCCGATGTTCGAGCAAAAATAGATTGTGTTAATGTGAGTGAGAAGGTATGATTGAGTGAGAGAAAGAGTGAATGGATGAGTGAGATTAAGGGGGTCAGAGCGTGTGAGAATAGATCAGAATATGTGAGAAAGGGAGTGAGGATCAGTGAATGTAACTAAGAAAGTATGAAAGAGAAAGAGTAAGAACGAGAGTGAATGAGTGTTAATGAGCAAGTGCGAGTAAGGAGTGCAATTGAGTGAGTGAATGAGAATGAGTGTGAGTGAATGTAAGCGATTGTGATTGAGATTGTAGGTTTGTGCTAGTGAGTCTGCCAATTGCCCTGGCACACTGAAGGTAATTTTTAGCTTGTATAGGCACCCATAGCAAAATATTGGTGCTTGCGTACTAGAAGCAATTCATAACACAACAGGCATCTGTGACAAACCACTAGCACTGGAGTGCTGGGGGAAGTTAAGGCATCAGGGACACCCATTGTAACATGCTGGTACTGGCATTCTAGCAGTAATTCTTTACCTCTCGGGCTCTCATGGCAAAATGCTGGTGTTGGCACACATGAGAAACCAAAGGTGATGATGGACGGAGCGTTGACAATACAAACACTCACCCCCAGTCAACTGATCTGGGTTTAATCCATCACCGTTCTTTAGCTCACTCCGCCACCCCAGTTCAGACATGGCTATATGCAAATCAGTCTGACCCTGTGCCTCATGGGAACAGTCCAGCCCGAACTGCCAAGCCATGTCTTCCCTGGACCGGAATCAAGCTTCCCAGGACCGGTTTCTGGCATTACAGCCGTCTTCAGCCGGGCTTGCTTGACTCCAGTGGCAAAGTGAGCAAGGGACTCACGTCTGAGCATACCCTGCCAACTTAGGGCGAACATGAGAACATTCTTGGGGGCACCCATGGCATTAGAAAAACTTTTCCCAAAAGTGAATACAACCCTTACATATGAGGTGGGGGGATCCAGGACACAATAATGGCTCTGACATGCTAAAGGTAATTGTTTTAATAAAGCTCACCCATGTTACATGGACAACAGAGATGGCAGTATTCTGGCACTTGCATATTGTATGTCTTTGTTGGCATGAGTCTGCCATAATATATGGGGGATCCAGCTCAAAATACGAACCTTGGCAAAATGGAGGTAAATATTGACATACTGTGGTACCCATAGCACATTTGGAAAAATCAGATTTCATTGGTTTGGTACACCATGAAATGTAATTTAAATACAAATGTGCTTTAAAACGCACGGTTTGACCCCATTTTTTCCCAATACATTTTCGGAGGAAAATCCACCTAACCCCTCATATTAGAAGTGTGGCTCACTGGTTTAGCGTGCTCGCTACTATATGGCACAAGTATGATGCTCCACCTCTTTCAAAAATCTTCTCTGCACCATAATATAGATGGTATCTAAAATAGACATTTGCGTTGTTATATTAATCATGCGGATAGGGAATTTAGGCAATGTCAATTATTGTGATATCATCAGGGTTATTGTCATGTGACATCACTCCTAGAAGAGTCAGGGTCACAGGTTCATATGACATCACTTCCTGTGAAGTAATTACGGCCAAAGGGTATGTGAGGTTACTTCCATTACCCCAACCATTTTGGTGAACAGACGTCCATGGTTACTGGAACTTTTTGCGACCTCAATTGTAGCTAGTTTGGAGTGTGCTTGAGCTTGACTCTACATCTGAGTAGCATAAGTCACGTGCACATGCAGTCACATGCAGTCACATGCAGTCACATGCACCCAATGTCAGAGAGAGCAACAGGCTTGTTTCTAGAGTTTCTGATGAGTGAGGGGATGGATGGTGTTGTGTGTGTGTGTGTGTGTGTTTGTGTATGTGTGGTGTCATCTCCCTCTCACAGTCCTCTCGCTCTGCACAGAAGAAGTTTGTCCATTTCTGCCAGTCTGTGAGAACCTTGTTTTTCTCTTATTTACCATACCCTTGCTGTCCCAGCCCAAAAGCCCAATGTCAGAAAGTTGTAGCTCGTCTCATGGACCACTAGTGAATAATAATTTCTTCAGGAACAGGTCTGATTAGACTAGACTACGCCTTTACCCTTATGTTTCTTCACCAGCACTTGCACCCCCCCCCCAATAAGGGCATAATTATTAGCATTGTAATGTAGCAGTGATCACCACAGCTCATAAGGCATGACTGCAAATAACAACTTTGCTAATGTAGGATACCTCTAAATGGATAATACAGAACAGCCACAGATGCAATGCCCTTGGCCTCAAGGTAATAATATTAGTAATAAGTCTCCCCAGCGCCACGAGTTACGACTCAAATATGAGCTTTGAGAATATTTTGGAAACTGATCCATGGTCCTTACATTAGTTTATAAATTATGAAAATACACACACTTTTTATGTATCATCTACTCTAGATAACATACAGAGGGCATGGCATCCAGCCATACTGGGTGCCCACAAGATTCTGCAACAAAGAACATACAAGTTACTGACTACAGCTTTGACCACATGATGCCCAGTGACCTTTTGATGTTGCTGATATTGCCCTGGATATTCTACTGAAGAAAAGTCATAGTCTTGAAGTGAGTTGTGACCGAGACCCATCACTGACCACAGTAATTCTCAAAAGTACATGCATTGTACCAAAGGAAGCTCTGCTCATCTTTTACAATATGCACAGGTTCAAAGCTATCCCCAGAGAATATAATGCATGCAGTGTATGTGCAGCAAGGTACCAGATAGGTGTTTCACTACTGAACCAAATATTTTACAATACCCACACAATGTTAAGTATTAAGATAAATGTTTAATATGGAAAATGGTTGTAAGCGAAATAGCCTTTACCACTATGGCTGGCCCAAGCACTGCAGTTACAACACGGCTGTTACAACGAATGTGTCTTTCCCACCCATTCCTTTACCACGCATGTTGTTACAACAACATGCCTTAGGGAAAGTGGCATTGGACTTTTAAAGTCCAACACTTTTCCTACTATTACACAGATTGGAGTGGGAATAGTAAATTATACCGCTTCAAAGTCCTGCGCTCTCACTCAGGCATGTTGTTGCAATGATGTGTGGTAAAGAAATACTTTGTTCTGACATACGATTAGTTGTAAGAGATATTGGTGAAAACCCAACCTGACTAAACCTGGTCTGGCATACCCTTTTAATCTGAAGTTTTTCAATCAATTGTTCAACTTGATTCCCCGTTCACTAGGATGACTGACCGAAGCTCGTTAAGGTGCTTTTTGTAGAAAAAGTCTTGTTTCATGTTTCTTTTTCAGCATTATTCAGCTTGTCTTTAGTTTTGTTATGCTGTTGGCCCCAGTCGACACTCCGTCTCTGAACCTATTTTCTTTTTTTGAATGAATTTGTTACTCAAGCTTTACACCATGTGTTATCACCTAAAGGTCTCTTTGGGTGGCTTCCGCCTCCAAGTCTCCCCTCCCTTTCTCCTTGTGTTTTTAGACACTTAATGTGGCTCCTTCTATACTTCATAATAGATCTTTCTTTCCAAGGTTATAAAAAAAATTGGACACTCGCCTAGGTGATCCATAAGATAATTGGAGTTAAAATACCCTCTGTCCAAGCAAAACAGCAAAGACTAATCCTGCCATCAAACAGGCAGTGGAAGAGAATAAGGACCCACATATACTTTTTTTTATTTTTTTATTTCTTGATTCCATTTTGTGCATAAAAATATCATATTTACAAACATCAAAATACCGAAACTATGACTTACACACTACCACATTCATTGTTCCAGTGTACATCATATTTTGTCCGCACATTTAAAAAAAAATAATATCTTCACAACTTTTGAGGGTTCTAACCATCACGACAGCAATTAGATCATTTAATCATTTGAGTGCATTGCAAGATAGTCCACGAAGTACTTCCACTAGTCTTTTGGTCTTGATTTTGCTGGTTGTTCTTCCTCATAAGTGTGTAATGTGTCACAGCAATAGGATAGGTCTTGCAGCCACTGATCAGTGTTTGGCATCGCCTTGCTGTCCCAACATATAGAGACCCTTCTCTTTGCAAGCAACAATGCTATCATACAATATTTACGTTTCAATGCACGTACATCCTTAAGTAGCCCTAGCAAACAGATGCGAAAATCACAACCTATCAAACTCCCCACCATTTCTGTTAGGATGCTAGTGACCTTCTCCCAATACTCCCCAATTTTTGGACAGTTCCATGCCAAATGTGCAAAATCTACTACTTCAAATCCACACCGTTTACAGCTTGCTTCAGGCCGGAGCCCGCATTTATACAGCTTTGCTGGTGTATGATATGCTTGATGCAGGTACTTAAAATGTAGAATCCTTAGGTTTCCATTTGGCACGAGCATCTGCGTCAGCGCACATGCGGTCGTCCATTCCACCTCTGTGAGAGGGGTATCTAGCATTGTATTTCTCCTGCTCATGGCCTTATGTGTGTCATATGCTATTTCATTCTGTGCCGTATTGTACAGCCGTGACACTAAGTGTGTAGTGTTCGATGATGCTATAACGAGCTGCAGTGTATCTAATTGACTCGGTTCCGTAGGAAAATCAGGGTACAATTGTCGGATAGCTTCTTGCAGTCTATGGTAGGCAAACGTAAATAGCAAAGTCTGGTTCTTGATGTACGATAAGTCTTGGGCCTTTCTAAATACCCCATTATGATAGAGGTCCCCAAACGTGTCTATTCCCACCTGTCTGAGCAAGTTCATTTCCACCTTCTCACACGTGACAGTTATGTCGGGGTGATGGTGTAACTTTAAAGCTGGTGCGTAAAGAGGCAATTTATTTGCCATTTTACCAAGTTTATTCCATGCTTTGGTTGTCGTGTCTATTTTGTTTATATCTTTAGCATGCAGCGGTGGTCTGTTATGCGTGATAATTGCCGTTAGGGGTATGGGTAGGGCATCTCCTTCTTCCACAGCAGTGTGAGTCAAGTATGGAATGGTATGATACCAATATGCGGCATATTGCGTCTGGGCACACAGATAGTACAATAGTAGATCAGGTACACAGAAGCCCCCTCTGGCATATGGCAAGGTTAACGTACGTAGTTCCACTCATGCCTGCTTGCCCGCCCAAATAAGTTTGATTACCAAGGATTGTAGCCTTTTAAAAATCTCATTAGGGGGGGGGGGGGGGAGTGGAACGTTATTAAATATGTAAAGTAGTTTGAGCAGCACAGCCATTTTTACAATTGCCACCCTATCTGCCAGCGACAAAGGTAACTGCACCCAGCAGTTAATTTTTCCCTCCAATGCATCTATTGCTCGTCCATAATTGGTCCTTATGACAACCTCAGGATCTCTATGATACCAAATCCCCAAGTTTTTTTGTTTTTTTTTAAGTTCAACAGCAATCTTTATTATCGAAAAGGTACACACATGAACACAGCCAGTTGCCTACAACCCAGGGGCCGGCCGCAATCGGGAGATATATAGAATTGTACACTACACAGCCTTTCAGCCGACAACCCGGGGGTCCGGCGGCAAATAGTGTTCTAGTTATATGACTGCATGTCTTGGAAGATAGTTACAAATATGTACAACGTGTGAGAGAAATTCATCTTTAGCTTAGATGTAAATTTACTTAACAGTTAACCTAAGAAACCCAGGACAATACTGCACTCTGTCGCCATCTGTATTCTACATCACACTGATTGCGTAGTTGGTAGGTCTGATTTATCCTATTGTGCTCAGAGTTGGCCATTCCCACGTTGACAGCCTTCACCATGTTCGTCAACTCCCCTTTATATAGCAGTTTCATTCACCTCAATGCTAAGTAAATAGTTTGTTAGGTAGTACCAAAAGTCTTTGGGACGTGATCTACTGGGTAATTCTTCTTCATACGTGAGCAACTTGTCCTTGCAGTGCGCCATATCATTGAGCCAGGACTTGACAGTTGGCACGATGGTTCCCTCCCAACACTTGGAGATTTGTCTTTTAGCTAACAACAGAGCTATGGCACAGAATTTCCGCTTCCCTGCTTTCACATTTGGCAGTAGGCCCAGTAGGCATATTTTAGTGGTACATCCAATATCAACACCCACCATCTTACCCAGCATAGTTGTGACTGCCTCCCAGTATGTATGTATCCTTGGGCAATACCAAGCTAGATGCACAAAATCTGTCTCCCCATATCCGCACCGTTTACACCTGGCATCTTCACGTAACCCCCATTTATGCAGTTTTATTGGCGTGTGGTATGTTTGATGCAGATACTTAAGATGTGTGATACGGAGGTTTCCGTTCGGGGTGAGCAGTTTCAGGAGAATGCAGGCAGTGGACCATTCACTGTCTGTTAGTGGCTCTGATAAAGAGGCATTCCATCTCTGCATTGCTTTATCTGACGTATATGGTATTTCACTCTGTGCCATTGTATACATCCTGGACACCAGATGTGAAGTGTTTGATGACTCGATAATCATTTGTAGTGTTTGCAGGGTCAGTGGTTCCTCTGGGTAGGTTGTGTATAATGCTCGGATTGCCCTCTGCAGTCTATAATACGTAAATTTGAAAAGTAGTGTAGGATTGCTGATATATGTTAGGTCCTCCACCCCACAAAAGGTGCCATCGTAATACAGATCACCAAACGTGTCTACTCCTACTTGTTTCAGTATGGTTATGCCCACCCGTTCGTTAGTTACTGATAAAGCAGGGTGATGTAGGGGTAGTGCTGGGGCATATATTGGTAATTTTTGAGCTAATTTTCCTAGTGCCTTCCATGCTCGGACAGTGGTGTCGACCGTGTTGATGTCCATTGCGTGAAGTGGTGGTCTTTCATGTGTTACTATCACATTGAGCTGTATCGGCTGGGCATCACCCTCTTCAACAGCTATGTGTGTAAGGTAAGGGGTGGGGTGATACCAATATGCTGCATATCGAGCTTGTGCACACAAGTAATAGAGTTTAAAATCTGGCACACAAAAGCCGCCCCTTTCATAGGGCAGTGTGAGTGTTCGTAGTTCAATACGTGCCTGTTTGCCCGCCCATATCAGTTTCAGTATCAATGTTGTTATATTCTTGAAGATAGCACTGGGAGGTGTGATGGGTATGTTATTAAATAAATAGAGGAATTTGGGCAGGATATTCATCTTGACTATGGCTATCCTATCCGCCAGGGATAGCGGTAATTGTATCCACCGAGTTACTTTTCCATCAAGTTCTGCTAGTACCCTGCCATAATTGGTCCTTATCACTTCCTCCGGATCCCGACTATACCAGATTCCCAAGTATCTCGTAGGGCGGTTTGCCAGTCTAAGGGAAATTCAGGATCGAAGGGGACGGTGGAGTCAGTAAGTGGTATGATTATGGATTTCTCCCAGTTGATTTGCAACCCTGAGTGGTGACCAAATCTGACATATTCCCGCAATAACGGGCTGAGATTTTGTTCAGGATCTCGCACATACAGGAGCATATCGTCAGCATATAACGAAATATGTAAAGGTCTACCAGGGAAGTGTAGGGCCGAGTGGTTATGCGTCTGTCTGATAATACAGGCAAGGGGTTCCAACACCAGTGCAAAGATCAGCGGCGACAACGGGCACCCCTGTCTTGTTCCCCTGGCTATAGGGAAGGGCTCAGAAACGTATCCGTTCACTCTCACTCTTGCCTGTGGGCTTGTGTACAGCAATATCACCCAGGAAATAAACCGTGGCGGGAACCCCATTCTCTGCAAGATCGCTAGAATATAGGACCATTCAATGGAGTCAAACGCTTTGGCCGCGTCAAGCATCACCGCCACCGCCTTGGTCTGTGGAGTCAGGTAGTGAGATAGGGCGAATAGTGTTCTAGTGTTATGGGAAGGGTCTCTCGTGGGGATGAATCCGGCTTGGTCCGGCAGGACCAGATTTGTCATCAGGGGTTGCAGGCGGTCAGCCAGCAATTTAGCCAGGATCTTTGAGTCGACATTTAAAAGTGATAGTGGACGATATGAATCACATTCGTCAGGTGCTTTACCCGGTTTTAGAAGGGTGATAATTACAGCCTCCCGCAGTGATGGGGGCAGTGTCGTCTGGTCAAAGGCGGCACCGTACATCGTGACCAGATGGGGGGCAAGTAGGTTCACAAACTTCTTGTAGAAGTCGCAGGTGAAGCCGTCAGGCCCAGGTGCCTTGCCATTGGGGAGCACATGTATTATTGCGGTTACCTCTTCCACAGTAATGGGTTGCGCTAGATATTCTCTTTGACTATCTGAGAGGCATGCAATTGTTATATCCTGTAGATATCGTAGCGTTTCCTGGGCCGGTGCTGGTTGTTGTGAGGTGTATAGGTCAGAATAAGTATGAACAAAGCTACGAAGTATATCTGCAGTTTGTGTGTGCACTTGACCGTGTTTATCTCGAATCTTAGTAATCGTCTGTATCCCTCTCTCCCCACAAATTTTCTTCGCTAGGACTCTGCCTGGTCGCCCTCCTTCTCCGAATTGTCTAGCCTGAGGACGTTTGGTTATGTATTTCAGTTCATCGTCTGCAAACTGTTGGTGTTCAGTAAGTGTTAGCTTAATCTCTCCTAATAGTTCCGTTCTACCTGTGCGTGCATGTTCCTGCTCTAGTGTCGCCAATTTGTGTTCAAGTCTGGTGATCTGCGTTCTAATATCTTTTAGTATCCCAGCAGAAGTGCTGATACACACCCCTCGAAGTGTCGCCTTGAACGCTTCCCATAGGACACAGGGGTCATCAACTGTACCTACGTTTAATAGGAAGTAGTCTTCAATGGCAGTTGTTATTGCGGTGACATATGTTGGGTCTAACAACGCACTTGCGTTAAAGCGCCAGCTGAAGGGGGGAGGTGTATGGTGAGGGATCTGCAACGAGAGCACAACGGGGTTGTGGTCTGACAAAGTGCGGGGAAGTGTCGCTAACTTCGTTGCCCATAGTACCGCTGTGTCTGTTCCCAGCCAATAATCGATTCTGGACCAACTCCTATGTGCCATGTTAACGTGTGTTTCACCTGTGCTATTTGGATTGTGCACCCTCCAGAGGTCGTTGAGTGCTCTGTCTTCCATGATGTCCCACAATTTCTCCCTGGACTTCTTGTGAGGTTCTGTGGAATTCGGTGAGCGATCCACAGCATTTCGCAAAGTTACATTAAAGTCACCCCCCCAGATTAGGGTAGTATCACTGAACTTTAATAAATGATCCCATAGTTCCTGGAAGAATTCGGGGGAATCGGTGTTCGGGCCGTACACATTTACTATCGTGATCAGTTGCCCCCTCAACTTCCCTGATACAATCACATATCTACCTTTCCTGTCTTCAATCGTGCGTTCGATCCTGAAATCAGTGCCCTTCTTGACCAAAATCATTACCCCTCTAGAGTACGAGGAGTATGCCGCCGAAGCGCATGTCTCCGCCCAGCGTGTTCCAACAGTTCTGCGCAAGGTGGGATCTAATTGAGTTTCTTGCAGTAGTGCTATGTGAATATTATGTCTGTCTAGACACGTAAAAATCTGTCGCACTTTCTTAGGATTCGTGAGACCCCTTATATTCCATGTTAAAAGATTTAAATTCCCACTATTCACAATATCTGTCTGACTATCTTCTCAAAAAGAACAGCATACTCTGAACTACCCCCTCCTAGCACAGTACAGCATTTCAATTGAACGGATAAGTTCGACCTAAGTTTACACTTCCATACGTGGCTTCCAGCAGTGCTTCTCAATCGTCCTGGTTGGTTAGAAATGAATAAACCCCAACTGGCCCATGTCCCTCCCACTCCAGCAACCCAAATCTGCCGAAGCCATTGTACCCGTAACACAACAAATATCAACATAACTGGTCGGGGACCGCCCTAGTAGAGGTCCGCCGAGGACCCATTACCCCATCCTAACTAAAGGATGTGGGCAGATCAAGAATATGTAAACAGATCGCAGCTGGCCAGCAACTAATGCCTACATATAGGATCATATCATCAACTCAAGGTGTCCAGAATCGTTATACATAACTTTAAATGAGACATTGAAAATTGCAATGGTATTAGTAGAAATGCCAGTCAGTAGTCTGTGATTAACCCACATATCTCTACATTACAGAACTTCCCATTATTGCGGAGCTGTCAGGTATCAACTCAAACGGACACATAACCCCAAACTGCAGCTCGTCAATCAGATATCGCTGTGCCAGAATGTCCCCTGCACACTGCAGCAGATCATGCCACCCGGTCATGGTCCCAGAGTTCGGACGAGGGATATCAGTCTTTGACAGAAACAAAAAAGTTTTTGTGCCATCAGACAGTCAATGTTTGGCAATCGTATATCTCATGATCTTACCGTTAGTCTGAATCAGTCTGTCGATCGTTTCCCTTTGGTTGCCGTCGTCTTGATGAAGTCCATCGCAGTCTTGGGTGTCGACAGGAAAAGTGGCTTGCCTTCCCACGTAACTTTCAGCCTCGCGGGGTATAGCATGGCATAGGGGATCTGCAGGTCTCGAAGTTTAGCTTTAACGTCATTGAATTCTTTACGTGCTTGTTGTACTGCAAACGTGAAGTCTGGGTAGAATTCCAATTTGTTGCCTTGATGTTGAATTTCACCTTTTTCCCGCGCCATCCTCAATATAGCATCTCTATCCCTGTAATTGAGAACTCGTGCTATTATAGGTCTGGGTTTGCGCTCCAGGCTTGGGCTGCGGTACGAGGGATCTGTGTGCACGTTCGATAATGAAGATGGATGACAGGTTGTCGGCACCGAACAGGTCTTTGCATAGTTGCTCCACATACGGTTCCATACGGCCGGTGTTGGTTGATTCCGGCAGGCCCGCTATTCGTATGTTGTTGCGTCTTGACCTGGCCTCCAACTCCTCCGACTTGGACTTTATTACTTCTAGGATCTTCTCCATGCCTGCGCATTTAGTCGTCGTTGTGCGCGATTCGTCCTCTACCGTTGAGATTCTGGTCTCCGCTGTATCCAGTCTCTCGCCTTGCCTATCAAGTTTCGCCACCATGCTATCGACCCTGCCCGTTAAGTGGTCCAGTTTGCCGTTAATGTCCTGCAGGTTCGTTTGTATGGACTTCAGGATAGTTTCCATAACGCTTCCTTCCTGAGGGTCTGTGTCTTGCTCCTCTTCCGTGGCTCCATTTTGGCCCCGCGGCGTCTTCCGCGCTTCAAAGGTGATTTTTGGCTGTTTATTATCCGGCTTTCCCATGATAAACTGCACAATGCCCTCTGCGGCACCACAGGAGTGTGTGACTGGTGGCCTCTTCCGTCAGGTAATCCGCGTAGGTCCGGCGGTAACGAGCAGTTTGAGTGTGGGCGTTGGTTAACTAGCGATGCATGCCAGTGGTAGCCGCGTCGCACCCTTGGTGGAGTGACGTTGTGCGCCTCAATGCTCTGTGAAAGGATCTGATCCGTTCTGGCGGCACCCACCTCAATTACCTCGCGTCAGCTTCAGTTATATGTAGATAGATAGGCCCAGCCGCCTGACATGCCAGTGAGATAATCTAGGATTACCCCAAACGCGACAACAGCAGCGGAAACCAACGGTGCAGATCGGATTTCGCGCCTTCTCTGCTGTATATGTTGATGTGACCGCAAGTGTCAATCAGATACCTAATATACCGTGAGACATCCGTGAGTCAACAATCCCTGTAGTTGAAATATTGCATGGCACTGGAAGCAGCGTCGATCCCCTTTGTCTACTACGCCACAGCTGCCCACTTAATTTTGCAATACTCAGCTTGGTGTGAATGTTCGTTTTTGGGCGCCGCCATCTTGCGCTCGTTATAAGTGTAGTGCGTCAAAAAGAAGCAGTGCAGCAATGGAGGATAATGGGACTTGTAGATTTTAACAAACGTGAGCAGAAATCTCCGGAGGCTTACCGGGCATATGGTGCTCCGAAGCGTTTTTCAGCAGGGGTGATCCGTTGTTTTCCCCGAGTAGCCGCCACTTTGACAGCGCGAGTTGGCTTTAGCAAATGACATTACCCCGGTGGAAGGTCCGTACAGCCGCCGCAATTATGGCCGTCCGGCGATCCGAACTCCGCAACCATCAAGGCGCTGAACCGCTGGCGGTCCCCGGTCACCGTACGTACGGGGCGTCCCGCGTCCTTCACAGGGTGACACGGGCACCGTCCGCCATTATAACTTGCGCGGCTGAAGGGGTCATCGGGCTCTTTCAGGGGAAGCTGCCGTGCAGTCGTCTTCTGTCAGCATACCGATTGTGCCCCGCAGTCTCCCATGTGCGGCGGTATGGTCCGGTTCATGCTACGATCCGTTTCTTCATGTTTAGTTGGCGATTTTTTCGATCCGCCCGGCGGAGCTGCAATCTAGGCAGCCATTCCGCTTTGCGCCCCCTAGCGCCCTCCAATCCCCAAGTATTTAATTGGGTCATCCGGCCACTCCAAGGCGAACTCTGTGCTATGGGGCATCGTGGAATCAATTAGTGGTATTATGGAGGACTTCGACCAATTAATTGGTAGCCCTGAGAACCTTCAAAATTTTATATATTCCCGCAGTAATGGTGGCAGGTTTTGTTCCGGGTCACGTACATAAAGGAGCATGTCGTCTGCGTACAGGGAAATATGTAGCGGTCTGCTCGGGAACTGTAGTGCCGATGTGCGATGACCTTGCAAGCCAGTGGCTCAAGGGCGAGCGCAAATAATAATGGGGATAGTGGGCACCCATGCCTGGTTCCGCGCTCTATGCTTATCTGCGGAGACACATATCCGTTTACTCGGATTCTGGCTACAGGATGTTTATATAGCAATTTCACCCACTGTAAAAACATTGGCGGGAATCCCATTCTCTGAAGCACTGTTAGGAGGTACGACCATTCTAGTGAATCAAAAGCCTTGGCGGCATCTAACATGACCGCCACTGCTTTGGTATGAGGTACCAGGTAATGCGAGAGGGCGAACAGTGTGCGTGTGTTATGTGTAGTTGCCCCAGTGGGTATGAAACCCGCCTGATCCGGCAAGACCAGATTCGTCATCAACGGTTGTAGCCTTGTAGCCAGTAGCTTTACCAGTATTTTTGAGTCAACATTAATTAATGACAAGGGTCTATACGAGTCGCATATTTCAGGGTCTTTCGCTGGCTTAACAATGCTATGATGAGTGCTTCTCGCAGTGTGGGAGGTAATACAGTTTTCTCAAATGCGTCTCCATACACTTCAACTAGGTGTGGTGCGAGGAGGTCCACATATGTTTTATAGAATTCACATGTAAACCCATCTGGGCCTGGGGCTTTGCCATTAGGTAGACTTTTAATGATTTCAGTTACTTCCTCCACCGTAATCGGTGAGGAAAGGTATGCCCTCTGATGGTCCGACAGCCATGCGATTTCCACATCCTCTTAAGTACTTGAGTACCTCGGCTGGCTCTGCCGTGGGTGGAGATTTGTATAATTCGCCATAAGTGTCGACAAACCCCTGAAGGATATCCGCAGTATTCTCATAGATAGCCCCATCCCCATTTCGCACCCTTAGTACCGTTGGAGGGCCGCGGCCTTCACAAATTTTAGTCGCTAGTACCCTTCCTGGACGTCCTCCCTCCCCAAAAGTTCTGGCGGTGGGACGTTTATGTACATATTTAAGTTCATCAGTAGCCAAAGCTTGATGGTCAGTCATTGCTGTCCTTATTTCCCCTAATAATGCCTTATTTTGTGTCTGGCCATATTGCGTCTCCAGCAACCGTAATTTAGCCTCGGCCTTTGCTTTTCCTTCCTAATGTCAAGCAATATCCCAACAGTTGTGCTCATGCAGACACCTCTCAGAGTGGCTTTGAACGTCTCCCATAAAAGGCTAGGATCAGATGTGGAGGGTGTATTCAACTGAAAATAATCCTGAATCGCTGTGGCTATTGTGTCAGCATAAACCGTGTCAGTTAATGCTTTGGCATTAAACCGCCAATGATATGGCGGTGGTTGAGAATGGGGTATCTGGAGCGTCATAAAAACAAGATTGTGGTCGGACAGTGTTTTGGGCATTTGCTTAGCCACCGTAGTCCACAATAGAGCGTTAGCTGAGCAAAGCCAGTAGTCTATGCGTGACCAACTTCCGTAAGCCGAGTTAATATGTGTAGCCTCTTTAACACCTATATTCCGCGCCCTCCAAATGTCATGTAAGTGCATTTCAGATATAATGTCTAACACTTTAGCTCTTGCCTTTTTATGCGGCTCTGCATTGGGTCCCGAGCCATCTAAATGGTCAGTGAGAGCAAGGTTAAAGTCTCCACTCCAGATCAGTGTATAATCCAGTTCACTATGTAAGTGTTGACAGATCTCGTGATAAAATTCAGGGGCATCTACGTTTGGGCCATATGTATTTATAAGCATTATCTTCCGTCCACGCAGAGTTCCTTTAAGGAGGAGGTATCTGCCTTGGCTGTCTTCCACCACCCTGTCAACGTGAAAGTTTGTGCCTTTTTTCACCAAAATTGTAACCCCTCTGGCGTAGGAGGAGTAAGTGGAGTTATGAATCGATTCCGACCATTTACTGCCTATAGTACCATGTTTGTGTGGAGGGATGTGAGTTTCTTGCAGTAGCGCAATGTCTATCTGCCCATTCCACGTACTAGTACATTACATATCCCACTTACTGTCATAGTTCATTGAATAATATCATACCGGTGATGAGTCCGTATATTTTGTTAACATCGCAGCAAAATGTAATGTAGGTCGTAATGTTACCAATTCAAATACCCGTGTTATGGCTTGGGATCATCTGCACTCCATTTCGGTGCTACATATTGTAATCCCCCTCCTAGGCATAGCGTAAATACTACTACCACAGTTATTCAGAACAGTAAAAGTGAGTAACTTTTGTCCCAGGTGTTCTGCAACCCCATCAGGAACTAGACACAATCCCTCATGCAACCATAACGCATGTATTACCCTTAATAGCCACACCAAGTGTTTGTCAATAATTCTTCAATGTTCTTATGGTGTTCATTGCTACCATGTACTTGGATAAATATACATCTGTGGGACACATTCCGTGGCTTCAGATATAATGTTCTCATTTCCTTTTATATCATGTCCTAGACCTCAGGCATCCTCCCACCCATGCCGGAAACACAAAAGCTCCACTGTTCACCGGCAAATTCTTACAGTCAGCTATAGACATCCGGCTCCCATGTAGTGGTCGTGCAGCACTAGACCTTACCAATCCGCCCTTCCCTTAGCAGGCGCATCAGTGTGTGCCCTGAGCCAGTATATTGCATAGAATGGTGTCCCTGTGCAATGTTTTATGTAATAGACAGGCTTACCGCTGATAAATCGTCCATCTTCTGATGGTGGTAGGCCTCCATGGTCTTTTAGATTCATGGTGTGCATAACAGTAAAAACATACTTGCAAGTACGAGGAATGCAGAAGGCCTGGAGTTGCATTTTCCCCTTTTTTTCCCCATTTTTGTCGCTCAGTCTGATTCATGGGCTTGATCTGCCTGTCGTCGTTCCTTCCGTTGACTAGCCATCTTCTTGACAAATTCCTGAGCCGCTTTCGGAGCGTCGGTTTACCATCCCACATGATCTTAAGTCTCGCTGGATACAGCATTGCATATTCTACTTGCATGTTTCTGAGTTTCGCCTTGACATTTGCAAATTCCTTTCGGGCCTGCTGTACCGCCATGGTGTAGTCGGGGTAGAACTCCAATTGGTTACCTTGGTCGTGGTCTGGATAATTGAGAACACGGGCCACTATGGGTCGCGGTGTTGCACCTGGTGGTGGACGTGGCACCAGCGACCTGTGGGCTCGCTCCACTATGAAAATCGATGACAGGTGGTCCTCGCCAAAGATCGCCTTGCAAAGCTCCTCCACGTAGGTCTCCATGCGGCCCGTATTGGTCGACTCTGGGACACCCGTAATTCGTACATTGTTTCGGCGTTACCGCGCTTCCAAATCTTATGCCTTGTTCTTGATTACTTCCAGCACTTTTTCCATCCTGCCACACTTAGCCGTGCTAGCGTGAGCCTCATCTTCTACAGCCGATAGACGGTTCTCAGCTTCATCCAAGCGCTCCCCTGTCGATCCAATTTCATTGCCATGTTGTCAACACGACAAGTGAGGTGATCTAACTTGCCGTAAATGTCTTGAAGACTGGTTTGGATGGCCTTCAGGATGGATTCCATGCCGTTGTCCGATGTACCATCCGTCTCCGTCTCTGGTCCGATTGATTTGTGGCTCCTCGTACTGATCGTCGTGGTTCGAAGGTCAACTTTGGCTGTTGTTTATCAAAACAGAACCGCGAGGGGAGCAGGGAGGCCGAATTAAGAGAAAAAGGTCAAATTGAATGAAAGATCAAAAGTCAAAACACAGCGCTGGTAGACTCAAAACCAATCCAGTCACGCTGCCTTGAGGGCCCCATATCCCGGTTTTCAGGACATCCGTGGACCTGTGACTGTGAATGATTTATACTTGATGCACAGAGACTACAGGATAATAGTGACATTTCAAAAACAATACGGTGGCCCCCCTCCAGTTTCCTCCTCGCCACAAAGCACCCGATATTGAAAGCAAGGAAATTGTGGCAGAAGTGTAAGCCCTGAGTCTTTATTCATTGAGGCTCCACCAAACAACCTCCAATACAAAAAAGGGGCTGTTCAACTAACACAAGAACCTTGTCCTGATGAAGGTGTTATCATAATAAATCGAAACGCTGCGTCGACAACTTTGAACCTTGTCATTTTAATGTTCTCTATATGTATTGGCACATTTTTAAAAATGTTTTTTAAATGAAGAATATTGCACTGTTGTTTTTAAACATAACTGATTGTAATAAATTGTTCAATTTCTTTATACCTTTTTTTTTAACTTATTGTGTGTATTTTATATGTAAAATTGCATATTCTTTTGGAATATATGGTCGTTATCAATTTTGGTTTCTTGAGTTACGAGGGGTGTACACAAGAGGTTCGTGCAAAGACTGTACACTGGGACTTTTGTATAGTTTTTTGTGTTTATTCTCCGTGTCCCTAATTGGACAACTAAGGAGACCTCCCTTCTTTTTGATACGTTTATCAGGCTTCCCCATCTCACATAAGGGGATATACCTCTGTAGTAGTACCGCAGTGAAGTGATGTCAATGTACAAGTGAGGACTGGCTTCTCAATATGTTGTCGTTAATGCTATAGGTTCCGCAGTGGTTTTCCCAGGCTCTCAAATTAAACTTTCCCACCATTTTCCATAGGTCAGGAAGATGTTATCATCATGTATGGCGGCAGTGTATCAGAGGGGCCACCATCAGGGGTGTGCGATTGTGGTACATTCACGCCCGTGGATATATGCAGGCCAATTGTAAAAACAACAGAACGTGCCCTCTTCCAAGGCCTCGTCCCAGTAGTGTCACATGGCAGGAGTTATTCCTGCAGGGGCTACCACATATTCCTGCACCTTCCCCATCACACGTCAGTTACCTTGAGTCTTCACAAATGTGCCCCTTTCCATATCGCGGCCTTGTGGTATTGCAGCAGATTTAGTCGTCAGCCGTGCAGCTTGTCAGCACGTCCTCCGTGCATTCACACGATTGCCGTGTGTGGGTGCCACCTTCGCCCTTCCAGTCAGCGCAGGCAAACTACTCGTTAATTGCCAGCACTTGGTGCTGCGCTGAAATCACGTTTTTAAACCTAGCGCTGTCTTCAGGGTGAGTGTTGTGATGGCGTAGGTGCAGGAAGACCAGGGACCTGGACAATCTTCAGATTTACAAGGGTGTTTTTACCGCAATTGCGGCGGCCGCCATTTTGTAATCGCTGTGTCCCCTCCAGTCTCAGTGTCTCTCAGTGTATGGAGCTTATGACCTGTTCCTATGTTGCCCTTATTTCAGCCGCATTTCCAGGCTGTGCAGTGTCACTATGGGGACAGTCTCAGGGCCGTCGTCAGAACCAGCGCGATCATTGCCCCCCTGCTCAGATCTACATATTTCACAGCCGCTGTGGGCCCCGCCATTTCAGTCACAGTACCGCATCATTTATCTCACGCAGGGACTATCTGCCGCCCGGTCCTGCTGACGATTTTAAGCAGTGCGTGTACCTTTGTTGGCAGCAGCTTTTCACATGCGCCCCGTGTCCTCCGCTGATACTGTCCGATGCGCTGACAGTGCCGACCTCACAGTCCCTTCAGTGCGGCGGGCGCCATCTTGTCGCTTTCTCGTCGCTGCACTACCGAAAGGACAAACCGAGCTTTCTCTGCAATGTGGCAGCGTAGCTGTCTTCAGACACTCCACAAATCTTCCCGGAGCCTTCCGGTCATCATTTCTTGCAGATTTCACTTGGAGGCTGTCCTGTGCACGGTGTTATCACGCTGGACAATGGTCCGTCCGGCAGAGCTGCCTGGTCAACCAGCCATCCCGCAGTGCGCCCTCTAGCGCCCCCCAGGACCCAAAGATACTTAAAAGGCTATTGCCAGAGAAGCAAAACCCCCACAAAGATTGGTGTAGTAAGGAATAGTCAGTCTTTGCTGGGTGCAAACTGCATACCACTGCAAATGGACGCATAGGAGCTCGTTATAATGTCGAGCAGAAAGCCTCCGCCTGACACCGAGTCTGAATCAGAACTGACCGATTTGTGGTTGGCAGTTCCAACCACCGGATTACGGTGCAACCGAACACTCTTTGGTCAGGGGCCCATTGTTTCCTAAGGGAGCTTGTGTTCTGCTCGACAACAGGCTCCTATGGGGAAATTGGGTGTTTGTGGAAAACCTTGCACCCTTTCGCAGGCACCCCACAGTGCCTGCCACACAGTGCAGGGTTTTATAGAGAAGTCCCTTAGGTACCCCCTTGGCCATCAACCGTAGACCGCTGGGCCTAGGGGGCCCCCAAAATCAATTTCTGACAGTCTTACTCTGTTGGACAGGCCGACGTGAAAAAGCTGTTCTAAATCGACATCGTAATCCTGAGGGCAGAAAAACTGTCCAACGAGGTATACGACGCAGTTCCAACCGACACAGATACTCCGTGAGTCGCTTGGAACTGATTCAGAATGACCGCGCGGTTTTCATTCCGATAGCGAACATAGTAATTGGGCGGTCAGAATGTAAACCGACCGAGTCAGTTGGAAGGGCTCCGATGCGGTGGAGGAGATTCCGAGTGTTGAGAGGAGGCTTTCCGCTCGACATCGTAATGAGCCCCATAATGTTCTTTTCACAGTATATTCCTGTACATCATTTTTTTAGGATTGGTTCTCATGATGACATTTCAGTGGTGCATCATTGCAAATGTAGTTTTCTCCTTGGAAATAAAACACAAGATAATTTCAGCTGACTTCTGCTGTCTACCACAATCTCCATGGTAGCCACTTTTCTGATTTTAGACCCTTAATAAGTAAGCTCCTGTCCGGGGTTTAGCAGTTCTTAGCAACCTATGTGTATCATTCCAAACCAGTGCTTAGTGTTCATAGCACCTCCAGTCAACTCTTAATCTATACATAGATCTTCTGCAGAGAAGTTTTAGGACATGGGCAAAGTGGATATTCTGCAGGGCCACCACCTTTCATGGGGTTCCTGAGAGTGAACGTTCTCTCCAGCTTACTTCTGCGCATTTATGGATCTCAGCCTTTAACATAAAATGCCATTTTGTATGGAATCACATGTTCTGAATTAGCAAAAACAAAGGTATCACAATTCAAAGTTGTTCTAAGTAGGGGCACCAAAATATTTCTAACTCAGGGTCTCTAGCACAGGGTCCCGAAAATCCTTAAGATGACACTGGGTTTCTGCAAGGTGCAGAGTCTAGTTCTCAACTTAGTAGACAGCCACTTTCTTTAGGATTGTAGTTGCAATCTGAGTTTATAAACTAGCCTCATCAATACAGGCAATAAGTGCAGTCTTCTTATCTGATTCAAACGTTCAAACTCCCACTCAAGTGTACTGGCTAAATAAAGTCTTACGGGGCCAGTCACATACACTCATATATGGTTCTTTATGTGTCTCACCAAAACACATCTCAAGAACCAAAGCACCACCCAACTCCAAAGTACTTTTTTCAGGAGTAAGTGCATTCCTACGACTGATTAGGTCTCTAAGGTATTATCTTTGGAATTTTAGCTGCTATGGCAGGGGAAAAATCAGGTATTGACAAAGCAAGGGCATCCTCACTTCTTAGCAAAGATGCTTCATACCATAATGTATAATAATGTGTTCAGAATAGCATATCTAAGTGTCTTCTCATCTTCACACTAAACCACAGGCTACACATTAGACAAGTCTGTGCCCTCATCTGTTACTCATACTCAATTTTGGGCAATGCTTTACACCTCTCAATGTATGTTGGGTGTCCTGATTCTCTGTCAGGCCATTCAAGCTCTCTAGACAGCTGTATTATAAAACAGATGTTCATTTTAGACAAAGTTCATTGGGTCTGAGGTCTGATTAACCGAGCTTGGATCCCTGCAGAGGGCAAAGGCCAGGATTCCAAGAAAAAAACCTAAACAGAGGAGTATATGAACTGCTGCAATCAGGTAGATGAGGCATATAGTGGTGTAAATACTTAATTATAGAGAAAAGGATTACTTCTACAGAAAGTACGCCACTTTTCCTAACTGTGCATCATCAGTGTTCGCAAACTGAGGGCAATAGGGGTTCGGTATGCCCTGTTGTTGCCGGCGTGCTTCAAAGTATTCATGCCTGATTCAACCCTGTTCTTTTGAGGAACCAACGGACCTAAGGATCTGGGGAGAAACTGCGGAAGACAAAGAAGGGAGCCTCTCAACAATGGGAATGTCTCCTCAGGAGTAGAAAGCAGTGTAAAAGATCCAGCCGCCATTATTGTAGCCGATCTAAGCCTACTCAAGTGAAGATGGAGAGGGAAGCATCAGAGGCCTCAATTAATGAGTGATTTGGCAGGAGATGGCCTGAAGGACAATTCCGCTCCAATATGAGCTCACAACCCCTGAGTGTCAAAAAGACAGCCATGTATGGACTGATGCGAATATGCCGACAGTCTAGTATGTCAAAAGAATGGATTAAAACAGTGTCATGTCACAGAGTTATTACAACATATTTGTATGCATTTGATCAGGTTAATGCGGCAACAGGTTAAACAGATATGAGTCGATTAACTAGAGGAAAGGCCTTGAAAGCCGTTAAACAATGAATAACATTCTGAAGGACACTACCAGCAACAATTATGGGTAGTACAGTGCTAACAAAAATGTCAATCTTGCAGCGTTTCATATTTTACTTCTGATTATGCTGGCAGGTAAGATGTTTAACGGACTGGATTCAATGTTGTCGTCCCCCATTTAGAATTAAGACAGGACTGGGTTGTCAATGCAGAAAATGTAACTTTCCAATAAAGGAGTTCTGCAACACTAAACTTTACTATGCTTCTTGTGATGTTTAAGTTATTTACGGATATGCTGTTATATTGATGTCCTCATCTTACAGACTCTATTTGGAATACACTATTTTCTCGTGTGCCAGTATTCTGTATATTGTAGTAAATGGAATGTGTTGGTGGAGGATTGGAACACCAGTGTCAGTTGGTGCTGATTTTTTGAGTGCAAAAACAACAATTGATGGACAGAATGCAGAACAATGTCATACATTCACCCCAGTACAGAGATCTGGGCCTAAATCCATCATTTTTTTGCACTCCACACCACCCCAGTTCAGACATGGCCATATGCAAATCAGCCTTGACCCTGTGCCCCATGGGAACAGTCCAGCCCGAACTGCCAAGCCATGTCTTTCCTGGACCGGAATCAAGCATCCTAGGACCGGTTTCTGGCTATCAGCCGTCTTCAGCCAGGATAGCTTGACTCCAGTGGTGTGGAGAGCATTATTTACTGATATGCTGTTATATTGATGTCCTCATCTTACAGACTCTATTTGGAATACACTATTTTCTCGTGTGCCAGTATTCTGTATAATGGTGTAAATGGAATGGGTTGGTGGAGGATTGGAACACCAGTATCAGTTGGTGCTGATTTTTTGAGCCCTCATTACATATATACTATTTGTATTCATCTTTAATAAAACCCATAAAAGCAGCTTGAAGTTTGTCAGAAAATACTTTACAAGAATGGCAACAAGACTGGTATGCAAATTAGTTGGAGGAGTCATTGTGGAAGTTTAGTCATTTTTATTTTCCCACCCACTTCAAATACTCTCGGACGATCTCAGGATCAAGGTACTGTGGTTTTACTTATATTTTTTTGAACAAGGGCTTGGGATTGTTCTTTTTGAGTCCAGGAGGATTTCTCAACTTGGAGGAGCTTTCGTTTATTAGCTCCATATCGGCCTTACCTCACGGTGTGCTTATTTGACTGGACTGCCAAGGTATATTTCTTTTTATCACGTTCTCCCCGGTACACACTGTGTGGTTTGTTACACATTCTCTGCTTCATTCTTGTGAAATTACAATTTGTACTCAATCATTACACACACAGCAATTTGGTTGGTGTTTCAACGCTGTGTGAGCTCTCCTACTCGAGTGCCCTGTCTTCATTTGAATTCTACTATTGTACCTACACAACACACTCCTCTCGTACAAGCCCTGCAAAGGTTCCACAACCTCACAGCATATTTAACAGTTACTTTATCCCTCTACACTTACCTCTGAGCATGTGGTTTTGCCTCAGTGTTCCACAGAGTCTCTGGATCCAATGCGTCTTTGTCTTATCAGCCCGTCAATCTTCAATCTTCACCATGTGGTTTCTTCTGTGTGTTCCGACGCCTCTTTCAAGACATTGTGTCTACTGCTTGATGCTGTTCAGGAAGATCCACGAACAGCATTAGAGTTTTGCAGAACTACGGAATTTTCAAGCACACATTTTTTACAGCACTCTCAATGGCAAAAAGTGGTAGTGCAACAAGGCATCTTTATATCCTGCTTCGTGTTAAAAGCGATTAACACGCTTACTCTGCAATTATAGTTGTATCTCCTGCTTCGTTTTAACAAAGATTAACACGCTCATTCTGCATTTGGTTCCTATTGTTTTTACAGTATTACAGTATTATTGGTAGAACTGAAGTATACAGTGGCAATTTTGTTTTTCATAGGCTATTTATTAGTAAACTTTACCGAAATCTGGTTTTACGTTTGTGTGATACAGTCCCATACAGCAGATTTTAACTACAATGCAGTCTTTTACTCCTCCAAATCCCTTTCCACAGGAACCAGGAGAACCTCCAATAAAATGGGATCTCTGGTATAGTTCTTTCAATGCCTACTTAGGGGCTATTGATAGTTTAAAATTTAACGTGGATAGGGAACGTAGTCTGCTATATTTCTAATTAGGTGTTGAGGCCGGGTCATAATATTTTTGATCACTTACCAGATTATATAGGTCATGACAGTAAAGAGCTCGATGAATTTCAGTTAGCAGTAAAACTAATTTCTACTTATTTTGAAGCAAAAGTTAATCTGGTAGTACACACACATACATTTGTTACTCGTGTACAAAGCCCTAAGGAATCTATTGATTTTTATGCAACCGCCCTGAAAGTTCTAGCTGGTTACTGTGACTTTGAGAATTTCACTTCTCAATTAATCAGGGACCAGATAGTATCCAGATGTTATTCGAAAAATATTCAACAAAAGCTATTACCATGTAAAAACCCGTCCTTAGATGAGGCGATTGATATAGCAAAAAACACTGAATGCTCACAGCTGGATGCCAAACAATTGGAAATTGAATCGTCGATCACAAATGTTGTCATTGTTATGTCATCATCCAAACATTCGCACACCCCATACACTTCTGACACCAATTCAAAAAGGGAAGGAGTACTACGGATACTAACACCAGAGGTGGGAGGGGTGTAACTACTGGTCGATCTAAGTTGCAGTGCTATTGATGTGGGTCAAATTCACAAATTTCACATTTTAAAAACTGTCCAATGGCTGCTCAAGAATGCTATAAAAGTTAAAACGTTGCCCACTTTGGAAAAGTATGCAGGAGAGGCAGACGCACACCTATCGGGCATATCCAAGATTATGCAGTAGATAGTGAAAATGATAAAGTAGAGAAAAAAATTGAGGAGTTACTTTCATCTGTTGACTGTGTGGAAAGCAACAACATCCATTAGGAAAAGAATGTTAGTGATTCTTTGGTACAGATAAAAATAGATGGCATTAATATTCAATTGCCTATTGATTCAGGTGCAAGAATTACAATAATCTCTATTGACAAGTATAAGCATTCTTGATCTCACAAAGTACTCTTACCTTCGAATGTTTTCACTATGGTGTTTGAAGGCAGTAGAATTGATCTGGCAGGGTATTTTTAGAGTGACATAACTTTTGAAACTAAAACTATACATGGGAAGGTTTATGTGGCTTATAAAGGCATAAATGTGCTGGGCTGGTGGCACCAAGCAGAATTTGGCATGACGATAAATCCAGGCCAACAGCACCCTGTGTCACTTACAAATGCTGTATCTGACCTCACACAATGGAAAGAGAAATTCAGAGATGTTTTTAATGATAAAATTGGTTTGATAAAAGTTTTGTTCTCTCACTATTAAGGTCAAGGAAGGTGTCTCACCTGTGAAGCGCAAGCTAGGCAATGTTCCACATTAGTATAAAAAATGAATTGACACCAATGTTTAAAAAAAAAAGCAAAATGATGGCATCACAGAAAAGGTGGATGCCACTCTATGGCTCTATCCCATTGTTCTAGGAAGAAGAAAACAGGTGAATTACGCTTATGTGTGGATTTAAAGTCTCTTAACAATGCCATATGGTTGGAGAACTATCCTTTGCCATGTATTGATGATATAAGACAGCATTTTGCTGAATGCTATTTGGACTGGCTTCGGCTGCTTCTGTTTTTCAAAAAGTAATGAGCAACATGTTTCATGTTCACGTAGTTGTGTTTCAGGATGACATATTAATTCACAATGGTTCTAAGGAAAAGCACCTTGATATTGTGAAACAAGTTCTTTCAATCCTGCAGCATAATGGAGTCACTGTCAAGGTGGATAAATGTATATTTACTGTTAATGAGATTGAATATTTGTGTCACATATTTTTCCAAAGATAGTGTGAAACCCAAACCTAGCATTGTTGATGGAATTTATAATGCTTCGCACCCAGTTGACAAGGATCAATTATGATCCTTCATTGGTTTGCATGAGTTTAATTCCAAATTTATCAAAAGGTTTGCTAGTCTTCCTGAATGCATTATGAGCTTTTTAAAAAAGGAGCAGATTTCATTTGGACATCAACTTGTCAGGTGCACTTTCAACTCATCAAAGAAAGTATTTTGACTGCTCCGGTTCTTCAAGCCTATGTTGACGGTCGGGATACTTATGTTACAGTCAAGGCCAGTTCTTATGGCATGGGTGCAGTGTTGTCACAAATAGAGTGTAATAAAGAGGCAACCATTGGGTTTGCATCGAGCAGAATGAAAGATGTGGAAATAAGATATTCAGACATTGAAAAAGAAATTTTGGCATGCTGGGGGGAGTAGAGAAGTTCAAGTCTTATTTATGGGGCAGAAAATTTTAGCTAAGAATGGATCATAAACCGTTAGTAGATATTCTTTCTGGCAATAAGATTTTTTAAAAAGCCACCACTAGATTGGCTAGACTAGCAACCACATTTCTGGAGTTACATTTTTCTGTGCAACACATTGCTGTAGGAAAGAATGTCAAGGCAGATTTTTTATCCAGGCTTCCTGTTCAAGATGTTAATGTGAATTCAAAAGAAGAAGAAGACAACAACGAAGAATGCATTTTTGCAAGTGTGGGCGAGACACAGTGATTTGTCCCAATATGGAAGATTGGCGCAAGGCAACGACATTGTGTTAAAACAAGTGATGGACTTTGTTGTAGCGGGTTGGCCTAAAGAAAGATCCATTGATCTTGATATAAAGCCCTTTTGCAAGGTTGCCAATGAGCTGTCCATTGAAAACAATCTGTTGGTTAGAGAGGGAAAATTGATTCCACTGTTCTCCTGTGCCCTGCTGCTGCAGCTTGGGTTACCTCCAAGGGGACTCCATCCCCCAGAAGCCATCACTCATCCAGGAGGCAGGAGGAGCTGCCCACATGTTCCAAAGCACTACACTGTCCCCGCGGCGCGGGACGCCATTTTCCTGTGCCCTGCTGCCGCTGCTTGGGTTGCCAGCAAGGGGACTCCATTCCCCAGAAGTTGTCATTCTCCCAATAAAGAGGAGGAATGCCCATGCCCTCAAAAGCGCTACACTCTTTCCGTGGTGCGGGACAAGATTTTCCTGTGCATTGCTGCCGCCGCTTGGGTTGCCTGCAAGGGGACTCCATTCCCCAAAAGCCATCACTCTCCCAGGAGGGAGGAGGATCAATCAATCAATCAATCAGAAAATGTATAGAGCGCACTACTCACCCGCGAGGGTCTCAAGGCGCTGGGGGGTGGGGGGGCTACTGCACGAAGACCCAGGTCTTGAGGAGTCTTCTAAGGGCGAGTAGGTCCTGGGTTTGCCGAAGGTGGGCAGGAAGGGCGTTCCAGGTCTTGGTGGCGAGGTAAGAGAAGGATCTGCCACCGGAGGTTGTTCGTTGGATGCGGGGGACGGTGGCGAGGGTGGCTGAACGGAGCCAGCAGGTTGGTGTGTAGATGTTGTTCAGGTAGGCTGGTCCAGCGTTGTGGAGTGCTTTGTGTGCGTGGTGAGGAACTTGAAGGTGATCCTCTTCTCGACGGGGAGCCAGTGTAGGTCTCTCACGTGGGGGGAGATGTGGCTGTGGCAGGGGATGTTGAGGATCAGTCGGGCAGAGGTGTTTTGAATGCGTTGTAGTCGGCGCAGGTGCTTGGCTGGGATTCCTGCATAGAGTGCATTGCCGTAGTCCAGTCTGCTGCTGACGAGGGCCTGTATCACCGTTCTTCTTGTTTCGGTTGGGATCCACTTGTAGATCCTGCGAAGCATGCGGAGGGTGTTGTAGCAGGAGGAGGAGCCGGCGCTGACCTGCTTCGACATGGAGAGGAAAGAGTCGCGGATGAATCCTAGGTTGCGTGCGTGGTCGGTGGGTGTCGGTGCTGCTCCCAGTGAGGTCGGCCATCAGGAGTCGTCCCAGCCTGAGAGGGTGGGTCCGAGGATGAGGACCTCGGTTTTGTCTGAGTTCAGCTTCAGACGGCTGCTTCTCATCCAGTCGGCGACGGCCTTCAATCCCTCGTGGAGGTTGGTTTTGGCGGTGTGCGGGTCCTTGGTGAGGGAGAGGATGAGCTGGGTGTCGTCAGCATAGGAGATGATGTTGAGGTCGTGTTGGCGGGCCACTTGTGTGAGGGGGGTCATGTAGATGTTGAACAGCATCGGGCTGAGGGATGAGCCTTGGGGGACGCCGCAGATGAGGTTGGTGGGTTTGGGTGGGAGCCGGACTTCCCTGGGCTCTGCCGGAGAGGAAGGACGTGGTCCAGTCGAGGGCCTTCTCTTGGATTCCGGCTTCTTGGAGGCGTGTCGAAGGTGGCTGCCAGGTCCCGGAGGATCAGGGCTGTTGTTTCGCCGTTGTCCAGTTGGTGTTTGATGTCGTCTGTGGCAGCGATGAGGGCTGTCTCGGTGCTGTGGTTTCGTCTGAATCCGGACTGGGAAGGGTCTAGGATGTTGTTGTCTTCGAGGTGGCAGGCCAGTTGCATGTTGATGACTTTCTCGACGACCTTCGCCGGGAACGGGAGGAGGGAGATGGGCAGGAAGTTCTTGAGGTCCTTGGGGTCTGCCTTGGGCTTCTTGAGGACGGCGTTGATTTCGGCGTGTTTCCAGCTATCCGGAAATGTCGCTGTCTCGAATGAGATGTTGAAGATCTTCCACAGCTGGGGTGCGATGACTGCATCTGCTTTGTTGAATACGTGGTGTGGGCATGGGTCTGACGGAGATCCTGAGTGGATGAAGTTCATGACCTTGCGTGTCTCGTCGTCGGTGACGTTGGACCAGGAGGTCAGGCGAATGGCGTTTGAAGGAGGGGTGGTGTCAGGCGTGGTTGGGGTGGTCGTGGTGTTGAAGCTCTCGTGGATGTCAGCCATCTTGCGGTGGAAGAAGGAGGCCAGAGAGTTGCACAGGTCTTGAGAGGGCGGGATGTCGTTGGTGTTGGCGCTGGGGTTGGAGAGTTCTTTCACGATGCTGAAGAGTTCTTTGCTGTCGTGTGCATTGTTGTCCAGGCGGTCTTTGAAGGAAGATCTCTTGGCCAGTCTGATGAGCTGGTGATCTCTGCGGATGGCGTCCTTGTGGGCTATGCGGTTGTCTGGTATGCCGTCGTGGGGCCATTTCTTCTCCAGTTTCCGACATGCGCGTTTGGAGGTCTGGAGATCGTCGGTGAACCAGGTGGCCTTCTTGCTGGCATTGTTGTTGGATGGGTACTTGAGCGGGGCGAGGGTGTTGGCGTAGTCGTCGATCCACCGTCTGAGGTTGCGAGTGGCGGTGTCTGGGTCGGTGGGGTCGGTGGGTGGGTTCTTGGCGAGGGTGGTGGTCAGTTGGTCATCGGTGACTTTGCACCCAGTAGCGGCAGGGGAGCTGTTGGGTGCGGTGGTGTGAGGTTGGTTTCTTGAAGGTGAAGTAGATGCATCGGTGGTCAGTCCAGTGTAGATCGGTGGTGTGGTTGAAGGCGATGGGATGGCTGGTGGAGAAGATGGGGTCAAGAGTGTGTCCGGCGGCGTGGGTGGGAGTGGTGACGAGTTGGCTGAGGCCGAGGTTGGCGAGGTTGTCGGTCAGGGTGGCGGTGTTGGTGTCGTTGTTGTTCTCGAGGTGGAAGTTCAGGTCCCCGGTGAGGATGTAGTCCGTGGAAGAGAGGGCGTGGGTGCTGGCGAGGTCGGCGATGGCGTTGCTGAACTGCGGTCTGGGTCCGGGGGGTCTGTAGACAAGAGTGCCTCTGAGGGTGGTGTTGGGATCGGTATGGATCTGGAAGTGCATGTGTTCGGCGGTGTTGAGGGTGTCATCTGTGTGGGTGGAGACCTTGAGGGTGGATTTGTGGACAATGGCTATTCCTCCTCTGATTCCGTTGGTGCGGTCTGTTCGGGTGACCTTGTAGCCGTCCAGGATGGCTATGGCGATGTCGGGTGCCGGGAGTCATTCCACCAGGTCTCGGTCAGGAAGGCAACGTCTGAGGCAGAGGAATTGATCAGGTCCCAGAGCTCAACGGCATGCTTGCGTGCGGAGCGGGTGTTGAGGAGTATGCAGCGGAGCTGGTTGGGTCCCGGCCTGAGGGGTTTGGTGGATCTGTCGCAGGTGAAGCTGCAGGAACGGCAGGCGAAGGGTCTGTGGGTGCGTTTCGTGGCGGCCTGGATGCAGTGGTGGTCTCGGCCGGCATTGAGTGTGAGGAGAGTGCTGGCGTCCTAGACGAGTCTGGCGACGTGGTGCTTCCGGGGACCAGGGGTCCTGGTGCTGGGTGTGGTCCAGGCACGGTCGGCGCAGATGGGCTTGCTATTTGATGTGAGGGAGGAGCAGCTGGGAGGTGGGAGCGGGGCGGCGAATAGCTAGATACAGAAGGAAAAGGGGGCGGCGCGCAGGGAAGCAGCGGCGGGGAGCAGGGAAACGGAAGGGGTACAGAAGTGAGCAAAAGGGGGAAATGGGACACAGGGGCACAGCAGTAAAGAAAACGGCAGAATACAGTGACAGTACAATCAGAGAATATCCAGCAAAATGCAGCAGAAGACACAAGTCAGCCGAGCAGGGCTACGGCAGCGGCAAACTTGCGAGGCAGGGGGCAGCAAGGGAGAAGGCACTGGCACAACTGGTGGCGCTGTGCGGCGTGGGGAGCGACCTGGCCTGTAAACAGGGTCAGGAACAGAGGAGCTGCCCACACGCTCAAAAGAGCTACACTCTTCCTGCGGGACACCATTTTCCTGTGCCCTGCTGCCGTGGCTTGGGTTGCCTGCAAGGGGACTCCATTCCCCAGAAGCCCGTCACTCTCCCAGGAGGGAGGAGGAACTACCCACATGCTCAAAAACGCTACACTCTTCCTGCAGGACGCGTACGGGCTGTGCCCGGGCGAAGCCCTCGGCCAAGGGTGGGCCAGCCCTTTCGGTCATTGCCAGGAAGAGACAGGGCAGGGCAGGGCCACCCCCCTTTCATTTGGTATATGGACTGTGGCGGGCAAGCATATTCCTGTTAAGGTACTGTGTTCATTGTTTCGCCTATGTTTTTCGCCACACGACCCCTGCATGCCTAAACTCTGAGGAGTAACCAGTCTCAACCCCTATATAGAGTAATCATCCCAAACATGCGTGCCATCTCTGCTTGATACTAATTGGCAATTGTGTAAACCAGAGTCAGACGGTTGAGCTTTAGTGGGTGGGCTTGCTTACTTGTTCTGTCATCAGTCAGAAGCGTAGAAAGATTGGAAAGAGAAAATCTATGGAGAGTAGCTAGAAGCAGTGGGGGAAACATTAATGGCCGGACTGACAAAGGTAAAAAGGCCAGGAAGTCCCAGAAACATCCAGGTAGTAATTGTGTCTTAGATCGCATAGACACTCTTATTAGTGAATGCGAAAATACCCTTGAGGCTGACCCAGCTACGCACTCCAGCCCTGATAAAGCTCCCCACCTTCCCTTCCTCCCCATCAAGCCTGAAGCTAGCAGCTTCCCTACTATTCCTGCAATATTTCAAAAATCTTTTAGAAAAGGGGCACCTGCATCCAGCACCGAGACAAGCCCAGAAGAAGACTGAGTTTGTTATCCCTCCATCGCTCCCTCTGGCGCTGATCCTCAACAGACGGGTGCCTTCATTTCTTGCACAAATAGGTTGTCACCTTTATCGGACTGGCCTGATGTAGATAGGCAAGACACGCCCCAGCTACTCCCGAATTCGACCCCTGCTAGAGGAACAGGCCCACGGCCTAGTCTACAATCTCAGGAAACACATCATCTTATAGACACTCTTAGGCTTGAAATAGGGGCTATGAAGTTGATGATTGAGAGCCTTACCTCTGTGGTCAATCATCTAGTTGAAAAGAATTCCTCCTGGTCCAGGGCACTGAGCCACAATTCTAGAACAAGCCATACTTAACAGCCCGGCAAGTCAATCACACTGGTTGCGAGATACTTGCACAGGGTATAAATACCCGCCCTAATGGCCTTAATCTACCCCCTACTGTGGCTCCACCCCATAAAGTAACCCCCTCCTCTACGTGAGTCATGCATCCAATTAGTCCCAGCTCCAGTCACCTAAATATCTGCCATAACATGCCATCAACTCAGGGCCAACTACTATGCCCCAGACCTACTCCCTTATCTCATGCACAATATTCCTTTTGTGATGCCCAACATAGGCCGACCCAGCCATTCACTCCTAGTCTGGCCGAAGCACCCCAAATCTACATGGTTAACATGCCCAAGCTTGACCCTAGAAATGAATTTGAAAATGCAGATTCCCTGATCAATAAAGTCACTTATTGGATTCGCCAAGTCCGTGGTTGTCATTCTGTCATAAGAGATGACATCATCAAGGCTCGGAAGTTTTCTTCACTTGCCAAATCACTAGATCACATAGAGCTTACCCTAACCGGAGTAGATCTGGCAGAAATCTTTCTTGCCCTGGAATTTCTCACTTGCCCGCTCGGAAATTCCTCCATTCAATTCAGGCAATTCCCATTAGTCATTCAGGGTAATCCTGTTGTTAGGCAATCACATAGTTAATTGGCAGGAAGCTCCTCAATTGATGCAAACAACTGACTACTGAGTGTGCCCCAAATTGCTTCGGAGCCAGTTATCGCTCCAATAACTCGTAAAGCCCTCACTCCCAGTAACTAGGTACCACCTGGCAGCACTGATCAGATGCCCAGAATCACACCAGCTAGACCAATTCCCAAGGAAGAGAAGCAGGTTAGTAGTTGCATGGCGCTTAATACACCAGTCGGGCAATTGGCAGCTTGCCTCACTCCAAACAAATTAGCTGTAATATCCTGGAATATCGCAGGGTTGAGGACTAAGGTCACTTCCCCTGATTGGCTCGCATTCATTGAGGGTTATGGCATTTGTCTTTTCCAGGAAACATGGTTGATAGCTCCCCTTTATTACATAGGTTATTTAAATGACCATATTCCAGTTACCAGTGGGTAAAAGGCCATCCATCAGGGGGATTGACAATCTGGGTTTGCCAAGTGATTGGCTACAATATCCAGGTGCTTCCAACACAGAGCAGGGACATCCTTGCAATTAGGTTGGAAACGGGCAAGAAGAGAAACATTGACATTTATAACGTCTATGTAAGAGGCTTGATTAGAGGGGAGAAGTCAGATGTTTTAGAGACTCTCAACCATCTCCTAGACTTGCACTCCAGGGATTCCCAAATCTTAACAGCAGGAGACCTTAATTCGACCTTAGAGCCTCTTGCCACACATGAACACGATCTTACATGCGAGGAAGACGCTCAGTGGGGCGTCACAAAATTGGAACTTACGCCTACAAAAAGTGGACGGATGTATCAATCTAAATCAACTCTATGTGCCTGGAAAAAGGTCTTCGGGCTCCAAATGGGAGATGATCTTCTGACAGGCATGGGGCAAACACATTTAACAATGGCCGCAGATCTAGCCATATAGACTATCTCCTAATTCCTCTGGGGCTATGGTGTGATTTTGGGGATATGTCTCTAAGGGGCCAGGTTAGAAAGTGACAACAATCCTTTATGTGCAACCTTTCACCTGTTACCAGAGAGGGTATTGACCCGACCAAGCAACATGGTGACCACCCTTGACGTGGTCCCCACAAGTGATATGAGGCGAATGAAGTGGGCGCGGTTAATAGCGCAGCCCGAAATCCTAGCAACTATTAATACTGGTATCGATGACGCAATAGACGAGCTAGAGGCCTGCTCAGCTTGTTCCGAGGTTCCTGGAAATATAACTGCTATTCACAACAAATTCTTTGCCCAGCTACGCTCCCACTTTGTGAGGCATCATAAGGTCAAGAGCTCGCAACAAATGAAAGGAACCCACTGGTTTAATGAGAAATGTCGTACGGCCCGTAGGTTCTTATGGGGTGCGATTAAGGAAGGGGACCCTGTCATAGTACGGTCAGCCAGACTAAAATATAGGAGGGCCCAGGAAAAGGCAAAGAAGCATGGGATGAAAGCAGATGGCAGGACCTCAGACTGGCTTGTGTTAGTAATAACTCCAAGCCGTTTTGGAATATAGTAAAATGGGACAGGGGAAGCCAGTCACCACCACCACAAAATCATGTAGCCCAAGAGCAATGGGTCAACCATTTTAAACCCCAATATGCCAGTAGTATAACCGAGGGTAACCAGGCTGAGCTTCCACACCTGTTCTATCAAGGCACACTTTTTGAAGGGGCCGATGGTATTACCGCCCTAGGAGAAGTAACAGGTGGAAGAGCACCGAGCCTAGATGGTATCCCGGCTGATATATTTCTTCATCATAAGTCAAGATGGTGCTGGTATATTGTTCTGTTAGCAAACGCAATCGCCTGAGGCGCACCGTTGCCCGATTCCTGGAAAGGAGCGGAAATTATCCCCATTTTTAAAAAAGGGGATAAATCCCACCCAGGTTACTATAGGCCTATCAGCCTAATAGACTCCTTGCAAAAAATAATGGGGCGGTTAGTTGTAAATAAGGTCAAGACTGGATAGAGGAGCTGGGCATTTTATCTCCGCTGCAGGCAGGGTTCCAGTCACATATCAGTACAATTGACCAGGTGTTTAGGTTTATATTAGTGCATTGGCAACAGGCGGTAGTCACGCCTATCTTAAAAAAGGCTACCCTGGATCCTCTAAAGCCCGAGAGCTACCGCCCCATCTCGTTGTTGCCGTGGGTTACTAAAGTTGCCGAGGCCCATGTGAATGGGATCCTGGCAGACCATCTTGCCAGAGCCAACATCTTGGATCCCACGCAAAACGGGTTCCGCGCAGGACACAGCAAGGAGACTGCCCTACTTTTCATGGTTGAGCATTTGCGCTCCGTGCTGGATACCGGTCAAACGGCGGCGCTCCTGCTATTAGATCTGAGTGCCGCGTTCGACACGGTCTCACATGGTATCCTCCCGCAGCGACTTGAGGAAGCAGGAGTTAGGGGGCCCGCATTGTGCTGGTTTCGGTCCTTCCTCACGGA
Source organism: Lissotriton helveticus (assembly GCF_964261635.1). Lineage (NCBI taxonomy): Eukaryota > Metazoa > Chordata > Amphibia > Caudata > Salamandridae > Lissotriton > Lissotriton helveticus. The sequence continues at coordinate 1,491,771,682 of NC_136061.1, read as the reverse complement.
TAGATCATTCCAGGTTGCTATCCCACCCGGCAAATCGAAATCGCACCCGCTGACACTGGGGGTCCCACAAGGGTCATCTCTGAGCCCCACCTTATTTAATCTTTACGTTAGACCGCTGGCTGCGGTTGTCAAACGCTGGGGCCTGACAATGATCTTGTATGCGGATGACACGCAGCTGGCGGTCACGTTGAGTGGGGACTCTGACGTGGAGGCCCTCAGCTTCCGCGAGGGTATATGTGCCGTGGCTAATTGGATGAATCAAAACTGTCTCCAATTGAACACTAAGAAAACTGAGGTCATGGTGGTGGTAAAACAGGCGGGGCTGTGGAATGATAACTGGTGGCCTCAGGAATGGGGTTGACCCCTTCCCCTGTAAGTGAGATAAAAAACCTTGGGGTCTGGCTGGATCCGGCTCTTAGTTTCACCTGCCATACCAAGAGAGTGGCAGGCTCTTGTTATGGCGCCATCAGAGGACTTAGGCCAATACTTAAGTACTTTGATGCCCCTACCAGACAGTTGGTGGTCCAGGCATCGGTGCTATCTAGGTTGGATTATGCCAGTGCTCTCCTAGCCGGGATTAACCAGGCAGAACTCACCCGATTACAGCGAGTGCAAAATACCGCAGCCAGAGTGGTGGTGGGACTGCCTAAACGGTGTTCGGTCTCTAAAACACTGCACTCTCTATATTGGCTCCCTATGAGCCAGAGGATTAAGTTCAAGGTACTTTGCCTGGCTTTTAAAATTCTCAAAGGCATGGCTCCCCAAATCCTGATAAATCTTTTAAGTCCTTATGTCCCTCTGCGACCCCTGAGATCCTTGAGTATGTACTTGGCGACGGTTCCTCGTTTTAGACTTAGTAGAATGGGCGGCCGCTCTTTTCGAGTGGTGGCCGCAAAGTTATGGAACTCCCTCCCTGCTGAGATCCGGGCAATTGACAACCTACTACAGTTTAGGCGGGCAATTAAAACTTTTCTGTTTGCCTAATTTTTGAATGAGCCTGTTCATTTTTAGATGTTGTGTTGTGTTTACCTTCTCAGCGCGCCAGGACGCCCCTTTGATGGGGCAGCTGTGCGCGATACAAAAAACAAATAACATAACATAACATAACATTGGAGGACGGTGGTCCTAGGTAAGGGCAACTTGTACGCTGCCTTTGTCGATCTTAAGTCAGCTTTTGACCTCGTGTCCCATAGAAAGTTATGGTCAGTACTGCAGGAGTTGGGGATGTCTCCCAAACTGCTTTCCCTCATTTCTAGACTCCATGACGGCAATTTTGCCCAAATTCGCTGGGCACCCAGGGGATTGTTACCAACCCCTTTCCCATAGAGAGAGGTGTGCGCCAAGAATGCGTCATGGCCCCCACACTATTCTTTCTGGCTATCAACGGGATCACAAAGTTTTTAGAGTCTACTCCTTCTGATGCCCCAGTCCTAGCTGGCATAAAAATTACTATTTTAATGTTTGCTGACTATACGTTAATCATCTCAAAAACCCCGAACAGTCTTGAGCGAGCATTGAAGCTTTTTGAGGAGTTTTGCTTTTTATGGGGACTGGAAGTTAATGTGTTCAAAACAAAATTGATAACGCTTAACCCACACGTAGGATTTAGAGGAGGCATACTCATTAACGATCGCCCCCTGGAACAAGTTAGAGCTTTCACATATCTGGGGGTTATACTGCAGAATAATCTGAGGTGGGATCAACAGCTTCACGTGGCCATGCTGAAGCACTGGCAGCTATCTGGAGCTTTATAAACTGAACTGAACACCTCCCTGACAAAACCAGTTAGCCCAGTGCTCCAAATATACAATATGAAAGAGGTCAGTTACACCCTATACGGAGGGGAACTCTGGGGGTTTGAGAAGATGCCAAAGCTAACAGCAGCTGAAAACAGGTTCTTATACAAGGTCACGAGCCTGCCGCAAAGCAGCCCAGTATGTCCATTGCTCTATGATTTAGGTAGGAAAGAAATGGCTGATATAGAGAGAGTGCGCCCTATATTATCCTGGCGTAGAATTTGGTGCACCCCTGAACTGGCAACCTATGCCGCAGGCTTAAAAGATCTAATCAGTGCTGACCGATTTCACAAAATCAAATGGCTAAAGGAAATTAGAGCATCCTTCGTAAGCGTGGGCATGGCAACACTCTGGAAAAATCCCTATGTGCCCACTTCCCTTCCAAGGAGATCTTAAAAGAGAAATGTTGGGATCTGGTGACCCACAACACTTGCAGAAATGGTGGTACATCCTCCCTTACGGGTAGATTTATAGAATTTAAACCATCCCCAAGCCTGGAGCAGTGTTGGGACACAGTAACAAAACCACATGATCGGAAACTATATTTCCAGTTCAGGGTAGGCTCATTACCAGTTAAGTCCTGTATAGCAAAATGGGTCACAGAGGGCGATAGAGCTTGCCCCACCTGTAAGGCCCAGACGGAGTCACTGGCCCATTTGTTGTTTGCCTGCCCCGCATATGATGGCCAGCGCCGATCGTGGCTGATGTCAATTTGTAGGAGACTGGGTACAAGAAGGAATGAAGACGCACCAAGAATACTGCGCACGAACACCTCAGCCCCCATTGTCATTGCAGTAGCAACGTTTCTGGGATGGTACTGGGCCATTAGATCGATGGCACTCCATGCACTTTGAAGGGTTTATTAGCCAATTTTAACTTGAAGTGGTACATATGTAACATGCGAACATGTTTTTATTGCCTGTGATTTTACTTTGTATCCTAGTACCAATTTACGTAATGGAGTTTAATTGATTTTATGTCCTAGTATTTCACAGTTGTTTTAAATCGTTTTATCTCTTTCGTCAATCCGTCTTAAGATCTGAAGCAGCAAATTATGGTTTTAAAACGTGTATCTGTATTGTGTGTATGGAGTTTGTGCTGTATGTACCGTGATTGTATGACTTGTACGTTGAATAAAGCTTGTTGCATTGGATTGGATTTTACCTTCTTGTTTCAGGAAAAAGATTATAGAGACAGCTCATTCCGGTCATCTAGGAATAATGGCAACCAAGCGCATAATCCGTAATGATTTTTGGTGGACCAAAGTTGATCATGAGGTTGAAACCTTGGTGAGTGAGTGTACACAATGCTCATACAGTGATAAGCATCTGTCAACATCTTCACTGAGTGCTAAACCAGTGTTGTGTCTGAACAAAGTGTGGCAAAGGCTTGCTGTCGATTTTTTAGGTCTGTTTCATGTACTTTCCAATTGCATGAAATATTTTGTTGAGTTCATTGATCATTTTTCTAGATGGATGGAAGTAAGGGGAGTCTCAGAACCCAACATAAAATCAGTTATTCGATTTCTTCAAGATGTATTCAGTAGAGAAGGTGTCCCTGAGGAACTATTAATGGACAATGGGGTACAATTTACATCTTGTAGCATGCAAGAAATTTTAACAAAAGTGGGTGTAAAACATTTACGACCCCACTTTATTACCCTTAGGCCAATGGAAAAGTTGAGAGATTCAACAGGGTATTGGTTGAGTGTATCCAAAGTGCGATAAAGGCAGGAGTGGACTGTTAGACACCTGTCAGAGACGTGGAATGGGCATACAGAACTACGCCACATTCTGTGTCTGGGTCTGTGCCTTTTGAATTAATGAGAGGGAGAAAAGTGGTATCCACACTTATTACATTCCTTATTCAACGCTTCAACTTTCCAAAATGGATTGAGGTAAATGAAGCTGTAAAGCCAAACTGTTGAGTGATGAAGTTAGTCATTGCAGATGTGAAAGATCAAGACTTCCAGTAACAAGAAGAGAAGTTAAACTGTCTATTGGGTTTGTGTCAAGGAGCCCTGATTGCTGCGAAAGAGTAAGTCTAAGTTCAGAGAACCTGCATGCATTGTCAACATTAAAGGTCAAGCTATGAAGTAGGACAATGGTCAGTGGTGGAATGTTTCCCTTCAAGAGAAGCAGCAATCAAACAAAATAAAAATCAAGGTACTCAGGTGGGAAAAAGAAGTTCAAGGATCGAGAAAGTCCCCAGTAGGAATCATGTTAAATGCATAAATAAAATGAGAAAAAAATGCACAGCAAAGGATTAATCTTTTACTTAGGTTCTCGTTAAAGAGGGAAGATATGTGATATTTAAGTTATTTACCGATATGCTGTTTTATTGATGTGCTCATCTTACAGACTCTACTTGGAATACTCTATTTTATCTTGTGCCAGTGTTCTGTATATTGTAGTAAATGAAATGTGTAGGTGAAGGATTGTAACACCACAGTGTCAGTTGGTGCTGATCCTTTGAGCCCTCATTACATACATACTATTTGTTTCATCCTTAATAAAACCCATAAAAGCAACTTTAAGAGTGTCAGAAAATACATAGGCCCATTTAAACAACCCAACGAATCCCTTCACGCTGGGGTTCAGTGTGATGCAAGTTTATACCTAATTTACCACAAACACTATCAAACCTGTATTTCTCCTCATACAATTGTGGCGATTGGTCTAAAGTTGAAGAGTTGATGGTAATAATTAGGTACTCATTCTATTCTACTAAATAATAACAAACACAGTATATATTATTATAATGTTTTATCAAAATAATATAGAATGAATGCTCATTTAGTACAGTCATACAAATGCAAACAGATTATCATGGAGAGAAAATAATTAGCAATGGATTAAATCAAACTCATAAACAGTGCATTGAAGGAGTGAATAGGCGAAGAGGGAAAAAGTTCAGTGACAAAATACATTTGCAAATGACTATGCAAATTTGAGATATCATCTAAACTAACCCAAATAAGAATCGGGGACATCTAACTCTGGCCAAAAAGGGCAGCAAGGCTCTCGAGAAGAGTCGAGTGGCAAAGGTTAAGTCAGGAATCGGGAAACAGGTAGGCCTCTATCTGGAAACAGCTCACCGAAGTCAGCGACGATCTCCCGCTAAAGGAGAGAAAAATGAGAGCGGAAGCAAAACGGACAAAACAGAAATCTCTAACAAAGCACCGATGAAAGCTCTCAGGGACTCTGGCAACAGCCAACCATTATTGGAAAAGGGGGGTGGTGATGGACAGAGTTTCTGAATGATGCAGAATACTCTTACCAAGTCAAGAGATCATGGTTTTAATCCATCACCGTTTTTTAGCTCAATGCACCATCCCAGCTCAGAACCTGGCTATATGCAAATTAGTCTGTTCCTGTCCCAGTGCATGATGGGAACAGGGCAAACCAAACTACCAAGCCAATTCTTATACTGGTAAGGAAACAAGCTTCCGGGGACCGGTTTCTGGCATCACAGCCTTCTTCGGCCCGGCTTGCTTGAATCCTGATAGTGCAATGAGCAAGGGACTCACGTCTGAGCATACCCTCCCACACATAGTGTGGATAAACCGATTTTGGAAAAGGGGGGTGGTGATGGACAGAGTTTCTGAATGATGCAGAATACTCTTACCAAGTCAAGAGATCATGGTTTTAATCCATCACCGTTTTTTAGCTCAATGCACCATCCCAGCTCAGAACCTGGCTATATGCAAATTAGTCTGTTCCTGTCCCAGTGCATGATGGGAACAGGGCAAACCAAACTACCAAGCCAATTCTTATACTGGTAAGGAAACAAGCTTCCGGGGACCGGTTTCTGGCATCACAGCCTTCTTCGGCCCGGCTTGCTTGAATCCTGATAGTGCAATGAGCAAGGGACTCACGTCTGAGCATACCCTCCCACACATAGTGTGGATAAATCGATTTTGGAAAAGGGGGGAAACTCTGTCCATCACCACCCCCCTTTTCCAAAATCGGTTTTATCCACACTATGTGTGGGAGGGTATACTCAGACGTGAGTCCCTTGCTCATTGCACCATCAGGATTCAAGCAAGCCGGGCCGAAGAAGGCTGTGATGCCAGAAACCGGTCCCCGGAAGCTTGTTTCCTTCCCAGTATAAGAATTGGCTTGGTAGTTTGGTTTGCCCTGTTCCCATCATGCACTGGGACAGGAACACACTAATTTGCATATAGCCAGGTTCTGAGCTGGGATGGTCAGTGAGCTAAAAAACGGTGATGGATTAAAACCATGATCTATTGACTTGGTAAGAGTATTCTGCATCATTCAGAAACTCTGTCCATCACCACCCCCCTTTTCCAAAATCGGTTTTATCCACACTATGTGTGGGAGGGTATACTCAGACGTGAGTCCCTTGCTCATTGCACCATCAGGATTCAAGCAAGCCGGGCCGAAGAAGGCTGTGATGCCAGAAACCGGTCCCCGGAAGCTTGTTTCCTTCCCAGTATAAGAATTGGCTTGGTAGTTTGGTTTGCCCTGTTCCCATCATGCACTGGGACAGGAACAGACTAATTTGCATATAGCCAGGTTCTGAGCTGGGATGGTGCAGTGAGCTAAAAAACGGTGATGGATTAAAACCATGATCTATTGACTTGGTAAGAGTATTCTGCATCATTCAGAAACTCTGTCCATCACCACCCCCCTTTTCCAAAATCGGTTTTATCCACACTATGTGTGGGAGGGTATACTCAGATATGAGCCCCTTGCTCATTGCACCATCAGGATTCAAGCAAGCCGGGCCGAAGAAGGCTGTGATGCCAGAAACCGGTCCCCGGAAGCTTGTTTCCTTCCCAGTATAAGAATTGGCTTGGTAGTTTGGTTTGCCCTGTTCCAATCATGCACTGGGACAGGAACAGACTAATTTGCATATAGCCAGGTTCTGAGCTGGGATGGTGCAGTGAGCTAAAAAACGGCGATGGATTAAAACCATGATCTATTGACTTGGTAAGAGTATTCTGCATCATTCAGAAACTCTGTCCATCACCACCCCCCTTTTCCAAAATCGGTTTTATCCACACTATGTGTGGGAGGGTATACTCAGACGTGAGTCCCTTGCTCATTGCACCATCAGGATTCAAGCAAGCCGGGCCGAAGAAGGCTGTGATGCCAGAAACCGGTCCCCGGAAGCTTGTTTCCTTCCCAGTATAAGAATTGGCTTGGTAGTTTGGTTTGCCCTGTTCCCATCATGCACTGGGACAGGAACAGACTAATTTGCATATAGCCAGGTTCTGAGTTGGGTTGGTCCAGCGAGCTAAAAAACGGTGATGGATTTAAACCATGATCTATTGACTTGGTAAGAGTATTCTGCATCATTCAAAAACTCTGTCCATCACCACCCCCCTTTTCCAAAATCGGTTTTATCCACACTATGTGTGGGAGGGTATACTCAGACGTGAGTCCCTTGCTCATTGCACCATCAGGATTCAAGCAAGCCGGGCCGAAGAAGCCTGTGATGCCAGAAACCGGTCCCCAGAAGCTTGTTTCCTTCCCAGTATAAGAATTGGCTTGGTAGTTTGGTTTGCCCTGTTCCCATCATGCACTGGGACAGGAACAGACTAATTTGCATATAGCCAGGTTCTGAGCTGGGATGGTGCAGTGAGCTAAAAAACGGTGATGGATTAAAACCATGATCTATTGACTTGGTAAGAGTATTCTGCATCATTCAGAAACTCTGTCCATCACCACGCCCCTTTTCCAAAATCGGTTTTATCCACACTATGTGTGGGAGGGTATACTCAGCGTTGAGTCCCTTGCTCATTGCACCATCAGGATTCAAGCAAGCCGGGCCGAAGAAGGCTGTGATGCCAGAAACCGGTCCCCGGAAGCTTGTTTCCTTCCCAGTATAAGAATTGGCTTGGTAGTTTGGTTTGCCCTGTTCCCATCATGCACTGGGACAGGAACAGACTAATTTGCATATAGCCAGGTTCTGAGCTGGGATGGTGCAGTGAGCTAAAAAACGGTGATGGATTAAAACCATGATCTATTGACTTGGTAAGAGTATTCTGCATCATTCAGAAACTCTGTCCATCACCACCCCCCTTTTCCAAAATCGGTTTTATCCACACTATGTGTGGGAGGGTATACTCAGACGTGAGTCCCTTGCTCATTGCACCATCAGGATTCAAGCAAGCCGGGCCGAAGAAGGCTGTGATGCCAGAAACCGGTCCCCGGAAGCTTGTTACCTTCCCAGTATAAGAATTGGCTTGGTAGTTTGGTTTGCCCTGTTCCCATCATGCACTGGGACAGGAACAGACTAATTTGCATATAGCCAGGTTCTGAGCTGGGATGGTGCAGTGAGCTAAAAAACGGTGATGGATTAAAACCATGATCTATTTACTTGGTAAGAGTATTCTGCATCATTCAGAAACTCTGTCCATCACCACCACCCCTTTTCCAAAATCGGTTTTATCCACACTATGTGTGGGAGGGTATACTCAGACGTGAGTCCCTTGCTCATTGCACCATCAGGATTCAAGCAAGCCGGGCCGAAGAAGGCTGTGATGCCAGAAACCGGTCCCCGGAAGCTTGTTTCCTTCCCAGTATAAGAATTGGCTTGGTAGTTTGGTTTGCCCTGTTCCCATCATGCACTGGGACAGGAACAGACTAATTTGCATATAGCCAGGTTCTGAGCTGGGATGGTGCAGTGAGCTAAAAAACGGTGATGGATTAAAACCATGATCTATTGACTTGGTAAGAGTATTCTGCATCATTCAGAAACTCTGTCCATCACCACCCCCCTTTTCCAAAATCGGTTTTATCCACACTATGTGTGGGAGGGTATACTCAGACGTGAGTCCCTTGCTCATTGCACCATCAGGATTCAAGCAAGCCGGGCCGAAGAAGGCTGTGATGCCAGAAACCGGTCCCCGGAAGCTTGTTTCCTTCCCAGTATAAGAATTGGCTTGGTAGTTTGGTTTGCCCTGTTCCCATCATGCACTGGGACAGGAACAGACTAATTTGCATATAGCCAGGTTCTGAGCTGGGATGGTGCAGTGAGCTAAAAAACGGTGATGGATTAAAACCATGATCTATTGACTTGGTAAGAGTATTCTGCATCATTCAGAAACTCTGTCCATCACCACCCCCCTTTTCCAAAATCGGTTTTATCCACACTATGTGTGGGAGGGTATACTCAGACGTGAGTCCCTTTCTCATTGCACCATCAGGATTCAAGCAAGCCGGGCCGAAGAAGGCTGTGATGCCAGAAACCGGTCCCCAGAAGCTTGTTTCCTTCCCAGTATAAGAATTGGCTTGGTAGTTTGGTTTGCCCTGTTCCCATCATGCACTGGGACAGGAACAGACTAATTTGCATATAGCCAGGTTCTGAGCTGGGATGGTGCAGTGAGCTAAAAAACGGTGATGGATTAAAACCATGATCTATTGACTTGGTAAGAGTATTCTGCATCATTCAGAAACTCTGTCTATCACCACCCCCCTTTTCCAAAATCGGTTTTATCCACACTCTGTGTGGGAGGGCATACTCAGACGTGAGTCCCTTGCTCATTGCACCATCAGGATTCAAGCAAGCCGGGCCGAAGAAGGCTGTGATGCCAGAAACCGGTCCCCGGAAGCTTGTTTCCTTCCCAGTATAAGAATTGGCTTGGTAGTTTGGTTTGCCCTGTTCCCATCATGCACTGGGACAGGAACAGACTAATTTGCATATAGCCAGGTTCTGAGCTGGGATGGTGCAGTGAGCTAAAAAACGGTGATGGATTAAAACCATGATCTATTGACTTGGTAAGAGTATTCTGCATCATTCAGAAACTCTGTCCATCACCACCCCCCTTTTCCAAAAACAGCCAACCATTAATCATCAGTAGCTTTGGTCTAAGCGGGGGAAATGGGACACAAGGCTCAGGAGGTAGCTCAGGAGTAGGTAAAAAAAGGGGGGATTGACATTGAATAATCAACCTGAAGCTGATGATCCAGTAGCTCCCTCCATTACACCGTGGGAGAACATAGTAGGCTCTGATCTTCAATCAACCCCAATTTCCAGCCTGGAAGCTGATGATGAAGTAATTACTAGGATAATTCACAGCCTGAGCCCCCCAATGACCTACAAAAGCATAATGATAACATAGGGGAAAAAGCAGAATCTACTAGCAGCGATCCTTTTACCGCATTAACGTCTCTGGAGATGTAACGCCAGGAGCTACTGGTAAATCCCTTCACCCTTTACTCAAGACGCCTGACAATTTGGAGAAGTTTTACTCCTTAAATGATGACTAAAAATTGTCGGAGCTGAGCATATCCGCCTCTAGTGAGGAAGACAGACATAAATGGAATAGCAGCTCAAACTTAGATCTACCTACAAAAAGTCATGGGCAGAAAAAACTCCAAAGGAAAAAGGGGGATTAGAGAAAAAGATGTGCGACTCCCAATAGAGGAAGCACTGGGGACCTCAGATGGGATTACTCAGCTTCACAACTCTCAAATATGTCAGACTTAGCAGGTGCCTCAGGAGGCAATCGAACAATTGCTGGCAACACTGTAGAAGGAGAGCAGAGCGCCAAGAAAGAGTCCGCATTGGCAATAGTGTTGCAATCAAGAGTTTCTAGGAGGAGGTCAAAGTAGATAATCGCAGATGACGCCTAGCAGCAAAAAAAACTGCAAGGGGCCATTCGCAAGGTGGGCAAAACCTATGCCAAAATCACTGATCGAATTACCTCCATGGAGGTACGAACAGAAAATCTGGAGAAGGACCTAGTAACTCTGGCACAAGGAGACGAACATGAGGGCATAGTCAAAGATCTAATACGGAAAATGGAGGAACAAGAGAATAGGCAACGGCGCAATAACCTAAGCATTCTAGGCATTCCGGAAGAAGCAGAAAGGAACGATCCCAGGAACTTCATGATCACGCTGCTCAAGGTGGCCTTCCCGAAACTACATACTTGGGACTGGGACAAAGAGATCCAGCGGGCACACAGATTTCCTCTAACACCTTCAAAACGTCCATCTACTCCTCAGAATCCTTGTGCTATGCTCTTATACTTTGGCAATTTTCTCCTGCGCCAAGCACTTTATTATTTGGTTAGACCAACAACCAAGAGGGAATTTAACAGAATCACTTTCTTCACTAGGCCTGACTCCGCTCATGCCACAGTCGAGCGTAGTTGGAGGTTGAGACAGCTTTTTACCCCCTTTCAACAACTTGGGGCCGATGTGTATCTACAGAATCCTGTTCGCTTAAAGATTGTATACGAGGGGACTACACACAGCTTTATCTCCGAAATACAGGCTCAAGCATATATATTGATCGAAATGGGGGCAAACTGTAGTGGTCAAGGATCTAAAAATTATGCTTTTATGCTTCTATGTAGTCTCGCTCCTATAATACTAATATCACATTTATTCGTTTTTCTTTCTCTCTCTTTCATTCTCCTTTCATTTCCTTTAAGGCATATGCCAGTATAAGAGCCTCTTGGTTGGTCGGATTGGTCAATTCTGGATTTTGTTAATGGCTGCCAAAATATCTTGAGTTAGAATCTGTAGAATATCTTTTGTTTCTTGTTACTTGTAGCATGCTTGCTTTACTTTATTCATCAAGGGTGTCACAAACGTCGGGGAAAGACCGGCGAGTGACGCGGGTCCTTGATTGCTCAGATGCCATTATCTTGGCTCAGATTTGTGCCAGGTAACCTCAGTTATAGGTGGTGGGAGGGAGAGGGGGAGGGGAAGGGTACGGGGGTGCATGGGGGAAGGGGTTGGCTCAATGGGTGGAAGATTTGGAGTTCCTTGTTCTTCTTTAGATACAGTTTTTCATTTAAATATAGATGAGTAAGCTTCGCATAGCTACAACCAATATCTGTGGTCTCAATGACTTAAAAAAAAGATAGAATACTGCAAATGGACTGTGGTTATTAAAGCCTGATGTGATTTGTAGGCAAGAAACGCATATTGAAAACGCACAGAAACACGTATTAGGAACACTCAGGTACGCATTGGTGGGGCCCACAACTCAAAATTCTCGGACATATGGCATTGCAATTCTAACATTTAATCGTTCTTTACAATTCAGTCGCACATTAGTGGACCAGCTCGGGAAGTGGGTAATCAGTGAATGCCGCAGGAATTATGGAGTTCCAATTACGATATGCTCCATCTATGACAGCACCTAAGACGATACAGCAATTTTCATCATATTAATAATGAATTAGCTGCCTGGCCAATCTCCGGGGAATTCAACATAAAGTTGCCTCCCAACAAGAATATAAGTTTAGAGTCAGGCTGGGTATATAGTGGCCACAAACCAATAGTGTTTAAGGCATTAAGGGCTCTCTGTCTGGAACATGCACTTATCGATCTCTGGACCTGGCAGAATCCTACAGACCCTGGTTTTATTTACTTTAAGCACCCACACAACAAACATGCAAGAATAAGCTTTATTTTTGTGTCTCACACTCTACTGCATGACTGCTCAATTGAGAAAACCCCTCGGATATTGGCTGATCATAACTTTCTAATTGTAGAGCTCAAGGGGAGAGGGTTTAAGTGGGGTAGTGTTTTCACATGGAGCTTTGAAAGAGTCCTTCTTTTGAATGAAGAATACTGTGATTTTATGAGGGAGTGGATACCTCAATTTCTTAAGCAGAATATAGGGAGCATTGAAGTCGAAGTTGTTTGGGATATGCTTAAGGCAGGCATACAGGGGAAACACTCAGATTTTCACTATCCTTGAATAAAAAAAAGCACTCTGCGATAAATGACTCTCAAGGCAGATTAGCCGCTGCAGAAGGATAATTAATCACAGCAGTGCAAACTGGGGGCGACCAAACCTAAGCGCAGTCAAAAGTCATAGTTGCTAAGTCAGCAACAATGGAGACAATAGCTGAAGGTGCTGCGGACATACATGCCGCTTGGAGGGAGGAAGCATATGAGTGTAGCTAGCAAGTGGGTCATCATCTTGCTATCAGAGCCAGACAAAAAGCAACTTGGAATATAATTGTAGAAATTAAAGACCCTGAGAAGGGGGTGATCTCAGACCCAGCAGGGATTCAAAAGGTATTCTACTCATACTTCCAAAACCTTTACTGTGAGGACCCATCAAGTAATTCAGAAGATGTGGCTGCATATCTTAATCGGATTCCTACAGAACAATTCTCACAGGAGGACCAGCTACAGCTGGAGGAGCACCCACAATGGATAGAGATACTATTGTGGATCAACAGTCTCCCTTGTGGCAAGGCCACTGGACTAGATAGCATACCCCTTGTGTTCTACAGAAAATTTGCAACACAACTGAAAGAGTGCATGTTGCAGCTATTCACCCATGTATTTATGGGTGGCAAACCGCCAAAATCCTGGTCACAGGCCAAAATTTTTGTTTTTTATTAAAAAACATAAAACACAGTTAGTACCCAGTTCTTACCGCCCCATAACATTAATTATTAGCAATAGCAAAATTTACTAAAAAAAATCTTTCTACACGTTTGGCCTCTGTAATACATAAGGGTATTTCCATTCAACAACATGGGTTCATACCTGGGCCGGGGATGACAGACCATATCAGAAGGCTCATCTCTCTTCTTGACGCAGCAAACATCTCCAAGGACCCAATCGCACAAATTTTGTTAGCTGCAGAAAAGGCTTTTGACATGGTCTCCTGGCCTTTTTTATGGAAAAAACTCTGTCAAGGGTCGGAATCGGAAAGGTACTTCTACAGGCTTTCAAAAGGCTTTACTTTCACCCCACCGCAATACTCTTTGTTAATGGAGAACTCACAGACACTTTCCAAATAACGAGGGGCACCCGGCAGGGTTGCCCAAGCTCGCCGCTACTATTCGCAATATACATAGATCCCTTTGTACGCCAACTGGATCACAACAGGGCTATTATGCCTATTGTAACCTGTGGTTGGGAAACCAAAAGTATTGGCATACACCGATGATATTGCTCTAGTGCAGGGGTACTCACAAACTTTCTCTCAGAGGCCAAATTTACAGTGTGGTTTGTGTCCGAGGGCTGCACCGGTGGGGGCGGGGTCAGTGGCGGAGGGGGCGGCGCTAGAGCAACAAAAAAAACTGTGACCATGAGGTTGAACACAGGTCCCTGCAGGGGATGCCTTCGTCCACTGACCTACCAGACCCGGTATGTGTGTATGTAGGTAAATATATATATATATATATATATATATTCACTGAAAAAACCATAGGTTATAGACCATATATAGTTAGGAATTAGCATTTAGAAAACCTTATTTTACTCACACAAAACCATTGAAATTCCATATATAGTTAGTTGCACTAACTATATATCGCGCACCCGCAATCCACTGCTGATGATGTCACATATTACATCATTCATGACATGGTCAGTGACATCACTGATGACATCACTGATGACATCTCAAATGACATCACTGATGACATCATCTAGTGTCTGTGTGTTTTTGTAAAGTTTAAATACGTTTTACATATTGAAGAATGACTGGATGTATGGAAGACTGAGTGTGTGTGTGGCTGGCTGGGAGGTGTGTGACTCTGTGCATATCAATGTGTACTTGTATCAGTGATTGTATAAGAGACTAAGTATGTGTTAGTATATGTGTGAAAAGTATGGTGTTCTGTGTTTAACTATAGATGAGGAAATCGAAGTGTGATTGATTCTTCACAGGACTGACTAGGTGTATGAGTGCATATGATAGTGTTCTAATAATAAGTGACTGTATGTATGAGTAATTGTATGGGTGAATGAGTGAATGTGTGTGTAGACGTACGAATCAGTGAGTGTGTATGTAGTAACTGGTATTGGTGTGTCATGATGTCATCAGTGATGTCATTTGAGATGTCATCAGTGATGTCATTTCAGATGTCATTAGTGATGTCATCAGTGATGTCACTGAAGTATGGTGTTCTGTGTTTAACTGTATAGATGAAGAAATGGAAGTGTGATTGATTCTTTACAGGACTGGCTTGGTGTGTGAGTAACTCCATGGATGAGTGGCAGTGTGTGACTGTCTGCATAGGTGTATGAGTGCATATGATAGTGTTGTAATAATAAGTGACTGTATGTATGAGTGATTGTATGGGTGAATGAGTGAATGTGTGTGTAGACGTAGGAATCAGTGAGTGCTTATGTAGTAACTGGTATTGGTGTGTCATGATGTCATCAGTGATGTCATTTGAGATGTCATCAGTGATGTCATCAGTGATGTCATTTGAGATGTCATCAGTGATGTCATCAGTGATGTCACTGACCATGTCATGAATGATGTAATATGTGACATCATCAGCAGTGGATTGCGGGTGCGCGATATATAGTTAGTGCAACTAACTATATATGGAATTTCAATGGTTTTGTGTGAGTAAAATAAGGTTTTCTAAATGCTAATTCCTAACTATATATGGTCTATAACCTATGGTTTTTTCAGTGAATTTTCAAGGTTTTGTAAATGCTAATTCCTAACTATATATGGTCTATAACCTATGGTTTTTTCTGTGAATTTCATTGGTTTTTTAACAGCTAATATCTGTAGCTGTAAAATGTATTCTTCTTTAAATCCAAAAATATATTTTATATGTTTATGAATAATTTTTTTTTTAATATTTTTTTTTCTTCGTTCCCGCTTCGCGAATCGGGAAGCTTCCCGTTAGCTGACCTTGATGCCGCGAAATAGACCGCGAGCCGGTAAACGTTTCTTTACCGCAAGTGCCGCGTTAGAAAACAACATCGTGACGCCTCCCGTCCGCATGACGTTTCACGTTGTCGCGTGATACGTCATATGACGTACAACGTTAGCGAACTGGTACGCGAAGCGAGTCGCAAAGCGCAGGTTTCTGGAAGCAAACCGGGAGGCCCTGCAAAGCGCTTAACGTAAACACAGCAAGTCATGTGACTTGGTAATAACACTTTTCATTGGTTCATTTCACTTTTGGTTTCCTAATGATGTAAGACTAGGTCATATAATCTAAAATGAACACTTTTGATTGGTTGAGAACTCTTGTTTTTCCCAAATGATGAAAATCCCTCCTTCTTTCCTCACTCTGACTTTCATCATTGTGAGAGAAAGACCCTTTGTGATCACTGAGCAATGGCTTCTTTAGTAGCTTCAGCTGGTGCTTCCCCACCACCTCCACCACATCCAAGGAAGAGTGGACCACCTGCTCAAGTTATAATTCAACAAGGAGAGGAAGAAGAGGAACAGGAGGACGAGCACGAAGAGAGGCAGTTTTTGCCTGAGCAGCCCAGGACGTCTCACCGGAAAGAAAACTTCATTTGGCAATTTTTTTAAATTCCCAAAGGTCAGAAAAAAGTAAATGCAAGATACGTAACTTGCCTTATATGTCAAGATAGACTGTCCAGAGGGACCGACAAAAAATACAGTTTCGGAAACTACACAATGCATCGCCATATGACTAGGTGGCATCCTAACAACTACAGTGCTGCACAGTTTCGGAACGACCTAGATAATCTCCCTATTATGGCCAGAAGATCTGTTGTACCGGAAGTAACGGGACCAGAGGGCAGGGAGATGGTGCCAAATATACAAATGAGATTTGGTGATGTAAAACACATCTGCGTATTTTGCGATGGATTCATTTCCTACGGAGAAAAAAGCATCACTCTGATCAACAGAGCTATTGACTATCATATGCAAGTTTGTACGAAACGCCCAAAATAATAAATACTTCTTTTTTTTGTTTTGTTGCTCCTGTTGAGCCCTTTACAATGAATCGTTTTCATTGCCCCCTCCAAGAAAAACCCAAAAAAATATAAAACTGTTCAGAAAAATTCAAAAAAAGTAAAAAAATGTTCTGAAAAATAAAAAAAAAAGTTATTTTCAGAACTACCTCCCCGTTATTAAAAAATTGGTACAATATTTGGAACTGTGCCAACCTCTATTTCTCTTAGTTCGCTTCCCAGTTCGCTCCCCGGTACGCGAACCGGAAGCGAACCAAAAACAGTAAGTATAAGGGAAGGAAACAGACACTTATGTTAAAAGAAAGACAGCTATAGGGGAGTAAACTAGAGATACTATTACCCGTAATCCACTGCTGATGATGTCACATATTACATCATTCATGACATGCTCAGTGACATCATCAGCAGAGGATTGCGGGTTTTTTGGCAACGTGCCTTATCCACGGTTTAATAACGCTGCCTTTTGCTTTATATAAGTTTTCAAATTGTATGAAATATATACCAATAGGTCGTTATGAACCTTTAGGTAGTGCTTTTCTTCATGAGGTCTGGTCGCTTCCATACACATACAGATGTTTCAAAGATGATCAAGAAGTTTATCTGAATGGAGAGGAATGCACTGAGACGCCAGATCATTCACTAATGTGTAGGCACATACAGTTACACGGTTCATGCAACAAACACCGACCAAATATGGCTTGCGTGTTGCAAGGCACGCCAGTTCCTGCTATCATCCCCACGTTCAAGTTGTTGGAAAATGGTAGTTATTTGATGCTCAATAATGAAGATTGTTCTGAGTTAATTAAAAGTATTCCTTTCATCGTAACAGTAAGTGAACGGGTTATTTGCTGCAGAAATGTTCTATTTCCTCCCACACATGAACATAGGGAGTTTTCAATCTGGCCACAAATACCAACCTTGGGACAGATTTCAACGGCATGGCAAGAATAAGAGCTCTTTTGTCTCAGAGAGAGGTGGCCTTGAGTTCGGCCCGTGAAACTTTCGTGCTTCACATAGCGAACACCCGTACAGAGGTGCACACACTTTTCAATTCAGATTTGCCTTTCAAATTCAGCAAGATGGTTCCGACTATCTTTAACGCATCCTCCGCAAAGTCCCTGGCGCACTTTTTTAAAGTTGTTACCAGTGGTCTCGTGACTTCATTTGAGAAAATCTTTGGACTCATCCCTGCTTCCTTTCATTCTATTTTCTCCACTCTGGTTCGTGGATTGGCATTTTTACTTGCATTACCAGCGGACGCTCTTGTGCTTTTTTACATTTTTAAATATGGATGTCCCTCCTATGCAACCTCCCACCCTGCAGCTGCTGACACTGTTCCGCAATCGCATGCTAGAATATTATGGCACAATGCCGTTGGCGATATTAAGCACGGCATATGGATTATCTTTTCGATTCTCCTACTTCACCTGTGTCCAGCCTGTATTTCACTGCCTGACCTGTGATTTCGATTGGGCCATTGATTTGTGTCTCTGCGGACCGGTTTCTCCTGACGTCGACTTTAATCAGCTGATGACTCCTATCATTACTCACGAGTTGGTTTGTCCTGGCGAAAGGATTATGGCTGTGGCATTGATGCATGGACTACTTGGTCCCTGGAATTTACTGGCGGCAGCACAGTCTTTCTTGGAACAGAGCTTTCTTGAAAACCCACCGAGCTGTCCTCTGATGGTGATAGAGGATCCGGTGCTGGGAGAGCACGTATGTTCTTTTCCGCTTTTAAATTGGATGGCTGAACTGTTTTCGGATGAAGACGGTGACTTCCTATTGGAGGCTGTTGCAGCTTATTTTGCATACACAGTTATGTCATAGACCTTTTTCATGTTTGATATGCTGAGTACTAGCATTTCATTGACAATTCATTGACTTATTTGTCAAGTTTTTATTATTTACCTTGCCTATTGGCTTAAGACTCGATAAAGTACTTGGCTGTTTTATTTTTCTTTAGCATTAAATTTTCCTAATTTTTAATGCTTTACCTTGCGGACCGTCCACATATAAACTTGCAATCTGCTCTCATGAGATGGCACTTCTATTATCTTATTCAGTTCGTTTCCGGATCATGGGGAGGTGTCATCTAGGTCCTGGATATCTTTACACCGTGTTAAGTTAGCATGGGCTCATTACCGGTTTAAACGCCATTTTTCCTTTTTTGCAACTTCTGCACACGACACTTAGTTGTTGCTTTAGCTTTCCACCTAGTAGTTCATCGTGGTTTACATGAGAATAATATGTTATTGCTCTACTATCTGCTTTGCTTGTTAAACTATATCTGTACAGCGAGTGCTAAAGTTTCAAGAACAACACGATACAGAATTGTTATGAGGTCTGATCTCCACGACTTCATACTCATAACATAAGTGCAACTTCTGCCAATTCTGGGCATGAGGCGGGTTTTATATTGCTTTGCCGAACACACATACACAACAGTTGATGCGGCTCACATGAAGAGAGAGCTGGTGTATGCTGATGTGATTCCTTCAAATCTAAGACACTAAAGTATGGGCACGCCCTAAACCAACACAAAGAGACCTTCTTAGCAAATAATATAATATGTGTATTAGGGAGGGTGAGATATAAGCAGCCGCGGGCCGTGGAGGGAGTTACGGTGAGGCAGGGAGGCGGGGAGGGGGAGAAGCAGGGTGGAGCCCTCTCTACCTTGCCCCTCCCCCTCCCCGCCTCCCTGCCCCACCGTAACTCCCTCCACGGCCCGCGGCTGCTTATAAGTGTTGCTAACTCTTATTCATTTACAGCATGTTAACATACTATCACCATTCGCTTTTTATGTACTAGTAACTATGCTGGTAATTTTGCTACTGATAATATGTGTACTTGTATTATCTAAGATACTACGCCTGTGAAGACGGCATTAGTAAATAAACATTTCAAATACACATGTGTTCTTCTTAACTCCATGTTCTGGTTTCTAAGAAATATATAACGACCGACTGTTCATGAGTTCCACGTATCCTGAGGTACTATAAGTTCATATTCTGGATTGTCTAAACATTGAGAGTTTGTTATATCCAATGTGACACTGTACCTAGCTTGCTAAGGAGTTTTTGATTACTAACGTGAGTTTTGGGACACCCTAATTCGCCGAGGTTCCAATCCTCTGTCCACAGTTCTGTGTGAGAACAGAAACCCTGCGACAGGGGCACCCCCGACCCTTGCTGGAGCTTCATCACACTTGCGATACAACTCCAGCAATGCGCCACCTTTACGGCACAGATACATCACGCATCTGTGCTGTTTTTGCCCCATGATGCGCCGCATTGTAAATGCAGCACACCATAGGTGACGGAACAGCGGCACAGAATGACTAACACATCCCTGGTGATGCGCCAGTCATCATAAATGTATCCCTATGCTTCTTATCTTGTTAGAGATGAACCGCCATATGTATCATCAAAGTTTTTTGCATTTCCTAAATAGCGAACTTTAAGGAATAAATAGCGATTCTTTACCATTCCTAGTTTGCGATGAGCTATTTGCTAATTACAAATTACCCATTCATTTCCTTCATTTCCCTAGGGCGGTTGGACTCACTTTTAGCTCGAACGGCTGAATGGATTTCCACGAAACTTGGCAAAATTGTAGGGACTGGTAGCCCGATGTGCCTTTGCTATGTCTCAAGATATATGCTCCAGTGGTTTTTACGAAAATTAACTTTGAAAAATATATATTGGGCTACATTGGCCTATATATATGTTGGAGCCCAAATGTAGCCCAATGTAGCCCAATGTAGCCCAAAGATGGCCGCCAGACACACAAAAAAACAAATGTAGCCCAAATATCAGCCAGATGTAGCCCAACTATAGCCCAGTGACAGAATGACCAATCAGCTTCGCAAACCTCCGTTACGCGAAGCGGAGCGCTGTTACAGATATATATCTTTTTTTGAACGTTAATTTCTTAAAATCCACTGGAGCACATATATTGAGACCTAGCAAAGGCACATCGGGCTACCAGTCCCTAATATTTTGCCAAGTTTCGTGCAAATCCATTCAGCCGTTCGATTATTATTATTATTATTTTTTTTTGCCCCGCGGGGCCCTTTTAAAACCTCCACATCAAACCTAGGGGGTCAGCGAGGATCTACTATGCCCCCTTATAGTTATTTCCCCCTTTGTTTTGACCTCCTCTTGTCTCTCGATCCTACCGAGAGACAAGATGGCGGCCGCTACGGACTGTTTGGAATGTTGACAGACGCCGGAGAACCAATCAGCTTCGCTTCACAAAGCTCCGTTGCGCGACAAGTACGCGTCCTGGGCCGCTGCCCAGTCCGCTGTTACAGATATATATCTTTTTTTAAACGTTAATTTCTCAAAATCCACTGGAGCACATATATTGAGACCTACAAAAGGCACATCGGGCTACCAGTCCCTACAATTTTGCCAAGTTTCGTGCAGATCCATTCAGCCGTTCGGGCTAAAAGTGAGGCCAACCGCCCTATGGAAATTAACATGGGAAAAATGCGTTTTGGGACCCCCCCTTTTTTCTCGGCCCCCCCTTGACGAACCCCCCCAAAATTTTCAGGGGCTGCTCAGAAACAAAATGTGCCATTTTCCTGAAAATTTCAGCCAATTCCGTCCACAAACGCCAAAGTTATTAGACATAGAATTTTCAAAAATCCCATAGAGAAAAAATCCTAACTATATATACCTACTGGCGACCGCCAGTAGGTAATATATATATATATATATATATATATATATATTCACTGAAAAAACCATAGGTTTCACACACGTTATAGTTAGGAATAAGCATTTAAAAAACCTTAGAAATAAACTGCAAAAAACATAGGTTTCACGCATGTCATAGTTAGCTGGACATTTCTCCCATACAAAAACATTGAAATCCCCCAGTTATAGTTAGTTCAGCTGACTATAACTCGCGCGCCTGCAATGCACTCCTGATGACATCACATATTACATCACTCATGACATGGTCAGTGACATCACCGATGACACCATCCAGTGAATGTGTGTCTTTCTGAAAAATAAATATGTTTTATATATGTATATGTAAAGGTCGATGGAAGGTTAAATGTTTAAATAAGTGACTTAATGGATGTTTTTAAAAAAAAAATTGATTGGTTAACTGGCTTATTAAGTGTATCTTAGTGAATACATATATTAGCGAGTATTGTTTAAATATTTAAATGTTTGTATCAGTGTTTCACTTTGTGTATAAGTGGCTGCATGGGTTGGTGAGTAGCTACATGTGTGTGTATATGGGTTATTAGATGTTTTTTAGTATCAGTATGAGTGTCTGTATGGTTTGGTGGGGGTGTTACTTAGCACATAGATGCATCAATGACTGACTCACTGTTTGTATGTGTTTTGAAGACAGCATATGTGCAGGACTGTATGGGTGGATGAGTGTGTATATGTTTTAATCTAGTATATGTGAGTATTGATGTATATAAGTGAGCATATGTGAGAGTGAGAGATTGAAAGAGTTCTTGTTTAAATAAGTATGTGTTTCTATAAGTGATTGTTTAAGAGAGTAAGTATGTGTAAGTTTCCTTAGAAGTAAGGTGGTAGTGTGTGTATAGCTGTATATGCAAATAAATGGATGTTCAATAGTTTATTCGCATGTGTGATTATGTGTGTGAGTAACTTTTGGATGACTGTCGGTGTGTAACAGGATGTATAGGTGTTTCACTACATATGATGAGTGAATATATGTATGAGTGACTATATAGAACTGTTGGTGAATGAGTGGATGTGTATATAGATGGTGGTATTACTGAATTGGTTGTTGTAACTGGTATGGGTATCTCTACTTTTTTGAAAATGTTAGTTTCTATTTTTGAATATGTGTTTCAAGGGTTACATTACACTGAAAGGAGGTCTGTCACTCTGTCACAAGGACGGTGTCATCAGTGATGTCATGAGTGATGTCACTGACCATGTCATGAGTGATGTAATATGTGACGTCATCAGCAGTGCATTGCAGGCGCGCAAGTTATAGTGAGTCCAACTAACTATAACGTGGGAATTTCAATGGTTTTATGTCAATAAAATGTCCAGCTAACTATAACTAGTGTCAAACCTATGTTTTTTTCAGGGAATTTAATAGGTTTTTTAAATGCTAATTCCTAACTATATAAGGCCTGAAACCTATGTTTTTTTCAGTGAATTTCAAAGGTTTTTTTAATGCTAATTCCTAACTATATAAGACCTGAAAGCCCACCAGGAATCTCCAGTATGCGCCAGGGGACTGCATTGCAGAGAGGTGTAATGAAGACACGCCCCTTTTTACACCTCTCTGCAACGCAGCCCCGTGCATGTTTGAAGAGGGGGAACTAATTACCCTTGCATACTGGGGGCCCCTGGGGGCCAACTAGCCCACCTGGAACCTCCAGTATGCGCCAGGGGGTTGCATTGCAGAGGTGTAATGAGGCTATGCCCCTTGTTACACCTCTCTGCAATGCAGCCCCCTGCCGCGTTTGCAAAGGGGGAACTAATTCCCCTTGCATACTGGGGGTCCCTGGGGGCCAACTAACCCACCAGGAGCCTCCAGTATGCGCCAGGGGGCTGCATTGCAGAGAGGTGTAATGAGGCCACACCCTTTTTTACACCTCTCTGCAATGCAGCCCCCGTGCATGTTTGAAGAGGGGGAACTAATTCCCCTTGCATACTAGGGGTCCCTGGGGGCCAACTAGCCCACCTGGAACCTCCAGTATGCGCCAGGGGGCTGCATTGCACAGAGGTGTAATGAGGCTATGCCCCTTTTTACACCTCTCTGCAACGCAGGCCACTGGCGCGCTTGCAGAGGGGGGACTAATTCCCCTTGCATACTGGGGGCCCCTGGGTCATATCTGCCCAAACACCGATATTCCGAACGATTGAAAATGACTTTTCTTGAGAAACATTTGGATTTGGATTATCATGTCCTATACTTTGGAATTTTTGAAAGACTGACTTTGAGGATGCTATAAATTACTCAAGTCTGCCCGAATTGTGTGGGTAAAATTGATACCTAGTCACTTTGAAAAAGAATGTACTTATGTCTCGTCTAACATTTGGAAGAAATATCTAGTTATATGACAACAGGATACCGACATAACTTGAAGGAAATAAGAACGCCCTGAAGAAGTTCTGTTGTACAGAACGAAACGTTTTGGCTGGCTGTGGTACATAAACTTAAGGAAAATAAAAGCATTTGAATATACACCAAGATTCAGCGCTTCAATAAGGACTCTAAGTGATATGATTTGATTAGA
Source organism: Lissotriton helveticus (assembly GCF_964261635.1). Classification (NCBI taxonomy): domain Eukaryota; kingdom Metazoa; phylum Chordata; class Amphibia; order Caudata; family Salamandridae; genus Lissotriton; species Lissotriton helveticus. Next base: position 1,491,747,980 of record NC_136061.1, on the reverse strand, counting down.
ATTATTGTGCAAGTGGTGCTGTGCCAAACTTTGGAATATTCTCCACTACTCTGTACTACTTACTCTCTCCTACTCCACTACTCTCAAATACTCACTCTCTACTACTCATTCTCTACTACTCTACTACTCTCTACTACTCTCTCTACTACTCACTCCCTACTACTCACTATCTACTACTCTCTACTACTCACTCTCTACTACTCACTCTCTACTATCTCTCTACTACTCTCTCTCTACTACTCTCTCTCTACTACTCACTCTTTACTACTCACTCTCTACTACTCTCTACTACTCACTCTCTACTCTACTACTCTCTCTACTACTCACTCTCTACTACTCACTCTCTACTACTCTCTACCACTCACTCTCTACTACTCTCTCTCTACTAGTCTCTACTACTCACTCTACTACTCACTCTCTACTACTCTCTGCTATTCTCTCTCTCACTCTCTACTACTCACTCTCTACTACTCACTCTCTACTACTCACTCTACTACTCTCTACTACTCACTCTACTGCTCTCTACTACTCACTCTACTACTTACTATCTACTACTCTCTACTACTCACTCTCTACTATTCACTCTACTACTCACTCTCTGCTACTCTCTCTACTGCTCTCTACTACTCTCTACTACTAACTCTCTACTCTCTATTACTCACTCTCTACTCTCTACCTCTCTCTACTTCTCTCTCTACTAGTCTCTACCTCTCTACTGCTACCTCTCTACCTCTACCTCTACACCTCTACCTCTCTCTACACGCACACATATACACATATATATATGCATATATATGCATATGCATTTATATATATGTATGTGTATGTATATAGATACATATATAAACATATATAATCTGTATATCTATATAAATACAAATATAAATGCATGCATACATATACATATATGCATACAGATGCATGTTATTTACATGAAAGTTTAAAAAACACTAATAAAAGCAAAGCTAAAAAGCCACCTCATTACAAACAGAATGGCTTTAACTTAAACGAGGGCGAGATCTATTGCATTTTCAATGCTTGTTTACTTTGGTTCCATCAAGAAGGCATTCAGATGTGTCACACATTTGCCATAAATTCGGAATGTTAGCACTCTAGTTGCTCATTAGATCACTGTAGTAAAGCTACTGCTCACCAGGGAAGTCTGCTGCTGGTATTCAAAGTGCATGTTTCAGTCTGCATGTCAGAATTTCTTTAATGAAATTGAAGAGGATTTGAGAAGTCACTCAAAATGTGCCCTAATTTTTCTTTCTGCAGCACTAATCATACTTTCTTTGGCAAAATATACCGCCTCATTTTGTTCCTTTTTAAATTAAATGTTTTAAGAGTTACCACTTTATTCCAATCAAGATGGCTTCAGGTGTGCCATACCTTTGTAATAAGTAGGACTGTTAGCGCTCTAGTTGTTCTTTAGAACACTCTGGGACATTCTGTAATTGGGCTATACTTGGGCTACATCTGGGTGATATTTGGGCTACATTTAGGCTCTTTTGTCTCTGGTGGCCATCTTGGGAGACTGCATGTCAGAATTTTTTAATGAAATAGAAGAGGATTTGAGAAGTCACTCAAAATGTGCCCTAATTTTTCTTTTTGCAGCACTAATAATACTTTCTATGGCATAATATACCCCCTCATTTTGTTCCTTTTTAAATTAAATGTTTTAAGAGTTACCACTTTATTCCCATCACGATGGCTTCAGGTGTGCTATACCTTTGTAATAAGTAGGACTGTTAGCGCTCTAGTTGTTCTTTAGAACACTCTAGGAGGCTGCCGTAGAACACAAAGGAATCAACTGACAGTCTCTGCTCTTGTTGGATGTACATGTTTTACTGAGAATGTCAGACTTCATTCTCACATGACTGAGAAAGATAATGTGAATTTATAGAAAATATGCTTTCAGTTTAGCTTATAGATCCCCTTCCAAACCACTGTGGGAAAATCATGAGATATTAGTTTCCTTTCAAACATGATTCATGATATCACAGCAGAAGGCTTTTTCACATGGTAAAATCACCTTAGAACACACCACAATTCCTAAAATGAGTATGGTACCATCAACAAATGATTTATAATATAACTAAAGTCCTAAAACCCTCTATTAACTACAATGATTTTTAATGAGGTGCTATCATGTATATTGGTCCCAAGATGGCTGCCAACACTTCTTGGATGAAGTGCTGACAGCCAATCAGATCAGATGTGTGGTTAGGCTCCGCCCAGAAATATATATTTTTTTGAACAGACGAGCAGCCCGGTGGCAGAGGGCTCGCGCGCGCTGGGCGCTACAACTTGTTTTTAAATACTTTCCTCCTCTGCTGACTGAAGAGCAGCCCTTCGTCCCGCTGATCGCAAGCGCTGGACGCCATCCACTTTTTTAAAAATCACTCCTCCCGCCCTGTTGGCTCCTCCCACCTCCTGCGTCACGTGCCTATTTAGGCCACGCCCCCTTTCATTCTGGTGCACAGACGAGCAGCCCGGTGGCAGAGGGCTCGCGCGCGCTGGGCGCTACAACTTGTTTTTAAATACTTTCCTCCTCTGCTGACTGAAGAGCAGCCCTTCGTCCCGCTGATCGCAAGCGCTGGACGCCATCCACTTTTTTAAAAATCACTCCTCCCGCCCTGTCGGCTCCTCCCACCTCCTGCGTCACGTGCCTATTTAGGCCACGCCCCCTTTCATTCTGGTGCACAGACGAGCAGCCCGGTGGCAGAGGGCTCGCGCGCGCTGGGCGCTACAACTTGTTTTTAAATACTTTCCTCCTCTGCTGACTGAAGAGCAGCCCTTCGTCCTGCTGATCGCAAGCGCTGGACGCCATCCACTTTTTTCAAAATCACTCCTCCCGCCCTGTTGGCTCCTCCCACCTCCTGCGTCACGTGCCTATTTAGGCCACGCCCCCTTTCATTCTGGTGCACAGACGAGCAGCCCGGTGGCAGAGGGCTCGCGCGCGCTGGGCGCTACAACTTGTTTTTAAATACTTTCCTCCTCTGCTGACTGAAGAGCAGCCCTTCGTCCTGCTGATCGCAAGCGCTGGACGCCATCCACTTTTTTAAAAATCACTCCTCCCGCCCTGTTGGCTCCTCCCACCTCCTGCGTCACGTGCCTATTTAGGCCACGCCCCCTTTCATTCTGGTGCACAGACGAGCAGCCCGGTGGCAGAGGGCTCGCGCGCGCTGGGCGCTACAACTTGTTTTTAAATACTTTCCTCCTCTGCTGACTGAAGAGCAGCCCTTCGTCCTGCTGATCGCAAGCGCTGGACGCCATCCACTTTTTTAAAAATCACTCCTCCCGCCCTGTTGGCTCCTCCCACCTCCTGCGTCACGTGCCTATTTAGGCCACGCCCCCTTTCATTCTGGTGCACAGACGAGCAGCCCGGTGGCAGAGGGCTCGCGCGCGCTGGGCGCTACAACTTGTTTTTAAATACTTTCCTCCTCTGCTGACTGAAGAGCAGCCCTTCGTCCCGCTGATCGCAAGCGCTGGACGCCATCCACTTTTTTAAAAATCACTCCTCCCGCCCAGTCGGCTCCTCCCACCTCCTGCGTCACGTGCCTATTTAGGCCACGCCCCCTTTCATTCTGGTGCACAGACGAGCAGCCCGGTGGCAGAGGGCTCGCGCGCGCTGGGCGCTACAACTTGTTTTTAAATACTTTCCTCCTCTGCTGACTGAAGAGCAGCCCTTCGTCCCGCTGATCGCAAGCGCTGGACGCCATCCACTTTTTTAAAAATCACTCCTCCCGCCCTGTCGGCTCCTCCCACCTCCTGCGTCACGTACCTATTTAGGCCACGCCCCCTTTCATTCTGGTGCACAGACGAGCAGCCCGGTGGCAGAGGGCTCGCGCGCGCTGGGCGCTACAACTTGTTTTTAAATACTTTCCTCCTCTGCTGACTGAAGAGCAGCCCTTCGTCCCGCTGATCGCAAGCGCTGGACGCCATCCACTTTTTTAAAAATCACTCCTCCCGCCCTGTTGGCTCCTCCCACCTCCTGCGTCACGTGCCTATTTAGGCCACGCCCCCTTTCATTCTGGTGCACAGACGAGCAGCCCGGTGGCAGAGGGCTCGCGCGCGCTGGGCGCTACAACTTGTTTTTAAATACTTTCCTCCTCTGCTGACTGAAGAGCAGCCCTTCGTCCCGCTGATCGCAAGCGCTGGACGCCATCCACTTTTTTAAAAATCACTCCTCCCGCCCTGTCGGCTCCTCCCACCTCCTGCGTCACGTGCCTATTTAGGCCACGCCCCCTTTCATTCTGGTGCACAGACGAGCAGCCCGGTGGCAGAGGGCTCGCGCGCGCTGGGCGCTACAACTTGTTTTTAAATACTTTCCTCCTCTGCTGACTGAAGAGCAGCCCTTCGTCCTGCTGATCGCAAGCGCTGGACGCCATCCACTTTTTTAAAAATCACTCCTCCCGCCCTGTTGGCTCCTCCCACCTCCTGCGTCACGTGCCTATTTAGGAGTTGCGCCAGAGTTAAGCCCGTCTGCGCCCGTCCGCGGCCGGACGGGCCCAGGGGCCAGGGACGTTGCTACCGCTATTACCTACCCTCCTTCTGTCCTTATGCACCTACAATCTGCCGCTTGCCCCCTACCGCTGGACATCTGGACACGGATCACTTCACTTGGAATCGCAGGTGACCGTCCCCCTCATTTGGGCCCGGTCATTCCTTCCACCTCTCCTATCACCTCCGAGTCACAGATCCGTTTACTTTATTTAAACACTCGTTCTTTGGTCAGACATCAAACTGACATTTTTCACTTACTTTTGACCGAGAGGCCTGACGTCCTTCTACTTTCTGAGACCTGGCTCACGGACGACTCCCTCCCGGACATACTGGCAGCGTTACCTCCAGACTACTATCTGCTTAACACCAACCGCCAAGGGGGCCGCCCCGGGGGGGGGTCGCAGCGGTAATACGTAAGAACATCAAGGTTATTGCCTCCACTTCTATGACTCTTCCTGAAGTGGACAATCTGGTTCTCAGCCTTGGGACTGAGGTAGGCGCAGTTACCCTCATGGTACTCTATCGCCCTCCCCAGTCCATGCCTTCCTTCCCTGCATCTTTCATTGAACAGCTTACCAGTCTAGCTACTTCCTCCCCACGCATAGCTATTGTTGGGGACTTTAATTACTGGTTTCAGCATAAGGAGGCCGGTCCCCATGCCACCGAATTGTTCGAAGGTCTCTCGAGCCTGAACTTTAGCCAATTAGTCACCTCTCCCACTCACAGTGGTGGTCACATACTTGACCACATTTGGGTCCATGGGGTGAAGCCCTCCTGCCCGCTCACCACACCTTGTGTGTGGTCTGATCATTTCCTTATCGACACCACCATTTCGGTGGCTGGTCAGATCAGGATTCCCCCGCGGGAGGGTGGCATGGCTCGTAAGTGGAAGGCTGTCGATTCCTCTAATTTGTTATCTCATCTGTCTCACACACGTCCCCCTACCCTTAACAATATTGACGTTAACGAGCTAGATGGTCAGGTCTCCGACTGGCTCGTGTCAGCCAGCGACATCTTTGCCCCTCTAGTCAAGTTCCCTCGATCCCGACACAGCAACTCTCATAAATGGTTTACTCCCCATCTAAAAGCCATACAGCTGGAACTCCGCCAATCAGAACGTAAGTGGAGAAGAGATTACTGTCCGTCAAGCAGAGATACTTATGTGGCAGTCCGCAATAAGTACAAATCTGCCATCTCTGCAGCCAAAAAAGCCTATGCTTCAGAGAGAATCTTACTAGCCCCTTGCAAGTCGAAGGAGATCTTCAGAGTCCTGGATGAATTCACCTCTGATTCCAGAACGCTCCCGACCCAGGCCCCGACACAGGAATCCTGTAATGCTCTTAGCACTTTTTTTATTCAGAAGATTGTCTTGATTAAGGATACTATTCCGGTCACCTCACCGGGCGTTGATTCTGTTACTCCCCCCCATAATGCTCTTTCCATCACTCAGTTCCCCCCTTTAGACCCTACATCCCTAGCCTCTCTGGCCGCTCGCATTAAGTCTGGTTCCCCTGACGACCGCTGTCCGCCTTCTATACTACGGGACATCTGCCACTCTTTACCTGACTGCATCCTTTCCTTGCTTAATTCTTCTCTCCTCTCCGGGACGGTACCCAGCTCCTTCAAGGAGGCCGTCTTGGTGCCTCTGTTGAAGAAGCCTGGAGCCGATCCCGCCGTCCCGGCGAACTATCGCCCTATTTCTCTCCTACCTTTCTTCTCTAAAATCTTGGAAGCCCATGTCACTGCCTGTCTCTCTAGGTTCATCGAGAGCTCTAACTTTCTCGAAGTTAACCAGGCCGGTTTCCGACCTGGCCACTCTACGGAGACTGTGATCCTGGCCGTCCTGGACACTTTGAGAGACGGAGCTGACAAGGGTACCCCCCAGGCCTTGGTATTATTAGATCTGTCGGCCGCCTTCGACACGGTGGACCATAACATCCTTCTCAACCGTGTCGAACAGGCCGGCATCCAGGGCCTGGCGCTGGCATGGGTCAAATCCTTCCTCACAGGGAGATCTCAGACCCTCAGCCTAGGCACATTTAGGGCTCCTATGGAGCACCTGCCATGTGGGGTCCCCCAGGGCTCCTCTCTATCCCCCCTTCTCTTTAATCTTTATCTTCGCCCTCTTCTTTTCTCTCTGAGGCAGTGGGACGTCACCGTCTTTAATTACGCAGACGACCTGCAACTCATCTTTTCTTTAAACTCCCCCTCTGCTATTCCCAATTTCCAGGCAGTTATGTCCCATATCCTTCAGTGGATGTGTCTGAACCAGCTTAAATTGAACCCAGGAAAGACGGAGCTCCTCTTGCCTGGTAAGAGCGCCGCCCATTGGGGCCCACATTTCTGGCCGGCAGAGCTTGGCTCCCCTCCCATCCCGGTGGCCTCGGTGAAAAGCCTCGGGGTCACCATTGACGCGGGGCTATCTCTTGGGCCGCAGGTGGGGACGGTGGTCTCCTCCTGCATGTTCCAGCTGCGCAGGATCAGGAAGGTGGCCTACCTCCTCACCCCTGATGCTCTGCTGCAAGTTATCATGGCCCTCGTCCTCTCCCGCCTGGACTTTTCGAATTCCATCTATCATGGTCTCCCTAAATGTTCCATCTATAGGTTGCAGATCATTCAAAACCAGGCGGCGAGATTGGCCCTCGGGATACCAAAATGGCAGTCTGCCAAACCCCTCCTCATTAAATTGCACTGGCTCCCTGTCAGCCTCAGGGCTGCCTTCAAGCTTGGCTGCCTTATTTTTAAGTCTCTCTCTGGCTCTTGCCCCGCTTTCCTGAAATCCCTCATCTGGCCCTATTGTCCCTCACGTAATCTCAGATCATCACACCTACACCTCCTGGTTGTCCCTTCCATTAAACTCTGCAGATCTGGTGGTCGGAGATTCGCTTACCTGGGCCCCAAATTTTGGAACTCCCTTCCTTTCCCAGTTAGGACTTCTAACACTCTCATCCAATTCCGCAAATCACTAAAAACCTGGCTCTTCCCACAATCTAGCTAAAGTCCCTCTGTTCCTCTCAGCACCCTATCAGCGCCATGAAACTCACGGTGACAGTGCACTCTATAAGCACCCCCTTAACATAACATAACATAACATAACCTAAATTACTCAATTACTCAAAATCCACTGGAGCACATATCTTGAGACATAGCAAAGGCACATCGGGCTACCAGTCCCTACAATTTTGCCAAGTTTTGTGGAAATCCATACATCCGTTCGGGCTAAAAGTGAGTCCAACCGCCCTACAGAAATTAACATGGGGAATACACGTTTGGGACCCCCCCTTTTATCTCAGCCCCCGCTTGACGAATCCCCCCAAACTTTCAGGGAAGGAGCAGAGCGGAGCGGGCCATCTTCTTTGAGAAATTTGCGAAGATTTGTCCACCGGCGGCAAAGTTATTCCCAATAGAATGTTGCGGATTTCCTATGGAAATCAATCCTAACTATAACTACCTACTGGCGACCGCCAGTAGGTACCATATATATATATATATATATATATATATATATATATATATATATATATATATATATGCGCAAGTGCCACAAACAGAAGTGGGGAACAGCAAAAGGTGGTGCAGAAGAAGCCGCACAAACAATGGAAGCGAAAGTAAATGGCATGTCATCTGGCACATCATCTGATGATTCAAAAACTGTTATCAATCTAACCAGTTTGAAACTTACAAACAATGAAACAAATTTATTGGCCCTGGGTCTATCGTACAGTGCAAAAAGTGACTTTGATTATGCTGGAACCAGGGTGGACGTGTACCAGTATGTTCGTAAGTTAAAGCTTCGGAAGTATCATATGACTAACAAAGTAGAAAGAACTAAGTAATTTGCCTAGCTCTGGCTCTTCACTTCTGCAAGCAGGAGATGCGTAATTGTACTCCATCCTTTTGGAAATGCAGGCGGAATGTACACATACAACTGAAAATGTATCAATGGAAAATGTGAGGACTACAGCTCTTACAAATTTTAAACCTAAATTTACCTTTTGTCCTCTGATGATTAAAGATAACCTCAATGCTTTCATGAAAAGGTGGCATTGGAACTGAAACTTCTACATATGAAAGAAATTAATGTTCATAAGAAAATGCAATACCGGGATAGAGCATGCCATCAACTCATCTGTAGAATTCGCAGTAACATCAATGTGATAGTTCGGCAATCCGACAAAGGCGGAAATGTCGTCCTATGGCCCAGAGAATTATACATGAATGAAGCTTTGGGACAATTGAACGACAGGAACTCTTATAAAAAATCTAACAGTGGAGAAGCTAAGGGTGCCTGGAACACTATATATACAAGTTTGATGGGTTGGAGAAGTATGGGATTAATCACTATGGAGGAATTTGCCTTTTTTTTTAAATGAACATCCAGTGATGCCCCAGATTTATTTCATTCCCAAAATTCACAAAGATAGTGTGAAACCTCCAGGAAGGCCCATTATCTCGGCATGTAATTCAATAATGGAGAACACAAGTAAATACGTAGACTTCTTTTTACAAGAACATGTCCGCGGCCTATCATCGTTTATCTTAGATACAGGTGATTTGTTGGAGAAATTGAAAGGTGTGCAGTGGCAAGATGACTATTTATTGATATCCATGGACGTCTCCACACTATATACTAGTATCAATCACACAGATGGGATGCGTGCAGTAGAGTACTTCCTTAATAGGAGGCCAATGAAATTTTATGAGCATAACAAAATGGTTCTAAGTATGATTAAATTATGCTTAGAGAATAATTTCTTCATGTTTTCGTGTCATGTGTTCCAGCAAATAGGGGGAGTTGCTATGGGGACCTGTTTCTCCCCTAGTTATGCCTGTTTGCATATGGGCTACTGGGAGGAATAGGTCCTCATACCGACATTCCCTGATATTATGCAGAACAGTATCATCAGATGGTAGAAGTTTATCGATGACCTTTTCATTATTTGGAAGGGTCCAATGAAGGATGCTGTAGAGTTTGAATGAAAACAGTCTGAATATAAAACTGACCAGTGAGATTAGCAGTATCTCGATATGCTTTTTGGACGTAGAAATGTATGTTGTTGACAATGACCTGCGAACCAGACTATATCGGAAGCCCAGTGCAGGCAATGCAATATTGCATGCCACAAGTCATCATCCGGCGCATTTGATTAGGAGTATTCCTTACGGGGAAATGCTCTGTATCAAACGCATTTGTAGCAGTGATACGGATTGTGCACAGGCACAAGATCAGTGTAAGGCGAGACTACTAAGAAGAGGATATCAATTAAGAGTGGTTGAAGAAGTCATTAAAAAAGCCAATGATCCAAATAGATCCTCAATCAGAAAAAAACCTTCTTGATCAAAAGAAAGCAAAGAGTAACTTGACCCGTCTGATTGTAAAGTATAGCAGCCAACACAAAAGTATTCGCAAGATAATCAGCAAGCACTGGGGTCTTCTTACCAGTGATCCAGTACTGGGTGGTTCAATGACAACTTCACCCAGTATTGCGTACAGGAAAGCAAAGTCTCTTGCTGATCATTTGGTAACCAGTAGTCCGGAAGTGAGAGTTAATAGGAACTGGTTGATACTAGCAAAGATTTTATTAAATGCTCAACTTGCAAAGCCTGCAAATTTGGAGAGAGTAGAACTCAGTACACAATTTTTTTAAGTACTAATCCAATCCCCATAAAAAGCAAGTTAACCTGCAAAACAGAGTACGCCGTATATGTGCTGGAGTGCCCCTGTGGCCTGCGCTATGTGGGAAGCACTAAGTTGCAGGTGCACAAACGGGTGCTCCAGCACATTAGGGCTATAAACAATGGTGATGCGGCGTACCCTGTCGCGAGGCACTTTGGAGAAGTACATGATGGCAATGTCTCAGGCCTGAGATATTTTGTCATAGATACGGTCCCACCGCGGAGAAGAGGCGGTAACCGGGAGGCTGAGTTGAGAAAAACTTGAAACTAGGCATATAATTTTATCAGATTGCAAGATGCCTAATGGATTGAACACCAGTGAGGATTTTTACACGTATCTTCATTAACGGTGATTCAAAACAGAATAGTATTAACATCCAATGCAGCTGCCTCTCTCTCGATTGAGTAAAAGGATTTCATGATTTTAATCTTATTAATTATTTTATTATTATAATTTACACAGGGTAAACACACATCCACACATCTAATTTTCAAGTAGTTCCCGTTTAATGATATTTTATGGTTTCAGTAATGGATTTCTTCTTAAAATATAAGAGAAGTTTGTGTAGGGAACTGGTCAAATGTAAGAAACAATAATGACCAAATCAAGGACTCTACAGATGTGTACACACACACAAAAATTAGATCCGTTCCAAACCACAGCAAAGCAGAGCTTTTTGTAATTTTGTTCTGTGCAATGTATAGCAATGATGGATATTATTAATTGAGAGATTAGAATTAGTTTTATGTATATATTTCTCCATGCTAATTTTTAAAAAATGGTGTATATATCAATTATATGTATAAATGTACAGTTGATGTATATAAAATCTACATAGATATATATTTATATATTTTTACATATTTTTGTAAAACGATGAAGTATATATATATAATTTATTTTTGATACTTGGATGGATATTTATTTGTTTAATAATTTAAATATGTATCAATCTCGAAATATATTCAATACAAGTTGAAGCTGTATAATGAGAATTCAATAATGTTATAAGGAAGCTTTAAATGTATGGATAGGAATTTCCATTATATATTTTGTACGTATTAGTCAGTTCTGGAAAAACTCAAGCATTTATGCAGTTATAAAATCGAAGTATTGTTTCTATGTCTATGAATCAGGCATAGGGGAAAAGGGGAAGTACTTATTTGCACTGGCACTTTCAAAGGGAGGTGACCCCACGCACATGTCATGTGATCAAGGCCCTACGCGGGCTGAAACGCGTTATGGCGGTGGTGTTGTTGGGCTTAACTAAATAAATAATTGCACCATCTATCTGGGTTTGCCTCGTCTAAATTTCCTACCTTGGAGCGTGGTTGGTGGACGAAATCTGTATATATATATATATATATCCACGGTTCTATTGTGTTATGACCTTTCTCTCTTGTGAACACTCCAATTTTCGGAGATATCTAACATGTTCCAAGATGGCGCCTATTTTGGTGCTTGAAGGGCTGGTCCCTTGTTGGTGTCTATTTGTATTAACAAATGTCTATTTAACCGGAACTGCTTGTTGACGGTGAGAAACACCGAAGAAGGCTAACGCCGAAACGTTTGTTTGCTGATTAAAATCGCTGTGATTGTCATCGCCGGAGTGCTGTTTTCCTTTCTTTTAAGGGAGAGGATTTTGAGCGATATATATATATATATATATATATATATATATATATATGCTTCCCTCTCTCTCCCTCTCTCCCTCTGTCTCACTCCCTCTCCCTCACTCTGCCTCCCTCTCCTTTCCTCTCCTTCCCTTCCTCACCCTCAATCCCCTTCCCTTTATTCCTCCCTCACTCCCCTTCCCTCTTCCCTCTTCCCCTCCCTCACTCCCTCCCTCACTCCCCTTCCCTCACTCCCCTTCCTCACTCCCCTTCCCTCACTCCCTCCCTCACTCCCCTTCCCTCACTCACTCACTCCGCCACACTTCCCTTCCCTCACTCCCTCACTCCCCTTCCCTCTTCCCTCACTCCCTCCCTCACTCCCCTTCCCTCACTTCCTCGCTCCCTTCCCTAACTCCCCTTCCCTCACTCCCTCTCTCACTCCCCATCCCTCATTCCTTCCCTCACTCCCTTCCTTACCCCCTCCCTCACCCCCTCCCTCACTCCCCTGCCCTCACCCTCCTTCCCTCACTCCCCTTCCCTCACTCCCTCACTCACTCACTCCCTCACTCCCTCCCCTTCCCTCACTCCCTCCCTCACCCCTCTCTCACTCCCCTACCCTTACTTCCTCACTCCCCTTCCCTCACTCCCCTTCCGTCCCCTTCCCTCACTCCCTCCCTCCCTCCCTTCCTCCCTCACTACCCTTCCCTCACCCCTCCCTCACCCCCGCCATCACCCCCTCCCTCACTCCTCTTCCCTCACCCACTCTCTCATTCCCCTTCCCTCACCCCCTTCCATCACTCCCCTTCCCTCACTCCGTCCCCTTCCCTCACTCCCTCCTCCCTCACTCCCCTTCCCTCAACCCTTTCCTCACCCCCTCCCTCACTCCCCTTCCCTCACCTCCTCCCTCACCCCCTCCCTCACTCCCCTTCCCTCACCCCCTCCCTCACTCCCCTTCCCTCACTCCCCTTCCCTCACTCCCCTTCCCTCACTCCCTCCCTCACTCCCCGACCCTCACTCCCTCACTCCCTTCCCTCACTCCCCTGCCCTCAATCCCCTTCCCTCACCCCCTCCCTCACTCCCCTTCCTTCACTCCCCTTCCCTCACTCTCCTTCCCTCACTCCCCTCACTGCCCTTCCTCACTCCCTCCCTCACTCCCCTTCCCTCACTCCCTTCCCTAACTCCCCTTCCCTCACTCCCCTTCCCTCACTCCCCTTCCCTCACTCCTCCTCACACCCTCCCTCACCCCCTCCCCTCCCCCTTCCCTCACTCCCTCCCTCACTCCCCTTCCCTCACTCCCCTTCCTCACTCCCCTTCCCTCACCCCTTCCCTCACTCCCCTTCTCTCACTCCCCTTCTCTCACTCCCCTTCCCTCACTCCCCTTCCCTCACTCCCCTTCCCTCACTCCTCCCTCACTCCCCTTCCCTCACCCCTCCCTCACTCCCCTTCCCTCACCCCTCCCTCACTCCCTTCCCTCACCCCTCCCTCACTCCCCTGCCTTCACTCCCTCCCTCACTCTCACTCCCTCACTCCCTTCCCTCACTCCCCTTCCTTCACTTCCTCACTCCCCATCCCTCACTTCCTCACTCCTCATCCCTCACTTCCTCACTCCCCTTCCCTCACTTCCTCTCACTCCCTCACTCCCCTCATTGACCTTCCCTCACTCCCCGTCCCTCACTCACTCACTCCCTCCCTCACTCCCTGTCCCTCACTCCCTCACTCCCTTCCCTCACTCCCCTGCCGTCACTCCCCTGCCCTCACCCCCTCCCTCACTCCCCTTCCCTCACTCCCCTTCCCTCACTCCCCTTCCCTCACTCCCCTCCCCTCACTGCCCTTTCCTCACTCCCTCCCATCACTCCCCTTCCGTCACTCCCTTCCCTAACTCCCCTTCCCTCACTCCCCTTCCCTCTCTCCCCTTCCCTCACTCACCTTCCCTCACCCCCTCCCTCATCCCCTCCCCTCACCCCCCTTCCTCACCCCCTTCTCACTCCCTCACTCCCTCCCTCACTCCCCTTCCCTCACTCCCCCCCACCCCCCTTCCCTCACCCCCTTCCCTCACTCCCTCACTCCCCTTCCCTCACTCCCTCCCTCACTCCCCTTCCCTCACCCCCTCCCTCACCCCCTCCCTCACTCCCCTTCCCTCACCCCTTCCTTCACCCCCTCCCTCACTTCCTCATTCCCCTTCCCTCACTCCCCTTCCCTCACTCCCCTTCCCTCACTCCCCTTCCCTCACTCCCTCCCTCACTCCCTTCCCTAATCCCCTTCCCTCACCCCCTCCCTTACTCCCCTTCCTCACCCCCTCCCTCACTCCCTTCCTCACCCCTTCCTTCACCCCCTCCCCTCACCCCCCTTCCCTCACCCCCTTCCCTCACTCCCCTTCCTCACTCCCCTTCCCTCACTCCCTCACTCGCCTTCCCTCACTCGCCTTCCCTCACTCCCTCCCTCACCCCCTCCTTCACTCCCCTTCCCTCACCCCCTCCTCACTCCCCTTCCCTCACTCCCCTTCCCTCACTCCCTCACTCCCTCCCTCACTTCCCTTCCCTCACTCCCCTTCCCTCACTCCCTCACTCCCTCCCTCCACTCCTATTCCCTCAGTCCCTCCCTCACTTCCCTTTCCCCCTCCCTGACCCCTGCCCTCACTCCCCTTCCCTCACCCCCTCCCTCACTCCCCTTCCCTCACCCCATCCCTCACTTCCTCACTCCCCTTCCCTCACTCCCTTCCTCACTCCCTTTCCCTCACTCCCTTTCCCTCACTCCCTCCCTCCCTCCCCCCCCTTCCCTCACCCCCTCCCTCACCCCCTCCCTCACTCCCCTTCCTCACTCCCCTTTCTCACTCCCCTTCCCTCACTCTCCTTCCCTGACTTGCCTTCCCTGACTTCCTTCCCTCACTCCCCTTCCTTCACTCCCCTTCCCCTCACTCCCCTTCCTCACTCCCCTTCCCTCCTGCCCTGATCAGCAGGGAACCAGTCCCTCACTCCACTCCCCTCACTCCCTGTCCCCTTATTGCCCTTCCATCACTCCTTCCCTCAGCCTAGAAAGAAGAAGAAAGAACGATCCACAGGCAGCCTCCCAGTCCCCCACTCCCATTCCCTCACTCACAGCCACCCGCCCTCCTCCCTCACTCCCCTTCCCTCACTTCCTCACTCCCCTTCCCTCACTCTCCTCCCCCTCCCTCACTCCCTCACCCACGTCCCTCACTCCCTCACTCCCTTCCCTAACTCCCCTGCCCTCACTCCCTTCCCCCCCTCCCTCACTCCCCTTCCCTCACCCCTCCCTCACTCCCCTTCCCTTCCCTCACTCTCCCTCACTCTCACTCCTCACTCCCTTCCCTCACTCCCCTTCCCCACTTCTCACTCCCTTCCCTCACTTCCTCACTCCCCTTCCCTCACTCCCTTTCCCTCACCCCTTCCTTCCCTCACTCCCCTTCCCTCACTCACTCCCCTTCCCTCACTCACTCACTTTCCCTCACTTTCTCACTCCCCCTCCCTCACTCCCTTTCCCTCACTCCCCATCCCCCACTCTCCTCCCCTCACCCCCTCCTTCCTCACTCCCCTTCCCTCCCTCCCCTTCCCCCTCCCCCCTCACTCCCCTTCCCTCACTCCCTCCCTCACTTCCTCACTCCCCCTCCCTCACTCCCCTCCCTCACTCCCCTTCCCTCACCCCCTCCCTCACTTCCTCACTCCCCCTCCCTCACTCCCCTCCCTCACTCCCCTTCCCTCACTCCCTCACTCCCCTTCACCCACTCTCCTCCCCTCACCCCCTCCCTCCCCCACTCCCCTCACTCCCCTTCCCCCACTCCCCTTCCCTCACTCCCCTTCCCCCACTCCCCCCTCCCTCACTCCCCTTCCCTCACCCCCTCCCTCACTCCCTCCCTCACTCCCCTTACTCCCCTTCCCCCCTCCCCTTCCCTCACTCCCCTTCCCCCACTCCCCTCCCTCCCTCACTCCCCTTCCCTCACCCCCTCCCTCACTCCCCTTCCCTCACTCCCCTTCCCTCACTCCCCTTCCCTCACTCCCCTTCCCTCCCCTTCCCTCACTCCCCTTCCCTCACTCCCCTTCCTTCACTCACTCCCCCTCACTCACTCCCCTTCCCTCACTCCCCTCCCCTTCCCTCACTCCTTCCCTCACTCCCCTTCCCTCACTCCTCTTTCCTCACTCCCCTTTCCTCACTCCCTCCCCTCACTCCCTCCCCTCACTCCCCTTCCCTCACTCCCCTCCCCTCACTCCCCTTCCCTCACTCCCCTTCCCTCACTCACTTCCTCCCCCTCACTCCCTCCCCCCTCACTCCCTCCCCCTCACTCCCTCCCTCACTACCCTTCCCTCACTCCCTCCCTCACTCCCCTTCCCTCACTCCCCTTCCCTCACTCCCCTTCCCTCACTCCCTCCCTCACCCTCACTACCCATGTCTCACTCCCCTTCCCTCACTCCCCCTTCCCTCAACCCCTCCCTCACTCCACGTCCCTCACTCCCTTCCCTACTCCCCTGCCCTACTCCCCTTCCCTCACCCCT